>NC_137343.1:28740824-33540824 GCF_965287045.1 Carcharhinus amblyrhynchos
GACGCGAGCACATCTTGTGTTTCACCCTTTCACAGAGTCCTCCAAACTTCCTACGTGCCTCAGCCCTGGGCAGAGCATGTGAAACCAGTGGTGATTATTCCTGATGAGGCTCCGGCTGATGATATTGAGGAACCTGAAAGTCTCATCGAGGTTTCTGCAGCTCCGGTCAGTGAATCTCCGGTAAGAGACTGTCTTCCCTGACGGGATTTCCCTTTGCTCTCCAGTAAGCCGGGAATTGTTCATAGTGACTTTTAAGGGGCATCGAGACAAATAGGATGGGAGTAGAGAGCTACTGTCCCCGGAATGGTGGGGGATTTAGTTCAGCCGGGCAGCACGGTCGGTACAGGCTTGGAGGCCGAAGAGCCTGTTCCTGTGCTGTAATTTTCTTTGATCCTTGACTTTTAAGTTGAAATAAAAATGAGAGAAAGTCCAAGCGAGCGGTTTTAAAACGGAGCATGCGAGGCGGAAGTGACTTGATTGGCAGATAGCTTCACTTATGAAGACAATGATTGAGACAGTCTTAACTGGATATTGAGGAGATTCCAATTGAATAAGAACTCCAGGTACTAGGAAATCCTCCTTCTATCAAAATAGACGCAGCTTACATTTAGGCCTTTTTTTAGGTCAGCTTTATATTATTGGGAGCAACATAATTTGCCAGTTGTCACTATGGGAGAATTTAAGGAATCCAGTGGAGGTGTATTATGCCAGAATTGGGTAGTGTTGGGGTGATGGTATTTACTTTATTGACACTGCATTAGCACTGCACACTGTTTTAACTGGCAAGGCAGTGAGCAGCACAGGAGGCTGTCATCTCCTGTGCGATGAGGGAGCTGAGTTAAAATGTAAAAGTGGGTGCCCATTGACATAGTTCATGTCCTGATATGATGCGGGCAGCCATGTTGCACACATTTATCGATTGTGCCTATAGATATGCTGTCACGGGTCCAAGGCCAGAGTGGGCCCAGCAAGCGAGGGGGTATATAGCTCAGTGGTAGAGCGTTTGACTGCAGATCACGAGGTTTCCGGTTCAAATCAGCTTGCCACCTTTGGCGATTGGCTGTTGTTTCCTACATTTCCTATTATTGGCTGAAAAGCCCACTGTGATGTCCGCTGCTCAGCTATAGCACGATATAAATGCAAATCTGCCATTCTTTAGGGGAAGCACAGTGGTTAGCACTACTGCCTCACAGCAACTGGGACTCAGGTTCAATTCAGATCATGTCTGTTTGGAGTCTGCATGTTCTCCCCATGTCTGTGTGGGTTTCCTTTGGGTGCTCTGGTTTCCTCCCACAGTCCAAAAATGTGTGGGTTAGATTGACTGGCCATGCTGAAATAGTGTCAGGGGGACTAACAGGGTAAATATGTGGTGTTACAGGGAATGGGCCTAAGTGGGATTGTTGTTGGTGCAGACTCGATGGGCTGAATGGCCTCCTTCTGCACCGCATGGATTCTATGACTCTATTCTATGAATGTTATAACTGTGCCTTTTTGCAGGTTCCTATCTGACTCCATCACTGCCTCAGCTGATCTACTGCTGAGATTCTCATCCCTGCGCCGCCCGGCCTCTTGCCTGGCAAGCCGAATGCCCCATCCCTGTATGCTTCCCTCTTGCCTCAAACTGGAGCCCTGCACTAACTTATTCCTGTTTATTTGCTGATGAGTTTTTATAAACTAGGAGGCAGCTCTCACAAATGAGGGAAATCTCTTTATTTCAAAATACTTTAATCTTTCGCTGATTTTATTTTCTTTTAGAACCTGGTGGATGTGGACATCTTCGATGCTACTTTTGGTCCCCCAACCAATAATGGATTTGTGAAGGATGATAGGTAGGGAGGCTGGGCCTTGCGACTGACTGGATTTATTCAACACTGTTGTTGGGTTTAAATTTTAGAGTCATGTGTGCGTTCTTCATGCAGAGACCTTCAGATCGATAACCTGAAGAAAGAAGTGGAGCTGTTGAAAGCTGAGATAGAAAGAGTAAAGTCTGAGGTAAGATCTGGTCCTGAATCAAAGAAAGGATTGATAAAAGGGGGAACTTCAGGAGATTGACATTCTGGGTTCTTGCTTCTCATTTTATTCACCTTTGCACCGTGTTCAGTTAATGCCACCATTCTAATGAGTTCACTCTCATTTCCAGTCAGGAAGAATGACTGACTGCCTCTTGTCCAAACATGCCTTTGCTCCCTGTAGATTGTCACCAGTGCTCATGTGGCCAGCCTCACACTCTCGGTAGACTTGAACCCATCCAAAATTCTGCTGTTCATGTCCTAACTTGCACCAAGTCAAGGTCATCCACTATCCGTGTGCTTGCTGTCTTATATTTACCATGGCCTGAAAATGCCTTACTTTTAGAACTCTTATTCTTGCTTTTGAATTCCTCTGTGTTCTTATCACTCCCTATCTCTGTCACCCCTTCCAGTCTGACCCTGTGCATTCCCTATTTTTAATCCTCTATCTTTGGCTGCCCAATTCTTCCCCTCAACCTCTCTCTCTCTCTTACCTGCTCCAAGATACTCCTTAAAAGCTACCTCTTTGACTGTTGGCATGGTTGCACAGTGGTTAGCACTGCTGCTGCACAGCAACAGGGACCTGGGCTCAATTCCAGCCTCGGGTGACTGTGTGGAGTTTATACGTTCTCCCCATGTCTGCATGGGTTTCCTCCCACAATGCAAAGATGTACGGGTTAGGTTGATTGACCATGGTAAATTCCCCTTAGTATCAGGGGGATTAGCCTGAGTGGGACTGTTGTTGGGGCAGGCTCGATGGGCCGAATGGCCTTCTTCTGCACTATAGGGATTTTATAATTGCCTATGCAATCTCCAGTTGTAGCTCAGTGTTTAATTTTGCTTGATAAAGCTCCTGCAAATGTGCCCTGAGGTATTTCACAACATTTAAAGGTGCTATATAAATAGAAATTGTTGCTGTGGATTGATCTCTTTCTCCAGATTTGTTTTGGCATATTAAACCTACTTTGAAAATAGCACCGCAATGCATAACAATGGGGTAAAATTTCAAACAATGGAAGATAATTTGCATCAGCTCAAAATCTGCATGAAATGTGGCCTTTGATGAAAATGTTCTAAAGTGGCAGTTAATCTAAAATGGAATTGTGATGGTGTTGTCTCTAAAACCAGTCTAGGTTGCCATGCTGTGACGATGTGGGACTGACAAAGGTCTCTCCGATTTATTCAGAAATAAATGCAACACAGTCTCCACATCAAGGCTGGAATTCGCTGGCCGTTCACGCCGGCAGGATTCTCCAGTCTGGCAGTACACCCCCACCCGCAGGTTTCCCGCTGCCATGGGGTGACATCAGTGGGAATTCCCATTGAGAGCAGCGAGACCAGAGAATCCCGTTCGGGCATCGATTGCCCATCCCTCACTGTGTTTGAGAAGTGAGCTGCCTTCTTGAACTGTTGCAGTCCGTGTGGTGTAGGTACACATATGGGGTTATGAGGGATGGACTTTCAGGATTTTGACTCAACAACTGTGAAGGAATGGTGATAGATTTCCAAGTCAGGATGGTGAGAGCCTGGAGTGGAACTTCAATGTGGTGGTGCTTTCAGGTGTCTGCTGCTCTTATCCTATTTAGATGGCCGTGGTCATGCATTTGGAAGATGCTGTCATGGAGCTCGGGTGAATTGCTGCAGTGCATCTTGTAGATGGTACACACTGCTAGCACTGAGTGTTGGCGATGGAGGGAATAAATATGGGTGCCCATCAAGCAGGCTGCCTTGTCCTGGATGGTGTCAAGCTTCTTGACTGACATTGGAGCTGCACCAATCCAGGCACGTGGAGAATATTCCATCACACTCCTGACTTGTGCCTTGTAGATAGTGGACAGGATCTGGGGAGTCAGGAGGTGAGTTATTCATTGCAGAATTCCCGAACTCTAACCTGCTCTTGTAGCCACTGTGTTGTCATTGTAGATAAGGGAATGTAAAACTGGGTGGGATTGTTGTCAGTGCAGACTCAATGGGCTTATTTTTGAATGACTAATTAACCAATCAAAAAAGACTTGTTTGATATTTACAACAGCTACATTTCCCAGTGATCTTTTGATATCTTTTTGTCAGGCCCAGAAGTACATTGCACAACTGAAAGCCCAGATTAATACCTTGGAGACGGAGTTGGAGGAAACTCGGAAACTGAAGCAGAAGGCACTGGTCGATAATGAGGAGCTTCGGGATGAGCTGGAAAATCTGCGGAAACAGAAGGGCGAAACGGATAAAACCCAGTTTTTGTTGATTGAGGCTGAGAGTGAGTTATATTCTTGCCATCTTCATTACACTGTAGTCACTAATTGCTCTGGAAAGACACCGATTCAAAGGTGCTGACACCTGGATTGAGTTAGGGTTAGTCTCTGGGGCACTCCCTGCTCTACTGTCCAATGTAATAACAGCCCAGCTCCCATCTCCAGCCTTTTAGAGTCTGCCTTCTCCCTGCATTTTGTTTCCTGCAGCTCAGCGCCAGGGACCCAGGTTCAATTCCAGCCTTCGGTCACTGTCTGTGTGGAGTTTGCATGTTCTCCCCACGTCTGCGTGTGTTTCCTCTGGGTGCTCAGGTTTCCTCCCTCAGTCCAAAGATGTGCAGTTAGGTGGATTGGCCATGCTAAGTTGCTCCTTAGTGTCCCGGGAAGCATAGGTTGGAGGGATTAGTGGGGTAAATATATGGAGTTATGGGGATGGGGCCTGGGTGGGATTGTTGTCAGTGCAGACTCAATGGGCTGAATGGCCACCTTCTGCACTATAGGGATTCTATGTTTATTCATTATTAGCCTGAACTCTCTCAGGGATTGGAGATTGAAGTCCCAATTCAAGGAACAACCTTCCTCATTCAAGAACTTCCTGTATAGGTGCTAACTTGCTTAAAATGCATTGCCACAAACTGAGGCAAGGATCTATCACTTGCATATGGTTCAGACGGGATCAGTGAGCGATCTTGAGTCTATTTAAGTATTTTATTTTAGTTAGAAGGATTTAATAGGTTTTTCCAACCTGATCCTGTTGAGGCCTTTGCCTCTGCTGTTGAGTCTGAGCACTGAGTGAATGCATTGGAAAATGCTAGCCACCATCTAAAATGGGAAACTCCAGACCATCTTTATCAATGACGGTACGAGTCTTTGTTTGCGAATCACTCTTCCTGATAACAGAGCTGCCAGCAGCAAAGATGGGCATTTGGCGCCCATTCCAGTCCTTTTGCATTTGATAAGGATTGAAGGAGATTGGACAATTCCACCATTGCTCCAGATTACGTAGATAGGAACTTCCCAGCCAATGTAGTTAGCACTGCTGCCTCACGTTGCCCAGCACCCAGGTTCAGTTCTGGCCTTGAGTGACTGTGAGGAGTTTGCACATTCTCCCTGTGTCTGCATGGGTTTCCACCAGGTCTTCCGGTTTCCTCCCACAGTCCAAATATGTGCAGGCTAGGTTGATTGCCCATGCTAAATTGCCCCTTAATGTTAGGGGGATTGGGCAGGGTAAATACTTGGGGTAAATACGGGGATAGGGCATGGGTGGGATTGTTGTTGGTGCAGGCTCGATGGGCTGAATGGCCTCCCTCTGCACTGTAGAGATTCTGTGATTCTAAGTGCATGCAGAATATTTCTTGATTTGTTTATTGAGACAGGCAATAGCATTGGACTTGACTGAGGGTTTGTTGTTTTGTAATCTATTCCTCACTCACCCTGTGTACAAAATCCTACCGGCGAACTGGAGCTATTTCTGGGTTCAGTTTTCACTCCATGAACATGGGCAGCAAGGGACTTCTCTGGAGAAAAATCACAACAGCCAACTTAGATAAAAATGAGAAAACCCATTTGACTCCGTTCAATTCCTGCTCTGAAACTGAGTTCCCGCTTCAGTTCTAATGTCACTGCAATTACATTTCCAGAGAAGGTCCAGGCGAATGAGCAGCGCTACAATAAACTGAAAGAAAAGCACAGTGACCTCGTTAACACCCATGCTGAGCTCCTCAGGAAGGTAAGAAAAGCCTTTCACTGGAACCTGATCTGGTCCAGTTCAAAGTGAGCAAGATGCCTTTTTGTAAAGGCAAAATACTGCGGATGCTGGAACCTGAAACAAAAACAGGAAATGCTGGAAAATCTCAGCAAACCTGACAGCATCTGTGGAGAGAGAACAGAGCCAACGAAGGGTTGACGAAGGGTCATCCTAATTTGAAACATTGGCTCTTTTCTCTCTCCAAAGGTTATTTTTATATTGACTTTCAGTTGAATTAATGTTCACTCCAACAGTAATTAACCACTTGCGTTGCCATGGGCTTACATCTTCTCCATCTTACTCACAGCAACACTCTATCCCATCACCCTGAAGCTCTCCACTAGAGTGGAGCTAACCTACTGGACAAGTGGGAAACTGTTCAACCTCCAACTCCTCCAAGCCAGTCTAGTTTCTTGACAGAGAATGTTGAATGGAAACTTATTTACAATTCTCGTTGCACACTGCATTGAGTCTTTAAAGTGTCGGGCTATAAAACTGTATTGATGTTGCAGATTGTTGTTACAATGGTTTAAGTTAGTCTTGGATTCTGTGCCCATGGCAGCCAACTCAAAATAGGTGGATTTTGGTGTTATAACTGAAACCTGTTCAGTCATGGGACTGGGGACCTCTTTTTAAGGCAGTTGACTGTAGACTGGATTTTCCCAATGTTGAAACCATTTTAAGCAGAGTCAGAGGCCTCTCTACAGAAGGTGTTGCTTAGTTAAGATCCGCATGTGGCTGCAGGTAAGCATGCAGGTACAGCAGGCGGTAAAGGAGACAAAATGGTATGTTGGTCTTCCCTGTGAGATGATTCGAGTACAGGTGCAGGAGTGTCTTGAAGCAATTATACAGAGTCTTGGTGAGGCCACACCTGGAATATTTTGTGCAGTTTTGGTCTTCTTATCTGAGGAAGAGTGTTCTTGCTATGGAGGGATGCAGAAGAGCTTTACCAGATCGATTTCCTATTTGGCGGGATTGACGTATGAGGAGATATTGAGTCGGCTAGGATTGTATTCACTGGAGTTCAGAAGAATGAGGGGGGATCTCATTGAAACCTTCTCAAATTCTAACAGGACTAGACAGTGTAGATACAAGAAGGATCTTCCTGATGGACCAGTGATCATGATGTAAGGATTTATCTCTGAAATGAGGAGAAATTTATTCACCCAGAGAGTGGTGTGGTCCACTTTGGTAGGAATAATGGTAGGAAGGATTATTACTTACGTGGCGAAAAATTGCAGCAGGTGACGGTGCAGAGGGACCTCGGGGTCCTCGTGCATGAGTTGCAAAAACCCAGCTTGCAGGTGCAGGTCAGGAAGGCAAATGGGATGCTGGCCTTCATAGCGAGGGGGATTGAATATAAAAGTAGGGAGGTCTTGCTGTGGCTGTATAGGGCATTGGTGAGGCCGCAGCTGGAGTACTGTGTGCAGTTTTGGGAGCCGTACTTACGCAAGGATATTTTGGCTTTGGAGGGAGTGCAGAGGAGGTTTACTAGGCTGATGCCGGAGTTGAGGGGGTTGAGCTATGAGGAGAGGCTGAATAAACTAGGTTTGTACTCGTTAGAGTTTAGAAGAATGAGGGGAGATCTCATTGAGACGTATAAGATGATGAATGGGATGGATAGGATAGAGGTGGAGAGACTCTTCCTGCTCAGAAAGGATAGTAGGACTAGGGGGCACAGCCTCAAGATAAAGGGGGGGCGGTTTAGAACGGAGTTGAGGAAGAACTTCTTCACTCAAAGGGTGGTGAATCTCTGGTATTCTCTGCCCGTTGAAGTGGTGGAGGCTGCCTTGCTGAATATTTTTAAGACGCAGGTTGATGGGTTTTTGATAAGAGAGGGGATTAAAGGTTATGGGGAGAGGGTGGGAATGTGGAACTGAGTCACGACAGATCAGCCATGATCTTATTGAATGGCGGGGCAGGCTCGAAGGGTTAGATGGCCTACTCCTGCTCCTATTTCTTATGTTCTTATGGTGAGCCTGTGGGATTTGCTGTACAGAAAGTAGTTGAGGCCAAAGCATATGTTTCCAAGAAGGAGTTGGATATAGTACTTGGGGTGGAAGGGGTCAAAGCATATGGGAGGAAGGCGGGATCAGGCTATTGAGTTTCATGATCAGCGTGATCATACTGAATGGTGGAGCAGGCTTGAAGTTGTCCCTTGTAAATTGGCTTCCATTTCTGTATGCCAAAACTTCGCCATCTCCATTGCTGCACTGGCATTTGCCTCTGGGTTGCTTGCAGCAGTGTGTTAATAGTATGTTAATTCTATTGTTATGGTTAAACAGGCAGAAGACATTGATTGAAGTATCTTGAGCACAAATGAAAAGGACATTCCCTGTCTGAACTGACACCAATTTGGATGAAATTTCACATTGGCCCCATGAATTCTCCTTCAGGAACGTCAGCTCCAGAGTTTGAGCTATTCCTCTGTGCCCTTTGATCCTGCACAATGGACATGATTCTCAGCACGTGACAAATCCAAGAAAGATGCAGGGAGCGGCACTGACCTCTGTACTTGGCCACCTTTGACCTCACAAAGGCTTTGGCTTTGTCAATTGTGAGGGATTGTGGAACATCCTCCTCAAATTGTGCTGCCCGCAAAAATTTGTCACCATTCTCCGCCTGCTCCATGATGACATACAAGCTGTGATCCTCAACAACGGATCTACAACAGACCCAAAATGTGCGCAAACTGGGGGTCAAACAGGACTGCACGTCACACCAACACTCTTCTCCATCTTACTCACAGCAACACTTGATCCCATCACCCTGAAGCTCTCCACTGGAGTGGAGCTAACCTACTGGACAAGCGGGAAACTGTTCAACCTCCAAGCCAGAACCAAGACTGTTCCATCTTCTGTCATCGAGCTGCAGTACACAGATGCTGCTAGTGTGTGAGCACACTCGGAGGCCGAGCTACAAGCCATTGTCGGCACGTTCACCATCGAGGTATATGAGGAGAAGAGGGACTAAACTTCCAGCAAACAAAGATTTTCTACCAGAGCAGCCGTGGTCCCACCCTCCTGTATGCATCAGAAACATGGACAATGTACAGTAGACACCACAAATCCGTGGAGAAACATCACCAACATTGCTTCCACAAAATCCTACAAATCCACTGGCAGTGAGTGCCCTCTCCGAGGCCAGTATATCCAGTCTCGAGGCACTGGTTACCCATGGCCAGCTGTGATGATTGGGCCACATTGTCCATAAGCCCAACTCCCTAAGTAAGTGCTCTACTCCAAGCCCCGCATTGGCAAACGATCAGTAGGAGAGCTGAGGGAATTCTACATGGACACTGAGAGCCTCCCTAAATAAATGCAACATACAGTATCATAGAATCCCTACAGTGCACAAAGAGGCCATTCAGCCCATCGAGCCTGCACCAACAATAATCTCATCCAGGCTCTATCCCTGTAAACCTATATATTTACCCTGCCAATCCCCCTGTCACTAAGGGGCAACTTCAGCATGGTCAATCAACTTACCCAGCACATCTTTAGAACACCAGCAACACCCCCATTGACACGAAAGAATCACTTACCTCAGAATGCGCAAGTTGAAGAAGTACCCGTGAAGGTGCCAATCACTTCGAGTGTCACCAGGTAGAGCACGCAGAGGCCAAGTGTAGACAGCGGAAAGAGAGTGGAGAATCCCGAGCATCCCACCCACCTCATCAAATACCACCTGCAACAGCTGTGGCAGAGGCTGCGGCTCTAGGATTGGACTATTCAGCCGCTGTAGAACCTACACACCCTCCTTCCCACCCCTGGAGTGCAAGCAAGGCACTGAGGGACTGCCAAAGATGAAGAAAGGGGTTCTCTTTCCTTGGAGATGCCCATGGCCTGGCACTTCTGTGGTCCAAATGTTACTAAGGTTCAAGCCTTAATGTTGTCTGGGTCTTGCTGCATACGGATACTGGCTGCCGAGCAGTCGTGAACAGTACTGGGCTACGTTGTGTCTGGCTATTGAGGAACGGCCACTTGGATGACGTGCCAGTGGGTGACTGTGTGTTGTAGAGGCGCATCCCAGTAAGGGCACTGTTTGGGGGGTGTGGTGTGTTGAGTGATTGACTGACTTACCCTGGGCTCAAGGGAGCTATCAAATAAACTGGTTGGACTTTAACCTGGTGTTGTGAGACTTGTTACTCGAGGGAGCAGCCATATCTTGGAGCGGAACACCGTAAAGGTTTAAATCTACGTAAGAGTGTTGTGTCAAAGTTTATGGTGCGCCTGCTATCTGGCAACATAATCTTCTGCGTATTCCACTGCTTATCACATCCTTTAATCTAAGTGAATCAAGATTATTTCAGCCGGTCAGCGCAGGTTGTTAGCACTTTTGGGTTTGTGACGGTGTGGCTGTTTCTCAGATGTTTGTTCTTTGATAATAAGTTAATGAGGGTGGGAGCTGTGATTTTATATTTACCACGTATGACTGAATATGAATACAATGTTTATACTTCACCTATTGCATCATGAAATGTTTTCCACCTGTATTGCGTTTCTGGAGATAACCAGAATGAAGCAGATCCTAAACCGTAGTGATCTACCCACTAGCACTGTGAATTAATCCAGTAGTCCTTCCAATTCAGAAACTTTTGAATTGAATTGATGCTCCGCGTTCATTATTTTTTTCATACACTCAAAGACACCAGTTTTTAAAAAACGTTTATTTATTAGTGTCACAGGTAAGGCTAACATTAACACTACAATGAAGTTACTGTGAAAATCCCCTACTCGGGCACCTTTTCAGGTACACTGAGGGAGAATTAACATGGCCAATGCACCTAACCAGCATGTCTTTCGAAATGTGGGAGGAAATCGGAGCACCCGGAGGAAACCCACGCAGACACGGGGAGAACGTGCAAACTCCACACACACTGACCCAAACCGGGAATTGAACCCAGGTACCTGGCGCTGTGAGACAGCAGTGCTAACCATGGTGCCGCCCCAGCACTCCTTGTAGATGCTGGGTTTCAGCAGGTTATTTGGTCTATTTAAAGGACAGAAGAGTTGAACCTGATCCTCTGCACACGAACGCCTTCTCCAGTAAGATCCACTTGAAAACGGGCAGAATGGAAGTTCCAGCTCATTTCCTTCAGCCCATCCATCCGGGGACATCCCCAACTCCACTGCTGCTTTAACTGAGACTGGGCAATGGAATACAGAAAGAGGGAGGCAATGGCCTAATGAAATCATCACTAGAGTATTAATCCAGAAACTCAGCTAATGTTCTGGGGACCTGGGTTCGAATCCCGCCACGGCAGATGGTGGAATTTGAATTTAATAAAAAATATCTGGAATTAAGAATCTACTGATGCCCGTGAAGCTATTGTCAGAAAAACCCATCTGGTTCATTAATGTCCTTTAGGGAAGGAAATCTGCCATCTTTATCTGATCTGGTCTACATGTGACTCCAGAGCCACAGCAATGTGGTTGACTCTCAAGTGCCCTCGAGTAACTAGGGATGGGCAATAAATGCTGGCCAGCCAGTGATGCCCATGTCCCATGAGTGAATAAAAAACAGTTCAATTTGGGGCCTTAATCTGTGTGTCTCAGTGACACACATTATACCACATTCCATCAGCGCTTAGGAAAAAAATACTGGTTGCAAAGTGGGACAAAATGATGTTGGCACTTGATTTCTTCATTGTGTGTAACTGGGGAGGGCAGAATTGCTGATATCCATGGTAAAGCTTTCAGTCATTGCCTTTATCTAATATCCCCCAATTCAAGGATGGCATCTGCTCAGGATGGCGAATTTCAGTCACTAAGTCTTCGAGTGAACTGATTGAGTTGTTCTTAGCATTGAGCCCTCAAACTATTTCAAGTAATTGTTAAGAAAACCCACCAATGCCCCTACTTTCTCAGAAGACTAAGGAAATTTGGCATGTCAGCCACAACTCTCTCCAACTTTTACAGATGCACCATAGAAAGCATTCTTTCTGGTTGTATCACAGCTTGGTATGGCTCCTGCTCTGCCCAAGACTGCAAGGAACTACAAAAGATCATGAATGTAGCCCAATCCATCACGCAAACTAGCCTCCCATCCGTTGACTCTGTCTACACTCCCTGCTGCCTTGGCAAAGCAACCAGTATAATTAAGGATCTCACGCACCCTGGACATTCTCTCTTCCACCTTCTGCTATTGGGAAATAGATACAAAAGTCTGAGGTCACATACCAACCAACTCAAGAACAGCTTCTTCCCTGCTGCTGTCAGACTTTTGAATGGTCTTACCTCGCATTAAGTTGATCTTTGTCTACACTCTCTAGCTATGACTGTAACACTACATTCTGTACTCTCTTCCTTCGTTCTCTGTGAACGGTATGTTTTTTTCTGTATAGCTTGCAAGAAACAATACTTTTCATTGTATATTAATACATGTGACAATAATAAATCAAATCAAATCAAATCAAAAAAAGATCTTGAGTAGTTCTTAGCGCTGAGCTCTCAAACTGTTCCAATCGGTGAATCCTTCCGGGTTTATACTGACTTGGGCTAATAATGAAACCAAAACATCAGGGATCTGGAATTGGTAATGGGTCGAAGGGCTATGGGGAGAAGGCAGAAAAACGGGGATGAGGAGCATATCAGCCATGATGGAATGGCAGAGTGGTTTCGATGGGCCGAATGGAACTGAACAATAATTGTCAATGGTTTGAATCTCCTTTTTATTTGTCTGTTTGCAGAGTGCTGAGACAACCAAACAGCTGACGGTCACGCAGCAGACCCGGGAAGAAGTGGCCCGTACAAAACAAGAGCTCGAATTTGCCATGGAAGAAGCTAAAAGAGAAGCCGAGATGAAGGTAAGGCTGAACCACCACTGTGTGCTCTGACCTGATCAGGGTATCCATATCACCTCTCGGGATGTGTCCCAGACCTTGAGCTGGAAATGCTGTACCATTCCGAACTTTTGGAATGTTAGCATTTGGGTTCAGTAAGAGGAAGAGCCCCATATAAGCTTCCTGCTCTTCCTCAGAACCAGAATGAGTTCCTGTGTTTGCTGAGTTGGTAAACGTAGACAGATCTTGATACTACACAGGGAACCTCTGCGACATTGTGTACCATCATAAACTTCCACACCGCACCTTCAGTACAATCAGATCAAGGTTCAAACAATAAAGCAACAGGCACATTTATTTAACTTTAAACAGTTAAGTAACTTGCGCTCAGTGCAAACAGTGAATCTACAGCCATCTTGACTAACCTCTTCAGTGCAACTCAAAGATGTCTCTTAATGATTTTTAAGTTTATTTATTAGTGTCAGAAGTAGGCTTACATTAACACTGCAATGAAGTTACTGTGAAACTCCCCTAGTCGCCACACTCTGACACCTGTTGGTGTACTGAGGGAGAATTTAGCATGGCCAATGCACCTAACCAGCATGTCTTTCAGACTGTGGGATGAAACAGAGCACCCGGAGGAAACCAATGCAGACATTGGCAGTGCACCTTAATTCAGTGACGCTAGCCAGGAATTGAACCCGGGAGCCTGGTGCTGAGAGGCAGCAGTGTTAGCCACTGTGCTATAACACTGGCCCTTAAAAAACATTCAGTCACTTCTTGCATTTCAAACAGTGACTGTGGAGCCACATCCAGTTTGGTCTCCCTGGTTTTAACATTTCCAAACTAACCAACCCAAACGGTCCAATGTATACTTCACATTTGGAACCTCCTGGTCACTACCAAAGAGGCTGCAAAGAATCACTGGCTCCCTCCTCCTTACACAGACAGCCCACTTTGTTAGCCCAGACACAAGTGTAAATCAAAATCACTGAGAGTCATTTTGTCATTGATCAGATTCTACATTCTATCCATAGTCACTGCCACCTGCATGTTTGGAAAGGAATGATCCATTGACCTGTGCCAGAAAACTGAATTACTCACTAAACAATTCCCTTTCCGGAAATTGTAGCCCAATCCTCTGCATTTGTCTGGCTGGCCGATTGCCAAACCCTCCGAAGTGAATACCATGATAACAATGAAGGGGTGTCATGAATACTTGAAAAGAATGGTGCACCTGTATCTCCAAACCACAATATTCAGAACTGATATTAATATGAGAGAAATCTAACAAATGACAAACATACTTCATTTTAGTCATAGATAGTGTGAGTGTCAAACAATACTTTGGTTTGTCACAAGCCCAATGTTACCAAAAGAACTAAGTTTCGCAGATCGGCACTGGAAGCTGCTGTTCTCGACTTACACCGAAACCGTGAAGTCAGAATAAGAAACATGCGTTAATTCGTTATAATCTTCATTAAAAGCTTAGTTGATTGTGTGACAGCGGAGTATGGAGAGAATGCAGCAAAGAGGACAGAGGTAGGTACTGATTTGATTTATTACAGTCCCATGCATTAGTGTACAGTGAAAAGTATTGTTTCTTATGTGCGATACAGACAAAGCATACTGTTCATAGAGTACATATGGGAAGAGGAAAGAAGAGGATGCAGAATGTAGTGTTACAAGCATTTTTTTGATTTAATTTGATTTACTGTTGCCACATGTATTGGGATATAATGAAACGTATTGTTTTTTGCGCGCTGTATCAAAATGTGCCATTCATAAAGTACTTAGGGGAAAAGAAAGGAGAAAGTTCAGAATGTGGTGTTACAGTCACAGCTAGGTTGTAGAGAAGGATCAACTTAATTACAAGATAGGTTCATTCACAAGTCTGATGGCAGCAGGATACAAACTGTTCTTGAGTTGGTTGGTACGTGACCTCAGACTTTTGTATCTTTTTCTCAATGGAAGAAGATGAAAGAGAATGGCTGGGGAGCATGGGTCCTTAATTATGCTGGCTGCTTTTCCAAGGCAGCAAGAAGTGTAGTTGGAGTTGGTGGATGGGATTGTTGTATTGTAACTCAGTTATGAAATATTAAAATTTAGCTTAATTATTATAAAGATCCAGATTCCCAATTGACAAAACTGCAGTTACAAAAATTGATGGAATATTAGAAAGGGTGATTGAGTATTACTTTTTGATGAATTTTTAAGCAAGTGCTGAGTTAGGGAAGTTTCCAGTAAAACTTTTAGTTACATGCCATTACTAGATACTGAAAAAAATCAGAAGCAGTGACACAAGGCAATCCTGAGTGTCTTCTTAATTGTAAGGGCAATAATTTAGGTTTAAAGCATAATACGTCAAATTCATTGAGAAAAGGAAATACTCAAGGTACAGTTTTAGACTGAACACATTTTACTGCAACACAGGGTTATTAAATATCTGGGGAGACAAGCTTTTATTTGTGTCAGGTGGAATATTCAAAGGCTTCTCTGTTTTTGGCAGGTCTACATCTTTGGCTAATGTTTTGATGTGGATTTTGCAGTCCTCGTCAGTCAGGGAGATGGGTGATAACCAGCCCATGCTGTCAGGCCTTCCCACTAGCTGGGCTGACAGTGATGCAGGGAGCATCGCTGCAATGAATGACCTGTGGCCAACAATCACATGCACAACAATGCCCTTTAAAACACCGTCATAAAAGGGCCTGGTTGTGTAGATGGTCCGGGTAGGTTCGAACTCGAGAGAAATCCATTTTAATCCCCTTTATAAAATGAACCTAGAGGTGGACATGAGGAGTCCCCCTCTCTTTATTTCTTTCCAGATTGGGAACAGTTGAGTGAATATCGCATTAGACTTTTACAAATTTTCAATGAATGTACCTCCTAAAGATTTGTTGACACCTCAGGATGGCAGAGGGTGGGGTATTCTCAATCTGGTTTGTTTTTTTTGAGGCAAAACCTTTATAACTCTGACTCTTGTTAATCAGCACTGTCTACAATTGAAAAGGCTTTTACTGTATCGCTAGAACCAAAAGGAAAGACTTATAGGAACAGGAGTAGACCATCCAGGCCCTTTAGCCCGCTTTGTCATTCAATAAGATCATGGCTGATCTGTAGCCGAACTCCATGTATCTGCCCTAGGCCCATATCCCTTGATATCCTTGCTCAATAAAAAATTGTCTATTTCAGACTTAAACCTAACAATTGAAGCAGCATCCAGCACAGTTTGAGGAAGATCTTTCCGAATCTCCACCACTGTCTGCGTGTACAAGTGTTTTCTAACATCTCTCCTCAATGGCTTGACTCTAATTTTTAGATTGTGGCTCCCCAATTCTACAACCTTCCACCAGTGGAATCAGTTTATCCTTATTCACCTTGGCCTTCCCTGTAAATATTTTGAAGACTTCTTTCAGATCACCCTTCAACTTTCTGAATTTGAGAGAGTAAAGGCCTAATTTGTCTAATCTCTCTTCGTATCAACCCCTGAAGTCCAGGTTTCATTCTTGCAAATCTGCATTGAACTCCCTCCAGGGCCAAATCATCCTATCTAAGGTATGGTGCCCATACCTGCTCACAGTACTAAGTGGGGTGTAACTAGGGTTTTGTACAACTGCAGCATAACATCTGCATCCTTATACTTCAGCCCTTTTAGATATGAAGGCCAGCATTCCATTGGTCTTCTTGACTCTTTTCTACACTTGTTTGTGGCGTTTTAAGGAGCGATGCACCTGAACCTCCAAATCTCATTGGACATCTGCTAAATTTAACTTATGACTTCTAAAAAAATAACCTGATCTACCCATTCTTGATCCAAAATAGAGAACCTCACACTTGTTTGTATTAAAATTGCCATTGCTTGGGCCATTCACCCAATCTATCAATGTCCTGTTGTAGTTTTATGCTGTCTTCAGCACTCTCTACAATGCTGCCCTTGTATTGATATAGTGCATTTCATGGCCTCAGGGTGACCCACACTTGAGTGTTGTCACTGTAATGTAGGAAATTGGATCAGGAGTTGCTAATGGCAACGTTTAAATTCTAATAGTCAGTGAAATGCTAATGTTTCAGCAATTGTGGAATCAGCTGCTAAGTTTTCCCAACTTTATAAAGTTAACGAATCTTGATGTGACAAGTTGGTGATACAGTGATAGCTTGTAAAGCCGAGGGGCTGGGGAATCCTGTGGGAACTCTCCTGACTTCCCGCTGTGATTTAGGTGGGAGAAATTGGACTTTCTAGTTCTGATTCTTGTGTGCGGTTGGGATTTTAGTAGGGGGTCTGGAGAACCCTTATGGGATTTCATATTAATGATTAAGTAACATGTCCAAAGAAGCTTTGAATACCAGATTAAAATCCAACCAGATTCGAAGTTTATTCACTGCTGATCTTTCAATTCTCTAACTAATTTAGAGAGCAATTTCTCAGACATCATTGAGATCAGTTCCTTTCTAACCTGATATGTTTGCTGTAACCCACTTTAGGTGCATCAATAGGCATCTGCATGAAGGATACTTGAGTCAAATTGTAATGACTCCACTATATGTCCTGACTATCATCAAATAACAGTGTGACCACAGGTTACTGGCCAATGCCATAGCTTATTTACACGTATTTACTCTTCCCCGGATCACCAGGGGAGCTGTGATTACTAAGCTTGAAAAAAGGCTGCATTGTAATCATTATGTATGAAGTCTGATCCAGAGACTAATAAAAGACCACAAGGTAGATGAGAGTAAACTAACTGGAACTGTTTATTAACACGTCTACTCTCTCGCACAGCCAGCATGAGACTGGCAAGGCAAGCTCCACCCTGAGCCCCGGGTCACCTGACCTGTTCTCTTAAAGGGGCATGCCCCAGTAGACATTACATTCATGTTACTTTCTGCACTGATATTGTCACAGCCAGCTGGTTTTTCCTTGATTCTGTTCCATTTAAAGTTTTTCCATCAGAAGGTGACATTTGCCAACATTGCATACTCTGTGCGCAATGAAACCTTCTCATTGTAATTTCTATAAATTCATCTCAGTGAAGAAAATCCTATTGCGGGCTGGATTACCTGGCTTTACTGATCTTTTAAAATTACAGTTCTTAAAACTGGTTATTGCATCAACCAGCCTGTGCCAGTGTATTGCAAAAGGCCATTTAGCCTGTCTTTGACTATTTTAATATGATGAAGCCCATTGTGTATATGGGATAATTGTGCACATAATGTCACTATATTCACATTACGGAAATGTTCCTTTTCTCTCTGCAGCCCTCTCTGGATGATGCCGGTTAACTTTCCCTTGACACAAACACCTGCTCAAGGTGTCTTTAGGTGTCAGATACTGCCCTCTAGTGTCAAGATGCAGTTTAGCTGCCAGATAACTTCCTGATCCAGAGTTCATTGACAATTCAGTGGTTCAGTTAAAAAAATAAATTGTTGCTTACTTGCACAGCACGCTCTGAAAATGCACTTTAATCACATTTAATAAATACTTAGAGAAAATGATTATTCTTCTAATTAGCCCACGATCCTTAAATATTTCATGGAATCCATACAGCGCAGAAGGAGGCCATTTGGCCCATCCAGTCTGCAGTCACACAATCCCACCCAGGCCCTATCCCCATAACCCCATGCATTTACCCTAGCTGGTTCCTCTGGCACTAAGGGGCAATTTAGCACGGCCAATCCACCTAACCTGCATATCTTTTGGCAAATATTTTAATTCACCCGGTTGCTCCTGGCCGATGTGAGGGTTTTGCTTTAAGGTTACGGGTTACATCAGACAAGCGTGTGTAGTGGTGATTGTGTGAAGATCAACCCTTGTCTTATTGTTATTGGTTGCTAGTCGAGGAGCCTGGCTGGGTTGCGATGTCTGCGTTTCCTCACGCTATCTAATATTATTACTTACAGCTGGAGGATCAGAACTATATCATGGAGCAACTGAAAAGGGAATTGGCTGCAAGCAAGGAAGAACTGTCCACCATCCAGAGCTCGCTGCGGAGCTCTGAACAGGTACAAGCAAGTGTGTAACCAGGAGCGAGAGTGACTAATGGAAATGCTGCATTTTATTCCTCCTGCTTTCTTCCCACGCACTCCGGGAGGTGCTGATCATACTACAAGGCCATTGCCTCCCCAGGTGAAACTGGTTTCTTGGAAATTCTCAGTTAAGGTGTTGGTTCACTGCAAGATGGGTCAATTGTGAATCTCAATCTTTAAACTTATGAAAGAGTTTCATAGAATCCCAAAGAATCATCGAATCCTATACAGTTCTATAAATTCTTGACATCTGTTGGCTATTGTTTAATTGTGATTCTGCACAGTATAGTGTTGGCAGGTTGTGTGCATGTGAGGGACCATGCCCAAGCCTTTTCCTACATACACACACATTCCACCAAGGGGCCACTGGATAGCAAGTTGGAGCAGTGACTGTAGGTGTTTTCTCTCCTTTTTAGCTCAGGGTTACAAAGACTCATTGAATTCCCCCATCATCAGCCCTAGGCAGCTCGGAACTAGAATCTGTCAGTGATTTTATTGGGGTAGTACGGTGGCACAGTGGTTAGCACTGCTGCTTCGTAGCCAAGGACCTGGTTTCAATTCTGGCCTTGAGTGACGGTGTAGAGTTTGCATGTTCTCCCACTGTTTGCATGGGTTTCCACCAGGTATTCCGGTTTCCTCCCATACTCCAAAGGTCATGGAATTATAGAATCCCTACTATGCTGAAGAAGGCCATTTGGCCCATCAAGCCTACACTGATAACAATCCTACCCAGACCTTATCCTGTAACCTCACGGATTTACCCTCCTAATTCCCAAGACACTAAAAGCCCGATTTTACCATTACATCACGCCTGTTTTTGGGCGCAGAAACACGGTGAAGTCCGGCATGAGACCACTAACCCAATCCACGCCCATGCCCACGTTACCGAGGCCTGGGAATGGATTTAAATTGAATTAATGAACTGCCTGCCTGACCTTATCAGCATTTCTGCCTTTATCATCGCGTTCGTACGTCCAGATTTGGCGCGAAACAGGCCTGCCTGGCGAAGGTCTATTTTGGGTGCTCCAGCTTCTGAAGAGGTAAGTTCAGAGCTTCCAACGGCTCTCTGACTCAGATCAGTGATGGGGGTAGGGAGGGAGGCAGGTCAGATCATTCTCTGGTGAGAGGGGGAGGAGGAGGTGGGTCAGATGGATCTCTGGTGGAGGAGGGAGGACAGATCACTCTCTGTTGGAGGGGTAGAGGGAGGCCAGATTGTTATCTGGTGGGGAAGCGGGTCAAATGAATCTCTGGTTGCGGGGGAGGCCAGATGGATCTCTTGGGGTGGGGGTTGGGGGGGGGGGGGGGAACAGCTGTCATTCTGCGGGCGATCGGGAAGAGGGAAAGGGGGCAGAGGTTCGCGATCGGTCTGGGAACCAGGGGGTGGGTGAATAAGGGGGGAAGTTGTGTTGTGGGGGTGATGTCTATGGGGAACTATGTTCCCGGACCACTTTATCCGCTTTTTGCGGCCCAGGAGCGACGAGACAGTGGTGCGATTTTCGAATTTGTTTCTCAGTGCGCATGCGGAGTTCAGAGGTCCCACAGCTTGATTCAAACTCGTGTGTTTTTTTCAAGCTAATGGGGGCTCCTGACAACGGGTTTCCAAGTCGGATCTGAATTGCGCCCAGATTTAGCACTTAGGGCCCGATTTTACCATTTTGACTCTAAGGGACAATTTGGTATGGCCAATCAAACTAACCCACACATCTTTGGAGTACAGATGTGCAGATTGGGTTGATTGGCCATGCCAAATTGTTCCTTAGTGTCTCAATATGTATAGGTTAGGGGAATTAGCGGGGTAAATATGTGGGGATTATGGGGATAGGGCTTGGGTAAGATGGTCTGTCGGAGAGTCAGTGCAGGCTTGATAGGCCGAATGGCCTCCTTCTGCACTGTAGGGATTCAATGATTTTTTTGATACTCTTTCATAAGTTTGGAGACTGAGAATCACGATTGACACAATTGCGCATGAAACCAACACCTTAACTGAGAATTTCAAAGAAACCAGCTTCACTTAAATCATACAGTTACCCCTCAGAAGGTCAGTCTGAAATAGCTGTGGGTCACCAAAGAATGACCTCTGTCCGAGATCTTCTTGTGTAGTTCTCCAAAGTTCTTTCCATTGATACATATCTTCTGTCTTCCTTTGTATTATATATATGTGTAGTAGTAATCAGAATTTGGGGCTTTGGTTGCAGGCGGGCTCTGAGATGAACTCTAGGCTGCAGTGCCTTGAGGCAGAGAAGGATAATCTAAGGAAAACGGTGGCTGCGAAGGAGGCAGAAGCATACGCCCTGAAGAACACGATTCAGGAGAGAGAAACGGCGATGCGTACCGAGAAAGACAAGAGTTTGAGGGAGCTGGAAGAACTCCAGGACAAATTTATGGAGAAGGTCAGAATCCATAGTGATGATTATTTCAGCATTCCATTGGTTATATAGGCATCAGCTGTGGCCCAGTGACCCACTTTTCCCCTCGGTCATGGGTTCAATCCTCAGTCCAAAGACTTGAGCGCAAAATCCAGGCTTGGGTGCGGAACTGAGAGACAGCTGCTTTGCCTGGGGTGCCACTTTTCCGGTCCAAAAGATTCCATGGCACTATTTGAAGGAGAGCAGGTAAGTTCCTTGCAGTGTCCTGGCCGATGTCAACCAACATCACTAACAACAGTGAAATCAATCATTTTCTTTATTCCTGTTTTTGGGGGCTTGCTCTGCATAATTTAGTTGCTGCGTTCCCTAAGTTAAAACACTAATTGTGCTGAAAAAAAAAACTTTCATTAAGGGAGAATTGCGTCATGGCATCTTGAGGTTGTAAAACATTCTCTGTATGTACGCAAACTCTTTATTTCACATTGATCATTTTTGTGTCCAAACTCTGGACTAGCTCATCATCAAGACCTGAGTCTGATGGTGCAATAAACTGCAAATGCCTGCCATCAGAAACAGAACAGAAAATTAGTCGGTATCAGTAGAGAGAATAGGCAAGCTAATGGCCGGAATTTTATTGTCCCATCCGTCACGGGAATGGGAGCGGGAGAGGGGCTGAACATGGAAAGGTCTGTTGACCTTGGATGGGATTTTCAGGTTTCCAGATGAACGAGGCTGTAAAATCCGGCCCAATGTTTCAGATATGGGCCGCTGAGAACAGAGGGGAATTATAGATGAACAGCATTTTAAAAACATCTGTAAGATAGGAGGGATACATTCAGATAGGAGGATGAATGGAATAATCTGTGAAGTAGGTCAGTAAAGTGTTAAACAATGGGGAAGCAGCACTGAGCAAAGCGACGGAACTGCAGGCTGAGAAGTCTCTGATAGATTTTATTCTAAGGTCTTAAAGATGTGGTTAATGCGGTAATAGATGCATGGTGTTAATTTTCCAGAATGCAACATATTAGCATAGATAAAAGATTGGTGGACTGGCAGGCAGAAAACAGAGAGTATGTATAAATGGCTCCTTTTCTGATTGGCAGAATGTGACAAGTAATGTCCTGCCTGGGTCTGTGTTGGGGCCTCAACTTTTTACAATTTATATCAATGACTTGGATGAGGGGAGTGAAGGCAAGGTAGCTAAATTTGCGGATGCCACCAAGATAGGTAAGAAAGTGTGTTGTGAAGAGGACATATGGAGTTTGTACATGGATATATATAGGTTGAGTGAGTGGGCAGATGGAGTATAATGTGGAAAAATGTGAAGTTGCTTACTTTGGCAGGATGAATAAAAAAGTAGGAGTTTACTTAAACAGGGACCGACTGCAGAATTCCAAAGTGCAAAGGGATCTAGGTGTTCTTGTGCAAGAATCACATTGAGTTAGTATACCGGTACGGCAAGTAATTAAAAAGGCTAGTAGAATGCAGTCCTTTATTATGAGAGGAAATGAACCAATGAGTAAGAATGTCGTGTTTCAGTCACAGGGCAGTGATGAGACTACATCCCAAATGCTGCGTGCAATTTTGGTCTCTTCATTTAAGGAAGGATGTAAATGCGTCGGAGGCAGCTTAGAGGAGGTTTACCAGATTGATACTTGGAATGTGTGGGTTACCTAATGAGGAAAGGTTAGACAAACTGGGCTTGTTTTCACTGATGTGTAGAATAATCAGGAGTGACGTGTCTGAAGTATGTAAGATCCTGAACAGTATTGACAAGGTGGATGTGGAAAGGGTATTTCCTTTTGTGGGTGAGCTAGGAGGCATGGGGTTTAAAATTTTGTGTCACCCTTTTTAGGACAGAGATTCCTCTGAGGGTTGTGTGACTTTGGAACTCTGTCTCAGAAGGTGGTAGAGATGGGCCATTGAAATTTTTTAAGGTAGAGGTGGTTAGATTCTTGTTAGGCCAAGGAACCAGAGTTAACCAGGGAGTGGGAATGTGGAATTCGAAACACATATTGTTCAACCATGATCCAGTTGAACAGCAGTGCAGGCTTGTGCAGCCGAATGGCCTATTTCTGTTCCTATATGGTATGTTTGTGTTATTGTTAGACAAGAGAAGGAATAATGAAAGAAATTGGAACTGCAAGAAGCAAATAGTTGTGGGAGTTAGGGCACGTAAACACCGCAGAATGCTTTTCTTCCATTTATGCAGAAAAGCCAAGAGCTGCTCACCATCTGTCGATTTGTGTTTTAGGCTAACCGGGAGAAGACGCTACAGCAGAAGCTTCTCGATGATCAGTTCAGCCTGGTCCAGGGAACCGTAAGCGAAGCTGAGAACATCATTCAGGACGCAGTGGCAAAACTTGACGATCCACTGCATATTCGATGCACCAGTTCACCAGGTCTGAGCCCTGCCGTCAGTTGCTAAGAACATAAGAAATAGGAGCAGGAGTAGGCCATCTAGCCCTTCGAGCCTGCCCCGCCATTCAATAAGATCATGGCTGATCTGTTGTGGCTCAGTTCCACATTCCCGCCCTCTCCCCATAACCCTTAATCCCCTTGCCTATCAAAAACCCATCAACCCGCGTCTTAAAAATATTTATCGAGGCAGCCTCCACCACCTCAACGGGCAGAGAATTCGAGATTCACCACCCTTTGAGTGACGAAGTTCCTCCTCAACCCCGTTCTAAACCGCCCCCCCTTTATCTTGAGGCTGTGCCCCCTAGTCCTACTGTCCTTTCTGAGCGGGAAGAGTCTCTCCACCTCTATCCTATCCATCCCATTCATCATCTTGTACATCTCAATGAGATCTCCCCTCATTCTGCTAAACTCTAACGAGTACAAGCCTAGTTTATTCAGCCTCTCCTCGTAGCTCAACCCCCTCAACTCTGGTATCAGCCTAGTAAACCTCCTCTGCACTCCCTCCAAGGCCAAAATATCCTTGTGTAAGTGCGGCGACCAAAACTGCACACAGTACTCCAGCTGCGGCCTCACCAATGCCCTATACAGCTGCAGCAAGACCTACCTACTTTTATATTCAATCCCCCTCGCTATGAAGGCCAGCATCCCATTCGCCTTCCTGACCACCTGCTGCACCTGCAGGCTGGGTTTTTGCGACTCATGCACAAGGACCCCGAGGTCCCTCTGCACCGTCGCCTGCTGCAGTTTTTCGCCACGTAAGAAATAGTTCTTCCTACCATTCTTCCTACCAAAGTGGACCACCTCGCACTTGCCAACATTAAATTCCATTTGCCATTTCCTGGCCCATTCGCCCAGCCTATCTAGATCCTTCTGCAGACTCTCCACACCCTCCGCGCAATTTGCCGTTCCCCCAATCTAAATACCTCGTCTTCATCACCTCCATCATGTGGGGCTTTGTTAATGGGTGTGCACGGAATTGGGTTTGGGGAGAAAGAAGTGGTTTCTCAGCCAGCAAAATAATTCCTTCTGGGAATGTAAGAGGATGTTTAGATTTAAAGGGATGTCGTTTTGAGTAGAAATTGTGCATTACCAAGTGCTGTTTGTTTGGATTAGAACAGGATTCTCTTGTCGCCTTCCCTGGTCTCTTGAGCTAATGTGGCTTTACAGTATATCTGTAAGGCTGAAAATGATTCTTCACATTGCATCTCCTCCTCATGTTCCTGCACACAAACATTGCACACTGCACTGGCTGCTTTTGGGAAGTTTAACACAAGGAGGAGTTTGCGCTTCAGAAGGGAGGATTGAGTAGTACAGTGTGAAGTTGTGGGAGGGATGACGTACATTGTCCCACAGGATCCATCACTCACTAAAACAAATCACATGAAGCTTTGATAGGATGTAGATGTCTGTCCAATGTTTTGCTCCTTTCACATGCTGTCGTTTAGCTCAGTTGGCTGGATGGCTGGTTCATGATGTGGTGTGATGCCAACAGCAGGGGTTCAATTCCCGTACCAGGCCAGGTTATTCATGAAGGCCGCACCTTCTCAACCTTGCCCCTTGTCTAAGGTGTGGTGATCCTCAGATTAACTCAGCACCAGTAAATGGTAAAGTCACCATAGTCCCAGATGTCCACTGGCTGCTCTCCCCCTCAAAGAGAGATATAAAGGGACACAGTTTCTCAAAGGGGAGAACAGCCTATGGTCATCTGGGACTATGGGATCTTTTATGCACTGTACTCATTGGTAATAAAAACAGAAAATACTGGATAAACCCGGCAGGCCTGGCAGCATTTGTGAAGAGAGAAAAAGAGTTAACCTTTCGAAAGATTAACTACGTTTCTCGCTTCACAGATGCTACTATATCTGCTGAGCCTTTACCCACATTTTCTGTTTTTATTTCCTATTTCCACTTTTTTTTATTTTACTATATTCAGTAGTAGCTGTTTCCATATCATTCCAGCAGAATATGTGTGTATGACAGGGCACCATCTGCTAGGTGCTGCCAGTCACTATTACCCCATAGATAGTAAACTACAAAACTCTCTCACACCTACACTGAGTGACACAGAACCCGAGTAGCCACATTTTCCCTTGAATTCTTTCCGCTTCTTTCTGGAGCTAGCTTCGCAGTATTCATTTGTCGGGAAATATCCAACTCACATCTTGAAATTCCTCATGGAATCAATTAGCCCACCACTTCATTTTATCTTCTGCATTATCAGTTACTAATTATACAGCCTAATTAAGTTTACACTTCACTACTGCAGTCAGTTAGAATAAGCAGGTCAATTACAATTGACAATGTTCATAGATTCAGCGTGTAATATTTTATGGTTTACTTGCTAGTAAAAAGCACCTTATTTTCCAAATCGCTGTAAGTGATGCCACTGGAGATCCACCAGTGAGAAGGTTTAATAAAACTGACTTGGTGTCTATCAGTTCCACTTTTTCCTCCCAGTTCTTAAAGTTTATTTATTAGTCACAATTAAGGCTTACATTAACACTGTTGTGAAATTTCCCTAGTCACCACACTCCAGCGCTGGTTCGGTCTATGTACCTAACCAGCACATCTTTCAGACTGTGGGAGAAAACTGGAGCACCTGGAGGAAGCCCACACAGACACAGGGAAAACGGGCAAATTCCACACAGACAGTGACCCAAGCCGGGAATCGAACCCGGGTCCCTGGCACTGAGGAGCAGTGCTAACCACTGTGCCATTGTGCTACCCCTGTGCTCCTGAGGTTTCTTGTGTAGTGAGGTCCTAGTTGCGGACTGGTACCTGTTGGCCAATCCAAGAAAAACTGAGGTCCACCAACTAACATGAGAGAAATCAATGGAGGCAAGAGAACACAATGAGAACAGAGCTTTAAAAATGGCTTCTGTGGCCTGTTTGGGCTTTAATGGTAGTTTCAAATAGACCACAGTTTGCACAGTGCAAATGTGGGAGTGCTCTTTAACCTGTCCTTTACTTGATTGCATGCATTCTGTCCAGGTCTAAGGCAAGTCGAGAACTAAAGTGATCTGATCTTTTCCATTACTTGCAGATTACCTCATCAACAGGGCAGAATCTGCCCTCGAATCAGTGAGCTTGATGCAGCAAGGGCATTCCGAGTACTTGAAGAACATGGCAGGTATGGTTACCTCAATCTCCGAGACACCACACGCGTCTCATATTCTATAAGGGCAGCATTTAATAATTTGGCAAGTTGATAATTTATCCTGAAGGCAAGTAACTCCCATGCTCTTCTCCCCGTTCCCTGCGGCTGCTGCAGTGTGGTTCCCTCCCAACTGAAAGGGTGGACCATATGCCTACTTCCAATGGTCTATTCTGACCGCTCCACCTTAAAAGAGAAATCTATCATGGATGCTTTATGTAGAGCCCCCTCCCCTAATTACATCCTGCTGCTGTAAGATTAGCAGATGCTGGTCTTCCAACAGTGTCTACCTTGATCACATTGTAATAACAGTAGCCTATTCCACTATGGCAGCCATCACATTGGATCTTGGGAGCTGTATGTAATAACTCCACGGAGGCGAAAAGTCCCATCACCAAGTTACTTTATTTACCCCATACATCTGTACACAGCCAGCTCTCCAGTAGCTCCCTGCTGAATGCAGGCTGGGAGTCTGACACACCTGCTTTAAATAGGGAGCATGAGGCTCCCTGACTTAACCATCAATTCGGACTCATCCAGCAGTTCATACTCTAGCAAGCCAACCTCATTAGCCTGGCTGAAGTCATCACACTGTAATAACTGAGAATCCTATTTCACCTCCACACAAGGAGCGGTTAACCTGAAGCAGACACATGGTGGAAGCAGAGCCCTCCCTGGTCTGTAAACTTCAGTCTTAGTCCAGGCAGTGATTTAGTCACTCGGCAACCCAGCTACATTTTCGTATAAATCCAAAGGAAGTGTCACAAATACTTTGTGTAACCTCATAATAAAAATAAAAAGCTGTTCCATGGTAAATTACAGGCAGAAAAGAAGTCTCCCATTGATAGTTTTTCTACAAATATCATTCCTGAACTGTACACAAGTGTACGGTCCACATCTGTGATTCTCTGTATAGCACACAGTAATAACCAATTCCGATTTGAGATACTTGAACCGTAACATTCACTTTGCCTTTCCCCTTCAGTGACCGATTAAATCTCTTTTCCTTTGATCCTGCAGATGCCAGTAGCCTCCTGCAAGCACTCACTAGGTTTGCACACCTGACTGCAGACACCATTGTAAACGGCAGTGCCACGTCGCACCTGGCTCCGACTGACCACGCTGACAGTAAGTATCGAAGGCGCACCAGCTCCTGGAGTTAATGACCAAAACAGTCAGGAAGAGGCGCTGATTTCATCGACCACTTTCTGCACTCGCCAATCCTGTCCACTGATCCACTTCAAGTCACGATGATGTCCGCTGGTTGAATCACAGGGTAAATGTGGGAAGCAGTCGGATGAACTAAGGTGAAAACTGCAAATATTCAAATCAAAAGGTAGATGAGAAGAAAAGCGGAATACTGCAGACGCTGGAAATCTGAAATCTGAGCAGAAAATGCTGGATGGGCTCGGCAGGTCTGGCAGAATCTGCAGAGAGAGGAACGAAGTTAATATTTCATCAGTTCTGGTGCAAAGGCACCAATCAGGAATGTTAACTGCAATGTTAAAGATGCAGCACTGGTGGGTGCAGCTCCAACAACACTCAAGAAGCTTGACATCATCCAGGACAAATCACAAACTTACTGGCACCATCGACTGCCTTAAACATTCACTTTCTTCACCAGCCATGCACAGTGGCAGCAGTGTGTACCATCTATAAGATGCTCTGCAGTAATTCATAGAATCCACAGAACCCTACAGTGCAGAAAGAGGCCCTTTGGCCCTTCGAGTCTGCACCGACCACAATCCCACCCAGGCCCTATCCCCGTATTCCGACGTATTTTACCCGCTAATCCCTCTAACCTAAGCATCCCAGGACACTAAGGGGCAATTTTAGCATGGCCAATCAACCTAACCCGCACATCTTTGGACTGTGGAAGGAAACCAGGGCACCCGGAGGAAACCTACACAGACACGAGGAGAATGTGCAAACTCCACACAATGACCTGAGCTGGCAGTTGAACCCAAGTCCCTGGAGCTGTGAAGCAGCAGTGCTAACCACTGTGCTACTGTGCCACCCAAATCACCAAGTCCCCTTCAGTGGCACCAGGGATCCTTGATTATGCTGGCTGCTTTCTGAGGCAATGGGAAGTGTAAACAGGGTCAATGGATGGGAGGCTGGGAATCTCTCCACCAGACAATAAGGGTGGTGCAGAAGTTTCGCTGTGGCTGTTTTGTTTGACACCAGTTTTCAGTCAGGACAGATCAATATGACATGTGGGCTCCCCAGTGCCCACGGTGTACTTGATGCCTTTACTGTAGATAAATGTTTAATGGTCTGAGGTGGTCACCAGAAACCGCCTGGTGTGGAAAAATGAAATTTGTTGAAAGCAACACAAAAGTTAATTTTTTTTCAGAATGAATTAACATTCGTCATGTTTGTTAAACCTACAGGACTGATTGATAACTGCAGAGAGTGTGGTGACGAGAGCCTACACTTCCTGAATGACCTGAAGGATAAGCAGTCAATCGGTCACGCAGACCCAGCAGCTGTGAGGAGAGTGATGCAGAGGATTCTTGACCTTGGGCAGGTACGCTCAATCCAGAACATCCCACTGAGAATGTGACATCCTAATGGGCTATGGAGAGCCCTGTAAAATGGTATATCAGAACTTCGATTAACTGCAGCAGGCAGAACATCCCACTGAGAAGGTGACATCCTAATGGGCTATGGAGAGCCCTGTAAAATGGTATATCAGAACTTCGATTAACTGCAGCAGGCGACGGTGCAGAGGGACCTCGGGGTCCTTGTGCATGAGTCGCAAAAACCCAGCCTGCAGGTGCAGCAGGTGGCCAGGAAGGCAAAAGGGATGCTGGCCTTCATAGCGAGGGGGATTGAATATAAAAGTAGGAAGGTCTTGCTGCAGCTGTATAGGGCATTGGTGAGGCCGCAGCTGGAGTACTGTGTGCAGTTTTGGTTGCCGCACTTAGGCAAGGATATTTTGGCCTTGGAGGGAGTGCAGAGGAGGTTTACTAGGCTGATACCGGAGTTGAGGGGGTTGAGCTATGAGGAGAGGCTGAATAAACTAGGCTTGTACTCGTTAGAGTTTAGAAGAATGAGGGGAGATCTCATTGAGACGTATAAGATGATGAATGGGATAGTTAGGATGGAGGTGGAGAGACTCTTCCCGCTCAGAAAGGACAGTAGGACTAGGGGGCACAGCCTCAAGATAAAGGGGGGGCGGTTTAGAATGGAGTTGAGGAGGAACTTCTTCACTCAAAGGGTGGTGAATCTCTGGAATTCTCTGCCCGTTGAGGTGGTGGAGGCTGCCTTGCTAAATATTTTTAAGACGCGGGTTGATGGGTTTTTGATAAGCAAGGGGATTAAGGGTTATGGGGAGAGGGCGGGAATGTGGAACTGAGCCACGACAGATCAGCCATGATCTTATTGAATGGCAGGGCAGGCTCGAAGGGCTGGATGGCCTACTCCTGCTCCTATTTCTTATGTTCTTATGTAAGACAAGGTTCTCCGTGAAAAGCTAATAGGATGGGAATTTAGAGTAAATGTTGCAGCTATTAAATTGGCTGTAAGGTGCTGATCCATCCCATTGTGAAGTTGTTAATTCTGTTAAGTGAGATAGCATAGAATCATGGAATTCTGCAGTATAGAAGGAGGCCATTCAGCCCATCACAATGCCACCCAGCCCTGATCCCCATAACCCCATGCAGACACCCTAGCTAGTCCCCCTGACACATGGCCAATCCACCTAACCCACACATCTTTGGAGTGTGGGAGGAAACCGGAGTCCCTGGAGGAAGCCCATGCAGACATTGTGAGAATGTGCAGATTCTGCACAGACAGTGATCCAAGCCTGGAATAAACCTGGGTCCCTGGTGCTGTGAGGCAGCAGTGCTAACCACTGTGCCACTGTGCTGTATTGCTATGTATTAACAGTCACCAGGAGACTCTGGGAATTGAAGATTAATCTCCAGGTCACTGCTGAGTAAAATCATAAACACGTTAAAAAAGATGGCTTTTTTCTTCCATTATTTTTAATGTTTCTCTTTACTAGATATAAAAATATTGGAAATGGGGGAATAAAAGCTTCTTGGCAGATAGTCAAACATCATCCAATTAGTTACTGTATCTTTTTGCTTTCCAATTGCTGCAGGAAGGTAGTGAGGCTGGATGTATTGGTGATTAATGGCTGGAGTGGGAGGGCAAGTCATGTGATGAAACCTCCAGGAATACATTTAATTGCAAGCGGCAACTCCCTTAACAAACACCAGTGCTTTCTTGTAATACTCCTCAACTGAGGTACACAATAGATCGAATCCCGTCCCACAGATGTTGGGAAGGAGGACTTTGCAGGGTCAGCAGAGCTGAGTTTACTATTATTGATGCTGGGTGATCCATCTGATTTCATTCCTTTTTGATTTTTTTTTTAGCAGTTTTGCGCAACTGAGTGGCTTGCTAGGTCATTTCAGAGGGTTTTTGAGAGTCTGCCACATTGCTGTGGGTCTGGAGTCACATGTAGGCCAGATGGGATAAGGGCAGCAGATTTCCATTGCTGAAGTGAACCAGATGGGTCTGTACAACAATGGGGATTACTAGTCCAGTGACAATACCATTACTCTGCTGCCTCCATATAAGGAATCTTCAGATATAAAACTTGAAATACAATAACAATTGTTTTAAGATATAGGATTTCAGTTCTGAATAATCATCCATGGATGTTCTGTCATAGAGGTCTACAGCAGAGGAAGAGGCCCTTCAGCCCATCAAATTTGCACTGATATTGTACTGAGAATTGATTGTATTTAAAAAGTATTTGCTACTGAGAGTTGTTTTTTACATCCTTCACTCAGGAATTGAGACCCAAGAGCATTGATATCCGACAGGAGGAACTTGGGGATATAGTGGATAAAGAGATGGCACAAACATCTGCAGCTATCGAAGATGCGGTGAAGAGGATTGAGGTAGGGTATTCACTGCCTCGAATGAAACCCTCTTAATGAAATAAAGATAGCAAATGCCGGAAAGACTCAGTGGGTCAGGCAGTATCTGTGGGGAGAGATACAGAGTTACCATTGATGAACATGCATCAAAAAAAGGTAAAGTTTATTTACTCGTGTCACAAGTGGGCTGACATTAACACTGCAATGAAGTTACTGTGAAAATCCCTTAGTTGCCACACTCTAGCGCCTGGTTGGGTACACTGAGGGAGAATTTAACATGGCCAGTGCACCCAACCAGCACATCTTTCGGACTGAGAGAGGAAACTGGAACACCTGGAGGGGACCCACACACACACAGGGGCAACATGCAGACTCCACACAGACACTTCCCTTTTTAATGGTTTTTAATAATTTCCCTAATTTCTTAAAAACTTGTAATTTGCTTTTCACTCAGTTCATGTTTTTGGATGTGGTTCTTGTTAGCTTCCTGTAGATTATTGCTTTTAGCTCAGTGATCTCGGGCAGTGATTCCCTTGAATACTGGAAAATACTAACAATGTCATTATCAATGATGTACACTTTGGCCAAACTTGATAAAACTTTATTACTGATCACATGTTATTGACTGAATTTGACCTCTCCTTAAACAGCTTTAATTCCTATGTTTTACAAATTTATTGGATTGTCTGTTGTGGGTAGTTTGGAGGGTAGATTAAAACCTGTGAGGTGTGCTGAGAGATATTGAAGTGGAAAGCAATGTGTATTGCTTTGACAGCTATAGTTACTGAGGAATCAGTGAGAACCAGGAGACAGTTTATTATTTTCTATAGACATTTATAATGGAACATGTTATTTCCAAGACATTTAACATATAATTCACATTGCAATTAGTGTTTTCTGTAATTATTTCTGTGGTGGACATTTTTACAATCCCCTGGTGTATTCTTGCATCATATCCTGAGGGATCAACTGGCAGGAGGTGGGCATCATGGCATGAATTCTCCCATGGTAAGCTCGCTCAAGTGTGCCCTTGCAGAGTGGCCTCAGGGGAAGTATTTTGTCAATGATTGTGTCAGATGTTGTTTTTGTGCACCACTCTCTGGGCTGTTTAGAACAGCAGAGGGCAATAAAGCACAGCTCTTGAGAGCTGAACACTTTGTGTTGTGAACAAGCATTGTTAACAAGAAGGATAGTGGTCAACAATGGGAACTCTGGCTGGTTTCCTCTTTCTCCTTGACCTCTTCACTTCTCCATTCAATGGCCTGTGAACACTGAGCGTCTCTGCTCAGTTTGTACCTCGGTGCTTACTCGTTCAAGATCACCATTAGACATGTTAGCGTCGAACCAGTGAGAGCAATGACAAATATTTGAAGCGTTCCTCCTGATTTCTATCTTTACTTTGAAATCTTAACAACCTATTTAGCTTTGCTAGAACTATATTGGAAATACCTCGTGACTCTGCCTCAATGTATTTTGCAATGAGTTCATTCTGCTAATTTGGGAAACAGGTGTACACAATGGGCCAAATGGCCTCTTTCTGCACAGTAACAATTCTGCGATTCTAGAATCATAGAATCCCTACGATGCAGAAGGAGGCCATTTGGCCCATCAAGTCTGCACCAACCACAATGCCATCCAGGCCCTATTTCTGTAACCCCTCATATTTACCCTATGAATCCCCCTGACACTAGGGGCAACTTAGCAAGGCCCCTATCCTGCATATCTTCGGAGTGTGGGAGAAAACCGGAACGCCCGGAGGAAACCCACGCAGACACAGGGAGAATGTGCAAACTCCACAGTGACACGAGGCCAGAATTGAACCCTGACCCCTGGCACTGAGAAGCAGCAGTGCTAACCACCGTGCCACCTTCTGCTGTGGAGAATCAAGAGAATGCACCCACTGACATCCTTAATGATTTGAAAGGTGCAAAACTGAGAATGGTCATAACCCATCCAGAGTTAGCAAGTCTTATCGTTCAAACTGTTCTGTGGAGAGAAGAGCTATCCATTGCATTCTGAAACTCGCTGAAGACCTTTCCAGTTCTTACTTTGCTATTTAATCTACAGGAAATGATGAACCAAGCCAGGAAAGGGAGCTCTGGGATCAAACTTGAAGTCAATGAGAGGTTAGTCAGAAATTCACTCGCTCACTCGCTCTCGCTCGCTCTATCACACTCTCTCTCTCACTCACTCACTCTATCACGCTCTGTCTCTCACTCACTCACTCTATCACGCTCTGTCTCTCACTCACTCATTCTATCATGCTCTCTCTCTCACTCGCTCTATCGCACTCTCTCTCTCACTCACTCACTCTATCACGCTCTCTCTCTCACTCACTCACTCTATCACGCTCTGTCTCTCACTCACTCACTCTATCATGCTCTCTCACTCACTCACTCTATCACGCTCTGTCTCTCTCTCACTCACTCTATCACGCTCTGTCTCTCTCTCACTCACTCTATCACACTCTCTCTCTCACACACACACAACCCAATTAATTCAAACAAATTTAATTAGATTTGTATCTTTGCTAATGTGCATTGAGGCTATTTAATTCTCTTCTTTTTGTCGATTGTAGAATCTTAAACTCGTGCACGGACCTGATGAAGGTAAGAACTGCACACAAGGTGGCCATCAAATGCTGAATGTAACCAGACTCGGTTACCAGGCATTGGAAATGCTGGAACTCATAATCAATATATTTTTACTTTTATTTAGTTTTATAATATTGACTTTATGTAAAAGGGAGTCTAGCATAATTCATTGTTGAAATGATGTGATGGTTGTGTCCCAAGACAGAATAGTTTTGCATTAACATGGGTTAATTTTGAACAAATATTCCGATGGAGCAGAGAAGAAGAGATTTTTGACAAGGTCAGTGCCTCCGAGAGGGTGAGCCTCCCGAGGACGAGCCTCCAGTATTCTTGCTTGGCTCAGTTGTAGAAGTCTATGACCATATCATACAGTCACAGAGTCATAGAGGTTTGCAGCATGGAAACAGGCCCTTCGGCCCAACTTGTCCATGCTGCCCTTTTTTTAATCGACTAGGTTAGTCCCAGTTGTCTGCGTTTGGCCCATATCCCTCTATATCCACCTTACCCGTGTAACTGTCTAAACATTTTTTAAAAGACAAAACTGTACCTGCCTCTAGTACTACCTCTGGCAGCTTGTCCCAGATACTCACCATGCTCTATGTGAAAAAATTGCCCCTCTGCACCATTTTGTATCTCTCCCTTCTCACCTTAAACTTATACCCTCTAGTTTTAGGCTTCCCTATCTTTGGGAAAAGATATTGACTACCTGGCTGATCTATGTCCCTCATTATTTTATAGACCTCTATAAAATCACCCTTAAGCCTCCTACGCTCCAGAGAACAAAGTCCCAGTCTATCCAGCCTTCCTTAGAACTCAAGCCAGCAAGTCTCAGTAGCATCCTAGTAAATCTTCTCTGCACGCTTTCTAATTTAATAATATCCCTAATAACATAATGTCCCTAACTTAATGCTGCATTCTTTTACACTTCAGGCAATAAGACAACTGGTGGTGGCGTCAACAAGTTTGCAGAAGGAGATTGTGGAAAGTGGACGGGTAAGCATGGATTGTGTCCAAATTAGACGTCTGGTTCATGGTCTCCCTCATGATCCTACTAATAACAAACTTCTAACCTTAATGTTCAAACAGACATGACTCCATCAGAGGAGTTGATCCATTAGGTTGAAGATCTGTCAGAAAGAGGACTAGAAAATATAACACAACATCCACTGTGTTAAACTGATCCATGCAGATTATATTTTTGATGCCCATGTCCTGTCTCTCTTTCTTAAGCATTATCTTTTGTACCTGCCCACAATTAGAGTGTCCCAAGCTGGAGCTTTCATCAATATACGCAGAAGAAGGCAGCACGGTGTCACAGTGGGTAGGACTGCCGCTTCACAATGCCAGGGACTCGGGTTCAATTCCGGCCTGTGTCTGCGTGCATTTCATCCGAATGCTCCAGTTTCCTCCCACAGTCCAAAGATGTGCAGGTTAGGTTGAGTGGCCATGCTAAATTCCCCTTTAATGTCAGGGGTTTTATTAGGGTAAATGTGTGAGGTTACAGGAATTGGGCCTGGGTGGGATTGTGGTGCAGCTTAAAGGGCTGAATGGCCTCCTGCACTGTAGAGATTCTATGATTCTAAGATTTCCTCAGCCCATCTTGAACACGTCCACTCCCATGTCAGCCGCTCCCTACGCTCCATTATTACTGATTACATCGCTGGAGTTCAACAAATAGACAGGGCCTTTGATAAAGGACAGGAATTAGACCAAGCATTTGATTAAACTGGGCCCAGCCAACCTGCAGCAACACCTTGTCCTGTAGCCAGTCACTCAATCTCCAGAAAGGGACAAAAAGGTCAGTGAAGAAAAAGTTCTGTGAAATTCATCTCATAGAATCCCCATAGTGGCCATTCGGCCCATTTGAGTCTGCACTGGCCACAACCCCACCCAGCCCGTATCCCTGTAGCTCCACATTTTTAGCTGAACTAATCCCTCTGACACTCTAATCAACCTAACCCCCACATCTTTGGACTGTGAGAGGAAACCAGAGCACCCGGAGGAAACCAGCCATTTAAAATAATCCTGCAAAACAGGGATTTCTTTTGACTTGCATGGAAAAGATATTGAATTCGGTCAGTGAAATACCTTCTGCGTTTACAGGGGGCAGCCACACCGAAAGAATTCTACGCAAAAAATTCTCGTTGGACGGAAGGCCTGATCTCTGCCTCCAAAGCTGTGGGATGGGGCGCCACCCAACTGGTGTAAGTACCTGTGCCAACGCTCACTGGGGAAACCACTTGCACGCTTTCCCCTTTGACCCTGACGAGAGGTTTATTACCGTGCTGTCACAGTAGTGGGCAGGACACTTTGTATCTGTGTGGAGAAGATAGATACCTGTGTCCAACAGCCTTGCAATGGGTGGGTGCCCTCAAGTCAGTCAGTGCTTGATGTAACAGAGTAATGTGCAAGTGTCAGTACAGAACGGACAATGATCTGAGCTTTTTACATCGCAGACTAATGTGGTAGGAATGGAAGGTCTCTCCAATTCACAAACATGGTCAAGTTCCTTCTCAAGTTTTTTTCTATCATTAGGATTCAGTTTGACTCTGTCACTGAGCTTGTATCCTCATATCTGGCATGTTCTTACGGTGCTCACCCCAACGCTGGCATTTCCACATCTTGGTTACGTTACACAGAATTACACAAGAATTACGACACAAACAATTAGCCCATGTTGGTGTTTATCCTCCACACAAACTGTATTCCTAATCTTAATCCTATTTGCTTCACTTGTTCCCATATCCTGGTGTTCCTTTTTCCTTTAAACCACTCGACTCTCATCTATTCTTAAATTATGACCTGGTTTCTGCTTCAATTATCTCCTCTGGAATTACTTCCCACCCCTTCAAACATCTTCCTAGAAACAAGGTTAGTATGGGCGGGGCTGGTTTAACGTGGTTCTTTGATAGCAAGTTTTTCCGTCGCTTTTGAAAAATGGTGTGGCAACAGGACAGGGTTCATATGTGGTGAATCTCCTTAATTGACTTCACTGGAAGTCCCTCCATGAACTAACAAGATGGATGCCTCACCACCCTGATCATCTGTCCCTTTACTTGTTAATGCCTTCTTCCTGAGGAACAAGTCTCAGTAAAAGAGCTTTACTTCTGAAAGGACAACTGTAGATTTGTTTAAACTGTTTCTGCTGCAAGTTCAGATGTCAGCCATGGCTCAGTTGGCGGTACTCTTGCCTCTGAGCCAGAAGATCCTGGAACTCCAGGACTTCACACGAAATTCAAGGCTGACTTTCCAGTGCAGTACTGAGAAAGCACCACATCATCTTTTGAATTAGTCTCCAAACCAAGATGTTTGTGGGAGCTTGCTGTGTAAAAATTTGTTTGCTTTAACCTACATTACAATACTGACCACACTTCAAGAATGGTTGATTGATCATAAAGTGGGACACTTGGCGGTTGTGAAATGTGCTATGAAAATACAATTTAAAAAAAACACTCATTACAGAAAAGAAATGGCTGGATTTGACCAACAACTCTCATTAAAATGTTAATTATTCGGTGGCACAGTGGTTAGCACTGCTGCCTCACAGCACCAGAGACCTGGGTTTGATTCATGGTTTGGGTCACTGTTTGTTTGTATGGAGTCTGCACGTTCTCCCCGTGTCTGCGTGGGTTTCCTCCGGGTGCTCCAGTTTCCTCCCACATTCTGAAAGACGTGCTGGTTAGGTGTATTGGCCATGCTAAATTCTCCCTCAGTGTCCCTGAACAGGAGCCCGAGTGTGGTGACTAGGGGATTTTCACAGCAACTTCATTGCAGTGTTAATGTAAGCCTACTTGTGACACTAAACTTATTGCTGGCTTGTGATCAGCATTGGCCAGAGTGAAGAAATATTCCCTGTTCACAGCATTGATAACATGCAAGAAGTCTGCAACATATTTAGAACAGAGTAACATCCATGATATCATGGGTTATGCCAATGTCCCACAGATGCTAAGAAAGAATGCCTGTGTTCAAGAACACTTGTTGCATTAATGATCTGCTGGATCTTGTGCTGCAGAAGATCTTTAGCAGTACAAGGTGTAAGTAATTGCATCTTTCCATTCTTACACCTGCCTTACCCCATGTTATTCTTAGTTGGTTTCGCTCAGTTGGTTGGGTTTGTGATGCAGAGTGACAGCAACAGTGTGGGTTCGATTCCCGCACTGGCTGAGGTTATTCATAAAGGCTCACGTTCTCAACCTTGCCCCTCGCCTGAGGTGCAGTGATCCTTAGGTTAAATCACCACCAGTCAGCCCTCCCCCTCTAAAGGAAGAGCAGCCTCTGGCCATCTGGGGCTGTGGCGACTTATCCACGTGATAGCTAGTCCTGTTCTGTAAATGTCCACTAAGTGCCATATGAGAGCAAATTCAGTTTAATTGTTCCTTTCTGATTATTTTCACTAACACTAACTCACTGAACTCCCTTGCCCCCAAGCCTGTGGACATGTAGGTGTATGTCTACATTCTTTCACAAAGGAGAAAGGATGAAGGCCTTGAAGCTGTAGTAGGAAGAGATCATGTTCATTCTGCTTTCAGGTTACTGTTATTTTTCCCCCAAGAGCCATGAAAGGTTTCTGATAATTATAAACTGGAAGATAGCCAGAATCCTGAGCACTGAGCTTAAACACACACCTGGTGCTAAACTAGATGGTCTTGTTTTTTGAGAGAACCATCCAGAAATGCTTAAAATATGGACCGTTTTAAAATAAATAAGTACCAAGGTTAGGAAAAGACCTGCTGGTCGGTTCAGTGAGTCCCGTCCCACTCAGTGGCGATGCTTTATCCTTCACAATACAAACAACTCACCCACCTGGGGTAATAACTCGAGTGTCAAAAATAAATCTAAACCCGGGGGGGGGAAGGACTGGAAAACTCCTCAGACGATCAAAGTTTTTCCAGGAGATTAGATTGGTCCTGATTTATGTGACCAATTAACCATCTATTGCATGAACTGAATGAGTAAGAATTCTGTGATTGAGTGTTCGTTGCAAGGTCAGAGACCTGTGCTGAGGATTAACCAGACAATGCACGATGAGTACTCAATCTTCCAAGTTTTTATTATTTGCTAGCAAGGAGAACAGACACAGTGATTTTCACTATGGTCTTCTGTTGATTCATACAGATAATTAACAGTTACAGTTAATTCCAACAAATGAGCAATTTTCGTTTCTTATTCAATAGGAAATCTTCCAGCGTAACGTCACCATATGTCATTCATTGGCAGAATACGTCACCGTTTTGTTTTGTATTTGTCATGGTAACTTGTCTTTGTTTCATTCTGTGACCAAGGCCGGGAAAGCAGCGTTTATGAAACTGACACAAAGTTAGATTAGTTTCTTTCCTGAATACACAATTGCTGACCTTCAACGAGGCCTTGTTTTTGTTTTGTGGACAGAGCTGCCTGCCATAGTTGTTGTAATTTAATTTCCACACTTGGTCCACAAGCTGATTATTCTGCATCATCTAAATCCAAGCTAGTTCTTCCTGGTTCTCCCTAACCAACTGAAATATTGGTCTACATGTACACAAATTGGGGCCTTCATTTTCAGAACCTTGCCTCGAATGGAGCCTTCACAGAGGGACACAGGCAGTAGAATATGAGAGCAACACCATTTGAGTTCCTCACTATTTGCATTCTTTCACTTTTGCTGGATTAAAATCTTGAAATTCTGTGACCAACAGCACTATGGGTGTACCTGCACCATAATGACTGTTTGTTTATTTATTTATTTATTAGTGTCATGAGCAGGCTTACAATCAACACTGCAATGAAGTTACTGTGAGAATCCCCCAATTGCCACACTCTGGTTTGGCTTCACTGCCAATGCAGCTAACCAGTCGTTCGAAGGAAACCCATGCAGGCTCTGCACAGACAGTGACCCAAGCCAGGAGTCAAAGCCAGATCCCTGCAGCTGTGAGGCAGCAGTGCTAACCACTGTGCCGCCCATTTCACAATGAACCCGATTGGATTCCACACTTCAGCTGCAGCCCGAAAGCATCGGTTAGGGATATTTAGAGAATGATGCAGGAAAGAGCTCTTTCTTTCTTCATGCTGATATTCATCCTATTGAATGCAAACCTGAATTATTTTTAACCATAACTAAAAACAGAAAATGCTGGGTAAAGTCAACAGGTCTGGCAATATCTGTGGAGAGAGAAAAACAGTTAAGTTTTCAAATCCGTATGACTCTTCTAAAAGTATTTTCTTTAATTTTTAACCTGGTTTGCTTCAGTACTTTACAATATGGAAACATTTCTATTACAAAAGTTACTGAAACTATCATTGAATTTGCAGCAGCAGTGAACCCAGGATTAAGGACAAACCTCCCTGCTTCTGGCACTATTGGATACCAGCTAGCGTTGGGCACATACCCAGAGGGAGTGGGTCTGATTATACATCCATGAAATGAATGGGCTAAAGGGTTAAATTTGCACTCCTCCATCTTTATTGAGCGTGCTCCAGGCTTTCTCTATTTCTTCCCTGATCCCCGTTTAGTTTTGGGTTGATAATGGGGGTATCCCACCCCCTCCCCCAAAGTGGAGCTGATGATGGCTGATGAGGGGGTGAAGTGTCATCAAGTCACATTGGTGTTTCTTTTCCGGATCCAGGGATTCGGCCGATAAAGTCGTCCTGAAGACTGGGAAATATGAAGAGTTGATCGTCTGCTCGCACGAGGTGGCAGCCAGTACTGCACAGCTAGTTGCTGCATCAAAGGTAAGAAAATCAGCTCTTAAATAGACCGGGGGGGGGGGGGGAGGGGGGGGAGAGGGAATGGGTGAGGAGAAATCAGTACGACTGAAATAAGGAATTGTATCCAATATGATCAAGCTGTGAGGGGTTTACCACCATTCACCTGTTTGTCAGGTCTGCGAGGGCCTGGCAGGGGTGTTTAGAAACAGGCTTTAGTTTGGCTGAAATAAAAGCCACCAATGAGGGATGCAACAGGAGTTAGGACTGACCCAATATACCCCAAAAATTGAACGCAAGCTGTTTCAAATTTTTTCCACTCCTCTGTCACACTTATACCTCTCGTTCCCCAGTGCACCCTTACTGGGTGATCTTTCATCCCCTCTCTCGGGGTGGCATAGTGGTTAGCACTGCTGCCTCACAGCTTCAGTTCTGGTCTTGGGTCACTGTGCGGAGTCTACACATTCTCTCCGTGTCGTTGTGGGTTTCCTCCAGGTGCTCCGGTTTCCTCTGTTTGCTGGAGCAGACGAGTGAAGGAGCAGAGAGACAGATAAGAAATTACCTGTTAAAAACCTGTTTAAATAAGTTTAAAGCACTTTCGTAGTAAGAACTTACCTTGTAGAACTGTTTAAATCATTTGAAAGCATTTTTGCGGGCTTTTTGTATCTACCGCTTTAAGAATTCTAAGGGAGTGGATAGCAGGGAGTTGTGGGGGAGCAGGCTTTAAAACAGTGCCAGGTTTAAAAGGAGGCCTGGTGTAGACAGCGGGCAGCGGAGTGAGTGGGAAGCAGAGTGAGCTACTAGGGCTTAGGAGCAAAAGGGCTTGGGAGAAAAAGGGCCATGTAAGTTTGTGTGGAAATTTTCAACACTACTATAGTGAATAATGGAGGGGCATGTGATGTGTTGTTTCTGTATGATGTGGGAGCTGGTGGACCCCAGGGTCCTTCCCAGTGACCATGTCTGCAGTAAGTGCAGGTTGCTGGAGGAGCTCCAGCTCAAGGTAGATGAGCTGGCCTCTGAGCTACAGACACTGAGGCTCATCAGGGGGAGAGAGGGTGCCATTGTCAATGGGATGCAAGTGACATCCACCCCCCCCTAGACTGGCTAACTCTAAGGGTCAGGAACAAGAGGGGGCTACTGAGAGGAGGAAGGAGGGTGGGGAGCGGATGCCTCAGCCTCTCAATCTGCATAACAGGTTTGAGGTTCTTGCTTCCAGTCTGGACGAGAACAAGGGAGGTGAGGTTGGTGAGCCAACTGCACACAGTACAGTGGTGCAGCAGGACATAGGCAAAGAGAAGGTGACGCGGGTTGATGGGTTTTTGATAAGCGAGGGGATTAAGGGTTATGGGGAGAGGGCGGGAATGGGGAACTGAGCCACGACAGATCAGCCATGATCTTATTGAATGGCGGGGCGGGCTAGATGGCCTACTCCTGCTCCTATTTCTTATGTAAAAGATGTGCAGGTTAGGAGGATTGGCCACGCTAAATTGTCCCTTAGTGTCCCCAGATGTGTGGGTTAGGTGGATTGGCCATGGGAAATGTGTGGGGTTATAGGGATAGGGCCTTAGTGAGATACTGGGCTGGAGTTGATGGCCTCGCTCAACCTGAGACTGGAAAATCCTGCGCAAGGTCAGTGGGTCTTCCCATTTGTCCGCCCGTGGCCTGGTCCGATTCCCACGGCAGTTGAATTCTGACAACTCTGTCAGAGAATCAGTGCAGAGCCGATGGGCTGACTGGCCTCTTCTGCACTGTATGATTCTCAATCCCTGAGCCTATCTGCTTCACTTTGCCTACATAGGATTCTGAGAAGCTTTTCTTTAGCAGCAGCCCAATCTCCAGGTTTAACTCTTCCTGATCCAGTTGAGGGGGATCCCGACATGTTTTACTTTATGTGTGGGGCACTGGACAGAAAGGTAAGCTACCGACAGTCTGGACTGACGGACATGTTGATGTGATTGCAGGTGAAAGCAGCCAGGGGCAGCAGAAACCTGTCCAGATTGCAACAGGCCTCCAGGCACGTGAACGAAATGACCGCCAACGTCGTGGCTTCAACAAAATCAGGACAGGAGCAAATTGAAGACAAAGGTAACTGCGCCCATGTTCAACTTGCTGCTTCACAAGGTGGTGGTGAATTTAACACTTTGCATCTTACGTATATTGGGGTTCAGGCCCTGATGTCCCTCTCTCTCTATTCCTCAGATACAATGGACTTTTCTGGAATGTCAAGAATTAAACTTAAAAAGGAGGAGATTGAAACACAGGTAATTTTTAAATTGGTTATGGGATTGTGCTGGCTGATGTGTTAGAACCATAGAAACCCTACAGTGCAGAAAGAGGCCATTTGGCCCACAGAGTCTGCACTGACCACAATCCCACCCAGACCCTACCCCTGCCCCCACACATTTGCTCAGGGCCACTGGCAAACAAATACAAGTTTAAGTTCTTCACTTTTTGAAAAGAGAACGTGTTAAAACTATCTTTGATCGTTTCAGATTTGCATTGTCTTCTCTTCCATCGAGCAAACGTTTTTTGCTGAGAGAGGTAGGGGGAGCCGCTGTGCAATGGGAAAGATGGAAGAATGGGTTTCCTGCCAAAATTAACAGGGAAGAGAGGAGGGGGGAGGGGGAGAGGGAGAGGGAGGGGGGAGGGGGAGAGGGAGAGGGAGGGGGGAGGGAGAGAGGAGGGGGGAGGGGGAGAGGGAGAGGGAGGGGGGAGGGAGAGAGGAGGGAGGGAGGGAAGGGGAGAGGGAGGGGAAGAGGGAGAGGGAGGAGGGGGAGGAGGGAGGGAGAGAGGAGGGAGAGAGGAGAGAGGAGGGAGAGAGGAGAGAGGGAGGGAGGGAGGGGGAGAGGAGGGGGGAGGGAGGGAGGGAGGGGGAGAGGAGGGGGGAGGGAGGGAGGGAGGGGGAGAGGAGGGGGGGGAGGGAGGGAGGGAGGGGGAGAGGAGGGGGGAGGGAGGGAGGGAGGGGGAGGGAGGGAGGGGGAGAGGGAGGGGGAGGAGGGGGAGGGAGGGGAGGGAGGGGAGGGAGGGAGGGGAGGGGGGGGAGAGGAGGGAGGGGGAGGGGGGGGGGAGGGGGGAGAGGAGGAGGGGGGAGGGGGGGGGAGAGGAGGGGGAGGGGGGGGGGGGGAGAGGAGGGAGGGGGAGGGGGGGGAGAGGAGGGAGGGGGGAGGGGGGGGAGAGGAGGGAGGGGGAGGGGGGGGAGAGGAGGGAGGGGGGAGGGGGGGGAGAGGAGGGAGGGAGGGAGGAGAGGGAGGGGAGAGGGAGGGAGGGGAGGGAGGGGAGGAGGAGGAGGGGGGAGGGAGGAGGAGGAGGGGGGGAGGAGGAGAGGGGGGAGGGGAGGAGGGAGGAGGAGAGGGGGGGAGGGGAGGGAGGGAGGAGGAGGAGGAGAGGGGGGGAGGGAGAGAGGGGGGAGGGGAGGGGGAGGGGGAGGAGGAGGGGGGGAGGGGAGGGGGTAGGGGGGAGGAGGAGGGGGGGAGGGGAGGGGGAGGGGGGGAGGAGGAGGGGGGAGGGGGGGGAGGAGGAGGGAGGGAGGGGAGGGGGAGGGGGAGGGAGGAGGAGGAGGGAGGGAGGGGAGGGGGGAGGAGGGGGGAGGAGGAGGGAGGGAGGGGAGGGGGAGGGGGGAAGGGAGGAGGGAGGGAGGGGAGGAGGAGGGGGGGAGGGGAGGGGGAGGGGGGGAGGAGGAGGGGGGAGGGAAGGAGGAGGGGGGAGGGAAGGGAGGAGGAGAGGGGGAGGGAAGGGAGGAGGGGGGGAAGGGGGGAGGAGGAGGAGCGGGGGAGGAGGAGGGAGGGGAGCGGGGAGGGGAGCGGGGAGGGACTTGGTGGAACGTCACGAGGCCAATTCTTTGTCATTGGGTGATGGAGGCAGGCACTCCCTACAAGTCTGCTGGGCTTCTGGGTTTCCTGTCACATATACCAAGGCTTCATTTGGTGTGGACAGCCAATACAAGGAGCCGTGTCTTTCTGTTCTTTGAAGGAGAAAATACAGATTTACACTGAGCAGTAAATGCAAGTTCAACTCCAGATTTTAAAGAAATGAAGATGACAGGGTTACCTGTATATTCTTCACAATCTGCAGTGTGCTCACACCTACCACTGACACTGTAAATGGTGTTTGATTTGTCACAAAGTAGACTTATTTTTATTTGTTTAATCCAGGTAAGAAAATGAATTTACAATCTATCATGTGGGTCAACACCAGAGCCAATGGAGTAACTAACAGGGCAAATTTGCATCCTAGTTCTTATCATGACACAGCTGGTGTTAAATTTCTTGTTTAGTGGAATAATATTGGGCTGAATCTTCCCATCTCTGCAACAAAGACCAGATGCATTCTGGGTACAACTGATGAAAATGGGTTACCTTCAGTGCCCAGCTAAAATGACAGCACAAAGCAGATTTCCGTTGGTAGAATAACATTTACTATGATAAATATTTGAATAATGCATAGATATAGCCTGCTGCTCCATGTATCACATACGTTTCTTGAAAAATGGATACCTGCAAATAAGTATTTGATGGACATTTGTGTCTAAGTAATAAATAATAGCATATGTAGACGGTATAAAATAGTAGACTGCATTGGGATACCTTTGAACTTGTAGAATGTCTGAAATCTAAGGTGCTAAGTGTAATTCTACCAAGATTTGTTCAGAACCCTGTGGCAGTCATGACGATCCGACCTCTGGGAAATTTCCATGTCCAATGGGCAATTTCTCTGATTTCCAAGACTCTCTGCGTCTGTTTCTGATTTGGAGTTATGAGTTGGAGACTTGGGAAAGATCTGCAATACTTGCCTGAATACTTACCCAGGAAATGCTAGACATCTGACTTTCCACTTCATCATTTTACCCATCTTTCTCCCTAGCCACTTAGCCATCTCACTTATTATTCTACTTCACTCACACATGCACTAATATTCAAATAGGGCCTTTAACCATTTTATATAGCAGCTTGTGCTGTAAACAGGGGCTATATTTCCTGCACTGATCCTCTTCACAGGTCATCGGAACCACACAAAAGTGTGACCTGTATACAGACACAGTTGTTCTGACTATAAACCATTTCTATCATCCTTTGCATAATCAAGTGATAAACTGGAAAGGTTTTACATGTAGCTGTCAGTATTCTCAGTGTCATCACCAATGTCATGTGGTGGTTAGCCACAGTAATGGTAAGGCTATCACCTTGGCTTTGAAATACCAAATGGAAGGCTGGCTAACATTGGAAAGGACTCTGATGCAGTGAAATCCAGACTGTCAGGTACGAAATCTGACATCTGGTCACCATAGTTAGATTTAATCTGACATTTTAACATCCCACCTAATCCAAACCCATCCTTTGTTGGGAACTAAATTCTGTATAATTGACTCCAGCAACTCCAAGAGATGCAGTTTTGCAATTATTGAATCAGTCCCTAGCAAGCTTTAGAACGTGGCCCTCGATGTTGTGCCGAGCTCTGTCCAAACCCAAGATCAAGCTACCCCACTCCGTCATTCTGGTGTGCACCATGTGCCTATCCAATAACCGCTTGAAAGTTCCTAAAGTATCTGACTCCACTATCACTATCGCACCCCAACCACACTGAGTAAAGAATCTAACTTGGCCATCCCTCCTACATCTCCCACCATGAACCTTAAAGTTATGCCCTCTAGTAACAGCCACATCCACCCGAGGAAATAGTCTCTGCACGTCCACTCTATCAATCCCTTTCATCATCTCATAAAACCTCTATAAAGTCACCGCTCATCCTCCTTCGCTCTAAAGTGAACTGAGAACTGTCCTGGAACTGAGCCACGACAGATCAGCCATGATCTTATTGAATGGCGGGGCAGGCTCAAAGGGCTAGTTGGCCTACTCCTGCTCCTATTTCTTATGTTCTTAAAGTGGTCAACGTTACATAGCCTCAACTAACAAGATCGATCAGTGACTATTCCTAAAAGTCAGCTTCCATTGTGTCCTGTCAGTAGTCACTGCTGTGACATTATCAGAGAAGGATGATCGAGAACCTTAGACATACACTTACAATAGAAGCGCTCAAACTCAAAGTGATGGATGTCACTCAAAGGCAACTTCGCCACTGGCACTGCATATTGTGCGAGTACTTGCTCGTCGATTTACACTGAAATTAACCATCTGGATAGCAACATCAGATAGGGAAGCAGTGACGCAGCGGCTTTGGGCTAGTAATCCGGAGACTCAGGGTAATTCTCTGGAGACCTGGGTTCAAAAGCAAATCACAGCGTTTGGTGAAATTTGAATTCAACAAAAATCTGGAATTAAAAGTAAAATGATAACCATGAAGCTGTCGTCAATTGGCACAAAAACCCATCTGGTTCCTTTACACATGTGACTCCAGATCCCAAAGCAGTGGTTCTTTTAATCACCCTCAGAAATGGGCAATAAATGCTGGAACAGCCAGTGATGCTCACAACTCAGGAACAAATAATAAAAATAAGAGTTGTGAATGTTTGAAGAAACAGTAAGGGGTCTCAAAACACCAGGTTAAAATCCAACAGATTTATTTGGCATCACGAGCTGTCCGAGTGCCGCTCCTTCATCAGGTGAGTGGAGAGACAGGTTCACAAACACAGCATATATAGACAGACACAATTGCAAGATAATGGTTGGAATGCGAGTCTTTACAGGTGTAGACAATGCGAGTGGAGAGGGGGATAATCACAGGTTACAGAGGTGTGAATTATCTCAAGCCTGGACAGTTACTGGGATTTTGCAAGCCCAGGCTTGATGGCTGGGGTTACATATTTAAAGAAAGGTTGTCATCCAGAACATCCCCAGGTGGCTGGAGTTCACTGGTATTTTCTGCTCTGCAGCAGCCAGGTATATTAATAGCTGGGCAGCAGTGAAGCCTCGTGGATTACATGGTTTCAATTCTACTTCCTCCACCCACACAAATTTGCATTATAGAAACAATCATCTTGTTCTAACTCAGTCCTTGCACAACTTATCCATTGTTTCATTAAACATGAATCACATAGAAACAGGATTTGACAACGAGGTTCGAATATCTTGAAATACCCGATTTACATCGCTTGTCCATTATATCATTGAGGCATCAGCAATCCTTCTCCACAAACCAAATCTCGATGGTCAAACCTCCTCCTAATTCAGCTTCTGGGCCAGTTAATAAACGGTTTTTAAACATCTTGGGGAAAATGATATCATGGAGGGCCCCCCAAGGTCCTGACTAATCGCTTTCCTCACCTTCATCCAGGTGAAAGTGTTGGAGTTGGAAAATAAACTGCAGCAGGAGAGAATGAAGCTGGGAGATTTAAGAAAAAAACACTATGATCTGGGTGGAATATGTGATGATATTCTGGAGGATGAGAAGCTGCTTGCCAAACCGGAGATCTCAAAGAAGCCACCACTTTCCCAAAAACCAAATATCCCAGCAAAAAAAGATGGTCAGGTAAGTTCGACCTCTCTCATTTAATGATCATATATTGTTGATAGTAATGTAGTCCACAAAAATTGGTGAACCTTTGTATCCAAGGCTCTTATTTGGAGGAATCACAGAATCACTGCAGTGCAGGAGACCACCATTCGACCCATCAAGATTGCACCGACTCTCTGTTAACAGCATCTTACCCTGGCCCTCTCTCTGACCCTATGCCCATAACCCCACACATTTATCACAGCTAATCCATGTAACCTTCACATCTTTGGATACTTAAGGGTAATTTATCATTGCCAGTCCACCCAAACTGCACACCTTCTGGACTGTAGGAGGAAACTGGAGGAAACTCATGCAAACACAGAGAGAACATGCAAACTCCATACAGACAATCACCCAAGGCTGGAATTGAACCCAGATCCCTGGCGCTGTGAGGCAGCAGTGCTAACTACTGCAAATCATGCCGCCCTCTAAGCTGTTAAACTCAAGTTGTTTCAGGATGTTGTTTGGGAGGCAGGGGGATGGGGAGGAATGGGGGGGATGGCAGGAAAAGGGGAATGTATAAAGTAGGAAATACTGCAGCCAATTTGCACACACCAAACTCCCACAAAGAGCAATGTGGTGCATTTGTTGCCACGAAACACTAGTAGTGGGCTCCTGCCTGATTATAACCTCATTTTAAATATGACAATTGTTCCATGTTGTTTTGCAGCTAAACGCACCCGATGTGACTTACATTGCTCATTTACGGAGCTCTCAATAAAGAAATGTGCAGAGACTGACATTGGCTGCAGTACTCGGAACAGGGAAGAAGAATCTCCTCTATGCTGCTCCTACAAGTCAAGCTCATCAGATGGCAGTGTTACATTCCACAACCTTAACTTGCTAATTTTATCAAATTACTTGTTCTTAACCTGATCGCTTTATCAGATTAAAATAATTTATATGGAAAGTAAAGGATAGATGTTAACATTGCAGAATAATCATTGTTACCGATACCTACATTAATTATCAAATTGGTCGTGTGGAATAGAAATGGGAAGAGATAGAATAAGTCAATTGTCCTCCAACTAGCCATTCATTGCAACTTCTGTGAACTGAAATCCGTCACAAATCAGACTGTTATTGATTACACTGAAATGTCTTTTTTTCTATAAAAGGTTATTAAAGTGCTCTGTACACTTTTGAACTTGCTGCTGGGTCAGAATATTTGAGGATTTGCTGGAAAGCACTATGAAATATCAATAAAATAGTTTCAGAAGCTTTGTACATATCTGCCCCAGAAATTATACCTTTTTAGATTTAAATCCCATAGAGCAAGGTCTTTTTATATGTATGTGGACATTTTAATGGGTGTGGTCTATTTATTAGCAATAGTCAACTTTTAGCCAAGACATAACGAATTTGCCATATGAACAGTTGTCTTCAGCTGCATTGCTGAATTTCATGTTACGAAAACATGAATTTTACATGTGAAATTTGAAATAAATAGTTACTAACATTTTGTTGCACTTGTTTATTTTACATCAGACATATTTAATAGGATTAGAAAATCCCAAGGATCTGACAACCAACCACATCATTGTTGCCTCTTACTGTTAATACAGATCTACAATCATTCTGCCTCACATAAAACATTGAACTCAACATGAAATAGTATTTAATCAGTCTGCTGAAATTTGAGTATAAGGTCAGTTTTTACAACTGCATTACTGAAACAGCACGGGTGGCACCGCTGCCTCATAATGCCAGGGACACAGGTTCAATTCCAGCCTCAGGTCACTGTCTCTGTGGAGTTTGCACGTTTTCCTTGTGCCTGCATGGATTTCCTCCGGGTGCTCCAGTTTCCTCCCACAGTCCAAACATGTTTGGGCTAGGTTGATTGACCATGCTAAATTGATTTGAGTTGGGGGATTAGCAGGGTAAAAATTTGGGGTTATGGAAATAGGGCCTAGATAGGATTGTGATCAGTGCAGACTGTGTGGGCTGAATGGCCTCCTTCTGCACTGTAGGGATTCTATGGATTTTATGAAACTACCTTTAATGCCTTTGACTCCAATGCTGCTGCTGTGCTATCCATAGATTGGCTGTTGGACACAGTCTTGAATGAACTGGCCTACACTTCAACATTAACAGAACCAAAGATGTGCAACTTTTGTGAATTAGTCATGCTAAATTGCCCCTTAGTTTCCAAAGATGTGTATAATAGATGGATTAGCCATGGGAAATGTGTGGGATTAGGGCAGGGAGAGGGGGCCTGGGTAAATAAAATACTCTGTCAAACAGTCAGTGCAGGTTTGGATGGAATGAATGGCCTCCTTTTGCACCGTAGAGATTCAATTCTATGATTCTATGAAATAGCAAATGAGTCCCTAAACTGAGCGTATGCAAAGCCTGCCTTAGTCTGTATTCAAATATAACATTGTAAAGTTTTGCAATAGATTTCTATTGCAATTTAACGTCAGGCAGGATTGCCAAGTCTCTCCCAAGATCCCACAGTCTAGCCAATACCCAAGTTTGCAGCTTTGCTTGTGTTCTTTTCTTTCCTTGTGCTCTTAATTATAACTCAATACATTTATCTACAAATTTAACATCCAGCACCTTCAACTCTTCCCGAAGTAATTAGTTCAGAACAGTATAACTTACTTTCTCTCCATCATTTGTATTCTAGCCGAGGGGCGTTTGCTTTCCACCTCATCAAAACTTTTTCATAATCAGGTGATTTTTTTCCTTCCAAGGGTGACTATTGATCTCAAGCCACAGCCTCTCATTTCCATCGAGTATTACTTGCCCCTGTAAGGAAATCTGGCATGTCAACTATGACCTTCACCAACTATTACAGATGCACCATCAGCCACATTCTTTCTGGTTGTATCACAGTTTGGTAATGGCACCTGCTCTGCCCAAGACCACAAGAAATTACAAAAGATCATGAATGTAGCCCAATCCATCACACAAACCAGCCTCCTATCCATTGACTCTGTCTACACTTCTCCACTGCCTTGGCAAAGCAGCCAGCATAATTAAGGACCCCATGCATCCCGGACATTCTGTCTTCCTTTGGGAAAAAAATACAAAAGTCTGAGGTCACGTACCAACCGATTCAAAAACAGCTTCTTCCCTGCTGCCAGATTTTTGGATGGACCTACCTTGCATTAAGTTGATCTTTCTCTCCATCCTACCAATGACTAACACTAGCACGCCCTCCTTTCCTTCTCTATGAATGGTATGTGTTGTCTGTATAGCATGCAAGAAACAATACTTTTCACTCTATATTAATAGATGTGACAATAATAAATCAAAATCTAGGATGTGGAAGTTGAGACCATCACAGCAGCAGATTAAAGTGGCAATTGTTAAGTTTGACATGTAAGTGGATTGGTCCAGTGTTCTACTGGATAGCCAAGGTGGGTTGCAGCAGCTGCAATACCAAATGTAGGAAAAGCTGGGGAAACAGGGTGGACAGGAAAGGTTTTGGCAATATCATTCTTCAAAAAGTAGCTATTGGAAAATGTAGTAACTTTAATATCTCAGCATTGACTCCTTCAGAGGTGAATTCCTATAGGGAATTCTCCAGTCAGTGAAAGGAGGTAGAGAGACACTGGTTGGATACAAAATGGACAGAGATATTAGAAAGAGTGGCTATACTTAAAGTTATATGTCACCAGGACCGAATGAGTAACTTCTGAGGATACTGAGGCAAGGATGGATGTTGCAGAGGCCTGTGAACATTACTGCTTCTGCTTGCAGCTAGTGCTTCCAGGAGATTTGCTGTCATGGCATGCTATTCTCATCTGCCTTATACCATCCTCAGACATTCACTCTAGCTCATCTGTAGTGAGTGTGACATCCATCATCTATCTGCACTCTAAGGCAATCCCTTTCTGCTGCCCTCCACAAGAGATCTCTAGATTTTCAACTCTGATCAAGTGGCCAAAATATTGACATTTTTCTCTCTGGATGTCACTTTTAGGCTTTTGTGTGCTCTTGCAATTTCAAGCACATCTTCTATAGTCTGTAGATGGATTTATAACCCTATATTTTAGCATATATTTTCAGGGCCAGTATTATCTTCTCTTATTATTTAGGTTTGAGGCATACAGGAAGTTGGATAGAGCATAGCATCTGAGCTTTTCCTTGCTACAAGCCTTGCGTTTTCTTGCTGTTAACACATCTTTCATCTTCACAGTTACTTCTAACTATTCTAACTTCCACCTTATCATTTGTTCTAAATAGACAGCAACACCATCCACTTCAATAGTTTCTAATTATCTAATATATTTCTTTTGCCCTTTTGTTTAACTAGATTATAACTGATGTATGCAATTTTGTAGAGCCTCTTCTGATTCTGCCAATAGCACTTGTATCGTCAGCATACCAGATGTTTATGTTCTTTTTACCCATGGATGCACATCTAATTCTCTGAAAATCTGATCCATGTACAGATCAAATATTTGATTGCCCCTCTTTTGGTCTGCTTGCTAGCTACTTGGTCCCAATATAAACCCTGGACAAATGTCACATCCTTACTGTCAATGTCACATGTCAGCAACCCATCCATTAACTTTTGGTGATAAACAGAACCAAATGCCTTTCACACTCAATGAAGCATATGTTAATGTTCTTGTTACTTATTGAAGATTCTTAGATTAAGTATTTCCTCTCTTGTACCCACTCCAGGTCTAAATCCAGAGTGCATTTCACAGATTTCTGCTTCAAATGCATTATTTCCATTTGGATTTAGGATCATTTTAATGAGATGACTCACTAAGCTTATAGTTCAAAAATGATAGCACTCCATTGCTTTAGCTTTCTTAGGTAAGTTAATGAATAATACATGTCTTAAGTCACTTGGAATGCATCCTTTTTGTTTATTTTTGACCATAAATTTCTGTTATCACTTCTAATTCTGTTTCTCAAAGGGCTTTTAAATGTTCTGTTGTCACTTCGTCTATCCCTAGAGCTTTTCCTGTACTCAATTTCAAAGCATTCTTTATAATGTTTGGGCGCATATTTGCCTATCTTGAGGACTACCTCAATTTGAATTTTCATATAGTTCGTTTATACATTCTCTTTGCTTCTGTATCCATCAAACAATAATCTTACCATCTTTGACTTTTATGCAACCAATAACTGTCATTATTCTTCAGTCAAAAGATTTCATCTCTTGGTTCTGAAGTCTCTGATCTGCTTCCAGTTCCATTACTACTTCACATCTCACGCCATTTCACTTCATCTTTCTTTTCAGTTGTATCATAATTGGATGCATTTACTTCCTTTCCTTTCTCTATCATTGCTAGCATCTCATCTACCACTCCTCATCTTTCTTTCCTATTTTACCAATATTTGTTTACAGCATGTTGTATACCTTAGGCCCTACAGTGCAGAAAGAGGCCATTCAGCCCATCAAGATTGCAGACTCTCCCAAAGAGCATCTTACCCAGGACCATTGCCCATAGCTAATCCACCTAACTGTACTCATCTTTGGTCACTAAGGGGCAATTTAGCATGGCCAATCTACCTAACCTGCAGAACTTTGGACTGTGGGTGGAAACTGGAGCACTCAGGAAATCCATGTAGACACAGGGAGAATTTGCCAACTCCACAAAGCCAGCCAAGGCTGGAGTGGAACCCTGGTGCTGTGAAGCAGCAGTGCCAACCACTGTCATCATGCCACAATCCTCATGTTTTTTTCCATGTGCTGTTGGAGATCTTTCTTCTGTTTCCTCAATCTGGAGACATTCAATATTTGTCTTTAACTGAATGTTAATATTCCCATCCTTCAACATATCACGGTCTAAATAATCATCCATATTTACCTTTTTTGGACTTCCTCTATTTTTGCCACAAGGAGACAATGATCTGAATTTGTATTTGCACTGGGATACATATTTTTCAGCTCCTCAAGCCTGTTCCGTGATTCAATAAGGTCATGGCAGATCTGTAGCCTAACTCCATGTACTTGCCCTGGGCCCATATCCCTCGATATCCTTGCTCAATAAAAATTTGTCCATCTCAGACTGAAACCTCTAAATTGAGGCAGCATCCACTATAGTTTGAGGAAGAGCTTTCCAAACCTCCACCACTCTCTGTATGTACAAGTGTTTTCTAACATCTCTCCTCAAAGGCTTGGCCCTAATTTAAGATTGTAGCCCCTGGTTCTACAACCTTCAACCAGTGGAAAGAGTTTATCCTTATTCACCCAGGCCTTCACTGTAAATATTTTGAAGGCTTCTTTCAGATCACCCTTTAACTTTCTGAATTTGAGAGAATAAAGGCCTAATTTGTCTAATCTGTCCTCGTATCAATCTGACGTCCAGATATCATTCTTGTAAATCTACATTGAACTCTCTCCAGGTCTAAAACATCCCTCCTAAATGGTGGTGCCCATACCTGCTCACAGCACTCCAAATGGGATCTAACTAGAGTTTGTATAACTGCAGTATAACATCTGCATCCCTATATTCCAGCCCTTTAGATATGAAAGCCACCATTCTATTGGCCTTTTTGACTACTGTTCACAGCAGTTTAAGGAGTTGTGTACCTGAATGGCCAAATCTCATTGGACATCCACTGAATTTAACTTTGTGCTTTTAAAAAATACCCTTTTCTGATCTGACATGGATAACTTCACACTTGCTTACATTAAAATCCATTCGCAGCAGCTGTAATTTTATGCTGAATGCAACACTATTTACAATGCTGCCCAATTTTGCCGTCCACAAATTTGGATATTTGACTTTTTATGCCATTATCCAAGTCATTAATGAATATTGTAAATAATTGAAGCCCCAAGACAGATCCCTGTGGGACACCACTAGTCACATCCTCCCAATCTGCGTACTTACACATTAGTACAACTGTTTCCTGTTGCTCAATTTCCTATCTATGTCAGCAATCTGCCTTCAAGTCCACAGGCTTCCACCTTATCTAACAATCTCATGCTGGATCTTATCAAAAGTCCATATAAACAACATCCATCGATGTGCCTCCATCCACCTATTTCTCAACACTTAAGAATTTTGAGGTTTCTCAGGCATGACCTATTCTTCATGAATCCATGAAGACACTAAATTCCTCCAGCACAGGCATTAGGTTAACTGGTCTGAAATTCCTTCGTTTCCTTTTGTCACCCTTTGTAGGGTGGAGTGACATGAGCCAATCCAGTCCAAGAGTTCAACTCTGGAATCTAGGGAATGTTGATTAAAGGCAGGAATCCTACACCTAAGGTGCAGAAGCTAACTGTAGTATTCTTAAAACCCACTCTACCCAAGATCAGGTAACAGAGTGAAGAACAAAGATCAAAATGGTGTCGTTAGTCTGCACAGCTTAAATTATTTACTTCATTCACCAACAGATCTATTGGGAATATTCCCAAGACTTGCCTCAATTGAGAAATCTAAAAACAGGACATGGCATCATCGCAAGAAGAAAAATCCCAGTCCCATCATCTGCACCAAGATAGGGGTGATGCAAGAGTGTGGGAGGACACGTTACCTCTCACCCCAAGTCGTAATTATGAAACTACTGCCCTCTTCTCTCAAGAAGTGAGTTCCTTTTTTTACCCCATGTTCAATCCCATACTAAACAAGGTTAGCACTGCTGTCTCAAAGCTCCAGGGATCTGGGTTCGATTCCCAGCTTGGTGCACTGAGTGGAGTTTGCACATTCTCCTTCTGTTTGCGTGGATTCCCTCCGGGTGCTCTGGTTTCCTCCCACAGGCCAAAGATATGTGGGTTATGTTGATTGGCCATGCTAAATTAACCTTAGTGTCCCAGGATGTGATAGGTTAGAGGGATTAGCAGGGTAATTAAGGAGGGATGGGCCCTGGGTGGGATTGTTGTCAGTGCAGACTCGATGGGCCAAATGGCTGTCTTCTGCACTGTAGGGCTTGTATGATTCTGAGAGATACATTTTTCCCCCAGAAATAAAGTTTGGAATTTCATCTTCAGTACTTTTCTAATTGGCTGGGTGGCTCCACAATATGCATTGACTCAACACTATTTTTCTTTCATATTACACTTAATAACAACGGCCCCAATCTTCTGGCAAATCGTCCCCTTCAAAAACACCAAATTATCTTTCAGTCACCTCTCCTAATTGCCCCATGGGCGCCCACCTCAGGTTACTTTGTTACCTGAAAAGTGCTGCCAAAATGCCTGCTGCTGAAATCATTGACTGGAGCCTGACAGCAAGCAGAAATAAAAGTTCTGTGAATGCAGATGGCCACAACATGTAGGCCAGTACAAAGTAACAATTCATTTGCATTTTGAGTCAACAAGCTTCACAATAAACTAGATATATCTGTTGTCAGAAATTACAGCAACAAGTAGTGTTTTAGTTGTGACGCGTTATACGCACTCTTCATACCACCCCGATGTGAGTCACAGCCTTTATAAATAATCCAGTTTGACTAAGCTCTTGCGTGCCAGCCACCACAACGGATACAAGACAGGATTTCAACATTACATCCATACCCATGATCAAGCAAAGACAAACGATTCAAGCGTTTCAGGCCCTGCAAGTCAACAATACTCCGTTGTACTGAGGCAGTTGAGAGGGATTTTGAAAATAATTTCCAGTGCCTCTGTAGAAATTGTACATAGATCAATTTAATCAAGTTGATGCAACCTTTAGTCAAAAGAAGGGTAAATATTTACAAATTACAATAAACTTGAATTATTGCTATTGCATATCGTATATCCCCATTTTTGATTCTGCAAGGATTATATAACCGGAGAGTAAGATGTTAAGGCATTAAATAAGGCAAAAATGGGAATTAGTTATTAGATCTTCAAACATGGCTGGTTAAATAAAAATTAAAGCACTTAATAGACCAGTAGATGGAATCTGAGCACTTAGCAATGATATTTGACAATTCCTATTTCTGTACTTCACACCATTCTCACAAACAATAAAGGCAAGCTTATCAAAAATAATTGTAAAAAACCACCAAATTTTGTATGCAAAATCCAGGACTGAACATCCATTTCCACCCAAAGAAGCAGGTGGCAAGCTGTTGATCTTTACTCACTTGCCAAGTTGACCTTTGAATTAAGTGCTGACAGGGAGGTCAAACTTAATTCACGACTGTTTTACTGATAACATTAAAGAATTGAAGCAAGAGCCATAAGAAAATGGATATAGTACATTGGATTTTATTAATAGAATATGATTAAAATATTGAGGTAACTTTCTGTAGCTCACCACTACAACAATCATTAGTAACAGCAGTTCTGAACTATAAACTTCACAAAAAAGTGTATTGTCAAATATTTTACTTTTTAAAAAACATCTGAAATTGAAGTGTTGAGTTTTTCCTATCGTAGGCACGTAGTTATCAGCTATTATAAAAAAGTTTTCCGCTATTGAATGAAAAATCTATAGCAGACATAGTTAATCTTTCAAGCCAATTTAAGCAATTTGAACAAGATGTCCTACAAACCACATTCAAACAATTTGCTCCATTGTTAGATTAAAAATGTTGCTATGTCACTTGACTTGAGCTTTAAATGACAAAATATGTCAGTTTTTGCAACTCAACATGCAATCTCAGAATCATAAAACAGTTAAGACATTGGACTGTCAGCCACTCAACAGTACATTTTCTTTTAGCACACATGGAGTTATCTTAACACAAACTAATTTGCTCAATTTTAATATCAACGTTAGGAGATTAGTCATTTAACTCTATTTCAACGAACTGCACACTACCAGCTTAGTCACAATCTGATTACCTGCAACTCTCCCTCTCTGCTTCCCCACCCGCCCCTCCCCCCAAAAACATACATTTTATGAAAGGTTATGTGCTGCCCACATAAGCATCACAATCTTACAAAGTAAAACATTTCCCACAGTCCCTTATAACGAATATTGCTAAGGCACATAACAAACATATGTTCTAGATTCAATATTCATCCATATATGATACCTTGAGCCAGGAGTTTGCAAATAAATGAAGTAGCCCATCTGACTCCAGTCCTGAATGGAACTGCTCAACATGCTATGATCAGATACACTGGATAAAAATGTGCAACATGGCTCACTCATTTAAAGAAAAATCCGAATTTTTCTAATATCTGGTGAAACAGGGTTATCTAACACCCTTTCCTATGACTTTAATTTACTCTATACATTTCCATAATTTTAAAGCCATTTCGTTGTCAGATAATAGTTAACGAAATAGAATCCAGCTCCAGCATCTCTCAATTGAAGAACTGAGGAGGGAAATCAGTTGTAGAATATAACTTTTTTTTAAAATGGTAGAAATTAGTCTTCGGTGGTAATACATCAATAGCTGTTGCCTGATATTCAGATTCACTGACTCCAAAAGCAAGGCATGCAATCGGCTCTTGAGGACTTGCCTCCCTTTATACACTAGCGCCCAAGACGAATTTCTACCAAGTTTTTAATGAACGTTATGTCAAGAGTGGCAAAATGAAAGATAATTTTGTAGCCATAAGATTTGTAGAGTTTTAAAGTGGTTTTTACATTTCAGCAAGACAACTGAACATTGCAGCTTTTTTTGGCCAAACCTGTTTGACTGATCACAACTAATTTTAAAGCTGGAACTTCAGAATAACATTCAAGTGAAAGGTAGCTAAGATTCAATCAATCTACACTATTGAAGTTGAAATAAGTGAAATACAACGAAGCTCTCCCCTTCAAAAACACAGTAAAGTTCAGCAGAAAGTTTAAGAAAATTATACCCACATGCAATCACACCAGGTGCAATCTTTATAGAGCCTTCGACATTCAAACAAACATCACCCTACCCTTTCTGCCAGTGTTACACTGTGTTTATACCAATCACCGTCTTTTTTCAACAAGTCAACTTGGTTCTAAATGTAAATCAGCAAATAAATTTCTATCAACTGTGCTACCAGACTATTCTCAAATTTCAATGAACTTCTTGTACCAGCATTTTTAAAACAATTTTTGCAGGTTTTTTCCATTAGTTGAATTTCCACTTAAAAGTCTATTGAAAAAGTGCAATGGATTCAAAGAGTTATAAAATTGAAAGATTAGGGTAAAAGGCCCCATTACATCTTCAAACATCTTATCCAAAAGTGTTCACACAAAATAGAACTTTGCTGCTATACACAATTTTCTGAAATTCTTAAGAAAAAATGCCACGTAGGAGGAAATTTCTAATGTGTGGTCTCCTAACAAATGCAGTAATTCCCCCTCGAAGAAATATAGATCACACACGCTTTCATCATACATTGAATATTTCAGCAGAATTTAAAAGCACCTAAGAGTAAAATGGACCACACTTCTTAAGATTATTGCAAAATGAAACCTGGTTGAGGAGGACGCTGTCCAGCTTTCTGAGCAACTGGTGGCGGACAAGGTGGCCTGTACTGTAGTGGATAACCTAACTGAGATGTGGAAATTGGAGCAACATTTCCTGATCTTGGTGGGATAGGAGGGAAAGCAGCAATCGGATAAGGAGGTACTGATTCGGCTCCCAAGGCCGCACTTGTAAATGGAGTGGGGGTGGCTCCCGTTTGAGTAGGTGGGGGCGGTGGAACCCTCCGAGGCACAACAGTGGGAGTGTTGGATTCCGTTAAATTGGAATTCTGATTTGTTTGTATTGGCTCAGGTTGCTTCTGTAGCTGTGTTGGCCTTGCCTGAGTCAGCCTGGGTCCTTTCAAGACAATCTCTTGCAGCTTTTCAATTTTCACCCGCCGCTGATGAGCAAGTTTCCTTTTATTCTGATATTGTTCAATGAAAACGTCCAAGGGTACCTCACCGTCCAGAAACTCCTGAGCCATGATCTGAAAATTGAGATTAAAGCCACCAAAGAGTTTGTTCAATTGCTGCTTTTTGTATTAAACAACCAAGAAAAATACAACATTTTATATTAGTGATTCTCATATTTTAAAAAATTATATATGTGGAAAGATCATTTTCATAAAGATTTTGCCACTAGGTTTAAAGTATATTGGAGCCACCAATTTAGCACTGAAAAATGTATATCAAATATGAGAGTCCTAACAACTGGTTAGTGCAGATATTAATAGGCTGTCAAAGCCTTGTTTTAAATCATGCTTGCATTGGTTACTTCAGCTCATATGCAGATCATTTGTCTGACAACTAAAGCCAGTGGTCCAGAACTTCTGAGGGACAGCAATCGCCACTGAATTGCCACTTCACTCCTATTTACTTACCCGCGTCTAAAACTGCATGTTTCTCGGCTAGACTTCCAACTCAGTCCTCCTGAGAAATGTAGAGTGCAGCTGCTCGAGGCGGCCTCTGGGGCAGTTCAGAATTGGTAGGGGAAGTGATGCCATGCTCCTCCTTTAGGTAACTAACTGCTGTAATCCAAAGATGGATCATGTCTTAAGGGACACCATGTACAAATCCCTGGATAAGAGGGAGGGTGGGGGAAGAACTGCACCCAACTCATCCTGATGGCCACCTTTGTTTGTGGCTGCATCAAGCTGTGTGCAGATCCTCAGTACGCAAACACCAAGTGTCCTTATGTACCGAGATTCTATCTGTCCCCAGTGTTGTGAAGGATGGGTCTGACCACATTGTCGTGGAAAGCTCCAAGTAGTTGGACTGATTGTCCATCAGTGGTCTGCATGGAACATCCTCAAGGCCCAGAGGGAAAAGGAGATGGTAGATCAAATCAGATGGTTTCCTGATCAGACAAAGTCATTTGCAGAACACCTCATTACCAGAACTTTCAACCAAGCACCAAGAATTAGTCTGGCTGATGGTGAGAAGAGCATTCCTTTTCATAACCGTCATGCACACCCCAAAGTCTGTGTATTACCACATGCTGCCCTTGAAGTGGTTGGGGTTTTGGGGGGCGTGGGGGGTGTACACTTGCACACCTCCTTGTGAATGTGCCTCATGATGATTGCAGTGCAATTGATAGATATATATCTTATATAGATTTTTCATGTTTAAGTGGAACGTTTAAGGGCAATGTTTAAAATTCAGCTTTCTTCTACAGGTATTTGATATGTTTGGCAGGAATGCAGCTCAGATATTGGGACAGCAGGCTAATTACTCATTTCAACCTTGCAAGTGCTTATTTTAATGGACTTTTGGTTACTTAAGTTCTCTTAGGATTTCTGATCAGAGACATTGACAGGGTCATTTGATGGTGGTTTATGGGCAGATCTGGATCTGTAACAGAAGTTTTTGTAGAGTTGGAATTATTGGAAGTCAGAGGCTACTGCAAGCTGCTCTGAAACTCTTTCTCTTTGAAAGCTTCAAGATGGTCTACACACCCCACAGCAAGTACATTTCTGGGTGCTATTTAAAGTGGCATTTAAGTCTGTAAGAGGAACATTGCTTATTTGGAACAGGAACACTCATAAGCTGGGAAATAAAGTTGCTTCCTTTTAGATTTTAAATATTGCTCAACTGTTAATAATCAAGATGCTTCATTTTTTGAGTTATATTTAAACTGTGTAATTAAATAAAGTTTGTTTTCCTATAAAAGATCCTTAATTTCTCTGGAATTACTCCTGGAGCAAAGCATCCCTTTCTCATATTTATGCCAAAATTGAAAAATTGTCTGGCATTCAAATGCAAGTTGGCTTTCTTGCAAAGACAGTCTGGAGAGAGATGCAGCAGTATTTACCCAGATATGTCATGAGCAGGTCTGTGGCGCACAGCTCTGTGTTCTACAAGCTGTTCCTGAGTGTTGCAGACTGGCACATTCCAAGGTTCAGGACCACGTGCTGAGGGATGCACTCAGGTTTGGGGCTGCCACTGCCTAAACGCAAATGGGGAAAGGCCACGGTCTGTAGCCTTTCAGCTAATGTAGACCAAGAGCCTGGAAACGGTGCAAAAGTTCTCGTGTGCTTAATCCTGTAGTACATAACTGTATTGAAGCACCGCAGAGTGCAACATGACTGACGTATATAGTTTGAAAAGAATTATACTCCAATGAAAATATTGAAATATTTGTAATGCTCGCAACTGAGAAGTACCTCAGAGTGCACCTTGGTCTCTGGAGAAAATATGAATATCATTGCACTTTATAACATTTGAAGTGTTTTGTAACATCAGACATTTTGTATATTTTATGAACATTTTAGCAAAAGAAAAATTAGCTGCTGTAAGTCCAAGTTTGAAGTCACAGCCACTTTGACAGGAGAGAAGGCAAGTACGCAAGGGGAGTGAATCAAAAACTGAAAATGCTGGAAAATCTCAGCAGGTCTGACAGCATCTGTGGAGAGAGTGTCTGGGTGACTTCATCATCTAATGATGATTCTGTTTCAGGTTCCAGCATTCGCCGTAATTTGCTTTTATCTTAGTGTAAGGTTATGGATGGGGGTAGTAAGTACCATAATTACCCAACAGTCAGAAGTGGTTTTAATCCTACTTGATAACATCTGCTAATAGAATCAGGACCAAAGTCTTTGATTTCATTTTGCAGGGCTCCAGGTGTAGAGTAATTTCACAGAAATTGAATTTTCCTGGGCAGGACTCACCTGGGAACCCCGAATGCATCTTCTGGGGTATGACCCCTTGGGAAATGGAACATCTGGCCCTTTTATTTGTATGTGAAAAGTTTTAAGTAGAGGATTAGAATTTGCTTTGAAGACAGTTTTCTCATGCCCTAATGCAAAACAGTGTCCTTACAAGAAGCTTCCTTTCTGCTTGTGAAATCTTCTAATTTCTCAGTCACTGCAATGAAACTAGCAAGATCACTTGTGACAATGTCTGTATGTACTCTGCAACAGGTTGCCACCACCTTCAGAAAGGCTTAACATTGAGGATAGAAACTAGAATAAAATCAAAACAAAGCTGATCATGATTTGAAAACAAATGAGCAAATATTCCACTTGTGTGAAAACAAAAAATTCTGGACAAACTAGTTTCAGCTTTAGTTAGCAGTATCCTATTTCTTTGATGTAGTTTCTACTCAAAGAATAAGCAATGGATGAAATGTCAGATGATGTGAAGGTGAGAATCACAGGTTAACCCGATCCTACTGTGCAACATTTCACATACTTCCACTTCGGCTCTTAACAGAGCTCTGACGAAGGGTCATCCAGACTCGAAATGTTGGCTCAATTCTCACAGATGCTGTCAGACCTGTTGAGATTTTTCAGCCTTTTCTGTTTTTGCTTCAGATTTCAGCATCTGCAGTAATTTGCTTTTATCCACTTGTATCCACCAGACTGGAGTGGCAAGCCAGAGTGAATAAGTTCCTCCTCCCTAGCCTAGGGACATCAAACTACCTCCCTAGCCTAGGGACATCTAACTACCAGGCTTAATTAAATTAGTAAAGAACGATTCATCTTTGGACTTCCTCAATATTCCCATGTCCATCAGTGATATAACTTTGTGGTGCAATTACTCACTACACAAACACCTTAATTTTACAATTAAAAGTTTGAATCATGAGCCATTTACCTCCGTCTCCTCTTCAATCTTTGCTCCTTCTGTTTGTAGTAGTGCAAGGAGTATGTCTAGAGAAGAACCATTCATTTGGCTATCTGTGGAGAGAAGAACAAGAATAGTTTTAATGTCAGCTTTTTTCAGGAACAGCTGTATTTTATATTTTGATAAGCAGATTAAAACAATTTCATTTTCATTTAAAGCAATGCCACAAATCGACTTCTGCAATAATTTAAAACAAGATTAATTCAATAAGATATTGAAATTAAACTGCCTTGGCAGAACACAATATGGTGTTACAAGGAAACAGGAGGGCCTCAAGTCTTCTCTGCCATTTGAAAGGACCAAGGCTGACCTCCAACCTCAATGCTACTTTCCAGCCCTATCCCTCAATTCTGTTGTGTCCAGGAATGAATTGATCTTGGCCTCAAAAACATTCAACAACTGAGCATCCACAGCCTTTTGGGGTAGAAAATTCCAAAGATACACAACTCAGTGAAGAAGTTTCTCCTTATGCCAATCCTAAACAGACACTGTGCCCTGTGACTATACACCTAATTCTAAATGTTCCAGCAAGGGGAAGGAGCCTCAGAATGTGGCATGTTTCAATGATGTGGCGATGCAGTGGACTGCATCCCACATAATTGCAACATGCATTGGACTGGGATGGGTACAATAAGAAGTCTCAACTCCAGGTTAAAGTCCAACAGGTTAACTGTTGATTCACCTGATCAAATAGCAAAGTGGTGGACTTTAACCTGGTGTTGTGAAACTTCTTACTGTTTCATTAAGATCACTGCTCATTCTTCTATGAAAGCGTACAGACCCATTTCCACTCAATTTTTTCTCAAAGGGAAACACCTGCATCCCAGGAATTAATCTAGCAATTCTTTGCTGCATCAGCTTTAAAGCTGACAGAATAGAACTAACACTATACTTTTATAAAAGTCTGTCCTTGTAATTTCTTCATTTTAAACTGGACCTTTTGGCTGAATGAAGACCATTAACATTGACTGACCTGCTGGGTTATCTGAGAGTATCCAGAACAAAAGTATGTCTAAGGAGCTTCTATCAGACCACCTGGGGTTCACGCAGTCCAACTTCAAAGGGATTTTTGCATTTGATAAACCAGGCTTGTCAGCAGAGTTGATGAGTACACAGAGACAATAGCCTTTTAAAGATTTCTCTGCAATCCATAATGGCAGAGACATTGGCAGCCATGAAGACCAAGCCAATTTCCAGACAGTGGATAAATATCCTTGGTGAGGGACGTGGCTTGTTAAACAGCAGACTGGTAGATTGCAACTCTGATTGGCAGCTGGCCCTATCTAATTTAAAACTCTGCTGGAAGTTCAGTACCAATGTCTATAAAATGGAATCATTTTGGCGTGCTCATTTCATCTTGTGATGGCAACACTAGCAGAAAAACAAATTTTTACAACACTGGTTTTCCGCCTGCCAAACTCAGTGGAAATATCCCTTATTGGGTTTTGATTCTAGACTTGCATGAACCAAATTTTTTTTCTCTAACCCCCTCCTTACTGTCAGAGTGTGGAGGGGGAAATTGCAGACCCTTGTTTTTTTGTTTGAATACACGCAATAAATCAACTTTCTGAAGTAATCCCATCTCAAATTTGCAGTCGTTTAGTAAAAATTGACACAAATATGCCACTGCTTATTCATGAAAATATAGACTCATAGCACCTTTCAGTTTATGGGCAGGTGGTGAGAGCACAGAAAAAAAATACTATTTGGACTGATTTTCCTCCCCTCCCTCCAACAATCCCTGTCCTTAACAGCGAGTAATTCTTTCATTAGGTATGAATCAGAGAGTCTTTACAGTGCAGAAGGTGGGCATTTGGCCCACCGAGTCTGCGCCAACTCTGAAAGAGCATCTTACCCAGGCCCACTCCCCTGCCTCATGCCAATACCACCCAAATTACTCCAGGCATCAATTCACCAAAATGCTGCACAATCGCAACAAGATTTCTTTACTCTTGTAATCCAACTCCCTTGCAATAAATGCCAACATACCATTTGCCTTCTCAACTGGCTGCTGTAGTTGCATGTTAGTGTTGTGTTTCAGGTGCAAAGACACCCAAATCCCTCAGAATAATAGTTTCTCACCATACTTTATAGGAAGAACTAAAAACTAACTTAATATTTCCTCACTTTACTTGATCTGCCACCTTCTTGCCCACTCAGTTGCTCTATGTCCTCTTGCAGACTGTCACCACCACGGCTTACTTTCCTATCTAGCTTTGCATCGTTAACAAACTTCAATCTCTTCATCCAATCCATTATAGATTGTAAATAGTCAAAGTTCAAGCATTGATCTTTGCAGCATCCAACAGTTTCTCAAACTGAAAATGAACCATTTCTTCCTTGCTCTCTTTTCTTTCCTTTCTATTCTGCAAATGTATTACCCCAACCCTATGTGCCCTTAATTTGTGTAACAGCATTTGATATGGCCTGAGCCTTTTGAAAATCCAAAAACACTACATCCATTAGTTTCCTTCATCTACACTGCAACAAATCTACTTAAAGAAACAGGTCTGCCAAACATTATTTTCTTCTCTTAGACCATGTCAACTTTACCTAGTTATATGGTTGCAACTCCACCGAATCATATGCTACATATACCATTTCCCTAATAACACAATTCCAGCAATTTCCCAGTGATGGATGTCAGAATAACTGGGCTGTGGGTCCTAGTTTTCCTCATGACAATTCCCCTCTCCCCTACCTCCTTTGAGTGGAACCATTTCAAAATCTAGGGAACTTTAGAACCATCTTGTGTAGGCTATCAGGCTGTTGGGAATTGTCTGTTTTTCTATTCATTCCTCTCATATTTTTTCTTTATTAACAATGGGTGGGATTCTCCCAAAAGAATTTTAAGTGTCAAATTAGTGTAAAAAACTGAAGCAAATCCTGTTCTTTTTTCAGTGGCATTTTCAAAATGAATCTCCCACACTCGCTGCATTGCAGAGTGCACGAGCATGAATCTCAGTAAAAATCAGTGGCCGAAGCCTATTCCCACTGGAGAGGCCGACAACACAGCGCTGAGCAGGCCATTGTGCGTGTATTAATCTGTCATAGCGTAGATCGGTGCATGTGCAGTAGCCCCGCACTGCTGGTTTCCCGATCACTGCCCAAATCCATTACCTTGCAACACATACCCGGGCCAAGCCCAACACCACCCTGCCCCCCCCCCACCCCAATGTCCAGCCCCAATTGCTGGCCTCCCTCCCTGTGTCACCAAGCTTGAGTGCAAAGAGTGCTCATTGGGCAGTGCCAGGCTATCTCTGGCAAGCTTGCAATGCCCAGGGGTACCCTCCCTTATCTCAGACTTCCTGAGGGGCCTCCATGACCCCTTCACTCCAGCAGGTGGAGGGGGGAGGGGGGCTTCAGTCCCAGGTTCGCTAATGATATTACAACGGTCATTAGCATAATTTATACAGCTCAGCGCCAAGTTTGTGTAACTGGCATCCCGCTGGTTGCCACAGCCTCTGCATGAGTCTTCCAGTTCGCTGAGCAGCACAGCTTGCTGGGAAAAAAAAAAATCACACTTCCCCACCCCCCCAACACTTATTTCTGCTACTCTTCCTTTTAACATACTTGAAGCTTGGTGTTTTTTTCCATTCGTTGCACTGGATGTGGGAGTCACTGGCTTCTTGCCACTTTTGTCCATCTTTTATTGATCTTTCGATCATTTGTTGCTGGCTTCCAAACTATCCCAATCATCAAGCTTACAACTACTCTTGGCAACATCAAGCCCATTTAAGCTAACAACATCTATAATCTCTTTAGCTAGCAACATTGATTACTTTCTCTTTGGAGAATTTATTTTGCAACTGAACGTATATTTCTAGTAAATTGTGAAAGACTGCTTTAAATATTCACCATTCCTTGTCTATCGTCATGCGTTTCAATCCTATTTTCCAATCTACCTTAGCCAATGTTGTCCCTCGTATCAATGCAACTTGTGTTATTTAAGTTTACGATCTGGATAATGGTTTTAGAATTAAGTGGGAAAATTCTTGAGCTACGTGTAAAATGCTAACATATCATTCCCCACCAGCAGATCTCTTATGAATCAATAGGCTCATTAACACGATACAGAATCTAAAATAGCCTGGTCCCTGTTTCCTTTCACGGCATATTGTTCTGAAAAGCTGTTACAAATACATTGTTAACTTGCCCTCTAAATGTTTTGTCAATTTGATTTACCCAATCTAAATGAAAATTAAAGACTCACATAATATCGCATTATCCTTGTTACCAGCTTCTCTGATACCTCGATTAATACTCTGGTAAGCAGTACAGCTACTGTTAAGGAGCTAGAAATTTCTCCCAACAGTATCTTCTATCCCTTATCTCTGATCTCATCATGTCTTCCATTTCCTGAACTGTTTGACTCAATGCTAATTTGCATATTGTTCAAAATGATGAGAGATTGGTACCTTTGAGGTTCTGCTTATTAATTAGGACTCTAGTTTCTCAATTTCCTCAGCAGAGCCAGTAACACAAGAGTACTGCTGAAATATAGAAGCTCACAGCATGCTATAAAAGAAACTAATCAGCCAATATCAGTACTGGCTCTTTGTTAGAGTAATCCAAAATTAATCCCACTGGTTCACTTACTTCCATTGTCCTGTACAGCCTTTGGCTTTACGGGGATGATTCACCTTTCTCTGAAAGGAAGCAACGGTGTCACATTCAAACTACCTGGGTCAAAGCACTTCAAGCCTAACAAGTCCACACAAAGACACTGTGCTACCAGAAATAATTTTACATTACTCATACTTTGGCATTAAAAATCCTAGTCACAGGAAATAAGTGGGATTAATTTTGAATTGCTCTAACAAAGAGCCAGCACTGATACTGACTGATTAGTTTTTTTTAAGCATACTGTGAGCTTCTATACAAGTCTTGCATTATTTACCCCATCAAATCCCTGAATAAATGTTAAAAAGCTCTACAAAGCACTTGCATGGTTTTCTCAGTTCCAATTGAAGCAATGCCTGTTTCTCATAAACCACAATATAGTTTCTTATTCTTAGCACTGTGATGAGTCAAGACTAGGTGCTCTTTTCTATGGCTTTAATATCCTTTCAGTTTAGATTACAAAAATTGTGTGTTGAAACCTTGGTTTAAATACTATCTTGTGCAAATTCTGCTTGCACTGGTCAACCTCCCATGACACTACACACAAAATTGGTACTAAATAGAATAATTTCACAATGGAATGCAGTACGACCTTGAAACAAATAGATACAAAAGTGATGAGACTTAAAGAAAATACAGCTCAAATAGACAGAACAATGAATCAAGTTATTCAGAATTCAAACTATTTTCATCAAATTATTGCTGGAAACAACATGATTTTAAAAAGTGGGTGTTTTCTTGTGATCTCAGCCATAATTGTGTTGGATTTCTAATTTTGATTCCAATGATTTGGGTGGCACGGTAACACAGTGGTTAGCACTGCTGTCTTACAGCGCCAGGGGCCTGGGTTCGATTCCTGGCTTGGAGTCACTGTACGTGTGGAGTTTTCACATTCTGCCTGTGTCTGCATGGGTTTCCTCCGGGTGTTGCAGTTTCCTCTCATAGTACAAAGATGTACGGGTTAGGTGGATTGGCCATGATAAATTGACCCTGGTGTCAGGGGATTAGCAGGGTAAATATGTGGGAATACAGCCTGGGGGAGGATTGTGGTCAGTGCAGACTCGATGGGCCAAATGGCCTCCTTCTGCACTGTAGGGATTCTATGATTTTAAAACCATAATCACAAAAATGAAAGTCACATGCTTCAAGAGTGGCATTTGTTTTACTGAACTTGTAGCTTCAATTTTTATTGTTGTAAATTGTGTAGCTAGTTGAGGGTCCAATAAGTGAACAGATAAAATAATTCTTAACTGTTTAGCATGAAGTTACAGTAATAATTACATCAATGGATTTTTTTCTCCCGGTCAGCACAAGTTTAATCTAACTGCGACACACTATACACATTTGCCTCAGCCTGATCTCCATAGTTGGAAACTAAATGAAATGATAACTGACAAACGCTGGGAAATACCTTTCTATCACATGTATTGGAATGTGCAGTCAACTTGGAACTCAAAAGAAAAAGTTTTCACAATCTGCACATGTTGGAACATCAAACTATAAAAATATTTGTATGGAGTGGGCCCATGCCAATGTTTCCTCAAAGAATTTCCAATTTTGCTTATGCAAAAGAGAGGAGAGATAACAGATACCAGCATGATGCCAAGGGATGGTGGTTGGTGGGATGGCACAGCCATCGCTGGAAGCAGATTATGCACCTTTCAACAAATGGTGGCAAATGGAAATCTGGAGCAAACAGGTGGAAAAATACTTTCCACGTTGTTTATTTGAAAAAAAAACAAGCAGGCTCAATGCAAAACACTTATTACCTCACTGAATGGGTTCACAAACATTGCAAAGGTGCAACTTTATCTTTCAAACTTGTATTTCTTCAGCTGATTCTACTAATCTAGGGCTATTTAATTAAACCGTAAACCAAAGTACATTTAGTTATGGCAAGTTAAGGGGCCTTTGACAGATTCGATGAAGCACTCATTGAATTAGCTGTTAATAAACTAACAGATTGATTCACAATCTCTACACATTAGCAGCAATAACCTGTGTCAGGTAAATGGTAGGAAGCAGATTCACATGTGCAATATTCCAGGAGTTGTTCATCAGTACTAATTAGTGCTGTGGGCTACCACAACTAATTAATATTGTTCCTGTATCAAAACAGGAAATGCTGGGAAGACTCAGCAGGAATCCTCTTTTTGCTTTTATTTTAACGTCCCTATATCAAATGTAGTGGTCTTGGTGATCTTTATCTCTATGATTTGGGACTATGGTCTCTGGATATTCCCCAAAATTTTAAAACAATTCATTAGAACATAGAACACTACAGCACAAACAGGCCCTTCGGCCCACAAATTGCACCAATCATATCCCTACCTACCAGGCCTATCTATAACCCTCAATCCCATTAAATCCCATGTACTCATCCAGTAGTCTCTTGAGACCCCAACGAGTTCGCCTCCATCACCACCGACGGCAGCCGATTCCACTCACTCACCACCCTCAGTGAAAAACTTACCCGACATCTCCTCTGTATCTACTCCCCAGCACCTGCATCCTCTCGTAGCAACCATTTCAGCCCTGGGAAGTAGCCTCCGAGCATCCACCCTATCTATACCTCTTAACATCTTACAGATCTGTTAGGTCGCCTCTCATCCTTCATCTCTCCAGGGAGAAAAGACCTAGCTCCCTCAACCTATCCTCAAGGCATGCCACCCAATCCAGGCAACATCCTTGTAAATCTCCTCTGCACCCTTTCAATAGCTTCCACATTCTTCTTGTAGTGAGGCAACCAGCACTGCACACAGTACTCCAAGTGGGGTCTGACAAGGGCCTTATAAAGTTGCAGCATTATCTCCCGACTCCTAAATGCAATCCCTCGATTAATGAGGGCTAGTACACCATACGCCGCCTTGACCACATCCTCCACCTGCGAGGCCAATTTAAGAGTCCTATGGACCTGGACCCCGACCCCAAGGTCCTTCGGATCCTCTACACTGCTAAGAGTCTTACCCTTGATGTTATACTCCTTCATCCCACTGGACCTGCCAAAATGGACCACTACACATTTAACTGCGTTGAAGTCTATCTGCCACTTCTCCGCCCAGTCTTGCATCCTATGTCTCGCTGCAACTTCTGACATCCCTCCAAAGTATCCACAACAGCACCAACCTTTGCGTCATCGGCAAACTTACCAACCCATCCCTCCACTTCCTCATCCAGGTCATTTATGAAAACGACAAACAGCAAGGGTCCTAGAACAGATCCCTGGGGCACTCCACTGGTGACCAACCTCCATGCAGAAAAAGATCCATCCACAACCACACTCTGCCTTCTGCAGGCAAGCCAGTTCTGGATCAATAACGCAATAGCCCCTTGGATCCCATGCCCTCTCACTTTCTCAAAGTCTTGCATGGGGGACCTTATCAAACGCCTTGCTGAAATCCATATAAACTACATCCACCGCTCTTCCTTCATCAATGCGTTTGGTCACATTTTCAAAGAACTCAACTAGACTGGTAAGGCATGACCTGCCCTTGACAAAGCCGTGCTGACTACTTTTGATCATACTAAACTTCTCTAAATATTCATAAATCCTGTCCCTCAGTATCCTCTCCAGCTACTTACCAACCACTGAGGTCAGACTCACCGGTCGGTAATTTCCCAGGCTATCCCTGTTCCCTTTCTCAAAAATAGGAACCACATCCGCAATCCTCCAATCCTCCGGAACCTCTCCCAACACCATCAACGACGCAAAGATCATCGCCAGGTAAGATATAGGAGCAGAATAAGGCCATTCAGCCCATCAGGTCTGCTCTGCCATTCAATGATAGCTGATATCATAGTCATGGAGGTTTACAGCCCTTCCACCCAACTTTTCCATGCTGCCATTTTTTTTAAACCCCTAAACTAATCCCAATTGCCCGTGTTTGGCCCATATCCCTCCATACCCATTTTATCCACGTAACTATTTAAATTTTTTTTTAAAAAACAAAATTGTATCCGCCTCTACCACCTCTGGCAGCTTGTTCCAGACACTCACCAGCTTCTGTCAGAAAAACTTGCCTCTCTGACACATTTGTGTCTCTCCCCTCTCACCTTAAACCTACGCCCTCTAGTTTTAGACTTCAGGAAAAGATATGACTATCTACCTTATCTATGCCCCTTATTATTTTATAGACCTCTAAAAGATAACTCCTCAGCCTCCTACGCTCCAGAGAAAAATGTTTGAGTCTATCCAGCACCTCCTTACAACTCAAACTTTCAAGTCCCGGTAGCATCCTAGTAAATCTTTTCACAGAATCCTACAGTGCAGAAGGAGGCCCTTCGGCCCATTGAGTCTGCACCGAACACAATCCCACCCAGGCCCTACGCCCATATCCCTACATATTATACCCATTAATCCCTCTAACCCACACATCCCTGGACACTAAGGGGCAATTTCTTAGCATGCCAATCAACCTAACCCACACATCTTTGGACTGTGGGAGGAAACCAGAGTACCCAGAGGAAACCCACGCAGACACGAGGACAACGTGCAAACTCCACACAGACAGTGACCCGAGCCGGGAATCAAACCCAGGACCCTGGAGCTGTGAAGCAGCAGTGCTAACCACTGTGCTACCGTGCCGCCCACTCTGCGCTCTGTTTAGTTTCATAATATCCTTTCTATAATAGGGTGATTAGAACTGCATACGGTATTCCAAGTGTGGCCTTACCAATGTCTTGTACAACTTCAACAAGACGTCCCAATTCCTGTATTCAATGTTCTGACCAAGCTTGCAGAATGTCTTCTTCGCCACTCTGTCCAGCTGTGACTCCACTTAAGGAGCTATGAATATGTACCCCTAGATCTTTGTTCTGTAACTCTCCCCAATGCGCTATTAACTAAATAAGTCCTATCCTGGTTTATTCTACCAAAATGCATCACCTCACATTTGTCTAAATTAAACTCCATCTGCCATTCATCAGCCCACTGGCCCAACTGATCAAAATTGGGCCGGTGATATGTTTCTCAACCCCATTCCCTTGCCTTTTCCCCGTAACCTATGATCCCCTTATCAAGGATCCATCTATCTCAGTCTTAAATATACAGAATGACCTGACGTCCCAAGCTTACTGTGGCAATGAGTTCCATAGATTCACCACCCTCTGACTGAAGAAATTCCTCATCTAAAGGGTCACTCCTTTACTCTGAGGCTGTGCCCTTGGATCCTAATCTCACCTACTAATGAAAACATCTTCCCAAAATCCACTCTGTCCAGGCCTTTCAGTATTCCGTAGGTTTCAATGAGATCCTCTTCCATCCTTCTAAATTCTATTGCATATAGACCCAGAATCCTCAAAAGCTCCTTATACAGCAAGCTTGAGTCTGGAGGTTCTCGTGAACCTCCTCTGGAGGCTCTCCGGGACCAACACATGGAGTTCCAAAATTGCTCACAATACTCCAAATGTGGTCTGAGCAGAGCCGTATAAAGCCTCAGCAATACATTGCTGCTTTTGTATTTTAGTCCTCTTGAAATGAATGCATTTGTCTTCCTAACTACCAACTCAACCTGCAAGTTAACCTCAAGTGAATCCTGAGCTAGAACGCCAAGTCACCATGCGCTTCCGATTTCTGAATTCTCTCATTTAGAAAATAGTCAACATCTCTATTCATCCAAAGTGTAAAATCTCTCACTTTCCCACACTGCATTCCATCTGTCATTTCTTTGCCCACTCTACTAACCTGTCCCAAATCCTGCAGCCACCCCACCTTAATCTGCAAAGTTAGCCACGATACCCTCAGTTCCTTCATCTACATCATTGATATACAAAGTGAAAAGTTGTGGTCTCAACACAGACCCCTGCAGAATACCACCAGTCACCAGCTGCCATCCCGAAAAGGACCTTTTCATCCCCGCTCTCTGCCAGTCAGCCAATCTTCTATCCATGCTAGTACCTTGCCGCAAAGACCATGGACTCTTACCTTACTCAGCACCTTGTTAATGGTCTTCTGGAAATTCAAGTAGATAACATCCACTGGCTCTCCTTTGTCTAACCTGTGTGTTATCTCCTTAAAGAATTCTAACAGATCAACTAGTGCAAGCAAAGTGTACTCAAAATAATTTCCTCAATTTTTCCTTCAGTTTGTTCCTTCCCGCCAGTTCTTTCCTCATTCCAAACGGACCATGTCTAATTTTGGTTACATTTTTTAAAAAATTCTCTCGTTTACATCTCTCTTCCCAGAAATCAAATTTCTGCTTTCACCTACACATTCATTCTCAAGATGTTTCAAGAGCACAGATGAATCTCTACAATGCTCCATACCAGACTTTAGGTAGCAGATGTTACTTCAAAAATAGCCAGGGATCAACAACTCAAATGCTGCAATCTTCATTTGTGCAGCCAGCAAAACAATTTTACACAGCCATAAGATGTTGCGGCCTTTGTTAATGTGATAGTGATAATGATGAACTTCAAGCATTATTGATTACATTTTATTAAAAATTGCATGCATACCACTCTAAATAACTTTGAGAGCATGCAAATTAGGAGCAGGAGGCAGCACTTCAGCCCATTGAGCCTGCTCCACTATGCAATAAGATAAAAATCCCTAGTGCAAAAAGGAGGCCATTCAGCGCTTCAAGTCTGTACCAATTCTCCAACTTATTCAGGCCCACCTTGCTCCGTATCCACGTATTTACCCTAATTCCCCTAACCTAAGAGGTTAGGGGACTAAGAGGGGCACTAAGAGACAATTTAGATTGGTCAATCCACCTAACCAACACTTCTTTGGTTGGTCTGTGCTTCGAATTCCACATTCCCACCCCTTTGAGATGCATCTCATCTAACCCTTTAAAATCATACCTAAATTTTCTCTCCAAGGCTCACTGGCCCCCTTTAAAAATACTGTCACTTCTAACACTTCTCTCTGATCTTTCAGACTCACCTGTCCCTTTATTTTGAGCAAGAAAACATTCTTATGGCTCACAATAGATTCTAGCACTATTTCTTGTTTCTTACACATTGGGGTGCAGTATTGATCGCTCCACAGCGCCAACCTGCCAAAGTGGCCATTAATCATGCGTCTATCTTGACAGGGTTCAGGATATTCCATGGCATAGGGCTTCAGAAGAGAACCTAGTCACGTTTGCACAATTCCAGCATGGGTTACATCATGGTTATCCGAAACAAAAGGTTCCTGATTAATCTCCTCTTCTTCAGCTCAAGGGTGTTGAAAGCAATCATAGTGGCTCTAACTATGACAGACTGAAGGTTAAACCTGGGATCTTTCTTGACTCCTATCCGTTTAATTGGTTTAGAAGCCACATAATCTGCACATCGTTTTTTTTTAAACAAAAAAGCACCTTTGCTCTTGCAGTGAAAGAGGTCACAGGATTTTCAGTCACAATGGAAATTCCACTCAGCCTATGATTGAGCTCAGCTAACTCAGCAGAGATTGGCAACTAACTTCTCTGGCTCCACACTTTGTGAGCTTTAACCAATGGGGGCGGCAAGATGAATTAATAATTGTTTTTCTTTGAGGGGATTTTTTTTTTAAACACTGCCAAAGAGATAATTAGACTAACAGCGGGTTAAAATATACATTTTCCATACCAAATGCTAAACACTTGGGAAATCTGAGAATTTTGTTATTTGATTGTTCAAAAACTGATTACTGCTGGTTTAGATTTCCCAAGCCACATGTTTTTGATCACTGATGCGCTGTCATTTTGGGCCACTGCCAGTCACTGTTTAACAGATTCAAAATACCAACACAGGGCTGTGAGTTGAACGTTTCTCTTTGCTCACCAGAAGCTATTCAGTAATACCATCCAGAAACCTCAAATGAACGGAAACCAATTAGGTTTTCATTCAGTGGGACAAAGAACTGATACTACAAATCAAAATTTTACAAAATAAACAAAATGCTAGGAATGTGCAGATTAGGTAGCATCTGTGGAGAGAGGAAATAGTTAATGTTCCAGTATTGATGCTTTTATGCCTAGCATTTTGTTTTCATTGCAGATTTCCGGCATCTATACTGTTTTGCTCAAGTCTTAAAAAAAATTCAATTAATCTTTTTCATTGGCCCTAATTACCATGGTTATTCAGATGCCTTACACAATTACGATCCTAGAAAAATAGACTAGGACACTAGAAAAAAAGTGCAATCAACTTTGCCATTCTTTCTCCAAACTTCACTACTTGTTACCCGCAGGCAATCTTCTAGTGGCTTTCTGCCACAGAACCCAAACAACTAACTGAATCAAGATGTGAAAAGAGAGATTTAACCATAGTCCGATGCTATTTCTCATCAGCACAGCAAACAAACTCCAATAACTGTTGTGATAATGTAAAAGATCACAAACTAATAATCAGTTGGTTATTCAAAACTGCTCCATCATTAAAAATTCTTAATTTTCCCTTTGACCACAACAGAAGTTAATTTAATAAACAAACTTCTGATAACAAAATATAAATATTCCAGGACCCATTACACTACCCTGGTTTTTTTCAGCCAAATTCCTCTGGTACCTGACAGTGACTTGTAACTGAGTTAAGTTCCTGCAGCCAGCTGCTGCCCAAGTAGTGACCTGGTTACACTGTTTGGGGAGTAGGTGGCTACTTGAATGCAGATGGCATCATGGCCAAGATTAATTTGTTCACCAGAAGCTAGGTGAGCAAATTAGCTAGACTTTGATGGGCCGAGTGGCCTAATTCTGCTCCTACATCTTATGGTTTTGGTGTGCAGCAATACCATCCAGAAACCTCAAACGAATGGAAACCAATTAGATTTTCATTCAACGGGACAAACAACTGATGCTACAAAACAAAATTTACAAAATAAACAAAATACTGGAAATATGCAGATCAGGTACCATCTGTGAAGAGAGGAAAAAGAGCCAACGTTCCAGTGTTGATGCTCTTATGCCCAGCATTTTGTTTTCAAGATGGCCAAGATTAATAAGTTAATGTGAGCAGGAGCTTTGACTGATTTCAGCCCAAGTACATCATCATCTATTGTGGCTACCGTACGCTTGGCAAAAATCAATATACATGGGAAATTAAAGCTTTCCTGGTCTCCCTATCATACCTCCATTGCCTTAACTAGCTAAGGTGTTACAATGGGTTACGTTTAAGTATTTACATAAACGTTGTGCACAAAAACAATCGATTTTAAATTCCAGAAATCTGGCCATTGCATGATTTTTCTTTCTACGCAAGGACAATAAGAGTACTATAAATTCTGGCTATTCTGTAATAAATATACTCTGCATTGTTTAGAATGTTTTCCTTGTACAAAACACTCAATAGCGAATGACAAATCCCCATGACACTGTAGTTAACTACTGCCTGCAATATTAGAAGCTCTCAATAGTCCAATAGTTTGTGAAAAATTAGGTCAAAATTCAGAGCAGGGACCAATTTGAGTCTAGTTCAACCAAACCATTGTGTGCTGTCTCTGCTAAATTCAACAGGACAGATCCACTGCCAAGCCGCCAAAACCTTCTTTAACTAGCAAGCTGCTTAGCATGAGATTTCAAAACAGACCACAAGTGGAATGGAAAAATATCTCAAGATACTCTACAAAAACATAACATATTCACGGAAACAACAGCAGAGCCTGTAAAACTGCAGCAATGAAGCAGACATTAATTAAGCACATTTGAATAGCGAAGGACCACAAATGCCCGTTCACTGCTGAATAATAGTCTTATTTAAGCACCATTATGGAGACTACTACCATGCATCACCAAGTTTCATGCAATGCTGTGATTTATATGCTTGTTTACAGTGTCCTCCTCTATTACATAATGGTTGAAAATGCATTGAAATGATTCGAGGAGTCAGTTTCAATGCGAGCTAGCAGCTGTAGTAGAACAGCTTGGGCACTTTGTTGCACCTTTTGATCTTGCAATCAATTAAACAATTTACTGGCAGCTCAGTGTAATGTACAGAGATCGAACCATCTTAAATGCAAAAGGGCTCTACACTAAAGCAATTTAAAATTTTTAAATTAATGATATGACTGCCTTTTGAAAAAGTTGAAGTATTTTGATATTGCCTTTAACTTGGCAAATGCCAAAGATGCTTAACAAGATATTAATAAACGCTCTCTGACACTGATCCACAGTAGGAGGTATTCAGCAGATGACCAAAAGTTTGGTCAAAGATGTTGGTTTCCAGGAACATTTTTAAAGAGGAAAAGAGATATTGGAGTAGTGGGTTTAGAGAGAATTCCAAGCTTAGGGCCAAGGCAGTTGAAAGCATAGCTGTTAATGGTGCAGGAACTAAAATCAGATGCTCAAGAGGCCAGAATTAAAGGAATGCAAATCTCAAACACTTGCAAGTGTGACATTAGAGATTGGGAGTGGCAAGGCAAATGGAGGGATTTCAAAATTGAGAAATTGTCTGACCTGCAGACATGTTGGTTAGTAAGCACAGGCATAATGGGTCAGAGAGATCTGGAGCAAATTAAATATGGAAAGCAGAGTTTTGGGTATGCAAGTGGCAATGTAGGGTGGAAGTGGGCACTCAGCCAGGAGAGTATCAAAGTCATGAACCATAAACTACAAGCTGGAGTAGGCTATCTGGCACTTTGAGCCTGCTCCACCATTCATCTTGATCATGGCTGACGATTGAATTCAATATTCTGATTCCCCCCCTTCCTCCCATATTGCTTGAGCCCCAACAGCTGTATCTATGGAAACACAGAACCTTGAAGTAATGAAAGACATGCAAGGATGTCAGCAGCAAATGAGTTGGGGTACGGTTGATTGGGACAATGTAGTAGAGATGAGAATAGACATCTTGATGATGGAGTGAACGTGTGGTCAGAAGGTCATCTTGGGATAAAATGCAAGAAAGTTACTAGATCTGGTTCAAATTCAAACTATCAAGAATGCAAACGTTGTCAGGAATAGAGCTTGTAGCAAAAACAAAAGACAGCTTTAGTTAAGTCTTTGTTTAATGTTGTCCTGTTTAATGCAGCTTCACTTTAAGGTTATGTTCTTATGTTTGTTAATGGGGCTTTTAAGCTCATCGAGCATAGCGAAATTTGTTTTATTATTTCCGGCAAGACTTATTTGATGCCATGTTGGAGTGACCTCTCCCCTAACCCGCTCCACAGGTTGTAGCCTCACCTGGACTTACCCTCCGGCCAAACCTCCCAATCCCTGACTCACACTCATGGATCTGCGTTCCCATTAAAAATTCAGATCCGATCAAAAGCCGGAGCTTTGACGTTGTGGAAGAAAGAATCTGGATAGTGCAAAAGTGTCAGGCTAGCACTGCTACAGCCCATTTTTGTTTTAAATGCTCCTACCTGTTGCTCTTAGCCAAAGCCCTCATGACAGGAGCATTTAAAACAAATATCGTGAATTATAGCAGCTCCTTCCTGCTTCAACACTCTGCGCTTCTACAACAGTGAAGATCCAGCTTTTGATCAGATCAGGATCATCAACAAAAGCACAGGCCCAGCAGAGAGAAGCAGTGAAGGGATGAGTCAAAGAAGGTTCAGCCAGAAGGTGGGTGGGATGGAACCATCCATAACCTGGGGACTGGGAAAGGAAGAGGCCTTAATGGAAGTTAGGTAAAGGGAGGATCTGCCACAACCAGGAGGAACAGGCACGGAGAGGGCTGGGAAGCAGGATCCACAGCAAGCAAGAGCTAGTGGAAAGCTACATTTGGATTTTATATTTTTAAGCTTTATTATAAAAGTTATTTCATTTAAATTCAAATCAGAAGATTGACTCCCATCAAGGCATAGCTGTGGGGGAGTGTACCAGGGAATGGCTGATACCAAGTTTCTGTTTAGTCAAAACAGGATAATGCGTGGACCTGCTCTGTTTGCAAAAGACAAGGCTTTATGTGTGAACATAGGTAACTTCTAGTGCACGTAAATGAGCCACACTTTGACAACCATTTTCAGATTATCACTCTGGCACAATGTAATTCTTAGCACAACCAGGAATATTTAGGAAACGTTCATCCAATTGTAGAATCACGTCCAACATTAGGCATTATTTTCTGAGTTTTGCAAGGCCAGCTATGTAAGCTGTACTTCACAACTGGGGAGGATCATTTCAAACAGGCCCTTCTGACTGTTTGCAACAGGCAAAGTACTGAGTATGCTCAGTACTTTGCCTGTTGCAAACAGTCAGAAGGGCCTGTTTGAAATGATCCTCCCCAATTGTGAAGTACAGCTTACATAGCTGGCACTGAAAAACTGAGCTACAGGTAAAGTTAGCCGTTACATGCTGCTACAATGCACTCGCAATATGGATGCTTTTTCCACTAACAGGTTGCTGACAGCAAGCCAAAAAGATTTCCTGCCTATCACACAAACGAATAACGTGGTAAATGAATTTCAGTGCCGGTGTGATAGTGCCAGGTAAGGTACATTCTCCGTGGCAATACTGCTGCCAGTCCTCTTGCCAACCAATCAACACCTCTTTGCATGCAGTATAAATTATTTCCTTAGATTTGATAGTCTTGAGAATCTGATAAACAAGACAAAAAGCTTTAACACCATGTTTCTTTTTTCAGCAATAGCCAAGTTCTGAACTATGTTATTTTTAAAGGAAGGTTTTACAGAACCCAACTATAGCTTTAACATCCATTCCCATGAGAGCCTATTCTTCATTTAAGTTGGAATTTTCAGGAACACATCACAACTTTGTGAAGATTTACTGTATGCTTTGTAGAAAATTTCTGCTCAATCAATTCCTGCTGTCTGACAAGCAGAGACAAATCATGCAGGGAAGGGAATCAGATTGAGAATACAGCAAAATACATCTGCAACCTGATGTTGGGTTTTCAAATAATATTGCACAGAGGTAAATAGTATGTACAGGGAGGTCCAAGGTTAGATCCTTGTGGGCACCTGAGGTGGCAGAATGGTTAGCATTGCTGCCTCACAGAGCCAGGGACCCAGGTTCAATTCTGGCCTCAGGTGGCCATGTGGAGTTTGTATTTTCTCCCCACGTCTGTGGGTTTCCGTGATGTGTCAGGTTCCTCCCACAGTCCAATGAAGCGCAGGTTAGGTTCATTGGCCATGGTAAATTGCCCCCATTGTGTCAGGGGGATTAGCATGGTAAAAGGGATAGATCCTGGGTCGTGATTGGTGTAGACTCAATGGGCCAAATGGCCTCCTGTACTGAAGGGATTCTACGAATAGCGCAGGAGTAGGGAGTCAAGGATTATGGTGGATGGACAGGAAAGTGGAGATGAGCTACAATCAAATTAATCACAATCTTAAACGGTGCAGTGGCTCAAGGGGCCAAATAGCCTACTTCTAGTTGTTGTGCTCTTTAGTTGTGGAGGTAGTGCTGTGATGACAATTCAATAGTCAATAATGGAACCAAGCAACAGCAGCTCTCTCAGCCAATGACAAAAAAAGAAACATTGGAGCAGGATAGAGTGGCCAAGTGAGGCAAGAGCTGCAGATAGGTAGAGGATGATGAGAAGGGATAGTTTATTGCTGTCATCAAGACTGCCATTAATGACACAGATAGGGGCAATTACAGGCCAGAAACCATATTGGAGGAATCCAAACAGAAATTGAGAGGTGAACCCTAATTTGGGAGATGGGCTTGCACGTGGGCTTTGAAGAAGCAATGGTGATTGGAGATTGGTGGTAGTTAGTGGGTGTAGTGGAAAAAAAATTGTACCCAAGGTGTGGGAATTGTGAACAACATGAGCTACCATAAGCCCAGGTAGGGAAGTTTGGTAGTCAGCAGCTTGGTCAGATTGGGATTGAGGAAGCAGGGTCTCAGACAAATTAGCTCACAGAAATCAAGACAGAAAATGGGACAGTGTCTAGAGAAAGAAAAGTTCAGGGCACGGGCAACAAGGAACAATTCAGGGAAATTTGGTCCATTGGACTAGACAACAGCTACATCAGGTAAGAGGTAAAACACCAGCAACTGCTTAAGACACATCACTTAGGAAGCTGGAAATGTTCTACCAAAATAATTGTCATTAAAAATACAAATGCACCAGTCAAATATCATATTAATCAGCTAGGTAGTTTGCAAAATTACACCGTTACCATTTAAATATTAAGACATTCAAAACAGAATGGTTACAGCTACTCAACTTGTAGCAATCCACTATACAGAGAACCACCTACACCTGAATATTTCAATTTTACATGAAATACATTACACCTATAATTGGTACGTATAAACTTTAAAACAGAGATTTTACTGGATTAAATCTCTGGCTATTAAACTCATTATTGCCTGAGATTTCCCCTCCCGCTTACTCCATTAAAACTAAATCAAGTCAAGAAACTCCACAAGATTAATTTCCCAAATCTTTTCATCACAGTCTGATGGTCAAAAGTTAATGAAAATTGACATTACAACTTTAATTTCAAAGCAGAAATTATAGACAATGCAGTAACCCAAGTTTTCTATTGCTTCCACCTGTACATACTTAAATAAACAGTTTCTAAACCTGAACTTCCATAAGCATGACAGGGAAATCATGGGAAATATGGTGCAGCTGTACTATCACCATCGCATATCCCCAAGGCAATATTCACATGGTGTCAATGACAACCTAGATATTTTGAGTACAGTTTCAAGCTTCAAATCACAGGAAGTGCCCAAGGAAACTAACGTTTGCTTTCAGTTGGGACAAAAGGTATTGAGAAGATGACCCAAAAAACATTTCTTTCTGGTTAATCCTTTTCCAATTTGAAGTGACTGGCATTTCAAAAGATAATTCATTGTATATTCATGCCTCAAAGCATTTTGCACAAAATATGACACAAGAACAAATATGAAGTTTGAAGTTTACAATTTTATAGTAGATATGGTCAAAGGTAGAGTTAGGTAGGTTAATGTCAGAAACACCAACCCAGATAACTTCTCACCATGACACTTGGTGGCTTCAAGTGTGGCACTTGTGTCAAAATCTGCCTCTCGCGGTTTGGTCTCTTTAACCTAGAACCAAGGTACACGATACAGAGACACCGCATCCTCAATGGATTGTTTGCTGCATGGTCATCTTTTGGAATGGAAAGATGTCCACGGAAGTTGGATTCGTGACTCCTGTAAGTGGAAATCAATTTGTACGAGAACATTTTTGCTACTCAAGTTCTAGCTAAATGATACGTTGATCTACTGCTGCAAACAAAGGGACTGCTTGGTGTGTACACTGGGTAATTTGCTCTTGTACACAGGCTCCTTTTCAAAGGGTAGGTAAGAAGCATTCAAGCGAGACAAGGTCAAGTGTAAACCAACAACAATCTGGTTTAATCTTGCATGAAACACATCAATGAACTTAAACACATTCCCCACAAGATCTCTATCTCAGTTCTCAGATCATGAGTAGTAAATTGCAACTCTGTGCCACTATTATGGAACGAACAGGTGAAATGGAGTGGGTGTGGGTGCAGAACAGAGAAAGAAATCCTCTAAGCTATCTGAAAGAGTTGGATTCAAGTTACTGTTTTGCACGTGAAACCATCCCTCATGATGCGAAAGCACCAACTGTATTATGCCCCCATCCAAATTTCCTAATTGGATATATTGAATGGAATGCGAATCTAGAATTGAGAGTACAAAAAGGAATATGATTTTTGATAATTGTTGTGCCTTGTATTTTACATTACCATTTGGCCTTTCTAAATATTCATTTTTCTGCAAAAATATTTTTAAAATTGAAATTCTTTTCAGGACACCGTAGTTGCAGATGTTATTTGTGCGTCTCTTTTCGATTGTTTGGTTTAATTATTTCCATTGCGGAATTTGTAATGCTACATTATAGATCCATTTTATGGCATAAGAAATGAGGAAATAATGGCAAAAGTGACTCACATCACAACATAATTTTCTTGTGATTTCTATATCACCTCGTCCTTGTGAAAACTCAAGGAAATTTATCCTAATCAAAATTGATAGTGAAATTTTTTTGGATTGACACAAAGAAATTGCTCAAAAACTAAATCAGATCAAGAAGGAAAATGTTTAATTCTTAGTGCTTTGAAATCAGCTTATTCAAGATTCTCATATTTATAACCTACCACAGGTAGGGTTACTTCACTATTACACCACTAATTATCAGCAGCTTAATGAAATGAACATTGAACCGGAAGTAGGCCATTCAATCCATGTCTGCTCCACATTCATTCTTATTGTGAACTGATCTATATCTTAACACCATATCCTTTTATATCCATGCAAAAGTCTGTCAGATTTTTAAACAAACTGAACTAGCATCCACTGCTTGAAAGAGTGTTCTACATTTCATTTGCAGCAATTTCTAGCTTCTGTCCTGAATGGCCTACCTCACATTTTAAGGTCATGTTCCTCTGCCGTTGACTGCCACCCAAACACTCACTAGTTCCTGTCCTCCACTGCCCCTGCCACCCCCTCCCAAAACAAAAACAGGTTTCTCAGTCTGAGATTTTCCTGCCACACTAATTCCCCTGACTAGGGCTGCAAACCACCTACCACCCTTCTACTAGCTCCCATGTCCGACACTCAGCCTCCCCCCACCTCACCCACGCTCTGCTAGTTCCTTTGTCTTAGACTCCTGCCCCCCCACTACTTCCCATCCTAGACTACTGCTCCCACCTGTCCACTAGTTCCCCTGTCCTATGCCCATTCCTTGCAAAATCTTAACCTTCACAAAGTCACCTCAAACTCCTATATGCCTAGGAATAGAAAATGCTAGAAGTATTCAGATCAGGTAACATTTATAGAGAGAAAGAAAGAAAGAAGTTATTTGAGCAGGAAATAACAAGTCTAATTTACATAATAACTAATATAATCTTTGGAATCCTTCTGGTGAATCCAAATTTAATGCACTATTTTCCAAAAGCAATATATGCCAAGGTGCAATAAAAACTCAGGTCTGAAGAATCACACTGTTTCTCTCTCCATGGATGCTGCCAGACCAGCTGAGTTTTTCTAGCATTTTAGGTATGTTTTCTTACATTTCAGATTGCAGTATTTTGCTTTTATCCCAAGGTACAGTGCCCAGATCAGTACACCCAACTCTTATGCTGTGGTCTAAGCAGCATTTTGCAAACTAGTAGCAAGCCTGCAGTTAAGACAACTCAGCTCCTTTGTTTCTGCCACAGATCAAGCTGGCACTTTGCCCAGATCATTGAGGTCTTTCACCCACAGCACTCTGAATAAAATATTGAATGTTTCCTTTGGGGCATTACCAGAGGCTTTGCGCACAGGCTGGTTTGATTGCCAGTCGTGCGCACACAGATGCATCCAGGCCACGAGAGAAGTTTGCTATTATCACATGATATTTTTCTCTCCACACAATATTCAAGTGACTTGTCAGTCACTTTGATTTATCTTATACTTGATTTTCAGAAGGTGTTTGACAAGGTACCTCACAAGAGGTTATTGCAGAAGGTGAGGGGACATGGAGTTGGGGGTAGGGTGTTAGCGTGGATAGAGGATTGGTTGTCAAATAGGAGGCAGAGAGTGGGGGTCAGTGGGTGCTATTCGGATTGGCGGATGGTGACTGGTGGAGTGCCCCAGGGGTTGGTGCTGGGGGCCTCAGCTATTTACCATTTATATAGATGATCTGGAGGAGGGAACCGAGTGTAGGGTGTCGAAATTTGCTGATGACACCAAGATTGGAGGAAAGGCAAATTGTGCGGAGGGTGTGGAGAGTCTGCAGAAGGATCTCGATAGGCTGGGCGAATGGGCCAGGAAATGGCAAATGGAATTTAATGTTGGCAAGTGTGAGGTGGTCCACTTTGGTAGGAATAATGATAGGAAGGATTATTACTTACGTGGCGAAAAACTGCAGCAGGCGACGGTGCAGAGGGACCTCGGGGTCCTTGTGCATGAGTCACAAAAACCCAGCTTGCAGGTGGTCAGGAAGGCAAATGGGATGCTGGCCTTCATAGCGAGGGGGATTGAATATAAAAGTAGGGAGGTCTTGCTGCGACTGTATAGGGCATTTGTGAGGCCACAGCTGCAGTACTGTGTGCAGTTTTGGGCGCCGTACTTACGCAAGGATATTTTGGCCTTGGAGGGAGTGCAGAGGAGGTTTACTAGGCTGATGCCGGAGTTGAGGGGGTTGAGCTATGAGGAGAGGCTGAATAAATTAGGCTTGTACTCGTTAGAGTTTAGAAGAATGAGGGGAGATCTTATTGAGACGTATAAGATGATGAATGGGATGGATAGGATAGAGGTGGAGAGACTCTTCCCACTCAAAGGACAGTAGGACTAGGGGGCACAGCCTCAAGATAAAGGGGGGGGCGGTTTAGAACGGAGTTGAGGAGGAACTTCTTCACTCAAAGGGTGGTGAATCTCTGGAATTCTCTGCCCGTTGAAGTGGTGGAGGCTACCTCGCTAAATATTTTTAAGATGCGGGTTGATGGGTTTTTGATAAGAGAGGGGATTAAGGGTTATGGGGAGAGGGCGGGAATGTGGAACTGAGCCACGACAGATCAGCCATGATCTTATTGAATGGCGGGGCAGGCTCGATGGGCTAGATGGCCTACTCCTGCTCCTATTTCTTATGTTCTAATGTTCTTATATACTTCACTTATTTTTAAATGAACAGAGGCCTGCAAATATGGATTAAATTTCTAAACAGCACCAGATGATTTTGTAACAAATGCTGGCATATATACCAGATATTGCGTTTTATCAAACCTCTCAAAATAAGGTTAAGCCATTACATAAAGCATTTTCTTTACTGCAGTAATATTGAAATGAACCAATTTGGGAAAAAACTTTAATGTTTTTGATTTTCCCTGCTGCTGAAGAAAAATATATAGGCTAAATTGGCCAACTTTGTGGAATATTAGCAAATATTGACAGAAAATTAGTCATGGAGGATCAGGACTATTTAAGTTATGGTGTTAGTGGTCATTACGCAATTTCAGAGAATTCTAGGTCATAGAAATCATAGAAACCTACAGTACAGAAAGAGGCCATTGGGCCCATCGAATCTGCACCGACCACAATCCCCAAGCCCTATCCCCATATCCTTATACATTTACCCTCTAATCTACGCATCTCAGGATATTAAGGGGCAATTTTGGTACGCCAAATCAACTTAACCCGCACGCTTTTGGGTCATTATTTATAAACTCCTGAGTAAGAAAAAATCATAGTAACTTAAATAGGAAAGTTCAAACTAGTACAATACAGTTAACTTTCTTCATTCAGAGCACACAATTCCCACAACATGCAACTGGATTGGCCTTTGGCTAAAATCAGGTGTAGTATTGACATGCTGTACTTGGTTGAAGTCATTTGGTCACATTTCAGCTTCATTTGAAGCAATTTTTTAAAGCATCTCGGCCTTTTGGCCAAGATGCAAATGAGATCAAGTCTTGGAGGAGGAGCTTTACTTACTCCAATCAGCTTGGATCATGTAGATTAGGCCCAAAACAGGAGGTGAGAGCCCTGTCTAGTCAGCTTGGATTGGGAATATCTCAACTTGTTGGGACTCTGAATTGGATTTGATAGGATTGAATTGGAATAAAAACAAAAAAAATTAATGCACACTGCTTACAGATAAAGACATGATTGTGAAGAGATGCTAAATAGCACAAAGATTTGAACACACCTGTTGACCATCTATTAGATGTAACTAAGTTGTAGACAGTGTGCTCTGGGACTGGTTCAATGACTCAGAATGCCAAAGTGACAGAAGAAAAACAAAAACATTCAGATGGCAAAGATTGAAAAAGAACAACGATTATATCCAATTGTTATTTCCAGTGTCCAACTTACTGAAGTTTATTTATTAATGTCACAAGTAGGCTTACATTGACACTGCAATGAAGTTACTGTGAAAATCCCCTAGTCGCCATACTCAGGTCACACTAAGTGCAACATGACAAGTGTATAATCTTTTCAAATATTTCAAATCCACAGCATAGATTAAGTCTCGCAGAAAAAAGAAACCAAGAGGAAAAAAATGAAGTGACTGGAAGTGTAAAAACTGAAGTATAATGTTCTCCAGGAAGCAAGACTGTAAAACCACAGTAATTCAGTTCAAATTCAAGTCTTGCCACATCAAACTAATCCATGGCTATAATAATTTTATGTAAAATAGGAAAAATGAGAGAGGATAATTCAAGTTTTAAGCTTTCCTTTGCAAATAATTCTTCATTTCTTTAAAATTCACTTTTGATTTCAAATGTAAGTCACTGTTTAGTCTATGTATGCAGGTTTCAAGTAATAATGCACAAACTCCTTTGGCAATGCTCAAGACAAGCCAGAAGGCCCTGCTCATTGGCATTTAACATTAGGGTCAACAACTTAGTGATCAAAATTGCTTATTGTTAAGTGTGAAACTATGAGAAGTACATGCTGCATGCATTTATTTACATACAAAACACTCGAGCGGAAGTAAAATTTCAAATCCACATGTACAACATCTGAAAGGAGGGACAGTAAGTTACCTAATTTTGACTTCCTCATCTGATATGCTTCAAATAGTGTCTGTAGTTCTTGATATTTCCTAGTTAGTTGGAGTTTCTGACCGTCCAGTTTGGGGTGATATTGTAGGTTTTGTTCTGCTAGACTACGATTACTAGCAAGACTCATGTCTTTATTTGGCTGTATATTCCGGACCTGAAAAACAAGAAACATTTCTTTAACTTCATATTACAACTGGAGCATTAAGGTTACCCTTATCAAATGCTAATTTGTTACTCTTTATTCCAGTAAGTTTGCAGTTATTTGAACTATTTTCAATTCAGCCAGTGTCCATGCATTGTTGCCATTAAGATTCAGTGCCACAACAGTATAGCTATAGTATAACTGCACTTGCAAATGCATTAGCTGCTAAAAATAGGTCCATGAAATTATTTTTGCAAATTCACACAACAGAATTCTGACAAATGTATAACAGAATTTGAGCATGATGTTACACAAATAAAGCCTATAAAGAAATTTTGAAACTTTAAGTACAAAATTTTGTTTATTCTTTCCTAACCTTGTCCAGCAAATTATCAATGTGCCCATCATTTGTGGAAGCTCAATTACTGAGCATGCTCAAGACAGAAATCAATAGATTTCTAGATACTAATGATCAGGGGTAAGGGATAGTGGGGGGCAAAAGGCATGGAGTTAGATGGTCAGTCAGGATCTGTTTGAATAATAAGTCTCACAACACCACATTAAAGTCCAACATGTTTATTTGGTACCACGAGCTTTTGGAGCACTGCTCCTTCATCAGGGGAAGTGATGAACGCCAGTGAACCCCGTGCATTTCGACATCATGATCTGTTTAATGACAGAGTAGGCTTGATAGCTGGACTCAGCCATTTGGTCTATGTTCACCACCCAAGTTGAAGCATAAACCCAATGGATTGTACTGCTCCGCCTCAGGTCTTCATGGTATTTAGTTGCAGAATCAATTACCTTTTCATTATTATTCCCCTAGAGGGGTTGGAGAGCTTTGCCTCAGCTCTGTCCATATCAACAGTAAAAACTTGGAAGGTTGCTATCAAATGGCATACATGTGCACATCCACCCCCCCCCAAAAAAAATGGGATGTACGGACATCCCCGTCACTTATTTTTCAAACAAATCTGGCAATATTAGGAACTTGGCAGTTTTTCCTGTTAAATATGTAAATTTTAAACTTACTCAGAAACCTTAGTGTTACATTTTGGAAGACACATTTCAAGATGTCTGAATTATATCCAGTGGTTCACATTTCATTGCTTTGGCTTTTAATTTAAATATATTTTGGTTGCATGCATGTCAAATTTTTTTTACTCATCCCTAGGCAAGAAAAGCAGATCTGCATTTAAGATGTTTGTGTTTTTAAATAATTAAACATTGTCATGGGCACAACAGACCTCTTGTGAGCTAAGTCAAAAATATAATATTTGACCGTTCGGATACATTTTGCAGAGCTTAATGTGCTCAAGATTAACTTGCCTTGTGTCTAATGAGCATGTAAATTTAAATGCAGAGCGAGCTACAAAGTAATAATTTAGACACATCCAATGCCAACTAAGCATTCTGAATTCATAAAATGTCTGCAAGGTTATAAATGTAGATAATTAGGACTGTCAATTATAACTTCTGTCATTAACATGCATTAAAATTAATCTAAAAAATTAACATGTTAATAGTGCAAGTTAGTGACAAATAATCAAAATTCCACTTGATTTTTTAAATCCTATTGGAACACCACATAGTCCAGTCATAAGATTATTTTCACTTCCACTGGTGCACTTGGATTATAAACTATGTTTCTTCGGACATTTACTTCAAACACTAACATGCAAATTTGCATTAAGGACACAACTATTTATGATCAAGACAAACTATCATTTAATTACTACCCCAGTCCACTCAATCATTAAAATGATGGGAGGTGCTGTTGACGGCAACATTAAGTGGCATTTACTCAGCAACGATTAACATAGAACATTACAGCGCAGTAAAACACTGATGTTGTGTTTGGGTTCCGCCAGAGTCATCCAACTCCAGACCTCAGTGCAATTTTGGTCCAAAGATGGACAAAAGAGCAAGGGCAAGGTGAGACCAAGTACCCTAGACATCAAGGCACATTGGACCAAGCATGACATCAAGGAAAGCAAAATCAAAGGCATTAAGAATCGGGGTGAAAACTCGCTACAGTGGTTAAATTTCTCAACCCCGCCCCCACACCTGTGCGTTCCTCCGCAACAAACTGCAACAGTTCATTCAGCAGCTCATCACTGCCTTGGCAAGGGTAACTAGGGGTAAGCAATCAAGTTGGCATTGACGGAAAACTTCAACATCTCTTTTCTGCAATACTCAAGTTCTGTACTACCAAACTATTTACTGTACATGTTCAGAAAAGCATGACAATTTACAATATGTATCTTCTACTCTTATTCAGGGAGAGTATGAGGTACATGTGAATTAACAGATTTACTGGTTGAACACATTATATAGTAAATGACAGATGCAACCAAGACAGAGTCCATGGATTTCTAATCTAAACACCAAGTCAAACAATCTTGTTGAAACTCTCAAGGGATTCCCAGCTTCACCTTTGAACATTTCTCCTGAAAATTCTCTCCAAATGTTACTCCTATTTATATGGCTTTAACAATGGCTCACTTAGGATTTCAAACACCTTTTGTGATTCCTTTTCCCCAGATTCCCAAGTACATGTAAACATTAGCTTAAAAACACACAGATCTATGGTCCTCCCAAGCAGAAAACTGCTGCTTCAAAAGAATATCTTCACCCCGATGGCTCTCATTAAGGTCTGTTCCTTGCAGTTTTCTTTAACTTAACTGGAATCGGTTTCTGACCCTTTTGTCCTAGAATCCTACAGTGCAGGAGGCAGCCATTTGGCCCATCGAGTCTGCACCAACCACAATCCAACCCAGGCCCTATCCCATAACTCCATACGTTTACCCTAGCTAGTCCCCGGACACTATTTAGCATGGCCAATCCACCTAACCCGCACAACTCTGGATTATGGGAGGAAGCTGGAACACCCAGAGAAAACCCACACAGACAGAGGGAGAATGTGCAAATTCCACACAGTGACCCAAGCTGGGAATCGAACCCAGGTCCCTGCTGCTGTGAGGCAGCAGCGTTAACCACTGTGCCAGCGCATCACCAACTTTGACTCACCTCATAAGATTTCAAACACACCTTATGAGATTCCTCTTACTTGGATTTCCAAGTACGCACAAACATTAGCTTACAAACACACATTCAGATCTATGTCAAAACTGCTCTTCTGAAACTTATTGTTTATAAGACAGTCTCAAAAGCTCAGTGATCCTTGAACTGCTCTGGTAATCCGTCAAAACATTCCCAAGGGCCCCACCCTTATTACTAGGCAGGAACCACTATAACATTGAACATTCTGTACCTTCATTTTACACCTCCATAGTCTGAAAGTTTGGCACCCGGGGATACAATGATCAACGACTTCATGACCCACCATATTAAAGGGGCATTGTTCTTTCTCCCATTAATAATGTGGGTTCCCCCCTTAAGCAGATGCCAGGTTTGGAGCAATAATTCAAAATGTATATAATTACATAAAACATTTTATAAATGTAATTCTAGTGTTTTAACAATAGTTGTACAAGCCACTGAAAAGAATGTCGCTTGCTCTAAAAGTTACATACTTCAAGCATACTGGTTCAAATTCTTATTTGCACTGAGTCAATAGACCCTAGCCAGGCAGCAGCTGGGAAGCTACAACTAGATTCCAGGCCAAAGACACTGAAGAGTTTCCATTCCTCACTGCAGCTCTAGTGTTGAATGACTGTCAATACTCACCAATTAGCCAGAGAAAAGTTCACTTGGATGAAGTACTAATCAGTCTGCATCTACTCCAATAAAAACTAACTAAAGCTGAAACTACCACTATCAACATCCTTGGGGGTTACCACTGCCAGAAACTGAACTAGCCATATAAACAATGTGGCTACAGAGCATGTTACAGGCTAGGAATCTTACAGTGGGTCACCCACCTGCTGACTCCCTAAAACCTGTCCACCATTTACAAGACACAAGTTAGTGTGGAATGGAATACACTTCACATTCCTGAATGAGTGCAGTGGCAACAACACTTAAGATTAACACCACCACTTAATTAGCACGCATCCGCTAACATTCACTCCCCCCCACCACTGATACAATGTGTACAATATAAAAGATGTATTGCAGGGGAACTCACCAGGACTCCTTGGGCAGCAGCATCCAAATCCATAATTGCTATACTGAAAAGCACAAGGGCAGCTGACAGAAACACCACAAGCTGAAGATCCCCTCCAGGCCACATGACATCCTGATTTAGGAATATATCACCATTCCTTCACTGTTGCTGCGTCAAAACTACCTGGAATGTCCTCCCTGAAAGCACTATGGATCTACTTACAGTAGTTCAAGAAGCAGCTCACCATTTCCTTCTCAAGGGCAATTTGGGACTGGCAATAAACGCTGGCCTGCCAACGGCATCCACATCCCATTACAGAGAAGGTTGAGATGCAACAAATTAGAAAAGGACCACCAGTCAGCAATCTACTAGTAAACTTCACTACCAACTGGATGGCCTTCTTCAATTATTTCTATTGTGAATATTGAAAGGAATTGCATGCAATGTCCAATTTTCCCCTGCCTTTTTACTGATTAGATTAGATTCTTGGTTCACTCATTCTTATTTGTGCAAATGCTTTCAACATGCAACTAGATTAGAAAGTTACTCCACAGTTTGAAGAATTAAAAGTTTATACTTTGTGTCTTGCAAGCGTAAGTTTCCAAAACATGGGATTGCTTTAGAATGACTCTGGCCTGTTACCAAATCTAACTCCTAGTCATTTTAAATATGACTGCAGTTGGATTTCAGTGTAGCACCTCCTTATCATTGCAACTTACTCCCCCAAACCACTTTAGTGCAGCTCAGACACATTCTCAGAGGAAAGAGTTAATTCATATAACACTTTCATTGAAAGTATTTTATCCAGATGTTACATTTTCAGTGGCTGTAATTTAAGTCACCTGTTAACCATTAAGCTATTGGAACAGTTGAATTAACCATGGCCAAATATCCACAAGCTGCCACCGATAAGTAAAATACACTGTGGTGGCTGTTCCAGGTTTAACTACAGTCTAGAGTCAGAAAACTCAGGAGCTTAAAATGAGAAATCAAAAGGACATCAGCTCTTCGCAGTTTATAAAACATACGTGAGAGGAGAAAGAGAACTAAAACTGGAGCTAAAGTAAATTACTAGCTCTATTTTCTACCGCCCTCCTGAGCTGCAAGATTCCACGAAGGTTCATAATATTTGTATTTCTAAGAGATCAAAGTTTTGCTTCTGGAGAACGCTGGTTGACAGATTTCTCCAGTTCACCATTAGAGTTTACTCAAAGTATGTTGATTTTGTGTAAAGGAAAAATAAACCTTTTAGAAAACAGAAAGTAGCAAATTGATTTAAAAATCAAGGGGCAAATATAAACCTACACCAGTGTTGGGTGCTTCAGGAATACAGTCCTATTGCATAAAGAAAGTGATAGTTCCTTGATTAGCTACTTCGGATTAATTAATTCCTTTTTACCAATTGGTTAACTCTGTGACCCATAAAAGAATGAGCTCCAATCAGCTGTCCACAGTAAAGTTTCAAAACCATTGTTCCCTCTATGATAAAGATTACCATCTGGCAACCTCTACAGTGAATATGTACTAATCAGATCTAATATTATTGTTTGACAAACCTGAAACTCATTGTTCTAACATAGGACGTGGGCTCTTCTGCTTGGCTGAGCTTTACCAGTACACAGTGATTTCATTGGCTGAATTTCCTAAACACATGCCTGAAATCAACAAATTCAATTCAACTCCCTACTCTTGTGTCTACCTAGCATAATATAACCATTCCCAATTAATCACATGACAGATTGCATTCAACTCAAGTTTAGAACTGCAAAATCCTATTTGTCCTATTTCCAAATGCTGTGCAGCTTTGCTCTCTCAAACCAATGTCAGGTAAGGCCATAAAAGTGAAAAGGTCATGTGCAACTAAGTGAACAGGAGGATCCACCTGGAATTTTCTCCATCTAACTTGCAACAATATTGCATCAAAACCTATGCTGATCTTACTGCCAGCAGCTAAAGCCAGAACCTCCTGATGATCTTATGCACAAAACCAGTACAAATTCAACCCAACTACTGAGGCCCAAAGACTCGAAGAACATGCAGATCACATGCCAGCTTCATTTTTCTTATTGATGGTATGAAAATTATATTGAAATCATGAAACCAGAATTTATATAGTTATATAGCACTACAAAGCCAAAATTAACCAATCAACCCAACTGATTGATTAAGCATTTATGTTCCATACAAGGTTCCTATTGCTCTTCATTTAACCCCATCAGCATATCCCTCTGTCCCTTTCTCTGCATTTAGTACCTTCCCCTTAAATTAATTTATGCCACTCAGTTATCCTTGTTATAGTGTCTCATGTTTTCACTATTCCTCAGATGAAAGAAGTTCCCCCCAGATTTGATATTGGATGTTAGTGATTATCTCTAGTTTTGGACTCCCCACAAGTGGAATCTTTTCTAACCATCCGCTCATGACCTTTAAAGACATATTGGATATTATTCTCTCTCCAGGTTTAATTTTTCCTGATAACTAAATTCTCTCAGTATTGGTTTCAAGCTTGTGGATTTTTTTTGCACCTTCTACAGTGCCTCTGTCCTTTTGATCAAATGGAGACCAGCAAAACATTATGCCAACTGTGGACAAATCAAGGTATGATACAAGTTTAAAGAAGGGGTTCGGTTTTTCAAGTCCATCCTCTAAAAGCATGCAGCAATGCATGTGTCGACTCTGGAATCTTCTCAATGCCACAGATTCTATTGCTACTAGAGGCATTCAAAAAGTAAGCAAAGGTCCCAGAAAACAAAATTGCCAATAAAAGAAAACACGAGAAAGAAAGCCTGAGGCTTGTTCCAAGACAAACTCCTCAGTCACAATGATGTCAGGTTTGGTAGCTATGTACTGCACTTACAAGTCTGGACGTGCATTTATGCCCATTCGGAACTAGCATCAATATAGGAAACTTGCATTCTCATTCTTTTGCATGATTAAAGCTATATTAAATGGGTAATTAGGGACTTGATAGATGTAACATGGGAGCAGCACAATGAACTGAGGAATTCTATCTTACAAGATTCCAGTGTAAAATGAAGGCGGGTGCAAAATCTCTTCAATGCAGATCTTGCAGAAGAGACTCCTAGCTATGAGCCTTTACATTTTAGTTGAACTGCAGCACTTATTGGCTCATTCCAACCACAAACACTGAAGGGCAGCCTTACTTGACCAGTTGGCCCTTTCCTGCCTGTTATGTTTATATGCAATCAAAAAAATACCATTACGTAGAATTATGGCGTAAACATTGGGATTTTTCCAGCCCAACAGATTTTAAAGTATTTGCAATACCATGGCATGAATAATCTGAAATAGCAGTCAACACCTAATCATATACCAAATCTACAGGCTGATTGTTTTTCAAGCAGAGAAACTGCAGTGCATCTTAATTGTAAAATAAAACCTCCTAAAGTGGAATGTAAGCATCAGCGTACTTATCCATAACCCTCTTGCTCTCTTCTTTGAAGCGGCTCCTTAAAACTGACTTCTGCTTATATGACTGTCAAATTGTAATAGCGCTCCTGTGAAGCATCGTGGAACATTTTATTACAGGTGTTGTTCAAATACAAATTGTTCTAATGTAAATACATTTACACTGAATTTAGTGGTGAGCAAATTAACTGGCTGACATTCCATTATTCAGCTCCCAACAACTTGACTGATAAAGTCTGACTATGCAGCTTCAAAGGGAGGGTGATGCCAACTACTTTTGTCGCAATAAGTATTGCATCAATTTACATAAATATGGCTAATTGTTTTTAAATTAAAATCAATTTGCCCTAAGATTTCTGTTTAAGCCATTATTGAGCTAGATGGCAGCTTGGTTCTCTTATAACTTATGGCATAACATCTACAAATATAAATTTGGTCTATGAGCATGGATCCAATTATCCTGCTTGTACTTTCATATATATTGTATTTAAAAACACCACATAAATGTATTATTGCAAGGCTTTTGTCCAAAAGACAAATATAACTGCAGCATAAATAGCTTCAACAAAATCTGCAGTTACATTTGACTCAATAATAGCCCAACAGGAGGGAGGGCAAGTTATTACTAAATATTACTACAGACCCGGGCTGGTCAGCCAAACAAGTCTTTGCCAGTGTTTATGGTCCACAGGGGCCTCCTCCCACTCCCTGAATATCATGGCTATCAATTTACAAAGGAACGCTTTTTGTTGCGAAATACCTCTGGTTTCTGATTTGAAAAACAAAATAAACAAAGTGCACAAAGCTATTCATTTTTAAGTATAAATCTAAGATGGTAGTACAAGATGGGAGACACGGTGGCACAGTGGTTAGCACTGCTGCCTCACAGCAGTTTGATTCCCGGCTTGGGTCACCGTCTACGTAGTGTTTGCATGTTCTCCCCATCTGTGTGGATTTCCTCCCACACTCCAAAAATGTGTAGGTTAGGTGAATTGGCCACGCTAAATTGCCCCTCAGTGTACCCGAACAGGCACTAGAGTGTGGTGACTAAAGGATTTTCACAGTAACTTCACTGCAGTGTGAATGTAAGCCTATGTGTGACCAATAAACAAACTTTAAACCCCGCAGCACATTTCCATATTTCTTTTGGAAAAGGAGATTTACATTCAATTCAGGGGTGAGCCGCAAACACTGCAACACATCAGGATGGGGGAAGTTACCTGGACACTTTATTCCAGGTGGAGGTGGTCATCCGTACCTTAGAATAGGCGCTTCTGGTTTAGTCAGTGGTCAGGAGTGTGTGACTGCAAGTGAGGCAGGTAAAGGGACCAGAGGATAGCGCCTTGGCTCTTGCAATTATCCAACAGATCTGAGATCTTTTTCAGCTTGTTTGAAGGAGAGTGGGGAGGCTGTAAGGTGTTTGAGCTAACTGACCATGAAACTTCTGATAGTTGCTACAAGTTCCAGCTGCTAGGAAAGCTGGTGAAATTCAAATTCTACAGATCATTAGCAGGGCCACTTCTGGAGTAGTGCGCACAATATTGATGATCTTCAGGAAGGTTCATCAGACTAATACGCAGAATGGGCATGTTGCCTTACGAGGAAAAGTTGGACAGGCTAGGTTTGCTTAGAAGACTAAGTGACTTAATTGAAACATATCCTCAGAGGTCTTGATCTTGTGGATGTGAAGAGGATGCTTCCCATTGTGGGAGAACCTAGAACTAGGGATCACTGTTTAAAAATATTAAACAGAGATGAGGCAAAATTTTCTATCTCAGAGAGTTGAGAGACTTTGGAACTCTTCAAGAAGGCAGTGAAAACAGAGTCTTTGAATATTTTTAAAGCAGAGGTGGACAGATTCTTGGTTATCAAGGTGAAAGGTGACCGGGAGTAGGTGGGGTGTAGATTTGAGATTACTATCAGATCAGCCATGATCTTAAATGACGGAACAGGCTCAAGGGGCTGAATAGCCTGCTTCTGCTCTTCAATTGTATGATATTTTATGTTGCAACCCATTATGCTTCTCAAGTTTTGACTTCACAATTGTAAATTCCTTTTGCCATTTTCCCTCTTGACTTGCATGCCTTTCCTTCTCTGTCCAACTGTGAGGCAGTGACTTAGTCTGACAATACGCAACACCCAGCCCCCCAAAAAAAAGTGGAGAAATACTGTAAATTTCAGTACGCTTAAAGCCATTTCCAACTGATTATTCAATTCATTAGAGTTCACGAGCCTCCTGTTTTGTGTTTAAACACTATATATTGGATTTTTCAAACAAATGAAACACAGCTTACTTACAGATACAGCTTTTCTAATGGTTTATGTACATTACAGAAAAATCTCAGCAATTGCCTGGAAAACCAAGTGTAGATCTCACTCAATCCTCAGTTTGTTTCCAGGGCTACTGCCCATTTGTGAACACCATCTCAAAAGCAACAGCTGAACGAACCTGAAACATGGCTGCAGCAATGCATTTGTGATGTCACAGCACTTCACAAAGAAACCTTTGTTTGAAAAACCAAGTCCACAATTAAGAAAAGATTATGAAGGAGCTCCCAGAAGCACTGGAGTTAATTTTTGGGGGGACTGGTGGGAGGGGAAGAGGCAAAAGAAACGAAACCTTAAAGATCATTGTTTTCATATAAACATGTACCACCTGGTTTGACACTAAGCTATCAAAATTATATTTTACTTGATCCCTGACAATGACTTTTGCTGATTTCAGAGATACTATTATTACTGGCATTGAATGAAAACAGCCAGGTTTGCCCTTCATTTTATGAAGCTTTGCTAGAAAATGGAGCTGAAGTTGAAACCGGCTGAACCAGTGACTTTCAAACCCATGATTGGCAGACTCCTTGCATATATTGACACACGCTACAAGTAGGCAGCACGGTAGCATAGTGGTTAGCACTGCTGCCTCAGAGCGCCAGGGACCCAGGTTCAATTCCCGGCTTGGGTCACTGTCTGTGCGCAGTTTGTATGTTCTCCCCGTGTCTGCCTGGATTTCCTCTGGGTGCTCCAGTTTCCTCCCAAAGTCCAAAAGATGTGGTTAGCTGCATTGGCTATGCTGAATTCTCCCTCAGGTGTACCCAAACAGGCACCAGAGTACGGCAACTAGGGAATTTTCACAGTAACATCATTGCAGTGTTAATGTAAGCATGCTTGTAATTAATAAATAAACTTTACTTTTATTTTGAGTGCCAATCCTAAGTTTTAGAAGACAGCACAAGTGAAAACACAGTAACAATATATATCAACAAATAATGTTCAGCAATGAGCTAACACTTACGCATCTAACAGAAGAGATGTTGGTAATCATGGAATCAATCTCTGTACAAGTCATGCACATACTCTACAGGAATTTTAATGATTCCAAGAAGGCGGCAGCTCACCACCACTTTCTTAAGGCAACATATGCTACCTTGTCAGTGATAGCCACATCCCATGAGTGAATCAAAACAATCCATAGAAATGTTACGGCACAGAGGCGTTCAGCCTGCATGTCTGAGCCAATGGGGAAAAAAAGTAAAAAACTCCCCATTCTAGTCCTAAAATGTCAAAACCACGAGAATTGAGACAGAATAGATGAGGGGCACAGATTTAAGGTGTAAGGTGCAAGTTTAAAGGAGATGTATGAGGCAGTTTTTTTTGTTTTGCACAGAATAGTGGATGCCTGGAACTCGTTGCCAGGGGAGGTAGTGGAAGCAGATACAGTAGTGATTTTTAAGGGGCGTCTTGACAAATACATGAATAGAATTGGAATAGGGGGATATGGTCCCCAGAAGGGTAGAGGGGGTTTTAGTTCAGTTGGGCAGCATAGTCAATGCAGGCTTGGAGGGCTGAAGGGCCTGCTCCTGTGCTGTAATTTTCTTTATTCTTTGAAACTGTTCCCATTGATAGACAATACACATTTAAAATGATTAGTAAAACAAAGAAGCAATATTTTTTAATTTCACACAACGAGGGCTCTGGAATGCACTGCCTGACAGTGGTGGGGACAGATTCAATTGAGGCTTTCAAAATACAATTGGATATGGGCAGAGTTGGGGAGGGGGGGGGTGCGGGGAGGAGGAGGATCACAGAGAAAGAGAATGAGTAGTGGGACTAGATGAGTTGTTCTTGGAGGGCGGGGCGGGGGCGCAAAGAGACAACATGCTGAACAGTCACATGAAGGGTCATCCTGGCTCAAGACATTGGCTCTAGTCTCTCTCCACTGTCAGACCTGCTGAGATTTTCCAGCATTTTCTGCTTCTGACTCAGATCCCAGCATTCACGGTAGTTTGCTTTGATATCATGCTGAACAGCTTCCTGTGTGTAACCATCTCATGATTCTCAGTCACATCATAAGCAGGAAAACAACAAAGGAAATTGACTAGTGCTAGGTTCAAGTGACATCGCCTGGCTCTTATTCTCTGCTACCTTAACAGTGAGCATTTGGGAATCATACGGTAAACAGGCAACCCACCCACAACCAAGCCTTTGCTGAGCACTGTTGAGTGATTCTCTCCCTGTGGAAACGTGCTACGTAAAGTGTGGAGCAGCAGCCTGAAGTACACGGTGCAGCCTCTCCAGCCCCACTGTTTACACACAGGATCCTCAGCCAGGCGTTAAACTCAGGCTCCCAGGCGGGGGTCCCTCTGGGTGGGACCCTGCCCACGTTCACAGCTGCTCCCTTCCCCTCTCCTGCCTTTCCTCCATTGTTTCTCTCTCTCACACACACACAGACAACTTTGTCAAACCCCGGGCCTAACCCGCTCCCCCAGGCAGCCGCTACCTTTGTAACAGTCAAACATCAAGCGCCTCACCTCCTCCATCTCCTCCGCCATCTTATTCAGCTTCTCGTCATCCTCTAGCAGCTCATTCAGCTCCTGCAAACTCAGGGAGCTGAGGTCGGGCAGCGACATGTTTGTTTTTCCCCCACCCACTGGCTCTCCCCCCCCTCCCAACGCCAGATCCTGAGCCCACACCCTGATTGACAGGCCTCTCTGCCAATCACCTTCGGCACCCGAAGCAGCAGCCCAGCCCCCGAACGGAAGTACCGCCCACATCCTGATTGACCGGCCTTTCAGCCAATCAGATCCCTAGACAGCCCCAGACTACACGGCTGTCACCGCCCACGTTATGATTGACAGGCCTTTAAGCCAATCAGACCCATAGACTGCCCATCTCCTCCCGAGTGTCACCGCCCACTCTGATTGACAAGGCCTTTGAGCCAATCAACCCCCGCGGCAGCCGTGCCCGACACAGGGCGGAAGTCAGCGCCCATTATGATTGACAGGATGCTTCAACCAATCACCTCTGGAATCCAATCCAACATAATCCCACCCTCCGCCGGAAGTCACCGCCTTGAAGTGACCCGCCCATATATTTTTGATTGACAGTCTTGACAACCGATGGCAGGCCAGCTGAAGTCCTCCGCCAGGTTCCAAGGACAACAAAGGCGGGTTTGCAGGTGTGGGCTGCAACCTCTGTGAGGATTGAAGGACTTTCTTTGTCAGACTGTTCCTGCCCATTAACAAGATGTAGGCAGAGCACAGTGGATGGTGGTGTTAGTTCCAGCTGCCTGCCTCTCTTTCCCGGGAGTCTTTGATTTGATTTATCATTGTCACATGTATTAGTATACAGTGAAAAGTATTGTTTCTTGTGTGCTATATGTACAAAGCATACCATTCATAGAGAAGGAAACAGGTGGCATGGTAGCTCAGTGGTTAGCACTACTGCTTCAGAGCTCCAGGGGCCTAGGTTCGATTCCTGGCTTGGGTCACTGTCTGTGTGGAGTTTGCACATTCTCCTCATGTCTATGCAGGTTTCCTCTGGATACTCCAGTTTCCTCCCACAGTCCAAAGATGTGCAGGTTAGGTTGACTGGCCATGCTAAAATTGCCCCTTAGTGTCTTGAGTTGTGGGGTAATTGGGTAAATGTGTTGGGGTGGGCCCTGGGTGGGATTGTGACTGGTGCAGATTCGATGGGTCATCTGGCCTCTTTCTGCATTGTTGGGTTTCTATGATTTTTCTATGAAATGAGACAGTGCAGAACGTAGTTTTATAGTCATAGCTTGGGTGCAGAGAAAAACCAACTTAGTGCAAGATAGATCCATTCAGAAGTCTGACAGCAGCGGGGAAGAAGCTGTTCTTGTGTCAGTTGGTACGTGACCTCAGACTTTTATGTCTTTTTCCCCATGAAAGAAGGTGGAAGAGATAATGTCTGGGATGTGGGGGTCCTTAATTATGCTGGCTGCTTTGTCGAGGCAGCGGGAAGTGTAGACAGAGTCAATGGATGGGAGGCTGGTTTGTTTGATGGATTGGGCTACATTCATGACCTTTTGTAGTTTCTTGCAGTTTAGGGCAGAGCAGGAACTCAGTTCCCCTGCCGATGAAGGCAAGCATGCCACATGCGTTCTTGACTACATTCTCCACCTGTCTTGCCACTTTTAGTGATCTGCACACCTGTACATGCAGTATCGAATTGCCTATCAATACTCTTAAGAGTTCTACCATTTATTGTATATTTCCTATCTGTATTAGAACATCCAAAATGCATTTTTCACATTTCTCTCATTTGTCTGGATTAAACTCCATCTGCCATCTCTCTGCCCAAGTCTCCAACTGATCTATATCCTGCTGTATCCTCTGATGGTCCTCATTGCTATCCGCAAATCCACCAACTTTTGTGTCGTCCACAAACTTACTAACCAATCCAGTTACATTTTCCTCCAAATGATTTATATATATTACAAATAGCAAAGGTCACTGCACTGACCTCTGAGGAACACCACTTGTCACAGCTCTCCATTTAGAAACGCACCCTTTCACTGCTACCCTCTGTCTTCTTTGACTGAGCCAGTTTTGTATCCCCTTGCCAGCTCACTTCTGATCTCATGTGACTTCACCTTCTGCACGAGTCTGCCATGAGGGACCTTGTCAAAGGCCTTACTGAAGTCCATATAGACAACATCCATTGCCCTACCCTTATCAATCATCTTCGTCACTTCTGCAAAAAACTCAATCAAGTTTGTGAATCATGGCCTCCCCTTCGCAAAATCATGTTGCCTCTCACTAATACGTCCTCCTTCAGCACGAGGGATTCTATGGTCAGGTAAAAACAAATGAATGCTGATGAAGAGTCATAAGGACTCAAAACGTTAGCTCTGTTCTCGCTCCACAGATGCTGTCAGACTGGCTGAGATTTTCCAGCATTTTCTGTTTCTGGGTGAGCAGGGCAGGTGGCATCTGTGAGGAGAGAGCCAGTTAATATTTTGAGAAAAGAATCTTTAATCAGAGAGCAAAGATGGTGAATTTGAAGGCTTACGTATTCTAAGTTTCTATTTAACTTGGTTTTATTATAATAAAGTTTCAATCTCCATTCAGTTAGGCAGCTCTGGCTGTTGCAATGCACAGCATCTCATTGCACCTTTTAATTTCATTCCCAGGGCTGGCACAGTGGTTAGCACTGCTGTCTCACAGCACCAGAGACCTAGGTTCGATTCCTAGCTTGAGTCTGCACATTCTCCCTATTCTGTGTAGGTTTCCTCCCACAATTCGAAAGACATGCTGGTTAGGTGCGCTGGCCATGCTAAATTCTCCTTCAGTGTTCCCTAATAGGCGACGGTGTGTGGAGATTAAGGGATTTTCACAGAAGCTTCATTGCAGTGTTAATGTGAGCCTACTTATGACATTTATAAATGAACTTAAAAAACAATATAACTGCCCACACATATATTCAGTGATCCCATTTTAAATATTCCAGGATCATAAAATCACAATTTTCAGTTCCAGCATAATCATAGAAATCCTATAGTGCAGAAGAAGGCCATTCGGCTCATCAAGTCTGCACCAACAACAATCCCACTCAGGCCCTATAACCGTACCCCCCTACATATTTACCCACCAATCCCTCTAACCCACACATCTCAGGACACTAAGGGGCAATTTAGCATGGCCTATTGAGTTAACCCTCACATCTTTGGACTGTGAGAGGAAACTGGAACATGTGGAAGAAACACACGCAGACACAGGGAGAATGTGCAAACTCCACACAGGCAGTGACCCAAGACGGGAATCAAACCAAGATCTCTGGAGCTGTGAGGCAGCAGTGCTAACCACGGTGCCACTGTGCCGCCCATATTTTTAAGGCATTATATCGATCAGACTTTTCCCAGAGATCATAATTTTAATATTTCTTGCATACGTGGCTGGGGGAAAATGGAGGGGGAAAAAGCTGTTTCTATACAATCTGAACGTGTTTTCACTAATGCATACTGCAATTTTAAAAATGTAAGCTGTTAGTATTTAAAACCTACTGTTCATTGTTATTTTGTATCTATTTTCTAATTTGTTTTCCAGTTCAGCTCTTTACCGCTGTTGCCTTATTTTCCATCTCACTCCTCATTCTCCTTTTCCCTCTTTTCTTGTTTTTTTTTTAAATGACTGACTCTGTTCCCCTTCTATTAATTTGATTTGATTTGTTTTTGTCACATATGTTAGTGAAATCAGTGAAAAGTATTTTTTGTTGTGCGCTATTCTGACAAAACATACTATACGTTGGGAAGAAACAGAGAGAGGGTGCAGGATGTAGTGTTCCAGTCACAGCTAAGGTGTAGAGAAAGATCAATGTAATATGAGATAGCTTCATTCAAATCTCTGACGGCAGCAGGGAAGAAGCTGCTCTTGAGTTAGTTGGTACCTGACCTGAGACATTTGTATCTTTTTCCTGATGGAAGAAGGTGAATGAGAGTATGTCCAGAGTGTGTGGAATCCGTGATTATTCTGGCTGCTTTTCTGAGGCAGTGGGAAATGTAGACAGAGTTAATGGATGGGAGGCTGGTTTGTATTTTCTATTAACTTCTAATGTCAATTATAACTTCTGCTACTTTGAATCATTCACCCCCTCCTTCATCAGATGAAATGTCCTGTAGAGGGATCAGACATACCTTACAAGAAGTCCATGAGAATTTAGACCTTTTAATACATTCAAGGGGGTTGTGCTGTAAATAAGTGAAAGGAGCGGGTGTGGGCAGAGGAGGGGGTGGTGTAAAGAGAGATTGAGGACATGGAACTGAAGGCTGATTGACCGTAACCCCGTGATCTGCATCAACTTAGAAAGTTAGTAAAATTTGACTCAGAGCTTCAGAAAAGCTGACACTTCTTATAAAAAGCTGACAACTCAAGAATTGTCATGATTAACCAGCAAATAATTACAGGGACTTTGTAAGTTAAGCTATGGGTGTACACAACACTCATTTGTTTGTGTTGGAGCAAAGAAGGAAAGCTGAGCTTGCATTTATAACATAAACAATTGATCATGTGAAGATGGAACTTAAAATCTGAAGATACAAAAATTGTGGTACACTTCTAAACCGTGTCTGGGGCACGTTCTCCTAGAAATGACTGCAAAATTCCCCATATCTAACTTAATCTGTCACAATTTTTTTCCACTAACTTGATCAATTAATGTTCTTCTGCAACTTTCTAACAATTACCATGCCATCTAACAATGTCATCAGCAACCTTGGATGTATTAGCTCTCCATCTCTCTGTTTAGGTCACTGGCCCTGCACTCAAGTCTGGAACACCTAGGTAACAACAACACCTATGTCAGATTCCTATTTATTGACTTCAGCTCAGCCTTTAACACCATTATTCCTACGAAACTCATCTCCAAACTCCATGGCATGGGTCCCGGCTCCTCCCTCTGCAACTGGATTCTGAATTTCCTAACCCACAGACCATAATCAGTAAGGATAGGCGACACTACCTCCTCCGCGATCATCCTCAACACTGATGCCCCACAAGACTGTGTTCTTAGCCCTCAACTATACTCCTTATACAACTATGACTGTGCGGCCAAATTTCCCTCCTACTCGATTTTCAAATTTGCTGACAACACCACCGTAGTGGGTTGGATTTCAAACAATGATGAGACAGAGTACTGGAATGAAATTGAGAATCTGATGAACTAGTGCGGTGACAATAATCCCTCCCTCAATGTCAACAAAATGAAGGAGATTGTCATCTACTTCAGGAAGCGTAGAGGAGAACATGCCCTGTCTACATCAACGGGGACAAAGTAAAAAGAGTCGAGAGCTTCAAGTTTTTAGGTGACAGATTATCGACAACCTGTCCTGGTCCCCCCATGCCAACACTATAGTTAAGAAAGCCCACCAACGTCTCTACTTTCTCAGAAGACTGAGGAAATTTGGCATGTCAGCTACGACTCTCACCAACTTTTACAGATGCGCCATAGAAAGCATTCTTTCTAGTTGTATTACAGCTTGGTATGGCTCCTGCTCTGCCCAAGACCGGAAGAAACTACAAAAGGTCGTGAATGTAGTCTGATCCATCATGCAAACTAGCCTCCCATCATTGACTCTGTCTACACTTCCTGCTGCCTCGGCATAACAGCCAGCATAATTAAGGACTCCACACCCCGGACATGCTCTCTTCCACCTTCTTCTGTTGGGAAAAAGATACAAAAGCGTGAGGTAACGTTCCAACCAACTCAAGAACAGCTTCTTCCCTGCTGCTGTCAGACTTTTGAATGGACCTACCTTGCACTAAGTTGATCTTTCTCTACACCCTAGCTATGATTGTAACACTACATTCTGCACTCTCTCATTTCCTTTTCTATGAATGTATGCTTCGTCTGTATTGCACGCATGAAACGATACTTTTCACTGTATGCTAAAACATGTGACAATAATATTTGTTTTATTATTGTCACGTATATTTGTGTACAATGAAAAGTATTATTTCTTGTGCACTATACAGACAAAGCTGAACCTTCTGTACAGATTTTAGAGGACATCATACATTGCCAATTGGAATTCATACCTATTACTTCCTTCCTGTCTCCCACCTCCAACCCAATTCCATTCCAATGTCAAAAAATTGCCTTCATTTACCCGCCTCTTTATTTTTAGTAACTGTCTCTTGCGAGGATTCTTATCAAATATTTTCTGGAAGTCCGTATTAATAAGAATCACGTGTATTATCTACCATGCTACATACTCAAATTACCACTACCTGAGACAGTATTCCCACTATGCTCAGTACTGGTAGGGAGGCACGGTAGTACTGTAATTAGCACTGCTGCATACAGTGCCAGGGACCTGAGTTCGATTTCGGCCTTGGGTGACAGTCTGTGTGGAGTTTGCACATTTTCCTTGTGTCTGCATGGGGTTCCTCTGGGTGCTCCGGTTTCCTCCCACTGTCCAAAGATGTGCAGATGAGGTGGGTTGACCGTAATAAAAGCATGGGGTTACGGGGATAGGGCAAGAGTGGTCTCCTTCTGCACTGTAGGCATTCTATGGTATTGCATACCTCACTTAGAACATGATATTATGGTCCGTTTTATCTTATTCCTGCTCTCTCTTCCATTGAGTGCAATACAAAAGATGCAGTGAACCTGATTTCAAAGCTAAATGAGCTGGAAGATGGTATAATCTCCAACTTTTACAGCAGGCGCCTAGCCAGCAAATGAATTTAAGCATTTTGTACCCACTACCACGACATGCATTACAAATAGAAGTTTCCAACATAGCACACACGAGAAATGGGGATGCTGGAAAATAGATTGAATAGAATCACAAGCCACACCTTTACACTTTAATTGGTATGGTGCAAGATTTACGTGTTACAAAGCGCAGGAAGTACTCCTTTCCAGGGATAATTTGGCTGTGGCTGCAACAGAAGAATTAATTATACGCTGTAACACACTCAATACTGCCTATTCACACTCGTATATCACTGATCTTAATTCTAACACATAGTCATTCGTGTCCTAGGGACCCCAGCAGGATTTGGAATATTGCAAGTGAGAACAGATGGCACCGAGGAAAGTTATTTTAGTGACATCATTTGCACTAATCCACAATCTGTGCATAATTTAATTCCCGTTAAAAAGAGTTTACATATACATTTTATAATTTCATTTAATTACTTACCTAACATGGTGTAAATAGGAGATGTATCAAGGGGCAAAAATCACAACCAGCTGCAGCACTGAGTATAATTGTAATTATCTTCAACCAATGTCTAACTATTAATAATAACTAGTTGTGTTAAATCATAGAATCTCTACAGTGCAGAAGGAGGCCATTTGGCCCATCAAGCCTGGACCAATAGCAGTCCCACCCAGGCTCTGTCCCCCATTACCCCACGTATTTAACCTGCAAATCCTCCTGACACTAACAGTCAATTTAGTTTGGCCATTCAACCTAACCTGCACATCTTTGGACTGTGGGAGGAAACCAGAGCACCTGGAGAAAACCCACACAGACATGGAGAGAATGTGCAAACTCCACACAGACAATCAGCCAAGGCTGGAATTGAACCCAGGTCCTTGGCGCTTTGAGGCAGCTGTGCTAACCACTGTGCCACTGAGTTGCCTTCATGCTGCATAATATAAAATCAAGCTGTATAATATTGGGATGCAAGCCAATAGATTTCTTTCTCCATTCTTTTAATGGGGCAGTTAACCTTCTATTTTCCCTGAAAGTAAAGGTGAAAGAATTTCATAAAATTGCATTCAGCCAACATCACAGGGCCCAATTTCACCCATAAACCTTTGTTCCACTGAGTACTGTATTCTTCATCACACTATACCCCTCCTTTGTAAATGTAAGCTGGTGACATCTCACTAATTTATGTTCCTATTTCTTTAGGGAATCTTACATTCAATGAGAAGCTTTATTAATCTGTGCGAGGCAAAGCATCCTCAATCCACCAAAACCCATAAAAAAATCTCAAGTGTATATGGCTAAAGGTAGGTTTTAATTTAAACGTTCCTGCACAGTTATGCATACAGCCGCAGTACTCCACATTATATCTGAACTATTTTTCCCCACATGCAGCTAACAGTTTAAGAAAACAACTTCTGAAACATTATATCTGACAGAAACTCATGTTGAATAAGGGCAGATTTCAGGAATGTGAATTTAAATTGAGAACTCCATTATAACAACTTAGCTATCTTCCAGAAAGATCTTTTCTAAACAGTAGGGTTTTACCTCCTTTAGTTTTATTTCAGCGCGGCCAGCAGCTTATGTACCTTTAAGGACTGAGTTAACTTAGTCCTTCCTCCATTATCAACACCATTTTTACTCAAAAGATCAGCTTTGCTTTATAATCGACATATGAGCTGCATTTTCAACCCTGTCGTCTTTGTTTTAATTTTGCTTTTTATCAGTACTTTGGCATCCCTATTTGTGATAAATGTATATGCTGGCTTCAATTTGTTGCCTAGTGTTCAGTTGCCCCACTAATATGATCCATAAGACTGTTAGGCTTCTACAAGCTGAAGTCCATAAAGAAAGGGAAAGATGGCTATTTGCCTGGCTTCACAGGAGGCTTTGATTAGTTTGAGCTGTTGGAACCTACATGTTAATTGAGTCCTGAAATACTGCTCAAAAACATTACAACGGAATTTTCTTAGTTTGCTGTGAAGCAATCCATATGCTCAAGTTTCTGGTTTTAATTTTTAAAGTTTATTTCAGCTGAAGTATGCGGCTTGCTGTGGGTACCACAAGCTGTACAAGTGTCAAAAGTTTCGAGCTCAAAATCAGCAAATGCAACAATAAATGTTCCTTCCTGTTGGCATATTAAGGGGAACATCTCTGCGTGGGTTTCCTCTGGGTGCTCTGGTTCTCTCCTACATTCCGAAAGATGTGCTGGTTAGGTGCATTGGCCATGCTAAATTCTCCCTCAGTGTAACCGAACAGGTGCTGGAGTGTGGTGACCAGGGGATTTTCACAGGAACTTCATTGCAGTGGTAGGGTGCACATATGGTAGGGAGAAATGAGTCTGGAGTGTTCCCCTGTTGCACTGTGTGCTCAAGTGATTCATACTGAATCTATGGGCCTCATCATGAATGTATGGACAGCAAGGTGGCACAGTGGTTAGCACTGTTGCACCAGGGAAGGGTTTGATTCCCGGCTTGGATCACTTCTGTGTGGAATTTGCACATTCTCCTCATGTCTGTGTGGGTTTTCTCTGAGTGCTCCAGTTTCCTCTCTCACTCCAAGATATGCGGATAGGTGGATTGGCCATGCTAAATTGCCCCTAAGTGTCAGGGGACTAGCTAGGGTAAATGCATTGGGTTATAGGGATAAGGCCTGGATGGAATTATGGTCAGTGCAGACTCAATGGGCAGAATGGCCTCCTTCTGCACTGTAGGGTTCTATGATCTAACTAAAGCTAATTAGAACTTCCTTACCCCGTATTTTGCATGCTCCACTCTCTATACACAATATCGTTGTTGAAGGCCTGTTTTACATGGGTGTATTTAATAACTCACTTCCTGGTGTTTGGGAGTAAAAACAAAAACAGTCCATATAGGATCAAGACACTAAAAGATGTGCATGAACAGAGAAACTTAGGGGTTGAAGTTCGTGGGCAGCATTGTGGCAAAGTATTTACCCCTGCTGCATTATAGGACCTGGGTTCAATTCTGGCCTTTGAGGTACCGGGAACTTGGTTAGAGCAGAGAAGGTTAAGAGGGGATTTTTAAAAAGCTGAAGTGCCAGACATTTCTCAGCATAGTTCTCCTGCTGCCAACTTTTAAAGTTTTTTTTATTAGTGTCGCAAGTAGGCTTACATTAACACTGCAATGAACTGGGGAGCAAAGCCTCAAAATAAGAGAGAGCAGACTTAGGACTGAGTTGAGGAGGAACTTCTTCACCCAAAGTGTTGTGAATCTGTGGAATTCCATGCCCAGTGAAGCAGTTGAGGCTACCTCATTGAATATTTTTAAGGCAAGGATAGACACATTTTTGAACAGTAAAAGAATTAAGGGTTATGATGAACGGGCGTGTTAGTGGAGCTGAGTCCACGAAAAGATTAGCCATGATCTTATTGAATGGCAGAGCAGGCTCGAGGGGCCAGATGGCCTACTCCTGCTCCTAGTTCTTATGTTGTCAAGGATCAGATTTGACTCTGATGTCACTCATGATTGCAAAGCCTGCTGGAATTCACTTGCTGAGCTGAGATTTTTGTTGCTCATGGCATCCATCATTTTTTGGTGCTGCAGGCACATTAACGTTATCTCAATTTACCAATGTCTCTCATGCATCTACTGTAAATGAGATAAGCAGTCACAACCCTGCTTCTAGTGGTGGAGGGTTGATGCGATCTAACTGCTTTATGCTGAATTTGGATAAGGGGAAGGGAGATTAGTGCAGGAGGAAGGAGGAAATAGACAGTGAGATAAAGTCAGGCAGGAAGGGGCTTGTGTGGAGCATAAACATCGGCATAGACCAGAGGAGCCAAATAGCTTGTTTCTGTGCTGTACATTTCATGCAATTCTATCCAAATGATCTGTTTATTCAGTGCAAATGAACTGCACTATTTTATTTCCTCTAAGCTCCACCTGGTGATAATATGATGAATTACATCTAACGCACTTATAAATATACATGAGACATAATATTGCTATGGAGTCTATTAAGTAGTATTTTTATTAAAGCAAAATGAGATTAAAACTGCATTTAAAGTGAGATGACATAAACTCTTTAAATTCTCCCAGTCCAAAAATTAAACACAACATTAGAAAGTGAAGTTGTAGAAACCTGCACAAAAAGCTCTGCACTAAATTCCTTCATATATCACAGAATCTCTACAGTGCAGAAGGAGGCCATTTGGCCCATCGAGTCTTCTTTGGCTCTGACAGAGGATCCCACCCAGGACCTTTTCCCATAATCCCATATATTTACCACACTAATCCCCCAATCTACACATCATGGGATTCTAAGTGGCAATTCAGCATGGCCAGTCCACCCAACCTACACATCTTTGGACTGTGGGAGGAAATTGGAGCACCTGAAGGAGTGGGGAGAATGTGCAAACTCCATACAGGCAGTGATCCGAAGCTGGAATTAAACTCTACCACCTAGCCACCCAAAAAATTTTGAAATGCGACATTCAGATTTTTCTTCCACATTCCCTTTCTTCACACAACCTTGTTAAGCAGGCCATGGGTACATCCATCGACATATAGAACATAGAACATTACAGCGCAGTACAGGCCCTTCGGCCCTCGATGTTGCGCCGACCGGTGGAACCAATCTAATGACCCTCTAACCTAAACTATTCCAATGTTATCCATATGCCTATCCACTGACCATTTGAACGCCCTTAAAGTTGGCGAGTCCACAACTGCTGCAGGCAGGGCATTCCACGCCCTTTCTACCCTCTGAGTAAAGAACCTACCTCTGACATCCGTCCTATGACTACCACCCCTTAATTTAAAGCTATGTCCCCTCATGTTACCCATCACCATCCGAGGAAAAAGGCTCTCACTGTCCACCCTATCTAACTCTCTGATCATCTTGTATGTCTCAATTAGGTCACCTCGTAACCTTCTTCTCGCTAATGAAAATAACCTCAAGTCCCTCAGCCTTTCCTCACAAGACTTTCCCACCATACCAGGCAACATCCTGGTAAACCTCCTCTGCACCCTTTCCAATGCCTCCACATCTTTCTTATAATGCGGTGACCAGAACTGTATGCAATACTCCAAGTGCGGCCGCACCAGAGTTTTGTACAGTTGCAACATGACCTCACAGCTCCGAAATTCAATCCCTCTACCAATAAAAGCTAACACACCGTATGCCTTCTTAACAACCCTATCAACCTGAGTGCCATATAAAAAAGCACATTTTGTCCATTATGGTTCAGTGATCACAGTTTGGGCCGCACTTTTCTTTGTGCAAAGCTTGCATCTCTCTGGCTCCAATTTCATATCTGTAACACCACAATTCTTGGCTGTAAAGGAAACAATGCATGAATTGCATCTGGGGAAATCTAGTGGCAACACTTACAATTAAAAAAAATCTTTGACAGTGTATGAAAACAACCAATCCAGAAATAAACATATGCAAATATATTTCATATTAAAAAAAGAAAAGGCAATTGAATATTTTAAAATATTTTACTCGGTCAACATCATAACGTTTGCACTAAGCTGACGTTTGCTGAGGATTTATTATGGGTAATTTGGTTTGAAAACAATAATTTTCATTTATGTAGCACCTTTTGTACAGAAAATGCAGCTGCAGGTTTGTCCACCATTTCAATAAAAAATAACTTAAGTGCTTTATAACCAAAAAAGTACCTTTAAGGTGTAATAACTGTTTTAAAGACACGATAGCCAATATCCAAACAGCATAGTGGTGCGGTGGTTAGCACTGCTGCCTCACAGCGCTGGGGACCCTGGTTCAATTCTGGCCTTGGATGACTGTGTGGAGTTTGCATGTCTGTGTCGGTTTCCTCCAGGTGCTTCAGTTTCCTCTCAGTGTCTAAAGATGTGCAGATTAGATGGATTAGCCATGGTAGGTGTGTAGGGTTACAGGGATTGGATGAGGGAGGAAGCCCGGATGAGATACTCTGTCAGGGAGTTGGTGCAGACTCAATGGGCTGAAAGGCCTCTTCTACACTGTATGTATTCTATGATGCTGCAAGCAGTCCTGTGGTATTGAGCAGATAATCTCTTTTTTAAAAGATGTTTGTTGAGGGACAATTATTATCCCAACCACCAGGGATAACTTCCCTGCTCCTCTTTGTTGTATATTGGAGAATGACACTAGGGAACATGGAGGGTTTAAAACAATGGAGCTTTATTTACAGGTGTGTGTTCTCTTACAAAACTGCTTCTTCTCTACCTGTTTCCTTGCGCTAGGGTCTTATTACGTCACTTCTGGTGAATACATTAATACAGCAGAGCTCAGAAAGCCAATAAGAACTCATACAAATATGTGACATTTTCTCCCCCCCCCAGCCCCCATCCCCCTTAAATTGAATATCCCCAATACTTACATGGCAGAAGTGAAACCCTTTCTGTGCAGCAGAGCCACCCATTACACCATGAACTTGGCTGCTGCTGTTTTCCCCTGAGTGGCCATCCCCTCCCTACCCACACCACCTCCCCCACCGGCAGTATCCAGAGTGGTGTATTTATTTGAGATGGGGATGACCACAGTGGACTCCTGCACTACCTTCCTGAGCCTTTTAACTTTGTCTGACGGCCACCCATGTCCTTTTTGCCTGTGTAATTCTCACCTATGGTGTGACTGCCTCACTAAATGTGCTATCCACGACGTTCTCAGCATCGCAGATGCTCCTCAGTGAGTCCATCAACAGCAGCTACCTTGACCTTTCTTTCACACAAGTCAACAGGCCTGAGGTTCAACCTCTTGTTTAACACACCCAGCTTTATAGTTGCTCTGCAGCAGGTTCTTGTTACTCAGGTCCACTTGGTCCATCAGGTCCGGAGCACAGGTGAAAAGCTTCTTTTCGAACTTTCCCTGAGTGGCTGGCAAGTGCTGTTCATCTTCCTGGTCTCCAGTTTTTATGTTGTATATTGGAGAATGATGCTAGGGAGCACAGAGGGTTTAAAACAAGAGATTTATTTACAAGTGTGTGTTCTCTTACATGACTGCTTCTTCTCTGCCTGTTTCCTGCTTTAAGGATTAAAACGTCACTTCCAGTGAATACATTAATACAACAGAGCTCCGAAAGTCAATAAGAATTAATACAGATATGTAATACTCTACAAATGGGATTCTTTTGCACCCAGCTGAAAGGGTAGCAGGGACCTCCACTTTATGTATTATCTGAGAGACCGAGTAAAGCTTAGTTTGAAGAACATTAAAACATAGGAATTAGGAACAGAAGTAGGCAATTTAGCCTTTTGAACCTGCTCCGCCATTCAATCAGGTTGTGGCTGATCTCAAATCGACCTCCCCACCTGGTCCCCATATCCCTTTAACCCGTTGTTTTATCAGAAATCTATCTATCTCCTTCTTGAAACCATTTGATGATTCAGACTCCACCACGCTGTGGATAGAGATTCCACAAATTCACCACCCTCTGCAAGTCCCTCCTCATCTCAGTATGTAATCTACAGCCTCTCAACCTATACCTGTGACCTCTTGTTCAAGATTGCCCCAACGGGGGAAACATTTGGCCTATGTTTACTTTATCAACCCCTTTTAGTATTTTATATACCTCGATCAGATCCCCTCTCATCCTTATAAACTCCAGCGAGTACAAGCCCAAACTTTAATCTCTCCTCATACGTCAACCCTTTCATCCCCAGAATCAATCTGATGAACCTCCTCTGAACTGCCTCCAATGCCACTACATCCTTCCTTAAATAAGGAGACCAAATCTGGACACAATACTCCAGATGTCTCACCAACACCTATACAATTGAAACAACACCTCTCTATTTCTGTACTCCAGTCCTTTTGCAATAAAGAACAACTTTGAATTTACCATCAGACTGTTAAAGATGGTTGTGACCACAGTGCTTAAATTACAGCTGAACTGCTGCATCTGATTCTTGAACTTTTGTACAAGAGGCGACCTGATAGAAGTTTACAAAATGTTGAGAGGAATAGATAGGGTGGACTCTCAGAGGCTATTTCCCCAGGTTGAAATGGTTGCTACGAGAGGACACAGATTTAAGGTGCGGGGAGGGAGGTTCAGAAGTGATGTTAGGGGTAAGTTTTTCACTCAGAGGGTGGTGAGTGAATGGAATCGGCTGCCGTCAGTGGTGGTGGAGGCGAACTCGCTGGGGTCTTTTAAAAGACTTCTGGATGAGTATATGGGGTTTAATGAGATTGAGGGTTATAGATAGGTCTGTAGGTTGGTAGGTGTTGAGGTGATCGGCACAACTCGTGGGCCGAAGGGCCTGTTTGTGCTGTAGTGTTCTATGTTCTATGTTCTATGTTCTAAGTGTACATCTTGCTATAACTGAACCCCTGTAGAAATGCTGTAATTGGTTGACGAAGGCTGTTTACTTTGTTTCTTGAGCTCCACTGTGGTCTCACTGATGTTCTAAGTGGGCAATTGGATGAATCCTGAAAGAACTTTCTGCCTCTGGGTTACTTGAGATCACTAGTCATCCTTTCCTGCCCTTTCTTATCTTCTATCAGCTCCAATAATGACAGAGCATTTATTACAGTCCCCTGTAGTGGCTAAAATCCTAGAGTAAGCAGAAAATTTGAAGTTAAGCACCTTGAAGTGAATATTCCGACTTCTTGGTGTGACCTCTCCACTAACAACCGTTTCATTTAGCTAACACATTGATGTCTTAATACTGCAATGGGTTCCCTCTTAAGTGTTAAGCATATTAGATCTCCCTATTTTTTAAAGTTTATTTATTAGTGTCACTAATAAGTTTACATTAACAGTGAAATGAAGTTACTGTGAAAATTCCTGAGTCACTACACTCCAACGCCTGTTTGGGGACACAGGGAGAATTTAGCTTGGCCAATGCAGCTAACCGACATGTCTTTCAGACTGTGGGAGGAAACTGAAGCACCCGGAGAAAACCCATGCAGACATGGGGAGAATGTGCAGACTCAGCACAAACAGTGACCGAAGCTGGGAACTGAACCTGTGTCCCTTGTGCTTTGAGGCAGCAGTGCTAACCACTATGCTGCCTTTTTCAACATTCTTAGTCTGAGAAAATGGATGTTAAAGTCAGTATTATACTGTAATCCTGATATTTCTACCATAGTCAGTCAATTACTGTCAGAACAAAAGCTTTATAGCAATAATGGTTTCTAGGCGCAGGTCCCTGGAACCTTTATTATTGGACTTAATCTGGTTGATGTTCCATGTCTCAAGGCTCAATCCTCCCATCTCATCATTCTGTCACAGCAGTATGTTCCATTAGGTGTGTGAAATCCTAGATATAATAATGAACTGAGAAAGTGTGGCATTAATATAGCAGCATACAATATATTTTTTATCATGAATATTTGCATGGATGATTAACCTGTTAGTATGTAATCACCTTTCTTTACTTTCTAATACAGAAATCTTTACCAGATGAACCTGTCTAACAGAACTCTCTGGACTTCCTGTAGTATTTATAAACCTGGCAAGTAATTGGAATTTACAGGCAGGGCATAACAGCTTTGAATCTCACTGCACAAATCTGAGGCACCGGTTAATGGGTCCTTGATTCTTCCTGCATATCCTGCCTTGTGGGTCCCTGGCTTACAGTATGATGAAAAATTATGTATGGATTTGGAAAAGACTATTCAGATTTATATCTTTATATTTGATCTTTAGACCTTCAAGGTGATATATACTGATTACTTATGGAGGTCATTTTGACTTTGGATGATAGTGTAAATTCCTGATATTGGTTCTGATTTTCATTGAATCTGTAGCCCTGTCAGTGACATTCCAGATAATAATGTGGGTGACATTTGTGCTCATTCTGTGTCACCCTTCATATTATTAAAGGCTCCTTTATAGGTGTCCAGGGTTCATGTCTGAACGAGATATCAGACCCGCCCTGCAATGATTGTGCAGTGAAGGCTGTGGCCAATGTTTCCAGCACTGTTTATAGGGAGTGCTGGAAGCCTGCAACTGGAAAAGTAAATGGTTTACTAATCTTATTGTAGAGCTGGGAAAAACAAGGTGTGCTCCTCCTATCACCATTCTAACCATCACCCCTTGATATTCCGTGGTGTTACCATCACTCAATCCCCTACCACCAACATTATTGGGGTTACCATTGACCAGAAACTCAACTGGACTCGCCACATAAACACAGTGCTACAAGAGCAGGTTAAAGGCTAGGAATACTACAGCAAGTAACTCACCTCTTGACTCCCCAGAGCCTGTCCACCATCTACAAGACACACATCAGGAGTGTGATGGAATACTTCCTACCTGTCAGAATAGGTGCAACTCCAAAAACACTCAAGAAGCTTGGCACCATTCAGGACAAAGCAGCCCACTTGAATGGCACCACATCTACAAATATCCACTCCCCCTACCATTAACGCTCAGTAGCAGCAGTGTGTACTATCTACAAGATGCTATGCAACAATTCACCAAAGATCCCTAGACAGCATTTTCCAAACCCACAACCACTTCCATCTAGAAGGACAAGAGCAGCAGATACACGGGAACACACCACCACCTGCAAGTTTCCCTCCAAGCCACTCATGTCCTGACTTGGAAATATATCATCGCCCCTTCACAGTTGCTAGGTCAAAATCCTGGAATTCCCTCCCTAACGGCATTGTGGATCAACCCACAGCACGTGGACCACAGTGATTCAAGAAGGCGGCTCACAACCACCTTCTCAAGGGCAACTAGGAATAGGCAATAAATGCTTGTCAGCCAGCGACGCCCATGTCCCACGAATGAATAAAAAAAACATTGAGGCCAAAAGCCAATACCGGCCATAATTATGCCCCCCCACCCCCCCACCACACCCTGAAAACTGGCTCCCATCCACGACCACCTTATATTCCTAATAAACGGTTGGCATCTGAACAACCAAGTTTGATGTTCCCTGAGATTGACGTGCCTCTGGAGCCATATCTGTCTCAGAACAAGCAAATGAGGTTGCTCAATATGCCCTGTTCCTATTTCAGGGCCATTAATTCCCTTTCAGGAGACAATGTTGAAGAAGAGGGGTTAGTGGCAGAGGCAGCTGAAGGGATGTCAAAGAACCAAGAACAATACAGCACAGGAACAGGCCCTTCGACCCACTTTCTATCCGTTTATCATCAGTCTTTTGTGACAAAAAAAATGCATGAGGTGCAGACGCTTGCTGTTGGAGGTGAGAGGGAACACATAAACAGATCACTTTCTCCTACCTGCTGGACACGTTGCCATACAGGGACATGACAATTGCAAAATGTTTCATTGTAGATATCAAACATGCTGCAGATACACAGGATGGAAAATCTCCAAAGAAAATCACCTCAATTTTCCCCTCATCAGGACAATTTCAATATGTTAAGTCTCAACATGAATTATTTTCAGTAAGGCAACATTTCTCTATTGGTTTGAAGTATGAGGTTTCTGCTGTATATCCCCATCAAATGCAATCAACTCAATAGCAATTAACCAATTTCAAAGGAGCTGCTTGGATATCTTAAGAAAACCCTAAAGATCAATGACACAGATGATCAAACACTCTTTGGAACTGTTGGTTTCTAGCCCTGTTCAGACCATGAGTTTTGGGTGTGGAAGGCAATTATTCAGGGTCATATATTGTAGGTTGTAATGCTAAACTCTCATTCTGGAGTTTCTCCATTTTACCTCTGGGCAGGGAGAAGCATTTCAAAGACCTATTATCTTTATGCAAGGGTTTTGTTGGGAAGAGTTTATGGCAGTGCCGATTGTGTATGGGTTTACTTAAATTCAATGAGTGATATTACTCTTTTTGTTCCCTGCCTTTGGATATTATTCGGATAATGCATCATCCTGGAATAAATGAGACACCAAAATTAAAGTCTTTCACTAGACGTGGTGCATAGTGGAATATTAATTTTGCATTTAAACTGCAGATTGGATGATAGCAGAAATTAGTCATCTTGAAAAACAAAATTCTCACTGCAACGGAGACTTATATGTAAATTGCAGTTCTTGTGCAACGAATTATTTTGGAAACTGAAGGTTAAATCTTAACAAAAAAATGGCAGTGTCGTTTGCAGCCAGAAAACTGGTGTGTCTCTTTCCAGTGAAACTGGTCGGCTTTCTCTCCAGATCTTATGATGCTCTGCCGAAAAGAATTAAGGGGGTGTGTTCCATGCCATCATACAGGGTGGACAGGGCCTAAACACGCTGGCAAAACCCAGATGCACAGAGAACGGGGCGCCATCTTTAAGGGCACCCCGATCATAACCTATTTAAACATCTCTCCCACCACCCTACCCTAGCATGGAAGTCTCAGAGGTTGCCTTCCACACCCCTGATTAAAGTCAGCCTCTTCTATCCCCCCACCCAGCAGAATCATCAGCCCCTTCCCTTCACCCCCCCCTCACTGATCATTGGCACCTTCTCCCTCCAACCCCCGATCATCAGCCCCTTCCACACCCAATCACTGGTCCCTCCCCCGCTCAGTTTGAGTCGGCACCCACCTCCTCCTTCCACACCCTGCCCCACCCCATGGCCATCGCTGGCATCACCAGCTCCTCCGTCAGCTGCCAGCCACCACCATACCTAAATAAATAAATTCACCCCTCTCCCGTGAAGCTCGTTCAGGGACCCACCCTTTGGGACAGGTTGACGCTGCCAAGTTGGCACTGCCAGGTTGGCATGGGTATGATGCTAACCCAGCAGTGCCAACCTGTGCCAAGGGGCTAGTGCCAAGGGGCTTTGCCAGGCCACTGCCTCACCATCCCCGGGGCTACACTTACCTGTGCGCCTCTGGGGAGACCCCAACAATAGGTTCATGTCTGTGTGAAGCTGTTACAAACTGTGACAGTGAGACATTGCATTGGCACAGTGTCAATATATGGCGAGGGAGGGGGTTCAATATGTGGCGAGGGGGTGGGATAATAATATTTAAATATATTCAAAGCAGATGGGTGCGAACCTGATGATGCCGCCATTGAGAGGCGGGGAAGATCCGAAATCACTTTGTTGACGGTGAGAACTGTGACTTTCAGATCTTGTGCCTTCGCGTGGACTTAAGATTGACCCCAAAGACTTAATTCCAGTTGGCTACCTTACCAGGCCAAGAACTATTTCGGAACAAATTTCATCCAATTCCCACTTTTATGATATTGAATTATCCTTAAATCAAGCTGTTTGTTTTGTAATTATTCCTATATTTTAGCTCTGTCTTACCTTGGTGCATTTTGAACCATGTGCATTTTTATTCTTCAATCTATGTTCCTGTGAGCAATAGTCACGTTCCATTTTTCACATCCAGGGAACAGGCACAAATGTGTTGATTGAAGGAAGCAACCAATGCATCAAGACGGGGCATTCTGGAAAATGGGGTCATGCTTTTGGAAGCAGGTTGACAAAATTATCTTTTATTAGAACATAGAACATAGAACACTACAGTGCAGAACAGGCCCTTCGGCCCACGATGTTGTGCCGACCAGTTAAAAAACAATGACCCACTAACCTAAACCAATCCCTTTTCATCCATAAACCTATCCACGGATCTCTTAAACGCCCCCAAACTAGGCGCATTTACAACTGCAGCAGGCAGGGCATTCCAATCCCTCACCATCCTCTGGGTAAAGAACCTACCCCTGACATCCGTCCTATAACTACCCCCCCTTAATTTAAAGCCATGCCCCCTCGTGCTAGCTTTCTCCATCCGAGGAAAAAGGCTATCACTATCCACCCTATCTAAACCTCTAATCATCTTATATGTTTCAATAAGATCCCCTCTTAGCCGCCTTCTTTCTAGCGAAAACAACCCCAAATCCCTCAGTCTCTCCTCATAGGACCTCCCCTCCATACCAGGCAACATCCTGGTAAACCTCCTCTGCACCCTCTCCAAAGCCTCCACATCCTTCCTGTAATGTGGGGACCAGAACTGCACACAGTACTCCAAGTGCGGCCGCACCAGAGTTGTGTACAGTTGCAACATGACGCTGCGACTCCTAAATTCAATCCCCCTACCAATAAACACCAAGACACCGTATGCCTTCTTAACAACCTTATCTACTTGATTCCCAACTTTCAGGGATCTATGTACACATACACCTAGATCCCTCTGTTCATCCACACTACTCAAAGTCCTCCCGTTAGCCCTATACTCGACACATCTGTTATTCCTACCAAAGTGAATTACTTCACACTTCTCCGCATTAAACTCCATCCGCCACCTCTCGGCCCAGCTCTGCAACCTGTCTAAGTCTCCCTGCAAACTATGACACCCTTCCTCACAATCTACCACACCTTCGACTTTGGTGTCATCAGCAAATTTACTAATCCACCCAACTATACCCTCATCCAGATCATTAATAAAAATTACAAACAGCAGTGGCCCCAAAACAGATCCCTGAGGCACACCACTCGTAACCGAACTCCATGACGAATATTTACCATCAACCACCACCCTCTGTCTCCTATCTGCTAGCCAATTCCTGATCCAATTTCCTAGACTACCCTCAATCCCACACATCTGCATTTTCTGCAGAAGCCTACCATGGTGTACCTTATCAAACGCCTTACTAAAATCCATATATACCACGTCAACTGCCTTACCCCCATCCACCTCTTTGGTCACTTTCTCAAAAAACTCAATAAGGTTAGTAAGGCACGACCTACCTGCTACAAAACCATGCTGACTATCTCCAATCAATTCATTACTCTCCAAATAATTATAAATCCTATCCCTAATAATTTTTTCTAAAACCTTGCCCAGAACAGAAGTAAGACTCACCGGTCTATAATTCCCGGGGAAGTCTCTGTTCCCCTTCTTAAACAATGGGACAACATTCGCTATCCTCCAATCTCCCGGTACTATACCAGAGACCAACGACGACCTGAAGATCAGAGCCAGAGGCTCTGCAATCACCTCTCTTGCCTCCCAGAGAATCCTAGGGTAAATCCCATCTGGACCAGGGGACTTATCTATTTTCAAACCCTCAAGAATATCCAGCACATCCCCCTTATCAACTGCAATACTGTCTATTTTACACCCCTGCAACCCAGTGTCCTCCTCAGCTATATTCATGTCCCCCTGCGTGAACACCGAAGAGAAACATTGGTTCAATGCCTCTCCAATCTCTTCCGGTTCCACACACAACTTCCCTCTGCTGTCTGTAACTGGCCCTAATCTTGCCCTAACCAACCTTCTGTTCTTGACATACCTATAGAACGCCTTAGGATTCTCCTTAATCCTATCAGCCAAAGTCTTCTCATGTCCTCTTTTAGCCCTTCTTAACTCACTCTTCAACTCCCTCCTAGCCAATCTAAAGCTTTCTAGTGCACTACCTGAGCCCTCAAGTCTCATCCGAACATAAGCCTCCTTTTTCTTTTTAACCAACGAATCAACTTTTTTAGTGCACCACGGTTCCCTAGCCCTACCAATTCCTCCTTGCCTGACAGGGACATACCTATCATGGACTCGCAGTAGCTGCTCCTTGAAAAAACTCCACATTTCGGACGTTCCCAGTCCCTGTAATCTCCTAGTCCAACCTATGCTTCCTAATTCTCTCCTAATAGCCTCATAATTACCCTTCCCCCAGCTAAAACTACTGACCCGAGGTTCATGCCTATCCCTTTCCATCACTAAGGTGAACGTAACCGAATTGTGGTCACTATCACCAAAATGCACACCAACTTCCAAGTCTAGCACCTGGTCTGGCTCATTTCCCAGCACCAAATCCAATATAGCCTCACCTCTAGTTGGCCTATCTACATACTGAGTCAAAAAACCTTCCTGCACGCTTTGTACAAAAACTGACCCCTCTAACGAGCTAGAGCTATAGCAATTCCAATCAATATTAGTAAAGTTAAAGTCCCCCATAACAATTACCCTATTACTTTCACTCCTAACCAGGATCGTCTCCGCAATCCTTTCCTCAACCTCTCTAGAACTTTTAGGAGGTCTATAAAAGACTCCCAACAGGGTGACCTCTCCTCTCCTATTTCTAATCTCCGCCCATACTACCTCAACAGACAAGTCCTCATCAAACTTCCTCTCTGACACTGTGATACAGTCCTTGACTAATAATGCTACCCCTCCCCCCCTTCTACCTCCTTCTCTACTCCGACTAAAGCATTTGAACCCCGGGACCTGCGACAACCATTCCTGACCCTGCTCTATCCATGTCTCTGAAATGGCCACAACATCAAAGTCCCAGGTACTGATCCACGCTGCAAGTTCATCCACTTTATTGCGAATACTCCTCGCATTAAAGTATACGCATTTCAAACCCTGCTCTGCCCCACCCCCACAATGTCGTGCATTGCAGTCCCCATCTATGCCCCCCTCACTTTCACCCCCTCCGAATCAGTTTAAACCTCCCTGCATAGCCTTTGCAAATTTACCCCCCAGGATATTGGTTCCCCTCTGATTCAGGTGTAGACCATCACTCTTATAGAGGTCCCACCTTCCCCGGAATGAGCCCCAATTGCTCAAGTACCTGAACCCCTCCCTCCTGCACCATCCCCTCAGCCACGAGTTCAAACTTTCCCTCTCTCTATTCCTCTCTAAACTATCCCGTGGCACAGGCAAAAGTCCGGAGATAACCACTCTTTCTGACTTGGCCTTTAGTTTCCACCCCAACTCCATAAATCTCTGCTTAATATCCCCTTCCCTTAATCTCCCTATGTCATGCGTCCCCACATGAACTATAACCTGGGGTTGATCTCCCTCTCCCCTAAGAGTCCTGAATACCCTTTCCGATACATCCCGGACCCCAGCCCCGGTAGGCAACACACCAGCCCTGAGTCCCTACCGTTACTTCCGACTCTCCTATCCGTCCCCTTAACTGTGGAGTCCCCAATCACGAGGCCCAATCTTTTACATCCCCTAACCACCTGAGCTTTTACAATAGGCTCACCCCCAGAGACCTGCTCCCTTTGGCTATCCCCAGTTGATTCCTCCTCAACTGTAGCCTCCAGGACCGAAAACCTATTTTGGAGGGGAACAGCCCCAGGGGATTGTTCCCCCACTTGCTTCTTTCCCCTCTTCCTGGCAGTGACCCAAGATTCATTTCTAGGAGTGACTATCTCCTTATAACTCCTATCGATGTCCTCCTCCGCCTCCCGAATTATGCGGAGTTCCTCTAATTCCACCTCCAGCTCCTTTACACGCTCCTCCAGAAGCTGCAATTGAACACACTTCCTACAAGTAAAATCACCTGAAACACTACTGGAGTCCTTCACCACATACATCCCACAGGAGATGCAGCTTACTGCCTGAACTGCCATCCCTGAAACAATTACCAGCAGAAAAATAAAAAGAAAAATATAAAAAAAAACTTCCCCCACACTTATAATTAGGTTAGAGGAGGTGGGAGGGTGGGATTCTCTACCAGTGTAGAGGATCGGGTATCCTCTCTGCGCTAATTTATAGGGTTAGGGGCCCGAGAACAAAAAACTACAACTACTGGTAAGCGTCCTAGTGACGACTTCCGGTTTCTAACTAATTTAAAAAAAAACAGCCAAAACTCACGACTTTAAACTAGAAATAAAAAGTTAAACAATATAAACAGAAAAATGTACCTTTTTTGCTGCCTCCTCACACGTCCAAAAATCGCTGCCTCTCGATACTGCTCCTCAGGAACAATGATTGTCTGCAGAAGGAACACAAAGGGTTACAGCTGCTCATTTGGGGTGCTGAAACCAGCCAAAGAGCTTGCAAACATCCTTTCCTTTGTCTTAATTGCCATTTTTATGCTTTTGGCAATTCCATTCTATTGTAAAATGAAGGCCATAGAGGTATGTCTGAGGCCATAAACCTCAAAGAATCATAAAATCCCACAGCGCTGAGGAGACCCTTTGGCCCATTGAGTCTGCACCAACACATTAGAAACAATGAACTCCCACCTAATCCCATCTACCTGCGCTTGGCCCATAGCCTTGAGTGTTACGATGTGTCAAGTGCTCATCCAAATACTTTTTAAAGGATGTGAGGCAACTCGTCTCTATCACTCTCCCAGGCAGCGCATTCCAGAGTGTCACCACCCTCTGGGTAAAATGTTTATCCTCACAGCCCCTCTAAACCTCTTGCCTCTCACCTTGAATCTATGTCTCCTCGTGAGTGACCATTTAGTTAAGGGAAACAGCTGCTCTCTATCCACTCTGTCCATATCCCTCATAATCTTGTACACCTTGATCAGGTCACACCTCTGTCTTCATAACTTAGAATCATAGAATTCTACAGTGCAGAAAGAGGCCATTCGGCCCATCAAGTCTGTACCAACCACCATCCCACCCAGGTCCTATCCCCATATCCCTACATATTTACCCACTAATCCCTCTAACCTATGCATCTCAGGCCACTAAGGGACAATTTAGGATGGCCAATCAACATAGCCCGCACACCTTTGGACTGTGGGAGAAACTGGAGCACCCAGAGGAAACCCACGCAGACATGGAGAGAATGTGCAAACTCCACACAGACAGTGACCCGAGCTGGGATTTGAACCCAGGTCCCTGGAGCTGTGAAGCAGCACTGCTAATCTCTGTACTACCGTGCCGCCCTAAATGTTCAAACCTAAATGTTCCAACCCAGGCAACATCCTGGTGAATCGCCTCTGCACCCCCTCCAGTGCAAAGCTTTTGCCTTCATGTTTGGATTGCATTCTCAACTATAACCATATCCCTGACACCAACTCTCCCCCTTGCAACCAAGAAGGACAAAAGCAGCAATGCTATACCATCACCTCCAAGGTTCCCCTCAAGGTACGCACCATTCTGACTGCAACACACCTTGATGGAATTATTATCATTTTATCATATGAAATAGATGAAATTGGTTCTCAGTTACTTAGTCCTCGCTGAGTCAATATCTGGGATTTTCTACCTAACTCCAACGTGGGAGACCATTGTTACAATCTGATTAGGAACCAATAACTTTTTGTTTAAGTCTGACCAAGTTTGAAATCCAGGTTACCCCACTAAGAGAATAAAGAGACAAAATTACACAGTTTCAAACAAAAATACACTTTACTATGCAAAGGCAGAAAAATAAAACAATTTATACAATATATCTTATACTCCTAACATTTAGCATTAACATGAGGTAAATCCAAATTAACAGTCAAACTGTGGTCAAGCACATTGCAGTGCACGTTAAATGGCAGATGTGACAAACACCACTCCCATGGATTTCTCAGCCAGCCACCCAAAAGTCAGTGACCACCGTGAGCCATGAAATCATGTTAAACGTTGTCTTCTCCCGTGAGGAATTTCAACTCTTCACTTTCAAAGATTGAGCCTCTGAATTTCCTCAAAGGCTTGTCTGACTCAGAATGTCTCAATAATTGTTCACCTTCTGATTGTTTAGCTCTTCTTCTGAGGCTGTACTTCATGGGATTCACAAAGTCAAATTTCTACCTCTACTCATCAGCATGCTTCCAACTCTTTTGCAGACCACTAGCAGCACTAAGCTAACACTGCTCCTGGGTTTCTCTTAGAACCTGTCTCCTGGCTTCTCAACGCAGTTCTGAGCCCAAACTGCCTGGCCCAGATACAGTGACCTTCCGCCACCTTCTCAGTTCCCCAGGACTTCAGTGAGCTGGAACTGTTAATTGATGAGTCGAATGCCATATCCTGTTGTTATGAGGGCATCTTTCAGCATTTGGAGGTGGCTGTTGCGATCCTCCTCATCTGAGCAGATCCTGTGTATATGGAGGGCTTGTCCGTAGAGGATGGCTTCTTTAACATATTTAGGGTGGAAGCTGGAGAAGTGGAGCATCGTGAGGTTATTTGTGGGCTTGCGGTATACTGAAGTGCTGAGATGACCGTCCTTGATGTGTCCAAGATTGCAACCGATTCCGGAGAGTAGTCCATGATGAGTCTGATAGTGGGAGGGAACTTGTTATCATATAGTTGTTTCAGTGATTTTTCACCGTGAGTCCAAAGGAAGAAAATGTTATCAATGTATCTAGTGTATAGCATCAGTTGAAGGATCACAACAGACATCTCCAAACGCTGAAAGATGCCCTCGTAAGAACAAGATATGGTGCTCGACTCAACAATAGACAGTTCCAACACGCCACAGCGAAAAACTGCACTGATTTCCTCAGAAGACAAACACAGGACACGGTGGACCGAGTACCCTTCATTGTCCAGTACTTCCCTGGAGCGGAGAAGCTACACCATCTTCTCTGGGGGCTTCAACGTGTCAACATGAAGATGAACATCTCACCAAGGCCATCCCCACACCCACACTTCTCGCCTTCAAACAACTGCACAACCTCAAACAGACTATTGTGCGCAGCAAACTTCCCAGCCTTCAGGAGAACAGTGATCACGACATCACACAACCCTGCCACAGCAACCTCTGCAAGACATGCTGGATCATCGACACAGATGCCATCATCTCACTTGAGAACACCGTCCACCAGGTACACGGTACATACTCTTGCAACTCAGCCAGTATTGTTTACCTGACACGCTGAAGGAAAGAATGTCCCGAGGCACGGTACATTGGGGAGACCATGCAGACGCTACGACAATGGATGAATGAACACTGCTCGACAATCATCAGGCAAGAGTGTTCTCTTCCTGTTGGGGAACACTTCAGTGGTCACGGGCATTCAGCCTCTGATCTTCGGGTAAGCATTCTCCAAGGCAGCCTTCATGACGTATGACAACACAGAGTCGCTGAGCAAAGACTGATAGCCAAGTTCCGCACACATGAGGACGGCCTTAACTGGGATCTGGGGTTCATGTCACACTATCTGTAACCCCCATGACTTGCCTGGGCTTGCAAAATCTCACTAACTGTCCTGTCTGGAGACAATATATAGTTCTTTAACCTGTGCTGAACCTCTCTCCAGTCACATTGCCTGTACCTTTAAGACTTGATTACCTGTAAAGACTCGCATTCCAACCATTCTTTTGTAAATTGAGATTTTGTCTTTATATGCCCTGTTTGTGAACAGAACTAAGGAGCAGTGCTCTGAAAGCTAGTGGCTTCTGCTACCAAATAAACCTTTTGGACTTTAACCTGGTGTTGTGAGACTTCTTACTAAGGTTATAAAGTTCAGCCCTTTATTCCAATGCTACCTCCTGCAAATTCACATCTGCAGCTACACACTCTGACCACCAGATGATGCTTCCAAAGATGGAGTTCTCCAGCCTCCCAGAAGTTTCTGGTAGCCACCTTGGTTTTTCTTTACTTTTTTTTACTATTAAATTTTAAATGTAATCTTCCTCTCTTTTTTTACCCTTTCCAACCGCACACAACTTACTTTCCGCTTGTAAATTCTAAGCAAAACCATATAAAAAAATGACAAAATCTGAAAATGCTGGAAAATCTCAGCAAGTTTGACAGCAGTTGAGAGAGGGTTTTGTTGTCATGCCCACCACAGAAATTGTAGTGGGCGGGACACAGACCATGAAAAGATCCATTAACCTCGGGCAGGATTTTCTGGATTTGGTGCGGCCAGAAAATCCCGCCCTATGTTTCGAGTCTGGGTAACCCTTCATCAGAGCTGTCCATCAAAGATGACCTTGGTTCTAGTCTCTCTCACTTGGAAGGGGTATGTTTTCAGCCTGATTTAGAGAAGCCACAATATTCATGGAAGCTTTTTGAAGAGAACACAAATATTATAAAATTCAGATTTCCACAAATCTAAGATTAAAATTAAAGTTTATTTATTAGTCTACAAGTAAGGCTTGCATTAACACTGCAATGAAGTTACTGTGAAATTCCCCTAGTTGCCACTGTCTGGCGCCTGTTTGGGTCAATGCACCTAACCAGCACGTCTTTCAGTCTGTGGGAGGAAACTGGAGCACCCAGAGGAAACCCACATGGACACGGGGAGAATGTGCAATCTCCACACAGACAGTGACCCAAGCCGGGAATCAAACCTGGCTCCCTGGTGCTGTGAAGCAGCAGTGCTAACCACTGTGCTACTATGCCACCCCAACCAATTACAACCAAGTCCCTACACCAAATGGTTCTCCAGTCTTGAAGAAAGTGCTACGTTGAAACTCCCTCACACAAATATGGGCAAAATATATAGAATTCTTTGGGATGTAAATTTCTTTTCTCTGTAATTTCTATTAACTGTGATAATTTTATTTGCAGAGATAGGAATTGGCACATCGACCCCCATGAAATGTGGTCTGACCATCTTCAGTGTTAAGAAATAAAATAGTAAGTGCTCTTTTTATATGAAGTGACAGGACTTCTAATCCTCATAGGTAACACAGAACATGATTTGAGCAACAGGACGGACGAGCATGCTGAGATGATCATTTGTGACTGGTCAGATATGTGATAACAAATCTCTTCACTGAGGTGACACAGTATGGCAGTCACACCAATGATTTGTCAGCAGAACTTATAGAAACAGGAGGCAAGAGTTCTGGGATCACAGGCTGAGTTTAGTGAGTGCTATAAATTATCAAAAGGAATCTACACAGACCAGCCTTATATATTCACGTTGCGCATTCACATTGGGATTTCCCCATCATAACATCACTTGAAAACAAAATTACTGATTTATAACCCAAGAAAAGTAAACTGCCCTCAAGTGAATGACTACAAAGGTTTATTTCTGAAATATATAATTTTAACAGACTTTAAAGACTAGCTGATGGACTATTTCTCCAAGGGCTCATAAATCACTAATAGAAAAATATTTGATCATTTTCATCTTTCATGGGTGTGGGGTACTGTATAAGTGCATTGCTGATTATCACTGCCTTCACCTCAAGCTTGGTTTCTCGCATTGTTACACCCAGTCACCGGGTGGGTTGGTCATAAATTCAAACTTACAATGTGTTGCGGGTGTAATGGGGCAATGGGGACTTATGAAGAAATAGGGACTTAGAAAGATGTAACAGTGATAAGGTTTTAGAACATAGGACATAGAAAAACTACAGCACAAACAGACCCTTCAGTCCACAAGTTGCGCCGATCACATCGCTACCTACTAGGCTTACCTATAACCCTCAATCCTATTAAGTCACATGTACTCATCCAGAAGTCCCTTAAAAGACCCTATTGAATTTTCACCCAGGTGGCTAGGGTTTGACTCCCGATATGGGAATTCATATTGGAGTGGCACAGTAGTGCAGTGGTTAGCACTGCTGCTTCACAGCTCCAGGGACACAGGTTCGATTCCCGGCTTGGATCACTGTCTGGGTGGAGTTTGCACATTCTCCTTGTGTCTGTGTGGGTTTCCTCCAGGTGCTCTGGTTTCCTCCCACAGCCCAAAGATGTGCAGGTTAGGTTGATTGGCCATGCTAAAAAAAATTGCCCCTTAGTGTCCTGAGATGTGTAGGTTAGAGGGATTAGCGGGTAAATGTGTAGGGATATCGGGGTAGGGCCTGGATGGGATTGTGGTTGATGCAGACTCGATGGGCCAGATGGCATCTTTCTGCACTATAGGGTTTCAATGATTCTGATTCTATGTTTATGTGAGGCTGACAAAGGCTTTAGATAGTGCTGTAGACTCGAGGGCAAAGCTTAAATTAGCTCATGGACGTCACTGGAATGTGTAAAGCCATGAAACACCATCATACTTACGGGATGAAATGGCGCTGCAAAGTACTAGTGTGGCAGACATGCTGAATCAGAGATAGCAACTAATCATACTGTTATGTTCTGGTTAGGGACCAGCAACTTAGTGTTTAAAATGGACAAGGTTTGAAATCCCAGTTACCCGCTAAGAGAATAAAACCACAAGATTCCACAATTTTAAGAAAACAAAATAACATTTACAAAGTCAGAAAAGTAAAAAAATCTACAATATCTATCTTATACTCAAACATTCAGAATTAACAAGGTAAAGAAGAATTAATCAGCAAACAGTGGTTTGCCTCTTGTTGCACATTAATTGGCAGGTGCAACCAAGACAGATCCTACGGATTTCTCAGCAAGCCATCCAGACATCAGCGACCACTGTGAGTTACAAAATCTCATTAAAACTCTATCTCCCTCGTGAGTGATTTCAACTTCTCCCTTTCAAAAATTTTGCTTCAATGTTCCTTCAAAAGGCACTCTGAATCACACTCCCTCAATGACTGCTCATTTCCCAATGATTTAGTTTTATCCCCTGAGACTATTCCATGGGATTCACAATGTTGCACGTCTGCCTCTGAATACCAGCACACTTCTATCACTTCCACAAGCCACTAGGTTCATTAACCTGGCTCTGCCCTGCATTTCTCTGAACTCCAGTCTTCTGGCTGTACTGAGCTATAAATGGTCGCTGGGCTACTCTTAGCCCTAATGGGCAGGTTTGAAACCAGTGACCTTCCACTACTTTCTCAGCTCATGAGGACCTCTTGGAACCCAACTGCCTAGAACCTGCTAACAGCTCCCAGACCATCTCCCTGAGCTGAAAATCATACGAGGTCCAAACTGCAACCAACATCCTGTCTTAGCAAGCACACATAAAAATGGAAATGCCACTAATGAAAGCAGTGACTGGCTAAGACCCCAAAGCCGGATCCTTGTGGGGCGCCGCTAGTCACATCCTGCTGATTATAAAGTACCTGTCCTTTAGTGTGCTACCAACTGACTGGGATTGTATCAGCTCATTCGAGACAAGCTAGGAGCAGGACGGGTAGTAAACTGGCAACAAAGGGAGTTGAAAGGAAAGCCCAACATGTTCCCCAGTGATCATCGGCTTGGCCATCATCCAACTGTAAGCAGGTGTCAAATTTACATAATTGAAAGGCCAATTAATGGCCATTTTCCAATGCTTTTCTGGCAGCAGCAGGGCTCCACCCCAAGTGGGAAGACTGCCAGTTACATGAAAGCAACATCCCAGCTGTTAACAGGGAGGGCAGTGCCCATTGTTTTGGTGGCTCCATGCCTGAAAGCGGGGTCCCTTGGCAGCAATGGTGCTCCCTATGGCTACCCTTTCATTCACATGACAAAACAATTTCTCACCTCCTTTCGTTGATGTAGCAATATATACGCTTTCTCTAATTTCCCTCACAGTCTCAGCAGTGGCAACCTCAACCAAAGCTGCAAAGCCGCCAGCTGCCTGTGAGCCAGCAGATTGCAAAGGCAGCCAGTGTTTCTGAATTGTCCACTGCCGGGAAGATTACCAGATTAGTGCTATGGTCTGTCTGCAGGCGTGGGACTCACACTGTATCCAGAATGTCAGGACTTAGAGTCATAGAATCCCAACAATGCAGAAAGAGGCCATTCGGCCCACCGAGTCTGCACAGCACAACAATCCCACCCAGGCCTTATCCCCGTAACCTCACATATTTACTTTGTTAATCCCCCTGAAACAAAGGGGCAATTTATAATGTCCAATCAACCTAGCCCGCACATCTTTGGAGTGTGGGAGGAAACCCATGCAGACACGGGGAGAAAGTGCAAACTCCACATAGTCAGTGACTCGAGGCCGGAATTGAATGCGGGACCCTGTCGCTGTGAGGCAGCAGTGCTAACCACTGTGCCACCCTGCAGTCCTTACCTGGTGGTGGCAAAATCCCCGACTTTGTCTCCACCTGATCAGCCAATTTCCTAACCAGGTCATTAATTTGCCTTCAATTCCTTCCCTTATTGAATTCCATCTCCATAACATCCATAAATATTGCCTTATCCACACGTTAGTCCCTGTTCCAAAAAAACCAATCAACCTAAATCCAATCAGATTCATCAGCATGAACTGTATCCTTCATGATGACTTTCCCTGGTCAGTTAAAAAATTTTAAGGTCTTCCGTTTCCCTATCTGTAATTATACATTCTAGCTATTTCCTAACAACAGTTAGGTTAACTGAGCTGTAAATTCTTGATTTCTTGCTCTCTCTCTCTCACCATTCTTAAATAGCAGAATGACATATTATTGTTCAAGGAACAGTTCCCGATCTGAGAAAACTTTGGAAGATTATAGTTAGGATATCCACAATGTTCTTACCTACATCTTTTAAACCCCAGGATGGAAACCGTGTGGTCCATGGGCTTTGTCACGCTTTGGTTCCATTAATTTCTCCATAACTGTTATTTTGGTCCGTTCCTGTCCTTGATTCAATAATAGTTTGCCGGGGATGGTTGGCGTACAGCTCTCTCCCTCAACTGACGTCATTATGTAGCATGTCTGCCAATTCCTCTGCTGGATTTTATAGGGGAAATGCATCTCCTGAAGGAATGTCAAGAAGCGTTTTTGATGGTCTTATCTTCAGACACATCTGGAATATTTTTAATGAAACTTCTCCTCTCACATAGCTGCCAAAGGATCTAAAAATAGGCCCACTCCTTAGTCCTCCTGCTGCTGGCCGAGAGATTGGCTCTGAAGGAAAAGCTGTCAGATGTTAAAGCATTCACCCCATTCCTTCATCTGCAAACTGGCTGTCTTTAAAAAATAATTGCCCAGGAAGTAAGAATAATTAAAGTAAGAAGCCCTAGAACACGTCATTGGGGGGGGGGGGGGGGGGGGGAGTGCCTTACCTATATAATTACTTTCTTCTTTCTGGTTTCTGAAATCTAGGTCACATTGGAATTAATTGTGAAGAATGTCAGATTAATCCGAGATACTGTGCCTCATGCATACAAATATAATTTTCCCCATACCTTTCATTCAGTAGATGACATTACATTGTCAATGTTTCTTCTACTTTCAATACTCAAATAGGGTGAAAACTAACAATTTGACAGTAATGTTATTTTAGAAGTCCCAAACTGTTCCAATTCTATTTAAATATTTAGAGGTGAGGGAGGAAAGAAAGTAATAGGGTCAATTTCCAATTTGCCATGGATGGTAACAGGGATAAAAGTTAGTGGGAAGTAGTTGTCTGGTTGAATAAATGACAATCATATTTGTGCAACAGGGGGTTAAGAATCCATTACTGCACAGTCATGTGCAGTTAGTAGGAACAACATGCAAAACATATCCATTTGACCATCAATAGTGAACCAGCTGGATTGGCGATTTATCTGTACCTCTGTGACTTTGAGAATTGTATAGATGAGATTCCCCTCTCTGTAGAATCTGAAAAATGATTCTGTTCCCAAGCAGAGCATCGAGAAAATAGAACCCAAGTCCAATTGTGCCGGTTTCCTCTTTGTCAGCTGACGGTGAAGGCTGGTGCTGAGATCCTTTTGTTATAAAGCAGAGTTGATCCTCCCTCTGAGAACTAACACCAAAACCTCCAAAGAGGAGTACCTCACCTGATAATCTGTAAAAAGTGTGTGTGAAGTGGTGTGACCTGTTCTTCAGCAACTTCCACTGGTTAAATACAAAGTAAATCCCTGACACACACTCTAAAATCAACACATAACAAGTTATTTATCTAATTAGCAGTGAATAAGTTAACTAAACTATTAACAAACTGAATAAATCCCTTCTAACTATTAACTATTCCCAAACAAAACAAGATTCTACTGGTATGCTGTTCAAATAAATGTAATTCCCACTCATTAACAAAAATGGAATTTAGTCACTCTCTAAGTTATAACCAGATTTTGTGTCTTCTGGAATATTCTGGGCTTTCTCTGTTGATTCTTCTTTCTGAAACTTCTTTCTTCTTTTGTATCTTTGCAATCTAGATAGTGCTTTCTCTAAGACATAGATGAATCTATGAGAGCCAGCGATTCTCTCTCAAGAGAGAGTTAAGAGTTGAGAGCTATTATCTTTGGCAGGTGGCAGTTGCTCTCCTTTCTTTGTCTTACTGCGCCTTCCTTTATACCTGTGATGACATTATTAATATTTCCTACGATAGAATTGGTCCTAGGTTGTCAAACCCATCAAATTTAAATTTAATAGGGTTTTGGCATCTAAGCTCCTGATTCAAATTGATTGGCTAAATTCAAAATCTTTTTGCCTTGGTAAAAACTGCTGCTTGGCCTTTCAATACTAATGTTTCAGTTTTGGCTGTCTGTGTACTTGCACGTTAAATTTCTAAGCACAGAAAAACACTGCCTTTTACCCGGACCATGCAATTCTTTCCCCCTCGCCCCCAGCATTTTACAATTCTACAAACACCAAATTCTAATTTCCTACCTCCCAATCTACAGTTATTCTACCCAACTTTGCAACACTTTGTAGACCAATGTGTTTGCCTTTACAGCTGTTTTGTCAAGCAAAGATTTTTTTTCATCACCCTAGCAACCTAGTGGGGCATTGTGGAATCTGCAGTGTCATTATTTTCCCTTATTCATTCGCTGAATGTGGGCATCATTGGTATGGCCAGCAATACTGCCCATCCCTAATTGACCTTGAAACGGAATGGCTTGCTTGGCCACTTCAGAGGGTAGTTAAGAATCAACTGCATTGTGTGGGTTTGGAGTCACATTTGGGTTGCCAACTGTGATTAAGTGTATACCAGGAGGTTTCACCACATGGCTTACTCCCACACTCCACCATTAGACGATCAAGGTTGTGACATACAACCTTCCTACATAAATTGGAAAACAAAAGAACTCGTTATCCAATTGGATAATGCTTGTCTGTGAGACACACATCTTTGCTTAAAACCCATTTTCTTTTCACATTTTTCTATCTGGTAAGGGGAAAAATGACAAAAAAACACAATGATTTTTCTCAAGGGTTACAGTGCCCTGGAGGATCCGGGCCAATCCTGGAGAGTTGGCAAACCTGCGTGTGCTGTGGCTTGTTGGGCTTGATGGTCACACCGGCTTCAAAGAATGTGGCTGGTGGGTTGAGCCAAAAACTGGGACCCTGCCTGTGCAACTGAAATTTTATTAAAGTGGATACTTAAGTTTGTTCATCAGACAACTGACTGCAATAATACTCAGTGTGGGCAATAAAATGCTCACAGTGTATTTCACATCAGGGCAGCACGGTGGCACAGTGGTTAGCAGTGCTGCCTCACAGCACAAGGAACCCGAATTCGATTCCCAGCTTGTGTCAGTCCTAGCTTGTGAAGTTTGCACATTCTCCCCGTGTCTGTGTGGGTTTCTTCCGGGTGCTCCAGTTCTCTCCCACAGTCTGAAAGATGTGCTGGTTAGGCACATTGGACACGCTAAATTCTCACTCAGTGTACCCAAACAGGCATCGGAGCGTGGCGAATAGGGGATTTTCACAAAAAGTAACCTCATTGCAGTGTTAATGTAAGCCTGTTTGTGACACGAATAAATACACTTTAAACTAGATGGATTTCCCGCTTTAAAGGGTTCAGCTAAGTCCTGAGTTTCAGCTGAGCAGTTCTGAATTTCGTCTCTGCTGTAAATGCTTTATGCAAGTAACAGAGTTTGATCTTATTTAGAAGCTTTATCCCTCTCGCTGAGAGGCCCATTTGCTTTGAGACTCGGCCAGACATGGGGACTATGGGAGACACAGCCTCCAGTGAGGAGAGGAGGAGAAGGAGAGTGAGAGGAAGAAGGGTTCAGGCTACATGAGCAGTGCAGGAGGGGGCCGGAGCTACACCAGACACCGAGGTGAAGAAGCCGTCGGGCATCTCCAAGGGTTGAAGGATTAGTGCAAACCAGAAAAACTTGTTAATGTTTAAAGCGACAGTTACCTGTAATCAGTGGAAAACCATGGACATTTTGGAGAAATAATGGATGATTACCTTAAAGGCCTGCAAATACCTCCTGGTCACAAATGCTGAAGTCCTGTGCAGTTGGAGCCCCTTTTCTGGGTCACCTAACTCTGCCCTGTGCTGGGTGGCCCTTTGAATGATTGTCGTGATCTCATCCTGGGTTACAGCCGACAGCCTCCGATACCAGACATCCCAATCCTGCCCTCCTGGGTTGGTGGGGTGGAATCCTGACTTCCTTTGACTTTCAGTCTGAGCTCTGCTCCCAAATGGACCATTTGGCACTTTAGTTCCCATGTTAGGATGCCAGGCCCAGAGGTGAAAAGGTCGTCTACTTGCAGTGCTGATCACACCCACCATGCCAAAGCATATTGTCCAGTGGGTGGGAGGCCCAGTGTTATAGAAATTAAGTTACCTTGATTAGGTTTCTAGTCACCTACAGCTGTTGGGCCTGCTCATGATGGTGTGATAAAAGTATCGAACTTTACTTTTACTGGCATTTTTCAACCCCTTCTCCCTTTCCCAGGTTGTTCTCTGACGTCTTCCCAAGTGACGTTTTTACAGTCTCAGGGAGTGAGCATTGGCAAACTGTTAGCCCACGGAGCATCACAAACAGTTGCAATTCTGTCAGTACATGACAACCACATGCCTACTTGTAGCATGAGTCCCTACATAGTGACCAGGCACTGCAATGCTGCTTGATTTCTCTCCTTCCTTAATTATTTATGTGTTTTCTCCAGGTGCTCTGGTTTCCTCCCACACAAGATGTGCAGGTTAGGTGGATTGACCATGCTAAATTGCCCCATAGTGTCCCAAAATATCAAGGTTAAATGAATTAGACGTGGTAACTGTGTGTGGAGTAACAGGGATAGGGTCGGGGAGAGGGCCTAGGTAAGATACTCTGTCAGAGAGTCAGTGCAAACCTGATGGGCCAAATAGCCTCTTCTGTACTGTAGGGATTCTATGATGATTCTAAGATTCTTTCGGTCTGTGCAGATTAGCCACTCATTACCTTGGCTAACTGTGTCCTCAGGCAAACATATTTTTTAAAGTAGCCCATCTATGTGCGAGCTGTACCGAAATTGCTCATTTAATCATTACATTCCCAAAGTGCATTTTAGGAGTTCTGTTGAGACCCTAATTTCACATTCCTTAGCTAGAAATCATTAGATTTTAATTTAAATTTAGGTGAGCTGGAATTAAATGTTACAATTTGGACATTGATTCATTTGTTTGGAAAATTCCAACAAAATGACTTAATTGATTAGTTTTCATTTTGTTTTTGTGGATTCAGTAAGTATGGGATCAAAGGTGACAGAAGTCAGAGATCAGTCCAGACCCTGGGTAGGGATGATATTGTTGGTTTGTAGTGGATTTTTAGCCACTTGATTTAACATTTAACAATCAGATTGTTACTTCTGCTGTTCTATCCTTTTTCATCCACTTGAGGCCAGCATTACATTTTGCAACATCCTGGCCTGTCAACAATATCACTGACAAAGAACTTGCAGGACACCCCAAAGCACTTTACCAGCAGCGAAAGTCCTTTTGAATTGGAGTCACCAGCACATTGCAGAAAACATGACAGCCAATTTCCACACAACATAGCTGCACAAACACAACAATTTGATAATGAGCAGAAAGTCTATTTATTTTCAGGGATTATGTGTGGGATTCTCTGGCCTCCCGGCCGTGCGTTTCTTGGTGGCGAGAGCCAGTGTGCCATTTGCCGGAGGCAGAATCTTCTGGTCCAGCTGCTGTAAGTGGGATTTCCCATTGTTTCCACCCTGTGCTGCTGGGGAACCCATGGCAGGTTCAGCCTGATCGGAAGATCCCTCTGGCGTGAACGGTCAGAGAATTCTGGCCTGTATGTTGTACAGGTCACTTGGGATAACTCCCCTGCTTTCCTTTCAATTCGTAGAATCATAGAACCCCTACAGTGCAGAAGTAGGATGTTCGGCCCATCTAGCCTTCACCAAACACAATCCCAACCATATCCTATTCCAATAACTCTAGATGTTTACCCTGCTGATGCACTGACACTAGGGTCAATTTAGCATGGCCAATCAATCTAACTCCTGTTGGGTTTTCTTTACACCCAGCCGAGAAGGTACTTGTCATTTGAGGTTTTATCTGAAAAGAACAGCTACAAATTCACTACCAAATTGTTAAATGTGGCTGTAACCGCAATTTTAAAATTATAGCCATATCTGGACTATTAAGAAAAAACTCGATGAGCCTCAATGTAGGATGGCTGTTGAATCATGTGGTGGATTAAATCATTAAAAACAAAATTGCCAGCAAAGTGTTTCTTTTCTCTCAAATCACAAATTCAATTGGTTTCCCTGCAGTACCAGAGTATGTAACATGAACAGTCAGCTAAAAGCTCATTAATCATTGACATTTTCTTTTATTCCTTCAAATCTTACTGCATCAACCCTCTAGTTACTTCTGATTTGTTCTAATCTGTATGTACAAACAATGCTGAAAATTACAGTAACAACCAGTTGTGTATTGATAGCTCTATTAATGTTGGAAACCATTTCAAGTTGCTTCATGGGGTGTAACCAGATGAAGGTGGTTGCTGAGGAAAGAAAGTCATTTTAGGAAAGTTAAGGCCAGGGAAGTAGAGAGATTTGAGTTTGAATTCTAATGTTTAGGGATTAGGAGGCTGAAGACATGGCTGCCAATGGTGGGGGAAAGGATCTGGGGACCACATAAGATCCAGGATTCTCACCTGCTCCTCGTGGGCTAACAAGAAACATTTTTCTCTGAGGCCTGCGTTCTGTCATTTGGTTTCACTGCAGCTGGGAGCTCAGTGTGTATTCTGTGGCAGGGTGAGCTTGATTGTGTGAGCTCTGGCATCATATCTGGGTGCCATGTTCAAAAGGCACTCAACAGCAATGTCCCACCATTGAAGAAAGAAGATGGATTTGCAGTCAAAAGATGCACAGGTTAGGTAGATTGACTATGCCCAATTGCTCCTTAATGTCCAGGAATGTGTATGTTAGATAGATTAGCCATGATAAAGATGTGGGTTTGTGGGGATACGATGGGGAGAGAGCGGGGGTAAGATATTCTGTCAGAGAGTCGGTGCAGACTCAATGGGCCAAATGACCTTCTGTACAATAGGGATTCTATGATTCCAGGAACATTGTGAGGATAGAAAATGGACCTCCTCGATGATACTGAGGCTGGAAGATCCCGATAGATGCTCTTCCCCACCCACTGTTGTTGTGTTCCAGGATTGAGGGTCACTGATGGCCTCCATCTGAACTCCGAAGGCAGCCCCATGCATTCTTCAGGTAAGCCCTGACTTCTGCACGTCACATTATTCCAGGCTGTTCTGGATCAATGTGTTTTCCTGCTGGTATCACGGAGAATTGGATGTGGGAGGGGGAAGACTCTGGTTGAACCTTTTTCTGCATCCCATTTGCAGAATGAAACTAAGTTTCACACCAGCCTTCAATGGGTTTCCTGATCCGCCATGGTGAGCAACAGCGGAAGATCCCATAGGAAATTTGAACTGGTGTCAAACTGATTTTTGGACTCCTGCTGAATTCCCCAAACCTCCTGACTCACCACTGAACACCCCGATGGGGGAATGGGAGAAGTCCTCCAGTTGTCTTTAAATCATGCAGGTCTTTTAATGGTCCGTGCATGCGTTGACATTAGCTGTATGTCTGAATGATGTTCCTTGTCCACAGAGAGTTGTTCCTGTGGCTCTTATGCCTTGATGACCTTTGTTGTCATTCCATTGAAGTTGCTGGGGACACATAGACCTCTGGGATTGATGATAGTTCTGTATTGAGTGAGATCACTTCTTCCCAACTAGCCAATTGTGATGAAGGAGCATCTTTACGAGTTGGGTCTAGATGCCTGTGATTGCGTCAGTATATCTGTTTGTTTATTCAATTCTCACTTTAAGTTCCCAACTATGGAAAAATGAACCATTTTATCCTCCTAGTACCGCTGCTTCATTTGGAAATTCATTTGTTCTGATCTTGCGAAGTTGATCCATTGAAGACTTCAGTTTCTTGTCTGTGAAAACATTGGTATATACCCAGCTGGAATCTGAGTCTTTCTCTTTAAATTTTCCAGTTCAGCTCTGATATGAACATTTTACTGTAGAACTGAATCATTTACCTTCAGCTCATGCCTTTCATTGCACTGATGTAGTCTGCAACAATCTTGTAGTTTATTTGAATATTGTCTCCCTCACCCTGAACCTTTTGTTTCCTTCCCTCTGGAGTATTTTCCTGTTCTTTCTCTGTTGGCATGTTCAGGGTTACCAGCCCAAGCTTTAGTCATGCTCCAGCTGAAATGAGTAGCTGTTGCATCCCGTCAATGGTGTGGAACTCGAGATCTTCCTTCATGCCATTGCACTTGGCTCTCAGACTCATTTATCATTAGGTATGAATATCTACTCATCATATAGCCTCAACCTTAGCCTGGAAGGGCTTCATTTTCAAATCACCATGTTGAGTCACTTCTCACAGATCTGTGACGTGCCTGTATCTTCCTGAAACTTCTTATGCTGGAGACTCCTTCTGGGGTCATTATTGTAACAGTCACAATCCATCTGTCTCCTATAAAACTAATCTGTTGTATCTTCATACACTTACAACTCAGAATAGGGGTAGGTCATTTGGCCCTTCAAGCTTGCTCCACCATTCAATATGGCCAAGGCTGATCCGCTTATCTGAACAGCATGCACCCACTCTTGCCCTGCACTTGTTGACACCTTTACGGTCTAGAAATCTATTTTCTTCTTAAATAGTTCATCAGGCTTATTTGCTGATATAGTTCCAGTGGCCACCTGTATGGGCTTATCTTATTTATCTGGTCAAACACTTGCAGTTAGAACATTGCTTTCCAATTCTGGGCAATTCTTTTCCTGTGCATCCTGCCCTTGGTCTGCAAATGCTCTGCTTTTTTGACTTGGACTGTCTCTCAGCATAATGTATGGCCTGGTCTATTCTGCCGTAAATATGCTCCAGCTGACTTTTCGCAACATCCACATTTCAAAACATGTCTATCCCTTTCTTTAGCATCAATTTCTTATCTTTTAGTAGAATGGTTCTCACCGACAGGACTCTCACACCTAAAATCAACTTTTCTTTAATCAGATCATCTTTTAGCTGTTCAATTTCACGTGACTTTGTCAGCTGCATAGCTGCTATCATATCTTGTTCAATATTCTCATTTTCACTCTGAGCTTTAGTGTTGAATGTATAATGTTCATATGTGACATTCACTCAGGGTTCAAAATGTGTATTCAAAGCTTTCAAAATCTCAGTCATCTTTTTCCTTTGTTTGTCAGTTACATTTAGAGTGACACATACATTGCAGCAGTCCTTCCCCAGTAATGTGGTTGCTCTTACTATTTCAGGTTTGTTCATTACATCAGTTGCAATCTCTTGGTTTTGCCAATGTGAATGTAAAACTGCTAGTATGCAACATATCACCATTCATTGTTACTGGAGATGAGTTTGGAAAATTTACTGCAGCCATTTTTACAGAGTAATTTTCTTTTATATTCCCTCAGTAATTTTCTTGTAGTCTTTGTTTACAGTTGTTTTGATCTTTTGTGCCTGCTTTTCCTTTATTCTTTACCCTGTAGCCAATAATTTCACTTGCATCCTGTGCATGCCCTTTTTGTCTTTTTTTCAGCTTTTTTTGTAGATTTGTACTGTACTGTGTGCTTTTCAGGGCTGCGTCTCACTTGCAGCTTTTCTGTTTTGCTTTCTTCTTTCTGTTGCAGGTTTTGAACCTTTTCTACATTCCTGGCTCCTCGGTGTCTTCTCTGCACCTTTCCCAGGGTTCAAAAGTCTGTTTTTCCTCAACTTCTGTTCATGTATAAGTTAGCTGTACATCTTCAGTGTGTACTCATTAACAGTCTTTATTAAACTGTCTTTGAGATGTCTGCCGCCAGAGATAGCCTCATAGCATAGTCATGTAGCTGCAGAAAGCTAGATGTGTCAAAAACTTGTTGGACAGAATTCTCTGGCCGTTCACCCCGGTGGGATTCTCTAGTCCTGCCGGCAGCACACCCATGGGCTTCCCGCCGGCGTGGAGTGATGTCAGTGGGAATTTCCATTGACAGCAGTGGGGACCTGAGAATTCCGCCACTAGAAAAGAATGCACCTCCCCCCGCTGGCGGGAAACGCGTGGCTGGGTGGCTGGAGAGTTTCACACGTTATGTTCCAAACCCCAAACACTCTGCAGCATCCCTGAGTTAAGGGAGGATACACGGCCTTGAATTGCATCCAGTGACGCTGGTGTGGATGTCATGTGAGGATGACATGTGGTCTTCTACACAGTCAAATACCTTGCTGACCAGCCCAGTGAAGGCTCACACATGAAAATCATGACTTGGGTGAGTTACTCCTGTGTGCAGAATGAACCTTAACAAGAGAGCCAATGTATTTAGGGAAGGAAGCAAAACAAATTCACGGAACAAGTAATATCATAGAATCATATGGTGCAGAAAAGGCCGTTTGGCCCATTGAGCCTTGACTGACAAGTAAGAAACACCTGAACTTGATCACCTGTTTATGATGTGTTGGTTTGCAATCTCAGACTGACATGAAATCATGAGCAGAGTGATGCTTTCACATCATTAAAAGAAGAATATTTATAGCATCTTTCATAAATTCAGGTCAGTGCAAATTAGGACGTTTTGAAGTGCAGTTACAGCTTTAATGCAGGAGACGGCATGGTGGCACAATAGTTATCACTGTGCTAGGGACCCAGGTTTGATTCCCAGCTTGGGTCACTGTCTGTGTGGAGTTTGCACATTTTCCCCATGTCTGAACAAAGAACAAAGAACAAAAACAGCCTGGGAAACAGGCCCTTCGGCCCAACGAGCCCTCGCCGCCATTTTAACACTACCAGTCCCCCCCTCCACCCATGACCCTTATCTATTGTTTTATGGCCATCCACATTGAGGGAAACTAATTTAGGGACAATTTATTACTGCCAATCAGCCTAATAGCACATCTTTGGGGTGTGGGAGGAAACTGGAGTACCCGGAGAAAACCCATGCAAGCACGGGGAGAATGCGCAAACTCCCACAGACACCGGCCCAAATCCATGTGTCTGCACAGCTAACAGTGATAGTCACTGAGCTGTCGTCTTGCCCAGCATCTGGTCCAGTTTAAGCACACACTAACGACATGAAGCACTAGGCCAATCTCGAACAACCAAGAGCAGCCCAAGTACGACCCATCGCGTGTATGCCCCTCGTTGGACAACAAGGCGGACCGACTTAAAACCTGTGAATGAAAAGAGAAAAAACGTTATTATCACACCATATCCATTTACCTTTCCAGGGACGCCCCAATGCTAATGAACCTTATTTAAAACAATCTCCTATATCCACCCATCTCCAACCCACTCATGTGCCTGTCTAAGTTACTCTTAAACAACTCCAGCGTGCTTGCCTCCACCACCTTACTTGGCAGAGCACTCCATACCCCCACTACCCTCTGTGTGAAAAACTTCCCTCTAATATCTGTGTTATACCTCTCCCCCCTCACCTTAAGCCCATGGCCCCTCGTACTGTGTGTCTGTATCATAGGAAGTACCTTACCTCTGTTTACTCTAACGCATCGGTCTGCATGGGTTTCCTCCGAGTGCTCCGGTTTCCTCCCACACTCCAAAGATGTGCGGGTCAGGTTGATTGGCCATGCTAAATTGCCACTTAATGTCCCGGGATGAATAGGTTAGGGGGATTAGCAGGGTAAATACATGGGGTTATGGGGATAGGGCGTGGGTGGGATTGTTGTTGGTGCAGACTCGATGGGCTAAATGGCCTCCTTCTGCACTGTAGGGATTGTATGATTCCATGAGACAATTATTGATTATTTAAACAGTAAATCTGTCCCCGAGTGGCTGTCTTACAAGAGTTACACTAGTAATGATCTTACCGGTGTAATTGTGTAAATTGCATGATAGTTTGTGATTAAAGACAGTCACATCTGGATTCTGTTGAATAACGCAGTGCTCAGAACGCATATATTTACCACAAAGATGGATGGTTAAATTATTAATAAACAACAGATAGAACAGAAATATTATTCAAGGGGCATCAGAGTCAAAGGAAGGAGGGTGGATTTTAAAGCAGTATTGATGGGCAGTGGTGAGCCAAAACAATTTCTACTTTCTTTACAGGTCCTCTAGTTGCTTCCATTCTCACAGTGAGTTCCCACTGGGTGCCTGGGTTCAAAATGTAACTTTCTTAACATGCAGATTGAGATACATGGGACACCGTGGCGATTTCCCCTTTAAGAGTCAATCTGCAGAGTAAGAATCAAGTGATCAGGGGAACCAATCGGGGAGCAGGGTGGGGGACCACCCTGGTAAGCTTGGGAGCTGATTGCAGCCACAAGGCTGCAAGCCTCTGTATTAATCTTAACATGTAAATGAATTCAGTTGTGTTTTCTCCAAACTGGCAAATGTGCATATTTACAGACATTGATTAAAATTCTGAGATAACAGGGTATGTCTGCAGGCTCCCTCCACTTTCAGTGGACAATATAACAGAAAAGGAACCAAAAAGCACAAACTTAAAATGTATTTTTTTTCACAGGGCCAGGAGCATTAATGTTATAAACGCTGTGACAATTAAGTGCATGTTCATATTATGATTAGAAGTTATTGATACCAACTGAGGAAAGGTTGGGGCACACAGGCAAGAATTGGTTTCCACCAGTATGGAGAAACTACGTGGAAGCAAACAGTGATTTGCCCTTATATTCTGCTGATTTTTGTAAATAAATCCAAGTTGAAGACAAGCTGACTACAGCTTCTTCCTTTGTTAGATGGATGTTTGCCAGATGAATAAGGAAGGCCAGCATTGTTTCTCTGCCCTCTACCAGAATAATGTAGTCCACCTTCGACCCAGGGCCCTCTCCCGTAACAGCCTGCCATCATGTTGGCCTCTGTTGTTCTGCTGCCTCAGGGCAAACGAGCTCCATCCCAGGGATTACTTGATGCTTCCTGTTCAAGGGTGATATGGTCATAAATCCTGGCCCTGAAGCAGGTCTCTCCCCAGGAAGATTGAGCAATTGGCTTGATGAAAGACACTGCTGGTCAGTTGCCCGAAAGTTAAAATCTTCCCTCTGAGTACATCATATGGAGCATTAACAACAGCACAGAGTAGACCAACTGGGCCAAATTGCATCTATTTGTTCTGTAAACTTGATTGACAGGATTTTATGGCCTCACTCTTCCCGAAACCGTAAAATCCCAATCGAGGTCAAGGGACTTTTCCATGGTCCGCCCCTTGCCCACTCCGATTCCCATAGCAGGCGGGACGGTAAAATTCTGACCTTTGTGTATTTCAGTTAAAACCGTACTTTACCAGAAAGCCTCTGCGTAAAAATTCTTTGTAACCAGGGACATTGGAAAATCCCTGGTGTGCTGGCTAACAGGGTAACACAGTGCATGCACTGCTTGGAGAGCGGTGGTGCCCTCCCACCACCCCCCAGCAATTACAAAATACTGCACATTCTCAAAATCCTGGGAGCCGCGAGAGACATGAAAGGGAATCCACGACTAGGAGCTGACTTGCTGATGGATGGCCTTCACCTGCGGTAAAACCCATTTCCTCTGAGGCTTCCTTCGCTCCTCTGGTATTTAGTGCAGGTGTGATAAGCTCTGCTTGTTTCATCCATGGCTGTAATGGATCTCCTTGCTGACACAACATAATCCCTCAATTAGTCCACAAACTCCACGTCACTCCCTTCTCTTCACAAAGGTGTGACTGGTCTTTGCTCAGCTGGAATTAACAAGACCAAATGTAAAATGACGATTTCTTGTAGCAACCAGGTGTCCTGAATAAATTAATAATTTGGGTTTTATTTTTACGGCTTGCTTCAAAATTTAATTCTGAAATTCAAATGTGCAGCAATATAAATCTTAAACTTGAAGATCCCGTACTGGTCGTCACTATGCAAAGGACATGTTAAGTATTCTTGGGGTCCTGGACTGGTATGGTGGCACAGCGGTTAGCACTGCTGCCTCACAGCGCCAGAGACCCGGATTCAATTCTGGTCTTAGGTGACAGTCTGTGTGGAGTTTGCATGTTCTCCCCATGTCTGCATGGGTTTCCTCCATGTGCTCCGGTTTCCTCCCAGTGATGTGCAGGTTAGGTGAATTGACCGTGCTAAATTGACTCTTCGTGTCAGGGGGATAAGCAGGGTAGATGCATGGGGTTGCTGGAATGGGACCTGGGTGGAATTGTTGTCAGTGCAGACTCAATGGGCCAAATGGCCTCCTACTCTGAGTCTGTGATCAGGAATGCGCTAAGCCCCTTCAATCATCAGTCATTAAATATAATGAAGAAATGCTTTGTGGAATGTTTATCCACATTGCATTCACAATGAAATAAATGGTATTACAATATACTATGCTTAAAGGAGACTTTAATTTTGCCACAAATGTAATGTAAAATGAAAATACCATCTGATTCTGTATTGCTGCAAAATTCCGTAATTTTAACATTGAGACTGTCAGCATCGAATCATAATCAAAGATAACGCATCAAACAATGAATGCCTCAAATGCAATGTTTTCAGTGGGAAGGATCCAAGATATGTAATGTCCTCTTTAAAATACTTGTATGTGCCTGCTACCAAATCATTTAACAGTAAGCATTCTTTGGAGAAAATAAATAGAAGGACCATAGATTGCAGAAGGAGGCCATTCGGCTCATCGAGCCTGCACCAACTCTGCAAAAGAGCATCCCACCCAGAATCTCTCCTCTGCCCTATGCCCATTAACCCTGCTCATTTACCATGACGAACTCACCTAACTTGCACATCTTTGGACTGTGGGTGGCAACTGGAGCAGCCGGAGGAAACCCATGCAGACACGGTGAGAATGTGCAGATTCTGCACAGATAGTCACCCAAGGCCGGAATTGAACCTGGGACCCTGGCACTGTGAGGCAGCAGTGTGAACCCCCGTGCCATTTATTCAGCCGCACCTGAATGGTAAAACTCCTGTTTCTGAGTCAAGAGACAATTGTCTAAGTTACGTTGAGTTTTCACAGGGGCAGGATATCTGTACAGGCCCAAAGGTCAGGATCAGCAAATGGCCCCTAACTGCACAATGCCTATTTCAGTCAACAGGGTCCATCAGTCTGTTTCCCAGCCTAGGATAGTATAGCAGAAAATGGAGGCACATTCAGCCTTACTGGGCATTCAGCCTTATTGGGTAAGTTGAAATATTTTCAAACCATCTCCACCAGTTCAGCCGCATCTGAATGGATTACAATGCATCTCAAGCCAGTACAATAATTTGTGATACATACATTACACAGATTGTCTCATCTGGAGTAAAAGCACCAGCATTGAAAAGAATGGACTTAGTTTTTGCTGTTGACACTACGGGCAGCATTTTCCCTGTGGGCTTCAGGACCCCACTGTCTAATTCAAACGGTGGTCAGTGTCATGTTATTATAGTCACTTGATAACTTGTTCTAATATAAGGACACAGGGCACAAATCGCTCATAAGGGATTGGGTAAATACGTAGTGGGTTAATTTATTAAGATTAGGCACATGAGAACAGTTATATGTGAATATAAAACTTGAAGATACTAGAGCTATGCGTGTGCTCTGCTCAAAGCAAAGATGAAACTAAGACTGGATCACATGCCACATTTCCCTTCCAGTAATTTCATGCTGATATTCCATAAAGGCATATTTCAATAGGTATAATTTCCCCAAATTGGCTGGTTAGGGACCAGAGGGTGGGCTCACCATATAGTTAAGGGCAGTGGGCCATCTCTTGCAACAGAAGGGCCAGTAGGTGGCCCTCTAGCTTGAAAGCAGTAGCAGGGTGCCATTGGGGTAATGAGGCAAAGGACACCCAAAGGCAAGGATTGCAGCTGAACTCAGCAGAAAGGGGAGGCCTCTAAAAGCCTGGGAGGCTGCCTCCAGGCAGTTGCAATGTCACTAGCTGCCTGCAGGAATCTGACAGCAGATTGGGAAAATCCCAGTCGGCCTCCAAAAATTGGCCTTAAGCAGCTTTTAACAGGGGCAATCGGCTGCCCGCTGCTAGCGGATGGATAGCTTTGCTACCCGCCCCTCCTTCAATCCACTACTGCCTCCAGAAAAATAGCTTCAAAGGCAGCACGGAGCAGGAAAATCAACATGCCAGCCAATGGCACTATTATTACTGTCTGCCTCTATCCACCTTTCGGCCCATCCCTGACTTGATCTAAAGATCCAGCCCCATGGCAATCGATAAATGTTAGAAAAACATTTTTAAACAAAAACAAATAATAGAAGCCATCTCCATTTTGAGTAACTTTTCATTTTTTAAATCAAAATACACTGTATAAAGTATCTCCAGAAAACTGACAGCGCCTGCGCTGTTTAGTAGATGAAAACTAATTGAAAATACAGGGCAGTGAACTATGAGAATATTATGTTGATTCTGAAACTTCAATCCTAAACTCTGCTAGCTCAGAAAATATATTAGTGTTACAACTGAAATTGGATTATCGGGGAGTAAATGGTATTTACTGAAATAATATTATGACAGGGTTTTTTAATGAAGAATATACAAGGGGAATCTATTACAGAGCTCATTACACTATGGTGTAATGAGTAAACCCAACACTGTCACATTCACACACAATAGGGAGGTTATCAGATCAGATAATAAATGGATGAAGAATCAGCCCACATAGCACCCACTCAATTTACTGGGTGGTAATATCACTGGACTCGTGACCCACAGACCCAGGGTAATGCTTTGGGAACAAGGGTTCAAATCCCACCACAGCAGCTGGTGGAATTTAAATCTGACAAATGGAATTGTAAAGCTGTTCTCCATGACCGTCAAAAACACATCTAGTTCACTATTGTCCTTCAAAGAAGGTTATCCTGACCTAGTCTGGCCCATGTGTGACCCCAGACCCACGGCAATGGAGCTGACTCTTTACTGTCCTCTGAGATGGGTAGGTATGGGCAACAAGTGCTGCCTTGCCCATTGATGCCCACAACCCATGAGTGAAATATTTTGGAAAGACGGGAAAGAAGGGGGCGAGATGGATGGTCTCATTCTTAGTGGAGATGAAGTCTTTGGATTTTCTCATGCTTAATGTGCACAGCATTTTGGAGGATGCCCTTTGGACATTCAGGGCACAATGCCCCAAGTCTAAATAAGAAACAAAACTTAGTAATTAGGAGGCTCGAACGCTGTCAGTGTTCAGGCTTTGGTAACATTACTCCAGTAGCCTTTGGCTATTGCACAGTCACCCTCCTGCAGCCTCAGCAATCTCCTGTAGCCAAAAGGCAGCTGGTTTCTCCATTCGAGAGGCCATAGGGAATGGCTTGTGATGTAGAAGGTGATGTGGGCAGGGGAGGCAGATTCTGTGGGGGTCAGATTTCATGGCAGGGTGAACGATTTTCAGGGGGGAAAGTTGTGGAGAGGAGCAGTTGCCAGTGTAGGAGCTGGCAGATGTAAGGGAGGAAAAGGAGCATATACTGGAGGTGGGGAGGGTATGAAGGTGGGCAGATGTCAGGAGGCCAGGGGAGAGGAACAGAAAGGGGATAACATCTTGGGGTGGTGTGCAAAGGGCACCCCCCAAATACTGTGATCCCCCTTTTTCTTCCCATCCCATTGGGGAGGGGGAGTTGTTGGGGGGGCAATGCTGTAGAATCCAACCCATAGAGTTCTGGGAAAGATGGGATGAATTTGGGAAGTGACAACACACTCAAGAGCTTGGAGGAAGGTTGGATGTGGGGTGGTGGTTTGCAAAGTTTATGGGGTCAAGTATTGTACATTCGAGGAGACGGGTGTTGATGGCAGGTTTAAAGGATGGAGGGACAACACCTGAAGAGAGAGAGAACCATTAACAATGTAAGTAGGGACCAGGAAATGCTGTGCAGTCAGCAGTTCAGTGGGACTGAGGTTGAGGGAACAGGAGGTGGGTCTCAAGGGCAAGTTGAGCTCAGAGAATGCATGAGGTTAGATAAGAGAGAAACTTGAGAAAGGTGCGAGTTGAGGCTAAGTCCAGGAGGAGACTGGTGGGCTTGTGGAAGAGAGGGCTGTCGTAGTTCAGCTGATTGGATTGTCTCAATGTTAATGGCAAAGAAGCCTATGGAACTCTTCGTGGTTAATGTTGTAGGTGAGGGTAGAGGAATCGGGGAGAGGGCTTTAAACAAATGGTTTACAGCAGGGGGAAAAAACAGGGGCTATTTTTGCAATTAACACCACGGGTGCAATCTTACCGGCCGGCTGCACAGGTCAATTGGCATGGCGAGTGGGAAGATACGGTGTAAGGCTCAAAAATCAGGTTCATGCCGGGTGGTGAGGGCTAAGTGGATTTGAGGGGGTGGGGGGGCGGTGATCGGCAAAGGGAGGGTGATAAGTAAAGTTGGGAGATCAGCAAAGGGGGGGCAGGGACATGTTGGGGGGGGGGTGCATGTGCAGGAGGGTGCTGTGGAGGGGACTATGATGGGACACTCATCGGGAGGGTCCTGATGCCAGCGAACCTTGTTGCCATGGGGGGTTACACTGCCATGATGATGCCTGGGGCTGATATCAAAGGGGGAGAGGGGGTGGCAGGAGGTCTCCGCAGTGCACAGGGAGACCAGGGTGCCTGCACAATGGCACCTGGATGCACTTGTGCTGGCTTCCCTGAGCATGCATAGGCTCTGTCCATTCTCCCTGCCCCACCACCACTGACATGAATCTCCCAGCTGTCCAAAAAATTGACAGAGTGTGGGAAAATAGTGTGGACTATCTTGCCCAAAATTCCAGCGCAAATAATTCCCATATTCTCACCGCCATGACACTTCGGTAAGATCGCACCCTTGTCTGCTATTTTAAATTGTCTATATTGTTCATTGTCCAATTTTCCTTCATTAGAGCGCAATGAAGCACTTTGAGACATTATATTATAAGTGGTATATGAATAGAAGTTGTTGTTATATTTTATCAGTAATGTTCATCTGTTTAAAATGCAATAGCATCACTTAAAGGCTTTGCTTTCTGTTTGTTTAGTTCAACAGATCCGTTCTATACATATGAAATATGCATATTTTAAGGGAAATAAATGTAAAGTTACTTTAGATCCCTTTGGTTTAAAAACAGCTGCTTTCATTAGCAAGCTTTGGTATGGCATATACTTTTATTACGCAGTTTATAGATTCTAATTTCAAAGTGAATGAGTGTGTTGGAGCGAGTAAAAGTTAATAAAATGTTTTATGTAGAACAACACATGGACGTAGGTGAATTGCAGATGTGTGTGCAGTCCTGTGCCAATCTTAGGTCAATAGGGGCAGAGGTGATCCAGTTATGAGCACGTTTACCATCCCAAACCCTATAAGGACATTACACTCTGTTAGGGAGTCTGAGTTGCTGCAGCAACATGCAATTTTGCATAGAAAGTAGGAGCAGGAGGAGTCTGCTATTCATTATGATCATGGTTAATAATCCAACTCAATAGCCTGATCCCCGCCTTCCCCCACATATTCTTTGAAAATAAATATCCAAGTTTCTCTCTGGAGTTATATTAACATTAGAACCCAGCCTCTGTGTTTTGGGTGAGGGTGCTGGGATGCAGTGGGGGTGGTTTTCTTCTGGTCTCAGTTTCCGAGCCTCAACGCCTTGGCGATTCATGATGTAGTGAGGAGCTATGGATAGTGATGATAAGGGCTCTATCTTTATTACCTTCAAATGGCTGACCAGGAATCTCTGCTGCGTTGAGCAACTGCCATAGGCGTATGTTGGAAGGATTTTGTCGGTTGATATACACACTGTTTGGCTGCGTTATGAGCACAAGTTCCTTGGCCATCAAGTGCTGGATAGGGACTTGGATCTGGAACTTCTAGCTCAGAGGCAGGGATGCCGTCCACTGCGCCACAAGCTCTCCTGTAAGGTACAGTGTATAGGTCTGTAATTAATTCCAGCCTATCTAACCTGAACTTAGTGAATATGTTGCTGTATGTTAAATTTGTCCAGTTGAGGAATGCTGTGGTGAATATTTGAGATGAGATGGTAGATGGGTGAAAAAGTAATAACATCTGCTACCACAGTTGCAAAATTATAGAGGAGAAATGTCAAAGAAACTGAAAATATTTTATATATATTCTGTTGGGTTTTTTTTCTGGCCCTGCCTGTTGTTCTCAGCAGGTTCTTGGTGAGAATCCACAACTCCAATTTCGAAATGGCAGAGCTGACCCTGGAGTTGTCAGTGACAGGGTCTAGGTAAGTCAGTGCAGATTGGATGGGCTGAATGGCCTACTTTCGCACTGTAGGGATGCTATGATTCTATGATTAGAGGAAACTGTTTGCATATTCAGAGGGAACTTTTTTGTTGCCCGCTATTTAAAATTGTAGTTGTCCAGGCTGGGGAGGGAAAGGAATGGATAAATCCCTGTGTTCCAATCCCTGCTCTCCCCAGACCCTGCCACTGTCTTCTGTCAAAAAACCCTTGGTGAGTTCCTGCGGTGCATCTTGTAGATGATGCACATTTCTGCTACTATCCATCGGTGGTGATGAGAGTGAATGTTTGAGGATGGGGTGCCAATCAAATGTTTAGTCCTGGATGGGTGTTGAACTACTTGAGGATTGTTGGAGCTGTAATCACATAGTCAGGTTGAGAGTATTCTTTCACACTCCTGACTTGTGCCTTGTAGATGGTGGACAGGTTTTGGGGAGTCAGGAGGTGAGTTACTCACCACAGTATTCCTAGCCTGTGACCTTGCTCTGGTACCACAGTGTTTTTAGGTCTAGTTCAGTTCAGTTTCTGGTCAATTATTCACTCCCTCCCCACCCCTAGATATTTGTAGTGGGGGATTCAATGATGGTAATACAATGTCAATGAACGATGGTTGGATTCTCTCTTGTTGGGGATGGTCATTGCCTGCACACATGTGGTGCGAAAGTTACTTGTCACTTGTCAGCCCAAGCCTAGATATTGCCCAGGTCTTGCTGCGTTTGGACATGGACTGTTTCGATATCTAAGGATACCAATGGCCACTCAGGCAGAACTGCAGAAAATACAGGAGATGGAATGCTTTCTAATATCTTAAAGAAAATATACCCAAGAAACCTAACACAAATATATCTCGAAAAATTAAAATGTAATCTCATTCCCACTGAAAGCGTGCTTATTTTAACCTCAGCACTGGGGATTGTTGCAATAATCCATCTTCAAAACAACAGTTATGCTAATCATATTGTCAAAAAATGTTGTCTAGTTCTGCATATTTCTCAAATTCTACATTGTAATATTCAACATTAAAAATTTACACCACATAATTTCTGCAGATGTTATGTGATGCGGAACATGTGCATATTTTAAAAGCTGCCAAGAACATTCAGTACTCAAAACACAAGTTTAGGTTGGAAAGGTACAGACCTGAATAGGTTTAGCGAATACAATTAAACTGATTCTAGCTTCTGCACTGTCAGGATTCGTGTGCATGCAGAGTTTCATACAGGTGAACTTCTTGTAAAGCATAATCTAACAGTTTTACATTAAACTGAGTTCACCATGGAGTCACTGATTTTCTCTTTAGTGCAAGAAGATTGCCATCAAAGTGAGATTAGTTTTATCTGTGCATTTACCTGCACTTATGTCTGGGCTGCAGTGAGGGAGATTTACTGAGCAGTTAGGTGGTACAAAAAATGTTGAGGTATTAAGATTTTAGCATGCTAACTGGACAGCTAGAGACTGAAGGAAGTGTGCAAAATAGATATAGATGAGATCAAAGCCAGAAATTGCGAACCAGATTCATAGAATTCCTACAGTGCAGAAGGAGGCCATTCAGCCCATCAAGTCTGTACTGACTTCCCACAGAGCATCTGTGTCTTGTAGATGGTGGACAGGCTTTGGGGAGTCTGGAGGTGAGTTACTCTTGGTCTGTGACCTTGCTCCTGTACCATAACTTTATCAATACTTCTTTCATCATCAGGCCTCTTTTCTTCCTCACCTGCGACATCCCCAGTGACATTCAGTCTTTCGGAGACAATGAAAACTTTTTTGAAAGGACTTAATCAGGCAGGACAACTTGGAACTTCCTCCATGTTTTGTTCACCCAGACCCACACCCCCGTAACCCCATGCATTTACTCCACTAATCCCCGTAACCAACACACCTTGGGACACTCAGGGGCAATTTAGTTGTGGCCAATCCACCTGACCTGCACATCTTTGGAAAGGAATTGGAAAAATTCCATTGACAATCCTTGGGAAGTGGACTGAAATGGAAGTTAGAATAAAACTGGTCAATGATTTGAGAAGAAAACTGGATGTTCAACTGAACATCCCTTACAATACAATGGTGTCTATCTCTGACTAGTTACAAAACTGGATCTCACAGGGCTTGTGGAAGATCTACTCAATTTTACTTCCTAAATTATTTTCTGATTTTTAGCCATTCTTCTACTCTGTAGCCATTCTGATTATTTCCCTTTTTTTTATGTATCTCACTCTTGGGAGCCCCAATAATCCTCTACTTGGAACCCATTGGCAGCAGATTCCTGGAGGTTCCCCTCCAAGTAACTCACTACCCTGACTTGGAGATGTAGCTCCATTCCTTCGCTGTCCCTGGGTCAAAATCCTGGAACTCCCTCCCCAACAGCACTGTATGTCATGTCTCCCAAGGTCAGAATGGGATTGCAAAGGAACCAACCCTTCCCAGTGCCCCATAAGGAGCAGCTGCCTCACCCTGCAGCTGGGCAGATGTTCCAGTATAGCCCTTTCCCTCCAAATCACAGAGACAGCATTCAATTATTGGGTTTCTAAGCTTAAATCTGAACATGTGAACAGGCATCCTGAAATGTGTCAAAGCCTATGGCATGTGACAAAACATTGCAGGGCTTTACAGAACATGGGCGTGTGCCCATTTTTCTTCAGAGACATTTGGAGTCCTAATGCCCTGCTTGGCATAAATTTCATTCTCTCTCAATGAATTCTGAGAATCCTCTGATCTGGTTGGTTAACTGATTCATTATGTGGCCTGGAAAGCTCTGGGCTTCACTCCTGCAGCACGAGTGTGGTGGAACCCCCACCCACCCTGCTGTAAGGTCAGAGCTCATGTCCAAACCCCAAGGTTGGTATTGATTTGCACAGCTCTAGATATGGGCTTCTGGCACCTGCAAAGGTACATTAGTGACAGCTGCCCCACTGATGCAGCAGAACAGAGACCACCTAAGGCACAAAGGGGTCAAAGAAAGACATTTCCTTTGAAATTCTTAGGGGGTAGAATTTGATCACTCTGCAATTAATGAGCATATTCTAAGAGGGAGGATTTTCCAAGGAAATCCAGGAACCCTTCACCTATTGCCATGAGATGTAAAAGGCAGTGCTAGGTCAGTCCATGCTCCCACCCCACAGGAACTGAAAGGTTGGTTTGATCTAAATCAGGCAGAACACCTGGCAAAAAGCGGCTACCCTGTATTTTGACCCCATGATCCAGAGAGAAATGGGATGACCACTCAACTGATACCTGGGATTGGGAGGGGATTATCTTATGAGAAATATGATAATTCTGAAGTCTCTGGGCTTGCTAGCCCCTTTCCCCTCACCACCCACTACTAACCACCCCCCCCCACCATCCCCGGCCAGGAGTGATTCACTCCAGCAGGGTTTCCGACAGTTCTCCACTAACAAGAAGCTGGTGGCCTGACCCTGCTGGAGAGCAGGGAGACCATGGAGGCCTCCCAGGAGGTTGAGGGTGTCCACTTAGCACTGCCAGCCTGGCCTCCTGGCACTACCCAAAGGGCAGTGCGAAGGGAGCAGAGCTCCACTGCCACTCTGCAGTGGGGATCAGTCATGATGTGGATGTGCCGGCGTTGGACTGGGGTAAACACAGTAAAAAGTCTGACAACACCAGGTTTTAGTCCAACCGATTTATTTGATAGTAAACGCACAAGCTTTCGGGTTAGTCCCTTCGTCAGGTGAATGGAGAGTTCTGGCCTCAGACAGAGCATATAAAGCACAGACAGTTTACAGATTGCTGATTAGAATGCGGTGGGGATCAGTGACAGAGGGAGAGTGGGCAGTGATTGGGGCTGGATATTGGGGTTAGTTGGCCTGCTTTGAGAGGGGGGGAGGTGGACAGCGGGAGGGTGCGTGACAGAGGTTGGGGGGATCAGGACTGACCCTGACACACCCAGGAGACCAGCGATTAAGGCATGGGGGAAGTCGGAGGGGCAGCGATCGGGCGTTGCTGTGCAATCAGGAGGCCGGCAGTGTGGTCTAACGCGTATACACCGATCTTGGTGCTGACAGATCGGTGCATACACGTTGGCCCAATCAGCACTATGCTGCTGGCCTCTCCAGCTGGAATAGGCCCACCCCCTGTTTTTTATCGAGTCTCATGCTAGGGCTGTCTGCAGTGCATAGAATGTGGGAGATTCATTTTGAAAATCCAGCTGAAAAAATCAGCGTGATTTACTCCGGTTTTTACATGAATTCTTTCTGGGAGAATTCCACCGCTTATTTTTGAACTGTGGCTGGAATTTTACCGACACGCCCACCCAAGGCTCATAAAATCACGCCTGCGGCCAATGGAAAATGCTGTTCTGTGAGCCTCACCCGCCCCAATTCGGGGCAGGCATGCCAGTAAAATCAGAGCCTGTGTCTCCTAGTTTTAGTCTCTCCCACAGGGGGAAATTCCTTTCAGCATCCACCCTGTCGAGTCCCCTCAGTGTGTTTCAATAAGATCACTTCTCACTCTTCTAAACTCCAGCAGATACAGGCCCAGCCCTTGGCAAAGTTCTCTGGTAAAATAATCCCCCATCCAGATATCAGTCAAGTGAACCTTCCTTGAACTGCTGCTGACACATTTATACCCTTTCTTAAATAAGGAGTGTAAAACCGTATTCAATACTCCAGATGTGATCTCACCAACTTGCTGTGCAACTGTAGCAAAACATCCTTATTTTAATATTCCGTTTCCTTTACAATCAACAACAATTTCCATTGGCTGTCCTCATCACTTACTGAGCCTGCATACTAACTTTTTGTGATCCATGTATTTGGACATCCAGGTCCTTCTGTATCTCAGAGCTCTGTAACCTCTCTCCTTTTAAATAATCCCTTGCTTTTCTATCCATCCTGTCCAAGTGGACACATTCACAATATCCTACATTATGCTCTGCCAAAAGTTTAGCCAATTCACTAAACTTATCTATATCCCTTTACAGATTCCTTGGCCCTGATTTTGTTGGCACGTCTGCCCAAGGATTGTATGCTCCCACCTGAGGCCAACGGAGAATGCCGCTCTCTGATTCCTGGGGCACTCCACTGGTGACCGACCTCCATGCAGAATATGACCCATCTATGACCACTCTTTGCCTTCTGTGGGCAAGCCAGTTCTGGATCCACAAAGCAATGTCCCATTAGATCCCATGCCCCCTCACTTTCTCAATAAGCCTTGCATGGGACACCTTATCAAATGCCCTGCTGAAGTCCACATATACTACATTTACTGCTCTTCCTTCATCGAAGTGTTTAGTCACATCTTCAAAAAATTCAATGAGGCTTGTAAGGCATGATCTGCCTTTGACAAAGCCATGCTGACTATTCTTAATCATATTATACCTCTCCAAATATTCATAAATCCTTCCTCTCACAATCTTCTCCATCAACTTACCAACCACTGAGGTTAGACTCACTGGTCTATAATTTCCAGGGCTATCTCTACTCCCTTTCTTGAATAAAGGAACAACATCCGCAATCCTCTGGAACCTCTCCCATCTCCATTGATAGTGCAAAGATTATTGCCAGAGGCTCAGCAATCTCCTCCCTCATCTCCCACAGTAGCCTGAGGTACATCCCATCCGGTCCTGGCGATTTATCTAACTTGATGCTTTTCAAAAGCTCCAACACATCTTCTTTCTTAATATCTACATGCTCAAGCTTTTCAGTCGGCTGCAAGTCTGCACTACAACCACCAAAATCCTTTACCATAGTGAATACTGAAGTAAAGTATTCATTAAGTACCTCTGCTATTTCTTCTAGTTCCATACAAACTTTCCCACCGTCACACTTGATAGGTCTTATTCCTTCATGTCTTATCCTCTTGCTCTTCACATACTTGTAGAATGCCTTGAGGTTTTCCTTAATCCTGCCTGCCAGGGCCTTCTCATGACCCCTTCTGGCTCTCCTAATTTCCTTCTTAAGATCCTTCCTATTAGCGTATACTCTTCTAGATCTCTAACATTACCTAGCTTTCTGAACCTTGTAAGCTTTTCTTTCCTTCTTGACTAAATTTATTACAGCCTTTGTACACCACGGTTCCTGTAACCTACCATAACTTCCCTGTCTCATTGGAACATTGCTATGTAGAACTCCAGACAATTATTTCCTGAAAATTTGCCACATTTCTTCTGTACATTTCCCTGAGAAAACCTCTTTCCAATTTAAGCCTCCAATTTCCTGCCTGTTAACCTCATAATTCCCCTCACTCCAATTAAACACTTTTCTAACTTGTCTGATCCTATCTCTCTCCAATGCTATTGTAAAGGAGATAGAATTATGATCACTATCTCCAAAATGCTCTCCCACTGAGAGATCTGACACCTGACCAGGTTCATTTCCCAATAATATTTGGAGCATTGCTGGGGAGCTGAATTTTCATATCGAACATATACAGACTCACACCCAAAAGAGGCACAAACATTCATTGTCTCTCTCTCACAGGTACCTGCCTCTCTCACACACAAAAACACACATACACACTCACACTATCACTTCTCTCACTCTCACAACCACCCCCCCAACTCTCTCCTCACCCATAATCCCACCTCGCTCTCTCTCAAACTCACATCTCTTGCTCTGTCACCCATATTCCCAACTCTCTCATGCACACACTCACACTCCCTCTCTCTGTCCCACTCACATCTCTCTCTCTCTCCCTCTCCCATTCACACTCCCACTCTCTCTCTCTCTCCCACTCACACCTCTCTCTCTCTCTTACACCGCTCTCTCCCATTCCTGCTCCCACCTCTCTCTCTCTCTCTCCCACTCACACCTCTCTCTCACCCACACCTTTCTCTCCCACCCACACTTTCACCTCTATCTCCCTCTCTCTTTCTCACCCACATTCCCACCTTTCTCACTCTCTCACCCACAATCCTCTCTCTCTCTTTCCCTCACACACATCCACCTTTCTTACCCACTCCCCACCTCTGAAGGGGGTTTCTAATTCCAGTGAGTTGTCCTATTAATGAACATTCATGAGATGCAAATTAGGTTTCCAGCATAGATCAATGGGAATCTCCGCTCAATTTTAATCCACCATCAAAGTCAGGAGATCAAAATTCCAAACTCATTGGAAACAGACTTTTTCCATCACACCCGATTGTGAATGTTATAAAGCACAACTTTGGACTTTGACACGTTTTGGTCATTATTCTTTATGCATTTTTATGCTCAGATGTCCAAAGTTCATGTTATATGTTGAATATCAATCAATTCAAACATCTCTATATTGACCTTTTCTTGTACCAATGACAGTTGCTGATAATTTAGCCCACATAATGCCAATGGAGGTCAGCACAAGATCATACATAAAAGTGTGCGTGTATCTGTATGTGTGTGCATCAGTGTGTGTGTGTTTGTGGGTGTTTACATTTATGTTTGTGTGTCTGTATGTGTGTGTGTATGTGTGTGCGTGTGTATGCATGTGTGTGGGGTGTACGCATGTGTGTGTGTGCACATGTATGTCTGTGTATATGTGTGCGTGTGTATATGAATGGATGTCCAACGGTGTGTATGTGTGTGTGTGTGTGTATGTGCGTGTGTGTCTGTATGTGTATCTGTATCTGTGCGTATGTGTGCATGTGTGTATGTGCGTATGTGTGTGTGTATGTGTGCATATGTGTGTGTATATGTGCATGTGTTTGTGTATGTGCATGTACACGTGGGTGTGTGTGTATGTGTGCATTTGTGTGTGTGCGTTTGTGTGTGCGTATGTGTGCATATTTGTGTGCGTGTATGGATGTGTGCATGTGTGATGTGAGTGTGTGTGTGTATGTGTGTACATGTGCATGTGTGTGTGTGTATGTGTGTGTGTGTGTATGTGTGTACATGTGTGCTTGTGTACATGTGTATGTATATGTGTGTGCGCACATGTATGTATGTGTGTGCACGTGCGCACGTGTGCGCGTACATATGTGTGTGCATGCATGTGTATGTGTGTGTGCGTGTGCATATGTGCACATGTGTGCATGTGTGTGTATGTGTGTGCGCGTGTGCATCTGTGTGTGGTCTGTTTTCTGCATTTTATCCAGTTGTTCTAGTTTCATTACAAAGTCCTGTTGCAATATCTGCGACATAAATCAGTCTGCCATTTCAGAATTAAACAAGACAATGATGGCATTGTATAAATGCCCATTCAGAGCCACAGAAATGTCTGCCTCAAGCCATTCAGACCATTGTTCTGCACGTCTGCACAAATATGACTCTGGTTTGTATAATGTTCTTTATTTGTTTGGGTTGGGTGTCTTTCGATATGTAAACTAATAGACATCATGTGGCCAAATTCAGAAAATTCTTATTTCCTCATCCTCTGTTGCCAATAGCTATACTTAGAACACTGTGTGCCACAGAGACATGTTGTGACAAAATTGGGAGAGTTGTCTCACAGACTAGGCAAGCAACAGCCGACACAGATATACTCAAATAATCATACCTTTCAGCCAATGTGCCAGACTCCTCCATCTCAATCTCTGGGAAGTTTTGTCTCTCTGAACGTGAGACTCACCAAAGAATGGGGAGGGAATGGTCCTGGGATTTCTCAACACTGACTCCGGACTTCTTGAAGTCTCATGGCCTCAGGTCACACAAGATCCAGGAATCGTCCTGCTAATCACCACTTGCCATTCCCCATGGCCCTCAGCTCCGTGTTGAATAGCATTTGGAAGATGCATCGAGGGCAACAAGAGCACAGGATGTACTCTCATTAGAAATCATCAATGTCCATCACCAATAGTGGCTCGCTAACACCATTAATGATTGTTCAAGTCCTGAAGAACGTGGCTGCCAGACTGGCTCTGCAATGGTTAGTGAGAAAACCAACAAGAGGGGAAAAAAACCTACTTGACCTTGTCCTCATCAATTGACCTTTTGTGGATATATCTGTCCATGACAGGTGTTGGTAGGGATGACCATTGCGCAATTCTTATGGAGACAAAGTCCATCTTCACTCAGAGGACACTATTGTCCAGCACTAACATGGTGCTAAATGGAATAGGTTCAGGACAGATCTAACAGCTCAAATCAAGGCAGCTGTGAAGCTCTGTGGGACATTAACAACAGTAGTATTCTTCCGCAATCTGTAACTTCAAGGCTCAGTAAATCCCTCACTTTATCATCACCATCAAGCCAGCAGGCTAACTCTGTTTCAATTAGGAGTGTAGGAGAGCATGCTTGGAACAGGACAAGGTATTCCTAAAAAAATGAGGTGTGAGTGTGGGGAAGTTACATCACAAGGCTATCCATATACTAGACAGCAGAAGCAGCTTGTTATAGACAGAGCAAAGTAATCCAACAACCCACAGGTTAGATCAAAGTTTTACAATCTTGCCACATCCAGTTGTGAATGGCAGTAGACAATGAAGCAACTAAGAGAAGATGACTATACAAACACTCCCATCCTCAGGTACGATGTAGCCTGGCATGTGACTGCAAAAAGCAAGGCTGAAGTATTTTTAACCGTCTTCAGCCAGAGGTTTCTGATCTAACCTTTTCATAATGAAAAGGAAGAACATGCTAATCTTTAGTTATTATTAGCCATGACCTTAATTATTATTAGCCATGAATGGGTAACGGCCTGCCTTGAACATGGTTTCTCTCACGTCTTGGAATGATTAGATGCTGGAACATTTCCTGAAACATGGACCTTCCTAGCCAATGGGAAAGCCATCTATGTTGTTGAAGTTGTCTACGGTTGGACTCAATGTGGAAAATTTTCCCTTTCTGCCCACCACAGGAATCAGAGCGGGGGAGGGGGAGAGTGGGGAGTGGGAGGGTAGTGGTGGGGTGTGGCGGACCTTGGAAAGATCTGTTGATCTTGGGGTGGACTTTCTGGTTTCAGGGTGAGCGCAGCTGGAAAATCTCCTTCAGTTCAGTAAGTTTCATTTATGATGAGGAGAATTACAAAAAAAAGAGATAATTTCCAGCACAGGCAGGTCAGACTTCAGTAAGCAAGTAATCATAAGTATGACTGGAATTGTACTCAAACTTGCCTTTCTTGCCTCTTCATTAACTCACCAACTATCTCCAAATCCCTGGAAGCCCAGAGGAATTCCAACCTTCAGTTTACTGCAAGTACAACCACAGCTGCCAGTGCGACAATTATAGAGCAAAGAATTATAAATAAAAAGATAACAATGTAAAAAAAAATGCAATGGGACATTACACCAGTAAAAATGTAGACAGGACTTATTAGCTGGGACAAAATATTTCCATCCAGCAATGGAAATTGCAACACATAGAATCCCTACAGTGCAGAAGGAGGTCATTCGGCTCATCAAGCCTGCATCGATAACAATCCCACTCAGGCTCTATCCCATTAACTCCACATATGTACCCTGGCAGAAAGGGGCAATTTAACATGGCCAATCCACCTAACCCACATATTTTTTGGAGATTGGGAGAAAACCGGAGCAGCTGAAGGAAACGCACACAGACACGAGGAGAATGTGCAAACTCCACACAGACAGTCACCCAAGCCAGGAATGGACTCTGGGTCCCTGGCATTGTGAGGCAGCAGTGCTAACCACTGCACCACTGTGCCACCCATCTGTAGAGCAATCAACTAGTTAAACCTAGTCCAGTCATTTGTTTGTATTTTATAGAGATGTTGTTTGACGGTGGGGTCTGGACACTGCAAAACACTCAAAATCCAGCATGGGATCAATTTGTAGAAGAGTCAAAAGCTAAGTGAGCGTTTTGCTAGTTGGCAGAGTGGTCTTCAAAAACATGAAACATCTTTCTTTGTTCAATGCTTCAAGTTAGGCGCATTGACTTCCTACCTAATTCTTTGACTAATGTTGCTCAACGGAGCATTGCAAAACTGAGCCTGTGATCTTAGGTATTTTTCCCTTTTTTCTTCTCCTTTTATCTTGATTTCCCATACACCCATCATTCAGATCTTTGTGAATGATTCTACTGCACACCACAGCACTGATCTTTTGATCAACCATGGAAACCCTCCAGTGCAGAAGGAGGCATGGTGGCATGGTGATTAGCATTGCTGCCTCACAGTGCCAGGGACCTGTGTTCAATTCAGGCCTCGGGTCACTGTATGTGTGGAGTTTGCACATTCTCCCTGTGACTGTGTGGGTTTCCTCCGGGTGCTCCAGTTTCCTGCCAGAGTCCAAAGATGTGCGGGTTAGGTGGATTGGCCATGCTAAATTACTCCTCAGTGTCAGAGAGACTAGCAAGGTAAATATGTGGGATTAAGGAATAGGGTCTGTGTGGGATTGTGGTCAGTGCAGACTCGATGGGCTGAAGGGCCTCCTTTTACACTGTGGAATTTCTATGAGGCCATTCGGCCCATCAAATCTGCACTGTCTCTCCAGAAGACTAATGTGTAACTGAGTTGTGCAGCGCCCTAGCTGCACTTGCCAGCCTTCCATTCCAGCTTTTCTTTATTTGTTCATGGGATGTGTACGTCAACAGCATATATTGCCCATCCCCTCTGACAACCATGTTGTTGTGGCTCTGGATCCACATGTAGGCCAGACCAGATAAGGACGGCAGATTTCCTTCCCTAAAGGGCATTAGTGAACCAGATGGGTTTGTCCGAAATTGGCAAAGGTTTCATGGTTATCAGTAGATTTTTAATTTCAGATTGTTTTTATTAAATTCAAATATCACTATCTGCCGTGGTGGGATTTGAACCCATGTCCCAGAACATCCACCGAGTTTCTGGATTAATAGTCCAGGGATAATACCACTAGGCCATAGCCTCCCCAACACGTGAATCTTGATTGCATGTTCCAAAAAACAAACCTGTGTGACCTTTACAACAAATATATTGTGACCAGACTTCATAATTTGTACTTAGAAAAAAAATACCTTTGGTATAACACAACTTATTGGGGCAGCATTCATTGTTACAATATGATTCGATTGTAGTGTCCCTGTCTCTGGAAGAGGGACACCTGCATGGTACACTCAGGTATCAGTCTCTGCTTCCCTCCTAGGCAGCACATTTTACCTGTTCTGAAACATTGCTGTGGCTGTGTATTTCACAGTGCTTGCAGTAATCCATCAACTGGAGTATGTTTTTTAATCTCTTGAAGTCGGCACTGCCAATCCTTGACTGTCTGGTGGTGACATTGGAGTTCCTAGATTGAATTGGGTCCTTTAGTACCTGATTGAAACAAGCACTCTGCACTAAGGACTGGTCGCATAAGATCCTTCTCTCGGTTGGAAGACATTGCTGCCTGATGCCCCTTGTAAATCTTGAGCCCCTTTTTCTACATCTCAAATGACAAGGCTATTTTAATGGCTTTTTTTAAAGTTCAGGTTGGGTTCTGCCAACATCTTCTTTTGAATGGTTAGGTCATGTATGTCATATACCAATCTGTCCCGCAACATTTCATTATGAGGCAGTCCAAATTCACAACGTTCTGCAACTTGGCCAAGAACTCGGTGACAGGTTCCCCAGCCATGTTGAAGGGATGTACCCATCACCTACAAAGAGAAAAGGAAGCTAATGTGTGGGTCTAGATTCTTCATCAAAATCAGAGAATTCTTTGTATATCAGGATTAACATACATCCTTGACATCCAACAGAAAACAAAACTCATCCAAAACATAGAATCTCGACAGTGCAGAAGGAGGCCTTTCAGCCCATCGAGCCTGCACTGACTACAATCCCACCCAGGACCTAACTCTATAACCACTCGTATTTACCCTGCTAATCCTCTGACACTAGGGTCAATTTAACATGGCCAATAAAACTCACCTGCAAAATTTGGACTGTGGGAGGAAACTGGAGCACCTGGAGGAAACCCATGCAGATACGGGGAGAATGTACAAACTCCACACAGACAGTGACCCAAGCTGGGAATTGAACCCGGATTCCTGGCGCTGTGACACAGCAGTGCCAACCACTGTACCACTGTGCCACCAAAATCTGGCACCTTTCTTTCTAGTTTAATTCTAATTGTTGTTCAAGTATTCCAAAACCTGTATTTTGATGTTTTTAACCAGCTTGTAATTTTCCCAAACTCAGCAAAAATGCCCACAGCTGTTTGCTTTGACCTCATGTTGACCTGCACAGTGCTGATCTGTACTTTTCAGCTTGTTTTGATTCAGAAGGTATTCGGTGCAAGATCAAAACTGTGAAGAATTTAAAATTCAAATCCCGAATATGAAACAACTCACATCTTCGCAAATCTTTGCGGTTTCTAAATACAGAACAATAGCTTACAAGCTAATGTAACTCGTAAACCAGGAAGTCAGTGCTGCCAGTGTGAGCAGATGTAAACGTAAAGTGCTGGTATGGTGCTTCTCGACCTGCTATTTTATCAATGGCATTAAGAAATTTAAAATAAGCTTAATGCCTGTGTTAAAATAATTGATGAAGGAATATCCTTCAGTTGCTCCAAGTGCATTACTGCGAATATAATCCCCAACACACTCCATCTCCACTCATCAGAGATATCCAACTGTATCGGTCCAATGGCATTGGCTGTTTGCCAACATTTTGCAGCAATTGGTAGGGGGGAAGCAGGGAGAGGGATCCACTGCCACTCTGCAGCGATCAGCCTGGACGTTGCTGGTGGTGGGGGGTGGGGGAGGGTCGGCAGAGCAATTTCTCGGGCTGCCAGCCCCCGCGATTGCCGGGGGGGTGCTGCTTCAAGTTGCCTGACTATAATGATAATCATGAACTCTCGTTCAAGTCAATTACAAAATCCCAGCTTAAAATGCTGGCTATTTCAGGCAGACCTTGCCACTCAACCCTTCTTCTATACTTACAGGTTCCTTTCCATCCTCATCTATTTCTCATATACCAATGTGTCATTGTAAGAAGTCTCACAACACCAGGTTAAAGTCCAACAGGTTTATTTGGAATCACCAGCTTTTGGAGCGCTGCTCCCTCATTGAGAGTTTACTTTGTTGGAATCTGTTGTCCTCGCAGGAGAGGAAGGAGGCAGGCAGGCCTGACCATTTGGTGGATTGGCATCACGTCCAATACCAGCTGCCTTCCTGCCTCCACAGGATGTAAGTTCTGGGTGGGAATGCCTCATAATCGACCTCGACTGCACCTTTACTTGAGTCTCTTTAATGGCCAATTAACAAGCTTCCTCCTCAGAATCTGTGCAATTGTCCCACTCCTTTTTCAGACAGCGAGCTGCTCACCTTCCGAGAATGGAAGATTTCTCCCCTGTTTTATTGTTGCTTTCCATTCTTGCTGCCTCACTCCAGAACCCTCCTGTCCGGGCACCTTCCTACCTGCTACTTGCTTCACTGTCCACCACCTAAAGCAAACAAACCACTTTAATGTCCATGCGTCTGTTTGAATCTGTGGGATTACAGCATTAATAGTGATTTCTACACTATGGGGTCTTTCTCATTGATGCACCATAGAAAGCATTTTTTCTGGTTGTATCACAGCTTGGTATGGGCTCCTGCTCTGCCCAAGACCACAAGGAACTACAAAAGGTCGTGAATGTTGCCCAATCCATTAAGCAAACCAGCCTCCCATCCATTGACTCTGTCTACATTTCCTGCTGTCTCGGCAAAGCAGCCAGCATAATTCAGGACCCTATGCACCTCGGACATTCTCTCTTCCACCTTCTTCCTTCGGGAAAAAGATACAAAAGTCTGAGGTCACGTACCAACCTACTCAAGAATAGCTTCTTTCCTGCTACTGTCAGACTTTTGAATGGACCTACCCTGCATTAAGTTGATCTTTCTCCATACCCTAGCTATGACTGTAACACAACATTATGCACTTTCTCGTTTCCTTCTTTATGAACGGTATGCTTTGTCTGTATAGCGCGCAAGAAACAATACTTTTCACTGTATGTTAATATATGTGACAATAATAAATCAAATCAAATCAAATCAAAATTTACTGAAAGGATAATTACCAGATAGCAAATTACTTTCTTCACCAGAATGACTTATTCATTTTAAGCATCAATATCTTGGGAGTTACTATTGACTGTAAGTTTAACTGGATGGACTATATAAATACAATGATGCAGCTTGTACCAACAAAGAGCAAGTTGGAGGTTGGGAATTTTGTGTCAAATAATTCACTTCATGACTCCCCAAAGCCTGTCCACCATCTACAAGGCAGAAATCGGGGGTTTGATGGTATACTCTCCACTTACCTGGGCGATTGCATCTCCAACAAGAAGCTTGACACCATCCAGAGTAAGGCAACCTATTTCATTGGCACCGCATCCATCATATTAAATATTCAACTCCTCCAATGCACAGTAGCAACAGGCTGGGCCAGCATTTATTACCCATCCCAAATTGCCCTCGAGAAGGTGATGGTGAGCTGCCTTCTTGAATCACTGCAGTCCCAGTGTTGTAGGAACACCCACAGTGCTGTTAGGGAGGGAGTTTCAGGACTTTGACCTGGCAACAGAGAAGGAATGGAGATACAGGGCAGGATTTTATGGCTTTGCTGGTCCTTATACTGTAAAATCCCGCCCAAGGTCAATGGACCTTACCATGGCCAATTCCTCGTCTGCTCCAATTACTGCACCGGGCGATGCGGTAAAATTCTGGCCATGGTTCCAGGTAAGGGTGATGGGGAGTTTGCAGGTGGAGGGAGTGGGGTACAGCAGGGGTAACACGGAGACAGGCTTCCTGTTCATTTTAAAGCAGTAGGTGGGCTCTCGAAGATGGAGGGTGAATCAGAGGCCTTCCTGAAGGGGATGGCTTGGGGGGGAAGGGGCGCATGGGCTGAGTATAAGGGGGAGGAGGCATGGGGAGGAGGAGGGGGGTTGTGGGATAGGGTGGGTGTTGTGGGGGTGGGGGGGGTGGTGCAGGAGGGTGCGGGGAGGCAGGATGTGGAAAATCTGGGCCCAGTCTTTGAGTATACTATAATTGTTTACAAAGCAATTCCTGCATTGTGTTTATGATGGTTTGTTAGTAAAATGCAAACCGATTATTCTTTCTCCTAAGAGTGTAAAAAGATTGTTGCATTTGCTTTTGCTGCTGCATTTTGATGGATAGAATAGCAGCAGGAAATGACATTCCCTTGGCTGGTAATTACTGACAGCTTCAGTGATGCCAGAATCAAGCAAATCCAATTAAACCAATCGCTGTAATCCAGGATTGTGGGAGTGCTGCCCAAAACCATTTTTCATTGCAAATTAACCATTAGCAGCACTAATGCAGACTCCAAATTGGGCTGAATAATGTCAGACAGTGTGGAACCGCGGACACGAGGGAAAGGCAGATCTCTACGACAAACGTAACTTCACTGAGGCGGGGGAAGGAGAAATTTGACAAGGCCCGAAAACTGGTCTGAAGGTGCACGATTACCTGCACCCGTTGGTTACAATGGGGCAGCACCCAAACTTCATGTGGCCTCCCTAATTGAGTGGTAGTTACATACTAGAATAGAATCCTACAGTGCACAAGGAGGCCATTTAGCCCATTGGATCTGCATCGACCACAATCCAACCCAGACCTCATCCCCATAACCCTAATCCTCCTGACACTAAGGGGCAATTCAACATGGCCAATCCACCTAACCCGCACCTGGAGGAGACCCACGCAGACTCGGGGGAGGAATGTGCAAACTCCATACAGACAGTGAACCAAACTGGGAATTGAACCCGGGAGCCTGGCCCCATGAGACAGCAGTGCTACCCGCTGTGCCACTGTGTAGGCCCGCTCTGAGCAGTTGTTGACGTTGCACATCTCAGCATGAGGGTCTTGGCTTGTGTGAAGCTCACATCGCTTAAAACTGGTCTGCACTGTTCAAAACCAGCCTGTGCCTCTTTAAGGGGAAATGTGCTCTGTCTGGAGGAGGTGCTGAGACAAGCAGCAAGAAGGGGGAAAGTGACTCAGACAGCTTAGAGAGTGTGCTCCAAGATTCTCTGGTGCAACACTGGATGTCTTGGTGAAGCAGTGGATAGGAGGTGAGAGTCCCTCTTTCTGCAGGAAGCCAGGAGCCTTCCAGACAGGTACTGCAAGGCAGTGGGAGTAAATAGCCAGCACTCTGCTAGCGGCACAGTGGTTAGCACTGCTGCCTCACAGCACGAGGGACTCGGGTTCAATTCTGGCCTCGGGTCACTGTCTATGTGAAGTTTGCACGTTCTTCCCATGTCTGTTTGAGTTTCCTCTGGGAGCTCCAGTTTCCTCCCACAATCCAAAGATATACTGGTTAGGTTGATTGGCCATGCTAAATTGTCTCTTAGTGTTTGTCAGGGGATTAGCAGGGTAAATACCTAGGTTTACTGGGATAGGGCCTGAGTGGGATTGTGCAGGCTTGATGGGCTGAATGACCTCTGCACTGTGGTGATTCTATAATATGATTCTCGATGCAAGCAGTGTAGCCCCAAGAATTCAGATGCAGTGTGGGAAGAGGTTTAATAACTCCACATGACTGATCAAATTCAATAACTGCATCCTAAAATGTCATATCCTTATCAATCAACCACTCACCTCACACACTGCACCACAGTCACTGACACATTTGCCTCTGTAGGGTTCTTAGATGAGGACTTTGATTTGGTGGTGTTCGGAAAGGGAGACTGATGGGTGCGTGTAATGGTGCATTGGTGCAGATGCAGGTCTGCCAGTGTCAGTAGTCGTGGTGAATGGGCATGGAAGAGACGAGCACCAATTTGGCACAGGACTTTTCATAGAGCTTGGAGCCCATTTTTGTCAGAGTGGAAGTGATGGCTCTAGGATAACGTAGCTTCTAAAGGCCAATGTCTCAGCTTCTGTCACAGCACAAGCGGAATCCATCCAATACCAGCACGCTGTGTTGGGAAGGCCAGACTGAGGTCACAAGATCTCAGCTTGTTGCCAAGAAAGCCCAGACTGCAGCCAGCATGGTTTAGATACTAGTGCCCAAAGGGGCTGGCAGGGTTACAGAGTAGCTCAACTATGAGGCAATAGTGGTATTATCGCTAGATTATTAATCTAGAAACTCAATGTTCTGGGGACAAGGGTTCGAATCCTCTCACTGCAGCTGATGGAATTTGATTTCAATCAAAAATATCCGGAATTAAGAATCTACTGATGATCATGAAACCATTGTCGATTGTCGTAAAAACCCACCTGGTTCACTAATGTCTTTTACGTAAGGAAATATGCCGTCCTGGTCCCTGATCTGGCCTAAATGTCATCCAGAGCCACAACAATGTGGTTGTCTCTTAGCTGCTCTCCAAGGGCAACTAGGAATGGGCAATATATTCTGGCCCATCAGTGACGCCACAGTCTACAAATGAGTTAAAAATAACCTGCCTTCCAGATGCCACCTCTGGTGAGATGAGAATTGCCCCAGGTACCATGAACCCCCTGTCCTTTCTTAGGATGACTGCCTGTCGCTCTGTCAATGCCCTTGCTATTGTCTATCAGTCAGGCAGCCCAGACTATTGCTGAGATGGTGCACTTTAAACCCAAACGGCATCCTGCAAGGCCACCTGCAGTCTCACCTTCCACCAGCTATACTACAGCCTTTCGATTGGAGAAACTGTGTGGGAGAACTCGGCCAGGCTAAAGCACTCTCAAGGTAGACACTGAGCGAATGCATAAGACTGATTGGTTGGCTTTCGTATGGAATATTGGATGATTGATAAATTTTGGTAGAGCTAGTTTGGAATGGTTCTTTTGTGATAGTTTTATTTCAGAACCATGACAAAGTGGATGCTGTGAGGGTGAGTGATAGAGAGCAGGGAAGGTGTGACTGGTTTAGAAAGTGGATTTGAGGTTACATTCAATGCAAATCATAGTTGGATGAGGTAATGATGGGTAGCCTGGCTGGAAAGGGGAAATGTTGGTTGTCTCCTCCCTTCCCCTTTCTCCTCTTCTTTCTCTTCCATCTGTTCCTCTGCTACTTGCCATATTCCTGGTGGCAAGTTCTCTCTGAGGATGTGCAGGACATAACAGATCATGGGTGGGATTTTCCACACCCATCAAGGTCTATTTTGGTGGGGCAGAGCTGGCCCGCTATTGGCCAGGAGTGAGATCTTCCAGACCCGCCACTGTTAATGAGGTTTTTCAATTGTTTGCACCCTCCGCTGCCAGGAAACCTGCCAGGGATCGCCATCGACAGGACTGGAAGATCTTGCCAGCAGGAGCGAATGGAAAATCCATTGCATCACATGCTCTGGTGTGTACTGCAGGGTTCCTGAGGAGCGGTGTCAGCATCACTCTCATGTTGGCCATGAGTGGTTGAATTGTAACAAGAGCATAAGGTCATGAGAAATAGGAGCAGGCCATTCAGCCCATCAAACCTGCTGCCCTTTTCAATAAGATCTTGGTTAATGCTATGAGTCCTGTGGAAAGTTGCAAAACCAAAGAATCCAATTTATTGAACAACCCCAATGCGAAGATCTTGGTTAATGCTATGAGTCCTGTGGAAAGTTGCAAAACCAAAGAATCCAATTTATTGAACAACCCCAATGCGAAGACCATTGGACAAGATTTCACTGTTCATAACTTTAACATTGAAGCAAAATCCACACAAATTAAACAGGGATTAACAGGCAAACTTGTACATCGCACTTTGAATAGCAGATTGATCTCATGGGTTTATGAGGCAATCCACTCAGAGAGGATGGCAGCTTATTGGTTGTTCTCAGCATTGTAACGACACAGTTATCCTAATGGACACCTGATGTTTAGGGGAAGCGGAGGTGGGGGGAGGGTGGTGGGGGCTGAGTTGTGGGGGAGGGGGAAGGAGGAGGAGGAGGAGGAGGGCGGGGGGGGGGGGAGCCCACCACTAGGGTTATATGCATTTCTGAGGGAATGGCCGCATCATTACAGCGGGAGAGGGTTGTGGGAGTGGGGATGAGGCAGGAGTTGGGGAGAGGTGGGGTTGGGGGGGAAGAGAAATATTGAGCAGTCACCCTCTCAGAGGAGACTGAGAATGACTTCCATCCTAAATGTGGGGGTTTGCTGTGCATGCTTCAATGGAATGGGAGCTGGGGGGCACGTTAGGGGGGCATGATGTGGGCGGCTGGAGGAGGGATTCAGAGAGGCTGGCATTGCCAAGGTCTCTGAATGGAAGGCCCTGGGGTGCGCATCAGATGATCCTCTTCCCTGTGGGTGCAGGAGGGTGCCCTGGACTTTTCCATGAGATGGAGGGGCAGCTGGAGTGAGATCCAGAAGGCTTGCTGACCTCTGGCACTTGTGGATTCCCGCAAGTGCCTGCACCATGGAGTTTGCACATTCTCCTTGCGTTTGCGTGGGTTTTCTCTGGTGCTCCGGTTTCATCCCACAGTCCAAAGATATGCGGGTTAGGTTGATTGGCCATGTTAAATTGACGGTAATATCAGGGGGATTAGCAGGGCCTGGGTGGAATTGTGGTTGGCACCGACTCGATGGGCCAAATGGCCTCCTTCCGCACTGTAGGAATTCTATGATTCAATGTAGTTGATGCCTAGGCAGCTCATGCCCTCAGACATGGATGTCATGAAACATGGAGTGGACATCCCCTACCATGGAGTGCATGCCCTGAGCTGGATGTCACCCTCATTGTATTGGCCTGATTGTTGCATTATCTCCTTGGAAGGAATGCAATGGGAATCCGCAGTTGGACTTGCACTCGGAGGAGGGATGTTGATATCCCTCCCTGATATTCATTACTCTGCTCTTGCTGCTCCAGTAGCTCTGGGACAACCAGACCCAGGGACAAGTCATCGACCAAGGGCTCATCAGAGTGATGGGCCCTGGCATCCCTCCTAGCACCGGCTCCCCTGGGGCATCCTTGTCTCTGCCTGCAGTGGATTTTCAACTGTGTGGTGCTCACCATTGAGTGACTCAGAAGCCTGCCGAGGTATGAGTATCTACAGGGTGTGGGTAACAGTTTTGGAGGCCTCCTCAGTGCTAACCTCTGATCCTGAAAGCTGCTTGTGTCCCTCTGTGGAGGGACTGGGCTGGCTGAAATCAACTGTATGGGAAGTGAGATGGCATTATTGCAACACAGGTGAGCAGAATCCAAACACACGTGAGGGTGGCTCCATGGCTGGATGCGTTGAAGGTTCTCACTTTTGTCTCTTGCCCCTATCTTGCCGTCAGCACAGATGCGGTTCTCTCCTCGCCAGCCAACTCAAGGGCTCGTTCCTCAGTCAGAGTGAGGGCTCCCCTTCAGCTTGGGCATCAGCCCAGCAAGCAGTGCCCACTCACAATTCTTCTCCAGCTTGATGAGATGAATGGGGAGAGTGTAGGCAGAACATGTGACGGGTCACGCGGTAGAGATGTGTGGCACACATGACTAGTGAATGGGAGCAGGGGAGCAGGGATGTGAGGAGGAGAGGATCCATTGGGGAGTAAGCTGGGTGGGTGGCATCAGGGTGAGGGTTGTGACCCTGTGAGGTGGCTGGGAGTGAGATCACTGTGGATGTTTGGTGCGTGAGTTATTAGGTGCGGGTGGACACATGGGAAGGGTGATTTACCCTGGCTGTTCAAAGAAAGTCATTCATCTTCTTCCTTTACGGGATCTCCATCCTCTTATGACGTGAGCTGGCACTTGTTAGTGCTGCCACCGCCTCCCATGCGGGGTTGGTGATCTCACTGGCAGGCTGCCTACCCGTGTGGGGGTAAAGGGTGCCCAACCCATCTGCTCCAACCCATCCAGTATCTCCACCAGGCCTTCCTCTGAGAAAGGTGGGGCCAGGCTGCCATGGCCCCTGAATGAACATGGCACAGATTTAAGAGATGTGCTCCACTGATTCCTGAGCGAATCAGAAGCAGGAGACCACCAGCACGGTGTGAAACTCAGCAAACATTTTCTTTAAAGTGACGGAAGATTTTTCTCCACTTTTCTTGCTGAAACAGACATGTTTAAAAAATATCCGAAGATTTTGCCCATTGTGTCAGAGACAAGTCAAACAGCTGTTAATCCTTGAAAACAGTGTGTTTAATGGGTAACAAAGAACAAAGAAAATTACTGCATAGGAACAGGCCCCTCGGCCTTCCAAGCCTGCACCGGCCATGCTGACCGACTGAACTAAAACCTCCTACCCTTCTGGGGACCATATCCCTCCGTTCCCATCCTATTCAACAGGATAATGCACACGACTGTTTCTCTTTGTTTGCTAGGAAACAGGGGATGTTTGCATCTTTTATTCAATATGAAAGGGGAGATGTTTGGATGTGAAATGTAACCAGTCCGATCGACACATCTCGCTTTCGGTAATCATACAATTATGCCATGAGGGTGCCAATGGAGGCAGACATCTTAGGACCAGCTCAAAAAAACCGCTCACTTGGAACGTACTGATGAAGGCTGCTGTCCTTGTACCATTCCATGTTCAGGAGGCTAAGCACGTGACCAGCTGATGGCAGCTACTCTGTATCATCTCTCTCTCTCTTTCTGCAGATTGTTCAGCAGACACATGTCTGGCATTAGGCAGAAATTAGGGGCGATGCAATAGAACGTCTGTTTTTCTCTCAAAGTAATAGCCAACTAGCGAAAACACATTCTCACCAGTTGTACATTTCAAAATGGTGCGCTGCTAGAATTTCATTACAAAGGCTTTAATTACCAAAAACAACAGGCACTTTTCAATCTTTGTGCAAAGCAGAATTCAACTCCTGAGAGAGACAGAGACAGAACTTCTGTGTAGCAAAGCAGGCAGATACTTGAAACATGAAAGAGCAATAAAGGCTCCAACAAAATAATTTCGAGTTATCTGATGTTTTTAATCCCTTAAGCAATACACCAGCAACACTCTCCCGCTCCCACAGTTGCCTGACAGAGATCAGAGAGTAACTCTGCGGGGAACACAGCCATGAGTCTGAATCCAATCACTGTAATACCACCTTACTAAAATGGACGGCATAGCTTTGATCAGTACCTGGATCAGCAAAAAAATGTACAAAATCTTCCTCGCAATGTATGCGTTTTAAAACACCTGGACTAATGAGACACTGCCATGTCACACAACTATGTCACCGGTGTGTAAGAGAATGAACACACTGAGTTTTCCAACTACCCGAAGCTGCACAAAATGAATGCATGAAAATGCGATGGTTCGTGTCATCTGATTATTTCAAAGGAATGATATTTCAGCGAAAGGCTGGCAGCAGCATTTTGGTTAGGAGACGGAGGGGTATGCACCCCCTTTTCCTCATGGTGACATCCAGGGCCACAATGATGTGTGACAGTGTTTAGAAACCAACAACACTTCAGTTAACCTCAGCACGTGCTGCCTTCTGGCCTGTAGGTGGAGCTCCAGAGGCACAGCAGGTCGACGAGGCTACACTGGGGACTGCGCAATACTTCAAATTCACCCACAGACCCGGCATCCTCAAAACTGTCTCCAGCTGACCAGACCTGGCAAACTGCCTCCTGGGCTGTAGCAATTTTAATCAGACAATTGGGGTTGGCCCAACTGAGTACAAAGTTTCTGATTAAGGGCCAAATTGATGGTCCAATCAGGGAACACCATGCTCTGTACTGAAACAGGGGTGTCAGTTCCTCTGGCACTCCAGATATAGACAGCTAACTGAGACCACTCTGTATGGGGTTGTTGGATCTTACAAATAAAGGGATTCTAATGAAGGGGCTTCGGCCTCCGAGGACTTATTACGTGGGCCCATACTGAGGACTTGAATCCCATAATGGCAAGCGCTGGTGCCTCTCTTCTGATAAACTGGCTAGGGCTTCACTAAACTGAATCTGTTCCTATCCATCCCGTCATTCCCAGAGAATTATCTGCAATGGATTCTTTTCCCATTCCCACATCATTGTCTCTGGAGTTCACCATGGATCTTTCCTTGGTATTTCTCATCTATATCCTACTTCTTGGAGATACCTTCCAAAGACACATCAAGTCCTACAAATATGCCGATGACATAGCACTGATCTCTCTGACAGCCAGGATTTCTTACTGGATTTGTCGCTATGCTTGTTGAACATTCGGAGTGGGATTTTCCAGCCACACTCGGCTCAAGGCCGGAATTTCCTCCCGAGGCTAAAGGACCTCTGCGTGGTCCGCTCTGCGATTCCCGGGACGGGTGGGACAAGAAAATTTCACTCTCAGTGTTGAATGAGTAGAAATTTACTCCAATTCAAATATAGGGAGGATAAAAGCTGCCTTTAATCCCAAACTCTGTTCACTAACCACCAACTCCATCCCTTTCCCAGATCACTGTTGGAGCTCAGTTAGACAAGTTGTAACCTTGGTATCCCATTTGCCCCAAGTTGAGCTTCTGAACATATATCTGTTCCTCCACCCAAGACCTCCATAATATCATCTCTATATTTGCCACATCTCACTTGCTGCTGAAACCCTCTTCCCTATCCTTATTATCTCTCGATTCAACCCGTCTAATTCTCCACTGGTGCTCTCCCTTGCACCTTATGTAAATTTAAGTTAATCCAAAAGGTTGATAGCCATACATTCAGTCCTGTTCACCCGTCACTCCTATATTCACTGACCTGCAATGCCTCCAGGTCCAGCAATGCCTGGATTTTAAGATCCTCATCCTTGTTTTCAAAACCCTCCCTGACCTTGTCCCTCCTTATCTCTGAAACCTCCTCCAGCCCTGTCGCCCGGGCTGAATCTACCATCTCTGTTCTCTTGTGTATCCCTGATTTTCTCTGTTCCACCATTCCTCTAAACCCCTCTGCCTCTCCACCCTTTCTCAGATTCCATTTACTCCTATGTATTTGGCCACATAAAGTTTAAAGTTTATTTGTTAGTGTCACAAGTAGGCTTACATTAACACTGCAATGAAGTTACTGTGAAAATCCCCTAGGGGATTTTTGGCACCTGTTCGGGTACATTAAGAGGCAATTTAGCATGGCCAATGCGTATCTTTTAGACTGTGGGAGGAAACTGGAGCACCTAGAGGAAACCCATGCAGACATGGGGAGAATGTGCATACTCCGCACAGACAGTGATCCAAGCTGGGAATCGAACCTGGGTCCTTGGCATTGTGAGGCAGCAGTGCTAACCACTGTGCCACTGTGCTGCCATGTCTTTTTATGAGTCACCGTCAAATTTTTTTCAATAATTGTCTCTGTGAATTACTTGGGACATTTTACTTTGATAAAAAAGCTATGTAAATGCAAATTCCTGTCCTCCAGACCCTATTCATATAATCCTTACAGGCAGCGGCTTGGGGATTCCTCCACCACTCAATGTGGTTTGAGGAGCTGGGGAAAGGCAGATCAAGGTGACCCAGCAGAAGTTCTTTGAAATATGATTCTATTCTTGGCCCATTGCCAATGCATTAACCACAACCTTCAGGTAAATCACACTCCCAGCACTAGGTCAAATATCAACCTATACAGGTAGCAGAGTGAACACGCCATTTGGTACAGTGGGTGGACATGGCAATGCTGATCCACTGTTACTAATTTCACCGCCATTCCACAGATTTAGTCTTATAGGGTTGGCCACAACACCAATCACCTGTGGGCAGAACCCCAGCAGTGATTTTATTGTTGAGGAAATGCTTTGGGAAACTCGTTCATTCAGATATCAGTCAGTGCAGTTGGAATTGCTTTGTGTTGCACCTGTATTTTGAGTATAAGACAGACACAAAACACGTTAAACAGTGAGATGGCCTACGTCCAAACTTCCAATCCACCCAGGCGTTGATCTCACTGCCAAGTTCATGTTTCTTTCGGTGCTTGGACTAATTTCTGCCCCAAAATCGCTGAACGATCTCCAGAAATTTTCCGTTGGGAATAGACAAAGGACTGGATTTTCCAGCAACCCAAACCCCTCCCTCACCATCCCAGCAGGTTTTCCAGAGGCATTTTGCATGGTTTACACATCCTGCCAAGGGGGAGCCTGCCACGGAGTTGCATGGACAGGGTGGGGGGTGGGCGGAGGTCGCCCTTGGTAGGTCCGGAAAATCCTGCTGGCGGGAAGGGCTGGAAAATCCTGCCCAAAATGTTTAGCTGGCTTCCACTGATCCTGGCGACATGCAAGTGGAGCAGAGTATGTGTGCTCGAGTACAATGCATGTAAGAAAACCCTGCATTACGTGATCAGCCAAGGAAAGAAACTGTCTTCAAGGTGACACATAACTGTAAGGTACAATTTGGCAGCCGGAGAAGAAATAATCTTCAACAGAAACTTTTGAACAGGAAAGCTCAGCATCATGATAAAAGGAAAACTGTATAGATTATTAAAAAATAAATAACAGATGGCTGGGAATATGTTTCAGCATGTAACACTGTCTGGATTCAGTTGACGGAATAAACCAATTTGCCTTTCACCAGTGTTACAACATTGGAATTGACTCCCAGCTATGCTGTTATTCTCCATACAAACTAATTGATTGTGAGCATTTTTGTAAAGAAAGACTTACATGTATATACTGCCTTGCACAAGCTCAGAACGCCTCAAAGTACTCTCAGACTAATTAATTAAAGCCACCGTGGGAGACACAGCCAATTTTCCCACTGCAAGCTTCCACAGGCAGCAATGAAATGAATAAATGAACATATTGGATGTGTTGAGGTTGAGATGGTAAGACACAACCTCTGTTTACCCATTGATCTGAATGATTTTGATACAAGTTGCTGTGTCTCCGGCAGTCCTCTCCTCTCCTCGATACTCCCAGTCAGTGCTGCACACAGCAGAAGGCCCTAGCAGTGTTGATGCGGACCATGTGGGATAGAAAACCTGCGCCACCTCCAGGTCTCTTCAAGGAAATCACCACAAAAGAACATTGATACCACAGCAATTATTTTAAACTGAACAGCAGAGCATAGGGATCCCAATGAATGGAGCATTGACGATATTCAGGCTGAATAGTAACACATTTATTAGTGCCACAAGTAGGCTTACATGAAGTTGCTGTGAAAATCCCCTAGTGCCACACTCCAGAGCCTGTTTGAGAGAATTTAGCACAGCCAATGCACCTAATCCCGCATGTCTTTTGGACTGTGCAAGCACCTGGAAGAAACCCATGCAGACATGGGGAGAATGTGCAGACTCCACACAGACAGTGACCCAAGCCAGGAATCGAACTTGGGTCCTTGGAGCTGTAAGGCTGCAATGCTAATCACAGCGCTGTCTGTGCTGAAGCTGGCTAGGAGGAGAGATGCCATGGTTCTATGGGCGCCAGGGGACAAGGACACCTACAAGGACACCCTTGAGTCCAACAAAGGAGATGGTTCTCTGTGTCTTCAGGCCAGCAGTGATAGAGTTCAGTATTTGAGAAAAACCTGCCTTTCTCAAATCCCAGCACCTCTTCCTCCCTCATATCTGGCAAGATGAACGAGCTGCTGATGGTGTGACCATAGATCTGATCTACCAAACCAACTCACTTCTCCGCACAACAACCTTCGCCTCATGCTTTCAGACACCCAGGAACCGTTACCTGCCCAGTTACAGCGGCCTTAGGAGGGGGAGAGAGACCAACAGCACTGACAAAGAGACACTGAGTAGGATTCTCCCCAAGACTGGAAATCTCATCCTCCCCCCCCCCTCCATGTAAGTGGACCTTTGAATGATCCGCCAAGTTATCTGTGTCGCTTGCTACAATTCCTGTGGCAGGCGAGACAGGAAAATTTCGGCCACTGTCACTTAATCTGACACTTGCAGCCAGCAGCTCAGACACTGGCACTGCACTTATCTTGGAGGCTGGTCTGGAGTTGGGTTTGGCACATGGTGCGTTGGTGGCGTGGATGGGTTGTAGACCAATGAAGGTGAGAGGGTGGTTCATTTGTTAGCTGGTGCCAGATGAACGGAGGACTCTGATGTGGAGCCCAGTGGGTAGGATATAGAAAAGCGCTGAATGGACAAAGTGCTGAGTGCATCGGCTGGCCTGCTGCACACACTTCTGTCATTGTTAGGGAGCATGGAGGATATGGTGTGGAGCTAGCCTTCACCGCATTCTCTGCTACACCTCCCTGTCTTACAGCAGACCTCTTGGAATTATCGCTGCTGCCCCCTTACCTGAACCAGCCTTTGTCAGGACACATCATACATTCCTTTGCCACCCCTGCCACACTGTCAGGCAGAAAAAAGAAATATAGAATCCTTACAGAGCAGAAGGAGGCCATTTGGTCCATCGAATCTGCACTGACAACAATCCCTATCAGATCCTATCCCCATAATCCCATGTATTTATTCCATAATTCCTCTAAACTACGCATCCCAGGTCATTAAGGGGCAATTTAGCATGACCAAAGCATCCAAGCATCACACCTTTCGATTGTGGGAGGGAACTGGAGCATCCGGAGGCAGACACGGGGAGAATGTGCAAACTCCACAAGGACAGTGACCCAAGCAGGGAATCAAACTCAGGTCCTTGGAGCTGTGAGGCGTCAGTGCTAACCACTGTGCCCCTGTGCCACCCATAAAATACTTCCAAACAATTCTCCAGGCAGCTTTCCAAGAGAAAAAGTTCCAAAAAAATTGACTTACATGAAATGATTGCTGAGAAGAATAGGAACTTCTGTACAACATTCTGAAACAGCTTTGAATTTCTGACTGATATTTTAAGTGTGACAGTAAAAACGTACCAATGTACAGAAACTGAAGCAGTCATTGTCATAAGGTTCTAATGTGTCACAGGAAAACCTTTCAAGAGGAACATTCTGTCCCAGATACCTCTCAGAGTTAGATGCAATGACAACTCCATTGGACCTGATTCAATGAAGAGGAGTTTGGATACACACGAGTGAATTTTGGACCCTGGATTCATTCCTAAATATAACTTCGTGGTGTCAGCGGTAAATGGTTCTGAAAGAGTCACATCTTATTACAAATAGTTCAAACGACTTCACTTACAATGCATTCCCTTGAAATGCAGCAACTGATGTTATGCAGGTAGACATGGCAACATTTTGCAAGGAGGATAATCTCCAAACAGTAACAAGAGGGATGCAGTACACTGGTTGGGGTAGCAGTGTTGGCAAAATATCATACTTGAGGGAACATGTCTCTTTGAAGAGTGTCCTAACACCTTTAACGTTCTCCTGGTCCAGCCAAGATCAATCCAAAATCTTATCTGCAAGGAAGCATCTCCAACAGTGCAGCACTTCCTCAGTTCTTCAGCCAAGTGTCAATATGAAATCTCAAGTCCTATTGTGTGAACTGACCCCACAACCTCCTTATCAGAGTTTAACCTGTCACAAAGGAGGCAGGCCAAGTAGTCTGCGAGAATAGTGGGCTGCACTTTACACTTGTCACCCCCCCTCCCAAACTCCAAACCCTCCCTATTGCCAGCATCCAGTGGACATGCTTTGAGGAATGAACGGCACAATGGCATTGTGGTTAGCACTGTTGCATCACAGCATCAGGGACCTGGGTTCAGTTCTGGTCTTGGGTCACTGTGTGTGTGGAGTTTGCACATTCTCTGTGTGTCTGCTTGGGTTTCCTCCGGATGCTCCAGTTTCCTCCCACTGTCCAAAGATGCGCAGGTTAGGTGGATTGGTCATGCTAAATTGCCGCATAGCATCTGGGGATTAGCAGGGTAAATATGTGGGGTTATGGGAATTGGGCCTGGGTAGGATTGTGGTCATTGCAGACTCGATGGGCCAAATGGCCTCCTTCTGAGCTATGATTCTATGAGGAGTGACATCCCAACCACTTTCTTACCCACTTCTCAGCTGTTCCCCCATAATACAGGGTGAAGAGAAGAGATTGCTGACATTGGCAGTCTGCCCACCTTATACAAATAAATATTGACTCCAATATTATGCCACTGCGCCCTAATAGAGTTGGTGTGGGCAGACAAGTGGGAGTGGGCAATCCATCCATTCAAAAAGATTTTAAATGATTGGGAAGGATAAGGGAGTTATTATCTTTGGGGGTGGGGTTGGGAGCGGTAGTGGTTGTGTGTTCTTTGTGCATCGGGGGAATCTCCTCCTCCAAAGGGAACCTCCTCCCCCTCCTTTTACCCACCTACCACGTCTGCAAATGTTGCCTGCCAATCCCCCAAGGATGGGACCACCCTCTCAATGAGGGACAGTAGTTCCACATTTCCCTTGTTACTGCTGCTTGCAGCATGTTACAGCTCTGATTGGAGTTCTTCTTCTTCCATTGGTTTCAGACCAACTGTAATGACTTCAATCAGGCCATTGCGGTTGGCCTATTGGAGTGTGAACTCCCTGATTAAGGTTCCAATTGATGGGCCAATCAGGGAGTCTTTTCCTTGTACTTAACCAGAGTGTCAGTTCCTCAGACACCTGTGCAGGTAGATTGCTGACTGCTAACACTCTGTGTACTGCTGTTAGAGTTTGTAAATAAGGGATTTTGGTGAAGGGAGTTCTGCCTCTGCAGACTTATTACACCAGTGTTTTAGTGAGGCAGGAGTTATGATCCTCCAGTAAAATCCAGCCCAAGTATGACCACACAATCCATTCCTGCAGATTCTGTGGGTTTATATTTACTTCCTGAATGTTGTCCGTTTCCTAGGCAGGGGCAAAGAGGAATTTTGCACACCCATGATGGAACCCATTTCATTTTCCTTTGGTTCTGTAACTGGCGTGCAATCTTACTCCGCCCCAGCCTTTGTGCTTCACTAGGTGCTGCTCACTGCCTGCAGTGACTTCTACCCCTTTATGTACAGGGATAATGTGGGTAAATATGATGAAGGCATAACACAACGTTAGTAATGAAGTCAAGTGATAATGTCAGGTGACATGGTGGCACAGTGGTTAGCACTGCTGCCTCATAGCACCAGGGACCCGGGTTCGATTCCGCCCTCGGATTGCTGTTTGTGTTTGCAGGTTCTCTGTGTGGGTTTCCTCTGGGTGCTCCAGTTTCCTCCCACGCTCCAAAGATGTGCAGGTTAGGTTAGTTGGCCATGCTAACTTGGCCTTTAGTAGTGGGGGGACTAGCAGTGTAAGTGTGTGGGGTTAAGGGGATAGGGCCTGGGTGGGATTGTTGTCAGTGTAGGCTTGATGGACTGAATGGCCTCCTGCTGCACTGTAGGGATTCTATAGTTTATGATGCAGAAATAGAGAGCCACATGGTTAAGATTTCCTTCACTTATCTTGAGTTTGGATCTAGATTTCGATATAGAAACTATAGCACTGAACACAGTTATAACACAATGCATGGTCCACTCCAAGTTACAGCAGAAACCTGTGGTTTATTTTTTTCATTTGCAACAAATAACAATTTCATTGCAGCCACACACAAATCACTGAGGTCACATCATCCTGTGTTACTCAAAGAAGCAGAAATATGACTGGCAGGCCCTCTACTTAGGAAACAGCACCAATGTTTACCCTGGAAATGATCAAATCAGATTCAGATTTGGTAATTATGTTTGCATGATTTTAAGGTATCTTACTTTTCCTGAAATCAATCAAAGAAGAATGAATTTACCCACATCACAAGAACAGCACAGGGCAGATTTAGGTCTGATCAGTTTCAATTACAGCACTTCCTTACCCCGTGGTCCTGAATGATCTGATTACATCGGATTTATGTCGACCACCCAGTCACTCTGCAATTTCCACCATTATCTCAAACCTGTGTCTGTTTAACAGCAGGGTTTTAGCCTCACTGTGTTCTGATAGGTGGACCTAAGTGTGCCCAAATCCTGGCAATAGGAATAGCCAAATGAGACAGAGGATGTTTGTCTCTTGTTACAGAATCGTGGAGATTTACAGCGTGGAAACAGGCCTTTCGGCCCAACTTGTCCATGCTGCCCTTTGTTTTGTGATTGCAAAGAAGGTTACTTTGTCATGTGAAGTTTCAGATGAATCACTGTAAATCATCATTTTATCATTGGCAGAAATGGAAATGAAAGCAAATGCTTTTTTTCTTCTTGGAGCACCCCGCTGTGATCTGGAAGGTACTGCCTGAACTGTGATAAATCATTCATTAGCAATATTGTATGGGCTTGAGTCAATTCCTGTACAAACCATCATCTTATTTCTTACAAAGAAGAAATTTCTATTCAGGCACATTCTAACCACCCAACAGCCACCTTACCTACACAACATTGTTCTACAATAAAGCCACATAGATGCAAAGCACGTATGTTCAAAGGCTCCAACAGCAAATCAAACGTGAGGCTGAGGCATACAAGGGACCATTTCACAATCTCATTGTTCTGGTGGTAAACCATGTTTTCAGAGAGCATGGGTTGGAACACGGATCATTTAGAATCACAGAATCCTTGCAGTGCAGAATGAGGCCAGGAATACGATGGCAATGAATGGCATCAGATTCCGCGGGTGAGATTTCCGGCCTCCCAACCGCATGTTTCCCAACAGTGGGAGGTGGTGCGTCATTCGCTAGCGGTAGGATTCTCTGATCCCACCCCTGTCAATGGGAATTCCCACTGACGTCACGCCATGCCGACAGGAAAACTGCAGACTGGGGTGTGCTGCCGGCAGGACTGGAGAAACCTGCTGATGTGAATGGCCAGAGAATTCCGGCCCACATTTTCCATCATTATCATCTTGTTCCTACTCACACTATAGGTATCCAATAGTGCTAGGGGAAATGTGACGTGGTAAAAATTATTGAAGTGGGTACGCACATTTGAGGGCAATTGATTTCCATAGCAGTGAAGTTGGTTACTGTTACTGGAGAGATCAACGTTGTTTTCAATCTTCTGGGCTGCTTAACCTTTAAGGCATCTCATTTCTGTAGTCTTTCCCAAGTTTGAGTATGGATGCTGCTGGGACCCCACTGAAACAATGTTGTTAGACATGGTCCTGGGAATGCTTCCAGGTTAATCAGATAGACAGGAAGCCCAAATGCCACTTAATGTGCTTTAATACTGTTTATATCAGATTCTGGGAATGCCGTTAAATTTTCTCACTTTGTGGTATGCTCCACCCACACCTGAAGTCTCCCAGAGCTTTCTCAGCACAAGAATCCCCCTGTGATATAATCTCTACATTTTTATCCTCACCCACCCATGTCCCACCCCATTTCTCCCAAATCTTTGGGACTGATACTGCACATTGATACCAAACTCTGGAGACACAGACACATTGCTGTATAAAGCCTTGGATTGTCCTCCCAATGTTTTTAAGCCCCAGCCTCTTCTCCCCATTGCTGTGAAATCCAACACCTGCCTGTGGTGAAACTCAGTTCAGCTGGGGTCCAAAAACAGGCAGAGCTGTGGAATTCAGTTCCCATGTCATTTGATGGAAAAATTGCTATACTGTCTTTTATTTATTCATGGGATGTGGGCATCACTTTCTGGTCTAGGCTTTATTGCCCAGCCCTGAGAGCATTTAAGTGTCAATCACATTGCTGTGGGTCTGGAGTCACATGTAGGCCAGACCAGATAAAGACAGCAGATTTCCTTCTCTTAAGGACATTAGTGAGCCAGATGGGTTTTTACAACAGTCAACAATGGTTTCACAGTCATCATGAGATTTTTAACTCCAGATTTTTATTGAATTCAAATTTCATCATCTGCCGTGGCGTGATTTGAACTACAGGTTCCCCAAAGTATTACCCTGGGTCTCTGGATTACTCGTCTAGCGACAATACCACTACACCATTGCCTCCCCTATTTATTTATGGCTTATTTAGTCAACCAACCATTGAATTAGCCAAAGTTTATTACATGGTATGGTGGCACAGTGGTTAGCACTGCTGCCTCACAGTACCAGAAATCTATGTCTGGTTCCCGACTTGGGTCTATGTCTGTGTGGAGTTTTCACATTCTCCCCGTGTCTGCATGGGTTTCCTCTGGGTGCTCTGGTTCCCTCCCACAGTCCGAATGACTGCTGGTTAGGTGCACTGGCCATGCTAAATCCTCCCTCAGTGTTCCCAAATAGGCGCCAGAGTGTGGCGACTAGGGGATTTTCGTCTTGTGACACTAATAAATGAACTAAACGTGACATGATGGAATGCTATTATTAAATACTGCATCCTCTGACACCTCCTGAGCAACAGGAAATCCCCTCGTACAGTCAGACTATATCCACCACATCTGTCACTTGAAAGCACCATGCAAGCACAGACTTTGTCACATTTCCACCCGAGTCTCAACTATAATGTGAAACAGAAACAAATCAAAGCTGCACATGTCACTGCAATGAAAATATAGCTGGAGAGTGTTTCTGTTCCCCGTCCGCATGCACAGGCACCGTACAGGTAAAGTTCATCTTAACTCAATTCTATTTGCTTGGGTTTATCTGCCCTTGAACTTGATGGGCCCAGTCGTTAGACTCCACTTTCTTTACGCTGGAAATTCAGGACTGAGGCAGGTGGCTGTTGGATGGACCACCCACCTTTGGGCTTCCTAGCTGCTTTTCCAAGAATAGGAAGACACAAAGTCCATTAATGTGTTGGAGGTTGTGAAGAAATGGTCCCTCTTTTGCCTTGCTGCTTGAGCCCTCAGATGGCCATAAAGATGTCACTCAGCTGCCATTTTTGTAAAATAGGAAGCCCAAAAATGAACCAAGATTGAGATTTTTACAAGTTTGCCCACGCTAGTGGCACAGTGGTTAGCACTGCTGCCTCCCAGCACCAGGGACTCAGGTTCAATTCTGGCCTTGGGTGACTGTGTGTAGTTTGCACATTCTCCACGTGTCTGTGTGTGTTTCCTCCAAAAATGTGCAGGTTAGTGGATAGACCATGCTAAATTGCCCCCTCATATCCCAATTGTTTAGGTTAGGGGGATTAGCAGGGTAAATACATCGGCTTATGGGTATAGGGCTTGAGTAACATGCTCTGTTGATGAGTTGGTGCAGACCTGATGGGCCAGATGGCCTCCTTTTGCGCTGTAATGATTCTATGATTCCAGTCCAGCTGAAACCTCATTCAGATTCTATCCTCGGGTTCAATGCTTATCCCCGCCTTGAAATTGTATGTTAATGACCCCTATCTATTATGATACTGAAAAATGAATCAAATTAATATCCAATTAAGTTAAGTACCCTTTAATTGTTAAATGATCCATTTGGTCTTTTCAAAGTCTATATCAGTGACACCATTACTATAAAATACTGCAGCCAGACAAGCCGCAAAATACTGTCATCATTTTCAGTGTAGGACATAAAAGTACAATCAAAAGAGCTTAAAGCACTAAAATTAGTGCAGTTGTAATTCTTTAGTCATTTTCCTATTCATGTAATCGAGCTCCTGACCTTTAAACACAATGGGTACTTTGATTACTGCTGGTGAGCAAAAACTTTGTGGAAAGAATAAAAGCTGGAAATATAGTCTGAAAGAGAAAATTGTGTTGTTGTCCTGTTGTTGACAGCTCAGTGGTCGTACTCTTGCCTTTTGCATCAGTGGGTTCATGTCACACACTGGGAACTTAAACTCATAATCCAGGTTAATATTCCACTGTAGCCCTGAGGGAGAGATGCAGTATAGGGGGCGCTGACTTTCGGATGAAACATTAACCAGAGTCCTGTCTGCCCTGTTGGATGGATGGAAAAGATCCCATGGATCTTTTAAAATAAGAACATGAGAATTTTCCCCAGTGTTCAAAGGTAACTTCAGAACCAGCACCACTCAGATAGATTATCTAAGGGTGGCACAGTGGTTAGCATTGCTGCCTCACAGTGCCAGGGACCTGGGGTTTAATTTCCAGCTTGGGTCAATGTTTGTGTGGAGTCTGCAGGTTCTCCCCATGTCTGCATGGGTTTTCACTGGGTGCTCTGGGTTCATAGGATAGAATCATAGAATCCCTACAGTGCAGAAAGAGGCCACTCAACCCATCAAGTCTGCACTGACATCAGTTCCACCCAAGCCCTATCCCCGTATCCCTAAATATTTATCTGTGAATCCCTCTAACCATAGAACAGTACAGCACAGTACAGACCTTTCGGTCCTCGATGTCGTGCCGAGCTTTGTCTGAAACCAAGATCAAGCTTTCCCACTCCCTATCATTCTGGAGCGCTCCACGTGCCTATCCAATAACCGCTTGAAAGTTCCTAAAGTGTCCGACTCCACTATTACAGCAGGCAGCTCATTCCACACCCCAACCACTCTCTGAGTAAAGAACCAATGCATCCCAGGACACTAAGGGGCAATTTAGCTTGGCCAATCGACCTAACCCATACATCTGTGGACTATGGGAGGAAACCAGAGCACCTGGAGGAAACCCATGCAGTTATGGAGACAATGTGCAAACTCCACACAGACAGTGACCCAAACTGGAATCGAACCCTGGTCCCTGGAGCTGTGAAGCAACAGTGATAACCACTGTGCTATCGTGACAGACGGCTGGTTATTTTGATTGGCCATGCAAAATTCTCCCTCAGTGTACCCAAACAGGCACCAGAGTGTGGCGACTAGGGGATTTTCACACTATCTTCATTGCAGTGTTAAGGTAAGCCTACCTGTGACACTAATGAAATAAAAAGAAAATCATTTATCTCATTGCTGTTGGTGGGACTGCAATGTGTGTAAATTGACTATAACATTTCCCTACTTTACAAAAGTACAAGGGGTGGCGGGAGGTGACGTAGCGGTAATGTCACTGGACCAGTGACCCAGAAGGCCAGATTAATGCTCTGGGGAGCACAGCTTCAAATCCCACTGCAGCAGCTGGTGGAATTTAAGTTCAACTAATAAATCTGGAATTAAAAGCTAACTGCAGCGATAGTGACCATCTGGTTCACTAATGCCCTCCAGGGAAAGAAATTTGCTGGCCTACATTGTGACTCTGAAATGTGCTGAAGAAGCCACTCAGTGTAAGGGCAGTTAGGGATAAGCAACAAATTCTACTCCTTCTGGTCACACATGCATCCTATGAAAGAATTAATAAAACACATCTGAAGTATTGGCTGTAAAGTACTTTGGGATGTTTTGAAATCATGAAAGGCAGCTAACAAACGCAAGCTTTTTTTTTGAAAAGTGTGAAATAGGCCTGCCACTGATCTTTGGATGGGGTTGGGAGGTGGGGCGGGGGAGCAGTGATCGCTTCCTGCTTTCAAGTCGATGTGAAAGATAGCTTTGACCTTCTTGTGGTATTTTACACTCTCATTGTTAAACCCAGCTGACCCAAACAGGAGCGGAACACATCCCAGTCTGCGTTTTTTACTTGCTGTTTATGCCTCACTTTTGTTCCTTATCCTCCTGACTCATTCCTGGCTTATTTTTTTCTCATTTGCCTTCTTCTTGTCTTCAGTTTGTTGCTCCACCTTCCATTCATTCTATTTTTTTCAATACAGGGACATTATATGAAATTAGAAGCGGCACACTGGCACAGACTGGACCTACCTTGCATTAAGTTGATCTTTCTCTACACCCTAGCTATGACTGTAGCACTATACTTTGCACTCTCTCATTTCCTTCTGTATGAACAGTATGCTTTTTCTGTATAGTGAGCAAGAAACAATACTTTTCACTGTATACTAATACATGTGACAATAATAAATGAAATCAAATCAGTGGTTAGCATTGCTGCCTCGCAGTGCCAGGGACCCTGGTTCAATTCCCGGCTTGAGTGAATGTCTGTGCGGAGTCTGCACCTTCTCCCCATGTCTGCATGGGTATCCTCTTGATTCTCTGGTTTCCTCCCACAGTCCGAAAGACATGCTGGTTAGGTGCATTGGCCATGCTAAATTCTCATTCAGTGTACCGGAACAGGCATCGGAGTGTGGCGATTAGGGGATTTTCACAGTAACTTCATTACAGTGTTAATGTAAACCTACTTGTGACACTAATAAATAAACTTCAGAATTATTCATACTATTTCAAAATGAATAAACTGTAACAGGCACAAATAGATCAAATTTGTGATAATAATTCTGAACAGTGCTGCACATTTGAGGCTACTCCTGCCTTACCAGTTGTGTAAACCCATGACTCATTCCAACATCGATATTTGCCCGTACATTTCTACTTCAGAGGCACTTTGAAGTGGGTCCTACATACTTCAGAGCTGGCAAGCAATCTGCTAAATGCTAGTTTATTAATCTTTAGCAAGTTGTATCTCATTTAAAATTCCACAGATGTTTGACTGAAGGATTGACTGCCAGAATTGTACATCTGCTGACAAGTAATAGCTACTTTTTCTGAAAGACTGAGTGCTGAAAAACAGCAGATTGGCCACAGAATAGTTTGAAAACATTAACTTTCCAGTTTGTTCCGATCTGTATGAGCAGAACTGAAGGAGCTTGCGAGGAAAATTGCTCCTCACTGTTCATGATTTGATATTCCCCCAAGTGTCAAATTAATTGTGAGGAAACTACTCTTTGTTCTTAATTTATTTTAAATAAAAAGGCTATCTTTCTACGTGAGCAGATAACCTGCTCCCAAATGCCAATATTGAGTTTTTAAAGTTATAATTTTATTTATTAATGTCACAAGTAGGTCGACATTCACACTGCAATGAAGTTACTACAAAAATCGCCACACTCCGGCACCTATTCGGGTACACTGAGGGAGAATTTAGCAAATTCACCTAACCTGCACATCTTTGGATGATGGGAGGAAACTGGAGCACCTGGAGAAAACCCACGTAGACACGGGGAGAACGTGCAAACTCCACACAGACAGTGATCCAAACCAGGAATCAAACCAAGTCCCTGGCACTGTGCGGTAGCAGTGTTAACCACTGAGATACCGTGCCACCCTAGACCTCGGTTGGTTGGAAGCAAGTACCTTGGATTAGTTGTGGAGTGACATGTATCTATTTTCTTCTGCATAGCTAAACTTGGGATGGAGTGGCCTTTTCCTCTGGTGCACATTGAAGGTTGTTGGTGATGAGAAACTGGCATTTGGCTGAATTACTACACAGCCCCTCATGTCCAGTTTTGATCCAGGCAATTTGGGCAGAATTTTCCTGTCTCGCCCACAATGGGAATCGTAATGGGCAGGGGCCAGGCCATGCAAAGGTCCATTGACCTCGGTGGGATTTTCCAGTCTTGGGGCGAGCACACCTGGAAAATCCCACCCTTGGGCTCCACTCAGTAACCAGCATGGTTGGCACGGTAGCACAGTAGTTAGCACTGTTGCGTTACAGCATCAGGGACCTGGATTCAATTCCCAGCTTAGGTCACATTCTCCTTGTGTCTGCGTGGGTTTTCTCTGGGTGCTCTGGTTTCCTCCCACAGTCTGCAAGACGTGCTGGTTAGGTGCATTGACCTGAACAGGCGTCGGAGTGTAGGGGAGTTTCACAGTAACTTCATTGCAATGTTAATGTAAGCTTTACTTGTGACTAGTAAATCAACCTTTACTTTAAGTCAAGAAACACTCATGCAAACACATGCTTTATTATTTCAGGATGTTTTGCCAATGCATCGCACTTAACCAATGTCTCCTGTTCCTAACCCTTAAATGTACTTTGTATTGGCAACCTTAAGTCATATTGCAGGACTACTAACTGATGATGCTGTCGTACAAGTGTTCTCTTCAACTTCACATTCATAGTCAATGATTTTGCATGTACTCCTTTGGAGGTGCTTCTGAATTTGCATGATTGAGTTCTCCAACACAACGTTCTGTAAAAAAAACCTTTAAGGGTTTTTTGTTTGGCAGAGCATTTGAAGTTACAGTTTTACTTTGAAAGCAAGAGCTGTTGGCATTTGGAAGCATATTCTGCAGTCTTAGCATTTGGACTTTCACATTAGTGAACATCTGAATGAACCTCACTTGGATTTCATTAAAAGCAACAAAATACTTAAAAGGATTGACAGGATAGATGTAGGTAAGATTGAAATGTCTGTAATGTTTCTTTGACTGTATTGGAGCACCTAAGAGTGCAGCATGAACTATGTAGAAAACTTGAATATCATTGCATTTTGAAATGTTTGTGTAATAAGTCCTCGGAGGCAGAAGTTCCTTCACTAAAATCCCTTTATTTACAAGTCTGACAACAGCATACCAAGTGCTTTCCGTTAGCAGTCTACACTAGGAGTCCCAGAGGAACTGACACGCCTGGTTATATATAGAGCTAGAGGCTCTCTGATTGGCCCATCAATTTGGCCCTTAATCAGGGAGTTTATATTCTCAATTACCTGATCAAAGTTGTTTCAGTTTGTAATGTTTTTTCAGGTGCTTTAAGAATAAAGTATATTTTTGCAAAACAAAAATTTCCCCTGTGTAATAAAAGCAAAATACTGCGGATGCTGGAAATCAAAATAAAAACAGAAAACACTGGAAAACCTCAACAAATCTGGCAGCATCTGTGGAGAGAAACTGAATTAAAGCTTTGGGTTTCACATCCAAAGATGTGCAGGTTAGGTCGATTGGCTGTGTTAAATTGCCCCTTGGGGTCGCGGGGTTAGTAGATAAATATGTGGGGTTTTGGAGATAGGGCCTGGGTGGGATTGTTGTGGGTGCAGCCTCCTTGGGCTGAATGGCTTCCTTCTGCAATGTAGGAATTTGATGATTCTAAAGGATACAGAACTGTTTTGCAGAAGGATCATGTTGACCTGAAACATTAACTCAGTTTCTCTCCATAAATGCTGTCAGACCTGCTGAGTTTATTCAGCATTTTCTGATCTTTCCCCCAGTTGGGGAGTCTACAACCGGGAGACACAATTTCAAGATCTCGGTCACCTAGGACCAAGATGAGAATTTGTTTTACTTGATTCAAGTGTGTGCGAACCAAACAAGAAAGCCATAAAATTCTCATAAAGGAATTGGGAATGAAGGTGTACACAGGCTGAGCGCATCAGAATTAACAAAAGAAGAGCTAAAGGTTCCCCAAAAGATGTGGACTATACGGAAGACCAGTTTGGAATCAGGTTAAAACTCTGGATTCATCAACCAGAGTTCATATCATTTCAACAACAGCCTACTGTTGTTGGACACATAGGCTACTTTGTCAGCAGATGCAAAGAAAAGGATAAGTAGGGGATTTTTCAAACGTAGAGTTAGCACACCATTTGATGTGTTGGTGATCACATCAATTCCCATGGAAACATTCCCGAAAGATCTGCTAAACAAGCAAACTGTATAATGTTGAAGAACTACTAAAGGATGGACATGAGTACAGAGCGATCCTCACGGGTTGATGAAGCTTAAAGGGCTTAAGCACAACTCCAATTGTAGGTGCACTTCACACTCAGAGACTGCTCACTCACCTGAAGAAGGTGCGACACTCTGAAAACTTGTGCTCCCAAATAAACCTGTTGGACTTTAACCTGGTGTTGTGAGACTTCTTACTGTGCTTACCCTAGTCCAACAGTGGCATCTCCACATCAGGAACAAGTGCCAGGATACTACCTCTGCAGATTCTTGGAGATACGTACCTATGACATGGAGGGCCATGGCGAAGGTTACTATTGTGATTTGATTTGATTTATTATTGTCACAGTTGTACTTGGATACAGTGAAAAGTATTGTTTCTTATGCACTATACAGACAAAGCATACCGTTCATAGAATATGTAGACATAAGGAAAGGAGAGGTAGTGTTACAGTCATAGCTAGGGCGTAGAGAAAGATCAACTTAATATAAATCCATGCAAAAGTCTGATGGCAGCAGGGAAGAAGTTGTTCGTGAGTCAGTTGGTATGTGATCTCAGACTTTTGTATCTTTTTCCTGATGAAAGAGGGAAGAAGAGAGAATGTTCAGGGTGCCTGGGGTCCTTGATTATGCTGGCTGCTTTTCCAAGGCAGCGGGAAGTGCAGACAGAGTCAATGGACGGGAGGCTGGTTTGTGTGATGGACTGGGCTGCATTCATGACCCTTTGTCACGGCCCTTTGAAGTTTCTTGTGGTTTTGGTCAGGACAAGAGCCATATCATCCGGATGCATCCAGAAAGAATGCTTTCTACGGTGCATCTGTAAAACTTGGTGAGTGCTGTAGTGGACATGCCAAATTTCCTTAGCCTCCTGGGAAAGTAAAGGCTTTGGTGGGCTTTCTTAACTATAGTTTCAATGTACAATGGTTCACTAATGCCATGTGAAAATCGAATGCCCTGGAGTGCAGATACAATCAATCCTCCTGGGTGTCACACATGTTCTACATAATTGAAACTAAAGGTTCAACAATTGGCATTTTGTGACCTCATGCTGGTGACAATTCATGGAAACACTTTGAAACCACAAAGCAGATCAACCTCAGAAATGACTCCTATCATCTCAGTTATGACCTAACATTGAGATATCCAGAATGTTTCAACAAAGGTGGCCGTGTTAAGGGAATGTTACATTTGCAGGAGAATCAATTGATCCACCACATAAGTATAACATCTACATGCAAGACAAATTGAAGATCACTCTAGCAAAATAGAGAAAGATGGCATCAGGAGAAGAACACAAGAGCATACAGATTGGTGCAGCCCAACCATATATGTCATGAAGGACGGATCATTGAGAATATGCCTTTGAGATATGTACGCTCAATCTGACTCATTCACACAATAGTGCACGGACAACATGACAGTTGTGCTGCTTAACACAACAGGCTTTTGGCCGGATTTTCTGCCCCCCTTGCCCAACCCCCACCCCGGCTTGTTGTCTGGCAGCGGAGACAGCTCGACATTCGCCCCGGCGAAATATTCCACCAATATCTAAGATGCTCTGTGTGGCTCACCTGTCCCACTGCTGGGGAACCCTCTGTGGTGGGGTGGGTGGGGGAGTTGCCTTCAGCGGGACTGGAAGATCCCAACAGCAGAAAGGGCTGGAAAGTCTCACATTGCTTGTAGGTGGTCTGTGCTTATTGGAGCCTCACATGTGAAAGGTTGGAAATTCCACCTCTTAATTCTTAGCTGAGAAAATGAAACTTTTCATTCAAAAAGAATACCGATCAGGAGAATGGGTATTTGACCAAAATAACTCAAAAAATGACAAATGTCCTCAATGTGGTGGCCAAACATGCACTCTTACCACTTTATTTTATCAATGTATCCCCATTGGAAAGATTTATACATGGGGAAGCTGGTAAACTAATAAAGGTTTCTTAAAAAGTCAGCGAATGTTCAGTAATCATGCCGTAACTTAACGCGATCACTTCAACTGCAGACAGTTCTGTGGACAGTGAATGAGTGAGCAATTGCTGCTGCAGACTTTCAGATGTCCCAGACGATGTAAATTTCAATTAATGCCCAACACACACACACACAGGCTCATAAAATGCAATGTCTTTATAAAATTATTTTTACTTTCCCAGTAAATCCACAGGGGATTTCTGTGAGTCATTCCTTTGAAATCTAAAACTAACAACACCCAGTCAGCAGTGCCAATCACCGCGTATTGAAGAAAATAATTTATTTAAAAAAAAGAAACGAAACTTCTGGAATCCAACCCACAGCAACACCGCTGCTGCACAGCTGTTCCCAATACTGCTTTCAATTCTGTAGCTGTAAACTCTCAGAATTAGTCTGTTCTGTCTGCAGCAACTGAACACGGGACATCTGCTCCTCCGCCTGGCTTTCTCCCAGATACCAAGCTCCTCCTGGCCACGTCGATTGTTGAAGACATTGGAGGTAGATCTTGCCTCTATAGAACAGGAGACAGTGAGGCAACAGCCTGTTATTGCTCTCCTGATATTGAAGAGAATGGAAATCAAATTTGGAAAAGGTGTCAAACGGACACTTGCTCCCAGCTACCCCAAAAAATCAATCTTTTTGACAAAGCAATTCGACTAAATCAAATTAACTGAGGGACGATTAAAAAGGGGAACCCACAAAAGGAAGGGAACTGCCTGAAACAAAAGACAAAGCAGAAAGGAAACTTAAAACATCAAGCTAAAATGTGATTAAAGGGGTCAATAATACACCCTAGCCCCTGTGGTACCCAGCAGGCACAAGAGGCTTCAACAGTGCCTTCGGACACCTCATACTCCCTCTCCAAGGACACCTGGCCGCGAATATAGCCACGGTTGAGGGGCAGGCGGTCGGATTGGATGATCCCCCTTGATTGCCCGCTGCCTGGACCTGTTTATGGCGAATTTGGCCAGGCCCAGGAGCAGGTTCATGAGGAGGTCCTCCGCCTTCCTTGTCCCCCTCTGCATCAGGCGTCTGTAGATCAGGCGCGTGGGACTGAAGTGCAAACATCAAGAAGAGGTTTGTAAGATAACTAAAAAGGGAGTGCAGCCTACAACATTTAACGTAGACATGCTCCACAGACTGTGCAAGGTTATAAACAGGGCATGTCTCCTGGCAGCCCGTGAACTGGTGCAATCACTGGTTGTACTGTACTGCTGCATGCACCAGCCTCCACCCCAGGTCCCAGGATAGTGGGGCAGGATCCCTCCAAAAAGGGACCTCCACTGGGAACCTCTGCCACCAGACAGCAACAGGGCCCGCCAAGGTGTACCCGGGCAACAGGCGAGGACATGACAGTGGAAGGTGCGCAGCAGCAGCCCGTACAGGAAATCCCTCTGGGCAGTACAAAGTCAAGGTGTAGCCTATTGAATCAATTGAGGAATAAATGATGCTGGAATGTAAATCTGTAATGACCTCAATGAGGCCTATGAGGTTGGCTTCTTGGAGTATGAGCTCCCTGATTGATATACTGTCCAATCAGGGAGTGTTACCTGTATACATATTGAGGAGTGTCAGGTCTACTGATGTTCCAGATCCTGACTTTGTACCTGAAGCACTCTAGGAGTGGAACTGAACTTGTAAATAAGGGGATCTGGTGAAGGGACATCAGCCTCTAAGTATTCATTTCAAATTCCTTCTGTCTCTAACTGATGTGGAAAAAACAAATAATTTTTTATTTCAGAACTGTGCCATTGTTTTCGCTAAAACTACAAGAAAAGCTTCACAATGACCGCATTGTTAAATCACGAACATACAAACATATGGACCAGGAGGGACAGTTGACCATTCGGCCCCTCAAGCCCACTCTGCCATTTCACAAGGGCAGATAGTAACCTCGAATCTACATTCGGCCGGCCCCCAGATCTCACATCACCCTCTTGCTTACCAACAGCCTAACCATCTCTGCCTTAAAAATATTCAAAGACAGAGTTTCACGACCTTCTGGGACGAAAAAGTTGACCTTATCTCCGTTTTAACTGGGTGATCCCTTATTTTGAACAGTGACCCCCTAGTTCTAGATTATCCCACAAGAGGAAACATTCTCTCTGCACCCACACTGTCAAAGACCCCTCAGGATCTTATATGTTACAATCAAGTCGCCTTTGACTCTTCTAAACTCGGGCGGATTCAGTGAACTGCAGCTGACCAGGTCCAGCAATCTTAGGAATTCAGAAAGCAGCATTATGGTTGCTTTTCCTTGTTCTTTGTTCTTTGCAATGTGGCTGGAAATCATTGCATTTATTTAACAAGGAATCAGAGTTCCTGCACAGCTGGTATCAAATGCTGATGTGACAATAACATTGACGCATTACTGAATGAGCCATCCTTCACGGATTTGTTTTTAAGTAGTAGATGATAAATGCTAATCTCTTCTCTTCCCCAATCCCTTTACACAGCCAACAACTCCAACGCGTTAAGATGAGCAAACCTTATTCTGTGAAGACTTTCAGCTGTTGACGCTGTGAAGGTCACCAGCGGAGTATTCTGTGGCTTTACGTGACTTCAAAGGTGTTTCAAAAGCTGACGATTCTTAAATCTGTCATGAATGTGAGAATCTTACATGCAGCCATTACAGTAAATTCAGGATTTAGACAAACAGTCCACGTATTTCCGACTTATTCCTTCTTCATGCAGAAAAATGCATCATGTGGAGTCCTTTTCACATTAGAAGTGTGATTTGCATAGCTTTAAAAGAACACTTACGCTGAAGAATTTCACTCTTCCCAAACTGCTCAAAAGTAATTAATGTAATACACCATCAAAATAAATAATAAATAATGGCCCAAGGCCTGTATCCTTGTTGTTCCTTTGGCTCTGCATTTCAAAGTTTTGGCCACAGTGGGTGGGGTGTGTGAAAGACGGGCCCTCCTGAGGAGAGATATTCTTTGGTCTTTCGGTAAAACTTTTCTCAGCTCTGCAGGCCTGTCGTTCTTTTCTTTCTGGAGTTGTCTGATTTGTGTCCTTGCTGTTACTTTCAAGACTTTACCATTGGCACATTTGGTAGCTCGCTCGCACCGCCACTGAAAACACTTGGGGAAAGCCAACCCGGTATCCTTAACGTCATTCATTGCCACTCAGGTATTTATAGCCTAATCGTTCTGAGGGCAAAAAGGCGCGTCGCCTTGTTAAACAACCCCCCTCTTTTTGCCCTCAGAGCGATTAAGCTATAAATATCTGAGTGGCAATGAATGACGTTACTGTGCGCCACCTAATCACCTCCCAACGGATTAAACCGGTTATTGATACCACGGCACCACGCACCCCAACACCGGAGAGAGTGATATCTCCACTGTGGCCTGGGTGAAGGAATTCACTCGCTGACAGACTGAAACAAAATGCGAGCAGCTGCTGGGAATAAAAGGTTGACTTTCACTGACACTGCCGTTAAGCTGTAACCAGTCCAGAACCATTTAAAACAAAAATGAAGGCAACATCTGTACAAGTGGCACAGAGCCACAGTTGTGGCCTGCGGAGAGAGCAAAGGTTCAGTGAGGAGTTTGACCCATGGGGCGGGCCGGACTAAAGCCCCCCCCCCCACCCCCACCTCCACCCCGCACCTGGAGTGGTTGTTTCACTGCAATAATTAAAAGGGAGGCGGGGAGGGGAGGGGTGGGGGATTTTCAATTTTGTTTTGTTGTACAACATTAATTTTTCAGTGTTCATTTTCAGGATTAAAGCACTGTGCAGAATTTAGTTGGAGAAAAGGGAAGGCTCCAGGGAAGTTGTGGAAAGAGTGTAGGGATTTTCAGATGATCAGAATATGTCAGTTGTGTTAAATTCCTGCTTTTATTAAAACTGCCCCTGAGGACACACTCCGTTTGTGCAATAAACCCCACTTACTGTTCAGTGAAGCATTGCTTCAACATTTGGTTGCGATCTTACTGAGCAAACTGAAGACTTTGTTCGATGGAACCATTCTTTTTCTCTCCGAACTGGCATAATTACTTGCACCTTTTCCTCTGCTGCTAAAACCCCTAAACATTCTGCTCATTGACAGAGGAACTTTCCAGCAAATTCTTTTATTCTGGCTTGCTTGAGTCAGGCAGTTTCCTTCACTTTGTCACACTTACCAAAGAGAGCTGAGATTTCGGGCTCCATTTTAAGGAACCAACTGGCCGGCCACTAAATGTGGGCATCTGGAGACGGCCAATGGGGGCCCAGAGGAAAGGTCGCCAACAGGTGACCCAGGAGGGGAAGCCCAGGGGATGGGAGACCCAAGGATTCCTTGTGGAGCCTGGAGGAGCATGCCTCCTCCCTCTGGCCCATACTTAAAACTTGTCAATAATTTAAAAATCTTACCTCAATGAGTCGCTTCAAGTATGAGCAGCATGGAATAGACCACCACAGGTGGTGACATACACTCTGCTGAGTCCTGTGGGACTCCTCCACAATGACCTTGGCAGTAGTGGTTTTTCTTAGACAAACCACTGGTCTACTCAAACACATTTTGTGTGGTAGCCTCAGTGATGTCACTTCATAGAATGTCTACAATGCGGAAGGAGGCCATTTGGCCCATCATGTCTGCACCAGCTCTCCGATACAGCATACTACTAAGCCCTATCTCCATAACCCCACATATTTACCCTGCTAATTCCTCCTAACCCACACATTTTGGGACATTAAGGGGCAATTTTACACGGCCAATCCACCTAACCTGCACATCATTGGACTGTGGGTGGAAACTGGAGCACCCGGAGGAAATCCACACAGACGCGGGGAGTGTGTGCAAGCTCCACAAAGACAGTGACCTGAGGCTGGAATTGAACCTGGGTCCCTGGCGGATGGGTTGCTGAGCCCCCAACATGCCAACATTGGCAGTGTCTCACACTGATTGACGTCATGATCTGCCTACTCTGCATAATTCTGCTACATGCTCCCTGTGTCTGTGCTAACATTTTACCTAAGGGGAAGAAATGACCTAGTGGTTTTATTGATAGACTATTAATCCAGAAACTCAGCTAATGTTCTGGGGATCCAGGTTCGAATCCTGCCACAATAGAATTTGAATTCAATAAAAAAAAATCTGGCATTAGGAATCTACTGATGCCCTTTGTTGATTGACAGACAAACCCATCTGGATCATAATGTTCTTTAGGGAAGGAAATCTGCCATTCTTACCTGGTCTGGCCTAAATGTGACTCCAGAGCCACAGCAATATGGTTGATTCTCAATTGTCCTCCAAGGTTAACTAGGAATGGGCAATAAATGCTAGCCAGCCAGTGATGACCATGTCTCACGAACGAATAAAACAAATATGATGTCCAGTGCATCTGGCACTAAAAATGTGCATGTGGGCAGTGGAAGCCATTTGGGAATCAAGACCAGAGTGCTGAAATTACAAATATACAAAATAGGAACAGGTCATTCAACAACTCGAGATAGCTCCACCACTCAATTAGAACATGGCTGATCTGTTAATGTTTCAAACTCCACATTCCCAACTGCATCTGAAAATCTTTGACTCCCTTGCCTAACAAGAATCCATCTACCTCCGTCTTACAAACATTCAGTGACCCCCCCGCCTCCGCCATTTTCTGAGACAGAGAGTTCCAAGATTGCACAACACTCTGAGAGAAAAGGATTCTCTTGATCTCTGCCCTAAAATGGTGCTACATAACTGAACTTTACTGTCAAATATTCTGGATTGATGGGAGGCAGTAAGGCAGAACATTATTGGGGGAAAAATATATCCTTTGCTGACCAGCTCCTGGCCAGTTTTGTTCCACATAGCTATGCCTTGTCACCTGGTATCGAGAAGAACCAAAGCTGATAGTGAAAGGCAGCTCCAAGATAGAGAAGTGTTAGAGAAATGTTAATAGATTCTGTGACACCGACCTCTGGATTTAAATATAGGTAGAATACTGGGGGAAGTAAAAATTGGGATAGAGGATGCAAATGGAAATTTGGCATATCAGCTCCAACTCTCACTAACTTTTTCAGACGCACCATAGAAAGCATTCTTTCTGGTTGTATCACAGCTTGGTATGGCTCCTGCTCTGCCCAAGACTGCAAGGAACTACAATAGGTTGTGAATGTAGCCCAACTCATTACGCAAACCAGCCTCCCATCCATTGACTCGGTCTGCACTTCCTGCTGCCTTGGCAAAGCAGCCAGCTTAATTAAGAACTCCACATACCCTGGACATTCTGTCTTCCGCCTTCTTCCATTGGGAAAAAGATACAAAACTCTGAGGTCACGTACCAACTCACTCAAGAACAGCTTCTTCCCTGCTGCTGTCAGATTTTTGAATGAACTGACCTCGCATTAAGTTGATCTTTCTCTACACCCTCGCTATGACTGTAACACTACATTCTGCACTCTCTCGTTTCCTTCTCTTTGAACGGAATGTTTTGTCTGTATAGTGCACAAGAAACAATACTTTTCACTGTATGTTAATGTATGTGACAATAATAATTAAAATCAAAAAATGTTCCACAGATCAAAAAGTTTGTTCTGCAGTGTGTATTTATCGATCCTCAACGTTCCTTCACAACTGCATGCAGTCTGGAAATGTCTAATCCAGCTGGTTTGATTAATTTGGCGGGAGGGGTTGAAACTGAATCAAGTGCAGTTTAAAAAGAAACACAAAAGGTTATAAAATGAGAAAGGATGCTGGAGGGAATTATCCTCTACTCTATTGTCTTTTTTGTCAAAGACAGAATCTAAGCGCTGGGAAAGGAATTGAACATCTGAAACTGGCACAATAAGGACCAATTTCAGTGCTGCGGTACAAGCGCTGCCACACAGGTACGAATATAGTCACACTGGTTAGGGCACTGCCACTCTGATACAGGTACTGGCATGCTGGTACAAGCATTGTCACACTGGTACAGGCACAGCCACACTAGTACAGGTATTGCCACACTGTACAAGTATTGCCGCACTTGTACAGGCATTACCACACTGGTACAGGCACTGCCAAACTGATACAGGCATTGCCACACTGGTACAGGTACTGCCACACTGGTGCAGACACTGCCACATTGGTTCAGATACTGCTACACTGGTATAGGTGCTGCCACACTGGTACAAGCACTGCCACACTTGTACAGGTACTGCCACATTGGTATAGGCACTGCCACACTGGTACAGGTATGCCGCACAGGCACAGGTACCGCTACACTGGTACAGGCACTGCTACACTGGTACTGGCACTGCCCCACTGGTACAGGTACTGCCAAACTGGCACAGTTATTGCTATACTGGTGCAGGTACTGCCACATTGATGCAGGTACTCCACACTGGTACAGGTACTGCCAAACTGGCACAGGTACTGCCACACTGGTACAGGTACTGCCACACTGGTACAAGCACTGCCACATTGGTACAGGTATGGCTACACTGGTACAGTTACTGCTACAGTAGTACAGGCACTGCCACACTGGTATAGGTACTGCTACACTGGTGCAGGCATTGCCACACTGGTACAGGTATTGCCACACTCTTACAGGTACTGTTACACTGGTACAGGCATTGCCACATTGGTACAAGTATTGCCACACTGGTACAAGCACTGCCACACTGGTACAGGTACTACCACACTGGTACAGGTACTGTTATACTGGTACAGGCACTGCCACACTGGTACAGGCACTGCCACACTGGTACAGGTACTGCCACACTGGTACAAGCACTGTCACACTGGTACAGGTACAGCCACATTGGTACAGGTACAGCCACATTGGTACATGCACTGCTACACTGGTGTAGGTGCTGCTACACTGGTACAGGCACTGCCATGCTGGTACAGGCACTGCCACACTGGTACAGGCACTGCCACAAGCACTGTCACACTGGTACAGGTACTGCCACATTGGCACATGTACAGCCACATTGGTACAGGCACTGCTGCGCTGGTGTAGGTACTGCTACAGTGGTACAGGCACTGCTGCGCTGGTACTGGCATTGCCACACAGGTATAGGTACTGCTACACTGCTACAGGCTGTGCCACACTAGTACAGGCACTGCCACATTGTACTGACATTGCCACACTGGTATAGGTACTGCTACACTGGTACAGGCACTGCCACACTGGTACTGGCATTGCCACACTGGTATAGATACTGGTACGCTGGTACAAGCACAGCTACACTGGTACAGTTGTTGTCACATTGGTACAAATGTGGACCCAATGGCATTTGCCTAAGATTTGTGTTAGGTCACCTAAGTATGTAAATAAGAGGCCAATACTTGCACTAAGCTGCTGAGCCCTGCCAATTTGCCTTGTGGACTCTGGACAGACTCTGGATAATATTAAATAGCAGCATTCTAGTGTAGAGATACACACCACGCACCAGTGTGGCAATGCCTGTACCAGTGCAGCAGTGCACCATGTCAGTGTGTGAACACGCAACACATTGATATAAAGCTCCCTTTCCTGAAGATACTGTAAAGCAAATATCTCTGTTAAAACAGTAGATGATGGAAATGGATGGGCGATATTGCTGGGCTCATTATCTGTACATGTACATTCACTGGGGAACCATGGTTTTGATTCTCGATGTGCTTGGCCAGTGGGCACATCATGAGTGAAATAGGCCCAGGTTTCTTGCATGCTCACACTGCACACTGTCAATCCATAACCATCATGTTGCCAGGAGCAGCAGCTCCAATCAGCTGTACAATAAGATGGAAGGATTCTCAAAAGAAGTATCTCAGCGTGGCTGCTGTTGAACAGCCCTGTTTTCCCCACTTCTCAGGGCACGGTGGCACAGTGGATAGCAATGCTGCCTCACAGTGCCAGGGGTCAAGGTTCGATTCCTGGCTTGGGTCACTGTGTTTTGGGGTCTGTATTCTCTCCCCATGTCTGTGTGGGTTTCTTCCAGCTGCTCTTGTTTCCTGCCATAGTCTGGAAGATGTGCTGGTTAGATGCATTGGCCATGCTAAATTCTCCCTCGGTGTACTTGAACAGGCGCGGGAGTTTGGCGACTAGGGGAATTTCACAGTAACTTCATTGCAGTGTTAATATAGGTCTACTTGTGACTAATAAATAAACTTTACTTTAACTTTAAGCTGTTTGGAGAAGAGGCTGTGCATTCTATCAAAGCTTGTTATCTGGATGTGTGTGATGTGGAGGAGGGGGGGGAGAGCGGGATGTGGGGGATTGGAGGGGGAGGTGGGGTGTGGGGGTGGGTTATGGAAGGGTTCCAAAAACAAAATACTATTGAACAAAGCAATTCATCTCCACTCTTTCAGGATGGCAATGTAATTTCAGCACCCGGTTAAATCAAGGATTTGATTTTTCTCAGATGGTATGGTTAAGTATAAACATATGCCAAATAGCTGTACTTTATGTCCCATTGTGCCTGGTGCTGTTTAGCAGCCTGCCTACCTCAGGATGTCATTTAAAAATATATAATGGAAAACATTTGTCTCTGTGAAGCCATAAGGTCCTGAGTCTCTGATATTGTTTCATTTCCTGGTAGCTGCCTTCCTCTCATGTCCAGAGTTTATACTGCTGCTGATTTAAGACCTTAGCAGCCAGCTGTACCACTGTTCCAGAGCAAGGGTTGTCCAGTGATGTTGTGTGACTGTGCTGTGTTATGGTCCAGATCAGAAACTCCACAATGTTATATGGAACCCGCCTGGATCATATGTTTTGCACCTTGAATTTGGCTAAGATAAGCACGCTGTGTTTCACCTCAGGTATGATTTGAATGACCCACCAGGGAGCTTTTATCAAACAAAGTTTATTTAAGAATATAGTTAACATGCACGGAAAAAAAAATACAGATGACTTTTATCAATTACAAACCAAAAACAAATCAACCACGATAATGTATAACCTTCAACAAATATATCCAAGATGTTCTAGTCAAACAAAAACTTCTTCTAGACAAAACCCTTCCACAGGTTTAACACAGCAAAGACTAATGCTCATGTGATACTAGAATTGAGTCCTTTGGTTGAATGCTGCAGTTCTCTTGAAACACTCAGAACAGTTCGAAGTCAGACCAGCTTCCCGGCTTCACCAGGGAGACTCTCTGGTCAAGCCACCAGCAGCAGATTTTCTACTCTAGGAAGGCTTTCAGCTAACCATAGAATTTCCCAAAACTGGGGAGACGGGAGGGAGAGAGAGGGAGAGAGACTTCTTTCCACTGGATGTCCCTTCTAAAACTCAAAATCTGAAAATGGAAAAGCTATTGCCACCTGACCTGCAAAAATTCTTCTTCCTGACAATGCAGGATCATAAAATTAATTCCCAAAGTAAAAAATAAACAAACTCCATTCAGACAATTGAAGGAGCAATCAAAGGGCTCTTAATAGACAAGCTGATTCCACATTGAGAGCTGAGAGCTACAGAGAACATGATTTTTAAAAAACGCTTCAAGGTACACTAACAACACAACTTCCTCCTTAAGAATAAGTGAAACATCAACATTCAGAGATGGTTTCATTTTTCATACCCTTTCAGTTTCACACTGCTAGTACTCTACAATAAGTATGCATACATTTTACAAAATCAGAACATGCAAAAATATCAGTAACATAGTCCACGTCAGCCCTTGTTGTCTACCATTGAACACTCCTCCTTCTTTTATCACATTCATGACAAAGCATTGGCAATCACATTCTCTCACCCTGCCGCATGTATAATTTCAAAAGCAAAATGGCTTAATAATAGACTCCATCGAAACAGTCTGGCATTTTTAGTCTTAAATTTCTCCAAAAACATTAACAGATTATGGTCAGTATACACAATTTGTCTCAGACGAATTACTGGCAATATAAATATTAATATGCTGCAAAGCCAGTGCCAAACTCAAGGGTCGGGATTTTACGACCTCACTCAGGCAAAGCTCGTAAAATCCCGCCTGAGGCCAATGGAGAATTCCATTCTACCAACCTTGGAATCAGGGCGGACGAGGTGGTAAAATTCTGGCCGAGGTCTCCTTTTCAATCGTTGAATATTCCTTCTGGTGATCATTCAATTTTTTTGGAAAAATGCCCAATAGACTGCTCTATTTCTCTGTTGTCTTCTCATTAGAACATGGCAGCTACACCCACATCACTTGCATCGATAGCCACCTTGAATGGTTTTGTGCAATTTGGTGTGGCCAACACAGGAGCAGTGGTTAACACAGCCTTCGGGCTGTCAAATGCCTGTTGATGCGCCATCATCCACTGAAATTTGGAGCAAGTCAATTAGTAGAACAACCATGCTGCTAAAATTCAGCACAAATTTATGGTTAAGACCACTCAGGCCCAGAAATCTTATTATTTCTCTTCTTGTCAACTGTATTGGGAACTCCCCAATAACTTTTGTTTCCACATTTCGTGGGGCCGTCTGTCCATGTCCAATTGTATGGCTGAGGAATATGACTTGAGCTTTTCCAAACTCATTCTAAGCCAGGATCACCACCAAACCCACCTCCTGAAGTCGATCGAATAATTCTGACAGATGCTGCAAATGTTCTTTCCACGTCTGACCAAAAATCATTGGATCATCTATGTACAAGGCACAATTGGGTAATTCTGAAATTACCTTGTTGGTTAACTGTTGAAATGTGGCTGGGGCATTTTTGACTCAAAATGGCATAACTTTGAACTAGTATAAACCATTTAGTGTCACGAAAGCTGAAATCTCTTTTGCCCTTTTGGATAAAGGTACCTGCCAGTAACTTTTAAGTAAATCCAGTTTGGAGATAAAAGTTGATTGTCCCACCTTCTCAATGCAAACCTCCAACTGTGGAATAGGATAAGAGTCTGATTTTGTAACTGCATTAACTTTCCTGTAGTCCACACACAATCGTTGTGTACCATCCAGTTTTGGTGCCCACTATGGGTAGGCTCCACTCACTGCAAATCACTTCAATTATGTCATTTTCAAGCACACTTTCAATTTCCTTTTGAACCTGTGCCAGTTTTAGAGGGTTAAGTCTCTAAGGATGTTGTTTAATTGGAATAGCATTTCCCACTTCGACATCATGTATAACCATTCTAGTACTTCTAACTTGTTCCCGTATACTTGTATATATGATATTAATAACTCAGGTCAGTTCAATTTTCCTTTGGAAGGTAACTCAATAATTTATCCCAATTTTTAATAACACCCTCGTTATCCAATTTCATTTGAGGAATGTCAGATTCAGAGTCATCTGGCTTGGTTCCTCCTTCTGGGTTATTACCGCTGAAATCTCCTCCTTCTGCTCTCCTTTCCTATCAAAATTGTTACTACACAATCAGAAAAAATCCCAGGATACATATGTTTCATCAACTCAGTTGTTTGATTCCCCAGTGGCTTTTGAACCACAGTAGCCATGCGTCCTACCAGCAATATCGTTACCCAAGATAAACTGTATTCTTAGACAAGATAATTTCTCTATTAATCATATTGCCACTTTATCACTCTTCACTGGACTCTCCAGCCTCACCTTATATAATGGAACAATACTCTTCTCACCCTGAATTCCACATATTACCAACTTTTCTGGCAATCCTCTTTCTAAATTACATAACTCCTCATCTCTTGCTCTCAAAGATTGACTTGCTTCTGTATCTCTAAAAATTTTAAGTTCTTTACCTACTCCTCCTGGTATACATGAGTAAACTTTACCCCCACAAGTAAATTCTTTAAAGAGATCTGGACTTCTTATCAATCAACTCCTGACCAGGCTATACATTCTTTTGCATCCCTTTCACTTAAATTGGGCTTTCCTTTACCACTTTAACAAACCCTACTGGTTCATCCTGTTTTACCATGTCAGTTTTCCCAGTGCTTTTCTTAAACCACCAATATTGCAACTTTGCATGGCCTAATTTATTACAGTGAAAACAACTGAGGCTTTTCATTTCTCTTCCACCCTCCTGTATTTCCTGTTTAACCTGAGATACACTGCCTTTATTATCTCCCACGAGATCTCTACTTTTATCACCTAAGGCCTTTTTCCTCCCATTTTCTATCCCTCACAGACTGAAACTGATGTCAGAAACCAAACTATGAACTAATTCATAATCATCTGCCATTTCTGCTGCTAACCTTGCAGTTTTAACCCTCTGCTCTCCCACATGAGTTCTCACTACATCAGCAAGTGAATTTTTAAACTCCTCCAAAATAATCATTTCTCTAAGAGCGTTATATGTCTGGTCTATTTTCAAAGTCCACTTATCAAAATTACTCTGATCCTTTCAAATTCTATATATGTTTGACCAGGTTCTTTCCTTAGATTTTTACATCCTTGTCTGTATGTTTTTGGCACTAGTTCATATGCACCTAAGATGGATTTTTCATTTCATCATACTTTTCCGATACCTCCTCTGATAGTGCTGCAAGCACCTCACTAGCTCTACCTACCAACTTTGTTTGAATCAATGGTCTGTGGCCACTTCATTTGTTTAGCCACTTTCTCAAATGAAATGAAAATGGCTTCCACATCCTTCTCATCAAACCTTGGCAATGATTGAACATATTTAAATAGATCCCCACCAAGTCTTCGATTATGAAGCGCTTTCTTCTTTTCATCTTCCTCATCACTATACTCAACCTGTACTTTTCCCTTTATCTCCACCAATTTAAAGTGACATTCACTCTTTATTGCCAGTTTCCGAAGTTCAAATTCTCTCCCTTTTTCTTTTGACTTGCCTGCAATTCAAGTAGTTTCATTAAAACAAAGAACAAAGCACAGGAACAGGCCCTTCGGCCCTCCAAGCCTGCACCGACCATGCTCTCTGACTGAACTAAAACCCCCTATGCTTCTGGGGACCATATCCCTCCATTCCCATCTATTCATGTATTTGCCCTTGTGCTTTTCTTGTGCTTTTTGTTCCTCCCTCTCTCTGGCTTTCTCTGCTGCAATGGCTGGCCTATCGATTGCTTTTTCTGCTGCAATTGCATCCCTTTCTTTGGCTTTCACTATTCTCTCTCTTTCTTTTATTTCGAATTCAAGGCTGCTTTAATTCTTTTTTGTGTTCAAACTGTTTCATTTGTAATTGAACTCTAGCCATTTCCAATGACTCTGCGTGTGTTTTTGGCAATTTTAAATATTGAGCTGTCAACACAATTATTTCCCCTTTCCTTCCGCTCTTAGGCAATGTCAGCTGCAATGTTCTTGCCAATTCCAAAAGCTCTGTTTTAGTCACTTTTTGTAAACCACCTTGCGTGACTTCCTCCACCCCCAGAAACTTCTGAGCTTCTGAAAGAGCCATTATTCCACAAGGCACTCCCTATTTAAACCCGAATACAACACCTGAAAAGAAAACGCTAATATGTGCACCACTCACTGCCTTTGAGTTCAACGATCTGGAACGAGCTGCCAGGGGTAGTCTTTTAAAAAGCGTTTAGACAGTTACATGAGTAACATGGGTATAGAGGGATATGGGCCAAATGTGGGCAATTGGGACCAGCTTAGAAGCTTAAAAAAAAGGGTAGATGGACAAGTTGGAACGAAGGGCCTGTTTCCATGCTGTAAACCTCTATGACTCTATAATCCCAAATCAATCAAGAAATATAGGGTGAAATTTTACAGCCTCGCTTGGGCGAGATGGTAAAATCCAACCCGAGGCCAATGGAGATTTCCGTTCTGGGAAGCTCAGGGTTTTGGTCATAGATTTTAATCCCACAAGAGAGCCCCCAATTGTTATGGTTCAAGTCAGAAACTCCAAAGTATTTTATAAAGCATGCCTGGATCATCCATTTTGCATCTTGAATCTGGCTATGATAAACATGATATATTCCACTTCCGGTATGATTCAAATGACCCACTAGGGAGCTTGGATCAAACAAACTTTAATTAAGAATATAATTAACATGTATAGAAAGAAAATTATCAATAACTTTAATCAATTACAAACAAAAACAAAATAGTCACGATAAAGTATTATCCTTAACAAATATATCCAAGATTTTCCAATCAAACTAAAACCTTCCACAGACAAGTTTCTTTAAACAAGTTCAATACACCAAAGTCGAATGCTCACATGATACTGGAATTGTGTCCTTTGGTTGGAGAATTGAAACTCTCAGTCTTGTAAGTTCTAGCAATCCTCTTGACACATCCAGAACAGTTTGAAGTCAGAGCAGCTTCCTGGAACCCCAGGTAGACTCTGGTAAAGCTACCAACAGTGGATTCTTCCCTTGAGAAAAGCAAGACCTTGTTTTCAGATAACCAGCAAAATTTCCTTATAATGCAAGGAGAGAGAAACACTTCTTTACAGCTTGCTGTCCCTTCTAAAAATGAACCTGCAGCTCAGAACTAAAAATGAAAGAGTTCCTGTCATCTGACCTGCCAACCAGCTTTCCCCCTAACAATGCAGGCCATAAAATTAATCCAAGAGTAAACCTAAACAACCCCCATTTAAACCACTTAAGGACACCTCGTAGACAGCCCAGCAACAATGACATCAGTTGTGAGCTGCAGACAGCGTGATTAAAAAAAAAATTTTAAAGGTACACTAATGTCACAGCAATGTATTAATAGCATTTCTTAAATAAATAGTATCTCGTAGTGTTGGGCTGTTGGAGGCTTGGAAAACATAATCAAATGAACCTAGAAGCTGGTAAAACATCACAACTATAAAATACCAGCACTGAATTACTTATGGGAATGGCACAGAAACGGTTGTGACCCCAGTTAAATCTCAAGGATTGAAATACCAGGAACAAGACAGATAACAGGGTACAAGGGGAAGCCTGCAATGACGAGAATATTTGGAATGGGGGAAGTGATGATCTAGTGATATTATTGCTAGATTATTAATCCAGAAGCCCAGCTATTGTTCTGGGGACGCTGGTTCGAAACCTGACACAGCAGGCAGAATTTGAATTCAATAAAATATATCTGGAATTAAGAATCTACTGATGATCATGAAACCGTTGTTGATTATCGGAAATACCCATCTGGTTCACTAATTCTCTAGAGAAGGAAATCTGTCATCCTTGCCTGGTCTGGCCTACATGTGACTCTAGAGCCACAGCAATGTGGTTGACTCTCAACTGCCCTCTGAACTGGTCTAGAAAGTCACTCAGAAAGCAATTCACCACCGCCTTTTCAAGGGCAACTAGGGATGGGCTATAAATGCTGGCCAGCCAGCGATGCTCACGTCCTACAAATGAGTTAAAAAAATGAGACAGTTGACTTTGTAGTTGAATTCTGAGTCTTGATTTCAGTATTGTTCCTGTCCGTTTTGTTGTACATTGCATTCAGCTGGGAGGGAATTAACACGGCCAATCAAAGGACCTTTCATTTATCTTCGTGGATGTTATTGGTTCATTTAATTTGCCCCGGGGTTTATCTTATACTTGGTGGATGACCTTTCACATGTGAGCCAAATGGGATAACCACTGCGCTACAGAAACACCCCTCCCAAGTGTTGAAGTGCACAGGTCTTTGTGATAGGCTACTTCTTGTTCAATTTAAAATGTGAACTCAGTGACCTTGCCTCATGCCCACCAGGGTATATTCGACATGAGCAAATGCCATGCTCTATATATATATATATGAATGTGTAAGAACATTAGAAATTTAAACCTTCTCTTTCAATTATTTTTAACATTTCTCAAATATGAGTGCACAGCATGAATACCTCTAGTTATAACTTTCTTCTCTACTTTAAAGTTTATTTATTAGTCACAAGGAGGCTTACATTAACACTGTAATGAATTTACTGTGAAAATCCCATAGTTGCCACACTCCGGAGTCTGTCTGGGTACACTAAGGGAGAATTTAACATGGCCAATGCACCCAACCAGCACATCTGTGGGAGAAAACTGGAGCACCCAGAGGAAACCCATGCAGACACAGGGAGAATGTGCAAACTCCACACAGACAGAGACCCAACCCAGGAATCAAACCTGGATCCCTGGCACTGTGAGGCAGGAGTGCCAACCAATGTGCCATGCAAGGGCTTAAGGGCTGTTGGAGTGTGTGGAGTGGTGTGCCAAGGTTAGGGTGAAAAGTGCAATAGGGATTTTGCTCTTCACTTGCATGTTATTTTTTGACTATGTTACGACGCTGATGCAGGATGACCCTGCTTAACAAAGTGAGCATCTCTCATTAGATAGGAGATGGAGCGTGACCTGGCGGCAGGGGTACAATTGTCTTGTGTTTGCAAATGGCTATTTCCTTTCTTCCGGCTTTAGTTAAGGACTTCAAGTTGCAACATTTTTCGATCCTAGACTGAAGTCTTTCCAAGGAATACAAAGGATAAAAGGTTCCCTTTCTTGGGAGGCTTTCTTGCATTTGTGCTATTTTCAAAATTTGTCATTCTTCTCTGTAAGGTGCATCCTTAGAATCATTGAATAGGAGAGAATAGTACAGCAACACATTCCCCATTGAGTCTTTGCCGGCTTGTTCCAAGAGCAACTTAGTCGGTTCCACTACCCTGCTCATTCCCTTTTAACTTCTATCTAAAAGAAAGAGATCAAACTTCCTTTCATCCAGAATGAAAGAGAGGAAAAGGCAAGGACTTTAGTTGACACTTGTAGACCAGTTAGAAGCCTAATTCCTGTGTAGGTGTCTCCAAAAAAAAATTCTGAAGAGCAGTGTGAGAATTTTGACCAAATATTAACATGGAACCAGGAGCTGAGCACAGTGAAGAATACTATGCTTTCACATTCTCTCCCACTCCATTTCTTCCAGTTCTTCTGGGGATCAATAAGTGATCCATGCCAACATTCTACATCTTGATGTGTCTGTCTGATAAACAAAATGGCTGTCACAGGAGCAGCTTTTTACATCTGATTCAGGTGTAGGACCATGGAAATTCTACATTTGCCCAACTGCCTTAGCCCTCTTCAAAGAATGAAGACCGGGGCCCTTAAATTCCACGGGAGCTCTTCCCATCTCCCACCACTTCAACCGCCTTAGAGTCACAGGGCGGGATCTTACTGGATGTTTATACCATGGTCCAGCTGCAGTGAGGTCAGAGAATTTGGCAGCCAGAAGTGATAAAGAGAAAGGTAATAAGATTCCAGCCATAGAGTTTTACAGCATGGAAAGAGGCTCTTCAGCCCATCATGTCTATTATAATCCCATTTTCCTGCACTTGGCCTATAGCCTTGTATGCTATGGCATTTCAAGTGCTCATTAAATACTTATTTAATGTTGTGAAGGTTCCCCGCTCTATCACCCGTTCAGGTAGCAAGTTCCACATTCCCACCACCCTCTGGATAAAAACGTTTTTCGCGAAATCCCCTTTTAATCTCCTGCTCCTTATCTTAAATCTAAGCCCTCTGGTTATTGATCCCTCTACTAAGGGGAAAAGTTCCTTCCTATCTGCCCTACCTATGTCCCTCACCATTTTACACACCTCAATGAGATTTCCCCCTCTGCTCCAAGGGTAACAACCCCAGCTAATCCAGTCTCCCTTGACAGCTGAAACGCTCCATACCAGGCAACTTCCTGGTGAATCTGCCCCTTCTCTACTGCAAACACTTCCTTCCTACTTGGTGACCAGAACTGCACACCATACCTCAGCTGTGGCTTTACCAGGATTTTACAACTCCATCATAACCTCCGTGCATCTTATATTCAATGCCTCAACTAATAAAGGCAACTATCCCATGTGCCTTCTTGACCACCTTACCTGGACATGCACCCTAAAGTCTCTCTGATCCTTTGCACTTCCTAGGGTCTGACCATTCATTGCGTATTCCTTTGCCTTATTAGTCCTGCCAAGATACATTACCTCACACTTTCCAGGGTTTGCCAATGTTCTGTCCATCTGACCAGCCCCTCTATATCGTCCTGTATTCTAAGGCTTTGCTCCTCATTATTTACCACACCACAAATTTCCAACACTATTTCTCTAGACTGTGAATCACACTTATCGTGTGACTTGTGCTTGGGTGTTGAACACTGGAAATGGCAGCCATGAGCCCCAATAATTGCATTAGATTGCAGAGTAGTAAAAAGAAACATGGATATGTAGGACACTTCTTCCCTGCTCACCTGCAACTCAACAAATGCAAAGTAAGCAAAAACTTGTAATGCTGCAAAAATGGATAAACATAACAGCTGAGAAACCCTCAGCATAACTAGACTAAAGGCCATTAAAAAAATTAAACAATTTAGCACACAGAAGAACAGTCTGTTCACTGTGTACCAATAGTTTCTGTTTGGCATAACTAATAAATGTGTCACAATAATCGGATGGATACCTGCATCAATGTCACCTATTAATATAGAATCAAATCAATGGTAGCTAATGTTGGCATTGTAAATGAGTTAACATCCACCCAAGTGAAATGTGAACTGTAACAGAGAATTCATCCTATGAATAAACTGTGCACCACTTTTTATCTTATCCACCCAGTGCACAGGAGGGATGGGATAACTTTGTCTTTCATTTAAAGTCATGTACATATCCAGATCAGTGCATATAATCCCAGGTGCCCTCTAGTCAACTCAACTCCCCTGGTCCCCAGTTCTGATCAACATCCTGTCCCCTCACAGAAAGAGGGTGACTGCAACAAGAAAGCTCCTGGAGAAGGTTTACATCAACCCAATCCTGTCACGACACAAGGACCTTACCAATCCACCTGTTGCTCGCTTCCCATTGCTCCATGGCTAAGACCAAGGATTAACAGTAATGACACTATGGCAGGAGGAATGGAACCCACACACCCTCATTGAAATCCACTTGCTCATCACAGATCCCATCGCCCACCTGCCTCCCCGGCTTCAACCTGCCATGCCGATACAGGGCATTCCTCTAACGTTTCCACACTGGCCAAGGTCTTTGTGCAACAAATTGGCACAAGTGGAGCCTTGCAGGGAATCTGAACAGTAGCTGTGCTGCACCCCAATCAATGGCGGGCATCATTGAAGACTGCCCCCTGACAACATTCAGCAGAGGGCACAAAGAGCTCCATTTAGCCACTGTGGAAACTATTGCCTGGCTTGGTGATTGCCTCATACACTCAATAAACATCACATTGGACGCTCAGTCCCATCAGAATCCAATTTCTCTCTCTGTGAATTCACTCACCATCTGTGGTGAAGGTCTCTCTGCTGTGTCTGAAACAGCTTCAAACTCCCACACTCATCACATGCTATAAAATGATTCATTGGCATCATTCGCACCTGTATTTATACACTATCTAAGGTTATCATAGAATCCCTACAGTTTTGAAGGAGGCCATTTGGCCCATTGAACCTGCACCGACAATAATTCTACCCAGGCCCTATCCTCATCTATTTACCCTGCTAATCCTCCTGACACTTAGGGGCAATTTTAGCATGGCAAATCAAGCTAACCCGCACATCTTTGGACTGTGGGAGGAAGCCGGAGCATCTGGAGGAAACCCACGCAGACTCAGGGAGATCATGCAGACTTCGCACAGATAGTCAGGGTAGAATTGAACCCGGGTCCCTGGCGCTGTGACGCGGCAATGCTAACTGCTGCGCCACTTCTTATCTTTGCACCTTTTTAGCTCTGTGAATTACTTTACAACTTTTTGAGTTTACGAGAAAAAAGATACATTTGTGAGTAGAAGTTACAACAAATGCAATGCTTCTGAAATTCAGACTGCGAGAAGCTACAAAAGGAATGCAACCCAATCCATTATGCAAACAAGCCTTCCATCCACTGACTCTGTCTACACTTCCTGCTGCCTTGGCAAAGCAGCCAGCATAATTAAGGACCCCATGCATCCAGGACATACTCTTTTGCACCTTCTTCCATCAGGAAAAAGATACAAAAGTCTAAGGTCACGTACCAACCGACTCAAGAACAGCTTCTTTCCTGCTGCTGCCAGACTTTTGAATGGGCTACCTCGTACTAAGCTGATCTTTCTCTACACCTTAGCTATGACTGTAAGATTACATTCTGTACTCTCTTCTTTCCTTCTCTATGAATGGTATGTTTTGTCTGTATAGCATGCAAGAAACAATACTTTTCACTGCACTCTAATACTTGTAACAATAATAAATCAAATCAAATCAAATTAAAAACCTTGTGGTTTGGTGGTTTTTGAGCAGGAAGAAATGAAGACCTTGATTCACGTTCTTAGAAATGGATTTTCTTCACATGTTCACTTGTAACTGTTTTTGTGTAAAATGTGATAAAATATTTTGATTGAAGGGGCAAATAGGTTGGAGGCGGAAACAAATGGCTAATTTTGTACATTAGAATAAGAATCTGCATGAATCTCAAAGGTACGTTTGGCACAACAAGCACACCTTTTCACTGAGGAACCGCAAAGACAAAACTCCTCTGTATCAGATCTTAGGAAATGAAGTACTCCCCGAGAATCTCTGCCCTATCTGTGACCCATTTGAAGAACGCAAAGGCTCTTCTGTGAATGGAATATGAGCTTGTGTACATTCAAGTGACCTCTTGAAAAGTTTCTGAAAAGCCAAAAGCTTTGCGACGAGTGAGTGAGAGTAAGAGATGAACTCCTGCCGAGGGAGTTGATGAATAATCTGCGGACCGCAAGCTGAGCCCTGAGCTCAAGAGCTGCCGGTGTACAGCACTTACACTAATCAAACAGTGTGAAACATCCATCTTAATCGCAAATGAGGGGGGGTTTCTCAAAGAGGAACCAAAGGGAGAGAAGCAGTTCAAAGCCTAAGTACTTTCTTTATATTAAGCCAGAAATAAGGATTATTATCTGTGGTAACTCATACCACAAAGAGTTCTGATATTAGAAGGGAAAGCAATATAATTAAAAAAATGCAGCAGTCTCTCATCAAAGACAAACAGTTGTGTTGACTAATTTCAATGATTTGAGGAAATATTAATGAACGTTATCGTGTCTGAAAGCAAAGCTACTTCATGTCCATGATTTTAGCTCCTGGGATTCAAATCTCTTTTGCACTTTTAGCATTTTTCCACTCAAAATTAACCCCTTCTTAAGTCTAAATGCCAAACTCAAGTCCAAGGGCAGAGCAGTTTAAAGAAGGCAATTCGTTCAAGAAAACATTTGGACCATTCTAATTTCAAGATGCATCAAGAAGCATTCCACTGTGTGTGGAACTCAATGCTGAGCTTGGGGCGGCACGGTGGCACAGCGAGGTTAGCGCTGTTGCCTCACAGCGCCAGGGACCCATATTTAATTCGCAGCTTGGGTCATTGTCTGTGCCCAGTCTGCAAGATCTCCCTGTGTCTATGTGGATTTCCTCTGGGTGCTCTGGTTTCCTCTCACAGTCCAAGAGATGTGCTGGTTAGGGGCACTGGCCGTGCTAAATTCTCCCTCAGTGTACCCAAACAGGCACCAGAGTGTGGTGACTAGGGGGTTTTCACAGTAACTTCATTGCAGTGTTAATGATTGCCTACTTGTGATATGAATAAATGACTAAACTTAAAACACTGTTGGTTGGTCTATGTTATCCTATTGATCGCCTTCAATGAATTAGATTCTCACTTGAAAAGTATATTAACCGGTTTTCAGTCAGTATGATAATTTTCCCTTTAGTCCTCTGTGAGAATGTACACCAAGGCTGCCAATGTTTCTGTGGCGCTGCTCTGCAGTCCCAGGGGGGCGGGTGTGGGAAATTGGTGCATAGATTCAGTGCCACTTCCCTCCAGACAGTTTGAGTTATATTCCTGGCACGTTTGGTGGCACCCAGCAGCTTCTACCTCAATGTTCCTCAGAAGTCTCTTTGTCCCAGCTGGGTTTAAGTGTAGCACGTCTCCTGGACTGGTCCCTTTCATTCTGGATGGTCTCCCAGTTATTTATAATGGTGACATTGTTGCATTCAAAACCATGCTGTCAGTTGCTCATTTATCTCCTCAACTCTTTGGGAGAACTCCCAACATTTCCCGAATGCTGGAGGCGTAACCAGAGACCATTACTTTGGATCCATTACATTTGCGTTTTGAGCCAATATTCATAAGAGGATTTTAAGACCCGTCTGCTATTTCTTCCTATTTCATTTACCCCCGCCGTGGACTGCTACCATTTGGTTGCTGTCTTTTTTCTTGCAAAAATGTACTTTATTTGTAAATTATCTGAAAGAGCGTTACAAATGTTTGGTATAATCGCTAGCCTATTAATCCAGAAACTCAGCTAATGTTCTGGGGACCTGGGTTCGAATCCTGCCACAGCACATGGTGGAAGTTGAATTCAATTTTTAAAAAATCTGGAATTAAGAATCTGCTGATGTAAACCATTATCGATCGTCAAAAAAACCCTCACCTGATTCACTAAGGTCCTTTATGGAAGGAAATCTTATCTGGTCTGGCTACATGTGACTCCAGAGGCACAGCAATGTGGTTGACTCTCAACTGCCCTCGGGCGATTAATGCTGGTCAGCCACTGACGCCCATGTCCCACGAATTAATAAAATGAAAATGGCCATTTCAGAAAGGAATGATATTAAAGTTTTCTGCACAGGTCATGTTACGCACTGAGGTGCTTCAATACAGTTGTGGTACATGCAATTTTCACTGTACACATTCAATGTGAGTTATACAGCCTGAGGAGCTTTTATGCCAACCCCAGCCCCTCAGTGCACGATGGCTGAAAGCTCTTAGACAATGACCTTCACTTGGCTACTATCTATCAACTTTAAAACCATTTCCAACCTTTCCTCAATACATATGACTCTAGATCCAGAGAGACTGCTTCTGTCAGTATTCTCCTTACAAGACACATGGCGGCCATCTGAGCAAGGTAGTGTATATGACTGCAAATATGCAAACTACGTTCTGTACCCTCTCCTCTCCTTCCCTATGAATGGTATGCTTTGTCTGTATAGTGTGCAAGAAACAATATTTTTCACTGCATACCAATACATGTGACAATAATAAATCAAATCAAAATCAAAATTAGGATTTTCCATTCCTGTACTCTACAACTTTTTCTTCTGGAATCTTTTTACCTTGTCAGGGAGCTCTTAGCCAATATAATCTTTTAAGCAGTTGTGCGTGGTTTTCTATTTCTCTTGTTTATTTTTCTAACTTTCATCCAGCTAGTACCTTCATTTTGCATGGTTTCTTTCAGCACTCATTCCTCCGTCTGTTCCTGATTGTACTTGTGTCCACTTCCAATCCCAGAAAGCGCAATCTCAATGATGATAAGCAGCCTGATTGTAGCACATATCTGCAGTGACTCACTTACTGAATCTAATGCTATCCACCCTTGCTCAGTAATCTCCTTATTTTTCTGTCTGTTTTTGCTTGTTCCAGTGCTATTCCAGTGCTCAAGGGTGTGATTCTTCCTTGAAGACTACTGATTGACAGACAGGCTTCGCATCTCTTCAGCCCTCTCACGGAAATGGCTGTCTCATTTCTGCACAACCCAAACACCTCATGGTCTTCATCAGGCCTTTCTCCCCATATTGAAGAAAGAGCAAGCACTGGAACCCCTGAGGGTTCTCGAGACCAGCAAGCTTGGAGAGGTTGAAGCCAACATCGGACATGGGTGGCAGTTATTATTTAATTTAAATACATTTTTGGAGGTTCTTTTTATGAGTTTGTGTTCTATTAGTTGCATCCCTTTTAAAGGGTGCCCGTCTGTTACGTTTTGTTAGGTGTGCTGGCAATCTATATCCATAAATCAACAAGACAATAACAGATTGTTTGCTATTCTGACACTAGCTTGTGTACGAGCTTGCTCAATGCCAACTGGCTGCCCTGTTTGCATAACAAAACTTCTTCATTGGCTGAAAAACCCTTTGGGATATCCTGTGGTTGTGACAGGAGCTATATAAAAGCAGGTGTCTTTTTTAAAAATCTCGGATGACACTGGGGCAACTCAAGTTTTCCCTAGAGCTTTGATGAAGAAAGGCACGGGCTGGAAATTGAGCTCTGACCCAAAGTGAAATAATACGCAGTCAGGATACTTGCAACTCTCTCTGGTGTAGCCTGTGTAGGGCAGACTGAGACCCCAGTTCTTTAAAGGTGTCATCCCAACTCTGCAGTTGCTCAAAAAATCCCTCAGCTTTCAACTTTTTTGCTGCATACCGTTACGATATCTCCCTCCCAAAATCCTCAAATATAAGTCACCGGAAAACCATTCCGTGAAAACTTTAACAGGCAACATTTCCAATAATATTCACCCTGTGCCTTCTCTTAATACTTGCTGTATTGGTGTTTCTGCCTATTCTTGTGCTGCCCCAGTGGCTGCAGTACACATTGACATGGAGGGTGACTGTCTGTGCAGTGCAAGTTGAGACTTCAGCCACCAAAGGCTGTATTACAGATATGTTCCAGAGTGCTGTCAAGGAGTTGGCCATCACTCTCAAGCTCTGTGCCAAGCTGGAGTCCTTCAAGCTCTTTGACAGTGACAACAGGCTTTATGGGTGGGCCTTTCAATGCACTGAGCATCCTGGTGTGTATGATCATCTGCACTCTCCTGTATGCTATCCCATTAATGTCCACCTTTGAATCCTGTGAGGCAGAACCAATCTGCGACCTTGCTCTCTGGTGAGTTGGCATACAAAATATCCTTTCGCTTTGGCCTGGCTGCAGTTCACTCGTGCCCAGTGACACACCACATACAGATCCCGATTCTATAAAATCTCCTCAGTTATGGGCCGTGCCAGGATCTGATTTAGTAGCTCTTAATGTCAGATGAAATGCTGCTGCTTCTTCATCATAGTTCACGTTTGGCTGCTGCCCTCCCTGAAGAGTCCACAGTGGCTGATGAGCGGGCAGTCATCAAAGAGTGAAGGATGGCAAGTGGGTGGTAAACAGAAGGTCAGTGGTTATGCCATTTGCAGCTTACACGTCGTGCAAGAATGCTAGGTGAGGTTAAGGTGGCATGTGAGGAGGGGCATCACGCAGGAACACACTGTAATGCTGAATGTTCTCAACAAAGTCATGTGCAATGGCCTTAGTTTTCTCTTGTCACATGTTGCAGATCTCTATATCCTCCAAAGCGTCCAGGCGATAGATACATGCCTGGTTCAAGCAAGTTCGGCTCTGCTCTCTCCAAATATGGACCACCTTGTCCTTCAAGAAAGATGGAAGCGTGTCAGTGAGTGAGTTGCAACGTGTTTGGGTGATGTGCCTGCCATAGTTGGAGCCAATGTGGAAGGAGCGAGAGGTGGATACGAGGCTGGCAGCATTGGGGGGTGTGCCCAGGAGGAATGGAATAACTGAGTGTTAGATATGGGAACTGATTGTGAAAGGCTGCTGCTGGGTGAGTGATGGGGGAGGGGTACATTGAGCAGTGTGTCATGTTGCTTGGTGTGTAGGGATTTCCATTGCAGATTGTTCACTTACATTGAACACCCTGGTTTGATCATTGACCTTCTTCTGGCACTGCTGCCAAGTCCTCCGCACCAGACTCCTTGCACTGACCTCTCTGCCTTGAGGGCCTCCAGGCCTCCTACGAAAATGTACCATCTTTAATCCTTTCCACCTCTTGGCCTAATGCCTCCAGTGAACCATTTACTCCATTTTCTCTGTTTTCCAGATCCATAGAACAATAGAATGTATACAGTGCTGTAGGAGACCATTCAGCCCATCGAGTCTGCACTGACCCAGAGCATCTTACCCAGGTCCACACCCCCACCCTAGACCAATTACCCCATGTACTATGGTCTATCCGCCTAACCTACACATCTTTAGCAGGCCAATTTGCCTAGCCCACACATTTTTCACTGTGGGAGGAAACTGGAGAGCCCAGAGGAAACCCACACAGACATGGGAAGAATGTGCAAACTCCACACAGACAAGTCACCCAAGGCAAAAATTGAACACAGATCCTGGTGCTGTGAGTCAGCAGTGCTAACAACTGTGCCGCCATGCCACCCCAAAGATAATCTGCTGCAGTTTCACTTGACATGGTGCAGGCTAGCAATACTACATAGTGAAGATATTAGCCATGCACATTACTTGGTCCCCAGTTAGCAGCATGTTCTGCAGAGGGTTGCACGCTGAGATCATTTAGACTAGGAGGGAGTGCAAAGATTACACATCCTGACCCCAGTACATGAAAACAGGCCTTGACAAACAGACCCATTACACTTTATTCCAATAGTTCCATTTCATGTTACAATTCTCCTATCATCTCTTTTTGGTTTAAATTTTAATTCCAAGTTCACGTGTGATTTTACTTCCATAGGCATAATCACGTTTATTTTCCTGGGGCATTTTGTTTCACTTTATCCTTTTCCTGGGATATTCCTATTTATTTTGGCTTGTTCTTGGCTGCCTCCTCCATTAACTAGTCCATGCAGGTACTTCTTTTCACCTAAGTTGCTCTCCTACCGCATCCCTTTAATCTGAACTATCCCTTTAAGTCTATTTCTTCCTATCCAACCCTTCAAAATAAATACCTGCTTATTGATCTGTTTTCCTTTCTTGCTCTTGTTACTTCTTTCTTGTTGCTGAGACCTCCTGCTGCCACCCCAGGAGGCTTTGAAACATCAGCGCTTGCTGCAGTGGAACGTTGCTCTATTATAAATCAGCTTTGGTCTGAATTTTGAGGTAGAGATAATGATGAGGATATTAGCACTCGCTATTATTAAATTCTACATCAGATAGCAACTGGCAGCAACTGTACAAGTGTAATTAAACACATGTTAGATTCCTACTAAACGCACCAGAGAAAAAAATAGGGCTGGTCCATCCCACTGTAAAGAGATTTTTGAATGACAATGATAATGGTATTATTGTTGGACTCATTATCAAGAGACCTAGGCCAATGATCTGGGGACCTGGATTCAAATCCCACCATGGCAGATGGGGAAATTTGTATTCAATAAAAGAAATCTAGAATTAAAAGTCTAATGACAGCCATTGTCAAACAAACACATCTGGTCCACTAATGTCCTTTAAGTAAGGAGATCTGCTGTCCTTACTTGGTCTGGCTGACATGAGATTCCAGATCCACAGCAACGTAGTTGACTCTTAAATACCATCGAGAGTGGCTAATAAATACTGGCTCAGCCAACCATACCCACATCCCATGAAATAATTTTTTTAAAGTCTGAATTACTAACGAACAGCCTCCCTGGCACTGAAAATTAACTTTTAAAAGTTTTATTCTTTCAAATTTTAATTACTGTTAGAGATGCAAAATAATGATTTGTTTAAATGTTTTCTTTCTGTTTGTTTAATCTTTCTATCTCTCAATACTCTCTTTCCTCCCTTTATTTTGCCTTCTCTACATGGTTTGGTGTTGATTAAATATTCTGATTGATACTTCCTGGTACAGGTTCAGTGGGTGGGATTTTCCGGCTGTTCCCTAATGGCGGAGAGTGTGAACAACGGGAGACCCCGCTGACAGCAGCGGGACTGGAAGATCCCGCTGCCGGGCAATGGCTGGCTGCCTCTGGTGCTGTAAAACATGGGGAAGGGGAAATCGAACATCCTGCCCTGTGTGGTTCATCAAAGGGAGACATTGTGGTTCTATCACTGAACCAGTGATCCAGAGACTGAGGGTCATGAGCTGGGGACCTGGGCTCGAATCCCACCAGATGCAGAAATTTGAATTCCATAGCAATCTGGAATTCAAAACGTCTAATGATGATCATGAAACCATTGTCGATTGTTGTAAAAAGCCAACCTGGTTCACTAATATCCTTAAGCAAGGGAAATCTACAGCCCTTACCTAGTCTGGCCTACACGTGACTCCACGCGCACAACAATGTGGTTGACTTGTAAAAGGCTTAGCAAACCATTCAGTTCAAGGTCAGTTAGGGATGGGTAACAAATTCTGGCCCAGCCAGCGATGCCCACGTCCCATGAATGAATGAAAAAAAAAACAATTTTTCATCCCCAACTGCCCTTGAACTGAATGGTTTGCTTGGCCATTTCTGAGGGTAGTTAAGTGTCAACCACATTGGTGTGGGCAATGATTGAGGTGTGGTAAGATTATGAAGGGTATGGACAGGGTGAGTAGGGAGTAACTATTCCCAATAGTTGAGGGGTCAATCTGCGGGGGCATAGTTTTAGGGTGAGGGGCAGGAGATTCAGAGGGGATTTGAGAAAAAGCATTTTTACATAGAAGGTTATGGGAATCTTGAATACACTGCCTGGGAAGGTAGAACATAGAACAGTACAGCACAGTACAGGCCCTTCGGCCCTCGAAGTTGTGCTGAGCTATGTCCAAACCCAAGATCAAGCTATCCCACTCCCTATCATTTTGGTATGCTCCATGTGCTTATCCAATAACTGCTTGAAAGGTAATGGAGGCTGGAAACCTTAGAACATTTAAAAAGTATTTGGATGAGCGCTTGAAATATCATTACAATCTAGGATATGGAACAAGTGTTGGAAAATGGGATTAGCGTGCTTTTGGTAGTAGATATTGTCATGTAGACTCGACGGACTGAAGGGTTTTTTCCACACTGTATGACTTTCTAAATCTGGTTAGGGGGCAGATCCCTTCCCTGAAGGACATTAGTGAACCAAATGGGTTTCTGCGACAATTAATGATGATCTCATGATCTAATCAGATTAGTTAAGCAGATGTACAGAAGCTTTCCCTGTTCACACAGGGCCTTGATTCCCTATATAGGCTGCTGTGCCAAAATGGTCTTGAATCACTGGAAGTTACAGTACAAAAGCCCATTGAAAGTCTGTGGACAAGTGCGAGTTTAATGAATGGCTGATGTTGTCTGTTCGCTCCTGATCATCAAATCTGCTCCTTTGTTCCTGATTCTGATAACTCCTGATGGAATCTTTCATCCACTCTGCTGATTAGACCCCAGCTTCAGTATTTGCCTCTCTTTTCTGACTAAACTATACCTGATAGCATCCATAGCATCTGGATTCTCTATTGTGGACTGAAGCCTTCTCTCCTGCTCCCCTTCAACTTTAATCCCTCCGTCAGATTGCATCGCCTATCTCAATATTTTATTATCTTTGGATAGGGAATTCCTTGCAGGTCCACCTCCTTATTTTAAATTCATCTTATTCCACTAAAACTCTTTTGCCATATTGGTTGGATTAGACAAATTCTTCTGGCGCTGAGCTGTACAACCATGCTCTGCTTAAATTGTGATTGATACCTCGGTGCACTGGCTTCTGAACCAGGTGCTCAGCCACACCCACTGCAGGGCAGTAGGTACCTACAGGGAATGCCCAGTAGAGGTTACCGACCTGGGAGAACATCGGGCTGCGAATTTACTGATCCTCTGCACCTCTCCCCTGAACTCCCCACTACCCCTAAACAACGGGTCAAGTTCTTAACTGGTTGGTGATTGAGCCAGGAGCCGAGAGCATGGGCTGAAGAAAGGGCAGAGTCATGAGCCTTATGGAGAGAGAAGAGAAAGAGTGAGGCAGCAATGAGGAGCTGGAGCTGAAGTTGGTGAATTGCAATACAGAGGAGCTAAGGCCACGGATAGAGTAGACTGAAACCTCTGACGGTGACTACAGAAGGAAGAAGGGGCAGTGGAGTGTGTAAAAAGCTGCAGAAGCCCTAGCAGACTGTCTCGATGGCACCCCTGTGTTCAAGAGGCCCTAGGAAGGGGAAGATCCCCCTCATGTCTGAGAGACAAGGTAATCTTGGTCATGTGGTCACCAACTGAACTCTGCTAATGTATTCAAGAGGAATAGCACTTGGGGCGAATGGGATGAAAGGTTATGAGGAAAAAGCAAGATTAGGCTATTGAGTTGGATAATCAGCCATGATCGTGGTGAATGGTAGAGCAGGCTAGAAGTGCCAAATGGCCTCCTCCTGCTCCTATCTCCGATGTTCCTACGTTTCTACCTGTCTGATTAGAGATCAGGTAGGAAGATCTTGATACTATCCTGGTGGACTTGGAGCTTCCAATGTCCATTGTAATTAGTTTTTTTTCTCCGTTCTAAGTTATTCTATTAACGTTTATAAAGATTTGATGCCAGTGGAGTAAAAGAAAACCTTTTTTTTAACATCTTCTTGCAGTTTGTAAGCTTAAATCTTACATTTCATCTGTTACCTATTATAAAGCGTGGGGACTGTACCAATGGGGTTTTTGGAGATTTTAGGAACAAGGAGTTGCTAGGTCAGATTTGGAAGGTATTGGCTGAGTGGAATGATTTTCAAAGGACACTGGAAGCTTTGATCCGTATGACCAGGAGAGGTGAGCTGACTGGAGAACTGGGAGTTACTTGAACTTGTTCCTGTAATGCTGTACAATTCAGTAAGAAGTCTCACAACACTAAGTGAATGTCCAACAGATTTATTTGGTAGCAAAAGCTACTAGTTTTTGGAGCGCTGCTCCTTTGTCAGATGAGTGGGAGTTCTTTTCACAAACATGGCATATAAAGACACAAGCTCAATTTACAAATTAATGGTTGGAATGCGAGTCTTTACAGGTAATCAAGTCTTAAAGGTACAGACAATACGAGTGGATAAAGAGATATATATTGTCTCCAGACAGGACAGTAGGTGAGATTTTGCAAGCCCAGGCAAGTTGTGGAGGTTACAGCTAGTGTAATATGAACCCAAGATCCTGGTTGAGACCATCCTCATGTGTGCGGAACTTAGCTATCAGTCTCTGCTCAGCGGATGTGCATTGTCGTATGTCATGAACACCGCCTTGGAGAACGCTTACCCGAAGATCAGAGGCCAAATGTCCATGACCACTGAAGTGTTCCCCAATAAGAAGAGAACATTCTTGCCTGGTGATTGTCGAGCGGTGTTCATTCATCCGTTGTCTGCATGGTTTCCCCAATGTACCATGCCTCGGGACATCCTTTCCTGCAGTGTATCAGGTAGAAATGTTGGCTGAGTTGCAAGAGTATGTACCATGTACCTGGTGGATTGCCAGTGCATGAAAGAGATTATAAGACATATCTTGATTGCATTAGTTAGCTATTACGTAAGTGTATTGGTTGCCCGCTAAGTAATGCTTAATCCATATTGATTTTAGTTTGTTTGTTACAGTAAAAGATCTAAAATGTTAAATCTTGTTCTTCATTTTTTTCCATCAGTTGTCATCTCTTTTAAAACATTAGCAGTCTCTATAGCGATCCTAAGAATGGTAGGTTTCAATGAGAAATGTTGGGTCAAGTGGAGCATAAAATCCAGCACTGTCCATTCAGGCTAAATGGCAACTTTCTATACCATATATCCTATGTAATCTTATATAATACCTTTAAGAAGAGGTCATGTGAGGTAAGTCATTTATTTTCCTTTATGGAGGCAGTAGAAGTAGGAATGTTCTACCATGCTCCACAAGCAGCACGGTGGCACAATGGTTAGCATGGCTGCCTCACAGCGCCAGGAATCTGGGTTCAATTCTGGCCTTCGGTGACTGCCTGTCATGTTTTCCCTGGGTTTCCTCTGCCTGCTCTGATTCCCCCCTTTCCCTACCCCCTGCTCCCATTCCACCCTCCCCCACTTCCGCTACCACGTCTCAAGGTCTGCAGTGTAGGTTAGGTGGATTAATTATGGTAGATACACGGGATTACAGGGACAGATCTTGGGTGGGATGCTGTTTCTGGGGGTCAGTGTGGACAAGGTGGGTCAAATGGCTTTGTTCTGCACTGGAGGACAATTTAGGTCTTTAAAATGTTTCAGACATTAAAATCTCCCCTGTCTTCCTGGCTCCCTCCTCCTGCTGCGCCAATACCCCCAGGCTGATAACTGCGTACCACCCTGCACCCAGCCCCACACCATCCTGCACCCAGCCCCATACCACCCCGTACACAGCCCCATACCACCCTGCACCCAGCCCCATACCATCCTGCACCCAGCCCCATACCACCCTGCACCCAGCCCCATACCACCCCGTACACAGCCCCATACCACCCCGTACACAGCCCCATACCACCCCGTACACAGCCCCATACCACCCCGTACACAGCCCCATACCACCCCGTACACAGCCCCATACCACCCCGTACACAGCCCCATACCACCCCGTACACAGCCCCATACCACCCCGTACACAGCCCCATACCACCCCGTACACAGCCCCATACCACCCTGTACACAGCCCCATACCACCCCGTACACAGCCCCATACCACCCCGTACACAGCTCCATACCACCCTGTACACAGCCCCATACCATCCTGCACCCAGCCCCATACCACCCTGCACCCAGCCCCATACCACCCCGTACACAGCCCCATACCACCCCGTACACAGCCCCATACCACCCTGTACACAGCCCCATACCACCCCGTACACAGCCCCATACCACCCCGTACACAGCCCCATACCACCCCGTACACAGCCCCATACCACCCCGTACACAGCCCCATACCACCCTGTACACAGCCCCATACCACCCCGTACACAGCCCCATACCACCCCGTACACAGCCCCATACCATCCTGCACCCAGCCCCATACCACCCTGTACACAGCCCCATACCATCCTGCACCCAGCCCCATACCATCCTGCACCCAGCCCCATACCACCCCATACACAGCCCCATACCACCCCGTACACAGCCGCATACCACCCCGTACACAGCCCCATACCACCCTGTACACAGCCCCATACCACCCCGTACACAGCCCCATACCACCCCGTACACAGCCCCATACCATCCTGCACCCAGCCCCATACCACCCCGTACACAGCCCCATACCACCCCGTACACAGCCCCATACCACCCTGTACACAGCCCCATACCATCCTGCACCCAGCCCCATACCATCCTGCACCCAGCCCCATACCACCCCGTACACAGCCCCATACCACCCTGTACACAGCCCCATACCATCCTGCACCCAGCCCCATACCATCCTGCACCCAGCCCCATACCACCCCGTACACAGCCCCATACCACCCTGTACACAGCCCCATACCACCCCGTACACAGCCCCATACCATCCTGCACCCAGCCCCATACCATCCTGCACCCAGCCCCATACCACCCCGTACACAGCCCCATACCACCCCATACACAGCCCCATACCACCCCGTACACAGCCGCATACCACCCCGTACACAGCCCCATACCACCCTGTACACAGCCCCATACCACCCCGTACACAGCCCCATACCACCCCGTACACAGCCCCATACCATCCTGCACCCAGCCCCATACCACCCCGTACACAGCCCCATACCACCCCGTACACAGCCCCATACCATCCTGCACCCAGCCCCATACCATCCTGCACCCAGCCCCATACCACCCCGTACACAGCCCCATACCACCCTGTACACAGCCCCATACCACCCCGTACACAGCCCCATACCATCCTGCACCCAGCCCCATACCATCCTGCACCCAGCCCCATACCACCCCGTACACAGCCCCATACCACCCCATACACAGCCCCATACCACCCCGTACACAGCCGCATACCACCCCGTACACAGCCCCATACCACCCTGTACACAGCCCCATACCACCCCGTACACAGCCCCATACCACCCCGTACACAGCCCCATACCATCCTGCACCCAGCCCCATACCACCCCGTACACAGCCCCATACCACCCCGTACACAGCCCCATACCACCCTGTACACAGCCCCATACCATCCTGCACCCAGCCCCATACCATCCTGCACCCAGCCCCATACCACCCCGTACACAGCCCCATACCACCCTGTACACAGCCCCATACCATCCTGCACCCAGCCCCATAACATCCTGCACCCAGCCCCATACCACCCTGTACACAGCCCCATACCACCCCGTACACAGCCCCATACCACCCCGTTTCTAAACGTTTGGCTGAAAGGGCTGTAGACGGAATGCAGCAAAGGTTTAACATGTTGATTCCTGGGATGGCAAGTCTGTCATATGAAGAGAAACTGTCTTTCCTGATTTATCACTGCTCTAAATAGAGTAAGTAACTCACCATTTTTGACCACGTCACTAACCTTCATAAAGCTTTCCTCTTTTTGAACTTTCCCCCAACGTGTTGCATGCCTTCCCTCACTATATCTGAAGGCTTCAGCCTCTGCAGGCCACTTCAGTTGTAGTACTTCAGTTGGCCTGTTAGTTGGCCTGGGTCTGTCTGGACTCCATACTTCCTCACACACTTATACTGCTGATGATGGAAATTGAAGCGGAACCTCAGGCTGTGCTGCCTGGTGGCCAAGGTTTTCTCTGTCCTGCCTTCACTCCATCCCACTCTGAGTTGAGAAGGTCTGGCCCCTGATGTCACCACATGTTGAGCTTCGATCTGTGTCCAAAGTTGTGAAGGATGGTCCGGCCAAGTTATTGTGGAATGCTCCAAATGGTTGGGCTGTGCCGTACCGCCTGTACATCATGGAAATGTTTATGCAGGAAAATACCTTTGACCAAAAGTCCAACAGAAATGAGGTTCTGCAGGAACTGGAGATGATGGATCCTGGTCTTTTAGCAGACTGTCAAAGTCATTTAGCAGAATGTCTCATCATCAGAACTTTCAAATAAGCACTGAGATGTAGTCTGAAAAGGACCCTTCTTGTCAGATCCTTCCTACATGTCTGGAGTCTCAGCACAGTGTGTGCTGGCTGGCAGGTGGCCATTTGGGAATGAGACCATTCTTCACCTCATTCTGGATGCCTTTGCAGGTGAGGGCTACAGTGATCTTTGCCAAGGTTCATCCTAGCACATTGTGAATGCAGGACTCTGTGCTCTATGGGCTGTTCTCAAGGATGCACACTGAGTGTAATAGCAATTCAAGTCAGTGAAAAACCAGCCTTTGATGTGCCCAAAGCTTGTTGTCTACAAATGGAAAGAGATGACAGAGTGTTGCAGATTGGCACATTCCAAGGTTCAGGACTATGTGCCGAAGAATGCACCAAAGAAAGACTCGATGGAGAAGACACATAGTATAAGGCCCTCCCACCATAGTACAATGAGGGGCTGTGGAAACCTGTGGAAAACCCCTTGGGCTGTATGTAGCAGAGAATGTTTGACATACAGGGTGGGATTTTCCGGCCTTGCTCACCCCAAAACCAGAAAATCCTGTCCAAGATCAACGGACCTTTGCATGGTGCGCCCCTTGCCCACTCCAATTCCCACGGCTGGTGGGCCGGTACAATTTGCCCCAGAATATAAAAGTACAACCTTTAATTGTAAGTATAGTGCAGCAACTCAGAGGGGTCTATTACAAAACTGAACCGTATTGCACTTTATACAGTATCAAATTTGAACAGTTATGTACTGTACTTATACATGTTTTATGACTAAAGTATGCACTTTGACAAAAAATAATCGGGAACAGAGTTCTGTTGTGTTGACTTCCTTTTTATGGAGATGGCCTCTTTATCTTTAGTGTTCAATCACTTTTACTAACTAGTTCCAACACTTACAGGAAGAAGTTCAGACTTCAAACAACTTACATTTAATATGCAGAGGTCTCCTCCAGTATTAAGCTGCCTGCACTAATTCATTTTTGTCACTTCATCTACATGATGGAACAAGCTGTAAACTGATGGCTCCCACTTACCTGATAAGTATTTAGCAGCTTTTGAAGGATCATTAACAAATGGGCAGACACTACTCATCAAATAATAGTGTCACTTTGCTGGCTGCAACACGGTGAAGTAGAGGAACGCCCTCAGCATTAAATTATGTATTTTTCTTTCAATTGACTGTAGGATAGCCAGAAAGCTACATGTCCTCCCCCCCTCCTCATTGATCCCTAGCCAACGATAATCCTTTTATTACATAAAAAGAAACCTCACTAATGCATTGCCTCTGAGAAACTCAGCTTCCTTTTTTTGTAACAAACACTTAAATTCCCCTCAAAAAGCACCAGTCAAACTAAGATTGAGTACTGTTGCATCCTCCACCCTAACTATCCAGCATTTCTCAATGGGGAACAAGAAAATACTTGTTGCTTTGTAGAAAATGGAACTCTCTTCTTTAGCCTCCAACCTCTCTCTGCTGCAGACTTTCTTCTCTATCCCCAGCTCACTGATGCTACAATGCTCAGTGCCTGCCAGTTCCCTCAAAGTTAGGTGTCCTTCCCATTGAACACACAAGCTTTGGCAGGGTCAGCATGAGATGGCATTGCGAAACAATCCTGGAATCACAGCCCCCAGATTTTTGCGTCATCCCAATCTCCCTTCCTTCCTCAATCTTCCTCTTTAACTCTTTTGACACCTAAAATTGAAGCTTGGCCTTTCTCCTTCCACTTTATGACAAAGCAACTGAGAAAAAACAACTGAGGCATTTTTGTCTGACACTTACCTCAGTTTTGTCTGTTTGAATTCTGTCCCCTGAGCATTCGAGGCTTAGCCCCTCAACTTCATTCCCCCAAATTATACCTCAACTATTCCTGATCAAATAACGTAAATTATCTGACAGGTACCAGGCAGACTGAGCTCTCCCTTTGAGGCTCTGACATCGTTTAACTCAGTATCAAGAACTGTAACATCATAATCAGACCAAATAATCTTTCCAAAGTGATTGACTAGCTGGAGGTGGGGTGGTTGTTGGCATGAAGCAAATGATCATACTGAATTAACAATTAAGCTATGACTTCTTCATATTAAGTACTGGGTGTTTGACATTAAGGTTCATCATTAAGACTAAGTCAGTTTTACGGATCCCAGTGATTATGTTAAGCTTCAAGTTTCTAGGTGTCCAGATCACCAACAAACTGTCTTGGTCTTTCCACGCTGACGCTATAGTTAAGAAAGCCCACCAACGCCTCTACTTTCTCAGGAGGCTAAGGAAATTTGGCATGTCCGATTCGATTCTCACCATTTTTTACAGATGCACCATAGAAAGCATCCTTTCTGGCTGTATCACAGCTTGATATGGCTCCTGCTCTGACCAAGACCGCAAGAAATCACAAAGGGTTGTGAAAGCCCAGCCCACCAAGCAAACCAGCCTCTCATCCATTGACACCATCTATACTTCCAGCTGCCTCGGCCAAGCAGCATAATCAAGACCCCATGCAGCCCAAACATTCTCTCTTCCACCTTCTTCCTTTGGGAAAAAGTCACAGAAGTCTGAGCTCAGACAACCAACTCACGATCAGCTTCTTCCCTGCTGCCATTAGACTTTTGAATGGATCTATCTTATATTAAGTTGATCTTTCTCGACACCCTAGCTATGATTGTAACACTATTTTGGCACCCTCTTTTTTCCTTCTCCCCTATGTACTCTATGAATGGTATGCTTTGTCTGTATGGCGCGCATGAAACAATACTTTTCACCGTATGTTAATACATGTTAATAATAATAATAAATCAAAACAAATCAATTCAAAAAAAGTGTGGTTTTAACATGAATAACTGCTCTTCCAGTACTAAAATATTACAATACGTGTATTAACGTTTGTGAATGGATTGTTTCCTTCATGGCTGTGCCAGTATGTAGACCTTCAACATCACGTTATTCTCCTCACACTAGCTCTACTTAGGAACATTCAACTTATATTAGACTGAAATCAAATCTTGTGAGGTAATACATAGTCAATGTGAATTCCGTTTGGTGAATTCTTGCAGGCTTTAAATAGGCTCCTCTTTCTCCTTCCCCTTACTAAACATTATATACAAGAGTCTGACAATTATAAATCACATCTTTCAGGGGCTTTTTTGACCCTTGTCAAGTGGCACAATTCTGTTCCCCGGGATCTTCCCCAGGATCAACGTTGACTGTGATAACAGGTCTCTTCTGCCACAGGCAATTTATCACTATTTGCTGCTATGGAGATATCTGTCAAGTTTATAAATATCTGTTAAGTTTACAAAGGTCAATCAGGTAATTCAGTGTTGACAGGTTCAGAAACAGTTCTTGATGGCAACACTGACTCTCTCTACTCCTCAAGTGGTTCACATGTTTACAAATGATCCATCTCTATAAATCCATTTGGTATGAAAGGAGTCTGATCTTAGAGACAATAATTCTAGGGATCTAACTTAATCCACTGTCAAAGTTTTGTTACAGTGGTTAGCACTGCTGCCTCACAGTGCCAGGGACCCGGGATCGATTCCCGGCTTGGGTCACTCTGTGTGGAGTTTGCACATTCTCCCCATGTCTGCATGGGTTTCCTCCAGGCAATCTGGTTTCCTCCTACAGTCTGAAAGATGAGTTGGTTAGGTGCATTGACCCGAACAGGTGCCGGAGTCTGGTGTCTAGGGGAATTTCACAGTAACTTCATTGCAGTGTTAATGTAAGCCTTACTTGTGACTCATACATAAAGTTTAGTTTAGTTTTTTGTATATGGCTTCATTTACCATAAATGATCGTGCCGTACTATGAGAATCTTGACTTGCTTTCTGATTACTTTGGCTGGCTTCTACCCTCCCTGGCAAATTTGGAAACATGAGGCTCTGTCTCATTCTGAGACGATGTCTCATTAACAGCTCTGCTGGTAGAACTCCCTTGTTGCATGTGGAGTGGTGCAATAGCTAAGGAGGAATCATGAGGTTTTGGTGTCCAAGGTTCCTCCTGATAGTTTCCTTAGGCTAGACTTGAAAGTTTGGACAACTCTCTCAGCTGGTCCATTTGATGGTGGATGGCAGGGCGCAGTTCCAATTGGTCTAATACCATTCAGAGTGATGACATTTTGAAATTCAGCATTTGCGAATATGCTTCCATTCTCTGATACCATGACTTCAGGTAATCCATGAGCTGAAAAACTCTGGGATAATCTTTCCTAATGGAAGCATGCCATGTAGGCAAATTCACCTCAAAATTGTCCGCAGGGAGTACATGGAAAGTGGATGATTGAAAATTGGCAGTTGGGGTATTGAGGAGAGGCCAGGGGAGAGAAGTCCCATGGCCATTGGACCTAAATGAGGGTGCCCAAAGTTAGTAGGAGACATCTAATGAAGGGGCATTCCCCCACCCACCTCCTTCCTTCCCAAGGCCTAAGCATGATCACTTTTGGGCTACCCCCATGTTTGTGAAATCCTCCGTAAAAAATTGAGGCTGGGTAGGAAATGGCCCTTACATGGCCAATAACTGGCTGGATTCAGTTGGCTGGATGCCCGATTTGGATCATATTGGTACCAACAGCATTGGGTTCAATTCCTGTTCTGGCTGAGGTGGATTCAAGACCGGCCCCCTTGCTCTATCTATGATGGAAGCCGTAGTGCTGTGGGTCAGGCCTGTCTCTGGGCAGAGAACTGAAAAAGACTTCTCTATATTTTTATCCTGCTTTAAGATGCTCCTTAAAGCATATTTCTTTGATCAGATGTTTGGCCATGATATCTCCTTTTTTTGATTGATGTCAAAAATCTTTTTGTTGGTATCATGCAGCTTTGGTGCCTTGGGACACCTTAAAGTTAAAAGCATGATATAAATGAAAGTTATTGTTATTGGATATTTTGGACGATTACAATAGTTGTATTCAGTTTCATTAAAATTGGAACTTTTATGAAGAAAAATCCCATTGGATTGGAAGTAGTAACTCTGTTTCTCTCTCTACAGATGCTGCCTGATATTCTGAGTTCTCGGATCTCAGAACTGTTACAATGCAGAAGGAGGTCACTTAGCCCATTGATTCTGCATCTGCTCTCCAAACAAAGCGTTAAGGCCTAATGCCATTCTGTCTTTTCCCCATACCCCTGAACATTGTTTCCATTGAAGTAGTCATCTAATACCCTCTTGAATGCTTCGATTGAACCTGCCTCCACCACACTTCTAGGCAGAGCACTCCAAACCACCCATTGTGTTAAAAAGTTTTATCTCACATCACATTTGCTTTTTTTGCAAATCACCTTAAAATGGTGCCTTCTCATTCTTGACCCTTTTACGAGCAGGAACAGCTTCTCTCTAACAACTCTGATGATTTTGAGCATCTCTATCAAATCTCCTCTTAGGCTTCTTCTCTCCAAGGAATACAAACCCAACATCTCCAATCTATCCTCATAACCGAAGTCTCTCATCTCTGGGACCATTCTTGTAAACCTCTTCTGCACTCTTCCAGTGTGTTCATATCCTTCCTGAAATGTGGTGCTCAGAACTGTACACAGTACTTCAACTGAAATCTAACTAGTATCTTGTATAAGTTCAGCATAACCTCCTTGCTCTTGTACTCTATGCCCTTATTAATAAAGCCCAGAATACTATATGCTTTATTAATTTATTTCTCCACTTGTCCTGCTTTCAGTGATCTGTGCACACACACACATCCAGGTCCCTCTGCTCCTACATCCCACTAAGAATTTTGTCCCTTACTTTCTTTAAATATATCTTTATTGAAGACTTTTCCATTTTATATCAATAATACAACAAACTCTCAAAGATAGGTGCAGTACAGCAAGATCATTTTCAAACAAATACAAGAAGAAAGACAGAGGGAAAAAAAGAAAACTGCCAACCTAGTTGGTTTGGATTATTCATTGTATCCAGCACCTCCCACCACACAAATAATAAAAAAAATCAAAGGATGACGGTTTGTCAGGATATCAGGATAATAGGATACAGCCACAATTGGATCAATGGTGCCCAATCAAGAATAACAGTAATAGAGTGACAGAACTTATTTTTGATTTTGATTTGCTTCATTATTGTCACATATATTAACATATGGTGAAAGGTATTGTTTCTTGCGCTGCTATACAGACAAAACATACTATCCATAGAGAAGGAAATGAGAGAGTGCAGACTGTAGTGTTACAGTCATAGCTAGGGTGTAGAGAAAGATCAACTTAATGCAATTTAGTCCATTCAAAAGTCTGACAGCAGCAGGGAAGAAGCTGCCCTTGAGTCAGTTGGTACGTGATCTCAGACTTTTGTGTCCTTTTCCTGAAGGAAGAAAGTAGAAGAGAGAATGTGCAGGGTGCATGAGGTCCTTAATAATGCTGGCTGCTTTGCTGAGGCAGTGGGAAGTGTAGACAGAGTCAATGGATGGGAGGCTGCTTTGCATGATGGATTGGGCTACATTCATTACCTTTTGTAGTTCCTTGCAGTCTTGGGCAGAGCAGGAGCCATATCAAGCTGTGATTACAACCAGAAAGAATGTTTTTTATGGTGCATCTGTAAAAGTTGTAGCTGACATGCCAAATATTCTTAGTCTTCTGGGAAAGTAGAGTAAATGCAGAGTGCAGAGGAGGTTTACTAGGCTGATACCGGAGTTGAGGGGGCTGAGCTATGAGGACAGGCTGAATAAACTAGGCTTGTACTTGTTAGAGTTTAGAAGAATGAGGGGAGATCTCATTGAGACGTATAAGATGATGAATGGGATGGATAGGATAGAGGTGGAGAGGCTCTTCCCCCTCAGAAAGGACAGTAGGACTAGGGGGCACAGCCTCAAGATAAAGGGGGGGGTGGTTTAGAACGGAGTTGAGGAGGAACTTCTTCACTCAAAGGGTGGTGAATCTCTGGAATTCTCTGCCCGTTGAGGTGGTGGAGGCTGCCTCGCTAAATATTTTTAAGACGCGGGTTGATGGGTTTTTGATAAGCGAGGGGATTAAGGGTTATGGGGAGAGGGCGGGAATGTGGAACTGAGCCACGACAGATCAGCCATGATCTTACTGAATGGCGGGGCAGGCTCGAAGGGCTGGATGGCCTACTCCTGCTCCTATTTCTTATGTTCTAAACTAGACAATACAGAGCCCAGAACTTTAAGATAGGGGTCCCAAACCTTACAGAACACATTCAATTTAACTCAAAATAAACAAGAATTCAATTGGTATACACTCCAGAATGATTTTATACCAATTCCGAATTGACAGGGGTTTATCGCTAATCCATGAGCAAAAGATATTCTCCGTGCTGCAAATGATTGGGTATTGTACAGCCTTTTCTCATTACTGATCTTATTGTCTGGGAGATCCCCAGTGTCAGATGCATATGGTCTAACTCCGAGGCTGTATCAATGATCATCTCAAGGTCTTAACCAATAGGCCTTAATCTTAACACAGGGCCAAAAGCAATGCAGATACTCTCTCAGGTCCACCTTGCACGTCTGACACAATGAGGATATGGTGGTTATTCCTCATTTTATATTGGATCGCCATGATTTTCCTACCAAAACGTATCACCTCACACCTCTCTGCATTGGACTTCATCTCCCACCTATCTATCCACTCCACCAACTTGTCTATGTCCTTTTGAAATTCTGCACTGTCTTGTTCACAGTTTACAACACTTCTAAGTTCCATGTTATCCGCAAATTTTGAAACTGTCCATTGCAGATCAACGTCTAGATCATTACTATATGTCAGTTCTTTTCTCAGCATTTTCTGTTTTCATTTCAGATCTCCAGCATCTGCAGTATTTTGCTTTTTATCTTTGTAATGAGACCTTTATGGAACGTAACTGGTGAAAAGTTTGCGGAGAAATGTTATTTTCTGACACTCTAACATTATTTCTACACACATGATTTTATTGCAAAGTTTCAATGCATTGGATAACTCACACTTTCTGTCACTTTAACTGAAGTTTACTAGAAAAGGGTGTTAGCGCCAATGAAATTTAAAGTCACATCAAGCAGTTTACAATCAAAGTTCCTTTGAATGGTGATATCATGCTGCTCCAGAGGTCAGTGTGGTCACCTTCATTGTCTGAAGTGATGTACAATTTGCTCCATATGAAGCAATATAACATTTGCTCCATTTGCCTCCTTTTGGATCTGTTAGTTAACCATAGCAGGGGAGGGTAGAGGGTGAATTCCAGTCACACCTACCTGGGCACCTGACATCAAAAGCATCAGAACAAATGCATCAAACTTCAAACTGCACTGGTTTAGGAATAAGGAATTAGGAGTTATTCTTTTCTAGTGAATAAAGTATGTTCATTTTTCAACAGTCCTGTTTGAGTTTAATTTAGGCAGCACGGTAGCACAGTGGTTAGCACTGCTGCTTCATAGCGCCAGGGACTTGGGTTCAATTCCCAGCTTGGGTCACTGTCTGTGTGGAGTTTGCACGTTCTCCCTATGTCTGCGTGGGTTTCCTCCCACGGGTGCTCCGGTTTCCTTCCACATTCTGAAGGATGTGTTGGTTAGGTGCATTGACCCAAACAGACGCTGGAGTGGAATTTCACAGTAACTTCATTGCAATGTTAAAGTGAGCCTTACTTGTGACTAATAAATAAACTTTAACTACCCGTGCCATAAGTAGGCTTACATTAACACTGCAATGAAGTTACTATGAAAATCCCCCAATCGCCACACTCCAGCAACTGTTCGGGTACACTGAGGAAGAATTTAGCATGGCCAATGCACCTAGGTATTCATATAGAATAATGTCCATTAAGTGTAAATATGACCCATTTTATTAATAATTATCAATTATTAGACAGTAAAAACTACTGCTTTGCTCCCCTTAAATTTGGTGGTAATCTCAGGTTTATTAAATTGTTGCAAGGACTGCATTAACTAAAGAGTCAATCTAGGCCTGCGACTTATACCAACAGATATCATTCTCTATGTTATCTTACAGCATGGAGCCTTTTTGCATCTTGAAGAGGGGGTAAAAGTCTTCTGAATGTCATGGCAATCTGCCAGATCGTTTCGGAATGCTGCCTTCTAGGGCACGGCCTAGATTTTACTTTCAAATTTTAATAGATTCGAAATTTCGCCTTACATTTTGTCCTGTTTAACAGAATATTCCGCACACAGCAACATAGCCACCCCTTTGTTCCAAGAAAACAGGATTAAAGAAAGAAAAAAGAAACAGCAGGAGACCACTTCTGTGCCCTTCCCCCAGTACCAGCTCCTGGCATTAGGTGACTGGCACCCAGAGAAGCTGGACCTCGGTGAGAAATCACTGATTTAAGGGGAGGGGATAAATATTTGTGTGTTTCTTTTTGAAAATTAAAAACTCATTTTATCCGTCTGTACATGAACAGTGGGGTGAAGAGGGCGGCTGATGGACTTTGCGTCACGGCAGTTGTTCACCGCACCTTCAAACATCTCGCGTTATGATGCGTTTACCAAGGTCAGTTGTGGGACTTGCTGTTGTGTGACCCCAGTGGCCCTGACAATCCAAGGCAGGCAGCTATTTCAGCGAGAGGGAGAAGAAAAAACAATCAGTCGAAAGCTCTCAGGATCCTTGCTCATATAAAAAAACCCCCAATACGCTGGGGGAAGCGAGATGAGTTATCATCAAAGGCAGAGGCACACAGCATGACTGTCACGAGCCAAAAGTTACAATCACACACTGGCTGAAATTTCACTTCAAGCGCAAGCATTGCAGTAATTAAAAATGTGATTCCTGCTGATTTACCATCCAATTAGCAGCAAGAGAGCCTTGCTTTCATCCTCGCTTCTAGGAGATAGCCCCAACTTGAAAGTAAAGTCTGTCAATTTTTATTACACCGTTCTATTTATTTGTATATTTACTCTATCTAATGTCTTGAACGGAAAGCCGTTTCTGCTGAGGAGGATTTTTTTTGCTACAATGCGGATGGGTAACAAGGAAGAACAGCAAAACAAAAGGATACACTTGAAAGGGAAAATGAGTTGTATTCAGATTTCCAAATACCATGTGAGTGGACGCACTATATTGAACTGGGAAACTGTCCAGATAGGTGCCTCTCTCTTTTTCTTGGTTCCAGTGGCTCTTTAAACTCGATTTTTAAGTTCATCCAGCTCCTTTTATTCACGAGTGGGTATATATTTCAGACTTTCTTGCCCACGCACTAATACATGCAGTTCAGTAGCGCTTTCCAAGGCTCAGTGCCGTCTACAGCCTAAGACTTCAAGAAGGCAGAGTGTAAAAATTCCAGCTGAGAAAAAAATACATCGGCTCAAATCCTACAGTCAAGGCATTAGCTGCACAATTATTATCTCCATGAACAGACCATTGTCCATTGTAGTCTTCCTGCTGTAATAGTCAAAGCCTATTATTCATACTTAATAATTTCATAACCATGTTGAATATGTATGCATTGCAGAATTTTCTGTTACCATGGAAAACATCCATTTTAATTACATGGCATATCATATTTTTGTTATGCGAATAAACGCCGGCCTTCCCAAAATAATTTACAAGGTTTCGCCGCAAAAAAAATCAAATTATCATCGTGCCTTAAAGCGGGCAGCACCGTCTGAAAATTCTTGCAGTAAGATCCATGTGTTTTTGGAGTACACAACTCGATATATGCATCTTTAATCATCATTACAAAATTCCCGGATCTCCTGTGGTGTTGCTTACGGGTAGTCCGGGACCCGCAGTGTGGTTTTTTTGATGTTTATCCCAGTTCTATTCAAGTTGGAGCACAACAGCAGCCTGCCTCGTGCTGCAGTACAGCGAGTCGACAGAAGCAAAATGTCACAACTCACACAAGGCAAAAAATATCAGGTACCTTATTACTATTGAAAGATATATAAGCCTTGCAGATGTAACATTCATCCACACCCACCACCTTAGAAAAAAAAACTTGCTAAACATGGATATAAAGTTTATTTTATTAGTTTCACAGATAGGCTTACATTAACACTGCAATGAAGTTACTGTGAAAATTCCCTAGTCGCCACACACAGGTGCCTACTTGGGTACACCGAGGGAGAATTTAGCATGGCCAATCCACCTAACCAGCACATCTTTCAGACCATGAGAAGAAACCAGAGTAGCCGGAGGAAACCCACTCAGACATGGGGAGAACGTACAGACTCCGCACGGACAGAGACCCAAGCTGGGAATTGAACCCAGGTCCCTGGCACTGTGAGGCAGCAGTGCTAACCACATATGCATTCCTCCTCAAACCCCACTTCTAATGTCACTCACCTTCCAGTTGTTGACACCAACCCCCCCCCCCCAACCCACACTGTGTGTGGCATTTATCTGAGAGAGAAGTGCTTTGTTTCTTTATTAATTCATCCCGCCTCTCTCTTCAAACCTTCCTTTTTAGCTCTTTGTATTAATGAATGATATTTTTCTTCTCCTGTTATGGAATTATGCTTCTTGCTCTTCATGTTTTGCTGTACAAGGAAGGTTTATTCCACTGGAAGGCAAAAAATGGTGCAGATGTAGGAAAAGCTGCCCAAATAAAGACAAAATATTTATCCTTCTAATCCCCCTGACACAAAGGGGCAATAGCATGGCCAATGCATCTAACCTGCTTGTTTTTGGACTGTGGGAGCAATCTGGAGCACCCAGAGGAAACCCACAAAGACATGGGGAGAATGTGCAAACTCCACACAAATAGTGACCCTAGCTAGGAATCAAACCCAGGTCCCTGATGCTGTGAGGTGGCAGTGCCGACCACTGTGCCACTCTCCTTTCTATTTGTAACCTCACTCAGGCCCATTCAGCAGCTTTCTGAGCTGGGAGAGTTGAACAATTCAGACGAAAGATTACTCCGTAACAACCATTGGCACATCTCTGTGATGGCCTCCGGTGGTGAGTAGCTGGGTCGCTTTGGGTGTAATTTCAGATTTGCGACCTCTTAGATTTGATCAAACCTTTCATTTTAAAATTCTTCAAAATTATGACTAATCAGCCGGTTTTCAGGAAGAGGACATAATACATCTGAGCTTGCTGAAAATACAAATTTAGAGGGAAAATAAGCTGTGAGGAGAATGCAAAGAGACTACAGATTGTTGCGGACATATTATTAAGTGAGTGACAGAAACATGGCAGACGGACTATAATGTGGGAATGTGTGAGGTTATCCACTTTGAAAAGGAAAATATAAAATTAGACGGTGAGAGATTGGGAAATATTGGCATTAAGAAAATCCTGGCTGTCTTTGTACATGAAACACAGAAAATTAACATGCAGGTATAGCAAGCAATTAGGAAAGCAAATGGTATGTTAGCCGTAATTGCAAAGACATTGGAGCATGAGAGTGAAGAAGTCTTATTGCAATTGTATAGGGACTTAGTGAGGCCATATCTGGAGTATTATGGACAGTTTTTGTCTCCATACCTAAGGAAGGATCCAGATTGGTTTCTGTGTTCAGGGGACGGTCTGATGAGTGGGGATTGAGTAGTTTAGGCGTATATGCCTGGAGTTTAGAAGAGTGAGAGGTGATCTCATTGAAACATATCAAATTCCTAATGGGTACATGTTGGGAGGAGGTTTTCCGTGGCTAGGAGATCTAGAACGCGGAGGGGATTTTCTTCCCTTGCCCCTGTGGTATGTTTTGCAGCAGCGGAGGCAGCCAGCTATTGGGTGGCATCTTTCGGTCCCACCACTGCCAATGGATTTTCCAGTTGTTCACACCCTTTACCACCAGTGAACTCATGGTCGGGGGCTGCCATCGGCGGGACAGGAAGATCCTACTGCTGGCAACGGCTAGAAAATTTCAGCCATGTTCTTGGAATAAGTGTTTGACTTTTAGGACTAGGCTCAGCTTCACTCAAAGGGTTGTGAACCTTTGGGATTCTCACCCAGAGACTGTAGATGCTCAGTCGTTGAGTTTATTCAAAATGGAAATCATTAGCTTTTTTGAATAAGACTGGGATTAAGGGAAATTGTGAGAAGGTGGTGGTAAAGATGGCAGGTCAGCCTACTCCTGCTCCTAATCCCTCTAGTCTATGTTCATGTTTTAATTTGAAATTGAGCCTTTTACATTGGTGGGAATATCCATGCAACCAGCTATGGCGAAGGCAGTCTGCCATTGGCCGGTGACAAAAACTTCTGGGATTGCCATTGTCAATAGAGTTTCTGGAAAATTCCGGCCAGTGTTTTCCTAACGAGACATTTTTTATTATTCTATCAGAATCTTTGTAGTTTATTTAACTGGCATTCTTTTCGAACTCATCATCTTTCTCTTAGGCCACAAGACATAGAAGCAGAATTAGGCCACTCAGCCCATTGAATCTGCTCTGCCATTCAATCATGGCTGATATTTTTCTCATCCCCATTCTCCCACCTTTTCCCCATAACCCCTGGTCTCCTTATTAATCAAGAACCTATCTATCTTTGTCTTAAAGGCACTCAATGACCTGGCCTCCACAGCCTTCTGTGGCAAAGAGTTCCACAGATTCACCACTCTCTGGCTGAAGAAATTCCTCCTCATCTCTGTCTTAAAGGATCGTCCCTTTAGCCTGAGGTTGTGCCCTCTGGTTCTAGTTTTTCCTACTAGTGGAAACATCCTTTCCACATCCATCTACCCAGGCCTTGCAGTATCCTATAAGTGTCAATAAGATCCCCCTTCATCCTTCTAAACTCCAACGCGTACAGTCCCAGAGTCCTCAACTGTTCTTCATACGATAAGCTCTTCATTCCAGGGATCATTCTTGTGAATCTCCTCTGGACTCTTTCCAAGGCCAGCACATCCTTCCTCAGATATGAGGCCCAAAACTGCTCACAATATTCCAAATGGGGTCTGACCAGAGCCTTATACATCCTCAGAGGTACATCCCTGCTCTTGTATTCTATCCCTCTCAACATGAATGCTAACATTGCATTTGTCTTCCTAACTGCTAACTGAACCCACACGTTAACTTAAGAGAATCTTGAACAAGGTCTCACAAGTCCCCTTGTGTTTCTGATTTCCTAAGCATTTTCCCATTTGGAAAATAGTCTGTGCCTCCATTCGTCTTTCCAAAGTCCATAACCTCACACTTTTCCACATTGTATTCCATCTGCCACTTCTTTGCCCACTCTCCTAACCTGTCCAAGTCCTTTTGCAATCTCCCTGCTTCCTCAATACTACCCATCCCTCTACATATCTTTCACTGCAACAGCTCCTAATACAATATGTGCGCATCTCCTTTCAATGGGGCAAACTGACCTACTTGCAAGAGAAACGACACATTTCATGATCTCATGAAGCAATGATACATGCATGTTTCCGCAGTGTTGGGAATGGTATGAGCTACACCGTCTAGGTCAGAGGTTTTCAACCAACTGCCCCTAAGGTATCTGTGAGAAGGTTTCAAGGGATCTGTCAGTGGTTCCCTGTTCCTACTGCACACACAATATAAAGTATAATTAAAGCTGATCTCTGATGATTACAGTGTGCAGGGTACAGAGCGTAACCTTCCAGACCCAGGTCACTGATTGACACCAACGCAATATCAATTTAACCTCTGGCCCCACATAGGATGCGAGGAACTGGAAATCGCTGCTTGGCCCCAGAGGCTGATGGTCGTTCATTCAGCAACGTGTTGTCAAGGAGACGGCATCCAGCCTCAGCAGGCGCACTCTGCTCATTTTGTTAGTAACAGACAAAAGGAAAAGTGAGAGCTGGTACGGCTGTTAACACCTTCAGTCTCATCAGCACTCTCATCATCTTTAGTGACACATCACCAACTTCAGCGACCACCTACTAACTTCAGTACAACAGCCTATTAACTTCAGGCCAACTGTATCAACCTTGCTGACCATTTACTAGCCTCAGTGACAGTTCACTCATAAACTGTCTACTAATCGTGGTGTAATCAGGCCGACCCTGCCGATAGACAAGTAACTTCAGAAGAACTCTATCAATCTTGACTAACTTTAGCTTTACCAAACCAGGATTAACCTTGAGAATAATGTGTACTAGTCAAAGATGTCTCCACAACTTTATAGAATAGTTTACAGGGGGCTTGTGGAATTTCTCTAACAGGGGGACTCTGAAGCAAAAAGGTTGAGAACTCCTGCTCTGAGTAGTCAAAAACTAAATAAAATTAGGTGAAAGAGACAGTTGCTTTCTATGTGTAACTATACAACAGAACACAACACTAATTAAAGATCCTCTTCTTGGTAAATATCTGCAGTCAAGATTCATAGATCCCTACAATAAAGAAGGAGGCCATTTGGCTCATCGAGTCTGCACCAATCACACTCCCACCCAGACCCTAAGCCCATAACCTCATGCATTTGGCATTTCTAGTCCCCTGACACTAAGGGGCAATTTACCATAGCCAATCCACCTAACCTGCGCATCTTTGGACTGTGGGAGGAAACCGGAGGACCCAGAGGAAACCCGTTCAGACACGGGGAGAATGGCAAACTTCACACAGACAGTGACCCAAGCCAGGAATCAAACCTGGGCCCCTGGTGCTGTGAGGCAGCAGTGCTAATCACCGTGCCACCATTCTGTCCTTCAATTTCATTGAAGTTCTCCCTTGATAACCATCTAAATTTAGAAGAACGTCTATGGTTCAAAGCAGTTCTGAACGCCAACCCTTTTCTTAGTCTGTTCATGTTCCAAAGCTTCAGTAAGTACAATAGTTTTATATAACATATCTGTATATTACCCATGTTAGAAAGTTATGTGTAAGTATTTGGTGAAATAACAAGTATATGACATTGAAGCGTTTTTGCTTGGAGGACAGAAAAACATCAGCTAAAAACAAAACTCCATGATTCTACAGAAGAGCTAGGAGGGGATTGATGAACCAAATGGCCTCCTCCTGTGCTGTATGATTCTATGATTTTAAATATTCCCTGTTTCAATACCTGTTTTCTTTCTTTTACAAATGAAAAATGTGATTAGCATACAAAAATGAAGATAAAATGTGAATGATTTATTGATGATACAGTTTGTCCAATGTGTCCCATTGATGGTGCTCTGAAATTCAGTGACAATATACTGAGTTACCTAGGTTTGAGCCTGGGTTTGAGTTAGGTTATGAGGTGCATTGCCATTGAATGAGACTCAGTGAGATTCTCCCCCAAAAATTTTAAGTGTTGAATTTGGGTAACAACTGGGGTAAATGACTTTTTTTTCCGCAGGAGTTTACAAAATAATCTCCTGCATTCTGTACACTGCAGAGTGCACCGGTGTGAATCACATTAAAGTTCAATTGGAGGGATCTGTTTCTGCTGGAGAGGCTGGCAGCATAGCGCTGAACGGGCCACTGCACATGTACCAGTCTGCCAGAGCCGAGATTGGCACATGAGTAGTGGCCCCTATCTGCCGGCCTCCGGATTGCTGGTAATCTCAACTGTTGGTGTGACTCCTGCAATGCTGGCCCTCTCACCCCCACCCCCCTCACCCCCCAGTGGCTCGATCGCTGGTTAGCCTCGACCCCCTTCTCAGCCCTGATCTCCCGCCTCCCCCATTGATCCCCTTCCCGCACCACCAGCAGTCCCAAAGCACCCCCTCCACTGTGCAGACTCATGCCCTGCAGTCCCAACACCCCTCCCCAAGCAGGCTCCACCCACCCCCAATCTGGATGGCCAGCCCCAATCTCTGGCCCTCCTCCTAACTGCAGAGTGGCAGCAGAACACACCCCCCATCCCCATTGAATGCCCCCCAAAATCCCCGCCCCCATTGGGGCCTGCCCCATTAGACCCTATCCCCTTGGCACTGCCCAGTGGACAATGCACCTGGGCATTGGCACTTTGCCTCTTGGACAGTGACAGAGGGCCCAGCCACCCAACCCTCTGGGGGAGCCTCGATTGCCTCCCTTTCACTCCAGCGGTGTTGGGTCACCAGCTCCCTGGTGAAATACTCCAGGCTGGAGGTAGGGGGGTGGGGAGAGGCGAGTGGGGCCAGAGACTATGGTCCTGGGCCTGCGAATGGCATTTAAATAGTAAGCAAATTAGGCACAGCCTACATTATGCAGCTTCTCGCCGATTTCCATCTTAGTTGGAAAATGTCTCTTGCTTGCTAAGAACTGAAAAATGAAAACAGCCTTGGATAAACACTGTTAATTCTTTATTAAGTGGGGCAAGTAAAACCCTATCAAACTGAATTGTCTTGGATAACTCCAGCTGGATCATAGTAATGATATAGATAAGTAAATGAGAAAAAGATTTATCTGGATGGATCTGAGTACATTCTTAACTCGATGTGTCTGGGGCGGTTAAAAAAAGCCCAATATCAAACAGGAGGCATATGCCCATACTCATTCCAAACACCCTAAACATGGAATTATTAATTAAATCACTGCGGTTTGTGCATTAGCTAAGCTACTCCCCCCCGCCCCCCATTTTCTTGTGGTTATGGATTCCGATCCTGTTGCTGCCTGTTATAACTGATTCTGCAAGCTCCGAGAGTTGCTACAGTGATTTCTTTTGTCGCCTGCAGTTTTCCTGCCAAAGGAAGAACAATAAAACTAAGAGGAATGATCAGAAAGTTTCACATCAATGTGCTGTAGCTTGTCTCTGCCTGAATCATTCTTCAATAGAACTAGAATTTTTACAGTAACTGCAAGTCGAGAGCGAGACCGGCTTTGATTCAATTATGTTGACCAGATGGAAGGAGTTCAGACAATGCTCCATGGCGAGTGTGGCAATAAAGGTTTTAATGTTAATATATTATAACCTTTGCTTGGGCAAAGGGAGGGGATAGGATGAGTAGGAGACAGAAGACTCTCTCTTCCATATTCTTCCATTGTTTACCATACACTTCTGTGATCATGAGAGTTGCTTGCGTTCTGGTCTTCCTCAATACCATTGCAAAACAAGTGAGTTCTGCGTGGATTTTCACTCTGCCTATATGAGGAAGTACGAATGATTCCTTCTTGCATTGGCGCGGTACAAATCAATTAGCATTTAGAGCCTTAGTCATAGAGCACAGAAAAAAACCCTTCGGCCCATCACATCTATGTCAGTCAAAGACAAACCACCCAACTATCCTTATCCCATTTTCTAGCACTTGGTCCATAGCCTTAAATGTCTTGGCATCGCATGTGCATATCTAAATACTTCTTAAATGTTGTGAGGGTCCCTGCCTCCACCACTCTTTCAGGTAGTGAGTTGCAGACTCCTGTCACCCTTTGTGTAAAAACGTTTTTCTTCACATCCCCTCTAAACCTCCTGCTCCTTACCTTAAATCTATTCCCCACCTAATCATTGATCCCTCTAACCAAGGGGAATTGTTTCTTCCTGTCCATCTACGACCCTCAATTTCATACATCACAAACATGTCCCCCCTCAGTCTACTTTGCTCCAAGGGAAATAAGCCCAGTCTATCCAACTACCATCATAACTAAAAGTCCAGGCAACATCCTGGGAAATGACCTCTGTACCTTTTCCAGTGCTGTCACATTCCTCCTATAATGTGGATTCCAGAACTGCACATAATACTCTAGCTGCTTAATGAATGTTTTGTATAGTTCCAGAAATAACCTCCCTGTTGTTAAACTCGATGCCTCGGCTAATAAAGGCAAGTATACCTTATGCCTTCTTAACCACTTTTTCCACCTGATCTACCTCCGTAAGGGAATGGTGTACGTGCGCATCAAGACCTTAAGCCTGAATTATGTCTCATTTAAACAACAAGATGGTTTGTGGGTGTTGATAAAAGGAAAGTGACATTGGATTATTAGATTGGATGAGGTGATTGTAAAGAATTAGGATTTTGGAAAATGGGGCTGATAAGTAGAATCCGGTAATAAAACAAGTTGGCAAGTGGGATTTGCTTCAGTTCATAACCAGTCAGTAGACGGGGCAACCTCTTAGAGAGTGACAGTTTTACATGAGGATGAAGTGGGCTACACTGTTTGCCTTGCATTACACACACATCCTGTCAAGCTCAGTCAAAGAGGAATGGTGCCACCACGCAGATGAACTTTGACCTGGGGACAAAAATCAGGCTGCATCACATCCACTGCCCATTCCACCTCCCATCTGATACTCAGTCCCATTCATTTCAGTGCAACTGATTTTCTGGCAGAGCACGTGAAGTACTGCACACATTCAGTTCCTCCTCCAAATTGAATTTCATCCCTTGTTTTGCCCCACCCACCTTCACTATGGAACTGTTATAGCCTTAGATTGAGACAGAGAATAACTTGTCCATTTGCTGCATAGCTACAGCTGTTGGGTTATGTCTGGCTAGCGTGTACTTTAGTAAAACTCCACATATCTTTTTCTTTAATTTTCATGACTATTTAACATGGATTAAACTAAATGCTGTGTGCAATCATCATAATCAACTCATTGCTTTTTGAATACATTCGAAGCTTTGTAATGATCCAGCTTCTATAGCCGTCTGCAGTAAAGAATTCCATAGATTCATTACCCTCTGTGAGAAGAAATTCTTCCTCATCTCAATCCTTAATGGGCAACTCCTTGCTCTGAAATTGTGCCCTTTGGTCCCAGACTCTCCCACAATAGGGAAACAATCTCTCAGCCCCTCCCCCTGTCAAGCCCCCTGAGAATCCTACATGTCTCAATAAGGTCACCTCTCATTCTTCTAAACTTAATGAGTACATACATGCCCAACCTAGTCAACCTGTCCTCATAAGAAAATAGCCAGGATCAACCTGGTGAATGTTCTCTGGACTGCTTCGATTGCCAGTATATCTTTCCTTAGATAAGGGAACCAAAACTGTTCACAGTATTCCAGATATGGTCTAACTAGTGCCTTGCATAGTTGGAGCAAGACTTCCTTATTTTTCTAAGAACAAAGAAAGAACAAAGAAAAGTACAGTAGAGGAACAGCCCTTTGGCTCTTCAGGCCCATGCCAATCATGATGCCCAACTAAAAATCACCTTCTACCCTTACTGAGTCCATATCTCTCTATTCTCTCCCCATTCGTGTACCCATCCTGATGCTTCTTAAATGTTGCTAATGTGCCTGCTTCCACCACTTCCTTTGGCAGTGCGTTTCAGACATCAACCACACTCTGTGTGAAAATCTTCACCCACACATCTCCCTTAAACTTTCACCTCTCACCTTGAAACTGTGTCCCCTTATAATTGACACTTTCAGCTGGGAAAAAGCTCTGACTATCCACCTCACCTATGCCTCTCATAATTTTGTAGACCTCTACCAGGTCCTCAGCCTCCATCTTTCCAGTGAAAACAATCCTAGTTTATTCAACACCCTCAAGACTAGGCAACATCCTAGTAAACCTTCTTTGTACTCTTGCCAAAGCTTCCATGTCCTTCAGGTAGTGTGGTGACCAGAACTGCACACAATACTCCAAATGCAGCCTAATCAAGGTCTTGTATAGCTGCAACATGATTTGCCAACTCTTGTATTCAATGCCCCAGTTGATGAAAGGAAGCATGTCATATGCCTTCTTAATCACCTTGGCCACCTGAGTTGCCACTTTTAGGGAACTTAAGTTTGTGCCATTTACAGTATAATTCATACATAAATTTGATTTTCCAGAATGCATCAGCTGGCATTTGTCCAGATTAAACTCCATCTGCGATTCCTGTGCCCAAGTCTCCAATCTATCTATTTCCTGCCGTATCTTCTGACAATCCTTGGCACAATCAGCAACTCTATCAATCTTCGTGTCATCCACAAACTTACTTATCAAACTCCCAACACTTTTCCCTAGATCATTTATATACACTACAAACAACAGAAGTCCCAGTACTGATCTCTGCAGAACACCACTAGCTACAGATCTCCATTCTGAAAAATATCCTTCCACCACCACTGTTTGTCTCCTATAACCAAGCCAGTTCTGTATCCATCTAGCCAGCCCACCTGAATCTCATGTGATTTTAGTTTTTGTAACAGTCTGACATGTGCGACCTTGTCAAACGCGTTACTAAAGTCCATATAAACTTCATCCACAGCTATTTCCTCATCAATTATCTTTGTCACCTCTTCAAAAAACTCAATCAAGTTGGTGAGACATGACCTTTCCTGTACAAAATCATGCTGCCTGTCACTAACTAGACGATTTTCTTCCAAATGCGCATGTATCGGGGTGGCACAATAGCACAGTGGTTAGCACTGCTGCTTCACAGTGCTAGGGACCTGGGTTTGATTCCAGGCTTGGGTCACTGTCTGTGTGGAGTTTGCACATTCTCCCTGTGTCTGCATGGGTTTCCTCCAGGCGCTCCGGTTTCCTCTGACAATTTGAAAGACATACTTGTTAGGTACTTTGACCTGAGCAGGTGCTGGACTGTGGCGACTAGGGGATTTTCACAGTAACTTCACTGCAGTGTTAATGTAACATTACTTGTGACTAGTAAACTTTATTTTTAAAAAATCCTATCCCTCAGTACCTTCTACAAAAGCTTCCTCAACACTGACATAGGCCTGTAGCCTATAATTTCCTGGATTATCCCTGCTTCTTTCTTAAACAAGGAAGCAACATTGACTATTCTCCAGTTCTCTGGAACCTCACCTGTAGTCAAAAGAGGATGTGAAGATATCTGTTAAGGCCCCAGCTATTTCTTCCCTTGCTTCCCACAGTAACCTGGGATAGATCCCATCTGACCCCAGGGACCTGTCTAACCTAATGCAATTTAGGATATTTAACTCTTCTCTCCTTTGATATATTGACGTTCTCTAGAGCGTTCACACATCTATCCCCAATGTTAATACTTGTCATGTCCTTCTCCTTGGTGAATTCCGATACAAAGTACTCATTTAGGATCTCATCCACTTTCTGTAGCTTCGCGCGTAACTTCCCTCCATTGCCTTTGAATGGGCCTACTCTTTCTCTTGCTACTCTCTTGCTCTTAATATATGCATAAAAAGCCTTGGGATTTACCTTGACTCTGTTTGCTGAAGACATTTCATAGCATATTACAGCCCTCCTAATTCCACATTTCAGTTCCATTCCCTTTGAAATAAAGGCCAACACTCCATTTGCCTTCCTTAAAACCTGCTGAACTTGTGTGTTAGCTTTTTGTGATTTTTGTACAGTGACCCTCAAATCCTTCTGTGCTGCAGATTTCTGTAGTCTTCCTCCATTTAAATTACATTCAGTTCCTTTATTCTTCCTACCAAAGTGTGGAACTTCACATTTTCCTACTTTATACTCCATCTGCCAAAATTTTGTCCACTCACTTAACCTGCCTATATCCCTCTGTAGTCTATTTGTGTCATCCATACCACTTGCCTTCCCACCTGTGTTTGAGTCATTTGCAAACTTGGCAATAATACATTGGCTTCACTTGTCCATGTTATTAATATATATTGTAAAAATCTGTGGTCCCAACACTGATCCCTGTGGCATTCCATTAGTTGCAAGTTGCAATCTGGAAAATGCCCCTCTCATCCCAACTCTCTGCCCTCTATTAGTTAGCCAATCCTCTATCCATGCCAGTACATGACCCCCAGCATGCTAGACTCTTATGTTATTAAGTAGCCTTTTATGCAGCACCTTACAAATGCTTTTTGGAAACCCGAGTATATTACGCCTACTGATTCTTCTTTGTCTATTTGAATTTCAAAAAAGTTTTTAACATACTACTTAGAAAACTTATTGACAAAGAAAAAGTGTAACACAGATGGAATGTTGGTTAAAGAACAGGAGAGTAATATTGTTAGATGTATTTTGGATTGGAGCTACTTTAAAAGTGCTGTCTAACAGCAGTTGGTGCTCTTCTCATGATATATCAATGATTTGAACTTGGGAGCGTGTGTGTGTCTGTGTGTGCGTGTGTGTGTGTGTAGTATGTGTGTGTGTGCATGTGTGTGTCTATGTGTGTGCGTAGTATGTGTGCACGTGCGTGTGTACATGTGTGCGTGTGTGCGTGTATGTGTGTATATGTGTGTGTGCGCACATATGTGTGTATATGTGTGTGTGTGCGCATATGTGTGTATATGTGTGTGTGTGCATATGCGTGTGTGTGTATGTATGTGTGTGTGTCTATGTGTGTGTGTGTCTATGTGTGTGTATATGTGCATGTGTGAGACATTACTAAAGTTTTCAGTAAAGGCAATAACAGGGAACTGTGAAGAGCACTATATGTGATTTCAGAGGGATTGACAGGGTTGTAGATTTTGAAGATAAATATCAAATGAGATTTGATGGAAAATATAGAGCAACACCAAATGGGAAGCAGAGTAAGGAGTTAATAGATACATGGTAAAAATGTAAAAGAAATAACAGAGCAGAGAGATTTAAGAGTTCAGCTACATAACTCTTCAAAGTGGGAGGACAAATTAATAGATTTTCAAACATATTGGACGTAGGTTAGTGGAATGGGCAGACAAGTGGCAGATGCAATTTAATGCAGAGAAGTGCAAAGTGATTTATTTTGGTAGAAAGAATGCAGAGAGACAATTTAAAAAAAGGGCACAATTCAAAAGCATACAGGAGCAGAGAGACATAGAGCGTAACAGCAAGGAACTCACATTAAACTTGTATAAAACACTGGTCTGGCCTCAACTAGAACATTACATCCAGTCCTGGGAATCACTGCTGGAATTCTACCGCCTCACCCTCCACGGAATGGCAGTGGGCGAGGGGCAGACAATGAAAATACCCGCTGACTTCAGGCGGGAATTTCTGGTCTCACTCGATCAAGGCTGTAAAATCCCCTCGGAGGCCACATGTAGAAAAGTTGTGAAGGCATTAGAGAGAATGCAGATAAGCTTCATAAGAGCGGTTCCAGGGATGAGGACTTCATTTACATGAAAAGAATGGAGAAGTTGGGACTGTTTTCCAAAAGAAGGTTAAGAGGAGACAGAGATATTCAAAATCTTAAGGAATCTGTAGGAAGTCTCCCAAACCAGGTTAAAGTCCAACAGGTTTATTTGGAATCACGAGCTTTCGGAGTGCTGTTCCTTCATCAGATGAGTCAATCAAGGGTGATGCTAACATAAATCTGCTGATATGTTGAGGGAGCAAGTCCACACTTTCATTCGCCCTTGTGTGAAAACATGGGTGTGATTCTCCGGCTGTTCACACCAGTGAGATTCTCCAGTCTCGCTACAAAGAACAGAGATTTGGCTAAGTGCCAAATTCTCCATCGTCGCTGGCAGCAATAGCGGGCTGTGAACAGCCGGAAAATTCCAGCCAATGTTTCCTGATTTCACTGCTAACTGCCTAACTCTTATTTCCTCACGAGAGGAAACAGTTTCACTATATCCACTTTAATGAATCATTTTATCATTTTAAATGCTTCGATTAGACCGCCTCCTCAGTGTTTAATACTCAGAGGAATAATATACAATCTCGCCTCATAATTTAACCCTTCAAGTCAGGGTTGTGAATCTGTTGTTGTATCCCTTCCAAGACCTATATATCTTCCCTGAACTTCAATGTCCAATGCTAAATAGGAACAAAAGAGCAGGAGTAGGCCATTTGTCCCGTCAAGCCCACTCTGCCATTGAAATAGATCATGGCTGATTATCAATCATGATGCCATTTCTTTCAATGATCCCTATTTCCTTTGATGTCACTGACATCCAGAAATTAGTTGATTTCTGCCTTGAACACGCTCACTGGTTGAACTTCCTTTTGGGGCAGAGAATTCCAAAGATTCAGCACCCTCTGAGTGAAGAAATTCCTCCTCACCTCAGTCTCAAATAGCTTACTCCTTATTCTGAGATTGTGTGCCCTGGTTCTAGAGTCACCAGTCAGGAGAAGAAACCTAGCCACCTCCGTCCTGTCTTTAAATGTAGTACTGTAGATCGGGTCTAATCAAGTTTGTACATCAAAAATATTACTCTCTCATGATGAATTCCAACCCCTTTAAGTTAAAGGTTTGCAATCAAGGCTGAAGGTATTGAATTTGATGATCTGTAATGATCAAAATGAATGGCAGAGCAGGCTCGAAGGGCTGAATGGCCACTCCCAGTTCTATTTTCTATGTTTCCATGTTTCTATGTTTCTAATGCGTTCAGCAATTTATTTATGTTCTATTTAAACCCCACAGCTCCTGGTCTCACAATTAAGAAAATAAAACTTTAGGTGCCAACATTGGCTCAGTAACACACCTCTTACTCAGAAGCATATAATCTGGGCTGACATTTGAGTGGTGTGTTAGAAGTGTTGCTATTCAGATGTGATGTACAATCAAGGCTCAGTCTAACATCCTAAACTACTTGAAGAAGATTCCTGGCCAACACTCATCCCTCAACCAACACCACCACAAAGGAATGAGCATCCAGCTCAGAGTCTCTCCCGAATGACTCTTGCTTACCTAGATAACATGAAGCCTGGGTGGGTCAGTTGTGATCCATTTAAACAACTCCACTAAGTCCAAAGCACACTGGGGCTGTCAGTATTCTTATTCCCTGACGAATATGGGGAATAAGAATACTGATTCTTAGTATCGAGAATCAGAACTAGGCTGGTTCAAAGGCTGATTTTCCCAACAATTGACTTTCATCTTGTCCGTGAGAACTAAATCCAACCATCTGAGACTCATTATCCAGCCTCTGTACTCAACATGTGATAAAGCAAAAATAAACTTTCTCAAGGGCAGAAAACATCTCATATTTCACAATATAGAAAGATCACATCATCAGTGTGGGTGGGAGATGGTTATTGTTAAGAGGCATTCCCATTTTCTTTCTGGATATATCTGATATGTTTGATTTGAAAAGGGTTCAATTCCAAATGTTATCAGTAGCTCCCTCATTCCCTCTAAAAGCTCCCCTCGAGTTACCAAGTTTGAAATTCCCTGACAAACTTACAATGTGCTGATTGATTGGGTCTAGAATCAGAAGGGGAATTACGGGTGGCAGAGATAAGGCAGCAATGTGGATTTAGTGAGTGTTGGGTCAGCCATTATCTTATTAAATGGCGGAGCAGGCTCAAAGGGCTAAATGGCCTACTCCTCTTTCTTATGGCCTATGGACACTTATTCACATAATCCACATATGAAAAGATGAGACTAAGTGTGGAACCACGGCTGAGGGTGGCACAGTGGTTAACAGTGCACCTCGCTGCGCCAGGGATCCGGGTTCAATTCTGACCTTGGGTGACTGTGTGGAGTTTGCACATTCTCCTCATGTCAGTGTGGGTTTCCTCCAGGTGCTCCAGTTTCCTCATACAGTCCAAAGATGTGCAGATTAGGTGGATTGGCTGTGCTAAATTGCCCCTTCGTGTCCAAACGTGTGTAAGTGGACTAGCCACAGTAAATGCATTGTGTTTCGGGGATAGGGTGGGCTTTGGAAAGATGCTCTTCCAGAGAGTCAAGGCAGGCTTGATGGGTCGACTGGCCTCCTTCTTCATGGTAGAGATTCTATGTTCTATGAAACTAGTCTCATAGCATCTTAATAAAATACTATGTGGATCGTTTTGCCAGTGTTGTATGTGAGTTCCTTTCAAGGATTGAAATCATTTTGTGGGATTAAGTAAGAGCTAAATGTGCAGGACATCTGTGCAATGTGGTCAAATTATTTATCATTTCTCATGGATGACGGAAGTCACTTGAGTTTGGCATGTGTTATTTTCTTTAAAGCCCCTGGTTGTAATTTGAAATGCTCTTCACTGTCTGGTTTATTTCCTAACTGCTGTGACAGTTATCACTTTGATGAAAAATTAGAACGAAGCTTAAGACTTTATTTAAAGAGCTAGGGGTCATTGTTTGAGGATAAGGGGTAAACCTTTTAGAACTGGGGTGAGGAGAAATTTCTTCATCTAGAGGGTGGTGAATGTGTGGAATTCACTACTGCAGAATGTAATTAAGACCAAAGCATTACGTGATTTCTTGAAGGAATTAGATCTAGCTCCTGGGGCTAAAGGGATCAAGGGATGCAGGGGTACACACTGCTACCACTATGCATTGGCTGTGAGGAGAGTGGATCTTAAGCTGGCAATTGGGATGCCAATCTAGCCAACTACTTAGTCCTGGATGGTGATGGACTTCTTGACTGTTGATTTGATTTGATTTATTATTGTCACATGTATTAATATACAGTGAAAAGTATTGTTTCTTGCACGCTATACAAAGCATGCCTATTCATAGGGAAGGAAAGGAGAGAGTGCAGAATGTAGTGTTACAGTCATAGCTAGGGTGTGGAGACAGAGCAACTTGATGCGAGGTAGGTCCATTCAAAAGTCTGATGGCAGCAGGGAAGAAGATGTTTTTGAGTTGGTTGGTATGTGATCTCAGTCTTCTGTATCTTTTTCCTGACGGAGGGAGATTGAAGAGAGAATGTCTGGGGTGTGTGGTGTCCTTAATTATGCTGGCTGCTTTGCCAAGGCAGCAGGAAGAGGAAGTGTAGACAGAATCTATGGATGGGAGGCTGGCTTGAGTTATGGACTGGGCTTTGTTCACAGCACTTTGTAATTTCTTACTGTCTTGGGCAGAGCAGGAGCCATACCAAGCTGTGATACAACCAGAAAGAATGCTTTCTATGGGTGCATCTGTAGAAGTTGGTGAGAGTTGTAGCAGACATGCCAAATTTCCTTAGTCTTCTGAGAAAGTAGAGGCGTTGGTGGGCTTTGTTAAATTATCAGATCTGTTGCCTTTTAGGTGAAATATTAAACTGAGAGTTTGATTTCAAGGAATCAAAGGATCTCTACAGTGCAGTAAGAGGCCATTTGGCCCATCCAGGCTCTATCCCTGTAACACCATTGCTGGAATTCTATTGCCATGGGAATCGGAGCAGGCAAGGAGTAGACAATGGGAAGATCCATTGACCTTGGGCGGGCTTTTCTGATGTTGGGTTGAGCAAGGCCGTAAAATTCCGCCTTATGTATTTACCTTTCTAATCTCCCTGACACTAAGGGGCAATTTAGCAAGGCCAATCCACCTAACATGCACATCTTTGGACTGTGGGAAGAAACTGGAGCACCTGGAGGAAACCCATGCAGATACAGGGAGAATGTGCAAACTCCACACAGTCACCTAAGGTCAGAATTGAACCCGGGTTCCTGGTACTGTGAGGCAGCAGTGCTAATCACTGTGCCACTGTGCTGCTCACACCCAGGTGGACGTAAAGGATTTCATGTCACACTATGAAGAAGAGCTAGAACATTTCTCTGTGTCCTGGCTAATATTCCACATTCAAAGTAGATTATGAGAATCTGGCCATTTAACCCAATGTAGCTTCTGTGATCTTTGCTGCCATGTTCTCCTTCAGTACAAAACTGATTATATTTCAAAATTATTTAATTGGCTGCAAAACACTTTGACCTATCCTCAGACTTTGAAAGCTGTTGTATTATTGTATGTCTTTTTTTTAACATTACACAGAAGGACAGGATTCTTCAGCAGATGACATGGTTTTGATTTCTTAGTGAGTAATCAGAAAGGTGCAGCATCTTTCACCACATTTAGTGTGATAGGATTCATTTTCAGTTTATTATTGATGTTTATTTCAAAGCAATAGCTCTTATTATTCCTAACACAATGCTCCAATGTACCCAACTTCAGGCTCAGTTGAGAGTAATATGAGTTGCTTTGTTGTAAACTACCTTCTTATTTTGTGGAGTAGTGGGAATTAGAGAAAAACACCCATTTGCACAAAAAAGGGCCCATGTGTTTGAGACATGAGTTGACTAATATGGTACATACTCAGTAAGCATTAGAATTTAGTGGAATCATCTGCATATTAACAACACAATCACACAGAATCACCAAATTCTTATGGTACAGAAGGAGGCCACTCAGCCCATTATGTCTGCACTGGCTCTCCAGTTATGACTTTGTGCCATTCCCCTGTCTTTTCCCTGTATCCCTGCACATTGTTTCTATTCAAATAATCATCTAATGCCATCTTGAATGCCTCAATTGAATCTGCCTTCACCACACTTCCAGTCTGTGCATTCCAGACTTGAAACATTCATGTGTGAGAAAGATTTTTCTCACAATACATTTGTTTCTTTTGCAAATCACTTTACATCTGTGCCCTCTCACTCTTGATCCTTTTTGTAGAGGGAATAGTTTCTCCCCATCTACACTTTCCAGCCCCCTCATAATTTTGAATATCTCTATCAAATCTTCTCTCAGCCAAGGAGAACAGTCCTAATCTTTCCATTCTATTCTCATAATGACATTTCTCATCCCTGGAACTATTCTTGTAAACCTCTTCTGCACTTTCTCCAATGCATTCATGTTCTTCCTATAGTGTGGCACCCAGAACTATATACAATATTTCAACTGAGGACTAACTAGTGTCTTGTATAAGTTCAGCATCGCTTCCTTGCACTTCTATGCTATGTAAAGTATCCGTTGAGTGTTACTCTTTGCTTTCTATTATTCAGCCAATTTGGTATCCATGTTGCTACAGTCCCCTTTATTCCATGAGCTATAACTTTTCTATTGTGTGACACCGTATCGAATGCCTTTTGAAAGCCCATGTACACATCAACAACTTATCAACCCGTTTTATTACTGCCTTAGAAAGCTCCAGTTGCTTTCCCCTTTAGAAATCCATGCTGGTTCTTTAATCAAGTCACATTTTTCCATGTGACTAATATTTCTATCCCGAATAATTGTTTCCAGAAGCTTGCTTACTACTCTTGTTAATCCGACTGGTCTGTAATTGCTGAGGCTATTCTTACAACCTTTTTCCATAAGGGTGTAACATTTGCAATTTCCCAGTCCTCTTGGCATCTCCCCTGAGTCTAGAAAAGACTAGAAGGTTATGGCCAGTGCTCCTGCGAATTCCATTCTCACTTCCTTCGATATCATGGATACCACGTATAGAGAGTTGGTCACACTGCAGGCTCAGACTCTGCAGGTAGAAAGGGAATGGGTGAACACCAGACAGAGCGAGATAGGCAGGTAGTGCAGGAATCTCTGTGGTCATTTCTTTGCAAAACAGATGTATCGCTTTGGATATGGTCGGGAGGAATGACCTCTCTGGGGAAAGCAGCAGCAGCCAAACTCGTTGCACCACAGTTGGTTCTGCAGCAGAGGGGAGGGGTAAACAGTGTGCCAATCCAATAGTTATAGGGGATTCAATTGTAAGGGGAATAGACAGGTGTTTCTGTGGCCGCAGATGAGACTCCGGAATGTATGTTGCCTCCCTGGTGCTGGGGTCAAGGATGTCTCGGAGTGCTGCAGGACATTCTGAAGGCGGAGGGTGAGCAGCCAGTGGCCGCAGTACACATTGGTACAAATGACATAGGTAAAAAATGGGATGAGGTCCTTAAAGCAGAATACAGGGAGCTAGGAAGAAAGTTAAGAAATCTGACCTCAAAGGTAGTGATCTCAGGACTACTACCAGTGCCACGTGCTAGTCAGAGTAGAAATGAGACGATATATCAGATAAATACGTGGCTGGAGAGGTGGTGTCAGGGGAAGGATTCCAGATTCCTGAGGCATTGGGGCCGGTTCTGCGGGACCTGTACAAATTGGACGGGTTACACCTGGGTAGCACTAGGGCTAATGTCCTCGGGGGAGTGTTTGCTAAAGCGGTTTTGGAGGGTTTAAACTAATATGCCAGGAGGATGGAAACGCATGTAAGGAGTCTGAGAAGGAGGGAGCAAGGACAAAATGTGGGGAGAAGGTTCCAACTACATCAAAAATCAGGAAAAAAGTTCAAAGGAAGGAGAACTCAGGAGATGTTATTAATGAAAGTGTTAGAATTCAAAAAGAAGGTACAAAAACCAGCATAAGGGTACTTTATCTGAACGCTTGTAGCATTCAAAACAAGGTAAATGAGTTGACAGCACAAATCATCACAAATGAGTATGATTTGGTGCCCATTACAGAGACATGGTTGCAGGATGGTCACGACTGGGAGTTGAATATCCAGGGGTACCAAACTATTCGGAGGGACTGACAGGAAGGTAAGGGAGATAGTGTAGCTCTGATATTTAAGGATGACACAGTAAGAAGTCTCACAACACCAGGTTAAAGTCCAACAGGTTTATTTGTAGCGAGCACCACTAGCTTTTGGAACTGGCTGTTCCTTCGTCAGGTGGGGTGGGAGTTCTGATCACAAAGAGGACATGTAAAGAGACAAACTCAATTTTCATAAATAATGATTGGAATGTGAGTCTTTACAGCTAATCAAGTCTTAAAGGTACAAACAGTGTGAGTGTGAACATTAAGCACAGGTTAAAAAGATGTGTATTGTCTCCAGATAGGAAAGTTAGTGAGATTTTGCAAGTCCAGGCAAGTTGTGAGGATCACAGATAGTGTGACATGAACCCAAGATCCTGGTTGAGGCCGTCCTCATGTGTGCGGAACTTGGTTATCAGTCTCTGCTCAGTGACTCTGCGCTGTTGTGAGTCGTGAAGGCTGCCTTGGAGAATGCTTACCCAAAGAACAGAGGCTGAATGCCCATGACTGTTGAAGTGTTCCCCAACAGGAAGAGAACAGTCTTGCTTGGTGATTGTTGAACGGTGCTCATTCATCCATTGTCGTAGCGTCTGCATGGTCTCCCCAGTGTACCATGCCTCGGGACATCCTTTCCTGCAACGTATCAGATAGACAACATTGGCCGAGTTGTAAGAGTATGTACCGTGTACCTGGTGGATGGTGTTCTCACATGAGATGGCATCCGTGTCGATGATCCGGCATGTCTTGCAGAGGTTGCTGTGGCAGGGTTGTGTGGTGCCGTGGTCACTGTTCTCCTGAAGGCTGGGTAGTTTGCTGCGGATAATGGTCTGTTTGAGGTTGTGTGGTTGTTTGAAGGCAAGAAGTGGGGGTGTGGGGATGGCCTTGGTGAGATGTTTGTCTTCATCAATGACATGTTGAAGGCTCCGGAGAAGATGTTGTAGCCTCTCTGCTCCGGGGAAGTATTGGACGACGAAGGGTACTCTGTCCACCGTGTCCCGTCTTTGTCTTCTGAGGAGGTCAGTGCGGTTTTTGGCTATGGCGCGTTGGAACTGTTGATCAATGAGTCGAGCGTCATATCCTGTTCTTGTGAGGGCATCTTACAGCATCTGGAGGTGTCTATTGTGATCCTCCTCATCTGAGCAGATCCTGTGTATATAGGGAGCTTGGCCTTAGGGGATGGCTTCTTTAATGTGTTTAGGGTGGAAGCTGGAAAAGTGGAGCATCGTGAGGTTATCCATGGACTTTATGAGCTTGTGTCTTTAATATGCCCTGTTTGTGATCAGAACTCCCACCCACCTGACGAAGGAACAAGTTCTGAAATCTAGTGGCATTTGCTACAAATAAACCTGTTGGACTTTAACCTGGTGCTGTGAGACTTCTTACTGTGTTTACCCCAGTCCAACGCCAGCATCTCCACATCATTTAAAGATGATATCAGGGTGGTAGTGAGAGATGATATATGTTCTAAGGAAAAAAAGGTTGAATCCATTTGGGTGGAAATTAGAAATAGTAAGGAGAAAAGGTCACTGATAGGCGTAGCCTGTAGGCCACCAAATAGTGATGTCATGATGGGGCGAGAAATAAACAAAGAAATAAGTGATGCATGTAAAAATGGTACAGCAATTATCATGGGGGATTTTAATCTACGTATCATTTGGTCAAACCAGGTCGATCAAGGCCTTGAGGAGGAGTTCATAGAATGTATCCGCGATAGCTTCCTTGAACAGTATGTAATGGAATCGACAAGGGAGCAAGCTATCCTAGATCTGGTCCTGTGTAATGAGACGGGAATAATTAATGATCTTACAGTTAGGGATCCTCTTGGAAGAAGCGATCACAGTATGGTTGAATTTAAAATACAGATGGAGCGTGAGAAGGTAAAATCCAATTCTAATGTCTTGTGCTTAAACAAAGGAGACTATAAAGGAATGAGGGGGGAGTTGGCTAAAGTTGACTGGAAGCAAAAACTTTATGGTGGGACAATTGAGGAACAATGGAGGACTTTCAAAGCAATCTTTCACAGTGCTCAGCAAAAGCATATATCAGTGATAAGGAAGGACTGTAGAAAAAGAGAATCAGCCACGGATATCTAAGGAAATAAAGAAGAGTATCAAATTGAAAGAAAATGCATACAAAGTGGCAAAGATTAGTGGGAATCTAGAGGATTGGGAAACCTTTAAAGGTCAGCAGAAAGCCACGAAAAAAGCTGTAAAGTAAGATGGTTTATGAGAGTAAACTAGCTCAGAATATAAAAATAGATAGCAAAAGTTTCCACAGATATATAAAATGAAAAAGAGTGGCTAAAGTAAACATTGATCCTTTAGAGGATGAGAAAGGGGATGTAATAACTAGAAATGTGAAAATGGTTGAGGCATTAACAAGTATTTTGTGTCAGTCTTCACAGTGGAAGACACAAATAACATGCCAAAAATTGATGACAGGAAGGTTAGGGCAGGTGAGAACCTAGAAACTATCATTATCATGGAAGAGGTAGAGTTGAACAAGTTAATGGGGGGAACTAAAGGTAGACAAGTCTCCTGGTCCTGATGGAATGCATCCCAGGTTATTAAACGAGATGGCGGGAGAAATAGCAAATGCACTAGTGGTAATTTACCAAAATTATGGACTTTGGGGTGGTTCCCGCAGATTGGAAAACAGCAAATGTGATGCCACTGTTTAAAAAAGGAGGTAGACGAAAGGCAGGTAACTATAGGCCAGGTTAGTTTAATTTCTGTTGTAGGCAAAATGGTTGAATCTATTATTAAGGAAGAAATAGTGAGACATCTGGATATAAATTGTCCCATTGGTAAGACACATCATGGAAACATGAAGGGAAGTTTATGTTTGACTAATTTGGCGAAATTCTTTAAGAACATTACGTGCCCAGTGGACAATGGGGAACCTATGGATGTGATGTATCTGGATTTCCAGAAGGCATTTGACAAGATACCACACCAAAGACTGCTCCATAAGATAAAGGTGCACGGTGTTAAGGGTAATGTATGAGCATGGATAGAGAATTGGTTAACTAACAGAAAGCAAAGAATGGAGATAAATAGATGTTTTTCTGGTTGGCGATCAGTGACTAGTGGTGTGTATCAGGGATCAGTGTTGGGACTGCAATTGTTTATTATTTACATAGATGATTTGAGTTGGGAACCAAGTGTAGTGTGCCAAAATTTGTAGATGACACCAGGATGGGTGGAAGAGCAAAGTGTGCAGAGGATGCTGAAAGTCTACAAAGGGATACAGATACTCTAAGTGAGTGGATGAGGGTCTGGCAGATGGAGTATAATGTTGGTGAATGTGAGGTCATCCATTTTGGTAGAAATAACAGCAAAATTGACTTTAATTTAAATGGTAAAAAATTACAGCATTCTGCTGTGCAGAAGGACCTGGGTGTCCTTGTGCAGGCATCTCAAGGAGTTGGTTTGCAGGTGCAGCAGGTAATTAAGAAGGCAAATGGGATTTTGTCCTTCATTGCTAGAGGGATGGAGTTTAAAAACAGCAAGATTATGTTGCAGCTGTATAAGGTGCTGTGTACAGTTTTGGTTTCCTTACCTGAGAAAGGATATACTGGCACTGGAGGGGGTGCAGAGGAGATTCACTAGGTTGATTCCGGAGTTGAGAGGGTTGGCTTATGAGGAGAGACTGAGTAGACTGGGACTATACTCAATGGAATTCAGAAGAATGAGGGGAGATCTTATAGAAACATATAAGATTATGAAGGGAATAGAAAAGATAGAAGCAGGGAAGTTGTTTCCATTGGCAGGTGAAACTAGAATTAGGAGTCATAGCCTCAAAATAAAGGGAATTAGGTTTAGGACTGAGTTGAGGAGGAACTTCTTCACACAAAGGGTTGTGAATCTGTGGAATTCCCTGCCCAGTGAAGCAGTTGAGGCTACTTTAGTGAATGTTTTTAAGGCAAGGATAGATACATTTTTGAACAGTAAAGGCATTAAGGGTTATAGTGAGCAGGCAGGTAAATAGAGCTAAGTCCACCAAAAGATCATGATCTTATTGAATGGCGGAGCAGGCTCGAGGGGCCAGATGGCCTACTCCTGCTCCTAGTTCTTATATCCTTGGATGCATCTCATTCCATCCCGATGCCGTGTCAACTTTCAGTACTGACAGTCCATTCAACACTTCCTCCTTATCAGTTTTGAACACTTCTAGTCTGTCACCATGTCCTTGGTAGCACCTATCTCTTTGGTAAAGAGGGATGCAAAATATTTATTTAATATCTCAGCCATGCCCCCAGCCTCCATGTGTAGATTCCCTGCAGCAACATGGATACCAAATTGGCTAAAATAATAGGAATTAGAGAGTAATGGTCAACTCATGTCTCAAACACATGGGCCCTTGTGTGTGCAAAGGGTGGCTTTCTTTAATTCCCACTACTCCATAAATAAGAAGGATGTTTACAACTAAGTGACTCATTACTCTCAACTGAAGCCTTTGCAACTGAAACTGATGCATTGGTGCATTGTGTTTGGAAGAAGAGTTATGGCTTTGAAATAAAATGTTCTGCATAATTGTACCCTAAGAATGTTCCTTCATTTTATTTCTATTTCTGCTGCAGTCCACAATATAAAAAGATACTGTAATCACCTTAATTTTTAAAATTTTGTCTAGTCTTTATAGTGGCAAGGCAGCTACAGTGCAAGACATCGCCATATTGGAAGGACTAAGACAGAAACCAAAATGAGTCAAAAGTCAGTGGTTCGATAAGATCTTTCACTGGTTTCGCTCAGTTCATGGTGCCTATCACTTGTAATTGAACAACCATTAAGGAGAAAGAGCCATAGTAAATTGAAAAAGTGACCATCCCATCTAATACACGTACATGAGAACATATAGAGTCATAGAGGTTTACAGCATGGAAACAGACCCTTCGACCCAACCTTTCCATGCCGCTCTTATTTTTAGTAAAAAGTCTGACAACACCAGGTTTAAGTCCAACCGATTTATTTGATAGTACACTCACTAGCTTTCGGGTTAGTCCCTTCGTCAGGTGAATGGCGAATCGAATTCACCTGACGAAGGGACTAACCCGAAAGCTAGTGAGTGTACTATTAAATAAATTGGTTGGACTTAAACCTGGTGTTGTCAGACTTTTTACTGTGTTTACCCCAGTCCAATGCCAGCACATCCACATCATGGCTCTTATTTTTAACCAAGCTAATCCCAATTGCCCACATTTGGCCCATATTCCTCTATACCCATCTTACCCATGTAACTGTCTAGATGCTTTTTAAAAGACAAAATTGTACTCGCCTCTAATACTACCTCTGGCATCTATAAATGTTTGTCTTTTTCACCTGATATTACTTACTGTAGGGTTTCTTTTAACATGCAGAATTCTGTAGAGCAAACTAATAATTTTGACCTGACATTATGTGCAGAACTCCTTCTCCTGATAGCCCTTCCACATCACTAGTTGACCATAATTGTAGGTTTTAGATAATGTTGGTTTAAGTGATTTTAATAACTAAAATCCAGTTCAGGTGAAAAGGTCGCAACAAACACTGTATGTAAATAGGGGTCTGTATAAGTCAATCTCTTCAAAATACACGCAACATTAATTTTAGATTCCCAGTAAAGTCACGGCACGGTGGCACAGTGGTTAGTACTGCTGCCTCACAGCGCCAGGGATCCAGGTTCGATTCCAGGCTTGGGTCATTGTCTATGTGGAATCTGTGCATTCTCCCTGTTCTGTGTGGGTTTCCTCCAGATGCTCCTGTTTCCTCCCACAGTTCAAAGATGTGCGGGTTAGATTGATTGGTCATGCTAAATTGCCCCTTATTGTCAGGGGGACTAGCTAGGGTAAATGCATGGGGTTATGGGAATAGGGCCTGGGTGGGATTGTGGTCAGTGCTGACTTGATGGGCTGAATGGCCTCCTTCTACACTGTAGAATTCTATGAGAAGGAGGCATAAAGTAAGAAAATATTTATGGTCCGTTAAGCTTGCGCCTTCCAGTCTATATTCCCAATCATGATTCTGGCTTATTGCTATGGTTATCTGAGGGGAGACTCTGCAAATTCTCTTTTTGTTCCCAAAGAATGAAAAACTGTACCATGCCTACCACCCTTAACCAAATGCATTATTTCCAGTGCCTTTCCACAAATGCCACTTACATTGCCCTGGCAACACACATACCATTGTGATCCAGAGTGTCTATAATTGTTTCTGCCTATTCTTAGTAATGTGACCTTTAATCTCCTTCCTGATCAGATATTTACTCAATGCCTTTTTTTGCAGACATTAATCAACATTAACTATTAATTCCTTTATCTGCGATTCTGTTGTACACACTTACTGCTGCTTGGGGCTTATTAATGTTATATTTGTTTTATCTTGGTAGGAACTCAGAGTCTAAATTAAACAACCTGTTTACCGTTAAATTATTCATATAATTCAGCATTTTAAAGAGTTGGGTTACATTCCATCGCTAGCCTTCTTCTCCCTGAAGGAAACAAGCTCAGTTTTGTTCTCGTCTCTTAATAACTTAAAGCACCGCATCACAGAATTATAACTATCATGCTTCTCTGAACTCGCTCAGCAAAGTCACAAGAGGGTCCCAAACCTGCATATAATATATTGACCACGCTGCCAGTGATGATCTATACAGGTGATAACATGCTTTAATATATAATCAAATGCTTTGCAATGAGTTTGATTAGCCCTGTTGGTAGTAACTTCACATCAGTGAAAAATGTTTCCCTAATCAATAATCAAATTCCTTTAATTTCTCACCTTGCTAATGGACCTTATTTCGCTGTGCCTGTTTACTGCGCAAACTGATCCCTTTAATATGCACTGATTGCATGTTTCATTTTGAATATGAATTACCATATTGTTATTGCATTAAAATCTAGGCTATTTGTTCAAGCCTCCTAGATCATTTTGAATCTCTGCGTGCCATTTGTGTCCAAAACAAGTGAAACAGGTAGCAAATTTGAAAGCTTAAAGCTAACGAAAGCAGGTTTCCAATTATTGAAACAGTCACTGAACTATCTTCCAACCATCTTATTGGATTGCCCATCCGCTACTTGTGTACTAAGAAGAAAATTTGTTTTAAAAATGTTTTATTGCGTTGTCGTAATGATTAATACTTGGCTTATTAAATATTGCCAGCAGCGTAACATATAAGCAAAATACTGCAGATGCTAGAATCTGAAATAAAAACTGAAAATGCTGGAAAATCTCAGCAGGTCTGACAGCATCTGTGGAGAGAGAGCAGAGCCAACACTTCGAGCCTGGATGACCATTCGTTCCGCTTAGTATCAGTATCAACTTGCCTTTAGTAGGCAACGTTCTTTTAATCAACAATATTGCTGAAGCCAACAAAATAAAATCTCCATACTTGTGTATATATATGTTTGCAGTACAGTACAAAAGAATTGTAATTTACCAACTGACATCACATGGTAATAATGTTAATTATTTGTTTGAAACATGTCCCTCCTATTTAGGGGAGTCACTATAAATGTTTACATTATGTGAAACCAGAATACAGGTAGTGTGATTGCTCTCAGATATTTAGATTACTTTCTTCAAGTTTCATCTCCTTCAAAGCAATGTACTGAAACCTGAACTTGCTGCATCAAAACAAAGTTCTAAGTCAGGTACAAGAGAATTTATATTTGCTTATTATTTTTGCATTGCCTTTCATTTTATTTCCACTCACTTTTAACTCTATATATCTCAGTCAGACAACTGTCCCCAACTGAGGGGTCCTAGCTTCTCTTTGTGATGCTTACTGCAAGTTTGGTACAAGCCAATTGAACTTCAGATACCCAAAGTTTCAGGTATTACAGAATTCATTCCAAATACGGTGGCACAGCAGTTAGCATTGCTACCTTGCAGCGCCAGAGACCCAGGCTCAATTCCCGGATTGGGTCACTGCCTGGGTGGAATCTGCATATTCTCCCTGTGTCTGTGTGGGTTTCCTCTGGGTGCTCTGCTTTCTTTCCACAATCCAAAGATGTGAATGTTGGGTGCATTGGCCGTGCTAAATTCTCCCTCAGAGTGCCTGAACAGACGCTGGAGTGTGGTGACTGGGGGATTTTCACAGTAACTTCATTGCAGTGTAAATGTAAGCCTACCTGTGACTAATAAATAAACCTGAACTGCTTTCTGTAGTTATGAGTTCCATACGTTGACAACCCTCTGGGTGAAGAAGTCCCTCTTCATCTCTGATCTATACCGATTACCCTGTATCATCAGATTGTGATCGCTGGTTCTAAACACCCCACCATCGGGAACACTCTTCTCGCATCACAAACAGGTGGCACGGTGGCACAGTGGTTAGGACTGCTGCCTCATAGCGCTAGGGACCCAGGTTCAGCTCCCAGCTTGGGTCACTGTCTGTGTGGAGTTTGCAGGTTTCTTTTGGCTGTTCTAGTTTCCTCCCACAGTCCAAAGGTGTGTGGGTTAGGTGGATTAGCCATGATAAATTGACTCTAGTGTCAGGGGGATTAGCAGGGTAAATGTGTGGGGCTACAGGAATAGGTCTGGGTGGGATTGTGGTCGTTACAGACTTGATGGGCCAAATGGCTGCCTTCTGTATTGTAGGGATTCTGTGGAACATATCTGACAATTAAGAATGGGGAGTGGTGTTGATTTTAGTGGGAACTAGGATCCTCAAATTCTGCCAAAACCACAATTCATCTCTACTCAGCAGAAGCAAAAAATATTTCACAGGGGCGATACCATGTGGGTCACTTAACACTGAAACTGAAAGGAAAATTCCTTTCACATCTCTGATGATGGTTATTTAGTTACATTAAAACACATTAATACTCATCTCAGCGTAAGCTCTTCCTTTGTACAATAGTTCAAACTGGAAAACAGGAAGTTGACTGCTGGTAGCAACCGTTTCTAAGGAAACAAGCAAGCAATGAGTGGAAGATGGTTCAGTTTTTATTGTAAACTTGGCTGCACAAATGATTCTGGACTTAACACAGACCAGCTCCTCCAAACAGTGACAAGGTGTTTGGTTAAATTTCCAGAATTGAAATAAAACAAGGTAAGAGGATTTTTTTTTGTTGCTTTTTATTCCAGTTCAATCAAATCAAGTCCAATTCAGAGTCCCAACAAGTTGAGACATTCCCGATCCAAGCTGAGAAGACAGGGCTCTCACCTCCTGTCTTGGGCTTGATCTACATGATCCAAGCTGATTGGAGCTCCTCCTCCAAGGTTTGATCTCATTTGCATCTTAGCCAAAAGGCCGAGATGCCGCTTTTAAAAATTGCTTCGAATGAAGCTAAAATGTAACCTAATGACTTCAACCAAGCACTGCATGTGGATATTACACTTGATCTTAGCCAAAAGGCCGAGAAGCGATGTAAGAGGAATGAGGTCTCAGCACATAGCCCCTTTCTTAGTGTCTCTGGGCTGAGACTTCAAATGGCTCAGCCTCCCAGTATTCTTCTATGACTCATTGAAATCAGGCTAACCACAAGCTGGTGCATAGCCAAAAGTGTAAGTGCTTTCTCTGCAATGCCTTTGAAGTGAATGGGGGAGTGCATGCTTGTGGTGATAGCAAAGAACGATACTGAAAGAAAGTCTTTTTATCCCAGTAAGTTAAAGATTGATGGTTTTGTTATTTTTGTTTATAATTTCTAAAGCAAGAAAGCTCTGGCTCTTGTTAAAAGCTACATTTAAATTACTAATGATTTTTTATGGGTCACTGAAGCCAAATGTGACTTTCAGTGCATGTTTGCTCATAACTGTGGCATGTGCAAATAAACAATGTGTTTAAAATACAATAGGGTGAGGAAGATGTTGGTAATGGATTGCTGAAACCCACTTGAACCAAAATCACTTTCAGCGCCCCTGTTATTAAGATGTCTTTGTGTGGGAAATATCAATCCTGTGGATAAGTCATAAATTGGTCAATTATATCAAGCAACACCCTACAGTATTATATCACCCATTGCCTTTTGCAGTCAAGCACTGTGGTCCTGTAAATTCCAGCTTACTATCTGCCATTGCTTATTTAAATCTAGTTATAATGTTGCTTTAGTTTCTTTCTTCATATTAGATGGAGTTGGGGGGAGGCAGTTCGGGACTGAGGGCTGATGGAGGGATATATTTCAGATTGGAGCTGTCCTCAGGTGAGGTTTATCAGTCACTGGTTGAATAGTAGATAGCTATTTTATATTTCCCAGTAGTAACTCCATTGCCCCTCACTTCCATTAATCCTGTGATAGGTGAAAAGCATTTGCCATGGAGTCATACAGTGTAGAAGAGGCCCTTCAGCCCATTGAGTCTGCGCCAAGAAACACCTAACCTCCCACCTAATCCCATTTATTAGCATTTGGTCCGTAGCCTTGAATGTTATGACATGCCAAGTGTGCATCCAGGTACTTTCTCAAGGATATGAGTCAACCCACCTCTACCACCCTCCTAGGCAGCGCATCCCAGACCGTCTCCACCCTCTGCGTAAAACAGTGTTTCCTCAAATTTATACCGCTCAGTTTTTGGAATGGAGATGTTAATCATGAAACCACAGTGCAACACATGAACCTAGCAATGAACCATTCTGACAGAGCTAATCGGCAAAGATCAATGGCAAGGCTGGTTACATGAGGGTCATGTTACTCTATGCCAATATTGGGTTGATATGAGCATGAAATTGGCAATTAATTAACTGTGCGGTTTTCCTGGCACAATTTAGTTGAATTCATACCAAACTAACTGAGCCTACAGTGTAACACTGATACACACACAAGCTAGACCAGGAGAAGCCAAGTTATTGTGCAAGGTGCTGAAAGTTTAGTTTCTGAACATGTTAACCATGGTAATTAAAGTCTGTGTCACAGACACACCTTCATTTCACAATGCCTTGCACAGATACCTGCAGCTCAGTGGAGTGGGCAGCAAGATTCCATTAGAAACCTGTACAGTGATTGACTTTTAAGCCGAGACAGTCTTTAACGCAGTTCTGCCTTGTTTGCAAGTATTGCTACTTGGCCAGAAATCTGAAAACATAAAAGCATGGGGAGCAAAGTGCAAGAAAAGATGAAAGCTTCTCTGAAGAACATGGGCATATTACTTTTCAGTGATATCCCGCCAGCATGGTATAATATGCAGCTTATAGTTTCATACCTGTTATGGATTCATTGCTCTTTAAGTGAACCCTTTTAAACAAACATTCTTTTTCTACTGCTCAGTCTAATTTTATGCATTTAATTTCAAGCCAATTAGTGATTTATATACGTGCAAGCTGCGGTTAAGGCAGTCCGCTGGCTAATCTATTGTCATCATACATGCAAGAGCTACCCAAGAAAGACTGAAAAACCTAAAGAAATTCAAAGAGAAAGAAATCTTTTTATCTATCGCAAACTGTTACACATTTCTAAAACACGCAATGGGACTTTTTAGATTGAATATATGTATCATGGTGGCACAGTGGTTAGCATTGCTGCCTCACAGCGCCAGGCACCTGGGTTCGATTCCCAGCTTGGGTCACTCTCTGTGTGGAGTTTGCACGTTCTCACCGTGCCTGTGTGGGTTTCCTCTGGGTGCTGTGGTTTCCAGCCACAGTCTGAAAGATGTGCCAGTTAGGTACATTGGCCATGCTAAATTCTCCCTCAGTGTACCCGAACAGGCGCTGGAGCGTGGCGACTAGGGGATTTTCACAGTAACTTCATTGCAGTGCTAATGTGACAAATAAATAGATTATAAACCAGTGTATAAGGGAGTATTTACCAAATTACATTAGGAATGTATCACTTTAAGTAAAGGTGGAAACTTGGAAGGTTCCTGTGGATCTATTCATTACATGGAGATGCCGGCATTGGACTGGGATAAACACTGTAAGAAGTCTCACAACACCAGGTTAAAGTCCAACGGGTTTATTTGGTAGACGAGCCACTAGCTTTCGGAGCTCTGCTTCTTCATCAGGTAAGTAGGAGTTCTGTTCACAAACAGGGCATATAAAGATACAAGCTCAATTTACAGAGCTCCCACTTACCTGATGAAGAAGCAGCGCTCCGAAAGCTAGTGGCTTGTGCTACCAAATAAACCTGTTGTACTTTAACCTCGTGTTGTGAGACTTCTTACTCTATTCATTACAACAGTGGTTTACAACTGCTCATGTATCACCATGAGTGCAAGGAAGCTCGCCAACGTATGCAGAATGCCAACTCATCACATCTACCTGTTACGAAACAAGAATGTGAATTGAAGTCTGAACAAGCGCTTAATGCAAGAAAAGATACTGTCAGATAGAAAGGTCCTTGAAAGGCTGGCAAAGAGCCACGCTGTTTAATCCATAGATGTCAGTTGCTGTTCTGGTAACAGTCCACACCCCTCAACAGGGACAAAAAGGTGGTAATTGACAAGAGTCGAGACAAAATCAGCCCTGGGCTGCTTTCCATCACTTACGCACAAAGATGTGACGTGCAGCTGCGTTAACCTTAATGCCCGGGCCATTGTTGGGAGGTCAAACCACTGAATATAAAGTGATTTTTCTCCATTCAGTTCCCACCCTGATCGAGGCAGAAGCTGAACTCCTCCAGTCAATTTTCACACACAAGGAGTGAATAGGTTGGAGCATTATAAACTCAGTAACACTTCTGTGATTAATCTGGCCTGATTGAATAGTCAGAATTATACTCTGGTCACGGTCTCTGGTGTAACATGTATCGGCTACAACCAATGCATTTTGCTCTTTGAAAGTACCAGCACAGGTTGGACCTTAAACAAACTGTACTATGAACGGAGACCTTCAGAAATGGATGTTAATCAAATATGTAGGGCAAAATCTTACCCACAAAATAGCAGAGGGATGTTTCCGGCGGAAAACTGATTTGTTTTTCTGCTGGGAAACTGGTTGGTTCCCTCTCCAGAATCTACTACACTCTGCCCAAAAAAAAATGAGGGGGGGCGTGATTCACACTGTCATACGGGGAATAGGCCTTAAGCACAGTCAGAGATTCGGCTGCCATCTTTAAAGTGCATCCCGATCGAGGCTGCAGTCCACAGTCCCACCTCTCCCCCCTGGCCCACTCCTAGGGTCTAAGGGGCTGATCCCATCCCCTGCTCCGACCCCGCCATCAGGGAATGTTTTACCTCTTAACCATCCACTGCCTCCCCCCCCGCCCACAATCACTGCACCCCCCCATCCTCCAGCGATCATTAGCCCCTCTCCCCCCCCGCTGTGATCATTAGCCCCTCTCTCCCCCCACCGTGATCATTAGCCCCTCTCCCCCCCCGTGATCATTAGCCCCTCTCTCTCCCCCGTCGTGATCATTAGCCTCTCTCTCCCCCGTGATCATTAGCCCCTCTCTCCCCCCCCGTGATCATTAGCCCCTCTCTCCCCCCCCGTGATCATTAGCCCCTCTCTCCCCCCCACCGTGATCATTAGCCCCTCTCTCCCCCCACCGTGATCATTAGCCCCTCTCTCTCCCCCCCCGTGATCATTAGCCCCTCTCTCCCCCCCACCGTGATCATTAGCCCCTCTCCCCCCCCACCGTGATCATTAGCCCCTCTCCCCCCCCGTGATCATTAGCCCCTCTCCCCCCCGTGATCATTAGCCCCTCTCCCCCCCCACCGTGATCATTAGCCCCTCTCCCCCCCCACCGTGATCATTAGCCCCTCTCTCCCCCCCGTGATCATTAGCCCCTCTCCCCCCCCGTGATCATTAGCCCCTCTCCCCCCCCCACCGTGATCATTAGCCCCTCTCCCCCCCCACCGTGATCATTAGCCCCTCTCCCCCCCGTGATCATTAGCCCCTCTCTCCCCCCCACCGTGATCATTAGCCCCTCTCCCCCCCCCACCGTGATCATTAGCCCCTCTCCCCCCCCGTGATCATTAGCCCCTCTCTCCCCACCGTGATCATTAGCCCCTCTCCCCCCCCCGTGATCATTAGCCCCTCTCTCCCCCCCACCGTGATCATTAGCCCCTCTCCCCCCCCCCACCGTGATCATTAGCCCCTCTCCCCCCCCCACCGTGATCATTAGCCCCTCTCTCTCCCCCACCGTGATCATTAGCCCCTCTCTCTCCCACCGTGATCATTAGTCCCTCTCCCCCCACCGTGATCATTAGCCCCTCTCTCCCCCCCACCGTGATCATTAGCCCCTCTCCCCCCCCCACCGTGATCATTAGCCCCTCTCCCCCCCCACCGTGATCATTAGCCCCTCTCTCTCCCCCACCGTGATCATTCGCCCCTCTCCCCCCACCGTGATCATTAGCCCCTCTCTCCCCCCCACCGTGATCATTAGCCCCTCTCCCCCCCCGTGATCATTAGCCCCTCTCTCTCCCCCACCGTGATCATTAGCCCCTCCCCCCCCCCGTGATCATTAGCCCCTCTCTCTCCCCCCCCCGTGATCATTAGCCCCTCTTCCCCCCCCCGTGATCATTAGCCCCTCTCTCCCCCCCCGTGATCATTAGCCCCTCTCCCCCCCCCGTGATCATTAGCCCCTCTCTCCCCCCCGTGATCATTAGCCCCTCTCTCCCCACCGTGATCATTAGCCCCTCTCTCCCCACCGTGATCATTAGCCCCTCTCTCCCCACCGTGATCATTAGCCCCTCTCCCCCCCCCATGATCATTAGCCCCTCTCCCCCCCCCATGATCATTAGCCCCTCTCCCCCCCCCACCGTGATCATTAGCCCCTCTCCCCCCCCATGATCATTAGCCCCTCTCTCCCCCCCCATGATCATTAGCCCCTCTCCCCCCCCACCGTGATCATTAGCCCCTCTCTCCCCACCGTGATCATTAGCCCCTCTCTCCCCACCGTGATCATTAGCCCCTCTCCCCCCCCATGATCATTAGCCCCTCTCTCCCCCCCCATGATCATTAGCCCCTCTCTCTCTCCCCGCCGTGATCATTAGCCCCTCTCTCCCCACCGTGATCATTAGCCCCTCTCTCCCCACCGTGATCATTAGCCCCTCTCCCCCCCCCATGATCATTAGCCCCTCTCTCCCCCCCCATGATCATTAGCCCCTCTCTCTCTCCCCGCCGTGATCATTAGCCCCTCTCTCTCCCCCCCCGTGATCATTAGCCCCTCTCTCTCTCCCCGCCGTGATCATTAGCCCCTCTCTCTCTCCCCGCCGTGATCATTAGCCCCTCTCTCCCCCCCGTGATCATTAGCCCCTCTCTCTCTCCCCGCCGTGATCATTAGCCCCTCTCTCCCCCCCGTGATCATTAGCCCCTCTCTCTCCCCCCGTGATCATTAGCCCCTCTCCCCCCACCGTGATCATTAGCCCCTCTCCCCCCCCATGATCATTAGCCCCTCTCTCCCCCCCGTGATCATTAGCCCCTCTCTCCCCCACCGTGATCATTAGCCCCTCTCCCCCCCCGTGATCATTAGCCCCTCTCTCTCCCCACCGTGATCATTAGCCCCTCTCTCTCCCCCCACCCCGGTGATTATTAGCCCCTCTCTCTCCCCCCCGTGATCATTAGCCCCTCTCTCTCCCCCCACCCCAGTGATCATTAGCCCCTCTCTCCCCCCCCCCCCCGGTGATTATTAGCCCCTCTCTCTCCCCCCACCCTGGTGATTATTAGCCCCTCTCTCTCCCCCCACCCCGGCGATTATTGGCCCCTCTCTCTCTCCATTCTCACCCCTCTTTGAACTACACCAATGTGACTTCATATTAGAATGGTGTGGAGGGTGGGCCTTCAAGTTATGGTGCTGGGGGGGCAGTGGCGGGTGCAGGTTAATAAGATTGAAATGCATGCAAATGCATGCAGAAGAAGGTTCACTTCTGCTTTGGGCATGAACCTGATGACTTTGCTGGCAAGGGGCAGGGAAGTCTCTTCCTCACCAGTGAAAACTGTGACTCCCGGATCTTCAGCCCCTCTTCCCCGACATTCGAGCAGACAGTGAAAGGCAATTCAAGTTTTCACCCATAACTCGCACAATCACTTACTCCATGCAAACTGCAGACTTTTTAACAGTTGGTTTTAGAGAATAGAATTATACAGATTGCACCAAACATATTGATTGACTTTGTCAGAAGCGCACAAAGGCAAGGTCGAGGTGTCAAAGGGAGGATAGTGTAATGGGTTAATAGAATAGTTGCGTTAATAAGTGATGTACACCATGATGTGACTGGGACATCAGCAGACTTGTGCTGGAGACTGTGTGCAGCAGACAGAACAGACAGCACTCAGGAGAGATATACCTACTTAATAGCTCATCATGTACATGATGTGAGTAAATCAATTTCAAGCAACTACCTGAGTCAGACTGTAGTCTGTAGTTACGAATAGACCACATCACCAGTACACAAAACAGTGCATAAGCTTCAAAACACTTCAAGTGGGATTATCTGGCCACGCTCGCCCCAAGGCCAGAAAATACTGCCTGAGGTCAATGGATCTTTGCATGGTTCCCATAGCAGGAAGAATGGGAAAATTCCAGCTTTCATCTGCCCAATCCTTCAAGCATGACCTTTCCTGTATATGGCAGAGTCTACAGATCATGCATTGGACATCGATCCTCTCAGGACCAATGGAACTGGAGAGGAAGCAAACCATAAGAGCATAGACATAACAGAATTAGGCCACTCGGCCCATCGAATCTGTTCCACCATCCAATCATGGCTGATATTTTTCTCATTCCCATTCTCCTGCCTTTTCCCCATAACCTCTGATCCCCTTAATAATTAAGAACCTATCTATCTCTGTCATAAAGACACTCAATGACCTGGCCTCCACTGCCTTCTGCAGCAAAGTTCCACAGATTCACTACTCTCTAGCTGAAGAAATTCCTCCTCATCTCTGTTTCAAAGGATCGTCCCTTTAGCCTGGGGTCTGCCCTCTGGTTCTAGTTTTTCCTACTGGTGGAAACATTCTCTCCAGGTCCACACTATCCTTCATCCCCGGCGTCTGCTGAAGTACAGGAAATTTCTAAACCCCATTTGGAAGGACAAGGGCAACAGAAACTTGGCAGCACCAGCACCCGGAGGTTCGCCTCCAAGTCACTCACCATCCTGACTTATATATCACTGTTCCTTCACTGTCGCTGGATCAAAATCATAGAACTCCCTCTCTAACAGCACTATGGGTGTACCTACACCACTGGGATTGCAGCTGTTCAAGAAGTTGGGCTCACCAGCACCTTCTCAAGGGCAATTAGGGATGGGAAATAGCCAGCGATGCCCACGTCGTGTAAATTAATTTTAAAGAAATAAGCAGCATTTGATCTGTAGAATTATTTTCCAACTGATGGAGAGCCACATTTGACGGGTGTCAAAGAATCTCTACAGTGCAGAATGAGGCCATTTGATCCATTGAGTCTACACCAACCACAAAGCCACCCAGGCCCTATTCCCGTAAACCTCACATTTACCCTGCTAACCCCCCTGTCACTTAACGGGCAATTTAACATGGCTAGTCAACCTAACCCATACATCTTTGGACTGTGGGACAAAACCCACGCAGACATGGGGAGAATGTGCAAACTCCACACAGACAGTGACCTGGGGCTGGAATGGAACCCAGGTCCCTGGCGCTGTGAGGCAGCAGTGTTAACCACTGTGCCACCGCACCGTTTTAGCACCTAAAAGTACATGAGCATTCGCAACAGGAGTTCCTGCAGTGAGTAACCGGCTTGCGGGAGGCTTCTGAGACGATAGCAGTTATCCACTCAGAGACTTGATTCTTTTGAATAGTTTCTGTCGCGAATCTGTAAGTGGGCAATGATTAATGAAGCCCATTGGTAAATCCAAGAGGTTGTAAAATTTGGCTGTTTGCAGGAAATCTTTTGCTGCAGTTAATGATGTTCCCAGTGGTTGGCAGTATCAGTCTTGCAGCATCTGCACAAATAAACCAAAGCCCTCTAAACGAAGGAACATGTTTACAAGGGGATCATTCCTGTGCTGTTAATCCTTTAAGTACTGGAGGTCCACTTTAACTTTTGAACACAAGAGTTTTCAGCTAGTGTTGGCAGAGCTGTTTTTGCTGAACTTGTTCCACGGTGGTTTAATCGCTGAGCTGTATGAAAACATCTTTCTAGTTTAGTTATTCTACATTGGATCTTCAGCGCAACGGTGCACTCTAGAAGGGGGCATACAGATATTTAAAATTGACTCTCGCAATTTCGTTTACCAAGGCCTTGTCAATGGACCAGGAAGACATGAGCGTAGCAAACCTCTCGGGGGTAGCAGCAAGTGAAGGCCAGGTGTTTCCTGGAAAAAATAGATGGAAAATTAGAGGATGAGTCATTGGAACCGTTCTTACACACCGCCCGTCTGTCTCATATCAGTTTCAGCAGCCAAATGGAAGCTCACTACCTAACTACACTCTCAAAGGTCTGCATGGACATGAACCTCTGATTCAGAAAAAAAGAGCTATGAAATGGTTCTCAAAAATGCATTATGATTACATGCACTGCAATGCACAGATAAAACAAAATTAAACGTAGTAGGAGATGATACTCATGACTCAAAACCAATTGCTTCACTTTCCATTCTCATTTGCACAGGGCAAATAAACAGCTCAGTTTAGAACGAGCTGCAATCATGTCATTGTGACAAGTGAGGTTAGCACTAGTTATATGACCTGAATTTAACTGATCACTCCTTAAGAATGATCAATGCATTTCTGGAGTATTTTTGTTTATCCATTCCTGGGACGTGGGTGTCCCTGGCTAGGCCAGTATTTATTGCCCATCCCTAAGTTGCCCTTGAGAAGGTGGTGGTGAGCTGCCTTCGTGAAATGCTGCTGTCCATGTACTGTGGGTTGACCCACAATGCCGTTAAGGAGGGAATTTCAGGATTCCTTCCTGCGAAGGAACAGCAACATATTCCCAAGTCAGGATGGTAGGTGGCTTGCAGGGGAAGTTGTAGGTGGTGATGCTCCCATGTATTTGCTGCCCTTCTCCTTCCTAGATGGAGGTGATCGTGAGTTTGGAAGGTGCTGTCTAAGGATCTTCGGTGAATGGTTTTATCTGGTGATAATTGCTTTTATTGAGATGTTACTAAATTTTCCATTCTACATTGCCCCAAATTAACCCCCAACAACTGCCTTACTCAGCCAGTGAGTGTGAGGATGGCCCTGACATTAATAGAGTCTGAGGGTAGATGAAGTTAACGGGTCGAATTCTCAAATTTCTGGAGTTGTGGTGAAAGAAGGTTCTCAGCGTTTGACCTTAGTGAGCCAATTAGAACATAAGAAGTAGGAGCAGGAGTAGGCCATTTAGCCCCTCGAGCCTGCCCCACCATTCAATAAGATCATTGCTGATCTGATAGTGGGTTCAGTTCCACTTACCTGCCTGCTCCCCATAGCCCTTAATTTCCTTATTGGTCAGAAATCTATCTACCTGTGACTTAAACACATTTTGGCTGAGAATTCCAAAGATTCACTACCCTCTGGGGGAAGAAGTTCCTCCTCAACTCTGTTCTAAATTGACTCCCCCTTATTTTGAGGCTGTGCCCTCTAGTTCTTGTTTCCATTTTAAGTGGAAATAATCTCTCTGCTTCTACCCTGTCTAGCTCCTTCATTATCTTATATGTCTCTATAAGATCTCCCCTCAGCCTTCTAAACTCCAATGAGTACAGGTCCAGTCTACTCAATCTCTCCTCATAAGCTAATCCCCTCATCTTCGGAATCAACCTGGTGAACCTTCTCTGTACTCGCTCCAAAGCTAATATATCTCTCAATATTTCTCAAATAAGGGGACCAAAATTGCACACAGTACTCTAGATGCACCACACCAGTACCTTGTACAATTGCAGCAAGACCTCCCTGCTTTTATATTCCATCCCTCTCGCAATAAAGGCCAACATTCCATTTGCCTTCTTGATCACCTGCTGTACCTGCAAACCGAGTTTTTGTGATTCATGCACAAGAACCCCCAGGTCCCTCTGCACTGTAGCATGTTGTAATTTTTCACCATTTAAATAATAGTCCATTTTACTATTATTCCTTCCAAAGTGGATAACCTCACACTTGCCAATGTTATACTCCATCTGCCAGATCCTTGCCCTCTCACTCAGCCTATCCAAATGTCTCTGCAGACTTTCTGTGTCCTCCATGCAATTTGTTTTTCCACTCATCTTTGCGTCATCCGCAAACTTTGTTACCCGACACTCGGTCCCTTCCTCCAGATCATCTATGTATGTGGCAACATTCTGCCTTGTCTCCCAATAGCTGAATCTGCCCTTGAACAGGTGCAGGTCAAGTAGCTTTTGCTTGGGTCCTCAGGACGCTCTGAAACCCATAGGGCCACAGTCCAAAAGCATCTCCACAGTCAGGACAGGGCTCTGAGGAAGTGTCCTCTAACTTGGGTGAAGGTACGAGCGATGCCCCATATAAAAGCGGTAAGAATTCTATCATTGAATCATAGAAACCATACAGTGCAGAAAGAGGCTATTCGGCCCATTAAGTCTGCACCAACAACAATCCCACACTATGTTAAAGCCATTGTAATTCACCTAGCGTGTGCGTAGGAGTATTTACAGAATATTACACTATTAATTTTTTTTGATAACATCATATAAAATGCATTGATTAGCACCACTCCCAATTCAATCCCCATTATTGTCTCCTGAGTGCTTCAGCTCAGCCTTTCACCTGTTTCATATCGAATGTCAATGCAAGAAGTGATCTATTGGGCAGATGTGCCATGGATGGATATGTGGTTAAAGATTTCTTTTGTGTAGAAGCAATGGGGGAGGTGAGTTGGTAGCAACTATATGTTGTTATCCCTTTGAGCTGGAATAATGCATTGAACATTCAATGCACGAAGGCACCTCTGGCATTTGGGGCTGGAATATATGTGGCTGCTCTGGACATGGGTGCTCCACCTTCATTTTCCTCATCCCATTTCTTTTCTTTATTGCTTTCCTCATCAGAAGATACCTCTGAGCATTTTGGCTGTCCTCCATCTCTAGTCCTGTCAGCCATGCAATGTTGTGCGGGACACAGCACGTTGCTACAGGTATTATTTTGGATGTAGTCACTGGGACGATGCTGAAGGATGCGTCCACCTCCTACCTCAGCACCTGAAGCACATTGTCGACTCATTGTTGGCTTGTTCAACACCTACCGACCAGGTGGTCATGTGGTTCTCATTGAAGCACAATTGACGGGAATCCTCACCGTTGTTATGAATCAAGTTTCAAAGGAGTAGCCTTTTCTTCCCAGGAGCCAGTCTTTAAGTCTGGTTCCTGGACCAAAAAGGTCTGGAATGTTGGACGGCACTATATGAATAGATCATGACAGTTCCCAAGGAATCTGATGCATATCTGCACATATCTCAATCTTGAATCTGCACATTGATGGAATTTACCTCTTTATAGTTGATTGAAAACATCTGGGGATTAACTTCATGGAACACTGTGGTGCATATCCCCTAGCTATAAGATCAGGTGTAAGACTGCCCACAATTGGGATGGTAGCCCCACAGTACTTGAACACTGAGACCAACTCCAATTCCTTTGAGGCAAGCCTTTCACCCTTATTTCTGGAGGAGGTCCTGCCCTAAAGCTATTGACCAGTTAGACAACCAGTTGTCCCAACAGCACCACCAAGATTAGTGGTTAGGCACTGCAGGGCCCTGAAGTTCTCCAAAGGATATCCCACCCCTCTGTGTGGCACCAGCTAAAGCTGCTTAATGTGGGTTTCCCTCACTGCGGCTATGATATTGGCAGCAGTAGGGTGAGGCTGTTAAGTGACCTTGAGTTTGCCACTGAAAGTGGCCCCAACTGGCCCAAGGGCGGGTGGACTGCCTCCACTGACCCCGTCAAATTTTCAGAAGGCTCGGGGTGGATGAGTAGGTGGCAGGAAGACAGTCTGTCAGATTGCACATGCCCCCTGTCTTCAACCTCACCGTTGGTGGGCAGTGTTAACATCTAGCCTCTCGGTGCAGTGAGATCACACTGTCTCTGTAATCGATGACACCCTGTTAGTGTGAGAAGCCAGCCAGTGACCCAAATCCAACTTCCCACTCACACAGGGTATTGTTGTTGTACGGGGACCTGAAATAAAGCAGAACCTTGATGACCACTTTCCTGTCTGTTATTCCATTTATAGTCACCAGCAGGGAGACTTTGGCCCTGACTCCAGTGGTGCACTGGAAGGAGCCAAAGACAACACAGCGAGGGTATTGGCCGTGACAGGTAAAGCCTGGCCTCCGCGTCCAGCAAGGACCAGCCCTTCTGAAGGAGGTTGCAGATGTCCGTAGCCAATTTGAATCTGTGGAAGCACTGTTCTTCCCAAGGGTCAAAGGTGCTGAACCTCTGTGTGTATTCCCACTCACGTGGGTAGGCTCCTCTGCCCCCCACCCCCCACTCTCCGTGACCTCAGTCCCTTCTGGTTTCCTCCCTCCCTGTGAACATTGTTGTTGCTGTGGACTTCCTCATGCAATGCAGCGTCAGAAACCATTTATGTTACCTCCCATCCTGCTACTGTTTATTTGAACGTTTCCAAGCCTCTCAAAAACATCGATGCTGCCAAGCATTCTCAGATAAATGTTTACCAGAGAGGACTGACGATAGAGTAGCAAGTATCACAGAATCCCTACAGTGCAGAAAGAGGCCATTTGGCCCATCAAGATTACACCCACTCTCCAAAAGAGCATCCCACTCGGGATCTCCCCTATCCCCGTAATCCCACACATTTACCATGGTTAATTCATTTAACCTACACATCCCTGGACACTAAGGGGCAATTTAGCATGGCCAATCCACCTAACTTGCACATCATTGGAGTGTGGAAGGAAACCAGAGCACCCAGAGGAAACCCATGCAGACACAGGGAAAATGTCCAGACTCCACACAGTCACCCAAGGCTGGAATTGAATCCAGGTCCCTGGCCCGGTGAGTCAGCAGTGCTAACCACTATGCCACCGTGCCGCCCATAGTCTCTATTGAGACTGGGCAATCTGAGCTTTAAAAATGGTGTGAACTGCATCGGGAACTCATTTCCTTTTTGCAGGTGAGAAACAGGGTGGGTGACGACCTCCAGTCCAGACAGTAGCCTCGCAGGATTGAACCCCAGGCCCATGGAAACCAGCGCTGGATGTTATGGGCTGCTGTAGTGGTCCGTGATGCCACCTGTGCTTTGGCCTGCAGCCCTGGCTTGATAAGGTTTCTCTTACTCGCTAAATGAACCACAGATGGTCAGTATTTAGTTGTTCTTGAAACTATTTATTAGAACTATTTGCGTCAGAGACTTCATGGTGAGTACATTGTTCTCCAGACACAGACTGTTCCGTGTCTTGCTCCCTTAGAGCCTCTTGGTCATCTGATCCTGAAGTCATGATTACATCATCATGAACATAATTGTCTAATTACACAGAAGGCATTTGCTTCAAAGGGTGGTGCAGGTGGCACAGTGGTTAGCACTACTGCCTCACAGTGCCAGGGATCCGAGTTCACTTCCAGCCTCAGGAGTTTGCACATTCTCCCTGTGACAGGGGGATTAGCAGGGTAAATGTGTGGGGTTATATGAATAGGGCCTGGGTGGGTCTGGTGGTCAATACAGACTCAATGGGCCAAATGGCCTTTTCCTATGATTCAAAAGACTATCAGTTGAGCTGAGACTCCCCTCATATCCATGCAATCATGATGTTAAACCAATGCATTAATAACGATGGTGTTTTTGAGACCCACCCCAGGTCTTGATGATGAGGGAGGACATGTTCATAAAGTGGCCCAGAAAGGTTGAATGCCAACCTGTAAATCTTTCCATCACACCGATGGCAGACAATAAGAGCAGGAGAGCCTGCTGGTCGGGCGTGCTTGATGTAGAGTGGCGCCCCCCTCAGGAAAATCCTCCTATGGAAACAGATGAACAGCTGCTTTGTGTGCCACTCAGTTGTAAGTGGCCAAGCATACTTCAGTTTAACCCAGAATGCTGGCGTGTTAGAACAACTGATTTTACTCTTGACTTTTCTTCAATTCTTGTTTCTGATCTGACTCCAATCCACCTGCTAATGGGTATTAAAAGTCTCCCCACTATTACCGGGGACTTCCTCATTAGTGATGTCAATTCTTCCCTGGTTGTTTTGACTAGTAGGTGACAGAGTGATAATATACTCTCACGAGTGACTTTGTTCCCCTCTGGTGACATATTCCACTAACGTAGAACATTCTTATTCTTGACCGGGACTTGAGAGCAGAAATGAAACTGATCCTGAGGGAGTGCCAGAGTGTTGGAGGTGCCGTCTTCCAGGTGAAACGTGATCCTGGTGTCTCGTCTGCTTTCTCCGATGGACATACAAAATCCAGATGCACTATTTCAGAGAAGGACATGGGAATTCACTTGGTGTTCTAACCAATAGTTATCCTTCAATCAACATCACAAAAGCTAGAATAGAATCCCTACAGTGCAGAAGGAAGCCATTCGGCCCATCGAGCCTGCACTGACAACAATCCCACCCAGACCCAATATATCCCCGTGACCCCACATATTTACCCTGCTAACCCCCATAAGCAGTAATTTAGTGTGGCCAATCAACCTAACCTGCACATCATTGGACAGTGGGAAGAAACTGGAGCACTCGAAGGAAACCCACGCAGACATGGGGAGAACATGCAAACTCCACACAGTCGACCAAGGCCAGAATAGAACCTGCGTCCCTGAGACAGCAGTGTTAACCACTGTGCCACCGTGCCAGTTATCTGGTCATGATCGCAGTGCTAATTATAATCTTGCATAAATTGGTTGCTCCCTTTCCTACATTAAACAATAACTATACTTCAATAAAAGTTGTGGAGCACTTCTGGATATCTTGTAGACATGAAAGGTTCGATGGAAGTGCAAACCTTACTTTCTTGAAATCGTGTCTTTCACAACCTCAGGATCTTCCCAGAATCCCTACAGTGCAGAAGGAAGCCATTCAGCCCATTGAGTCTGCACCGACCACAATCCCAACCAGCCCCATTCACGTAACCCTCCTTACTAACTCCCTTGACACTAAGGGTCAATTTTGCATGGCAAATCAACCTAACCCACATATCTTTGGACCATGGGAGGAAACCGAAGCACCTGGAGGAAACCCATGCAGACGCGGGGAGAGCACGCAAACTCCACACACAGAGTGACCCAAGCTGGGAATCGAACCTGGATCCCTGGCACTGTGAGGCAGCAGTGCTAACCACTGTGCCACCGTGCTGCCCTATTACATTCACATTCCACCATTCCCGATGGCAAGAGAGTAGTAGTGGAGGGGTCCTTTTCTAGCTGGAGGTTTGTCACTAGTGGTGTGCCGCAGGGCTCAGTACTGAGACCTCTTCTCTTTGTAGTATATATAAATGACTTGGAAGAGAGAGTAAGTGGTGTGATCAGCAAATTTGCAGATGACACCAAGATAGCTGGATTGGCAGGCAGTGAGGAGCAGTGTCTGGCAATATAACAGGATATTGATAGGCTGGTATATTGGGCAGATATATGGCAAATGGAGTTTAATCTGGATAAATGTGAGGTGATGCATTTTGGCTGGAATAATGTTGGGGGGAGTTATATGATAAAGGATAAGCCTATAAAGAGTATAGAAATGCAGCGAGACCTGGGGGTGCAAGTGCACAAGTCTTTGAAGGTGGCAGTACAGGTGGAGAAGGTTGTGAAGAAAGCCTATGGTATGTTAACCTTTATAGGAAGGGGTATAGAATATAAGAGCTGGAGTCTAATGTTGCAGTTGTATAGAACGTTGGTTAGGCCGCATTTAGAGTACTGCATCCAGTTCTGGTCGCCTTACTACCGGAAGGACGTGGAGACTCTGGAGAGAGTGCAGAGGAGGTTTACCAGGATGTTGCCTGGTATGGAAGGACTGGGTTATGAGGAAAGATTGAGCAAACTGGGGCTATTTTCCCTTGAAAGACGGCAACTGAGGGGGGATCCAATAGAGGTATGTAAGATTATGAAGGGTATAGATAGAGTAAACAGAGGTAAGCTATTTCCTATGTTAGAGACACACAGTACGAGGGGCCATGGGCTTAAGGTGAGGGGGGAGAGGTATAACACAGATATTAGAGGGAGGTTTTTCACACAGAGGGTAGTGGGGGTATGGAATGCCCTGCCAAGTAAGGTGGTGGAGGCAAACACACTGGAGTTGTTTAAGAGTAACTTAGACAGGCACATGAATGGGTTGGAGATGGGAGGATATAGGAGATTGTTTTAAATAAGGTTCATTAGCATTGGGACGTCCCTGGTAATGTAAAAGGATGTGGTATGATAATTATGTTTTTCTCTTTTAATTCACAGGTTTTAAGTCGGTCCGCCTTGTTGTCCAACGAGGGGCATTCACGCGATGGGTCGTACTTGGGCTGCTCTTGAATGTTCGAGAGTGGCCTAGTGCTTCATGTCGTTAGTGTGTGCTTAAACTGGACCAGATACTGGGCAAGACGACAACTCAGTGACTGTCACTGATTGCTGTGCAGACACATGGATTTGGGCCAGTGTCTGTGGGAGTTTGCGCATTCTCCCTGTGCTTATGTGGGTTTTTCCAGGTGCTCCGGTTTCCTCCCACACCCCAAAGATGTGCTATTAGGCTGATTGGAAGTAATAAATTATCCCTAAATTAGTTTCCCTCAATGTGGATTGCCATAAAACAATAGATAAGGGTCATGGGTGGAGGGGGGGACTGGTAGTGTTAAAATGGCGGCGCGGGCTCGTTGGGCCGAAGGGCCTGTTTCCCGGGCTGTTTTTGTTCTTTGTTCTTTGATTCAAACCCAGGTCCTCAGAACATCTCCTAAAGCACTTAACAGCCAGTAAAGTACTTTTGAAATTGAGTAACTGTTGTAATGCAATGATTGTTAAAGAAGCAGCCGCACTTCCCTGGAAACAGGTTCTGATTGTAATGACAATTCGGCTGGCATTCAGCCTTGGGGCCAACCAGTGAAACAGCCCATGTACCATTTCTGTATTACTGGGCCTGTTTTTTAAAATGGTTACTTATTAGTCACAAGTAGGCTTACATTAACACTGCAATGAAGTTACTGTGAAAATCTTCTAGTCACCACACTCCGGCACCTGTTCAAAGAACAAAGAACAAAGAACAACCCAGCACGGGAAACAGGCCCTTCGGCCCAACGAGCCCGCGCCGCCGCATCTTCCTACACCTACCCTGCCCTGCGTGTATGCGAGTCGAAACCCTACTTAGCCAGATTCAGGGGAGAATAGTGTCAATTTGTTCGGATACACTGACTGAGGATTTAGCCTGGCCAATCCACCTAACCAGCACATCTTTTGGACTGTAGTAGGAAACCAAAGCAGCCAGAGGAAACCCACACAGACATGGGGAGAATGTGCACACACTGCACAGAAAGTAATGCAAGCCGGGAATTGAACCTGGGTCCCGGGCACTATGAGGCAGCAATGCTAACCACTCCTTGAAAGTGGAATCACAGGTGGACGGGGTGGTGAAGAAGGCATTTGGAATGCTTGGTTTCATTGGTCAGAACATTAAATACAGGAGTTGGGACGTCTTGTTGAAGTTGTGCAAGACATTGGTAAGGAAGGCCACATTTGGAACACTGTGTGCAGTTCTGGTCACCCTATTATAGAAAGGATATTATTAAACTAGATAAAGTGCAGAGAAGATTTACCAGGATGCTACCGGGATTTGATGGATTGAGTTATAAGGGGAGGCTGGATCGATTGGGACTTTTTTCTCTGGAGCGCAGAAGGTGGAGGGGTGATCTTATAGAGGTCTATAAAATAATGAGGGGCACAGATCAGCTAGATAGTCAATATCTTTTCCCAAAGGAAGGGGAGTCTAAAACTAAGGGCACAGGTTTAAGATGAGAGGGGAGAGATACAAAAGTGCCTAGAGGGGCAATTTCTTCACACAGAGGGTGCTGAGAATCTGGAACAACCTGCCAAAGGTAGTAGTAGAGGCGGGTAATATTTTGTCTTTTAAAAACATTTAGGTAGCTACATGGATAAGATGGGTATAGTGGGATATGGGACAAATGCTGGCAATTGGGTTTGGCTTCCGGGGTTTTAAAGAAAAGGGCAGCATGGACAAGTTGGGCCAAAGGGCCTGTTTCCATGTAAACCTCTATGATTATGACTCTATGACAGAGTGGATAGTCAGAAGATTTTTCCCAGGGTGGAAGAGTCAGTTCCGAGGGGGCACAGCTTTAAGGTGCAAGGGGTAAGAATTAAAAAAGATGTACGAGGCAGATTTTTTACACAGAGGGTGATGGGTGCCTGGAACTTGCTGCTGGGTGAGGTGGTGGAAGAAGATACAATAGTGACTTTCAAGGGATGTCTTGACAAATACATGAATAGGATGGGAATAGAGGGATATGGTCCCCGGAAGGGTTGAGGATTTTAGTTCAGTTGGGCAGCATGGTCGGTGCAGGCTTGGAGGACCGAAGGGCCTGTTCCTGTGCTGTAATTTTCTTTGCTCTTTGTTCACTGTGCCATGGTGCCACCCCATCCCACCACATCAACAAAATGTTTTTGATTTAATTTCATTAATTATTGTCACATCTACTGGGATACAGTGAGAAGTTTTGTTTCTTGTACACTATACAGGAAAAACATACCATTCATAAAGTACATAGGGGAAAAGAAAATGTGTTCTACATCTTGAAGCCTTGGGTTAAAAGGAGTAGAACTGCCTGAGGAAGCACTATGGTAGTGTGGTACATGGAGTGTTTCACAGAGGTGAAGGGGGCCCGCTGTTGGCTGGTGGAAGGATCTTCTGGTTCCACTGCTGTCAACAGGGTTTCCCATTCTACGCACCGGGCTCCCATCACTGGGAATTCGCCGTCAGCGGGACCGGAAGGTATAGCCAGCAAGAACTGCCAGAAAATTCCAACCTGTCGGTATAAATCCAGCACAACTGGACTGTAATAGGAACACAGTAAGAAGTCTTACAACACCAGGTTAAATTCCAACAGGTTTATTTGGTAGCAAAAGCCACTGATAATTATTTGGTAGCAAAAGCCGCCAAATAAACCTGTTGGACTTTAACCTGGTGTTGTAAGACTCCTTACTGTGTTTACCCCAGTCCAACGCCAGCATCTCCACATCTGTAATAGGAATCCAGGAAAAAAAATCTCGGCTTTTAAAAAATTGAGAAGATTGCGGCAGGGTTTCTCGTGTGTCACACTATATCTCAAAAACGGAATAAATCAATTTCGAGGAACAGAAAAAGCCAATTAGCACCAGGATTTTATTGAGGTTTTATCAAGCTATCAGGAGCAATGCTACTCTTTAGTGCATTGATCCCCTGGCTTTAATTATTTAACTATATACATTAACCAAGGAGATTAGATCTTGAAAAATGGTAATGGATTTTTTAAAAGTCTCTTTCCTCATCATTAATTAATTAAAAAAAAGAAATCCACCAGTCATTTACTCATATATCGATGCTTCCATGTGTTACTGCCCTCTTGAAAGAGCAAAATTCATTGTATCATTGATGGGATAGCAAACAGACAATTATTTACATAATCTACTGCAGCTTCCTCGCTCAGACTTGCAGCTTTTCAAGGAAACAAAATCCGCAGTAATTCTCAAGTATCCTATGTGCCAGATAAAAGTGCTTGACTCATAATCACTGAATTGACATTCTGTAACATTTCAAACATAAATCACCCGTTACAGCACATCTAATTTTCATTGCTAGTTCAAGGTCTCTTGGTATAATACACCTACCCCCAACACTAGCCCTTCCTGAGTACCTGGCTAAGGGAAATTGGGTGTCTGGTCTGTTATGTGTTGAGTGGTTTAGAAGATCTCCTTATGGCTTAAGTGGGGAGACCTTTGCCTAGTGAATTGTTAAAAGATACAGGCAATGGCTGGACTTTATCAGCCGTTCACATCCTGCTGCTGCTGCAAGCGAGGATGGAGAATTTGGTGCTCGGCTGAGTCTCCGCCCACTGCAGCGGGGCCTGAGAATCCTGCCAGCATGAATGGCCAGAAAGTTCCGGCCCAGAGCTCCGGACTCTGATTCCAAGTCTTATGCTGAGTAAGCTGTTCTCTTCAAGAGCAGGAACTGGAGTCCATTGAATCATAACACCCCTACAGTTCAGAAGGAGGTCATCCGACCCATTGAGTCTGCACTGATTCTCTGACAGAGCATCTTACCCAGAACCCCCCACTCTATCCCCCTAAACCCGTGTGTTTACTCCCTCTAATCATCCTAACCTATATATCTTGGGGAAATTTCACATGGCCAATTTCACATGGCCAATCCCCCTTTAAATGGACTTTGATTCTGTCGAATTAGAGAGACGCAAAACTCAGACAATCATCCTTTTCACACATGAGTAAAAATCTGGAGCCCTCTCCCCCAAAGGGTGCTGGGGTAATTGGATCTCTCATGGCAGAGATCAATAGATTTTTGTTAGTTAAGGCGATCAAGGGGCGATGGAACAATTGTGGGAAAATGGATCAACAATGATTTGAATGAATGACAGAGCAGGCTCAAAGTATTGAATGGCCTCCTCCTGTTCCTACATTACCTGCTCTTGTGTGATACCCAATGATCTTGATCCTTCATCTCTCTGATTTTCAAAATCGCTCCATTGAAATGCTCTCTGCAAGATAATACAAAGGTCTCTCCAAGCTTTTTAGTGGAGAAGCTGCTCAAAGCACTTTCTCTGTGTGCCCCTCGGCACTCTCATTGCCAAAAACAGCATCCTAAAGAAGGACTGTGACTTTACAAACATCTCAACTAAAAATCAGACACAGGGCAAACCATATGAAGATTACCAACTTTCATTGACCAAATGCTACAGACTCTAGTGCACCACATCTTAAGTTCAAGAAAGTTCGAATGCCCATAGCCCTGGCATCCCTAATCACTCAATGCATCAACATACTGAATATGGTAAAAGTGTGCTTCTGGTTAGAATCCCTACAGTGCAGGAGGCCATTTGGCCCATTGAGTCTGCACTGACTCTCTGATTGAGTATCTTACCCAGACCCTCTTCCCTTGCTGTATCCCTGTAACCCCACATATTTACTCTGGCTAATCCCATCTAACCTACACATTTCAGGGCAATAAGGGGAAATTTAGCATGGTCAATCCACCTAACCTGCACGTCTTTGGACTGCGGGAGGGAACTGGAGCATCTGGAGGAAACCCACGCAAATGTTCACCAAATCAATGCTTTCAACATCAACCTCTATTAATTAAAGATCCTTCCTTTGAATTAGTGGATAGTTAGATTTTCTTGACAAAAACAAATGAAGACAAGTTAGCTTGGCTCATTCGCAGACTGATTAACACTTCATTTCCTTTTTGTTATAATTTAGGATGTGTGCGCAATCAATATCGCATCCAATTGATTTTGATTGTTATCTGGATGACTGCCACATCAACTACATTCTGAATTAGCAATGCTTATACAACTTAGTAATGGGTAAAGCAAAACTGCCATTATCTGCACCAGATGATTAGTTCAAACAATGAATTTGGACTGTAACTGTAATTTATTTTTGTTGTATGAAAATGATACCTAAAAGATTAAGGGTGGCACGGTGGCACAGTGGTGAGCAGTGCTGCCTCACGGTGCCAGGGATCTGGGTTCAATTCTGGCCTCAGGTCACTGTCTGTGTGGAGTTTGTACGTTCTCCCTATGTCTGTGTGCATTTTGCTCTGGTTTCCTCCCACCATCCAAAAATGTGCAGATTAGGTTGATTGGCCGTGCAAAATTGACCCTAGTGGCAGGGGGATTAGCAGGGCAAATATGTGGGGTTACGGGAATAGGGCCTGGGTAGGATTGTGGTCAGTACAGACTCGATGGGCCAAAAGACTTCCTTTTGTACTGTAGGGATTCTATTCTATGATTCAAGATTATCTTTCTACTTACAGCCTCTTGGGGACTAATATTTGTATTTTATATTTTTTTTATTCCCCTATTTCAGTTTTCTTTTCAACATATTAGCATATCTGCTGTGGATCTGCCTGTATGTGATGGAAATAGCAAATATTGGAACATTAGGAACAGGAGTTGGCCATCCAACCCTTCATGATTTATTCCCAGAGCTTTTGCGTTGCTCCGCACCCGGGCAACACTTAAAAAAAGACACAGGTTTAATTCAGTTTCAAGACGCCGTCCTTCCCAATGGAACAGTATCTCACTTTTGTCAAGTGTTTTACTCAACAGGTTGATGAAGATGAGCAATGAATGGAAAGCTGTTAGCATTGAGTGGTATCTTGCCATTAGCAACCAACATCATCAATCCTTCAGGTGTTATTGTACAAATAGAAAGGGTTGAGCGCTTCATGTTTTCAGGTTTCCAGATCACCAGTAACCTGTCCTAATCCCTCCATGCTGACACTATAAAGCCCACCAACGCCTCTACTTTCTCAGGAGACTAAGGGAAATGTGACATGTCAGCTGCAATTCTCACCAACTTCTATAGATGCACTGCAAAAAGCATTCTTTCTGGTTGTATCACAACCAGAAACTATGGCTCCTGCTCTGCCCAAGACCGCAATAAACTACACAGGGTCATGAACGAAGCCCAGTCCATCACTCAAACCAGCCTCCTATCCATTGACACTGTCTACACTTCCTGCCATTTCGGAAAAACAGCCAGCATAATCAAGGACCCCATGCGCCCTGGACATACTTTCTTCCTTCGGGAAAAAGATACAGAAGTTTGTCTGGAGTAAGGGGAGATACGAAGAAGTCAGGAAGTTACTTGGACAAATAAACTGGAAGGAGGCGTTCTTAGGGAAAAGTACCGAAGGAAGGTGGCGGATATTCAAGGAATGTTTGTCTGGAGCTATGCATGACAACGTTCCGATGAGACAAGGGGGTTTTGGTAGGTCGCGGGAACCGTGGTGCACGAAGGCTGTGTTGAACCTAGTCAGGACGAAAGGGAAGGTGTACAAAAGGTTCAGGGAACTAGGAGAGGTTAAGGATCTTGAGGAGTATAAGGACTGTAGAAAGGAGCTTAAAAGGGAAATTAGGAGAGCCAGAAGGGGTCATGAGAAGACCTTGGCGGGTAAGATTAAGGAGAATCCCAAGGCCTTCTATAAATATGTGAAAGGTAAAAGGATGAGAAGAGAAGGGATAGGACCTATAAAAGGTGAAGGGGGAAAGGTCTGTGTGGAACCAGAAGAAATGGCAGAGGTGCTTAATGAGTACTTTGCCTCAGTATTCACGGTGGAAGCTGATCTGGGAGATTTTGCTACGGATTTGCAGCAGATGGAAAAGATTGAGTTTGTGGATATTAAGGTGGAGAATGTGTTAGAACTTTTGAATTCTATCAAGATAGATAAGTCGCCGGGACCAGATGGGATGTACCCCAGGATACTGTGGGAGGCGAGGGAAGTGATTGCAGAGCCCCTGGCGATGATCTTTGCGTCGTCAATGGAGACGGGAGAGGTTCCGGAAGATTGGAGGATTGCGGATGTAGTCCCTATTTTCAAGAAAGGGAACAGAGATAGCCCGGGAAATTACCGACCGGTGAGTCTGACCTCAGTGGTTGGTAAGCTGATGGAGAGGCTTCTGAGGGACAAGATTTACGAGCATTTGGAGAGGTTTGACATGATCAGGAATAGTCAGCATGGATTTGTCAAGGGCAGGTCGTGCCTTACGAGCCCAGTTGAGTTCTTCGATAATGTGACTGAACACATTGACGAAGGAAGTGCCGTGGACGTGGTGTACATGGACTTCAGCAAAGCGTTTGATAAGGTCCCCCATGCAAGACTTCTTGAGAAGGTGAGAGGGCATGGGATCCAAGGGCCTTTGGCCTTGTGGATCCAGAACTGGCTTGCCTGCAGAAGGCAGAGAGTGGTTGTGGATGGGTCTTTTTCTGAATGGAGGTCAGTCACCAGTGGAGTGCCCCAGGGATCTGTTCTGGGACCCTTGCTGTTTGTCATTTTCATAAATGACCTGGATGAGGAAGTGGAGGGATGGGTAAGTAAGTTCGCTGATGACACGAAGGTCAGTGGTGTTGTGGATGGTCTGGAAGGATGTCAAAAGTTGCAGCAGGACATAAATAGGATGCAGGACTGGGCGGAGAAGTGGCAGATGGACTTCAACGCGGATAAATGCGTAGTCGTCCATTTTGGCAGAACCAACAGGATGAACGAGTACACTATCAAGGGCAGGAGTCTTAGTAGTGTTGAAGAGCAGAAGGATCTTGGGGTCCGGGTCCACAGGACTCTTAAATCGGCCTCGCAGGTGGAGGATGTGGTCAAGAAGGCGTATGGTGTACTGGCCTTCATTAATCGAGGGATTGAGTTTAGGAGTCGGGAGGTAATGCTGCAACTTTATAAGACCCTTGTCAGGCATCATTTGGAGTACTGTGCGCAGTTCTGGTCGTCTCACTATAGGAAAGACGTGGAAGCTATTGAAAGGGTACAGAGGAGATTTACAAGGATGTTGCCTGGACTGGGAGGCATGCCTTATGAAGTTAGGTTGAGGGAGCTGGGTCTCTTTTCCCTGGAGAGACGAAGGTTGAGAGGCGACCTGATAGAAGTTTATAAAATGTTGAGAGGAATAGATAGGGTGGATTCTCAGAGGCTATTTCCCCGGGTTGAAATGGTCGCTACGAGAGGACACAGATTTAAGGTGCGGGGAGGAAAGTACAGAAGTGATGTTAGGGGTAAGTTTTTCACTCAGAGGGTGGTGAGTGAATGGAATCGGCTGCCGTCAGTGGTGGTGGAGGCAAACTCGCTGGGGTCTTTTAAAAGACTTCTGGATGAGTATATGGGGTTTTATGGGGTTGGGGGTTATAGATAGGTCTATAGATTGGTAGGTGTTGATGTGATCGGCGCAACTCGTGGGCCGAAGGGCCTGTTTGTGCTGTAGTGTTCTATGTTCTATGTTCTAAGTCTGAGGTCGTGCACCAGCTGACTCAAAAACAGTTTCTTCAGATCTTTGAATGGACCTACCTTGCATTAAGTTGATCTTTCTCTACAGCCTAGCTATGATTGTAAGACTACATTCCGACTCTCCCCCTTCCTTCTGTATAAATGAGATGCTTTGTCTGTATAGCACACAAGAAACAATACTTTTCACTATATACCAATACATGTGACAATAATAAACCAAATCAAATCAACTTTACTTGGCGAGAGCAAGCTGAAATGTAATATTGGATATGATAAGTGGATCCTGCCAAACTATGGAAGTGCAGCCATTCAGGTCTTTAATGAGCATTTTCATCTCGCCCCCAACTGTTTCACATGTTTATTCATATACTACATGAAGGTGAAGATTCTTTGATTTTATAATGAAAGGAAATAACAATGCAAACTAAAATTTACATCAGCCCTTTGAGTTCTTTGCAGCTTTGAAAGGCTACACATGCTTTCTGTCATATAATATCCACAGAAACTTTATTCTATAAATGTTTTGTTGGTCGAAAACTCAAGTGGTTTAATATCTGATGCTCAAACAGAAGGTGGCAAGGGAGCAGTCTGACACTAGCATTTACATTCTAACTGGGTGAGTTTCGTCATAACACCACACAGACGTGAATTCTACCAATTCAGGGAAAGGGAAAGTTGAATCTCTTTTCCTCAATAACACCATCATAGATCATCGAATCTTACAGTGCAGAAGGAGGCCATTCAGCCCACTGAGTTTGCGCCGTCCACAATCCCATCCAGGCCCTATCCCCATAACCCCCTGCATTTACCCTAGCAAGTCCCCCTGACACTAAGGGTAATTTAGCACGGCCAATCCACCTAACCCACACATTTTTGGCGTGTGGGAGGAAACCGGAGCACCCGGAGGAAACCCACGCAGACCCTGGGAGAATGTGCAAACTCCACACAAACGGTGACCCAAGCCAGGAATCGAACCCGGGTCCCTGGTGCTGTGAGGCATCAGTGCTAACCACTTTGCCACCGTGCCGCCCACTGGGAGGACTGTATGTTCCCTCTCACCTTTCCACTTCCAGACAAACACAACGTTAGTAAAGATGGATGGTATAAAAAAGTCTGTGTTTGATTCCAAAGCAGCCCATTCACACTGATATTAATAAATGATCAAAATACTCCAGTCAAACCTCCAGCATCCAGAGCATTGACTTCATGAAATAACTTCTCAACTTGAGATGAAAAACGAACAATACTAACCTCTGTGCTGCCGTGCCGCCCGGCAATGGGAAGGCAATTTGCTTGGGCAGTAAATCAGAGACGGATGTTTGCAAATAGACTGAAGCGAAGTGACGGGGGAATTGGGAAAAACAGGGATGGGGATTTAGGAATTCGATTAGCCCGGGACACTGGAAGCCGGTGGAGTGGTGTGATGAGACAGGAGGGTTCTGTGTTGGGGGGGAGGGGGGTTGGGGGGGGGGTGGGTGGACTTGGCTCTGGCAGTTTTAGATTAAACTGAGTGTGGCGAAGCATAAAAAAAACACACACCCAACCGGGTGTCTGAAGCTGATCATTGAGATTCGGTGAAGGTCATGGTGAAGGTTTCAGTGGAGAAGTGGGGAAGTTGGGTGGGTGCGGGGGGGGGAGGCGAAGGTAGGCCATGTTCTGCAAGTGGAGGAAAGCATATCCCTTCACCACTGATTCTCCAAACATATGAATATTTCACAATATTTACCAACAAATTTGATTTTCTTCTGATAATTCTGTTCCTTTGATCTGAAAAGAGTGCAAATTTATTGGAAAAATAGAATGAATGTAATCTTCAATTAGCTGCCAGTTTCAGATATTTCTTCTCATGTAGTTTCAGACGCAAACTTGTTAAATGGGGCTTCATACTGATATTCTTTAAACAGAATCACTGTCACAAGTGGAAGGTTCAGATCACATCTCAGTGGCTTTAATATTTAGCTCAGCTGCTGAATAATTTAGGCGCATGCTAAAATATGGTGTCCACTTGGTTATTAGCCTGGAAAAGGAATCCTTCATCATGCCCGTCCCCGGAAATGCAAGGAAAATAATAATTCCGCAAACTTTCCTTTAGTCTGTGCCTAACCTGACTGCTAATCACCCCCATGCAGCCTTTTGCTTCTGCCCTCATCTTCCTTTCCGAGAATAATCTTCTAAAGTCTGCCTTTTTTGTGTATCGTTTTGATCTGTGTACACCTGTCTCTTGACGATCTCTCCCTCTCCTTGCTCAGCGTGTGACTTGCCTTTCTAGATGTGTAAGCTCCATCACTGTAGCAATCTGCGCCTTTTCCACATTCAGTTTGATAGCAAGTTTGAAGTCCTTGAAAGTCATTATCCCCGGGCAGCTCTGGCAAGGCGACCCCCAGGTGTGCAGGACAGGCTGGGGGGGTGGGGGGGGTGGAGGTGCGGGGGGGGTAATGCAAGATTCTGAACTGACTGACAGGAGTGGGGGGTGTGATGGGGACAATGGTTTAAGTCTTGTGAGCAAAACATTTGAAAAATTGCTCTTCCAAGTTACAGCTACGTTTGGACGAGGGGAGAGAGGAGGAGGAGGTGGAGGAACCATAGAAATATTGGCTGGAATCTTATCACCATTTACGCCAGCGGAATTTGCCTATCCCACTGCAGTGAACGGAGATTTGCCTGGGCGCCAAATTTTCCAACCAATAGAAGCCTTACAGTACAGAAGGAGGCCATTTGGCCCATCGAGCCGACACCCATAATAATCGAATCCAGGCCCTATCCCCTCAAAACCATGCATTTACCCTGCTAATCCCCCTGACAGTAAGGGGCAATTTAGCATGGCCAATCAATCTAACTTGCACATCTTCGGACAGTGGGAAGAAATCGGACATCCGGAGGAAACCTAGGCAGGCATTGGGAGAATGTGCAAACTCCACACAGTCACCGAGGCTGGAATGGAACCTGGGACCCTGGTGCTGCGAGGCAGCAGTTGCTAACCACAGTGCCACTGTGCCACACACATGATGGGCCGAACACGTGACTCCGGTACCTATTCCTTATGATCATGTGGATAAAAGCACATACATGCGCACACGCACACATGCACACGCGCAAACTTACGCACATGCATACGCCTTGCTAACTGACTGGATGTGTGGCCAAGGTTTGGCCGGAACACCAAGTTTGGCACCCAATTCCATCTGAGACAGCTTGAGTGAGCAGAGGGGATGGTACGGCTGGTGGTAGTGCTGAGCGCTTGTATGGACCAAGGCTGCGGTGTCAGCCACTAGCCACACTTCAACTTTGAAAGACTGCACACATGGTTGCTGTTGTTTTATCTAAGTAGCTCACAACTGTGAATCTTAATTGTTCATTCACAAAATAAGCCCCCGCTATTTAGTGGCAGCATCAAACCTGGCTGATTCGCAGCTTGCCCTGTTGCCTCCTTGGTTGTCAGTTGGGGTAAGGGGCAGATTTTCATGGCTGCTGTTCTTTCAGTCACACTCCAGTAGATTTGCATGAGAAAGATGACAAACAGTCAAGCAAGAGAGAGCTAGGCAGGCAGAAGGTGACTGATGCTAATGATCATCTTTCACTGTTTGATAGTCGTTGCAACCACACCACATGAGGAAGGAATAAAAGATACCACCCGCAGTTACTTCAGTGAGGAATATATTGTTCGGTTCCAAGCGATGACAAGCTGAAGAGTGAAGAAACTGGGCGGATTATACAACCACGAAAAATAATATCAGATGAAAAGATCATGAAAGCTGACCACAAGAATAAAGGGTTTCGTCTAATTTTTCTGTTTTTTTTCCTTCTCGGAACCTCTTCCATTTTAACTTGTCTATTGCATGTCAACTGATCTTCGCTGGCTGGGCCTGCATTTTGTTGACTTTCGCTAATTGCCCTTGAGAAGGTGGTGGTGAGCCGCTCTCTTGAACCGTCGTGGCTCATCTAGTCTACGTCCACCTCCAGTGCTGATAGGGAGGGAGTTCCAGGATTTTGATCAAGCGACAGTGACCATAGAATGCCTACAGTGCAGAAGGAGGCTATTCAGCCCATCAAGTCTGCACCGACCACAATCTCGCCCTGGCCCTATTCCCATAATCCCCCTGAAACTAAGGGGCAATTTAGCCGGGCCAACATCCTAACCCACACATCTTTGGACTGTGGAAAGAAACAGTAGGAAACTCACACAGACACGGGGACAATGTGCAAACTCCACACAGACAGTGACCCGAGGCTGGAATCGAACCCGGGCTCCTGGCACTGTAATATAAGCAATGCTAACCATTGTGCCACATTGTTTCCCAAGTGAGAGAACAGCGATGTCGTTCCAAGTCAGGGTGGTGAATGACTTAGAGGGGAACTTTCAGGTGGTGGTGTTCCCATCTATCCCATTTAGTCCTTTGAGGTGGTAGGAGTGTTTGGAAAGTGCTGTTGAAGGTGCCTTGGTCAGTTTCTTGCTCTTCTCTGCTATCTTGCTGTGTTATACACGTACAGTGAATGTCACCAGGCTATTTGACAGTGGAGGCATCACAAGTTTGGTCCTCTTTTCACTCAACGTCAGGTGTATATACTCACACTGATTTTCCAGGATCTCACCCTTGATTGGAATTGGCCGGGGATTTTGTGCTATGGGTGTCGGTCGGAAGAGAACCTTAGTTTTTTAGCTGTTTGGTGAAAGATCCATTTGAGATAATATTTCAGAGAATGAGTCAGTGAGCTGGGAGTTCAGTTTCTGGGTGAATGCACAGACAAGCAGCGTCTGCATACCGAAGCTTAGTGACCACAGTTGAGCCGAAGGCAGCATAGATTTCTCATTTTCCAGTTAGTTCTGCAAGCTATCTCCATGCCTATGGACAATTTGCTGGAAGGGTCTGTGATTCTGTTGGTAAATGGCATTATGTAGGTAGGATAGATGTTTCTCATGTGTCAATGCAGACTTGATGGGCCGAATGGCCTCTTCCGCAGTGAGGGAGATGGAGGAGAGGGTTGGTGCACTACAAATAGCCTTGAGATGAAACATCCCGAGGCCCTGTTCATCGTGGCTGGGGACTTCAGGCTAGCCACACTGACTCCCACCGACTACAGCAAGGTCTGCAAGACATAACAGGCTACAAGATGAAGTCATATAAAATCGCTGGCTCCAATGCACCCCTCCCTGATGAGCTCAATACATTCTACGCCTGTTTTGTCAAGAGGTCAGCCAGAGCATGCCACCCTGGAAGCCTTGGATGAATCTGTACCTGGGGTTCACACTGCAGATGTCAGAGCAGCTTTCTTGAAGGTCAACCCACAGAAAGAGACTGGCCTGGATGGGGTACCCAGCCGTGCACTCAGATCCTGCATGGATCAGCTCGTGGGGGTATTCACAGACATCTTCAACCTCTCTTTACAACAATCTGAAGTCACTATCTGCTTCGAGGAGATGACCATCATCCTGGTAACTAAGAAAAACGAAGCAACGTGCCTTAATGACAATCGGCTGGTGGCTCTGACATCCATCATTATGAAATGCTTTGAAAGATTAGTCATGGCACGAATCAATTCCAGCCTCTCAGACTACCTGGATCCACTACAGTTTGCCTACCACCGCAACAGGTCCACAGCAGATGCCATTTCCCTGGCCCTGCACTCAACCCTGGAACACCTGGATAACAAGGACACCTATGTCAGACTTATTTATTGACTACAGCTCAGCCTTCAACACCATTATTCCCACGAAGCTCATCTCCAAACTCCATGTCCTGGGCCTCGGCACCTCCCTCTGTGACTGGATCCTGAACTTCCTAATTCACAGACCACAATCAGTAAGGATAGGCAACAACATCTTCTCAACAATCATCCTCAACACTGGTGCCCCACAAGGCTGTGTTCTCAACCCCCTACTATATTCCTTATACACCTATGACTGTGTGGCCAAATTCCCCTCCAATTCGATTTTCAAGTTTGCTGACGACACCACTGTAGTGGGTCAGATCTCAAACAATGACGAGACAGAGTACAGGAATGAGGTAGAGAATCTGGTGAACTGGTGCAGCGACAATAATCTCTCTCTCAATTTCAACACAATGAAGGAGAGTGTCATCGACTTCAAGAAGCATAAAGGAGAACAAGCCCCTGTCTAATCAGTGGGGATGAAGTAGAAATGGTCAAGAGTTTCAAGTTTTTAGGTTTCCAGATCACCAACAACCTGCCCTAGTTCCCCCATGCTGACACCATAGTTAAGAAAGCCCACCAATGCCTCTACTTTCTCAGAAGACTAAGGAAATTTGGCATGTCAGCCACAACTCTCACCAACTTTTACAGATGCACCATAGAAAGCATTCTTTCTGGTTGTATCACAGCTTGGTATGGCTCCTGCTTTACCCAAGGCTGCAAGGAACTACAAAAGGTCGTGAATATAGCCCAATCCATCACGCAAACCAGCCTCCCATCCATTGATTCTGCCTGCAGTTCCCACTGCCTCGGCAAAGCAGCCAGCATAATTAAGAGTTCCACGCACCCCGGACATTCTCTCTTCCACCTTCTTCCTTCAGGAAAAAGATACAAAAGTCTGAGGTCACGTACCAACCCACACAAGAACAGCTTCTTCCCTGCTGCTGTCACTTGCATTAAGTTGATTTTTCTCCACACCCTAGCTATGACTGTAACATTACACTCTGCACTCTCTTGTTTCTTTCTCTATGAATGGTATGTTTTGTCTGTATAGCACACAAGAAACAATACTTTTCACTGTATGTTAATACATGTGCCAGTAATAAATTAAATCAAATCAAATCAAATCGAATGAAGGATACAGCTTTGTCTGACCTGAATCTTCATTGAGATTGAGATCTGTGGTGGTGATGTTCGTAAGGGTCCTCATTTGCCATTTTTGGGAGCTGCCTCAAGCATAGGCCAGGATTGTCTGGGCTTCTGGCTGTGCTGCTGCTGCATACCCCATGGCGGGGGATGGGGGGGGGGGGGGTCCCACCACTGGGGAGGGGACCAGGAAATGCCTGCCACACACACTGTACATACACACACACACACACACACACACACATACACACACATATACAAATAGACACACACACACACAAACACACACACATACAGACAGACACACACAGACACATACACAGGTACAGACACACACACACATATACACACACATTGATGCAGACACACACACATATACACACACACACACACACAGACATACAAACACACACATATACACACACCAACACACATAGACACACAAGCACACACTCACACATGTACACACAGAGACACACGCACATACACATATTCATATGCACACAGACACACAGCCACACACATGCACAAACAAAAACACATACAGACACACGTGCGTATACACACCCATATACACACACAATTATATATACTTTCCTGTACGGATCACCTAACTGTGAACAGTTGTGAGATTCTACCCTCTCTTGCCCAAGACTAACCTGAATCCTGGTTTGGATCAAATTTCTCAGCACTGAACAATGAAGCAATGGGATCTATTATGGGAAAATTTCTGATTAGAGTGGCTCAACATTACATTAAGCAGCATATTCATCAGTGATCAAACTCCCTGACGATATCAGCGAGCCCCCATCATCCATCACCACCCACACCACGCCATCCCCACAATCGCTAATCCCCTTGAGATGCCAGCTCTGCCCCAATCTGTCTTTGAGGCCACGCTCCCCTCCTGCACCCTCTCATTTGCAATGATCCCCCTGCCACATTATGATCTCTGCCACATTAGGAGACTTGCTCCTGGGTTCCAGTCTTTGCTGAAGTATTCCCCACGCAATAGGGAGCCAAACCCATCAATCAGCTGGCTTCCGGGCAGGGAATCTGTTAAAAAACCACACAGACCCAAGCTACAGAGCTATCAAACTCCAAGTTGTCCAGGGAAACCTGAGCAGAGTTTCTCTTCTAAACTGGGAAATCCTTCTGTCATTCGTACTCTTGTGAAGATAGTGGTCTAAAAATCCAGACATTTGCCTGGCTGTTTATCTGTTAATGTTGCTCCATAATTTTCAAATTTTTCCAGGCAACTTAAATTCTTCCATGTTACATTGTAATCTCCAACAATGGAGTAACGAGCGGGCAAGTCATTCTTGGCCTTCTGCTATGGTTGCATCCGGAACTATTGAAGGAAACAGTGCAAGACCATTGCAAACAGACTTGGCCTTGGATTCTGCCTTCAAACTCCTCCTGTGGTGAGTCAGGTGGGTGGAGAAATGCTGGAAGGAACTCATGGTTTGCATATGAGTAACATGGTGGATGTGAGCACAGGCACCTCAGCTACCGTGCTGAATCAGCTAGGCTTTTGTTTTAAGCTGTAACTGGAAATAAGAACAGAACATGGCAGTCAGCCAGAGAAGCACACCCAGCAGCGATTTCATAACCTGTCATACACAGCTTTCCAACAATCCAGATATCCAACCTCCCGTGCCAACTGATACATGACAAGCGTAAGGAACCAGGAGTAAGCCTTCCAGCCCCTTGAGCCTGCTCTGCCATTCAATAGAATCATAGAATCCCTACAGTGCAGTAGGTGGCCATTCGATCCATCAAACCTGCACCGACAATAATCCCACCCTATCCCCAGAACCCCACCTATTTACCCTGCTAACCCCCCTGAAACTAAGGAGCAATTTAGCAAGGCAAATCCACCTAACCTACCCAGCTTTGGAGTGTGGGAGGAAACCGGAGCACCCAGATGAAACCCACACAGACATGGGGAGAACGTGCAAACTCCGCACAGACAGTGACCTAAGGCTGGAATTGAACCCGGGTTCCTGGCACTGTGAGGCAGAATTAGGGCTGACCTTCCAGCTCAACTCCACTCTTCCATCCAATCCCTATTTCTCCTGCTTCCTTTCTAGTTCCAAAATCTGTCGATCTGATCCTGGAATATATTCAACAATGGAACATCACAAGACACTACGTTCCTCTGTGGCAGGCACACCACCCAAAGACATATTGTAACACACTCACTGACACTCTACCCTCTCTCTTGCAGGATAAGGTGGTAAAACGAGGCTGTGGGCACAACTACATGTCTTCACTCCCTTGTAGGAATCAGTAGTTGGCGTTTATACCATGGCCATCGCTGAGGCGGTGGCAGCTGGTGTCATTGCAGTTGTCCAGAACGTTCCTGTTGTACGCACTATCTCTGATCCCAGTTCATTCTCATCCCACAGTCTGGTATGATGTACAAGCTGCAGATGGCCCAAGCTTGAACCTCTTTGCTTACAGAAAAAAGCTGACGTTGCCAAATGCTTGGTGCATTGGTTGGCCTTTCACAGTCTCTCACCTCTTGAGAGCATGAGTGGGCCTGGGCCCAAGTTGAGAATTGGTTTTGCACAAGATATTAAGGCCACTCCCCTACTGTGTGGCAGTGTCAGCCATCTCCAGGAGAACACAAGGACCGAGAGATGGTGCCACAGCTGATGACCAAGCTTCTCTTACAGCACAAACAGGGACTATGTAACATCTATTGGTGACACATCAGGCTGAGAGTGTGGCATTGCTGCCTGTCAATAGGCAGGCCGGATCTAGTGCCATGCCCGTCCAGGCTGCTACCATCAGAGCTGCACTGGTGTCAGTGCTCAAAGGAGCTTGCAGCCCCTCATAGCAGTGCAGCACCTGAGGCAGGGCAGCAGGCTCTGTGGAGCGTGAACCTGCTGTCCTCTCTCAGGATAACGGATGCTTCCACCGTGGCCACTGCGGTTGTGGCTCAGCTATTTCCTGTTGGCCTGTTGTTGCCCAGGCTGAGGTGATGCAGAGTGAACCCGGGCTCTGAAGGCTCAGAGCTGCTCCAGCTTCTCCTCCACGGCTATCTGTGGGTTTTCTCCCGCAAAAGTCAGCAGCCTTCCATAAGGCATGCTGCATACACACTGTACAGTAACACCAATGCAAGCAAAAAGTGTCACTGTATGGATTATTGGAAGTGTTGTTGGATAAAATTGGCATTGGATGATGGTTTTGTGGAGTCTTTATTCCAGCTCTGTAGCTAAGAGGATGCCGTGATGGTCAATAACAGGAAGGTGTTAAGATCGGGAAGCACTGAGCTATGGGGATCTGTGGATTCATTCACTGGAACTGGAATCAGAACTGTGCCAGCTGCCTCCTCCTCCTCCCTTACTTCCCCTCCACCTGCTTTCTATAGGAACAGCAAGAGAAAGAGCGAGCGTGGGCTCAATGGGCCAAATGGACTCTTTCTATGCTGGAACCATTCTACGATTTTATGAAGTAATTGCCAACACCCTCATGGCAAGCACAGCATCTGCTGTAATAGACCATCACAGGTCAGTAAACAGGCTCTGGCTAGCGCTGTCTACAGCTAACTCTTCTGGAACTCCAAGGTATAAGCCATCAAGTTCAGGGACTTCATCCATTGGTGTTGATCCTTTATTACTGAGAGGGGGTAGTCAGCTAGTTCTTGGATATATGTGGAATTTGTGGAAGAGGGTAAGGTGGCTTCCTGAGGTGGCTTATCTGCAGTGCTGGATTGAGGCATAAGCTAAACAAGCTACAGATAAGGACCTCACAATCCGCAGGGGCCTCACAAAATTTCAGAAGGTTTGCAACGAAGAGAACATTTAAGAGCAATCTATGAAGTAATCTATGAGAGAAATCAAGCCAGCCAAATGATAAATATGTAATTAGTAAATGTGTTCATTTGAAAATAATTTGTATTTTTCACTTTAAATACCTCGCTATTAAATAATTAAAAGGCATAATTATGCTTTCAATTTTTTTGTGGTGACCCAAGGTCCTGTGTTGGTACGCACCTTTGTGAGACCTTTTGGTGTAACTTTTTAACAAAGAACCTCCAAGCTTTATATAGCTTAGGGCTTTACCAAGTCTAAATCCAGCACTGCCTATCTGCTTGTAAGGGCAGAGATTGTTGATTCAACATTGACCTACTGCCTCACAAGCAAGTCAGGGATGACATCTGGGAAATGTGCTTATTTTTGTAATCCATAATCAAGCACTTTGGAGCATTCTTCATATAGAAACTGTTATGGTGGCCACAGGGGATCGTCAGTAGAGTATGAGCTCCCCAATTAGATGGGTGTAGGGTCACTCAACAGGGGAGGAGTGGTGGGGGGTTTAAACCAGCTGTCTTCACTAAGGCTAGCAGTCGAAGGATGCTGGAGGATGCTCTAGACGCAGAAGCACATTGTAAATATACAGCAATGATATTGGAAGACTGGCCTTGGCAAGGTTATTCCACAACCTAATTATAAAATTAAAAGCTTTGCCCCAGCACATCAACCGTGCCACATCTTCAAAGCACCATTTGTTTGTGGGGTAAGAAAAGTAGCTAATAACCTTTATTCATTGTTAGCAGTCAAATATCCAATGATTAAATGTGAATATATTCAGATGTTATAAAATATGCCAGTGAGGTACATAAAGCCAGGGGAAAACTAAGTAATTAAATCAGTCGGATCCTTCCTGAATCATTATTCACTAATCAGCAAGTTACATAAAATTAACTCAATTGCTCGAATCATCTCTTCTCACAGCTTTAAGCATTATTCATACACTTAAGGTTAAAATATTGAGTGTAAAATACTGAGTGTAAACAGTTGGAAATAATCATAGAATCCTACAGTGCAGGATTCTATGCCCATCAGGCAGGATTTTATGACCTTGCTTGAGTGAGATCGGAAAATCCTGCCCAAGGCAAAGGGACATTTCCATTGTCCGCCCCTCGATTGCTCCGACTCCGTGCTGGGCAGAAAGGTAGAATTCCGGTGATCGAGTCTGTGTTGACCCCTGAGAGAATATTTTACCTAAGCCTTCTCCCTCTCCCTATCCTCATAATCCCACACATTTACAATGGCTAATTATTCTAACTTCCTCACCTTGGGACACTAAGGGGCAATTGACTAATCAACCTAACCTGCACATCTTTGGACTGTGGGAGGAAACAAGAGCACCCAGTGGAAATCCACGCAGACACGGGGAGACGTGCAGACTCCATACAGGCAGTGATGCAAGGACAGAATTGAACCCGGGTCCCTGGAGCTATGAGTCGGCACTGTGCCACCGACATATCATATTTACAACATATAAATGACACCATTGTGAGCTTTGATTAATGTTAACAATTCTTTCATGGAAATCTCCTTGGCATTTGTGTCTGTAGCATAGGACAGGGGCTGGAACTGAACATTCTAACTAGGCATGGGTGCTGGTATTGTCAACTGCACATTAGAGAGACAGATCTAAAGGGTAAGAGAGAGAGAGAGAGAGACACACACACAACGCAAGATGAGGGAGGAAGGAATTGTGGGATCTGTCTCTGTGGAACTACAATAACCAGAATGCTCTGGGGTGACTGCAGTCACCTGACAACCAGATAGTTGTCTCAAGTTCCCGAGGGGAATTTATTATCTGAGTGTGTGAGAGAGATTGATGTGCCGCGGAACTGAAATTTAAATCTGTTCTGCTTGTGGAATAGCAAAATTTACAGTGTGTTGTGATCCAGGCAGAACATTTATGAACAACTCTTAAGAATGAATGGTCCAAAGGAAAATAATACTTTAAACATTTACCTCTGGGCTAAGATGAGCTTGCAATCTCATATTTGTGCACCACATAGACTGCCTATTTCCACCTCCATAATATCATCTGACTTTACCTCGTCTCAGCCCATCTGCTCCTGAAACCATCAGTCGTGCCTCTGTTACTTTGAAACTTGACTATTGCGATGCACTTCTGGCTGACCTCCACATTCAATTCTCCAGAAACCTGAGGAGCTAAATCATCCACTCTCTGGGTTGTCCAAGACTGGACAATGTGACTGAAGAACATGGGTTGAGAGCCGATGGAAATTTTGACCTGGGGACCTCTATGGGACTTGCGTGGAAAGATTCGCTTTTCAATGGGCAATTCCTCTGCTCCCCCCAGACCCTCTACAAAGCTCTCGGACTGTGTGTTAGAGTCAGAGACTTTGGATAATTCCACCCGATTTACCTGAATAGTTATCTAGGAAATGTCAGATAGATTGAAATCTAGTCTAATGCTTGGGTAACTTAACAACTAACTCCCCCGATCACTCATGCTGATCGCCCCCCCAATGACCTCCAGACCACACAACATCCCAGTTGCCCCTGACAACCCCTTACTCCCTAACTACCTCCTAATGATCTGATTCCCCCATCAGGCCTGACTCAACTAGACCCTTCACCAAACTACCACTCTGATACCCCTGACTACCCACAGCCTGACTATTCCTAACCATCTGGCTACCCTTCTGACCCAACATGGCTAACCCTGACCACCCGACTAATCCCGACCACCCGATTAACCCCTGACCCAACTCACCCTCCAATCCAACCTGACCCCTCCCCCCGATCTCCACCTACCCTCTGACCAGGCCACCCACTGAGCCAACCACCCCAGACCACCTAACCATCCTTAACCCGACCCGACTGCCCCTACCCTGGCCCGACTACTCCCAATCACTAGACTAATTACCCGACCTGACTCCTCCAATCTAACCCAACTACCCCCCAATCCAACCCAAGTATTGCCCTGGCAACCTGACTAACCCCCTGGTCTGATTACCCACTCACTTACCTCATCAATCCTACCACCTCACCAACCTACCACCTCATCATCCCTACATCATCTCACCCAGCTGCCACCTCACCCACCTACAATTTAACCCACCTGTCTATTCATTCATTGACTAACATTCAGATTGGACCTTTAAACTGCCACATAGAACCCAGTGCTGCTAAAAGGGGCTGTCTTTCCTCAACTCAAGGGACACCACGAAGTACGTTTCTATGGAAGCTGGGCTTGGAAGGTTAAGAACATAAGAACATAAGAAATAGGAGCAGGAGTAGGCCATCTAGCCCTTCGAGCCTGCCCCGCCATTCAATAAGATCATGGCTGATCTGTCGTGTCTCAGTTCCATATTCCCGCCCTCTCCCCATAACCCTTAATCCCCTCTCTTATCAGAAACCCATCAACCCTCTTCTTAAAAATATTTGGCGAGGCAGCCTCCACCACTTCAACAGGCAGAGAATTCCAGAGATTCACCACCCTTTGAGTGAAGAAGTTCCTCCTCAACTCCGTTCTAAACCGGCCCCCCTTTATCTTGAGGCTGTGCCCCCTAGTCCTACTGTCCTTTCTGAGCGGGAAGAGTCTCTCCACCTCTATCCTATCCATCCCATTCATCATCTTATACGTCTCAATGAGATCTCCAGAAGGAATGCGCAGCAGCATCAAGTTACAATCAAGATGGCATTCGTACTGTCATTGCCAATGATCCAGGCCGAAACCATCCAAAAGTTTGCTGTAATTGTCTCGATTCACAGCAATTCTCTTCCCCTACCTGCCCTGTACTTCCTGGCCCACAATGGCTCCTGTCTTGATTTTAAGACTGGCATCCTTGTTTTGAAATTCCTCCATGGCTTCACTTCTTCCTATCTGTGTAATCTCCTCCAACCCACAAACCTCCAAGATACTGGCACTCTTCTGGCCTCTTGTGCATCCTCAGTTATAATTGCTGCACCCATAGTGGCCGTGTCTTCAGCTGCCTAGGCCCTAAGCCCTGGAATCCTCTCCTTACATCTCTCCACCTCACTTTCCTCCTATGGTTTCTGACCTTCCTGGATTGGGGTCCAGAAGTTCTGGGTTCCAATAATTGGTGACCAAGGACTTAGAACAACAACAGTTTCTGCAGCAACGCTGTGGGCGGGATTTTATTGCCTCTCTTGCCCCAAAACCGAAAAATTCCACCCGATGTCAACGGACCTTCCCCTAGCCCACTCTGATTCCCATGACAGGTGGGCCAGTAAAATTGCAGCCTGTATGTCTGATAAGGAGAATTCCCATACTGACACATGACTCCTTATGCACCCGCCTCATTACAGCATCCATGTGACCAGCCAATCTACATCTCTATTTAAGTTGAGGTCTAACTGAGGTCTAACAGTGTTTGAGAACAGTCACTGGATGCAAACTATTTACAACATACAAATTGAATAGGCTAACAATGCCTAACTATTTACCTTGTATGAAATGGGGATTAGGCTATTGCAGCTGATTCATAGCCCATCGCGTCTCCTTCCCCCACCCATTTTTTTTTAAATGAAGGTTAGTGGTAGACTAGTCTATGAAATAGCCCTGGAACCTTGTAGTTGGTTTAGTCTTATGTCCTTAGCATGTGGCTATACCAGTTTGCTGTGTCAGAGGTGTCCTTGGGTTGGCGAGCTCAGTGTGGATGGCATCGGGCATCCTTTTACTGTACCCTGTGGCTGCAGGGCCTGCTGCATAGGCCTCTGGAGGAGCCTCCATTGCCACTGGTGCAAGGGGCCTGGATTGAAGGCTGGATGGCTGGGGTATTGTTGTGGTTGTTGGTGCTGGTTCCAATATCTGCAGTAGGTGACACTGGTTTCGTACATAATGGGCTCCATCCTCTGCTATAATGTAGCTGTTTGGCTGTAGGGCTTGGCTGTGTACCACTGCCAATTTGTGGTGGCCACATGTGGTCTGGATCCTGTCTATTTGACCAGGTGTTAAAGAGCAGAGTCTGTGAGCATTTTGATCATAGTACCTTTCTCCCCTCAGTCAGTGCTTCATGAGGGCACCACACACGTTGGTTTTGATGTTTATCTGCAAGAGGGCTTTGGCAATGGGGATTGTGGTCCTGATGCACTTGGAGAACAGTCACTGTGCTGACAAGGGCAGCAGGGTGAGGTTTGCAGCATCGTATCCTGCGCAGTTTCGGGCACATTTCTCAAGTTGGTGCTTGGCTGAGTGAACTGCCCGTTCTGCCAGGCCATTGGATTGCGGATATAAGAAATGGCTCCAAGTCCCATGTATGTGCAAAGTTCCTACAGTCAGTGGAGATGAATTGGCAAATGTTGTTTGTCATTATCCTCTGAGGGAAGCTGTGTGGTAAAGTGTCTCTTCATGTCTGACAGGTGGTCAAGTTCAAACTACCCAGAATACAAGTTGACGAAGGCCAAATGATGTTTTCGATTCCATTTGAAAATGTCAGTGTCCATGGGAGGTCCATTCAGCCCCTCCTTACAACTCAATTCATCAAGTCCCAGTAGCATCCTAGAAAATCTTTTCTTCACTCGTTCTAGTTTAATAATATCCTTTCTATAATAGGGTGACCAGAATTGCTCACAGTATTCGAAGTGTGGCTTTGCCAATGTCTTGTACAACTTCAAAAAGATGTCCCAGCTCCTGTATTCAATGTTCTGACCGATGAAACCAAGCATGCCAAATACTTTCTTCATCATTCTGTCCACCTGTGATTTCACTTTCAAGGAGCTATGAACATGTATCCCTAGGTCTCTTTGTTCTGTAACCCTCCCCACTGCCCTACCATTAACTGAGTAAGTCCTGCCCTGGTTCAATCTATCAAAATGCCTTACCTCGCATTTGTCTAAATTAAACTCCATCTGCCATTTGTCAGCCCACTGGCCCAATTGATCAAGATCCTGCTGCAATTGGAGATAATCTTCCTCACTGTCCACCACGCCACCAATCTTGGTGTCATCTGTAAACTTATTAATCATTCCCCCTATATTCTCCTCCAAATCATTAATATAAATGACAAATAACAGGGGGCCCAGCACTGATCCCTAAGGCACACTGCTGGTCACAGGCCTCCAGTTTGAAAAACAATTCTCTACAACCACCCTTTGGTTTCTGTTAAGAAGCCAATTTTGTATCCATTTAGATATCTCACCCAGGATCCCATGAGATTTAACCTTATGCAACAACCTACCATGCGGCCTTGCTAAAGTCCATGCAAACAACATGAACTGCAGTGCCCTCATCTACCTTCTTGGTTCCCCTTCAAAAGACTCAACTAAATTTGTGAGACATTATTTTCCACTCATAAACCACTCATGTGACCTCAGACCTTTGTACCTTTTTCTTGACGGAACAAATTGGAGGGAAGAGAGAATCCAAAAGAGAAAACTCTGGAAAATCTCAGCAGGTCTGGCAGCATCTTTAAGGAGAGCAAAGAATTGATATTTCAAGTCCAGATAACCCTTTGTCAAAGGATTTGGACTCGAAATGTCAGCTCTTTTCTCTCCTTACAGATGCTGCCAGACCGGCTGAGATTTTCCAGCATTTTCTCTTTTGGTTTCAGATTCCAACATCCGCAATAATTTGCTTTTATCCAGTGGAAGAGAGAATGTCCAGGGTGCATGGGGTCCTTTTATAACACTCCTGTGAAGCACCTTGGGATGTTTCAATACTTCAAAGGCACTATATAAATTTAAGTTATTGTTGTTGTTACCTCAAAGGTGTCACATCTGAAATGATTCACAACTTCACTCATTATCCTTGACAATCTGCATGAATCAAACTGTTTGAAAACAATCAATTCTAGTTTTCATTGCATGAATCTTTAATGACATTTGCCTTTAAAATCTTTGCAACCCTGATGTGGTTCAAACTTTGCAAGATGTACAATACTCTGAATTCCGTGGCACATTGAACTTCAAAGAAACATTAAGCTCCGGAGATGTCCAATAAATGTCTGAACTCATTAGAACATTGTAGGGAGGCTGTGTAAAGTGCAGGGGAGGTTTCATACAGAGGTTTTTTTTTGACCATTTTAACTCAGTGGTGTCCTTTTCCTTAATCTACACGCAGCGTTCGTATCCAAACAACTTTATCTTACCAAGGACATTGTAAGGAATTTGCAGCCTTGGAGTAGAGACCTTGGTGTTAAGACTTCCTTTATTCTCCAGGGACTGAACTAAACAAATCTGCAGCCCTGCCCCCAATCCCTCTTTAAGGTTCTTGCAAATTTTTTTGCACATGGTGTAGGATGATTCAAAAAACATGCAAATACATTAATAAATCTTTAATTACCATGGAAACATTCACCACTTTGATCAATATGAATAGAGAACTTAAAACATAAAATGGGTGCCAAATAACAGAGGTGTGCAGACAAAGAGTAAAGAATTTAACATCGGGAATGCACAGATCTCCAGCCTCAGGGATAGTTTTATTTCTGATGGAATAAGCCTCGCTCTCGGAAGTCCCTGTGGTGCTGGAGTGTGCACCGCCATTTAATTTTCAACCTGCTTTTTGGTCCTAAGTGTAAGGGGCGCTGACTGGAAAGGGAATGGGGCACAGCTGGCTTAGCCGTCCATTGCCACATCTGGCTGAACCATTTAAAAACAATACCGGGACCTGCTCTCGTCTGCTAAATCTGCTCATTGTTCCAGGATCGTCCAGCCATGCTCACAAACCTCCGAGATACCATCTTGGCCTCTTGTACCTTTCCTGTTACATTCTTCACACCACTGGTGGCCGCGGTCTCTTCCCAATTGCAAACTGTCTTCTTAACCACTTTCCTCATCCCTGCCACCTCACCTCTAACAACAAATGTGGGAAATGCATGGACTGTCACTAACAGCTTGATGGGCTGCCTCAGTCACATCCATCCCTTCCACAGGCCCTCTGAGTCAAACTTCCTCTTTGCTGTTGCCTTGAATTTGCACATTCCTCGAGTTTCTCGCCAATTTCTCCTCATGCTCTCCCTGAGCTTATTCTGGAATCATAGAATCATAGAGACCCTACAGCACAGAAAGAGGCCATTCAGCCTCTTGAGTCTGCACCTACTCTCCGAAAGAGCTTCCCCTGCCACCCTATCTCCATAACCTGTACATTTCCCATGGCTGATCCACCTAACCTGCACATCTTTGGACTTTGGCAGGAAACCGGAGCAAGTAAAGACCCCATCGCCAATCTTCCTTTCCTCTCCAAAGTCCTTGAGGTGTTTTCATCTCCCAAATCTGTTCCCATCTTTCCCAGAGCTCTATGTCTAACCATCAAGTCTAATCCTCTCCCTGGCAACTAGCTGAGGTTGATCCACATAGTTTGCAACCTTGGGGTCCTATCTGACCCTGAGATATGCTTCCCAGTCACATTGTTACTACATCAGCAAGCTCTTCCCCAATACCCTTCTGTAACCCTGTCCATTTCCACCCTGCTTCAGCTCATCTGCTGCTGAAACCTTCATCCGTGCTTTTGTTACCTGTAGATGCGACTATTTTAATGCCCTCCAGGATGGCTTTGCACTTCCAATATCATCAACATGAACACATCCAGAACTCTGCAGTGCTCACGGTACCTTGCACTCAAACCTGTTCACACGTATGCTCTGTGTAAGCTGATCTAGGTTGGCTTCTGGACTGATAGTGCCTCAATTTTAACATTTGCATCTCTGTTTTCACATCCCTCCATAGCCACATCCCTCCCTACCTCCGCAATCTCCTCCAGATACACAACTTCCAGAAATCTTTGTGCTCTGATGCTGATGTGATGGGCTGAAGGGCCTCTTTCTGTGCTGTAAAACTTTATGGGCGGGATTTTTTGGCTGTGCTTGCCCTGAAACCGGAAAATCCCATCCGAGATCAGCGGACCTTCCCATGGTCCGCCCCTTGCTCGCTCTGATTCCTGCGGTGAGCGGAACGGGAACATTTGCCTCATGACTCCTTCAATTCTAATTGTGTTTCCTATGGTTGCCACTCCGCCATTGATGGTCAGGCCTTCAGCTGTCTGGAGCCAGCGCTTTCTGGAATTCCCTTCCTAAGTCCCTCTGCCTCTCTACTTCTCTCTTTAAGGAGATAAGATCTACCTTTGTGGTACTCACCACCATTAATATTTGGGATTAAATTTTGCTTGATAAGCTTCCATTAGCTTAGGATGTTTCACGATGATATAGTTTTGTTGTTAATAATAGTGCATCCATAAATACTGTGTAATCTTGTGCAGACTTTATAACAGCAGATAAGATGATCATAGAAACGAAACCACAGCAGAAGCTAGAAATTTGAAATACAAACTCCACTGGCTGAAAAACACTTTGAACGTAGGAACAAGAGAAGGCCATTCAGCCACTCGAGCCTGCAATGAGATCATGGTTGCCATGTGCCCTAACTTCTTTGCCCCATATCCATTAATAATCTGGATAATGAAAAGGTGTATTTAAAATTTACAACATATCCAGGGTCAATCGCTTGTGGGAGAGTGTTCGAATATCTACCACACTCTTAGGCCAGAGGTTTCCACAGAGGTGGTGGCCCCACTCACCGGCTGGAAGGTCAGAGGTGAACTTACCTCCACCGGGTTGGGAAACCATGACTGCGTTCTATGGTCGTCGGGCACTCAATTGGCTGAGGTTATAGCTTCCACCCTCATGAGGAAGGATGCCCCTCCTCCAAGAGCTACTGGTCAATCAGGTGACCAGTAACCCTTCAAACCCAGATGTAGCCCTGGGAGCGATGTCCATCACTGAGACTATAGTCAGTCCCCAGCGCAGAGCCATGGAGGAGGCTGGATATTGAGCTAGGTCGGGGGGGGCCAATCAGGTAGGCCTTTGCGAGAGGCTGTGATCAGAAGGCAGTGGTTGGGGCAATAAGCTGGGGTGGCCATTTCTGTCGGTGAGAGTTGGGGGGGAGTGGCTGCAGGGGGGAGGGGGGCTCCATTGGGAACAGGAGGGCTACCCTCCCCACTAGCCCAGAGTTGGGTGGCCAGTATTTACCCAGAGGCTTTGCCATGGGGCATGGCACCCTTCACTGTCCGTAAAATACCAGTGATGCCGGGAGGAGTGAGAGGCCATTAATTGACCATCTAAAGGTTTTAACTGACCCAAAGGCAGGATCTCTGACCCTAACCCTGCCACTGGTGAAAATATCAGTGGAGGTGGGCAGAGAGGTGCCCCCCGCTGTGCCACCCGATTCCACACCCTTCCTGAACTGCCAGCTCATCCCGCGAGGGTAGTTGAGGGGAATGTGGGGGGGATCAAGAGTGGGGAGCAGGATGTAAAATTCTGCCCCTTGTGCGTTGAGGTGTTACCTAATTTCATTCCTGGAAAGTTTGTTCCGTTTAGACAAGTCCCCCCTCATTCCAGACTCTCCAGCCCAAGGAAAGTGTCCCTACTACCTCTCCTATCAACAGCCCTTAATATCCTGAAAGGTCAATCAGCCCTTCTGCATTCAAGGGAATACTGCCCCAATTGATGTAACCCTCCTTGCAATTTACCTTGAAATAATCTGAGGTTAGAAAGGGCGCTACAGAAATGCAAACTTTTGCCTTCAGTGTTTCAGATCAATGAACTTTCAGTTCTCTGCAAGTTGTTAAAGGCAAATAGCTTAAAGATATGGAAAACTCAGGGAAATGGTGGGAATGAGGAGAAAGAATGAGCTGTGGTTGGACAGTGGGCAGGAGACAGAACTGACACACAAAGAGGAAATCACGAGAGAAGTTAGAGAAATAAAACTGGTATTGACAGAGGATGGACACTGATTGTGAAGGAGAGAGCAATAAACTCACTCCTTGCAAAAGATGTTGATGGAAAATGAGAGGCAGGTCTGAATGACATGTAATAAAAACGCATTGTTCTGTGGTGACTTTTTAAAAATAAGTTTATTATTTAAATAAACAATAAAACCGGTGATGACAAGAAGGCCCACTTTAAACCAATAATATTGCGTTGTAACAAATATGTTTCAGTGTTGTATTAAAAATGAAACATATGTGAAAGTTTAAACTTTAAGCAGCAAATACTTAAATGGAAACAGAAAATGCTGGAAATACTCAGCAGTTCAGGCATCTGTGAATCACTGGTGTTGTATTTAACCTCGAGATGAGCTACTGGCTGCGTATCTACTGCATCACCACAGCAGCTACTTCCAATTCTGTAATATCACCCGATTCTGTTAAATCACCCAATGCTGTAATATTGCCCGATTCTGTAATATCACCCGATTCTGTAATACCACCCGATTCTGTAATACCACCTGATTCTGTAGTATCACCCGATTCTATAATACCACCCGATTCTGTAATATTGCCCGATTCTGTAATATCACCTGATTCTGTAGTATCGCCCTACACTATAATATCACTGGATTCTGTAATATCACCCGATTCTATAATACCACCCGATTCTGTAATATTGCCCGATTCTGTAATATCACCTGATTCTGTAGTATCGCCCTACACTATAATATCACCTGATTCTGTACTATCGCTCGATTCTGTAATATTACCTGATTCTGAAATATTGCCTGATTCTGTAATATTGCCTGATTCTGTAATATCACTCGATTCTGTAATATCGCCCAATTCTATAATATCACCCGATTCTGTAATATTGCCTGATTCTGTAGTATCACTCTATTCTGTAATATCACCCAACTCTATAATATCACCCAATTCTGTAATATTGCCCGATTCTGTGATATTGCCTGATTCTGTAATATCGTCCTCATTTCAATCTACTGATGAAACACTCACCCATGCCTTTGCTACTTGTAGCCTTGACTATCCTAATACTCCCTTGGCAGGCTTCCAATATTATTTGATTTGATTTGATTTATCATTGTCACACATATTAATATACAGTGAAAAGTATTGTTTCTTGCATGCTATACAGACAAAGCATACCGTTCATAGAGAGGAAAAGGAGAGTATGCAGAATGTAGTGTTACAGTCATAGCTAGGGTGCAAAGAAAGATCAACTTAATGCAAAGTAGGTCCATTCAAAAGTCTGACAGCATCAGGGAAGAAGTTGTTCTTGAGTTGGTTGGTATGTGACCTCAGACTTTTATATCATTTTCCTGACGGAAGAAGGTGGAAGAGAGAATGTCCGGGGTGTGTGGGGTCTTTAATTATGCTGGCTGTTTTGCCAAGGCAGCAGGAAGCGTACACAGAGTCAATGGATGGGGGGCTGGTTTGTGTGATAGATTGGGCTACATTCATGACCTTTTATAGTTCTTTGCAGTCTTGGGCAGAGCAGGAGCCATACAAACTATGATATAACCAGAAAGAATGTTTTCTATGGTGCATCTGTAAGAGTCGTAGCTAACGTGCCAAATTTCCTTAGTCTTCTGAGAAAGTAGAGGCGCTAGTGGGCTTTCTTAACTATAGTGTCGGCATGGGGATATCAGGACAGATGATCCAGACATCTAAAAACAAGAAGCTCTTGACCCTTTCTACTTCATTCCCGTTGATGTAGAGAGGGGTATGTTCTCCTTTATGCTTCCTGAAGTGGATACTCCATCATCTATAAACTTAAGCACATCCCAAACACTGCGCTCTGTGTCCTAGCTGTATAAAACTTAAAGTAAAGTTTAGTTTTTAGTCATAAGTAAGGCTTACATTAACACCGCAATGAAATTCCCCTAGTTGCCACAGTCTGGGGCCTGTTCAGGTCAATGCACTTTAGGCTGCATTTGGAATATTGAGTACAGTTCTGATCGCCACACTACCAAAACAACGTGGATTGCTTTGGAGAGCGTGCAGAGGTTTACCAGGATGTTGCCTGGTCTGCAGGGTTTTAGGTACAAGGAGAGATTGGATAAACTCGGATTGTTTTCACTGGAAAGACGGAGGTTGAGGGGTGACCTGATAGAGAGCTACAAAATGATGAGAGGCATAGTGTGGACAGTCAGGAGCTTTTTCCAAGGGTGGAAAGGTCAAGTAAAAGAGGGCACAGGTTTAAGGTGAGAGGTGGTAATGTTAGGGGAGACAGTGGGGCAAGTTTTTCACACATCCTAAAGAACAAAGAAAAATACAGCACAGGAACAGGCCCTTCGGCCCTACAGGCCTGCACTGATCCTGATGCCTGCCTAAGCTGAAACCGTATCCACTTGTGGAGTGCACATCGTTCCATTCCCATCCTATTCATCTAGTTTCCCCTTAAATGCCACTATCATACCTGCTCCCATCAGGTCCCCGGACAGCACGTTCCAGACATTCATCACTCTCTGTGGAAAAAAAACTTGCCCCGCACATCTCCTCTAAACTTTTTCCCAATATCTTGAGGAATGCTTGCACACCACCAAATGAATGGATGTTGGTGAGACCACATTTGGAATATTGTGTTCAGTTCTGGTCACCTCACTATAAGGACGATGTGGAAGCATTGGAGAGAGAGCAGAGAAGATTTACCAGGATGCTGCCTGGTTTGAAGGGTAGCTCTTTTGAGGAAAGGTTGAGGGAGCTGGGGTTATTCTCTTTAGAGCGAAGGAGGATGAGAGGTGACTTAATAGAGGTTTATAAAATGATGAGAGGGATTGATAGAGTGGATGTGCAGAGACTATTTCCTCAGGTGGATGTAACTGTTACTAGGGGGCATAACTATAAGATTCATGGTGGGAGATATAGGAGGGATGTCCGAGGTAGATTCTTCACTCAGGGAGTGGTTGGGGTGTGGAATACACTGCCTGCTGTGATAGTGGAGTTGGACACTTTAGGAACTTCCAAGCAGTTATTGGATAGGCACATGGAGCACTCCAGAACTATAGGGAGGGGATGGCTTGATCTTGGGATTGGACATAGCTCGGCACATCATCGAGGGCCGAAGGGCCTGTACTTTGCTGTAATGTTCTATGTTTCTTTATGTTCTAATGTTATGGCGTCCCCAACTCTTGGTGGTGATTGTTGAATGATGCAGCAGAGTGAGTGAGTGACTCTCCCATCCCCTTGGACAGAAAGCACACGGCTCATTCGGAATCAGGATTGTTTTCGTGTAGTGTTGACCCATTTCTCACCACAACTGTGCACTTCAAAGTGGGATCGTTGAACGTTCTAATGTTTTGACTGCTTCGGTCTCCCTTTAACTGCTGGGGAAGTATTAGAGGATGGTTATTGAAAGCACAGTGTGATTGACTGCTGTTTCTCATCATCGGTAATGAAATGGCACTTTCAGAAATCAGACGTATTGAAATTCCACATTCCTCAGCTGCAATGAAAACATTCGACCTTTCACGCATTTTCTTCAAGAGTAGAGCAAAATATACCCCTGATCTGCTGCTGAAGTATTGAACTTAGAACTCTTAAGTGGATTCAACTCTGTGAAGGGCAATTTAATTGTATTCTGCAACCATTCCACTGCAGAAACTTTAACGGAAAGCTTGCTGAAATCCAACACCCTAAAAGACTGCTGTGTACATTCCATCATGGTTAAATGATCCACTCGCCAGCCTTCGCCAACTTGCAAAGGTGTGACGTTCTCGAGCAAGTTATACTGCACAGGGCCCAATATCTTTACAAAAGAGTTGTTTATTCTAGTCCATCCTTACTGCCTTTAATCACTTCCTGAACACAATGCCTCAGAAGGCCTAGTGCACAAAGGAATTATCCATTTTCATTGTACTGGTGCAAGCGATCACTTCACTGCCAGTACCCACTTGTAAAATTAAAAGCAGAGATGCACCAGATATTCATACATTGCAATGAGTTCATCCTCACGGGGAGGGTGTAACAACCATTTTAACTCATTTTGTTTTCCGTCCGTGACAGATTTTTAACTTCACTTTTCTTGCTGCTTTGTTGAATCATCGTAGAATCATAGAATCCCTACAGTACAGAAGAAGGCCATTTGGCCCATCGAGTCTGTACTGACCACATCTCACTCAGGCCCTATTCCCGCAACCCCACACATTTATCCTCCTAATTGACGCTGACAAACAATTTAGCACGGCAAATCAACCTAACCTGTACGTCTTTGCAATGTAGGAGGAAACTGGAGCACCTGGAGGAGACCACGCAGACATGGGGAGAATGTGTAAAATCTGCACAGACTGACCTGAGGCTGGAATTGAACCTGAGTCCCTGGCACTGTGAGGCAGAAGTGCTAACCCACTGTGTCATCCTGCCACCCCTAAGTTAGTAATTTTTTACTACTTCTTAATGGATTCTGGAATCGCTGCCCAGAGATCTATAACAGAGGGGCGACTGGTCTGTATTCTTTTTATTTATTCATGGGGCATGTGTGTCGCTGTCTGGACAGCATTTACTGCCCATGCCTAGTTGCCCTTGGAGGGCAGTTGAGAGTCAACCACATTGCTGTAGCTTTGGAGTCACATGTAGGCCAGACCAGGTAAGGGCAGCAGATTTCCTTCCGTAAGGGACATTAGTGAACCAGATGGGTTTTTCCAAAAATGACAACGGTCTCATGGTAGATTCTTAATTCCAAATTTTTTTTAATTGAATTCAAATTCCATCTGCCGTGGCAAGATTTGAACCAGGGTCCCCAGAACATGAACTGAGTTTCCAGATTAATAGTCTAGCGATAATACCACTAGGCCATTGCCTCCCCATAAAGTACTGTACTTGTCATTGTATTGTCACGCGCCAGTATTTTCAGAACTGGACTCAACTGTGAAGCCTTTCTCATTACATGATCTGCTCCACTGTCAATGCTCTTGTATGAACTAATGGCAACTTTGGGAGATTGGTTATAGAATTACGTAGCACAGAAACAGGCTCTTCGACCCAATAGGTCTAGGCTGTTGCCTTTGCTCCACACAAGCTCCTTCACTCTGCCCCATCTCACCCTATCAGCATAACCTCCTATTCCTTTCTCCCTCTTATGTTTATCCAGCTTCTCCTCAACCACCCCTTTAGCAACAATATCCGCGCCAATGAGTTTCTATCCTTAGGAGAGAAGGGGAGAAAATTAGTGAGGTGAGTAATTATTAAATAAATAAAAGCTTTCCTGGAATTTTCAAAGAAAATACATAGGAGGAAGCACCTGGCCTCAGTTTTTTCCTGATCTCGCCTTTAATCGTCAAAGAAGGATTTGCGATCCTGCTGAAATCCTAGTCTGGCTTTCTGCTTGAGGATTATCATATGTTGCGGCACAGTGGTTAGCACTGCTGCCTCAGAGCACAAGGGACCAGGGTTCAATTCCAGCCTTGACTCTATGTCTGTGTGGAGTTTGCACGTTCTCCCCATGTCTGCGTTGGTTTCCTCTGGGTGCTCCAGTTTCCTCCCAAACTCCAAAAATGTGTGGGTTAGGTGGATTGGACACACTCGATTGCCTCTTAGTGTTAGGGTAAATGTGTGGGGTTACAGGGATGGGGTTTGGGTGGGATTGTTGTCAATGCAGGCTCGATGGGCTGAATGGAGCACTGCCAGTGGAGCCCTCGCTAACCTCCAGAAAACTTAAAATGCAGCGGCAGGACAACTACTGACAGGTTGGCACCCAGTCTAATCCCACTTTCCAGCTGTTGCTCCATAGCTTTGTACATTACGCCACTTCAAGTACACATCCAAGCACGTTTTAAATGCTATGAGTTTTTCTATCTCCACCTTTCTTTCAGACAGTGAATTCTAGATCCCCAGCATTCACCATTTGTGAAAAAAATTCCTTTCAAATTCTGTCTAATCTCCTATATCTTACCCTAAGTCTGTGTATGTCTCCTGGTTATGAACTCCTGAATGAAAGGAAATAGGGCTTTCCTATCCACTCTGCCTGGAGCCCTCATAATTTTATACTCTTCAATGAGGAGTCCTCTCTGCCTGTTTTTCATACTCTCTAGTACAATCATATCATTCCAATGGTGAGGTAAGCAGAACTACACAAAGTACCCTGGCTGTGGCCTAACTAGTGTTTTATACAGTTCCATCAGAACCTCTGTTATATATTTGAGAGGTTGCACGGCTGCTGTAAGGGCTGATCACATGGTTTGATGGTGATGTCATTCGAGTGTAGGCAGAGTCTGCTGTTTAGCGCTCAGCTAGGCCGGAATCTTACCATCCTTCACTTCGATGGGATTTTCCCATCCCGCTGCAGCAAATGGTGATTTAGCTGGCTGCCAAATTCTCCGAATTGCTGCAGCGGGAGCAGGGCACGCAGGGCAAGTAAGGTCACGCCTTTTGTATTCTGTGCAGAGCAGAAAACATCTCTTTCAATAAAACCTGTTGTACATTAGATTGAATTTACGTATGCAAACCATGGCTGGAATTCTCTGCAGTTCTCGTCGAGGGATTGTCTGGCACTGCCAGCAGTTCACCCCCCACCCGTAGGTTTTCTGGCCACGTGAGGTGCCTTCAATTGGAAATCCCAGTGACAGCGGTGGGGCCAGAGAATGCTGCCACTAATCAATGGTACGCCACCTTCCATGGCTGACAAATATCCAGCTGGGAGGTCGGAGAATCTCATCCCATGTCTTTTCTTTCTGTTAAAACCTACAGCCCCTAACATTGTTCGGACATTGCAACCTCCCAGCTCTTGTATTCTATGTCTCAGCTATTAAAGGCAAGCTTTCTATCTGCCTCTTGACTCCCCCCCCCATTGCCAACTTCAGGGATCAGGGAAAGCCAGACCCTACTTTTGTCAGGATTTGTAACAAATGGGTGGGGAAGAAAGGAGCAGAAGGTGGACCTGCCCAGCCCTGACGGCAGACCTCCCTGATCCAGACCAGGGCAGGGATGGGGAAAGGGGTTGAAGGGGCCATCAGGTTACTGAATGTGGTCAGATACAATGCTGCCATTGCTGAAAGTCATGATGTGGAGATGTCAGTGTTGGACTGGGGTAAACACAGTAAAAAGTCTCACAACACCAGGTTAAAGTCCAACAGGTTTATTTGATAGTAAACCTATATCAAATTTACTATCAAATAAACTGGTTGGACTTTAACCTGGTGTTGTGAGATTTTTTAGTGTTGAAAGTCCACAGCGAATTGTACATTTGAAATGTGGGTCATTTTATATCCCAATCTGCCTTTTTATCAATCAGTTTATGAGAGTTTAGGAGAGATTATGTTTGGAAATCAATAGATATTACTGACAATTCTGTATTAACTGATGCCTGTTTAAATACGTTAACATCAACTAAAGAATAATAGTAAAAAGAAATCCATGCTGAATTTAGTTCACAAGTAGCAGTTGGTAAAGATTAGTGAAATAAAATGCTGAGAAAATTACAGAAAAGCATTCAGCCTGATGAGTGCCTGGTAAACTATATATTACTTCCTGCTTTAAGCCTTGGGCTAGGTTTACAGTGGAGTAGCTAAACTACACTAACATTTATCATGACCTCCAATTAGTGACCTTCTGTCATGGGTTGTTAGTGATGTACGTTCAGCAGTTCTACAAGGCTGTCTATAATCTTCATTAAACCATTGATACTTAAGGCGACTTGCTTAATGTTAAGAAGAAGACCCAATCCGGTAAATAAAACAGATGATCTTCCCAGCATTGCGCTGTCAGCTGTTGCAAACTTACGTTATGTTGATTTGGTGGCCATTTTGAACAGGAAGCCACTCTCATCTGCTCCCCATTTTCTCCCCTCCTCCACCAAGGAAGCAGTGATTCAGACTGTGACTTAGTTCCATGCCCAACGCATTCAATCTTCTTGTGAGAATGAAATGACACACTCACCATTAATAGTCTGTCCAACTGCAGAGCCCATCTCAGGGAAGCATAATCCTGGTTTAATACACTGTCCATACATGTGTACTTCTTATCAGAGGTTGCTGGAGTGGGGGGGTCTGGGGGATTGCTTCCCCAACTTGACCCTGAGGAGTGTTGTATCTAACTATATCAAACACACTGCTGCCCTGGGTGAACTCTCTCTACTCTGACTTGAAATTGAATTTAGGATATTGGTTTTGTAACTCCAAGAAAGGAATAAAACTTCTAAAAAATATTTTTTTTAAAAACTCTTCCTGTATACAATTCAATTCTGTACTTTCACTGTTTGTACATACGATCCATCACAGAAGTCCACCACAGATATCCCAAAATGCCTCAAAGCCAATAATTTTTGAAGTGTAGGAAAACACCAATTTACCAATGGCAGGTGTACAAAGAACTAGTTATTAAGAACAAAGAGCAAACAAAGAACAAAGAAAAGTACAATGCAGGAGCAGGCCCTTCAGCCCTCCAAGCCTATCCCGATCATGATGCTCTAACTAAACTGACAGAAAGCCTTCTGCCCTTACTCAGTCCATATTCCTCTATTCCCTCACAATTCATGTACCCATCCAGATGCCTCTTAAATGTTACTAATGTGCCTGATTCCACCACCTCCTCTGGCAGTGTGTTCCAGGCACCCACCACTCTGTGTGAAAAACTTCCCCCACACATCTCCCTTAAACTTTCCCCCTTTCACCTTGAACTTGTGCCCTCTTGTAATTGACCCTTCAACCCTGGGGAAAAGTCTCTGACTATTCACACTGTCTATGCTTCTCATAATTTTATGGATCTCTATCAGGTCTCCCGTCAGCCTCCGTCTTTCCAGTGAAAACAATCCCAGTTTATTCAACCTCTCCACCAAGTCAATACCCTCAAGACCAGGCAACATCCTGGTGAACCTCCTTTGTACTCTCTCCAAAGGTTCCATGTCCTTCTGGGAGCATGGCAGCCAGGGCTGTATCCAAATACAACCTAACCAAGGTTTTATATAGCTGCAACACGATTTGCCTACTCTTGTACTCAGTGCTCTGGCCGATGAAGGCAAGCATGTCATATGCCTTCTTAATCACTTTGGCCATCTGTGTTGCCACTTTTAGGGAATAGTGGGCCTGTACACCTAGATTCCTCTGTATGTTAATGTTCCTATGGGTTCTGCCATTTATAGTATAATTCACACCTAAGTTCGATCCTCCAAAATGTATCACCTCGCATTAAACTCCATCTGCCATTTCTGCACCCAAGTCTCCAACCTATTTATATCCTTTGGTATTCTCTAACAATCCCCAGCACCGTCAGCAGCTCTGTTCTATTGACATTAGTTGAGGAGTAGTTGTTGGTTTGTAATACTCCCCTTTTCAAATAACACCACTGTTTATATCCACCTAATAGACTAGATAGTCTCAAATATGTTAACATCGATTAAAGAATAATAGTAAAAAGAAATCCACGCTGAATTTAGTTCACAAGTAGCAGTTGGTAAAGATTAGTGAAATAAACTGCTGAGAAAATTACAGAAAAACATTCAGCCTGATGAGTGCCTGGTAAACTATATATTACTTCCTGCTTTAAGCCTTGGGCTAGGTTTACATTGGAGTAGCTAAACTACACTAACATTTATCATTGATCTTTCAGTTGAAAGACAACATCTCCAGCAGTACAGCACCTATGCAAAATGTTACTGAAATGTGAAGCTAGATTGTTGCTCAACTAATTGACCTTCTAACTCACCAGTGAGGGACCCACCAACACTGGAATCAAATTACTGTCAGAGCAGGAGTAGCTTGTGAGGGTGTGAGTGGAACACAAAGACTGCAATAAAGTCTGCTCAACTGACTAATGGACAACCAGTGAAAGTAGGAAAGGTAAAGATTGATGGTGCAGATATAAAGGTCCATGAGGTCCTGCATATCAGTGCAGAAGGAACGAGAGCAGAGAAGGGTGGGATTTTCCAGCCTCGCTTGCCCGAAGACTGGAAAATCCTGCCGGAGGTCAATGGACCTTTGCATGATCTGGCCCCACCTGTGGCAAGCCGGACAGGAAAATTCCGCCCGAGAGTCTTGCTCCTGGTTATGTCATTCCACGTTGTTCCACACTGCATGATGTGGAGATGCTGGCGTTGGACTGAGATAAACACAGTAAGAAGTCTCACAACACCAGCTTAAAGTCCAACAGGTTTCTTTGGTAGTAAACACCACTAACTTTCAGGGTTTGCCCCTGACTCACCTGACGAAGGGGGACAAACCCCAAAAGCTAGTGACGTTTACTACCAAATAAAGCTGTTGGGCTTTAAGCTGGTGTTGTGAGACTTCTTACTGTGTTCCACACTGCAGCCGGTTCTTGGAGTTCATGCTGATTACAGCTGCAGGCAGCGCCACTTTTCACCTTTCCCATCCCTCACTCCGTCCTGATACCTAGTGACCATCTCAGGGCAAGACGAACCTTCTTCTTGTCTTGAACCCGCCCCGTCTGCATCTCCACAGCAATTTTCAACAACTCCACACATTTTCTACCAGATCTCATTTTTCCTGTTTGGTCACAATAATACTTCTTTTAGTCCATTGGAACCTGCAACAGCAACGGATCATCCCATCTCATCCCATCATCAGTGAGCTGCCAGAGGGCAAATATTTCACACTGGCAAGTTATCAGCTGCATGCAAATGAGGGAGATACCTGGAAATTGGGGCAGTAACCACCTCTCCACCCTCCCGCCCAGTGTCTCTTTCTGTTGTTCGGCCTACCTCTTATCAGTTTCATGCTGGACTGACCACTGCATGTTTTAATAAGACAGAAAAATGGCACAGTAATTGAAATCTAACCTGTGGGCCATATCAAGGGCTATAGAACTGGTTTTGACAGTGGGATTGAATAGAGGCTTAATTACCAAATTTGTAACACTCAGCAGTTTATCTTGGAATCCCTAAAGTGCAGAAGGAGGCCTTTCAGCCCATCGTATCTGCACCAACCACAATCCCATCCAGGACCTATTCCCACAACGCCACATATTTACGCTGGTAATCCCCCGACACTGGAATCAATTTAGCATAGCCAATCAACCCAATCCAAGCATCTTTGAAGTGTGGGAAGAAACTGGAGCACCTGGAGGAAACCCACACAGACACAGGGAGAATGTGCAAACTCCACGCAGATAGTGACCCGAAGCCAAATTGAACCCAGCTCCCTGACACTGTGAGGCAGCAATTTAGTGCTATAATTTCCAATCGACATGATGGATCGCAGCGCAGGAGTGCAGATGAGCTTAAAATCAGACCCTATGCCCAGTTGCAATCAGGATACGTCTAATGCCGCATTTACACTGACGGTCAGAGGTCAGAGTGAGCTACTCTGTCCCCTGTCTGTTTTCTTCTGCCTCCTTCATTCAACCCACCATCTGTTCTGTCTATCGCATGCAACCAAAGGGGGAAGGGGAAGGCCCAGACACATGCACTCAGAGCTTCCTCTGCTGCCATTGCACACACACACACACACAAAACACACACACACACACACAAAACACACACACACACACATACACACACAAAACACACACACACACACATACACACACACACGCACGCACACACACATCTGACACACACACTCTGGCCTCTATATTCAGGTGAACGTTTTGCAATGGTCCTGCTGGGAAGCATCTGTGTGATCCAGGTGACTCCTCTCCATTAACATTCCTCCACAACCATGCAAACTGGGCCCAGCAAAGTCTGTTTTAAACACAGTGTCAGGGAGAGGAGGTTTGGGCTCAGATCAAACATGAGGATAAATGATAACAGTTTGCTTTATGCACATTGTGCGGATGCACTTGAATCAAATCTTAATTTTCTACAGTCGAAGGTCTGCGCGTTTGCAGTGATCCTGGGTTCAGGCTGAGTTTGACAGCATTTACACTACCGCCTGCCAATATTGTAAATCCAATTACACAGCTGTGGAGGAAGAATCTCAGCGCAGTGATATCAAGTCGACACACTGGTGTCTCCTGTTGCTTGGAGATACACAAAGCAGGTTTAGAGGCTTACTCCAGAATCAAGCCAGGGTCCTTATTTACACTGCACCTGATGCAGGTTATGGCATGACACTGGGGAGCTGTGTTTTGTGCACTTGACAGGAATGGAGTTGGATTTATTTGCCTAAGACCTTATAAACAGCCAGTCAGGAAATAGGTAAGCAGCTTTTAATCAAACAGCCACTTAAGGACTCAGGGGTGGGCAGATGAGTGTAAGTTTTACTGGGCCTCAGTTCCACCAACTGTTTCAACGAACAACTTCTAAATTAAAATGTAACATGTACTTTGCAGATCTTTGTCACTCCAGATAAAACACAAATATTCCACGAAGGAAAATGACGTCCTTGTTCCTTAGGGCAGGTAGGGGGAGTAAATCTTTCGCTTCTCTGACTGCTATCACGGTTGTGTAGTAGACTTATCCCATCGTGCAGCTAATGTTCCCATAACTACCACTTGAAGGATGGAAACAATCTGCCATTGAAAAGAAAAAAAAATCAAACCACATTTGTATGTTTGAAGAAAGAAGATTTCTTTCCATTTTTTTTAATAATGTTAGTTTTCTGTGGGTTGGACAGCAAACTGCTGAATTGGAGCCAGGTGGAGAACAGGCAGTGGCGGCCATCATGTCCACTCAATGCCCTGAGGTGCAACATGAGTGCATTCCTGAGGAATGCATTCCAGGTGAGAGGCTGGAGGCAAACATCCACATCTTCCTCCCTTCACCACATTCCAGAGCAAAAAAAACCCAGTGTTCGGAGACCAATGCCATCAAACTGTCATAAAGATGTAGGTGAAAGGGATCACTTTCAGTAACGCAGGTACAATGATAGCCAACATTTGCACCGTAAACAATAGTCAGATTTCCTTATTGCACAATGGAGCCAAGTGTCACCAGTACCTGAGTGAGACATTAAAGTAATACAAGCATGTAACCCATTCTCATCAAGAGACATTGAGTGTAACAAGTCCTTGGAGGCAAAAGTCCTTTTACCAAAATCCCTTTATTTACAGGTCTGACAACAGCATACTGAGCGCTTTCCGTTAGCAGCCTACACTGGGAGACCCAGAGGAACTGACACGCCTGGTTAAGTACAGAGCAAGAGGCTCCCTGATCAATCCCATCAATTTGGCCCTTAATCAGGGAGCTCATATTCTAACAGGCCCACCACAATTGCCTGATTAAAGTCTTACAGTGGGAATCCTACCTTTAGCTGCCCACGATTCCAAATTGTTTTACGCCTCTGATAAAGATCTTTAACAGAGATGGGTCAACACGGAGAAAGTCAGCAAGAATTAATGGTGTGTTCGAAAGCAAATGTATTGCTCATTGCAGAAATTCAGTGTTGCACCAGACTTGCAAATGACAATGGTGGATTTTGGTCGCTTGCTCATCTTTGGCCTCCCTCTCGCCTCTCGCAGAAATTTAGGCTCCGAATGCTGATTTAAAGAAGAAAACTGGTTTAATACGAGGAAAAATGCTGGAATGCATAACACCTCCAGCAGCATCTGCACAGCCAAATTGGCGCTCTGCATACAAGCTGTTCTTAAAACTGGCATGAACTACTTTGTTCTTCAAGGTGTGTACAAATCTAAATAATGGCTTTTATGAAGAAAGTAAATGGGAAAGTTTTCGATATTGTGAATAGTTTACAAAAAATTCCCAAGGACACAGCCCACCAACAAGTTGGATAAGTTATTATTAAGCCCTTTCAGGACTGCAGAAGTTTACTGTTGCTACAGGCCACAAATACTGCACTGCCTGACATGAATATCCCATTTTCTTCCAGGTGCACTATTTATAGAATCTGTTCCAGGGATTTTCTGCCTGAAATTCAATATTCAGCTTTTACATATTGTTACCACATGCAAAAAAAATCAGTTCATTAGTCTTCAAAGAGATGAAGTGAAGACCTCCTCTGGTCCACAAGACCCTGCCAGTGAAACCCTAGCACAAGATTCATGACCACTGCTTAATATCTTAAAAGTGTCATTGTAAAGAATGACTCCAATACGCAAACAAATTGCTGTCTTCATTACATAATTTGCATCATTTCTCAAATACACAGAGAATTATTTTCTGTAGTGTTTGAAAAACTGATAGAGATTCAGGATGTTGAATGCTGGGGAGGTCTCTTCTCTAGAACCCACAGTCCGTACAGTGCAGAAGGAGGCCATTCAGCCCTTGGAGTCTGCATCGACTCTCCAACAGAGCATCTTACCCAGGCCCACCACTCGTCCCATCCCCCTGACCCCATGCATTTAGCATGGCTGATCCCCCTAACCTGCACATCTTGGGACACTAACGGGCAATACACTAGGGCCGGTCCATCTAACCTGCACATCTTTGGGCTCTGGGAGGAAACTGGAGCACCCGGAGGAAACTCAAGCAGTCATGGGGAGAACATGCAAACTCCAAACACAGACAATATGCAAATTCCACACAGCCACTCACGGCCAGAATTGAACTGGTGTCCCTGGCACTGTGAGGAAACAGAGTGCCACTGTGGCGCCTTTTTATTCATTGACTTTTATTCATTATAGATTTGCTCTGTTTAAAAAAAATCCTATTCACTTCATTTTAGCTAAATATAACCATAAATATTTTACCAGACACAATTGTTATTGCAAAGCATATTATTAGCTATAATTAGCGGTTTGTTACTATGGTGTCTCAAATCCACTTGTCCAAAAACCAGAGCCATCTGAAAATTGGATATTTTTAGAATGTGTCATATATCAATTTTAACTCAGTGAAAAAAAAACTTACCTGAGCAATCTGGCTAGCGCTGCATTGGTGCAGTGTAGCCCATGGCTAGTTATCCTCTTTGCTATTTGCATGCCGGTTTGTTGCCATGCTTTGAATGACCCTTGACCTGACCTGACCCGGCTTGACCCAAACTGCCATGGCCCAAACTGTCAGACCCGAAACCCGGCAAGCTCTGAAATCCAGTCAGGCCTCAGACCCCAGCTTTGAGACATTGTAACTGCTATGTCCTCTATCATCTCTATAAAAATAAGTTGCCAATGATGTGTTCCACTGAGAATAAAAGATTCGTTAAGAATGGTAAACCATCTGTGGCTAACTAAGGGAGTTAAGGATGGTATAAGATTGAAGGATAAGGCAAACAATGCTGGAGGGTTAGTGGTAGGCGAAAAGATAGGGAACATTCGAGAAAAAGATGACTAGAAATAATGAAAGAAGGAGAAGTTAGAATATGAGAATAAACTAACAAGAAATAGAGAGACTGACAGTAAGAGCTTCTACAAATATATACAGAGATACCAGTTACAACCGGGACTAGGTCACTCAGCCCCATGATCCCAATCTGCCATTCAATAAACCATGGCTGATCTGATTGGGATCCCACATTCTTGCCTATTCTTGATAAACTCTCCCTCCCTTGTTAATTGGGAAGCTACCTAGCACTGCCTTAAAAATATTCAAAGACTCTGATTCCACTGCCATTTTGAGGAACAGATTTTTAGAGACTTACAACCCTCTGAGAAGATAAAATTCTCCTCATCTCTGTCTCAAATTAGTGACCCTTCATTTTTAAACAGTAACCACGAGTACTAGAATCTTTGACAAGATGAAATGCCCTCTCTACATCCACCTTCAATATGCCTCTGGGTCTTAAACGTTTCGATCAAATCACCTCTTATTCTTCTAAACTCTAGTGAATACAAACATAAACTGTTGAACTTTTCCTCATAAGGCAACCTGTCCATTCCTGGCCAGGCAGCCGGGTTTGATTCCCAGCTTGGGTCACAGTCGATGCAGAGTCTGCACATTCTCCCCGTGTCTGTGTGGGTTTCCTCTAGGTGCTCTGATTTCCTCCCACAGTCCGAAAGACGTGCTGGTTGGGTGCATTGGCTATGCTAAATTCTCCCTCAGCATACCCAAACAGGCGCCAGAGTGTGGCAACTAGGAGATTTTCACATTCACTTCATTGCAGTGTTTATGTAAACCTACTTGTGAAACTAATAAACAAACTTTAACTTTTTAAATTTTCTTTGTACTGCCTCTAAAAGGAAGAGAATAGCTAAAGTACATGTTGATCCCTTAGGGAATGAGTCTGGGGAATTAATGGCTGACTTCAAACAATTTTTTTTTATCTGTCTTCATGGTAAAGATACAAACAGTATCCCTAGAACAGTAGAAAACAAATGAGCTAAAAGGAGAGAGAAATTGAAAAAGTCCCGAGAGAAAAAGTACCAGGGAAATTGGTACCAAAACTGGAAAATCCCACCCAAAGTCAATGGATCTTTGCATGGTCCCCCCCAGCCCCACCCCCCAACTGCCCGCTACAATTCCCAGAGCGTACAGGATGAGAAAAGTCTCCCCAAAGAGTCTACAAAGCAATACAGATAGGTTAAGTGAATAAGACAAAAATTGGCAGATGGAGTATAACATGGAAAAACATGAAGTTATCCACTTTGGTAGGAAGAACGGAAAAGCAGATTATTATTTAAATGGAGAGAGACTGCACAACGTTGCAGTACAGAGGGATCTGGGTGTCCTTGTTCACGAATCATAAAAAGAAATCAATCAGGTACAGCGAGCAACTCAGGAGACAAATGGAATGTTCAACATTATTGCAAGGGAGTTGAAATATAAAAATGTGGAAATCGCTACAACTGTGCAGGCTGCGGTGAGACCATACCTCGAGAACTGTGTACATTTTTATGCACTGGAAATAGTTCAGAGAAGGTTCACTAGGCTGATTCCTGAGATGAAGGGGCTATCTTATAAGTTTCAGCAGATTGATCCTTTACTCATTGGAGTTTAGATGAATGAAATATTTCAATGTATTTTGTCATTGAAATACATAAGATTGTGCGGGGGCTCGAGAGGGTCAATGCTGAGAGGATATTTCAGCCTGTGGGGGAATATTGGACATTTCAGATGGAGATGAGGAGAAACTTATTCTCTCAGAGGGCTTTAATCTTTTGAATTCTCTATCCCAGAGAATAGTGAAAACTGGGTCATTGAATATATTCAAGGCTGAGTTAGACAGATTTTTGATTGATAAAGGAGTGAAGGTATGGGAGCAGGCAGGAAAGTGAAGTTAAGACTACAATTAGATCAGCCATAATCTTATTGAATGGCAGAGCAGACATAGAATCAAAGAATCATAGAATCCTACAGTGCAGAAGGAGACCAATCGACCCATTGTGTCTGTACCAACCACAATCTCACGCAGGCCTATCTCTATAACCCCATGCATTTACCCTGGCTGGTCCCTCTGACAATAAGGGACAAATCAGCATGGCAAATCCATCTAACACATACACCTTTGGACTGTGGGAGGAAACTGGAGCACCCAGAGGAGACCCACGCAGACACGGCGAGAATGTGCAAACTCCACACAGACAGTGACCCATGCCGGGAATTGAACCCGGGTCCCTGGCAGCAGTGCTAACCAGTGCACCACCATGCCACACACATGATGGGCTGAACAGCCTCCTCCTGCTCTTCTTGCAGTCTACTCCTATTTCTTACGATTATTAACAAGTTTATTATTGCACCTAAACTCATAACACACGCCTAAAGCTCCCTCAGAAAAATACCAATAAACTAAAGAGAGCTAGCAAATGATTGAAGCTTGATGGGCTGAATGGCATCTCTCGGGAGTGTAATTTCAATGATTCTACATGTAGAGTTTATCCCCTTTATATATGGGAAAAGTAATAGGTTGTCTGTTCTTCACTGCAAGAACAGCAAAGTGACTGAACCACATTTCCACTGCTACACAAAAATGGTACATAATAGTGCAACTTCATGACATTGCATCAATCCTAAGGTATCGGTACGTATTACTCAATGATGATCAGTAAGTTTATGCATTGCATGCCTTTGCTGAACCATATCAACTAGTTGCTGAATCATAGCAACTAGCAGGATTAGTGCTGATCTTAATGATAGGCTAAACGTCAATTACCATCAAAGTAACAATTAGCATCAGTGAACAGAGTCAGAAAATCAGCCTGAGTTCCCACTCCTAACTGTTATCGAGCAATTCTGGCTGAAAGTGTGAGTGTGTGTGGACAAGAGGTGAAGACAGGATTGGACTCAACTTTCATGATCTGACAAGAGTGAATTAATCTACCGACGTTCATCATCAGCTCTCACAGATGAATAATGGGAGAGGTACTGAAGGGTGCAATTGAATCTCAGCAAGCAATCATCACTTCTAGAAAAAGAAGAATTCTCACCTGAACAGTCTGCTAACCTAGAACCAAGATGTTTTAGTGGGAAGTTAACTGAAATGTATGTTTGCCTATAAGGAGAGTTGGTTTCCCAAAGGCACAGTGGTTAGCACTGCTGCCTCACAGCACCAGGGACGCAGGTTCAGTTCGCACCTTGGGTGACTCTGTGTGGAATCTGCACCTTCTCCCCGTGCCTGTGTGGGTTTCCGCTAGGTGCTCTGATTTCTTCCCACATTCTGAAAGACGTGCTGGTTCGGTGCATTGCGAAATTCTTCCTCAATGTACACAAATAGGCACCGAGTGTGGTGACTAGGGGATTTTCACAGTAACCTCAGTGCAGTGTTAATGTGAGCCTACTGGTGACACTAATATATTAGCTTTAACAATATACTCTGTGTTTACAGCATCACCACAGTGAAACTTGTGAGACATTGACCTTCTGTTAATGCCTTCCAAATATACTTGCAAAAAGTCAAAATTGAAAACTAACTGCAACATTTATACTGCTTTATCATGCATATGAAAGGTATTTTAACACTCATAGTCATGTGAACCAGGTTTTCCTTCTCAGTACAATTTGGACACCCTTGTAAAACATTCCTGAAGAAGGACTGAGTTATAATAATAATTAAAGCCCCAAACAGAAGATCACTGATAACAGCTACTGAAAAATGTGTGCCTCAGTGAGTGAACCTTGCTTCAAAACAAAATGACAAATGGTTCATTAAAAACAGCTCCAAGCCGTACACTATAATACAGAAAAAGATAAGTGGTACTTTATGAAGTCAGGACTGTGTCTGTATTTTGGAATGGAGTGTTTCCCCTGTAAATGCAGGTCCTGATTTAAGGAATGATCATCTGCATTCCATTGTAGCTGGAATACTTGAGGAACATGAGACTCCATTACCTGTGCAAAGTGAGATTTGTCCACATCAATCTCTTTATATGAGCCTGGAAAACACATGCAGGACTCGAAATTATACCAAATCATCAGCCCATATAGAGAAATGAAACTGCTGTACAGAACTTTCACTGTGTTCAGAATGCTTTCAAACAGTGTTAGAATCATGGAATCATAGAATTTCTACTGTGCAGGGGGAGGCCATTTGGCCCATCGACAACAATCCCACTCAGGCACTCATCCCATATCCCCACATATTTACCCTGCTAATTCCCTGGCATTCCCATTACACTAAGGAGCACTCTAGCATGGCCAATATACCTTTATTGCATCCTCTCATTGACCAATTCAAATAGTGATACAGTTTTGATAATTCTAACAAGGAATGTTGTTTCATCTGAATCCTCACTTGTAAGACAGGAGGGGAAGAACAGAATATTTTACAATGTTTAGTTAGTCTGAGTACATTTAGAATAATAAAAGACTGATAGGAAATTTTTCGGTGAAAATTAAATGATTTCAATGATGCCTTCACCTTTAAGAGCAAACTCCGTTTCTTATTGAGATCAAGAATTTTAAGAGGCAGCAAACCCATGCGCATCCGTAGTGAGCAAGTAACTGTACAGCACTCTGTGAACAGTGAACCTCAGAAGATTCATATAGAATAGTGCTGCGTGTGCACATGTAGCATGGACATCTCACTGTCGCCTGTAGAATGCAGTGTCTGCAATGTGTGCCTGTTCAACATAGTGCAAGATAATGCACTATATACAACTGAGATCAATGGAGGTCAGAGGGTGAATTATTCTGACCTTTTGCCAAGTTAGTTGCTATTCTTAAAATGTATTTTCAATATTCTTTCACAAATGCAGCCAGCAAGTGTTGGTCACTGTGATGCAAAAATCATAACTTTGTTGAATGGGTGGTAAAGATGCTGAAGGTATAAATCGTACAACTCCAATCACCTCCAGCCCCACAGGCTTCTGAGATTACTGCACTGAACTAATTCTGCTCTCTCATACACTCTCTGTTATAATCACTCTATCATTGATGACTGTGCCTTCGGTTACTTTTAATCAGAGCTTCAGAACCCCATCCCTAAACCTCTCTGGGTGATGGTAGCTGGGAGCAGATGTGGGAGCAAGGGATGCCGGCAATGGCTGTTCAGGGTGTGGGTTAGGTGCTGCCACTGACTGTGTGGGTGGGGGGTCGGGGGGTGGGAGAGAAGGGGTCCAATGTACGAGGAGAATGTAAGGGGTATTGCTGACATTTACTGTTGGTTGGGGGGTGGAGGGGAGAGAAGTGCTGATTCCGATCAGAGTTGGGGGAAGCTCTGAGACCTCAGTGGTGGGGTTGGGGAGGAAGGATCATTCATCTTCTGATGGGGGCGCCCTTTAAACCTAACACCCCAATCTCAATGCAGCTGGGCTTTGCCAAAGTGTTGAGGACTCTCCCCCGACATGATGGCATGAAACTCGCCCACCTGTTTTTTTGTGACGGAGTGTGGAAAGATCTGGAGAGAAAACCGACCTGGAGAGAAACACATCGATTTTCTCACTGGAACCAACACTCTGCCAAATTCTGGTAAGATCACCACAGCATTTATCCCTTAGCCAACATCACCTCTCTGGAATCCAACTTCAGAAAATTGAGGCTTTGACCAAACACCGCCAAGATTGCGGGATCAACCTTCCCTCCAATCCTAATAATGTGAAAGCCAGGGAAGAACGTCATGTCCAGTTCAATGCCTGACCATTCACCCATGATTCAGCGTTGAAATACCCCGGCATCTTGACCGTACATTGAGCTGCCCGCAACATTTCCAGAATACTGGAGACAAAGTCAAGCCAAGTGCGGCTCTCATACAGAAACTGGTGGCTGCCACCTGGGTTGGCAGAGCCAATGCACTACACACTGCTTCACTCTGCTCTACCCAACAACACAGCACTGCTGCTCAACACAGCTCCAGCCACCACACAATCATGGCAATATCCACACCTAGGATTGGTTCTGGGATCAGTGTTTGAGTGGCTTCCAGTGCTGGCACACTCCTGATGTCCGCAGGGAAAACATCCTCCTCAAAGGATACCACTGCCTGACAATGGACGTAGGTCCCGCAGAGACAGCTGCACTTGGCCCAAAGCTGGAAAATCTCATCTGGGGTCAACGGACCTTTGCATGGTTACACCCCCGCCCGCCCACTACCATTCCCGTGGTGGGCAGGATGGGAAAATTCTGGTCAGGATCCCAGAGCAAAATGCATGCGTTTTCCCACAGCCACTAATGTAACACACCCCACACCATACAAACTGATAGCAGCTCCCTCCCCCTGCTTCACTGCAAACATCAGCAAGTGCAGCCAGGTATCTAACCCGAGTGATGAAGACCCAGTTTTCAACCTTCCACAGAAACTCTGAGGACAACCCTCCACTGCCTGAGGATGGATCAGAGCAAAGATGACCACTTACATAGGAATATAGGAATTAGGATCAGAAGCAGGCAAATTCAGCCCTTCGAGCCTGCTCTGCCATTCAATCAGATCATGACTGATCTCTCCCTGCTCTCAAATCCACCTCCCCACCTCTTCCCCGTATCCTTCATTCCCTTTTTTTTATTAGAAATATACCTATCTCCCTCTTTAAAGTTCAAGTTTATTTATTAGTCACAAGTAGGCTTACATTAACACTGTAATGATGTTACTGTGACATTCCCCTAGTCGCCACAGTCCGGCACCTGTTCGGGTCAATGCACCTAACCAGCAGGTCTTTCAGAATGTGGGAGGAAACCAGAGCACCCGCAGGAAACCCATGCCAACATGGGGAGAACGTGCAAACTCCACACAGGTAGCGACCCAAGCTGGGAATTGAACCTGGGTCCCTGCCGCTGTGAGGCAGCAGTGCTAACCACTGTGCCACCAAGCCACCTCTCATGCCATCGTGCTGCCCCTTGAAACTTGCTCCGTAGAGCATGAGGAACAGCTCAAATTGTGATTATGATCATCCAAATCAGACCATCATCCACACACTGAATTCCTGCATTGAGCGATCCATTCCTTTTGGCATTGCTCACACTATGTCAGCTGAATCCACTGAATGGATTGTCAACTTCAACATAGAACCAGAACCGCTTTCCCGACATACAAATAAAAAAAACCCAAGAGATTATTTGGCCATTTTCTTTCTGCTGTTTGCAGTACCCTACTATGTGCAAATTGCTGCTTTGTTTTCTAAATTACAGCAGTGACTACCCTGAAAAAATACTTCAGTAGCTGTAAAGCAGTTTGAGATTTCCTGAGGTCATGAAAGATGCCAAATAAATGGTCCTTTTTCTTACATTCTGTGCATTTTTTTGGAGCAGTACTATGAAATATGCACTTTTCCATTGGGTAGGGGCAATCAGAGTGGCACAGGCAGCATCCTGTGAATCTTTTGTTGGTACACCACTTGGTTTTCGCACATTAACATTGACCTGATACTTGCTTCTTCATTAAGTACATTTGTTAGCCCATCATTCACAGATTATAAACTGTAATTACAAACACATTGAAATGCTTAATGCCAGCAGCACTAAGTATAACCTGATGTGAGGAAACGCTTAGCAGTAGATTTTAAAAATCAATTAAAATTAAAGCAAATAAGGAAAGCCATGCAGTAACCTTTATTGCGTGGCAGGTCCGCATCTGTTCTCCTGAGAGTATCACTGCCCGTGGTTCAATCTCAAAAACTAGTTTTGCAGTTTATAATAAAGTTTCAAAGCTTCTGAAAGATTGACAAAACTGCACAATATTTGTCAGCGCCAATCCAATCAGAATAAACGAGCCTGAGAACAAGAATAAATTTGTGTCTGTCACAAAGACGCAAAATACCTTGGACGCTCGAAATCTGAAAAAGCAAAAAATGCTACAAACACTCAGCAGGTTGGGCAGTGTCTGTGGAGAGAGAAACCGGATTAACCAATGCAAGAACATTGACCTGTTGCTGATTACTGTGGATCCAACCTTCATCCATTTCTCCAATGTGATTTGACGGATGCAATATACTAACTACTACTTGCAGTGTTAGAAAGACATTCATGATTGTGTTTCCAGCTCTCAAATATTGTTTTATCGAAAGCCAGTATTTCTTTTAATTCTCACGTCCTTATTGGTGTAGAGGATTCAGCGCACTATCCAAAATGTCAATTTCCTTCCATCATGTCAGCTAATTGGACATTGCTGGTGTGTAAATCTAGACAGTGAATGTCAGCAGATAATTTGGCCTTGGAGACTCTTCTTCTGAGACAAAGTCCCAGGATCAGCAATGGAGTGATAGTCAGAGTAGGTTACTGTCCCTGAGTTAGGCAGAGTAGAAGATGATGGGTGACAATGACGCAGAGGTGGCAGGAAGAAGTTGACATGGTTAGCACTGCTGGTGCAACGCCGGGGACCCAGGTTCAATTCCTGACTTGGGTCATTGCGCAGATTCTGCATATTCTCCCCGTGTCCGCATGGGTTTCCTCCCACAGTCAGAAGGATCAGCTGGTTAGGTGCATTGGCCATGCTAAATTCTCCCTCAGTGTACCTGAACAGGTGCCAGAGTGTGGCGACTAGGGGGTTTTCACAGTAACTTCATTGCAATGTTAATGTAAGCCTACTTGTGACATTAATAAATAAACATTAGACTTTGAGAAAACAAGCATGGTTTGCTGTCTAGATTATCCCTGTGTTTACGGCCATTAAAGAAGATTGGGTTTGCCTCAGAACAACAGTCCACAATGCTAAATAATCTGCTGATATTCACTACCTCATCTTACACAGCAGCACTGTCTAATTAGCTGATATAATGGAAGGAAATGAGCGTACAGTGTAATGCACCATTGCATTAATCACCTTCACCAACAGAGATGGAGAACACAAAAAGAAATAAGCTACACAAAGAACACACGGGAGCTGAAAAGACAATGAAACTCAGCAATATTTATTCTCCGACTGGTAGCATATTAGTTACAGTACTGGAGTAGACTCTGAGGCTGGGAGTTCAAACTGTTAAACTGACTTTACTAAATTGTGTAATTTCTAGTCTGGCAGCAGACAATGAGAGTCCAACTAGTGCACTAATGTCCTTTGGGAAAGGGAACCTTAATCCTCTATTTGATACAGCCTGCGTGATTCTTGTCCCATTTTATGCAGTTAACTCTCAGTGCCTGTGGATGTGGCCTAAAGAATGGTCGTGTTTTCAGAGCACCCAGAACCGGGCAATAAACATCCACTGTCCACACCGGTGTTGAATGAAAATATGAACTAGACTTGTCCTGAAGAACCATCGAATCAGAGAGTGAGCTGAAAATTGGAATTTGATTTCACTTTTACTTTATTTTAACACCATTTAATCTTCAATGAGGTTAATTTGGCAGGGCAGGATTTTACAGCCTTGCTCGTCCTGAAACCATAAAATCCTGCCCAAGGTCAACAGGCCTATCCATTGCCCGCCCCTCGCCCTATCCGATTCCCGTGGTGGGTGGGATGGTAAAATTCAGGCTTCAATTTCTCAGTAGCAGCGTGATGTAGCAGTACTTTGAAAAATTACATTTAGCAGAACTACCATATTAAAGTATATATGTTACAGAGTCATAGAATCGCTACAGTGCAGGAGGAGGGCAGTCGGCCCATCAAACCTGCACTGACAATCCCATACAACCCTATTTCCATAACCTCTCATAGTTACCCTGCTAATCCTCCTTTCACTAAGTGGCAATTTAGCACGGCCAGTCAACCTAACCTGCACACCTTTGGAGTGTGGGAGGAAACTGGAACACCCAGAGCAAACCCACTTAGACACAGGGTGAATGTGCAAACTCCATACAGACAATTATCTGAGGCCAGAATTGAACCCAGGTCCCTCGTGCTATGAGGCAGCAATGCTAACCACTGTGCCACCCTCATTGCAGTTTCTGCTGATATTCTATTTTTAAAACCTACATTCACGTTGAAAGCTATCGTCTTTTTTAAGTTTGAAGGTGCAAGTACCAATGAAGTTAAAAAGAAACCAAGTTCAAATGAATATCCCTTCACTTTTTGATCTAAGCCTTGGAACAAGAAATATGTATATATTTTTATCTTTAAAGTCAGGGCAAAACTCATCAATAACTGTCACAAATTTCATTGTGATTAGTCCCAAAAATGAAACTTGCAGCTATTGTCTTAAAGGGGTCTTCATAGTGACTGCAACCCTTCTAGGGGACAAGGGTAAAGATTGTCAGCAATTATATCGCACTTCAGACACTTGCAGCTGATGCAATGATCTGTTTCATTATAATTTATCCCAGGAAACCTGGACATTTGTGTACCAGTAAAAATAAATTTGTGTACGTGGCTGTCCTTTAAGTTCAAACTTGTTTTCTTTGGAATTTGCTTACAAAGCACAGCTGGAAGAACTGAATTCTGCTGAGATCCCTTTTCAGGCCAATTGTCTGCAGTTAAAATTTTAATCAGGCCGGTTTTCGAAATTTGGATCTTGGTGCAAGATGGGAACAGGGATAGTAAAATCAGCAAACTGCCTAAAACAAGGAGCACTCAGCTTGCGGAGGTAATGAAAACCTGCTTGAAGTTGCACCAAAAAAAAAGTTGTTTTTTTTTCAAGTTAGGATCTGGCAGTGCTGGGAGGGAGGCAGCTGGCTTCTGGCAGATCTGTATTTCCAAACAGGTGTTGCTCTGAGCCTTCAGGCCACAGGACTGGAAAGATCTGCAGAGCCTGTCACGTCTGATCAAAGGAACCAGAAATACTGTCTAATCACAATGATTGGCCTCCAAAAAAAAAGCTGACTGTTTACAGCGCGCAACGTGGAACAGATTTTGTCCTCATTAAAAGTCTGTACATAATTTGTTATCATTAAACAGATAATTAATAAGACTGCAGGTTTTACTGGGGGTTGGAGGAGCACCCTGCAATAGTGAAGATAATCCTTGCCCCCCCGCCACCCCCGTGCCACTGCTGAAAATTATTACTTGTGGGACTAGAGAGAAAATTGGTCCAGATTATTTTTTTTAAATTCATTGGCCACTTCAGAAATCTCTTCCGACAAAAAGAACCTCTTCCCCAAACCATCCGTGTAAACAGTGACATTTTTGAAAGGTCATAGGTCAGCGTAAGATAAGTTGATTTGAACCAAACAAACTGGGAGGCAAAAAAAAGACCCAAAACAAACTCTGACAACAGTCCCTTTCATTCAATTCAACCACCTTGTCAAGTTCAATGTATATATTTACACGAGCTGGAAATAGAAAGACGGTGTTTCTGGTGAAGGGGGAGAGGGGAGGAATCTGTTGGGAGATTCAGATATCTCCTCTGCATACTATCTGTAACTCCATCAAACCTCCTGCTCTGGGGAAAGTCTGGCAATGCCAGTTTCTTTGCCCTCACCTTTTCCCGGGAATTCTCATTTCTGATTTCCCCGCATCAAAGTGGGAAGCCTCCCACTGAAGGGGCAAGGTCTAAATCAAAGAGTCACCACCGATTGTTACTAACATTCACCTGATAGCTCCTGCAACTCTGGCATTCTAAACCAATCTTTTTTTTGGTCGAATTATACGACAAGCCAGCTCTTTAATTACAAAGACTTCACAGAGCTTTGCGCTTTCTGAAGATTAAATCAAGATGTTTCTTGCCGACCATTCACCGTTCCCTTGTTGCAAATCCAATTATAATAATACATGAGTTGTGTTACTGTGTCACTGTGTGGAGCACTCAGCCAGCCAAACTGCTTCAGTTAAAACACAGCAAACCCCTTCCAGTGGGTAAAACAATCAACAGTTCACTCAAGCACATTTGTCTTTTAAAGTGACAATTTATGCCTTCAGAAACTGGCATTCTTAGAAAATAGTTTTCTTTTAAAAGATGGCTGTACATCAATGTTTTAAGCTTTATGAGTGAATATATTAGGATGCAGTACGTTGGGGCCGCTCCTCACCCTAATAATTTTTTTGTGTTTGAAATGGCAGTTTGGTGAGTGCTGGTTTAGTGAATCCTGCTCTAAGCAGCCCGTTCAGGGTAATAATATAAACACCGTTGACTAATTGACTTCAGAACTGAGCTGACTGCAATATTTAGTCAAACGCTATCCCCCTTTTGAAAGTATGCATTATGCTCCAGTTAATATAAAATGGGACAGCGCCGCGGCACCCATTCACTTACAACTTTAATTAACTAACGTCACACAAATGCTGTTCACAACAGGTCTGACCTGCCCTTTCCTTAATATTCTGCCTTCATATAGCAGCAATAAATCAAGTTTAGCAGGCGGTACAGGTCTGCATTTTATCCCGGGGCCACGGCCTGTTTTTTTTTGAAAAAGACAGCGTGCCGTGGCCTTCTTAAGAATTGTCAAGATTCAGCAGATTTGTTTTTTGCCAAAAAACTAAAGAAACATTTTATTTTTTTTATAAAATAGACCAACTTGACGACAATTATATTTCACATGTTATGTACAGAGGTCGCAGTATGCTTCACAAAGCACCTGAAGAGCTACGACGATCACAGGGGCTCCCGAACTCTTTTGTTTTTTATCTAGTGCTTGTTGATCTATTCAGGGCTGGAATTAGCTTTACAATATGACGAGTCGATAAGCTTCGTGGGTCTCTTTGAATCGCCCGTTTATAAATCAGTTCAACTTGTCTGACACTGGCCTGATTTCCATCTGAAAAGCAGAATGTGTCATTAGAGAACTTGTGTCGTCCATACCTCCAAAGTCCTTTTGTCAGAAGGAGATTCTTTGTAAGCCTTTTATCTGCGGATTGTTGAAAAGAGAGAGGGAGGGAGAGAGAGAGAGAGCGAAAGAAACTATTGCACATTGTTAAAACTGCCCATCCTTTGGGCAGAATATTGCTTATCCACAAATACTGAATGAACCTTTTGATGAGACCCTACTTATCCCGGAAAGCTTCAAGATAAAAAAAAGGTAAATAGTTGGTGAAATATGACGATTGAACTGTTTTTAGTCCATCCGAAATGACAGCAGAGCACAGATTATGCGAACACACACACACATACATACACTCATACAAACATCTCTGATGATTTGGGGCTCAAAATGTTTTGAGGTGTTCCTCCGATAGTTTAACCCCTTTTGTTTTGCAGAACATCAATATCCAGAGTGTGGCTGTCAGAAATGGAAAGGCTTCCTCCTGAACTGTAGGCAAACATTGTCTGCAGGTCTCCCCCCCACAACCCCTCCACTATTTTTTTGTTTTCCAGACCCGCCCTGTACAGCAACTGAGTTGGAAGAGGGAAATGGAATGGGGGGGGGGGGAAACCAGCCTTAGATCTGAAGCCACCATCGTCTCAAACACAAGTTGGTGGGAGTGTGGGCTCGTATTTCCCGTGCGCTTTGAGGGGAGGTTGGGCTTTGCTGTAGGAGCCCCCGCCACTGCTGGTGATAACGCTGGCGGGTTTCCTGCGGACCCGTCTTCGGAGTCTGCGGCTGCAAATGCTCTGCCAGGACTGCAGGGTCTTGGAGCTCCAGATCCACATGCCGCTGGTGATGCCCACCACCAGCAGCATGAATATCTTCACCATGAAGATCTCCACGGCCGGGATGGAGCTACTCATGGTGCAGTCCGGGGCTCGGGAGTAGTTCCCGGCTTTGCACTTCTCCCGGGTGGCCAAGAGCTTCCAGTAGTCCATGTTGAGGCGCTCGTAGAAGTAGCAGGCGATAACACAGGTGGCAGGGACGGTGTAGAGCACCGAGAAGACGCCGATCCTCACCATCAGCTTCTCCAGCTTGTCCGTGTTCTCCCCGCCCGTCTTCATTATCCTCCTGATGTGGAAGAGGGCCACGAAGCCGGACAGGATGAAGGAGGTGCCGATGACCAGGTAGCAGGCCAGGGGGATCAGCACGAAGCCGGTCAGGGCGTTCACGTCCATGCTGCCCACGTAGCAGATGCCGGTCAGCTCATCCCCGGCCACCCTCCTCATCACCAGGATGGTGATGGTCTTGACGGCGGGCAGTGCCCAAGCTGCCAGGTGGAAGTAGCTGCTGTTGGCCTCGATGGCTTCGTGCCCCCACTTCTTGCCAGCTGCCAGGAACCAGGTGAGGGTGAGGATCACCCACCAGAGGGAACTGGCCATGCCGAAGTAGTAGAGGACCAGGAAGACGATGGTGCAGCCGGTACTCTCCAGACCTTCCTGGATGACATAGAGCTGGCCGTTGTCCCGGTCACAGGCGATACTATCCCTTCCAGCGAACAGGCGGATGATGTAGCCCACCGAGTAGACGCAGTAGCACATGGAGAGGAAGATGATGGGTCTCTCGGGGTACTTGAAGCGCTGGGGGTCGATGAGGAAGGTGAGGACGGTGAAGGAGCTGGAGAAGAAGCACAGCACCGCCCAGATGGCGATCCAGAGCAGGGCGAACCTCTTGTCCTGAGCCGCCCAGTACACATCCACCTGGGGCGAGCAGAGAGGGGCGCACGAAGCGCTCTTCTCCACCCGGTGGAACTTGTCCTGGTTCTCGCAGCCCCCCTGCCCGGGGCTGTCCGGGGTCAGGTGCACCAGGTCGGGGCTGCCAGCCGCCCGCAGGTGGGGCCGGTAGACGGCGGGAGGCAGGGTGGCGCCGCGGGGCAGCTCCTCCGAGCCGTTACTGGGAGCCTCCATGCAGAGGAAGTTGGGGTCGTTCTTGTTGGGCAGTTTGCTGCAGTCCAGCGAGTCGGGCCAGCGGAAGCTGAACTGCTCCATGATGGGCGAGCACTTGAGGCGGGCTTGCTCACACATCACCCGGCAGGCGGGGATGGGGGTGGACACTTGCTCGGTGCACATCGGGGCGTAGAGCGAGCACAGGAAGAACTTGAGGTGGATGTGGCAGCCGTATTCCACCAGCGGGGCGAACTCATGCAGCTTGATGGCCGCTTCCCGCTGGTCCTCATGCCCCATCAGGTTGGGCATGCGGGTCATGTTGTAGCCAATGTCCCGGCACATGGGGATGTCGATGGCCTGGCACCTGCCCTCTCTCTCCGACTCCATGGAGCTGATAGCCAGGCTGCACACACTCAGACACAGGCTCAGTGCACACAGGCTATTCACTTTTTCCAACAGTCCCATATTAAAATTTTGAAAAAAAGCTCCAGTCTCCTTCGCCCCCGCCCTCCCTCCCTCCCCCCCAAAAAATAAAACAGCCACTCAATCCAGTCTCTTGAGGGGTACGCTTTCTTCTAAATATCCAAACTTGGCCAGACTGGTGTGCCCCCCACACAATAATATCAGCCACTCAATCCAGTCTCTTGGAGGGGGGGGGGGATACACTTTCTTCCAAATATCCAAACTTGGCCAGGCTGGTGTGCCCCCCACACAATAATATCAGCCACTCAATCCAGTCTCTTGGGGGGGGGGTACACTTTCTTCCAAATATCCAAACTTGGTCAGGCTGCTGTGCCCCCCCCACACAAAAAAATATCAGCCACTCAATCCAGTCTCTTGGGGGCGGGGGGGGGGGTGGTATACTTTCTTCTTTATATCCAAACTTGTTCAGAATGTTGCCCCTCCCTCCCCACACAAAAAATAATATCAGCCACTCAATCCAGTCTCTCAGGGGGTAACATTTCTTCAATGGATCCAAACTTGGCCAGGATGTTCAGTTGTGTTCTCTTCTCCCCACCCCCCCCCCGCCCCCCGCCCCCCCAACACAAAAAAAATCAGCCACTCAATCCAGTCTCTTGGGGGTAATATTTCTTCCAGATATCCAAACTTGGCCAGGCGGCTATCACAGCTTCTGAGTTGTTGGCTGGAAGTTGGAGAGGATAAAGTTGCCCTCTTCTCTTGAGTAAAGTGAAATCAGAGCAAGGGGGGGGGGGTGGGGTTAGTATTCAAGATTGGTCACAAACCTCCTTTTTTCAACTCTCCAAAAACAACAAGTCCCCTTTCACCCCACGAACCGCAACCTCTTCCAGCCACCGATGGTAATATGTGTTCTCTCTCTCTCTCTCGCTTTTAACTTGAAGGGCTTGTTTCGGAGCGGCTCTTGCATGCAGTACAGTGGGACACAGGTAGAAAGGAAGTAAACACACAGTGTACACACACACACACACACACACACACACTACTCTCTGACTAGCGACTGCAAAGTGAGCTAATAGTGGGCGGATCGTCTGTTCAGCAGAGAAAAAAAGAGCAGCCCATCAAAAAAAGGGCGGGTGGGGGGTGGGGGGAGAGAGGATGATGATCATCAAAAGAACGAACGAACAAGCATTTGGGCCGTTGCCATTCATCCGATACTGGGTGGATTTCCGCCACTTTTTTTTATATATAAAAAAGAAGCGAATATTTCTTCCCTCCCAGCTCGGAGCAGTTCACAATCTGATGGGGGCTGACACTCGCTTACTGGAAAGTGCATTCCCCCCGTTCACCGGGAGGTCGAACACATGATGACGGACAGACCTAAATGGAAGGATGGGGTGAGACCGACCAGCAGCAGTGTGAAAATAGAATCGAAATCCCCTCACAAAATTCCCCACAGTCACAAGCTTCTAACTTTTCTAGAAGTTTAAAAGACTGGAACTGACACTAAACCTCCCTCCCCACCCCAGCAAAGACCAGAAGTGTTCGCAAACTTAACACACTTCGGATTAAATTTACCATGAAAGTTTATTAATCAGAGAATTCGCCCTGGCCAAAATCTTAAAATTGTCAAATTCTCACTCTTATGGAGGGGGGAAAAAAGTTCCTGAATGTCGCCTTTTGTTATGGTTCCAAACAAAGGCATATTTATTCAGGCAATGTTACGTTTGCAAAGCTCCATATCCCCCCAGAGTATTTATCTTTTTTTTAACAGCTTCCTATCTAAGCAAGTCAGCTGAACTGGAAAACAACGGCTGCCTACCTACTGCAGAGAGAGAGAGAGAAATCAGCAACTGACTAAGATAATTCTATTGCTAATAAATGAAAAGGCTCTTTGAAGCCTGAGGCTTGAAAAGATATTTTTTTGGAGGGGGGGGGGTTCGAATTTGAAACCTGTGCAAATAGCAGGATCCCCGCTGGATCGCTCCGACAGAGACAGACCCCCGGCGGCTGGCGTTACGGAGAATTGCAGGAATTTTATGGCTGTCGACCACTGATCTTTTATTCTTTTGTGTTCTTTGAAGAATGACTTTGGACATTGTATTTACATATTTAACCGTGGATGGTGCGGGGGGGGGGGGGGAAGAGAAGACGGCTGCTTTTTTTGCAAGGAAGGGGAAAATTTTGGATAAATGGAAATCTAGGGTGCGAAAGAGGAATCTTTAATTCGTGTGTAGTTTAACGTTCTATAACGGGTGTATTTTTTTTTTGCTTAAACTTAAGTTGGCTTTCCCAAGCGTGCAGGACTTTGGAGCGTAGCATTAGCCGAGGTGGATTGGCGAAATGTTTTTTTATAACCTCGATAAATATTGCAAAAAAAATCACCTTGTTTAAAAAAGAATCAATGTGGTTAGTAAACAGCTGTCTGGCGAAGGAAGGGGGGGGGGCGTTGTAAACAGCCCTTTCAGCACACCCACGAGTTACAATGGGAATGGATACATTGCTACACCCGGGCTGTGTAAATGTTGCAAAGTTAAAACAGATACAACACACTTTCACACACACACACAGAGAAGGCGCCGCCGTTTCAAACAAAAGGAAGGAAAAAGTAGCAGGGTCCTGACAACAATGAATTTTCTCCCCCCCTCTCCCTCCAAAACAGGGTTTGAAATATTACAGACGGTTCAACAGGGTGCATCTCCGTGAATTGCAAGTAAGAACATTTCTTAATCCCCTTTATATTCACTGGCTTCGGATCAGTGGCATCTAAGCGGCTCCCCACTGCTCCTGGCTCAGGGAGCTGCATTCAGTGCTCTTGCCTCTCACTTCTATTCCCACACTCCAGAGAGGGGAGAGAGAGAGAGAAAGAAAAGCCAGACACACACACACACTCTTAGATTAGATTAAACTCATTCCACAGTCCCTGGAGAAAGTGAGGAATTGAACACTCACCCCTTGCCTGCCACCCCGCCACAATAAGGAACGACTAGGTTATAAAACTTTCTTTATTATTTCTCACAATTGCCAGGTATTCTCCCCAGCCCCACACAACCCGCCAGCAACCTTCCCCCCCGCCCACAAAAAACTCATCACCAAGTCTTTCGTGACCGAGTGCATTCATTTGTCAACCTCTTTGTTAGAAAGCATCGGAGTATCAACATTTAAGCATTGTAATTGTGTGGATACACCTCGCCCTAAATCGCAGGATAAATTGACAAAGAATACGGAAGCAACTTAATAACTTTTTTTAAAAAGTCAAGCATACAGGCTGGTGCTACAGATAAGCTCCCGGCACTTTCCTCTGTGTCCAGAGACAGGAGCATCCAGGGTGCAAATCGAATCAACATCCTTTAAAAAATGAAATTGGGCTTGACTGAGTTACGTATTTAACTACAATGCGTTCAAATTTCCGCCTCTACCTTCATGCCTTTGCTTGGACGCATCTCCGCCCAGGTATCTGTCCCTACCCTCAATTGCCCCTATACTCCAGGATACTGTGCGCTTGTTCTGGACTCATCATATTCCGAACACATTTACAGCGAAGAGACCCTTTTTTCCCCGGTGTTTTGCATTTACATTTAAAATAATTATTCTCGCTCAGACCTGTTCTGTGGTTTAGTGGCGTGTATCAGCCGCACTGAGAACTGAAAGCAGAAGAGAAAATGCTGGAAAAACTCAGCAGGTCTGGCAGCATCTGTAAGGAGAGAAAAGAGCTGACATTTCGAGTCCAGACGATCCTTTATCAAAACTCAATTGAGAATTGAAAGCTCTTCTCATTTTAGCTCCTTTGACATAGTCTGATGTGCACCAACGTTAGTTAAATGGGTTTAACTAGCCCACTTTACCCCACTTAAAGATGAAATTTATGAAATCAGCTTAACTGACTGATCCAGAAGGTGAGATAGCAGAGGACTGGGGGTAGAATTCTGGATCGAAGGTTGGCTGACTGACAGAAATCAGAGAGCCAATATAGATGGGTCCTTCTCTGGCTGGTGAGATGTATGTAGAGATGCCTGTGTTGGACTGGGGTAAATACAGTAAGAAGTCTCACAACACCAGGTTAAAGTCCAACCAGTTTATTTGATAGTAATCCCACAAGCTTTCGGAAACGGTGTTCCTTCGTCAGGTGTGTGGAAGGTTCTGTGGTATGTAGGGAAGGCTGTGTGGAAGGTGGGGGTGGAACCTTCCACACATCTGACGAAGGAACACCGTTTCCGAAAGCTTGTGGGATTACTATCAAATAAACTGGTTGGACTTTAACCTGGTGTTGTGAGACTTCTTACTGGCGAAATGTAACCAGCAGGATGCCACAAAGGCCAGCCCTCAGACCTCAACTGTTTACGATCTATATAGATGATCTGCAAGCAAGGACAGAGGTAATACAGCAAAATTTGTGGATGATACTAAAATAGGTGGGAAAGCAGGCAGTGAATGGGGATATAAAGATTTTACAGATGGATATAGATAAGTGAGGAGATTGGGTCAAAGTTTGGCAGATGGGGTCTAATGTGGATAAGCTTAAGGTTGTCCATTTTGGCAGAAAAAAAAGAAAGGCAAATTATTACTTAAATGAAAAGCAGAATCAAAATGTGTGTGGGCAGAGGGGTCTGGGCATCTCTGTTCATGAATCACAGAAAATCGGTGCAGCGTGTAATACAAAAGGCAAATGGGATGTTGGTATTTATTGCAAAGGGACTGGAGTATAAAAGTAGAGAAGTATAATTGCAATTGTATAGGGTTTCGGTGAGACTACATCTGGAGTATTGTGTGCAGTTTTGGGAGCATTGGAAACAGTTCAGAGGAGGTTCACCAGATTGATTCCGGGGATGAAAGGGTTGATGTCTGAGGAGAGATTAAACAGTTTGGGCTGATACTGGAGTTTAGAAGGATGAGAGGGGATCTGATCGAGGTATAGTTGTAGTTCGTATTTTCAGTAGTTCCTATTTTCAAGAAAGGGAACAGAGATAGCCCGGGAAATTACCCACCGGTGAGTCTGACCTCAGTGGTTGGTAAGCTGATGGAGAGGCTTCTGAGGGACAAGATTTACGAGCATTTGGAGAGGTTTGACATGATCAGGAATAGTCAGCATGGTTTTGTCAAGGGCAGGTCGTGCCTTACGAGCCTAGTTGAGTTCTTCGAAAATGTGACTGAACACATTGACGAAGGAAGTGCAGTGGACGTGGTGTACATGGACTTCAGCAAGGCGTTTGATAAGGTCCCCCATGCAAGACTTCTTGAGAAGGTGAGAGGGCATGGGATCCAAGGGCCTTTGGCCTTGTGGATCCAGAACTGGCTTGCCTGCAGAAGGCAGAGAGTGGTTGTGGATGGGTCTTTTTCGGCATGGAGGTCAGTCACCAGTGGAGTGCCCCAGGGATCTGTTCTAGGACCCTTGCTGTTTGTCATTTTCATAAATGACCTAGATGAGGAAGTGGAGGGATGGGTAAGTAAGTTCGCTGATGACACGAAGGTCGGTGGTGTTGTGGATGGTCTGGAAGGATGTCAAAAGTTGCAGCAGGACATAAATAGGATGCAGGACTGGGCGGAGAAGTGGCAGATGGACTTCAACACGGATAAATGTGTAGTCGTCCATTTTGGCAGAACCAATGGGATGAACGAGTACACTATCAAGGGCAGGAGTCTTAGTAGTGTTGAAGAGCAGAAGGATCTTGGGGTCCGGGTCCACAGGACTCTTAAATCGGCCTCGCAGGTGGAGGATGTGGTCAAGAAGGCGTATGGTGTACTGGCCTTCATTAATCGAGGGATTGAGTTTAGGAATCGGGAGGTAATGCTGCAACTTTATAAGACCCTTGTCAGGCCTCATTTGGAGTACTGTGCGCAGTTCTGGTCGCCTCACTATAGGAAGGACGTAGAAGCTATTGAAAGGGTACAGAGGAGATTTACAAGGATGTTGCCTGGACTGGGAGGCATGCCTTATGAAGTTAGGTTGAGGGAGCTGGGACTCTTTTCCCTAGAGAGACGAAGGTTGAGAGGCGACCTGATAGAAGTTTATAAAATGTTGAGATGAATAGATAGGGTGGATTCTCAGAGGCTATTTCCCCCGGTTGAAATGGTCGCTACGAGAGGACACAGATTGAAGGTGCGGGGAGGCAAGTACAGAAGTGATGTTAGGGGTAAGTTTTTCACTCAGAGGGTGGTGAGTGAATGGAATCGGCTGCCGTCAGTGGTGGTGGAGGCGAACTCGCTGGGGTCTTTTAAAAGACTTCTGGATGAGTATATGGAATTTAATGGGATTGGGGGTTATAGATAGGTCTATAGATTGGTAGGTGTTGATGTGATCGGCGCAACTCGTGGGCCGAACGGCCTGTTTGTGCTGTAGTGTTCTATATTCTATATAAAATACTAAAAAGGATTGATAAAGTAAATGTAGACCAAATGTTTCCTCTTGTGGGGCAATTTAAAACCAGAGGTCACAGGTACAGGTTGAGAGGAGGTAGATTTAAACCTGAGATGAGCAGGAACTATTCCTCACAAAGGGTGGAAAATTTGTGGAACTTGCTGCCCCATAGCGTGGCGGTGCCTGCATTGTTGAATGGTTCCAAGAAGAAGATAGATACATTTCTAATCAAAAAAAGGGATAAAGGAATATGGGTAACAGGTGGGGAGACCAGGGAAAGATCAGTCATGATCTGATTGAATGGCGGAGCAGGCTCAAAGAGCTGAATTTGCCTTCTTCCTATCCTAATTCCTGTGTTCCTATGTTTAACACTCTTTAGGGGCACTCATTGTTCACGTTGATTTATGCCAGTTTTATACCCGGTCTTATTCCAATGAGATTTAGAGGAAACTTAACGACAATTTAAGATCAAGGGGACAGGCGCTTTCTCATTCTAACTTCCTATTTGTACCCACAGAAGAGATAACAGGCCCCTATAACAAGAATTAATGTTTATATGGCACCTTTATAGTAAGATACCCAAGGCACTATTGATGAGTGTTTGAATGATTAGGTGCAGAGAAACCAACCAGCCAGCATCACATGAAATATTATAACTCCTACAGCAAACACACCTGGTTGAAATGTTTACAACCAGTTGTACTCCTTGACAATCCCTAAGGTGAAGTTTTTTTTAAATGTCTAACTAAATGGTTATGCAGAACAGGATGCAAAGTAGACAAATATGCCATCATTATTTGTTGATTATAAGAAAACAGTTGATTTAAAAAAAAATAACATTATGCAGCAATGGGAAAGCAGTTTATAATTCTGTCTATACATAAGCACACTTCAATAATATGAAGGCAACTGACTGCTAGCATCTGCACAGAGAGTTACTGTCAGCAAGAAAATGGACCCAAATCGGATAAAAACAATACAAGAATTTTAAATATAACATCAATTGTTGCTATTCTCTCAGTTTAACTCAATAAAAATATAGCACCTTCGATGCTGTAATTTAATTTTGGGATTCAGATAAGTTATGGACAGTTTAACTCAGTGTTCAGATATGATTTGAGCCCCAGTTAGTGAGATTCCTGCTTTGCAATTCCTCTCTGATTTTTTTAAAAGTTGTGTTTTTACAGTTTATTTATTAGTGTCACAAATCAGCTTACATTAACACTGCAATGAAATTACAGTGAAAATCCCCTAATCGCCACACTCTGGTGCCTGTTTGGGTCAATGCACCTAACCAGCACGTCTTTCAGACTGTGGGAGGAAACCGGAGAAGCTGGAGAAAACCCATGCAGACATATTCCACACAGCCAGTGACCCACGCCAGGAATCAAACCTGGATCCCTGGCACCTCAAGACAGCAGTGCTAATCACTGTGCCACCATACTATTATTCATTATTCTGTGTTGATGGGGCACTTAGTACATTATTAGTAAACCAATGTACATGGCACATAATTGGTTACAGGTACACATTTGAAACCAGGTACTGCGACAATGTGAATTATTTTCTACGTTTCTATCTGTATCTACACTCAATAAATCACCCCAAAGAAATAAAAAAAAGAAATGTAGCATCAAATTTAACGATTTGGCTGAAGGATTTTACTAGCCCTTTGCTAGTATAATGAGGTCACTACAATGAGGTCACGTAGCTTGCTGCAAGGCAACAAATGACACATTTCGAATACAGAAGTGAAATAGTGGCGTTAGATGGTGAGATCTCCATTGCTCTGGAACCCACTCTACCTAAATTGTGGCACATTAGAAACAACTCCACATTGCAAGCTTGCACATGTACAATTGTCCAAAGGTCACAATTGCCCAACTTTCACATCCAGCTTTAGACCCTGCCCAGTGATTTGCCACGGTTAGAATCAGCCTGCAACTTGGGCCTCACGTTGCTGCCCTGTTTGGGTGGGCAAGGTTTACAACACTCCCATGGGCAGAATGCTTGCCAGGCAATGCAACCAGGGGTTTAGCTCAGGGACACTGCCTTTGGCGATCCAAGGGAAACAATTCTGTGAAAGACTGCGTCATTTATATTACCCACAAATTAATCAGTGGTAGTATCATGGTGTAAGTGTCGCATGATTTCCTTTTAAATATGATTTCTTTTTAGCGGAAATTGAAAGAAAAATATTCTTTCCTCCCCTTTTCTCAGTGAGGCTCTGTCATGCTGGAATATTTATTGCTAGGGGAATGGAATATAAAAGTTGGAATGTTTTGTTGCAGTTGTACAGGGTGTTGGTGAGACCACATCTGGAATACTGGGAACAGTTTTGGTCTCCTTCTTCAAGAATGGATATAATACACAAGAAATAGTTCAGAAAGGGCTCGGGTGACTGATATCTGGGATTGGGGTGGGAAAGTTATCTTATGAAGAAAGGTTAGGCCTGTATCCACTGGCGTTTAGAAGATTGAGAGGTGATCTTATCCCAAGATTGTGAAATGTAACAACAATTGATGTTATTATATTTAAACTTCATGGTTGTTTTTATCTGATTTGGGTCCATTTTCTTGCTGACAGGATGGACTTGACAGGGTGGAAACTGAAAGGATGTTTGTCTTTGTGGGAGAGACTAGAACTAGTGGGATACAGTTTAAAAATAAGGGGTCTCCTATTTAAGACGGAAGTGAGAAGAATTTTTCTCTCTCAGAGGGGCAAATCAAATCAAATCAAATCTTTAGAACTCTTTTCCCCAGACCATTGGAGGCAGAGTCATTGAATATTTTTAAGGCAGAAATAGATAGATTCTTGACAAAAAGGGCATCACAGATTATCAGGAATAGGCAGAATGTGGATTTGAGGCCACAATAAGATCAGCCATGACCTTATTGAATGGTAGCACAGGGTTGAGAGGCCACTCCTGCTTCTAATTTGTATGTTCACTTGCTCTCAAAAACCTTAACTAAGTGGCCCTATCATTTGTGAACATTGATTCTCAGCAGGTTTCTAAATGAAATGTTTATCACATCCGTGTTTGCGTTCAGCTACCTGTGTTCCCATTACTGAGCACCAATTATTGATGGGAACTCAGGCTGATTTTCCTTCTTGTAACCTGGGGGTGCTGACATCAGTTGAGATCAATTAACCGAGCACAGCTTGGAGATTGAAAATGGCCCTTCCTATCTCCTCCATTGATTGAAGAAACTCTCTGTGCTTTTAAGGGAGGCTGCAAAATCCATCTTTATGACTTCTTGGGAGTGGGTTTGTATTTTTCCCCTTTTTCTTTTGCAAATCTTAACTCTTGCAACTTTATAAGACCCTTGTCAGACCCCACTTGGAGTATTGTGCACAGTTTTGGTTGCCTCACTACAAGAAGGATGTGGAAGCTATTGAAAGGATGCAGAGGAGATTTACAAGGATGTTGCCTGGATTGGGTGGTATGCCTTATGAGGATAGGTTGAGGGAGCTCATTGAGACGTATAAGATGATGAATGGGATGGATAGGATAGAGGTGGAAAGACTCTTCCCGCTCAAAAAAGACAGTAGGACTAGGGGGCACAGCCTCAAGATAAAGGGGGGGCGGTTCAGAACGGAGTTGAGGAGGAACTTCTTCACTCAAAGGGTGGTGAATCTCTGGAATTCTCTGCCCGTTGAAGTGGTGGAGGCTGCCTCGCTAAATATTTTTAAGAAGCGGGTTGATGGGTTTTTGATAAGAGAGGGGATTAAGGGTTATGGGGAGAGGGCGGGAAAGTGGAACTGAGCCACGACAGATCAGCCACGACAGATCAGCCATGATCTTATTGAATGGCGGGGCAGGCTCGAAGGGCCAGATGGCCTACTCCTGCTCCTATTTCTTATGTTCTTATGTTCTTATGAGCTAGGTCTTTTCTCCCTGGAGAGATGAGGGTTGAGAGGCAGCCTGATAAAGGTTTATAAGATGTTGAGAGGTATAGATAGGGTGGATTCTCGGAGGCTATTTCCCAGGGCTGAAATGGTCACTATGAGAGGACATAGGTTTAAGGTGCTGGGGAGTAGGCACAGAGGAGATGTCAGGGGTAAGTTTTTCACTTAGAGGGTGGTGAGTGAGTGGAATCGGCTGGCATCTGTGGTGGTGGAGGCAAACTCGTTGGGGTCTTTTAAGAGACTTCTAGATGAGTACATGGGATTTAATGGGATTGAGGGTTAAAGATATGCCTGGTAAGTAGGGATATGATTGGTGCAACTTGTGGGCCAAAGGGCCTGTTTCAGCTGTAGTGTTCTATGTTCTTGCTGGAGCAGAAACACACAAGTAGTCACAGCCTTTCTGGTACCTGACTCATCTTCTGATTCTTCATGTGTAAGGCCAACTGATGAGATTCATTGAGCTATTTTGCTAACCAGCCATATCCAGCCTTGTCTAACATCCACACACGTGGACTTCCAGCAGGAATCACTGGTAACACCCGTAATGTAAATCACAGATAACATCTCCCTTTCCTAACCCAGGGGTGCTGAAGTCAATTGTAGCGATCAGAACTGTTGACCCAACTGAAATCAGGTAATACAATATGGATCAAGAGTCAAACTGGAGATCCTCTAGTCTTTATGAACATGCCGTTACCTGCCAGGCCACCAGGAGAATTACTTTATTATAAGTTTTATTAATTACTTTATTATAAGTAACCCCAGGAGGGTGGCATGGTGGCACAGTGGTTAGCATTGCTGCCTCATAGCACCAGGGTCCTTCGTTCAATTCTGGCCTCGGGTCACTGTGTGGAGTTTGCACATTTTCCCCGTGTCTGTGTGGGTTTCCTCCGGGTGCTTTGGTTTCTTCCCACAGTCCAAAGATATGCAGGTTATGTTGATTGGCCATGCTAAATTCTCCCTAAGTGTTAGAGGGAATAGCAATGTAAATAGATGGGGTTAAGGGGATATGGCCTGTGTGTGATTGTGGTTGGTGCAGACTTGGCTTCCTTCTGCACTGTAGGGATTCTATGATTCTATGTGGTTGTAACCAACTGGTCTCCCATTGATAGTACCAACAATGACCATTATCAATGCTAGGTGAAATCTACTCTCTCGCTCTATGATGTCCTTGTCTAAAGCTGACTATTTTAAGCTCAATCAGACCATGATATGACCTCTATGGTAAGTTTTTCAATTGATCTCATATTCTAAACAACAGGCCAAAGCAGTGTTTCATCATTGTTTGCCAACAGCTACCTATCAATTTTATTCCTAAAATGGTTTAAGGTTCTTTCAGTGTAAGAATTTGCTTCAAAAGCAATATTTTGTCCATAAATTTGATGTTAGACATTGTTTGATATTCAGCACATTAAATTTTGGAAACCTATAATCTCTGAATGCATAAATTTATAAAGGAGGTGAGATTAAGTGAGAATGAGAAGATTGATAATAACAATTTCCAACCTGAAGTATTCTTCACGTCAGAAACACACAGAAACATGTAAGAGTGGCATAGTGGTTAGCACTGCTGCCTCATGGTGTCAGGGACCCAGGTTCAATTCCAGCCTCGGGTGACTTGTGTGGAGTTTATACTTTGTCTTTGCATGTGTTTCCTCAGAGTACTCCGATTTCCTCTCACAGTCCAAAGATGTGCAGGATAGTTTGATTGGCCATGCTAAATTGACCCTAGTGTCAGGGAGATTAGCAGGGTAAATGAAGGTGATGGGAATGGGTGGGATTGTGTTTGGTACACGCTCAATGGGCTGAATGGCCTCTTTCTGCTTTGTAGGGATTCCATGATTCTATGATTTTTGGTGTAGAAGGAGGCCATTTGGCCCATTATGTCTGTGCTGGCTGGATAAGAGATATCCATCATAATCCCAGTTTTTGGTCTGTACCCCTATAGGTTATGACCCTTCAAGTGCACATCCAAGGTATTTTTAATATGATGAGGGTTTCTGCATCTTTTGTCCTTTCAGGCAGTGAATTCCATACCTCCTCCATCCTCTGTGTAAAACAATTTCTCCTCTAATTCTTCTACCAATCACTTTAAATCCACATTCCCAGTCATTCGCTGCTAAGGGAAACAGATCTTTCTTATTAACTCTTTCTAAGCCACTCCTAATTTTTTCACCTCAATTAAACCTCCGCTCAGCCTCCTCTGTACCAAGGAAAACAACCTCAGCTTAGCCAATCTTTCCTCACAGCTAAAATTCTCCATTTCTGGCAAGATCATTATAAATCTCCTCTGTACCTGTCTAATGTGATCACTTATTCCTGTAGTGTGATGACCAGGATTTTATACAGTACTCTAGTTGTGTTGGAACAATAGTTTCACACAGTTTAAGCAACTTCCCATCTCTTATATTTTGTTCCTCAGTTAACGAAACAGGTCTTTTTTTTACTGTTTTATAGAATCCCATAGAATCCTTGATGCAGAAAGAGGCCTTTCGCCCATTGAGTCCGCATCAGCTCTCTGACAGAGTATCCTTTGTAGCCCACCCCCATCCCCATAACCTCACGCATTTACCCTGGGCTAACTGACCTAACCTACACATTGTTGGACACCAAGGGGCGATTTAGAATGGCCAATCCACCTAATCTGCACGTCTTTGGAGTGTAGAAGGAAACCGGAGGACTCATGCAGACACGAGTGAGTTCCAAACTCCACACCGTCACCCCAGGCCGGAATCAAACCTGGGTCCCTGGTGTTAACCACTGTGCCACCGTCTTGCTGGCTTCTGAGATTGTGAGCATGCAGTCCAAGGGTTCCTCTGTACTTCTCAGTATCATATTGTCTATTGTGTGACACGCTTAAGCTGCCACATTTCTAAAGTAGCCTCTTCTTCACTGGTGTGACATTTCTCATCTTTCACATTAACCATCCTTGGGTCCAACTAAAATTGCCATGAAGGGACAGTTTCTGCGAAAGACCCATGCCTATTCAATATTCACAATTGTCCAACTTCTTTCACCTTACATCCCCTTATCTTTATAGCTAGAAGAGAGACTTAGGTTGGATGTAAACACAGAGGTGAAAGTCCTATGCCTAACACACTCCCTGTCTGGCTCTATTACAGCTGATCTGTGGGTCTGTACAGTATTATTGCTGGATTCTCGAGATGGTAAAATTCCCATAAACTAACAACACTTCATGAACATGAAATTCATATTAAAATTACTCTGAAAGGAAACACTGGTAACAGCACTTTACATCAGACGTCTCACTCTTCTCCATTTCATTGCTGGCTAAATTTAATTTGGGTTGGATCATACACTGATCATACACTAAGATTTATTTCCTGGGTCTGGCTTCCATCAACCCAGTATCTAAATGCACTCAAACTGGGCTACGGGCTTTCCATTTGCAAGATAATGATTTCACTGAAAAAAATGTAACATTTTCCCTTCTTGATTCTCCTATCTAAAGTTAATGAACAGAGGAAAATATTCAGTTGAGTGTGAAGTAGGGATAAGCTTATGTTCTGTACAATTGGACTCTGTTGCTTGGAACAACTTCTACACATTTAACCCTGATCACAGTTTCTATTATCTTTACAATAGTGTTGATGTACTTTGTTGTGTATAGTGGAATATGGCGCTTGATAATAAGAACATAAGAACATAAGAAATAGGAGCAGGAGTAGGCCAACTAGCCCTTCCAGCCTACCCCGCCATTCAATAAGATCGTGGCTGATCTGTCGTGGCTCAGTTCCACATTCCCGCCCTCTCCCCATAACCCTTAATCCCCTCTCTCATAATGTCATTCCTCAGTGCTTGATCTGATCTCTGATCTGTTTTAATTTGTTTTCTCCCATTAATATTTATAGTGAAGTTACCAGGTTTTATTTAGTGTGTGACATTTACCTCGTTGGTGGTAATAATTGACACTTTTCCCTCCAAATCCACCTCCTCCATTTATCAAATGTGATCTCAACACTGCAGGAATTTAAGAGATCAAGAACTGGGTGACGGGTCATTCATATTTCCAGTTCCTTCGATGTCTGTGGCATTTTGCGTGGCTCATCCATCCTGTCGCCAGAGAACCTGCCTTGGGAAGTGCCACCTTTGGTGGGACTGGAAGATCCCATCTGTGGGAAATGCTGGAAAATCCTGCCCATAGGGAGTGCCACAGTTAAACAGGTCATTCAACCCAACCAGTCTGTTTTGATGTTTATCCCTGGCATAAGCAATAGCCTACGCTGTTTCCACATTCCTTTATTTGTTACTTCATTGTGAACATTTAAGGATAAGTTAGAAAGGAGACTTTCGTCACCATTTCAATTACTGAAGCGGATAATGCATTCCACAAATTCCACATACTTTCCTACTCTTTAAATCACTTATATCTGTGTCCCCTCAATCGGTGGAAAAATTCAGTGTCTTTCTATGCTATGCCAAGCTTTCATTCTTTTACAAGTAAATCAAATAATGTAGACAATTACTAGTCTGCTAATTTATCTGCAAATCGCATTGTCACAAAGAATGTGAATTATTTTTCAGTACATGCCCACCCTGCGTGTATTACAGGCTTACCTTTCAAAACTAATAATTATAGTCAGGACACAATCAGAAGAATAACAACATTAATCTTATAATAAAATCAACCGAGTGCCTCTGGCAAAGCAAGTGCTTCTTTGGAAAGAAAACTCACTCAATGTTTTGACTCCGACAGATTTGCTCTCGGAGTCTGCACAATGTTTTTTTAAAATTCATTTGTGGGATGTGGGCGTCGCTGGCTAAGCCAGCGTTTATTACCCATTGCTAATTGCTTTGGAGAAAGTGGTGGTGAGCTGCCCTCTTGAACCGCTGCAGCTCATGAGGTGTAGGCACACCCAAAGTGCCGTTAGGGAGGGTGTCCCAAGACTTTCACCCAGCAACAGTGAAAGAACGTCGATATATTTCCAAGTCAGGATGGCGAGTGTTTTGGAGAGGAACTTTCAGGTGGTGGTGGTTTTTGATTTGATTTGATTTATTATTGTCATCTGCTTGAGCATACAGTGAAAAGTATTGTTTCTTACACACTATACAGACAAAGCATATCATTCATGCAGAAGGAAGCGAGAGAGTGCAAAATGTAGTTATAGCTACGATGGAGAGAAAGATCACCTTAATGCAGGATAGGACCATTCAAAAGTCTGATTGCAGCAGGGAAGAAGCTGTTCTTGAGCCAGTTGGTATGTGACTTCAGACTTTTGTACCTTTTTCCCAACGGAAGAAGGTAGAAGAAAGAATGTCCGGGATGCATGGGGTCCTTAATTATGATGGCTGCTTTGTCGAGGCAGCAGGAGTGTAGACAGTGCCAATGGATAGGAGGCTGGTTTGCTTGATGGATTGGGCTACCTTTTGTAGTTTCTTGCAGTCCTGGACAGAGCAGGAGCCATACCAAGCGGTGATACAACCAGAAAGAATGCTTTCTATGGCGCATCTGTGTAAGCCGGTGAAAGTTGTAGTTGACATGTCAAATCTCCTTAGTCTTCTGAGAAAATAGAGGCGTTAGTGGGCTTCCTTAACTATAGTGTCAGCATGGGGGCACCAGGGCAGGTTGTTGCAGAACAGGACACCCATGTGCCTGCTCCTCCTCTCCTTCTGGTTGCTAGTGGTAGTGGATTTGGCAGGTGCTGTCTAAGAAGCCTTGGTAAGTTCCAGACAATGTGTAATGTAGATCAAGGGCGACTTGAACTGACAAAGGCTTTATTGCCAACAATGAACTTGAAGGGGAGTAAATTGAACAATAATCTTTGGAAAAATTATGCAAGGTTTTTCTGCAGGTTTCGGGATCCTAATGTTGGGACCTTCAGATAAAGATGGCAAGAAAAAGTATTCCAAAAGAAAGCTGGAATGCACCAGGATGACACAGAAACCTCTCAATTCACATCAATATCACAACAAAACTTTCTAACCTAAAGAGACAGAGCCTTTGCTCAGGGGGCCTTCAATCCTAGCCTTGGATGCGAACTGGAAGAAAACGTGTTGGCTGCTTGCCCGTGTGGGCCATGCAATGACTGCAAAAATCACATGGGCAACAAATATAAAAGCAGGGAGGTTAGAATATAAAAGCAGTGAGGTCATGCTGCAACTGTACAGGGCACTGGTGAGGCCACAGCTGGAGTACTGTGTGCAGTTTTGGTCGCCACACTTGCGCAAGGAGATTTTGGCCTTGGAGGGAGTGCAGAGGAGGTACCCTAGGCTGATACCGGAGATGAGGGGGTTGGACTATGAAGAGAGACTAAATAGACTGGGTCTGTACTCGTTGGAGTTTAGAAGAATGAGGGGGGATCTTATAGAGACGTATAAGATAATGAAAGGGATGGATAGGGTAGAGGTAGAGAGATTCTTCCCACTTAGAAAGGACAGCAGGACTAGAGGGCACAATCTCAAGATAAGTGGGGGGCAGTTTAGATCAGAGTTGAGGAGGAACTTCTTCACTCAAAGGGTGGTGAATCGCTGGAATTCTCTGCCCGTTGAAGTGGTGGAGGCTGCCTCGCTAAATATTTTTAAGACGCGGGTTGATGGGTTTTTGATAAGAGAGGGGATTAAAGGTTATGGGGAGAGGGCGGGAATGTGGAACTGAGCCACGACAGATCAGCCATGATCTTACTGAATGGCGGGGCAGGCTCGAAGGGCTAGAAGGCCTACTCCTGCTCCTATTTCTTATGTTCTTATGTTCTTATTTAACATTCTTTTCAATTTCTAAATTAATGGTCTTAATTAGTCTTCTAAGTGTTGGCAGGCATAATTCCAACTCCCGTATGTGCCTGTTGACTGCAATATTGCGTGTGCAATGATGTTGGGATGCTTAGCTGACACTTTCGCGCACAATTTCAGGAGTTCGGGTTGGGGCACACACCGGATTTATGCAGGTAAAACTCTGACCATGGCAACTGTGACGTGCTTAGGAAATACAGAGTGCCAACTAGACATCTTACCCATACAGGGAGAATCACATAGATTCTGGGTGAATCCAAAGTTAAGTGAAAACATACGAGGGTGGAGGTTGATACTGGTGTTGTCGTATCTTTAATTCCTGAGACTACATACCAGCAAAAACTAAAACATTTTCTGTTACAACTAGCTGGTGTGATTTTAAGGACATACACAGAAGAGATTGTGTCATTAAAAGGCTACATCATGGTCAATGCAGAGTGGAATGAACAAACATATCTCTCCATGTGGCCTGGAATAATTTTCTGGCTCTGTTTCTGAGATTGTAGTTGGAGAAGATAAAGCTTAACTGGAGTGCTGTCAACAGATTGGTCAATGCCAAAACAGACCTACAGCACATTCTGGATAAATACAAGAGTGTTTTCGAAGAGACATTTGGGTCAATGAAGAGAATTCAAGTGAAACTCAAGATAAAGCCTAAAAGTCAATCAATAAGTCTCAAAGCAAGAGCAGTGATATATGCAATTTGTCTCAAAGTCGAAGAAGAATTAGTATGATTTGTTAACAGTGGAGCTGGTTACAATGAGTGACTAGGCTACTCGCATCATGCCTGTCATGAACCGAGATAGTTCAGTTCATAAGTGTGGTGATTTTAAAATAACCATAATTCCAGTGTTGTATGCTTCTTTTAATTGAAGAATTGTTTGCTGCGTTATCAGGTGGGCAGAAATTCAGCAAGATTGATGTTTCACAAGCATACTTACAGATGAATGTAGCCACTGAATGACAACCATTGCTTACCATTGTTACTCATAAAGGTCCTTTTCATTATAAAAGATTGCCTTTTGGAATAATACCTGCGTCAACCTTATTCCAAAGATCGATGGATCAGATTTTAAGTAGTCTCTTTGGCGTACAGTGTTACCGGGATGATATTCTAATTACAGGGTCCAGTGAATAAGAGCACTTGAATAATTTAGAAGCAACACTGGAACACCTTCAAGCATATGGTCTGCGTATCAAGAAAGGAAAGTATTATTATATTTTGTTCGGATTTGTGGAGAGGAAAGGCCTATATAAAGCACCTAAAAAGATGGGTGCTATTTTAGAAGTACCGTGCCTGACACAATTGAGGTGCTTTTGAAGATTAGTAAATTATTGTGGCAAATGTGTTCCTAATTTAGCTACATTATTGAAGCCTTTGCGTAATTTACTATGTGTGAAACAGTCATAGGACTGGACAACAGAATGCGAGAAAGCATACAAGGATGTCAAAGATGCTTTGTGGAAGTCTGAAGTATTGGTTCATTTTAATCCGAAGCTAACATTACTGCTTGCTGTGCTGCTTCACCTCATGGAGTTTCACATACTATTCACTTGGGAGAAGAACAATCAATAACTTTTACTTTGTATAATCTGACTAGTGCTGAATCTAACAATGCTCAGCTAGAAAAAGAAGTATGTGTATAATTTTTGGTACACAAAAGTTTAATCCCTACTTATAGGGTTGTCATTTCACATTTTTGACTGATCATTGACTCTTAACTACTATTTTTGGGCTGTATATCGGTATGCCATTGTTAACTGCTAGCCAAATGCAAAAATGGACACTGACCCTATCTGCAGACTCATACGATAAAAAGTATCATCAATCAGAGTGCCATGCGAATACTGACACATAATCATGTTTAACTTGACCTATTGAGCAGATACCACCAACCAGTTTTGCTAATATTTTTTGTTTTTTGCTAATAGATTATTTACCTGTGACAGTTTCTCAAGTTCAGAGATATACCAGAAATGATCTCATGATGGGGAAGGTGATGGGGATATAGCACTGAAAGGAACAGTAGCTGGAACATATCTTCTGCATCCTGATTTGTAACTGTATGTGTCAAGAAAGTTGAGTTGACCATCCAAGGTGGGTGCCTATTGTGGGAAATTCAAGTGATCTTTCTTCCTCATCTGCATGGAAGTGTTCTTGAACAGTGACATTAAGGACATCCTAGCATAGTCTGGAAGAAGGAATTAGTACGCAGTTGTCTTTGGTGGCTGGATTTGAATGCTCAGGTTGAAGAAAAAGTGGGACAGTGTCATCTGGTGCACCAATAAGAAATATACCACTGTTGTCTGCTTTACATCCTTGGAAATAGCCTAAAACACCATGGCAACAATTGAATGTAGATTTTGCTGGTCTGTTTGAGTCTGTCCAGATGATTGGGCCAGAGATTGCCTCCAACAGTGTGGGTCACCCTATGTCAATGGCTTTGAAGATCACAGTAGCCCTCAACCTCTATGTCATTGGTTCTTTCCATGAGTCAGTGGGGGTTCTGTTTGTTGTGTCCCACTCTACCATCCACAGCTGCATCAGGCCTGATACTCTCTTCAGACAGGTTCAGACATTCATCCATTCCTGAACGGACAAGATCAGCCAGACCAAGAGAGCCAGAGGCTCCGTGGCAATTGCAGGTTTACCTTACATCCAGGGTGCCATCAACTACAGGTGGCCCTGGGAGCACCTGTAGGTGAGCCAGGAAACTTTGTGAACCATAAAAGGTTCCACTCAATCAACGTTCAGGCTATCTGTGCCCACAAGCCACAAGACTGTGCCATTACCCTGGCAGCACACATGATGCACACATGCTGCAACACTCAAAGGTGCCCAGGGATGTTTGTTGCTCCCATTTGGTTGGGTGGATGGCTCCTGGCTACGACATGTTCTTAGTCATAATTGATGCACGCTCAAAGTGGCCAGAAGTTATTATCATGAAATCTACTACATCTGAACGGATCAATGAAAAACTTGATGAAATTTTTGCAAGATTTGGTAAACTGGAACAGATTGTTAGCGACAATGGTACAACTATTTACTTCATAAGAGTGTGAGGATTATCCCAAAGTAAATGGTATTCCACATATAAAATCCACATCTTATCATCCATCAATCAATGGATTTGCTGAATGGTTCGCATAATCCTTGAACAGCTTCAAAACAGCGAGGTTCATTATCATGTTGTGTGAATAGCTTTTTGCATCATACAGGAACACTACTCATGTGATTACACAAGGTTCACCTGCATTACTATTCTAAAGAGAAATTTGAGAACTAAATTTGATTTGTTATACCTCCAGAATCTTTAGAGATAGTAGAGTGTCAACAACAATCTCAAGTGACTAGACAAGAAGTCTGGACAAAACAACACTGATTTTAATAAGGAGTTTGAATGTTAGCTTGTAATTATGCCACGTGTGAGAAATGGGTACCAGCCATAGTTTTAGCAAAAACTGGTCCAATTTCTTACACAATTCTAATCCAAGATAACTAGTTTGGTGACACTATGCTGACCAATTGTTGTCACCTTGAAATGATTTCCCAAAATCCTTTCCAGAAGTAGCAACTTCTTCAGATCCTAGTGTTGTGAAGACTTAGTTGAATCCGAGATGCCTGATGATTATGTTTTTCCTACTATACTGAGTGAGAACGATTGAGATTTAGTTCCAAGAGAAGAAGTGTCTCCTGAAGTTCCAGATCATACTACTAGGGTCAAGGATAGCCAACTTCCAGAACATCATATACAACCAAAGAGGAAAAGATGTCCTCCTGATTGACTGTGTATTATGATTAATGATACATTGTACTGTGTCCTATGTACAACATCATAGTAATTTGTTGTCATGACTACAGAAGTAAAGAGGAAGGGATGTTATATATTAAAAAAGGCTGCAGGCTGCTTTGAGAGCTGATCACATGATTTGATGGGGATGTTGTTAGGGTGTGAGCTTAGGTTGCTGTTTTACTTTGATGTAGTGCAGAGAGAACAACTCCTCAATAAAACCTTTTGTGTTTTTGTTTGAATTTACATGTGCAAACCACACCTTTTCTTTCTGTGTAAAATCCAGAACCCCTAACATTGTTAGGGCATTACAAAACCAACCTCCAAGTCACCCAGGACAACTGGTGGACAGCACTGTGTGACAGGATCTCACTATTAGCTCTAACTGTCAGCCTAAAGAGAACAGAACCAGGGTGTATGTAGATATGGGAGTCTTGAGATCCTTCTATGAAGACTTGAGATCTGCAAGTGGACCTTCCTACCAATGGAATCGCCTCTGATTGAATAGATTTGATTTGATTTATTTGATTTGATTTATTATTGTCACATGTATCAGGATACAGTAAAAAAGTATTGTTTCTTGCATGGTATACAAACAGAGCATACTGTTCATAGAGAGGGAAACGAGAGAGTGCTCGTTTGTAGCGTTACAGTCATTGCTAGGGTGTAGAGAAAGATTAACTTAGTGCAAAGTAGGTTGATTCTAAAGTCTGATGGCAGCAGGGAAGAAGCTGTTTTTGAATAGAGAATGATTAGGTGGAGAGGGATGCTGGTAGCTCACTCTGACGCCGGTAGGGGAAGAAGTGTGAGCCTCCCAGTCTGTAATGTGGCACATTCACATTGTGTCTATTTCAAAGGATAATATTTTTCTGAACAAGTGATAATAGACGTTATCTGGTTAGTCACGCGACCGCAAGAGGCTAACATTAAGAATCACTGTAATGAAGTATGAGGCTGAAATAAGTTACAGCCAAGAAGAACGTGCAGTATTTTAACTTGACCAATTCTGGATGCTCTCTGAATTGAAAGATGCCAATTCTTTTGAGAAACAATTTTTTTTCAACACTGTGACTCATTCTGTAAATATCTGTTTGGTTGATGTTAAATTAATTCCAGCAACAATATGTGCCTGATTATCATTTGACTCATGGCATAACATCCAATTCGAATGCATCTTCTCATTTGGAATAAAAAGATTGTTGTTTCATAGGCTTAAATCAGATAGAAGATAAGATCTGAAGCAGCTTAAATACATGTTTTCAAGAATGCTGACCTTTGACTTCAAGTTAGCATTTTGAAATGGAGCGCCTTCTGCGGTTAGAAGAGCCATAGACATGATACAGCACAGAAAGGAGGCCATTGGGCCCACCTTGTCCATGCTGACCCAAAGACGACCAGGTGCCCTTTCCAATCCCATCTTCCTGTACATGGAACAATTGATGACGGAAATCCAATTCTAGTAAAAATAATGCAAATAGAGTCAGCCTTAACTCATTAGCAGCACTCTCCCCTCTGCGATGGCAGTTTCAGTATACAAGCCCCACTAAGAAGATGTGGGAGGTGATTTTCGGTCTGCATTCGCCTCAAGACCGGAAAATCCTGCCTGATGTCAACGGACCTTCACATGGTCCGTTTCCCGCCCGGTACAATTCGCGTGGCGGACGGGAAAATTCTGTAGGTGATCTTACCAAACAATTCTATCCAGTACTGAGGGAGTGCTGCGTTGTTGGAGGCAGTAATCTTCAGATGAGATGTGAGGCCTATCTGCCCTCCGGAGTAGCCATAGCAGTATCCGATGGTGAGCGGAGGAGTTCTCCTGGTCAACACTAATTCCCTGAACCAACACCCAAAACTGATTACTTATTTCATTGCTGTTTGTGGGATCTTGCTTTGCACCAATTTGACATACCTCTTTTTAACAATATGACAGTGAATATATTTCAAAAGTACTTCATTGGCTCAAAAGCATTTTGGGATGCCCTGGGTTTGTATAAATGCCAGTGACAAACTAGGAAGCGCAGGAAGGGGAACTGGCTCTTCAAATTCTCACAGCCTCACTGTTACTGCCAGACTTTTGATTGGAGACAGCACGGATTCTTGGCCATAACCCTACTACTGGAGCAGTGAAAGCTGTTATCCTCAGCAACATATTGATAGAACTTCCTCTTGGTGGCAAGGTCAAGTTAAATCACCACTTGCAAAATACCTGGAACACCAGTTTGGTGGGCAAAACACAATGTGGTTTCCTCCCATGGTGAAGGTCTAAATGCACAACAATATTATCTGTTATATAGGTGGCAGCAAAAATACTTGGTACTCCTTACGAGTAACGCATCGAGCATTTTAATCACAGCGCGTTCCAGAACTGCTGAATAAGTTGGCTCTACTGGCTCTGTTCTCACATCCTACTTATAGATAGAGGAGGACTTCACTAGCTGCTCACTTCATCTTATTAAGAAAATTGCCAAGGATGAAACAACGGGCTAACTGGCGGCTTTTAAATTCACTTCTCACATTTTGGGGTATCATGGCTGTATCATGCAGGCAGAAAACGAGCAGAAATTTGTGGTTTTGATGTTGTGAGTTGAGCTGGACTAGACTTGGAAATTTGACAAAAACCAAACAAATATATAGGCAAAATATTGTTTGGAAACCACAGCCCAGCAACACAATAGCCTGCATTGCAGTACAGGCACAATAGCAGCACAAACCAAGTTGTGCAAGCCACAGTAACACATTTAGTTCAGTTTAGTTTAGTTTATTTTATTTATTAATGTCACAAGTAGGCTTACATAAACACTGCATTGAAGTAACCGTGAAAAGCCCCTAGTCGCCACACTCCAGTGCCTCTTCGGAGAATTTAGCATGGAGGAGAATTTAGCAGGGAGAATTTAGCATGGCCAATGCAGCCAACCAGCACTTCTCTTGGACTGTGGGAGGAAACCGGAGCACCTAGAGGAAACCCAAGCAGACACGGGGAGAACACGCAGACTTCACACAGACAGTGACCCAAGCTGGGAATCGAACCCTGGTGCAGTGAGGCAGCAGCACTAACCACTGTGCCACTTGCCAACCGTTGCCATTTAGGTGCTTATTTTTACATTTGCAGTGACAAATTCCCGCATGTTAGAACTTCTGAATCTGAAGTTAAAAAAAGCTAGAGCACCCGCCTGCTTTAGAAAATTCACAAGTTCAAAGAATCCCTTCACATTAGACAGCAAGGTCCAAATTGTCTTCTGTGCCAGATAGGTCACCATTGCATATAAATGGGGGCGGGGGGAAACAGACTTTCAGTTTGCCTTGTCCAGACAGAGATCCCGCTGATCTGACAAATCAAATCACAATAGTGGGAAGCGTTGAGAAATAGTTCGAAAAGATTTTTATTTTTGAAAGTTCTGCTTCTGAGCCTTGTGTTGCTATTTCTGCCCCGTATCAGGAAGACACAGTATAAACAAAATCTGCATTATTGAATTTAACTTGGCACAAAATGCAGCATGAAGAGCATGAGCCTTTGATGTCTCTAAAGCTCAGTCACACAATTCTCTGATTATTTCTTTCAGTGGCCCTACACAGTTTCCAGGAAGTGAGACATAAATGCCAGCAGACCCACAAGAAGATAAAGTATGCCAGTAATAGAAAACGATAACAAAAGTGCAAGTCTCCTTTGATTAATACTTTTCTTTTCTTTACCCCTATATTGTCGACTGAGACTGTTAGGAATAGAAGGTGAATGCAGTTCTCAGTTCAAAAGCACATTCTTTTTATTCAGTCAACATTACTGCAAAGGTATCCAACCATCGTCCGTGGACCTGATCCAGCTACTGCCCCAATTTCAACTGTTGGTGGAGAAGTTTCTCACTGTGTAAAAAAAGCAAGCTCTCCTCCCTCACTGTAAGACTTGTCTCAGTAGCGCTCTTGACTCTGAGTCAGCGAGTGGGCTGTGGGTTTAAGCCCCACACCAGACACTTAGGCTGACAACTCAGTGCAATACTGAGGGAGTGTTGTTGACTTAAAATGAAGTCATTTCTGCCACATGGGTGGCACGGTGGTTAGCACTGCTGCCTCACAGCAACAAAGACCTGGGTGTGATTCCAGATTAGGTCAATGTTTGTGTGGAGTCTGTACGTTATCCCTGTGTCTGCGTGGGTTTCCTCCGAGTGCTCCAGTTTCCTCCCACGGTCTGAAAGATGTGCTGGTTAGGTGCGTTGGCCATGCTGAATTCTTCCTCAGTGTACCTGAATAGGCACCGCTATGTGACGAGTAGGGGATTTCCACAGTAACTTCATTGCAGTCTTAATGTAAACTTACTTGTAGCACTAATAAATAAACTTAAGCTCAGGTGGATGTAAAAGATCCCATGTTACTAGAGGTGCAGGGGTGTTCTCTCAATACTTGTTCCCCAATCAACATCATTAAAAACAATTATCTGGGCAAACGTCACACTGCTGTTCATGAGCCCTTCCTGTGCATAAATTGGTCTGCAGATTTCCTACATTGCAACAGTGTACAAAACTGTGACACAGATTTCAATGCAGTTGAATGTGAGGGCATTTACTTTGGATTACATATGGGAAATATTGCACAGAAACAAGCCCAATTTGGCCCCCATGTTGATGTTTATGCTCCACTCGAGCCTCCTCCCATCTTTCCATGTTTAAATTGATCATTGTAATCCCCTATTCCCTGCCAATATACTTGCCTTGTTTCTCCTTCAATGCATCAATACCTTTCCCTGTGATAGCCAGTGACACATTCTCACCATTTTTCAGGTGAAGCGGTTTCCTTAGGATTTCTTGGTGATTATCTTTTGCTGATGGCCTCTAGTTATGCTCCTCCACACAAGAGGAAATATCCACACGATCAACATCTTTCATTACTGTAAAGGTCTCTCTTAATTCACTTCTCAGTCTCTTTTAAACCCAAGGGAAAAGAAAGACATGGCCTGTCAATCCTTTTATATATGTACCCACGCATTTCTGGTATCACAGAATCCTACAGTGCAGAAGGAGGCCATTCAACCCATCGAGTCTGCACCCATTCCTCAAAAGAGCATCTCACTTTGGCCCTATTCCTGCAACCCCACATATCTATCCCGCTAATCCCCCTAACCTATGCATCTTTTGATACTAAGGTACAACGTAGCATGGCCAATCCACCTAATGTGCACATCTTTGGAGGAAACCGGAGCACCTAGAGGAAACCACACAGACACGGGGAGAATTGTGCAAACTCCACACAGACAGTCACCCAAACTGGGAATCAAACTCGGGTCCCTGGCACTGTGAGGCAGCAGTGCTAACCACTGTGCTACCGCCCTTGTAAACATGCTTTTCTGCTCTCCGTACTTCCATATCCTTATGGTAATATGATGACCAGAACTGCATGTACTGCTCTTATTGTGGAATAACCAAGGTTCCATACAGCTTCCCTACTTTTCATTTCTATCCCTGTAGAAATGATCCCTGATGCTTGGTTTGAAGGAAGGGGGGATCAGGATATTGAACTTGATGATCAGTCATGATCAAAATGAATGGTGGAGCAGGCTTGAAGGGCCAAATGACCTACTCCTGCTTCTAGTTTCTATGTTTCTGTGTTTGATTTTTATAGCCTAGCTAACCTGAGATGCAACTTCTAGTGACTAGTACATTTGTACTCAAGAACCCCTTTTGTTCCTTTACCACACATACGCTTGCACTTTCAAAGTATTAAGTAACCTCCTTATTATTCCAACTAAAATATACTGTATCTCATTTACCTTTGTTGAACTTCATTGTCCAATGATTTTCCCACTCTGCAAATTTAATAGTATTTTCTTGCCAATTATTGCAGACATTCTTGGTGCTAACTGTCTTCCCTCCCCTAAATTTGGTCTCAAATTTATAAATTGTGGTTTTTATTCCAAAGTGAACAGTAGTGTTCCTAGTGCTAATCTTTGTGAAACACCACTTCTCACCTTCTGCCATTCCGATGAGCTACCCCTTATTCGCACTTTCTGTTTTCTACCTTCAAGTCAGCGAGCAATCCATTTGTTATCTAATTCCACATTGTCCAATTACATTCATTAATCTACTATGGGTCAACTTATCAAAGGCTTTTTGAAAATCCAAATAAATAAAATACACTGCATTACTCTTCACCTCCTCAAAGAATTGTGACAATGCCAGTGCAATTGATACATATTTATGTTTCTGTAGAATGTTTAAAATTTCAGCTTTATTCTACAGACAGTCGGTGTATCTGACAAACATCTAGCTCAAGAGTTGAAATCAAGTTCATTACTCGCTTCATCTAGGAATTTGTTACTTTGGTAGAGCTAATGGACTTTTGTTTACAGAAAAGGTTCCTTGGGAAGTTGATTGACAAGATCATGTGATAATGTGGTTAAGGCACAGAGCTGGGTCTGCAGGAGAGAGAAAGAAGCTTTTGTAGTTTGGAGTTGGAGCTTTTGTTGGAAATTGTTTGAAGATCGGGGCTTCTGCCAGCTACGCTGAAACTCTTATCCCTCTCAGAACGCCATCTACTCTTACCATGGCAATTATATCTGTAATTGCTAATTATGTTTAAAGTTGCCTTTGAGTATGTAAGAGGACTGTTGCTTATTTGGAACTGAAACAGTGATAAGTTAGAAATTAAAATTGTTTCCTTTCATTTTTATGTAATGTTCAACTGTTAATGGTTAAGCTTTTTCTTTTGTTAGAGTTATACTTAAATTGTGTTGTCAATAATGATTGTTTTGATATAAAAATCCCTATTTTGTCAGTGGGATAAATCATGGAAATGAAGTAACCTTTCCTCACATTTTTGCCAAAAGGAAAACCTGGCTTCCCCATATAACCTGAGGTTCTGTCTTGTACTTGAACAGAATTTAGTAAAGTGTGTCAAGCGAGTCTTTCTGTTTTGAAATTCATGCTGAATGTTCTTTATTATATTTCTTTGATTTTAAATGTCCTTCTAACCCCTCCTTTAGTAGGAATTCTATTATTTTTCAGATCACTGATGTTGAAGCTGACTGGTCTATAATTTCCAGGGCATGTTCTGTCCCCCTTCTTAATTATAGGACTTACATTTATTTTCTGTCAGTCTTCTGGCACCGCATGGCACGCAGAGGTGGCGCGGTGGCACAGTGGTTAGCATTGCTGTCTCATAGCACCAGGGACCTGGGTTCAACTCCTGGCTTGGGTCACTGTCTCAGTGGAGTTTGCATGTTCTCCTTGTGTCTGTGTGGGTTTCCTCCGGGTGCTCCGGTTTCCTCCCACAGTCCAAAAGCTGTGCTGTTTAGGTGAACTGGCCATGCTAAATTCTCCCTCAGTGTACCTGAGCAGGTGCTGGAGTGTGGCGGCAAGGGGATTTTCACAGAAACTGCACTGCAGTGTTAATGTAAGCCTACTTGTGACTAATAAATAAACTTTACCTTTACGCCTTTTTCTAATTTTCTATTAAACACATGTAGTAATGCCTCTGCTGTTCTTCCCCTAGATTCTTAAAACAAATGTGGATGCGATCCAACTGGACAAAGGTTCCTGCTCTCTTTGCGTTCGTTTTGTCTATTAAACACATCCCCTTTTAAAATTTTAAATGCACTTACCTCATTCCTCATCTCATTGCGCAATGTCGTATCTATCTGTTCCATCTCCCTGGTCAATATTGAAGCAAAGTAATTATTTAATATTTCTGTCATTTCTCTGTAATCAATTGTATTTTCCTGTCTATTCCTTAAAAGTGCTTTGCTCATCACAGTTGAACTCGGGCAGGAATTTCCAGTCTTGGGGGCGAGTGTCAAGTCTGACCCTGCAGTCTGGATGAATAGCTAGGGTAGGATCTCCATCCCGAACTCCAGAGGCAGCCCCAGGCATTGTTCAGGTGAGTCCCGATATCTGCGTGCCATGTTGTTGTGAACAGGTTTGACAATAGTGTGCTTTCTCACTGGTGCCATGGAGAATAGGGTGTAGATCATTGAACCTTTATCTGCATCCCATTAGCAGGATGCAAATAAGTTTCATGCTGGTCTGAAATTAGTTTCCCAATCTGCAATGGCAGGCAGCAGTGGAAAATCTCACTGAATATTCACAGTGGCATAAAATTGATCTTTGGTCCCCTCACCAAATTCTTCCACTCTGCCTGTCATTGAATCCATTGGCAAGGGCTTGGGAGGACTCCACCCTGAGGAACAGTCTTGTATATCTCCATATAGTCATGTTCATCCCATAAACCACTAAATATTCATGCAGCCCTACATCATTCTTCAGCAATCATTCCTCAGCCAGTCATAACCAACGTGCAATTCCCTCTGAAAACAAGCAGAACATAAATAGTTGCAGCAGATTAAAAAAAGGGAAAGGCCGGAATTCCTGCGTTCACGCCGGCAGGATTCTCTGGTCCCATTGGAGGCGCACCCCCTGCCATGGTTTTTCCGGTGGTGTAGGGTGTCTTCAGTGAGTGTTGGCATTGACAGCGGTGGGACCAGAGGGTCCTGCTGCCAAGACAAATGCCAAGGGGAGGTCAGAGAATCTCACCCCAAAATGAACAGCACCTTCATGTGCAAGGACAAGAAAAATGAAACAATCATACAAAAGGTTAAATATCGGTGCAGTGTCGTGTCTGAGAAACACAGCAAAGCCAACTCAATACGTTCATCAAACACCCAACAAGATTCTTCAGCTTTAGAGCAACATTTCTCCAGCGTGGGTTTGTAAATCTCGGACTCACTTCCTCAAAAGGTGATCAGCCAGATCAACTGAAAGTTTCAGAACTGGGGGTGAAAGATTTTCATGAGGCAAGGGCATATCAAGGGTTACAGGACCAAGCTGGGTGGACAGAGTAAAGATCAATGATGATCTTGTTATATAGTGGAAACAGTTCAGATGGGTGAATGGTCTCCTCCTATTCCTATGTTCCATAGAAACGTAAAAAATAGGAACAGGAGGAGGCCATTCAGCCCTTCGAGCCTGCTCCGCCATTCATCACAATCATGGCCGACTGTCCAACTCAATAGCCTCATCCTGCTTTCTCCCCAGAACCTTTGATCCCGTTCACTCCAAGTGCTATATCCAGCCGCCTCTTGATCACATTCAATGTTTTGGCATCAACTACTTCCTGTGGTAATGAATTCTACAGTCTCATCATTCTTTGGGTGAAGAAATGTCTCCTCATCTCCATTCCACAAAAGCAGCAATCATACATGGTTTTTGAGTGTAGCCATTACCTGCCTCATGTTTTGATGCACAAACACGATGGGTGGAATTTCACGATTTCTTTTCCAAGTGTTGTCTCAGGCAGGAAAAGCAGAGGGCAGCCCGCACGCTCCTTTGCTGCTTTTCCCATCATGTTTTCAATGACTTTGAAGAATAAAATGGAAAGGATGGGTCCCATGACGTCACACTGATTGGAGCAGGTTCTGAATGTGCCTGCCCTGCCAGGAACCGTGACCCCCCCGTCATATCATGAAAGCAGGAATAAAAATAAAATGAAAGGAGAAAGACCTCACTCCATGGACACAGGATCCATCGTCCCACAAGGGACACCCACTCCACAGACATGAGACCCCCTTCCCCTCTGGGAATGCACCCCATAGACATTGTTCCCAGCAGTGCCAAGGGACAGTGCCAGGTTACTGCTCGGGTATGAACCTCTACTCTTTGGGAGTTGTAGTTAGTCCATTGTCTGACAAGTCCCCATTTCGCCAGACCTGTTGTAAACCCTGCTGATGACAAGGAGGATAATGCAGTGGGAAAACCCACAAAGTGTATTTAAATTATGCAAGTTGGGTTGCTTAGCATTCATGGTGAGAACCTCCTTGCATTATTGACGGGGAAGGGGATGGGTGGGACAATCTCAACGGGAATTCCTGGCAGCACAAATACCATTAGGGAATTCCCTTTGGATTCTCCATCTCCGCTGATATTTCCACCTGCTGAAAGTGTGTGCGGAAATCTCTCCCCCTCCAATAGAAGATATATTTCCATTTCGTACAAAATAACCCTCATAATCATTTAAAGAGCCCTCAGCATCTATACAGCTCAGTGCAACAACTCACAGTGCAGCTTTCCCACTAAAGCATGGTCTGTGTACCTCAGGGTTGTATATTTAATTCAGGGCATCTTACCATGAGTACAGGAGGTTTTAGAAATTTGTATGCGCAGGTTTGCAGATACTGAGTCAGGGGGCACAGTCAGTTGTAGAAGTGGGAGCAGGAAGGTACAAAGGGACATAGACTGATTAAGTGAGTGGTCAAACCTGTCAGAGATGGAATTCGATACGGAGAATATTTGCCTAATGGTGAGAAATGACGAGCAAAGGAATGTAGGAATGAACGAGCATAGTCATGTATACAATGCAGTGGCACAGTGGTTAGCACTGCTGCTTCCCAGCACCAGGCCCTGGGTTCGATTCCCGGCTTGGGTCACTGTCTGTGTGGAGTTTGCAACTGTGTCTGCATGGGTTTCCTCCGGGTACTCCGGTTTCCTCCTACAGTTGGAAAGACGTGCAGGTTGGTGCTAAATTCTCCCTCAGTGTACCCAAATAGACGCCGGAACATGATAACTGGGGGATTTTCACAGTGACTTCATCGCAGTGTTAATATAAGCCTGCTTGTGCCTCTAATCAATAAATTAAAAATGCTGGAAGTTAAACAAAAGACTCATGGAATGTTGATTAGGAGGCTGGAACTCACAAGAGAGGGAACTGCACAGAGTCTGGACTGAGTTTAAACGGGTGTCTTAATGAAGATGCTTAAAATGAAATGGGTATTTGATAAAAGCAAATTACTGTGGATGCTGGAATCTGAAACCAAAAGAGAAAACGCTGGAAAATCTCAACAGGTCTGGCAGATACTCTGCTAGGTATTTGATAAGATGGATTTAGAGAAACTGTCACCTCTGGTAGAGGAATTCAAATAACAGGACATCATCTGAAACTTTGTGTGAGGCTGTTATGGAGTGAAACCAGGAAACAAAGGGAAGTGGAAACCTGGAACTTACTCCCCCAACAAGGCAATGGATGCTGAGTCAACTGAAATGTGCGAGACTGAGATTTTGTTTGTCAGGTAAGGGTCCCAAGGGCAATGGGTGAAGGTGAGCCACTGAAGTTGGGGGATAGGTCAGCCATGGTTTAGCTGAATGGTGCAACCTGATTGAAGAGTCGAATCTTTCCATCTCCTGTTCTTATTCCTATTTAAGGATAAATACCAGGTGGTTGCATCGTTGTTGTAGATTAAAATATTACAAGGCACGGGTATGATAGAGTGACATAATAAGCAGAGTGTGTGACCTTGGTAAGGCAAGAAACTTTAGTAGATAATTTGACCCTATAACCAGTAGGTTTAGCTATTGATTAACTCAGCACAGAGCAGCACCAGTACCCAAAGCTGGAGTTGAGTTTTGTTATTTGCTGAAGGACAGACATGCATGTGCTCATCAAGGCAAGAGATGATCATCTTGGGGAAGCTTGTTTGCTCTTTTGAAGCAGTCAACATAACAAGTATTCTGATTCTTACTGCAATACAGATCAGACACAGTATAGCACTGCTCCCTGGCTGTACAAATGACCATCTGAAGGCAGTTACGACTGCACCACTACCAGATTCCTATTCCATCTTTCTCCTCACACCCAAATTTGAAGGTAATTTTGCCTTTGGCCATTCGGAAAATTAACTCAGTTTGCTTTATTTCCAAACTTTAAAAGAATCTGAGCAAACCACATGCAATTGTGGAATTGTTATAATGGAGAACTAGACTATTTCGTCCATTGAATCTGCGCTTCCATTGCTACAGCTTAATGTAGAAACATAAAAGACAGGCTATGCCAAGTTAAAAGGTTCCAAAATCAATGAAGATAAATGGCTGACAAGAAATCAGGACTGGAAAACATGAGGATAGTACAAACTCAAGAGAAATGAATGTATCTGGGTTATGGTAGTAGGAAAGAGATTCCAAAATGCAATCCTTTCAAATTTTAATTGTCACAAATTATAACTTCATTCTCAATGGTCAATGCACTGTGTGTCATTGTCCAGAACAGCTGTGATAGCTTGTAACCTTTCTAACTGTTGAAGCATACTGTACAATGGGTGACATGGTGGCACAGTGGTTAGCACTGCTGCCTCGCAGTGCTACAGACCCAGGTTCAATTCCGGCCTTGGGTCATTGTCTGTGTGGAATTTGCGCAATCTCCTTGTGTCTGCGTGGGTTTCCTCCGGGTGCTCCGGTTTCCTCCCACACATGGTTGATTGGCCATGTAAAATTGCCGTTTAGTGTCAGGGGGATGAACAGGATAAATATGTGAGGTTATGGGGATAGGGCCTGGTGGGATTGTTGTCAGTGCAGACTCATTAGGCCAAATAGCCTCCTTCTGCACTGTATGGATTCTAGGATTCTATGATGTGCCCTCCCAAGCTAGAATGTTAGCATGATGATGGGCCCTTCACAGATGTTCAAGGCATTTCATTCCCTTGTTGACAGTAATCCTTCAACATAAGAAGATGCTATGTCAAAGGAAAGATGATGGGGAGATGTGACAAACAGATGAGAGGGTGGGGCAAAGGGAATGATAATCAGTTGTTCCAACTGAAAGTTCATCTGAGAACCAATCTCCTGGAAATTCAAGCACAAGAAGCTTATCTAAAATTGCCTCCTTTACGGGACCCTCACTTCAACCAAAACATCAACTCACTTAAGAAACTACAGGCATACTGCAAAAGAAACTGAATCAATCATAAATTGTATTTTTTTTCCTCATCTATGTCTAATCCTTGTGTTAGCAATTGCATGAGTGAGTCAAATTCGTGAAATGTTACATTTTAAACCCTTGGGGCAAATGTGTGATAATGAATAACCTTTCTTATTTTCAAATTAACAAAAGAAGAATTATTTAAGTTGGGACAATCCTTCTGAGAGCAAGAAAACACATATTCCCAACATACAAAACATATTAATCATGTGCAGTAAGGAAACACATGCTGCCTGTGTCAGTGGAATAATAACACACAATCTCCACTATTGTCTAGACCTGTTGGAGGACTGACTTCCTTTACCTGAAAAGCCATCTCTGATATCCAAACTCAAAATGTTGGCTCTATTCTCTCTCCACAGATGCTGTCAGACCTGCTGAGCTTTTCCAGCATTTTCTGTTTTTAAGCCCGTCTGAAGTTAAAGTTTATTTATTAATGTCACAATTAGGATTACATTAGTATTGCAAAGAAGTTACTATGGAAATCCCCTACTCATGAGGGAGGATAGGTAGGTTACATGTTGGAACACTGGTGTTGCATTGTACTGGCATCTTTATAGGCGAGGTATTTAAACATTTAGGGAGCAGTATGATGACTAGATCTTTATTTTGTAAAGTCTGTTCCAGATAAGCGAGCTGCTTCAAAATCACACAGCCATCAAACAAACCAAAAACCTACCTCTATGTTGAGCATTTTCTTCACATTCCCTATATTTTTAGCTTGATAGCTCGGGTATTTAATGGCGCAATCAAACCAAAACAGACACAAAGGGTAGGATTTTCCAGCCGTGCTCGCTCCAAAGCAGGAAAAATCCCGCCCAAGGTCAATGGACTTTTGCATAGTCCATGTCCCACCTGCTACAATTCCCACGGCAGGTGGGACGGGAATATTCCACCTGAATTGTCTTAGTCCGTGTTCAGAAAGTTAAAGCTCTGTCCAGATCAGGTTATCAACCAATTCATATTCCTTACAAGGTCGCTTGCCAAACAAAGTTCAAAGCCAAGTAATCAAACACATTTTCTCTCAATTCTCATTCTGCTGCCAGCACACTGACAGCCCCAACTTGTATTTTTCTGCAGACCCTTGGCCAGGCCTCTGCAGGGCCTCGACTTGACCTCTGCAGGCCTTCAGTCAGACCTCTGTAGGCTCTTGGTTAGACCTCTATAGGCCCTTAGCCAGGCCTCTGTAGGCCCTTGGCTAGGCTACAGCAAGCCCTTGGCCAGGCCTCTGCAGGCTCTCGATCAGATTTCTACAGGCCCTCAGTCAAGCCTCAGCAGGCCCTTGGCCAAATCGCTGTAGGCTCTCAGTAAAACCTCAGTAGGCTGTCAGCCAGGCCTCTGTAAGCCCTCAGCAGGCCACTGTAGGCTCTCAGGCAGATCTCTACAGGCTCTCAGCTCAGCTGCATCTGCAGGCTCTCGGTCAGACCTCAGCAGGCCCTCAATCAAGCCTCAGTAGGCTGTCAGCCAGGCCTCTGTAGGCCCTCAGTCAGTTCTCTGTAGGCCTTCAGCTGGGCCTCTGTAGGCTCCCAGTCAGGCCTCTGTAGACCCACAGTCAGGCTTCTGTAGGCCTTCAGCTGGACCGCTGCAGGCTTTTGGTCGGGCCTCTGTAAGCCCTCAGTCAGATCTCTATAGGCCCTCTGCCAGGCTGCTGCAGCCCTCAGGGATGACTGTACAAACACCCTTATTTTATATCTATCCCTGATTCCTATTCCTGTTTCAGTGTGGTGCCTTTTGGGAAACCTCGTACATGTGACCTGCTGCCTAGTTCTGACTGAGAAGAAGTGTGTAGAGAGGTACCCCCCATTCTAAGGTCAATCCACTGCTGTGTTACAATTCCAATTGCACCCTTTGCTCTCAAATTCTAACTCTCTATAAAATCCATTCCAAAGAGGGATACTGTTCGCACATCTGGAGAACTTCATCTTTGCTTGGCCCAGAATTTGTGGATTCACTCTACACCTTCAATCCCTTTCTTTCTGATGTAAATTTACTTTATTCTTCTATGAATACTGCTCTGGTAGTTGCTTTTCCCACCTTTCCTCTGTGTTCTGTTTAAAGATACCGTCCTATGCACTTTCAATTCTCTCTGCATCTCCTGTTGTGATCAAATCACAATGCACAGATTTCCGTTTTGGAACTCCTTATCATCCTTATTGCTTCCTTCCTCCCATAACCTTTGGCTTTTTAACATAGACATTTAGCATCACCTAACCTGTGCCTCTTGATCCAACGTGTCTTCACATGATAAATTACCCCCTTTCCGTACTAATTTCCCAGAATACCGACTGCTACTTCCAGGGTTTTGCTGTTCTGGAAATGAGTGCAGTCCCTTGGCCTTATTTGCATGGCTGCCAATTCCAATTGTTGATCACCACCCACTTTCTCCTTCTGTTTGACATTTATGAAAAGCTTCACTGTTTTTATCCTGCTGAGTAACTGTAAGATCCTTTCTGGGACATCTCTGTAGGCCGACATGGTGGCACAGTGGTTAGCACTGCCGCCTCACAGTGCCAAGGATCTGGGTTCGATTCCTGGCTTGGGTCTATGTGGAGTCTGCATATTCTCCCCGTGTCTGTGTGGCTCTCCTCCAGGTGCTCCAGTATCCTCCCACAGTCCGGAAGCCATGCTGGTTAGATGTATTGGCCATGCTATATTCTCCCTCAGTGTATCTGAACAGGCACCGGAGTGTGGCGACTAGGGGATTTTCATAGTAACTTCATTGCAGTGTTAATGTAAGCCTACTTGTTACACTAATAAATAAATTTAACTTAAACTGAAATGAATGGAAATCCAGGACAGTTTGCTTCAATCTCTGTTGGTTCAGTTGGACATGATGTAAGCCAGCCACTTGCAATTGTAAATGAAGTTTGAAGTGTCACAAAATCTGTAATCATTTGCGATCTCATTTTAATTACACACGTGAAAACATTTTCAGTCTTTAATGTACACACACACACACACACACACAGTGCCTTCATCGCCGTGTTAACGAAAGCCTACTTGTGACAATAATAAATAAACTTTTCAAACTTCAAACTGTACCAAGTCAAAAAAATTTATCCTCATAATCATTAGTTTAGCAATGAGGTGAAGTCATCACCATCCTTGGCAGTGTTTGTAGGAGTTGAATGTAAAATGAAAGTTGATAGTACCGTGGTGACCAGAATCTTGCTATAGTCCAGGTGATGTTATTCTTTTACACTTTGCAGTCTTGGTGGTGAATTCCACCAGTGGGCCATGGCCATTTATCTTGTATCTTTTTAAATTAAAAATGTTGGACACGATTTTCTCGGCCCGCTGTGCTGCTTGAGAATGTCAGTGGAGGGGTTGAAATGATAACTACTTTCCCAGCCTGTTTTATATGGCGTAATCAGCCTTGTGCCAGGAAACAATGCAAGGGCTGATTTCTCATCTTCCTAGAAGGGACAGCACCGTGGCACAGTGGTTCGCACTGCTGCCTCACAGTGCCAGGGACCCGGGTTCGATTCCTGGTTTGGATGGCTGTCAGTGTGGAGTTTGCACATTCTCCCCATGTCTGAATGGGTTTCCCCCGGGTGCTGCAGTTTCCTCCCCCAGTCCAAAGACGTGCGGGTTAGGTTGATTGGCCATGCTAAATTCTCCCTTAATGTCAGGGGGTTAGCAGGATAAATAAGTGGGGATAAGGCCTGGATGGGCTTGTGATTGATGCAGACTCGATGGGCCAAATGACCTTTTTCTGCACTGTAATGTGCTTTTCTAATATTGAAACGATGATTTGAATATTATTAGCGAGCCCAGGATAGTATCGACCAGACTCACTAATGTTTCCCACTCTGCTGGGGGAGGTTCCCACCAGCAGTCTTTAAAGCTGGTTCCCAGCAATGGGAGCCAGATGTGATGGCCTCACTGATGGGGGGGCAGAGGCTACTGAGGCCTCCCCCGCAACCCCCACCACTGCCCCCCACCCCCCCCCCCCAATCCCGGGAGGTTGGGGATAATGGTTGGGGTGGCCCTTGGGCAGTGCCAGCACTTAGTTTCTTCTTGTGAAAATCGTCTCAACATGACTGTATATACCTTACTGTTGAATTAAGTGAAAGCCTGCACCTTGTAGCGAATTGAATCCAGTTTGGAATTAGCCCGGATCCTCATCCTCCGATCTCTTACCAAAACTTCAATAGATATTCAGCTGAAACCCCAGAGAAATTACATAAACGGCCTTGCATTTTATTTGAATACAGCAGTGATCATCAACAGGATTATCCACCTCCGTGGAACAACCTGTCAAACTGATTTCATACAAAACAAACATGACCGCGCTGTAAATCATTATTCAGGAAGCTCAGTATTCACAAACCTTAGACAGGATGCCAGGCTGGGCCTACAGGTCTGTCGCAGGCCTACAGAAATTAAATTTAACAGTCTAAATGCTAGGAGCAAGATTTTGAATGCTGAACCTCAGGAATTTAAATTGAAGAAAGATTAATATTCAGCACGTTCACTACGACTCTCACCAATTTCTATAGATGCACCATAGAAAGCATTCTTTCTGGTTGTATCACAGCTTGGTATGGCTCCTGCTCTGTCCAAGACTGCAAGAAACTACAAACGGTTGTCCATCACTCAAAACAGCCTCCCATCCATTGACTCTGTCTACACTTCCCGCTGCCTCGGAAAAGCAGCCAGCATAATTAAGGACCCCACACACCTCGGATGTTCTCCCACCAAAGATACAAAAGCCTGAGATTACGTACCAACTGACTCAAGAACAGCTTCTTCCCTGCTGTCGTCAAACTTTTGAATGGAGCTACCTTATATTAAGCTGATCTTTCTCTACACCCTAGCTATGACTAACACGGCATTCTGCACCCTTTCCTTTCCTTCTCCTTAATGTACTCTATGAACGATATGCTCTGTCTGTATAGTGCACAAGATGTATTCATGAATAGGGAGGTAATAGGGGAATACGGTCCGAGTAAGGGTAAAAGGTTATTTTTGAGGTTAGTTAGGGCATTATGATTGGCACAGCCTCGGAGGGCTGAAGGGCCTGTTGGTGTGCTGTACTTTTCTTTGTTCTTTGAAGCAATACTTTTCACTGCATACCAATATAGGGGACAATAACAAATCAAATCAGTTCAAATCAAAATACATATAAATACACAGGACATAAAAACCAGCCCTTAATGAAAACATCTTCAATCTTCAGGTCACTTTGAAAGCCGAAATGCTGTGTTCTGCTGCTCCAGGAGTGAACCTTCTGCCTGAAAGCAAATAGCCAATCACCCCAAGTGTCCTTCACCAACACCTAACATAACAAACTGTGTTGTTAAACTTAATCCCAAACAAATGCTTTTAACTTGAGGCGGTGTGAAGCAGTACAAGAATTCTTGTCACTGGCCAGGCTGATGATGCCCTTTTATGTGCAAAGCAGCAATTGAGGGAGAAATCTAACACCGTCCTCACTCGCACAGAAGTGAAATAGTTTTGTCACCAATCACTGTGCGCGACAGTGGAATCAGTTCCCTCCTGTAAACTGATACTGAAACACTTGCAAAGCCAGACAACTGTTCCCCTGCGGCTTGTTCACAGTGAACCAAAAGCAAGAAATGATGTTTGCTGGGCCGGTTAACCAACCTTTTTAATTAAATCGCACAAAGTAAGTGCGCCCCCCCGCCCCCCAGCCACTGGACACAATCGAAGGAAACATTTCTAAACGGTAGGAGTTACATTGCCACGCTCATGAAAATATGCACCAGGACAAAGGAGTGACCTGGTTATAATCGTCAGTCACTTTTCTGGTGGTGCTATAACCGAGAGTGACATTCCTTTCTTTAATGAAAAGGGCAGAGAAAGCTTGCTTCTTCCCGTAACTAATGAATCACTAACGTAATTGTATGCCCAGAAACTGCACGTCATTAATTACTGAGTCAAACAGGCAGTCTCCTGGTCTTTGTTAAAAGAAGATTTCATCGCCTTGAGATGAGTGGGTGGGAGAATTGGTGTGTGGCATGGAACTGTGGTATGTTAGAATCTAGCCACAGATAGTGGGTGCAGTAGGACAGTGGGAAGCCTAAGAAAAGGGGGCACTGACCATGGACCTAGCTTTTCTGATCCACGCATATGGAAGTAAAATTCAAACATTTATGAACTGACTTGGAGACTCACTCTTGGTTACGAATCCAGCTTTCACCAACATGTACAATGTCTCAACAACTACAATGATGCACTCAGCTAAGAGTAAGAATGTCATGATTAAAAAATAAAATGATGTGGAGATGCCAGTGTTGGCTTGGGGTAAACACAGTTAAAAGTTTCACAACACCAGGTTAAAGTCCAATAGGTTTATTTGGTAACAAACTACAAATTTGCTACAAATAAGCCTGTTGGACTTTAACCTGGTGTTGTGAGGCTTCTTACTAAAAAATGAAACACAGAGGGGTGATTTTCCAGTCCCATCCGCCACAGGAATCGGAGTGGGCAAGAGGTAGACCCTGCAAAGGTCTGTAGACCTTGAGCGGGATTTTACAACCATAAAATCCCACCCAGAGGGTTCATTTGATTTATTTTTGTCAGTGGGTATTGGTGAGGTACAATGGAAAGTATTGCCTCTTGTATGCTATACAGACAAAAACATACCAGGTGGAATTTTCCCATCCCATCCACCACAGGAGTCGTAGCAGGCGGGACCCAGACCGTGCAAAGGTCTGGTGGCACGGCAGCACAGTGTTTAGCACTGCTGCCTCACAGTGCCAGGGACCTTGGTCACTTTCTGTGTGGAGTTTGCACATTCTCCTCGTGTCTGTGTGGGTTTTCTCTGGTTGCTCTGGTATCCCCCCACAGTCCAAAGATGTGAAGGTTTGGTGGATTGGCCATGCTAAATTGACCCTGGTGTCAGGGGGATCAGCTAGGGTAAATGTGTTGGGTTACGGGAATACGACTGGGTGGGATCGTGGTTGGTACAGACTCGATGGGCTGAATGGCCTCTTTCTGTACTGTAGGGTTTCTATGATTCTATGACTTTGGGCAGTATTTTCTGACTTTGGGACAGGAAAATCCCATCTACTGTTCGTAGAGTACATAGGGGAGAAGAAAAGGAGAAGGTGCAGAATGTAGTGTTGCAGTTACAGATAGGGAGAAGAGAAAGATCAGATATCAGGGATGAGGAAATGGCTGAGGCCTTAAATAAGTTTTTTGCCTCGGTCTTCACGGAGGAGGATGCAAATAGTTTGCCGGGTATTAAAGATAGGAGGATGGTAGGAGTTGAGGGCCTGAATGCAATCACCGTCACTAGAGAGGCAGTGCTTGATCAGCTAGCAGGACTGATGGTGGACAAGTCCCCGGGACCAGATGGAATGTATCCCAGGGTTCTGAAGGAAATGGCAGAAGTGATAGTAGATGCCTTAGTGATTATTTTCCAAACCTCGCTGGATTCCGGGGAAGTGCCGGAAGATTGGAAAACAGCTAATGTTACGCTGCTGTTTAAAAAGGGTAGCAGGCAAAAGGCAGGGAATTATAGGCCGGTTAGTTTAACGTCTGTTGTGGGAAAAATGCTTGAATCCGTCATCAAAGAAGAAATAGCGAGGCACCTTGAGAAGAATTGTTTGGTAGAGCAGACGCAGCACGGATTTATTAAGGGGAAGTCGTGTCTGATGAATTTATTGGAATTCTATGAGGATGTGACTAGTGCGGTAGACAGAGGGGAACCGGTGGATGTGGTGTTTCCCGATTTTCAGAAGGCGTTTGATAAGGTGCCGCACAAAAGGTTGCTTCAGAAGGTTAGGGGGCATGGAGTTGGCGGTAAGGTGTTAGCGTGGATGGAGGATTGGTTGTCTAATAGGAGGCAGAGAGTTGGTATCAATGGGTGCTATTCTGATTGGCGGTTGGTGACTAGTGGAGTGCCCCAGAGATCGGTGCTGGGGCCTCAGCTATTTACCATTTATATAGATGATCTGGAGGAGGGGGCTGAGTGTAGGGTGTCGAAATTTACTGATGACACGAAGATAAGTGGAAAAGCAAATTGTGCGGAGGGTGTGGGAAGTCTGCAGAGGGATCTAGATAGGCTAAGCGAGTGGGCGAGGACCTGGCAGATGGAGTACAATGTTAGCAAGTGTGAGGTTATCCACTTTGGCAGGAATAATATTAGGAAGGATTACTATTTAAAGGGAGAAAAGCTGCAGCACGCTACGGTGCAGAGGGACCTGGGTGTCCTTGTGCATGAGTCGCAAAAACCCAGCCTGCAGGTGCAGCAGGTGATCAGGAAGGCAAATGGGATGCTGGCCTTTAATAGCGAGGGGGATTGAATATAAAAGTAGGGAGGTCTTGCTGCAACTGTACAGGGCACTGGAGAGGCCGCAGCTGGAGTACTGTGTGCAGTTTTGGTCGCTGCACTTGCGCAAGGATATTTTGGCCTTGGAGGGAGTGCAGAGGACGTTCACAAGGCTGATACCGGAGATGAGGGGGTTGGACTATGAAGAGAGGCTGAATAGACTGGGTTTGTACTCGTTGGAGTTTAGAAGGATGAGGGGGGGGACCTTATAGAGACGTATAAGATAATGAAGTGGAGGGATAGGGTAGAGGTAGAGACATTCTTCCCGCTCAGAAAGGACAGCAGGACTAGAGGGCACAGCCTCAAGATAAGGAGGGGGGGGTCAGTTTATAACAGAGTTGAGGAGGAAATTCTTCACTCAAAGGGTGGTGAATCTCTGGAATTCTCTGCCCGTTGAGTGGTGGAGGCTGCCTCGCTAAATATATTTAAGACACGGGTAGATAGGTTTTTGGTAGGCAAGGGAATTAAGGGTTATGGGGAGAAAGCGGGAAAGTGGAACTGAGCCACTTCAGATCAGCCATGATTTTATTGAATGGTGGGGCAGGCTCGAAGGGCTAGATGGCCTACTCCTGCTCCTATTTCTTATGTTCTTATATTGCATTTGTATGTTCACTGTTTATTTCACCAACCACACCCCATGAATCATTGTAACCAAGCACAAAAGTTTGGTGGTTGAATCGTATCCTTGAATTCTTTGCTGGAACAAAAAGCAGTTCCTTTAGGGATTGGCTTCACATGTTTGAAAATATTGTGGTTCATACTCCACAGGAATGCAATGCTGGTTTTACTCTTTCGGAAAGCCACCCTGACTGGCGAGCGGTGATGTGATGTAATGCATGAACTGTCTGTCCAGGAGCGTGCTGCAAAACATTTGGAGCAATAAAGCATGGGGACACATGCATTCTGCATTAAAACATAATTCACTCTGCCAGACTACAATAAAACAGGGATAAACCATCATCATGTCATTGAGGTAGCTATAACGCTGGCATCTACCCAATAGTGTGAAAAATGACTCAAATATGTCCTGCCACAAACAGGATGACAAATCCAATCTGACCAGTTACAATCATCAGGAAATTGTCAACAGTGCTCTCAGTGGCGCTGACTCACCAGTTACCTACTCTCCAATGCTCAGTCTGAGTTTTTCTTTCTACTTGTCCCTGGGATGGTTCAGTGAAGACCATATTATCCCAATACCATTACAACCTTAGTCCATTGTTGACATCCTCCCATCCACAGACGTTGATGGAAATGCTGCAAATCCTTTGATATCAGGTGTCATTGTGGGTTGTTTGACCCAATCCATCACGCAAACCAGCCTCCCATCCATTGACTCTGTCTACATTTCCCACTACCTCGGCAAAGCAGCCAGCATAATTGTCTCTATAGCATGCAAAAAATAATACTTTTCACTGTATACTAATACATGTGACATTAATAAATCAAATCAAATCAAATGTTGCCTTAATTGTTGATAGCTGCATTGGCCATGCTAAATTCTCCCTCAGTGTACCCAAACAGGCACTGGAATGTGGCGACTAGGGGATTTTCACAGTAACTTCATTGCAGTGTTAATGTAAACCTGCTTGTGACACTAATAAATAAACTTTAAACTTTAACATCTGAACTCCAGAGGAGAATTGCAAATGTCGGTCCTTGCCATCGAGGCAGCATCTGAGTGTGGCAATAAAGGACTCCAGTAAAATTGAAATCAATGGGAATCAGAGGAATCCTCAGTCATATCACAGCTGACACAAAGCGAGTTGTTGTTGTTGTGGTCATTGGAAGCCAATCAGAGCAGTTTTCAAACATTACTGCAGGAGTTCCTCAGGGCAATGCCCTATAGCTAAATGATCTTCTCCAGTGACCCTCCCCACTTCATAAGGCTGGAAGTGAAGCCATTTGTTGATGATTGCACAGTGCCCAGTTCCATTCGCAAACTCCTGAGATAATGGAGCCAACTTTAACGCTTCGAAGTGAGTGGTTTTTGAGTGAGTTAAAATCTTGACCAATGAACCAATTCATGTCCATATTCAGCAAGACCAGGACAACATCCAGTCTTGCCCTGATAGCTCACAAGTAACATATATTGAGGATTGTCTGCACCAAGAGAGGGTACAATCACCTCCCGCTGGCAATTACCATTGTCAAATGCCCAACCATCTGCATTGTGTGGGTTGCCAATGCCCAGAAACATAACTGGACCAGTCACATGAACAACATTGTGCAGTGGCTACAAGGGAAAGTCAGAGGTTGGGTATTCTGTGGCAAGTGAGTCAACTCCTGATTCCCCAGAGTCCTTCCACTACTTTACAGGACACAATTCAGGAGTGTAATGGAATGTCCCTCATTCTCTTGGACGTGTACAATTGCAACAATGCTCCAGAAACTCAACACCATCCAAGCCAAAGCAGTCAGCTTTAACGTACTGTATCTATAATCTTGAACTTTCAATAATCCATCCACCATTGTCCTATTGTGACTGTAGAATGCACTATCTATCTGATTCACTGCAACCCTTCCTATACCCATAACAGCCACCACCCATTACCACAAGGGCAGCAGGTGAATGACACTATGTAAATGCCGTGTCTGCTTTCCTCTTTTACTTTTTGGCCCCCACAACAGATTCAACACTCAATGAGGGAATACCATCACCACCACCAAGTTGTTCTCCAAATCAAACCGCTTTCTGATGCGGAATGATATTATAATTCCTTCATCATCAGTGGGGCAGATTCCAGGAACTCCCTTCCTAACAGCATTGTGAGAGCTCCTCAATGTGGGAGTCCTCATCGCCTGCAATGTTTCTAGAAGAAGGTCCACCATCACTTTTTTTCTAGCGCATCTAGAGATGGACAATAAATGCCAACAGTGCCAATGAGGTCAACATCCCAAGAATAACATGATCTGGCTGAGACATCAGCGCAGTAATAAGGGAACGTTGTATAATGGAAGTATAGCACTGTCTTTTCAGCTGGGGTGTTGAATTGCCTGCCTGCCTATTCCTGTGGCCATAAAAGACCCCTTTCCACCAATCAAAGAGCAGGGACATCTACTGGTATCCTGGCTAGCATTTCTCTCTCAAACAAAAGCCCCAAAATTGATCAATTGGCTGTTTGATCTCATGATCTTTGTCGAACTTTGCTGTGCATTAACTGGCCTCCTTATTTCCCCACAATATACCAGTGACTCCATGTCAAAAGGAACCATTGCCTGAGGTACTTTGGGATGTTTTGGAATATTCTGAGGATGTGAATATCACTATCTTTCTTTTCTTTCCCACTATGTTCAACTCACAACAAAGAATTTCTGTTCTGTTCACTGGGCAGGATTGTCCAGCCCTTTTCTGCTGGCATGTCTTCCAGTCCTGCTGAATGTGACTCTCCCCTTATAGGTTTCCCAGTGGCAGGAAGGATGAGCCATGCAAAATGCTGTAGATATTAGAGGGAGGGACTGGAAGATCCCACTGGCAGGCAATGGTGAGCTGCCTCCACTGCTGGGAAACACACCGCAGAGGAACTGGAAAATCCTGCCCAATTAATTTAATGTAAAGGAATTCTTTGAATTTGTGCATTTTCCAAAGCAGGCATGTCCTGGTTATTTTTTACTTCAGATTCAGAAGTTCGAAAATTCAGGAATTTGCCACTCTATATGCAAAAATAAACACCAAAATGGCGATGGTTGACAGAGTGTGCAGTGGAAAGTGGGGTGGCATAGTGGCACCGTGCTTTGCACTGCTGCCACACAGTGCCAGGGACCTGGGTTCAATTCTAGTCTTGGGTGGCTTCTGTGTGGAGTTTGTACGTTCTCCCCATGTCTGCGTGGGTTTCCTTCAGGTGCTCCGGTGTCCTCCCAAACTCCAAAGATGTGCAGGTTTGGTGGATTGGCCATGCTAAATGTGTGGGGTTACAGGGATAGGACAGGGGTAAGATACTCTGTCAGAGAGTTGGTGCAGACTTGATGGGCTGAATGGCCTCTTCTGCACTGTAGGGATTCTGTGATTCAGTATTTAAAGATGTCTTTATTCAAAATGCTGAACAAACAGTGAAAATCAGTCCGTTTGTGAATCCTTTAATGAATATGCATTTTGATAAGCAGCATGATGAGTCTTTTTCTTTTTGTCTTTCCCTCATTGCTTTCTCTTTGCTGCTTTCTGATCACTGAAACCTTTAGTCCATGTACATTTTCCACTACAAGGACAGGAAAATCGCCAACCAAGAGAAAACTCTCTTGAAATATTCCCAATTAAACAGTGCCACCTTTCAGTATCTCACGTGATATGCATTTAGTCCAACAAAATAACCTTGAAGAATTCAGAATCCCCGGCTATCTTGTCGATCAGCAGTTTGATATGATGCAGTACCCACATGGAGTGTAATGCCTTCAGGCTCTGATACTGAAGAGTGGATGGGAGATCTGGAATCTGGCGTGGGAAGCGATAAAAGAAAAGGCTTTGCTTGATAAAAAAATACGGGCTGGCTGACACCGAGATAAAGGCATCAGAGGAAAACCTCCTAAATTAGAAGTTGATAACAGGAAGCTTCTGAAAGAAATTCACTACATTTCTTGGAGAAGAAGCAGAGAAACATGGAACCTGTCAGTTGGATCCCAGGAAGATTAGATAGATAATTGCTAATGACTAAGGTGGTGTTCTAGTAATCTTCTGGTTGCTTTACAGTGTGGAACAGGAGGTTTCCTGAAATTGGTTACAAGGATATCATACAAACCAAGATAAGGAGCTTCCCGGTTTCCAAATGTGGTATTGCCTTCCAGACCGATCCCTCTCTAATACCAAGCTCGCTGTTCAGATTCATCCAACATGACTTGTACCCTTCCCACAGCACTGGCACAGCTTGAATGAAAATTATGTATAAAAGCCTATGTGTTTATGGAGTTTTATCTCTCCCTCTTTGTCTTTACAGCCTTTGACTCAGTGGGCAATGCCATCCTTCTTTATCCCCACTCCTCGCTCTTCAGTGTCATAGGACAATCCTTATATGGTTCTATTCTTATTTAGAACCAGCCATAGAATCCCTGCAGTGCAGAAATATTTGGCCTATTGAATCTGCATCGACTATCCCAAAGAACATCTGCCCTATCCCCATCATCCTGCCCATGGCTAATCCACCTAACCCACACATCTTTGGACTGTGGGAGGAAATTGGGGGAAACCCATGAAGACAGAGGGAGAACGTGAAAACTCCACGCAGACAGTCATCCAAGACCAGAATTGAGCATGAGTTCCTGGTGCTATGAGGCAACAGAGCGAATCACAGTACCATCGTGCCACTCTATACTCTTAATCTGTATATCTTTTGAAATTGCTTCTCTTTCCACCCCATTAACCTTCATTTCATCCTTGTTGTCTTTCTGTGGTGTCATGCATTGATGGATGTAAGTTGTTCACTGAAGGCAGCCAACTCTACTTTGCTGGCAATTGTCCAACCTCATGACAACACAATATATCTGGTGTCAGGTCATGGTTTTGAGTTACAACTTCTTCCCATTCAACACTGGGAAGACTGGAGCTGTCAGTTTGACCCATGTCTCAAACTCCATGCCCTTCCCAGTGACTTCAGCTCCTTCCCCAGCTCCTCACGTAGGTGGGAATAGATTAATGCAATCTTAGCATTCTGCTTGACTCCAAGTTAAGCTTTAAATGCCATATCCTAACTATCACTGCTTATTTTCATCTCAGTAAAAAGTCTGACAACACCAGGTTTTAGTCCAACCTATTTATTTGTCAGACTTTTTACTGTGTTTACGCCAGTCCAACGCCGGCATACCCACATCATATTTTCATCTCTGCAACATTGCTTTCCTCCATCTCTCCATCATCCTCTACTGCTGAAATCCTCCAGATTCAATTTCTCCAAAGTTTGTCTTGATGATTTCCCCATCATCCACATTTGTCCAAAGTTTAGCTGCCCTTTCCCTCTCTAGGTTCCAATTGCCCATCTGTCTCTCCAATGCCCTCCAGGTCTGTGCTTCTTCCTTCAAATTCCGATCCTCTGATTGTGACCTGTGTATCTCTCCTTCCCTTCATTCCAGCGATGCTGGCTGGGTTTTAGCTATGGAACACCGTATATTTTATTCATTCATGGGACATGGGCATCACTGGCTGGTCAGCATTTATTGCCCATGCCTAGTTGCCCTTGTTCAGAGGGCAGTTAAAAGCCAATCATATTGCTGTGGTTCTGGAGTCATGTGTAGGCCAGATCGGGTAAGGATGGCAAATTTCCTTCCCTAAAGGGCAGATAAGTTTTTCCTGACAATTGACAATGGTTTCACGGTCATCAGCAGATACTCATGTCCAGATATTTTTTATTGAATTCAAATTCCACCATCTGCCGTGGTGGGATTTGAACCCAGTCCTCAGAACATTAGCTGAGTTTATGGGTTAATAGTCTAACGATAATACCACTAAGCCATTGCCTGCCTGAAGCAATATGCATACATAGAAACCATCTCACAACTAAGCCTTCCAACAAAAAGTTCATCCTCCTCATTTCTCCCTTCCTGGCTCAATGTCAATTTCCTCATTGGAAATTGGAAAGATCTTGGTACTTTAAAGTCACTGTATAAATACAATGTATTTGGGGGGTATGTAATCTTGGTTCAAAGCACATGATAGGTTGTTGCATAAAGTTAAATCTCAGGGGTTCCAGGATGAGGTATCTAAATGGATACAAAATTGGCTTCTTTGATAGCAGCCAGAGGGTGGTTGTAGAGAATTGTTTTTGAAACTGGAGGCCGGTGACCAGCGGTGTGCCTCAGGGATCAGTGCAGAGTCCACTGTTATTTGTCTCTTATATTAATGATTTGGATAAGAATATAGGAAGCATGGTTAGTAAGTTTGCAGATGACACCAAGATTGGTGGCATAGTGAACAGTGAAGAAAGTTATCTCCGATTGCAATGGGATCTTGATCAATTGGGCCAATGGGCTGACGAATGGCAGATGGAGTTTAATTTAGACAAATGCGAGGTGAGACATTTTGGTAGATTGAACCAGGGCAGGACTTACTCAGTTAATAGTAGGGTGTTGGGGAGAGTTACAGAACAAAGAGATCTAGGGGTACATGTTCATAGCTCCTTGAAAGTGGAATCACAGATGGACAGAGTGGTGCAGAAGGCATTCGGCATGCTTGGTTTCATCGGTCAGAACATTGAATACAGGAGTTGGGAAGTTGTACAAAACATGTTGTTGAAGTTGTACAAGACATTGGCAAGGCCACACTTGGAATATTGTGTGCAATTCTGGTCACCCTATTATAGAAAGGATATTATTAAACTAGAAAGAATGCAGAAATGATTTAGTGAGGTGCTACCAGAACTTGATGGATGAGTTATAAGGAGAGACTGGATAGGCTGGGACTTCTTTCTCTGGAGCGTATGAGACTAAGGGGTGATCTTATAGAGGTCAATAAAATAATGAGGGGTGTAGATCAGCTAGATAGTCAATATCTTTTCCCAAAGGTAGGGGAGTCTAAAACTAGACGGCATAGGTTTAAGGTGAGAGGGGAGAGATACAAAAGTGTCCAGAGGGGAAATATTTTCACACAGAGAGTGGTGAGTGTCTGGAACAAGCTGCCAGAGGTAGTACTAGAGGCGGGTATAATTTTGTTTTTTAAAAAGCATTTAGATAGTTACATGGGTATTACGGGTGTAGAGGGATATGGGCCAAATGCGGGCAATTGGGATTAGCTTAGGGGTTTAAGAAAAAGGGCAGTATGGACAAGTTGGGCTGAAGGGCCTGTTTCCATGCTGTAAACCTCTATGACTCGACGGCTCTACTGATCGCTCACTCTGTAAAACAGCCTGCCACTGAACTACCTAATGGTCCCAAGCACGGTGTGTGGTGAGCCAACTGATCTCAGGTAAGGTGACAATAGAGACAATTAGCATTGGTAATCTCTGGTTAGTCCCTGGCCGCTTCGAGGAACACATCCAATGACCTCTGCAGGAAACAATGCAGAAGGGAATCTCAAGTGAGACAAAGGTTCGTCAAAACCACTTGCTAACACTTCGACTGTAGACTCACAGTGGCACAGTGGTTAGCACTGCTGCCTCACAGCTCCGGGTTTGATTCCAGCCTTGGATGTCTGTCTGTGTGGAGTTTATACATTTTCCCCTGGGTCTGCCTGCGTTTCCTCCGGGTGCTCCCATTTCCTTCCATTGTCCAAAGATGAGCAGGTTAGGTGGATTGGCTATGCTAAATTGTTCCTTAGTGTCCCAAGATGTGCAGGTTAGATGGATTAGTCATGGGAGATCTGTAGGGTTATGGGATAGAGTGGAGCAAAGGGCCTGAGTAAGATACTCTGTCAGAGAGTCAGTGTAGACACAATGAGCAGAATTTTACCGATATGATCGCCTAGAGTTCATATGGTCACGCCCGAGACTAACAGAGAATGCCGTTCTCCGAGCCTCATCCGCTCCCGGAATGAGTTGAATGGCCTCCTTCTGCACTATTGGGATTCTATGATTCTATGGAATGTTCATGATAGGGGCATGGTGTTATAGGATATCAGCCAGGAGACATACCCACTCATGATCATTCCCGGGAGAAGGTGGGAAGGAATTGGGACAAATAAAAGTTAGATCAGAAATTCTATTAAGTTTGACATCTGTTGACCCTCTAAGCTCTTTTGGTTTAATGATGAATGCTGATGACAGTGTGTGAGAGCTAGATGTTATTGATATTGGCCTGGAGAGTTACACAGCGCAGAACTGCAGGTTTACTTTCAGGAGGAACAAGCAGTTCCAAAGTCACTCGATCAAAAACACTTCCCTTTTCTTATTGTCTCCCTACCACTCCCATTTGCATTTTCATTTGCTCCAAACCGATTGGATTTTTAACTTTTCCTGGTTCTGATGAAAGGTCACAGGCCTGAAACATTAACTCTGTTTCTCTTTGCACAGATGTTGAGTATTCCCAGCACTTTTTTGTTTTTAGTTCCAGAGTAGGTTCACTTGCGTGTGTTATTTCAGCTTCCTCACACTGTCACAGCACTGAATCCTCTCTCTGATGGGACCATCCACACCCACTGCTTAAAACAAAAATGTTTTTGTTTCAAAAAGCCAAAAGAGAAGAAACAATATTTTAAAATGTATCTGCTATTGTCTGCAATGGTTTGATGGCACAGTGGTTAGCGCTCACAGTGCCAGGAACCGGGTTCAATTCCTGGCTTGGGTCACTACCTGAGCGGAGTCTGCATGTTCTCCTGTGTCTGCGTGGGCTTCCTCCAGGTGCTCCGGTTTTCCCTCCCACAGTCCAAAAGAGGGGCTGGTTAGGTGCATTGGCCATGCTAAATTCTCCCTCAGTGTACCCAAACAGATGCCAGATTGTGACGACTAGGGGGTTTTCACAGTAACTTTGGTCAGTGCAGGCTTGGAGGGCTGAAGAGTCTGTTCCTGTGCTGTAATTTTCTTTGTTCTTTGTTCACTGCAGTTTTAATGTAAGCCTAACTGTGACACTAATAATAACTATGTGCAGGATTTTACGGCCACACTCACCCCAGAATGGGAAAATCCGGCCTGAGGTCAACGGATCTTTGCATGGCCTGATCCCCGTCCACTCCGATTCCCATGACTGTCTGGACAGGAAAATCCCCTCCTTTTGTTTCAGGAGAGAATTTATTGTAGCTCGCTCTCAGAGGTGAAGCTGCAAGTAAACTGGTTTCAGATTTCCTGGTAGTTGGGTGCTGAAAATATTGAGAGAAATATGATTAACTTTTGATAGTTAACAGAATAAAACTTGACGTCCTGTTATTGATAAACAGGCACCACATCCTGGCTGTTTCAAGCACACTCAAACTCGACTTGGCATCAGGTACTTGATTGATGAGACAGGTTTCTAAGTGAAAACCTTTGCACAGAAGCACATTCTGACTTCAGTCAGCTTTCTTATCTACATACCAAGTAGAAAATTAGGTATTTTTCCCCATCAAACCAGTTAAATGTAACTAATCAGACCATTACTAAAATAGGATTAGGTTTGAAATTCTAAACTATTTGACTCTTTTCCCAACCTGACAGCATCTAAAGTTTAAAAATAAATAGCAACTGATAAGACTTATCTTTGTAGCGTTTACTGCCCACCTAAGGTCTTGGCTGCTCTTTTTCTAATACCCTTGCTTAATGCATCATTAATAGATCAAATACATATTTTATCTGGGTGAGTTCCAGTTAAAGACTAATCTCTTGGGTGATTTGTATTCCGTGAACACAAAACCTGAATATGTTTGCTTTTCATTTTGCATGTAGTGTTGATTGGGCAATGCCTTACTTAGCTTTTATGGTCTTTCCTGTACCGAATGATGCATACTGCGATGGGAATAGTCTGACTCCATGATCACAAGGTTGCGTGTTCAAATCACATCAAGTTCAGGGAGTTTTTCTAGGCCAGCACGGTGGTTAGCACTGCTGCCTCACAGAGCAAGGGACCTGGGTTCGATTCTGGCCTTGGGTGACTGACCGTGGAGTTTACACGTTCTCTCAGTGCCCGCGTAGGTTTCCTCCAGGTGCTCTGGTTTCCTCCCACGCTCCAAAGATGTGCAGTTTAGGTGGATTGGCCATGCTAAATTCCCCCTTAGTGACCAAAGATGTGCAGGTTAAGTGGATTGACCATATTAAATTGTCCCCTAGTGTTAGGGGGAGAGTGGGGTAAATTTGTGGGCATAGGGTGGGGGGGAAGATGGGCCTGGGCAAAGTGCTCTGTTGGAGAGTTGGTGCAGACTCAATGGGCTGAATGGCCTGCTTCTATGTATACTGCAAGATGCTACAGTGAGGCCATCAGCAGCACTGGTGAAAAGAAACAATGTCACAATTTTAGTAGGAACAGTTAATACATTGAGAATAGTCAGCTCACATTCGAAATGACGAATATTCTACCAGAGAATCCTACACTGCTGAGCAACGTGATCAGAATTGCTGATTAAATATACAAGCTTGTCATTCATACTTTGACTCTTCATTCTTTAGATAATATTAGTGTGGGATTTTTGTAGTAGACACACTGAACACGTTTTTATAGTTTGTCTTCTGCTAAAATAAGATGACCCAAATTCCAGTGATAGTCCTCCTGAATTGCAAGATTATTCCTTAACCAATTCCGGAATAGCTAATAGATGAGATCTCATTGACGTCTAATTCAACCTGAGTGACATGGTTCAGCTTTCAGTTTTAAATTCGAATCACTGGAAGAGTGGCTGAGTGAAAGTCACAGGCCGGAATTCTCCGGCCATTCATGCCCCGCCACCACTGCCAGTGAGAATGGAGAGTTTGACCCTCAGCCGTTCACTGAGTGGGTCTGGCGAATCCCAGATGCGGACGAGGCTGGAGAACGCAGCCCACAAAGTGAGGGATGCATCTTGTCGCCGAATGCAGTCAGCATTGTCGGCTGTACCCTTTGCAGCGTGTGATCTCAGTTCCCAGAATACCCAAAACGGGTATTTTTACACTTGCTCCACAACTGGAACCCAAATAAGTTCATAAGATAGAGGAGCAGAATTAGGCCATTTGGCCCATCAAATCCAGTCTGCCATTCAATCATGGCTGATGTGCTCCTCATCCCCATTTTCCTGCTTTCTCCCCATAACCCTTTAACCCATTACAAATTAAAAATCTGTCTAACTCCTTAAATTTACTCACTGTCCTTGCATCTGCAGCACTTGGGCTGGCGAATTCCACAGATTCACAACCTTTTGGGAGAAGTAGTTTCTGCTCAACTCTGTTTTAAATTTGCCATCTCTGAGACTATGACCTCTCGTCCTAGTTCTGGACTCAAGTACTTAAAAAGGAACTTTAGCATGTAGCAAGCCAGAAATTGCTTTTTAGATTAAAATAAACTATAACGTTACATAAATTTAGTAATTTCTTCATAATTTACACTTTTTAAAATTAGTTCCTGGGACATGGGCGTTGCTGGCTGGCCAGCATCTATTGCCCATCCCTGGTTGCCTGAGGACAGTTGAGAGTCAGTGACATTGCTGTGGCTCTGGCGTCAATGAATTATACTCAAAATTGTTTCTTACCAATAAAATGTCAGGGAGCTGTTCACAGTTTTAATCTCAGGTTTATATCCTCAATCTTGAAATTGTTCCAGGAGTCAAACGGTCAATTTCTACACTGTTCAATCAAAATACAAAATGGCTTGTCAACAAGGTCCATATACACAAAGAAATGTTTAACTTGTGAAGTGTTCATGGATCAGATTAGGAAGGGAACACAGTGTTTGAAGCAAAATCATTTAAAATGTAAGAAGTAATTAGTTTGTTAAATGTGAAGCCATCAGAATCATTGTCAGATTTCTGCCCATTAAAGCACCCACAGAACTGGAATATCTTTCCATTGTATTCCATGGAAGGGACCTTACATAGCTCACCATCTCTGGAAATTACAGCTTTTTTTTTAACAAACGCCTTGAACAGACTAGTCCTTTTTCCCCAGATTTATTTTTGTTGCCCAGGGAGATGAAAAGTAAATGAAACAGTATAGTTTTGTTGCTGTTTTTTTTTGTCATAGCCCGGTGTGAAACTCAATCCCGTGAAAATGGACACAGACTGTATCCTTAGCTCGAGTCAATCTTCGCAAAGTGTGCTCGAGAAACTTGAGTCCGCTCTGCTGAAGTGTTAGGTACGTGGGCCTCTGTCACCTGATCTGCTTCTCTTGGCTCGCAGTGGGAGAAGGTGATGACAGTCAATCGTGTGAAGCAGTTCAGGGTATGTGACAGCAAAGACTCCTCTGGCTCAGTGCAGCTGGATCAGGTGTGACGAGATGTGAGGAAGGCTGCTTTCAGTGAACATGCCGCAGGCCACTTTGATCTTGCCTGGAAGGGAAGCGGTGGTCCACTTGAGCAAATCCTGACAGCTTATCTCGGAAGGGTGTGAGCAAGAAGGATGTGAGAGAAACAGAGAGACAAGAAGAGTTTAAAAAGGCTTGCAGAGATCAACTGGGTGGACGGCATGGTGGCACAGTGCTTAGCACTGCTGTCTTACAGTGCCAGGGACCCACGTTCGATTCCCAGCTTGGGTTACCGTCTGTGTGGAGTCTGCCCATGTCTGCGTGGCTTTCCTCCGGGTGTTCTGGTTTCCCCCCACAGTTTGAAAGATGTGCTGGTTAGGTGGATTGGTTATGCTAAATTGCCCCTATGAGATTCCACTACTTAAATTCTGCCTGCGCCTCTTCAGGAGGAGTTGTGTTGCGGCTTGAGCCACTCAATTGTGTACATGGTAGAAGCAATGCTGCAAGGAAGGCCTTGGTGCAGAAGGTGAACAAGAGGAGAGATGTCATTCATCTACGGGGGGGCAGGAAGGCCCTCCAACAGGCCCGATCTTTATATGTGATATCAGATAGCCATAACAGTCAATGCTAGGGTCTAGCCTTGAGTATCTGGATGTAATGCTACAAAAGGTTTAATTACCTCACACAAATGGTCCACATCAGTGAAAATAACTTCAAATGCCATATCCTATCAACTGCATCACTCGCCTTACATATTTTTCAATGCACATCACTCAATTCACCAACAATCTCTATCAGCGGAGTTGAAACTATCAAGGCTGCAGATTCTGTAAGATTGCCCCTCTTGCTTTCTGCCCATCTCACCACTCTTGGCACTTCCTCCTTTTTGATACACAGAAATGGCAGCAGTGGAAGAGCAAATGTTGGAAAAGTGGGAAGATGGTGATAAGGAAGATACACTGAAACCCACTCTCAGACTCACAGCCACAAACCTCAGATACTGACAATGAGTCTACTTTCAAGAGACTGCACCTGGTCAGAGCAGCCAGTAACCAGGGCCGGGAATAAGGGGAGCATAAGTGAAACTCTTCAGAGAGCGAGATCACGGAGTTCTGCTGCAGAGGACTTGGATGGAGAAGCTTCCAGAAAGAAACTGATGAGCCTAAAAACCTGAAGCTCTCAACCATTTCTACTTCATCCCCATTGATGTAGACAGCGGCATGCTCTCCACTATGCTTCCTGAAGTCGATGACAATCTCCTTTGTTTTGCTGACATTGAGGGAGAGATCATTGTCACCGCACCAGTTCACCAGATTCTCTATCTCCTTCCTGTACTCTGCCAGAATGCCAGTGGTTGGATCCAGCAGCAACTTGGCACATGCCATTGCGCAGAGCTTGGAGCCCCCATTCCCCGTGTGGAAGAAGTGGCCAACTCCATTAACATACTTGGGAATCCAGCCATGATGCAATGGATGAGTTACTGATGAGTTAGCTTCCATTGCCATATGAGATGAGCCATCCAAAGTCTGGGCCCTCGACCTTAGGCTATGATAGTGATGATGTTGTATGAATGTTTAAAGATGTTCCTTTAATTCAGTACATATTAACATTTCAGATCAGTTGAAGTATAGACACTAGCGACAACCCCCTATAACTAATATCTAACAATGTCTCAGTAAGGCAGCCAGTTTGAGAAAGATTGCTCCAGCAAGGATGAAACATATACCTTTGTCGGCGGAAGCTGACTATCATATTTTAAGAAATATTATTCATTCAGCTTTGAATTTAAAATAACAATCCAAAGAGTTCCGATTATATTGCTGGAAGGAAGCTTCTGAATTACCCCTTTATTGCCAATCATGTTATTTGATATCGTGAGCTGCAAAGGTATGCAACTACAGATAAATAGCTGGTAATGCCGGTAACAAGATATGTATAATGTACACTGGATTCAGCAGAAAAATCTTCTGAACAAACCAGAATATCACAAGTTAGTATCTGTTTTCAACAAATAATTACTACTTATTTGCACATATGCCCACATATCCAAGTAAAACCTCAATTTTAAAACCCTCATTCCTGTTTTCAAATCCCTCCATAACCTTGTCCTCCCTATCATGTTAACCCCTACTGCCTGAAAACTTTCTGGAACAAATCTGTGTTCCTCCAATGTCGGCCTCTGTGTATCCCCAGTTTTAATGGTTCCACCAAGGCAACCATGCCTTCAGCTGCCTGCGCGCTGAGCTCTGGAATTCCCTCCGTAAAAAAATTCTCCTTCACTACCTCGCCTTAATCCTTCAGGATTTTATTTAAAACTTATCCCTTTGATCAAGTTTTTGGTCATCTGCCCTACTTTATATAGCTTGGTGTCAAATTGTATTTGATAATGCTCTGGAGAAGCATCTGGGGACCTATCATTGTATGAAAGGCAGTATAAAAATGCAAGTTGTTGTTGCTTTGCAAAACAAGCCACTCTTTTTTAACTTCTAATATAATCTAGTCGTTCCATCTCCTGCTTAGCTGCTTGTTATTGGCCTTTGATGAATCCATTTCACATTTGAATTATTTCAATTAAATTCACATTTTTGATGTGCATTTGCACGATGCCTGTGATAAGGTCACTCACTTCAGTCATTGGAAAGGTCACCAATCAGGCCAGGCTAGTTAGAGTTCAGAATTTTACTGGCATGCTCACCCAAAGCTTGTAAAATCCCACCTGGGATGGGTGAGGTGGTAAAATTCCAGCCAGAATGTCAGAATATGGCCAGTAGTGAAAAGTTTTGCTTCACGTCATTTGTACTTGTTAAAATATCTTTATTAATGACATCTTGGGGTGGCACGGTGGCACAGTGGTTAGCACTGCTGCGTCACAGTGCCAGGGACCCAGGTTCAATTCTGGCCTTGGGTCACTGTCTGCGTGGAACCTGCACTTTCTCTCTATGTTTGCACGGGCTTCCTCCAGATGATCCAGTTTCTTCCCACAAAACAAAGATGTGTGGGTTAGGTTAATTGGCCATGATAAATTGTCCCTTAGTATCAAGGAGATGAACAAGCAAAATGGGATTGTAGTCAGTGCAGGCTCGATGGGCCAAATGTCTTCCTTCCGCACAGTGGGGATTCTATGATCTTCATACCAAAAGAGAGAACGCTGGAAAATCTCAGCAGGTCTGGCAGCATCTGTAAAGAGAGAAAAGAACTGACATTTCGAGTCCAGATGACCCTTTGTCAAAGGGTCATCTGGATCTTTGATCTTCATCCCCTGAATATTAAGAACACCAGCATGGTTCCCGGGAAATCAATGGCATGGAATAATTTTGGTTCTGCATTCAATGACGTGTGTAACATCACATTAAGCATAACTTCACATCACACTGTTTTGAAAGATTTTTTTGATAAGTTGCTCTTTAATGTTTAATGAACGCTTTAAAATTTATAAAGAATGAGAGATTTCTGTATCTCCGTACTAATCTAGAATTTGTAGTGTTTACTCTGTGACGAACAAAATTAAGTCAGGCAAGGCGCAGGGCAGCTGACAGTTGTAGGCTGGTTTGTGGAATTAAGTACGCTGAAGGCTGAGCAAACTGAAAGGATAAGTATGCCGGATTCATCCTTACTCACAGTGTGTTACTAGGATCAGCCTTGTGTTTATATATTTACAAATCATATTTGCACACACACACATTCTGGGTTCTGGTGGAGCCATGTCCTGTTTCTTTTGGCTGAGTGGACATCTATAAATTTTTACATCTCTGCCACTGCTTCAGTGGATTGTAGACAGGCAACCTTCCTACAAATAGCCTTGTGGTATTATCGCTAGACTAATAATCCAGGAACTCAGCTAATGTTCTGGGGACCCAGGTTTGAATCCTGCCATGACAGATAATGGAATTTGAATTCAACAAAACAAAATCTAGAATTAAGAATCTGCTCATGACCATGAAATTGATTTTGATTTTCGAAAAATACAGGCAGCACAGTGGTTAGCACTGCTCCCTCACAGCTCCAGGGACCTGGATTCGATTCCCGGGTTGGGTCACGTTCTCCCTGCATCTGCGTGGATTTCCTCCGGGTGCTCCGGTTTCCCCCCCAAACAGTCCAAAGATGTGCAGGTTAGGTCGATTGGCCATGCTAAAATTACCCCTTAGTGTCCCAAGATATGTATGTTAGAGGGATTAGCAGGGTAAATATGTGGGGTTTTGGTAATAGGGCCCATGTGAGATTGTTGTCGGTACAGGCTCGATGGGCCAAATGGCCTCCTTCTGCACTGTAGCGTTTGTATGATTCTATGAAAAACCCATCTGGATCACTAATGCCCTTTTAGGGAAGGAAATCTACTGTCCTTACCTGGTCTGGCCTACATATGACTCCAGAGCTACTGCAATGTGGCTGTGTCTCAACTGCCCTCTGAAATGGCCAAGCAAGACATTCAGTTCAAGGGGAACTAGGGATGGGCAATAAATGATGGCCAGCCAGTGATGCCCATGTCCCACAAATGAATAGAAGGAAATCAGGTCTGAGGACTAAGCCAACACTTACATTCAACAAGCGGTGAGGCGAGGAACACAGCAAGGCCAGGGTAATGTTTGTTTCTGTTTCCTGTCTTCCCATTGAGTACCGATTGCCTCTGTCCTGGTGGCCTTCTGCAAAGAGGGAATTGATTTATCAAGGATTCCATTGGAAACTCGAACATTCACAGCCGCTGCAATGCAATGGAGATGTACCATTTCTTTATATTCCTGAAGATTACCACTATCAGCTTTACAAAGGATAGATAGGTCGGAATTTTATCGCCCCGCCCACCATGGGAATCGAAGCGGACAAGGGGCAGAATATGATCTCAGGTGGGATTTTACTGTTTTGGGATGAGCGAGGCTATAAATTTCCACCCATATTGTTTGTCTGGTACCTTTCTTTCGTCCCCTCTCTCCCACATGCATTGTCTAGTCACTAAGAAATTATTCTAACAGAGCATGCTACCCTCTCGCCCCTTTCCCAAATACCTTATTATTCCTATATAAGCTGGGAGGGCCTATTCGACTGTAGAGGCATCACAGCACAGCCTTACCCTACCTTTACTCAGCATTTATAATCGCGCACAACCAGCAGGAGACACTCGGCGAGACCCTGGCAGATGTCTCTCAAGGACATGAGGTTAATTGTGGCAGTTCTGGGCTGACTTGGCTGAGATTAGCAACTCAGCGCAGACAAGTGCTCAAAGCAGAGACTTTCCTGGTTCCACGTGGCTCAGCTATTCACTTCTTGCCCCACAGAGCAATTGGGATAGCCCAGTAAATCAATTCTCATATCATTTACTTACACAGCAGTCACTGAATTTCAAAGGGATTTTGTAGTGAGGTGTTTTGGTACCCAAAAATGTAATAAGTGATCTTAACAAACTGGCCTGCTATTGCTATCCTGTCCTATTTTAGTGACTCCGTCCAGAAGCTCTGCTGTTGTGATACGTCACACTCTCATCTGTCTTACGCTCTTCTCGCACATCCACTCTAGCTTATATGTGAGATCCATCATCCAGCTATACCTCGGTCAACCCATCTTCCTGCTGCCCTCTTTACTCACACATTGCCGTGTTATCAATCTCGTACGGGACAAAGTTAGCCACAATTTGTAGCTTTCAATGTGGCCTGTTGCTTCCCTGGAATTTTTTAAAGATCATCATCAATAACCTGAAATCCCTGGCAAAGATAAGGTGAACAGCCAAGGTCTTTCCCCTACGGCAGGGGCAAAAAGTTCAAAAGTGTACTTATTAGTCACAAGTAAGGCCTACATTAACACTGCAATGAAGTTACTATGAAATTCTCCTAGTCGCCACACTTTGGCACCAGCTTGGGTCAATCTGCCTAACCAGCACGTCTCCCAGAATGTAGGAGGAAACCGGAGCACCCGGAGGAAACCCATGCAAACAAGGGGAGAACATGTAAACTCCACACAGAAAGTGACCCAAGCCATCTTGGAATTGAACCTGGGTCCCTGGCACTGTGAGGCAGCAGTCCTAACCACTGTGTCACTGTGCCACCCCAGGGGAGTCTAAACCTAAAGGGCGTAGGTATAAGGTAAGAGGGGAAAGACTTAAAAGGGAACTGAGGGGCAACTTTTTCACACAGAGGGTGGTGCGTATATAGAATGAGCTGCCAGAGGAGGTGGTAGAGGTGGATACAATTACATTTAAAGGACATTTTGACAGATACATGGACAGGTAAGGTTTAGAGGGATATGGGCCAAATGCAAGCAAATGGGACTAGCACAGTTGAGGAAAACTGGTCAGTGTGGACGATGTGTACCGAAAGGCCTGTTTCTGTGCTGTATATCTCTATGACTCTACAGCCGGCTTTCTAGTTCAAAGCCAGGGCATTTTGATGCACCAATTACTGTGCATTTTGCTCTTATTCTAGACATTAGCACAGCCATCATACAAACAGGAGCTTTGAGTAATCAGCAATGGTTTATTGCTTCACTGACAGCTTGAGCAACCAATCCATTTTAACGGCATCGGTCATTTACTGCCACTATTTTCTGCCAACACTGTCATGCAAGAAGCCCTCCGTTGCCCATTACCAATTCAAAAGCTTCTGTCGGACAACTACTCAGGCTGCAGTCCTGCTATCAAGGCTGTCAATTATTCATAGCAACACAACAATTTGCATGCTGCTTAATTAGGACTTGTAAAAGTATTTCATAAGCAGATTTCTCCCGTGGATCCCTGGAGTCAAGGAGTTGGTAATGCATAATAAACTATTGATGAAAATTTGATCCTCACCGCACTGGACGTTTTAACACTGGCTTACGTGAAGGTGCCTCTATTTATCCCTGTGGTATAGCCCCCCCCTACCAGGTACAGTCTGACTGATAGGAGAATGCTCCATTGAATAGGTAAATCCTGTAATGATTACATATCACAGAATCAATAATGAAGACTGTTGTGGGTGGACGATGAGAGACATGTAAATTCCTACTTAATTAGTACATTGGCCAAATACCAAGCCCTAGCAACCTGAAAGAGTAGCTTGAACACCCAAGTAACAGTAACCTTTGCTTCTCTGGCTATAACAATGCACGAGGAGCCTCAAGGATCTTTTTCATTTCTTTAGAAACAGTTCAATGATTAAACTGATCACATTGGATTCTAGTTGCTTTAGCCTACATGGGTACTATCTTGATCATCTCTGGAGGTTTAATGTACAGAACCATATCCTAATGAAATAGAAACTAGAAGCAGGAGTGGGCCTTTGAACCTGCTCCACCATTCATTTTGATCATGGCCGATCATCAAATTCAATATCCTGATCCCCCACTTCCCCCCACCCCATATCCCTTTAGCCCCAAGAGTTATAACCAATTTCTTCTCGAAATTACATAATGCTTTGGCCTCAACTACTTTCTGTAGTAGTGAATTCCACACAGTAACCTCTCTCTGGGTGAAGAAGTTTCTCATCACCTCAGTTCTAAAACATTCCTTTGTCGTTTCTGTCCGACTAAAATGGGGGCATAAAGTTCCCCGCCTTGCATTACTGAGAAAGAACAGAACTGGTCAATAAGTTGCAGCTGAAACTCTGCCATCCAGGTTTTCTGAAATGATTGGGAGCTGAGGCCACGGGAACAAAACCTAAATGGATTGAAACACAATGAGCGGGATTTTCCAGCCGTGCTCACCCCCAAGGTTGGAAAATCCCACCCATGGTCAATGGACCTTTGCGTGGTCTGTGTCCCGCCTGCTACAATTCCCATAGCAAGCAGGACAGTAAAATTCCAGTCATAGATTCTTAGGACATTTGGTAAGAAAAGTCCAAAATAATGTATCTGTCATCTACGATCTCTTCTTGTGAAACTTGCCTTTCACTGCCCAGGCCCCAAGCTCTGGAACTCACTTTATAAAGGTCTCCACCTGCTTAATACCTGAAGCAGTTGGTTATGAGTCCCCGTGACAGCTCAGTATCAAATTCTGCTCCTCAACTGGAGAGGTTAAAGGAGCCCAAATAAATACAAGTTGTTGCTATTGTCCACTTAATTGGCTTTTGTACTCAAACGTTGCTCTAAAAGTGTAACTGTTTTGACATTCAGGCCTTTGCAAGACTTACCATAAACATAAAAAGACAAGTTACACTACAAACATTCGTGTGTTGCTGTGGGCAGCAGTTAATGTAGTCAGGAGACACTCAGGCCTGAAACACGTCCAATTCCCGATCAGCAATGGATGTCACCACCTGGCTTGCAGTTCAGCTGCTACAACCTACAGCAATGGTGACACAGTGGTTAGCACTGCTGCCTGGGGTTCAATTCCTGGCTTGGGTCACTGTCTGTGTGGAGTCTGCATGTTCTACCTGTGTCTGCATGGGTTTCCTCCAGATGTTCTGGTTTCCTCCCACAGTCCAAAAGACATGCTGGTTAGGTGGATTGGCCATGCTAAATTCTCCCTCAGTGTACCCAAACAGGTGCCGCAGTGTGGTGAATAGGGGATTTTCACAGTGACTTCACTGCAGTGTTAATATAAATCTACTTGTGACAATAAACTTTAAACAGTGGACTAGGAAAGGGGTACAACAAAACAAAAGTCAATTTAGGATTTCTCCTTCAGGTTGCTAGAGAGTGCACATTGGTGGAGATTGGATGTGTGAGAATAAAATCGAGTTCCATTGTTGCCCCCAGTGGTGGGCATGCATTGTACATGCTCATGCTTAAACATAGAACATAGGAGTAGGAGAAGACCATTCGGCCCATCAAACTTGCTCTGCCAATCATCATGATAATGGCTGATCATCCAATTCAATAGCCTGATTCCCACCTTCCCTCCATATCCTTTGAGCCCCTTCGCCCCAAGTGTTGTATCTAACTGCTTCTTGAATACATTCATTGTTTTGGCCTCAACTACTTTCTGTGATAGCAAATTCCACAGGCTGAGCAGTGTGGACTGTCTACAAGATGCACTGCAGCACTTCACCAAAGATCCTTAGACAGCACCTTCCAAACCCACGACCACTTCCATCTAGAAGGACAAGGGCAGCAGTTACATGGGGACACCACCACTTGCGTGTTCCCTTCGACTTGGAAATGTATCGCCTTCCTTCTCCGTCGCTGGGTCAAAATGCTGAAATTCCCTCTCTAATGGCATTGTGGGTCTGCCCACAGAACATGGACTGCAGCAATTCAAGAAGGCAGCTCACCACCATCTTCTCAATGGCAACTAGGGATGGGCAATAAATGCTGGCCAGCCAGGGATGCCCATGTCCCATGAATGAATAAAAAAAAGACCATCCTTCCTCAGATAAGGGCACCAAACCTGCACACAATATTCTACATGTGGTCTTACCAAAGACCTGTATAACTGCAGCAATACATTCCTGCTCCTGCACTTGAATCCTTGCACTATGAAGGCGAACATACCATTTGCCTTCTTTACTGCCTGCTGCATCTGCACGTTTACCTTCAGGAGGATAACTGGGGGCAATGTGTGTAACATCAATGGAACACTGGCTCTCTGTGAAGATTGGGCCCACCCCAACTACTCCTGGCAAAGAAGAAAATTGGCATAAAAAACCCTATAATCTTGATTCTTTTTTAACATAAGAAGTATCATAAATTTTTCAATTGAGTAGATGCTGCAGAGTGAAAGGTTTGGCAGCCCACCTCACTTTGTACAGGTAATTCAGTTTGTTCTTTGATAAGCTGCTTATACTTAATGCACATGGTATTATCAGCAAATGCCATAAGCAATGGGCGACTCTTAAGAAGTGTTTTAGCTGTTATTCAAAACCCTGGAAGCCAGAAAGTGCAACAGGTTATTGAATATCTGCCTACTTTTCAGAGGAAGCACAATGACAGTATTATGGAACATAGGGATTAGGAGCAGAAGTAGGCAAGTTCAGCCCTTCGAGCCTGCTCCGCCATTCAATCAGATCATGGCTAATCTCTCCTTGGTCTCAAATCCACCTCCCCACCTGTTCCTCACATCCCCTTATCCCTGATATGGAAATATAGAAGCCACCATGAATGAGAATAATTACATTATTATTACATGACAAACATTAGCTCAAGGGCCAGGGAAGAAGAGAGCAAGACACAGGGACGGATGTCAACATTTTTTTAAAGTTTATTCACTAGTGTCACAAGTAGGCTTACATTAACATTGCGATTAAGTTACTGTGAAAATCCCCTAGTCGCCACACTCCAGTGCCTAGTACACTAAGGGAGAATTTCGTACGGTCAATGTACCTTACAAGCAAGTCTTTCTGGCAGGAAACCAGAGCACCCAGAGGAAACCCAAGCAAACATGGGGAAAACATACAGACTCCACACAGACAGTAACCCAACACAGGAATCAAACCCTGGACCCTGATGCTGCGAGGCAGCACTGCTAACCATTGTGCCACTGTGCTGCCTGTGTTTAGTGAGGAAGCTGTGAGTAAAGAAAGGACTGGAGGAAGAGGGGAGTGGGTTACCTGTTGAAGATTGTCAAGGAGAATGTTGTACTGTTAGTGTTAATAAGTGTGGCAACTTTACCTGTAGGCAGTTCCACTCAGTATTCTGTCATGTTTTTAGTGGATATGGGACTAAAGATCCTATGGATAAGGTTCTTCGGCAAGTGTCTCAATACATTTTAAACTCATTAAACTCCTGCATTAGCTTTGGTCTAATTTCACAGCTAAGTAATGGATTTGCCTGCACGCTTTGCACCCAGTTACAGCGTTAAGTGTTTTGAGGTCAATGTTCTGTCATCTGCTGCCAGAGCTTTAAACTCCAAGTCATTACTGTTTTTAGGATCGGTGGAGCCAAAATAAGAGCCTGTGTCAAGAAACGCCAGAGTTTTGTAAATTGAAAACAAGAAGTGTCGAAAATACACAGGTCATTCTGTATTCATGGGGAAACTAATAGTTTCACCTTCTGGGTGTATATCTTCATCAGACCTACTGGCTTGTATTACTTTGCTGATGATATCTTGGTTAGATTCTGAACTGATTCAGTTCCAACACAAAATGAGGGCAGATTATTATCAAAATGGATCAGTTTGATCTAGCCGACTCTATCTCTTATTTAATACATGTTACAGTATCAGTAACATTAAAGAATGCAATAGATGGGGGGAAGGAGATTTACAGCAGTCTCACTGTTGAGTACAAACAATCCCACTGCTCACTATTACACAGAGTAAGACTATAAGATCATAAGAAATAGGAATAGGAGTAGGCCATTCGGCCCCTCGGGCATGCTCTACCATTCAATAAGTTCACAATTGATCAGACATTCCTCATGTCCACTTTCCTGCCCTTTCCCTGTAACTCTTGATCCCCTTGCTGATAAAAAATCTATCTCAGCCTTAAATAAACACAATGGCTGCAATCTTATATAAAAAAATTCTAAGTGTGGAATGAACAAGAAAATGGGAATGTTTCAGACTTGTTTTGGGGGCGGTTTTGAAAACGCAATCTTCTGCAAAAAAAAGCCAGAATGCAATTCTCACCCTTATGGGGTTGTGGGGGGGGGCACTTGCCGGTGATGCTGGCTGCTGAATTCTAGGGCCATCATTGCGCAGGTGCCCCATCTCCCAGTGTATTGGGAGATTGTTGCCCCACCCCCTCCCCCCCCGTAGAGTTCCCTCCCTCCCCCCGCCATGACTGTCACCCCTGCGGAGTTCCTTTTCTCTCCCACTCTGTGGAACTCCCCTTTCCTCCCATCCCAGCAGGCTTCCCTCTCTCCCTCCCACCCCTGTGGAGCTGCCTCTTCTCTTCCTCCCCATCATAGCTCAACTCCACTCTGGCTCCAAACCCTTGGTATCATCCCTGGCACAGCATTGGTGCAAGATTGGCACTACCTGGCACTACCCAACTGATCACCTGAGGGCTTCAATTGCCTCTGATGCCTTCAGTAAGGCCATCACATTAATTCCCGTTGGTGGGGACCGTATGTCATTCTCACGCCAGGAAGAACCTCGGCCAGTGAGGGGGTAAAGGTAAGTGAGCCCAGATGATCATGTCCAGGACTCCTTACTCACAAGCAAATGTTATTAATATTTAAATTGACTTGGGCGCGAAGACAATTTCACCGGAAAACAGTGCTGGTATCATTGGGGGAGGCAAAGAAAGGGGCACAAACCTGATTTTTTTGCCTCTTGCCCTATTTTACAATCTCGCTGAAAGTTGGGCAGGATGAAGTCGTAAGATTGCGCCCAATGACTTTGCCCCCAAAGCTCTCTGTGGCAAGGAATTCCAAAGACTCACAACCCTCTGAGAAGAAATTCCTCCTCATCTCAGAATTATATTGATACCTTTTTAATTATGCGACTATGCCCTCTAGTCCGAGACTAGAGGGGAAACATCCCCTCAGCATTTACCCTGTCAAACCCCTTAAGATTCCTATATGTTTCAATCAGATTACCTCTCATCTTTCTAAATTCCAATCAGTAGAGTCCTTTCCTCATAAGATAACCCCTTCATATCAGGAAACATCCCAATGAGTTTTCCTGAACTGACTCCAATATTTCCTTAAATAAGGGGACCAAAACTGCTCACAGTGTTCCAGATGTGGTCTCACCAGAACCTTGTAGAGTTGCAGCAAGACTTCCCTACTCTCACACTCCAGCCCCCTTGAAATAAGGACCAATATTCTATTAGCCTTCCTGATTACCTGCTGCACCTATGTGTTAGCTTTCTGTGTTTTGTGTACAAGTTCCTCCAAGTCCCTTTGTGTTGCAGTTTTCTGTAGTTTTTTTCTATTTAAATATACTCTGTTCTTTCGTTCTCCCTTCCAAAATGAACAACTTCACATTTTCCCACATCATACTTCATTTGCCAACTTTTTGCTCACTGACTTAACCTATCAATATCTCTATTGTATTCTTCTCACAACTTACCTTTCCACATTTTTGGTTTGTCTAATATTTGCCTACAGTACATTTGCTTCCTTTCTCCACATCATAAATACATAATATAAACAGGTGCGGTCCCACTGGTTACAGGTCACCAACTTGAAAAAGAGCCCCTTATCCCCATTCACTGTTTCCCGCCAATCGGCCAATTTTCTATCCATGCTACTAAACCACTTCCAACACCATGGGCACATATCTTATGACCTGACCTTTTGTGAGGTATCCTGTCAAACACCTCCTGGAATGTCCAAATACAATACATCTATTGGTTCCCCTCCATCTACTCTGGTTGTTCATTGAATAACTCTAATAAATTAGTCAAGCACAATTTCCCTTCATGAAACCATGTTGAGTCTGTTTGATTTGATTATGATTTTCCAGATGTGAAGCTATTAATAATTGATTTCAACATTTTTCCAACAACAGATGTTAGGCTAATCACCCTATCATTACATGGTTTCTGCCTCCCCTTAAACCCCTGATTTTCTGATTCAAGTGAAAGAGGAACTCTGAGCAACCTGAAGTTAATTGAGAGGGTTAATGGTGTTACTAGTGTGGACAGTTCCATTGGAGGCATCATTTAGACAAAGATGTCAAGCAAGTGACATAGTCATGTTGTGATTGAACAAATATTCTTAGGTTGATATGAAAGACTCTATGCCCCTGTTTTCTCATATAAAAATACTTACTTCATTGGAGGCACATTGTAGAAAGCAATACCCAGTGCTCCCTGAAGATGGAGAGAAAGACACTTGGGACTTGTACCCAGATGTCAGGAACACTGGACAGACCAAGGAGCAAACTGTTAGGAAAATCCCCACTTCCTGAACATTCAAGCCAAGGTTAGATGGTTTTATAACACCTGGGCGCCACATAAAGCAGTTGTTTTTTTCTACGTAGAAAGTAGGCTGGCACCATTCACCTTGAGGAATCTCCCTCCGTTCTGGTGGTTGGAGTCAGAACAGGCATTGAAAGCAAAACAGGAAATTTAAACATTGACAGAAAGTGATTTGGATCAAATAATCCAAATGAGCTCTGAAACTAGAAGGTGAAGTGGTTGCCCTGGACATTTGCCCTGAAATTTGCATAGCATCAATGTGCCCTCGTAAAATTAGAGTCGATGGGGATCAGGGGGAAAGTCTGTCACTGGTTGGAGTATTACCTGACACAAAGGAAGATGTTGTGGTTCTTGTTGGTCAATCAATACAGCTTCAGGACATCGCTGAGTACAAAAGTTGGGAAACCATGTGGCAGCTTTAAAAAGCCTTGGTTAGGCCGCATTTGGAGTAATGAGTGCAGTTCTGGTCACCATGCTACCAGAAGACATGGAAGCTTTGGAGAGAGTGCAAAGAAGGTTCACCAGGATGTTGCCTGGTCGTGAGGGCATTGGCTATGAGGAGAGTTTGAATAAACCAGGATTGTTTTCACTGAAAAGACTGAGGATGAAGGGAGGCCTGATAGAGGTCAAAAAATTATGAGATGCATAGACAGGGCGGAAAGTCAGAGGCTTTTTCCTAGGATGGAAGTGTCAATTACAAGGGGGCACAGGTTCAAGGTGAGAGGGGGAAGGTTTAAGGGAGATGTGCGGGGAAAGTTTTTCATGCAGAGTGGTGGGTGCCTGAAATAGACTGCCAGAGTTGGTGATGGAAGCTGGCACATTAACAACATTTAATAGGTATCTAGATGGGTACATGAATAGGGAGGAAATAGAGGATATGGACCCAATAAGGACAGAAAGCTTTTTTTAGTTTAGTTAGGGCATCATGATCGGCACAGGTTTCTTTGTTCTTTATCCTTTGTTCACTGCAGGTGTTCCTCAGGGTAGTGTCTGAGGCCCAACCATGTTCAGCTGTTTCATCAATGACTTTGTCTCCACCATAAGGTCAGAAGTGGAGTGGTTTGCTGATGATTGCACACTGTTCAGCACTATTTACAACTCCTCAGATACTGAAGCAGTCCAGATCAAAATGCAGAAAGAACCAGACAATATTCAGGCTTGGGCTGACAAGTGGCAAGTAACATTCACACCAAGCAATGACCATCTCCAGCAAGAGTGAATATAACCATCATCCCTTAACATTGAATGGTGTTATCATCACTGAATCCCCCACTATCAACATCCGGGGGGTTATTATTGACTAGAAACTGAACAGACTGGCCATATAATACTGTGGCTTTCAGAGTATATCAGAGGTTGGGCATTCTCTGGCAAATAACTCACCTCCTAACTCACTGGAACCTGTCCACCATCTAAAAGCCACAAGCTGGAGTGTGATGGAATGCACTACACTTGCCTGGATGAGGGAACTGCATCAACACCCAAGAGGCTTGATACAACCCAGGACAAAGCAGTTTAAACCACCTAAATCTTCATTCCCTCCACTGCCAACAGACAGTGGCAGCAGTGTGTGAAGGGAACCAGTGAGTGCGGTGGACAATGTACTAGAATGTCATTAGGTCTGTTCAAACCTCTCTGACAATACCATGCAAAATAAGAGCTCATGGTGTATGGGGTTAACATATTGGTATTGATAGAGGATTAATTAGCTAACAGAAAGCAAAGAGTTGGCTAAATCAATCATTTTCAGGTTGGCAAGATGAAATGAATGGAATGTTATAGGATTAGTGCAGGGGCCTCAACTGTGACCTGGATGAAAAGATTGAATGTATGCTTGTTAAATTTGCTAATGGCACCAAGATAAGTGGGAGAGGGTGCAGAAGAGGTTTACCCGGGATGCTGCCTGGATTAGAGGGTATGAGCTATAAGGAGAGGCTGGACAGACCTTTTCTTATACATATCATGGGACACAGGCGTTTCTGGCTGGTCAGCATTTATTGCCCCATCCCTAGTTGCCCTTGAGAAAGTAGTTGTGAGCTGCCTTCTTGAATTGCTGCAGTCCACGTAGTGTGGGTTGACCCACAACTCTGTTAGGGAGGGAATTCCAGGATTTTTCCCAGTGTCTGTGAAGGAACGGCGATATATTTCCAAGTCAGGATAGTGATTGGCTTGGAGGGGAACTTGCAGGTACTGGTGTTCCCATGTATCTGCTACCCTTGTCCTTCTAGATGGAAGTGGTCGTGGTTTTGAAAGGTGCTGTCTAAGGACCTTTGGTGAATTGCAAACTAGGGTTGTTTTCTCTGGAGCAGTGGAGAGGAGACCTGATAGAAGTGTATAAAATTATTAGAGGCATAGATAGGGTTGACAGTCAGAATCTTTTTGCCAGAGTTGAAATGTGTAATATTAAGGGGCATGCACTTAAGGTGAAAGGGGGAAAATTCAAAGGAGATGTGAGGGGTAAATCTTTTACACAGAGAGTGGTAAATGTCAGGATTGGTAGTGCAGGCAGATATGATAGGGGTGTTTAAGGGGCTTTTACATAAGCACACGAATATGCAAGGAATAGAGGGATATAGACCAAGGACAGGCAGAACAGATTAGGTTAAGTTGGTGTCATGTTCAGCAATATTGTGGGCTGAAGGGCCTGTTCCTGTGCTGCATGTTATTATGTTCTATGAAAGTCAGGTGTGAAGAGGATGTAAGGAGTTTGCAAGGAACATTGAAAGGTTTAGCAGTAGGGTAACTTCTTTAGCAGCTGTAGAATAATGTAGGTTCAAATGGGAGATCAGGTGTAATGCCTGTTCTTCCCAGCTTGGATTTAGTCTGTCTCTTGTGGGGACCTTCAATTGGATTCAATTTGAATTTGAATTGGTTTTTAGAGCAAGCAAGGAGATGGATCAAGAGCCTGTCCAGTTCACTCTGCATTTTGTAACTCTGAGCAAGAAACAAAATAAAAAAAATATATAAAAAGGTGAACTTGTCCACTTTGGCAGGAAGAATAGAAAATATTGTTTAAATGGGTGCAGAGGGATCTGGATGTTCTGGTACATGCATCACAAAAAAATTAGCATGCAGGTACTGCAAGTGATTAGGAAAGCTAATGGAATGTTGTTGTTTATTGTGAGGGGAATGGAATATTAAACTAGGGTTGTTTGGCTCCAAGGGGTTGGTAGGACCACATCTGGAGTACTGTGTACAGTTTTGGTCTCATTATTTAATAAAATGTATGAATGTGTTAGAAGTAGTTCAGTGAAGGTTTACTAGATTGACACCTGTGTGGGAGAGGGTTTATCTTACGAGGAAAGGTTGGATAGGCTGAGCCTGTATTCATCTGAGTTTAGAAGAATGAGAGGTGATCTTATTGAAACATCTAAGATCCCGAGGGGAATTGACAAAGTGGATGCTGAAAGGGTGTCTCCCCTTATGGGAGGGACAAGACGAGGGGATAAAGTTTAAAAATAAAGAGTCTCCCACTTAAAATGGAGATGAGGAGAAATATTTTCACTCAGAGGGTCATGAATCTTTGGAACTCTCTTTCCCTCAGAGCAGTGGTGGAGGGATCAGTGAACGTTTCGAAGGCAGAGGTAGATAGATTTTTGATTAACAAGGGAGTCAAAGGATATCGGGGTAGATTGAAAGATGTGGAGAGTTGTGTGTGTGTGTGTGTGTGCGTGCGTGCGTGTGGGTGGGGGTGTGTGTGCATGTTTGTGTACATGAAAGGCTGGAAATATTTTCAAAGTGTAAACAAAATAAGGTTGCAAATGTGTTGATGAAATTACAGATTTTGTGATACTTCAAACTTTGTTATTATACTTGCAAGCAGCCGGCTTATATCGTGTCCAACTGGACCAATAGTGGTCGAACTAAACTGTAAGTTTACTTGTTAGTGCCATAAGTAGGCTTACATTAGCACTCCAATGAAGTTACTGTGAAAATGCCCTAGTCGCCACACTGTGGCGCCTGTTTAGGTGCACTGAGGGAGAATTTAGCCCACGCACCTAGCCAGCATGTCTTGTGGGAGGAAACCAGAGCACCCGGAGGAAACCCATGTAGGCATGGGGAGAACGTGAAGACTCCACGGGAATTGAACCAGGGTCCCTGGCGCTGTGAGGCAGCAGTGCTAACCATGGGCTGGTGTGTGGATTTACATAAGTGCCTCTGTCAATATATCTTTTAGAGTGTAGCTCCTTCCCATTGCCAAAGACATAGAGTTTGGTATCTTAAAACAAAACTGTATTTTTGCAGAATCTTTTTAGAAATGCTTCAAGATCTTGCTCATAAAGCAGCCACAGAACAAAGTGATTGAGATAAAAGGGAGCAGCAAGTCAAAAATCCTACCCACTTACCTGTTCTGCATTATGGCTGCTTGAGAAAGCAGGAATATATTTTTGCTTGGCTTTCTATATTCTTTGAAATATAATAGTCCTCACTTTAATCTCTTTATGTATTTTCAGTTAAATGCCTATCATTACATTCAGGTAACTAATGTTGAAGGAAATGTCAATGTCAACTCCCTTGCTTAATGGATCCTTTCATATTCTCATTCCACACGGTCTCATTTAATTGTCAATACTGATTCAGAAACACCCAACAAAGGTATTGATTCTCATCACAGAACAAGTTCAACTGAACGGCTGGGAGGCTGTTTTGCGTCATTTATTACATCTGAGAACCAGGACTAACAAGACGAAGCTAAAATGTCGATTAGCCTTGGCTTTTAGCAACATGCAAATTGAGGCCACATTTGGCTTATGAGCTAGTTATGTCCATCATTGCTTGAAGGTTGTAGAATGGCAGCTGGATCTTTTATTAAAATTCACTTGTGGTTGGAATTCTACATTCTGTGGGAATTGCATACGTAGCTTAAGAGATAAGGTCATGCTCAATCTACACGTTTCATTCCTTTTTAAAAGAAGTATTTATGTAACATGTGGCGATGCCAATCTGAAGTAAACACTTTGTACATTAGTGCCTTTATGGTTCAAACTTACCCCAAGGCATAAAGAGTAAATGCAGGCAAAGCTGGTTCCAAAGCAAATTACTGCTGCACTTTGCTTGGAAATGAATACCGATCTAATCTTTTAATTTGCCTTTATGTCGGCGTTCATGTTTTTACAAGTTTCCTGTAACTTGGAAGCACTGAGTGCTCTGTATGATGCTGGGCTCACTATTTACAGGCACAACCAGATCAGAGGCTTCAGAGGCATGTCCTACTTAAGACACGTTTGACTTAAGGCATGTTCAACATAAAACATGCTCCACTTAAGACATGTTTTACTTAAGATGTGCTCTCTACTTCAGACATGTCCTATTTAAGACAAGTTCTACTTAAGATGGTAAGAAGTCTCACAACAGCTAGGCTAAAACCCATCAGGTTTACTTGGAATCACGAGCTTTTGGAGCGCTGCTCCTTGAAGGAGTTTATTTGGTATCACGAGCTTGTGGAGCTTTCGGAGCAGCGCTCCAAAAGCTCGTAATACAAATAAACCTGTCAGACTTTAACCTGGTATTATGAGATTTCCTACTACGTCCATCCCAGTCCAACGCCGACACCTCTGCATCATGTCTACTTAAGATATGTTCAACTCAAAACATGCTCCACTTAAGACATGTTCAAATTAAAATATGTTATATTTAAGACTTATTCCACTTAAGATATAAAAACAGAAAATGCTAAAATATCTCAGCAGGTCTGACAGCATCTATGGAGAGAGAACAGAGCCAGCATTCTGAACCTAAATGACCTTATTCCCTCTCCCCAGATGCTGTTAGACCTGCTGAGATTTTCCAGCATTTTTGGTTTTTGTTTCAGATTCCAGCATCCGCAGTATTTTGCTTTTATCCACGTAATACATGTTCTACTTAAGACACGTTTGACTTAAAACATGTTCTACTTAAAGACATGTCTGACCTAAGACATGTTCTGCTTAAGACAGTGTTTAAATTAGACTGTGTAGCTAAAATATTTTGTGGACAAAAAATCAGAACCAATGTAAGGGATTTTTCTTTTGTTGTTCCAGTGTTTGTAATTGAATTTAACAGGCATAGGTTCCATATTCATTGATTCAACTAAAAAGAGCTGGAAGTTTGAGAAAGAGAAAAGTATCGGTAAGCAGAAAATGACAATGAAAGATAATTCTCAGAACCCCTGTTGCATCACCGCACTTCACAGTATTTTCAGAAGTTACTGTTTTTCTTGACAGGTGGGCAAACCCAGCTTCATGTGATGAACTGAAGACTCAAATCAAAATCACCATGGAACAGAGCTCACTCCAGGTACGTGGAAATCAGAGCAAACATCAAAGTAGCTGCCTACAGTCAATGGCCCCTTAAAGAGACATGTCAGAACCAAGTCTCTCCTCTAATCCCTTGTGAAGCGTTTTGCAAAGTCTCAGCCAAGTTGCTAAGACAAGCCACGTGACCGAAAAGAAACATGACCTGTCCTCCTCATGGTGACTGCTGCATGACAGCTCTCTGTACAGGACAGTATTAACAACAAGAGAAATGCAGAAATCTACAGCCAAGCGAACTGGTTATTGACTGTAAAGAAAGGAAAGAGAAAATAGCAATGGGAAGAAAGCATTTTCGTTGTAAAGTCAGCTTCATTAATATAAGGATTCTTCTTCTATTTGATTTCTATTTTCATCATGTAGACTCATTCCATGAGGAAAACTCAACAATTTCTATTGACTGACTTGGTTTTCTTGAAACTTTCAGGAAGCGAGTGCAGATTTTCGCTGTGCTTGGTTATGGGGCAGCTTTCGTTTCCCACCTTGTGCACATTCGGCTTGTCAGCTGAGATTTGAGGCGTTGAGGGGGAACTTCCTCAACCAAAGGCTTGTGAATCTGTGGAATTCCCTGCCCAGTAAAGCAGTTGAGGCTACCTCATTGAATGTTTTTAAGGCAAGGATAGATAAGTTTTTGAACAGTAAAAGGATTAAGGGTTATGGTGAGCGGGCGGGTAAGTGGACCTGAGTCCAATAAAAGATCAGCCATGATCTTACTGAATGGAGGAACAGGCTTGAGGGGACAAATGGCCTAATCCTGCTCCTAGTTCTTACGTTCATATGTTCTTATTTCCAGACATCTCAGGGGCAATTTTCAACCTGTGTTTGCCGACAAAAAGCATAGTCACACGGGTTGAGAATCTGGAGAGAATAGGGAAATGAAGAGTGATTTCCCCACCCCTCACTGGTGACATCATGAGGTTCATAAAATCACAGAATTCCAACAGAGCAAAAGGAGGCCATTCAGCCTATCAATTCTGCACCAACTCTCCAAAAGAGCATCTTACACAGCATCAACCCCACGCCAGCCCTATCCCCATAACCCTGTGCGTTTATCACAGCCAATCCAATTAACATACATATCTTGGAACACTAAGGGGCAACTCAGCATGGCAAATCCACCCAACTGCAATCTTTGCTTGGCAGGAGGAAACCCAAGCATCCAGCAGAAACCCAAGAAGACATGGGGAGAATGTGCCAGTCACTGGAATTGAACCCAAGTCCCTGGTGCTGTGAGGCAGCAGTGCCATATACAGCAGGTTGACCTAGACAGCCTCACAGTAACATCTTCTGCCCCCTACTCCCAGTCCCCATCTAACTGACTGCTAGAGATCACCATTGTGCATGGGCCTGATCTTCCAATGGATTACATACAATAGTATATAGTGCATTGGAAGACTTTCACTCCCTCATTCCCCTGAACATCACTTCCCCATCCATCCCCACCGTCCCCCGATTGTTCCCATGATCACGCCTCCACCTCTTTCCCTCTGGCCTATCACCACCCCCACTCACCCCTCCCCTGGCTGATTGCCACTCCCATTCACCTCCCCTACCCCTGGCAGATCACCACCGCTGTTCAGATCCTCCTGAATGATCGCCACCCCATTCACAAACCCCCTCCCACCCTTGGCTGATTGCTGCCATTCACCCCATCCTCTAATTGATTGCTGCCTCAGTGATTCTCCCATTGCACAATGATCCCCACATATTACCTCCCTTTCAGGCCCCACCCCTCTACTTAAGCCCTGCTCCCTCCCCTTAGGCCTTACCCCCTGGCACTGCCCAGTGGCCAGTGAGAACTGCCAGGGTACCAGGCTGGCAGTGCCAGGGTGCCCCATTGGCAGTGCCATGGTGACCAGGCATGTTTACTGTCATGCAATTAAAAACTCAGTGGCTGCTGATCCTGCACACTCTAACATTTACATTTACAGTTAGAGTGAGGAAAGTAGACAATTAGATCAAGTTCATGTCTTAAAATTGCTGCAGCTTCCATTGTGGCTACAGCAGTACCCCACATTGAGGAGCAGGATATCACTGATGCAACTTCCAGGTTCCTGCGGTTAACTCTGTAGGTGTGGTTGCCAGAGTGGCTGACAATTTTACACAGTAATAACACTGTGTGCTGACATCTTCATATGATTACTACAGGAAAACCCTGGCCAATGAGTGATTTCCAGTTTTCCAATGAGTCTCTTTGGAGTCTCTTTGGAGACTAAATTTAATCGGATCATGGGAGGGGCTCATTGATTTTAATCAACACTGTTGATTAAAATAAAGGGATCCTCAGGTGGTTTTGTGGTATTACATATACTGCAGAAGAAAATTATTGCAGAAATTTGTAGTGGGGCATTTATTTAAAGTCTGTGTCTATTGTACAGACAAGTATTGGGTTCTGGGAAAAATAATTAATTTAGTGCTGACATACAGAAAGAAAAGGTGTCCTTTGAGGCGTGAGATGAATTAAATGCCCATCCGAACTCACCTTCCCATAATAATATCCATTCATTCCAATTCCAGTTGGAGAACTGTATGGCTATCCCACATCTAGTGGTGGTGTAATGGCATTATCGCAAGACTATTAATCCACAAACTCAACTAATGTCCCGTGGACCCAGGTTCAAATCTAGCCATGGCAGCTGGTGGAATTTGAATTCAATAAAGAATATCTGGAATTAAGAATCTACTGATGATCATGAAACAGTTGTTGATTGTTGGGAAAACCCATCTGGTTCACTCATGTTCTTTAGGAAAGGAAATCTGCCATCCTAACCTGGTCTGGCCTGCATGTGACTCCAGAGCCACAGCAATGTGGTTGACTCTCAAGTGCCCTTCAAGGGATGGGCAATGGAATGAATAATAAAAAAAATCACTTAATCCCCTGTGGACAAGATTTCTTTATTGCATCTAAGAGGACACTGGTCCAGTTATCAACCATGCTTGATGTCCATTTTTTCCATAAATAGCACTTCTCAACGGAATCTTATACATTTACCAATAAATGTTCAATTGAAATGTAACCGGAACCCAATTATCAAAAAATAAGCAAGTTCAAAGCTATGCTTTTGTAAGTTCATCATGTATCTCTGGAATATTGGTGTTAAAGGTTTGCTTCTAAGGGCCTTCTTTGTAGCTATTAAACACTTAAAGAGTGGCACGTGACACGTTAGTTAGCACTGCTGCCTCACAGCACTAGGGACCCGGGTGCAATTCCAACCTCAGGTGACTGTCCGTGTGGAGTTTGCGTGTTCTGCCCATGTCACCCAGGTTTCCTCCGGGTGCTCCGGGTTCCTCCCACAGTTTAAAGATATGCAGGTTAGGTTTATTGGCCATGCTAAATTGCCCCTTAGTGTCAGGGGGACCAGGAGGGTAAACACGTGAGGTTACGGGGATGGGGCCTGGGTGGGATTGTTGTTGGTGCAGGCTTGATAGGCCGAATGACCTCCTTCTGCACTTTGGGGATTTTATGAAACACAGCATCAATGGGGTTTCACGGCATTTCTGGTGAAAAGCAACAGCTGAGTGGGCACAGCTGTGGGAGATTTCTTACAGGGTTGCCAATGGCAACTGAGATGCACATTTTACTCAAATTGTACCGGCTGTTGCTGGAAGCACAAAACAATTTCAAAGAATTGGCGAATTCTGAGCAGCAGATTCCTATTGGGCCGAGCGCATCCTCCAGCAATCCCTCTTCACCAAGCTCTGCATTTCAATCTCTATTCACAAAGGGAATGAATCCCAGATGATAACGTTGTCTAAGAAATAACTCTGAACCCTAACCCTGCCTCACAGTAGGGTCCTTTCCAGTTTATAAGCAAGCTTCTCGATGAGTGATGGCCAGAAGCTTGTAACCCAGGCAAGATAACAGATGAACATTTCATTCAAATGTTCACTTTAAAATGTAAATGGTAGACAGGAAATGTAGACTGTTTGTAACTACAATTGGTAGCAATAACATCACAGGCACCAAATTAGCTTCCTTGCGCATGATGCCATCAAACTCTTCTCATGAACTCTTGACTGTTTCAGTCATGCCAGGATTCAGATTGGATCAAACACTGATTTCCCTCAATCATCAGTGAGATTACAGGTAATTGTCAAGTCACCATGGTCCAGGGTGACCATAGGCTGCTTTCCGCTTTGAGGGGGAGAATCATAGAATCCTACAGTGCAGAAGGAGGCCATTCGGCCCATTGAAACTGCACCCACCACAAATCCACCCAGGCCCTATCCCCATAACCTAGCTAATCCTCCTGACGCTAAGGGGCAATTTAGCATGGCCAATCCACTTAACCCCCACATCTTTGGACAGGTGGTGATTTAACCCGAGGGTCACCACACCTCAGATTAAAGGTTGAGAAAGCGGGGCCTTCATGAATAACCTCAGCCGGTACAGGAATTGAACCCACGCTGATGGCATCGCTCTGTATCATAACCCAGCCATCCAGCAACCTGGGCTAACTGACTCCCAGAAGGCCACATCATTATAATAAAATAATAAAATACAATAATAGCAAAATATTGCAGTGCTGGAAATCTGAAATCAAAACAGAATGTGATAGAAATACTCAGCAGCTCAGGCAACATCTGCAGAGAGAGAGAGTTAACGTTTTGAGCTCAGTATGACTATTCTTTGGAACCACATCCATTCTTCTCAGGCCCATCACAAACTCTGTCCCATTGCAAGTGATGCCCTTTCCCACTCTGGTCATTTTCTCATTCTGAAACTGACAATCTGAAAGCTTGTTTCCTTGAGCTAAGTTTCAGACTGCTTATCCTCCATCAGAAAGAACAGGAATCTCTAACCCTGCAATGTTGCTGGACCCTTGACTCAGTCCCATTATCACTGAAACCTTCATTCATCTACACTTTAACCACTCATCAAGCCTCCTTTCACAGTGCCTTCCAAACATAAAACTTCTACCACCTTGAAGACCAAGGATAACATAAACATGGGAACATCAGCACATAAAATTCCCCTCCACAATGTCCTGGTTTAAAACTATATCACTCCTCTGTTACTGTCGGCAGTTCAAAGACTTGGAAATCCCACCCTCAGAGCACTGTGGGTGTACTCACCCCAGGTGGGCTGCAGCAATTCACAAAGGTAGCTCACCACCACCTTCTCAAGGGCAGTTAGGGATGGGCAATAAATGCTGGCCAGCCAGTGATGCTCACGTCCTGTGAACGAATAAAAGAAAACAAAATCACTTCCAGACTCAGCCAGCTCTTTGTTAGTCTTTTATTCACACTCCTCCAGAAATGGCAACTTTTTAACATTCTGCTGCTATGGGTCATATCCTGTACCAAGTCTGATAGCTCTTTGTCATCTCTATCTTCATTAACCTGCAATGGCTTCATCAAAACATGGACACATGCAGAGATCAGGTCCAGAGATCATTAAAAGTGGTGGCACAGGTGGAAAAGTGGTGAAGAAAGTGTATGACATGCTTCCTTCCCTTCATCGGCTGGGGCATCGAGTATAAAACTTGGCAAGTTATGGTACAGTTATATAAAACATTGGTTTGGCTGCATTTGGAATACTGTGTCCAACTCTGCTGACCACACTACCAGAGGGGCATGAAAGCATTGGAGAGAGTACAGAAAAGATTTACCAGGATGTTACCTGGTATGGAGGGTATTAGCTATGAAGAGAGATTGATTAAACTGGGATTGTTCTCCCCGGAAAGATGGAGGCTGAGAGTTTATAAAATTATAATTATAATTATAAATTATATACAAGTTTATAAAATTGTGAGGGGCATAGATAAGGTGAACTTTTTCCCAGGGCAGAAATGACAATTATAAAGGAGCACAAGTTCAAGATAAGGTGGGAAAGGTTCAGTAGAGAGGTGCAGGGGAAGCTTTTTACACAGAGGGTGGAGGGGGCCTTGAATGCACTGCCAGGTGAAGTGGTTGAGGCAGACATATTAGTGACATTTAAGGCTTATCTGGATAGACACATGAACAGGTGGGGAATAGAGGTTTGCACAGAGGTGTACAGGTGGTTGGTCTAGATAGGACAATATGATAGGTGCAGTCTTGGTGGGCCGAAGGGCCTGTTTCTATGCTGTATTGTTCTTTGTTAAAACCTTAAATCCATGGTCTTTAAATCCACTAGGCATCCATTCTGTGACCTCTGACCCCTCTATATCCTGCAACACTTATTTCATCTAACTCTGGTCTTTTGTGAAACTCCCTTCACCAAACCAATCATGGGAAAATGTTCAGACCCTTGTCTAGGTATTACCTTCCCAAACGTCACTGGGTGGAATTCAATAAAGGGTTCCTGACGGTGAGACTGAAGAACAATATAAGTTTATAAACTTATATAACTTATATACTTTATAAACTGAAGAACAAAGAAAAATACAGCACAGAAACAGGCCCTTCAGCCCACCAAGCCTGCACCTATCACATTGTCCTATCTAGACCAACCATCTGTATACCTTTATTCTCCGCCTGATCATGTACCTATCTAAATAAGTCTTTAATGCCACTTCTGTTCATGTATTGGATGCCGCAGTGCATGCTGCGATTTGGTGCAGTAGGCAGGTGCCACATGTGTAATCGCACCATAGGAACGGGACAGACAGCATCTGCCCCCACCATTAAGTGTCGGGATTCCATATCGGGACTGGCTATATGAAGCAGGTCTCTGCAAACATCCCCTCTCTGTAGGGAGCTGTAATCAGTTTAGAAGCAGGTTCTTCACCTGCACAGCCATTTACAGCATTTATATGCAAATTGCAGCCTTGAAATCTTTTGAAACTTTCCTGTAGTTGACCCCCGTCAATGCTCCATTTCATCTAGAATGTCATATTCTTGGATGCCCATCACACTTCCTGTAGACAAGCAGCCCAGATCTCTCTGTTCTTCTGAGCTTTTGACTATCCTGCCATTCATTGAGTACTCCCATTGTCTTGTTGCTCCTTCCAAAGTGCATCACCTCCATTTTCAGGGTTTATCAGGTCTTTTTGCCAAAGATCTGCCCACCTGACCAACCCATCTATGTCTTCCTGCCAAGACCTTCTTCCTCACTGATAACCACCCTGCCAATCTTGGTGTCGCTCCCAACTTACATATCGCCCCACAACCTCACTTATATAGCTTATATATATCACGAACAATAAAGGACCTAGCATTGAATCCTGTGGCACAGCAATTGGACACCAGTCTCCAATCACACAAACACCCTTCTATCACAACCCTCTGTCTCCTGCCACTAAGCCAGCTTTGGATCCATCTTTCATATTTACCCTGGGTCCCACATTCATTTACCTTCTTCAGTCTCCCATGTAGGACCTTGTCAAAGGCTTTGCCTTTAGTTGTTAAGTAGATTAGGGGAGGTTTCCCCGAGTCTACTTTGGCCAGATCCTGTCTTATTCTCATAAAATTTACCTTCCTCCAATCCAAAACCTTTTTTTGCAGATTATTTCTTGCCTTTCCTTGTTGTCGCTATCACTAAAATGCTCCCCATTGCCACCTTGAACACCTATCTGACTTCATTCCCCAAAATTAGATCCAGCACTGTGCCATCTTTGTTGACCCTTCTACATATTGACATAAAAAGCTCTCCTGCATAGAACATTGAACGTAGAACAGTACAGCACAGTACAGGCCCTTCGGCCCTCAATGTTGTGCCGAGCTACGTCCAAACGCAAGATCAAGCTATCCCGCTCCCTAAATAGACTACAAGAATTCTGACCCATCTAAATCCTTCACACTATGACTATTCCAATTAATGTTGGGGATGTTGAAATCCCCTAATATAGTTACCTTATTACTTTTTCTCATCTCAGTGAACTGTGACATTAGTGTGCCTTTAAGAATTTTTTTTAAAATCATGTTCATTGCAGCTCTCACAACCTCAGCTTATTTCAGTGATGCTGAGTTGTCTGTAGAAGCCCTTTTATTGCTCCTTCAGTGGCTTAAATGAGGTTTGTTTATTTTTACTCCAGAATCTTTTATGACCCTGCATTGTTAGGAGGAAGGTCATGTGCTTTGGACAGCTTTGTTTTCCTTCCTAGAGAACTTAAGGTTTCATTTTCTGTTTTGGCTGGTAGCAGTTTTAGTTTAGAAGGGACATCAAGCTAAAAAGAAATGCTTCTCTCTCTCCCTGATTTTGGACATTCTGCTGGTTAGCTGAAAACATGGCTTCTTGCCTTCCTGGAATAGAGAAACTGCTGTTGGTGGCTCGACCAGAGTCTCTCCCTGCTGTTCTGACTCTAAGCTCACCTGTGTGTGCCTCAATGGACTGCAGCATTCATCTGAAGGACTCAATCCCAGTATCACATTTTTGCTGTGTTAAACCTGTGGAAAGAACTTTGTCTATGGGAAGTTTTGTTTGAGTGGACTATTTTAGATATATTTGTTAAGGATTAAAAATTATCATGGTTATTTTCTTTCTGTTTGTAATTGATAAAAGTTATTGCTGATTTTCTTTCCACACCTGTTAACCATATTCTTAAGTAAACTTTGTTTGATAAAAAAGCTCCCTAGTGGGTCAGTTGAATCATACCTGAGGTGAACAAAGAACGAAGAACAAAATCAGCCCGAGAAACAGGCCCTTCGGCCCAACGAGCCCACGCCGCCATCTCAACACCACCAGTCCCCCTCTCCACCCACAACCCCTGTCTAATGTTTTATGGCCATCCAGATTGAGGGAATCTGATTTAGGGACAATTTATTCCTGCCAGTCAGCCTAACAGCACATCTTTGGGGTGTGGGAGGAAACCGGAGCACCCTGAGAAAACCCATGCAAGCACAGGGAGAATGCGCAAACTCCCACAGACACCGACCCAAATCCATGTGTCTGCACAGCGATAGTCACTGAGCTGTCGTCTTGCCCAGTATCTTGTCCAGTTTAGGCACACACTAACGACATGAAGCGCTAGGCCAATCTCGAACAACCAAGAGCAGCCCCAGTACGACCCATCGCGTGTATGCCCCTCGTTGGACACGAGGCGGACTGTATCCTGACCAATTCCAAGCGCAAAACTAATCATCTAGGCAGGCACCACAAGACACTTTCTGACCTGAATTATAACAGAATTGTCTTCATATCTGCTCCTCCATTGCCCACTGTGTGGGAGCTTATACAGTAAAAAGTCTGACAACACCAGGTTTTAGTCCAACCGATTTAAAACCTGGTGTTGTCAGACTTTTTACTGTGTTTACCCCAGTTCAACGCCGGCACATCCACATCATGGGAGCTTATAGCCAGAGTGTACTGAGAATTGTGTAGATCCCCCCCGCAACGGTTCCCCCAGCCCCCCAACATCTGGCTGAATGAATCACTTTGAATGTATACGGTGAATATTACATTCAGCGCAATTATACTGGGGCAACTCAAAGTGCAATATGACCAATGTAGAAAACCTGAATACCATCGCTTTCTGTGATGGTCATTTTGAAATCATTTGTAATGTTCTTCTAGATACTTTATGAATAAAGGATACTTTTGCAACACAAGACGGTGGTGAAATCGGTCTGGATGGGACTCAGTAGTTTGATTGATTTCTCACCCTGTTTTCTTTCGCACTGAAGTCAGTGACTCTGGTGTAAAAGCCCTTTCGCCACCGCCTGATTCACACCTTACCCAAAGAGAAATCTCACCCACATTTTGTGTGTTCCCAACAACCCAGTCTAACACTGAGAGTCCGGGCTCAGGTAAGGGCTGACTGCAGCCACGCCCTGCAATGCAAAAAGAAAAGATGGAGGTGGGAGAATATTTGTCATAGGATTTGAGAATTGCTTCAAACTGTAATGTTTGCTCAGTGAGAACTAGGACTTACTCTTTGATAAACAGAAACTATTGCTAGGTGTAACTACTAAATGGTGCGCGTCCTATTTTGTGCTTTGGAATACAGTGTGTTCATTGTTTAGCTATCACGTTATATCACCGTATAGAACACTTGAACTAACCGCAAAATACAATATCATCTTTCATGCCCAGAGGCACATTATAATTGTCTTACTAATATGCAAGTCACTCAGCTAGATTTGCATTCGAATCATTTCAGACCCAGAGTTAAAGCCAGCGTCAAGTCTAGTGGAAGCTGTGTGCTCACCACGGACGTTTTATCTCTTTCAAGTTTGCTGCTCAGATTACTGCCGGCACAGTATGACTGCATCTGCTAATGCAACCACAAAGCGCTAGTGCTGTCTCTACCCGTTATGGACAAGTCATTGAATTATCAGTCAATTATGCTGTGCTCAGACTCAGCGAAATTTAGATAATTCCCAGTTGTGAAGTTTCTCAACACAAAGCACAGTGCTTCTAAGTAAAGTATTTTCCAGTGAAATCATCTCTAATTGCACTCTCTAGATTTGAAAATAAAGCAGTTGATAGTCGAATCGTTTCAACTTTTAAATTATGTAAATTGTCCGTATTTGCAGCACTTGTTCATTGTACGAGGAGGTAATGGGCGGGTGATTCCAGAACTGGTATTAGACAAACGCCCATTGTTTGAGTCACTTCATGAGTCACTTCATTCATACAAAGTATATTAAAATAATTTATCCTGCAGATGGAATTTCCTGCTGTTCAATCACAAATAATTTCTCAATGAACCTGCTATAACCACATCAGAGCTGTTGATCCTGATGGATCAACATCTCGGACCATCAACTTGGAATGTGACTCTATTTGTGCTGACACCTACAATTGCCATAAGAATCACCATCCCAGCCGCAAGAGGGCACATTGTATCGATAGCACGGGTAGAACACAGTGTGGTTTCGAAGTTTGGTTCGCGGTGAACCAGCAGAGGTGGTACAACTCAATGATGGTCTTTTCAATGTTTCCCACTGCTGCTGAGTGCACAGCACAGGGACTTGCACATATGTTCTCCAGACAGAGGGCTGAGTGGGCGAGCGGGGAGGGGGTGACAGGACACAAAAAAACAAAGCCCACAGAATATCCAGCAGTTTGATTTATTTATCAGTGTCACAAGTAGGCTTACATTAACACCGCAATGAAGTTACCGTGAAAAGCCCCAAGTCGCCACACTCTGGGCCCTGTTTGGGTACACTCAAGACAAATTTAGCATGGCTCGTGCACCTAATCAGTGGGAGGAAATCGGAGCGCCCGAAGGAAACCCACATAGACATGGGTAGAACGTACAGATTGTCCTAGCTATGAGGAGAGATTGGGTAGACTGGGGTTGTTCTCCCTGGAAAGGCAGAGAATGAGGGGAGACCTAATAGAGGTGTACAGAATTATGAAGGGTATAGACAGGGTGAACAGTGGGAAGATTTTTGCCAGGTCGGAGGCGACGATCGTGAGGGGTCACAGGCTCAAGGTGAGAGGGACGAAGTATAACTCAGATATCAGAGGGATGTTTTTTACACAGAGGGTGATGGGGGCCTGGAATGCACTGCCAAGTAGGGTGGTGGAGGCTGACACGCTGGCATCACTTAAGAATTACCTGGATAGTCACATGAGCAGACTGGGAATGGAGGGATATAAACGAATGGTCTAGTTGGACCAATGAACGGCACAGGCTTGGAGGGCCGAAGGGCCTGTTTCCTGTGCTGTACTGTTCTTTATTCTTTGTTCACATAGACAGTGATCCAAGCCTGGAATTGAACCCGGGTCCCTGGCACTGGTGAGGCACGATGTGGAGATGCCGGTGTTGGACTGAGGTAAACACAGTAAGAAATCTGACAACACCAGGTTAAAGTCCAACAGGTTTATTTGGTAGCACAAGTCACTGGCTTTTGGAGCACAACTCCTTCATCAGGTAAGTGGGAGTTCTGTTCGCAAACAGGTGAGGCAGCACTGCTAACCACCGTGCTACCCCAAGTTAGCAATATAAGATGGTAGTTCAAAACTGCTCAAGTCTCACTGGCACTGTATCTATTGCAACCTAACACTCTCAGTAATGATTACTCCTTTGAACTATTCTTCAATGTCCATGCTTAAATAATATATTGAAATATCCTGCCACTTACTTGGCACAACAGTTTGTTTCTAAAAACTGATGTGACAGGATTGACGGTGGTTCATATTAAACTCTTGCTGAAGAAGTTGTATTTAAATTATAGTAACCTTGCCCTCCCTCTGTAGGACAGCAGAGGTGGTACAACTCAATGGTCTTTTCAATGTTTCCCACTGCTGCTGAACGCACAGCACAGGGACTTGCACATATGTTCTCCAGACAGAGGGCTGAGTGGGCGAGCAGGGAGGGGGTGACAGGACACAAAAAAACAAACAAAGCCCACAGAATATCCAACTGTTCTGTTACAGCTTTCAACAATTAATGGAGTCACAAGAACTGTAGGAACATCAGGGTGGCTCCCTGGAAAAAGTTCAGTTTGATGCGGGTGGCTTTCATCACAACACATGGCCTAAACTTATTCCATCAGGACAATCGGAGTGACTCAGGATGTGACACGTTTTGTGGTTAGCACTGCTGCCTCACAGCGTCAGGGACCTGGGTTCGATTCCTGGCTTGGATCACTGTGCAGATTCTGCACATTCTCCCGACAACTGTGTGGGTTTCCTCTGGGTGCTCAGGTTTCCTCCCACAGTCCAAAGATGATTAAATGGATTGGCCATGCTAAATTGCCCCTTAGTGTCGAGGAGACTAGCTAGGGTAAATACATGGGGTTATGGAGGTGGGCCTGGTTGGGATTGGTTGGTGTAGACTCGATGGGCTGCAAGATATGATTCTATGAATTTATTTAACTATAATAATCAGAAACTTATTTACATGTATCAGATGTTTACAGAGTTGATCAACATATTGTCCTTTTATCTAAATACATACTAGAGACATTATGTAATCATAGAATCACTCCTGTACAAAAGGAAGCCATTCGGCCCATCGAGCCTGCACCAACAACAATCCCACCCAGGCCCTAGCCCCATCGCCCCAGAAATTTACCCTGCTAGTCCCCCTAACACTGAGGGGCAATGTAGTATGACCAATCAATCTAACCTGCACATCTTTGGAGTGTGGGAGGAAACCTCCACAGACACGGAGAGAATGTGCAAACTCCACACGGACAGTGATCCAAAGCTGGGATTGAACCTGGATCCCTGGCGCTGTGAGGCAGCAGTGCTAACCACTGTGCCACCATGTCGTCCATTTAATGTAAACTATTATCACTTTTAGGGTTGTCAATGTATTATAAAGAGGGAAGGAAATCACTTTGGGGAAAGCATTAAACATTCTATTGTTTAACCAAGAAACGTCCAGTTTTATTTCTTTTTACAACTGATTACCAAGACAAGGGGATGATTTTCCACTTTGGGAAGACGGATCAAGGCATTTCACTTATACCCTTCCTTAGTTCTGGGGAATGAGCCTGGCCAGGTGGTGAATGTTTCATAGGGGAGAATTCGGGAACAGAGACCACAATTCAGTAAGATTTAAAGTACTGATGGATAAAGATTAGTGTAGTCCTCAAGTGAAGGTGCTAAACTGGGGGAAGGCTAATGACATCAAATTAGACTGGAACCCAAGAATGTAGATTGAGGGCAGATGTTTGAGGGCAAATCAACATCTGGCATGTGGGAGGCTTTCAAGTGTAAGTTGATAGGGATTCAGGATCGGCACATTCCTGTAAGGATAAAAGATAAGAATGGCAAGTTTTGGGAACCTTGGATAACAAGAGATATTGTGAGCCTAGTCAAAGAGAAAAAGGAAGCATTTATCAAAGCTAGGAGACTGGGGACACACAAAGCAAGTGTGGAATACAAGGAAAGTGGAAAGAAACTTAAGCAAGGAGTAAAAAGGGCTAAAAGGAGTCATGAAAAAGCATTGGCCAGCAAGGTTAAGAAAAATCCCAAGGCTTTTTATACATATATAAAGAGCAAGAGGGTAGCCAGGGAGATGGTTGGCCCACTCAAGGACAAGGAAGGGAATCTATGCATGGAGCCAGAGGAAATGTGCGAAATATTCACCAAAGAGAAGGACCAGGTGGATGATGAGTCTGGGAAAGGAGGTCTAGATGGTTTGAGTCATGTTGAGATCAAAAAGGAGGAGGAATTGGGGTTCTTGAGAAATGTTAAGGTAGACAAGTCCCCAGGGCCTGATGGGATATGCCCAGAATACTGAGAGAGACAAGGGAGGAAATTGTTGGGGCTTTGAGAGAAAAGTTTGTGTCCTCAGTGGCTACAGGGAAGGTCCCAGAGGATTGGAGAATAGCCAATATTGTTCCTTTGTTTAAAAAGGATAGCAAGAATAATCTAGGCCATTACAGGCTGGTGAGCCTTACATCAGTGGTAGGGAAATTATTGGAGAGGATTCTTTGAGACAGGATTTATTCCCACTTGGAAATAAGTGGACGTATTAGTGCAGGCAACATGGTTTTGTGAAGGGGAGGTCGTGTCTCACAAAATTGATTGAGTTTTTCGAGGAAGTGATGAAAATGATTGATGAGGATAGGGCAGTGGATGTTGTCTACATGGACTTCAGTAAGGCCTTTGACAAGGTCCCTCATGGTAGACTGGTGCAGAAGGTGAAGTCGCATGGGATCAGAGGTGAGCTGGCAAGATGGGTACAAAACTGGCTCGGTTAAAGAAGACAGATGGTAGCTGTGGAAGGATGCATTTCTGAATGGCGGGCTGTGACAAGTGGTGTTCCTCAGGGATCAGTGCTGGGATCTTTGCTGTTTGTAATATATATATAAACAATTTGGAGGAAAATGTAACTGAGTTGATTATTAAGTTTGCGGATGACACAAAGATTGGTGGATTTGCAGATAGTGATGAAGACCATCAGAGGATACAGCAAGATATAGATCAGTTGGAGACTTGGGCAGAGAGATGGCAGATGGAGTTTAATCCAGACAAATATGAGGTAATGCATTTTGGAAGGTCTAATATAGGAAATATACAGTAAATGGCAGAACCCTTGCAAGTATTGATAGGCAAAAGGATCTGGGTGCACAGTTACAAAGGTCACTGAAAGTGGTAATGCAAGTGGAGAAGGCAGTCAAGAAGGCATACGGCATGCTTGCCTTCATCGGCTGGGGTATTGAATTTAAAAATTGGCAAGTCATGTTGCAGCTTTATAGAACCTTAGTTAGGCTGCATTTGGGATATAATGTTCAATTCTCATCGCCACACTACCAGAAGGATATGGAGGCTTTGGAGACGGTACAGAAAAGATTTACCAGGATGCTGCCTGGTATGAAGGGCATTAATTATGAGGAGAGGTTGGAGAAACTTGATTTGTTCTCACAAGCGACGGAGGTTAAGGGGAGACCTGATAGAGTCATAGAGTCATAGAGGTTTACAACATGGAAACAGGCCCTTCGGCCCAACTTGTCCATGCCGTCCTTTTTTTCAAAATCCCTAAACTAATCCCAATTGCTCACATTTGGCCCATATCCCTCTATACCCATCGTACCCATGTAACTATCTAAATGCTTTTTAAAAGATAAAATTGTACCCACATCTACTACTACCTCTGGCAGCTTGTTCCAGACAGACAACACTCTCTGCATGAAAAAATTGCCCCTCTGGTCACTTTTGTATTTCTCCCCCCTCACCTTAAACCTCTGCCCTCTAGTTTTAGACTCCCCTACCTTTGGGAAAAGATATTGACTATCTACCTTGTCTGTGGCCCTCATTATGTTATAGACCTCTACAAGGTCACCCCTCAGCCTCCAGAGAAAAAAGTCCCAGTTTATTCAGCCTCTCCTTATAACTCAATCCATCAAGTCCCAATTATGAGAGCCATAGACAGAGTGAATAGTCAAAAGCTTTTTCCCAGGTGGAAGAATTAATTACTAGGGGGCACAGGTTTTAGGTATGAGGGGCAAAGTTTAAACGAGATGTATGAGGCAAATTTTTTACACAGAGTGTCTGGAACTTGTTGCCGGGGGAGGTAGTGGAAGCGGATACGGTAGTGACTTTTAAGGGGCACCTTGACAAGTACATGAATAGGATGGGAATAGAGGGGTATAATCCCCGGAAGGGTAAGGGGTTTTAGTTCAGTTGGGCAGCGTGGTCGGTGCAGGCTTGGAGGGCCGAAGGGCCTGTTCCTGTGCTGTAATTTTCTTTATTCTTTGTCTGTTCTTTAGTCCCAACCTCACGCAGCACAACACGAGATATACATCCTATCTGCCTCAGCTGGATTTGAACACCAGCTGCAGAGGTTAAAAAGAAAGTCACTCCTCCACTCAGTCTCTTGTTTAGTCAAAGGAAGCATGGGATCCGGCATCTTCTCTCTACAACTATAAGCAGCTGCTTCAATGGCCTCTGTTGGTTGCCTGTACGCTTCATGCTTTGTGTGCACTATTAATACTTACATTCCTGATTTTGTCTTCGTGCTGGGAAATAGAACATATTTTGAAGTTTTATCCCTGATATCAGCAGTAACTATTTAAGAAACCATAACTCAGATGCAAAGTAAAGATTCCTTAATTCCGATCTTGAAGGACAACTCACTAACCCCACACTAACTTGATATTTTTCATATCCCACGTCAGCTATCTTTATGGTATCTCCAAATTAGATTGCCAATTGATGCTCAGTTAATATGTGAAGTGCATGTTCCTCATGTCTTGACCAGACTGGGTTGAGCTTGGACTAAATATTCCACATAGGCCGAGGGAGTCTCTCATTGTGTTAACCTGAACTGGGTTTAATCGCTTGTTCTTTAGGTCAAAGAACCTGATCAACTCACTCTCCCCATTCCAACCCCAGTCCTGCCAATGTGCATTATTTATACTTCAGTTTACGCTCATAGTGTGGTCGCAGTTGTAAGAATTCCTGACGCTTTCACACAGATGGAGGATATTCCTTACACATGCAGGGCTGGAACTGCCATTTCATTAACCATGGATTTTTTTTTGTATCATATCAATAATGGGTGTCCCCCTTGTTCCCTGACAATCGACAATGGTTTCACAGTCATCAGTAGATTCTTAATTACAAATCTTTTCTTTTGATTCAAATTACACCATCTGCCATGGCAGGGTTCGAACCTGTGTCCCGTGAACATTGAGTTTCTGGATTAAAATTCTTGTGATAATATCACTAGGCCATCGCCTTCCTTATTATGGTCAAGGCAGAACACCCAAACTGACTGTGAAATGAAACAAAAGAAGACTGTTGGCCGTGGGATCTCACTCTGCACTGCTTCAGTGGCAGGTTGGATCTGACTGACTATTCAATTGGAATAAATATACTAAGATATCGGTCCAAAGTGCTACCATTAGTAGCAAAAATGGGTCGCACAGTGGTTAGCACTGCTGCCTCACAGCACCAGGGACCCAGGTTCAATTCTGGTCTCGGGTAACTGTCTGTGTGGAGTTTGCATGTTCTCCCCATGTCTGCATGGGTTTCCTCCAGGTGCTCCGGTTCCTCCCATACTCCAAAAGATGTGTGGATTCGGTTGACTGGCCATGCCAAATTGTTATCGTCAGGGGCACTAGCAGAGTAAATGTGTGTGGTTAAAGGGATAAGTGGGTGGGATTGCTGTTGGTGCAGGCTTGATGGGCCGAATGGCCTCCTACTGCACTGTAGGGATTCTAAGAGACAGTTGTTCAGAGTTAGAGAGATGAGAACTTTTTACCAAATGAATAAGCTAAACAACGTTACTCCCTTGTAAATAATCCATCATCTTCATTTGCCTGGCGATGATGCTTCTGCCACTGGTAATTAAGGCATTGCTCCCAGGCTGCCACCTTTGCATATTCAAGAGCAGGTTCTGAAACGGATTAAGAGGCGGTGACATTCCAGATTTGCCTCCTGCTCCGTGACATCCATTCTGCATTTAGAATGAGAACTAAGTGGAGCAAGGGTCGACCCTACTCTCCGGCATTCCATCCTGCTGCTTAGCACCACAAATCAGATGGAAATATTTTTTATTAATATTCCAAACACAAACACCAACATAATATAAACACTAGAGCCCAAAACACAAAATGTTGTGGATCCAGGTCCACGGGGTCTGTTTTCCTTCCAAAAATCTTGCCCCTGACCTTTGGTGTTTTTATACAGCTGATGACATTTACTGCTTTTCTAAATTCCACAACAAGAGACTGGGATGATAAATTGAAGCTCGTACAGTAATGTAGTGTGAGTTCTTAATTCTGGACCATCTTACCGCATGGAGGCCCTCATCGACTGACAGAACCTGACCAATTCAATCACACATACTTGTATAAACTTACACCGATTAGCTGATAAGAAGAATTTTACAAATTGGGCTAAGTGTCAAAAGTTTCAATGGGGAACTGGATGTTTAAGTTAAACATGAAGCTTATCATAGAATCATACAGTGTAAAAGGAGGCCATTTGGCCCATCGAGTCTGCACCTACCACAACCTCACCCAGGCTTTATCCCAATGCCTCCATGCATTTACCCTAGCAAGTCCCCCGACACTAAGTGGCAAGTTAGCATGGCCAATCCACCTAATTCGCAATTCTTTGAACCATGGGGGGAAACCGGAGCACCCGGAGGAAACCCACGCAGACATGGGGAGAATGTGCGGACTCTCATTCTGATCAGTAATCTGTAAACTGTCTGTGCTGTTATATGCTCTGTCTGAGGCCAGAACTCTCCATTCATCTGACGAAGGGACAAACCCTGAAAGCTTGTGAGTTTACTATCGAATAAATCGGTTGGACTTGAACCTGGTGTTGTCAGACTTCTTACTGTGCAAACACCACACAGACAGTGGCGCAAGCCGGGAACTGAACCTGGATCCCTGGTGCTTTGAGGCAGCAGTGCTAACCAACGTGCTACTGTGCTGCCCAACTTAAAGACATAAATGTTTTTTATTATTTTGCATGTTGCTTTACTTATCCAATTTTTGAACTGTGAATTCAAATTGAGTCGGCATTTGCCTCACACTTGACGCACACACAAACCCCACAATAACACTGCCAGCACTGACTGACATTTTCAAAAATCTGTCTTACAGCACCATCAAGCGGCCAGTTTCTGTCAGTTGCTGAGTGCCTCTGTGCTGCAAAATGGTCCAGAATTAGGGATTCACACTGCATTATTGCACAAACTTCAGCTTATCACCCTGTCTCTTGTTGTGGAATTTGGAAAAGCAGTAAATGTTATCAGTCGTATAGGAACACCAAAGGCCAGGAGCAAGACTGTTTTCCAGCAAAGTGTCCCCCCCCACCCCCCCCATTCTGGCAGCTTGGCTTTGACAGAGGTTTTATGGAAATCTGAGAAAGTCCTGGAAGCGGAACAGAAGGAGCTTGGGGAAATTCCCTGCTTAGTCCTGGATTATTACCTGACAAGGAAAGAAATTGCAGGCTACGGGGAACAGGTATGGGAGTCGAACTGCGCTCACGGTGAGCCAATACAGGCACACTGGGCCAAATCGAAACACAGAAAATAGGAGCAGAAGGAGGATATTCGGCCCTTCAAACCTGTTCTGCCATTCAATATGATCATGGCTGATACTCTGTCCCAACACCATACACCCACTTTCTTCCCATACCCCATCACACTTTTAGAGTCTAGGAATCTGTTTATTCCCTTCTTTAATCTATTCAGTGACTTGGCCTCCACAGCCTTCTGCGGTAGAGAATTCCACAGGTTCACCACCCTTTAAGTGAAGAAATTTCTCTTCATCTCAGTCGTAAATGGCCTACCCCGTAACCTGAGAGTGTGACCCCTTGTTCTAGAAGCCCCAGCATGAGGAAACAACATCCCTGCATCCAGTCTGTCCTGGTCTGTCAGAATTTTATATGTTTCAATTAGATCCCACCCCCCCCCGATTCTTCTAAATTCCAGTCAATACAGGCCCAGTCAACCCGATCTCTCCTCCTACAACAATCCTGCCATTCCAGGAATCAGTCTGGTGAACCTTTGTTGCATTCCCTCAATGATAAGCATATTTTTTCCTAGACAAGGAAACCAAAATTGCACATAATACTCCAGATGTGGTCTCACCAAGGCAAAACTGAAGTGAGTAACTCACCTCCTGACCACCCAAAGCCTATCCACCATCTACAAGGCCCAAGGCAGGAGTGTGATGGAATACTCCCTACCTGCCTGGTGCAACTCCAACAACACTCAAGAAGCTTGACTCCATCCTTCATGTTATTAGACTGGGTCTGCATTTAAACACTAGTTCCAGTGGTAAAAGGACAGTGCTCTGACACACTGTGCCATTCAGTCCTCCATCTTACACTGAAGCCAACTCTCCAAAGATGTGCGGGTTTGGTGGATTGGCCATGTCAAATTGCCCTTTAGTCTCAGGGGGATTAGCCGGGTAAATACATGGGGTTACGGGGATAGAGGCTGGATGGGATAGTTGTTGATGCAGGCTCGATGGGGCCGAATAGCCTACTTATATAATAGCCTATATGAGCAGAGGGATCTCGGGGTACATGTGCATAGCTCCTAGAAAGTTGGCACCCAGGTTGATAAGGTTGTTAAGAAGGCGTATGGTGTGTTAGCTTTTATTGGTAGAGGGATTGAATTTCGGAGCTGTGAGGTCATGTTACAACTGTACAAAACTCTGGTGCGGCCGCACTTGGAGTATTGTGTACAGTTCTGGTCGCCACATTATAAGAAGGATGTGGAGGCATTGGAAAGGGTGCAGAGGAGGTTTACCAGGATGTTGCCTAGTATGGTGGGAAGGTCTTATGTGGAAAGGCTGTGGGACTTGAGGTTATTTTCATTGGAGAGAAGAAGGTTACGAGGTGACCTGATTGAGGCATACAAGATGATCAAAGGATTGGATAGGGTGGACAGTGAGAGCCTTTTTCCTCGGATGGTGATGGGTAACATGAGGGGACATAGCTTTAAATTAAGGGGTGGTAGTCATAGGACGGATGTCAGAGGTAGGTTCTTTACTCAGAGGGTAGAAAGGACGTGGAATGCCCTGCCTGCAGCAGTTGTGGACTCGCCAACTTTAAGGGCGTTCAAATGGTCTGTGGATAGGCATATGGACAACATTGGAGTAGTTTAGGTTAGAGGGTCATTAGATTGGTTCCACTGGTCGGCGCAACATCGAGGGCCAAAGGGCCTGTACTGCGCTGTAATGTTCTATGTACTTTTACACCGTAGGGATTCTATGATTCTTAAATCTCAGGGCTGCAGAGACCAGAACCTCACAGAAACTGTTCAGAAAATCCTGCTTCTAATCCCAACAACGAATGAATGCTGCATGCAGATAACTTTGTTTCTCAACAGGATATACTGCTAGGTAACTAGGGAAAAATAGGAAAACAGCTGATTTTTCATTTTGATTATGATCAGGAAGTGTTTGCCTCAATATCGTAGATTTGAATACTTACTTTGCACCATTCTATTAAAACTCCAGATAAAGTGACAATGCAAAGCAAGTCCTCAATACAATTACAATTAAACTGAAAAGCCTGAAAAGGAATGAAAAATAAATGTGAATAAGAACATAAGAAATAGGAGTAGGAGTAGGCCATCTAGCCCTTCAAGCCTGCCCCACCATTCAATAAGATCATGGCTGATCTGAACTGGATCAGTTCCACTTTCCTGCTTTCTCCCCATAACCCTTAATTCCCTTGTCTGTCAAAAACCTATCTACCCGTGACTTAAATATATTTAGCAAGGTAGCCTCCACCACTTCAACGGGCAGAGAATTCCAGAGATTCACCACCCTTTGAGTGAAGAAGTTCCTCCTCAACTCTGATCTAAACTGCCCCCCACTTATCTTGAGGCTGTGCCCTCTAGTTCTGCTGTTCTTTCTGAGCGGGAAGCATCTCTCTACCTCTACCCTATCCATCCCTTTCATTATCTTATACGTCTCTATAAGATCCCCCCGGTGAATCTCTGGAATTCTCTGCCCGTTGAAGTGGTGGAGGCTGCCTCGCTAAATATTTTTAAGACGCGGGTTGATGGGTTTTTGATAGGAGAGGGGATTAAGGGTTATGGGGAGAGGGCGGGAATGTGGAACTGAGCCACGACAGATCAGCCATGATTTTATTGAATGGCGGGGCAGGCTCGAAGGGCTAGATGGCCTACTCCTGCTCCTATTTCTTATGTTCTTATGTTCTTAAATGATAGTCACATCATACCGAGCAACTGCAGATAATTTAGAGATAGAGCCAGAAACAATTGGAGAGTACGATGCTTTCTTTTACTGGAGTGTGAGAATCAGAGAGCAATTGCCCTTTAAAATCATTGAGAGAAATGTCAAGAACTGATAGAAAAATCCTCCATCTCTTTCTTCCCCCATTCCCTCTCCCCCCAATAAACTAATAATCCCTCAAACCTACTTGGAGTTGAAGCCCCTGTGATATGGATGGCAATCACAGGCAAAGGAAGCGGGAAAAGTATTGGAATGTGCCACCGCATTGAAAATAAATACTTTCCGAAGGCAACCCGACAGATCCGTGTGTGCCATTTCCTACTACCTGTTGAGCGGGGTGAGGGTGGCACTGCCAGTGGACGTGAAGGTCAGCATAGCTCTCAATTTCCACACCAACAGATCTTTCCAGATGGGAGCGTGTGACATCACCAACATCTCACAATTCACCATCCATCGCTGCATCAGGGAGGTTATAGACACAGAATCCAATTTTACCATCACGTTAACTTGGTAAAGTCAGGCATGACGCCTGCAGTGTGATCCGCACCCACTTCCGTGCCTGTTCCCACTTTACCAAGGCCCAAAAATGGACGCCCGAAACTGGTGCGACGCCCATTTAAATGCATTTAAATTGACGTAATGGGCTGCACGCCTAACTTTACCGGCACTTCCCCCTTTACCATCGCGTTCACCCATCCAGAATTGGCGTGAAACAGACAGGCTCAACAAAAGTCTGATTCAGGCACTCCATCAGCGAGGGTTTGTGAGGGGGTAAGTGTGCAGTGTGCGATGGCTCTCTGCTGCTCACAGGAGTCCTTTCATTGCAGCCATTTTCTTTCTCGGGTTGGTGGCAGCTCTGTGAGTGTATGGGTGGGTGGGGGGGGGGGGGGGGGGGGAGGGTGTGTGGAGTGGGCTGTTGCTCTGCAGAGTCTCCGATATCCGACTTGCAGCATGGATCCAGGTCTCAGCACTGACCTTGGGTATTGCGGTGCTGCTAGTCCTAGTGAACTCAACACACTTCCAGCTGAAGGACGTGCATAAAGCACTTGCATATTGCACTGCTGCAGCCTCTCAACTTCGCAAGGAGCTGTGGAGGGCATGTGGCTGGGGGAATTGGGGGGCTGTAATTGTGGGGAACATGTGACTGGGGGAATTGGGGGTATGGACAGTGATTGTTGATGTGCTAGGAGCAAGCAGCGTTCCTTAGCCTCTACATGTGCTCCTCTCTATCTCCAAACCACCACCCCCCCCATCCTTCACATTGACGAGATGGTTTTTGCATGCAACCAATTGATCTTGCTGTTCTTTTGGTTGCTGCTGAAGCTGAAGAGGAGGAAATGGAGGAAGATTGAACAAGACATAAACAAATACAGAGGCAGAGAAAAGGGGGTAAAGGGGAGGAAAGGACATGAGGGAAGCTGTCTGATAGGATGGAGAGCTGGAAAGTTTAAATTTAGTATTTAAATGAAATGATCAAATATAGCTTTGTAATATGTGCACAAGATGAGCGAGGTTGAAAGATGTGACTAACACGTCCATCAGAGGACCCCTAGATACAGGCTGTTTCACACCTTGCATGCAAAGTACGGACTAGTGGGGTGGCACGGTGGCACAGCAGTTAGCACTGCTGCCTCACAGCTCCACGGACCTGGGTTCGATTCCTGGCTTGGGTCACTGTCTATGTGGAGTTTGCACATTCTCCTTGTGTCTGTGTGGGTTTCCTCCGGGTGCTCCGGTTTCCTCCCACAGTTCAAAGATGTGCAGGTTAGGTTGATTGGCCATGCTAAGTTGCCCATAGACTCCAGGGACGTGTAGGTTAGAGGGGCTAGCGGGTTAGCGGGGTTGTGGAGATTAGGCCTGGGGTGGTATTGTTGTTGGTGCAGACTCAATGGGCTGAATGGCCTCCTTCTGCACTGTAGGGATTCCATGACTCTAGTGGTAGGGATGATTTCCTAGTCACATGAAAGGACACTGAAAGCTCCAAGTGCCTGCTATTCTGCATCGTTTTATTGCATCAGTTCAGTTAGGATGCCACAATACATTGACGTACCAGCCATTCCCATTCATACTGACACTGGCACTCCACTCACCAACTATTCAATGCTGGAACCCTCGACTGAACTACAACTTCATACATAATCTTGAATTACGTAGAAAGAGAAGTATCTGTCAATGGGCTTCAAGGATCCATCCAACATCTCTGGAAGTTGGAAGGGTTCTGATAAACCAACTGTACATCTCTTGGTGCACGTCCACACGTGGGAATTATGGAACAGCAGTATTGTGGGCATCTTTTTCCTTATTCCTTCATGTAATGTTAGTGTCTCTGGCTAGGCCAGCAATTCTTGCCCACTCCTAATTGCTCTTTAGCAGGAGGTGGTGAGGCATCTTCTCACCCTCCATGTGATGTAAGTGCATCGACAGTGCTGTTAGGGAGAGAGTTCCAGATTTTGATTTAGTGACAGTGAAGGAATGGTGAGATGGTGAGTGACTTTCTTAGAATCCTGCAGTGCAGAAGGAGGCTATTCAGCCTATCGAATCTGCACCGAACACAATCCCACCCAGACCCTATCCCATAACTCCATGCATTCACCCTCGCTAATCTCCCTGACACTAAGGGTCAATTTAGCATGGCCAATCCACCTAACCTGCACATCTTTGGACTGTGGGAGGAAACCAGAGCACCCGGAGGAAACCCACGCAGGCATGGGAAGAAGGTGTAAACTCCACACAGACAGTGATCCAAGCTGGGAATCGAACCTGGGTCCCTGGTGCTATGAGGTAGTAGTGCTAACCACTGTGTCACCGTGTTGCTCTTGCAGGAGAGTTTGCAGGTAGTGATGTGTGTCTGCTGCCCTTGTCCCTCTAGGTCAGTAGTGGGCAACCTGGGCTAGCCAGTAAGCTATATGCGTGATCCAGTGTCAGCTCAGTGGACCACAAGATAAACAGGCATGTGCACTAACCATAACTTCATGACTAAGATTGAATATATTTAATATACGCTGAATATTTCATAACAAGTTATAGAAAATGCTTAAATATTTATTTTTAATAGAGCTATCAACTTCAAATGGCAAAAACAAGATAAATATTTATGTTTTGATTAGATGCAGAGGGAGCACACAGCTCACAGTCAATGTTACATGCCATCACAACGCATCTCACTTCACTTGCTTCCTTGCTTTATGTGCGTATCATTGATTAGTCAAACCAGTCAGAAAGAAAACTACTCAGGTGGAAACCAGTCGTATATGGCAACCCTGTACATGGGCGACATCCAAGAAAATATTCCATGGGCTTAACTCAGAAACTGAGTGGGCCGCATGTGCCTCAGGAAAGCAGGGGCCCACCACTTTTCAAGATGGGTTTTGAAGGTGCTGTCGAAGGAGTTGCTACTGGGCATCTTGTAGGTGGCAAACTCTGCTGCCCAGATGTGCCAGTGGTGGAGGGGGTGAACATCCAAGCTGATGGATGGGGCTCTGATTAAATGGGCTACTTCACCCTGGTGGTGTTGAGCTTCTGCCTGTTGTTCTCTGGGCAGAAGAAGAATTTTGAATCATGCTCCTGACTTGTACCTTGTAGATGGTGGACAGGCTTTGGGGAGTCAGGAGGTGAGTCACTCACTGAAGAATTCTCAGCCTCTGATCTGTTCTTGTAGCCAGAGTATTTTAATGGGTTGGTCCAGTTCAGATCTTATGATAGAGAGAGGTTCATAGGTACATAGGAATAGGCCATTCAGCCCCTCACGTCTTCCCAGCCATACCATGGGACCATGGCTGATCTTCCACATCAAGGTCATTTTTGCACAATTCGGAATGCAAAGTGTGCAGGTTATTTCTGAGTAAGTGTCGCTTTTTAGCGCTGTTGATGACACCTTCCATCACTTTACTGATGATTGAGAATCAATTGACAGGGTGGATCTCTCTGCTTCTTTTGTGGACGGAACTTACTGGGGCAACTTTCTCTATAACATAGGCACCTGTTGTAGGACAGATGTCTATGTTGTTGATGTGCTGAAACAGTTTGACTAAGGGTGTGGCTAGTTCTGGAGTGCAAGTCTTTAGCACTGATAGCCTGAATGCTGTTGGATGTTAATGAGTGCCCCTACATTATAATGTCAGAAATTGGGATGATCACTGAAGCTTGCACAGGGTTCAGTTCCATTCGAAAGTCCTCAGCTAATGAAGCAGTCGGTGTTCACATACAGCAAGACCTGGATACCACCCCGGCTTGGGCTGATAGAGATGTTCAAAATCATGAGCGGTTGAGACAAGGTATAAGGGGAGAAATACTTCCCTTTGGTGAGAGGGTCAAACACAACAGGACACTAACTTAAAGTGAACAGGAAAAGCATCGAAGGCAACGTTTTTATTCAATAATGGGACATTGGCATCACTGGTTGGCCAGCATTTATTGCCTATCCCCAGTGCCCTTAGACGACAGTTGAGATTCAATCGCTGTGCTGTGGCTCTGGAGTCACATATAGGCCAGACCATGTATGGACAGCAGATTTCCTTCCCTAAAGGATATTAGTGAACCAGATGGGTTTTTCCAACAATGGTTTCATGGTCATCAGTAGATTCTTAATTCCAGATACTTTTTACTCAAATTCCACCATCTGCCAGGGTGGGATTTGAACCCAAGTTCCCAGGATATTAGCTGAATTTCTGGATTAACAATACCACTAGGCCGTTGCCTCCCCCAAGAGTGCACTGCTCGAGGGTGAGGGGAATGAGATACAATCGTAATCTTCAAAAGAGAATTTGATAAGTATCTGAAGAGATAAAATCTCAGGGCTACGGCGAAAGAGTGGGGGAGTGGGATGAGTTCTTGCAGGACGAGTCAACAGGCAGAATGCCCTCCTTTGGTGCTATATTCTCCGATGATGATATACCACACTGACACATTAATGTGTAGTATCACAGACAGGCTTGCAATTCCATTACAGTAAATCCTAATTGAGGCACCTGATGAGCTGGGGATTGAAGCATTTCAGCATGGTGGGGGGGGGGGGGGGGGGGGGAGGGGAGTCAGGGAGCATTACAGGGGTACATACTCCATGGAGCCGAATGGCAATTTGTGTTACGCCACCAAGTAAATATCTTCCAAGCATCGTTCTTGAAAGGTTCACACTGCTAACGGCTCTCCTATCATTCCTCCTGACAATGTTGTAACAGATTATCAGTCTGTCTGTTCTGCTGGAACACTCCAGTGATGGAGAGGTCAATTTATTGAATGTTAATGGAATCCAAGAGACACATCAAACATTAATAATCTGTTCACTACCTTCACTTCGAAGAAGCCTTGAGATAATCTATACCTTCATTTATGATATCCTCACTCCGAGCAGCGTAACAGCATATCCCTTACAGATTTTGTTTCCCCTGAATGATTAAAATAATGTTTTATGCAACAGCACATGTAAGTTTATGTTGAATGCAGAGACCAGATGACAGGCAGACCTAACCATTTGCTCTTTGATTAAATGCTGCTCTTAAGATTATGAATGAGCAATGAAAACCAGGACTGGATTTTTGCCAGACGTCCAGTTTTGGATCATTTCAAACTTCCTCCAGCTCTGTGTGGGAAAGATTTGAAGCCATTGCCTTTGATTCTCATCAAAAGCCCCATTCCACTCCCTGGTCGCCATCTCAGACTGAAGCAGACAGCTCGCAATCTTTGGAGTTTCCAATCCCATGTCCTCTCCATCATAAAGACTGCCTAATTGCCTCTCCAAATTATGGAGGGTTGTTCTCTCTCAGAGTTGAAATACTAGGAGGAACACGCATAGGCGAGAGGGGGAAATTTCAAAGGAGATGCGAGGGGCAAGTTTTTTACAGAGAGTGGTAGGTGTCTGGAACATGCTGCCAGGGGTGGTGGTGCGGACAGGTACAATAGGCGCATTTAAGGGGCTTTTAGATAAGCATATGAATATGCAAGGAATAGAGGGATATGGACCAAGGCGGAAGGGATTATTTCAATTTGGCACCATGTTGGTACAACATTGTGGGCCGAAGGGCCTGTTACTGTGCCCTACTCTTCTAGGTTCCATATCTGTTATTCCTCTTGGTTCAGCTGTCACTGAAACTCTCATCAATACTTTTGTTACCTTGAGATTCGACCATTCTAATGCTCACCTGCCTGGCCTCCGACCCTGCACAGACTGGAAACTTGAGCTGATGCAAAACTCTGTGACACATATCCTAAATCAAATCAGGTTCCCCATCACCCGTCATCCCTGTGCTCATTTATCTATATTAGCCCTGGCCCAGAAATGTCTTGATTTTAAATTTCTGATACTCAAGTTCAATTCCTTCCACTGCCCTAGCTCGCCCAGCCATGAAACCCTTTGAAAATACAGTAAGGTGATGTGATAATCACTGCCTTTGACATTAAGGCAGCATTTGACTGAATGAGACATCAAGGAGCCTGAGTGAAATTGGAGTCATTGGGAATTAGAGGGAAAATTGTCCACCGGTTAGAGCCTTCTCTAACAAGAAGGCATCTAACCACCTCTCCTTGCATTCAATGGCATTACCATCAGTGAATCCCCCACTATCACTATCCTGGTACTGGAAATTGAATTGGACTGGCCATGTAAATACTGTGGATGCAAGAGTAGGTCAGGGGCCAGGAATTCTGTGGCGAGTAACTCACCACCTGACTTTCCAAAGCCTGTCCATCATTTACAAGACACAAAGTGTGGCACAGTGGCTAGTTCGCACTGCTGCCTCACAGCGCCAGGGACCCGGGTTCAATTCTAGCCTCAGGTCACTGTCTGTGTGGAGTTTGCACATTCTCCTTGTGACTGCGTGGATTTCCTCCGGGTGCTCTGGTTTCCTCCCACAGTCCAAAGATGTGTAGGTTAGGTTGATTGGCCATGCTAAATCAACCCCAGTGTCAGGGGGATTAGCAGGATAAATATGTGAGGTTACAGGAATAAGGCCTGGGTGGGATTGTGGTTGGTACAGACTCGATGGACCGAATAGCCGCCTTCTGCACTGTAGGGATTCTAAGACTCTATGAAGTCAAGCATGTGAATGAATACACTGCAAATGTCTGATTGACTGGCATCCCATCTACCACCTTCAACATTCACTCTCTCCACCATCAATGCAGAGTAGCAGCAGTGTGTACCATCTACAAGATGCACTGCAGCAACTCACCATGCTTCCTTTGTTAGCACCTCACAAACCTGTGACTTCTAACACCTAGAAGAAAAAAGGCAGCAGATTCATGGGGTACCACCACTTGCAAGTTCCCCTCCAAGCCACTCACTATCCTGAATTGGAAATACATCGCCATTCCCTCACTGTCATGGTGTAAATCCTGGAACTCCCTTCCTAACAGCACCATGAGTGTTCCTACAACACATGGACTGTAATGGTTCAAGAAGATGGCTCACCATCATGTTCTCAAGGGCCATTAGGGATGGGCAATAAATGCTGCCCTGGATGGCACGTTAACAAATTCTTAAAAAATGTGCGTCTTCCTCCAATTGTAATCTCTTGACCATTCATTCCTCACTTCCTTTACCCTATGATTGTTCGGTATGCCTTTAGCCATTTTGATCTTAAACTCCAGGATTTCCTCTATAATCCTCTCCAATTCTGCATCTTTTAAGACGCTCCTTAAAGCCTCTTTCTTTGACCAAGGTTTTGGTCACTTGTCATACTGTCTCCTTTCTTGAATCAATGGCAATCTTTTTTCTGACTGCTGCAGCGAGGCACTTTGGGCCATTTTATTGTGTTAAAGGCACTGTATAAATTAGATTGTCATTGTTAGTCTCCCACTGTAGTCAGACCTGGAAGAACTCATGACCACTATTCATCCTAAATCTCACTTTGTTGCTCCGTTCTTTCTACTTGGGAAAGACTCCACAATATTTATCTTTTTGGGGTGGCACAGTGGTTTGCACTGCTGCCTCTCAATGCCAGAGACCTGGGTTCAAATCCCAGCTTGGGTCACTGTCTGTGCGGAGTCTGCACTTTCTCCCCATGTCTGCATGGGTTGCTCCTGTTTTCTCCTACAAACCAAAAATGTGCTGATTAGGCGCATTGGCCATTCTAAATTTTCCCTTAGTGTGCCCGAACAGGCACCGGAGTGTGGGATTTTCATAGTAATTTCACTGCAGTGTTAATGTAAGTCTACTTGTGACAACGACAAATAAACTTTTTAACTCTGCCTGTGGTCCGAAACCTACCTCCTCCCTTTTGCTTAACAAATGTCTTCAAATCTTTTACTCCTTGAAGGAACAATTGAAGTGCAAAGTTCTGACTACAATGAAGTCTGATAACACCTGAGGTCTGAAAACAACGTCTCCCTTATGAATTGAAGGGGAGATTAAGATGTACTTGAATTTTGAGCAAACCTGACGGCAGGAATAAAACCTTACAGTTACAGTTACTGTAGAGTTTTACACCTCTCCCAAAGACAACATTGGGAGCGCTGGATCAAACATCGGAATTAAAGCCAACTGTCTGATCCATTCAGAAACAATTATTACTACACTGCATAAGAATGCAGCTGCATTACCGCGACTACTGACTCAACAAATGTGGTCAATGGAAAAGGTCAGTGGGATTAATAAATGACAGCACAGATGTATGAAGACGGCATTTCATAAAGACGGCTTTGCACTTGCAGATAGTGTTCTGTACCACAATAAATCACCTAGAGCTTAAGAAGGCGATGAATAATGCATGCAGACCTGTGCTTGGAGATGGTCAGCACGGTATTTGTCAATCACTGCGTTAAATTTAGAAATTGTTCATGTTGCAAAAGCGAGCAGGTTGCTTTGCTGTAAGTTTCATAACATCATCCTCTCCTAAATGAACTCATGGAGAGTCCATGGTCCTCAGTGACTTTGTGAATGAGCAGGAACTATTGTTATTCGAATCACTGATCTCTGCAGGTCTGTGTGAGGCTTGCAGAGCAGAAAACCATTTTTATTAACTGTCATTGAGCAGGAGAAGAGATTGTTAGCCTCATTTAAATAAGTATTATGCCTTTAGAGATTTCGAGTACAATTGTATGCGGTAGAGATGAGCATTAAATGGACCATGAATCAAGTCCTTTATGTGATACAGAAAATATGTAAGTATTTGAGGACAGCACAGTGGTTAGCACTGCTGTCTCACTAACGCTAGAGACCCGGGTTTGATTCTGGCTGTCACTGTCTGTGTGGAGTTTGCACTTTCTCCTGGTGTCTGCGCAGGTTTCCTCTGGGTGCTCTGGTTTCCTCCCATAGTTCAAAGATGTGCGGGTTAAGTGGATTGACCATGCTTTAGTGTCCCAAGATGTGTAGGTTAGGAAGATTAGCAGGGTAAATACATGGGACAACAGTAACAGGGCCTGGGTGTGATGCGCTGTTGGAAAGTCAATGCGGACTCAATGGGCTGAATGGCCTCCTTCTGCACTGTAGGAATTCTCTGATTTTTTAATGACAGCATGTGTGGCAATGGGCAGCATGTAGTGAGGAGTGTGTTTTGAGGCTTACAAGATGAGAAACATGGGGGAAAGAAAGAGACTTAGTAAGAATTGGCGAAGTCAATTGACAGGCATTGTCTCAGCCTGCAAGAAGTCAAATTCAGTTTTAACCTACATGCATATCACACCAGTGATTAACTGCACAATTAGCAAACAGCAGTCACAAGGGAGTGTTTGGAAGCTGTGCACAACTTCTGGGCTTGTAAGGAGATCCAGGGTTGCTCAGAAAAGGTGCACGGCATCAACAAGAACTCAAGCATATAATCGAATCTGACCTATTGCCTATTGGGCTGTCCCATACAGTGTACCTCTGGATCCAAATACAATAGTCCTGAACACCTCCTTCAGAGCAGCCAGAGACGCTGTTGGGGAGTGGGTGGGGAGGGTTTCCTCCAGGTGGGATATGGATAGTGCCACTGTGGAAAATGGTCATGCCCTCACTCCGGAAGAAGAGTTATGAAACTCCTTCCCAGTTTCGAGCTGAGGTGCCAACACCCTCGACAGAAAACTAGACAAGAAATACAATTCTCAACAGCATTCACAAAGCGCATCCAACATCCACTAACTAGTGACTCGACTCGCAAACGTAAGGTATGTCTGAAAATGAAAGATTTTCTTTTAGATGATAATTTCATATTTATGGTTTCTGCTTTTCAACACACTGACTAATGAATGTCATTTATCTTAAAATGCTTCATAAAAAAAAGTTCTCAGAGTTTCGGGCATCTCAAGTAGATTCATGATGTATTAAAAAACCTCATGCCTGCATACATACCCGGAAAACCTCACCAGTTATTCTTTTCCCATTAGGATTTTTCTATCCATGTTTAGAGTGGATACTGTAATTTTGTCACACTGCAATGGTGCCCAGTCACCAGTGGGGGTGCTGCAGTGCTTGTTTTGCATCTCCCAGCTCTCAGCATGTACTATCCTCAAACCAACTCAACTTCTATACATTTCAAACCACTGCCATGTTAATATTTAGTTATAAACAGTATCAAAGTCAGAGATTTAAATAACAATAAGAACAGAGAGTCTGACATTAAAATGGGGGGCTAAATTATGGGTGCATGCCTTTGTCCAATTACCCCCACCCCTTCTAATGCCACCTGAAGATTATACTTGAATATGCTTGGATGGATTCCATTCCAGAGTCTGCTCCGCAGAGTAGGATGAGACCCACTCATAATTCTTCTTCCAAAAGATACAGAGAGAGAGAGAGAGAGGGGGGGAGAGGGGGGAGAGAGACAGCTTGGTGATCAGCAGCCTGAAGGAAGGAAGTGAATTTGTAACATCATCACAATCCAACATTTTGAGGATCTTCCTTGGAGATTGCTCGCTAGCGAGTGTGATTGTCCACCTCAGAAACTCCTTGTCACTGCTCATGGCTTCTGTGAGTCTTTGTGGTGCTGATGAGACCGATCCTACAGAGGGATCTTTGACTACATACTTGGTAGGTGTTTCTGGGAGGTAGGTTCAATTCTTGGACACTGGATCATCGATACTCCTTTCTCGGTCTCCTTTTCCGGATCTCCTCTTGCCATTGGTGCCAGCTTGACTGATCTGGAACCTACAGACAGCACAGCTTCCCAGTCCATCTGTCTTCTGTCACCGAGGTCTTAGATGACAGTACACAGAAAGAGCCTGGACAATCCTCCAATCCTGAATGAGCTGACTTAGGCCTTAAGTCCTTTGAGAAGAGCAAAGCTCCCGGGAGCAATGTCTTACCAGTGGAGTTGTATTCCACTCTGTGGGACTGGATCGGCCCGAACCTGCTGGAAGTGTATGAGAGCATGCTCCTGGCTGGGAATGTGTCATCACCCTCATCTACAGACAGAAGTGGGATAGGGAGGAAATTAAAAATTGGTGATCCATCTCACTGCTGAATGTGGACTATAAAATTCTGTCCAGCTCATTGCAATGAAATTGGTGATCCACCCTGACCAGACCTGCTCTGTACCCCGGCAGGAAGATCCGATAGCCTTTCACCACGCAGTGATGTGATTACTTATGGACTGGACAGGGTGGGGTGGACACCTCCTATCCCACCTTGACCTGTCCATCTGTAATCCTGGTCACCACTGGTACAGACTGACCTTCCAAGGTCCAGCTCTGTCTACACTTCCCGCTGCCTCAGAAAAGCAGCCAGCATAATTAAGACCCCCACACACCATTCACACACCCCCACACACCCTTCACATACCCTCTTCCACCTTCTTCCTGTGGGAAAAAGATGCAAAAGTCTGAAGTCACGTACCAAATGACTCAAGAGTAGCTTCTTCCCTGCTGCCATCAGAATTTTGATTGGACCAACCTTACATTAAGTTGATCTTTCTCTACACCCTAGCTATGACTATAACATTATATTCTGCACTCTCTCGTTTCTTTCTCAATGAACGGTATGCTTTGTCTGTATAGCGTGCAAGAAACAATACTTTTCACTGTATACTAATACATGTGACAATAATAAATCAAATCAAATAAAATTATTAAGGGATGCAGTAAAGTTTGGGGTAGCTCCGCAGAGGCACAATGGAGAAAGGAGACTGTCTAAGGCCCTTCATTGCACACTGAGGGGCTAGTATCTGTGTAATCCTCAGGATGAATGCCTAACAAGGAATGTACATTGTGAATATCGAGTATTGAAATTGTATTGAGGCACCTGAGTGGAACAAGCTGTGAAGAGAATTCTATCGCACCAAGATTGAACTTGAGTGTTCTGTGACACACTTCTACAAACTTTCTGAATAAAGTATATTATTGGAATTTCTGTAGGGCTCAAAATTGCGCCCGTGTCCATCGCGAGCACAAATAGTGACGCGTGTGTAAAATCTCACCAGATTTGGAAAGTGAGATTCGCACTGGAGAGATCCCGTTTTCCGATCTTTCCTGCCCCTTGCCAGCGACGCATCCATTTTCCCACCTTCATTTCAATACATTTTAACACAATTAGTGGGTTTCTATGCCACATCAGCCACCAAATATTTATGTTAGCGAGGTTTACAACTGCTTGTTAAAAACCTGAAGCAGCCGAGGGGAACCTGCCGGAGGTGCACGGGTAAGAGTATTGGGAGGTTTCAGGATGGTTCCCTAACCGGGAAGGTTTGACACATGAGGAGTGTTTGAGGACTCTGGGTCTGTACTCGACGGAGTTCAGAAGAATGAAGGGGGATCTCATTGAAACTTACACAATACTGAAAGGCCTGGACAGAGTGGACTTGGGGAGATGTTTGCATTAGTAGGAGAGACCAGGATCTGAGGACACAGCCTCAGAATAAAGGGACGACCCTTTAGAACTGAGATGAGGAGGAATTTCTTCATCCAGAGGGTGGTGAATCTGTGGAATTCATTGCCACAGAAGGCCAGGTCATTGAGTGTATTTAAGTCAGAGACAGATAGGTTCTTGATTGGTAAGGAGATCAAAGATTACGAGGAAAAGGTGGGAGAATAGATTTGAGAAACATATCAGCCAGGACCGAACAGTGGAGCAGACTCGGGACGGGACTTTCTGGCCGCACTCGCCTCAAGACCGGAAATTCCCACCCGAGGTCAATGGACTTTTGCATGTTCCGTGTCCCGCCCGCTATGATCCCTGTGGCAGGCGGGAGGGGAAAATTCCGCCTGATGGGTCAAGTGGCCTAATTCTACTCCTGTATCTTATGGTCAAGTCCACCTCAGAGAAAAAGACCTGCGTGATTGTTATGCCAGACACACTCCACCGGGGAGCAGCAGAGTAGTTTGGACAATGGGTGATGAATCTGTATATTCCACACACTGCCGCTTTCTCCATTTACACCCAAACAAATCCGCTGACTAGCTACAACACCATGCCACAGGAGAGGGGCTGCACGTCTAGACAATCCTAGCATCCTGCAGCATGGATGGCTCATCCATAATCCAAACACATTACACACTCTCCATTTCTGACTTTGAGGATCTTTCTCCCGAGGTACACGCTTCACTTCCGAGGTAAATCCAATTCATCCCATCCTCTCTCAGCCTTCTTTCTCGGGCTCATTTCCACTTTCCAGCACTCCTAAACGGGGAAATAGCCCACAGCCAAAGAAGGAAAGAGATTGCAGTTCATTTTTCATCTCCTCTCTAATTTCAGGTATCTGTGATGGTACACAGCAGCAGACAGCCCCATTTATCAAGCGCTCCAGCTCGGCAGGCAAGGGGCCTCGGAGCAGCCTAATTCCTGCAAGATAACGGGGAAAATGGGCCTCTGCAGCTTTCAGTAAAGTTTAAAAATAAAGTCATTGGAGAGAGGTTACAGCGCGGGGCAGAGGTGACAGCTAAAGCATGGATAAAGCACGTCAGAATAAGCACATGGGTAAGACAGTACGACAGTTTGTGATGCTGTTCTGTGCCAACTTTAGATTCAATGCAAACTTGATGGGCCGAACGGCCTCCTTCTACACTGTAGGGATTCCATGATTCTGTACGTAACCAGGTACACCTGAGCTGAACCCTGCTCTGTATGTGGACACTAGCTGGCAGCGTCATATCAAATTACATCATAGAAATCATAGGAACCCTAAGTACAGAAAGAGGCCATTCGGCCCATCGAGTCTGTACTGACCACAATCCCACCCAGGCCCTACCCCCATATCCATACGTATTTTACCCACTAATCCTCTAACCTATGCATCTACAGTCAATTTAGCATGGCCAATCAACCTAACCCACACATCTTTGGACTGTGGGAGGAAACCCATGCAGACACGAGGAGAATGTGCAAACTCCATACAGACAGTGACTCAAACCCTGGGAATTGAACCCAGGTTCCTGGAACTGTGAAGCAGCAGTGCTAACCACAGTGCTGCTGTGCCACCCCAACATCTTTCACACATGCATGGTGCAGGAATCATGGAATCATACAATCACTATGGTACAGAAGGAGACCATTCGGCCCATCGAGCCTGCACCAACTCTCCTACACAGCATCTTACTCAGGCCCTAACCCCACACATTTACCCCACTAATTCCCCTAATCTATACATCTTGGGACACTAAGGTGCAATTTATCACAGCCAATCTACCTAACTGCACATCTTTGGAGTGTGGGTGGAAACTGAAGCACCCGGAGGAAACCCATGCAGACACGGGGAGAATGTGCAAACTCCACACAGACAGTGACCCGAGGCCAGAATTGAACCTGGGTCCCTGGCGCTGTGAGGCAGCAGTGCTGACCACTGTCCCATTGTGCAACCCTTGTTCCAGGAATCAAGGAGGCTGTCTAATCAGCTTGAAATTGAATGTCTTATATGTTTTTGATGAATCCTGTGCTCTGCACCCCTGACTCCCTCCCGCTCTCCCTCAGTCAGCTGTATTTCTGCTGCAATTTAAAATAAAACAACACAGATAATGTCCTCTCTGTGAACCGAGACATGGGTAGAAATCGAGTTCTGAGAGGAAGTTTGCAGTATAACTGAGGCATTTCCAGTATTTGGGCCTCAGATATTCCTGCTTTCGCTCCAATTATAACACTGGGTAACATAACAAATGATCTGGGCACGGTGTTCCGGCTCGAATATCTAACATCCCATTGATCTTTTTGCTCATTTGCTTTCGTCCCACTTGCCCCCATTAGTTCATCCTCTTTTCCTCCATTATTCATCCCTGAGTTCATTAAGCCTTGTCATTTCACAACTGGGCGAATGCAGTGATTATCTGCAGAAGCTTTGAACGTTGCCATTATAGATTCTGGCATGGGACAATTTCCCTCCTGACTCCCAATTCAAGGAAAAGGTGAGTTTGGGATGAGGAAGTTCACCTCAGTCCGCACGTCGCTTTGAAGCACAAAATTAGGCGGTGTGATTTGGGTTTGACTCCCGCACTGCTGCCTCACAGCGCCAGGGGGCCCGGGTTCGATTCCAGGCTCAGGTCATTGTCCGTGTGGAGTCTGCACATTCTCATCGTGTCTGCGTGGGTTCCCTCTGGGTGCTCCAATTTCCTCCCACAGGCGAAACTTGTGCGGGTTAGGTTGATTGGCCATGCTAAATTGACCCTCATTTCAGGGGGGATTAGCAGGATAAATATGTGGGGTTACGGGAATAGGGTGGGATTGTTGTTGATGCAGCCTTGATGGGCTGAATGGCCTCCTTTTGTACTGTAGGGATGCTGTGGTACGCTGACTGCAGCTGATCTCAGCCAGGGTAGATCTTGGAGGTAATTTACGCTGAGGAGAGGAAATTCAACTAGCTCCCCACTCCTGAAAGTCTTCCAGTAATGCAGTGGGAAATGCACGCCTGTTTGATCTGCCGGAGCAGGAGTTCTCCAGCTGTGCTCACCCTCACTGTCCACACACACGTTCAAAGAACAACCACTTCGGGTGAAGTTACAGAAAACAGCTGGCATCAATGAACTAGACCCAAAACAAGAAGTCAGTCCTTCCAGGCAGGGGTAGAAATGGGAAGGAAATCTCCTGTCAGGATGCATCAGCGACCCAACCTGAGGGAAAACCTCTTCATGCAGTGCGTGGTTAGGATCTGGAATGCACTGTCCCAAGTGTGTGGTAGAAGCAGATTCAATTATGATAGCCAAAGGGAAATTGGAAAAGCAACTGAACATTTGCTACGGGAAAAGAACAGGAATTGCGACTAGCAGAGTTGCCCTTTGAGAGAGCAGATATGATGGGCTGAATGGCCTTATCCTTTGCTGTAACCATTCTATGATTCTGTTTGTGACCAATCCATGTCGAACCATGTTTACCCATCCACCATTCATACAAATCATATTTATGCCAGAATTGTATTGAGGCCATGGTTTGAGCTGATCCATGCAATGGTTATCAGGATATGGTAAGTGCCTATTTCTAGTTTGTAACATTACATCTGAGCAAGATCCGTGTAAGAAAATGTTGTATTGTCAAAATTCACTTCACTACAGAGTTTCCCAGTGGCTATCCGGATATCCACCACTTAATTCAGAGAATAAAATGGAAAGCTGACCATTAAAGGTACACTCAGGCCAGGATGGTGGGACCCCCCCTGGGAGATACAACAGCCTAGCCAAACACCCATTGACTTTCAGCAGGGCTGGACAATCTTGGCAGCAGGCAGGGCTGAAACATCCTGCCAGGGCTGGAAAATCCCACCTGGAAAATCCCAGTGTGAAAGGTGATAGGTGATGTTATGAAGTAATGATGAACACAGAATGTACCTGGAGGGCCAGCTAATTGGGTTAACCAATCAAAAGGATTCTTGCTGTAGTTATTTAAGTCTGTAAGATATATAGGTAAAGCTTTTAATAAATCAATGCTTTCAACTATTATGTAACAAACATAATAGAAACACAATATACCGGTGTCTGCATTATGCCGATGTAAATTGTCAGGATTACACAGTGCCAGGGACCTGGGTTCGATTCGTAGCTTGGGTCACTGTTTGTGTCGAGTTTGCACATTCTCCCCATGTCTGCGTGGGTTTCCTCCAGGTGCTTCAGTTTCCTCCCACAGTCCTAAAAACATGCTGATTAGGTGCACTGGCCATGCTAAATTCTCCCTCAGTGTACCTGAACAGATGCCGGAGTGTGGCAACTAGGGAATTTTCACAGTAACTTCATTGCAGCGTTAATATAAGCCTACTTGTGACACTAATAAATAAACTTTAAAAAAATCTTTACATGGTTAAAATGTGACTCGATTTTTGAAGCGTGTGGGTGCTTTGGATGCAGAGCGGGGACCAATGATCAGATTGCAGTCTTTGATTACGGTCTTTCACAGTGAGTGCCATGTCACAATGCATCGTGACATTAAAGTGGACTTGTCATCCTTACTGTGACTTCCGCCAGCACGCAGCCACAGCTTGATGCTCCAACTCCGTCTGGGGCCTACGTATGGATTAATGCAAAGGTTTGCACAACAGCAGATGGGCTTTGTGTCTCAGGATGAAGTGACATCAAACAGAAGCACATTGCAAATCTTCCTTTGTCACAGCACTGTCATGGAAAGGAAGCCACCTCTTAATAGCGAAGATGCCCTGGTAAGATCAATGCGCCCCGGAGATTATGGCAAATGGTGGTGTCATCAATTGGAAATATCACACCCATTTGTCAATGCAAATGAAGCCATCTGTCCCAGTCTCAGGCCCATTTCAAGGGCAGGTTACAAGTCAATGGTGGGGTGGTAGCATTGCGCATTTCTGTATGAAGAACAGAGTGATTCAGTTTACCCAGTACATCATCTTGCATCAGCCAGTGCTCCAGCCCTCTGCTTACATAGCAGTTAGAAACAAAGCTTGTAAGATATTATTTCTGCATGTACATATTCACTCTGCCTTGTGCATGTATACTGTGAACTGTGCTTTTTAATGTGCTAAATGGGTCAAAAACGTGCATAAGCTGCCCAAAGATCGGTAAGTGGGATTTATTCACGACAGCTCTGTTCAGATCCACATTGAAAGATTTTGACATTAAGACTGTATTCTTCACAGAGTTTCAACATAAACCTGACTCAAACACAAGGAAATCTTATTGAATCTGATCAGGTCCATTTTTCTTGCGTGAGGCAGGTGCAAAAGGGACCAATTTGAGGTATTTCTCAGTTCAGTCTCTGCTGGTCCATGCAGCAGATGCATCAGACAGACTGGTTTAAAGGCAGCTTTAAAGCCTGGTTTAAAGCAGCTTATCCCACAGTATATCCAACCACACACTGAACCATAGAATCTCTACAGTGCAGAAGGAGGTCATTCGGCCCATCGAGCCTGCTCCGGCATCAATCCCACCCAGGCCCTACCCCCGTAAACCTTTGTATTTACCCTGTTAATCGTCCTGATATTCAGGGACAATTTAGCATGGTCAAGCAACCTAACCTGCATATCTTTGGACTGTGGGAGGAAATGGGAGCACCCTGAGGGAACCCCTGCAGACATGGGGAGTACTTGCAGACTCCGCATAGACAATGACCTGGGCCGGGAATCAAACCTGGGTCCCTGGCACTGGGAAGCAGCAGTGCTAACCACTGTACCACTGCGCTGCCACCATACAGCCCGTTTGCACGGGTAACAAATTTTAGAAAACATTTCTAGGATTGTTGGCCGAATGCACAGCCTATAACAACAGGAGGATTGAATAAATTGATAAACACCAATGACTTTTCTATTAAATAAATTATTAATCACTGAATTACAATTAATTGTGGGTGGAGGGCCAGTTGGTTCAGATGGATAGACGGTTGGCGTGTGTGCATCAGATTCGTGCCAACAGCATTGGGTTCGAATCCCACCATGGGGGGACAGTGGAATTTGAATTCAATACAAAATATCTGGAATTAAGAATCTAATGGTGACTATAAAACCATTGTTGGAAAAGCACATCTGGATCATTAATGCCCTTTAGGGAAGGAAATCTGTCACCCTTACCTGGTCTGACCTACATGTGACTCCAGAGCCACAGCAATGCGGTTGACTCTCAACTGCCATCAGGCAACTAGGGATGGGCAATAAATGCTGGCTCAGCCAGTGACGCCCATGTCCCATGAATGATTAAAAAAAGACCAAACTGATGGACACAGGCCCTCACTTCTCAGCAAAGAGAAGCCTTACACCTTTCTAACGGAATTGAAAATATCCACTGTACATTGCCTGTAATTATGCAATACAGGGTGCACATTCACAGGGGATTATCTTTCCCAAGCAGTGTCCTCAAAGCTCCTGTAGAAGTTACAGAATAACTGGGAACGTGTAACAGTACTTCAATAAAAAACATACGTGTACTTAATGAGGGAATGGAAACCTTTCAAGATTAGAAGCTTGTGCGTCATTCGGAGAAATCTCTGGGATCCAGGAAATGAGACACATCAAAGACAACTCCTTCACTGCAATGGGGTAGGTAATTGTCTCTGAATGGAAACAACCTGCACTTCAGGAGGTTCCCAATTTCAAATGAATGTTGCACTTAAAGAGTGCCTTGAGCCTGGAATAATCTATTTGGTGTTGCTTTGTTGTATTGTTTGAGAAGAGCTGGTAATTTTGCTGTTGTGTGTGTGCATGCATAGGTATCCAGGCTGCCATATCACTCACTACTGCGCTGCTGCTAAGTGTGCCTCAAAGCAGCAGTGCATCATTCCACAGCACATGGTGAGTTCTGAGAAACACATTCAAAGACAGCTCCAGCACTTTCTGTCTATAAGTGTGATTATTTCAACCTTCTGGGAACCACCAGACACAACACTGCCTACCCTGCCATTCAACATGATCTTCTACCTCAACTCCATATTCCCACAGTATCCCTTCAACGACCCAGTGAGCAAGAATCCATTGGCCTTGTGTATATTCCCAGCTCCATGTGGTGGAGAATTCCAAAGATTCCCAACCCTTTCAGTGAAGAACTTTCTCCTCATCTCAGTCCTAAATGGCCAACCTCTTAATCTGAGACTGCCCCCCCCCCTCCCCACGCCCCCGCCCCCAACACCTCCGTTATACGAACAGCTACAACTGTTTCTGAAAGGTTACCACAGGTCAAAAGCCAACAGGGACGCATACCAGAACTGTCCCACATATTGAACCCGGGTCCCTGACGCTGCCCATAATGCACTCTTGAGACAATTCTGGAGCTGTAAGACTAAGAATTAATTTCCTTTGGATGTTATTATTAACCACCTAATGGGTAGAATTTAATGCCCTCCCCGAATGGTAAGTTTGGTTTTAGGGGTATTTAAACAGGCAGGAGGGTGGCAGGTGGGGAGACACCTCTTTCCACCTCTTCCTCGATTAGGTCCAGCGTGGGAAAAGCAATGGAATTCACCCAGTGGCGGAGGGGGTCGGGGGGGTGGGGGGGGCACTGGCCAGGAGAGGGGCATGACCAGCAAAACATGTCAGGGTCTCTTGTGGATTTCCAGTGGGTGGTCCCTCGTTCAAAGGCACTTAGTCCCTGAGCGAGGTACCCGGCATCAGGAAGGGGGTAGAGGTGCCCTCTGAGAGCCACCCCTGCCTTTTCTGCCAAACCGCCTCCTCACACTGCGCCATGTCCCATCCGCCATCACTCACCTGTGGTTTTGGTCTTTCAGCAACCCTGGGTCTCAGGTAAGTGCACTACCAGCCATTGCCACCCTACTCAGTGGCGCTGCTGAGCAATGAAGAGTTGCCTGCCTCTGGTTAACCAGTAACTCCCTATAGACGAGATTTCCATACCCGATGTCCCTGATCCCAGGGAAGGCCTGATCCTTCCTACTGTCCAGCAACATGCCTGATAGGCCTGTCCAAAAAGGGGGCAACACAGGGTCCTCACTGACTCTCAGCTGGAGGATGAGATACCCATCACCCCATTAAATTCTGCCCATGTGTATAAACCTACACACAGCTGGGGATGGAATCCTTACAACAGACTTGTCATCAATTGGACTCCAAAGGTTACGGAGGGAACGGAAAGATGAGAAGAAACTGTACCTGAGAATTAATTTACAAGTCACAGGACTGTTTAAATTCTTCTTCGAAAATCTTCAGTTCATAAACCTGTGTGTTAACCAGAATATTTAAGTATTTCAAATATTGGGAGCAGGGAAGATACATGCAAAGCGTTAGAGAAGTTACTGCGTGACCTTGTAAAGCTGTTACAGCTACATGAAGAATTATGGAAAGGGCCCAGCACAATTATGAGATGTCAGATGATGCACGAGTGCTTTTGACTAGCCTACCATGCCTGTGTCTGGTCCACTAGATACCTGACACTATCACTCTCGTCCCTAAACTACCCACGGATCAAATCTATTTTCCACAAGGCCACAATGCCATCGGATAGCCATTAGCCAAAGAGATAAATACAAAAATAAATCATCGACATTTGTTGCTATATCCTGTCAGCTAAAGAAACTAACAGCAGGGTTGTCACAGCTGCACTTTATGCAGACCATGGGCACACATTTATACGCATGCTATTAATTGTTTTAGCATCTTTAGGTGATTCAGACTATAGTCCTACAAGATACGTATTACAATATATCTACACTTAGATAGCCAGAACAGCATAATAAATTCCATCTCATAAAAGCCTCACATTTAACAACCCTCAACAGACTTACTGATTAAAAGGCTGAAATTCCATTAGTTGCACTGAGACGTAGGCCAGAGCAATTTAAAAACATCAGACAATAATGACCAAACACACCAAGTATGTATCTGTGAATTCAAACTGGGAGTTGCTTACATCTCATACCTCAGGTAACTATTCATTTTCTCCTCTAAATGGAAACACCCAAATTGGCAGCATAAATAATGGCTGGAATTTTCCCAGAAGATGAAGTGTCATGTTAAACATAGAAACTAGAAGCAGGAGTAGGTCTTTCAGCCCTTCGAGCCTGCTCTGCCATTCATTATCATCACGGCTGATCATCAAATTCAATATACTAATCCCACCTTCTCCCCATATTTCTTGCTCTCTTCCCCCCAACAAGAGCTATACCTAATTTCTTCTTGAAATTACACAATGTTTTGATCTCAACTACTTTCAATGGTGGTGAATTCGACAGACTCACCACCCTCTGGGTGACGAAATTTCTCCTCACCTCAGTTCTAAAATATATATTCTTCATCCTGAAACTATGAACTCTGGTTCTGGACTTCCCCACCATCAGGAACATTCTTTCTGAATCTACCCTGAATCAGTTCTGACTGAAAATTGGTGTGTTCCCCCCCCCCCCTCCAGGGAAACAGTCAGATTCTCTCTCCAGATCTTCTGATACTTTGTCAAAAGAAAGCAGGGGAATATGTTTTACTCCCATCGTTCTTGTGGGGCAGAGCCTGAAGTGCCAGGAAGCACGACTCCACAGGGATCGGGGCACCATTTATAAACTGTGCCCCAATCTCAGTTAAGAGGTGGAGTCATCACCCCACTCCCACAGACATTGAAAATCCCTGGCCCATCCATCATTGCTGGCAATTGCCCCCCATCATCATCCTGCCCCTGGCCCCTCCCATTGGCCCCTCCCATTGGCAGTGCCAACGTGTCACTGCCAATCTACCAAATGAATCCACCAAGTTCAGACCTCTGCTTACCTCTTCTAATTGGCTCAGTCTGGGGCGAATTTTACAGTCCCGCCCACCACAGGAATCAGAGGGGGTGAAGGGCAGGTCAGGAAAAGGTCCGTTGGCCTCGGGCGGGGTTTTCTGGTTTTGGGATGAGTGAGGCTGGAAAGTCCCGCCCTCTGGTTTTCACACTCCCAGCCTATCAAGATCCCACCTCTCTCAAAACTATCAAAAGACAGTATACTGCCTTCAGAAAACAATAGCAAAACATCAGTGGACCATGAAACCCCTTCCGGAAATAGTAAACCACAAGATGTGATTGATTCTGTGTCTGAAGTGGAAGAGGCTGAAGAAAGATGGAATGAAGGTAATTTATCAATGGACAGCAGCATTGATGGAAGTAATGACGACGCAGAAGAAAAGCCATGAATTCTTGATGGGACCCTGTTTTTAAACGATTGCTTTCACACTCATTTTAACTGAAATACTGAGGAACATGGTGGCTGAGCATCAGATGTGCATTTTTTGAGTTGCCAAGTTGATTGCTGTAAATTGGAAAAAAAGCTTCTTTAATAAGATTAATATTTGGTAACAAATATATACTGTCGACTGTTGTAGAAACTCATCTGGTTCACTAATGTCCTTTAGAGAAGGAAATCTGCCATTCCTACCTGGTCTGGCCTACATATCAGCAATGTGGTTGTCTCTCAAATGTCCTCTGATGTGGAGGGCAATTAGGGATGGCAGCGACACCCACATCCCATAAAATGAATAAATAAAGAAATAATTAGGACACACAACCACAGGAAGTCGGTTTTAAGGACCACCTTAAAGGAGAAAAGAGAGGTAAAGAACAGAGAGCTTTAGAGAGAGAATTCTAGAACTTGCAGCCTTGCCAGCTGAAGGCAAAGTCAAGATGGTGGAGCAGGTAAAATCAAGAGGCCAGAATTAAAGGAGAACACTGGTTTTGATTTGATTTGATTTATTATTGTCACATGTATTAGTATACAGTGAAAAGTATTGTTTCTTGCGCCCTATACAGACAGAGCATACCGTTCATAGAGAAGGAAATGAGAGAGTGCAGAATGTAGTGTTACAGTTATAGCTAGGGAGCAGAGAAAGATCAACGTATTGCGAGGTAGGTCCATTCAAAAGTCTGATGGCAATGGAGGTAGCTGGTGATTTAAACAGCCAACTGGCTCTGTGAATCACAAGGCCTCAGCCTGACTCCACTCCTGCCCCCCTGAAGATGGGACAGGCAGTGATGGTGCTTAGAGATTTAGGCCATTTCCAAGTTTTGCACTATGATGCAGTGCTTTCATGCCATGGCAATAATCCAGACCATGTTTTCTTGGCAGCACGGTGGTACTGGTGCCTCCCAGCACCAAGGTCCCAGGTTCGATACCAGGCTCGGGTCACTGAATGTGTGGAGTTTGTACATTCTCCCGTGTCTGCATGGGTTTCCTCCAGGTGCTCTGGTTTCCTCCCACAGTCCAAAGATTTTGCAGGGTAGGTGCACTGGCCATGCTAAATTCTCCCTCAGTGTACCTGAACTGGCACCAGAGCGTGGCGACCAGGGGATTTTCACAGTAACTTCATTGCAGCGTGAATGTAAGCTTACTTATGACACTAATAAATAAGCTTTACTTAGAGCTGGCATTCCTTTCAACTTGGAATAAAAATATGAATCACAATAAATACCCTGGATTTTATATCATTTACAACCTTCTGGCATTCACAAAGACAGAAGTCCAATATTTCTGTTATTGACTCCTTACTCCCCCACATTGTTCAAATCCCAGCAGGCGATAAAAGTCAACAATAGCAGCAAGTTAAATTTCTGTGGCATCTTTCACTTAGTACAACATAGCAAGACAATTCACAGGAACAAATGTTGGCACCGAACAATATGAAGCGCTTTTAGGGAAGTGGTGGTGTAGAAGCATTGTCACTAGTCCAGAAACCAGAGACTCAGGGTAATGCTCTGGGGACCCAGGTTCAAATCCCACCATGGCAGATGGTGGAATTTACATTCAGTAACAATCTGGAATTGAAAGTCTAGTGATGACCATGAAATCATTGCTGTTAAAAACCCTTCTGCACTGACAACAATCCCACCCAGCCCCTATCCCTGTAACACAACATATTTACCCTGCTAGTCCCCCTGACACTAAGGGGCAATTTAGCATGACCAGTCCACCTAACCTGCATATGCTTGGAGTGTGGGGGGAAACCAGAGCACCTGGAGAAAACCCACACAGGCACAGGGAGAATGTGCAAACTTCACACAGACAGTGAACCAAGGCAGGAATTGAACCCGGGTCCCTGGAGCTGTGAGACAGCAGTGCTAACCACTGTGCCACCATGCTGCTCTTAAAACGCAATTGAGAATTCTAGAATCAAGCTTAACTGAGAGGTCAGCAGGCTCAGGGGTAATGGGTGAGTGAGACTCAGTATGAGCAAGGACACCACAGACAATAGCCACAGGCTTCCCAATATTTGGATGGAGAAAGTTTCTATTCATCTAACACTGAATGATGGACATGCATTGTGGTAATCTTGAGATGGTGGAAGGATGGAGAGTGGTGCCAATGAAGTACAGATGAACATCTGCAGCATTCATTTGGAAACCATGCTGCGTTTTGGATGATGTTATCGAGGGGCAATACTTAGGTCAGACACAGAAGGGAATTCAGGGTAAATCCTTGCAGGAATACAAGAGGTAACAGTACAGGGGCTGGGAGAGAGGCCATTGCAGCTGATTCTCTTGTGACAGTTAGGTAGATACAATCTGAACCAGATGACCACAGTTCCATTCAGCTGGACATTAGAAATCTTTAGAGATTACTTTAATTGTCTTAAACTTCCACTTTTCTGCTATTTATTATCCACTTTTATTGCTGTTAAAACTCCTTTAAAACGTAGTTGAATCAAATTTAACTGGTTCTTAACACACCAAAAACAGAAAATGCTGGAAAATCTCAGCAGGTCTGACGGTGCCAATGGAGAGAGAACAGAGCCAATGCTTCGAGTCTGGATGATTCTTCATCAGAATTGTTAACAGTGCACTGAGTTCACGACAATTACTAATGAACAACTGCTCTGGCCCCAAAAAAACTAACCTGATAATTGAGAATATCAAAGTTCTCCATTTTTATTAAACAAAAGCACACAGGTTTTTCAAATAACAAAAGCGATGTAGCTTTTTAAAAGTTTATTGGCACAGTGGCACAATGGTTAGCACTGCCACCTCACAGAGCCAGGGACCCGGGTTCAATTCCAGCCTCGAGTGACTGTCTGTGTGGGGTTTGCACATTCTCCCTGTATCTGCATGGGTTTCTTCCGGGGGTTCCGGTTTCCTCCCACGTTCCAAAGATGTGTGCGTTAGGTGGCTTGGTCATGCTAAATTGCCTCTTAATGTCAGGAAGACTAAATAGATTTAATGCGTGGAGTTTGGGAATAGGGCCTGGGTGAGATTGTGGTTGGTGCAGACTCGATGGGCCAAATGGCCTTCTTCTGCACTATAGGATTCTATGATTACAGCTTCTACCTTAATATCATATGTATATCAATCTTTATTTTGCTGTCTGCAAAATGATTAATAAGGATAACCAGTGATTTTTACTTCCTTGTTTGCTGTCTACGAGAATTCTTCAATTTGATTGACTGCTTAAACTGTTTGATGACATGGCTGTTACTGGATGGTGGAGGTTCCCCTGAATTGACACAATTGTATGCTGCAGAGATTATAAGATATTTGTGGGAAGCTTTCTTTGGTGTTATTTCACTGCAGAATCCAGACACATAGGGCCATCAGTATTCACATCCCTTCATAGCTCTGTCATCTCTTGCAACCCTACAACAACCTTGAGTTTTCTGTTCCTCAACCAGTGTGGCCTTTGTGTAACCTGCCTCTTCCATCAGTCATCTGAGCCCCATGATCAGGGATTCCTTTTTTAAACCCGCCACCATTAGACATACAGGAGCATAGTAATGGCAGTCAGTCTATCAGTCCCACAAGCTTCTTAAGCCACACTGTTAGTAATTGACAGATCCATATCTCAATTCTGTCTATCTATTTTATTCTATATCCCTTACTGAATAAAAATCTATCTAAAAACTTCAACTGGATCACCGCCTTTTATGTGGAATGGGATGGGTGTGGAGATGGGGAGAGTTAGGAAGAGAATTGGAATATCTTTTGTGTAAAAAATGCTTCCAACAATCATTCCTAACTGGTTTTAGCTCTCGTTTTATGATTATACCACCTTGTTCTGGATTCCTGCCCCAATCAGAGGAAGTAATTTTTCTTTATTTACCCTTTTATCATTTAATCATCTCGTTCAAATCACTTCCCAATCTTTTATACTCATAAAAACCATAAGACACAGGAGCAGAATTAGGCCATTCAACCCATCAAGTCTGCTCTGCCATTCAATCATGGCTGATATTTTTCTCATCCCCATTCTCCTGCCTTTTCCCCATAACCCCTGATCCCCTTATTAATCAAGAACCTATCTATCTCCATCTTAAAGACACTCAATGACGTGGCCTCCACGGCCTTCTGCAGCAAAGAGTTCCACAGATTCACCACTCTCTAGCTGAAGAAATTCCTTCTCATCTCTGTTTTAAAGAATTGTCCCTTTAGCCTGAGGTTGTACCCTCTGGTTTTAGTTTCTCCTGCTAGTGGAACACCTTCTCCACATCCATTCTATCCAGGCCTCGCAGTATCAGTAAGTTTCAATAAGATCACCCCTCATCCTTCTAAACTCCAACGAGTACAGACTCAGAATCCTCAGCTGTTCCTCATACGACAAGCTCTTCATTCCAGGAATCATTCTTGTGAACCCTTTCCCAGGCCAACACATCCCTCCATAGAAATGGAACCCAAAACTGCTCACAATACTCCAAATGGAATCTGACCAGAACCTTATACAGCCTCAGAAGTACATCCCTGCTCTTGTATTCTAAACCCTCTTAACACGAATGCTAACATTGCATTTACCTTCCTAACTGCTGACTGAACCTGCATGTTAACCTTAAGAGAATCTTGAACAAGGACCCCCAAGTCCCTTTGTGCTAATGATTTCCTAAGCAGTTTCCCATTTAGAAAATAGTCTATGCCTCCATTCCTCCTTCCAAAGTGCATAACCTCACATTTTTCCACATTGTATTTCATTTGCCACTTCTTTGTCCACTCTCCTAACCTGTCCAACTCCTTCTGCAGCCTCCCTGATTCCTCAATACCATCTGCGTCTCTTTGAAGGAATGTAGGTCAGGTTTATGCGATTCCTCTTCAAAGACAGAACCGTTTTTAGCTCTGTATCTGTGAGTCTGCACTGCAGCCTCTTCCAAGGCCAGTATATCCTTCCTGAGGTGCAATGCTCAGGACACTGTCCAACGCCAACGAACAACTGCCTCCAACATGTTTCGGGGTGAACAAAACTACTTATTTCAACAAACTTTTTGAAGCAAAGAAGCTGCAAGTCAGGCACTTCAAATGGCAATAAAGAATGAATTTATTCCTCACTAAGTTATCCACAAAATTTTGAACATATTTTCTCTCCACAGCGCCTACAGACAGAGAACAGAGCCAACATTTTGAGTCAGGATGACTCTTCATCAGAATTGTTAACAATGCACTGAGTTCACAATTACTAATGAACAATTTCTCTGACTCCAAAAAACTCAGTTGATAATTGAGAATATGGATGTGGGGATGACATTTCCACTAGTAGAAAAAACTAGAACCAGAGGGTATAACCTCAGGCTAAAGGGACAATTCTTTAAAACAGGGATGAGGAGAAATATCTTCAGCCAAAAAATGGTGAATCTGTGGAACTCTTTGCCGCAGAAGGCTGTGGAGGCCATGTCATTGAGTGTCTTTAAGACAGAGATAGGTAGGTTCTTGATTAATGAGGGGACCAGGGGTTATGGGGAAAAGGCAGGAGAATGGGGATGAGAAAAATATCAGCCATGATTGAATGGTGGAGTGGCCTAATTCTGCTCCTAAGTTTTATGGTCTTATGGTCTTCTATCAAATTTCTACATTTTGATTAAACAAAAGCCCACAGATTTTTTATATAAATAAATCAATTTTTTTTTAAGTTTATTGGCTATTACAGCTTCTACCTTAATATCATGTGTATCTCGATCTTTATTTTGCTGTCTGTAAAATGATTAAAAAGGATAATAAGTGGCTTTTACTTCCTGGTTTTGTGTCTGCACCCGCATTCTGCACCCTCTCCTTTCCTATGCACTCTATGTACAGTATGCTTTATCTCTAAAGTGCGCAAGGAACATTGTATAGCAGTACATGTGACAATGATAAATCAAATCAAAACAATCCAAATTATCTACCATAATTACTGCAAGGTTGACACACGGAATCCTTTTATCTAGATTTTAGATACAAGGTAGCTGGCTTCAGTTGACCTGCTTGACTACGGCATACAGCTTCTAATGTAGCAATGCCCCCTCTTCTCCTGCTTCCATATCAGTAGCATAACAGCATGCCATAAACTGATAACAAAATTAACTGGGCAGCGAACAGTTTATAAGGGTTTATGATGTAACATGTCAACATGTCCTTCATTTCTGTCTACACAATCATAATAATGCGAACACTGATAGTCCCCAGCAACTAATTACTTTAGCCTGCAATAATAAACAATCAAGGAGTTAAGTGCCATGTCTCACAAGGGCCAAGGAACTTTCACTCTCTGCCAAACTCTGACATTAATTCATACTGATTGCCTACACATATTTTTAGATCACCATAGGCAACATTTGAACACGCACTACTTCAGGGGACTGGATAATGGTGAAATCGGTTCTACTTCCATCATTAGAGATTCAAATCTTTAAATGAGCTCCCTTAAATGTAAGAAAGAATTTTATTAAATGTCTATGATTCTAGCGTTCAGAGAACGATGTAGAAATCATTAATCATGACCTGAAAACCCAAAGTTAGCCTTCAATCTCCATCACGCAAACCAACCTCCCACCCATTGACTCAGTCCATACTTTCTGCTGCTTTGGCAAAGCAGCCAGCATAATTAACCCTGCATGTTCTCTCCTCCACCTTCTTCTGTCGGGAAAAAGATACAAAAGTCTGAGGTCACATACCAACCAGCTTCTTCCCTGCTGCTGTCAGACTTTTGAATGGGCCTACCTTACATTAAGTCGATCTTTCTTTACACCCTAGCTATGAATGTAACACTACATTCTGCACTCTCTCCTTTCCTTCTCTATGAATGGTATACTTTGTCTATATAGCACATGAGAAACAATACTTTTCACTGTATCCCAATACATGTGACAAGAATAAATCAAATCTAGTACCTACCCCAAACAAACGACTTCAATATTATCTCTCGAGCATCATCACAAACACCTCGGTGGTGATCTTACCAGCTCGTTATGCTGGGTGATGGGACCTGGTTTCTCTCCTCTCACGATCTTACCCGCCCTGGATTGTCAGCAAGGTCAGTTCCGGGAAGCCCTGCACCTCCAACGCTTCTCTGTCAAGCTAATCATTCTGTATTATGTATATTGCACCCTCCAAATTTCAGTCTTTGCCTTTCTCTACAAACCTTTCCTTCCACTCCCACAATCAGTCAATCAGTCAATAGGTGGCAACACCACCTATTTTCTTACTGTCTTCCTTAAAATGTCCTTCTCTCTGCATCTCTTTCCACCTCCAAAATCCAACCCTGTCTATCGTGCTTTCAATCTGTAGTTTTTGCTTGAGGAATTTTTTGGAAGCACATTTAAAAGTTTTGCAATGTTAATGGCACTCAACAAGCACAACCTGCTGTTGCACAGGCGAAATAGAACCTGCAATTTTATATTGTAGATGTTGGTGTATCAGTCAACCTTTAAAACCTGAAGGAAAATCCTTTAAAAAATGCTGGGTCGATTTGTACATTGAGTCTAAAAGTGAGCTTTCAGGCCCACCTTCACAACCCTATCCATATCACCTGCTCGATCACTTCGGCCCAGTCAAAAGGTAATGGTGAGTCGTGGGGAAGACGGTTGAGACTGGATCCCAATGCAAGTTTATCATGTTACAGCTGAAAAGGTGCTTGATTATAAATTGAGTCTATGCAAAAATATACTATTTTGGGGCTGGAAATTTGGTCATCTTCTAACTGACTTATACGCTATGATTTATGGTAGGTTAAAAAGCCATGCTGATTTAAACTGTGACATTTTGGGTACTGCTTTTTCGAACATTTCCAACCCCTTTGCTACGCCCCCACACCTTTCTTCATTTCCGTACATTCCGAGAAAATGATCAAATTGCTTTGAGGCCAATAGTCTTTGTAGTCTGAGGGAGAGTCGCTGTTGCAAGCTCTTACCATCAGCAACGTGGTAATGGCCAGACAATGGGGGCAATCTTACCGAAAAAATTCTAAGTCCCGAACGAGCATGAAAACAGAAGAGAATTGCATCCATTTGGTTGATGAGCCCTCAGGCAGAATCTAATGTCATTTAGTACACAAAAAGAGGCAAAGTGTGATGCATGCCAGTAGGGGAAGCAGATGGAGTCGATTTAGACCAGAAAGCCAGCTGCTGAAAGCTAAAGGGCGCCATTGTGCATGCATTGATCTCTCAGTGTTCTGTGCAAGTGGGAGATCTCTCACTTCCCAATCCACCTGGATATCGCCCTCCCACCTGATCACTGGCCTCCACCACACCCCATTGCTCGCTTCCTCCTCCTCCTCCCCCAATCGCTGGCCCAAGGGGTACTGTCCCCTGCCCCTGATATCCAGGGGAGACCTCAATGGCCTCCAGTCCCACCAGTGAGGCTATCATAACAAGTCCCTGTTGACGGGGACCATATATGATCCTTGCCAATGAGGACCACCACTGGCAAGGTCATTAAGGCACTTGCAATATTTAAGTTCTTATTTAAATATTGAAATCAGCCTCGCGCCCTTCCCGGGACTGACCTCGCTGGCAATCCAGGGCAAGTACGATCGTGAGAGGAGAGAAACCAGATCCACCACCCAGCATGATGAGTTGGTAAGGTCACCCCCAAGGCGTTTGTGATGATGATCGAGAGATAATATTGAAATAGTGTTGTGCTATCTCTTACATCCAGCTGGGGGGATACACTGGCTTGACTTCTCATTGGAAAGACAGTACTTCTGACAGTGTGGCATTCTCTCAGTACTGTATTGGAATGTTAGTGTAGATGTTTGCCCTCAGGTCTCTGGAGTGGGAATTCAAGCACAACCTTCTGGACCCAAGACCTTCCTGAGTCTTAATCCTAATGCTGTTACATATTGGGCAAACTCTATGCCATAGAGGGGGCCAGCTGGACTATTAGTGTTACAAGATCATAGCACATCCAAAGTTCAGCAATCAGCTGTCACATTTCGTTCTATTAACCCCTTGGTTACTGCAGGAAACTGGCATCAGAAATATATTACAACCCATTCTCTTTCAAAGGCTAATCTCTAACTCCCTCCACTTGAACATTTATTGAATCATAGAATCCCACAGTGCGGAAGGAGACACTTTGCCCATCGAATCTGCACCGACCATAATCCCACCCAGGCCCTATTCCCAGAACCCCACACATTTACCCTGCTAATCCCCCTCATACTAAGGGGCAGTTTAGCATGGCCAATCAACCTAACCTGCACATCTTTGGATTGTGGGAGGAAACTGGAGCACCCAGAGGAAACCCACGCAGACATAGGGAGGATGTGCAAACTCCACACAGACAGTGACCCGAGGCTGGGATTGAACGCAGGTTCCTGGTGCTGTGAGGCAGCAGTGCTAACCACTGGGCCATCGTGCTGCTCCATGCAGTTTGTCCAAAGGAGAACACCAATGAAATTGTTCATCTAAGTTTATGGTTAAGGATTGGTTACTTGCCAAAGGCTTCAAAGTTCTGAAGTTTTCTGATAAATAATATCCAGAATTAATAATCAAATACCATGGATGAAAAAGTTATTCAATTAAACTTTAAATGTCCATTACCAGAATAAGAAAAGGAAGTTTTCTCACTCATCAGATAAACTTACTTTCGAATTTTTCCAATATTAAACGTTGGTTCTTGTGAGCGGGCTTTATCTTTGATCACTGCCTTTGATGCTAATAGTGACTGTGGACATGAGACAGGCCAAGTTTCTCAGTGGCTGTCTTACTTTATTTGCTGAAACACTGTGATCATTACCGGGCATTCACACCACATTCCAGCTGCAGTGAGATCATTACCGACCGTTCACACCACACTCCAGCTGCAGTGAGATCTTACCGGCTGTTCACACCACACTCCAGTTGCAGTGAGATCTTATCGGCCATTCACACCACACTCCAGCTGCAGTGAGATCTTATCGGCCGTTCACACCACACTCCAGCTGCAGTGAGATCTTACCGGCCGTTCACACCATGCTCCAGCTATAGTGAGATCTTATCGGCCGTTCACACCACACTCCAGCTGCAGTGAGATCTTACGGGCCGTTCACACCACACTCCCGCTGCAGTGAGATCTTACCAGCCGTTCACACCACACTCCAGCTGCGGTGAGATCTTACCGGCTGTTCACACCATACTCCAGCTGCATCGTGATCGGAGAATTCCTCCGGGTGCTCCAGTTTCCTTCCGCAGTCCAAAGTTGTGCAGATTAGGTGGACTGGCAAATCTCCATTCACTGCAGCAGGATGGGAAGATCCCACCGGCATGAACTGTGATAAGATTCCGACCTCTAACTCCTGACATTGATTGGCCAGGTGTCAGGAACTGTTGTGCAGGCACACTCGCCCGCATTGCGCCCTTTCACCCACTGTTGGTATCCTTGGTGTTCGTCTGTCAGCTGGTATCAGTGCCAGTTTGTGCTCCTGCCCCTACCATTTGTGAGCCACACTGCACATGGGATTGGAGGCGTTCACGGAGCCAAAATAGCTCTGCATCCCATTGTATGAACGACCATCTCAGTATCTTTTCCACCACAATCTACAAACAATTCTAACGCAGGAAACAATACAGCGTATTGCAATCTGGGAAACAATATGCAGCAAAGTGTCACCTCGTAAACAAACAGAGTTTGCTGTCTCCCAGTTGAGGTTTATTGCATCAGCTAGGGTTAACACAGCACTCTAATCCAGAGAGCATTCCATAAATCTCCTTCAGCTTTTCTAAAACTTTCTATATTTTAATGATATTTAGTCCCTGGCTTTGCAATCACAAGCAGTGAAAATACATGTCCAGAAAGTGTGCCCTCTGCAGTCGTGGCATCACCAAGGGCAAAACAGAAATGGCTTTGCCTTACTGAACTGCTGCCCATTTAAAAGCACTGGTGAAAACTCTCGACATTTATATGCCACTGCTTACAAGCAGTGCCACCTGATTTGCTATCTGGTTTGTATAAGAGGGTGAGTTATCTGCGATTTTTGAGTTTGATATCAGAACATCAGGAGAAAGCTACTGCTCCTCTCCACATCTCTCTCTCAGTGATAGCGTTATGACGTAGTTCCATATGCACATGCTCAGTAGTTATTGGAGCGATGAGAATCCCTGCAGTACAGAAGGAGGCCATTCAGCCCATTGTGTCTGCACCGACTCTCTGACAGAGCATCTTACCCAGGCCCTATCCTGGTAGCCAGTTGTATTAATCCCACTAATCCCCTTAACTACACATTTTGGGAGACTAAGGGGCAATTTAGCATGGCCAATCCAGCACATCTTTGGACTGTGGGAGGAAACCATTCCAATCCTGTGATAGACTTTATAATTACAACCAATAACTGGTAAATGCCCCAAACATCGGAGGCGGCAAGTGCTCAATGGTGGGTGTGTGAGAACAGGCCTGCTTCCACACTTGCTATTGCCACCTGATCTTGCAGCCGTGGCAAAGCAGCTGCTGAATCACTGGTGTTACAGGTAGAAATATGGTTGAGGTCTTGGTGAAATTCGGTATGTACTGGTTTCTTCCGGCGACACACAGAGTCAGGGAGTGTGTGCTAACTCCACACAGTTAGCCAGAATCGAACCTGGTTCCCTGGTGCAGTGAGGCAGCAGAGCTAACCACTGTGCCACCGGGCCACCCCTAGCGTTAACCCTTCACTTTACAAGTTATAATAATGTAATAAGTCCATGGAGGTGAAAGTCCAGTCACCTTTATTTACAAGATCCCACCATGTCACATAGAGTGCTCACAGTGTGCTATCTGCATCAGGAGTGCAGATGACTGACACTCCTGTTTAAATACAAGGGGCTCCATCGATATCTTTTGTTGTCCAACCAAATAAACAAAATCAGATTAACTTAGGGACAACACAAAAGGGGCAGCTCCCTGAAAGGAGGTGAACAAAAGACAAAGCGGAAAGGAAACTTAAAACATCAAATTAAAAAGTGACTAACAGGGTCAGCAGTCGATCAGGGAGTTCATACTCAAAGAGCCAACCTGAATTGTCTGATTAAAGTCATCACAAATAATTTTGTTCCTGCATCACAATTAAATGAAGGAAGGACATCTTGCATATTTTGAGAGAAGAGGAAGATACCTTTGTGTAGGGAGTTGGGGGTGAAGTTTTCACATTTAGCAGTGGGCACAATACACATGCCAGTGAACCAGATGCCCCTGTAATTGATTTTTGATTCCATTTAAGACATGGTGGCACAATGGTTAGCACCGCTGCCTCACAGCGCCAGCTTCGATTCCCAGCGTGGGTCACTGTAGCCACAAATCAGCTTTCCCCCTCAGAGGGGAGAGCAGCCTATGGGACTATGGTGACTTTACTTTACCTTTCAATTATTCAAAAGAGATCAGTTTGCTTAAGGACGGCACAGTGGCAAGCACTGCTGCCTCACAGTGCCTGGGATCCGAGTTCAATTCCCGTGAAGTCTGCACATTCTCCCTTTGTCAGCATGGGTTTCCTCTGGGTGCTCCGGTTTCCTCCTACAGTCCAAAAATGCGCAGGTTAGGTGGACTGGCAATGTCAGGGGGACTAGCTAGGGTAAATACATGGGGTTATGGGAATAGGGTCTAGGTGGGATTGTGTTCAGTGCAGACTTGATGGGCTGAATGGCCTCCTCATGTACTGTAGGATTCTATGATTCAATGAATTGAAGATCAGACAGAGCATACGATAAGCAGCTGATCCATCAACACCCATTTTCTTCCCCTTGGGAAAGGTGGCCTTCCAGTCCTTGAACTTTGGTAGAATTCCAGTTGAGAGCTGAAAGTGATCTGTTATAATAGAGGGCTTGAAAGTGAAACTGTGGTCGTGGTCATACAAAGACAGCTTTGTATTGCTTTATAATGTCAAATGTCTGTCTGAAAACCTGACATCCACAAGGTCTACATGTACATTAAAAATAAATCAGACAAGTTACTATCAAGAATATTGTAAATAAATATCACAGCATGTGGACACCAGCGGGACAGTTCAGGAACGAAATAGTGAAGATAATCGGGATTCACCTCAAGCCCTCAATAAACATCAAAAGAAAAATGTCAGTTCTCAGTAGGTGATCACTTTCCTCCCCCAATAACATCAAGGGATAGATTTTGCTTCAGAACTGTTTTTGGACTCACACGCAACACTGCATGATCAGAATTGATGGAAGTTCCTCCTCGGGCCTTGTGTAGCGTGAGTCTGCCACTGCTAGTCAGGCCTTAAAGGCAGCTGGCTTGAGCAATAGTGGAGATCAGGCAGTCTGCATTCCCAGCAGTGGCCCCACTGGTCTGGTCAATCATGACTCTGTAAAAAGTCTGATAACACCAGGTTTAAACCTGGTGTTGTCAGACTTTTTACTGTGTTTACCCCAGTCCAATGCCGGCATATCCACATCAATCATGACTCTTGCAGAGACTTCAATGGAAACATTAATTGATGCTTATGGATCACCCGGCTGATATCACACATTTTAAACGATTGTCAACATATTAGAATCATCCCTACTGTGTGAGGAACTATGAACAGATTCCTCACTTGCCAAAAAACGCTGCATATTTTGTAGTGAAATCAAGGAAATTCCAAATTTTGCAAGTATGGAAAGGAGTGGCTCAGTGGTTAGCACTGCTGCCTCACAGCGCCAGGGAAATGGGTTCAATCACAGAATCCCTACAGTGTATAAAGAGACCATTCGGCCCATCGAGGCTGCACTGACCACAATCCCATCCCGGCCCTATTCCTGTAGCCCCACTTATTTACCCTGCAAATCCCCCGACGCTAGGGTCAATTTAGCACGGCCGATAAACCTAACCTGCACATCTTAGGACACCTAATCAGCTTAACCCTCGCACCGATTCCAGTCTTGGTAACTGACTGTCTGTGTGGAGTTTGCACATTCTCTCGGTGTCTGCGTGGGTTTCCTCCGGGTGCTCCAGTTTTCTCCCACAGTCCAAAGATGTGGAGGTTAGGATGATTGGCCATGCTAAATTGCTCCTTAGTGTCAGTGGGGTTAGCAGGGTAAAGCTTACAGGGTCTGGGTGGGATTGTGGTTAGTACAGGCTCGATGGGCCGAATGGTCTCCTTCTGCACTGTAGAAATCCTATGACTCTATGATGTGAAAATTTAAACGATTTTAAACGATCATCAAGCAATTAGAATCATCCCCACTGTGTGAGGAGAAGCAAACAGATTCCTCTCTCGCCAAAAAACACTGCATATTTTAAACTGAAATCAAGGAATTGCCAAATGCTACAGGTGTCGAAAGGTTAAATCAAAGTACACACATACGCAGAGTGGAGCATGATCTTCGACTGCAAACACTAGCATGTACAACGTAACATTATATCATCATCTGGACCGCATCTTCAGTACAATTGTTAGCATTTTTTCTAAGTCTTAATATCTTGAAATAAGTAATACGCTCACATAATTGACCTGAATCAAACACAAGTTCTCTTTTCCTTCTTTGGTTACATCATTGCGTCACTCGAGGACTAATAAAGTTGGTTTATTTGTTATGTGACACCCTGGGTTGCAGGCTTCCATTAATATTGCAATGAAGTTACTGTGAAAATATGCAGGACAAACAAGAGAAGACTTGCTAACCCTTTAATATTTATTTGCGGCCAAGACCAGAAGTGAAATTTGCGTTCTCAATCCTTTTAGCACACAAGCTGTCTAACTGAGTTGAACATGTCCCCCCCTCCCCTTGCTGAAGGTGCATAAACCATCGATGGATATGAGCACCTTATTGAGGTTGTTAAAAAGAAAGTTCAGCAAAGTAATACTACAGCAGGTCTATAAAACCTCAATCTTATTTCTACAATGGGATTTGTTGACCCCTGACCGTCAGCTGATGAGGCCATTGGTGGCGCTATACTGAATTACTTCTGCAATGAGATATGTGAGCGGTGCCTGTCATGCACTGCTAGGACTCTTGAACAAGGTGAGTCATGTTGCTGTTAGGGCAGTTCCAGGGCAGTGCTATCTATCCTCAAACATCTCAAAATGTATATTTTCATTATTTAAAGAATACTTGGTATAAAATGTAGCAGATAAAGTGACAAAGCAACCAACAGGCGACGTTTCGATAAGGTTTAAGGAACAGAGTAAGGGTTGAATCAAATACTTCACAGGTAAGATATTCTATGAACTACCTTTTGTTCAGAGTCTTTTTTGCCCAGGTCCCTAGACACAGGCAAAGGTGCACAGTAGCCTCACTTTGGGTATCAAAACCTAGGGGAATCCGGATCCATGGTGGCACGGCCACTCTTTCTGCCTGGATCTTATTCCCTTAACTTTTCTCAGACTCCTTCCTGAGTGGGGCTCAATACACAACCTGGGCGGCACAGTGGCTAGCACTGTTGCCTCACAGCACCAGGCACTTGGGTTCAATTCCAGCCTCAGGTTACTGTCTGTGTGGAGTTTGCATGTTCTCCCCATGTCTGCGTGGGTTTCCTCCGAGTGCTCTGGTTTCCTCCCACAACCCAAAGAGGTGGTCCACTTTGCTGGGAAGAATGGTAGGAAGGACTATTACTTACGGGGCGAAAAACTGCAGCAGGCGACGGTGCAGAGGGACCTAGGGGTCCTTGTGCATGAGTCGCAAAAACCCAGCTTGCAGGTGCAGCAGGTGGTCAGGAAGGCGAATGGGATGCTGGCCTTCATAGCGAGGGGGATTGAATATAAAAGTAGGGAGGTCTTGCTGCAGCTGTATAGGGCATTGGTGAGGCCGCAGCTGGAGTACTGTGTGCAGTTTTGGGCGCCGCACCTGCGCAAAGATATTTTGGCCTTGGAGGGAGTGCAGAGGAGGTTTACTAGGCTGATACCGGAGTTGAGGGGGTTGAGCTATGAGGAGAGGCTGAATAAACTGGGCTTGTACTCGTTAGAGTTTAGAAGAATGAGGGGAGATCTCATTGAGACGTATAAGATGATGAATGGGATGGATAGGATAGAGGTGGAAAGACTCTTCCCACTCAAAAAAGACAGTAGGACTAGGGGGCACAGCCTCAAGATAAAAGGGGGGCGGTTTAGAACGGAGTTGAGGAGGAACTTCTTCACTCAAAGGGTGGTGAATCTCTGGAATTCTCTGCCCGTTGAAGTGGTGGAGGCTGCCTCGCTAAATATTTTTAAGACGCGGGTTGATGGGTTTTTGATAAGAGAGGGGATTAAGGGTTATGGGGAGAGGGCGGGAAAGTGGAACTGAGCAGCGACAGATCAGCCATGATCTTATTGAATGGCGGGGCAGGCTCGAAGGGCTGGATGGCCTACTCCTGCTCCTATTTCTTATGTTCTTATGTTCTTATGTGCAGGTTAGGTGGCTTGGCCATGCTAAATTGCCCATTCGTGTCCCAAGATGTGTAGGTTAGGGGGATTAACAGGGTAAATATTGGGGTTACAGGGAATAGGTCTGAGTGGGATTGTTGCTGGTGCAAACCCAATGGGCTGAATGGCCTCTTTCTCCACTGGATTCTATGACTGGTGGGCAGAGTAGGGGAATTGGAGCAGATGGAAGGCCTCGTTACAATCAATGGCATCAGTACCCAACTGGTAAATATGTGGTGGAGAGGGGGTGCTGAGATTCTATTCAAGACCCTGGGTGAGGGATTGGGGGTGGGGAGGGGGAAGGTACTCTCTGGACAAGATCAGGGTGGAGTGGGGAAGGAAGGATCTCTGGCCAAGATTGAGTGTGGTGTAAGTTGGGGAGCGTGGCCTATCCCCGATCAGGATGGAGTGACTATCTGGGCATGATTGGTGGGCGGAGGGGTGAAGAGATCCTCTAGTTCATCTTCCCAGAGGGAAACCTGAAAGACTTTAAATATTGGGATTCTTCGGGCCCATGACCCAGCTCCCAGTCAATGTGTCACGATGGGGAAACTACAACAAGTCCCCAGCTCAACCCTCCTGACTGCAGGTGTTGTATTTGCTGGACAAACATCTCTAACTTCCTGTGAAAATGTCCTGTCCGTTTGCTCAAACGCATCAGTTAAAATTGGGATATGGCGGGAAACTGGCAGGATCAGGGTGGTGGGGGAAGGTAAGGAGGGGGAGGTGGGAGGTAATTGCCTCATTTTAACTGCAGCACTCACCCCTATTGCCACTGTCCCCCCCAACGCTGCCCCCCCAACCCCCCCCCCCCCCCACCCCCAGTCCAGTTTCCAGCAAGAGGAAAGAGTCAAAACCTGATCCTAAATCCCACTCACCCGAAACTGACCTGGGGTTGCAGGGATCGAGGGCAAAATTCTGTCCAGTCTTGGTAGCAACAACCTGAATGAATGTTACGGACACCAGATCATGTTACAAGTAGCAAAGTGAGGAAGCCTCCCTCTCAGGAGCCTGACATTCAACACCCTCCCCCCACCAGCGCCCAAGTTAAGCAGGGGTTGTCTTTGTGAGGTAGGGTATTGCAGGCAGTTCAAAGAAATATTATCTGCTCAAACTCCAGCAGAAAACTATTTGATCCTTTAACACTGATGGTAGACACCTTCAGAAAGAAGACTGGCCTGATGCAATCTGCCATTCAAAAAAAAAGTACTCAGCCAGTGGTCACATCACTAAGTGAACCCCTGCAAATCTTTGGTGTCAAACTTTCTTCACAATTTATTGCGCTATCCTTGGCTTATTCTCAAATGTACTTTATGTTAATCTGTGCGGTGTGGGTATGAGCAGGCCAGTTTAGACTGAAAGACAAGCCACAAATGTCAAACTAAAAGAGATTCTACCCCCCACCTCCAAAAATGGCAAAGAACTAAAGCTTCCATTAACTTCCAGCCTTGTCTTCCCCACCCATAACTCATTTGGATCTACTAGACTCCATTTGTCACGGCTTGACTTCCCAGCTGAAAAATATAGCCTTCATTAAATAACATGGCCATAAAATAAATGGATGCCAAGTAATTTAGTAAGATTAAATGGGCAGGACTTTGGACACTTATCATGGGTGCTGCAATGCATCAAGCCAGAATACAGCAGAATTGCAAAGTTAAGAAATGTTAAAGCCATTTATCAAGCGCTGGATATAACCAGGTTATAAAATAACACCGGGCGGGGAGATGAAATATAGAGTTTTATTTTGGTAAAACCATACCTGTGATGTTGCTCTGGGAAGACAAAAAATAAATAAACGGTACGAGTGTGACAAAAGTGTCACAAAAGCGCCCTTTTGCTTTAAAATCTACGACAATGTTATGGCACCTGACATTTCGTTGATTCTTTTCACAGAAACTGAGTGTTCTTATTATTCCAAAGGGAACACTTGCAGCCCTACACTCCCTGCCCTAGGAGGGTAGAGCGTAGAGATTGACTTGTACAGCAATCAATTTGACTCACAGCAGCCGAATCCTGGGAGTTTTAATGAGTAAAGTGACTCTCCTCGCCTTAGAGCTTGGGCACTGGGAGACCACTGCTGAGCAACCCCCTCCCCAGCAATCAGGTAAAATCAGTTAATGGTAAACCAGGCTAGTGAGTGGGCCGCATGACTGACATCCCCCCACACCTTCAGCTCAGTGGACCACAAGATTGAAATAGGGCTTGTTCATTAACCATGACCTGTGAATAAGATTAAATACATTTAACACACGTTGAATATTTCATAATGAGATATAGGAAAGGCTTAATCTTTTATATATTCATAGAACTATCATCAACTTCAAATGGTAAAAACAAAAGAAATATTGACACTTTGGATGCGGAGGGAATGGCACAGCTCTCACTGTTAGTGCTGTGAGCCATCAGCACACACCTCACTTCACTTGCTCCTGCTTTACGTGCGAATCACTTCAGTCACACCGCTAGGGGAAAAAAACTATGTGGGTGGAAGCGGCGGAAAGAAGGCAAACCTGCGGCGCGGTGACACAGTGGTTAGCACAGCTGCCTCATAGCGCCAGGGACCTAGCTTCAATTCCCAGCTTGGGTCACTGTCTGAGTGGAGTTTGCACATTCTGCCCGTGTCTGTGTGGGTTTCCTCCGGGTGCTCCGGTTTCCTCCCACACTCCAAAGATGTGCGGGTTAGGTTGATTGGCCGTGCTAAATTAACCCAGAGGGATTAGCAGGGTAAAAATGTAGGATTATGGGGTGGGATTGCTGTCAGTTCAGGCTTGTTGCGCTGAATGGCTGCCTTCTGCACTGTAGGGATTCTATGATTCTGCAGGGGGGTTAGGGTCAACAAAATGTGCTGTGCTCAGATCCCAGATGGACTATGTCACATGCTGCAATGAAATCAAAAAATACAGCATGCATTTTGAGCTTATTTTCAAAGATACCTTCAGTGAAGGTGTTCAGTGCAAGGACCTGGTGGAATGTTCTTCAGCCCCTCCGAAAGTCAGCTTGTTCAGTGTTCAAGAACCTCTCCACCTCCTACTCTATCCTATGGTTAGGGTGATCTCAAATAGTTGGGACAAAGTCAAAGGACTGTCCCAGCACAACTGGCCTTCACTAAACTTGATCAGGGTGGGTAAATTCTGAAGTCAGATGGTAAAGATTTTTAAAAAAATCACTAACTTGTCCTCCCCCAAACCAGAAAGTAGAAGGAAACATTGATCTGGTCCATGTACCAGCAAAATGTGACACTCTGAATAAGGGACAAACATGAATATCAGTTTCAAATCAGTGGAAAATGCTTGACTGGGCCACTACAGCAACAACAATTTGCATTTACACAGCACCTTAAATGTAGCAAACAGTCCCAAGGCGCTTCACAGGAGGGTTAACAAACAAAACTTGACACAGAGCCACATCAGAAAGTATCAGGACATAAAATCAAAAGTTTGGTTAAAGAGAGAGGGTTGAAAGAGTGTCTTGAAGGAGGAGAGATTGTTGTCCAGAGATGGGGAAGAATCTCCGGGATGTTGGGAAGGAAACCTGTCCAGGTCTATGGAACCACAACTCCAATCAGTCAAACAGAGAAGGATTAACTGCAGATGTGGACAAATCCATTGTTCTGGGCAGCACAGTGGTTAGCACTGCTGCCTCATAGTGCCAGGGATCCGGGTTCAATTCCCAGCTTGGGTCACTGTCTGTGTGGAGTTTGCACTTTCTCCCCGTGTCTGCGGGTGCTCCGGCTTCCTCCCACAGTCCGAAAGATGTGCTGGTTAGGTACATTGACCCGAACAGGCACCGGAGTGTGGCGACTAGGGGATTTTCACAGTAACTTCATTGCAGTGTTAATGTAAAACTACTTGTGACAAATGAACTTTAAACTTAACTCACCTTCCTTTACACTGAAACAGGAGTTGTGGAAGGGAAACTGGCACGTGAAAATGAAAACACATTACTTAAAATAAAACAAAGAGTGAGATTTTGGCAAGAGACTGACACAGACCCAAGCTTTCCACTGTGTGTTATAATGAATCTGCACAACCTCGCTCAGAGCCATCCAGTTAATTTCATTCAATGCAGTCCAAATGAAATGTTTCCAGCTTTATTATTTACCTTCATTCACACAGAACCCTGTTAAATTTCACCCAGATGCAAATTCAATTTAAATTTGCAGCAAGGCTTGTAAACTACCGTGACCTTTAAAATTAATGTGTTATTGTACACCACAGTGTTACTCCACGCATATTTAGTAATGCTTCACAATAGCCTTTTTTATCAGTAATGCAAAATTACTCACGTTTGGCTATTTTGATGAAAGTAAAAGTCTTAACTGTGCGAATGTTTCTGCTTCTCATCGCGTCATGCAAACATCTTTCCTTCACTCATACTATCAAAATTGGGCATTTTGTGTATTTAATATCCTTGGTAATTAGTCTGGGACCTATTTCAAAGCACCTCGAAAACATCCTTAATAATTGTAGTGAATCTCGAAAATTATTGTCGCTGAGACTGATTCTGAGCGTGCATAAATCTACTGGACACTCCAAAATACTTAAATATATTCACAAAGTCTGTCCAAATAGATCAACACAGACAGCTCCGTCTACCAGACAGATTCAAATCTCCATCGGTATTCATTGTTGCTATATTCTCTCTCTCTCTAAAGCAACTTTTTATGACAGGGGTTCTGTTTATAGTGATTAGATTATGAGATCAGGTCACTGTGAAATTTTGAGCAGAGCACAACACTGAATAGCAAATATTTGCAGACGAAACTACATGTGCACAGAAAACACATTAGGACAACTCATTTATCAACACGCTTGCTAATTCAAAGCTCAGGAGAGTACGTTGATTGATTTTCTGATGTCTCTGCAGTTTTGTTGCACTGGAGACATGGGTTCAGCGAGGAGGTGCTGCCTCGGCAGTAGTGTTACTGGACTAGCAATCCAGGGACCCAGGGTAATGCTCTGGGGATCTGTGTTTGAATCCCACCATGGCAAATTTGACTCAAATCTGGAATTAAAAGTCCAATGATGACCATGCAACCCATCTGGGTCACTAATGTCCTTTAGTTAAAGAAAACTGTTGCCCTTATCTTGTTGGGCTTGCATGTGATTCCCGATCCACAGCATCATAGTTAAAATTTCCATTCAGTTAAAGTTCAGTTAGGGATGGGTAATAAATGATGTCTCAGCCAATGCTCACACATGAATGGAAAAAATGAGCACACTATTGTAGTCCTGGTAATTTGGTGGAATTCATCTGGGTCAGGGAGTGTTTGAGGATCTTGCCAGCCAGGTGAGCCATTCTCACATCATTAGTTCATAAGATATAGGAGCAGAATTAGGCCATTCGGCCCATTGAGTCCACTCCATTCAGTCATGGCTGATGTGTTCCTCTTCTCCATTTTCCAGCCTTCTCCCCATTACCCTTCAACCCATTACCAATTAAAAATCTATCTAACTCTTCCTTAAATTTACTCACTGTCCCAGCATCCACTGCTCTTTGGGATAGCAAATTCCACAGATTCACAACCCTTTGGGAGAAGTTGTTTCTCCTCAGCTCTGTTTTAAATTTGCTCCCCCTTATCCAAAGACCATGACCTCTCGTCCTAGAATGCCCCACAAGAGGGAGCATCTGGTCCACGTCTACTTTATCCATGCCTTTTATTATCTCGAATACCTCAATTTGAACTCCCCTCATTCTTCCAAATTCCAGAGAGTGTAGGCCTAAACTGCTCAATCTCTCTTCACACGGCAAACCCCTCATCTCTGGAATCAATCCAGGGATCATCCTCTGAACTGCCCCCAATGCCACCACATCTTTCTTCAAATAGGGGGACCAAAACTGTGCATAATACTCCAGGTGCAGCCTCACCAATGCCTTACATGGTTGCAACAATACTTCCTTACCTTTATATTCTATTCCTTTAGCTGTAAATGCCAACATTCCATTCGCTTTCTTTATTATCTTGCTCTTAACGTGAATCATTCAGGGCTGAATGAAGTAGGAGATCCTGAATGTTTTGTAACTGTGTTCTCTGCTGGAGGGGCTGGGAAAGTCAGTCCAGGTGCGGGCAGGAATATGTGGCCTCCAGAGGTGCTTCTGGAGTCAAGGCTGGCCCCAGGTATTCCATGTTCTGAATGCTGTATGTTCCACCCATACTTTGCTATGGGGGTAGTTTCACTTTGCAGCTTGGAAAGGGTTGCAGCAGTAGGGGAGGCAGTGGGGAGGGGGGGGAGGGGGGTGGGGTCAGTGATTAACTGGGCAGTGGGGGGGGGGAGAGTGGGGGACAGTGAGTAGCTGGGGGGTGGGGGAGGAGGGTGGAGATCAGAGAGTATCTGGGGGGGAGGGGTCAGTGAGTAGCTGGGTGGTGGGGGAGGGGTCAGTGAGTAGCTGGGGGGAGGGGTCAGTGAGTAGCTGGGGGGAGGGGTCAGTGAGTAGCTGGGGGGAGGGGTCAGTGAGTAGCTGGGGGGAGGGGTCAGTGAGTAGCTGGGGGGAGGGGTCAGCGAGTAGCTGGGGGGAGGGGTCAGTGAGTAGCTGGGGGGAGGGGTCAGTGAGTAGCTGGGGGGAGGGGTCAGTGAGTAGCTGGGGGGAGGGGTCAGTGAGTAGCTGGGGATTGGGGGGGTCAGTGAGTAGCTGGGGGAGGGGTCAGTGAGTAGCTGGGGGGAGGGGTCAGTGAGTAGCTGGGGGGAGGGGTCAGTGAGTAGCTGGGGGGAGGGGGTCAGTGAGTAGCTGGGGGGAGGGGGTCAGTGAGTAGCTGGGGGGAGGGGTCAGTGAGTAGCTGGGGATTGGGGGGGTCAGTGAGTAGCTGGGGGAGGGGGTCAGTGAGCAGCTGGGGATTGGGGGGGTCAGTGAGTAGCTGGGGATTGGGGGGGTCAGTGAGTAGCTGGGGGAGGGGGTCAGTGAGCAGCTGGGGATTGGGGGGGTCAGTGAGCAGCTGGGGATTGGGGGGGTCAGTGAGTAGCTGGGGGGCAGGGGTCAGTGAGTAGCTGGGGGAGGGGTCAGTGAGTAGCTGGGGGGAGGGGTCAGTGAGTAGCTGGGGGAGGGGTCAGTGAGTAGCTGGGGGGAGGGGTCAGTGAGTAGCTGGGGGGAGGGGTCAGTGAGTAGCTGGGGATTGGGGGGGGTCAGTGAGTAGCTGGGGGGCGGGGTGGGGGGGTGGTCAGTGAGTTTCTGGGGATTGGGGGGGGTCAGTGAGTAGCTGGGGATTGGGGGGGTCAGTGAGTAGCTGGGGATTGGGGGGGGTCAGTGAGTAGCTGGGGATTGGGGGGGTCAGTGAGTAGCTGGGGATTGGGGGGGTCAGTGAGTAGCTGGGGATTGGGGGGGTCAGTGAGTAGCTGGGGATTGGGGGGGTCAGTGAGTAGCTGGGGATTGGGGGGGGTCAGTGAGTAGCTGGGGATTGGGTGGGGGGTCAGTGAGTAGCTGGGGATTGGGGGGGTCAGTGAGTAGCTGGGGATTGGGGGGGTCAGTGAGTAGCTGGGGATTGGGGGGGTCAGTGAGTAACTGGGGATTGGGGAGGGGGTCAGTGAGTTTCTGGGGATTGGGGGGGGTCAGTGAGTAGCTGGGGATTGGGGGGGTCAGTGAGTAGCTGGGGATTGGGGGGGTCAGTGAGTAGCTGGGGATTGGGGAGGGGGTCAGTGAGTTTCTGGGGATTGGGGGGGGTCAGTGAGTAGCTGGGGATTGGGGGGGTCAGTGAGTAGCTGGGGATTGGGGGGGTCAGTGAGTAGCTGGGGATTGGGGGGGTCAGTGAGTAGCTGGGGATTGGGGGGGTCAGTGAGTAGCTGGGGATTGGGGGGGTCAGTGAGTAGCTGGGGATTGGGGGGGTCAGTGAGTAGCTGGGGATTGGGGGGGTCAGTGAGTAGCTGGGGATTGGGGGGGTCAGTGAGTAGCTGGGGATTGGGGGGGTCAGTGAGTAGCTGGGGATTGGGGGGGTCAGTGAGTAGCTGGGGATTGGGGGGGTCAGTGAGTAGCTGGGGATTGGGGGGGTCAGTGAGTAGCTGGGGATTGGGGGGGTCAGTGAGTAGCTGGGGATTGGGGCGGGGGGGTCAGTGAGTAGCTGGGGATTGGGGGGGGTCAGTGAGTAGCTGGGGATTGGGGGGGTCAGTGAGTAGCTGGGGATTGGGGCGGGGGGGTGGTCAGTGAGTTTCTGGGGATTGGGGGGGGGTCAGTGAGTAGCTGGGGATTGGGGGGGGTCAGTGAGTAGCTGGGGATTGGGGAGGGGGTCAGTGAGTAGCTGGGGATTGGGGAGGGGGTCAGTGAGTTTCTGGGGATTGGGGGGGGTCAGTGAGTAGCTGGGGATTGGGGCGGGGGGGTGGTCAGTGAGTTTCTGGGGATTGGGGGGGGGTCAGTGAGTAGCTGGGGATTGGGGGGGGTCAGTGAGTAGCTGGGGATTGGGGAGGGGGTCAGTGAGTAGCTGGGGATTGGGGAGGGGGTCAGTGAGTTTCTGGGGATTGGGGGGGGTCAGTGAGTAGCTGGGGATTGGGGCGGGGGGGTGGTCAGTGAGTTTCTGGGGATTGGGGGGGGGTCAGTGAGTAGCTGGGGATTGGGGGGGGTCAGTGAGTAGCTGGGGATTGGGGAGGGGGTCAGTGAGTAGCTGGGGATTGGGGAGGGGGTCAGTGAGTTTCTGGGGATTGGGGGGGGTCAGTGAGTAGCTGGGGATTGGGGCGGGGGGGTGGTCAGTGAGTTTCTGGGGATTGGGGGGGGTCAGTGAGTAGCTGGGGATTGGGGGGGGGTCAGTGAGTAGCTGGGGATTGGGGGGGTCAGTGAGTAGCTGGGGATTGGGGGGGTCAGTGAGTTTCTGGGGATGGGGGGGTCAGTGAGTAGCTGGGGATTGCGGGGGGGTCAGTGAGTAGCTGGGGATTGGGGGGGGTCAGTGAGTAGCTGGGGATTGGGGAGGGGGTCAGTGAGTTTCTGGGGATTGGGGGGGTCAGTGAGTAGCTGGGGATTGGGGTGGGGGGGGTGGTCAGTGAGTTTCTGGGGATTGGGTGGGGGGTCAGTGAGGAGCTGGGGATTGGGGGGTCAGTGAGTAGCTGGGGATTGGGGGGGTTCAGTGAGTAGCTGGGGATTGGGGTGGGGGGGGGGGTGGTCAGTGAGTTTCCTGGGATTGGGGGGGGGGTCAGTGAGGAGCTATGTGGGTGGTCTGCTGGAGGGGAAAATCAATGTCAGACAGCTAGCTCCCAAATAGTAAATATGATCTTTAGGACTTGAGAATTTCATCATGTTCTCTGTAGCTTCCCAGCCTGCTGTTATAAAGAGGCAGATCCACAAGAAGGGATTTACAGTCAATGAATTCACTTTGAAGCGAAGTGACTGTTGTTTACTGGAAAAATAGAACCATAGTGCAGAAGGAGGCCCTTCAGCCCATCGAGTCTGTACCGATTCTGAAAGAACATCTTACCCAGGCCCAACCTTCCTCCCTATCCCCGTAACCCTGTGTATTTCCCCTGGCTAATCCACCAAATCTAAATATTGTTGGGACACTGAGGGGTAATTTAGCAGGGCCAATTCACCTAACCTGCACATCTTTGGGAGGAAACCGTAGCACCAGGAGGAAACCCACACAGACACGGGGAGAACATGCAAACTTCACAGACAGTCACCCAAGGCTGGATTTGAACCCGGGTCCCTGGTGCTGTGACGCAGCAGTGCTAACCACGGTGCCTCAGCCAACTTGTAAAGAAATAGTTAAAGGGGGATATAGACAATGCTGACTTGTTGCCCATTGTTAGTTGCCTATGAGAAGAATGGTGGTGAGCTGCATTCTTGAAGCATTGTAGTCCCTGAGGTGTAGATACATCCACAGTGCCATTAGGGAGGGAGTTCCACGGATTTTGATGCAGTGACAAATAATAATACAAATGGGCAGAAATTCTGGTTTAGTGGTACAGGCTCAGGGTTAAATTTGGCCAGAATGCATCTTTGCACCCAAAAGCACAGCCAGAACCTCAACCTTGACATCTCCCCTTCAGCAGTGCAGCCTTTCATTACAATACACCATTGTTTGTAGGTAGGTGCTGCCCTAATTGTAGGCTGATACTCTGAGGTAAGGAATCCACGGGCCATCACTCTCTGATTACTCGTTGACCAAGAGGCGCAAATGCTACAACTGAGCTGAGTTGACACTTGACGCTATGAATTGTGGACCACAGTCACAGCAGTCATGATCAGCTGTAGAAATACGGAACTTGTGCAAATATTGGTCAGCACCAACAGCAGATCCAAGCAGAAGGTGACATCGTCCAGCGCAGAGTGACTTGAGTGCCTCCACTACCTGGGATTATCATCCTTCTTATGCCTGAATCCTTCCTGATAAGACCACAGAGACCATAAGATTATAGGAGCAAAATTAGGCCACTCGGCCCATCGAGTCTGCTCTGCCATTCAATCATGGCTGATATTTTTCTCATCCCCATTCTCCTGCATTTTCCCCAACCCTCAATCCCCTCATTAATCAAGAACCTATCCATCTCTGTCTTAAATACGCTCAATGACCTGGCCTCCACAGCCTTCTGCGGCAAAGAGTTCCACAGATTCACCATTCTCTGGCTGAAGAAATTCCCCCTCATCTCTGTTTTAAAGGATCGTCCCTTCAGGCTGAGGTTGTGCTGTCTGGTTCTAGTTTTTCCTACTAGTGGAAGCATCTTCTGTATGTCCACTCTACCCAGGCCTTGCAGTATCCTGTAAGTTTCAATAAGATCCCCCACATCCTTCTAAACTCCAACAAGCATAGGCCCAGAGTCCGCAACCGTTCCTCATACAACACACTGATACACTCAGCAAAGGGTTCTATACAACATAGGAACAGGAAGGGAGAGAGAAGGCAGCCCTTCCTGACTCCCGATTTAATAGGAAAACTTTCTGATTCCCAACCATTGATTGAAACTACATGACTGATGTTTGTGTGGAGCAAATGGATCCAATTGTGGATTCCCTTCCTGATCCCTATTTTGGAGAGCACATCCATCATGTGGCTGTGCGATATTCTGTCAGAGGCCTTCGCCTGGACTAGGCTGATGAGACAGGTGTCCGGCCTCCTGTCCCACAAACAAGTGATCGTATCCCCGAGTGGGGCGAGGTTATCAGAGATCTTACTGCCGGGTACAGAGCAGGTCTGGTCAGGGTGGGTCACCGACCCCAGAGCGTAACTGACCCAATTGGCAATGGCCTTGGGCAGAATTTTATTGTCCACATTCAGCAGTGAGATGGGTCGCCAATTTCTAATTTCCTCCCTTTTCCCCTTCTGCTTGTAGATGAGGGTAATGATGCCGTTCCTCATGGATTCTTGACATGTTCCCGTCCAGAAGCATAGTCTGGGCTGATCCAGTCGCACAGAACTGAATACAACTCAGCCGGTAAGCCATTGCTTCTGGGAGTTTTACTTTTCTCGAAGGATTTGAGGGCCTCAGTCAGCTCGTCCAGAGTTTTGTCCAAGTTCTCGGGCTTGCCGTCCTCTAAGCCATTCCCCCGCTACTTCAGAATTGCAGCAGAACCAATGGGTTGTTTAATTGTGAAATAACTTGTCTCTGCTGTACAGACTTGTACACAGGAGGCAGTGGTTAGAACTCATTCCCAGTGATGGCTGCTTCATTGTCAATGGACCAATTTATCCATGGTGTTTACAGGGCTTATTTTGCTTTTGTTTTGTGCACGAGCAAAAGTGAGATCCCGCCTGCCAGCAATGCTTTTTTTGTTTCTGTTCAATGTCTAACCTGTTCGTGTTGATCAATTTAAAATTGGCAGGACGCGTGTTTCTAATGTGTTCTCCCTGTTAGCGACGAGAGGTGTCAAAGAATCTTTCAGCGCAGAGTGGTTTAATGGCTCTGAAATTGAAAAGCATTCATCCCTTCCTTCCTCATTCAGTTGACTTGGCCAATCTTGGGAATCAGTTCCCAGCCACTCCACCAGATGGCACTTTTGAGCCATCTTTTGTTGCCCAGACTTACACAATGATCACGATAAATTTGTAATTCATATAATGCGTTAGCTAGCCAGGACATGATAAAAAAAAGAACAATTTCTGGAATTTCGTGATTGTAAATTGCTGTGGCTAATTGACTATGTTGAAGGTCAAGCAAGTCTTTTAAAAAATAGTTTAAACATTATCATCGTTTAAATGGCACAGCACCTACAGAGTTAAATTACAGAGGTAATACGTCTTACCTATTCAAATTCAATCTCAGCTTCCAAAATAATAAACTAACACCAAATTAAACAAGAAACACAGGTTGGCGAGATACTAAAGGGGGTGGAATTTATTATATATATTGTTGACATCACATTACACTTGATGTGGAGATGCTGGAGTTGGACTGGGGTGGGCACAGTACAAAGTCTCACAACACCAGATTAAAGTCCAACAGGTTTATTTGGTATCACGAGCTTTCGGAGTGCTGCTACACCCATGTCTGTGTAATTGGGTGGTGGTTGGGAGGGACAAATGCCCCAATGTCTGAGTACCTTGACTCACCTGATGAAGGATTGGATTGTGGGTTGGAGTGTAAGAGTAGGACGTTTTGCTGCAACTGTACAAGGTACTGGTGAGACCACATCAGGGTTACTGTGAGCGGTTTTGGCCTCCTTATTTAAGGATATTGTTTCATCGGAGGCAGTTCTGACAAAGTTCAATTGGACAATTGCTGGGATGGAGGGATTGTCTTTTGGGGAGAGGTTAAACAGGTTGGAGCTTCACCCTTTGGAATTTAGAAGAATGAGAGGGGATCTCATTGAAACGTAAAGGAATCTTAAGGGGCTTGACAGGGTAAATGCTGAGAAGATGTTCCCCCTCCTGGGAGAGTCCAGGAGCAGAGGGCACAGCCTCAGAATAAAGGGGCACCAATTTGATACTGAGATGAGGAGGAATTTCTTCTTTCAGAAGGTTCTGAATCTTTGGAGCTCCTTGCCCCAGAGGGCAGTGACGGCAGAGTCCTTGTGTATATTTAAGGCGGAGATAGATTGTTGATCTGTAGGGGGGGAATCAATGGTTACAGGGAAAGGGCAGGAAAGTGGACATGAGGGATGTCAGATCAGACATGATCCTATTGAATGGTAGAGCATGCTCGAGGGGCTGAATGGACTACTCCTGTTTCTATTCCTTATGGATTTATAATAGTCAGTCACACATCAGGCATGAGGAAAAGTGTTCCAGTGTGGATGTCATCCAATCCAAGCATTTGCTGAAATGTTTCCAAGTCCAGTGATTGCCAGCTAGGAGATCGCCAGGAAACCATAGCCATTTGTTCAATGTTGATACACTATTTAACATGAATGATGACTGCGATGCCTTCAAGGTGACTTCTCCTGCGGAGCTCTGGGCAGTGCTCACAATGAAAAATAAAGCCATTAGTGGTGCTTTGTTGTAATGAAGAGGATTTGCCCATCTCTGTTCTGCAACCTGGCCAGCACCCAGGGAAATAAAGAATATACTCCCTCCCATTTGTGGCATCCCTATGAGGTATTGAGACTGTTTGTTGAAGCTGTTTAATAGTGGGAAGTGTAATCCCAAGCAGCAGTCTGCAGGATAGTGGGGAAGGGGGGGAGGGTATAATCAAAGTCAACCTCAGCAAAGACTACACTAACCTCTCAGTGGTACAACGTTCATTGATCCACAGCTGGAATGTATCCAGATGTTGTAGACATATTCCATTCTGAATTAATCTCAGATTAACACGAGGCATTTCAGCTCGGCTCCTCCCACTTTCCATTTGGGGAAAGGAATGGATTATTAGCCCCAGATCAGGTGGGTGCCCGGTTGTCTGAGGATTAGCAGATTGTAAATAAAGCACTAGAAAAAATGCTGCCCCTATCAAAGCGATTCCAGGTGATCAAAGCAGGAGCTGGGTGGAATCAAAATAGAAAATGCTGGAAAATCTCAGCAGGTCTGGCAGCATCTGTAAGGAGGGAAAAGAGCTGACATCAAAGCTTTGACAAAGGGTCATCTGGACTCGAAACATCAGCTCTTTTCTCTCCTTACAGATGCTGCCAGACCTGCTGAGATTTTCCAGCATTTTCTCTTTTGGTTTCAGATTCCAGCGTCTGCAGTAATTTGCTTTTACCCAGTAGCTGGGTGGGCTTTTTTAAACAGAGAAATGTTCCAGCACTCTTATTAAGTTGGAAACCGTTATTCAGCTTTGCAGAGGGACAGGGATGACCTCACCTTCCCACCCTTCCCCCCCCTTCTCCTACCCCCCCCCCCCTCCACCTCCACCTCCACCCCTCCCTTTACCTACTCACCCTGTTTCTTTGGGAAATGGCTTTGATCTCTTGTGTTCTTGGGTGATTAGAGACAGCCGGGCGCCAGTCGGGGTATTTGGGAAGCGGTGTGTTAGTGCAGAACATTTCAGGAAGGAGAGAGAGAAAACAGAAAATGCTGAATGAACTCAACAAGCCCGGCAGCATCTGTGGAAACAGAAACACAGTTAACGTTTCAAATCCAAATGCTCCTTCTCCAGAACACGGGGGCACAGTGGTTAGCGCTGCTGCCTCACACCACCAGGGACCCGGGTTCGATTCCTGGCTTGGGATCACCGTCTGTGTGGGACTTGCACGTTCTCCCTGTATCTACATGGGTTTCCTCCAGGTGCTCCGGTTTCCTCCCACAGTCCAAAGATGTGTGGGTTGGGTTGATTGGCCGTGCTTAATTAACCCTAGTGTCAGGGGGGGATTAGTAGGGTCAATATGTGGGGTTACAGGGAAAGGGCATGGGTGGGATTGTTGTCGGTGCAGACTCAATGGGCTGAATGGCCTCCTTCCGCACAGTAGAAACTCTATTCTATAAACAGAGAAAGTGCGTAGTTCGAAAACAGGTTTATAATAATTGAATTACGCCAATGAAACTACTGGAAGATTTTCTACAGCACAATGTCAGAGTCACTTTTAAATGAACATTGATGCTTAATAAGACTGCAGCACTGCTGAGGAGAATCCATAATGTTAGTATTTTAAAATTGTACTTGACTTTGTGACCATGACAGAGCAGCATTTTCAAATGCTAAAATAGCTGCATCTGAACAGAATAGAGGTATTAAACATCCATTGATTCATTTATTCCATCTACCCATTGCTGTGGAGTTAGAAACAAATGAAAACTCCAGAACTTGTGTATGTAATTTAGGGTTCCACTTCATTGAGTATTTACTCAGTTACTCACACAACATGCATCTGATTCTAAGTAGTTACATTATCCTTCTCATCCACTCACTGTTGATCTACACAGCGTGCTGCATTGAAATGGGCACTATGCTTCTGCAGTAATGGAATATCAAAGCCTCAGTTTTCTTTCAGATAATCCTTTACATCCATTGCACTGTTGGTGCGATGTCAAGGTAAGGATTTGCTTTAAGCTTATTTATTAGAGTCACAAGTAGGCTTACATTGACGCTGCAAAGATGTCACTGTGAAAGTCCTCTTGGGGTGGACGGGAAAGGCATTGGTCGAGGGAGAGAATTTTCAGGAACCTTGAGAGAAGTCCCACATTCTTCCTCAAATAGTGCCTCATTCTCTTTAACAGCGCAGTGGCACAGTGGTTAGCACTGCTGCCTCACAGTTCCAGGGACTCTGGTTCAATTCCAGCCTTGGATGACTGGGTGGAGTTTGTACATTCTCCCTGTGTCTGCGTAGGTTTCCTCCAGGTGCTCTCGCTCCCTCCCACACTCTAAAGATATGCAGGTTAGATGCATTGACCATGCTAAATTGCCCCTTAGTGAACAAAGATTTGTAGGTTAGGTGGATTGGCCATGCTACATTGCCCCTTAGTGAACAAAGATTTGTAGGTCAGATGGATTGGCCATGCTAAATTGCACCTGAATGTCCAAAGATTTGTAGGTTAAGTGGATTAGCCATGATAAATGATCCTGTAATGTCCCAAGATGTTTAGGTCAGATGGGATTTGCCATGGGAAATGTGTGGTATTACAGGGATAGGTCAGGAGAGAGAGCCTGGGTAAGAAGATACTCGGTCAGGGGGTCGGAGTAGACTCGATGGGCGAAATGGTCTCTTCTGCACTGTAGTGATTCTGTGAAGATTCCATGGAGATTTTGGAAGTACAATGAGGGCTTCTGTTCATAACTTTGCTCATCTCTTTCCCTCAACCAACAGCAAAACACACTGACAGGTCATCCGTTCCATTGGTTGCATGGCATTGCCATGCACAAAATAAACACCAACATACTAACAGTGACCGTACTTCAGAATCATACCTTATATACAAAGGACTTTGAGGTCTTTCTTGGAAATGTGATAAATGGAAGCCTTTGATTTCTTTATGGATATAAACATATTGAATAGCAGCATTGTGCACTTATCTGGTTCCCATCTCATGGGGTCAGTATTCCAAGTTGCTTCACAGGGAGGAACAAACAAATGAACTTGCATTTAACTAGCACCTTTCACAACCTCACACTGTCCCAAAGCACTTTACAGCCAAATAAACAAAGAGCAGTAATAGGACATTTTGGGAGGTGACAGAAAACATGGCTGTAGCAATGGATCCTTTAAAAGTTTATTTTCTTTATTAGTCACAAATAGACTTACACTGACACCACAGTGAAGTCACTGTGAAAATCCCCTAGTCCCCACACTCCAGTGCCCACTCGGGAGAATTTGGCACGACCAATCCACCTAACCTGCGCATCTTTGGACTGTGGGAGGAAACAGGAGCACCCGATGGAAACCCACGCAGGCACGGGGAGAACATGCAGACTCGGCACAAATAGCGACTCAAGCCAGGAATCGATCCCGGGTCCCTAGTGCTGTGAGGCAGCAGTGCTAACCACTGTGCTACCATGCTACCTAATCCTGATCCTGGACATGAGGAGAAACGTGGCAATGCAGAGAGATTTAGTGACAGAATTGCACAGAGAATAGTGCCACTCTAAGGGTGGTATTCTCCAGCCACACTTGCCTCAAAACCAGAGAATGCTGCCCGAGGTCAATGGACTTTTGCGTGGTACCCCCCCATCGCACACCAACCGCCCCACCCCCCGCCTGCTACAATTCCCATGGTGGGCGGGATGGGAGAATTCCAGCCAAAGTGTTACTTTATCTTTCTCTTTCAGATGTTGAGCGACTTGCTGTATATTTCCAGTGTTTAATGTTTTTTATGTGTTTATATGTCAGTATTACAGATTTCTATTTTATTCAATGTAATTTGGAATACATAAAATGAATACTTCATAGATTTTAGAACCCTACAGTGCAGAAACAGGCCCTTTGGCCCATCAAGTCTGCACCGACCACAATCTCAGCCAGGCCCTATCCCCATATCCCTACACACTTACCTGCTAATCCCTTTAACCTACACATCCCAGGACACGAAGGGGCAATTTTACCATGGCCAATCAACCTAACCCGCACATGTTTGGACTGTGGGAGGAAACCAGAGTACCTGGAGGAAGCCTATGCAGACACGAGGAGAATGACCCGACAGTGACCCGAGCCAGGAATCGAACCCAGGTCCCTGGAGCTGTGAAGCAGTAGTGCTAACCACTGTGCTATTGTGCCGATCAATGATTGACTTTACACTGTATGGCAAGATGTTGAAGCATCCCAACGTGAGATACATGTGAAGTACAGCAATGGGGTAAATGTGTAAACCATTCTGAATCAGTAGACTCCACCAAAAACCCACTAGGAAAGCAACAAGTTCTGATTTCTATTAGTGATATTGGTTGAGGGGCTTGGAATTAGATAATAGGAGAAAAAAAATTACATAATACATGGATGCAATATTGAGTCTGCTGGTTGATCTAATAACCAAGTTCCATTTTCCTGCCACCAGTAATGCTTTAGTCACCTTATCTTTTGGCATCACAAGTAGGCTTACAGTAACACTGAAATGAAGTTACAATGTCCCTCATTGCCACACTCTGTCAGCTGTTTGGGTACACTGAGGGAGAATTTAGCATGGCCAATGCATGCAACCAGCACTTCTTTCAGCCTGAGGGAGGAAATCAGAGCAAACCCATACAGACAGGGGGAGAATGTGCAAACTCTGCACAGACACCAACCTGAGCTGGGAATTGAACCTGGGTCCACTGCTATTGTGAGGCAGCAGTGCTAACCACTGTGCCATTCCTCACACCCACCCACGCTACAAAAGATAAAGAGCTCATTACATATTAAGTGACACCAAAATGCACAAAATAGTTTTCTACTTACATCTACACTGGCTTCTTTCTTAGAAAAAGGAGTTATTGTCTAAAAACTGTAATTTCTTTTGTTTATTTACAAGAAACTTTGTATAGAGTGCAAATAACTCAACAAATAGAGGAAAACCAGGTTCCCAAGATAAAGGAGATTTAGTATATGTCCAACAATGGGCAATTTACATTCCAATTACTGACAGCAAGTCATGATTTCAATCCTCTGAAGAATTTAGACCATGGTAGAAACATAAAGGATAACATTCAGTTCATGTTCCTCTTTAACAGGATTTGATTTTTTTTAAGGCTTGTCTATGATCTTTGTACTGATTGACATAGACCTACCACTTGAAGACCTTTCATACTCGGTATCTGAAAATCTCAATTGTTTTCTGATGTTTAATTTGATCCAGCTGAATGGGCTACAATGATTGAGACAATCTGGTGCTTGCATACTTTGACTGGCTGCAAGGAGCTGGTCATCAAATTGCAGAGTGCCATCAAAGACAATGTGCAAAACAAATCTGGCGTGATGAACAACTTAATGGAAAATAAGAGAGTCAGGCTCTTGTTCAGGCAGATTGGAGCACCAATTTCTGCAAGGAAGCATCAGAATTGTGTGGTGAGTCAGAGATAACATGCTTTTGTTTGTTATACTGGAACTGCGTTGGAATAAAAGAGCAAGTCATGACCCTGGTCACAGATAGACCTAGAACATTGGGACAGTCAAAGGTGACCTTTTGTCCTGAGACCTATGCAAAATGAAGAATGGAACCAACCTTCCCCCACCTGCAAATCATGTGATTTTTCTCATTCATATAATCAATCATTGTCTTTTCCATAAAAAAACATTGATTAAGAAGATGTCCTTTCCATTTATTCAAAAATGAATAACACATTACTGACCTCCACAATTAACTATTTACAATCAAACATGCACCCATTCTAAGCTTTTAGTCATTTAACTGGCCTAGAGGAAGCAGAAAAGTTTAATGTTTTTAGTTTAATATGAAAATATGTTCCTTTGCAATCTTTTTTAAAATTACCCTTGGGATGGAGAATCGATTAAAAAATGTTAATGATTCCTTTGGTCACCAAATTGCAGAGTGCCATCAAAGACCATGTGCAAAACAAATCTGGCATGATGAACAACTTAATGGAAAGTAAGAGAGCCAGGCTCTTGTTCAGGCATTAGAACACCAATTTCTGCATGCAAGCATCAGCATTGTGTGGTAAGTCAGAGATAACGCACAACTTTGTTGCTTTTGGTCTGTGTATATATTTTTCTTCTGCTTTGTTTCAGTGGGGCTGTGGAATGTACTTAGTCTCTTGACTATGAACTTCACGCTGTCACAGATAAAGAACAAGCCTACAGCACAAAGTAAACCCACATTTGTACACCAGTATTAAAGCAGTAAAATGGTCCAAAGTGCTTCTCAGAAGCAAGACTGGTAGACTGAAAAGTGACAGCAAGCCAGATAAGGAGATACGAGAACAGATGATCAAAAAACTCGGACAAAGTGGAAGCTTTTAGGGAGCAATTTAAATGAGGAAAGGCAGCTAGAGAGATGGAGAGGTTTAGGAAGAGAATTCCAGAACTCAGGATTCAGGTCTCTGAAGGCCTAGACATTCAAATCGGGGATGCAGAAAGGATCAGAATTGAAGGGGTGCAGAGATCTTGATTATGTACACCCTAATTATACAGTCATTCTCTTTAGGCTGAAAGAATTCTTGCCCCGCAGTGATTTTTAATGACGTCATTTAAGCTCCAGGAGTTTTCAATTAAATAGAAAAAAACAATGGGGCTCAGTTTTTTTTGCTTGTCTAGGAAGTAGCAGAAAGCAATTTCATGTGTACGAACCCAAACAAAATAAAATGAAAGTTCTCAAATGCAAAAGCAGGAGAATTTCTGGCACCATCAACAGTGCAAAAAAATATAAATCATCATGTCAGATCTTAAAGGTTAGCATCATCTGTCAATAAGGAAAAGGTGTAATTCCATATGAAAGCAAAGTAAAAGTAATTAAGCAACACTGTCATTTTATGATGACTAATTTTAGCTTTCAAATCTGGGAACATTTTAATTCTTTTATGTTGTGACATTGAAAAATCTATACTAATCTGCATTAAAGTAAAATTGAATTTATATTATAGTAACAAGATGATTCCACCTCGAAGGTCCAGTATGTAAAGAAATCTTTAAACAAGGAACTTTAAATTGTTACGATCCCAATTTTGGGAAGATCCCAGAATGGAACCCGGCCTCAAAAGACCGTTACTTCTACATTTCTTTTTAGAAATAGTCGCAGGGTTATCAGTCAACACCAAGAAAAAAAATTATTAAACAATAAAAGTTTTGCTATAATACAATACTCCTTCACGGGGGTCAGTTTAGCTCAGTTAGTTGGACAGTTGGTTAGTGAGGCAGAGCGGTGCCAATAGCATGGGTTCAATTCCCATACCAGCTAAGGTTATTGTCTTCTCAACCTTACCCCTCGCTTGAGGTATGGTGATCCTCAGGTGAAATCACCATCAGTCAGCTCCCCCTTAAAGGGGAGAGCAGTTTAATGTCACCTGGGATGACATCTTTACAAATGTTCACGGATTTTAAGGACAACACAGTGTACAAAATATGTCTTGTGCTATAATGTTCTCAGTAAGAATACAATCCCTTTAATCCAACAGGCTAACTGGTCAGACAACATCCCACTCTGAAACCAAGTGGCAATGCCACTCAATAACTCTTCCATGGATTTCTCCTCAAGTCAAGGGAATTTCCCTTGCAGTGTTAATGTAAACCTTACTTGTGACTAATAAATAAACTTTAACTTTAAGTTCCCTCCAGATTTTTACCATAGAATTCTACTCTCAAAAGGATGCACTTTAAAATCTTCTTCCAAACTAATGCTTTCTAACAGCTGTTTTCCTCAGGGATCCATCTCAAGGTTTTCCAACTCCCTTTATAATAGTCCTTTAGCCTTGAATTGCAAAATGCATCCACACTTCTACACAAAAGCTCAAATCCTCAGTCCCCAAAAGAATACTGTTGTTTTCATAGGCTGAAAATAAGATATCCAGTTTACAATTGCTTCGGATATGTGGCTTTTCTATAGCCAACATTGTCTTTTCTCTTTCAAACTCTGACTTTAACCTTAATGAACAGCAGGCTGTTCCAATGTCAGTTCCCCTCTGTTCCTTTTTACTTCAATAATAAAGAGCCTTTTCTCCTTTCTCTGGTTTCTAGAATTGACTGTCCTTTAGTTCCTCTGGAGCTGACTTTTGTGCACATTACTCCATTTAATGGCTTTCTTGCTTCTAGCAGAGCTGCGAGCTGAATCCTCTTTAGCTTCCTATACCTACTGCCTGGAACCAGTCAAACTCAAGAAGTCTTGTTCCTAAAAGTGGCCCCTGGTTGCTAAGCAACATTTCATTCTTCCCCTATGCTCATGTGTACTTTTCCCATCGTAAACTCTCTCAGCAACATAGAAATATTGTTTGAACTAAAACCAAACCTCCCACTGATGTGAAGACCTTTGTTTAACATGAATCAAACTAGAATTGTTCCCCTTCTTACACAAAAACACTAAATTAAACCCACTTAACTCTATACCTTATTTTTAATGTTTGACAAGTACAAATATAGATCATATAGATCTACCTCTGTTTCCTGACAAAGTGTAAACATGAGTATATCAAATAACGTCTTTAATATCATTATAAAAATAATCTTGAGGTTATCATAAAGTGCACAGTTGGAAAATTCCACTGGACAGGTATGAGTGGTCGAGATTTGTTTTTCCATTATCTCATTCTTACCCTCAACAGTTGTATCCAGTCTTCAACAAGTCTCAGTATCACTCTTTCTCCCTCTGGTTTTCTCTTGTATTTGATGGTAGAATCAGTGAAGATCAGGCAGAAATCATTGGCTGCAGAACATTATATTGGGATCAAAAATATTCAAAGCATTATATTTGACAGAATGCAGCCCTGTGCCATCTTTTCATCCTTAATCCACACTCTCATACATCTCCCCCTCCACACTCTGCTATAATGCTGCATATATTTATTTCCTGCAGTTTAGATCGTATTGTATTATGTCTCATTATTATTCTCTGATGCAGAGCACTGCACCATCTGCTGCACTCACAAACAAATTTACAATTTACAGGAAATTAAAATGATTTGTCCAAGACAGATTTTTCAAGTTAAAATGTTTGGCCAAGGACAGAAAAAGCATCATACATCATCATTGCTTACTGCCCAGCTGTTCCAAAAATGATCAGAAACACTCCAATTTGCCCCTGGTTCTTGTTATTAGTTATTCATATTGATATAGGTTTGAAGTCAGAAATTCCCTTTACTGTGGTGTTGGTCCCTCCCCGAGTGTAGAGAAAATGTAAAAGGGCTCTCCCTGCTGCCAAGGACCAGAATTTCACCCGCCTTGGGAATTGGAGCGGGCAAGAGTCAGAGCATGGAAAGGTCCATTGATCTCGGGCGGGATTTTACAGTTTCAGGATGAGCAAGGTCATAAAATCCTGCCCAATAGGTATCTCAAAGATGAACTGCATGATGATGGAATCAATACTTGTTGCAGACTTGGTAATCTGATAATTGAACCAAGTGTGCAGTACACCAGGTACTGTTAGTCTGTTAATGATTGATCAACCTGGCTTCTTTATGGAATGTGGAGGGCTGAGATTCTTCCCAATCAGCACTTGGTAAACTTGCGAGCCAGTGTTCTGATGAATGGGAGGACCTGACTGGACAGTGTTCTGTGTTAGTAGACCAGGGCAGCACAGTAGCACAATGGTTAGCGCTGCTGCTTCATAGCTCCAGAGACCTGGGTTTGATTCCTGGCTTGGGTCACTGTCTGTGTGGAGTTTGCACATTCTCCTCATGTCTGTGTGGGTTTCCTCCAGGTACTGCGCTTTCTTCCCACAGTCCAAAGATGTGCAGATTAGGTTGATTGGCCATGCTAAATTGCTCCTTAGTGTTCTGAGATATGTAGCTTAGAGGGATTAGCAGGTAAATGTGTAGGGATATGGGGGTGGAGAATGGGTGGGATTGTGGTCAGTGCAGGTGCAATGGGCCAAATGGCCTCTTTCTGCACTGTAGGGTTTCTATGATTCTGTGACATGGTACTGGGCTGGCACAACTTCAACCAGTTCTTCTACATATACTGTGCTCCTTAAGCCTTGGCCCTGATAAATTGCAATGAAACTGTTTGGACTTAAGGTAAATAAATATACTGTGTCTTTATAGGCAAGAAGGTTTGGTCTCCGCATTGAATTAAGTTAAGTTTAAGTATACATAGTGTCAAAGTCGGCTTACATTAACACTGCAATGAAGTCACTGTGAAAATCCCCTAGTCACCACACTCCAGTGCCTGTTCGAGTACCCTGAGGAAGAATTTAGCATGGTCAATGCACCTAACCAGCACATGTCAGTAAGTTTGCTGACAATAATAAACTATTTTTATAATACCTGAATTGAGTGCTGTAGTTTTAGAATAGCCCATAATTAAACAAGATCCCCTTCAAGCCACTCACCATCCTGATGGCACTATATTGCGTTCCTTCACTGTCACTGGTTGAAAAGCCCTTCCTGACAGCACGGTGGGTGTGCCCATACCACATAGACTGTAGTGGTTCAAGAAGGTGGCTCAGCACAACCTTCTCGAGCAATTTGAGATAGGCAATAAAAACTGGGTTTGTCAATGAAACTCATAGCTTGGGAGCAAGGGAGAAAAACTGAATTGTTTGAATGGGGAGGGGAATGAGTGATGGTTGGTGATTGGATTTGGCTCAAGTTATGATCTCTTATGTATACTCTGTTGAGAAATTATTTGCTCTTAATCTTAATTGATATCATTTTGTTCTATTTCAATATTATTTGCACTTTCCTTATCCACGTTCTTCATTCCTCATTCCATAACTTGTTCTTTATGTTCTTCTTCTCACTTTGTTTTTCATTTATTTATTGTTCCCCAGCTCTATTTCTTAATGAAAGAAAGCAGTAAAGTTATTTCAGAGTCCCTATGTTCATTTATATTTATACTTTAAAAAAAAATCAATAAATCTGAGCTTAATGAATTAGCTTTGGAAATTTCATGGACGTGCAAATGATTCTATCAACTAGAACCAGAGTTTATGCATAGTCACTGAATATTTTACAAGTATTTTATGGCAGGCATATCTGTAGAATAAGGCCAATAAAACTTTAAATGCTTCACTAACTTCAGGCCATAGATCTTGTATTTACTCACATAATACATTTATAATGTAGAGTTATAAAAGATATCTTATAATCACAATTCTCAGATGCAAGATTAATACAGTTTATAATCATTTATATTCTTCCATGAATTCAGGGATAGTTCTAACAATTCAGACTGTAGAATTATTGGATTCAACCAAATTAATTCATTCCCTTTATTAATAATGGAATTTCCTAATGGAACTTCCCTGGTAGATTATGAGGGGCATGGACAGAATGGATAGTCAGAAGCGTTTTCCCAAGGTGGAAGAATTAAATACCAGGGGGCATAGGATTAAGGTGCGAGGTGCCAGGTTTAAAGGAGATATACGAGGCAGGTTTTTTACTCAGAGGGTGGTGGGTGTCTGGAACCCGCTGCTGGGGAGGTAGTGGAAGCAGATACAATGGTGAGTTTTAAGGGGTGTCTGGACAAATACATGAATAGGATGGCAATAGAGGGATATGAACCCCAGAAGGATAGGGTGTTTTAATTCATTCAGGAGGCATAGTTGGTGGAGGATTGGAGGGCTGAAGGGCCTGTTCCTGTGCTGCAATTTTCTTTGTCCTTTTGTTCTTTGTTCTATGTGCTCAACTGGAAGAACATTTGTAGGATGACAAATTTAGAAAAAGGCTACTGCACTCCTCTAGTCATTTTAAAAGTGCTGATAAAGGACCATAAGAACACAGGAGCAGAATTAGACCACTTGGCCCAATGAGTCTGCTCTGCCATTCAATCATGGCTGATATTTTTCTCATCCTCATTCTCCTGCCTTTTCCCCATAACCCCTGATCCCCTTATTAATCAAGAATCTATCTATCTCTGTCTTAAGACACTTAATGACTTGGCCTCCATAGCCTTCTGCGGCAAAGTGTTCCACAGATTCACCACACTCTGGCTGAAGCAATTCCTCATCACCCCTGTTTTAAAGGATCGTCTCTTTAGCCTGAGGTTGTGCCCTCTAGATATTCGTGCTAGCGGAAACATCCTCTCCATGTCCACTCCATCCAGGAAATTAACAAATGTTGCATTTTTTTCAGGTGAAAATCTAAAGAAAAGTACAATATTTCTCTTTTCTACTGATCGCATGAACAGCTGTTACACATTAAGAAGTTATAATGTCCTGAAATCCTTACAGGTTGATGGGGACATAAGCTTTAAACATTTATTGAAATGCAACATGCATGCTAGGAGGTTCTGCCAACCATTACACAGAACATGCACAAGTGTTGTCACTAACTCTCTCCAATTGTTGAGGGATAAAAGCATTCAATCAAAACCTAGACTCGGATGGAAATTATGAAGTAAAGGTTTTAATAATGGTATTCAAACCTGCAAAGGATAATTCAATGGGTAAAATATGCCAATTTTGATTTTTAATTCTGTTTAAAAGTTTAATTTTGGACATTTCATGCATTGATTGCTGAGAAGAAATAGTGAATGAATTTATTTGAGAACGTATGATTTTTCCAAAAATCACATTACCAGTATTTATCCTCTGCTGCCTCTGTCAGTCATCTTTTTCTTCATTTCTAATGTCCACTTCAGCTGAGTTTGTGTTCCATTCCTCCTTTAGGGGTGGCTTCCAACCTTGACTCTCCAGCTTGAAGTTGAGTTTAAAGTTTATTCTATTTGTGTCACAAGTAGGCTTACATTAACACTGCAATTAATTTACTAATCGCTGCACTTTGGCACCTGTTCGGGTACACTGAGGGAGAATTTATCATGGCCAATCCACCTAGCTAGCACATCTTTCAGATTGTGGGAGGAAACCGGAGCACCCAGAGGAAATCCATGCAGACACGGGGAGAACATGTAAACTCCACACAGACAGTGACCCAAGCCAGGAATTGAACCCAGGGCCCTGGCACTGGGAGAACATAAGAACATAAGAAATAGGAGCAGGAGTAGGCCATCTAGCCCTTCGAGCCTGCCCCGCCATTCAATAAGATCATGGCTGATCTGTCATGGCTCAGTTCCACATTCCCGCCCTCTCCCCATAACCCTTAATCCCCTCTCTTATCAAAAACCCATCAACCCGCGTCTTAAAAATATTTAGCGAGGCAGCCTCCACCACTTCAATGGGCAGAGAATTCCAGAGATTCACCACCTTTTGAGTGAAGAAGTTCCTCCTCAACTCCGTTCTAAACCGCCCCCCCCTTTATCTTGAGGCTGTGCCCCCTTGTCCTACTATCCTTTCTGAAGGATAGGGAGGCAGCAGTGCTAACCACTGTGCCATCGACTGTTTGTAACTATGCATCTAGTGCTTCTCCTCTGACCCACATGGCCTGTCCACCTACAATATGTCATTCTCCCTAATATTGTGACCTGTTCCTCTAACGATTTCATTCTGTTACATCATCCCCTAAAATTCCCTTCTGACCTCTTCCAAAACATTTATTCCTTTTTACCCGTCAAGTGATTCTCCCATGAAGGCATTTTTTGGATTGGTTTTCCATGCTAAATTGGGTACAAGGGAGTTGTTATAAACTTAGTTTCTGAAAGGACGGTGGGCAGTAGGGTGGTACAGTAGCATAGTGAATAGCACTGCTGCCCTACAGTGCCAGGGACCCAGTTTTGATTCCTGGCTTGAGTCATTGTCTGTGTGGAGTTTGCACGTTCTCCCTGTGTCTGTGTGGGTTTCCTCCGGGTGCTCTGGCTTCCTCCCACAGTCCAAAGATACGCAGGTTAGGTGACTTGGCCATGCTAAACTGCCCTTTAGTGTGCCTGAACAGGCAACAGAGTGTGGTCATTTTCAAAGTAACTTCATTACAGTGTTAATGTGAGTCGACTTGTGACTAATAAATTAAACTTTAACTTTAGGACCTTAAAAATAAACTGCTGATTTTTCATGAAGGGTCTGATCCAGAATGACAATTTTACACTTGGGTAGCAAGTTGAAAATTAAGGCCCCAAATCCCCAGGATCCATATTTTTGTTAACTTCAACCTCATTTATTTAGATTGCTTGTTGCCCATATCCCTTTCCAATCTGTAATGTATTTCATTTCACACTACCCAGGTGGCAGTGGTTAGCACTGCTGTCTCACAACACCAGGGACCCGGGTTCAATTCTGGTCTTGTGTGACTATGTGGAGCTTACATGTTCTCCCTGGGTCTACGTGTGTTTCCTCCGGGTGCTCCATTTTCCCTCCACATTCTATGGTCATGCTAAAGTGCCCTTTAGTGGGATGCCTCAAGATGTGTAGGTTAGGGGAAATTAATGGGATAAATACATGGGGTCACAGCGATAGGGCCTGGGTAGGATGCTTTGTTGGAGAGTCGTGTAGATTCACTGGGCCAAATGGCCTCCCTCTGCACTGTAAGAATTCTATGATCTGTCCATTTGCTGATTTATCTACGTCATTTTTATGTGTCCATGGTTGTATATTCACACTTGACTCCAGTTTGGTATTGTTTGAAAATTTGACAAGTTCCCATGAGTGCAATTGCTAAAGTTAAATTAGAAATGGTCAGTTAGGACCCTAGTGCCAATCCCTGAGACACTCATTATCAAAACTGACCAATTTGCATTCCCATTGGCATTAGCAGGGAAGACCAACATGGTCGATCATTGGGAAGATGCTTTTGGAGGTACATGAGAGTGCGAGAGATTGAAGAGGTTCTGTCAGTATGCAAAAAGCAGCCTCAGAAAAAGAGACAGCAGCAGCGAGAGATGTTCTCTCTTTGGCTGTGGGCCAGGCACAGGAGTTATTCTGTTTGAATAACATAATTCACTTCTGATGAGGGGGGGGCGGGGAAGCATTCATTGCAAGCCAAGTTATGTTACTGAAGTGAGTTAAACCAGATATAACAGCTCCCACATTCCAAAGATATGCGGATTGGGTTGATTGGTGGTTGTTTGATTAGTATTAGGGGGACTAGCAGAGTAAATACGTGGGGTTATGGGGATAGGGCTGGGGTGGGATTGTTGTTGGTATAGGCACAATGAGCTGAATGGCCTCCTTTTGCACTGTAGGGATTTTATGATTCTATGAACAATCATCTGTTGTGTATGCAATAGATGTGAAAAATATAGCATCTTGATTCACACTGAGCCGCATTTCACTGAGCCTGCAGTTGAGATTGATGAGATTCATGTGCAAAAAACATAAATGTCTAGTTCAGATCATATCCCTGAGATATGCTATTGTGTAGGTTAATATAGAGCAGTTTGCATCACGTTCCATAAAAATCCTTGGACCACTAACAAGATCATCAAAACCTAGCAGGAGATTTACATCAGACCTCACTTTCCAACATGGGCTGCGTAGGTCTTCTGAAGCTGTGTAGGCTGATGTTTAGTTGGTTACATTAACGGTATTCTGCAAATATGCCATTGAATAAATTCAGTTATTTTACCTGCTGCAGACGATGTTCTGCTTCAGTCTTTTAATATCCTTTAGATTGTTTCACATTTCTTTGGCCTTCCACTCAGTATTACTGTTCTGAGAAAATGTTGTGCTGTTATTTCTTGAATCTGCAGCAAATGCTGATTATCAGGTCCACTTTCCCACCCCCACCAAGTTCCACCACCTTTCCTCTTTGCAGATTGAGTTCACATCTTTCCCCTTTGACTCACTTTGAAATGTTCTGGTTGGTTGTTGACATGCCACGGATGGCAGTGTTTATATTTCACAATTAAATTTCTCGACTAAAACATATTCATCAAAGCCCCGAGTGAAAAAGAGCGCATTAACCAAAAATGTCAATGTTTTCTGGCACGGTATGCTAATTCAGCAGTGCCAACTTTGTCAACTCTAATTAAGGTACCAGCTGTTCCCGGAGTACCAGGTCTGCCAGCTATGCAAAGAGCACCATTAGCTCCAGATGTGCCAAATCTGTTGAGGCAAAGCAAGCCTTGGTTTAATCAGCCAATTTGTTTTCCTTCCGAGTTACTCCCCAAAGAGTCAGAAGCTGTTGAACCTGGAAGAATGCTTCCCTGTGGAGTGAAGAAAGGTAAACGTGAAAACACCTAAAGCTTGGCTGTGACTTTCAACCCAACTGGCAACTTTGCCATAACACTACTTAATGCACTTTATTTCATTAAATCAATATAAACAGCTCCACAATTTACAAACAAAAATTGATTCGATATAATTTCCTTTTGCTACAAAATTGTATCCTTTCCATATAGAACAAAGAAAAGTATAGCACAGGAACAGGCCCTTTGGCCCTCCAAGCTTGTGTCGATTATGATGCCATAACTAAACTAAAAAAAATCCTTCTGTCCTTACTCAGTTCTTATCCCTCTCTTCCCTCCTTATTCAGGTACCCATCCAGATGTCCCTTAAATGCCTGCTTCCACTATCTCCTCTGACTATGCATTCCAAGCACTCGCCACTCTCTGTGTGGAAAAACTTCACCCACACATCTCCCTTAAACTTTCCCTCTCTCACCTTAAACCTGTGTCCCCTTGTAATTGACACTTCCACCCTGGGGAAAGAAAAGCCTCTGATTATCCACCCTGTCTATGCCTCTCGTAATTTTGTAGACGTCTAATCAGGCCTCCCTTCAACGCCTTTCCAGTGGAAAGCAATCCTAGTTTATTCTCCCTCTCCTCATAACCAATCCCCTCAAGACCAGGCAATATCCTGGTGAACCTTCTTCGCACTCTCTCTAAACCTTCCACATCCTTCTGGTAATGTGGCAACCAGAACTGTACTCAGTGCTCCTAATGTGGCCTAACCAAGGCTTGAAAGGGCTGCAACATGATTTCTCAACTCTTATATTCAATGCCCCAAAGACATGGTTAGCAATTCACTCTAATGCTCGCCAATTCTCCCTTTGAATACAGCTCAAGTTATTTGGAAAATTCTATTCTGAATGGTGCATCTAGTTCACATTATTCTTCGCCTATTTTTTAGAAATAATTAATTACATGTATTCAAAATAGTTTCCTTATCCAATTCCCAAAATCTCCATTTTTTTTAAAGTTTATTTATTAGTCACAAGTAGGTTTTCATTAACACTGCGAAAGTTACTTTGAAAATCCCCTAGTTGCCACACTCTGGTGCCCGTTCAGGTACACTAATGGAGAATTTAGCATGGCCAATGATTAGCACCTGACCCATTAAGAGTTTGTTTTCCTCAACCTCACTTAATATATTACTCTTTGCAGAGATCACCAACCTACGTGCAACCCATCTTTTTAGGTCTGAAAATGGTTATGATTGCAATACCTCTCAGCTCTAACACATTCTCCCACCCTTTAGTTCTGAGAAAGAGCCAAAGGTCTCAAAACGTTAACTCTGTGTTTTGTCCTTACAGATGCTGCCAGACCTGTTGAGTTTTTGCAGCATTCTCTGTTCTTCTCACACATTGGTGAATCATTCTTTGCTGAATTGTACAGTAACTATTCTAGAGTGGATCTAGAATCATACCTGCTAAATTGACACTGTATTGCACTAATAACCAATATTTATTGGAATTGTTCTTTTTAAGTCTGCTCTGTCAACCTAGGCAATTTGCCACCATTACACAAGACTTCCCAAATATTACGTAAAGACAAAGGTAACTAGGAAGGGAGCAAAAGTTCTAACACGTCATCTGTGGTGTAAAATTATATGAATGGATCTTTATGCGTGTGTATATAAGAAAAGTGGGCTTTTTAACATTTCACCTACAAGACCCTTGTCAGACCCCACTTGGAGTACTGTGCGCAGTTCTGGTTGCCTCACTACAAGAAGGATGTGGAAGCTATTGAAAGGGTGCAGAGGAGATTTACAAGGATGTTGCCTGGATTGGATGGCATGCCTTATGAGGATAGGTTGAGGGAGCTAGGTCTTTTCTTCCTGGAGAGACGAAGGATGAGAGGCAACCTGATAAGACGTTGAGAGGTATAGATAGGGTGGATTCTCAGAGGCTATTTCCCAGGGCTGAAATGGTCGCTACGAGAGGACACAGGTTTAAGGTGCTGGGGAACAGGCACAGAGGAGATGTCGGATAAGTTTTTCACTCGGAGGGTGGTGAGTGAGTGGAATCGGCTGCCGTCAGTGGTGGTGGAGGTGAACTCGTTGGGGTCTTTTAAGAGACTTCTGGATGAGTACATGGGATTTAATGGGATTGAGGGTTATAGATAGGCCTGGTAGGTAGGGATATGACGCAACTTGTGGGCCGGAGGGCCTGTTTACGCTGTAGTGTTCTATGTTCTATTAAAAATTTGTTAGGTTCATCCTTAAGTAGTGCTCTTGAGAGAAATCCAAAATCAATATATTTGATCTATGAATGTATTTAAATTCATGAATTCAAAAAATGACTAAAATAGAATAAAATCTTTCTTGTGTATTAAATTCTGAGTAAAAAGAAAAATAATTTCTTTGTCATTGCGTGCTTGGATTAATGTGCAGAGTTCTAAAGAGCCTGTACAGGTCATTGATGAGAGTGATGGTATTTTTAACTTGACACTTAAATTCCTAATGCAAACTTCTAAATTAATGGCTAAAAACCCAGAATATTCCTGAAAATTGAATGTATGGTGATACAGTACCTTTAAGAAATGTATTTGTAGTATCTTTTCTTTAAGAGACAGTGATTTGTTGCAAGGAGTCAATTTGGCTCCATGCTGAGACTGAAGGATAATAACTCATCTTAACTAATGCTATGTCTTCTAAGCAGAGTTAATGCATTTGAGTTTACTTGGATTTTCCCCTTGGATTTCAGAGTAGAGTTTTGATTAGGTTGATTGATAGAGACAGAGTCATATGCTTAATGAGAGAAGCTAAGCTTACAGGGACAACACAATTTCTCTTTCAGCTTTTTAAAAACAAGCAGTTCCTGCCTAGTTCTGAAAGAAGCAAGTTATGTTTCTCTCTCTCTCTGTGGTAGTGTCTGGGAGCTCCATGGCTGGCAACTTAAATACAAACGCGTAAACCCTTGTTTTGCTAACTGATTTTGAAGAGGAGTTTAAGTCTGTAAGAGGAACATTGCTTGAATTGGAACTCATAGCAGTTAAGAATTGTACCATGTCATGTTTAAGTATTGTTCAGTTGTTAAATGTTCAGCCAATTTGTTTGTTATAGTTAAGCAGTTTTGTTAAATGAAATGTTTTGATAAAAGTTCCCCAATGTCAGTACAATTGCATCTGGAGTGAAACATCATATCCTCACATTAATGACAAAATGGCAATTTTTGGGGGTGTAGTCTGGCTTCATAATATACCGTAAAAAGTCTGACAACACCAGGTTTTAGTCCAACCGATTTATTTGATAGTAAACGCACAAGCTTTCGGGGTTAGTCCCTTCGTCAGGTGAATGGAGAGTTCTGGCCTCAGACAGAGCATATAAAGCACAGATTGTTCAGAGATTACTGATTAGAATACAAATCGTTACACCTAACCTGCTGTTCAAGACCTGAAGTGGCTGACAATGTGAGTGGAAGGAGCACTGATCACAGGTTACAGAGATGTGTATTGTCTCCAGACAGTACAGTAATTGAGGTTTTGCAAACCCAGGCAAGTCACGGGGGTTACAGATAGTGCGACATGAACCCAAGATCCCTGTTGAGACCGTCCTCATGTGTGCGGAACTTGGCTATCAGTCTCTGTTCAGCAACTCTGCGCTGTCGTGTGTCGTGAAGGCCGCCTTGGAGAATGCTTACCCGAAGGTCAGAGGCTGAATGCCCGTGACCACTGAAGTGTTCACCAACAGGAAGGGAACAGTCTTGCCTGGTGATTGTCGAGCGATGTTCATTCATCCGTTGTCATAGCGTCTGCATGGTCTCCCCAATGTACCACGCTTCGGGACATCCTTTCTTGCAACGTATCAGGTAGACAATGTTGGCCGAGTTGCAAGAGTATTTACCATGTACCTGGTGGATGGAATTCTCACGTGTGATGATGGTATCCATGTCGATGATCCGGCATGTCTTGCATAATATACCACCAGCATGTTTCTGATCTGTGCCCTAACAAATGTAACAGCAAAATGTGCCCATCACTGAAACAGTTTAGAGTAAGTGATCAAGTTCAGTATAGTGATAAGATTGGAAGTTTAGAATGCTATGACTCTAGCAATGCCCATTCTGACCTCCTACACAAGGAGGCAAGGGATAGGAGTAGACCACACTGCTAATCAAGCCTACTTGATTAGTTAATAAATTTGGGTAAAGGATGTTCCATTTTGAATGTCCCTGGTTTGCCACTATGATGACAATAACATATTCAAATAACTTTTCCAGGAAATTTCAGGGTAAGTTTGAAACTTGAAGTTTGAATTGTGGTTGCAGCATAGCTTACAGCAACACAATTGATTGTGACATTCCAGGGACGTGGGTCATTTGTGTCACTATAACACAGTGAAAGAGATACACTATATTGATTGGATTCTGGGAATAAATGGCAAGTTTTGAATTTGTCCAAACAGCAGACCATTGACTGGGATGTCTTGTACGAATTTCAATTACAGAATCATTGAATGGTACAACACAAAGGAGGTCATTGACTAAGAGTTCTTGTTCATATAAAGGGAAACTGGCCACTTTCATGCCTTAGTAGTGACCAATAAACTATTCCCGAATAACACAATCAAGTCTAAAATCATTTTTTATTGAATAATACACCCACAACTTTCATTTCAAAACATTTAAATACATAGCTTTAAATCACAACTCTAATATAAAAATAAAGCACATTACTTTGTCCTCTATTGAAAACCAAGTGCAAACCGTGTGTGAAAACCATCCTGTTCAGTGTGCGTTACATCTGTACTTCCCTCTTGAACTCATCATTAGCCAATGGCAATATTATAGTATCTCATGCTACTTTGCTTAACATGACACTGTCCAGGATGGCTGGTAACATGTGTATCAGAGGATCTCAGCTTATCATGTTAGTGAGATTTATAGGCTGGATTATTGATTTCTTCAACCAAGGCACACCAAGAATAAAGTACCAGGTGACCTATTCTACCAGTACAAAATTTTATAGAAATATTTGCATATTTTAAAATATTAAGGGTACTTATGGATGTTACATCAGATGATTAATTCAGTAACCTGCAATTTATTAATTGTATTAAAAATGGTGCAAACATCAAGTGCTAACATCCAAATTCCATCATGCAGAGTGGCATTTTTGAGCTAGTGGTATTATAAACAAATTACTGGGAAACTCATTGTAGTTCTCTTGAGATTGAAAGTCAACATTAAGACAAAAGCTTGAAAAAAATGCTCCTGATAAGAGGTGAATTGAAGTGTATCCTATGCCATGAAGGCCATCAGCACACATGATTCCACTTAATTTGGGTTCCAATTGCTTGAACCAATACTGGTCTCCCAGGGTTTATGTGGAAAGTGGTCTTAGAATTAAATTCAGACTTGGAGCCAGCAATAAGACATACTTCTAGATGCCCAATGTCCCGAAATTAACTTTGCAAGACAGCAATTGTAGTTCCAGATTTCTGTGGCCAGATTTGGGCTGGAGCTTAGAGGTACTGAGATGCGGTAATGCAACGTTAACTCTTGAACATCGACATGTCAAATGTTGAGGAATACATCTACTGCAAATCTTCAGCTGGATAACTGAAGACCAGTTAAGTGGGTTACATTTCATAATGTGTTTAAATTATTTTTGAGCACTTGCTGTTGATTTAAAAGAGATCAGGCAGTCACTCTCAGAAACGGCTATGGGGATACTTTTTGTTTTCTTTAGTAGTACTGACATGTGGGAAGTCAGATGTCTCGATTGAATGAAAGTCTTCTCACTTTGATTAACGTCTACAGTAGCAGCATATTACTGAATTATGAGGAAATAAGGAAACCGCAATCGTGTAGATAAGTGCAAGCTGTTAAGAAAACAGGAGGATGACAAGATGGTGGGACGTTTTCCTCAAAGGGAGATGCATGTCAGGGGAGGATTAGAAGATCCACAGGTCCAGAATAGAGAAGTCCTCCAGTGAACATTTGGGTCACCAAGCATTTGCAAACACTAAATCTGCACCAAAAATTAAATGTCTAGAAATACACTTCAGTCAATGACTGTCAAAGAAAAACACAAGTTAGTATTTCGGGTAAAATGTCTCTTCAAACCCAACTCTTCCTCTTTAAAAGTGCTAATTGGCCTGTTATTTGCAGCATTTACTCATGTCCCATTGCTATTTCTAAATGTCACAGTAGCTTTTGGTACCATTGTTAAACCCATGTCCATAAGCACAAAATAGAATGAGATTTATTGAAAGTAAATAAAGACTTTAAGATAAATTTCATTACCAGGAGACTGCTGACAAATAATGCACCACCATGATTAGCAGCGCAAATATTACTCAGCAGCTCAGTAAATTAACACCCTGCTTTAATCTTAATCTCATCAGCCGTGATGCAGGATCTCATACTGTGCTATCACGGTGAGAGCATGCATATGTTCATTAACACTGTGCTGAAATGATTAACAACTGAATTTAAAAACAAGGTGTTTCTCTTCTCCCGTCCCATTTGTTTTGTTGAAGAAGTGTCCGGCTGCCGCTAGGTAACCATTAACATCAACTTTCAGAAAAGAAATGCGGATGTGTTTGCTAACTTAAGTAACCGTGGCAGATCTCAGGGGAAATATCAGATATTATAAAAAAAAGGGGCAGCAGGATGGGACTTCCTCGATGTGTGCTGCATGTATCAATATTCCAGTGACATGGAGTTCAGAGGTCAGGGAAACAAACCAAAAAAAAATGCATTGTAGAGGGTGAAGATTAACACCAATAAGTTATGCAAGCTAAATCTCAATCAAGATCCGGTCACTAGAAATAAATTATCTATTGCTGTAAAATACTACCTGATCAACAATTAAGGTACAGGAAATGATTTCAATGTTCTCTTCAGTCACTCTCATAATCCCCATAATATTCATTCAAAAAAATACAGTTCCATAACAAAAATTGCCTTTTCTAAACAATTGTGCCAATTGCCAAACTTGGCTGCTGCCATTCAAAACAGGTCTGCGGTAAGTCTCTGATAGGTCTCCCTTTCTGTGCTCCAGGAATGGTGTTTGTCTACATATTCTTTGGCTTTAGTCACGATGCTTTCCTTCAAACCAGTGTCACTGATCAGTCTTTTTGAGAGTGCAACAAATTCCTGAAAAGGAAATAAATATAGTGGGAATCAGAAATTCACTCTCATAATGTAATTCACAATCGATCTCTATGGAAACATACATGGTAACAAAGGTTCCTCAGAGAAATTAAACACGAGTGGTGAAGCAAATCTCATGCCATTCAAAAACATTCTTGGTCCACGCTTGACTGACTTCAGAGAATCGTAGAAACTCTACAGCGCAGAAAGAGGCTATTCCGCCCATCAAATCTGCCCCAACCACAATCCCACCCAGGCCCTATCCACATAACCCCATGCATTTAGCCTAGCTAGTCCCACTGACACTAGGATTAATTTAGCATGGCCAATTAACCTAACCCGCACATCTTTCGGCTGTGGGAGGAAACCGGAGCCCCTAGTGGAAACCCACGCAGACTCAGGGAGAATGTGCAGACTCCACACGGACAGTGACACAAGCCAGGAATTGAACCCGGGTCCTTGCTGCTGTGAGGCAGCAGTGCTAACCATGCCGCCCCAAAGTTTTATTAAAGATTGTTGATCTGGGCTGCTACTCATCATTTCCTTGCTATGAAAATGGACTAAAATTATATAACTTATAACCCTTAGCCCCACCTGTAAACGACATTCCCCACACCCCTTCCGTCACCCACCAGCTGTACCATTCTATAGATATGGTAAAAAGAGAGTGCATCTTTGAGAAAGAAAACTGTGACCGTGAGGGAAGATGTATGATTCTTGTAAACAAAAACCATCAAAGTAGCCAAGGAAAGTCAGCTGAGTTTGTAATTCTGAGAATTGAGGAATATTCATAGTAATTACATTACTCACTGTTTCTATTTAACATAATAGAATAGTTTCTCTGCTGGGATTTCCTTTTAAATTTTTTTCTTTTTGAAGTGACATATGTGCAGGCGATTCAATGCTGCATGTTGTAATACAATAGCACGCTTTGAAGTGCTATTGAGAGCAACCTACAAGGGATCGAATGTACCCCTTGTAGCACTGAATTCAGTGTACACAAAACTGAAAGCACATAGAAATTATAGCCGATACTTATGGGCACGCTAATTAAAATACTGCTTCTATAGAGTATTAACAACGGAATATATTGACAATACAAAGGGAGGCAAAAACAGATTGTAACCTTTCCAGAGTGTACGCTTCATCAAGATACACAACCCAGATATTATAAACAGTCTTTTCTCCTTACAGATGCTGATGAGCTGCTGTGTATCTTCAGCCTTTTGTTTTTCCTCCTCATTTGCAATTTTGTTTGTTTAACTGATACAGGGCGTCTTTCATATCCAAGTGTTTTTCAATAACACGGACCAACATAGCTTTTACTCTGTAACAAGCATTTGCTACTTTAAATTGCAAAAGATCTTCTCTAATTGCCTACGACGTTGGAATGATCACAAGAAAAATAAGCACATCTTATTGAGAAAACAAGTATGTGGGTGTCTAATCAAATTGAATGGAGCTCCCATATGTTATTGCTAAAAGTGAATATTATTGAACACAGGTTGTTTTCATTAACTCAATTCCATTCATTCATGTTGAAAGGATTGTAATAATTACTTGGATCATCTTTCTTTCAAAACATTATATTCAATTGCCCAAGGTTTTCCTGTTTTTATTACACCGAAGATTAAAAGACGCTTCAATATTTTAGTAGTTTTCATAACAGTCCGCAGCCTATTAGAAACATACCAGTAACTGCACCATTGCTCCTCAGAGAATATTTAAACAATCAATATGTGGCTTTGAAGCTGCCCTTTTTATTGCGCACCAATAGATTTCTCCACTTGTATATTTATCAATATTTCCTAACCTAGAATGTTTTACGTTATAAAATTTTTAAGGGGCAGCATGCACATGAGGCAAAAAGGGGGGAAGAATATGTCCTTAGGGATATAAACGGGGAAGAATTGTGTTATTTGCAATGTGATGGCGAATGTGTTACAGGATATGATAATGTTATGGAAAATGTGATACATCATTCGGAGGAACCAAGTGGTGTAGTTAAGACTTTTGATACATTTCCAGCGGGTCTCCCATTGCATTGTTAATAGGATATTGGGGCAATATCATTTCTTCTAAAAAAAAAATTATCAACTAACCGAATGCTAGAGTTATTTGCAACATTGCAAGAAATTTTATTCAATAATAGTGGCTATTTGATGAAAAGAGGAATAGCTAGTTTGCTGGTTACACAAACTTAGTAAAACCAGAAGCTTCCAGACTTAAACATGTTTCCTCCAAAATCCATTAATTATACCAAACCAACAAATACAACAGGGCTCCAGGGAAAAGCATTAAGTAAATTTTAAAAAGTCCAACAGGCATTTCACAAAGTGTTCAAAAAGATTCCGGGCAACCTTTTAAACATAAAAATCATAAGTTATATACCTGGATTTACAAATGATCATAGTTTAATCAGTTTGCAATTGCTGTCCGATAAAGAATTGCTAAGACTATACTATTGTCACTAGATGGCATGGTTATATAATGTTTGTTCATGAAATCCAAAAAAGATGTTAACCAAAATTAAATTTGGGTTTGAACTGTATTTGACAACAAATCCCTTAATTACATTTCCAGTACTTTGGTGATTTTCCAACATTTTGGTGACACAAAGCTTACAGGGCAAGTGTATATGCGAAGTGTCTATGACAAGCCTCATAGACACTTATAAAATTCTAACAGGTCTAGGCAGGGTAGATACAGGGAGGATGTTCCCGATGGTGGGGTAGTCCAGAGCCAGGGGTCACAGTCTGAGGATACAGGGTAGACCATTTAGGATGGAGGTGAGGAGATATTTTTTCACCCAAAGAGTGGTGAGCTTCAGGAAGTAGTTGATCCCAAAACATTGAATGTATTCAAGAGGCAGATGGATATAGCACTTGGGGCAAATGGGATTAAGGATTATGGGGAGAAAGCAGGATTAGATTATTGAGTTGGACATGATCGTGATGAATGGCAGAGCAGGCTTGAAGGGCTGAATGGCCTCCTCCTGTTCCTACCTTCTATGTTTTTAAGATAATCTCCTGCAGCAGAAATGAAGACTGTAAACCAAGGGTTTTAATATTCAACAAAAAGCTACACACAAAAAAACACATACCATCAAATTTATCTTAAATGTTTATTAGCCAAAATAAATATCATTGTTTTAATATCGGTATATGGAATACAATTAACCAGCAAACAGCTGTAAGAATATACATGGAAGTGGTAAGAGAAATCGTAGAGTTTATAAATATCAACACTTTTCTGGTTTGTAAGCGCAAGGTATTTTTGTGAAAAATAGTCAAAGTAGTTTGTAAGTACTAAAGAGGGCCAATTGGTTCATTGTATTTGCACCAACTCTATGCTGGACAAATCCAAAATAAATCGCACTGCCCCATTATCTCTCTACACCACTGTATCTTTCATTGCTTTAAATATTTATCTACTTTTTTTCCTCATAAAATATAATGGTTCTGCCTTAACTATTGGCCATGACAAAACATTCCATCATTCAATAATCCTACTTAAAGGATTTCCTCCCTGCCTCAAACAACACTTGCTTTTTTGATAATTCTACATTGAAGATCTACTGTTCCTAACATTCCAGGCAGAAGAGGCTTTCTCTATGCTCGTCACAACTTTCAAAACCTCTGTCAAATCTCCTCCACACCAGCGCAATAATCCCAGCACTCTATAATAACCTTCTCATGTACATCACTATAATATTCCATCTCATCCTCTGTCATATTTAATTTTGGATGATTTCCACTAACAATACACTCAGCAAAGAAAAGAAAAAGGGGGTTTCAGGTTTGTAAATATGTAAAGAATTGCACACCCTGAAGTTTAGCTTATGTGGTTTGCAACAATCATCTCAATCTTTCAATATGTTGCCACCTTTAAAATATTGCAGACTGAACTCTATCCACATGGTAAATCAATACTTCGCCTAGGGTTTTACTACCTTCATGCAAGTACTGAATGTTTGCTCACATTTCTAATGTAAAAGCCTGAAAACCCATTTTCTTTCTATGAAAGCATTCAACTCCTAAGTAACACATAGGGTTGTCAACTGTGATTAAACGTCACACAAAAGCAGAAAATGCTGGAAAATCTCAGTAGGTCTGACACCATCTTTGGGGAGGGAATAGAGCCAACATTGAGTCTAGATGATCCTTCGTCAGAACAGGGATTAAACAAATCCCTGGGGGTTTCATCACGACTTGCTCTCCCACTCTAGCCACTGGCTGGCCAACACATCCACGCTTTGTGACGCACTGCTTTCGAAAAGACTCATTACCCAATTGGATGATGCTTGAATAAAATAGCACTGCATTTGACTTTCAATTCCTGGTGACTCCAGGCTAATCCTGAAGGTCTCGTAATCCCAGCAGCACAGGTCTGGTACTCCCAACAAATGCAGTGCTATTTTGTTACTGTCGCTATATTTCATATCTGGTGCACAGCAATCAGGCTTTATCCTACCAATGTCATGGGCCCACATTGTGTCACTCTCACTACAGCTTTTCATTTCCCGCAGTTGCGGAATGAAAACTTTGGGTTCCAAAGCAGACCTGTATCATACCAAGCTTTCGCCTGGTCTTGTAGAGGGGAAGACCTAATCTATTGAGGGAGGCAGTGGTGTAGTGGTATTGTCACCGACTTACTAATCCTTTAGGGACCCAGGTTTGAATCCCACCATGTCGGATGGTGGAACTGGAATTCAATAAAAATACGGAATTAAAAGTCTAACGATGATCATGATACCACTATTGGTTGCCATAAAAACCCACCTGGTTCGCTATGTCCTTTAGTGAAGGAAATCTGCCATCCTTACCTGGTTTGGCCTACACCCCCTGACAGCAATGTGGTAGACTCTTAAATGCCCCCTGCAATGGTCTAGCAAGCCACTAAGTTCAAAGGTAATTAGGGATGGGCAATAAACGCTGGATTAGTCTGTAATGCTTGCATCTCATAAACCGTTTACCAACACCGCCTTGGTGCAATCCGGGCAAACAGAAATAATGTATCCAGATATATTTTGAAAAAGATCATGCAGTACCACTGGAAAGAGCTTAGATCTTAACACTGAAACACATTATCCTCACTGCTTGACAATGCTAGTGTGTCAATAAAACTATTCCTCTAAAGGTCTGATGGACAGAAACAAATATTCTGAGAAAATTAATTCCCTCTGACTGTACACCACTAGGGAATAAAGAGCTGTTCTTTTTTATGAAAAGTGTTATCATTTAAAGTACAACAGGCCTGTCCATCACACAAAGATTCAATAAAGACATCTTAAAAAGGTACACATGCAGAAAATTTAAAACAAAGAAAGAGAAAACACTGGAAATGCACAACTGGTCTGTCAAATTTTATAGTTGCATATATATACGTATTATATATATATCCAATTACCAAATTAGGCAGAAGATATTCCGGATTCACAAGTTGGATTGTGATATAATAGCTCAGCAGAAGCTAGTTTTTTACTCTCCGTTCTGTATCATCTCCCTATCCAGATGCCTTCCCCACCGGGAAGAACCCCACTTCTTAAATACAAGCTTCAATTCACTATGAAGCCAGCCCTGATTGAGTTTTAATTTTTTATTCCATCCAAAAAAACCCCCAAATTCAATCCTATTCATGGTCACCAGGTGAGGGGCAAACAAAATCCAAGCTGACATGATGAGGCATTGCACTCCCACCTTGGGCTTGATTTGATGTTTCATCTTAGCCAAGAGGCTGAGATAACTTTGAAAAATTGCATCAGGCATTGCCTCATCAGCTACCCTCATCACTGACTCTTCCCTAGCCATGTAAGTATAAGGAACTTGTATTTTTAACATAGACTTGTCACCAGAACATTTCAGTTGTAACCCCTTGGCAGAACTACCAATTGTCCTTAAAATACAGTTATTTAAAATCCATACAATATTTTCATGAAGGTATTAATTAAGATGGGTAGGAAAGCAAATTGTGAGGAAGATACAAAGGGCCTACAAAGAGATATAGGTAGGCTAAGTCAGTTGAGGGAAGAATAGAAAAGCAGGATATTATTTAAATGGTGAATGCTCTGGTACAGAGGAATGTGTGTGTCTCTGTATGTGAATCACAAAGTTAGCATGAGGGTATATTAAGTAATTAGGAATGCAAATGGATTTTGGCCTTTACTGCAAGTAGAATCAAATATAAAAGTAGGGAAGTTTTGTTTCAACTGTACAGGGCATTGATCAGATGTCATACGGAGTACTGCCTACATTTTTGTTCCCCTTGTTTAAAAGGGGGATATATATGCATTGAAGTCGCTCAGAAAGGATTTCCAGTCTCAGGTCACTGTCTGTGTGGAGTTTGCACATTCTCCCTGTATCTACATGGGTTTCCTCCCACACTCCAAAGATGTGCAGGTTAGGTTGAGTGGCCATTCTGAATTGCCACTTAGTGTCAGGGGATTAACAGGGTAAATACGTGGGGTTACAGGAATAGGGCCTGGGTGGAATTGTCATTGGTGTGGGCTGAATGGCCTCCTGCTGTAATGTAGGGATTCAACGAAAGATGCTCATTAGTGGTGCCCATTAGTTTGATCACGAACACAATTTGCCTCACTTTTAAACACTAACATCTTCCATTCAAATGCCGAACATGGACATTAAGATTTATAATGTGCACATAATTTGCATTAAGGAGTAGCGATTATTTTACTTGCATTCTAACAAAGTCCTCTTATCGACATTAAAAAAAAATCTGATGTATTCCAAGATTCAGCATTAAAAATTTACCCCAAAGATCCACTTCGGAATTGTTACAAGAATGATAGTATATGTGCTTGTTTTAAATTGGGAGTGATTTCTGCCAACTTCTTGCGGTGCTAACAAACCTCCTGGGTGGCAAAGATGGGAGTTTTGAGGGGAAATTGATTTAGCTGGTGTTTATGGGGCAAGAGGCCATTTTGATAAAGGAATGAAGCATGCCAGGAGGATCAAGGAGATGATTGCCACTTAAATTGCCTGACAGTCCTCATTAACAAGGCTACACTGCATTTTGGTGCCTGTCGCATGGCCCAATGTCCTCTACTAACAATAACCAGCTGTTGAGTAAACAAACTGTTGCTGAGGATTAGAATTGCTACTTAAAGATGTATCACTTTGTAGTGTTCACATGCTGCTGAATGTTTGAAAAGGCCCTTTGAAATACACCAGGATGCTCTTGGAAGGAAGTTTGTCAAGACTTCAATACATTTATTCTGGGAATTCTCTAAGGACTTCACCTAAGAAAAGAAGTGCTGTGCTATTTTATCTTATTAGACACCTTATAGAAGTCACTAGGAGAAAGGCAGCACGAGGTTTGCATAAGAAATGGGAGAGCAAGATGAAGGGTGGCACAGTGTTAGCACTGCTGCTTCACAGCACCAGCGACCCAGATTCAATTCTGGGCTTGGGTGGAGTTTGCATGTTTTCCCCGTGTCTGTATGGGTTTCCTCCAGGTGCTCTGGTTTCCTCCCACAGTAAAAAGTCTGACAACACCAGGTTTTAGTCCAACCGATTTATTTGATAATACTCACAAGCTTTCGAGGTTTCCATCTTTCACCTGACGAAGAGGGAAACCTCGAAAGCTTGTGAGTATTATCAAATAAATCGGTTGGACTAAAACCTGGTGTTGTCAGACTTTTTACTGTGTTTACGCCAGTCCAACACCAGCATACCCACATCATTCCTCCCACAGTCCAAAGCTGTGCAGGTGAGGTTGATTGGCCGTGTTAAATTGTCCCTTATTATCAGGGGGAATTATTTGGCTAAATACATGGGATTACAGGGATAGGACCTGGGTGAGATTATTGTTGGTGCAAACTCAATAGAATCCCTACAGTGCAGAAGGAGGGTATTCGAATACCCTCCTTCTGCACTGTAGGGATTCTATTCCATGAGGTCAGGAAGCACAGCACCAACTATTGCAGGAGAGAGGGACAAGTGGACAAAGTAACAAGGCCACACTGCATTTTGGGCCATGTGACAGCCACCAATGTCCTCTACTAACAATAACCAGCTGTTCAGGAGTAAACAAACTGTTGCTGAGGATTAGAATTGCTATTTAAAGATATATCACGTTGTAGTGTTCACGTGCTGCTGAATGTTTGAAAAGGACCTTTGATGTACATTGGGTGCTCTCGGACATATCCCTCATCTATGAGGACCTCCAGTGCCAGGACTTTTGTGCAATTTCCTGAGCCAGCTTGCAACTTGCCACCATGCCAGCCAGCTCACTCCATGCTTCTGGTGGAAAGGCGTGCATGGAGCCCACATCTAGTGCTGTAAAAAAAAAAATTGCTTCTGAAGAGCATTTGACTGCTAAGCCTGCAGGTGTCTTTTTCAGCACCTCAAGCCAAGTTCAAAATATGGTTATCAGCAATTAGGACTAAAATAGCATGCTAAAACTAGATGTGCTACCAGGCATGTCTTATTAGCGCAGCACCAATTTTTCAACCTGTCACAAAATGACTCCCTGTACTTTATTTAAAAAGAAAGTTGCCTGGGAACTACAAGAAAATCTGCCTTTCTAGTGGCCTTGGCTGCTTTTGTGTAGTAGCTACTTAACTGTGAATACGTGGAAAGTTCTCAAAAATCTGAGATCTTTAACTAGTTATCGGAATCATACATGGCATGAGATTGAAAGTTTTTTACATTAGGAAAGATTCTATACAACAACATTATGTGAAACATCCATTAAAATGGAAAATACACATTTGTAGTTTTCAAATATGTGGTCCCAGCATGAAGACAGAACTAACTGCACCGACAACAGTCAAATATGAATTGACAGAGTCCCACAGTTTTTGCTAAGAGGCAATCAGTGTAATCGTTAGCCACGGAAGATTTTACAGCTCGTAACATACTGGTTATTCCTTTTATTACCCGGTGACAGTTAGTGGGCAGAAGATTCAATTTCCCTTCTCCACAAGCCTGATTCGCACAATTAAGATGAAACGCAAGTTTATCTGTTTTGTCTTTGTGTTGCTCTACGCAGGCATTACTGTGCCCCATCTGTCTCTGCTGATAACAACCCATCAATCAATTAGGGTTTCTTAATTTTATTTCATTTAATGCATCAAAGCTAGTTATATGATATACACTGGGTAAAATTAAACAGATGCTGCCATTAAATTTAGCACTTTACCAGCAACTGCAGATCAACTCCTTTGTGACACTGGCTGCTGTAAAATAAGCTAATGATTCACGCTGAAAACTAGGTATTGCATCTTCCATCTTTCCACCAGGGTTGAGGGACATTGCGACATCTATTCACTGACTGAAATGCCAGATCGCTGTGAGATTAATCACCGAAATTGAATCTAACTGGGAAACAGGCAGTGCTGTTGTAGTTTTATTGCATTTTAATGCAAAATTCTAAACTAACATACCCTAGTACACAGATTAATATTACTGTGATCCATACTAATAACTGTAAGAGCAGTAATCTCAGTGATGGAATGCAAACATTCCTATTATTCTTTTCACATTATGATCTCATCTCCAATAACTATGCAGCAAATGATTCTTCTGTGTTCCCATTTTTACCCCATGCCTATTTCAGCAATGATAAAAAGCGATTGGAGATTTGGTGCTTTTACGAGTTACAGTGTGGTAATATTGATTCAACCTTTACGCGATTTTGAGCCACCAGTTTCAGGTCTATGCTCATGTTGGCATGGTGAACAGATGTGCCTACACAATACAGCCAAGTATACATTTAAATTTCAGGGACCAACTGACTGAAAAAACGTCCGGCAACCGGTTGCGGTTTTGAGGTGTTGCTGAAAAGTAGCAAAAGAGTTCACCTCTGAAAATGGCAGCCATTAATCATGCCCATGATATTTCATGGTTGTCAGGAAAGGAGTGAGAGTATTTGGGAAAAATCAGGATAGGGTGGGGGCTTTGCCGATTTTGACACAAGATCGTATCTGAACTGTCTTTCATTTTGTACCAGGCAGTCGGCCAACTTGAGAGGCGAGTTGCTACAAGGGAAGGCCTGCTGTTTGCGGCCACAGGCTGGAGAGGAGAGAAAGCTGGTGGGGCAAGAGGGAAAAAAATAATTGAATAGCGGGGTGGGGATAGGATATCAAATTATGATCGTAGGAGCAGGCTGGGATAGGCAGATCATAGAATAGATTGAATCATAGAATTCCTACAGTGCAGGAGGTCGTCATTCGGCCCATTCAGTCTGCGCCATCTATCCCACACCTCCACCTTTATCCCGTTACCCCTCAGATTTACACTGCTAATCCGTCCACCTCCATATCTTTGGCCACTAAGGGACAACTTAGCATGGCCAATCCATCTAACCTGCACATCTCTGGACTGTGGGAGGAAACCACACAGACACGGGGAGAATGTGCAAACTGAACACAGTCACCCGAGGTCAGAATCAAAGCTGGGTCCCAAGCACTGTGCCAGCGTGCTGCAGTAGATTTACTGATCACACTCTGAGGGAGAACCAATCCTGCTTGCCATGCCTAAAAATAATACTGGTATACACTTAGCTTCTGCAGCCTCCATTCAAGTTTAGCTGTCAGGTTTCCTGGACCATGTGAAATCTACTCTCCCAGCCAGTCAATCCTAAAATCTGGGACAAGCAACCCAATTACCTTATTCTAATTGCAGATTCATGTCTCTATTGAATACATCTGAAGAGGAATCAGTACCATGAAGAAAACAGCAACTCAGGAGAAAGTCTCCTGTTACTTTCACTGGGCACCTTGGGGATAGGCAATAAATATCATCTTGCCAGAATCACTCACACCCCGAGAACGAAAAGATAGCATTGTCAATTATTCTGTGATACAAACGAGCAATGCTGTGCTAAGTGTCCATCATACTAAACTGTAGACATTTAAATGTGACTTCAGGTCATTATCATGAAAAGATATTTAAGATAACTAAATTTTTAATTTTATCAGAATTTCAATATTCTGAAGTTAAATTTTTAATACTTAATTAGAAGCATAATTACATGTCCTCCTTCAATAATTTTTCACAAGCTGGCTGCTTTGTATGTCACAGATCTCAGTGGATCAAGAGGCAGCTCGCCGCCATCTTCTGAAGGGCAGTTAGGGATGGCCAATAAGTATCAGCAACTTCTTCTTCTTGCATATGACGTTTTGCAGCTTTACAGTGAGTCCGAGTTGGACAGCTAACTCTCCATATTGTGTATTGTTTTCCATTCAATCCTGCAGCGAACATAGCCACATTCATTCAAAATGTGTCAGCAATGGCCACGTCCCATAAAGAAATTAAAAAAAAAAGTTTTTCCATGATGAACATAAATTACTGCTCCAGTAAAAAGAATTTCAAAAATGTCAATTACGCAAATGCTACCAAACAATTTATCAGGGAGGGAATGATTTGCTGACTAAAATTTCATATCTTCTTCCAGAAACTCTCCAGGATAAAGACAGGAGTAGAAAATTCACAGTAAGTTAGAACTGCTGCCTCACAGCGCCAGGGATCTGGGTTCGATTCCTGTCTTGGCTCACTGTCTGTGCACATTCTCCCCGTAGGTTTCCACACTCCAGTTTCTTCCCACAGTCCAAAGATGTGTGGGTTAGGTGGATTGGCCATGCTAAATTATAAGAACATAAGAACATAAGAAATAGGAGCAGGAGTAGGCCATCTAGCCCTTCGAGCCTGCCCCGCCATTCAATAAGATCATGGCTGATCTGTCGTGGCTCAGTTCCACTTTCCCACCCTCTCCCCATAACCCTTAATCCCCTCTCTTATCAAAAACCCATCAACCCGCTTCTTAAAAATATTTAGCGAGGCAGCCTCCACCACTTCAACGGGCAGAGAATTCCAGAGATTCACCACCCTTTGAGTGAAGAAGTTCCTCCTCAACTCCGTTCTAAACCGCCTCCCCTTTATCTTGAGGCTGTGCCCCCTAGTCCTACTGTCTTTTTTGAGCGGGAAGAGTCTCTCCACCTCTATCCTATCCATCCCATTCATCATCTTATACGTCTCAATGAGATCTCCCCTCATTCTTCTAAACTCTAATGAGTACAAGCCCAGTTTATTCAGCCTCTCCTCATAGCTCAATCCCCTCAACTCCGGTATCAGCCTAGTAAACCTCCTCTGCACTCCCTCCAGGGCCAAAATATCCTTGCGCAGGTGCGGCGCCCAAAACTGCACACAGTACTCCAGCTGCGGCCTCACCAATGCCCTATACAGCTGCAGCAAGACCTCCCTACTTTTATATTCAATCCCCCTCGCTATGAAGGCCAGAATCCCATTCGCCTTCCTGACCACCTGCTGCACCTGCAAGCTGGGTTTTTGCGACTCATGCACAAGGACCCCGAGGTCCCTCTGCACCGTCGCCTGCTGCAGTTTTTCGCCACGTAAGTAATAGTCCTTCCTACCATTCTTCCTACCAAAGTGGACCACCTCACACTTGCCAACATTAAATTCCATTTGCCATTTCCTGGCCCATTCGCCCAGCCTATCTAGATCCTTCTGCAGACTCTCCACACCCTCCGCACAATTTGCCTTTCCCCCAATCTTGGTGTCATCAGCAAATTTCGACACCCTGCACTCGGTTCCCTCCTCCAGATCATCTATATAAATGGTAAATAGCTGAGGCCCCAGCACCGACCCCTGGGGCACCCCACTAGTCACCAACCGCCAATCCGAATAGCACCCATTGACCCCCACTCTCTGCCTCCTATTTGACAACCAATCCTCTATCCACGCTAACACCCTACCCCCAACTCCATGTCCCCTGACCTTCTGCAATAACCTCTTGTGAGGTACCTTGTCAAACACCTTCTGAAAATCCAGAAAGACCACATCCACCGGCTCTCCTCTATCCACTGCCCTAGACACATCCTCATAGAACTCCAGTAAATTTGTCAGACACGACTTCCCTTTAATGAAACCGTGTTGCGTCTGCCCTATCAAGCAATTCCCTTCAAGATGCCTCGCAATTTCCTCCTTAATGACGGATTCTAACATTTTACCTACCACAGACGTTAAACTAACCGGCCTATAATTCCCCGCCTTTTGCCTGGCACCCTTCTTAAACAACGGCGTAACATTAGCCGTTTTCCAATCTTCCGGCACTTCCCCGGAATCCAGCGACGTCTGGAAAATAACCACCAAGGCATCCACTATAACCTCCGCCATTTCTTTCAGAACCCTCGGATGCATTCCATCCGGTCCTGGGGACTTGTCCACAATCAGCCCCTCCAGTCTGTCGAGCACCACCTCTCTAGTAACAGTCCCTTAGCGTCAGGGGAACTAGCTGGGGTAAATACATGGTGTTACGGGGAATAAGGCTTGGGTGGGATTGTGGTTGGTGCAGTCTCGAGAGCCAAATGGCCTCTTCCTGCACTATAGGGTTCAATGATAACATTATTTGAAAAACTGGGATTAAAAGATGCTGAGGACTTTTCAAGTTTCTGCAGCTATTTTAATAAAACTCTAATAATAAAACAATATGCAGCCAATGGGATCACAGGAAAGCTCTGTCGGCCCAACATATCGAGATATAAAATCGCACCGATAAACTAAGCAACCAATAGATGTCATGAAAATCTTCATCCTCAATCATGCTGGAATCTAGTTTCTGTAGCTGTCTTCAGCCAAAATTCTTCTGAGGTCGCGACCATTATAGATGCCAGTGTTCAGAAAATAAGGTTCACTCCATGAAGCGGCTGAACACGGCAAAGGGCCCTGATAATATCCCCAGTCTTGCAAAGACCCTTGTAACAAGAGCTAGTCATTGGCCTAAAGTACATATGCCAGGATCATTGTGGAAGATCACTCAGCCATCACCTATCATTTAATAGGACAAATGCAAACTAAGTACTGTTTGATTAGCCAGTCACAAAGTGACAGATGGATTCCTTGGCAGTGCCATCACACAAATCCTATTCACCAATAACCTACTAACTGTTTGGGTTGTATCAAAGCCAGTCAGTTCCAAATCTTACTACACACAATTCAAACATGGAACCAACAGCTAAATACCAGAGAAGGAAGTACAATTGTGTGCCTCCAATATCAAGGCTGGTTTCAAATGAGTACGGCATAAAATGGCTCCAGCAAAATGAGGGTCCAGGGGAAAATCCTTCAGTGGCTGGATGCTTTTAATACTTGTAATAATCACACAACTGCAGGATTTCCTCAGGGGTGTCTCCAGTCTCATTCATCTTTAGTTGCTTTTCCAATGGCCTTCCCTCTGTTCATGACAGTTGTGGAACTGTTTGCGATTTGGCTCCACAATGTTCAGCTTCAGTCACAAATCCTAATGAAGCAGCCCACAACAGTTTACACCGAAAAACACCAGAGCACAGGAACAGGCCCTTTGGCCCTCCAAGCCTGTGCCAATCACTTTGTCCTATCTAAACCAATCGCCTGTATACCTCTATTCCCTGCCTGTTCATGCGTCTATCCAGATAAGACTTAAATGTCGCTAACGTGTCTGCCTCAAGCACCTCACTTGGCAGTGCATTCCAGGCCCCCACCACCTTCTGTGTAAAAATCTTTCCCCGCACATCTCTACTGAACCTTCCCCTCTTACCCTGAGCGTATAACCCCTTATAATTGTCACCTGCCCTGGGAAAAAGCTTCCAACTGTTCACCTTATGCCCCTCATAATTTTATAAACTTTTTATCAGGTAGCCCCTCAGCCTCCAGGGAGAACAATTCCAGTTTATTCAATTTTTCCTCATAGTTAATACCCTCCATACCAGGCAACATCCTGGTAAACCTTTTCTGCAGTCTCTCCAAAGTCTCCACGCCCTTCTGGTAGTGCGGCAACCAGAATTGGACAACATAATTTGCTAATTTTTATACTCGATGCCCCAGCCAATGAAGGAAAGCATGCCATACGCTTTCTTCACCATCTTTTCCACCTATGCTGCCACTTTTAAGGATCTATGGACCTGTACTCCCAGATTTCTCTGTGCGTCTATGCTCCTGATGGTTCTGTCATTTACTTTATAGCTCCCACCTGAATTGGATCTACCAAAATCCATCACCTTGCACTTGTCCAGATTAAATTCGATCTGCCACTTCTCTGCCCAATTTTTCAGCCTATCTACATCCTGCTGTATTCTCTGACAATCTTCATCACTATCCATAATTCTAGCAATCTTAGTATCATCTGCAAACTTGCTAATCAGACCAGATGCATTTTCTCCCAAGTCATTTATATGTATATATTATGAACAATGGAGGTCCCAACACCAATCCCTGTGGAACATCACTAGTTAACAGGGCATGAACAGTGCCAACCCAAGCTTGGACAAGGACAAAAGACAGTCGTGCCACATATATCCCAGCAAATTGATCCCTTCGGAACACCGCTGGTTAACAGGACTCGAACTTTGTCCAGGCTCGGGTTGGCAAGGGACAAGAAACATTTGTACTGCATATATTCCAGCAAATTCCCATATCAATGAAAGAAATCTTCCTCAACAGCACTATCACTGCTAAGTACCCCAACAATACCCATATTTCATTATCACCGTTGAATACAAGCTTAACTGTACTAAACAAATCATTGCCATGGCTATAACAACAGGGGAGAAACTGGATACTTTACGGTAATTGATTCATTCGCTGACCACTCAAACCATCTGTATAATCTGCAAGATCAAGGAGTGCGATGGAACAGGTACCCCCTCGGCCAGACAGGCACAGTGACATTATCATTTTGATATCAGACAGAACAGAACAGATCAAAGCTGCTGCCAATGGGCTCAATCTCTGCACCTACAGTCACCAGTGTACTGTGCTCATAGCATGTACAGGTTGTTAGAAAGAGGTCATCAACCTGAAATATTAATTCTGTTCCATTCTCCAGAAATGCTGCCTGACCTGCCGAGTGTTCACAGCATTTTCTGTTTTTATTTCAAATATTCAGCCTCTGCGGTATTTTGCAGTAACGCCATTATCTCCAAGTTCTCTTCCTGGTCTTCTGCCAACTCTCTTCCATATCTCATGATAATCTCTCCTCCACAATCTTTCAAATATAGCTCCAGCGAGAACAATAAATATTTCCAATCCGTCCTCACATTCTTATTTTTGCTTTTCACTGAATAATGCCTTGTGGCTGTTTGGCTGGATGTCATTGTGGTGGTGCCTAGTTTCGGATTTCCTCTGTAGGATTCAGTATTTTTATTTACAAACTACCAAGCATGTCCATTAATAGTGAATAAAGAAGTTAACATCAACATAGGTACAACAAATGCACACAAAGTAATAAATAGTGACGTATCCTGGGCTAAACCTCAGTGTAAAAACTGGACTGTAAATGTCCCTTATGTTAGATTTTTACAGAAGCTAGTACAATATATTATTTTCTATATTCCACAGAGGAATAATTAAGATTCACATATTACTGTAACACTGTGTTATATTAATTTGTTTTGCTAGGTTTGGCACATCCTAGGGCACAACTGTATTGCCCAACGGCACCAATAATTCAACATTAATTAGGAATCTCATACATAAAAATCTTTAAGGTCTCCCAAAGTATGGAACAAAACATCCTATTGGTATTTCTGATCTGCAGCTAATTCATAGTTTCTATGACCTGTGACCATTTGATGCACAAAAGTGATGAAAGACTATATTTCCTAACTAATCCACACAGCAATGACAAATGTGGGTACTTTGCCATCCTGACAGCTACCCAAACTTCAGCATTTAGAGTCAGGGAGGTTTACAGCATGGAAACAGGCCCTTCGGCCTAACTGGTCCATGCCACCCCCTTTTTTAACCACTGAGTCAGTCCCAATTGCTCGCGTTTGGCCCATATCCCTCTATAGCCACCTTTATCTATGTAATTGTAAAAATGTTTTTTAAGAGACAAAATTGCACCCACCTCTGCTACTACCTCTGGAGCTTGTTCCAGACACTCAACACCCTCTGAAAAAATTGTCCCTCTGAACCCTTCTGTATCTCTCCTCTCTCACCTTAAACCTTGGCTCTCTAGTTTTAGACTCCCCTACATTCCAAGTCATGCTTCTAATATCATTATGATGTCAGCTGATAAAAATGTAAGCTGCTGATAACAGAAATAAGATCATACATCCTTATGTTCTTGCCATTGCATAAATCTTGATGAAGGTATGAATCTTCAATTTCTCAGACCTATTAAACACTAGAATGCTGCTGAGCTCCAATTTTAATCTTTTATTTCAAAGATTATTAGCATTATTCCTCTTAAAATGACAGTCCTGAAATTCATAACCTCATAACTCGATTTGCTAGAACGTGAAGGACACAAAATTTGTCAGTATTTTCTACATAAGAAATATCAGATGTTTAATTCACAACAAATCATTTTCTGGGTTATCACTGTTAATTAAAGTTTTAAAAGTGTAGGCCAATGTAAAGAAAGATTACTCAAAGCAGTGATTAGAAAAATAATTTGCTGATTCATTAAAAACCCCACTCTTGTAATTTAAAATATTGTCCATAAATAATATTTCACTTGATGGACAGCTACGTGAGTCCCAACCAGATTAAAGCGAAGCTCTGCACAATGCTATCAAATCCTGTCATGAATGTACCAAACAATTAAACAACTAACTGAAGGAAGGTACTCCACAAACATCCCCATCCTCAATGGTGCAGGGGCCCAACACATCAGTGCAAAAGACATGGCTGAAGCATTAACAATAAAATCAGCTAGAGGTGCCAAATGGATGAGCCATTTTGGCTTCTTCCTGAAGAGCCCAGCATCACAGATGCTAGTCCTTGGTCAATTTGACTCACTTCATGTGACATCAGAAAACGGTGGAAGGCTTTGCACACAGTAAAGGCTATGGACCCTGACAGGTACTGAAGACTTGTGCTCGAGAACTAGCCATACCTCAAGTCGAGCTGTTCCAACACAGCTACAACACTCCTACCTAACCGACAATGTGGAAAATTGTTCAGATATGTCCTATCCACCAAAAACAAGATAAATCCAAAATGGCCAAATACCACCCAAACAGCCTCTTCTTGATCATCAGCAAATGATGGCAGGTGCTGTTCAGGGTGCTACCGAGAGGCACTTACACAGCAATAACCTGCTCAATGATGCTCAGTTTGGGTTCTACCAGGTCACTTGACTCCTCAGCTCATTGCTTGGTCCAAACATGGAAGAAAGAGCTGAACTCAAGAGGGGAGATGAAAGTGACTGCCTTTGACTAACTGTGGCAAAGAGCCCTCGCAAAATTGAAGTCAATGGAAATCAGGGGAAAACTCTCCACTGGTTGGAGTCATACCTAGCACAAAGGAAGATGGAGGCCATTTCAATCCCAGGATATCACTACAGGAGTAATTCAGATTAGTGTCCTATGCCCAACCATCTTCAGGTGTTTCATAAGGTCAGCAGTGAGAATGTCCATTTATAACTGCACAATGTTCAATTCCATTTGCAACTTCTCAGATAATGAAGCAAGTCCATGTCCAAGTACAGCAAGACCTGAACAAAGCAGCAAGGCCAGGACAACGTTCATGCCTGGCTGGTAAGTGGCAAGTTACATTTGTGCCACACACGTGCCAGATAATGACCACCTCGCCAAAAGTGAATTGAACCATCTCTCTTGATATTCAATGGCATTACAATTGCTGAAACCTTCATTATCAGTAACTTGGAGGTTAGCATTGGAAAGAAGCTGAACTGGACCATATATACATTTATATATTTAAAAATATACCGTGACTGTAAGAGCAGGTTAGAGGCTGGGAATTCAACTGTGAGTAACTCACCTCACGACTCCCCAAAGCCTATCCATCATCCATAAGTCATAAGTCAGGAGTGTGATGGAATACTCTCCCTTTACCTAGATGAGTGTGGCTCCAACAACCCTCAAGAAACTAGACACCATCTGGCACAAAGCAGCCCACTTGAATGGCACCTCAATTACCAACTTAAACATTTAACCTCCTTCACAATTGATGCACACTGGCAGCTACTGTGATCCACTGTAGCAATTCACCCAGGATCCTTCAACAGTACCTTCCAAACCCGTGACCTCTACCGCAAGGAAGGATGAGGGAAATGGATGCATTGGAACATCACAACATGCAACATCCCTTCCAAATCACAAAAATCCTGACTTGGAACTACATTGCCATTCCTTCCTTGCTAATAGAATCAGAAAATTGTACAGTGCAGAAGTAGGCCATTTGACCCATCACGCCTGCATGGCTCTCTGAATGGGCAATTCACCAAGTGCCATTCTCCTGCCTTCCCTCCCATAACACTGCACAGTCTTCTTTTATCACTATGCCACTGTTATTTGAATTTTCACTGGATTAGTAACCCACAGACCCAGTGCAAGGTCTGGGGACTGGGGTTCAAATCCCACTACGGCAGATGGTGAAATTTGAATTCAATAGAAGACAGGAATTAAAAAGTCTAAAGTCTAATGATGATCATGAAACTATTGTCGATTATCGTAAAAGCCCATCTGATTCACTAGTATCCTATAGGGAAGGAAATCTGCCACCTTCATCTGGTCTGGTCTACTTGTGACTCCAGACCCACAGTCATGTGGTTGACTCTCAAATGCCCTCTGAAATGGAGGGCAGTTAGGGATGGGTAATAAATGCTGGCCCAGCCAGCAACGCCCACATCCCATGAAATGAATTAAAAGATCTAATTCCTTTTGCATGCCTTGATATATCCTGCCAGCACTACACTCTCAGGCCTAATCACCTGCTGCATGGAAAAGCTTTTTCTCAGAACACTTTCTTGTTTCTTTTGCCAATTACTTTAATAGAAATTTCACAAGTTTAATGCAGCACTGTGGGAGTACCTACACTGCAGTCTTTCAAGAGGGCAGCTCACCACCACCTTCTCAAGGGCAATTAGGGGTGAGCAACAAATTCTTGCCTTGCCAGTGATGCCAACATCTCATGAAAGAACAAAAAAGATTTAATGGAAGAAAGCGAAATGGGTCAAACACAATTAAAATAATATTTTATATTCACTGCATTTTAACAGAATAGTCATAATTTGCAGTTGGGCAAATAATGAATTGATCTGAGCTAGCAGTGCAGAAGCAAAAATGGGCTCCCCCGACTGACCGAGAGTATTTTTGTTACAGTACGCAAAATTCCTGGACTAGAAAATACAAACTGGATGGGGATAGGTGATTCCATAGTATGTTCTTCTAATTCCCATCATTAATTTAATGGGAGATTGGGGGAACCCTCATAAAATCTGCATAAAAAACTGAAAATGACCTGATCCAGCCTTTCTCCAGAGATTCCGCTACTGCGGTTAAGGCAGGAAAGTGGGAGAATCCCTGTGGAAATTCAAGGACTGTCTGTTAATCCAGATTTCACATTATAAGATCATTATTTGATCTTATTCACTTGTTATAATGACCACAATTTGTAAATATGAAAAACAAAACTGAGCATTTTTGTCTATAGCATTTAGTTCAGTTAAACTCCTGTATTCCTATTTAAAATCAGAATTACTTATAGTTCCCACTATCTCTATGCAATAATGTACCAGCATTTGCAAAGACTACAGGTATAAAATAATTGAAACCAGGAACTTTCAATCTGGAAAAACCTGGGATCAGGGATTCAACTGAAGTCACAGCAAAACAGATTAGATTAGTTATCTGAACCAGACAATGGATTGCACTATTCTTTGTAACATTTATTCTTTGTACTGTATCAGTTCAAGTTGTGAAAAATTTTCAATAAACAATGACTGAGTGTCTAATTTAACCTCTAAAATGTAAGACTGCAACTTTTTGTGGTGTCCAATTCTGGCACACACCTTGGGAAAATTGTAAAGGCTCTGGAAACTATGCACAAAAGATATCTGAGATGGTTCCAGGGACGAGGGACTTGAATTATGTGGATAGATTGGAAAAGCTGGAGTTGATCTCCTTGGAAAAGAAAGGTTTGAGGGGATACTTGATAGCAATGTTCAAAGACTTGTGAGGTCAAGACGAGTAGGTTGACGGAAGGGTCAAGAACCAGAGGATACAGCTTTATAGTGTTTGACAAAAGAATTAAAGGCGACGTGAGGAAAAAAAAAATTACACTCTGAATGCACTGCATGAGCGCTTGCTGGAGGCAGATTCAGTTGTGGCTTTCAAAAGGGAATTGGATAAGCATCTAGAATCATAGAATCCCTACAGTGCAGGGAGGCCATTTAGCCCATCTTACCTAGCCTCATCCCTCATCCACCCTAATCTATTTAATCTTTGGACTATGGGAGGAAACCCACGCAGACACGGAGAGAACGTGCAAACTCCATGCAGTTCCCCAAGGCCGGAATTGAACCTGGGTCTCTAGCGCTATGAAGCAGCAATACTAACCACTGTGCCACTTATACTTGTGGGGCTACACAGAAAGGGCAGTGGAATGGACCCACATAAACTACTATTGCAAATGGCTGGCATAGGCTGAATAGTCTTCTTTGATGCTGGAACCATCCTATGTTTCAATGATTTTGTATAATAGTAAGATGGGGAAATAAAAATATTCCTCAGCAAATGTGAACTTAGTAATTTTTATTGGATAGTTTCACACAATTCAACATGAATTGCCTGGCATGGAGGGGCTGGGTTACGAGGAAAGGTTGGAGAAACTGGGACTGTTCTCCTTGGAAAGACGGAGATTGAGGGGGGACATGATAGAGGTATATAAGATACTGAAGGGAATAGACAGAGTCAATAATGAGAGACTGCTCCCTAGATTGGTTACAAATACAAGAGGACATGATTTAAGGGTGAGGGGGGAGAGGTATAATTTGGATATGAGAGGAAGGTTCTTTACGCAGAGAGTTGTGGGGGTATGGAACGCGCTACCGAGTAGGGTGGTGGAGGCGGGAACGTTGGACTCGTTTAAGGTTCAGTTAGATAGGCACATGAGTGAAACAAGGATGGAGGGTTATGGTAGGGGTTATTAAATAAGGGTTAGAACCTCGGGAGACACCGGAAAGGCAGGCTTGTGATTAACGTTTTTGTCTTTTATTCCGCAGGTGGAGGTCCACCTCGTTGTCAAACGAGGGGCATGCACACGGTGGGTCGTGCGTGGGCTGCTCTTGGAGGTTCCGGGAGTGGCCTAGTACTTCGTGTTGGTGTGTGTGCTTGATCCTGGACCGGTAGACGGGCGCCGCAACAGCTCAGTGACTAGCACTGCTAGCTGTGCAGATACATGGATTTGGGCCTGTGTCTGTGGGAGTTTGTGCATTCTCCCTGTGGATGCGTGGGTTTCCTCCGGGCGCTCCGGTTTCCTCCCACACCCCAAAGATGTGCTCTTAGGCTGACTGGTTTTACCAAATTGACACTATTCTCCCCTGAATCTGGCTAAGTCAGGGGTTCTATTTGTAGATACGCAGGGTAGAATAGGTGTAGGGTGATGCGGTGGCGCGGGCTTGTTGGGCCGAAGGGCCTGTTTCCCGTGCTGGGTTGTTCTTTGAAAACCAAGGTAAACTGGAATAACAGCCCTTGCAGTCACTTGCTAACTGCCCAGCACATCCCTCTGTCAGAGTTTACAGAAGATCGGTCTGATCTTTGCTTCAAGATCTTCCAGGAAAAAGATATGAACCTCTGCATGACAAGCAATTCTGATCACAAAATACACTTGACAAAAGATTCAATTATTAATTGTACCAGGGAAGCTTGTATGATAAAGGCGTTCCACCCATTTGATCTTATCCTCCAGAGTATCAACCCTCCTTGAATATTGTCAATTCTTTTGTCTTCTTCTTAGTGTCTAGTTATTTCTTAAATAAGTTCTGACCTCAGTCATTCCTTCTGACAACTGATCCTGTTGGTGATCATTTTCCATATAAAGAAATACTTTCTGACATCTGTCAGCATTTTACTCTGTTCCTTCCTGCCCTGATATATGGACTTGATTTCTGTATTTGCTTAAGTATCTTTATCCATCCACAAGAACATCTCTAAGAATCCCTTTTCAAGGATGTGAAAAATGTAATTATCAAGACTCCAATGTCTCATTTTCTTCACGACAGAAGTAAAAGCAACTTGACCTTTACGTATCTTTCACAAATATAACAAGCACCACACAAACATAGGTCAAAATGGAAGACCAAATTGATTCCACTTAAATTTTAGTTAGGAATTAGATACAGCGGGGTAAGACACTACTCCTACACCTCTGGGACTAATCGGATAGCTCTTTTCAATGGCCTCCTTGTGCATTATACATTTCTATGTCCTGGATTCAAGTTTGGCCCAGGATGATTATTTATGTTAACACTACTGTCAATTTCTTATGTTTTAATTAACCACTGCCCCTCCCCTAGCCTAGTATCACCTGATCCCTTTTCCTGAACTTGGAAGATACAACTGTACATTTGTTAGCCTAGATTTTGTGCTCAAATGAGAATTTAAACTTCTCCAAAAGTGGACACTCTTGCAGAAATGTCGAAGATGTGCCTTTTCAGATACAACAGCAGATCTGAGGTCCAACCACCTGCTCTGCTGATTCAGCTGGCTGTTAAAAATCTCACAACGCTGTTCAGAGAAGAGTAAGAATTCTCTCCAATGAATCTACCACAAACAGCTTAACTGGTTTGCCACCTAATCACTTATGTGTGAAACACTGCTACGCACAAACTGGCTGTCACATTTACAAGCACTTAATTAATTCAATATAAAAATGCTTCAATTTTACTTGTGCCCTTAGGTGCCAAAATGGGTCAAATGTTATCATGATGTCAAAAGAAGTCATTCTCATCTTACCAAGGAAACATTTACTCAAAAATATCCAGTTGGATTAGAAAATAGCACTGATAGCAGCAGCTTCACGAGTACATAAAACAGTGTGTTAACTCAATGTCACTTCTGTGAAATGGAGAAATGGGAGACGATCGTTCAAAATTCGATACTTCCATTTCCGGATGTAGAAGCTTCGTTGCAGTATGGGGCAAAAAGGAAGATGCTAACAACTGCCATATCCACATGCCAAACAAGATAAGGTTTGTCCGTTACTAAAATTTATCGTTCAATAACCCTTTGCACTGACATGAGGGCTAATAAAAAGTAACCATCTTCATTAAAAGGAATTTAAGATCACAAAGAACCATTCAAAAGGTTTTGATATTAACTTCACCAGAACCAAATTTGTCTTTCAGACAAAGATTGCCTGAGGCATGAAATGCCCCGTTCCAGCTAAGATTCGTAAACCCAATAGACCATTCTTGCGCTGCTATTAAGACTGTAAGATATAGGAGCAGAATTAGGCCACTTGGCCCATCGAGTCTGCTTCGCCATTCAATCATGGCCAATAGCTTTCTGCAACAAAGAATTCCACAGATTCACCATTCTCTGGCTGAAGAAATTCCTCCTCATCTCTGTTTTAAAGGATCATCCTTTCAGCCTGAGGTTGCACCGTCTGGTTCTAGTTTTACCTACTAGTGGAAACATCCTCTCCCATGTCCACTCTATCCAGGTCTTGCAGTATCCTGTAAGTTTCAATAAGATCCCTCTTCATCCTTCTAAACTCCAATGAGTACAGACCCAGGTTCCTCAACTGTTCCTCATACAACAAGCTCTTCAGTCCGGAAATCATTCTTGTGAACCTCCTCCAGGCCCTTTCCCCGGCCAGCACATTTTTCCTTAGATATGGGGTCCAAAACTGCTCACGATACTCCAAATGGGGTCTGACCAGAGCCTTATACAGACTCAGAATTACATCCCTGTTTTGTATTCTAGCCCACTCGACATGAATGATAACATTGCATTTGCCTTCCTCACTGCCAACTGAACCTGCACATTAATCTTAAGAGAATATTGAAAATGACTCCCAAGTCCCTTTGTGTTTCTGATTTCCTAAGCATTTCCCCTTTAGAAAATAGTATATGTCTCCATTCCTCCTTCCAAAGTGCATAATCTCACACTTTTCCCACATTGTATTCCATCTGCCACTTCTTTGCCCAATCTCCTAACCCGTCAGAGTCCTTCTGCAGACCCCCTGCTTCCCCAACACCACCTGTCCTTCTACATGTCTTTGTATCATATGCAAACTTAGCAACAGTACCTTCAGTTCCTTCCTCCAAATTATTAATATATATTGTGAAAAGTCGTGGTCCTAGCACTGATCCCTGACCCATTCCTGTAAGAATGGGTATTAGGCTGAAATGGGTGCAACACAATTATTTGGCTGGAGTTTTGGTTAATCATAGAATCCTTACAGTGCAGAAGGAGGCTATTCAGCCCATCAAGTCTGCATCTACTCTCTGAAAGAGCAACTTACCCAGTCTCACCCCTCTGCCCTATCCACGTAACCCCATGCATTTCCAGTGGCTAATCCACCTAAACTACACATCTTTGGACATCAAGGGGCAATTCAGCATGGCCAATCCGCCAGCATTTTCAGTAGAGGGCTGAAGTGATGAGAGTTGTATCACTTGACAATTACTAGGAATTGAGGCGCACTGCAAATGACAATGACAAACTGAAATCAGGACAAGAATTTTGTAGTTTCTGCTTTGGTTTCTTTTCAGTAGATTTCTCTGTCAAAAACAGAGCTGAAGACTCTTGTCAACAGCTCGTTTGAGTGGCTTAACAGTACTCCTGTCATCAATCCTTGGTCTTGGAAGTTTATTGCTACAGTAAGTTTGCAACCTGGCCAACATTATCTATTATGAATGTTAATTGCTTCCTAGTGACAGAACAGTTCTGGGTGCCACAAAAATCAAACTGTGCCTTCAGTGTGATTTGCGACGGGCCAATCTGGTGCATTTCATGAGGATTAAAATCTCATCCCACAATAGATACCGACCAAGTTAATCAAAACGTTTTGAATGGGTCTCTGTGATCTTAAATTCCTTTTAATAAAGACAGTTACTTATTTGCCCTCATGTCAGTGCAAAGGGTTAGTGAAGGACAAATTTAACAAACGGAGAAACCTTATCTTGCTTGGCATGTGGATATAGTGTATGTCAACACCTTCCTTTTTGCTCAAAGCTGCAACGAAGCATCATCTACGTCTAAACGAATATACAAAATTTTGAACAATCGCCTCCCATTTCAGAGAAATGTCAAGTTACAGCCTGACCACCCTCAGGCAGCTGGAGAGATAATGATGGAAAGGGGATCATTTAATTGAAGTAGGCTACAGCTGATAGAGATCTATCGTAAAACAATGGGGGCGATCTGCAGCTCGTATTCACTGTCAGAAAGAATGGCGATGTGGACTGAAAATTCAGAGAGAATCGGAAAACACAATTCCTAGAGGTCGCATTCCGTTATTTTTCCTGCCCTTTGCTGTGACATCATGAGGTTCACGCCCATAAAGGTCAAGAATCTCATTTTATTGTACTTCCATAAATTTAAATATAAATCTGGCCTCTGCCAAATACTTCCCCCTCTCTGTCATGACATCACATTAGCGAGGTTTGCAACAGGTTCACCCAGACGTGAATCTCTCATGGCGATCCTCCCAGGAGCGTAAAGGTGAGTACAATCTCCAGGGGAGGGAGGGGTAAATAGCCTGACACTGTCCTCTGGCACAGGATGGCATTGCCAATCTGGCAGCATCAACCTAGCAGTGCCAATCTGGCAGTATGAGGCTCAGGGGGAGGGGTGGTTTATTTATTTGTGACAGTGCCGGGGGGGGGGGGGGCGGGCGCGGGGAGGGAATGGAAATGGACATCGGAGCAGTGGGGATGCCAGTGATAACTGTGTGATGGGAAGGAAAAGAAAGAGAGAACGAGAGAGAGAAGGTGATGTGACGTTGATTGCGGGATGGAGGAGATGCCGGCTTTGATTGTGGGGGTGGGGTGAACCTCTGAGACCTCCGAGGTGGCATCGGGGAGGTTATTATTTTCCTCCTCTAAAAAGGGCGCCCCAATCTCTGTGCAGCTGGGCTTTGCCTGTGTGTTTAGGCCCTCAACATGATCATCTGAAATCCACCCCCCCCAGGTTTTTTTTAAACAAAGATCTAGAGAGAACCCTGCTGGTTTACAGTCAGACCAACACCACCAATTTTTGGTAAGATTCTGTTAATTATTTATAAGCGATAATGTAAGAGGGGAATTTGACTTAAAACTGCTTTAAGCTTCTTCAACAAATACAAAGCTGTTTAATGACAAATCAGATTATGTTTGCCTACCTTGAAGTTAGTGGCATCCTTTCATGGAGTCACAGAATTTTACAGCACAGAAAGAGGCCCTTTGGCCCATCATATCTGCACCTACAATCAAACACCAATCTATTCCCTGTAGGATGACGATCTTTTAATACTGAGGTTGAAAGAATTAGGAATAAAAATATTTTTCCTTCTCTACCTTTTGAGAATTCTCATGTAGCCTGCATTGTTCTTCAATTAGTACAAGTAGGCAACCTACTCTAAGGCCTCTGCCTACCCTGGTGGAAGCTAAATATAGATGAAAGATTAGTTTTTAAAAAAGCATTAATCTGCGGTGCCATTTGTTTTTTAGCACATGCTACTGCAAAGCAAAATTAATAGATATCATTAGAACTGTTTGTTTAGTCCAGTTTCCAAATACCTGCAGGAATGTAATGATCAAGGTTAACTCCAGCTGCATCAACTCTATTTAGACTACAAAAGAAGCAGTCTGAAAAAGTATTCAGGGTAAGGAATGGGAGAGGTGCGGGGAGAGAGAGAGTGGGAGAGGTGCAGGGGGGGAAGAGAGAGAGAGAGAAAGAATCATTCACCAAATTCTCCATCACTTTAATGTACAACTGGGTTTCTGTTCTATCTTCACAAGCATTACTCTGCATAATAAATGACTTCAGAAAACAATGAGTTTCTTAGACTGCAACCGTGCTGAAAAATTTAATGCTGTACTGTAAATTATCAAGTTTTAAATGGGCCTTTTCCAGTGCTCTCTCAATAAACCTTGTTGACAAAAATTCTATATTCTTTGATCTCATTTTTTCAAATTGCAATGATACATTTCTGCAATTACGCCAGAAAAAGTTTGCAAGAAACCCCCGCATCTGTAAATAATTCATCCACTTAGGGAGACAATCATGACTGACTGCTCCTTAGAGGGGAAAATAATGAAACTAGTTTGTCTTACTCAAAATTAAACAGCCACACAACTGATTTTTCTGTTAAAACAAGATTCTACATTGTAGAAATTAGCTTTTGAAAGAATGCAGTGCAGATTCACCAGAATATAACATAAGTAGGATTAGCAATAGCAGATCACATGACCCTTCGAGCCTCATCTGCTATTCAGTAAGATAAAGCCTGATCTTCAACCCCAACTCCACTCCCCAACTCAATACCCCAACTCCCTTGATTCCTCGAGGGTCTCACAATCTATTGATCTCAGCCTTCGATATACCCAGTGACCAAGCAACCACAGCCCTTTAGAGGTATGGATTCACAACCCATTGAGAAAATTGAGGACATTTTCTCAATGGTCCTAAATGGTCAACCCCCTTCCCTATTCTGGACTCCCCAGCCAGGCAAAACAGTTCTCAGCATCTACTCTGTCAAACCCTCTGAGAAGCTTATACTTTTCGATGAGATCACCTCTCATTCTTCTAAATTCCAGACAATACACTTCCATTCTACTCAATCTCCCCTTATAGAACAACCCTCTCATCCCCAGAAAATAATCTAATGAATCTTCATTGCGTCTCTTTCCAAGGCAGGTACATCCTACCTTAGGTAAGGAAATTAAACTGTACACAGTACACCTGATGTGAACTGTCCATACCCCTTGTAATAAAGACCCACATACCATTTTCTTTCCCAATTGCTTGCTGTACCTTCTGTTAACTGTCTCTGTGTTTCACGTACAAGGAAGCCCACATCCCTTTGAACATTTAACCAACATTTATTAGTTCCTTACTATTTAAAAATATTGTTTTCCTATTCTTTCCATCAAAATGAATGGCCTCACATTTCCCCTCACTATACTCCAGCTAGCACCTTCTTGCCCAATCATTTTGACTCATCCATTTCCCTTCACCAAGACTCTGGGCTGGATTTTCACAGAGTTAAACTGACTCTGGACTCCTTTAAAAATGGCAGATGGGGTCCCAGATGTTCAGGTCCTGTCCCCATTTTTAGCAGATCTCATTTTTTGCTTTGGGGAAGAGGTGAATCAAACAGACCAGAAATCTGAACTCGGCAAGGTCAACTAAAGTTAGAGCAGAGTTCAAACAGGTCCCATTTTCACTGTTCCAAGAGCCTTAAAACGCAACGTGGGAACCATGATTTTACAGAGTAGGAATAAATGCCCTTGAATGACAGATAAAAGTGTCGTGATCAGAAGTAATTTAAATCTTGAACCCGTTAACAAATGAAAAAAATATAGGCTGCAGCTGTCAGAGGTTAAAAAACCCCCCATGATCTTCAATGCATTGATTGAGACCAAATGGTGTTTGCTAGAACAAAACATGAGCAAATGTGCCTGCATTTTCAATAAACTTCATTACTGACATTTCCCAAGGGCTGTTATTATAACTGAGTTCATATTAAATGCTTGGCTGACTTTCAAAAGCTCCAAAACCACTATGTCAGCAGTGGTCTGAGTTCACATTTTGAGTAAGGTTGAAGCAGCTTTTAATAGATTAGCTAGCTGTCTTCGAAGTGGCTAGTGAATAGAGGTTTGTTTTTATAACTGATTGGCCACCTGAGGGGATAGGTTTTCAATAATCAACTGTGCAGTGAGAGCACCCTCAGCTTGTTAGAAAATTAATTTTGTTCATCACCACATTCCTGAGATGTGCCCATAATGGGGGAGGCATAGGAGTATGATGGGGCATAAGGTGTGGGTGAAGGGCAGGGGTGGGGCATGGGGGAATGAAGGTTAAAGAGCCTAACAGCATCTTATACAATCAGGCCAAAGTCTCACAGAACTGTAGTGGGCCTTCAAACCAGCCTGCTTCAGTAATCACCCATTTATGTGGCCAACTTCAACTAGCCTTCAGAGGGGGCAGACTTCCAGGCCTGCACACTGTCCTCACTGTCCGGAACAAAAATTTGGTGGATAGGGACCTGGAAACTTAACGACTTGTTCCCACCTCAATGGTGAAGTTTCAGCCCTTATTGGCTGCCCCACAACTTAACTTCCCAGCTAGATTTACATAGTCAGCAAACATGGATACATTACTTGGTTTTTTTAGTCTAACTCATTGATATGGATTGCAGAGTGCCATCACTGATGCTTGCGGCATCCACTAGCAATAGCCTGTCAACCTGAAAATGGCCCACCGATGACTACTCTGTTTTCTTTTTCTTAATCAATGCTCAACCCATCCTAATATATTAACTGTGTTTACTTGGATGCTGGCAACGGGCGTTAATCGTGGATTTACATAGAACTACAGAATGGACAGTGTAGAAGGAGACCATCTGGTCCATTGAACCTGCACTGACAACAATCCCACCCAGATCCTATCCCCATAACCCCCATATTTTATCCTCCTAAACCCCCTGACACTAAGAGGTAACTTATCACAGCCAATCAACTTGACCTGCACATCTTTGGAGTATGGGAGGAAACAGGAGCACCTGGAGGAAACCCATGCAGACATGGGCAGAATGCGCAAACTCCACACAGACAGTGACCCAAGCTGGGATTTGAAGACAGATCCCTGGTGCTGTGAGGCAGCAGTGCTAACCATTGTGCCACTGTGCCGCTTATTAAATGCTACAAGTAGGCTGACATTAACACTGCAATGAAGTTACTGTGAAAATTCCCACGCTCAGGCGCTCGTTTGGGTACACTGAGGGAGAATTTAGCATGGCCAATGCATCCAACCAGTATGTCTTTTTGACTGTAGGAGGAAATCCAGAGTCTCTGAAGGAAACCCACGCAGACAAGAGGAAGCTCCACACAGACAGTGACCCAAGCTGGGAATCAAACCTGGATCCCTGCGCTGTGAGGCAGTAGTGCTAATCACTGTGCCATTGTATTTTCCCTACTCGCCGAAATTGTGCTTGTGGGGTTATGAGAAGCGTGACTGTAATGTGTAACTCTGTAAATAAATGTTTATAAAAATGTGTGAAAAGATTAGTTCTAGTTCTATCCTTCACCAATTGGTTTTATGAAATATATTACATTAGCCCAACCCCATGATCCCTTATCTTGTGCAATGACATTTTATGTGGTTCATTATCAAATGTCTTCTGAAAATCCCAATAAACTACACCCAGAGCAAAGATGAGTGAAGTTACCTGAAAGAACAAGTCACATTCCATTTCAATGCGCAATTAATTCAGGCGTTGACACCCATTTACGACACATGTGTATTATCAGTACAAAGCCAAACTATTTTGCACAAATTAAATTTAGGATATAAAATTAAGATACAACTTCATTGCGAAATGTAATTTGTGATAAACTAATACAAGAATGGCTTGTATTAATAGAATATTTATGTGGTGCAAAAAGAATTTTAATCAGGAGACATTAGTTTTAAAAAAACAATCAGCAGTTTTGGCAGTATTCACTCATCTGCATAGTCATTATCCAGAACCTTTTAGCAAAATAACTTGGTTTCTTTTGTTGCGCACATCATCCAGCACGCAATACTGAAAGCTTTATGTATTCCACTCAGATCAGAATGTGCAATTCATTAATAGTACAGATGTTGTGTTCTGCTGAAATTTGCTTTTGATAATAAGCTGTACTGGAGCTCCTGGATCTCTCAACTCTTCCGCAATAAAACAGAACTGTCTAATGCTCTGTGTGAATTAGCTAAACCACTAATATTGCAGCTATGTGGAGCAGGTGGCATAATCTGGATTCAGTACGTGAAATCTATGAAGGCAGAGTGTAATTGCCACTATTTTTTCTTTAACTCCACAATCACACGGTCAATGTTTTTGCAGGTTGGAGGGAGGGGAGGGGATTTCATTTCTTTTATTCATAAAATGCAAACATGCAAAAGATGGGATGCATCACCAAGTGCACAGCTAGATTCTACGGCTCCCATCATATGGCACCAGTGTGAAATCTAACTTTAATTTGATGCTGATTTGGTTCATCTGACTGAGATGGATTGAATTAGAAGCTAAAGGTTGAACCGTGAATGAGTTCTCAGCCAATGTGACCCTGCCATGGCACAATAATTAGAACATAAGGCTCCTCTTTTCGAATTTAAATTGATCATTACTCACTGGCGGATCAAAGAAGAGAAGTCCAGTTTTTTCATGCCTTATTATTGCTCTGTTTCCAGGTATATTCCTTGCCAGCACTGGAACTTTAAGATCCATCGCCTAGATGTAGCACCCCAGCAAAAAAAAATATCGATTTACTTAAGCAAAAAAAAAGTGAAACTAAACTGGAGTGCTTTTGAAAAATGAGACATGCAGTCCAAAATTTTCATCTTGTACTCATCAAGACAGACCCACAAAAATATTAAGTCTCAAAGGGAACAAGGATTTTCATTGTTTGAGAAGAGGGCGTTAATTTGTGGGAAGTTGACAGAGATACTGCCATGGAGAAAATATCAGGCAACCATTAAGTGACCAGCAAGAACATGTCCACACATTGCATCTTTTTCAATTCAACAAAAGCTTGGTGGACAGCCAATCCTTGGTTTGTTTCCCATGGCAATGCCTTGACTAGTCAGAAGGGCTAGATGGCCTACTCCTGCTCCTATTTCTTATGTTCTTATCTGTTTGGTTTGAATTTAAACAAAAGCTTGGAAGTTAACTGTTCCCTGGTGCATCCTCCATAGCAATCAAAGTCCACTTGCCAACCAATCAGCATCCTGTTCTCATGCAGTATAAATTGTTGTTCCCTTTGAGATTTGGCATCCTTGTGAATCTGTTGTGATAAGTGCAAGACAAAAACCCTTGACAGCATGTCTGTTTTCTCAGCAACATTCAAGTTCTGTCCTATCAAATGACTATAAAACTAAATTGTTACTCCACTTTGAATTTCACCCCGTACAGATTACAAATCTTGGCACACCATGTACCCGATGAGAATTTGGTCTATGAATTTCTTCACAATCACTACTGGTGTTTCACCACAGCTTTCCAGCAAAACATGCGATTTGAGTTGGAACAGTCAGAATACTGACCTTCCCAGATTCCTTCTATAAAACAAAGCCATTTAAAGTTTGAAAGATTAAAGTTTATTAGTGGTCACAAGTAGGCTTACGTTAACACTGCAATGAAGCTACTGCGAAAATCCCCTAGTCGCCACAACTCTGGCACCTGTTTGGGCATACGGAGGAAGAATTTAGCATGGCCAATGCACCTAACTAGCAAGTCTTTTGGACTGCGGAAGGAAACTGGAGCACCTGGAGGAAACCCACACAGACACCGGGAGAACATGCAGACTCCGCACAGACAGTGACCCAAGCTGGGAATCAAACCCAAGCCCCTGGTGCTGTGAGGAGGCAGTGCTAACCATTGTGTCATCGAGCTGCTCACAAATGCAGCTAACACCCACAAATTTCAGATCGCAGAGAACATGTCTTCTGACATTACAGCTGCAAACCATTGTGTTGGTAAAATTGCAACAAATGCTGAAAACATTTTTTTTTTAAAAAATCAGATACTGTGAAAATATAGAACCTCTAATATTGTAGAAGACATTCCTTCTGAGATGGAACTGTTCACTACAGCAAATGAATCCCTCATGGCAGCATGTAATTCTTCCTGGGGTTTCTCTGAGACTAGATGGACCCCGTGAGCACTACAAAATAATAGAAAATTGCTCATGAAAACGCAAATGTTGCATGCTAGCAAAAATATTTTTAAAATTAATTAAATTAAATTTTGTGGTTGTATTCCAATGTTTTGTTTCCTTGAAATCTGGAATGAATTTTTGTGGCCTTCGATTAATTAAGGTGAGAAGTGTCACTGTGGCAAAATGAAAATTTATAACCATTTTGAACAACTGTTGAGTACCCCAGGTCAAGAATAGTATGGGCAACAGATAGAGTAAACTCTTTCTATTCTACTCATCTAACTCTTGCCTTGTAGAAAAACTTGCCGTACAAAGTGCAAATTTCTCAATTTAATGCCATTTGCCCATTAGATTCAGGTTGCTGATACTCAATGGACATAGGGTACAGAAAGCCAATAGAGAGGCTCTTTAACTTTGAGAGATGTGGCTGGATTCAAACTAACTCCCAGGTGACAATACCAATGAGACACAGTGGTTTTCATTTGAAGAAACTTTCAAAATTGTTAGTTCAACAGGTGAAAATCTAGAATATATCCCCATACAAGCTGCAAGAAACACGAATCATTCCGTAAATGGCAAGTACTGGATTTATATTTTCAAAAAGAATCAGAGTCATAGAATCCTTGCAGTGCAGGAGGTCATTCTACCTATTGGGCCTGCACTGACAACATTCCCACCCAGGTCCTATCCCCGTAACCCCACACATACACCCGACTTATCCCCCAGACACTAGATTGATTGGCCATGCAATTTAGCACGGCCAATCAATCTAACCCGCACATCTTTGGACTGTGGGAGGAAACTGGGAGTACCCGGTGGAAAACCACACAGACACAGGGAGAATGTGCAAACTTCACACAGGCACACATAGTCACCCATGGCCAGAACTGAACCTGGGTCGCTGGCACTGAGAGACAACAGTGCTAACCATTGTACCACTGTGCTGAAAGAAACTAAACACAAGGTTGCTGATCAATAATAAAAACATACAAATATTTCAGGAAAGCACAGGATTGTAGCAACGAATAATGGTTCTTTCAATTTAAAAAGATGATAAAACGAGCTTACCTCTTGACCTTATCTGCTACCTGTTGTGTAAATGCTGCGTCAACCTAAGAAGAAAGATCAAACACCAGATAAGTTTGACATTTCTGTTCAGGAACATATGTTTTTTTAAAAAAATCTATACTTATCTCTCAAATAGTGAATAGCCTTTGTGATTTTTAAAATAATACATTTTGAAATTATATCTTACGCGCCATGGCCTTTATTCTTCTATTTACCACTGCCAGCAAAACCTGACTGACTGGTTACTTATCTCATGTGCTCTTTGGAATTCAGATACATTCCAAATTGGCTGCAACCTTTGTTTACATAGCACCTCAATTTAAATGTAATTTACTGGTTTGTAAAGTATGTTGGAATGGCATGAGAGCGGTAATACAACAATACAAATTCAAAGTCTTTCTTCCTTCCATATAATATAATATCCACAATAAGTGCAAAACTGAACCTTTAAATTGCCTCTACTTCCAATTTTCTTTCCTCCTCTCCTGATGGCGGTGATTCACGCAAGGATATGGTGCCATGAGCAGTGACAGCTCCAACATATCTCAATCAAGTCCTATTTACCATGAGTTCAAGACAATCCATCATGAGGGAAACACCACTGAGCAAAATACTGTTCTTTCTCAACACCTACACAAATTCATGCTTCAGGAACCTTGGTTCACATTTTCCCTCCATTTCCCTTGGACGCCATGCCCACCCGTTGTGGTTCAAACACAGGCCAGGCTAAAATTATTTAAAAGGTCCAGGATCTTTCCAAATTCACTACAATATCTGATTTTTTTATTCATTTGTGGGACATGGGCGTCACTAGCTGGCCAGTTTTATTGCCCTGGGAAGGCAGTTGAGAGTCAACCACATTGCTGTAGCTCTGGAGTCACATATAGGCCAGATCAGGTACGGACAGCAGATTTCCTTCCCTGAAGGACATAAACATACAAGGTTCATATTCCTCTGGATTATTTGCAGTGCACCCCATAGGCACAGTGATTGTAAAGGATGAGGTGCCCCTGATTTTGGCCCTCCCAGCTGCAGGCTTGAGAGGCCATTGCATCATCCAGGGGAAAGGGATAGGCAAGAGATGGAGTTGGTATAAGGCACGAGCCTGCTTGCTGATTCTTTCAGTTGCTCCCATTGTCTGCAGAACTTCTGCCTGTGGGGGTTCCTAGACAAGTCATGATGCTTGATTGCTCTGTCCCTCTGCCAGATGCCTGCATATCCTGCGGATAAGTAGGTGATCAGGACACTGAGATGGAAAGCCTCTTAATGTCGGACCATTTAGAAAAAATGTCAGTCAGGCAATTCCCATGGTAGTTGCAAAGGTGACGTTCCATAGATGCTGCAATGCCAAAAATCTTCCCTATGCACCTAATACACATTCATCTAGATGCAACTGAAATTTATACTTTTTTTTCCTGTTCTACTGTACAATATTGCAAATTTAAAATTAAATCAATGCAAACCTAGAACCTCACTCATAAGACACGAAGCATTAATTTTATGAAATATGTTCTACAATCCAATGTGTTAAAGAAACAAAGATTTGTTCAATATATTCTGATGGTGAAACCACCAGTGGTTTGCATTGCAATTTTTTAGGTTTGCATCTACACACACAATGAATTCATAAATGTAACACTTGAGGGCTATATTAGATTTATGGGAAAACTTTTGTGCCCTTCTCTCCTCTATTTGTGACTATCTTTTTGCATATCTTCCACTCTGTAGTATCCCTTTCACTTATGTCTTTCACATAGGTTTGAAAATGAGGTACTTTCTTGATGTCTTTATCTGCTTAACTCCTTAATTTCCCCAGCTGCCATTTATTTTTTCCACCGTAGCTCCTTTGCATTCTTTATTTCCTCTCTGCTTCACTTTAACTATCTTTTCACTCTCATTTTTCAAGCATTTTTATGCTTCTTTCTGCCCCATCTCTTCCACTCTGGTGGCATTTTATTTACTTTTTGCTAATTGCACAAACCCAAAAAACTCAACCCACTCTTGGAACAAGAACGAACGTTAGGAGCAAACAGCCAAGTGAAAAATCCAGAACCCAGTAAAGGAACAAAAAGTAAGCCAATAGCACTGAGCAAAAAGTTACTATCATGAGGCTTGATGACAAGAAGGTTAAATGCAATAACCTGAAACTAAAACACTGCACAGTTTGCTCACTTTTACCCATCTTGCGAGTGCAACTACTGCTTTAGTAACTTTTTCTTTGGTAATAAATCACATTGTTGTACCAGTTTAAATTGGTTCTAAAAGAAGTCATCAATCTACTAAAAAGCTTTTCTGCTCACCCACTATAGAAATACTTCTCTTTACTGGGTCGACATGATGATCAGACTTGGGTCAGTCCCCGAATTGATTAATCACAGTCGAGTGACCCAATTTGTTTTAAATAGTCTGAGCACAAAGTGGCTTCGCAAATGCAGATTATAGCAACCCGTAACCCCATTGTAACTCCTGCAGATATATGGGTGTTATTAAAACACTTTCAAAGTGGAGTAATGTTAACATCAACTTCATTAAAGTGCCACATTGCCTCTCATGGCTGTTCATTGGAAAATGTTTCCAAAAAAGAATCAAAGCTAACTAGAAAATTAATAAAAGGGAAAAAAATCTCAAATTTGCAATGCAACTGCATACCCTTGTGCATGGCAGGCAGCCAGACAGGCTTATTGGCAATATCAAAGTCATTAACAAAGAAAACACATTAAATTGTTTAGCAATGTGGAGAGACAGGACCATCTGCTGACCTGAAATGCTGTCCAACCTGCATTTGTAAACCAGATTTAATAAGGATTTATCCCTAAAAATTGCCAACTGAAGCCAAAATTCATTTCAGAAGTTAATGCCTTACTAAAAACTGCTGTGGCAAAACATTAGGATATCTCGGGTGTTAGAAACAGGGGAGGGGAGATAAACTAAAACTCCCAATTCCCTTCCCTTCCCGCCCATAATTAGTGTAGTTTTGGAGAGGGAGGTATGTGTGTCTCCTCGAGTTATGTGTCAATTTGAATAACGGCAGCCACCTTTTGTGGATTAAAATAAAGAGGATTATTTATTCATGCACTCACCCCAAAAGTCTAAATGGTGTGTCCATAAGACCATAAGATATAGGAGCAGAATAAGGCCATTTGGCCCATCAATTACTCAGCATTCATATACACACAGAAAAGGTTCAGTTAAGGAAAACAGTACACTTTTTATAAAGCAAAAGAATAGGTCATAGTTCATGTATTAGGCTTGTAGTAGAACAATTGCTGTGAGCCCAATAATGGGAATCTTTTTTCACTCTTGAATTGTAATCTAGATGGGTTCCAATAGCTGGAGTCAGATATCTCAATTGTTGCAGGATTTCCTCAAAGAGATGAATGCTCAGAGATCACAAAGCTTGCAGATTTTTTAAACAGGACGTTAAATTTAATTACAGTTAGACTTGGGAGTTTTGGAAATCAGGTTGGGAGGCTCTTTTAAGATGCATGACCTCCAGGTTCTTAAAAGCAAAGATGGCACATATTTTTGCTGTAGCTGCTGTCTCTTTGTGTGTCTTCTGTGGGCTGCCCAAGTCATACTGGGTCTTCAGATAAAAACCTTGTCGTTTCCAACCAGTTTCAGTTACATGATCAATACTGGCGCTATCCACCTGCAATGGCTTAGCTACAAGCCTTTGCTATACAATGCAGATAATGGATGGACTCGTCACACTTCTTCAGGATGAATTGGTTTCTGCCCAGCCCTTTCTGTTAGGGGACCAACTCAGAGACATGACTGAGCTTGTGTTTTGGACAAATCCCCAAACAAAAGCAAGTTTGAATACCACAGTTATTATTCCTCTTAAAACATCCATTCCTGGGGGAGCTCCCTATCTGGGATGATGCAATTAGTAATTTTCTGTGAACTTCAAATAGTCTGTGTTGAAGTTGCTCAGGTCACATGCATCTTAGCAGCCAATTTAGCAGAACATCAGTGTCCATTTTAAATAAAACATCGTCCCAAAAACTTCCTTCTGAACACAGAGTCCATATTTAAAGTTATGTAACATGCTTTTTCTAAGTATAATATTAGGACTGTCATTAGACTGGTTCCTGGGATTGAGAGAATTTCAAAAATTCTTTCATGGGATGTTGGGTGTCATTGCCAAGATCAATATTTGCTGCCCATTCTGAATTGCCCTCAAATTGAATAGCTTGCTAGGCCATTTCAGAGGGCAGTTTAGAATCCACCACAATGCTGTGGGTTCAGAGTCCCACGCAAACGGATGGCAGTATACCTTCCTTAAAAAACGCTAGTGAATCAGATGGGGTTTTTTTTAATAATAATTAGCTACATTGCACCATGACTAAAAATATTTTTGTGTTCCAGATTTATTAATTAAATTCAAATTCCACGAGCTGCCATGGTGGGATTTGAACCTTTGGCCAACGAGAATATTTCTAGGCCTATAATTTACTGGTCCACTGACATTACCACTTTGCCATCATAAGCTCACTGTCCTATGAGGAAAGAGTGAATGGGCTAGGCCCAGAGGTGATTTAATTTGAGCACACAAAATTCTTAAGTGACTTTGACAAGTTAAACGCTGAGAAAATGTTTCCCTGGTTGGGGAATCTAGAACCCAGATCTACAGTCTCACAGTAAGGCGTCAGCCATTAAACTGAGACAAGGAGAAATTTCTTCACTCAAAGGCTTGTGAAGTTTTGGAATTTCTTTCTTCAGAGCGATGTATTTGCTTGGCCATTGAATATAGTCACGATAGAGGTCCATAGATCTTCGGACACGAAGAGAACTTAAGGGGTATGAGGATAGTGCAGGAAAATGGAATTGGAGTAGAAGATGAACCAAGAACAAATTGAATGGTGGAGCAAGTTCACAGGATTAAATGGCCTACAGCAGCCGCTATTTCTTGTGGTTTGTATTTCAACTGCCTTGGCCCTATTGTCTGGAAGTTGCTTTATGCACTTCTCCATTTTTCAAATCTTGATCAGGTTTCTTTTCAACATGATTCCCTTCACTACTTTCAACTCTCACTCTATAGCTCAAGCCACCAGCTTACACAAAGACAAATTGCTCTGTATGAAAACAAGGTAGATATTATCAAAGATTACTAAAAATTAAACTGGGCACACAGCATCAGAAAGATGATGTATTAGTAATTCAGAAACCTGGATCAATAATTCAAAGATATGTGTCCAGATTTCACCACAACAGCTTGGGAATTTAAATTCAGTTAAAAGAAATCTAGAATAACAAGATGGTGTCAGTAATGGCGACTACGAAGCTACTAAATTTTTCTAAAAGCCCATTTGGTTCATCGATGTCCTATAGGAAGGGATACTGCCATCGGTACTGAGTCTGGCATATGTGCAATTCCAGGCCCACAGTAATATGATTGGCTCCCAACCATCCTCCAAAACGTCTGAGCAAAGCCACTCCATTATTTCAAACTATTACAATATAATGCAAGAATAAAACTGAACAGATCACTTGGCTTCAAACTAGGCATCTGATTCATTTGGTATGGGAACTTCAACAGTGCCTTCCAAAGCAGGGATCTCCACTTTCCTGTAGAATAAAAGCATAAGGCACATGGGAATACCGCAAGCTGCAAATTCACCTTTCAAGTCACACACCATCGTCACTCGGTCAAAATCCTGGAACTCCTTCCCCAACAACACTATGGTATACCTTCATCAAACAAAGTTCAAACACTTAGTTTTAAAGTTTATTCATTAGTGTCACAAGTAGGTTCACAGTGAAAATCGTTTAGTTGCTACAGTCCAGCACCTGTTCAGGTACACTGAGGGAGAATTTAGCATGGCCAATGCATCTAACCAGCACGTCTTTCGGAATGTGGGAGGAAGCCAGAGCACCCAGAAGAAACTCACACAGACGCAGGGAGAACATGCAAACTCCACACAGACAGTGACCGAAGCTGGGAATTGAACCCGGGTCCCTTGCATTGTGAGGCAGCAGTGTTAACCGCTATGCCACCGTGCAATCCAATTGTTTCAAAGCATTACAAATGTTTAAGGCAGCAGCTCACCACTGCCTTCAAGGGTAATTAAGGATGGGCAATAATTGTTGGTCTTGCCTATGGTGCCAATATAGCATGAATGAATAAAGCAAAAATAAAGTCAAATTTTCCACTATAGTTTCATAAACTCACTTAATAAAGAGTGTGGTTACACAGCTTTATCATATCTATTTGTAAAGATAATGCATTGGATTGCCTTGCTTGTATTACCCTCTAATCCTCAGCGAGCCACTATGTAGGTCAACAAAATATTTAAAAATTGAAGAATGATTGCTCACCTCTGGTCCAATAATAACTAAATAAACCCGTGGTTCTTTCTTATGCCAGGCTTTAAAACAAAACAAAACAAAGGATTTTTTAAAATCAGCTGAAACACAGCCGAGAACATGATGCACTGCATGATTTCACAAATTCAGCTTTACAGTAAGATTGATCTATGTCTGCCATGGATTTTGTCCATACTTCAGCTGCATTTAATTCACTGCAATTACACACTCTCTCATTCAAACATCTGAAGGAATTAGATAAATTTGAACCCCAACATTATGCTTGAAATCGTCATTAACTTTAGAAAAAGAGGTCACAGGTTGAATCTCAGAAGGAGGAAAGCATGTAGATAGTTTAAAATGTAATTAGTTTACCCAACAGATGGCAAATGCATAGATTAGAATGCTCAGAAAAATAGCACTGGCAGATAGTATGGGAAAAGAAAGTAAAGTTGGAATTAGACAGATATTTGAGAAAATGCTTATAAGAGTATTATATAAGAACAAAGAAAATTACAGCACAGGAACTGACCGTTTGGCCCTCCAAGCCTGCACCAACCATGCTGCCTGACTCAACTAAAACCCCCCTATCTTTCCGGCAACCAAGTCCCGCCATTCCCATCCTATTCAAGTATTTGTTAAGGCACCCCTTAAAAGTCACTACTGATCTGCTTCCACGACCTTCCCTGGCAGCGAGTTCCAGGAACCCACCAACCTCCGTAAAAAACTTGCCTCGTACATCTCCTTTAAACCTTGCCCCTTAAATCTATGCACCCTAGCAGTTGATTCTTCCACCCTGGGAAAAAGCTCCTGACTATCCACTCTGTCCATGCCTCTCATAATCTTGGAGATTTCTATCAGGTCGTTCCTCAACCTCCGTCACTTCAGTGAGAACAAACCAAGTTTTTCCAACCTTTCCTCGTAACTAGTGTCCTCCGTACCAGGTAACATCCTGGTAAATCTTTTCTGTACCTTCTCTAAAGGTTCCACATCCTTCTGGTAGTATGGCGAACAGAATCGAACACTATGTTCCAAGTGCGGCCTAAGGTCCTATAAAACTGTAACATAACTTGCCAATTTTTAAACTCAATGCCCCGGCCGATGAAGGCAAGCATGCTATATGCCTTCTTGACTACTTTCTCCATGTGCGTTGCCACTTTCAGTGACCTATGTATATGTACACCCATATCCCCCTGCCTATCAATACTCTTACGGGTTCTGCCATTTACCATATACTTTCACTCTGTATTAGACCTTCCAAAATGCATTATCTCACATTTGTCTGGATTAAACTCCATTGGCTATCTCTCTGCCCAAGTCTTCAATCGATCTATATCCTGCTGTATCCTTTGATGGTCCTCATTGCTATCAGCAAATCCACCAACCTTTGTGTCGTCCACAAACTTACTAATCAAACCAGTTACATTTTCTTCCAAATCATTTATATATATTTCAAACTGCAAAGGTCTCAGCACTGATCCCTGAGGATTGCCACTTGTCACAGCCCTCCTTTCAGAAGCACATCCTTCCACCGCTACCCTCTCACTTCTATGACCCAGCCAGTTCTGTATCCACCTTGCCAGCTCACCTCTGATACCATGTGACTTCATCTTCTGCACTAGTCTGCCATGAGGGACCTTGTCCAAGGTCTTACTGAAGTCCATGTAGACACATGGACTTCAGTACCCTCATCAATCATCTTCGTCACTTCTTCGAAAAATTGATTAAGTTAGTGAGACACAGCCTCCCCGTCACAAAACCAAGTCTCTTGCTAATACATCCACTTATTTCCAAGTGGGAGGAAATCCTGTCTTGAAGAATCCTCTCTAATAATTCTCCTACACCGAGGTGGCCTGTAATTACTTGGATTATTCTTGCTACCCTTCTTGAACAAAGGAACAACATTAGCTATTCTCCAATTCTCTAAGACCTCCCCTGTAGCCAGTGAGGATATAAAGATTTTGCTCAAGGCCCCAGCAATTTCCTCCCTGGCCTCTCTCAGTATTCTGGGGTATATCCCATCAGGCCCTGGGGACTTGTCTACCTTAATGTTTTTCAAGAACCCCAGTACCTGCTCCTTTTTAATCTCAACATGACTCCAACTATCCATACAGACTGGCCAGGATAGACTGTCGAATCATTAATGCCCTGTATTTACATTCTGAACGCTTTTTAAACTGCAACCTTTTCACCCTGTAGTCTACCTTATGATTGTTAATGGTCACACAACAAAAACTGTACTCATAACCAATGTAACTTGAATTAGCTGAACTATTTTCAATTTTTTTTAGATGAAATGCTTCTGACAGTGAATTTTGTCACTATAAAGATTGATATAGGTTTCCATATAAACTTTTAAAAAAAACTTGCATCCAAAATTCTGGGCCATATACAAAGATAGTCACTAATAAATAGGGAATTCAGGAGAAGCCTCATAACCCAGACCATATTTACAATGTGGTGAATTTCACAGATGCTCAAGAAGAAGCTAGACAAACCCGTGTGGGAGCAAGGAAAGGTAGGACAGCCGTTAGGGTTAGGCGAAGGTCGGGTGGGAGGATGTTCCCATGGTTAGTCAAAATGGCTGTTTCTGTGTTGCACATTTTTGTAAAAAGCCGATTAGAAGATACATATATACAATATAAAGATACTGACTTCTTAAATAAGTTTCTTTGTGCTTTTAACTTTAAATGAGACTCATTAACAGCCATTAATTGCATACCTTACAAGTTCCTTCACAGAAGGAATGTCTAGTTGGAAAAGATAAAACGTTTTATCAACAGTTATTAATGACAAAGCATTGTTAATGTTTTGGTAGAAATGTCTACATAAGTGCAGAAGTTATTTGGCTTAAAATCTCATTAGTACATTAAAAAAACTGATTAAACTGAATTATATTTCAGTAAGTTGCAACAACTAAGCATCCAAAAATAGTATTCTTGGTTGAATTAATTATATTTATTATAGTAGGTAAGGTTTCTAGAGTTTACAAGGTCTTTCTTCAGTCATAAATTACGCTTGCAGAAAGTAATGAGCTTTCAATTAACAAAAGTCATTAATAAAAGGATCAACAATTCATTGCAGAATGCACATGTCCGAGAGGTAAAGAGAATATCATTATAAACGCAATTACATAGAGGTCAACAAATTTAATATATTAGGTTAATGAGATCTATTTTGAATACCTGAAAAAGCATCCACTAAAAAGAGGGGATCTTTGACTCGCCGAAGTCCACACACCAAAAGGAAGATGTACGGGTCAATGTTCTTGCACTGAATTCCTGTAACCATTATATGATAAAATAGACAGGTTGTTTTTTTTGCTTTCAAGTACAAAATAATGCCAAGTAATCCTTTCAATTTGATACGGATCCAACTTTTATTAATATAATATTTCCATTATCACAGTTTGCAAAGAATAAAGCTTTAAAATCTAAGCAATCTAATTTCATGTTGTTGTTCTGGTGGACAAGAAAAGCATTTCCACAGCATTCCACATTTTATTTTATGATGTGGAAATGCCGACGTTGGACTGGGATGGGCACACTATGAAGTTTCACAACACCAGGTTAAAGTCCAACAGGTTTATTTGGAATCACGAGCTTTCGGAGTGCTGCTCCTTCCTCAGGGGTTCGTTTTAAGCAGTTGATTATTTATTAACTATTAACTCAAGAATGTCACATTTTATTTTTGAAATAGAAAGTTGGTTATTTGAAGAGACTGGAAAAACTTGGTTTGTTTTCACTTAAATATCAGAGGCTGAGGTGCGATCTAATGGAAGTTTACAAAATTGAGAGAGGCATGGATAGAATGGATACTTGGGAGTCTTTTTCTCAGGGTAGAAATGTCAATTACTAGGGTACACAGGTTTAAGGTAAAAGGGAGCAGTTTAAAGGAGATGTGAGAGGCAAGTTTTTTTTACACAGAGGGCAGTAAGTGCTTGGAACACACTGTCAAAGGAGGTGTTAGAAGCAGATACCTCTTGAAAATTGCTGTTGTATCTTGACAGATACATGAATAGGCAGGGAACAGAGGGATATGGACCATGTAGGGGCAAAAGATCTCAAGTTCAGAAAGGCGTCATATGTCGGTGCAAGCTTGCTGGGCCGAAGGGCCTGTCCTTGGGCTGTACTGTTCTTTGTTCTTAAGTTTCAGCATTTCAGCAGGATCAATTAAAGCAAATGATTTTCTGGCAATGAGGTTTTAAAGCTTGCATTGATCCAAGTTCTGTTCCTGGGCTTGCTCTCTCCTAATGAGAGATTACTTCATGCACATGTTTCCCATAGAGCAATTTACAAACATTTCCTTTTTGTCATCTGCAATTTGAAACTGCAGGAACTATTCCCATCGTTGGTCAATAAAACGACAGGTGAAAATAATCCTCTTTTCTACCGGCAAACTCCAAATCTGGAGAGCACATGTTTTAAAAACGAAGTGAACTAGAGAATGATATAGTAACCATGCCAGCACATGATGAAGTAGTTCTGTAGGGGGAGGTTAAATTTAGTGCATCATGGCAGAATAATTGGCTATTATATGCAGCACTGCAAAATCCTATTTAATTCACTATCTAAAATGATGGGACAGCTTGCTAACTTCTACCAACTGGATATCTTGAGGTTCTGGATCATGGTTTATTTTTACCCCAACAAATTAAGGCAGATTTTTTTAACATTCATGTGTAAAGTAACATTTTTGAATGAGTTACCCATGATTTCCTCAATAACTCAATCATGGGGTTTAACTAAAGTAGAAATTATTTGAGTTTTGATCTCATCTCAAGATGATAGCTGAATATCAATTGGATGATGGTTTTCTAATATACTGTTATTGAATCAATATAACACAATGTGATCCACAGTGATAAGAATGGAGAAGCGAGTTTTAATGAAGGCTCCACAATCAAAGCATTCACTCATGTTTTCTTTTGATAGGTAATAACAAGCTTGCCATGTATTTTCACATTTTCTTTCATACTGCACTTTTCTATAACCATTAATTTTGATAAATTAATAGTTCAAAATGGTTACAAATGAGGACACTTCATTCATCACTTCACTTAATTTTATTGGGTTAAATGTGCACATAGGACCATTGAAATCCTCCTTACTCAGTTAAGTGGGTGGCACAGTGATTAGCATTGCTGCTTCACAGTGTCAGGGACCCAAGTTCAATTCTGGCTTTGGGTCACTGTGTGGAGTTTGCACATTCTCCCTAGGTCTGTGTGGGTTTCCTCCAGGTGCTCCGGCTTTCTCTCAAAGATGTGCAGGTTAGGTTGATCGACCATGCTAAATTGTCCCTCGGTGTCAGGGGGACTTGTGGGGTAAGTGTGTGGGATTATAGGGATAGAGCCTGGGTGGCCGGTGCAGGGTCGAATGGGTTAAATGACCTTCTCCTACACTGTAGGAATTCTATGATTCTAAATCTGAGGGATGCCATCAAATTACCCTGACCTGTCTCACCCCCCACCCTCTTGTCAAAGTGTGATTATTAACATTCACAGAATTGCTCCAACAACATCTTAAAAGCATCAATGTATTCTCCCAGAAGTATCGTGAAAACGTATTTTAGGAACTTCACAAATTCAAGGATATATTAAATTGAAACATTGATTTCAGAAACCATAAAGGGAAAAGGAAAACAGTGGTTAGAACTTGGAATAAATTTGATTTGATGAGTATATATATAGTATATATGAAGCTGATGCAAGCCACTGATAATGGTTAGATTACTGTGCCACTGGGGCAAAAAAGAAGAACAACAGATTGGGTTTGATGATAAGACAAATGAGAACAGACATTCTGACCATAAAATCAATCTGCATTAAATAAATAACTTGTTACCTATTGGCAGCTTAAAAATTAACAGTAGCATATTGATGAACACAGTAAAGCTACTCAAAAGACTAGTTGGACTAGGTGTTCTATGGTATTGCTCAAGACAGTAACTACCTTTCTGTTGATTTATTCTTCATCTCCCTGTCTTTCACTCTGCCTTTATGTTAGACAGAAAAAGTTTAACTCCTGGATAATGACATAAACCCTTCCCCCCGACTTCACTCCTGACAATTCCTCACCATGCTCACAACCATACTACCCACTCAACCACCTGTCACCAGATCCAACTACCACCCTACTCACCTGACAACCTACCTACTTCCCTCACCCACTCTACCAGTTCACCCATTCATCCACTCACTCAAGAACCCATTCACTGACATTCATACTGGACATTTGAACTTACCTTATGGCAGCTGGTACTATAAAATAGAGGGTGTGTTCTATCTTCCCCTTATTCAATGGCATTGTGATGGAATTCTTGGAAGAACGTTCTGTTCCCCTATTCTGCAGCACTATGATGGAGTTCTCAGGAAGTACCCTCAGTCCCACTTGTCTGGGAAAGCCAAGCTTGGAAAACCAGGCCAGAAATGCTGAGCAGTGTTACGGTGGGGAAAACTAAGTGGTGCAGCAATCGGACAATCAGTGCTGCTTCTCAGAGGATCCGGGCCCATGCAACCCGTATGATTAGTCACAGTTTTAAGGCCCACAAAAGTTTAAAGACCACACATAGCATTCTCAATTTTTCTGTCTTGGATGTGAATTTGTCACCAAGCAACAACAGACTCCATCCCATGTTTAGTTAAAACTTCACAATATTATTCACACTAAAGTCAGAACTTTTAGGACCATATTAGGCAACATGAAATTCCTACATCAAATAAAAAGACACATCCTGATTAACAATGCAATCAATAAATCATACCTGAATTTTGAAGAAATTCTATCCATTTGAATTTTGCACAAGGCTTGGTCGCAACACCTACAGTCCGTTATCAGGAGAGAAGGAATGAAAAGAGCAGACAATTCAACAAACATTCGAACGGTTCATCGTAATTACTTTCTCTTCACATCCCCTTCCTTAATTTGGATAGATCTCTTTACACAGATCCAACAGATTATCCCTTTAATCGTGAATGCCTTTATACTACTTTGAAAAGAAAATGGTTATATAATCTAGAGAGATGAGTGACAAACAACAAAATAAATTATTCTGGTAGTTAGTTCCAGCAGAGATGGTTTTCTAATGATCAGGTTTGAAATCTGGATTTCCTTCTTTGCATTGTCAGATTTAATTACAAGCCGGCAGAATTGATATCATCACACAAAAGCTCACCCTCTCAGTGGGCAATTATGGGGAGCAATGTGTGGGTGTAATGGAATCACAATTTCAGATTCTCGTACCCTCATGAAGGGAGCAGAAAGCACCATCGGATGAGGGCAAAAACGTAAGAAACTGTGTGAGGTTAAGGCAAAAGAAGAATTCTTTTCAGGAAGATGGTAATATATTGCATTGCTTTTTGTGGCGCAACAAAAAAAATCTATTTCCAAGAGGATAAACAGAACCTAAGGAGGTAACTTTCAACTGGGATTGCATATTGGATATTCAGATACACACTATTTCCCAAAACTTAAGTCATCTTGCTATGATGCAGTACACAGTGCTTGCTTGAATTTCCAATGTGTGCTTCTGGTGGAGAAAGCTCCCCGTTGGGAATGCAAAGAAAAAGCATGCATTTATTCAAAAGTACCACAACAGAGAACATTTAAGGGAAGTCATTCCTTTGATAAAGGAGGGTCATCAACTAATTTACAAGTGCTGTTGACGAGACTGATTTCCCAGTCCAGTGAAGTGATTTTCAATTCACGGTGGGTAGTAGATTAGTTGTTCGTGTTGCCACCAGTTACTGAAAACATGCAAGATGTTCTGATATACCCTAACCCTTGACCTGATTTGGTTTCATCTTTTCTTCAAAACATAATGTCTTTCTTATTAAAAAACCTAATAGACTAAATCATTGTTGGAAATTACAGTCAGGCACAATGTTAAAGATATTACTGCTGATGGGAGTTAGTTTATATATTTAGCTCGAGTTTGGGGCAGTTATAATAGTTTGAAAACATACAGAAGTGTTATCATGCAGCGTTGAATACAAATGCTGAGAAAATGACCAAACATTATTGTGCAAATTGCTACAATTTATTTTTGTCTACCACAGATTCTATTCAGTTTAAAATAAATACTTAACACTCCTGCTAAGATAATTGGAAAAATTAGTTTCAATTGAATGTTGCCCACATCACCGAACTCTATTTGGACATCAACAAGTATTTGCTTGGGGAATCCCACAGTTCAATGCCAACTAAGTCAGGCTATTTAAATAGTCCAATATCCACATGGTCCACTAAACAGACCTAAGTCACCATTTTCAGTCCGAGACAAGCTCTGTTTCTTTGACATTGTTTTTGTTCTCCTCCGGACAATAGAATAGACCCTGATTTATCAGCACAGCTCGCCCGAGGTGCATTAGATCGCACGCGATGCCAATGGGGATTGCAGTTCTGTGAGCCTCGCCTGCCTCAATTTTGTGACGGATGTGCTGGCAAAATCAGGGCCAATATCAGAGAGAACTAGACCATTTACACCATGTTCGGATCTCATATTCTTTCCATTAAAAAATCCACTTGCTTCTTTTGCCTCTTGCGCAACCCATTGCTCCTTCAATTCCTTCACACTTGAAACTCTTGTAGATGTATTTGTCACCTCTAGAACTGACTACCCCAATGCTCTCCATTCTGGACATCACCTTCCAAAACCTTGAACTTGTCGAAAGCTATGTTACACATTCTACCTTGAGCCAAATCAAGTTCAATGCTTTGGGAGTTGAAGGATAAGGGTCCTCCATAACTTTCTTCAGATTTCTCTGTGACTTAGTTCTTTCCTTGCATTTTCCTTCAGTCATATAGTACACTCCCTTAAAATCCAGTCCTTCCTTTAAATCCAGTCTTTTGTGCATTTGTCTTCTCATTGTTCCACTTTTTGTGAAGTCTTGAGCCACCTCCTACTTTATGGAAATCGCTCCATAAAATCTCTGCAGTTCTGCTCTTTAAAAACATCTCAAAACCACCTTTCAATGAAACAGTCATTCACTTGACACCCCCATCTCCAAGCTGTCTTTTTTTCCCTCTTGGAGAGCCATGGGATATTTTTTACATTAAAGGTGAACTGCAGGTAACAGCAACTTGGTGATTTAGAAGTGTAATCCATCGTTCTACCACAAATTAGTCACAGTAATAAGATATTGGATTAACGCCATGCAACTCATTCCCTTTTCAGAATTGCTTTAGATTTTTGGTCATTGGCTTGGGACTGATTGCAGACAATGCAGGGGGCAAATGCTGAAGAGGTTTTCTTCCTGGATACACGGCCCACATTGCACAATATCCTTGGGGAGCGTTGGATTGTACCTTAAAGGCTGCACAATTGAATTTCCAATGTGAATCTTACTTTCCAGAATATCATGCTGAAGGAAGGGAAACACCAGGAGAGTGTAAGGAAGGCTAGACTGATCACACAGTGCTAGAGGAGAAGCAGACTCTATGGCAAAACCAGTTGAGAAGGCAACATCCACCCAGGTCCATATTCTGAGACCTTTCTCAAGATCCTTGTCTTAAGAAGTTTCAGTCATGAAGTGTTGAAGGAGCTTTGCACATTGCTGCAGCTAGATCTGCAACAATTATGGTGAGCTTAACTTACAATAGAGAAAGGGATGAAACAAACTTGTATGCCACAGGTTGATTTCAGGGGTCACAACAGGATGATGACAGATATCCTGAAGGATGTCAAAATGGCTGGTGATGATGACACTGCTGATTTGAAGACCAGGTCCATACAGAAAACAAAAGCAGATGCAGTGCTGAGTGCTGCAAAGCTACTGAGATTCAGACCCATTCGAGGTACACCTGCAGATGCAAAGAGCAGTATCTTTTGGAAGTTGCAGACAATCAATAATCTGCCTTCCCTCACTACCTTCAGTTGCACCTCATAGCTAACTGTGATATTATAATATTGAACCTCAACATCAGTACATTATCAGCTTCCCACCATCCTATAAGAAAAGCAAACACTAAGTGATTTCTTACTGTTTCTAAACATGTTCTAAACAACGGTCCTCCACTGTTGCTGGGCCAAACACCTGGAACTCCCTCCCAAACAGCACTGTGGATGTACCTACCACATACTGCAATGATTCAAGAATCAGCATACTAGCTCCATCTCAAGGGTAATTAGGGATGGGTAACAAATTCTAGCCTAGCCCGTGTTGCCCACATCGCATGAAGGAATGGAAATAAAAAAGTTAACCAGTTTTAGCACATAAAATTCTGTCCCACTGTAAGGACATTTCTTTGCCCTATTCTAACACTTGCAGATACCACTGAGAGTCTATGTAGAGACGTAGATGGCTACTGTAAAATATTATCATAGATCATGGTAAATAAATCAAGCTTTAATGCACAGAAAAATACCTTTGAAAACAGTGATTGACTAATACTCTGATTATAATGTGTGAACCACAGCTGTAGGTGTAGGTAGTCGTCATTTTGAAAGGTGTGAAAAGAAAACACTGGTATTTTACATTAAATCAATGTGACATGTTTTATTGAGCGAATTAATTCTGCAAGGATATCTTTGACAGCACAAATCATTTTAAAAACCATTTCATCCATTTTGCCAATGTGCCACAACTGGTACCTGTGTTTTTGCTGCTACGTGAAGAATTGCTGAAAACGGTCATTTTGGTCCTGAGGTCTCTGGTAGTTTATGATTCACCTCAGTCTTCTGCTGCAACATTAGATATTTTTGTTCTATAAAACTGGATAAACCAGCTAGCTGTTGCTGTGAAATTTTTGCCAGACCCAGGCGTTTGATTTTACCCACCTAAGTGTTCATATATACACATTTTTTCTGGTGACGATGCACCCATTCTGACAATTTGAGGATCCGTCTGATACACGTTTCTCAGGATTAGGCAAGTGGTTGGTCCTTGTTCTAATGGAACATTTGGTCTTGGGCACCTGCTTCAGAGCAGATTTCTTCTTCCGTTTTTGCACCAGTTTCTCACTAACACTGAAGTTCCTTGCTGCGGCACAGTTATTTTATGAGTTAGCAAATGTTATGACTTTTATCTTGAAACCAGCTTTATACTTCATTATTTTTGCCTGAGGATCCATTTCTGTTCTTTGTTCACCACACATTAGTTTGCTCTGTTTAGGTGCGTATTAAACCTTCTCACTTTTTTTGGCAATACAGCCCGTACTGCCTGCTTGACGCCATGTGCCGCAGACTTATAGGGTGAATAAAACATTTGAGGTAAAAAATTGAAGCCGATTCTGGCTGAGCATATAGCATTTCTTAGCAGAAAAATGTGGTTGATTTATATGCTAAACATGAATTTTGGCCCTGAGAAAATGAGTAGTTGCGTACGCACTGAGATATAGTCTGAAAGTCTATGGTAGGCAACTGCCCAGGAATACCTGGGGCCCAGAATCATTGCAGGGGGAATAATTATATTGACTGGCAAATGAGTGGCACTTCAAGACTACAGACAAAGTGTGCCTTAATCAAACAGCATTTGCAGTATGGTAATGGCACATTATTTAATCTTAAATATTCACACATCCACAAGCAGGCATTGCTATAGTGAACAAAACCATTTAGCTGAAGAACCTGAACACGGAAAGGTTTTTAATCCAAACAAAAGCATTGCATAAATCTAACGAGGAAGTATCACATTTTGTTCTTTTTTCCCCATCCACAAATGCAGTTGGGTGAATTAGCAAAATTAACCTTCATTCTAGTTATCAAGGTCTTCAGAATAAATCCATTCAAAGATGATATTTAGCACCATTACTGCTGCAGCCATTGATCTCATTTGTATTTGTTGCACTGATATAGCATTCATAGGGAACTGTAAGCATGTCAACTCACAGTGACACACTCAAGTGAAAGGATTATAAAGAACTAGAGTAACAAAAGCACTGCAATAACAACAGTTGTTGTTAATGATAACCAAATGTAATCAAATTTAATTTCTCAAATGCTTTGACAAGACATGACAGTTTTTTTTTAAGGGAGGTAATTTTAAGCCCACTAAAAATCACAGAGTGGGATACTGTCTTTTGCTCTCTGAGAGATGCGCTGAATTTATATTTGACACTGTGGATAACCTTTAGTCCTGAAGAAGCTGAGTGGAACATGCAAAGTACTTCACGCAAAAAAAAAGCCCACATACTTATATGGTGGATAAAACTTTTAAATTGAAAAAAGCTTCAACAAGACATGATGCAAAAGCAATGAAGTTCAGAGCACTCTCCTGAAAAAGCCAACAATCCTGGAAATGAAGCAGTTTCTACACCTTACCTTGAGGCTGCACATGAATCTTACTGCTGGCGAATGGCTTAAAAATAGAAAACAAAATACAAGATAAATAATATTTCCAAAAATACATCTGAAAAAGCTGGCAAAAAAACAAGCATACAAAAGGATGTAAGTGCTGCTTTTTTATATACATGTATACAGTACAGAAAAGGAGGTTTGACTCACCTCCTAGTCTAAAATAGCACAAAACGCATGAGAAAAATTGCAGTGGGCTTGTTTAGAGCTTTGTTAGATGCAATACAATAAATTAGGGCATACTCAGTCTTCTGAGGACTACCCTTAACTTGGTAAATGACAACCAAATACAATTACCTGAATTAGCCTTAACTAATCATGTACAGTTCCAACTTCAAAACCCCTCCAGATGCACTGAGTAATAATATTAAAAGAATTTTAAAATTTGTCCTTTTCAAAATGCACCTTTCATTATTGTTGCAGCCACAAGACAGTAAAACAGTTTAAAATCTTAAGATTAAAGTTGACAAGTGCTGAGAAATAATCTTAGCCTACATTCTCTAAATAAACTTTGCTGAAATCCCTTTAGCAATCGATTGCACTAAATGTCTGCCATTAACGGAAGAATTTTTTTGTTCCAATTTTCCATCCTTACCCCTCCATTCCTGGTGGGATTCAGCGCCAGAAAAACCTATGATACCTCACCAAAGAAGCTACTTTTCATCTGAGAACAAAGACAGCAAGTGATGAATACCTATTTTACTGTAAAAGATATCACGGCTAAACTCCATCCTCTCCTCACAGAATATTTAACAAGGGTCATTGCAACGAGGAGCCAAAAAAAACATTGTTCTTTGCCATAACATAAGGGATTCAGGTTAATAGCCAGTAAAACCGAAACAAGTCCTAAGGATGCTGGAAATCTGAAATATAAACAGAAAACGTTGGAGATACTCAGCAGGTCTGGCAACAGTGGAGAGAAAAAAAGGTCCTTGCTTCGAAATATTAACGCCGTATCTCCTATTACAGATGCTGCCAGAGCTGCTGTTATTTTCAGCATTTTCTAGCTGCCCTGGTTAAGATCAGTTAACTTTGCGGGAACCAGATTTCAAACCTGCATGGCTTAGAATTGCAATATATGTTGCATTTACCTTTGGGAGGTTATCTAATATGTGTATTTTGGCTCTCAAAGTTAATCTGTAACAATTAGAAATAAAAAAATGTACTTATGACTTTTCAATAAGTTTGGCAGAAGAAAGTTAAATGATATATAATCGCTAACTAAACTGAAAAATCAAGAATTATTTGCTTTCGGATCCTTCATGGAACATACAGTTAGCAGAGACTACTGTAATGTATAGGTTATGTTACTGGACTAGTTAACACAGTGGCCTGAACTAATCTGTCTGGCCTCAATATGACTCCAAACCCACTACAATGTAATTGGCTCTTAATAGGCTTTGGAAGTGACCTAGAAGGTAATATTGTTGTATTAATTGTGACAAAAGATTTCAGCAAGAATCAAATTAAATGGACAATCATGCACCAGACACACACCAAAGACACAACCAGTCAAGGTTCCCTTGCAAAGTCTTTCTCACAATTATTTGAGAACTTGTGTCAAAGCTGGGAGAACTGTCTCACAGACAAATCAAGCAACAGCCTGACGCAGACATACCCACCAAATGGTACCTTACAGCCAATGTCCTAGGTTCCTCTATCACCATTTCTGGTTATGTCCTGTTCCACGGACAACACTGACCCACCAGAGGTGGCAGCAGGAGGGGGGATTGGCCTCAATGTGAAATGTTAGAACATCCAGCAATGTGGAAAATTGTTCAGGTGCATCATGTCCACAAAAAGCAGAATACAAATCCAACCTGACCAAACACCTCCCAATCACCAAAGTGATGGATGGTGTTATGAACAGTGCTATCAACAGCACGTACAAATAAACTGCCCACTGTCCTGGCCAAAACCAAACATCATTCAATTCCAGGCCTCATTGCAGCCTGTATCCAAATATGGACATGAGCTTAATTCCAGATGTGGTGTGACAATGACTGACCTCAACATCAAGGCAGCATTTGACCAAGTGACCCAGGGATGTCTAGTTTTGAGATGCAAGTACTGTTCTGAATCTATCACAATTAACATGGCAGTGGTGCCATGAAGGACAGTATGCTTAGTGTGAAGCGTGAACTTTGGCCCCACTAGGAGTGTAGTGGTGGTCACCAATACTGCCATTGACAGATGTACCTGTGATAGGCAGGCTGGTGAGGGCAAGGTCCAGTACGTTCTTCCCTCTTGTTGGTCCACTCAACAGGCCCAGTCTGATAGAACTATCTGTCAGGATTTGAATAGCTCGGTCTGTAGTGGCAGTGAGTCACTTCAGGTGAAGTCTGCCACCTGAACACTTCTGTCCCATAGCTTCAGACATGACAATTCTTAGTCATTGAATACAACATAAGATTTTCTGTAGACTTTAAATTCTGGAGAACAGACCTCTGAAAGTACGCATGGATGATGTTTACTTGTTGTGAAATGGAAATGAGCTATGAATATGCTAAAACTGCCTCTTGTAATGACATAATCATTGCAGTGCCTGGCGACAGATATATTCACATTACATTCAAGTCGTTATTTTTGCTATATTCTAGCCACATTATTTACTCTTGCTTCTGGTGTGCTGTAAAATACAATTTGATATTCTGCTTAAATAAGCAGAATAAAATATCTACTCCAGTTCCTCAAAGCTTTAATATCAATACCGAAGCTTCTATTCCACTCATTACTTGCAATACCTGAAACAAGCACACATAACTGTCAATTTAAAACGCCACTTAAACTGGAAAATTTTCTAACTAACTGGAGTCAGCAGGTTAATATTCTTGTTAGTTTGTTCAGTCTTCACAATCCATAATACGTTGACAGGGAAAATATTATAAGTCTGTGGAGGCAGTGGCAACATAATTAAAAATGGCTCCTGTTTCTTGTGGCTGAAGGCACTGGGAAAAAAAGACAATAGCTTTTTGGCTTTGGATTATTACCTAGTGACCTGGACTTCAGGAGTTAGGAGGGGAGATTATGCAAATTAGATCTAATTTTCTCTAGAATTTAGAAGGGTAAGGGGTGACCTGATCCAAGTTTTCATGGTATTAACAGGAAAAGACAGGGTAAATAAAGATAAACTACTTCCACTGGTTGGAGTTTTTAGAACTAGGGGGCATTGTCTAAAAACTGTTTTTAGACTGTTCTGAAGAGATGTTAGGAAGTGCTTCGCAGAATTATAGAATCCATACGGTGCAGATGGAGGCCATTCAGCCTATTAAGCCTACATCAAAAACAATCCCACTCAGATCCTATCCCCGTAACCACACACATTTTACCCTGCTAATACCCCTGACACTACAGTGCACCAACAACAATCCCACCCCATATCCCCATGTATTTACACTGCTAATCTCCCGACCCTAGAGGGCAATTTAGCATGGCCAATCAACCTAACCCGCACATCTTTTGGGCTGTGGGAGGAAACAGGAGCACCCAGAGGAAACCCACGCAGACACAGGGAGAACGTGCAAACTCCACACTGGCAGTCACCCAAGGCCGGAATTGAATTTGGGTCCCTGGCACAGACCACTGTGCCACCCTTATACACAAAGGACGGTAAGAGGTTTGGGACTCTTTTACAAATGGCAATTGATGCTAGATCAGTTGTTAATCTCAAGTCTGAGATTGATCATTTTTGTTATGCAAAGGTATTAAGGGATATGGACCAAAGGCAGGTATATGGAATTAGGCCACACATCAGTCATGATCTCACTGAATGGGTGAACAGTGCTTGAGAGGCTGAATGGCCTACTCCTGTCAGTATGACCCTTGGCGAAAAGTCTGTGCAAAAGGGACACCAAATCAGGATTAGTTCTAATGGCCTGAAATTAAATAATCTGTTACAACTCACTGTCTGTTGTCATACATAGAGAACATGAGATGGTGGTGGTTGGTTACAATTGCCTGTGGAAACTATAGCTCAGAAGGAATCAATGTAGGAAGAGTTGGGGGGGAGGAGTGAAGGAAGGGGGCATGGCTGCCAGAATTCTACAAATAAGGAATTGTGTAAAACTGTATTTGAAAGGAAGGAAAGGGAAATACTTAAATTGACAACACTGGAAGAGCCAACTCCAACCAAATAGGATATTAAGCAGTATTGAAATTATTATTCAATTTTTAAAAATTTATGGGATATGGGCGTTGCCGACCGGCCAGCATTTATTGCCTATCCCTAGTTGCCCTTGGAGGGCAGTTGAGAATCAACCACAATTCTGTGGCTCTGGACTCACACGTAGGCCAGACCAGGTAAGGACGGCAGATTCCCTTCCCTAAAAGGACGTTAGTGAACCAGATGGGTTTTTCCAAAAATCTATACTGGGTTCAGGGTCATCGGTAGATTCTTAATTCCAAATATTTTTTATTGAATTCAAATTCCACCATCTGCCGTGGTGGGATTCGAACCCGGGTCCCCAGAACATTAGCTGAGTTTCTGGATCAATACTCTAGTCACTATCAATATCACTAGGCCAGCACCTCCCCATAATTACTCAAATTTGTTATGCTACTTTTCCTTGGGAGAAAGAATGAATCAGGTTGGACTATTTGGCACAGTGGCCAAATTTTCTGACTGATGGAACCTGCCATAGGAGATGCAGTGAGTCAGCCATTGACCAAGATTCCAACAGCAGGTAAGGCCAGAAAATCCTGGCCAGTGTATCTAATCATAATTGGGGTGGCACAATGGCACAGTGATTAGCACTGTTGCCTCACAGTGCCAGGGACCCAGGTTCAGTTCTGACCTTGGCTGACTGGCTGTGTGGAATTTGCTTGTTTTCTCCGTGTCTGCATGGGTTTCCTCCAGGCAGTCTGGTTTCCTTCCACGGTCGAAAAGATGTGTGGGTTAGCTGGATTGGCCATAATAAATTGCCCCTTGGAGTCAGGGGGACCAGGTAGGGTAGACGCAAGGGGTTATGACGATAGGGCCTGGGTGGGAATGTGGTTGATGTAGACTCGACGGGCTGAATGGCCTCCTTCCACACTGCAGGATTCTATGATTCTTTGATTCATTTAATTATGGGGAATGCATAGAAATGATAATTACCCCAGGTGGTGTATTTGTTCACAAAGATGACAAGGGCACGACAGTCAGCGATCTTACTTGCATCTCATGCAGTTCAACTTAAAAATAATTGTAAGCAACCCAACAGAACAAATAAATACAAATCACGGTTACAGGACGTACCCAATGCTGCTCTGCTGTTTTCTTCAGCTCGTCTGTGAATGCCACCAAAAACCTGACAATTAAAAAGTTTTCAGAAATGGAACATTAAAAAAGGATTCATGAAGACATCATTTCAACATCTTGAACTAAATGGATGCTAGAAATCATAAAAAGTCATGCTTCAAAAACAAAGGTGAGAAAACAGATAGGAAATTTAATTATCAAAACTGCAGAGTTATAGACAGCTCCAGGGGTTATCTTTAATAAAATCCAAATCATCTCCTGGCAGCTGAATGAGACAAAAGTGGCTGAAGGAATTTCTACTGCAATCATGTAAATCTGCTGAGAATGAAGCTGTTTAATCAAAGTGTATGCTGAGCACAGAGCTCCACTAATAAGCCTCCAGTCATAATACCAATGACTTTCTAGCGACTTTAACAAAAATATCCATCACACAACCAGTGGGTGTCAATAGGAAGACACAGAGATAGATACCATCTGTGATGACACATAGATAGATACAATCTGTGATGAACTAAGCCTTTGATAGCTTTGTTAGACCAGGCTAATTATTTCAATAGTTCTCAGTCCCATCAACCAGATCATGACTTTTTAAAAAATAATTACTATTTCCAACAGTACTTTGATGAGACTTGTAATTCAGCATCATATGCATTCATAGCAATGGCACAGAATTGCAACTGCTGAAATAATTTTATTGAAAGAAGATGCAACATTCCGAATGGTAAATTTTATATGTCACAGAAACATTGCTTGCAGATTGCTATTTCCATTAACACAAAGATGCATGGAGACTGAAATGGGACTTCATTTCTGAATGCTATACTCAAATGTGAATTTTCATTAACTTGTCTGTAATAAACAGAGATAGCGTGTAGTTTTGTAGTAATTACATAACTTGTGAATAATATGCTTCGATGCACATTATTGAAGAACTGAAGGAGCAGCTTAAAAGGTTCACAATAACACGTCTGGCAATAACCTAAATAGTCCATTATACCAGTTATGGAGTTCCAGTGAATTCACTGGTAACGAGAACCATTATAAATTAATTACTGAGTAGCTTTAATGCAGCAAATATGTTCCAAGGCACTTCATGTGTGGATAAACAGATGGTGTCCCAAGGAGAGGTTCCATAAATTACGTAAGAAATAAGAGCAGGAGTAAACCATCAGCCACTTACTGAGCCAACTCTGTTATTCAGTATGATCATGGCTGACCTTCCACCTCATCTACATCTCCATGCATTATCCCCGCATCTCTTTATGATCCAAAACTCTGTCATTCGTTGTCTTGAAATATTCCATGAGCATCCATTGACTCCTGGGGTAGCGAATTCCAAAAATCCAAAACCCCTGGAGTGAAGAAACTGCTCCTTTCAGTCTCAAATGGCCAACTTCTTCTTCTAAGACAATGACGCCAAGTTCTAGATTCCTCAGCAGGGGGTACATCCTCCCAGCTTCCATCCTATTAAGCCCTTTAGGGTTTTATACAATCAATAAACCATCTCTTATTATTTTAAATTCTAAGGAAAATAGGCCTAATCTACTCAACCTCTCCTCATAGGACACTTCCCTCATCCCAGAAATCAGTCTAGTGACTCTTTGTTGCAGTTTCTCCAAGACACATATATCCATTATCAGGTAAAACTGCACACAGTAGTCTGGGTGTGGACTCAGCAAGACTCTTTAAAACATTAGTAAGATTGCTTTACTCTTATATTCCACTCTCTATCTAATAAAGGTTAACATTCCATTTGCATTCCTAATTACTTGCTGAACCTGCAAATTAACATTTTGGTGATGTATGTACAATAACACTCCAGGCCCTTCTGAATACCAACATTTCACTACTCCTCACCATTGGAAAAGAACATTGGCTGCGCTATTTTTCCTTCCAAAGTGAACAGTTTCACACTTTGACAATAAATTTCATCTGCCATGTTCTTGCCCACTCACTGGGTGAAATTCACTTGCTCTTATCAGTGGGTTCAATGGTGGGTGAGGGAAAGAATTTGGTGGGTGGCTCAAAAATTGGTTTATTATCAGTGTTAATTTCCTTCAAAATATTCTGCAGGGGTCCTCCATGGCGGATCTGAAAATCCACTGGAGGCCAGCGTGTCACTCATTTTCATCTCGCCAAAGGGACGCAGACGATGGCCTCACCATCCATGCCCAATTCTCCATGGGGCCAATGGAAAACACACTGATGCAAAATGCATTTAGAACAATGCCTGAGGCTGCCTCTGGAGTTCAGGATGGAGACTGATGGCAACCCTGGACGCCAGACCACCACAGAAAGTGGACTTCCCATATTTGGTGTCCTGGAGTGGGTCCATCTTCCAGCCTCAGATTGTTCCTCAAGATGTATCTTCATTTCCAGGAGATCCACCTTCTTTCTTCAGTATTGGTTCAGTGATGTTGACCTCCTTTCCAATATGGCACCCAGATAGGATTGCAGACAATGCATAATTAAGCCAGCCTGCCACAGAATATGGCGCATACATCTGGTTGCATAATGAATAAGTCAAGGTCAGAAGATTTGGCATGTCTCCCCGCCGGCCTCTGTGGCGGGAAGTACTTCATGTTTCTATCCCTCCATGGGACTTAGTCCCAAGATGGAAGAATTCTGCCCACTGCCTATATTCCTTTGCAGCATCTCACAGCTCATTTCCCATCTAACTTTATATTGTCACCAAACCTAGATACTCACTCCCCTCATCTTAGTCATTGTAAAAAGCTAAGGCCCAAGCATGTAGCCTTAGTGTTTTGCTAACAGCCAGAAAATGGTCTGATTATTTCTACTTTGATTTCTGTCAATAACCAATCCTCAATCCATGTTAATATATTAACTTCAAGCACATGAGCCCTAACTTTATGTAATAACTTTTTGTATGGGGCCTTATTGAATGCCAGATTCATATGGCACAGATAGAGGCTGATCAGCCCATCCAGTCTATGCTGTATCTTTGTAATATGTTTTCTGAACATTCACTGGTTCTCTCGTCTACATTGTTTGTTACAGCTTCAAAAAAAGCTCTTAGCAGACTTGTCAAACATGATTTCTCTTCCAGATATGCACATTGACTCTGTCTAACCAGATCGTGATTTTCTAAAAGCTCATTTGCCACATCCCTAATAATAGATTCCTATTTTCTCTCTCCCTCCCTTTACAGGTTACATTTACTATCTTTCAATCCATGGGGATTTTTCTAGAATCCAGCATGCACTACCTCTTTTTAAAATCCTAGGATTCAAGCCATCAGGTCCAGATTTTTCTAAGTCTCATTAATTTCTACATGACTATTTCTTTATTAACAATATATTTTAAGTTCCTCATTTTCACTAAAGCTTTGGTTCACCACAATTTCTGAAAACATTGCCTCTTCCCAAAAGCTTGGGTGACCCATATGTAAATAAAAATTGAAATGCGATGAGCTATGTTGCTTGAATAGCTGGATGTGCTAGTCTTGTCCTGGGACTGCTTGATACCGTAACTAAAATAGGAAGACTTCCATTCTCTAGCACTATTGTCCTTCATTTTGAGCACAAAAAACTATCTTTACCAGGTGTATACAGATAAAAAGAGAGGCATTCAAGATTGATTCACCCACTTACAAACAAAAACATCAAAACTAGCAGCAGGTTCCATGGGTTTTCTTACTGTTGTTAATTCCGATTTACAGGTTCTAAGTTTGTACAATTTACCACCAACTCCCCACAATCCCCTCCCTTCATCACAGGAGAAAATAATTACCTGGATTTCTGCAGGACAGCCCCCATAACTTCACGCTTCTTTTCATCCTTGATATCTTCATTGATATCTGTTCCACCAAATATAGCACCACATGGGACTCTACTGTCTAAAAGAATTGGAATTTTTATTTATTTGCAATCTAATTTCCTTGAACTTCCACTTTACTGCTTCACATTAGTAACATACAATAAGTAAAAGAAATAGTTTCTGGACTTCAGCTAGTTATGCTGATGTGTTATGACACCATTATTCAAAGTGGGAGAAACACAGAGGGAAAGAAGAAACAGGAGGGAAGAGGGAGAAAAAAGAAAGAACCTGAAAACATAAAAGGAGAGGATTAAGGTGGTGAGAGAGAAAGGGAGATGGCAGGAATAGGAGGAACAGTTTTGGAAATCAGTAAATACTCCACTCTTAACCCAAAGGGAAAAATGAAGCTAGCATATATAAAACAATAGGAATACAGAATGATCAATGATGGCACAGTGGTTAGCACTGCTAACCTCACAAGGACCTGGGTTCAATTCACAGCTCGTGTCACTGGCTGTGTGGAGTCTGCATGTGCTCCTCATGTCTGTGTGGGTTTCCTCCAGGTGCTTTGGTTTGTTCCCATAGTCCAAAAGATATGCTGGTTAGGTGCGTTGGCCATGCTAAATTCTCCCTCAGCGTACCCAAACAGGCGCTGGAGTGTGGCGACTAGGGGATTTTCACTGTAACTTCATTGTAGTGTTAATGTAAGCCTACTTATGACACTAATAAATAAATTCTAAACTTAAGCAAATTGAAGGCAGCTGATATGCGTACACAAGACTGAGTGATAAAAAAGTAAGACAAAAGAAAAAATGAAGCTCTGAAAAAGTTAGAAAATATTATTCTGCTTTCACAGGTGGCACAGTGATTAGCACTGCTGCTTCTCAGCTCCAGCGACTTGGGTTCGATTCCTGACTTCGGTCACTGTCTGTGCAGAGCTTGTACATTCTCTGTGTGGGGTTTTCTCCAGTTTCCTCCCACAGTCCAAAGATGTGCAGGTTAGGTTGATTGGACATGCTAAATTAATCTTTAGTGTTCGGGGTTGTGATAGATCAGAGAGGTTAGCAGAGTTACTAAGCGAGGATAGGGCCAGGATGGGATTGGTGTCGGTGCAGACTCGATGGGCCAAATGGCCTCCTTCTGCATTGTAGAGATTCTATGATTCTAGATCTTCACATCAGATATGCAGATACTGAAGTGGTTAAATCATTAAGTACAGCATAGCTCCCTGGGATGCTGCAGCAAAGGTGTTTTTGAACAGTTCCCACACTTACAGATGGACGGCACAAGCAAGCTACACAAGGGATAAGAGGTTGGAAACTCTGATTAACACAAGGTGGTAGCCATGACAGCAGGTGGTGATGTTTGGTTGGTGTAACTCATACAGATGTACCTTGTTAGTTATTAATCATTATAACCAGACAAGCATATAGAGGCTGTAACTGGTAAACCATATTCACCTGACATAATTGAAGTAATCAGAACTATTTGTTGTAACCGGATATCAATGACTTCAGAATAAATGTTTAGTTGTAATTAGTCTATGTAAATTATGTGTAAGCTAACTAAAGGTATAATTGCCACTATCTTGTTTTGTTCTGGGAGCTTGCGAGCCACATGGTTGATGATTAGCTCCCATGTTATACCTTGAAATAAAGGTTAACTATAAAACTCCAAAAGCTTTATCTGGTCACTCAGTGGAGATGAGGGTCAGGGATAGCTGGGCTGTTATTATCTGCCCCAAATTCCCCAATTGGAATACAAGTAGAAAAGATTGTAAAAAGATAAATGGCATTCTGGGTTTTACACAACAGAAAAAATAAAACATGGAACCGACAGTGAATTTGTGGAAAAACATTGGTTTGAGCATTGAACCCAGTTCTGGGCACCCCAATATAGATACAATTAGAGCCACAGAAAGATAAGGCGATGATTTAGCAAAATTATACGCGGAACAAAACATTTCAGCAATGACCGAAAATACTGTTTTATTTCCTCATGAGAACACAATGGATACTATTCTGCTAAAGGGAGAAGACGAAGGAAAATTCTGATAAGGACATAAATAATAGGTGGCCATTTGGGCCCTCAAGCCTGCTCTGTCATTTGTTAAGTTCATGGCCATTCTGACCGTGATTGCTATTTTCTTTTCTATTCCTTTACCTCCCTTTTTGATCAAGATTCTATCAAACTAGACCTTAAAAAATACTCAAGGACCCTACTGGGGAAGAGAATTCCAAAGACTAACCAAGTCTCTGAGAGAAATAAATTCTCCTCATATCTGTCTTAAAACCTTATGTCCCCTAATTCTTGATTCCCCAAGGGGAATAATGGAGGCCTGACCCCAATATTATCCTCCCACCAGCAGTTTCCTGGGAGAAGAAAAAAAAAGTGTTTAGAAAAAGCCAAGGCCAATTGAGGACAATAGGATTTCCAGGAGACAAAAAAAACTACAAGACATCACGCAACATCCCACCAACGCTATCAGACCCCTCCAGATACTCATCCGATTCTCTTTTTATAGTTTGGAGATTAATTACACCCACTATCAGACCTACAGAAAATGCCAAAAAGGTCAATTAATTGCTTGGAAAAGAGAACTTATCCAGTATCTCATCTAGATCAATGCTTAAGGTAACCGTACTCATCCCTTGTTGTCAATAATCAACTTATACATATAATATCATGATGTGGATTGTGTAGTCCTTTCATCATCTTAAATACTTCAATCATGTCCCCACAAAGTTCATCTTTATCTAAATTAAAAAGATCCAGCACTTCACTAAAGACTTCATTAAAGATTTTCAAGCTAGGAATTAACCCTAATGCCTTCCTCGAAACCTTTTTCAGCACGTCCTTTTTCATAAAAGAGATATTAGTAACATAGACATAAAATTTGCTGAGTGACAGGAAACAGAGAGCAGTGGCTAATGTATGTTTTATGGCAGGACGATGGTTTGTCATGGATTTGCAGGGATTGGTATTAGAAACCCTGCTCTATATAAATGACCTTGACCTTGACATACAGGGCACAGTTTCAAAATCTGTAAACGATATAGAACTTGGAAGTATTGGGAACAGTGAGGAGGATGTTATAGGACTTCAAAAGGCTAGGTTGATGGAGTAGGTGGTCAAGTGGCAGATGAAATTTTAATGTAGAGAAGTGTGAAATGATTTATTTTCATAGGAAGAATGCAGAGACAATATATAATAGAGGGCACAATTGTTTAGGGGGTACAGAAGCAAAAGGACCTGTGTGTACGTGTTGTACAAGTCACTGAAGGTGACAGGACAGCTTGAGAGCATTAAAGCATACAGCATCCTAGACTTATTAATGGAGCTAGAGTACAAAGGCAAGGAAGTTATGTTGACCTTTAATAGAGCACTGGTTCAGCCTCAAGTTGAGTATGGTGTCCACTTCTGGGTGTCACACGATAGGAATGTTGTGAAGGATTTACGGAGTGCAAAAAGGATTCACGAAATATCTCTGTGGATAGTAACTTTAGTTATGTCAACATATTAGAAAGATTGGGACTGTTTTCCTTGGAGAAGAGAAGATTAAGAGGAGATTTGATAGAGGAATTCAAAATGATGAGGGATCCAGACAGAGTAGAGAGCGCAAAACTGTTTCCATTGGTGGAAGAGTCATAAATGAGAAAGCACAGATTTAAGGTATTTGACAAAAGGACCACAGAAACATGAGGAAAAACATTTCATGCAGCGAATGATCGAGATCCAGAATGCACTGAGAGTGTGATGGATGCAGATTCAATCAGGAGAAGAAGGAATTTGATTATCTGGAAAAGAGGAATGTGCAGACTGAGGAGAGAAGGCCGTGGAATGGCATAGATAACTTACTCCTACAGAGAGCCAGAGTAGACATAATAGTCTTCTCTTGTGATTCTATGCTTGATCAGACCGAATCAAGATCTTGTGCAAGGACTCTCTCTCCATCTCACTTTCCAGAGTATGGTAAGAGCTGATAGTATGAAGACAGACCGGTGCAGGCTTGCATTGCACTACTCCCTGGCTCACTGAATGTGAAAATATGAACATTTACTCCATTATTGACAGAAAACACTATGTAGGTTATAGCTGATATATTCCTAATCGTTAATATATGAAGATATTCTACCTTGCAGTGGGTTCATAGGGGCCTCACCAATGAAACACAAATTGTCTTCAGGTTCATGCATTTATAACCCACTTTTCAGGGAATAAACATTCCTTAGCCAAGACATTTTTCTCGTAGGATTTCTTCCTCGAATCTCTGAAACTGCTAACCATTTTGCAATTTATTTTGCTGCACATATGAAATGTTTCTGCAGTGTACTAAGATTGAGATTGCTGCCAAAATCACAGTAGTGAGATACAAATCTCATAAAATACATTGGCACAGCTTAGTACAAGTTCATAAATTAAACCCTTGATGAGTCTCCATTCTATATTTAATAGATTTGTAGTTTTCACAACATCCCTACTCTTATTTTAGACTGGGTTGATAAACAGCAATTTTTCACTGATCTAGGTTGTTAGGTCAGGATATTAAGAAGTTGATAACAGGAACCATGATTTAGACAAAATTAGTGTCAGGAAAACAAAGGTAATTTTAAGGGATTTAAAAGAAGGAACTGAAGACACTGTTGCTACGTTTGCAGATGATACAAAGATATGTAGAGGGACAGGTAATACTGAAGAAGCAGCGGGGCTGCAGAAGAACTTGGACAGGTTAGGAGAGTGGGCAAAGAAATGGCAGATGGAATACAATGTGGAAAAATGTGAGGTTATGCACTTTGGAAGGAGGAATGGAGGCAAAGACTAATTTCTAAACGGAAAAATGCTGAGGAAATCAGAAGCACAAAGGGACTTGGGAGTCCTTGTTAAGATCCTCTTAAAGTTGACACGCAGGTTCAGTCAACAGTAAGGAAGGCGAATGCAATGTTAGCATTCATTTCAAGAGGGCTAGAATACAAGAGCAGGGAGGTACTTCTGAGGCGGTATAAGGCTCTGGTCAGGCCCTATTTGGAGTATTGTGAGTAGTTTTGGACCATGTATCTAAGGATGGATGTGCTGGCCTTGGAAAGGGTCCAGAGGAGGTTCACAAAAATGATCGCTGGAATGAAGAGCTTGTCGTATGAGGAACGGTCGAGGACTCTGGGTCTGTATGTTGGAGTTTAGAAGAACGAGGGGGATCTTATTGAAACTTACAGGAGGCCTGGATAGAGTGGACATGGAGGATGTTTCCACTAGTAGGTAAAACTAGAACCAGAGAGCACAACCTCAGGCTAAAGGGACGATCCTTTAAAACAGAGATGAAGAGGAATTTCTTCAGCCAGGGAGTAGTAAATCTGTGGAATTCTTAGCCACAGGAGACCAGATCATTGAGTGTCTTTAAGGTAGAGATAGATAGGTTCTTGGTTAATAAGGGGACAGGGGTTATGTGGAAATGGCAGGAGGATGGGGATGAGAAAAATATCAGCCACGATTGAATGGCAGAGCAGACACGATGGGCCGAGTGGCCTAATTTTGCTCCTATGTCTTACGGTCTTATTTATATTGGTAAATATCAGAAATAAATAGTTTTAAGTGGGTTTAAATCAGTATTTCTGCAAGGGTAAACCTATAGTTAGATTCATGCTAGATAAAGATGTATGTACATGTGGGGGGTTGATCATTTCAAACTGTATTTCTATTGTGCTTAGAGAAATAAAAAGTAAACAAGTTGGCAGAAGCATAAAATTGTTGCATTAGCAATTGGGAGCACCTTTAAAGTAGGAAGGCTCTTTGAATTTTTTTTAGCTAGATATGTTGCAGTTGAAGATAGGAAGCTGGGAAGTGAACATCTCTCAGCTCTGGCAGAAGAAATACTGGACAGGACAAGGGGGCTGCAGAAAGAACCAGATAAAGTCCAGATAAACAGGGGATGGGAACAGAAAGAATGTCTCATGAAGACTTAAGTTAAAGAAATGGAGACCAAAATGTTAAACAAAGTATTATTCAGGAGAATCCAAGGTGAAAGATGAAGAAAGTATTGGGAGTTGAAGAGACAGCTCCAGTAACTAGAGCAGGAAAGCAAGACTTCAGAGGTAAATCAAAAGTTTGGTGCTATTTTAATACTATCTGAGAATTGATAGTTAAAGCAATTGTGAAGAGTTTGTGCAACAAATAAAGAAATAAAGGAAAACCCTAAGGCTTTTTACTCTTATGTGAGAAATAAAAGAATGACCAGGGTGAGGTTAAGGCCAGTCAAGGGTAGTAGTGGGAACTTGTGCACAGAATCAGATGAGATAGGAGAAGCGTTGAATGAATACTTCTCTTCAGTGCTCACTGAGGAGTGGGCCATGTTTTTCAGGATGAGTGTGAGATACAAGCTGATAGGTTGGAGGAGGTAGATGCTCTGAAAGAAGATGTAATAGCAATTTTGAAAAACCTGAGGGTTGATAAGTTCCCTGGGCTTGATGGGATTCATCCTAGGATACTTTGGGAGGCAAAGGATGAGATTGCGGAGCCTTTAGCTTTGATCTTTGGGTCCCCACTATCTATGGCGATTGTGCCAGAGGACTGGACAGTGGCGAATGTTGTTCCTCTCTTCAAGAAAGGAAATAGGAATGACCCTGGTAAGACCAGTTAGTCTTACTTTGGTGGTCGATAAGTTAATGGAAAGAGTCCTGAGAGATAGCATTTATGGCCATTTGGAAAGATGCAGCTCAATCCAGGATAGTCAGCATGGTTTCGTGAGGGGTAAGACCTGCCTCACAAATTTGATTGAATTCTTTGAGGAGTTAGCTAAGTGTGTAGATGAAGGTAGAGCAGTTGATGTCGTATACACTGATTTTAGTAAGCCGTTTGATAAGGTTCTCTATGGTAGGCTCATGAAGAAAGTAAGGTGGTGTGGGATTGAAGGAAATTTGGCTGATTCGATAAATAACTGGCTGTCTCATAGAAGACAGAGAGTAGTGGTGGAGGGAAAATTTTCAGACTGGAGACCAGTTACCAGCGGTGTACCATAGGGATCAGTGCTGTGTCCGCTGCTATTTGTGATTTTTATCAATGACTTGGAAGAAGGGACTGAAGGGTGGGTTAGTAAATTTGCTGATGACACCAAGATTGGTGAAGTAGTGAATGAGGTGGCGGGCTCTTGTAGGCTGCAAAGAGACATTGATAGGATGCAGAGCTGGACAGAAGCGTGGCAGATGGAATTTAACCCTGATAAGTGCGAGGTGATTCATTTTGGTAGGACAAACTTGAATGCGGATTACAGGGTCAACGGCAGGGTTCTGAAGAATGTGGAGGAACAGAGATCTTGGGGCTCATGTTCATAGATCTCTGAAGGTTGCCACTCAAGTGGATAAAGCTGTGAAGAAGGCTCATCGTGTTAGTGTTTATTAACAGGGGGTTTGAATTTAAGAGCCGTGGGGTTATGCTGCAACTATACAGGACCTTGGTGAGACGTTTGGAATATTGTGTGCAGTTCTGGTCACCTCACTATAAGGAGGAAGTGGAAGCATTGGAGAGAGTGCAGAGAAGATTTACCAGGATGCTGCCTGGTTTGGAGGTCTTATGAGGAAAGGTTGAGGGAGCTGGGGCTTTTCTCTTTAGAGCAGAGGAGGGTGAGAGCCAACTTCTTAGAGATTTATAAGATGATGAGGAGGATAGAGTGGATGTGCAGCGACTATTTTTTTGGGTGGATGTAGCTGTTACCAGGGGGCATAACTTTAAGGTTCATGGTGGGAGATACAGGAGGGATGTCCAAGGTAGATTCTTCAGTCAGCAAGTGGTTGGTGTGTGGAATGCACTGCCTCCTGTGTTAGTGGAGTCGGATACTTTAGGAACTTTCAAGTGGTTATTGGATAGGCACATGAAGCACACTAGAATGATAGGGAGTGGGATAGCTTGATCTTGGGTTCGGACATAGCTCAGCACAACATTGAGGGCCAAAGGGCCTGTACTGTGCTGTACTGTTCTATGTTCTAACAGTTGAGGCAAAGGAATCCTGAAAGGTGAGGTGTAAAACCTGAAAGCAAATCGTTGGTGGAGGCTGCTGAGTGAAAGCTTTGTTTAAAAAATTTGAAAGTGTGTATCCTTTTGAAAGCAGAATTTGAGGTCACTCGTTTGGAAGCTGGAATTCAGTGAGACAAGGTGGCTCACAATTTATGAATCATCTAGTGGGATTTTGAGAAAGCCACAGAAATTCACTCAGGTTCAGAAATGGAATGTCTGACTACAGCTGACCTGTGTGTTTCTGAGACCGTTATAGCCTAAGATATACTGTGTAATCCGTGTTAACCCTAAAATCTGTGCATATTTATGAAGCCAAGGGGGAGAGCATTGTGTCATAATCAAATTTTTCTTGTGTTAGTGTGGCAAAACATCTGTGGCATAAGAAGCAAGAATACGTAGAGGAAGTCTAGATGTTCTTATGCATAAGTATATTGAATGTGTGGATGAAACACTGCAGGATAACTAGCTGCTATATCAAACAATATAAACATATTAAATCATTTGACGAAAGCTGCAGTGTTAAAACAACCCAATGCCATAGTGAGTGGCTGTAAGGTCAAGCTGGGATCTGATTATGTGATCAGTAGGGGCCTCTGATGCATATATCAAACCATAAGGGGAGAACAACTGCAGAGTCACACCAAAATCTCCCAATAAAGCATGTGTGTCCTAGCTGGAGGACATAACAATGATAAGGACAGAGAAGATAGCATTAATTTGTTGTTTCAATCGAGTGGGAACAGGATGATATGTTTCACCCAATTTGCATTCCAGTCGGGAACACTTCTTAGCTCATGCAGGGAGGACGTAATTCTCAGAAAATGATTTTGTTACATGGCTAGCTAGAGAGATAAGGCCATCCTAACTCAAAGGATAGAATCCTTAGTTAGACATTCATGACCAAGGAACAAGAGGAGATAATGACCTGCTTAGCAGAGATACCCACTGATCCCACCCAAGGCCATAAATGATGAACCTGCTATTCGTAACCAAGGTGCAGAGATAACTGCTGATCACTCAGACATGTCCACTTTGACTAACAGCCACTCCAATCAGATCAAGGTGATAACGTACGTAATCAATAGCCTTTAGGATTGGATTGTGTCCGGCCGCGATGGGCCAAGTCACTGCATTAAAGTTGATTTTCTTTGCCTCAGTGGAGTTGCATTTGGACTTGTCCTGTGACTTCTCCCCAATGGCGTGAGAGCTCAATAAACTGTTTGATGATTGGAACAGACCCAAGTGTGGAGTGATTCCTCTGAACGCATTCACGCTAACACATGTTTACTAAGTGCTTTTATTTCTTGTTGTTAAAACTAATTAGCACTCTGTTCCTCCACCTTCTCTCTTAAAAAAAGATTAAAAGTTGCACCCTTTTGAGACAGGGTTCCATTTCTGTCCAGTAGTTGTAATAACTGCGATTGTAACACTAGGCAAATATGCAGTACGAGAAAACAGTACGTCTGAGTTCAACCATTTCACAATAATAAAAAGTCAAAAGAGGAAAATCAAATATATTTAAGATAGCATGATTTACTTTTAACTTCTGCAACTTTATAATCAGACTTAGGAAAATCTATTTTCCCATAGTTCAATTTAATGTTTAAACATAATCACCATTTTGTTACGTACTGAATTTTTGTTGACTTTCATTTACCAAATTCAGAACACAATCTAGAACCTGTTTCAACAACACGAGCTTACCTTACCTAATAGCAACTTTCCTCCTTTGTAGAGATGGATTATCAAAACTGCTTCAAATTTCTCCTCAGATATTAAGTCTGAAACTTGGGAGGGTGACTTAAAATCAGCAATATCTCTCAGAATACACACATGGTCGCCTCTGCTTTGTATATATCCGCTATAGGACAGAAAGATAAAATTAAGTAAAGCTTAAATTCTAGTAAATATTAAGGCTGTGCTTACTAATACAGTTTATTCATAATTGTTTTAACTATTTCTGTGTCAACAAAACACAACTTTTAGGTTGTGAACTGTGAGGAAAATCCAATAATATTAATTCACTGCATGTTTTGTTTCATCATTTTTCTGTTAATAATTACCCATTTCGGACTAGGGTTCTGCAAATATTTTTCCACATTAGTTTCCTGACCACTTATGAATTTTTGCAGCTTTTGGTTTACTGTTTCCCTGCTTTTGGGTTCGCCATTTCCCCTTTCTATTTTCTAAACATTATTTTCAACTTTTAGGTTAACCAGTTCCCTTTACAGACATCCTTGCGTGCATTTTATGACTTTCTGGTTAATCATATCCCATGTTTTACTGATTTTTGCTGAAGGGACTTTTACAGAAATGTTGCTGTGCATCTACAAAGTTTCAAACTAATTTAAACAAACCAAAAAACACAGTTTTAATCAAATAACTAATTTTTGTGACACAAAAATTGCTTGCATTGTGTTACAAAAGTGGGGTGAACCTTGAAAGATTGAGAACTCTTGATCGATCACACCCCCCACTTCTATCTTGTATACGGCTGAAAGACTTAAAGATTTGTATTTGAGACAGCCTTTGACCAGCTCTTATCGCCACAATTCTGTGGCTGGTCCCTTTAAGTTTCTGGTCAGTGCTGCCCAAGTCTAGGATGTTGAGAGTGGAGGATTCAGTGATGTAATACCATTGAATCTCCAGAGATTTTTTTTTAATCCATTTATGGGATATGGGCGTCATTGCTGGCCAGCATTTACTGCCCATCCCCTAGTTGTCCTTGGAAGACAGTCAACCACATGTAGGCTAGGCCAGGTAAAGGAGGCAGATTTCCTTCCTTGAAAGGACATTAGTGAACCAGATGGGTTTTTCCTACAATCGACAATAGTTTCATGATCAATAGATTCTTCATTCCAGATTTTTTTAAATTGAATTCAAATTCCTCCATCTCCAGCTGAGTTACTGGATTAATAATCCAACAATAATACCACTAGACTGTCGCCTTCCTTTATCCTTTTTTTTAGATATAGCTATAGTTTGGCACTTGTGCAGTGCGAATGTTACTTGTTACTTATTAGGTCAAGCCCGAATGTTGTCCAGTCTTGCTGTACACAGACACGGACTGCTTCATTGTCTGGGGAATTGCAAATAGGCCTGAAAGCTGGTGATCCTAATGATAGAAGGAAGGTCATTGATGAAGCAGCTGAAGGTGCTTGGGCATAGAACACTACCCTGAGGAAGTTTTACAGTGATGTCTTGAGGCTGAGGTGATTGGCGTCCAAACACAACCATCTTCCTTTGTGTCAACCAGTGCAGAGTTCTCACCTTGATTATCATTCACTTATAATTTACTCAGACTCCTTGGTGTCACATTCAGTCAAGTTCGGCCTTGATGTCACCCTCACTTCACTTCTGGAATTCAGCTCTTTTGTCCATGTTCGGATCAAGGCTATGTTGAGGTCTGAGCTCAGAGTTCCTGGTGAAACCCAAGCTAAGCATCAGTGCACATGTGGCATGTGATTACATTGTTGGTGACATCTACCATCATTGAGAGTACACTGATGGGCAAAGGTTGGCTGGAATTGTTCTGCTGTTTGTGGAAAGGACACACTTGGGCAAATTTTCACCTTGTTGGGTAGATGCCAGTGTTGTAGCTATACTGGAATAGCTTGGCTAGTGATAGTTAGTTCTTGAACACACAACCATGTTGGGGCCCAAAGACTTAACAGTATTAAATTGGCTTAAGACTGGCTTCTGTTTTGGCAGGGATTTCAGGAAGTACCGAGATAAAATTATGAAAGCTTTGTATCATTGCAAGTTCTTCCCTTTTTTGATTTGATTAACTATTGTCATATGTATTAGTATACAGTGAAAAGCATGCCGTTCATCGAGAAGGAAACGAGAGAATGCAAAAATGTAGTGTTACAGTCATGGCTAGGGTGTAGAGAAAGGTCAACTTAATGCGAGATAGATCCATTCAAAAGTCTGATGGCAGCAGGAAAGAAGATGTTCTTGAGTTGGTTGGTACTATCTTTTTCCCAAAGGAAGGATGAGGAATGTCCTGGGTGCGTGGAGTCCTTAATTATGTTGGCTGCTTTGCTGAGGCAGCAAGAAGTATAGACAAAGTCAATGGATGGGAGGCTGGTTTGTGTGATGGATGGGACTACATTCATGGTATTTTCTTTAAATTTGCAGACATCACTGCACTCCTCAAACAAACAACTCTTGACCCTTCCATCCCTGTAGATTAGGCACTTCATCTTCAACTTCCTTTTCCTCTCCAAAAAAGTCTTTGAACATTATTGTTGCTCTTCTAACTCATGCCCTTCTTCCCTGCAACTTCAAGCTTTAATCTCTCCAAACCTGCCAGAGTACCAAATGGCTCTGATCAAAGCCACAGACGGCATCCCACTTGACTGACAAAGGTACACCTCTCCTAATTCTTCCTGACTCATCTACAAGCAAGAGTCAGCACTGAGGGAATGCTCCAATGCTAGAGGGACAGTACTGTTGAAGGGATAATACTGAAGGAGTGCTGCACTGCTGAAGGGATAGTACTGAGGGAATGTTGCAATGCTGAAGGGATAGTACTGAGAGAGTGCTGCAGTGTCATGGGGCAGGACTGAGGAAGTACTACAGTCAGAGGGGCATAACTGTGCTGTACTGTTGGGAGGATTGGGTCGCTACTATTGATTAAATGTATCCCTGGAGGTTTCATCAGATGACTTGCTCCCACACTCCAGCCATTAGTTGGCCAACATATCCATTCTCGTGATGCACTGCTATCGAAAAGCGTCATTATCCAATTTGATGGTGCTTGACTGTCAGCCTGCTGCACCCCTCCAACCCGCCGCCCACTTTTCAGTGTCCTATAATTTTTCTCAAGGCTTGCACAGAGAGTATCCTGGAGATTAGACTTCGATTCTAGTAGATTCCAAGCCAATCAGATGGTCTCCCCGTAGAATCCCTATGGATTTCCTCCAGGTACTCCGGTTTCCTCCCACAATTCAAAGAAATGTTAAATTACACCTTAGTTCAGGGGATTAGCTTAGGGTAAATATGTGGGGCTACTGGGATAGGGCCTGGGTGAGGTTGTTGACGATGCAGTCTTGATGGCTGAATGGGCTCCTTCTGCATTGTGGAACCCTTACAATGAGAGTCAAAATGATTGCAGAATCCCTACAATGTAGGAGTCCATTCAGCCATCAAGACTGCATCGTCAACAACCTCACCCAGGCCCTATCCCAGTGGCCTCACATATTTACCCTAAGCTAATCCCCTGAACTAAGGTGTAATTTAACATATCTTTGAACTGTGGGAGGGAGCTGGGGTACCTGGAGGAAACACATGTAGACATGGAAAAATGTGCAAAGTCCACACATGCAGTCACCCGTGCCCAGAACTGAACCCGGGTCTCTGGCACTGTGAGGCAGCAGAGTTAACCACTGTACCATCGTGCCGCCCATTTAACAATCCCATCCCAGGATCTATCCCCATAACCTCAATCCTATCAGAGGGGTAGTACTGAAAATCAGATGTGTGTTTCTACACTCAGCCTTATCTGGGCTCCTACCCAGGACTAGCTGTGGGCTTTCATACAGTTTGCAGTTATGGGTGATCTTTGCTGCTGGTCACCAAACTCCTCTCTTGCCCGGATTCGTCTTTTCAAAAAACTGGCAATGTTGCTGAACAATTTTCACTGCTCCTAACTGGAACTTGTGTCTTCCAAAGTTTCGTACAACAGACCAAGGAGAAATTAAAGCAATGAGTGCTTGAGAGTCAAAATGATTGCCTTTTGCACATTCTCCCGTGTCTGCATGGGTTTCCTCCAGGTGCAAAGATGCAAGTTAGGTTGGTTGGCCATGCTGAATTGCCCCTTGTAACAGAGGGATTAGCAGGGTAACTATGTGGGATTACAGGAATAGGGCCTGGTGGGATTGTGATTGGTGCAGATGTGATGGGCCGTATAGCTTCCTTCTGCACTGTAGGGATTCTATGGATTCTATGATAAGGGCATGTAAACCAATTCAATACTTTCTTCCGAAAGCAAATTCAATATATATTTGATAGAGAAAATATTGCAGAGACGGGGGGAAAAACAATACTTACAAGGTTAGTCTTGGAATGAGATAGTGGAAACTCGATGGGCTGAATGGCCTCTTTTGTTCAATGATACAGTTGACTGAACCATCCATCTTCAGTGTTCTCTACTGTCAAACAGCTGGCTGGGACTGTACTTGCGTGGTTGTCTACTTCGACTGGCATCCGAGTGGCAAAGGGGATAACTAGTTTACTGCCACTTTGTGCCAATGCAGCACCTAGCTGAATTGCCTGGGTTAGTTAGTATTTTCTAATTTACTTAATTAATATTGACGCAAGGCACAATGCTAAAAATCATCCAGTTTTCAGATAATTCTGTATTTCAGGGCAGCCATATTTGAGACACTACACTGCAGTTGAAGATCAATCTGTTCCTGGTGTTCGATAGAATGATTAAAACTATTAACACCCAGCATTTATACAGCAGTGTTAACGTTGAAAAGCACCATCAGTCGCTTTCTAGGAGCATCGCAAAAAAAAACTGACAGCAAGTCAAAGGAGATACTGGGGGAATAATGAAAGCTAGCTCAATGCAGCAGGTTTTAAAGGAGGGTCTTGAAGGACCCAAGCAAGGACAGGAGCAAGGAGCTTTGGGCCAAGATGACAATGGGCAGCCATCAATAGTGGAGGGAAGGAAGCCTGGGGAAATCAAAGCGGTCAGAATTGGAGAAGCAAGGTTCTTGGAGGATAATAAAGCTGGAGGTAGTTACCGAGATTGGGAAGGAGGGGGAAAGGCCATAAAGTCAGAGAGATGTACAGCATAGAAACAGGCCTTTCGGCACAACTTGTCTATGCGGACCAGGTTTTCTGAACTGAATTAGTCCCATTTGCCTGTGTTTGGCCCATATCCTTCTAAACCCTGCCTAGCCACGTACCTGTCCAAATGTCTTTCAAATGTTGTAACTGACCTTAGCTATTTACCTTATTTCTGCCCCTCATGATTTTATAAATCTCTATGAGGTCACCCCTTATCCTCCTACGCTCCAGGGAAAAAAGTCCCAGCCTTTCCTTATAATTCAAACTTTTCAGTTCCGGTAACATCCTTGTAAATCTTTTTTGCACCTTTTCCCAGTTTAATAACATCCTTCCTCTGAGATTGCCATTGTCTAACTGCAGGAAATTGTGGCTCACCCAAGACCAGGTGTTGGATTAGCAAGCTGGAAATATAGAGTTTGAGAACAGTGATGCTAGATGGAGCCGGGTGTTGTCAGGGTACATGTGGAACCCAACGTCACAACCTTCGATAATGAATACACAATATACATTAGGATAGGTTGTTGGATGACTCTAGAGGCAGTGGTGCAGAAGGGAAGAGGAGATCCCATTGCTCGAAATGCTCTGACTACTGCTGAATGGGTAAAAGTGGAAGGAAGTAAAGACAGTTCTATAAAGCAAAAGAATGGATGAAATGTGCAGAGGAATACCATGCAAAGGATGAGGAGTGGTTGAGAAGGCCAAAGAAGGTTAGCACATCACAGTGACAGTCAAGGAAGATGTCTATGATTAGGACCATTTCAGCGCAGGCACAGAACTGAGTGAGGCTAATGGAACACTAAGTTGCAGGAAAGATGAACTTGAGTGACAACACATTCAAGACATTTGAGGAGAAAATGAAGCTTGGAGATGGGGCAGCAGATTACAAACACAGTCAAGATAGAGACCAGGCCCAGAAAAATAGTAAGGAAAGAGCAAGAGTGACGACTGGGGGCAAAGATGAGAAAGTGGCTGAATTGATTGACAGACATGGACACTTTATGGTGCATAAAGGGTTGAAACGGGCATTGTGGGCCATCAGCAGCAGAATTTGTAATTTTTTTGTAACATGACTCTCAATCTAATATTACCATCAAGCCAAAGTGTCACCCTGATTCAATCAGCAGTATAGGAGAGCATGTCAGGAATAGCAACAGGCCATAACGAAAAATGAGGTGTCAAGCTGGTGAAGCTACAACACAGGACTGGGTATGTGCTGAACAGGGTATGCAGCTACAAGATCACACAACCAACAGATCAGATCAAAGCTCTGCCATCCTGCCACATCCACTTGTGTATGGTGGCAGAAAATTAAAGAACAATAAGTGAAAGAGCGGATTTTCACAGTAATTTCATTGCAGCTTTAATGTAAGTCTACTTGTGAAAGTTTATAAGTAAACTTTAAAGCTGCATGAACTTCCTATCCAGAATGATGACACGTGGAGGTTGGAGATGGGCAGTAGATTACAAACACAGTCAAGATGGGCACCAGACCCAGAGAAAAAACAAGGATAGGAAAGAGCAAGTGTGACAACTGGGGGAAAAGGCAAAGATGAGGAAGTGATTGAACGGATTGACAGACATTCTTTGTTCAGGAATGCAGACTTGCGGATCCATTTCCTTTTCTCACTGAGGTCTTCAGCCAATTCAATATATACCAAAGGATATTAGAAAAAGCTGAACGTACTAGATACAGCAAAGTCTCCAAGGATCGGAACATCCCATCTGTAGTAAAGATGTGTATTCCAGAACTAGCTGTGCTTCTAGCCAAACTGTTCCAACACTGCTACAACACCAGCAACCATCTACCAAAGTGGCACATTACTTAGGTATGCCCTAGTCACAAAAGACTGGCTTAGATATATCATGCCACTTATTACCCTCTTCTCAAAGTGATGGAAGGGGTCACCAATATTACTATTAAGTTGAACTTGTTCACCAAAAACCATCTTTCCATTGCTCAGTTTGCATTCTGCCAGAACCAGCTAGCTTGAGATCTCATTACTGCTTTGGTCCAAACATGAGCATTAAACTTGACCTCGAGGCAAGGTGGAGATGGCTGTCCTTCACATTTTGACAACATTTAAATGGGTGTGGCATCAAGTAACCCTAGTAAAACTGAAGACAACAGGAATGAGCAGGGAAAACATTCTACAGCCAGAAACTATTGTGGTTGTTTGAGGTCAATCATCTCAACACGAGGACATCACTATAGGAGTTCCTCAGGAGCAGTGTCGGAACACAACCATCTTCAACCACCATCACAAGATCAGAAGCTTGTTCAGTGATGATTGCAGTGTTCAAGTCAATTCACAACTCCTCTGTTAAGGAAGTTGTCTGTGCCTGCATGCAACAAGATCTGGACAATATTCAGACCAACAGCAAATAACAATCATGCCATGGAAGTTCCCTCTTAGAAAGACAGGCTATTCATCTTCCATGATATTCAACAGCATAATCATCATTAACTCCCCCATCATCATCTGGAGGTACCACAGACCAGAAATGTAACTGGACTAGTTATATAATTAACAGGTCTACAAGAATTAGTCAGAAGCTGGATATTTTCAGCAAGTGATTCATTGACTGATTCATCAAAGCCTTTTGATTATCTTCAAGGTAAAAGAATCAGAAGTATGAAATGCTTTCCATTTGCCAGGATGAGTGCGGTTCCAACAACATTCAAGAAGCTTGACATCATCCAGGGTAAAGAATTTGTTTTAACATCACCCCTACATCAGTGGTACCAAGACTGTGATCTGTATTATTTAAAAGGCACAGCATCAACTCACCAAAGCTTCTTCCAAATCCATGACTGTATCACACAGAAGGAGGAGGGTAGCAGGTGCTTTTTATTCATTCACAGGATTTGGGTGTCACTGGCTGGGTAAGCATTTATTGCCCATCCCCAATTGCCCTCAAGAAGGTGGTGCTATGCTACCTTCTTGAACTGCTGCATCAATGCCGTGTAGGTCCACCCTCAATGCTGTAAGGAAGGGAGATTCAGCATTTTGACCCAGCAATAGCAAAGGAACGACAATATGGTTTCAAGTCAGGATGGTGTGTGGCTTGGCGAAGTCGTATGTGGTGGTATTCTCACGCTTTTTTTGTCCTTGCCCTTGCCCTTCTAGGTGGTGGAGGTTACAGCTTTACAATAACAGTACTACCTCCAAATTCCCCTCCAGTTCGTACATCATCCAGACTTGGAAATAGTGTTATTGCTGTACTGTCACTGTATTAAAATCCTCAAAACTCTACCTAGCAGCACTGTGGGAGTACTTTCATCACACAGATTTCAGTAGCATAAGAAGGCAACTCACCACAACCATCTCATGGGCAACTGGGGACAGGCACTAAATTTACTAGTGACCTGCCCTCACATCCCATGAATGAATTTAAAAATGCATGCACAATTTCAGGTTTTGAAGTGCATGTGAACGTTAGGGAAGTTCTTTGGATAGATGCAGTAGGGTTGGCGATGTGATTCAAGTGGTGAGATACAAGGAAGTCACCATGACGGTGATTGAGATGAGGAGGTAGAGGGGCCTTAGGGGATGACAAGGGGATGGTTATGAATATACAATTAATTTCATAATAGGTGTGAATACTAGGAATGTAATATATTCACCTGAAGGAAGTCACGTGATTACATTTCCACTTTTATTTCACATATTATACTCAAGGGTTTACACAATTGAAGATGTTAGAGAAGACAGCAGTGAAATTGGAGGAGAAGGCAAGTTAAAATAGAACTGTAATCATACAGAATGAGGAGCGCAGAGACTGAGGTTGGAAAGAAACAAGTATAACACAAAGAGAAAATAAGAGGATGGGGCAAGGGAAAAGATGCAATAGTTATATGAGATCAAATACACAGTGGGGGAAATCATGCCAATATCCATGGAATTCACTACCACAGAAAGTAGTTGGGGGCCAAAATAGTGTGCGATTCCACGAAGAAATTAGATACAGCTCTTTGGACTAAAGGGATCAAGGGATACGTAGGAAGGTGGGATCAAGATATTGAATTTGATGATCAGCCATGATCAAAATGAACGGTGGAGAAGGCTCAAAGGGTCAAATGGCTGACTTCTGTTATTTTCTATAGTGCTATGAGTAGGGGGGTAGGGGAGGGAAGCAAAAGACAATTGAATCCCTACAGTGCACAAAGAGGCCATCTGGCCCATCCAATCTACACTGACTCTCCAAGAGCATTCCACCCAGGCTCTCCCCTACATTCTATTCCCATAACCTTACACATTTACCATAAATAATCCACCTGCTCTGTACATTTTTGGACTGTGGGAGGAAACTAGAGCTTCTGGAGGAAACCCATACAGACAAAGGGAAAATGTGCAAACTCCATACAGACAGCACCCAAGGCTGGAATTAAATCCAGGTCCCTGGCTCTGTGAGGGAGCAGAGCTAACTTTGCATGCACTTCAAAACTTTTGTAATATGGGCCATACAATAGAGCAGTTTAGGTAGAACAGGTAATGGAAAATAGAGGTGGCGAGGAAATTCAATAACAAACATTTATTAGTCAATGCCATGATGTTAAAAGTAATCATCCACAGTGAGGTCTTCGGTGACAAGGGCTCAGTCAGTTCTGAGGGGAAGTGTTGAAAAGGGGCAGTGTGTACAGTATTTAAAAATTCTTATATGTTCAGTGAACTATAAGACATGGGTGGCACAGTCATTAGCACTACTGTCTCACAACGCCAGGGACCCGGGTTCGATTCCCAGATTCGGTCACTGTTTGTGACGAGTTTGTATGTTCTCCCCATGCTTACATGGGTTTCCTCTGGGTGCTCCAGTTTTCTCCCACAGTCCTAAAGATGTGCTGGTTAGGTGCATTGGCTGTGCTAAATTCTCCCTCAGTGTACCCAAACAGGTGCCTGAGTGTGGCGACTGGGGGATTTCGTTGCAGTGTTAATGTAAACCAATGTAACTTGTGACACTAATAAACAAACTTTAAAAAGTCCAGGCTGGTATGAGTGGGGAACCAGTCACGGTTGGCTGGGTGACCTTGGACATGTTGCAGCCTGGATGTCACTGACTCCTACCTCAGCCCCTCTTTCCTGAAAGGACTCAGTGAGCCTCACCTTATTCTTTGAGCTGTGGTCTTGTTCCCAGTCGGAGGACTGAGGCAGGCGAGAAAAAGCAACTTCATCCCGAGATACTGACTGAAGCCACGCAGGCGGCAGATAAAACCCGCCCCAAACCCCGCCCCAAGCCTGGCAGCCACATCAACGGTCAGCCCAGGCCCGAGGCCCAGCTGTCCCGCCCCGGCCCCCCCCTTTCCCCTTCGCCGGGCAGCCTCAGGCTGACAGCCCGCAAAGTGCTACACCAGCCTGAGCACCCGGGCACGAAGCAGAGTCAATCTCTCCGGGCCGCAGTCCCAGTCCCGGTCCCGGTCCCGGTCCCCCGCCGCGGATCAGATTGACAGCCCCGCTGGCCATATGCAGCCCTGGTTCATTGGGGAGACCCCCCACACCTCGCCGAGCCAGCGGCCAATATCGGGGGTGGGGGGAGAGAGAGGAGGGAGAGGAACGGAGCGGAGCGGCCATTGGACGCAGGTTTGGGTCAATCGAAGTAGAGCGGGTGATTTGACCAATGAGGTAGAGGAGCAAGAGGGCTCTTGGCCAATGGATGCCGAGGTGGGGTTTGTGACCAATGAACGCAGGGGACTGGCGAAGGGGTTGGTTGACCATTGGAGGCAGAGATGGAGATTTTGACCAATAGGAGCAAGGACCGCCGAGGGAGTCGGTCAGTGTGACTAGAGATTGCGACTGCTTTGGCCAATGGGAGCAGAGACTGGCGAGGAGGTTGACCAATGAGAGCAGAGACAGGCGAGCGAGTTCTCCAATGGGAGGAGAGACTGGCGACCGATTTGGCCAATGGAAGCAGAGACAGGCGAGGGGGTTAGCCAATGAGAGCAGAAACAGGCGAGGGGGGTTGGCCAATGAGAGCAGAGGCTGTCGACGAGATTGGCCAATGAGAGCAGAGATAGGCGAGGGAACTAACCAATGGGGAAAGAGCTTGAGATCCTGACCAATGGGCGCAGGGCACAGGGCGGTTGCGCTGGTTACGGTTGCTGAGTGGAGAGGTGATGACCCTAAGCGGGTTGGCCTGGTCCTGTGGTGGCCAGTGGCCAGTTTGCGGGAGTTGTTGTGTATGGAGGCGGGAGTAAGGTGGTTAGCTAATGACGATGTGTTGTTTGTAAACAGCTTTAACCTCCAGCCAGCCGGAGTTGACGGGAGTTGAAAGTTTTGATCTGACCCATGGAGAGCCATCAGGAGGATGAGAGGAGTCCGCTGCTGCCCGGCAACCGAGCGGCCGCGAAGCCCGTGGCTTCGGCCTTCCAGGGCCGGCAGCTGGCTTGCGCCGCCGTGCTGCTCACCGAGTCCCTGGAAAGGGTGGCCTTCTATGGCATCACTTGCGGCCTGGTGCTTTTCCTCAACAGCGAGCCCTACGACTGGCTGGGGCCGCAGTCGGGCCAGACCCTGCTGCTTTTCATGGGCATCAGCTACTTCATCTCGCCGTTCGGGGGCTGGCTGGCCGATGCCTGCCTGGGCAGGTTCCCCACCATCCTACTGAGTATGGTCCTCTACCTGGCCGGCATGATGCTCTTCCCCTTCATCTCCTGGGACCGGTCTCGCCGTCTTCTGTGTGGAGAACTGAAGCTCTATCCCATCCTGGACCCCCAGTGTATCAATAACAGCTCCAGCGCCTGTTCACTCGGCCGCAATAGTTATTGCACACCGGCCATCTATTCTGGACTGGTGCTCGTCGCCCTGGGTGTGGGATCTGTGAAGGCAAATATAACTCCTTTTGGAGCTGATCAGGTACAGTATACTTGTCTGAACTTCATGTTTGCACACATTACAAAATGCTTCAATAGTGGCATTTACACTAACTTTGTTGTACTTAAAAACATTTATTATTCAAATTTATTTATTGTCACACTCCAGCTTACATTAACATTGCAATGGAATTACTGTGAAAATCCCCTAGCCACCACACTCTGGCATCTGTTCGGGTGCACCGGGGGGTGGTGAATGCACCAAATCAGCACATATGAAGAGAAAACAGAGTGGGATACTGAAAGTGCACAGTCAGCATCGATTATATTGAATGCTGGCAGGATTGAAGTGCTGAATGGCCTACACCTATTTTCTACGTGTCTCGGATTGTGGGAGGAAACCGGAGCACCCAGCAGGAGCCCACACAGACATGGGGAGAATGTCCAAACTCCGCACAGACAGTGAGCCAAGCTGAGAATTGAACCTGGGTCCCTGGTGCTGTGAGGCAGCAGTGCTAACTACTGTGCCATCCCTTTGTACGCTATAGTCAGGAAGTGCCTCAATCAAGAAAGGAAGTAGCTAATATCGTTCAGTTAGCTATATCTGCCAATGCCTTCCTAAGTCTGGCATTTGTGGAATGTAGTAGTTTTTCTTAAAATGATAACTCAATGCGAAATCAGCCAGATGATGAACTCTGTCACAAATTGCATACATTTAGTTTTGACTTCAGTTACAGACTTGTTGACCTTGTGGAAGCAGTTTCTTTTCCAAGTTAAACACTTATGTTTGACTAGCCTTTTGTTTTATTTGAAGCCTGAAGCCAAGAAGAGCACGCATGTCATTTTGCTAAGACATGCACATTGAGCTGTGGATTCACAAATCTTTGCTTACCTTTTGTTTCATTGTGAAGCCCTCGTCACTAAGGACATCTCTGGAACCCCCTACAGCCCTCTAGAGATCAGAATGCTCCTCCAATTTTGGTGTCTTGTGCATTTTTTTTTAAGAAATTATGCTTTCAGCAGCCTTCATTCAAAATTTTGGACTTCCTTCCCTAAACTACTTCATGTCTTGAGCTCTCTTTCCTTTGTCTTCTAATAACCCCTTGTGTAGTTTGGTGTAAGACTTGGTTTGGTAATGTGGCAGTTGGAATTTAACTACGTTAAGGCACTATATAAATATGTTATTGTTTCCACTACTATCCCAGTTCAAACTAGGATTGCTGTGCTGTTATAAAGAATTCGGGCCACTTGAGCCAAAAGATAATCCGAAAAAAGTTTTCAATGTTACTTTAATTCAGAAATTTATGTTGTATGAAAATAATTGAATACGTTTAATAGGGAGCCTGTGATGTTCCAGAATTATCTGTTGCTGCAGTCACCCTAATACCATTAGATCTTAGATCATTTCCAGTGGGTATTAGGGCATGATTTTGAGAGAGGAAAGAGTATTCTGTTTTTAGAATGCAGTGATCTTATGATTGTCATGTGCTCAACTTACTTATCATGTGTTCCAGCTTCTTTGCATGCAACCAGTCAGAGGAACTCTTTATTTAATGAATAATGAATCAAATAGCTTAGTCTGCATTTTGGGTGGATAAATGCATGACTACAAAATTTATGACTTGCACTTTTAGGGAAGAAAAGAGATAAATCAGTATCAGTGATGTTATTTATGTATGGATTCAAACACAGTTTAATACTTGGGCCTGAAGTGTTGAAGTGCCATCTTTTAGGTTTAACCTCAGATAACCTCATGCTGTGTGGCTGAGCCCCAGAGTACCTGTACCTGTAAATCGGGGTTGCACTTTTTGGCCAGACCCACAACCCACTCATCCTGCCTCCAGTACCCATAAGTTTGATTCTGATCCTGTGCCAAGTTCTGTATTGTGAACTTGCCTCGTCATGTGTGGCAGCCATGGCTCAGTTGGTTGCTTCTGAGTCAGAGATTGTGGGTTCAAGTTTCACTTCCGAGATTTGAATACGTAAACCTCGGCTAAGCCCCAGTGCAGTCCGGAGGGAATGTGGGGTACCATCTCTGAATTCGATGTTAACCTAGTGCCCTGCCCTGCCTGCCTTCGGATGTAAAATTTCCTATAGCACAATTTTTGAAAAGAGAGTTCTCCCCAGTGTTCTGCTAATCCCATTATCGCCCTCACTAAAATCACATTATCTAGTCATACTTACGTTGCTCTTAGTGGGGGCATGCAGTGCGACGATGCAGACACTATCCTGAAGAAATGTGAAATATTGGATGGGATAAATATAGAGAGGAAATGTTAAAGTGTTTAATAATCTTTGAAATTGGATAAATCACCTCTGAAGCAAATGAGGAAATAGCAGAGACTCGAGCTGTCATTTTCTAATCTTCTCTGGCTATAGATTTGGTGTTGGAAGATTTGGCTAACATTTGTACTGTTGCTCAAGAAGGGAGGAAAGGATAGATTCAGTGTGGATACATCAGTCTAACCTTGTTGGGAAGCAAGTTATTGGAACAAATTCCTTTACTGAGGGAAAATATAAATTGTCATTTAAGAAAGTAAGAGTTAATCCAATGCAGTGAGCGTGGATCTGTTGTCTGTCAAATATGGTTTGAAATTCTTGAGGAGGTAGCAAAGAGGATCATGGAGAATACTGTGTTTGAAGTAACCTATTGGATTTTAGCAATGTTTTTGACAAAGATGAATAGCAAACTGGTCAGAAAGTAGAAGCCCAGGATCTACATAAATTGGCAATTGGATACAAAATTGTCTGTTTCTGAGAGAATTTCATTCCTGCAGTGCCTTTCAGGACAGGACAGCCTAAAGTGTTTTATAAGCACGTCTGAAAAGCAGTCAGTATTATAATGCGGTAAACCTGGCAGCCAAACAGGCACACAATAAGCCCCCACAAGCAGCAATGAAATGAACCAATGACCAGACTTTCAGAACCTCTTAAAGTGGCCATTGTGGTTATTTGGCCCATCAAGTTTGTGCTACCTCTGAAAGAGCATTCTGACCTAATTCCACTCCCCATCTTGCCCATTGCACATTTTCTTTTCGGATAGCAATGCAGTTGCAATCCAACTGGATTTAGGTATTCAAAATCCAATCTTGAATACCTAAATTGAATCTGCCTCCACCACCCTTTAAGGAAGTTTGTCCCAGTCTTCAACCACCCTCTGAGTGAAAAACATTTTTCTCACACCACTCCTTTTAGCCCATTATTTTGAATCTGTGCCCTCCAGTTCTTGATTTACTCTTGAAGGAAACAGTTTCTCGCTATTTATCTTGTCTGTACCTTAAGATCTTGAATACCTCTGTCAAGTCTTTTTTCAGCCTTCTTTTCTCCAAGGGAACGTTTAAAATCAAATTGTTTATTTATTAGTCACAAGTAGGCTTACATAAAAACTGCAATGTAGTTACTGTGAAAATCCCCTAGTCGCCACACTTTTGCCGCCTGTTTGGGTACACCGAGGGAGAATTTAGCATGGCCAATTCACCTAACCTGCACATCTCAATCCCTCCAATTTATCCTCATAGCTATGGTTTTTTTAATCCCTGGGATCGTACTTCTGAATCTTCTCTGTACTCTTTCCAATGCCTTCGCATCCACCATCAAGTATGGCACCCAGAACTGGAGACTGTACTCCAAATGAGACTTAATTAATGTTTTTTACAAGTTCAACATGGCCTCCTTACTCTTGCACTCAATACCCTATTAATAAAACCAAGGATACCATATGCTATCTTAACTGCTCTCGCAGCATGCCCTCCCATCTTCAATGACTTGTGTACACACACATTGAGGTGCCCTTAAGGGTTTCTCCCTTTCTTTATACTGTCTCTCCACATTCCGCCTGCCAGAATGAATTACCTCACACTTCTTTGCACTGAATCTCATCTGTTACTGTCTGCCCAGTTCTCCGACATGCCTATGTTTCTTTGAAGTTTAAGACTATCCTAATCACAGTTGACTATTTTCAATCTTTGTGTCATCCGCAAACTTTGAAATCATGCCCTGCACTAGGTCATTAATATGTATCACCACTGAACCTTTGCAGAACTCCACTACAAACCTTCCTCTGAAACCTACTATTTATCACTGCTTTCTGTTCCCTTCACTCAGCCAATTTCATATCCAAGTGTCTACTTCCCCATTTATTCCACGATCTAGAATTTTACTCATAAGTTTGTAGTGTGGCACAAATACCTTTTTAAAAATCCATATACACCACATCAACAGTATTATCCTCATCAACCTTCTCTGTTATCACTTCAGAAAAATCCCAACAAACTAGTTAAATGTGATTTTTTTTTTCCTTAATGAATTGTTACCTGGCTTTAAACATGAATCTCTTTCCAGGTACTTAGTTTAGTATAACAAACCAAAGGACAGGAGTTGACTCAAATTACCTTAAGCAAACTTTTGTTTATTTACCGTTTGGTAGCTAACTCAAACTTACAACAGCTGTGACACTTTAACTGTTTAACTGAAACTCTAATTCTTTAACTGAAAACCAATATTACCTTGGTTTAAAACAAAATGGCCAGGTCCATTTCTGATGTAGATTCATTCTCCTGGTGGTCTTCTCTGAAGAGGTTTCTTCAGTGCTCACTTGCCATGGTTGATTTCGAGTCGTTGCTGGAGACAAAGGCTAAAACACACCTTTTTATCCCCAAAGTTTTCCAGTCTTCCGGAAAACTTGCTGGCTCTCAGCTAATGATGCAATCAGAAGCTGACCACGTTGTTTGATCAGGCAAATGGAGTTATAACTCCATAATGCTCATTCTTAACTACATGTAGGGCACATAGCATCAACCCACAGATGGACATGGTAGACAATCTTAGTACCAAGATCTCTAACATTACCCCTACTCTCCACGTATTCTATTTACCTTGATGTTCTTGGATGTATCCTCCTTATCAGTAGCTACTTCCCTCCTTCCCACTGACAGTCTTTCTTCTCTTTGAATTTACATCCTGCCAATCTAGCTTAAACCATGCCCAACAGCACTAGCAAACGTCTGCTACGAGGACATTGGTCGCAGTCCTGCTAATGTGCAAACTGTCCTTATACAGGTCTCATCTGCCCTAGAATGAATCCTAATAAGAACATAAGAAATAGGAGCAGGAGTAGGCCATCTAGCCCTTCGAGCCTGCCCCACCATTCAATAAGATCATGGCTGATCTGTCGTGGCTCAGTTCCACATTCCCGCCCTCTCCCCATAACTCTTAATCCCCTCGCTTATCAAAAACCCATCAACCCGCGTCTTAAAAATATTTAGCGAGGCAGCCTCCACCACTTCAACGGGCAGAGAATTCCAGAGATTCACCACCCTTTGAGTGAAGAAGTTCCTCCTCAACTCCGTTCTAAACCGCCCCCCCTTTATCTTGAGGCTGTGCCCCCTAGTCCTACTGTCCTTTCTGAGCGGGAAGAGTCTCTTCACCTCTATCCTATCCATCCCATTCATCATCTTATACGTCTCAATGAGATCTCCCCTCATTCTTCTAAACTCTAACGAGTACAAGCCTAGTTTATTCAGCCTCTCCTCATAGCTCAACCCCCTCAACTCCGGTATCAGCCTAGTAAACCTCCTCTGCACTCCCTCCAAGGCCAAAATATCCTTGCGTAAGTGCGGTGACCAAAACTGCACACAGTACTCCAGCTGCGGCCTCACCAATGCCCTATACACCTGCAGCAAGACCTCCCTACTTTTATATTCAATCCCCCTCGCTATGAAGGCCAGCATCCCATTAGCCTTCCTGACCACCTGCTGCACCTGCAGGCTGGGTTTTTGTGACTCATGCACAAGGACCCCGAGGTCCCTCTGCACCGTCGCCTGCTGCAGTTTTTCGCCACGTAAGTAATAGTCCTTCCTACCATTATTCCTACCAAAGTGGACCACCTCGCACTTGCCAACATTAAATTCCATTTGCCAGTTCCTGGCCCATTCACCCAGCCTATCTAGATCCTTCTGCAGACTCTCCACACCCTCCGTTCAATTTGCCGTTCCACCAATCTTGGTGTCATCAGCAAATTTCGACACCATACACTCGGTTCCCTCCTCCAGATCATCTATATAAATGGTAAATAGCTGAGGCCCCAGCACCGACCCCTGGGGCACTCCACTAGTCACCAACCGCCAATCCGAATAGCACCCATTAACCCCCACACTCTGCCTCCTATTTGACAACCAATCCTCTATCCACGCTAACACCCTACCCCCAACTCCATGCCCCCTTACCTTCTGCAATAACCTCTTGTGAGGTACCTTGTCAAGCGCCTTCTGAAAATCAAGAAAGACCACATTCACCGGCTCTCCTCTATCCACCGCCCTAGACACATCCTCATAGAACTCCAATAAATTTGTCAGACACGCCTTCCCCTTAACGAAACCGTGCTGCGTCTGCTCTATCAAGCAATTCCCCTCAAGATGCCTCGCTATTTCCTCCTTGATGACGGATTCTAACATTTTACCGACAACAGACGTTAAACTAACCGGCCTATAATTCCGTGCCTTTTGCCTGCCACCCTTCTTAAACAACGGCGTAACATTAGCCGTTTTCCAATCTTCCGGCACTTCCCCGGAATCCAGCGACGTTTGGAAAATAACCACCAAGGCATCCACTATCACCTCCACCATTTCTTTCAGAACCCTCGGATGCATTCCATCCGGTCCTGGGGACTTGTCCACAATCAGCCCCTCCAGTCTGTCGAGCACCACCTCTCTAGTAACAATAATGTCATTGAGACCCTCCAGTCCTACCACCTTTCCATCGCTAACACCTGGCAAATTATTCACGTCCTCCTCCGTGAAGACCGAAACAAAAAAGTTATTCAAAACCTCAGCCATTTCCCCATCCCCTACCACTAAGTCCCCCTCTCATCCTCTAAGGGTCCAACGTTCACCCTAGCCAGCCTCTTCCTTTTTATATATTTATAAAAACTCTTGCTATCCTTTTTTATATTAAGCGCTAGTCCAGCTTCATAGTTTCTCCTACCCTTCTTTATCAACTTCTTTGTCAATCTTTGTTGACATTTAAACCTTTCCCAATCCTCTTCTTGCCCACCACTCTTAGCTACTCTAAACACCTCCGCTTTTAATTTAACACTTTCCTTCACCTCCTTCGTTATCCACGGCTTATTACCTCTCCTCCTACGGTCCTTTTTAACCATCGGAATAAATTTCTGCTGAGCACCAAGAAAGATCTCCTTAAAGATCCTCCACTGCTCCTCAGCAGACCTACCTTCCAACGTGCTCCCCCAGTCAACATTAGCCAATTCTTCTCTCATCCTACCGTACTCCCCTCTGTTCAGACAAAGGACGCGTGTCCAGGAACCCACTTTCTCCTCCTCCATCTGCACCAGAAACTCCACCATACAATGATCACTCTCCCCAAGAGGATCCTTCACCGCAAGGTCCCTAATTCTACCCGCCTCATTACATAACACCAGATCCAAGATAGCTCGCTCCCTCGTCGGCTCCAACACACACTGTTCAAGGAAACTATCCCAGCAGCATTCCAAGAACTCCTCCTCGAGCCCACCGCGTCCGACATGGGTCGACCAATCAATATGTAGATTGAAATCCCCCATAATTATCGCCGTTCCATTCCTGCACGCCACACTTATTTGCGCGTTAACAGCCCGCCCCACCTCCAGATCATTAATGCCTCAGATGTCTAAATCCTTCGATCTTATTGCATTTTCCTTGCCAAGTATTGAACTGTTCATTCTTCCTACTCTTATGCTCACGAGAACATGGCACAGGGAGCAGTCCTGAGATTACTGTTCCTCAGATCCAGCTTCTCAATTTGCTACTTAGCTCTTTCAGATCTGCTTTCAGGATCTTTTCTTGCCTGTGTCATTGGTCCTAATGACTTACAAAAGAATGTCCTGCAGCCATTCTATGACATCCTTGATCTTGGCACCAGGGAAGCATCCTGGAATCAGAAATGCCTGCCCACTCCTCTAACTATGGAACTCCCTATCACTATAACACTTGCATTCTTCCTCTTCCCATCCTGTGTAGCTGAACTGTCCATGGTGCCATGAACTTGGCTCTTACTTCAGTCTTCAAGGAACCATGTCACTCACCAGTATCCAAAATTGAAAAGCAGTTAAAGAGTAAGACGGCCTTGGGGGATTTCTGGACTACCTGCCTGTTTCTCTTAGATACTCTGACAGATACCCATTCTCTTTCTGCCTGTGTACTTCTTAGCTGCAATGTGACCATCTCTCTAAATGTGGTATCCATGTCATCCTCAGCCTTGAGAACGTATCACAGTGATTCCAGCTGTCACTCAGGTTCAGCAACCTGGAGCTCCTATTTCTGTAGCTGACAGTGCTTCCTGCAGATGAAGTCATTGAGGGCACTTTGTGCCTGCATGACTTCCCACTTCCTGCAGGATGCACATTCCACATGGCTGAACTGCACTGATTCCTTAGTGTTCACTCACCGGTCACTCACCAATTATGTCCTGTTACACCTCTCTCCTGTTCTTCTGGCCTCCTCTCTCCTAGTTCATATGACATCACACCATTTTCCCCACATCTGCTCAGTGTACCAGCAGTCAACTCGGTTTGAACCCCTGGCTCCTCTGGCACTCGGTTTGAACCCCTGGCTCCTCTGGCACTCGGTTTGAACCCCTGGCTCCTCTGGCGTTCTTTGATTGTGTGTTAATTTATTGTTTTTCTTAATTTATAATTATCAAATTTTACTATTTGGGATAAGCTTACTACTATCTATAAATCTTAATGATACTAATAGCACCGTACAATTACAAATAAACAACCAAATTGAATGACCATCAAGCAAAGCCAATGGTTACTCAGTCAGTCACTTACCTGCTTTGCTGTGCTGTCATACCTTGATTTTCGTTTCCAAATGTGGAAACTGGTTCGAGATCAGCCTCTGGAATGAACTTTTCTTTTTCTCTTTTCTTTTAGTTCCCTGTTCTCGCTGACTCTTGAGTGAACTCTCTCTCTTTCTCAATGTGCTTTTCGCCATCTGTTTTCACCTACTGTCAGAGTTCGCGATCTCTGTGCTTTACCTCCCACAGTTGTTGCTGACCCTGAGTGGATAATATGATTTAAGAACTGGTTAGGGGATGGATATTAGGGAGGACACTGGGAGAGTGCCACTGCTCTCTCAGCAGCATCACAGAAACTTTTACGTCTACTTGAGAGAATAGTTGAAGCCTTGATTTAAAGTTAGAAAGACACCAGCTCCAACAGTGCAGCACATTATCAATACTGCACTGTCAAGCTTGATAATGTGTTTAAGTCTTTTAAATTGGACTTAAACCAATTCTCTTCTGGTCCTGAAGTGAGAATGCCACCACTGAGTCAAATCTAACAGCTGAATCGTTGTCCTAAGAATGTAAAAGATGAGAAGCTACCAATTGATCCATGAGATTACATTTCAAGCTTGCAAATTTTAAAGCCATTTTCTTCAATTGTATGATACAATTGTGTAATATTTTGTAGTGTCTTGTATTTCAATCATTTTATGTATGGTGACTGTAAGATGGATAGTGTGACTGAATGAAATTTTGCCATTGTGGTGCTGATTGCTGTTTTTCTGCAACAGGTGAAAGACAGAGGACCTGAAGCCACTCGTCGCTTTTTCAACTGGTTTTATTGGTCAATTAATTTGGGTGCCATTGTCTCACTGGGTGGCATTTCATACATACAACAAAATTGTAGCTTTCTCCTCGGATATATTATCCCGACTGTTTGTATGGGAATCTCTTTCCTCATCTTTGCCTGTGGCAAATCAGTCTTCATCTTGAAGCCGCCAGACGGCAGTTCTTTCTCAGACCTGTTCAAGATCCTTTTTTACTCCTGTTTCTCAAGGAAACCCAACAATGAAGAAAATATCAGGTAAAGGTTTAAGTTTTAAGTTTATTTATTAGTCACATGTAAGGCTTACGTTAACGCTGTAATGAAATTACTGTGAAATTCCCTTAGTCGCCACAGTCCGGCGCCCTGTTCGGGTCAATGCACCTAACCAGCATGGGATATGGGAACATGGGGGGAAACTGGAGCACCTGGAGGAAACCCATGCAGACACAGGGAGAACATGCAAACTCTACACAGTGACCCAAGCTGGGAATCGAACCCGGGTCCGTGGTGCTGTGAAGCAGCTGTGCTAACCACTATGCTACGTGTCGTACCATGGTACGGCAGCACATGGGTACGGTACAGTAACCCCATGGTTGCATGGTAATCATTTGTTTTTAAAAATTGTATTTTGAGAATATGCTGTGCAGCTAATCCATTTTGTGCCATTTAAGCATCTATCTAAATAATTAATTATAATTCATTGTTTCTTGTTTTAATGCATGGTTGCAACTATAGAAAAGTTGCAAGAACAATTCACACTGGTGACTTACACTAGTGTAATGTTACATTAAAAACTTACTTTCATTTAGTAACTTGTATCTCAGCTGTTCAAATTTTAAAAGGGAAACATTTTGTGAAGCACAGTTAATGCTAAAGTTAAACTTTAAAATCCATATTATTGTATCAGTTTAAAGCTGCTGAACTGCATTAGGAGTTTAGAACATATGAAATAGGGAGCAGGGTGAGACCATTTGGCTCCTGAGCCTGCTGTGCCATTCAATACAATGATGGCTGATCTGAATGTGGCTTTAACTCTTGCCTGTCTCCTGTCAGTCAGAAGTCTGTCTAACTAGCCTTGGTTATATTCAATGGCACAGCCTCCACCACTTGCAGGAAAAGAAAATTCAAAAGACTTATGATCCGCTGAGAAGAAATTCCTCCCCATCACCATCTTAAATGAGAAATCCCCTTATTTTGAAACTGCAACCTCTTGTTCTAAATTCCTCAACATCTACTCCGAATCAATATTTTTGATACAATCAACAGGAGGCAACTTTTTTCGTATTTTAATGTCCAGCTAGTTTAACACTTTTATAAACAAGTGGAACTATAATGTATTTATTTTTATTTTCAGCCAGAGCAATGGGATCTACCCACCACCTATTCAACCTGGTTTTCTGGATCTAGCTAAGACTATCTATGGTGGAAGATTTCAAGAGAACAAGGTGGAGGATGTGAAGTCTTTTGCCAAAATTATCCCAGTATTCCTGGCACTCATTCCTTACTGGACAGTTTACTTCCAGGTCAGATGTCATTTGTATACCATTAATGGACAAAATATTGAATTGTTTGTATTGTACATTGTTTAAACATTCAAACGCTGCAGTCTGTTTTACATATTAAATTCTTCAATTGAGCATATACAAACAACAGTTACAAACAGCATTGGTAACTGTTTTGGGGGAAAGAGCGTTGTGTGTAACTGATGTTCAAGTTTTCTTTGCTTTGGTTTTATAGATGCAAACCACATATGTTCTACAGAGTCTGCACCTACAGATCCCAACATTTTTTGACAGTCATAATAACAGCAATGTTAGCAATTCGTTTGCAAGCTGCAATCATCACATGGTAAGATCCAATTTAAAATGATTCCTGCCTAATGCTGTTTAGAAGAATACACGAGCTTTGAGTAATGATTTTGAGTGCAGGCAATATCAACTTTAAATAGTGAGTGTCAAAAGGTAGTTCCCATGTGTTTTTTTTAAGCAGCAATATTCATATACAGCTGGGACTGGTGCATTCTGCATTTGGGGAGGCTTCCAAAACAGTACACGCATCATACATGTCTATATCATGGAACACTTTGGTAATGGAAACCTCGGACAGCGTAAAAAGTAGAGAAGACGTAAAGTTGTTAGTCTCAGAAGTGGTGTTGGTTCTGCACAGAGGGAGGGAGGAATGAATGCTAAAACTGCACATTGATGTGTGATTTAAAGAACCTGTCTTTAAAAATTGTTACTTTTTATGTTATGGTATAAGTTTAATTGTTAATATATATAATTGTGTGCCAGCAATCATCCAGAATAGTGTGCAGTTTTCATCCTCATGTGATTGGTCAAGCAGAGGCCCAGGAAAAGACTTGGAGGCTGGGTAGAAAAATCCTAGTTTAAAACCCCCTCAGAAAGTATAACAGGCTTAAAGAACTGGATCTTACTTTCCATCAGGAAATGCTAGACTTTGGACTGAAGTTGAAATGACAAAGACTGTATGGACAAGCTGTTTGAACTTGTTAGGTCATAGAATCCCTACAGTGCAGAAAGACGCCATTTTGCTTATAAGGAAAACAAGGGATCATGGATGTTGGCTCTGTACACAGGGAACTGGTTAAGATGTCAGGAGATTTTCCTTATGCAGAGGGTTATCATTGTGTACAATAAGTTGTTGCTGTATGTGATGAGCACAGACTCAACTGTTTCAAAAGGAACTAAATGAGTTTCTTGATGTTGCTATATATAAAAGATAGACTGATGGGTGGAATATTGCGGCTGTAAAATCCTGTCCGAGGCCAACAGACCATCACAGTGTCTGCCCCTCACCTACTCTGAATGCCGTGGCGGGCGGGCGTTAAGTTCTGGCCAACGTTCAGATATGCACCTCATGGTCATTGTGACTTTCTGAACAAATTTTGGTTGCTTTGAGGAGTCAGAAGTTTCCTACATGTTATTTCTTTGAATTGAGTTAGGATTATTTTTATTTGTGTTACCACTTCCAGATTATTTGGCAGCCAGTGAGAATACACTGGGGTCATGATGCACCATTATTGGAACAGATGTGATAGATCAACCAATCCTTTCCTGTGTAAACTAACATGACTGCCAGGATTACCAAACATTTGATTGTGGTGCCTCTTGATGTTTTAGTTGTAACTTTTCCCTAGCTGAACAAATTTGTATCATTCAGCTCAGAGCTCTTCAATGCAATATTCAAGCCATGTTGGTCTTTTTCCCTCTGGTATTTTGAAAGTGTAATGGAGGATGACAGTTTCAGTAGTCCTGTCCTACAGTATTGATCTAGGAAAATTTGTAGATCGGTGATTGGTTTGTAAAGGGAAATAGGGATATACGCCTATGTGAGAAGAAAAGATTTAATGTTGGATAACTGACCTTCCAATTGAGATTACCTTTTCCTTACATTTTCTAAGGCCATTTATGATCTAACATCTAAGATCTTACACATCTAATGCCAAAGATGTGCAGGTTAGGTTGATTGGCCATGCTAAAATTGCCCCTTGGTGTCCTGGGATGTGTAGGTTAGAGGGTAAATGTGTAGGGATTTGGGGATAGGGCCGGGGTGGGATTGTGGTCGGTGCAGATTCAATGAGCCGAAGGGCCTGTTCCTGCACTGTTAGGGTTCTATGTTCATTTGATGAAATTGGAACTCATTGCTTAACACAGGCTGTCACACACCCTGCTTAGCAATCTTGGACATTTTAAAAATTTAAAAGTTCCGTTCAGGTGGCTTAACATTTCACCTTAAAACTGTACCTGAGGCATTTGGATATTAACTCAATACTGCAACACACAAGCTATAGAAGGCTGTTCTTAATTCTTCATCAGTTACATACTTGACTTGTGGACATTTGGGCTTTATCTCAGCACAAAATAAACCTGTGAGCTAAGTGCCTCTTTGGAATAAGTTTAAATTTATTAATCAATGCGCCTTCACATTCTGTAAAACCATGTCAAAAAACAAGGGCCTAAGTAATACATTCACCAAGGTTTGGGGACAATCTATAAACTTTGATGCATAAGTAACACACCAAAGAAAAGGATTTGTAGTTGCTAATGTTTTCTTTCTAAAACCTGCGGAATGAGCGCAAACAGAGAATTCAGCTTTCTGATCTATTAGGAGAACTATGCTTACATAACCAAACTTGCCCAATTTCACTAATTAAAACAATGTGATTGTCTTCCTTTTTGTACAATTTTTATTGCTACTTTCTTTTCCCTTTCCTCCAGCTCTCCTGAAAGAGCTGCTATGTGTAGCTCTCATAATTTTGACGTAGGACCTTTTTTTGACATACACAGCTTTTCTAATCGCTAGAGCGATACCTGGCATTTGATCTAGCACCACCCACTTTAACATAAAATCTGGGTTGACTCATGCATAATATAGATGGGTTTGAAAGTAAGTTTTCTAACAGATTTATGCCACATATATGCTAGTTTAGTTCTGATTTAGTAATTGGGTTTGAAAAAAAATCTTTTTTCAGTTTTCTGAGTTAACCTTGAATGCAGTTCAGTTTGGTGCTTTGAAAAAGTTTTTCACATGTTTACTGTATGTGATCACACACTGCTACAGCACAGATAGTGATCGTTAGCCAGATTGATTCTGTGGCAGTTAAAGAAAGAACAAACCTCGATACATAGCAGCTATTAGTTGTTTTCTATTTTGATAAGTGATGAATTCAGTAACTACTATAAAAGTCTTCTGCCAGTAATGCATTATTCATTTTATTCTTTTGTTGTTGGTGAGCTGTGAGAAGGATGCAGAGATGCTTCATCGTGATTTAGACAAGATGAGCGAGTGGGTCTATGCATGGCAGATGGAGTATAATGTGGATAAACGTGAGGCTATCCAATTTGGTAGCAATAATAGGAAGGCAGATTATTATTAAAAGGGTGTAAATTAAGAGAGGTGGATACTCAATAAGACCTTGGTGTCCTCATGCATCGGTCACTGAAAGTAAGCATGCAGTTAGAGCAGGCAATAAAGGCAAATGCCAAGTTGGCCTTCATAGCGAGAGAATTTTAGTATAGGAATAGGGGTTTTTTCACTGAAATTGTATAGGGCATTGGTGAGGCCACATTGGAAGTATTATGTGTGGTTTTACTGTCCTTGTCTGAGGAAGTGTGTTTTTGCTATAGAAGTTGTGCAGCGAACTTTACCAGGCTAGTTCCTGTGATGGCAGGTCTATCACAAGAGAGACTAAATTAGTTAGGAATATTTTAATTGAAGTTTAGAAGAGCGAGAGAGGAACTGGTAGAAACTTATAAAATTCAAATCAGATTAAACAGGGTGGATTCGGAAAGAATGTTACTGGGGGAGTCCAGAACTAGGGATCATAGTTTAAGGTTGAGGGGTAAACCTTTTAGCACTGGGGTGAGGGAAAATTTCATCCAGAGAGTGGTGAATTTGTGGAATTTACTCCCAAGGCATATAGCTGAGGTCAAAACGTTGTGTGATTTCAAAAGGAAATTAGATACAGCTCATGGGGCTTAAGGGATGTTGGGGTGAGGGGGGAGGTGAAGTCGAGATCAGGATTTTGAATTTGATCAGCCAAGCAGGCTTGAAGGGCCGAATGGCATATTCCTGCTTCTAATTCCTATGTTAATAGGTTTTGGTTGTCCAAACAACACTAGTGTTGTTATTCTCCTGAAAAATCAACATGGTAAGATGAAATAATAGTGGTTTCTCTGTTAAGTAACTAGGGGAACAGTTTTTTTTTGCCTTGGTAGCTATGCAGGTTCAAGTGGTCTCACAACATATCAGGTGAAGGCTCAGAAATGTAGTTCATCCAATCTACTGGAATGATAGAAAGTGATGAACTCATCCCTCACTGTCCAAAATAACCTCCAGCAATTCAACCGTAGCTTTCACGGGAATTCATGCAAATGTTACTACGTTCAAAGAGTAGTTAAGCAATTACAACATATTATGCACATGACAAATGGTACTTAAATGACAAGATTCCAATATTTTTACATGTACTTTGTATATATACTAAATAGTTTTCTATGTGAATCTGAAAGTAAACACCAACAACAAACATCTGTTCATATAATCACCAAATCACTCCCATGTTCTCAGTTTAAATAAAATCTCTTAGTAACACAATCTTGGTGTTACTAATGTAAAGAATGAAAATTGCCAGTAAATTTACTATTTTCTTCACTTGTGTTTTGATCCCTGCAAAATTAGTTATTGAATCTTTCTCAAATAAACTCTTTATTTTGTACTTTTAACTATGAAAACAACATGAGGAATTTGGTAATAAAATGATAAAGTTTTAACCAACAATTTACATGTTTTGGACACAGAGGCATAACTAATTTACGTCTTTTCAAGTAATACAAATCTGATAAATATAAACTTCTTTGTTCCATGTATTTTTCTTCTAAACATTTTCAAAATAACACATTTTGATACCATGTTTGGTAGGAATAGGTTGACCTCAATGAAATTGCTTTTGCAGATCAGTAGCTATTGTAACCGTACCTAAGTAGGCATAAAGTGGATATGCCAGTGAAAGGAGTAAGGACCACATAAACAAGACTGACATACCCAGGGTGGAAGGATATGCTGCTAGTTTTTATATCGAAATGTAAAATCTGTTCTCTTCCTCCTTGTGTGAGACAGCATTGTTTGTTATGTAACTGTGGCACGTGAAGGAAAATACTCACTTATTGATCTGCACTAAATAAGGAAGTTCTTTCAAGGGGCCAATCAAAAATTTTTATCACTTTTATTCAGTGGAGAAAGGTAACCCACCTTCCACCCATCCTTTTGTAATTCAGAATTTGTAATTCACTATGCTAGTCCTTACTATATCACTTGGCTGTCCTTTTAATGTGTGAGTGAAAATATTAAAACATGCTACTTTAACCCTGATTAGCATTCGTTTTTAAGCTCATAGGTTATGCAATCTGGTTAAATATATCCTTTGTATGTTTCAAGTATCATGTTTTCTACTTTTTCACACAATTATTAGATTATCAACAAAAGAACCAGTTTTTTTAATACCAGATGTGGTATTTGTGTATAACTTGATGTTGTAGCCTCTGTAAATGGCATTTCCAATTATTTAACTTGGTTAATCCCAGTTGAATGCATAAGGAAAAAGTTTCACTCTTGCATAATTGGCAGTTTAATGTCCACAGAGAACTGGCCATTGGCCATTGCCCACCCTTTGAGATCTAGGGAAAATGCATGACATAACGTCTGTTGGTGGGAAAATGTGAAGAGTCCATTATAAAGAATAGCCAAGCGTTTAGAAACGTATAATATAGTCAAACCGAGTCAGCATGGCATCATGAAAGGGAAATCAGGCCTGTCAAATTTATTAAGATTCTTTAGAATCATAGAATCCTAAACAGTGCAGAAGGAGTCCATTCGGCCATCGAGTCTGCACCGACCGCAATTCCATCCAGGTCCTATCCCTATAACCCCATGCATTTATCCTAGCTAGTTCCCCTGACATTAAGGGGCAATTTAGAATGGCCAATCCACCTAACCTGCACATCTTTGGACTGTGGTAGGAAACCGGAGCACCTGGAGGAAACCCATGCAGACGTGGGGAGGATGTGTAAACTCCACACAGACAGTGACCCAAGCCGGGAGTTGAACCTGGATCCCTGGTGCTGTGAGGTAGCAGTGCTAACCACTGTGCCACCATGCCGCCCCTGAAGTAGTAATGAAAAAAGATAGATAAAAGGGGACCAATAGATGTAATATGCCTGGACTTCCAAAAAGTGTTTGGTAAGGTATCACACAACAGGCTTCTTAGAGCCCATGATTGTGACAGTTATCAACCAAAATTATTGATTTCCCTGTTTTCAGTCTACCAAAACTAAGTGGAAAATCTGGTTGCAGAACCTGTTTGTAAGTGAAAATATTTTAATAATATTGAGAATATTCAAACTAAGTCAGCTTAAGATTGAAAAAAGGAAAGGAATTCCAGAAGTGTCGCACATCAAGCAGTTTTTTGCAAATGGGTGAAGTTATTTGTGCAGGAGCTTAAAGCAAATTAAAATAAGAATTTGTTAAATTGAAGCGTGGAAAACACATGGCATAACATGTTTGCATAAACATAAAGTTAAGTTAGAGCTGGTTGTTATAATGCCCAGTGGAGTGATCAATCATAAATCATTTTGCCGATATAATGCCTTTAGTTCCTGAAGCAGGACACAACTTAAAATATTTTAGGTTTAACAAGAATTCAAAAATTTGAATTATAGAAACAACTTGGAAATTTTGTGCAGGATTTTGAAGTGTATTACAGATAAAATTATTTTAGAAATAAAAGATCAGTAATCTTCATCCTTTGCAAATTAAATTGTATCTCAAATGTATTTAGAACTGACCTTCATAGATACTTTAATGTGTATTTCAGAATGATTAAAAATTGACACAAAGTAAGTATGCCTGGAGGTCTCATTTGAAAATGAAGCTTTGACTGCTATCTGTTGCCAATTTGGCTATATTACAAGAATACTTTATATTTGTGGTTGATATATTGAATGTTTTTATTCTGCTGCCACATGAAAACTGATTATTGTAAGAGCTCTACAGAATATAACATTATTCTGGACACCAATAATGTATATAATTATTGATAGTGATCTTGTACTTTAGCATTACTACTTCTGTAGCTGCAGGAGAGGTTAGAAATCAAGCTCTTGTACACTTATTACTTTTTTATACACTCATTATTGGTGCCAATTTACTTTTTTTCCTAAGGAAGTGGGTGCTACCAACCTTTTTACAGTTAAAAGCTTGATTCTCGGAATACTAAACTTGATCTTTAGATTTTGGCATTCAAAATACTTAAATATTATGAAGAATTGAGATGAAAAGCCAAAGCCACCCATGCAGGACAGTTTGAAATGAATAGGATACAAGACAAAATAAGTTAGGAATAGATACTTAAATGATGTGAACTTGTAGATCACATCTTGTCATTTTAGTCAGTGTTTTTTGACATTGAGCTTTTGTGTGGTAATAATGCTAAATTATCAGTCTAGTTCTAAAAAGATGTGATGTTACTGTGTATTCAAGAAATGTCTGTTATTTCCCTTGTATAGAATTTGTTTCAGCAGTTTTTTTATTATCAGTGTTGTTATATCTACAACCAGCATCCTGTATTGTTACTTCAACAACATAATTGCTTCTAATTGCTAGAATGTTTGTTTTAGTCTGAGCAAAGGCTGTTCTGTTATTTTAGTGTTTCCCTGGGATTTTTTCAGAGTTGGGCTTGATTGACAGGTAAGGTCATATGACTGGATGGCGCTAGGCTTACACAGAATTCAAGCTTAGTTTCTTTTCAGATGCTGCTTGGAGTTGAGAGAGAACAGTGTATTTCTTTTCCCCTCTCTCAAGTCTGGAGACTAGGAGGTGCCAGCGACTAGGGTTACTTCTCTGAAGTTCTGCTATTTTGATGATATATCCTTCTGTGGAAATTGCTGTCTGTATCTTTCTCTAGAAGTGTTAAAAGGCTGAAAATCTAGAACTATGTGAGCACACTAATTTTTTTTGTGCTAACTGAGGAAGGGTATTTGTCTATGGGAATATTAAGAACATAAGAAATAGGAGCAGGAGTAGGTCATCTAGCTCCATTTTACTATTATTCCTTCCAAAGTGGATAACCTCACACTTGCCAATGTTATACTCCGTCTGTCAGACTCGCTTAGCCTATCCAAATCTCTCTGCAGACTTTCCGCATCCTCCACGCGATTTGTTTTCCCACTCATCTTTGTGCCGTCCGTAAACTTTGTTACTCTACACTCAGTCCCCTCCTCCAGATTGTCTATGTACGTGATAAACAGTTGAAGCCCCAGCACCGATCCCTACGGTACGCCACTAGTCATCAACTACCAACCGGAAAAGCACCCATTTATTCCAACTCTCTGCTTCCTGTTAGATAGCCAATTCTCAATCCACGCTAACACTTTACCCCCAACTCCGTGCACCTGTGAGCCTACCCTGCCATTCAATAAGATCATGGCTGATCTGATAGTGGTTTAGTTCCCCTTACCCGCCTGCTCCCATAACCCTTAATTCCCTTACTGGTCAGAAATCTGTGACTTAAACACATTTAACGAGGTAGCCTCCACTGCTTCAATGGGCAGAAAATTCCAAAGATCCACTACCCTCTGGGAGAAGAAGTTCCTCCTCAACTCTGTTCTAAATTGACTCCTCCTTATTTTGAGGCTGTGCCCTCTAGTTCTTGTTTCCTTTCTAAGTGGAAATAATCTCTCTGCTTCTACCCTGTCAGTCCCTTCATTATCTTGTATGTCTCTATAAGATCTCCCCTCAGTCTTCTAAACTCTAACAGGTACAGGCCCAGTCTACTCAATGTCTCCTCATAAGCTAACCCCCTCATCTCCGGAATCAACCTGATGAACCTTCTCTGTACTCCGTCCAAGGCCAATATGTCCTTCCGCAAATAAGGGGACCAAAATTGCACACAGTACTCTAGTTGCAGCCTCACCAGTACCTTGTACTATTGCAGCAAGACTTCCTTGCTTTTATATTCCATTCCCCTCGTGATAAAGGCCAACATTCCATTTGCTTTCTTGATCACCTACAAACTGAGTTTTTGCGATTCATGCACAAGGACCCCCAGGTCCCTCTGCACAGTAGCATGTTGTAATTTAAATAATAGCCTATTTTACTATTATTCCTTCCAAAGTGGATAACCTCACACTTGCCAATGTTGTACTCCATTTGCCAGATCCTCGCCCACTTACTTAGCCTATCCAAATCTCTCTGCAGACTTTCCGCGTCCTCCATGCAGTTTGTTTTTCCACTCATCTTTGTGTCATCTGCAAACTTTGTTACCCTACACTCGGTCCCCTCTTCCAGGTCGTCTATGTATATGGTAAACAGTTGAAGCCCCAGCACCGATCCCTGCGGCACGCCACTAGTCACTAACTGCCAACCGGAAAAGCACCCATTTATTCCAACTCTCTGCTTCCTGTTAGCCAATCCTCAATCCACGCTAACACTTTACCCCCAACTCCGTGTACCTTAATCTTATGCAGCGACCTTTTGTGAGGCACCTTATCGATAACCTTCTAGAAATCTAAAAGCACCACATCCACCGGTTCCCCTCTGTCAACGACACTCGTTTTAAATTGGAAGAATTTGAGATAGCTAGTTGTTATGAATTATATTTTGTCATGTTTAAGTATTTTAATTGGTAAAAACTATTCTTGTAAAGTTTTTAATAAAAGCTTCCCAATGGGTCACTTGAATCATACCTGGAGCAAAAGACTTTAATGCCAAAATCAAATGCAAAAGTTGGGGTCTAGGTTTAATTGTGTAACATACCTTGGAGTTTCTGGTCTGGTTCCTGACCAAGGAACTTAAATACTATGATTCATTTCAGTATTTTGTGCTGCCTTAAATGGCAACAATTGCTATTTTAAGTATTGTGTTAAACCTGGAAGTATATAATAATTGCTTGTTGTTATAAAACAGTAGCTTTGCATACGGTTCAATCCAGTTAATGAGAAGCTGGCTGGAGGTGGACGTTTAAAGTTCTGCAATTCTAGCTGTTGTTTACTGGTGCTCCTTGATGTAGATGAGTGTTTTCGTTCATTCTAATTTCATAATTTATGTAGTCAGTTTTCACAAATTCACTTAAAATGACTAGCGTGATGTTCTAACAACCTGCTTGCTTGCTTGCTTTAATAAAATGCTGCGTGTTTGGCTGTTGGATTTCTACACATACTTGCATGTATTTTGTGTGCAACTTCTAGTAGGACAAAGCAAGTAATTAAACAGCAGTACCAAAATAATCTTTACATCTTGGTATTTGAAATATTTTGGCTACTTTTGGACTAAGGTGTCTACAAGAAACTTCCATTACTATATTTGTGATGACATGGGATCCTTGTGCATGAATATTGTTGGAAGTGGTGAAAGACCCCAAGAGTACAAAGAAAGTTACAGCACAGGAACAGGCCCTTCAAGCCTGCACTGACCATGCTACCTGACTGAGCTACAACCCGTACCCTTCTGGGGACTATATACCTCTATTCCCATCCTATTTATACATTTGTTCAGATGCCCCTTAAAACCCACTATTGTATCTGCTTCCACTACCTCCCCTGACAGAGAGTTCTAGGCACCCACAACCCTCTGTGTTTAAAAAAAACTTGCCTCGTACATTTCCTTTAAACCTTGCCCCTCGCATCTTAAATCTACGCCTCCTAGTAATTGACTCTTCCACCCTGGAAAAAACTTCTGACTACCCATTCTGTCCATGCCCCTCATAATCTTGCAGACTTCTATCAGGTTGCCCCTCAACCTCCGTCATTCCTCTCCTCATAGCTGATGCCTTCCATTCCAGGTAACATCCTGGTAAATCTTTTCTGTACCCTCTCCAAAGCCTCCCCATCTTTCTGGTAGTGTGGCAACCGGAGTTGAACACAAGTACGGCCTAAATTAAGGTTCTATAAAGCTACAACATGATTTGCCAATTTCTAAACTCAATACCCCGGCCGATGAAGGCAAGCATGCCATGTGCCTTTTTGATTACCTTCTCTGCCTGCGTTGTTGCTTTCAGTGACCTATGTACCTGTACATACAGATCCCTCTGCCTATCAATACTCTTAAAGATTCTGCCATTTACTGTATATTTTCTTTCTATATTAGACCTTCCAAAATGCATTGCCTCACATTTGTCCAGGTTATACTCCATTTGCCATCTCTCCGCCCAAGCCTCCATCCGATCTCTATCCTCTGATGGTCCTCATCGTTACGTGCAAATCCACCAACTTTTGTGTTGTCTGCTAACTTACTAATCAAACCAGTCTATAGTAAATCTACAGTGGAACTGAATCTACATGTACATTGGTTACTGAATTAAATCTGTTGAATAAAGAACAGTACAGCACAGGAATAGGCCCTTTGGATCACCAAGTGTGTTGACACAGATACCTCTATAATATTTTCTTGTCTCTGGCTCATATCCATCTCTTCCCTACCTATTCATGTATCTATCCAAATGCCTTTTGAACATTGTTACAGAACCTGCTTCCACCACCTCCTCCAGTAGGGCATTCCAGGCATTCACCACCCTCTGTGTGAAAAACTTGCCCTTTATATCTTTTAAACTTCCCCCTCTCACTTCTTTATGCCCCTGAGTAACTGTCCCTTCAACGCTGGGAATAAAACTCAATTATCCACTCTATCCAAGCCTGTCATAATCTTGTAAATGTCTATTAGGTCCCCCCCCTCGTTCTCTGACACTCCAATAAAAACAATCCAAATTTATTCAACCTTTCTTCAGAGTCCATATCCTCCAAACCAGGCAACATTATGGTAAATCTCTTCTGCACCCTTTCCGATGCATCTACATACTTCCAGTGGCAACCGGAGTTGTACACAATACTATAAATGTGGTGTAACCAAAGTCTTGTACATCTGCAACATGATTTTCCAATTCCTGTACTAAATGCCCTAACCGATGAAGGCCAGCATGCCATAAGCCTTCTTGATCACCTTGTCTGCCTGAGTTGCCATCTTCAGGGAATTGTGGATCTGCACGCCTTGATCCCTTTATATGCTAATATTTCTAAAGGCTTTGCCATTTACTGCATATTTTCCTTCTGCACCACACCTTCCAAATCACATCACCTCGCGTTTGTCCAGATTAAAATCTATCTGCCATCTTTCGGCCCAGGTCTCCAGCTGATTTATGTCCTGCTGTATCTTCTGGCAATCCTCCTCACTATCTGTTACTCCCCCAGTTTTTGTATCATCTGCAAATTTTATATATATTACTGCTTATCACAGGCAGATTATGGATGAATATAATTCTGCTGCCACTCATGGCCTATAGTGCCATAAAGTTTTGCCCAATCTTAAGTTGCTAGATCTGTTCAAAATCTATCCCATTTAGCACGGTGATAGTACCATTGAACACAATGGAGGGTATCCTCAATGTGAAGACAGGTCTTTGTCTCCTCGAGGACTCTGGTGGTAACTCCTACTGATACCATCATGGACAGCTATATCCGCGGCAAGCAGGTGGGTGAGGATCTGGTCAAGTATGTTTTCCATGTTATTGGTTCCCTCCCCACCTGTTGCAGGCCTGGTTTAGCAGCTATGTTCTTTAGGGTTCAGTCTGTAGTGTGGCTACTGAGTCACTCCTGGTAATGGACACTGAAGCCCGCCAACCCAGAGTGTATTTTGCGCTGTTGTTATCTTCCTACACGTGGCTTTCAACATGGAGGATTACTTATTCATTAGCTGCGGTACATGATAACCAGCACTAAGTTTCCTTGTCCATGTTTGATGTCATGAGACTTCCTGGATCTGAAGTTGATGTTGAGGACTTCCTGGGCAAATCCTTCTTGACTGTATATCACTGTGCTGCCATCTCTGCTGCGATGGTGATGGTGTCTGGGACAATATCTGTAATGTGTGATTTTGTAAGTATGACTGTCAGGCTGTTGCTGGATTGGTCTGTGAGACAGCTCTTCCAATTTTGGCACAGGCCCCAAGAAGCCTTTGCAGGGTTAATAGGATTGAGTTTGCCATTGTCATTTCTGGTGCCTGGGTGGCGCTTTAGACTTTTAGACACCTATTAGGTTTGTAGTTTGATGCAACTGAATAGTGTGCTAGACCATTTCAGAGGGCGTTTAAAAGCCGTACACATACCTGTAGATCTGGAGTCACATGGAAGCCAGACCAAGGAACAACAACAGATTTCCCTGAACTAAATGTCATTTGACGATGGTTGTTATTAAACTTTTAATTCCAGATTTTTGTTGAATTCAAATTTCACCATCTGATGTGGCAGGATTCGAACCTATATCCCTAGATCATTCCCCTGGATCTCTGGATTACTCGTCTGGTGACAATATCTCCACTCCGCTGCCTTCCTTCAATGTGCACTTGTGCAATTAGGAATGAGTTCAGTTTAGTTCCTGAACATATAGGCATTCTTTATCAGCAGAAGACTGACAGCTTTATCATGTAGGTCTTTATATTGCAGTTCAGTGTCTGACTTCATGATTTTTGCAAAATTGTGCCGTTGAATAAGGAAATAAGTTGACATGTAATTTGATGTTAGGGGCTATCACTAATCACACCAAATATTGTAAGTTGGCAAGCTTTTCATTAGAAGAAAAGAGTTTCCCTCCTACTATCCATAATTGCTCCCTGGCCAATTTAAGCTGAGTTCTATCCAGGAACAGTCTCATTATGGACATTAAACACACTCCCTGAAGTACCTTTGAGGCTTATTTAATATTAAAATCATACATATTTAATTTCCTCTACACTTCTGAGGTAAGATCTAGCCTTAAATGCTTTGCATAATTAGCAACAAATGGTAAATTAAGGGTCTGAAATATATTGTGTTATGTGTTAATGCTAATATTTGGATATAGCTTGTGAAATCAGACAGCCAGCTGCTAGTAATGAAAATGTCACTTAGTATTTTTCAATCATTTCAACTGGCAAAATATTTTGCAATTGCTACTTAATAGTAGATAGAAAGCAGCACTAATGAATATAGAACATTTACTTGTATTCGTTTTGTTTAATTTTAATAAATAGCCACATAATTGATCTGTAGGTTTTTGAATGATAATTTGTGTGTTTTGTATTTGACTGTTGTATACAGTTTAACTTTTCTGAAATATTTACATTTCTTGGTATTACTGTAGCATAGACATAATGTCTTTTCTCTCAGTTTGTGAAAGCCTTTTGATATGTTTAAAGATCTGTTTTCAATTGTAGTACTTTTGAGTGACAGCGGTAGGGTGCAGCAGAGGGGCACTAGCGGTTGAAACAATAAATGGATGGGTTGTAAAACCTCCAGTACAAATATTCACAGATCTGTTTTGCTCATTAAAGGGAAAATTACAAAGCTATTTTATGGTAAATATTAGTGCACTTTGTAGTAGAGAGAATTACAATCCATTGTTTATTATACCATTATGGTGGGTTTCCTCCCGCAGCCCAAAAATGTGCAGGTTAGATGGATTGGCCATAATAAATAAAATTGTCCCTTGGTGTCCTAAGCTGTGTAGGTTAGATGAATTAGCCATGGTAAATGTGTGGGATTACAGGGATAGAATGGGGGAGAGAGGGCCTGGTTCTCGGAGTCAGTGCAGGCTCGATGGGCTGAATGGCCTCCTGCACTATAGGGATTCTATGATTATGTCTTCACTTTAATTTATGATTTCACTTTTTATAAGTATGTTCCAACAATGCTTTTCTACAGCTTCCTGCAGCCTGGTTCACCATGTTTGATGCGGTACTTATTCTGATCCTGATCCCAGTGAAAGACAAAGTGGTCGATCCAATGTTAAAGAGGAAAGGCCTGCTGCCTTCGCCATTGAAGAGGATTGCTGTTGGCATGTTTTTTGTCATGTGCTCTGCAGTAGCTGCTGGTGAGATTGTTTTGTATATTTTTTCAAGCAGTCTGCTTTGAATTTAGTACTGTGAAATGGCCGACACTTTCATGTTATAAAAATGACTAACTACTGCTTGAGTTTTTGTGAATTTGAGATCTAAATATTAAACCAAAATATATTTATTTGGATTATTTTTCTAATGCAGGTTTTAAGCATTTCTCAGTCATAAGTGTCGTATTTGTTCAAAGCACAGTCACTGATTTAGAATCCAAGGATATACCTAATATAAGAATCCAACAATGCAAATTGTCTTATTAATTGAAAAATCAAACTGAAGAGGCAAAATTTATGGTGCAAGTCAGCATCTTGAATTTAAAAAAGATCAGGTTGAATATAATGCAGTGAGTTAAGTGACATTAAACTTGGACTTTAAAAGTCTGATGCAAATAGTGTAAGAAAAAGAAAGGGACCAATGTAGATTTTGAGTTTGAATGCCCCACTGAATAACACTTTGCTCTCATAATCAAATGTAAGTTGTTGCTCATCTGTGTAGGCTATGCCCCCCTTTGTCTAGTAAAGGAACTGCAAACTGAGAGGAAGGTTTTACTGTCATCCTGAAATTGCTTGGCAATGATGATGTGTTTGTTGGAATTAATAGAACTTGAATTGATGCCAGGACTGTTGCTGCACTTGCAAATGCCATTATCTGTTCTGACCATCAGGGTTAAGTAGTTTTTATTGCTACTAATGCTAGTAAAACCAGCAGCTATCCTGACAATTGGACTTTATGAAGCGCATCAGGATCTCCTTAAATGAAGGCCTGTGTATCGAGGAACTATTATGTCATATTGGATGGTGCTTTGAAGACACCAAGGATATTATGCTTTTTTTCCCCTCCATTTAGCGTACATCATATGAACCATGCATGACTGAGATCTTGGTCGAAGATTGGTGAAGTGAGGAAGTGGACCATATGATTGAAATGAAAGTGTGTAATTATAATTCTGTATGATGTTATGGATTATTTTCTTCCCACCTATTGTAGTCTTAAAGTAGACTAATCGAAAGACCACTGAACAGTGTTAAAAGATAGTATCCCTCGATGGAACTTGGAAACAGACAATAAGAACAGCAATAGACCAATTTGGTCCTAAAGTAGATTCATTGAAAGATTGCCAAACAGTTGTAAAAGATGACCGTGTTTCCTGCTGATGCGGAACATATACAAACTGTACTGTTTACTCTGCGACGTTATTGCAAGTGACGGAGTAGGCAGGAGCTAGGACAGAAATAAAGGAAAATAAACTCAATTCTTTTATCTTTGAGGAATCTGGGATTTCCTCGGGTTGACAGCTCTGGCCAGTTAACCCAAGCTACACAAATGTCGCAGGACCTGCTTAGTCTGTCCAGTATTTTCCACTTTGAAGTTATTCTTCCTGCAAGTCTGCCTCTGCAGATTCATTTATATTCTGATTTCTTGCCTGTAGTACTACACCACTCATTTCATTGATCATGTCATATCAACTTACAATGGTATTCTGTATTTTAAACGTGGCCCCTGACACAATCCAAATTTGGATGGTCAAAGTTTGTCGTTTTCCTTTTCTATGTGCGGATGGATATCGGCAGTCGTCTTGTGTTGCAGGAGACACACTGATATGGTGTCCCTTGATGAAACATAGGAAATAGTTGCAGGAGTTGGCCATTCAGCTCTTCAAGCTTGTTCGGTCTTTCAGTTAGATAAAGAATCATCTTTGACCTCAATTCAATCTTCCTGCACTGTACCCATATCTTTTGATGTCTTTATTAGAGATACGGGCGGTACGGTAGCACAGTGGTTAGCACTGCTGCTTCACAGCTCCAGGGTCCTGGGTTCAATTCCTAGCTCGGGTCACTGTCTGTGGAGTTTGCACGTTCTCCTCGTGTCTGCGTGGGTTTCCTCCGGGTACTCCGGTTTCCTCCCACAGTCCAAAGATGTGCGGGTTAGGTTGATTGGCCATACTAAGAAATTGCCCCTTAGTGTCCAGGGATGTGTAGGCTAGAGGGATTAGTGGGTATAATATGGAGGGATATGGGGGTAGGGCCTAGGTGGGATCGTGTTTGGTGCAGACTCGAAGGGCTGAAGGGCCTCTTTCTGCACTGTAGGGTTCTATGATTACCCACAAATTTGTCAGTCATTGTCTTGCATAGACTCTATCCACAGCCCTCTGGTGTAGAGAAAGATTTACCATCCTCTGAGTGAAGAAATTCCTCCTCAACTCTATCTGAAATGGCCTACCTTGTATCCTGAGGCTGTGTCCAGTGCACATCCCCCTCACCCAGCCAAGGGAAACAACCTTCCTGTATCTACTTGTTGAGCCCTGTAAGAATTTTGAATGTTTCAATGAGATTGCCTTTCATTCTTCTAAATTTGACAGAATACAGACCCAGTCTCCTTAATTCTGGAACTCCCTCCATAACAACATTGTGAGTGTATCTACACCACGTGGAGTGCTGCGGTTCATGAAGTCAGTTCACCACCAGCTTCTCGAGGGCAATTAAGAATGAGCAATAAATGCCTGCCTATCTGCTTCAATTTGTCTCTAATCAGTGGTTCACATGGTAATGATGAAGAATTTGAAATTCACCAATAAATATAGAAATATCTCTTGTTCAAGACATTGGGCCAGTTCACTATCTTGGTACTTATGCCAGGTACGTAAGTTCTTGCTAGGTCAACAATTTATTCTATAACAGTGCAGTTGCAACTTGTTTCTGTATCTATTGTGAATCAGCTGATGTAGGATCATTGATACAAAGCTGTTGTGAGCTACAAAGCTGAGTTACTTTGTCAGTTTCCTCTCTGGTTTCAATCCTCTTGAATGGTGCCAATGTAGACAGGCAATGGCTCAGTGAAGTGAAATGCAGAGCAACTTACCATCTAGAAAAAAAATTAAATGTTTTCATTCATAGAATTAAAGAACCCTGCTGTGCAGAACGAGGCCATTTGTCCCATCAAGTCTGCACTAATCACAATCCTGCCCAGGCCCTATCCCCATAATCCCATGCATTTACCCTAGCTAGTCCCCCGACGCTAAGTGGGAAATTTAGTACGGCCAATCCACACATCTTCGGACTGGTGTTTATTTCCTAAACCTTCATTTTCATTATAATGTCTTGCTTTAATAGTTTTCATTAGATTGCTATTCTTCATTTTTTCAGTAAACTAAGTATTACTCTTGCAATCTCTGGCAGTTTTATTTAGCAATTTCATTCAGAAAAGAATGGCAGATGTGGTGGAGGGCAAACTGAATCCCAATTCTGTATGGTAAATATAGCTGGGTGACTGTACTTACCAATCTTGTAGCCAGTGGCAGAGGCTGGCCCAGTTCAAGAGCCAGAAAGAATGGTTGATTCAGGAACTATTCGCGAAGTGGAGATTATACAATAGCCAGTGGAATTTGATCATGGAGGCTAATGGGAACGTCCATATTGATACTGGAAAACAGTTGAGGAGAGCAGTATGATCCAGAAGGCCAATGAAGGAATTGTCCAGGAATTAAATGGTGGAGCAGAGTCCTACCCAGAAGCTGGCCCAGTTCAGAACTCCACATGTAGAGAAGATACAGCCAGGAAGGCAGCAGAGCAACAAACTTCAAATCTGAAATGAGAAGTTCTGTGGGAAAGGAAATAAGAGTTTAAAAAAAAACTTTTAAGAACTTTAAAACTTTTAAGAGTTTAATTTCAAACGCAGCTTCTGTTTTAAGAGTCCACTTATTGGAACGTTTCTTAGTTTGGTTAAGGGTCTAAGCTTTCAACTTCTTCCAAAAGTTGTTTAAACTTTTTTAACTTCATTAAAGGCTATTTTTGCAGTTGCTGTGTCATGCATAACCTGTTATAGGAAAGGAAGGATTAATACTGTCATGGGACAATAAGTTAAAAAAATTCTTCTCTGAAGACTGTTCTATTGTGCCACCTTTTAATGAATATACATTACGTACTATGGGAAGATAAAAATGTAGGAAGAAGACGTAGAGGTGGTGGTTGACCTTTAAGTAAAAATGTTTTCCTAGCTCATGGCCTGTCAAAAATTGTGACAGGAAATTGTCCTACAATAGCTGGCAACCTTTGCATCTGTCAGTGAGACCTTTAGTGTTCACAAAGCTGAAGGTAGAGTCTGCCCATTATTAGAATAGTTATATCAGCTGAAAATTCAAAGGTCACAGCTGCTGACATTAGTCTTTTGATAAGATTGCCATTCTAAGCAGTGGTGCACCTATAAAATGTGATAAGATTGTCTCCTGTCCTAAACAATGATGCATTCATGTCATTATTTTCAATAGGTGTGGCTTCAGTTGCAAGATGCATGTCAAACATTGCAATCCAATATGTTTTTTAATATCAAGAGTCTTGTTAAACAAGTAGCTAGCATTATTGAGAATAGATGGGCTAAATCATAAAGGTTGCATTTATTGTTTGTTAGAAATTGTGTTTTTAAGACGATGTGTATAAGTTCTAAAATATATATTTTGCAGGCAGCTTGATTTCATGTGTGTACAATATATTTGAACATATTTGAGAATCATTGAGTTATTTTCTGAAAACCTACTTGTATTGTTTCCTAATGGGTCAAGCATTAGTCAGTTTTCCACACTCATTTTGTATAGCAAGTCCTTTCCAGTAACTTTATTTGAGGAAGTTATTGGCTTATAGTACTGGTGTTAGGGGTTTGGAACCCAAAAAAATTGCATGTGTGTTTAGAATTGATTAGGTCTGTCTCCGGATAACTGGTTCTATTATTTCTGGAGAATTAATGGCAGGTGTACGCTGCTGAGTTTAGCTGGCACTCTGTAATAGAATGAGATTTCAATTGATATAGAGTACTTGGCAGTAAGTTGGTGTAAAAAATGATCAGTACTCCCAAATAAGGATAAAATCTGAATTAACAAACTGCAATTTCCGTTTCTCCATCCCCCATCCCTTGCCAGCCATCTGTAGGTTGTAATGTGTCAATTCAGAGCTTATTGTGACCTTGAGTCATACAGCATGATCCTGCATTTTTACTGAAATAGCTGACTTCAGCTGGTGAGATTGGGTTTGCTAGAAGCATCCCTGTTAAAGAAAGTTCGTGCGACTGATTGATGTCCTGTAACTCTTGTTAACCATTGAAAGAAAACCAGATCAGAGTCGGCTGCAAGGCCCTTGCTTCTCTCATCCCATCAACATTATGGGCGGATTTCCCAGTCCCACTTATCCTGAAATGTAAAATCCTGCCTGAGATCAAGGGACCTTTCCATTGTCCATCCCTCACCCGGTCTGATTCCCTGGTGGGCTGGACAGTAAAATGCCAGCTAATGTCTTTCTTCCACTTGAGTAAGGTAAAAGAGGACTATCAGCATCAGTATTTTAAACATGCAAATTGATCTTCAATTGATTTAGTTAGGTGTGTGACAAATGCATCACATTTGAATTTATTTTCATTACAGACCTGGAATTTTGCTCAACATTGTTGTAGAGGGTTATTCAGTTACTTTGAGTTATTTGTCAATCTATCTGTGAAATTGTTATTAATTTGATTTTCCCCAATGTTACCAGCACTTTAAAGTAGCAACTTCTAGGCAATTCTTACTTTTCTTCTACGTTCCTTTTCCAATTTGTAATAAAGACATATCATAAATTGAAATGGACTTCAAAGTACATTTCACATTATTATTCTTGGGGAAGGAATAATTGCAATGTGCCAGTTAAAATGAAAGTATGTTTAAAAGGTCACATTTGAAAGCAATGTTTTAATAATGTGCTTTTGATGATTCTAATCATTGTAGACCAAATATGAATGTGTAGTTTAATAGTAATTATTTACTGCTAGGGGTTATTATGCAGCATACATTTAACTCAAGATAATATAGGCTGTTTAGAAGTGAAGTGAATGATATGAACCAGTTGCTAAAAAAAATTCTATTCACTTACATTCATACATTATCTGTGTTAGAAGAATATGCTGTAAGTGCCATCAACAGAAATTTGAATATTTCTATTTAATTCTAATCTGTACGCATGAGAATCTTTTACAAATATCTTCAATGAGAAAATTTTTTAAAAAAAACTTGTGTGCATTTGTCATTTCCGAATTCCTGTGTCATGTGTCAGCATCAGGGCAGCACAGTGGCATACTGCGCCCTCACAGCACCAAGGACCAGGATTCAATTCCAGTCTCGGGTCACTGTCTCTGTGGAGTTCTCCCTGTGTCTGTGTGGATTTCCTCCGGATGCCCTGATTTTGTCCCATGGTCCAAAAATGTGCGGGCTAGATTGATTGGCGAGGCTAAATTAATCCTAGTGTCAGGGGAATTAGCAAGGTAAATATGAGGGGTTATGGGAATAGAGCCTGTGGTTGGTGCAGACTTAGTGGGCTAAATGACCTCCTCCTACACTGTAGGGATTCTATAATCAGTGGTTCAAGTTTAGTTGAAACTGCAACTGGCTAGCTAGGAAATGTTCCAATTGAACTTTTTTTCAATCCAGATAAATGACAAGTGCAAAGATCTAGATATATTTTCGTGAACAGCAACAGATTGTGTTAGAATGTATTTCTTTGTTTTATTCCTTGTCTAGACAGGATCTACAAAGGACAAATAAACATTGAGGCTGTTTCTGTTTAAACTTATAGATTGATTGGAGAAGGATTTTTTTTCCACACTGGTCATTACCTGGAAAAATTGGCCTGCTTTCCTAAGTATCATTGTCCTGTACTGCTGATTCAGACACAGGGTTTACTAGTGTGTATACTAGGGTGAATCTTTAAATCTTGCCCCCAGTTTCTGTCACTTTTGGAAAATAATCTAAATGAGGTTTTAACAATGAGAAAGATTGTTAATTATCAACAGAGGGATAGTCCAAATAATATTTCTGAAAGAAGTAAACCTTCAATGTATTGTCCCTATCTCTCTCTGTCTCTCTGCAATGGTTTGAATAATTGCATGAGGATTTGAGTGCCTATTTGTTCCCTGCCCCCTCCTACTTTGATATCCTTAACTTTTAGTTGTACATGGGCAAATTAATAGTTGGCTTTGAAACATTTGTACTAACCTATTTTGTTTAAAAATCCATACAGTTTAATTACATTAAGAGCAGCAGTGGCTTAGAACATGGATTGCAACATGACATTCTTTACTTGAGAATGATTTAAATTGTCTAAAATATCCAGAACTCAACTAATTAAAGCAGGGGCATTTTTCCCTCTCCCAACAAAATTGAGGATAATTATATACTACTCTCTTATTGCTTGAGTTGTCTTAGTCTGTTATCAGTAAATTAATACATTAAATTTAAAGTAACTTTAAAATTGTGCAATGGGACACAAACATGAATTTTCTTTTCTTTACAGATTTTCAGTAAAGAAATAGCATATTACAAGTTTAAAAAAAACACTGGTTCAGTACCTTATGTAACAGTGTGAAAAATGTTTTTTAAGTTTTAGTTGTGTGGTGACATTGAGGTATTTATGTTAATGTGCACCCTTTTTGTTTACCTAACAATGCTTATAAAACATAAGAAATGGGAACTGAAGTAGGCCTTTTCACCTTTTTGAGCCTCCTTTTCCACTCAGCAAGATTGAGTGATCTTCCATCTCAACTCCATCTTCCCACGCTATTACCACATCCCTTAATTCCCATGGGACCCAAAAATCTGTTGAATATTCTGTCTTGAATATTCTCAATAGCTGAGCACCTTCAACCCTCTGGAATGGAGAATTCCAAAGGTTCACAATTCTTTGAATGAAGAAATTTATCCTCATCTCAGTCCCAAGTGGCTGAACCTTTATTCTGAGACCGACACCTTGTTATAGATTCCCCAGCCAGGAGAAACATTTTCTTAGTGTTCCAGTACAGCTAACAGCACTGGCATCTATCCAGCAATGTGGAAAATTGCATAGGTCTGCCCATTTATAAAAAAGGGGACTAATCCATTCCAGCCAATTGCAGGCCCATCAGTCTACACCCAATCGTCAGGAAAGTAATGCAAGGTGTCATTGACAGTATTATCAAGTGGCATTTGCGCAGCACTAAGCTCAGTTCAGATTCTGCCTGGGCCTCTCAGCTCCTGACCTCATTACACTTTGGTCTAAACATAGACAAAAGAGCTGAACCCAAGAGGTGAGGTGAGAGTGACTGTCCTAAAGGCAGCATTTGATGAGTACAGCATCAAGGAGTGCCAACAAAACTGGAGTCATTTGGGCAGAAAATGCTGCACTGGTTGGAGTCATACCCAGCTCAAAGGAAGATGGTTGTGTTTACTAGAGGTTTGTAATCTCTGTCTTGCGACATCTTCAGCTGCTTCATCAATGTCCTTCCCTCTATCGTAAGGTCAGAAGTGGGGATGTTTGCTCTCTCTTGTACAACATTGGAAACCATTTGTGACTCCTTAGAAACTGCAAGAATCTGTGTCCTTATTCGGAAAGACCTGGGTAACATTCGGGCTTGGCCTAATAAGTGGCATGTAATATTCCTGGCACACAAGTGCCAAACAATGACCATTCCAAATGGAAAGAATCTAACCATCTGCCCATGATGTTCAATGGCATTACCATTGCTGAATCTCCCACTGTCAATATCTTGGGTGTTACTATTGACCAGAAATGTAACAGGTCTAGTCATGTAAATGATGTTGCTCCAAGAACAGGTCAGAGGCTGGGAATGCTGAGATGAATAACTCCACCCCCTGACTTTCCAAAGTCTGCCCCTCAGTTACGAGGCACAGACCAGGAATGTGATCGAATACTGTTAACTTGCCTAATTGAGTGCAGCTCCAGCAACACTCGAGGCTCCATACATCCAGGACAAAGCAACTATTGGCACCCCATTCACCATCTTAAATATTCACTCCCTCTCTTACTGATGCAGTACGTATGTGGCAGCAGTATGTGCTATATGCATGAGGCATTGCAGCCATTCACTAAGGCTCCTTCAGTAGCACCTTCCAAACCCATGACTTCTGCCAGCTAGAAAGATAAAGGCAGCAAATGCATGGGATCACCACCACCTGCAAGTTCCACTCCAAGCCACACAACATTCTGACTTGGAAATATATCACTGTTCCTTCACTGAGGAGATATCAGGGGTAAGTTTTTCACTCGGAGGGTGGTGAGTGAGTGGAATCGGCTGCCGTTGGTGGTGGTGGAGACGAATTTGTTGGGGTCTTTTAAGAGACTTCTGAATGAGTACATGGTATTTAATGGGATTGAGGGTTATAGATAAGCCTGGTAGGTAGGGATATGATCGGCACAACTTGTGGGCCAAAGGACCTGTTTGTGCTGTAGTGTTCTATGTTCTATGTCACTTGGTCAGAGTCCTGAAACTTCCTCTCTAACATCACTGTGGGTGTCCTGCATTGGTTCAAGAAGACAGCTCACTGTGATTTCTTGAGGACAATTAAGTGTGAGCAGCATTTCAGGCTTGTGAATAGGAAAAAAAAACCTCCAATTATATTTTAAAATCCAAGGATTGTAGACTGAGTCTACTCAATCTTCCTTCATAAGACAATCACCTTATCTCAGGAACCAGTCTAGTAATCCTTTATTGATCTCTTCTAGGGCAAGTATGTCCTTCCTTGGATAAAGAGTTTAAAACTCCACTACACACTCCAGTTGTGGCTTTATCGATGCCCTGTACAATGGTAGTAAGACTTCATACTCACCAATCCCTTTGTAATAAAAGCTAACGCATCATTTGCCCTCCTAATTTCTTGATGTGTCTATATATCACCTTTCTGTGATTCAATACAAGGATACTCAAGTGTCTCTGACTGCAAACATTTCCTGGTCTCTCAACATTCAAAAAATAATTTTGTTTTTTTACTTTCTCTACCAAAGTTCGTAACTTCACAATTCACCTTTTCTGCCAACTTACACAATCTGTCCATGCTTAGTACCAAAGTAATGCACCTACTAACAAGATGAATCAAAGATGACATATTTAATTTCAACACCATAAAACTGATTTGTTGCATTTAGAATAAATTTTCTATTAAACATCCTTCTCAAGGCCAGAGCACTTAAACAGTCTCCAGTTTTTGAATTTAAAACCTGGAATGTCCTTCTAAGAGTTATGCTGTTACAGTAAGTTAGAACATTCCTGAAACTTGATGCTTCTTCAATTTAAATAAAGTTTGTGATATTTTTGTATTCTCTATTGCAGTGAAAAAGTCATTTTAAGTGGCTTTATTCTCTCTTTGAATGCAATTATAATAGAATATTCGGTTGATTGGTCAATTATGTTTTCAGATTTGATGTAACAAGATATGGAAAATTAAAATATTCTCCTCTAATCCTAACTACATGTAAAATTTACATTTAATTTAGCCATTTATGGAAAACAAGCTGGGATGCCTTTTCTGTTCATTCATACAAGGTCATTAAAGATGAGGAAGGCCATTGGATGCGATTGAATTGATTCACTCAAAGTCCTTACATTCCTAACATATAAATATCAGGTTTTTACCTTCGCTATCCTAATTGGAGTCTATTCACCCTCTGAGTAAAGAAGCACTTTGTATTAGCAGTCCTAAACATTAGGGCTCATCTCTTCTAGTCTCCAGGTGGTCATATCCCAGAGGTATCCCAAAATATGCACCAGGGATCCACGCAGAAGTTGGAATGCAACTTTGTGGGAATTTCCTGGAATATTTCAACTTCCAATGGAGAATTCCTCTGGGTCCAGAACCCCTGAAGAAGTTTCCAACTCTGAGCTAGAGTCGCAGACTTCGGATGGTTCAGACTGACTAGAATAATTACTGAGAAAACATGAGACAGAAAAAAGCCAAGTCTAACTCCTGGGTAATGTGATGATACTATGCCTTTAAGAAATATTTTTGTCTCACGTTTCTTGTGTAGGATTTTTGAGTGGTCAGTTCTATTCACTGAGTGCTACTTTGTCTATAACTGGCAGCCCCACTTGATAGTGCAGAAGCATAATTGCTCCTAATTACTGGATTGTTGCAGTGGACCAAAATAGTGGTGTTATTTTAGTGTTTTACCCCTGGGTTGTTTTCAGAGTAGGCCTTGATTAGGTTGATTGACAGGAAAAATGTGAGGGGGTGGGAACTAGGCTTGCACAGAGAAATCAAGTCAGTTGCTGCTTGAAATTGTTAAAGAAAAGTGCCTCTCTTTCTCTCTCTGAATTTGGAGACTGGATCTGCCAAGAAATAAGTCTCTTTCTCCGAGGTTCTTTCTCTGGAGGCTGCAATATGGGAGTCAGAAGACAGATATCTTTCTGTACCTATGCAGAGGAGTTAAAAGGCTGGAAATATAGTATCCATGTGAGCATATCTCACATGTGCTGACTGAGTCTAAAGAAGGATTTATGTCTATGGACATATTGCTTACATTGGAACCATAGAGAAAGCTAGCTATTAAGAATTGTACCTTGTCCTGTTTAAATATTTTGGTAAAGGTTATGTTAATTATTTTGTTTTATTTTAATTTGTTCTGCTAAAAGCTTCCTAGTGGATCAATTGAGTCATACCTGGAGCAAAACACCTTATGCTCACCGTAGTGCCAAAATCAAAGCAAGTTGGGGTCTAGGCTAATTTCATAATGTACCTTGGAGTTTCTAATCTGATCCCTAACAGTAACTGTACAACTGACCCATCCACTCTGCTCCTCGACTTTGTGGGAATTGCCTGGAATATTTCAGTTTCCAGTAGAGAATTCCCCTGGGTCTAGAGTCCTCTGAAGAAGTTTCCAACTCTGAGCTAGAGTCACAAACTTCAGATGGTTCGGACTCTCTAGAATAATTACTCTGTTCCTCAACACATGCAGTTTGTTCTGCAATCCACCTTTCTGCACCTTATGCACCTTACCCATTTGGCACCAACCCAGCCTGCCACCTGTGAAGCTACCCAGTTGGCACCATAGCCAACAAATCTAACCTGCCACCCGTTATCTTAACCAGCCTATCACTAACACTAACGGTGAAAAGCTATTTAAATGTCCCAAAGCTTTTTAGCATTTTAGTGAATGAAAATTTAACAAAATATTGCAGCTGGTGCAGTAAGAAGGTGGTGTGCCATTTCTCAGATTTGACCTTTTGATTTGATTTATTATTGTCATGTACTGGGATAATTGAAAATTATTCCCTCTTGAAGGTGCTATACACACAAAATATACTGTTCATAGAGTACATAAGGAGGAAGGAGAGAGTACACAAATATAGTGTTACAGTCACAGCTAAATTGCTGGTGTATGATTGCAGAGGAGATTAAACTAAGCGTGTTCCCAAATTTATGGGCAATGCACATTCACTAAGGAAATTTTCAATTTCAAATTCTAGCCATTTCATTTTCTTTTTACATAGCTTAAGTATCATAGTGGACCTGTTTAGCTAGTCCATATTCTCCTTGAGAGGCACTATCTGTCAATTTCAGAGATGGATTTCTTATAATTTACTACTGCTGCCTTAATACATCCAAACACTGAAATGAGCTGTTTTGATTGTGGAAGTTTCATCTCTCAATACATGTCACATAGCAAATCTCTAGAGACCCTAGTTTTGCACATCCTTGAACAAACATGGATTATATGAGCTAGTTACTATCTCTCTTATGTTAACATTATCTGTACTTCTAAGTAAGAAATTGGGCAGTAACTAAAAAAGAAATTAAGTTAGCACCTTGATGAGATTTTTGTCCCCCAGTCAAAGCATGACTGCTGACAGTCTGACATTCCCAAGCCTTTATCTGAGACTTTGCAGACTCTTACGGTTAGCGCACAGACTGCTGCCATTGTCTCCAAGCATAAGTAACTTGCATTTCCTTCCCAGTAAAACAATCAAACCACCCGCTTTTAATATCAGTCCCAAAACATGACAATCTTAAACTTCATAATTGTAACAACATGATCTTGAAGATTGAAATTTCAAAAACAAAAGTAAATCTTAAAAAACATGTAATGGTTTGTTTACAAGATAAATGAAACAACTTGACCAAACACTTGGGATTAATGGGCTGTGTTAGTTAACAAACATTCTGTTTCTCTGTTATTATTGTTCTTTTATTCATTTCAGGAATTCTGGAAGATCAACGCTTGAATAGCCTACGAAATGGTACCATTGAGCAACAGATAGGGAACGTATGGTACAATGCTGCACCAGTATCAATATGGTGGCAAATTCCACAGTACGTAATGATTGGGATTAGTGAAATATTTGCAAGTATAGCAGGTAAGCATTGAAAACACTACTAATATAATTTTCAGATTATGAATGTAAGTAATTACCATTTTGTACATCCTGATGGTTTTTGTGTACAAGAGGGGCTGCTGAACGAAAACCAATATTATTTGGCTGAAAGGCACCAGAGCAAAAAGTAACTTTTTGCCCTCGTGCCTTTAAGCTAAGTAATATTGCTTTACATTCAGTAGTTCACTAGTCAGAATCGTAGAATTTACAGTGCAGAAGGAGGCCCGGTGTGGGTGGCTCAGTGATTAGCACTGCTGCCTTACAGCTCCAGGGACTTGGGTTCAATTCCCATCTTGGGTCACTGTCTGTGTGGAGTTTGCACATTCTCCCCATGTTTGCCTGGGGTTCCTCTGGGTGCTCCGGTTCCTCCCACAGTCCAAAGATATGTGGGTTAGGTTGTTTGGACATGCTAAATTAACCCTTAGTGTCCCAGGATGTGATAGGTAAGAGGGATTGGCAGGGTAACTAAGCGGGGATAGGGCCTGGATGAGATTATTGTTGGCGCAGACTCGATGGGCCAAATGGCTGCCTTCTGCACTGTAGGGTTTCTATCATTTCTATGATTCTATGAACCCCAACATTGAGGCCATTTGAGTCATCGAGTCTGCACCGACCATAATCCCACCCAGGCCCCATTCCCATAATCCCTCAATCCCTCATATTTGCCCTGCTAAACCCTTGACACTCAGGTCAATTTAGTGTGGCCAATCAACCTAACTGGCACATCTTTGGACAGGGAGGAAATTGGAGCATCCATGAGATATTTTCCCCCATGTCATTCTCCAGGCAGACATGGAGAGAATGTGCAAACTCCATACAGTGACCCAAGGCTGGAATTGAACCTGGTCCCTGGTGCTGTGAGACAGCAGTGCTAACCACTTTGCCACTGTGCTGCCCCATAGGAAAACAAAATTTGGTGGATGTTGTGCAAGTGAGATTGAATGCCAAGCTCGGAATTAATTTCTAGTTTACTATATGTGTATATAAGTTAAATTTGTTCAAATTGACCTTTTTGAATTTATAACACTGAGTGAAAACTCTCAAAATTCTACTTCAGCTACACCTACAGGGAAGCATTACAATGTTGTGACCATCCAATGATCTGAATGCACTCACTTTAGTTTCCATTTAGAACACCACAGTCCTCATACCTGTAAAAGGATATTTTGCTTTGCATAACTTCTCTATTGCAGGAAGAGGTTGCACATCTAACTTCAAGATTTGATTTATTTTTGTAAGATATGCCTGTTTCACAGCCACTTTAAAAAAAACCTCCTACACATAATGTAAATTGTTTGTTATCTCCATGGAACCTGACTAAGGTGATTTGAAAGTCACACCACAATACTATTGTATTGTTTCTTTGACACTTCAACATTTTAATTCAAGCCACAGAAAGCAAATACTTGATATCCTTTGATGCATCACATTATTAATCAAGATGAAAGTTGACCCTTCGATTATCTCATTGCCAAATGAATTGAAATTCTTTCGGGGTCACGTTCTTAGTTTGCCTCACATTTGATCGCATTTATTTCCCTTAATGAAACTGCTAGGTAATGACTACATGGTGATATCAATCAGGTGCAATTGATTTGTAAGCCAATAAGACATTACCGAAATCAAGGTTAACATCAGTTATGTAGGATACGTATGGCCAAGTCCCAGCAGTTCACTCATCCCAGTCATACTTTGATACATCTGGGATCTTCTATGGCATTTTGCAGATAACCAATGTCAAATAAGGTGAACTGTAATGTGGCATAGTTTTAATTAAATTTAACACCTTTTTCAAAGTGTTTTTTTTTAACTTTTTTTGTGTTAATTCCTAACATTTTATGTATCATAATTATTACTACAGTTAAGTATTGGTGAATTTGTTTCATCTTAAATGTTCCTCCTGCCTGTGAGCCCTCAGCAACATCCTAGCTTTATTATCTTGCATGTGATTACTGCTGCATGTATTTTTACTGCACATTTTATCTGTAAACGTACCAAATTTTCCAGTGTGTTTTGCCAGTATGAGTATGTCAGGCAGGTTGAAGCACTCCCTTTTCTTCTAGTTGAATTAGCTAGCCACCAACTTCCATGTTGAAGCAAAATGGTCATCGTGCAATCACAAAATATAAACACAGGGCATTCAACCTTGAGTTCTTCAGCAAGTTTAACTTCTGGAAACACTTAAAGTTAATCCAAAGAGAACAGCACCCTAAATGTTCTTTTAACTGATACTTAAGAGGAATTTCATAGCCACAAAGCTAGCCAAGAATTTGTCAGTGGACTGTATTATTTTGAAGCTCAGAATTAAATTGGAAGTAATTTAATAAACTGCCCCATTGATGAAGAGCCTTGCCCAGCAGTAGCACAAATCAGAAATGTGAACCACCCTGATTTTAACTCAATCATTTTATCTTTGATGCTGAAAGGAATTCCAGCACAATATTGATTGTGAAGGTTACCTTTGATTAATATTGGTAAAAATTAAATAACCTTCAATGAATATTTTAAATACTTCTCACCTTGTTTTTTTTTCCAATTGACCAATGAAATTTCAATTTTGTTTTAAATTTATTGAATATATCTTTTTTTTTGAAAAAGCACTTAACTTTCTATCTTGCTGCATCCCATCATCCATTTTGAAATGTGAAGCAATTTTTTTAAAAAACCTGTATTGCTTTAAAGACTAATTATTTATAGTCAGTTGAGTTGTGCAGATTGTAAAAATTTAATTCTGCACCAGAGTTGCAACTAAGCCACATTATGAAGGGCTCACTTTCCATCCAGTCTGGACAAAATATCTTGCCCATGATCCGGGGAACCCAGTCATAGTATGAGATAACTTGACTATGATGCAATATGGATTAGAAGGTAAGCTTTCATGTAGTAATAATTTATGGGCTTGTATGAAAAAAAGTAGTGTGACAGAAAAATAAATGTTTTCTTGATCGATAAAAGCCGTATGTATTTTTAAGAAAGTATAATATTCCTGTCATTTTCTGTCACCAAGCATGCCATCTTTCAAATTTGAAGTAGTAAAACTGAATATATATACATATAATATATACTTACATACAAAAACTAAAAGAAAGAAGTAAAAGTAACATCTCCCGGATAAACAAGACCACATTTGTCAGCTATCTTGACTTTGTCACATGTTATCCTTAACCTACTGTATTAACAATGTTTACAGTCAAAAACATTATCTCAAATAAAGGAGCTTTGTTTCTTTATTATTCAGCTTGGAAATAAAACACTTAAATCCTGAAATTGCTCTTTCAGTATTTTCAGTGCCAGCTGTACGTTGTCTTCCCTGTCCCATATAAAAACTAACTTTAGCACTGGATTCATCGTGTCCACCTTTGTCGCTTTCTTTGAAACTTGCATAATATTGATTCAAATTATGTAATATTCAAACTTCTCTGACCAACTGTGAAGGATGATTTTACTTTGGACAATACATGTCTAAAAATACTTTTCCTTTACATTTAAATAATCATAGCCAGGCTGCAAAGTTTTCTCAAGAGGTCTAGTTATAATGACACATACAACCCTATGAGCAAATGGATGGAAGCTCTGGAGAAACTAAATAAATATTGATATATTATGTAAGAATCTATAGATAGGGTTTCAGAGATGGATTGGCTTAGATTTAAGGTTACGCTCACAATGAAATTAATTGTATATGTATGTGACATTCTCAAACTTTATTAAAATCAATATGCATTAAACTTTGAAAGTTTAGTGAACCTGCTCCTCCAGAATGGAAGCAGATTGGGTCTGAACATGTTAAATTATAGGATTCAGAGATTCACTCACTTACTTATGTAGGCACGTGTGGGATTGGTGCAGGTGAGGGTAAATCAGCAAGCTACCTTCCATTTATTGACGTTGAATTTACTGAGATGGGACTAGGAGCAAGCAGCTTCCAGGGTGTGAGTTAGCATTTTGAAATAAGTTAATGAAGCAGAAAGCTATGATTTAACCTGCTTTGTGGGGTTTTACTGTAGGCAGGTAGGTTTCCCAGAAAACATAGCAGCTGAAGCAAGGCATGGTCAGCTTTGTGGGGAGTGGGGAGGAAGGTAAGTGTCTTCACATAATTCCTTGTAGGGCAACCCAGATTTCTGGTCTGAAACTATGGTCTCCCTACAGAATCCACCAGTAAATATAAGAGCAATTGGGCTAGAATTTTGATAAGTGGCATTCTCAGTCAGACCATCGCTGCATTCTTACTTATCCAATTTGGGAGCTGTACCTTTATTGCCTAAACTCCTGACCCGAGCCTAATAAGAAATATGCAGTGCACCTGGTTCCTGATACCTTCCAGTCTGTGGGAGCAGTGTCAGGTGACAGGAAGCATTGCTTCCCCCTTTTATGGCATTAACTGACATAAAACCAAGTGAGTTTAAAGATCCATTCTCACTCTGAGAAGGTCAGTCTGTAGGTTGGATTAGGGATAAGGAAGAATGATAGGTCAGTGTGATAGGATGGTCAGTTGGGAATTCCATTGATGAGTCAGCAGTAAGTACTGTAATTACCAGAGATTCAAAGTGCTTCTAATCCTTCTAGCTTTTCCAGGGTAACTATTCTACAAAGAACCATCCAATGTCTCTGATTTAAATCAGAATATTAAATGGTTCCCAGTGTAGGGTAATTGCCTGTCGGAAGTTTAAACTTCCCAGGCATTTCTGGGACATTGTGTCAGTATAGGCACCTCAATTAGTATCCACATGGGAAACAGCCAGAATGATACCAGGAAAAGCCCCAGACAAACTCCATACCTTCCACCTGGCAGTGGAGCATTCTTTATGTTTAAAAGGGACTTCCTTTGGCCAGAAGAGTTTAGGAGCCTTTCAGCAGTTTCAGCAGAACGTATCAATTCTCATCTGCCATTTTCTTCCTGTAGTATCCTTGTTGTCTGTGGGTTGCTTATCATGTCTTATGCCATAATATCACTATGAGACAAGGTTCAGAGGTAGGCCCCAAGAACGACTTCAGCTGGCCACTGGCGACCTTTAATACCCCTTCTGTACCAAAAACCCATCAATCTCTATTTTTAAATTTTCAACTCACCTGGCTTCAGTGGCTTTTTTGATAGAAAGTTTTCCAGATTTCCACCACCCTTTTGAGTGAAGAAGTGCTTTCAGACATCATAACTGAATGACCTGGTTCTAATTTTAAGGTTATGCTGTCTTAATCTGCACTGTTCCATCAGAGGGTATAGATTCATCTTTCTTTAGTTGCAGAGTGGATCACCTCACAATTTCCCAAGCTGCCACAGTTCTTCCCCTCTAATTTGGACAATTGCTTTCTATCCTAATCTTTCATAATTTGCTCTTGTACATGGAGGAAAAAATGCAGTCTGATGTCACTAAATTCAAATGGTATTGGTCACTGGTGTTATTCTGCACTCTAGCCACATAGCCAACTGACCAGCACATCGCCTGGCATTAATTCTGCTAAAGCTCTTAAATGGCATTCTGAACCAAATTCCCACAGAAACCTGGGAGCTCTCCAGTTATCTGGCATGGAGAAGCAGGCTGTAGGTATGACTATGCCCAAACTCCGCCAGACATTTCCCTAAAGATGTAAACGGGGGTTGGAGTAAGAATGAGTTCTGCTCCATTTTCTAGTTCTCAGAATTGAGATCCACCCCACTGATGCCTGACCCAGTTGGAACTTTGGGGCTTTAATTTTTAAAAAGAAAAATAAACTCTCCCTCAAATGGGAAGATCTGAATTTGCAGTGCTGTGTTGGAAAACTGGTACAGTTGTTGAGATTCAATTACTGAGGTTGCATATAAACATTATCATTCAATTACTGCACTTTAATTTTATTGTTAGTGTAATATATCAAATTTAAGAACATTGCTCGTTATCTTGCGGAGCTGGAAGTTGTTTTATTGTCATACATCTTTGTATTAATTACATCTTGTCTGCTATACCATTTGAATTTAGTGCTCCCTTGGCATTCAGTGCCTTGTGGGCAGTGCCAGGGTGTCCCTGGAGCAGTGTCAGGGGCAGTGGGAATGGGGCCTAATGGGAGCTGGCCACATCGCAGTCATGATTGGGGGTGGGGGGCGGTGGTGGAGGCAGCAGAGGAGAGCAACCTGCTGGGAGAGTAGGGTTGGGGCCACAGGGGGAAGGGAATATTGGGGGGGGGGGGGGGTGCGCAGGAGATCAGGCTGTGGTGGGGGGGATGTGAGGCTGGGCCCAGGCAAGCTTGGGAGCCAGCGATGTGGGGAGAGGGGGAGCGGTGCAGTGAGTGAGTGGGCTGGTAATGCAGGGTTACTGATCATTGGCTAGCGATCGGGAGGTCAGCAGACAGGAGCCACTGCGCATGTGCCAATCTTGACACTGACAGAAGATCGGCGCATGTGAAGTGGCCCACTCAGCGCTATGCTGCCAGCACCTCCAGCAGGAATAGACCCCGCCCCCAGATTTTTTACGTGTTTTTTTTTGCTGATGCACTCTGCAGTGCAGAGTGTGGGAGATTCTTCTCTGAACTCCCACTGAAAAAGAAGCAGCGTGATTTACTCCAGTTTTCACGCGAATTCAACACTTAGAATTTTTTGGGGAGATTTGCCCCCGTTATGTGCCGGCATTTCCACATCATGTAAACAAGTGCCAGCCTGTCTGTGAATAAACTGATATCTCTAATTGCAAAAGCAAGAAGTGAGAGATTTAGTCATTTGATCTGCAAATCTTCCAGCCCAACATCAGTCTCTGTATTGCCTTACTCCAGAATTTCTCTCCCTTTTTGCTGAATGTCACTTCCCCATCCCAGACATTCGTACCTTGCATGTTCCTGGGATTTTAAGCTCACCAATTTGATGTTATTTTTATTTAAGCATAATGTGGTGTTATCAATTATCTAATCAATCAGCATTGACTCTAACCAAGTTAATGGGTATATTGTGCTTAATCAGAGTTTAAGGAAGTAGCAACTACCAGTCCAGGTCAAGCGGAACGGTTAATCTGCACAAACAGCTGGTTCTTTATTTTCTTCTCAGTGCCTTCTCAAACTACCCAAGAATGTTAGCATGGATCTACTGTTAGAATTTCTCTTCACCAGCTGAAGCCTCCCAAGTCTCTTTCATGATACCTTTTTCAGTTGAGGCCCTGACTAATTGTCTTACAAAGACTTCTCTTAATACAAAGTGTCCACTAGAACATTGAGTTCTTGTCTAAACCATGAGGTATAAGTCCTAATGTTATCCATCTGCTGTGAACTTCCAGAGACTTAGCAAGCACCTTCTTCGATCAATGAGAACATTACATCATCATCTTTTCTTATCTCGCCCTCAGCTGTTTCTTGTCGCTGTTTTTTTTTTGTAACTCCTTTCCATCTCATCTTTATTCATTCTTGGGATGTGAGTATTGCTGGCAAGGCCAAACTTTATTACCCATTCCTAATTGCCCTTGAGAAGGTGATGGTGAGCTGCCTTCTGCAACCATTGTAGTTCATGTGGCATAGGCACACCCACAGTGCTGTTTGGGAGGGAGATCCAGGATTTTGACTCAGCAGTGGTGAAAGAATGGTGACATGTTTCCAGATCAGGATAGTGAGTGGCCTGGACAGGAGCCTCCAGATGGTGTACTCCTATGTGCCTGCTGCCCTTGTCTTTTCAGACATGGAAGTGGTTTGGAAGGTGCTGCCAATGGGACCTTGGTAAATTCCTGAAGTGCATCTTGTAAATGGTACACAGTGTTGTCACTGTGTCAGTGGTAGAGGGAGTGAATGTTTGTGGAAGGGGTTGCTTTGTTCTGGCTGGTGTTGAGCTTCTTGGATGTTAGAGCTACTCTCATCCAGGCAGGTGGACAGTAGTTCATTACATTCCAGATTTGTACCTTATAGATGGCTTTAGGGAGTCAGGATGTGAGTTACTTACCTTCTGATCTGCTCGTGTAGCTGTGGTATTCATTCACATGGTTAGTCCAATTCAGTTTCTGGACAATGGTAACCCCTAGGATGATGATGGTCGGGGTTCAGGAATGGTAATGTCATTGAACATCAAAGGACAATGGTTAGATTCTCTCTTTTTGGAGATGGTCATTGCCTGGCATTTGTGTGACATGAATGTTCTTGCCACTTGTCAACTCAAATCTGGATATTGTCCAGGTCTTGCTGTGTTTGGACATGGACTGCTTCAGTATCTGAGGAGCCGCAAACAGTGCTGAAAAGTTTTTAATCACCAGCGAACATCCCAACTTCTGGTCTTATGATGGAGGGAAAGTCATTGATGAAATAACTGCGTATAGTTGGGCCTAAGAAACTACCCTGAGGAACTCAGATAGCAAGGTCCTGGAACTGAGATGATGGACCTGTAACAACCACAACCATCTTCCTTTGTGCTGGTATGACTCTAACTAATGCAGTGTTTTTCCCCCAGTTCGCATTGACTCCAGTTTTGCAAGAGCTCCTTGATACCATACTTGGTCAAAGGCTGCCCTGGTATTAAGGGCAATGATTCTCATCTCACTGGAATTTAACCCTTTTGTACATGTTTAAATCAAGGTGGTAATGAGGTCGGGAGCTGAGTGGCACTGGTGGAACACAAACTGAGCATCAGTGAGCCGGTTATTGCTAAGCAGGTGCCACTTGAAGGTATTGTAGATGACCCTCTCCATCACTTTACTGATGATCGAGAACAGATTAATGGGGTGGTAATTGGCTGAGTTGAATTTGTCCTACTTTTTATGTACTAGACATAACTAGGAAATTGTCAGGTAGATGCCAATGTTGTAGCAGCACTCAAACAGCCTATGGGCATGGCAAGCTCTGGAGCAGAAATCTTCAGTACTAGTTGTCCAGGCCCATAGCCTTTGTAGCATCCAGTGCCTTCAGTGGCCTTCAAGCTGGCTTTTAGGATTTCATTATCTGTATTAGTCTCTTATCATTTATTTATGCTCAGAGCTATTCATTTGGCTTGTTGATAAGCTGCTCATTAATGAATGTCCAGTAAAAATGGTTTAATTCTTCATTGTAATTTTGTACCAGTGGGCTGTTCGCTAAAATAACTTCTATTTCTACATATAAATTTGAGCAGTAACATAATTAAGTAAGGTTTGCTGAAAATCCTAATGCAGTTTTGATGTATAGTTATTTGTTTTAAATAACTATCTTGTTGCTCTCCCAATGTTGTAGATGCCTTGCCTGATCAAGGCCCCTTTCTGGGCTAGGCACATCTGTCATCACCTAAGAATCATTCTGTTAGCTAAAACAAAATATACAGCATCAACCTATTTATTTATTTCATGTTGACTACTAAATATGTTTATTCTGAACTGAGTTCTAAATTGTAACAGCCCCTCCCTTCCATTTTTCAAGGAAACAATGTCTTTGAACACCTTTACCATCACTAACTTCAAGGCCTTAATTAATAAGGGGAGGCCTTGTGAAATTATCAGTAGACTACTGATCCAGAAACTCAGCTAATGTTCTGGGGACCTGGGTTGGAATCCCACCATGGCAGCTAGTGGAATTTGAATTCAATAAAAAATATCTGGAATTAATAATCCACTGATGCCCATGAAATCATTGTCGATTGTCAGAAAAACCCACCTGGTTCACTAATGTCCTTTAGGGAAGGAAATCTCTTATCCTTACCTGGTTTGGCCTACATGTGACTCCAGAGCCCCGGCAATGTTGAGAGCAACTCTCAACTGCTGTCTGGCAACAAAGGATGGGCAGTAAGTGCTGACCAGCCAGTGATGCCCATGTCCCACAAATTAATATGAAAAAAAGTCCATGTTAAGTTGTAATGGAAATAATCAATCAACAAATTAAATATGGTTCACTGATGAGAGTGAGAACAAGCTTGGTTTGAGGCACACATTATCAGAATAAACACTCCCAGATTAAGTAGAACATCACATCTCTAACTGCAGAAGTATGTCATGCTGAACCAGGCTGAGACCGCAGCACTGCACACTCCAACCATCCTGTAGCTTCTCTATACTAAATTGTCAGTTGTTCAATGTTGGGCCTCTGCCCATATGAACTGAATGGAATCTATCCAAATTGCATAACCAACTGAAGTGTCCATTCTTCTTCTCTCCCAATTATTGACCTTTTCACTTTGCCATGTATTCCTTACATGCATTGTGCACAACTCATTACGTCAGATACTGTCTCATAAAATAGTGAAATCAATTTTAATTTTGTTTCATCAGCAATTAGCACTTGCATTGGTGAAAAAGTAATCTGAATGAGAATGACATTTTTAGTTTAGTGTGTTGCTGATAATCCACACAGACCTCCTTGTAATAAGGAAGGTCCACCGGCCTGTGACAGAAACGTAGAAAGATTTGCAGCAGAGAAGGAGGTTCACTGTGTCTGCCAGCCAAAAAGAAATAGTCCAGTCTAATCCCATTTTCCAGCTCTTGGTGTGAGGCCTGTAGTTTACAGTACCTCCAGTGCATATCCACGTTTTTTTAATGTGATGAGGGTTTCTGCCTCTACCACCCTTTAGGCAGTGAGTTTCAGACCACCACCATCCTTTGTGTAAAACAATTACTCTTAATACTCTTCTAATCTTTCTACCAATTGCTTTAAACCTATGCCTCCTGTTTATTGATCTCACAATTAATGGAAATAGATTGTTCCTATCCACTAAATCAAGACACTTCACAATTCCATACACACAATTAAATCTCCCCTTAGACCTCTGTGTCCCAAAGAAAACAAAGTCCTCCTCCTCCTCCTGACAGCAAAAATTCTCCAATCCTGACAACATATCTCTTCTGTATCCTCTCTAGACCCTTGCATAATTGTAATCACTTTAGCTGAAAGATTTTTAATTATTCACTTTAATTAAGGCAGCTTTACTCCTTTACTCCTCCAATCCAACTAGAGTGGGACATGCTGCTGGAAGAGGCAGAGCTGGTGAGCTTTGGCACTTTGCATTCATTACAGCCCTTCCTGAGCCTCCTTGATAATTGTGCTTCGAAAATTCTGCTTTACCGTAAATGAGATATAGCAATTTATTAGGCTTAATTGAGTCCTTTTTTCAATCAAGGCTTAGTTTGTCTACAATAACTGCTGGATATGCACCTAATCAGCACACCTTTCAGTCTGTGGGAGGAAATCAGAACACCTGGAGGGAACTCATGCATACACGAGGAAAACATGCAAACTCTGCACAGACAGTGACCCAAGCCGGGAATCGAACCTTGGTCCCTGGCGCTGGGAGGCTGCAGTGGTAAACATTGTGCTAGCGTACCGCCCACTGTGCCGCTGGTGCTGTGAGGCAGCAATGCTGCCCACTGTGCTGCTCTTGCATCCAGTTTGACATTGTGCTGTAATTATGCTGTGTGTTGTCAAACCCAAGTGATGTGAGACTACCACTCACAGGGGCCTTGTGCTTCTTCCATCTTAGGCAGGTCAAGTTCTAATCAGGATCAGAGGTTACAATATTACCGCTGTGAAGCAAAGATTAAAAATTGAGAAACTTATTTACACTAATATTAAATAAATTCAATGTCAAGAATGTATCTCAGAATTAAAACGGTTTTCTCTGTATTTTTTAAAAAACATTGAAAATGTGTGGAATTATTTTGTGAATGTTGTGATGAAAGATGCGTTACTTGCAATTCTATTCAAAGCTGGAGAATAATTTAAGCAGACCAAAGATGAAGCTATATGCAGCTCCTGGCTCTGATGAAATAGTTAAGTAGCATCTAAAAACGTGCTCTTTATTTTCTGATTTTTCAGGTCTGGAGTTCGCTTACTCAGCTGCCCCCAAGTCTATGCAAAGTGCTATCATGGGCCTGTTCTTTTTCTTTACTGGAGTTGGCTCGTTTGTTGGTTCAGGACTTCTGGCCCTAGTGTCTGTAGATTGGATTGGTTGGATGAATTGCAAGAGTGATTTTGGTGAGTATAAATAAATTAGAATTATGAAAAATCAATACCAATTAGAAAAAAGGTCATTTTCATGTTTGTTAATTACTCCCTCAAGCGTAGTGAATTCCTTTTAATTCTTGATGCACATAGCATCCTTACTTAATATATTTTCACTGCAAAAAAGAATCAGTTGTGATGAAGTCAAAGCGTTAGCATAATTTACCTTGCCCCTCTTGGATCTTAGAATTAGTGCCTATTTCTTTAAAAGGTTGAACTGTTTTATTTCCTTCATATTGATTTAAGGGCTAACTAGTCCTATTCATAGTCCTATTTGATTATTTTTTTAAAAATCTATATCTGTTGCTTTAATCTGTAAGCTCTGTGATTTGTATTGATATTAATATTTTGAAAAAGGGTTAGCAGTATCACACAGTGCATTAAATCCAGTAAACAGATCACTGCAAATGGGATACGTATCTCTCCAGGAGCTGAACACACAAAAACTGCTGTTAATATCGTTTTAAGGGGGCGACGATAGCTTTATTTAAAAAAATGACATTGTTCAGCAAAGCTAAATTCTTACAGAACAATCAATCTGAGTACATTAGCCCTATAACTTTAAGCATCTGTTCATGTTATGTACTGTATTAAAAGAGAGCATACAATTTGCATTACCATAAAGGTATATGTTAAGGATGATACTTATCTGCAAAATTGCCTTCTGATAGTAATTAGATGCTGGTGTAGCCTCTCTAATCGTAATACTACATGATTTTATTTTTCTACTTTTTTTTTAAGAAGTACTAAACTGTTTTACAAAGGAATAGTAGAATTTTATCTTGTATGTTCTGTATACATGAGCTTTTTGCAAAGGAAGGTATTTTCTGAATGTGCAAAAGTAAAGTTTATAGTAAGCTTTTCTTAAATTACAAATCGTACAATTCTTATTTGCTTATTTTTTGGAACCTAAAAACAGGATTCAGTCACTTCACTTTACTAGTCACCCATTCACATCCATCCTTTTTGTTTAATCATATCTTGTTTTAGACATCACAACTGATCCTGTATCCCTTTTCAGGGCAATGCATTTCACATTCCCACAATCACTATGGATTTGTTTTGAATCAATTTTGCTCTACCTCTAATATTATGACCATTTTATTAATTGGTTTTATTTTAATTGGTATTAGGAACTGAAAGAATAGCATGTGTCTGAATCAAGGTTTTAAGTTCTTGCATGAAATCTGGGTACCCGGTGGCTAATACTAGTTCTTCCCCTCTCTCTCTGCTTTGCCTTTCTTTTTGAATTCTTGAACTGAATTCCTCATGGCTCGCTGCTGAAATAGTTCTGGAACATCGTTGGTATCTATTAGAGTTGTGGTTATTACGTAAAACTGCATTACTGTGAAGTTTTCAATAGTCACATCTAACCTGCTCCCACAGTCAGTCAGGAATCTTCAAGGCTGATCAATTGTAGCTTTATGGTTTTTGTCGGTGCATCTACCCATTATTGGTGAAGTCACTTTCACTGTATAAAACAAACAGCATTGCAAAGGGGGTTGGGGTGGAGAAAAGGAAAGAGAGGATAAAACTTATTGTTCTATACTGAGGTGATCCCCTATTTTCCCCATGGATGATTCACATTAGCACATATTTACTGTTCAAACTCTATTAATGCCTCCTTTAGTATTGAATGGTAGAGTTTTCTAAGTTAGTCAAAGGCATTTGAGTTATTAGTGTACACTGGTTACCTAACTCAAAAATTGCTACACACGTAGTCTTGTCTAGTTTCCCAATGCAATAGAATTGCTGGATTGAATGGTTAGTTAACAGTGTGTACATTGGAACGGTATGCCACTGTTTTTCATTATGCAAAATCAAAACACAAGTACTATCCTCTGCAGATGAAGTCTTACTACTGTCAGATGCCAGCAAGTGACACCTAGGGAACCTGGCTGAGATGCTCACTTAAAAACCAACTAGTATCACCAAAGTATTGTGACAAATTATCTGTCCTCCTGAAAAATAAATGAGACTGATCAGGATTGGGAATGATCTCTAACGTTGAGCTGAAATGTTTAATGCATATTTTGGCAGGCTATCATAATGCCTTTTGGTTTGTAACGATCAGCACTACTTAGTGACATGGAATTTGCATTATGGTTGTCTGTCATTCATGTTATGAAAAGCTGTATAAATTTATGTTTTCCCGTATCTTTCTCATTTGTTTGAACCTCTAGGATAATTGACAATAGGGTCAATAAGTCTACCAGATATAAATCTGTTTGGCACAGTGGAGTTTGGTTCCTTCAGCAGTGTTTGAAAATTCTGTATTGGCTGTGAAATGGTGAAGCATGTTTTTTAAAATGCTTTGTAAATGGGCAAATCATTACTTGCTACTTATTGATGCAGTGAAGTGATTCAGAATAGGTTAATTATTGTGTAGTTTCTACTCATTCACGAATCCTTTTCATTCGCTTCTTGCAAGATGGGGTGCCACAGTGGTTAGTGCTGCTGCCTCACGGCACCAGAGACCCGGGTTCAATTCCAGCCTTGGGACACTTTGTGGAGCCTGCACATTCTTCCCGTGTCTGCGTGGGTATCCTCAGGGTGCTTTGGTTTCCTCCCAAAGACGTGCTTGTTAGGTGTATAGGCCATGCTAAATTCTCCCTCACTATACCCAAATAGGCACCGGAGTATGATGACTTAAGGGATTTTCACAGTAACTTCATTGCAGTGTTACCTGTAAGCCTACTTGTAACACTAATAAATAAACTTAAACTTAAGATTCAGAGACTCCTTAAAGCTGATAAGTCAATTCTGATTGTTCTTACAGCCATGAAATGGACTGATGGTTGTTTTCTGGTAAGTTTGGACATTCTGTTAGCCAACAGGTCAAATGATTTTAATAGAGGAAGAGCAAAGAAAATATAGTAAGGGTGCATATGAAAAAGTCAGTTTAGTCTCAATTTGTATTGAAAACTAAATGTATGAGTTAAATATACTTGTTACTAATATAGACCCTTTAAAGTAAAGTACAACAATCCCACAGGACCCTGATTTAATGCAAATTTAAACTCTGCACAACTGCAGAGTAAGCAGATTACCCTCAGTATTTCAGTCTCAGAGACTAGTTATCTCCCATCTTTACGTATTTCTATTTTCTCATTTGGATTGAGGAAACATTAAGATTACCCTTCTGCTCTTCAGGTTACTTTGAAATAATATTTCACATTTTGAGGTAAGAATAATGAAGAATAGCATGAGATAAACTAGTAGGATGCTGAATTATGCTTTCACTAGACTTTTTACCAAACCCAACATACAGACCCAGCATTATGGTAAAATAAACCTTTTGTAAGATGCCTTACATGTCTATAAGATATCCCAAAATATTTCACAGCCACTGAACTACCTGTGAAGTGCAGTGGCAGTTTGCACAGCAGCCAAGTTCCAGTCTGTATTGTCCAACAGAGTAGAGAAACAGGTGATCAGTTAATTTGAGAAGCTGGTTGAAGGATAACAGTGAGAATTCATAAGAACATAAGAAATAGGTGCAGGAGTAGGCCATCTAGCCCTTCGAGCCTGCCCCGCCATTCAATAAGATCATGGCTGATCTGTCGTGGCTCAGTTCCACATTCCCGCCCTCTCCCCATAACCCTTAATCCCCTCTCTTATCAAAATTCGTCTTTGATATAGTGCTTTCCAATGTTTTACGTGCACTTGAGTGGGCAGACACAATTTCTGTTTAGCATTTCAGTTGAAAGACATTTGACTGTGCACGATTCCTTCAAGGCTGCATTGGAGTTTAACTGAGATTATGTGCTCAGTTGTTTGGAACCGGCTTGAACACATGACCTTCTGACGCCGAGGTGAATGTCCCACCAGCTAGTCAAGACTAACAAAAGTCATGGCTAATAAAGCTGCAGGCATCAGCAAACTTAGTGGTAAAACAGAAGTACTGGACCAAAAACATAACAAGTGTGATATACCCAGCAAGTCAAACACATCTGTGGAGAGCGAAACAGAGTTAACTTTTCCAGTCAATGATCTTTGCTAAAGCATTGGGTTCACTAGTAGATAGACATAATCTGAATCTAAAAAGATTGTATTAAAAGGATTAAGCCCCGTGTTTTATTCATTCATGGGATGTGGGTGTCACTGGCTGGGCCAGCATTTATTGCCCATCCCTGGGGGCTTTTAAGAGTCAACCACATTGCTTGTGGGTCTGGAGCCATGTGTAGGCCAGACCGAGGAGGGACGGCAGATTTCCTTCCCTAAAGAACATTAGTGAACCAAAATGTGTTTTTATAACAACTGACAATGATTTCATAGTCATCATTAGACTTTTAATTCCAGTTTTTTTTATTGAATTCAAATTTTACCATTTGTCATGGTGGGATTTGAACTCAGGTCTCCGGAGAATTACCCCGGGTCTCTGGATTACTACAATCCGCTACACCGCTACCTTCTCAAGTACTGTGTATATTTTATAGTCACTGAATCAAAACAATATTGTTTTGAGAGAATACTGTCTCTGACATTGACTTCTCCTTTTGCAATGTCATCTTTGGAGCTTTTAATCCCACATTGAGCTTTCTCACCCATCTTCAGCCTTGCCTCCCTTAACCACTACTGAAATATTATTATCTTTGCCAGACTGAAATCAGCACCTGTACCTTTCTCATCTATGAAATTAGTTTTTCTAATCATCGTGTCTGGACTTGTGCGAAATTAAACTCAAACAAAACTCCCCTCCCAACCAATCATTCCTTCTTCCTATCGCTTAGACTGAAAGAAGATCAGACAGCTGCAGTGTAATTTAGGGAGTGAAAATATTCAGGAGCTTATGCATAAGGAATGCTTGAGGGTGTCTGCCAGTATTTGAAAATATTGGAAAACAAAAACAATTGCACAACAAAAGCTAGATCTAGATAAAGACCACAATGGAATTAAAAAAGTGAAGATAACTTTTTATTGCATTTCAATACAATATTTGTCTGACTGTAGTTACTTTAGAACTGAGTAAGCAATCTATTTTTAATTCCCAAACCAAGAGTTCAAGACTATAAGCATTTCTGTTTTGTGCATCAGTAATACTGTTTGGTAACGAGAAGTTTACTGCAGTATTTTGCTTGTAGGCAAATGCTTTCATTACTTATAATATAATTTTTGCAATTGAATCACTTCAACAACTAGCTTGATTTGGCAGCTTATAATTTTTTTAATAAGCCAAGCAAAATGTTTTGTTCCTGTTTTCAAAGCTGCTAATGTTTGTCATTAGTGATTTATATTGACGGGTTACTCATGCAATAATTGATTTGTGAACAGAAAAGTACTGTACCAGTGATGAATTTTATTTTAATGCTATGTAGCACCAGTGATGAATTTTATTTTAATGCTATGTAGCAGTATGTATTTTCCAGCTTGGTGAATAGGATTCAAGTTAATTGGCAACAAAAGAAAAGAGACGACAAGAAAAAGTATTCTTGCACAGCAGGCTACAATGATCTGAAATGCATTGCCTTGAAGAATATGGATGCAGATTCAATAATAAATTTCAAAACACAAATGGATAAGCACTTGAAAGGGAAAATTTGCAGAGCTGAGATGAAAGAACAGAGGAGTGGCACTAATTGGATAGCTTTTCAAAACAGAATGAGCCAAATCGCTGTCTATTGGCCTTGTATCGCATTATTCTATGAAGGAAAGTAATGGATGTTCTGACATATTCAGAACATTTCTCTTATTTTATAACTGAGAGGTTATGCTAACATCACCAGCATAACATGTCTACCGTGCACCTAAAACATACTCCCAGCCATTTATACTTTAAATAAAATGAAATTAATTATTTCTGTTTCGAGTTTTCCCCTTTCAATTTGGAGATTCTATTTTACTACAAAAATGTAATTTCTGGTTTCACATCACATGAAAGGTAAACATATCCTATCGCTGATTTTCCCATATTAACTCATCCATTATGTACTCCTCGTGTATATTATACACGCACAGAGCTCTTTGGGGAGCCAGTATGTGAACAAGTTCTCAGCCCTGTGACCCAAAAAAATATGCCTGAGCCCTTTGAAACACTTCAATTTTTACTGACAAAGCCTGAAATACTGAGTCAGCTGTGTCACCTGTTAATTTGTGCTGTTAAACCACAAAATCCACCACCCAGTACTGCTACAGTGTTTCCATAAATTCGAAGGCTGATAGAATACAGAAAAGAAATCAAAGGTTTTGCAAGCATTGTAGCTTTAACTATACTAGGTCATGTATGCATTTTTAGATAACAAGCATTTCCCCTACAGGATTGGATTATTTTAACAAAGAGTAAACTGAAACGTTTGAAATAATTGCCCTCTTTGTTTAATGCATGATGTCAGCAGTTGAAGTATTCTATTCAGTAAAATAGCAGTGCAGGTTAATTTGATTCTATTTGTCCATTTGTACATGTCAAGATGTTGCTTAATTTCCAAGTACAGTAATGATCCAAAATAATTGTTAGCAAAATACTACTGGAAATCTGAAGTAAAATCAGAAAATGCTGGAAATATTCACCAGGTCAGGCAGCATCAGTGGAGAACAGAGTGAGCACTTCAGATTGATCATACTGTGAAAGGGTAAAAATGTGCTGCAAGTCCTCGCTTCATGTTACCCCAGCTTTAAGTCATTTTGATTTGATGTTGGTCAGTTAATGGAGCAGGCATTCACTCTTAGAACTGAGAGTTTTGTTTAAATGTCATTTTGCGCTGGGTATGATGTAGGGTTGCATGATCTGATTACCATTTTGGCGTGGCCTCCTAATCCCCTACAAACCTGTTACTCAAAGCTGCTGTCACTTCATGGGTTATTTCCTGCCTCGTTCACGGTGAGGGTATGGGGGAGGGTAACGGTGAGTGGGAGGGTGAGCAGCCACATGGGGAGCTGGGATCACGTATGCAAACTGAATGCTGGTGTTCCACAAAACAATTAGTCAACCTATGTTTGATCTCCCCAGTGTAGAACCGACTGAATTGTGAGCAGAGAATACAAGATTTTAAATTGAAAGAAGCACATATAAAGCACTGTAATACCGAGAAGCAGTTTCTGAGGCCTTAGATAGTGAGGAGAGAGAAGGTAAAGGACTAGTATTACATCTCCTGCCCTTAGATGGAATGGGAACTATAGAATCCCTCCAGTGCAGGAAAGGCCATTCATCAAATCTGCATCGACTTTCAAAGAGCAAAACCCAGACCAACCCTTCCCACCCTATCCCCGTAACCCTGCGCATATACCACGGCTAATCCACCTCATCTGTACATCTTTGGGTAGTATTAGGGGTGACTGTGGAATGGACCATGGTGTCACGGAGGCAAGGGTCCCTTCTGTATACTGATAAGGGAGGGGAAGAAAAGATGTGCTGAGTGACAGCATCGCACTGGAGATGACGGAAAACGATGTAGGATGATCTCTTGAATTTTGAAGGCTGGTGGGGTGGAAGATGAAGGCAATAGGAACCCTGTTATGATTCTGCAAGGGAGGGGAAGGAGTAAGAAAGTGCAAGAAACATGATGGAAGCTGTCAAGGACCATGTCAATCACGGTGGGGATTGTAAAGGAAGACCTATCCCAAGCGCGTGAACAAATGCAGTACTGGAGGAATGGAATACAGCCCTTGCAGGATTCAGGGTATCAGGAAGTGTAGTTGAGATAGCTGTGAGAGTCATTGGGCTTATAGTGGATATTGTTTGGCTGCTTGTTTCCAGAAATGGAGAAAGAAAATCAATGTCTGAAGAATCTGAAATAAACCATGTAAAGGTGAGGAAAGGGTGGAAATTGGAAGCAACATTTATCAAATTTTTCAGTTCAGGGTGTGAGCAGGAAATGACACCGAGATGGTCATTGGTACACCTGAAAACAAGTCGTCTGGGTAGAACTGCAACAAGGAATGTTCCCACAAAATGGCAGGCATAGCTAGTGCCCATGCAGCTAAACATAGTAGTACCTTTATTTGGGGCAAGTGAGTGGAATTAACTAAGTTGTCCAGTGTTACAACAAATTCAGCCGGATAATGGGTAGAAACTGATTGGTGAATGGCAGTGTAAAATAGCTGGAAGTCCATGGTGAAGATGAGATGGTTAAGGCCAGGAAACTGTTAAAGTGATGGAGGGCATCAGAGACTCAGGGATGCCTATTGGAAAAGACTGGATAGGGAGAGAAAAATTAGAATTGAGATGAGAAGGACTCAGTTCAGTAAGGCAGGAACAATCTGAAACAGGGCAATCCTGTTTGTAGATCCTGGGAAAGAGGTGGGAGAGATGGCAAAAAAAAAGTGAAGGTTGCATTCAGGAGTAGGTGAGCTTCTATCAGTATAATCAATGCTGATTCTTTCCAAACAACTCCTCTGATCCTTAATTTTGCGATATGCAGAGACTTACTTCCTCGAGATAATTAATTTTGGAGATTAAAAAAAACTTTTTAAAAACTTTTTACTGCCTCTTTCATCTCTCTGTAGGAAATAAAGATGATATTAACAACCTTTATTTTGCCTTCTGTACATAATTTAAAGTTAATTTACATTTGCCATTTTGTATTTCCTGACTTAAGACTGGATGGAATGGTGGCACAGTGGTTAGCACTACTGCCTCACAGCGCCAGGGACCCAGGTTCAACTCCGGCCTTGGGTCACTGTCTATGTGGAGTTTGCACATTCTTCCTGTGTCCGCGTGGGTTTCCTCCAGGTGCTCTGGTTTCCTCCCAAACAGGTTTGATTGATTGGCCATGATAAATTGCCACTTAGTGTCAGGGGTATTAGCAGAGTAAATATGTGAGGTTACAGGAATAGGGCCTGGGTCAGATCATTGTTGGTGCAGGCTCAGTGAGCCAAATGGCCACCTCCTGCACTGTAAGGAATCTATGATTTTATCTCAGTGAAGCTTTTTCAATTTGATTCATTGGAGAAGCTTACTGTTTCTTGGCCTGCTCACAGATAATCTGTAGGGGGTGATCATCTAAATTAGACACTGATTAGAGCATGCCTGTTCAAACTTTGTGGCAGCTGTCACTGATGTGAATGATGAGACCCATTCCTTTGCTGCTGACTGCAGTTCATGAACTGTTTAGTCATTCTCGCAGTTTAACTTATTGTATAATAAGTGCAATAGTATGAAACATTGTATATTATAACCTTAGTTTATAACCTAACCAAGAGTATTGAGTTTCAAATAAACCAGTGCTTCTCATAATCACACATGATTTAACTTGCATGGCTAGTGCTGAACATGAAAAATCAAAACATCTAAAACTTCTGCATTTTGAGCAGTGTTTTGCTGGTGAATAGGACTTTCATCCATTGCTAGACTTGGGTTGATGTAATTTGGGTAATTGGTTTTGACAAAAGCCACATGTCTGTACGTGTCCAGAGGGATCTATGTAATTGCACTTATTGTTAGATGTGCCTGGCCTCAGACTTATCTCTGCTGTTTTCCTTCTAAATTTATTGCCTGATGTGGGGGAAAAAAATCAGCCTCATGTTGTTCCAATTTGCAGATGAATGCCATTATACCCTCAGGCAAGTAGATGCCTATTGCTATTTTATGTCTGCAAAGGGGAATCTGAAAATTTATATTACAGAAACGGATCAGTGTGCAGTTCCCTGATTTCCATTATAAACCGATCGCAGCTGATGCCATATTCCCAAAGTGATAACAATTTTGCATTCACTGCTTTTGTGCAATAACTTTCTTCTATATTCTTTGAGCCTTTCCATTGTATAGGCCTTTCTGAATGGCAGACGATACTTTATTATAGCAGCGAATACTAAATTAAGTAATGCCCTTACTAACTTGACTGTTCACTTTGTATTAGCAAGATTGTCTAATGCTTAAAAACCTCCTTATTCATGAGATAAGAGGTTGCAGCTGATCATTAATGTTACAACTTAGTAACCTAAAAGGATATCAGAATAAGTTGTGTTCATTTGCCAGACTGTATTTCAATCCATGCCCTCACTAAGTTAATTAAACAACAACCAGCGAGGCAGCTCCGGCACTAGAAAAGCTGCAATTTGAAATCCCTTAAAATGAAGTGAGCACAAGGGAAGCAACTGATTAAGTCTTAAGTTTATTTCTGATGAGACAGTTAATGTAATAAATAGATGCTTGGTGAGGCATCTCAGTCTTGTGATGTGCACATCCTGTTCCATTTGGGAGCTACAGGAATTTTCTCATGACTTTAATAACCACAGATACAGGAAGTGTTGTTAACCAGAGCAGCTCGAGCTCCAGGTTTTGGAACTTGAGCTGTATGTGGTGTCACTGAAGTGCATTTTGGAAGCTGTATGTTGCATGGATAGCATGTTTTTAGATCGGCTGTCCCATCTGTTTACAGTTTTGCAGGCAGATATAGACTGGATGAATGCCAGGTAGTCAAGGATGACTAGGCAAATATTGTAGGAGTTCCTTGAGTGCATCTCTCTCTCTATTGTTATTCAATTCTGAAAGTGATGATTCCTTTTGGGAGTGCAATCAAACCCAAGGTCATGGAACATAAGAGCATAAGAAATAGGAGCAGGAGTAGGCCATCTAGCCCTTCGAGCCTGCCCCGCCATTCAGTAAGATCATGGCTGATCTGTCGTGGCTCAGTTCCACATTCCCGCCCTCTCCCCATAACCCTTAAACCCCTCTCTTATCAAAAACCCATCAACCCGTGTCTTAAAACCACAGCTGGCTCAGCTGTACAGGAGTTTTTAAGGTAATAGGGCTGCAGGAGGAAGAAAGGGAAAGCAATAGTGATTCGAGATTCTCAGGGGGGCAGATGTAAATCCAGAATGTTATGTTGCTTTACTAGTGGCAGGAAGGATGCCACTGAACAGCTGCAGAACATTGAGGATGAAGGGTAAACAGCCAGCAGTCTTGGTCCTCATCAATACCAACAACAGGCATTGAAAGAGGAATGAGGTCCTCAAAGGCATATTTTCAGAAACTAGTAAAGAACCTAGCAAGGAGGATCTCAAAGGTTAGTAACCTCCTGATTACTACCAGTACTAGTGCTTATAGAGATTGGAGGGTAGAACAATTGAATCTTTCCTCTTAACCCACCACCACCACCACCACCGTTGCCACTGCTTCCCCCCCCCCCCCCCCCCCCCACCCCGGCTCCTCCCAAACAGCCATCGCTGGCATCAGACCCATTCCTCCATTACATTTGTTCCTTTCCTCTGACGACTGTACTGACCTTTGTGCTCCTGGAGGGATCCCCACAACAGGTTCATGCCTAGATGAACCTATTGTAAACCTACAAAAATTTAGTGAGGGTAGAATGATCTGGCTGGGGGGTGGGGGGTGATATAATTAGATTTAAATGTATTAAAATCAAGTTCTTGCCCATTATGGGTGTGAACTGATTACATCGCCAGCAACAGACGGCAAAAGTTGAAAATCACAATCTCGTGGCAAGATTTGCGGTTTCTGTTTTTCGCAGGATCCCGAGTCCCCACCACTGATCCTATGGATGGAAAATGTGGGTTCAGGATTGCCCCAAAATCTGTTAGCCAAGTGCGTCTCCTTTGGCTGGAAATCTTCATCCTTGTTCATTGCTTAGATTCATAGGTCCTTGTGACTCAAAACATCCACTGGTAGCCATTTTGCTCTTGGTACCTTGCCATAGGGGTGCTGCAGCCAATTTTTAAAAGCTCATTTGCCTAAAACCATAAAAATGGATTTAAGAAAGCTCCTAAATCATGACAAAACTCCAACAAAATGTCTACTATGAGCACAACTGCAAATTATATTGTCAGACAAAAGAAAATCACAGGGACAGTTTAAATTTTGCATATCATTGACATCAACTTCTATTGCAAATAAAAAGCATCAATTTGGGAGTGCCACCCTTCTACCACTGCTAACCAACCACGCCCAGTCACTGCACTTCCCTTTTATGACGGTCTTTAATCATGTGTATTTAAAAAAAAGTTCTCAAAGCTGTTTCCTTTTATTCTCCCTGCTTTTATGCCAAGTAAAGAACTTTTCAGGTTATTTTATACTAATTGCATCTTTAAAACACCATGTTGAAAGTGATTGGTATTCTAAATGGCCTGCCTATGTCCTTTTCCCATGCTAATCTCTGAAAGGAAGGTGGATGTATTCCAAAGTGCTTTGCTGAACGCTGTAATGGTGCTTTGCCTCAAGTGTTGTACATCAAAAATACACAGATGGCTGGATTTAATTGTACCATGTTTCACAGTGCTGAATGATTACAGTTGATTCAAGAAAAAGAGGAATAAAGCAACACCAATCTTAAATTTCTCAATGTTGATGAAAAGCCACTGTAGCATTAAGTAACATTTTGCAGATGTATTTATAACAGCAAATTTGAATGATCAAATTTTCTACTTGATAAATCATTACGAGCTTCCTGTTGTAGATGTCACATATAGTTTGAGTCATTATACAATTAGTTTTGTTACAGTGCAATTGAATCTTCCCCAAGTTTTTAATATTAGGGAAGACACTATGTTGATACAAATATTTATTTATTTTGCATCTCGGTCTCTCTAATGCACTTGCTTATAATGGTGTATTTTAATATAAATGCATTTGCAATCACAATAAAAAACACTGTGTGTGTAGGCACTTCAATTCCTAGATGTTGCACTGGAAGGAAAGTGGGAAAAAATGATTAGACAAATCACCCAGTGACAAATCCACCAGCAGCTGCTTATGAGCAACAGACACCTCGAAGAAAGACTTTCTGTTTAGGGAAAGAACAATGGGTGGCGGGGTGACTGGAAAACAGCAAAAGCTGAAAGGGAAGGAATAATTTTAAACTGCTGTTACAATCATAACCTCCCTAAAATGCATAAGGAGGCCATTTGGCCCATACAAGTTTGCACTGAAAAAAAAATCCCACCCAGACCTAACCCCACGTATTTATCTTGTCAATCCTCCTGACACTAAGGGACAATTTAACATGGCCATTCCACCAAAACTGCACATCTCTGGGCTGCGGGCAGAAACTGGAGCACGTGGCGGAAACCCACAGGGGAAATGTGCAAACTCCACATAGTCACAAAGGCCAGAATTGAACCCAAATCCTTGGTGCTGTGAGGCAGCAGTGCTAACCACTGTGCCACTGTACTGATGATACTGTTAATTAAATGTTTGCTGAACATTGACAGATTATTTTTACAACTAAAATCTGTATTTTGGAAAAATTAAAAAGTATTTTAAATACTTAAATTTCAGTGTTATGTAAGGGTGATTTCAGGAGATGTTAATCTTCTTAAACGATGACTAGGACCCCTTGCGTGAATCCCTAATTCTACACTGGTAACAAGAATAGATATAGCAGGTACTTTCCAATGAGAGTGAAGCACAAAGTAGTTTTTTTTTACTTTGAACTACCCTGCAATATTGATGTTGGCATTCCTAAATACACGTTCAGTACAAGTAATTAAAAGTGCAGTGAGTATTATCCAAGAAAGAACTTTCTCAGAGATTTGAATAACTTTTAATTGTAAAGAAATATCTGGCTTGACTTTCAAATTATTATTAACTAATAATTTTACCAAAAAGGAAAGAAATTTGAGTTCAGCGTTCGTCATTTTTGTGAAACTGTTCAGCTTGTGTCATGAAACAGTTTACCCACTGATTGCCTGGTCATTATCACATTGTGGTTCATTGGAGTCTGCTGTGTGCAGAGTGGCTGTCATGTAGTCTTGTACCTTACCAGAGTCACCACACTATTTTTGTACTTCATTGGCTGTGGAGTGATTGGGATACCCTGAGGCCATGAACTGTTGCAAATGTCAGTATCTAAAGTTAAAGTAAAATTGATTTATTAGTCACAAGTAAGGCTTGCATTAACACTGCAATGAAGTTACTGTGAAATTCCCCTAGTTGCCACAGTCCGGTGCCTTTTCGGTTCAATGGACCTAACCAGCACATCTTTCAGACTGTTGGAAGAAACTGGAAGAGCACCTGGAAGCTCACGTAGACACAGGGAGAACATGCAAACTCCACGCAGACAGTGACCCAAACCAGGAATCGAACCCGGGCCCCTCGCAGTGCTTGCTGCTATGTCGCCCTATCTAGTCTATTTACAGAGTATAGGAATTATCAGAATGATCCAGTTGGTGTTCTTAGTATGGCTGATTTCCCATGTTCAGTTTAATGATGATAAGTTTGCATATAATCAAAATTTTAAAAAGATGAATTATTTCTGACTTTTGTTCCCCCCCCCCTCAGGTAATATCAACCAATGTCATATGGACTACTATTTTTTTCTGCTAGCGGCCATTCAGTGTGTGACGCTAATTATTTTTATTGTGGTATCTGTGACATTCGATCGTCACAAAACCAAATCTGGCATGCTATTCATCAATGGGAGAAGGCAAAATGAAGAACTGAAGCACAGTCGGACAAGGAAATAATATTGGGAGCCACTGCTTGTGAAATATGCAATTAGGGAAATACTTTTTTGGCTTAGTATTATTCCTGGGTTCACCTCCTGTGGACTAAAGCTCCAAGACTAAGGGGTGTTTTACCTGAATGACTGTTACGCTTCAACGTGTGGGACACTACAGATAATTTTCAGTTTACTGGCAGGTAATGCAAACTGTTCAAGTATTGCTTTTTTTTGGCAAGACAAGATTCCTTTTACTTCTACTTCAGCTTTTCATTGCCACTGAAAGAAATTCATCTGACATTATGATGTTGTGTGAAGTTCTGGTATTAATTAAAAGGTCTGTTTGTTTTAAATTCGTTGGGCCAACAGTAATTTTTAGTGTAAGTGTATTTTGTTGTACTAGGTAATCTTTTTAATGTGTTACTTATGTTAGCTCGGTGTTAACAAAGTGCAATGGTTTATTAATTTTATCTTGATAAATATAAGTGGCAGTGATGCCCCTTTTAAGCCCATCTGTACAGCAGCCAAAAATACAATTGCACCCCAGGCAATTCTGTAAATCATGTTTGCAACTAAAAGACTGAGGGAAATGCGTCTCTCCAATAACCAGCTGACTGATAAATAAATGAACAATTCGATTACATGTTACAAAAATTGAAAGCTTTATAATAAATGCTAGCTGATTGTAACTTGCCCCAAGCATGTATAATAGACTTGCACATTGTGGCCGGGCTACAGTCTAACTGCTGCTGTTATGACTAATTTGAAATCTCTACAATTGTCTCTTACTGACAAAAGCAATTGAGCAGACCTGGCCATTTGGTGACAGTATTTTTTTTCTTTCCAATGTTGTTGAATTGAAAATTAGAGCTACAAAAATAGGAAGAAAACATGTCGTGGAGAGCTGAGCATTTCAGAGGATTGTTTTGAGTACACTGTAAAATTGTTATACAATGCCAAATAAATCTCATTTATTTTAAATGCTGCTTCTTTGGTGATGTTGCAGATATAGATGAAAAAATGTTGCCAAACTCACATTGGTTGTTTTTCTATATGGGTGTTATTATCAATCCGATTTAAAATGAATTTGTGTTGCAGATTTTCGAATAGTTAAATCTGATCATCTGGACTCCTGTTATATGTGGAATTGCTTGTTTACTGGAAGTGTTGGAATAAATGGAGAAAACCACAGGAACTGAGGTTTGGTTACGTATAAAGCAACCTAAAATGTCATCAAATCATAGAATACCACAGTGCAGAAGGAGGCCATTCGGCCCATCGACTCTACTGATCACAATCCCACCCAGGCCCTATTCCCATAACCCTTGCTCGCCCCCTAAATATGAAGGGACAATTTTAACGTGGCCAATCCACCTAGCCCACACATCTTTGGACTGTGGGAGGAAGCCAGACCACCCGGAGAAAACCCATGCAGACATGGAGAGAACGTGCAAACTCCACACAGACAATCACAGACCCACACAGGTCGGAACTTCAAATTAGTTGTTCCTCAGACCATGCTCTTTATCCAGCTCGATAAGTAGTTATTTGGTTGGATAACCAAGATTGTAGTATTTGCGATTGGTGCAGTCTGATAATTTAGGTTTGAGTCTAGACCAGTCAGAATTTGGGCTTTGATTTCCTCAAATCTGTGGGAACCAGATTGCCAGCAACTCTGAAGAGTTTAAAGTTTACTTATTAGTGTCAAAAGTAGGCTTACGTTAACATTGCAATTAAATTACTGTGAAAATCTCTTCGTACCACACTCTGGCACCTGTTCGGTTACACTGAGGGAGAATTTAGCATGGCCAATGCACCTAACCAGTGCATCTTTCAGACTGTGGGAGGAAATCGGAGCACCTGGAGGAAACCCAAACAGACACAGGGAGAACTGCAGACTCTGCACAGACAGTGATCCTAGTTGTGAATTGAACCCGGGTCCCTGGCATTGTGAGGCAGCAGTGTCCCACTGTGCATGTGCCAATGGGTAATTTTAAAATGTCACCACTATTGTTTTACCGGCAAACATGGCACCCAATTTGTGCATAGCCAGGTCACCTACGCAGCAATGATCAATGAATCTGTTTTGTCATGTCAATTGGCACATTGCTGGAGAACTTCTTCCTCTTTGGAAAGAAAAGTGCCATGAGATCTTATCAGCTGAAAAGGCAGACCAGACCTAGGTTTAACATCTCACCCAAAAGATGGCACCTCCAGCTATGTAGCACTCTGTCCGTTCTGCATTCACATATCACCTTCAAGATTTTATATACCCAAATCCCTCAACTCAATTCAATGAGTTAAGAGTGCTGCTGATGAAGTCAGTTCATCAGTGTGTGATGACAACATCATCTTAAACCAAAAGTAATACAAGAAATCTTATTTTGCTGTGGCGAGAGGAACTTAATTAGCTGTGGCCAGTGTTCCTTCAAAGTTACGTTTCTGTATAGATGTGCAGCAACCTAGAAGTTACCACTCAGGTCATTCGAACATTGTCCTGTTCAATTTTAAGGTACCGTAAGACATAGGACCAGAAATAGGCCATTTGGTTCATCAAGTCTGCTCTGCTATTCAATCATAGCTGATATTTTTCTCATCTGCGTTCGCCTTCCTTTTCCCCATAACCCCTTATGTAATGCAATAAATAGGTTGGAGTCAGCAAAATATTTTTGAGGCAGCATTGCCTGTAGCTACATTAAAATAATGCAGAATAATCAAAAAAACTGTGTATATAGACTGTTAATATTTGTGTATGCATGTGTTAGAATAGGTGGACGAATCTTTAGAAGTGAATTATTAGTGCACACTGTTGGATGCTATTGTGAGAAAATGGTATAAAGCATTTGCTAGTAGCTATGCTGAATATGCTTCTACTCTTGGCTTACCCTGTTGTAGAATTCAGTATTCTGTATCAAAAGTCATTAGGCTAGTTCTCCAGTGTCCTTAAACTTCTTGAGTCTGGTAGAATCTCCTTTGCATTATCACATTCTTTACTCGGGTAAACAGTAAGTACCCTGATAGCTAAAAATGTTACATTGAACTCAGTCTGTTTGCAGCACTCAGGAATACATGTTGCCAGTCTCAGTAATTTAATTTTCATTTGCAATGACTTGGCTCCATCCCAGGCACTTTGCAATTATGGCCATTTATAAAGATTAATCTTGCACTTTTCATCAGATACAGCAAGCCATTCACAGTTGATGGACTGAATAAACTGCTTTCTGCCAAGCATTCGTGAGTCCTTATCTCGTCGTCGTCACGTGCGTTTGAGACACTTGCATCAGTCATTCACTCCCTGTGACTGCACCGTGACTAATTACAGCCTCCCCTAATGTGCCTGCCTTTAAAGTGAATGAGCAGTCACTACACCAGAAAATAAGATGTCCTTTCTTGTGGCAACATTTTGCCCTTTCCTGTTTATGAACTTCGTTTGAAGAAAGATAGTGAGAGAAAGAGCTTTTGCTTACACCAGAGCTATGAAAGGTGAAAGCAAAAGCAGCCACAATACAAATCACAAAAATTAACGAGATTGCATCTCTGTGTAGCAGAGAAGAAAGGCCGGTTTCTCCTTGACATTTTTCACGCAACCCAAACAAAGCATCCCAGTAAATTAATAAATGTTGCTCTTCAGGTATGTTGGAATTGAAAGGATGAAGGTAAGGCTTCATATTTGTTTTCGTGGGAAGTATAAGCAGTGGCAAAGGCCAGTTGTCGCTAGCAATAATCACAAACTGATTTGATTTATTATTGTCACATGTATTAGTATACGGAGTACAGACAAAACATACCATTTATAAGAAGGAAACAAGAGTGCGGAATGTAGTGTTACAGCCACAGCTAGAGTGTAGAGAAAGATCAACTTTCTGCAAGGTATGTCCATTCAAAAGTCTGACAGCAGCAGAGGAGAAACTGTTCTTAAGTTGATTGGTACGTGGCCTCAGACTTTTTTATCTTTTTCCCAAAGGAAGAAGGTGAAAGAGAGAATGTCCGGGGTGCGGGGGGTCTTTAATTATGCTGGCTGCTTTGCCAAAGCAGCGGAAAGTGTAGGCAGAATCAACGGATAGGAGGCTGGTTTGCGTGATGGATTGGGCTACATTCACAATCTCTTGTAGTTTCCTGCAGTCTTGGGCAGAGCAGGAACCATACCAAGCTGTGATACAATTAAAAAGAATGCTTTCTATGATGCATCTGTAAAAGTTGGTGACAGTCATAGCTGACAGCCCAAATTTTCCTTTGTCTTCTGAGAGAGTAGAGATGTCGGCATGGAGGGATCAGGACAGAACTGTGTACTTTGTAAATCTTGAAACAGTCTGATAAGTCAGTATTCATTCAAATAAAAACTTAGAAAATTGAATATTATCCGTGTTTATTCATGGAAACCTTTTTCTTACTGAGAATTTAAAACTATATATACAGTCAAGGAATCTAAGATTCCTTTTCTTTGTGCAACAGGGTTTTGTTTATTTAATTTCTGTGATTGAAAAATGTTTCTTTAGCTAGCATAGTTTATATAATATCCTTGTCATTTTCTGAGTAAATGTGACATTAGTATCCTTGTCAATCCCAAACAATTCACCTTAGATAGCATACATTTGGTGTGTCACTTTTATGTCTGGAATATAATTTTGAATTTAAGACAAAAACTTTCCCCTTAGCGGACTGTCAAGATTCCAATGCAGAATTAATCATTTTTTAGTCCAGTTACCAATGAGTGGAGGCCTACTATATAAAATGACTTACAGTTTAGCACAAATTGGCAATCTCAATTACAAGGGTTAAGGCCTATTATTGATCCAGAAAAGAGGGAGCATTACATCTATCCTGCATTAGCCAACTTGGGAATGCTTGTTACTGACAGCACATACCCAAGAGTGAAGGTATTCCCATTCCTAACATTGATGCTGTTTGAGATTGTAAATGAAAAAAAATCCTCAGTAAATGTTTTAAAATTTATTTGTTAGTATCACAAATAAGACTTACATTAACACTGCAATGAAGTTACTGTGAAAATCCCCTAGTTGCCACACTCCGGCGCCTGTTCGGGTACACTGAGGGAGAATTTAGCATGGCCAATGCACCTAACCAGCATATCTTTTGGGAGGAAACTGGAGCACCTGGAGACAACCCACACAGAACGTGCAGACTCTGCACAGAAGGTGATCCAAGCCGAGAATCGGACCCGGATCCCTGGTGCTGTGATGCAGCAGTGTTAACCACTATGCCACCATGCCGCCCAATGGGATACCTATGGAGACTCCTCTGCAATTAAGCGCTTATTCTGAACATGACAGCCCTATAACAAATTCAGGGCAATTTTATCAGAATCATGCACCAAATACATGATGTCGTTCGCATTTTTGGAAACAAGTTTTGAAAAACATGTTTTCACGAAAACAAGAGCTGTTTAGACATTCAAGTCATATTGTAATATGTACTTGGAGATTCAATGGGCAGCATCAGTACATCAGCTGCATTATGCCCTAAAACCATTTTTTAAGACCCAATATTATTCATATGTCCATCTAATGTAGAAATTTATTGTTCTGAAACACTAGTCACCTGAAAGTATTTTTTGTGTAGACCCAAGGAACTCTCAGCATCATTTTCATACTGTACTTTGGGAGCATAACACGGGAAACACAGTCTTTGGATAAGGAAAACAATTTTAATTACTGCTTTCCAATGTTTTAGCACTGTCTAATGCTTCAGTGCTTACATTTATATCTGTGATGTTTTCTAGTTCACATGCTGGTGTTTCAGTATTCTAACATCATTCTGTGATCCAGAAATGACTCTTGCCAAGCATCCCAGACTGGAGTAGTTACAGTGTATTCGTGTGTATCCTGTGGATTGAAAAGGTATTTTTATTGCCCTTTTCAAATTGCAGATATATAATTTTGGATGAAAGTCCTTCTGTAGATCAGACATACAGCATTTGACCACTAATTCACTATGTAGCCAAGATGAAGGAATGTGGCTTGAATGCACTTCTTTAACTGCCTCTCGAAGACAGGTTGTATTTAACCTGGTTGATAAGAATAAATGAGAAATTCCTCCTGAGGGAAATTTATAATTACATTATATGCCTCAGGTTCACAGGCAACATTTACTTTGTGAATCTTACATCTAACACAGTCGAAATTTAAAGCTTTTTGATCTTGTGTGTTGCTATGACTTTATGGAAATTTTCACTTCTTCCAACTATCTTAATATTCCAGCTGCTATTTAGCAACTCCTACCATATTCTGAATAATGCGGCTGTGTGGAATTTATCGTCTGTTGCAGACTTACAGCTGTTGTATTTTTACAATTTAACCAGCATAAGAAAATTAGATAGTCAAACCAGTGACTACTAGCATGTCGAATGCTGAAATTCCAATCAGAAGCCAAGTGTCAGAGTGCTACCAATATATTAGCATATTTTCAAACAGTATTTCTGGATAGCTGGATAAATTAAAACTTTATTTACTTTCTGAAAGTGCCTTTCTGTTTTGAGCTCATTCTCTTTATTTATGCTGCAGAACGGTTTCACTTTTGAGAACAATTCAGCAATTTTTCTTGTTTTCTGGTTATGCTAACTTTACAGGACATTGGCACACATTTTAGTCACATTTTTGTCCCTTTTTTTGAGCCAATGTGTGAGTAAATAAAATCAAAGTGCTGCACTGACTTTACTCGGCACAGTGGTTAACACTGCTGCCTCTCAATGCCAGGACCTGGGTTCAATTCTCTGCCTGGATCACTGTCTGTGTGGAGTCTGTACGTTCTCCCCATGTCTGTGTGGGTTTCCTCCGGGTGCTCCAGTTTCCTCCCACAGTCCAAAAGATGTGCTGGTTAGGTGCACTGGCCATGTTAAATTCTTCCTCGGTGTACCCGAACAGGCGCCAGAATGTGGCAACTAAGGGATTTTGCAATAGCTTCATTGCAGTGTTAATGTAAGCCTACTTGTGACGAATAAATTAACTTTATTATACCATTTTATAAAAAGGGTTTGCAGAATGCACTCACACAAAATGATCCACAATTTCTCATATCTCCATCTATATAATCCTGAATTGTTTCCATATATAATAGCTATATTGCGAAGTAGCTCCCCAGCACTTTCCTGGTTGAATTCCACCAAGCAGGTTTCCAACCCTCCCACAACAGCAAAGCAGCGCTGACCAAAGTCACGACAACCATTCTTTACAACTGTAACCACGAACCATTTTCGCTCCTTAGCCTCGTTCTTAAGGTGATTAGCACTGCTGCTTCGCAGTGTCAGGGACCTGGACTCAATTCCGACTGTCTGTGTGGAGTTTGCATGTTCTCCCCATGTCTGTGTGGGTTTCCTCCAGGTGCTCCAGTTTCTTCTCACAGTCCAAAGATGTGCAGGTTAGATTAATTGGCTGTACCAAATTGCCTTAAGTATCCTAAGATATATATGTTCGGGGATTTCGGGGTAAACCGGGGTCAGGGGTGGTGTAGACTCAATGGGCCAAATGGCCTCCTTCTGCACTGTAGGAATTCTATGATCTCTCCTTTTTTATTCAACAGCTGTTCACACCATTTTCTTCCAACATGTCTTGATCTTTCAGTGTTGTGAAACTGCCCATTCTTGATTTCACTTTTGTCTAGCTGATTGTTTTCAGATGCTCCCTCATCAATACCTTCTCTCTTCACCCATGCACCATCATCTTTGGAATACCCTATTGTTTCTATCTTATATGCTGCCATTTGACACCATCATCTGCAGATATGGTGTCGATTCTATCCCATTCTATTTTTATTATGTTACATTGATATCCAGCACCCAGCTCTCCATCACTTTGGTTGATGTCCCCACTGCTTCTGTGCATTCAGACTGTGTTTGCACCATCCAGTCTTGAATGAGTTGCAACTTCCTCTGGCTGATGTTACAAATGTACAACCTGTCCTGGTTCCCCCTTGCCGACACTATAGTTAAGCAAAGCCACCAACGCCTCTACTTTCTTAGAAGACTAAGGAAATTTGGCATGTCAGCTACAACTCTCACCAACCTTTACAGATGTACCATAGAAAGCATTCTTCCTGGTTGTATCACAGTTTGATATGACTCCTGCTCTGCCCAAGACTGCAAGGGATTACAAAAAGTCGTGAATGTAGCCCAATCCATTAGGCAAACTAGCCTCCCATCCATTGATTCTGTCTACACTTCCCACTGCCTCAGCAAAGCAGCCAGCATAATTAAAGAACCCATGCATCCCGGACATTCTCCCACCTTCTTCCATTAAGTCTAAGGTCACGTACCAACCGACTCAAGAACAGCTTCTTCCCTACTACTGTCAGATTTTTGAATGGACGTACCTTGCATTAAGTTGATTTTTCTCTGCACCCCCATCTATGACTGTAACACTACATTCTGCACTCTCCTTTCCTTCTCTATGAACGGTATGTTTTGTTTGTATAGCGCGCAAGAAACAATATTTTTCACTGTACGTTAATAGATGACAATAATAAATGAAATCAAATGATAATATGGTTGTGTTTTGGAACCGTCCTTGAATTCGAGGTAAAATGGTGTAGTGAAGAGGGTCATGTGGTATGTTCCAAATTCTGCTTGGCAACAAGCCCGAGAGGCTTAGTTACCATGGGGAGAGGGATGCCAACGTGAGACCTCCTGGCAACAAAGTATGAAATGTTCACCCCTGAAAACAAAGGCAAGAGCAGATGTGCTGACCATAGATAGACTTTGAATCTCTGAGATTTTGGACACACAGAGGAAGAAAGAGAGAGGTCTCTCTATGACATAAAGGACTGCAGCTACTGTGGTCAGAAGAGGAGTGTCTCTCTGAGTGCCAAGCAGAAAAATGGGAATAAAATCAAAGGGACACATATCCCATAGCAGTCTAAAGAATCTGGAAGTTTCATCAGGGTGGGACTTGGGTGGAGACAGGAATCGTAGATTTGTACGGTACAGAAGGAGACCATATCATTTCTGCCCACTCACTCATGTTATAATTCAGGTCAGAAATTCCAGAGTATTTTGTGAAGTCCGCTTGGATCATAAGTTTTACAATTTGAATTTGGCTAGGGTAAGCACAAGATGTTTCATGCCAGGAGTGATTCAAATGGCCCACTCGGGAGCTTTTATGAAACAAAGTTTATTTCAGAACACAGTTAATATATAATAATATCTTTTACTGATTACAAACAAGGAAAATAAACCAGCGTATTGTATAACCCTTAATAACTATACGAAATATTCCAACCAAACCCCCTTATTGCATATCTCAGCCAAAGTTTTAGCACAGAAGAATAAAATGCTCACATGATGCTGGAACTTTGTCCTTTGGTTGAAGAATTGAAACTCTGACATTCCAATCTTGTAACTTCCTGTAGCCCTCGAGGTAGAAATAATCACTCTGCTGGCCTCTAACTTTTAGCCAGCCAACCACTACAAGAGACAGAATTAGCACTCCAGAAAGGCAAAAAGATATGCTTCCAGCTAACCAGCAGAATTTATAATTACCAGGAAGAGAGAGAGAGAGAGGAAATCTGCCTGCAACTTGAGAACGAGGACAACTTCTGAAAGTGAACCCTTGGATTCTTCTGGGAAGGAACCACCTGACTTTGACTTGTCAATCAAGCTTCCACCTAATAATTCAAAAGGTCATAAAATCGCAGACACTGCATGAAGCCCAGAGTAAAAATAAACAAAACCCCATTTAAACCATTGGAACAGCAATAATAGGCCTTCTAAGCAGGCATCTGTGCCACACTGAAAAAATCCTGCTTACAATCTGCAGAGAACATGACTTAAAAAAAACATTGCTTAAAGGCACACTAGCATCACACTTAACCAACCTCTATGTTCTTTTGTACTCTCCTATTCTCTTCAAAATGCAATCTCCTGCCCATCTTAGTGTCATCAGCAAATTTAGCAACCATACCTTCAGTCCCCTTCATCCAAATCATTCATATAAAATGTTGAGGTTCAACACTGATCCCTGTGGCACATCCTACCAGCCAGAAAAAGATCAATTTATGCCAACTGCGAGCTATGCAATCTTCAATCCATGCCAATATGTTACCCCTAACATTATGAACTTCTATTTCCTGCAATAACTTTTGATGCGATAGACATCAGATGCCTTCTGGAAATCTAAGAATTGCACGTCTACCATTTAGCTCAATGCCAATACATCAACTAATCCATTAGTCTCTTCTTTCAAGACCTTAGGGTGAAGTGCACCCAGGGAATTGTCAGATGGCAGACCCAAGGATTTTCTCAGTACCTTCCCTACTGATAGTAATTTTCCTGAGTTCACTCATGCTCACTTCGTTAACTCTTCTTTAAATAGCCACAAAAACTTTTACTACCCATCTTTATATTTCTAGCTAACTTTCTCCTACACTCTAGCTTCTTCCTCCTTATCAATCTTTTTGTCTGTCTTTGATGTTCTTTGATATTGAAACCCTCAGCTACACTTGTCAACTCCAAACCAAATACCCAAATGCGTGGTTTGTGGGTTGCATCCAATCCTCCACCCTCAATAAACTTAAACTTATCCAATACTCCGCTTTCCTCCCACAGTCCAAAGACGTGCAGGTTGGGTTCATTGGCTATGCTAAAATTGCCTCTTAGTGTCCTGAGACACGTAGGTTAGAGGGATTAGCGGGTGGATATTAGAGTAGGTGGGATTGTGGTCGGTGCAGACTCGATGGGCCAAATAACCTTTCTCTGCACTGTAGGGATTCTATGATGAAAACTCTGCTGCCCCATCTTATCCTGCATTCTGTCACTTGCCCATCTACCTTGTCCTTGCTGGCGTACATTGACTATTCAAATTTATATTTCTCATTTTTGTATTTAATTCCCTTCAGGGCCTTTCACTTCACTTTCTTTGTAGCCTCCTCCAATGCTGTCAGCAAACTCTACTCCTCTGATCTAAGCTTCATGCAGGCTTATGCCTCTATGAAACGTCTTGGTTTGTTCTCCATTGTATACATGCAAGATGTTGTTTTCTATCCTTTACTGCAGTATTATTTACTGCAGTGTGGTGGCAAGACGTGGCAGAGTGCGTTGGATACAGCAAAGGCAGTATGACCTCTCAACATTCCAGCAGCAGTGATAAATATTGTGCTCAGGAACAAGTGTGACTCTAGCCAAGCTGTTCCAGTCTGGGTACAGCGCTAGCTTCAACCTGACAGAATGAAATATTGCTCAGGTACGCCTTGTCCACAATCACAGCACAAATCAAATTTGGCCAATTACCAACCCGTCAGACTGCTCTCAATCTTCAGCAAAGTGCAATTACACGGCACTTAATAATAACCTGCTTGCCGGTGCGTGGGTTGTATTCTGGCAGGGCTGCTTTACTCCAGCCCTCATTATAGCTTTGATTACAAAAAAAACTGGACAGAAGAGTTGAATGTCAGGGGTGAGAGTGAATGCCCTTGACATCAGGGTGGAGTTTGACAGAGTGTGGAACAAAAGAACTTCAGTAACAATGATGTTGCTGGGAGTCAGGGTAACTCTCCGCCAACTGGTGTCATAGTCAGCACAAAGTGATGGTTTGCACTGTCGAAGCCCAATCATGCCCCAAGCAACTGCGTTGCTTATAAAGATTATAAAGATTGTAAAGGTGTAAAGATTCGCATTCTAATCAGTAATCTGTAAACTGTCTGTGCTTTATATGCTCTGTCTGAGGCCAGAACTCTCCATTCACCTGACAAAGGGGCTAACCCCGAAAGCTAGTGAGTGTACTATCAAATAAATCGGTTGGACTTAAACCTGGTGTTGTCAGACTTTTTACCAAGCAACTACTGCAGGAGTTTCTTGGGGTTGTATACTAGGCCCAACAATTTTCAGCTTTTCATAGATCTTCCCTCCATCATAAGGACAGAAGTGGGGACATTTACTGATGATTGCATAGTGTTAGGTTCTATTTGTAATCTGAAGCAGTCCGTGTCCCCACGTAGCAAGTACTAAGCAAACTCCTGGCTTGGGTTAATAAATGGCAAGTAACATTCATATCAGTCAAGCACCAGACAATGACTTCTAACAGAAGAAAATCTAATCACCATCCACTGAGATGAATGATATTATCTTTGTAACACCTCCCCAACAATAAGGCCCTGGGGGTCATCATCAAACAGAAGTCTAACTGGACCAGCCCACTGGATACTGTAGTTACAAGAGCAGATCAAAGACTGGGGTTCTGCAGTGAGCACTGGTCTCCTAACTCCCCAAAGTCTTCCCACCACCCGCAAGGCACAAGTCAGGAGTCTAATGTAATAGTTGCATGGATGAGTGTAGTTCCAGCAAAACTCTAGAAACTTGACATCATCCTAAGCAAAACAGTTAATTTGGCACCTCTATCCACCACATTTATTCTCTCTATCAGCTGCAGTGTGTACTATCTACAGTTATATCGCAGCAATTCACTAAGTTAACTTTGACAGCATCTCCTGAACCCATATGTACACCATCACTTCCAAATTTCCCTCCAGGTCACACACCATTCTGACATGGAAATGTATTGCTGTTTCTTCATCATAAGAACATAAGAAATAGGAGCAGGAGTAGGCTATCTAGCCCTTTGAGCCTGCTCCACCATTCAATAAGATCATGGCTGATCTGAAGTGGATCAGTTCCACTTTCCCGCTTTTTCCCCATAACCCTTAATTCCCTTGTCTATCAAAAAGCTATCTACCCGTGACTTAAATATATTTAGCAAGGTAGCCTCCACCACTTCAACGGGCAGAGAATTCCAGAGATTCACCACCCTTTGAGTGAAGAAGTTCCTCCTCAACTCTGATCTAAACTGCACCCCCCCCCCCACCCCTTATCTTGAGGCTGTGTCCTCTAGTCCTGCTATTCTTTCTAAGCGGGAAGAATCTCTGTACCTCTACCCTATCCATCCCCTTCATTATCTTATACGTCTCTATAAGATCTCCCCTCATCCTTCTAAACTCCAACGAGTACAGACCCAGTCTATTTAGTCTCTCTTCATAGTCCAACCCCCTCATCTCTGGTATCAGCCTAGTGAACCTCCTCTGCACTCCCTCCAAGGCTAATATATCCTTCCGCAAGTGCGGCGACCAAAACTGCACACAGTACTCCAGCTGCGGCCTCACCAGTATCCTGTACAGTAGCAGCAAGACCTCCCTACTTCTATATTCTATCCCCCTCGCTATAAAGGCCAACATTCCATTCGCCTTCTTGATCACCTGCTGCACCTGCAGACTGGGTTTTTGCGACTCATGCACAAGGATCCCCAGGTCCCTCTGCAGTTCATCACTGCAGAGTCAAAATACTAAACCTCCTTACCTAATAACACTGTGCATATACGTTTGCCACATGGACTTCACAAGGACAATTAGGGTGTGTGTGTGTGTGTGTGTGTGTGTGTGTGTGTGTATGAAATAACAGAAGGTATACATACCTGTGTTGTGCATGTTTACGTGTGCGTGTCAAAAGGTACACATATGTTTGTATGCGTTGTATGTGTGTGAAGTAACAGAAGATATACATACCTATGTGTACATGTGTATGTCTGTGTGTCAGAAGGTAGTCATGATGTAGAGATGCCGGCATTGGACTGGGATAAACACAGTAAGAAGTCTCACAACACCAGGTTAAAGTGCAACAGGTTTATTTGGTAGTAAACGCCACTAGCTTTCGGAGTGCTGCTCCTTCGTCAGGTGAGTGGGGAGTTCTGATCACAAACAGGGCATATAAAGGTACACACAGTTTACAGAATACTGATTAGAATGCGAGTCTTTACAGCTAATCAGCTAATCAAGTCTTAAAGGTTCAGACAATGTGAGTGGAAATAGCATTAAGCTAAGGTTAAAGAGATGTGTATTGTCTCCAGACAGGACAGTAAGTGAGATGTTGCAAACCCAGGCAAGTCATGGGGGTTACAAATAGTGTGACATGAACCCAAGATCCTGGTTGAGGCCGTCCTCATGTGTGCGGATCTGCACACATGAGGAGAATACACATCTCTTTAACCTGTGCTTAATGCTATCTGCACTCACATTGTCTGCACCTTTAAGACTTGATTAGCTGTAAAGACTCACATTCTAATCAGTATTCTGTAAACTATGTGTACCTTTATATGCCCTGTTTGTGATCAGAACTCCCCTCTCACCTAATGAAAGAGCATTTACTACCAAATAAACCTGTTGGACTTTAACCTGGTGTTGTGAGACTTCTTACTGTGTCAGAAGGTACACATATGAATGTGTGTGTGTGTGTGTGTGTGTGTGTAGTAACAGAAGATATACATACCTGTATGTGTGTGTGAAGTAACAGAATTATACATACCTGTGTGTATGCATGTGTGTGTGTATATGTCAGAAGGTACACATACCTGTGTGTATGTGTGTGTGTTTGTTGAAATGTTGAACATTTCTTGCCCACGGCCATGTAAAACAGTGCAGTCAGTGAGATTTACAGTGTAACACTGGCAGATGTTAAATGGCTTGAGTAAACTCACAGCAGATCTGACATGACAGTTATACAATAAAGAAATTCAATTTTTATAATGCCCAATTCTGCAGAATGTGCTTTGTGAAACAGCTCAGTAAAATCTATAATTCATGCTAGAACATTGTGAAAATGCCCACTGGTTACCTATAATTCGTTATTCCAGCAAACATTACCTACATATTTTACGGAGCTGTTATATTGATTTCAATCTCTGGTTCTTCTTCAAGTTAAAAATCTTGCGTTCATCTTTAGCAGTGCTAATAAAAAAAATTCACCATCTTCAAATGTTTAGTTGGTTAAAATATAAAGTTGCTCTGTCCATATATCTGTTCAATTGGAGTTAAAACAGGTGTGGTTTCAGACTGCTATCAACCCAGCATCAAATGGTATTTTTAATATCATAGAATCCCTACGGTGCAGAATGAGGCTATTAAGCCAATCAAGCCTGCACCGACAATAATCCCACCCAGGCCCTATCCCCATAACCCCGCATATTTACCCTGCAAATCCCCAACACTAAGGGACAATTTTGCATGGCCAATCCACCCAACTCGCACATCTTTGGAGTGTGGGAGGAAACTGGAAGAAACCCACACTGATACAGGGAGAACGTGCAGACTTCACAGAGTCACCCAAGGCTGGAATTGAACCTGCGTCCTCAGCACTGTGAGGCAGCAATGCGAAATCACTGTGCCACCATGCTGCCTCTAATATATATTAATTATCAAGAAATTATTTTCTATTTGCATTTATTAGTTCTGAAACTCAAGGAAAAATTAAAAATGATCTTATGTAGAGAGATAAAATGATAATTGCACAATATGAGAAACTATCTCTTGAGAGTTGCAACCAGTTGATGTGTACGTCAAGGTTAAGATGATCCAGTTTACATTAATATAATGTATGGTGCTTCTCCATATCAAAATAGAATTTCAGCTACTTCCCACTGTCTCGGAAAAGCAGCAAATGTAATCAAAGACCCCACATATCCTTGACATACTCCCTTCCAACTTAGTCTGTCAAGAAAAATATATAAAAGTCTGAGATCACATCAGGGGTGGCACGGTGGCACAGTGGTGAGCACCGCTACCTCATAGCACCAGGGACCTGAGTTTGATTCCTATGTGGTGTTTGCACATTCTCCCCATGATTGCGTGAGTTTCCTCCGGGTGCTCTGGTTTCCTCCCACAGTCCAAAGATGTGCAGGTTAGTTGATTGGCCATGCTAAATTGCCCCTTAGTGTCCTGGAGTGTGTAGGTTAGCAAGGTAAATTTGTGGGTATAAGGCCTGGGGTGGGATTGTTGTCAGTGCAGACTCGATGGGCTGAATGGCCTCCTTCTGCAGTGGAGTTTCTATGATTTCTAAGAACAGCTTCTTCCCTGCTGCCATCAGTCTTCTGAGTGGACCTACCTTGTATTTAGTTGATCTTTCCCTACACCCTACCTTTGACTGTAACACTACATTCTGCACTCTCTCCTTTCCTCCTCTATGTATGGTATGCTTTGTCTGTATGGTACGCAACAAACAATAGTTTTCACTGTATACTAATACATATGACAATAATAAATCAAATCAAATCAAATCATTAAGAAATGACATTAGTTTAGGAAGTATGTTTTCTGGTCTCAGATTCTGGAATCGTGTATATACTGGTGTTGACAGGATTAGATTTGGGAGGTTTGAGGTCAGTTTGGGGATTTAACTGGACTACAATTGTCTCCAAGACCTATATGGACCACTCACTACAGGAAGCAGTAGAGGGATGGTTTCAATCGGACAATTCAGATGAACAAATGAACACTGCAATATGTTCCTGGGCCCATGTAAACCACAAGCAATGGTGTGTAAGACAAGCTAATGTACACAACTGGAATCTATATGGTGCCTGTTGCACAAGACCATGCAACAATCACACATGAAGAAGCATTTTACTCATCTTAATTCATCCATACAGTAAACACTCTCTCCATTATAGAATCCAATTTGTTCTGCAGTGTTTAAGCCTTCAATGCTGCATCCAGCAGTATATTTCACAAGCTGATTCTTTTGTAAGTAAAGGAGAATTTTCTTATATCAGTAATAAAATTACCTTTTAATAGTCTGAGACTGTGTCCCCCTTCTTTTACTCAATTTCCACGTTCGCTTTCTTTTTATTCACGGCACAACCTTATAAATCTCTCTCAGATATCTCTTCACCAATGAGATAGTTTGAAGTCTAGTCACTTGCACAGTGTAGGGAAACATGCCCAGCCACTTTGTGTACCGAAAGATGCCGCAAATGACACTGAGATAAATGACCAGATAGGTTATGTGGTAATTCAGGGGAGGCGATGGCCTCGTGGTATTATCGCCAGACTACTAATCCAAAACTCAGCTAATATTCTGAGGACCCGGGTTCGAATCCCGCCACGGCAGATGGTAGAATTTGAGTTCATGGATGGATTAAGAATCTACCGAAGACCATGAAACCATTGCTGATTGTCAGGAAAACCCATCTGGTTCCCCTTAGGGAAGGAAATCTGCTGTCCTTACCTGGTCTGGCCTACAAGTAACTTCAAAGCCACAGCAATGTCGTTGACTCTCAACTGCCCTCCAAGGGCAACTAGGGATGGGCAATAAATGCAGGCCAGCCAGCGACACCCATGTCCCACAAACAAATAAAACAGAGGCGGCGAGGGTCTTGTCCATTGGTGAAAGAGCACTGAAGGCACGGAATACATTTGATAACCATCGCCTCCCCGCACTCCCACCCCACCCCACCACTGTGACAACCTGCATGTAACCTTGTAACCCTGACAGGGATTCTGCTCCCCTCGTGGCAAGTTCTGCCCCCTAAATGGGCATCAATTTCTCTTCGAAAGACCTCAATTGGCAGTGGGGCAGAAATGCTGTCCATGAGTCTTCCCATCCCAGACTTGATGGGGGCAGTGGTGGGAAGGCAAGAGGGTGTGCACCAGCCACGTTACTATCTGAGTAACAGTCCCTCCCCCACCCACCACCAGGCTCACCACGTGGAGACATTCCATTCAGCCTGTTGTTATTCGTGGTGTTGTGCTGCTTGAAGGATAAGGGTTGGCCAGGGCATCTCTTCAAATGGCATTACCAGGTATTTTACATTCAGTGAGAGGAAAGCTGTGGCCCGGGTATAACAGTTTTATTTAGTACTTATGACAATACTCCCTCAATTAGGTGGAATACTTATGGCTCTGGAATGGGGCTTGTACACACAACGACGGTGCAGAGGGACCTCGGGGTCCTTGTGCATGAGTCGCAAAAACCCAGCCTGCAGGTGCAGCAGGTGGTCAGGAAGGCGAATGGGATGCTGGCCTTCATAGCGAGGGGGATTGAATATAAAAGTAGGGAGGTCTTGCTGCAGCTGTATAGGGCATTGGTGAGGCCGCAGCTGGAGTACTGTGTGCAGTTTTGGGCGCCGCACCTGCGCAAGGATATTTTGGCCTTGGAGGGAGTGCAGAGGAGGTTTACTAGGCTGATACCGGAGTTGAGGGGGTTGAGCTATGAGGAGAGGCTGAATAAACTAGGCTTGTACTCGTTAGAGTTTAGAAGAATGAGGGGAGATCTCATTGAGACGTATAAGATGATGAATGGGATGGATAGGATAGAGGTGGAAAGACTCTTCCCGCTCAAAAAAGACAGTAGGACTAGGGGGCACAGCCTCAAGATAAAGGGGGGGCGGTTCAGAACGGAGTTGAGGAGGAACTTCTTCACTCAAAGGGTGGTGAATCTCTGGAATTCTCTGCCCGTTGAAGTGGTGGAGGCTGCCTCGCTAAATATTTTTAAGAAGCGGGTTGATGGGTTTTTGATAAGAGAGGGGATTAAGGGTTATGGGGAGAGGGCGGGAAAGTGGAACTGAGCCACGACAGATCAGCCATGATCTTATTGAATGGCGGGGCAGGCTCGAAGGGCCAGATGGCCTACTCCTGCTCCTATTTCTTATGTTCTTATGTTCTTATGTGCTACCACTGCTTTGCCATTTACAACAGTGACAGAACTTTGAAAGTAATTTGTTGACTGAAAAACATTTAAAGATGACCCAATGATATGAAAGATGCTGCTTAAATGAAAATCACTTTCCTTTCTCGGATGTGATAATTTTTATCTTCCTAATTTTAGTTGAAAGAAGGCCCACCTTATAAGTTTTCTGTTTTTGACCGGAGAAGGAACAGAAAAATATAAACCTCGATCTAAGTCAGGAGACATATGAGAGCTGGCTTGCAAATTTAAATTAACAAAGGCAGTAAGGTGGACTTTTTCTGCTCTACAAAAGTCTAGTCCAAAATCAATTATTTTATTGTGGAAAAGGAGGCAATGACCTGGTGGTATTATCACTAGGCCATTAATCCAGAAACTCAACTAATGTTCTGGGGACCTGGGTTCGAATCCTGTCATGGCAGATGGTGAAATCTGAATTCAATAAAAAATATCTGGAATTAAGAATCTACTGATGACTGTAAAAATTATTGTCGATTGTCAGGAAAACCCATTTGGTTCACTAATGTCTGTTAGGGAAGCAAATCTGCCTCCCTTACCTGGTCTGGCCTACATGTGACTCTGTACTCACAGCAATGTGGTTGATTCTCAATTGCCTAGTAAGCCACTCAGTTCAAGGGCAACAAGGGATAGGCAATAAATGTTGGCCAGCCAACGACACCCATATTCCATGTATGAATAAAGAAATTCTTGAGGGGGGAGGTGGAATCGTTTGGCTGGATGGCTGGCATATGGATTAGAATAACACCAACAGAATGGGGTTGAATCCCTATTCCAGGTGAGGCATATTGGAGGCCTGCCTCCACATCCCACCTATAGCAAAAGAAAACTCTCAGGACTTTGCTCTGGCTTAGCGGATAATTGCCAAGGACTTACCTTGTAACCTGACTAATTCTCTCCCCAGAGGTGGGTCCCACATTATAATATTTTTAGATATATATGCCTCAATTCCTTACTCTGTAAGACTGGCTGGAGGCACTTCCTGAGCATTGGGAAACCAGTGGCTAAAAGGGTGCAAGGAAAAATGTCTCTCCAGCATTGCTTGTGGACCTAGGGAGGCAGGAATAAAGAACAAAGAAAATTATAGCATAGGAACAGGCCCTTCGGCCCTCCAAGCCTGCACTGACTATGCCGCATGGCTTAACTAAAACCTCCTACCCTTCTGGGGACCATATCCCTCTATTCCCATCCTATTCATGTACTTGTCAAGATGCCCCTTAAAAGTTACTACCGCATCCGCTCCCACTACCTTCCCCAACAATGAGTTCCAGGCACCCCCTATTCTCTGTGTAAAAAATCTGCCTTGTACATCTGTTTTAAACCCTTATCCTTCACACTTTCTGCCCCTAGTAATTGATTCTTCCACCCTGGGAAAAAGCTTCTGACTGTCCACTCTGTCCATGCCTATCATAATCTTGTAGACTTCTATCAGATCATCCCCTCAACTTACGTCGCTCCAGTGAGAAAAAAACCAAGTTTCTCCAACCTCCTCTCATAGCTAATGCTCTCCATACCAGGCAACATCCTGGTAAATCTTCTCTGTATCCTCTCGAAAGCCTCCACCTCTATCTGGAAGGAAGGCTATCTTACTCCCTCTAAGCGAACATGTTAAACTTCCCAGCTATTGGCCACACTCTCACAAGCTAATGCACTTCCAAAATCCTCTTCTCCCACCTTATATTCCGGATTCTCCCCCCCCCCCCACCCCCCCGCCAGAATCTATCCAGCCGTCTGCAATCATTTCTCCTCCTCCCCTCCAGTTCTCTGCGATTTTCTCAGCTCCTCCCTTGAAATCTCTCTGTCTCCTCTGCAGATGACATTGGAACCTACTTGGAGCACAGTTATACCCAGACAACAACCAGGAAATGGTGACAAAAATGGTTTTGAAGACCCTGCTGTTAGTTTTGACTTCAAGACTGCATCGCCTTTTTAAATTCGTTTATAGGACATGGGAGTTGCTGGCTGGCCAGCATTTATTGTCCATCCCTAGTTGTCCAAAAGCAGTTGAGAGTCAACCACATTGCTGTGCCTCTGGAGTCATATGTAGGCCAAACCAGGTAAGGACGGCAGATTTCCTTCCCTAAAGGGCATTAGCGAACCAGATGGGTTTTTCCGACAATCAACAATATTTTCAAGGGCGCCAGTAGATTCTTAATTCCAGATTAGTTTTATTGTTGCACTATCTGCCGTGATGGGATTCCAACCCAGATCACCAGAACTTTAGCTGGGTTTCTGGATTAATAGTCTAGCGATAATACCACTAGGCCATCGCCTCCCCATCTTTTGCCCAATTACCCCTTCTCCCTTATCTCCACAAATACTGTGGTCATTTTCTCTAATTCTGACACTCTCTGATTGTAGATCTGTATGCCTTCTGATCCTGAATCAGATATCCAAAATAAGATTCTGTCATTGGTGCCTTATAAAATCTTGGCTCATTATTCCTCAATTGTTTTTGCCTTATGAAAACAAGTTCAGCTATTCTCAAGTATGCTTGTAATTTAGTGCTTCAAATCCTGAAATTATCCTTGCCACTTTTCTCCAAAACTTCAACAAAGCAACACTGCTGCTTTGAAGATCAGAGGCCCAACATTATATTACATTATTCCAAATGTGGCCCCACCAGTGATCCATGCAGAGTCAGAATAATTTTAAAGCTCTAGAGCTGTTTGCTGAGATGTAATTTAGTCTTTGATTATATTTAACAGCTTTAAATTGACTGGAAACTTCTAGTAAGTGATCAGCAATCACACCCAAACTATCTCAGCGTGCATGTTTCTCATTATAAAACTTTTGGGAATTTTGTCAAGGTTAGAGAGGTCACTGCTGCTGTAATAACTCAAAGTAGCAAACAAATAGCTAAAGAGTTTATTGATAATAAGAACTATATACAGGAAGGGTTCAACACCACAACTAGTACAGCTCCATTGCTCACAATGCCCTGCCTCCAACTGAAACAAAGAACAAAAACAGCCCGGGAAACAGGCCCTTCGGCCCAACGAAACCTTCCAACCCTCCAACCCTGAGACTGCTCGCCCTTCCTCCTGATTGGCCAGGCTTGCACACTCACACTCAATTGGCTCCAGCCCCAGTCATGTGGCCCATGAAGGCTTGCTGTTAAAGAGGCCACACCTGGAGTACTGTGTACAGTTTTCTCTCTTTACTTGAGAAAAGGTACACTGGCACTGGAGGGGGTGCAGAGGAAATTCACTAGGTTGATTCCAGAGTTGACAGGGTTGGCTTATGAAGAGACACTGAGTAGACTGGGGCTATACTCATTGGACTTCAGAAGAATGAGGGGAGATCTTATAAAAACATATAAGATTATGAAGGGAACAGTTAAGATAGAAGCAGGAAAGTTGTTTCCGCTGGCAGGTGAAACTAGAACGAGGGGGCATGGCCTCAAACTAAAGGGAAGCAGATTTAGGACTGAGTTGAGAACATAAGAACATAAGAACATAAGAAATAGGAGCAGGAGTAGGCCATCTAGCCCTTCGAGCCTGCCCCGCCATTCAATAAGATCATGGCTGATCTGTCGTGGCTCAGTTCCACTTTCCCGCCCTCTCCCCATAACCCTTAATCCCCTCTCTTATCAAGAACCCATCAACCCGCTTCTTAAAAATATTTAGCGAGGCAGCCTCCACCACTTCAACGGGCAGAGAATTCCAGAGATTCACCACCCTTTGAGTGAAGAAGTTCCTCCTCAACTCCGTTCTAAACCGCCTCCCCTTTATCTTGAGGCTGTGCCCCCTAGTCCTACTGTCTTTTTTGAGCGGGAAGAGTCTCTCCACCTCTATCCTATCCATCCCATTCATCATCTTATACGTCTCAATGAGATCTCCCCTCATTCTTCTAAACTCTAACGAGTACAAGCCTAGTTTATTCAGCCTCTCCTCATAGCTCAATCCCCTCAACTCCGGTATCAGCCTAGTAAACCTCCTCTGCACTCCCTCCAGGGCCAAAATATCCTTGCGCAGGTGCGGCGCCCAAAACTGCACACAGTACTCCAGCTGCGGCCTCACCAATGCCCTATACAGCTGCAGCAAGACCTCCCTACTTTTATATTCAATCCCCCTCGCTATGAAGGCCAGCATCCCATTCGCCTTCCTGACCACCTGCTGCACCTGCAAGCTGGGTTTTTGCGACTCATGCACAAGGACCCCGAGGTCCCTCTGCACCGTCGCCTGCTGCAGTTTTTCGCCCCGTAAGTAATAGTCCTTCCTACCATTCTTCCTACCAAAGTGGACCACCTCACACTTGCCAACATTAAATTCCATTTGCCATTTCCTGGCCCATTCGCCCAGCCTATCTAGATCCTTCTGCAGACTCTCCACACCCTCCGCACAATTTACCTTTCCCCCAATCTTGGTGTCATCAGCAAATTTCGACACCCTGCACTCGGTTCCCTCCTCCAGATCATCTATGTAAATGGTAAATAGCTGAGGCCCCAGCACCGACCCCTGGGGCACCCCACTAGTCACCAACCGCCAATCCGAATAGCACCCATTGACCCCCACTCTCTGCCTCCTATTTGACAACCAATCCTCTATCCACGCTAACACCCTACCCCCAACTCCATGTCCCCTGACCTTCTGCAATAACCTCTTGTGAGGTACCTTGTCAAACGCCTTCTGAAAATCCAGAAAGACCACATCCACCGGCTCTCCTCTATCCACTGCCCTAGACACATCCTCATAGAACTCCAGTAAATTTGTCAGACACGACTTCCCTTTAATGAAACCGTGTTGCGTCCGCCCTATCAAGCAATTCCCTTCAAGATGCCTCGCAATTTCCTGCTTAATGACGGATTCTAACATTTTACCTACCACAGACGTTAAACTAACCGGCCTATAATTCCCCGCCTTTTGCCTGGCACCCTTCTTAAACAACGGCGTAACATTAGCCGTTTTCCAATCTTCCGGCACTTCCCCAGAATCCAGCGACGTCTGGAAAATAACCACCAAGGCATCCACTATCACCTCCGCCATTTCTTTCAGGACCCTCGGATGCATTCCATCCGGTCCTGGGGACTTGTCCACAATCAGCCCCTCCAGTCTGTCGAGCACCACCTCTCTAGTAACAGTAATGTCATTAAGACCCTCCATTCCTACCACCTTTCCATCGCTAACACCCGGCAAATTATTCACGTCCTCCTTCACCCAAAGGGTTGTAAATCTGTGGAATTCCCTGCCCAGTGAAGCAGTTGAGGTTATCTCATTGAATGTTTTTAAGGCAAGGTTAGACACATTTTTGAACAGTAAAGGAATTAAGGGTTATGGTGAGTGGGTGGGTAAGTGGAGTTGAGTCCATGTTCTTACTGAATGGTGCAGCAGGCTCGAGGGGCCAGATGGCCTACTCCTGCTCCTAGTTCTTATGTTCTTATGTTCTAACATGTAGGAGATAGCCAGGAATTACAGAGGAGGTACAGGATGATGACAGCAAAACCTGGTCAATATGCCAGGCAGGAGGGCAATGCAGATTGATACTCTGCCATCTGCTTCTTGGAGAGTACCAGAGTACTCTCTTCTTACCAGAGTAAGGGCGGCTATTGCCATTGAAATGGGTACAGTTTGTCTGTGCATCCTCTCCATTGCTCCCTCTGAGATTTCCTGTGCCAATTGTGTTTTTTCAGGATCCTCTATTGGAAGATTGCCCTGAAGAATCGGAGGGAGGTCAATGTGTATTTTTGTTAATTTGATCCGGGTGTTAAAAAGGGGTTGCAATCCTGAACAGAAGATTTGTGTACTAATTATGGGGAGTAAGAGTTTTTCCCTTAATGCCTTTAGCCTCAAGAGCTTTATCTAATTTCTTTTTGAAATCACACAACGCAATGCACGTGTGTGGTAATTACCCAGAACACTTAAACTTTTGATGGTTTCTCTACGAATGTCTCCAATACTGACTTTAGGGTCGGACATTTTGGTTTGATGTCCTATATTTACCTCATCTTTATTGTCAGGTTTAAAACAGTGATTCCCAGCAGGGATCATATCAGGAAGATGGAGAAAAACTTCCTGTCCCTCTCAGAATGCTCGCTCCACCTTCCCCTCAATCTCCCTCCCAACAATGTTCAACGCCCACCCCCCCACACAACCTCACAACAATACTCCCCCGCCAATACTCCCCCTGACAATACTCCCCCGCCAATACTCCCCCGCCAATACTCCCCCTGACAATACTCCCCCACCAATACTCCCCCGACAATACTCCCCCTGACAATACTCCCCCTGACAATACTCCCCCTGACAATACTCCCCCACCAATACTCCCCCGCCAATACTCCCCCTGACAATACTCCCCCTGACAATACTCCCCCTGACAATACTCCCCCTGACAATACTCCCCCGCCAATACTCCCCCTGACAATACTCCCCCGCCAGTACTCCCCCGCCAATACTCCCCCTGACAATACTCCCCCGCCAATACTCCCCCGCCAATACTCCCCCTGACAATACTCCCCCGCCAATACTCCCCCTGACAATACTCCCCCGCCAATACTCCCCCTGACAATACTCCCCCGCCAATACTCCCCCGCCAATACTCCCCCTGACAATACTCCCCCTGACAATACTCCCCCTGACAATACTTCCCCGCCAATACTCCCCCTGACAATACTCCCCCTGACAATACTCCCCCGCCAATACTCCCCCGCCAATACTCCCCCGCCAATACTCCCCCTGACAATACTCCCCCGCCAATACTCCCCCTGACAATACTCCCCCGCCAATACTCCCCCGCCAATACTCCCCCTGACAATACTCCCCCGCCAATACTCCCCCTGACAATACTCCCCCGCCAATACTCCCCCTGACAATACTCACTCTGCCCCACCCTGACAATACTCACTCTGCCCCCCCCCAACAATAATCACTCTGCCCCACCCTGACAATACTCACTCTGCCCCCCCCCAACAATAATCACTCTGCCCCACCCTGACAATGCTCACCTTCTAACTCCCCACCATTAACAATGGGCATTTCCCAGTGTGGGCAGCAGGGTGGCACAGTGATTAGCCCTGCTGCCTCACAGCACCAGGGACCCAGGTTCAATTGGGTCATTGTCTGTGTGGAATCTGCACATTCCCCCTGTGTCTGCATGGGTTTCCTCCGGGCGCTCTGGTTTCCTCCAACAGTCTGAAACATGTGCTGATTAGGTGCATTGGCCATGCTAAATTCCCTCTCAGTGTAGCCGAACATGGACCAGAGTGTGACAACTAGGGGATTTTCACAGTAACTTCATTGCAGCATTAATGTAAGGCTACTTGTGACTAATAAATAAACCTTAAAGATAGCGTCCAATCCTCTTGCTTCTAAATTGCTGGTGGAGCAGCGAATCAGAGACCACCCAACCAGCAATATGTCACAGAACCTGTAACTGGCACTTTTTGTTTCAAAGTGCTGTACAAACGACAGAGAAAGTGACCATTGCTTTGGCATCATCTTTCCTGCTTAACATCAGCCTTTGCTGAAATCGGAGGAAAATGATTCACTGCTGCCAACTTATGACTTGTTAACCTTTCTAATGTCAGACCTTTCACACAAATCATTGACTCTGTTTCTCTCTCCACAGATGCTGCCTGACCCACTGAATATTTACAACACTTTTGATCTTCAGCAACCACAGTTCTTTCCTTTTGCTTGATTTGGGAGCTGTATTTGGTGGGATCTGGGGCTAAGGGAACATTAAATGAATGTGACATAAGCATGTTTTTGAATCAGCAGCGTGTATGATGAGGATGTGACGAAAATGCAAGTAGAAGCTCAGTGAACTGATGAATGGGGCTTGAACCCTATCTCGCTTTGGGATTAATAGGCACAAAGGGGTTGTTAGATTCATAATGTAGGAGAATTCTGGAGATGGCAATGTATTTCATTTGGTAGTCTCATCAATATTAAGCTGGATAAAATACTACTGATCCTTAAGTTGATTCCCATAAACGGTTTGACAGAACGGGAATGGCGATGGAGTTGAAGGTGTTGTCATCATATAGATGAAAGCTGCTCCCATGACCATGGTTATGACAGTAAAGGACAGCAGGTAGGTGATAAATAAACTAGAGTCAAGATTAGAATCCCCATAGTGCAGAAGGAAGCCACTCAGCCCATTAAGCCTGCATTGACATTCCAATTGAGCATCTTGTCTAGACCTCATCTCCATAACGCCATTCATTCATTTATTTATCTATTTATTTGTATCACAAGTAGACTTACATCAGTCAGTGAAGTTACTGTGAAAATCCCTAGAAGCCACACTCTGGTGCCTGTTCGGGGACACTGAGGGAGAATTTAGCATGGTCAATTTATCTCACTAATCCCCTAAATCTACACACCTTTGGACACAAAGCGTAATTTATCATGGCCAATCCATCAAATCTGCACATATTTGGATTCTGGGAGGAGCAGATGCGGGACGAACGTCCAAACTCCATACAGTCACCCGGGTCCCTGGCGCAGTGAGGCAGCAGTGCTAACCACTGTGGTGGAATGAAAAGTAAGGAGTATGGCGGAAGAGGAAATGGGGTGGCTACGTTGAGGAGGGAAACAAGGAGTGGATGGCACCGTGGGCACGAGCCAAAGGAGGAGGACTGGCTTTAGCCAGAAAACCACAGAAGCTTCCTTCCAAAAATTGCCCCTCTTTAGTAGAGCAATTCAAAACTGATATCACTGCCCTGCCATCACCTCATAGCTTTGAATCTTCTTCTGAGAAATGTTAACATATTAACATTTATTATATGATTCAATTTAATAATATTATGCTTTAGATTTCACACGCCTTACTTAATAATAATGATTTACAGGTCCCCAGTTAAAGAATATATAAAATAATTGCCACTTAGAGAGTTAGCTGACTGGAGTTATATGAAAGGATCCTTCACAGAAAATAAACAGGGCAGTAAATGATGTGGCCATCTGTTGGCTTCTTTACAGAAAATGGTACAGACAGAGAGCAGGCATCCAGTTTAATTAGCCATTTGTACATGGCAAGTTGCAAACAAAGTTATTATAATATTAAAGCATTTGACAGAACAGCCGTTATATGAAACTCTATCTTATGCACGTCAAGGGAAAAATATGGATTCAAATATCAAGTTAGTTGGATTTTTTTGTACTGGGTTCAGAAATTGAGATATAAGTTCCATAAGTGTAGCACTCCTTCAGGTTCTATTTAACCTAATCTAGAATGTAAAACACTGTTGAAGATGACGGCATTTTGTCTGTTTGATAACATTAACTCTTTTGGAAATACCTCAGCAGAATTTTATCACCCAAAGATAGTTTAGTAGCCTGAGCAGGTGGATATTGGGGAACTAGAACTGACTTTTAGAGTTTGGAAACTTTCTCAAAGATAGAGTCTTGCTCAGGAGTGACTAAAGGATCAATTAGTGGGCACCATGCACTCCATCATGAATGATTCCCAGAGCCTCTTTAATTCATTATAATTTAACCAGCAGCGAGTACTGTGTTATCGTCACCTGCTGACAAAAGACTTTATCGATCTCTCCAAAGTAATTAATGTCTGTGAGAAAATCTTCAATTCTGGGCCCGGCAATAGAACAGAGATCCAATAACCCACAAATTAATAGTTGGAATTGGATACTGAAGGAGTGTTCCATCACTGTGGAATTGTCCCATTCCAATACTGGAATTGAAATATGGTAAATATTTGACTTCCTTTCCTGCCTGTAAGATGACAATTGAAAGTCCCACCAGTGTTTAGAAGCCCAGCAGCATTTCGACTACAAGGTAGATGAAATTTTTCATCTTGTGCAAAGCTTAAAGGACATTCTATTTTATAGAGAAAATACACTATGGCTGGCTCCAGTACGATGAGAGATGGTGATAGTACCATGTCAAAAATGTAAGAGACCATATTGGTTTGATTTTTGGCCCCTGCCACCCATCAGATTCTGTGTTGCTCCCCCAACATCCCAGAGATGGGATGGGGAGAATGGCAGGGCTACCAGCCCACAAGCAGCTGAAAGCCACTTGAACCACTTAAAGGCCTTTTAAGGAATACTGATTCCTCCAGGACCCCACTATTCACCTCCTGCCTCTTTGAAAAGACCCATTCATTCCTACTTTTTATTTCCTATCTGCTAACCAATTCTTAATCCACTCCAATATATTACTCCCAATCCCATGTGCTTTACTGTTGCATGCTACCCTCTTACATGGCACTGTATCAGAAGTTTTCTGAATGTTCAAATACACCACATTCACTGGTTCTCCTTTATCTATCAGTTTCATCCTTAAAAAAAAATCCAGTAGGTTTGTCAAACATGATTTTACTTTCATAAATCCATGTTGACTTTATCGAAACCCCTTGATATCTTCTAAGTGTTGTGTTATCGCATCCTTTATTGTAGTGTAAGGATTCTGACCTCCTGATAGTGGGATCCAGAAGCTCAGAGCAAAATCCTGTCTGTATCATTTTTAAACTAGAAAAGTTTTATTGTGGTTCAAAACAATTCTGAAGTTATTCATTATTCTAGCGTAGAATGTTAGTGTTTGACCTGAAATATGTATGAATGTTCCAGGATATTATGCAAATTCATATAGCAAAGATTGGCGACACATACAATAGGGCCAGTGCCCACCCGTACACTTTCCCTGGCAGCCTGCTTGCCATATTTAAGTAAATAATTAGGGCCCAATTAAGCTTGTTAACAAGTTAATCAGCCCTGATCAGATGCTGCCCATGCTGTAATATGGTTGGGAGTGGGCAGACCACTTTGGTTAATAGGTCTTAAAAAGGAAAGGAAGGAAGGTGGTAGGATGCGGGGGATTATGTCTTCAGGAATTGCCCTCTATGCATCGGGGGGACAGCCCCCTGAAGGTAGTACCCTACCTTCCTAACTACCAGCCTACTCTCCAAAACTCACCACCTCATTGTCCCCGTCCTGCTCCCTAAGCTGGTCCATCCATCCCCAACCAAATACCCCAGACTCACTCCACTCCATTAGGCTGCCTTCTTGGGACTGGTTGATGTCCTGGCAGCACCCGCCAAAGAGGTTACGGTGATGCCAGGCCTGCCAAAGCTTCTGGTCAAATCCGATGACCTGGTGACTCCCCAGGGTGGGACCTCCTCCCCAGTGAGGGCCAGAAGTTGTCCCAATTTTGCCCATCCACAGCGTATGATGGCTGCAGAGTGGCCTGGCATGGAGCAAGTCAGCTTCGAGCAGACTTCCATTGCAGGGTGAGTGGTGAGCTGTCAGCCCCTCCGTAACGTGCCTCCTCATTTTGGGAGTGTAAGCTGACTCAAACAGTTAAAAAACACACATAGAAAAGAGTAGCAGGAGGAGGCCATTTGGCCCTGTGTGCCTGCTCCGCCATTCATTTTGATCATTGCTGGTCATCAAATTCAATAACCTGATCGTGTTGTCCCCTAGTCTTGGACTCCCCCACCAAAGGGATAGAGACAAAGGTTGATAGATAGTACTGGGAATGATAGTCTAATATTATCTGATATGAATTTGAAGATTGTTAATGGATTGTAACAGTGTCAGTAATGCTGTGCAAGTGATTGAAATGGGAGTTGCCCATCAGAATGACTGACAAAGGAGCTTTTCCTCCAGAAAATTTAATGTGTTACACAGAGTGCTTTGTTAAGAATTGTGACTGTATAGCAGAGCATCTGAAGTCAGGGACGTGCAACAGAATGGAGAGCAAGCTGGCTACAAAACAGAGAACACAGTAGATAAAATAGATAAAGGAGTTAGACACATGCATGGGTAAGATGGCTATAGAGGGATATGGGCCAAATGCGGGCAACTGGGACAAGCTTCGGGATTAGGAAAAAAGGCGGCATGGACAAATTGGGCCGAAGGGCCTGTTTCCATGCTGTAAACCTCTGTGGCTCTAAAAGCAAATTATTACACATGTTGGAATCTGAAACCAAATGAGAAAATGCTGGAAAATCTCAGCAGGTCTGGCAGCATCTGTAAGAAGAGAAAAGAGCTGACGTTTCGTGTCCAGATGACCCTTTGTCAAAGCTAAAAGGCATAGGGTGAGGGAACTAAAGATGAGTCATAGTCATCGAAACCAGGGGAAAAGGCTGCCAATGGCAGTCCGTAGAGAAAATAAAAGGTGTGAAGGGCCAAGCGGCAGAGAAGCTAAAATCAGAGGGTAAACTGTGACAGATGAAGATGTGGGGGAGGGGAGAAGAATTGATGGGAGAGAGGTAAAATTTAGAAAAAGGGGAGAGGGGAAGGAAAGGGAGAGAAAAGAAAGGGGGGATAAAGTAGGGGGAAAAGAATACAGGAGGAAGGAAAATGAAGAAAGACAATAAACAAATGAAAGGTAAAGAACAATACAAAACAAAATAGAAAGAAATCAATGGATCAAAGTGGGGTAGAGCTAATCATTTGAAGTTACTGAATTTGATGTTGAGATCGGAAGGCTGTAAAGTGCTCAGCTGGAAGATGAGATGCTGTTCCTCCAGTTTGCATTGAGCTTCACTAGCATATTGCTGTAGCCAAGGACAGACATGTGGGCATGGGAGCAGGATCGTGTGTTAAAATAGCAAGCAACCGGAAGGTCTGGGTCCTGATTGCTCACAGACTGAAGGTGCTCAGCAAAGCGATCACCCAGTCCACGCTTGGTTTCAGCGATATAGAGGGAGACCACATTAGGAGCAGTGAATGCAATACACTAAATTGAAAGAGGTGCAAGTGAAACACTGCTTACCCAGGAGAGAGCAGAGTCGATGTTAAAGATGGGAAATGTTGTTCCGTGGGACCTGGGCAGAATGATTGTTGTTCACTATTTATATCAATAATTGAGAATCGGGAAACAGAAATGCAACTTAAAAGTTTGTGGTCAACACCAAACTCAGGGAGGGATGTTGTCTATAGAGACGGGGAAATGTGACAAAACAATTGATGACATTAATAATCTTGCTGAATCGTCATGTAATTCGGCAACCAAACTTTGATATAGGTAACTATGAGATCTTGTTAGGATGAATTAGGAGACCACACATTCTTTGGGAAAAGAATGTTTAAATGGGTTAGAAGTGCAGAAGGATATTAGAGTATAGATACACAATCAAAGAATCGTTATAGTTCAAATAGCCCATCAAGCCTGCACCGACAACAATCCTACCCAGTCCTGTCCCCGTAACTCCACATGTTTACCCTCCTAGTCCCCCTGACATTAAGGGGCAATTTCTGATGGTCTGGATTCCATTCTGGGATCTTCCTGTCCAGTTGTAACATCGACTAGGATCATAAGACAGTCTTAAGGCAAATGGAAAGTGAATTTGGCTGGGTACTGTGGGTGAAAAGACAGAATACATATAAAGGGAGTTAATTCCCAAACCTGTTAATTATTACAGAAACAAAATTAGGGTGAGTAGGTTATGGCCATAGCCATGTGTCACAGTAATAGCAGTCTAGCGTTGGGTGTGCATTCGATTTTCAAATTAAACAATGCTGTGCTGGTTGAGAAGACAGCCATCTAACCAATGGAGTGGAAAATTAAAGGTGGCTTTCAGCTCCTTCACAATAGTGGATGGCTCATTCAATCAAACTCCAGGCTGTGAAATGACATGTCAAATGTATTTGTTTTTACTTGACTTGAAGCATTAACTCTGTTCCTCTCTTCACAGGTGCTGCCAGGCCTGCTGAACATTTCCAGCACACTCTGCTCTTACATCTTACTTCTGGCAGCTGAATGCAAAAAGAATTGTCATCTAACAGTGATGTGTTTTTTGTGAAAGTTGACCTTGAAATGCAAAATCACTTCTTCAAATAAAAAAAGTGTGTCCTTAATTACTGGATGTCATTCTTTGTATCATTAACAACCTTTTTTCAGATATCATTGATAGTTATTTTACATTGACATTTTATTACAGTACAGAAATAGGCTATTCGGCCAAGGAGCCCCAACATGGTGTTTATCCTCCTCACATGCCTCTTCCTCCATCCCTTCCCACTTTCATCTAGCTCCAGCAACATTTCCTTTATTTCTTTCCTTTTTGCCCTCATGTGTTTGTCTGTCTTTCCCTTAAATAATGCATTAGTGTCAGTTACTGCTATTATATGGGTGGCATGGTGGCACAGTGGTTAGCACTGCTGCCTCACAGTGCCAGGGACCCACGTTCAGTTCCAGGCGTGGGTCACAGTCTGTGCAGAGTCTGCGCGTTCTCCCCATGTCTCTGTGGGTTTCCTCCAGGTGCTCCAGTTTCCTCCCACAGTCTGAAATATTGGCCATGCTAAATTCTCCCTAAGTGCATCTGAATGGGCACTGGAGTGTGGTGACTAGGGAATTTAAACAGTAACCTCATTGCAGTGTTAGTGTAAGCCTACTTGTGACACTAATAATTAAACTTTAAAGCTTACTCCCTGTGGAAGCTTGGATCCACACCCTAACCAACCAGGTAATTTTTCTGGAATTCCCTATCGTATTTATTAATGAGTATTTTACACTTACAATTCCCCTCTGTGAGTGAAAAAATCTTCTCCATGCCTTCCCCTATCAAACCCTTTCATAATCAAAATATCTCCATCAGGTCCCACCCTCCCTCCTTCGTCCCATCTCAAGTCTTCTCTTTTTTGAAAAGAAAACGGTCGGTTTGAAATTTCCTGATGGATATAATCTTTCAGTTCTGGGACCATTCTTGTCATTCTGTCTTGCATCTTCTATCATGCCTCTATATCCATTCAATTACACCAGAACTGTTCATAGGACTCCAAGTCTGGCAAAACAAGGGCTCATCATCATTTCTTGGCTTTTCAATTCATTCCCTTGAGAAACCCTTCCAGTCATGAGCAGGAGAAAGAACATCCAACAGAGGTGGCAGAGAAACTTCACTGAAGAGAAGCCTGGGAGAAATCACCTCAGTCATCTTGACTGAACAGTGAGTAACAGAAGTAATGGTATCAAGGAGTGGTTATGGCTTTAATTATCAACCTGCGTCACTTCATATGCATTGCGCGGTGGCCCAGTGGTTAGCACAGCTGCCTCACGATGCCAGGGACCTGGGTTCGATTCTGGCCTCGGGTGATTGCTTGGAGTTTGCGCATTCTTGCTGTGTCTGCATGGATTTCCTCCGGGTGCTCCAGTTTCCCCCTACAGTCCAAAGGTGTGTGGGTTAGGGGATTAGCCATGATAAATTTGCACCTTAGTGTTGCAGGGATTGGGCTGAATGTCTGCATTGTGGGGATGTTATGATTCGAAGAGCGGTAACACAGGATTGCTCTTTTAACAACAAGAAGAAAACATTTATTAAACATGAAAAGTTTGATTATAACACCTTTACTCCTAGATTCACATATGGGTACAGTTTTCAAAGCTAACTCCCCACTCTGAACAAAATGAGTGACATCACTCAACCAATATTTCATGGTTTCTTGTCCCAATTCCCCAGATGATGGGGGGTGATCTTGTGATTTCACCCCGTCGGCCGATGGGCCAGGTGAGCCAGTGAGATTGTGCGACAGCCAAAACATTAGGTTAGTGCCCGATTTCTTGCCTCATGTAATTTTACTGGCACTGGATATCCGGCGAGTTCAGCTTCGAATTAGCGAGCCTGGGGTAGAATCATCAAGGCTCACGCCCCTGTGACTTCACCAGGGGAGGTTCTCTCCAGCGAGAAGCAGGTCTGGTCCCCAGGAATGGGAACCAATGTGATGGCCTCACCAGTAGAACCGCAGGCCATTGAGGCTCACCGGGAGGTCAGGCTAGAGGAGGAGAGCCCTTGGGTCATGTTAGCCTAGCAGTACCAGCCTGGTATGATGACAGTGTCAACCTGGCACCCTGGCAGTGCCAAGGGGGTGGGGCCAGAGGGGGGCATCCGAGGGGCAGGGCCAGAGCAGGAGCCAGCCAATTGGGGAGGACAAGAGGATCATTGCGCACCCTGCACAGCAATCAGTGGGGAGTGGGAGGAGGAAGAACTGCCACTCTATATCAAGACTGGTGAGGAGGTGAAGGAGAGGATCCACTGCTGCTGTGCATAGTATTCGGTGGGGGAGGGGAGAGGTGGTAGGGAGGGTGGCAATCGATCCAGTCGTGGGGTGTGCAGGCAGCAATTGGTCTTGCCAAGTGGAGTGCAAAGGAACGATCAGTCTGGCTATAGGGATGCAGGGAACAATCAGTCCAGTCGGGGAGGTTGTGAATGGCCACATGGTTTTGCATTAGTGTGGGGGATTGGGGGTGTTGGGCCCCAGAGGTCAGCTACCACAGCAGAGGCAGTGACAGGTCTTTGTTGCTGTCTGAACAGGAACCTCCACATGAGCAATAATGTGCTCTGCTGCTATCAGCTGGCTTTTGGGTGATTTAGGTCTCGCTCACTCCCCCTACTGGTGAGAAATGGATTTCAGAATTTTTAGTTTCAATATTTGGACTCACCGAATAAACAGGACTCTCCTGTCTCATACTCATTCTGGGCTTTGAATTTTTTTCATAAGGTCACCCCCAACGCTTTCCATCAGCTTTTGAATTAAGAAGCCACTCCAGGTTTTCCAACTATCCTTTGTAACAAAGCTTCTGCTCCACTTTTTAAGGAATCCAACACCAGGTTTTCCACCTCTCCTTTCAGGTTTCCTTTTCTTAAATACTTTCATATAAACTCTGAAATCTCACACCAATTTCCACAATTATTTCATTCATGTTCCACACGCAGTAGTAAAATCTCACAAACCTTAAAATCACCTCAGATATCTTTCTGGTTTCTCATTAACCATCATCTTCTCTTGTAGTATGGCTTTTTTTCTAACGCAGCTGAAACAGATGTTTCTTGTCTATAACAAATTGCTATATTCAGCTTCAACTACACTCAAATAGCCTTCCTACCCTAAAGATGCCCCTGGTTGCTGAGCAATGACTTTATACTTATCCCAGCTTGTTTAATTTTCATGCTGTAACCCTTCCTAAGCATAATCAAAGCACAGTTTGGGCTGTTCAAATCCCACACATACAAACACCTTCACTGTGAGATGTCCTCTCCAGCCAGGATCACGTGTGGTCGCATGAGTGGGTACCAGTCATGATGGCCTCATCGGTAGAACTGGAGGCCATTCAGGCACCATTGGATGGTTGAAGTCAAGGATGGGTTTGCCCTCTGCACATTGCCAGCCTGGCACCTGGCACCTGAGGGGTGGGGCCTATGGAGGAGGAACCTCAAAGGGCGGGGCCAGGTCAGGACAGGTTGGTTGAGGGTAGGGAGGGGGGGTCCACTGCCACCCTGCATTGTAATTGGTGTGGGAAGGAGGGAGGGGGCTCCGCTGCCACACTGCAGCAGTGGGGGGGAGGGGGAATTTTTCTGCATTGGGTTTTGTGATTGGCTGCAGGGCTCTGGGATAGCTGGGAGGGGATGATGCTGGGTCGAAGCGCTCCCTAAACTTATCAGGCCTCTGCTGGTTGCCATTGCGCATGTGCAGCCACATAGGTTTGCACATGCGCAATGGCTCCTTCTGCCGCTGCAGCGTTTTCCTGGTGAGTTAAGCCCCACCCAGTCCCTCTAGTGGCTAGAAACAGACTAATCCATTTTTTCCTATCTGAGTGCATAAGATACACAATTTACACCTGCCCAAAAAACAGACCTGGAACTCCCATTTCCACACGAGCTAGGCACTTCGAATTTTTCTCATCAAGTTGCCCTCTAGGTAATTTAAAATAACTTTCCACTATAGAGATTACAACTATAAGAAACAGCAATACAATCTGTATTAACTAACTTAAACCACATGTTAACTAATATAATATAATCTAATATAATCATTGATTTTTATAGATGATGAGCGAATGTATAATTCTCAGGTTGTACGAGGCTGAAAGCTTGTGTGAAATAGTGAGTTGGATGAATGTTGGATGAATTCACTGATAATTTCTCTTGGCTTGGAGAAAGAAACACAAAGATAGACAAACACGTGGGCAAAATAATTTCATTGAAATTGTTTGGGTAATTTAAGTTCAGAGCGTTTATTACATGTTGTATCTTTTTGCATTAAAGCCTAATAAATGGGAAAAAAAGGGATATGAATACCTGGATAAAGAATCATATTCGTTCTGGTTTACGGCAAGACAATTTTCCCATTGACACCCTGTGGCTACTAGAAAAGACAGTTTGTTTTTTAAAATAGTAATTTGTATGCACAGCACTAGGAGAACTTTTCATTTATGGACTGATTACATAACAGTATTAAAAGTAACACACTCTGGTACACTTTTGTCAGCACATTTTTATCAAATTGATTTTTTTTAATAACCTATTACTATTTCTAGTCCTTCAAGAAGCAACAGAGTGAGTTCCATTAAACTGTACTAATGTATAAAATGTGTTATTTGACAGCTCAGTGACCAATGGCCGGCCTGGAATGCTTCACAATAATGCTTTACTGGCTGGAGAGAGAGCTATAATTCATTCTTAGTGGTATTGTTAGTGGTGAATGATCTCCTGATGAATGCTTTGTTAATACCTTTCACCTTCGATAATAAAAAAATGTCGAACAGATCCATTCATTTTTATATGCCTAGTACTTATTATCCATAACAGGGTAAAGATCCCTCGGGTTTATTGTACATTGGCGTGAACTGCAAGTATTTATTTTTGTTACCTCCAAAAGCACAAGATTATTATGATCTCTATTATAGCAATGGGAACTGAGCATTTAGTATGGGCAGGCTCCAGTGTAACACAGCAGCAGATTCATATGAAAAAATGCTTTTCAGCATCGTATATTAATCTTGTTACACAGGTTAAAGCTGATCTGGTTGGAATTCTCCGGCCCCTCCACACCCTGCCGCTGCTGCCCGCGAGAGCGGAGAATTTGGTGCTCAGTCAAATCTCCATTTACAGCAGCAGGATCGGAAAATCCCAGCTGCGTACGGTGGCACGGTGGTTAGCACTGCTGCCTCACAGCGCCAGGGAGTCAGGTTCAATTCCAGCCTTGGGTTACTGTCTGTGTGTGGAGTTTGCACAATCTCCCCGTGTCTGCGTGGGTTTCCTCCGGGTGCTCTGGTTTCCTCCCACAATCCGAAGATATGCGGGTTAGGTTGATTGGCTATGCTAAATTGCTCCTAGTGTCAGGGGATTAGCAGGGTAAATATATGGAGCTGTGGGGACAGGGCCTGGGTGGGATTGTTGTTGGTGTAGGCATGATGGGCTGAATGGCCTCCTTCTGCACGGTAGGGATTGTATGAAGGTGGGAGAATCTGGCCTGGAATACACATAGACCAGAAGCTCAGGAGTGCTATATAAAGTGATATGCTGATCAAACATGAGTTCCGATTAATAATGTTCTAACCTCCTTTAATATTCAGTGTTTAAACCTGCTGCTAGACAGATTTGCAGAAGCAAATGTTGACACCTCCTGTCACATACTTTTTATTATTTCATTGTACATCATAATCTTCTCAATACCATGGGCCCATGTCCCTGGGTGTATTTTCCAGTAGGCGCTGACTCAGATTCCCTTCCTGTTAAATTAATTCTACAGATGTCTTCCCATCAAAAAGATGTGTTGCCAGTTGTTTTCCCGTGGGGAAACCCTACTATGTAAAGAAGGAGAAAGAGAGGTGATGGGAGCCAAGGGCCAGTTAGCCTGACATGAGAAGTAGGCCAGATGCTAGAATCTCTTATTAGGTGGGTGCTAAGAGCACAAGGAAAGTTATAATATGATGAAGTGGAGTCAATGTGGATTAATAAGATGTGTAAGAACTGGTAGGTTTTGAATTAGTAGAATTTGTAGGAAATAATTGTGAAACAATTGTGAATTGTCAGCTAGATAGTCAATATCTTTTCCCAAAGGTAGGGGAGTCTAAAACTAGAGGGCAGAGGTTTAAGGTGAGAGGGGAGAGATACAGAAGTGTCCAGAGGGGCAATTTCTTCACACAGAGGGTGGTGAGTGTCTGGAACAAGCTGCCAGAGGTAGCAGTACAGACAGGAACAATCTTGTCTTTTAAAAAGCATTTAGACAGTTACATGGGTACGATGTGTATAGAGTGATATGAGCCAAATGAGGGCAACTGGGATTAGTTTAGGGGTTTAAAAAGAAAGTTTGGCATGGACAAGTTGGGCAGAAGGGCCTGTTTCTATGTAAACCTCCATGACTCAATGACTCTATAACCCCCAGTAGAAGATTCTGTCTCTTTCCCTCCCCCTTGTCTCTGGGTACAGGTTTTCATGTTGACATTTCTAAGACAATAGGATGGTGTATTGTACCCCCTCATTGAGACAAGTATCAGACAGGAGTTAACAATTGGCCATCAGCTGAAAGATGACCTCGAGGTGAACTGATGGACTGGGGGTGGGGAGTGAGGGGAGGGAGGGGGGAGGAGGACAAGGAGTGGAGGGACACCTTGGGTAACTGTCCTCTGGACAGTGGCCAAATGGATCAAAACAATTGATTGAATTGGGGTAAACAACCTACCCCTAGAAATAAAGTGGGAATCTTATCAAAACAAGTGTTGTTTCTGAGGTGGGTGGAGGGGAATGTTTGGAGGAAGGGGGCTAGGCCTCGAAACGATGGCAAAACCCAGCTGCACTAAAATTGGGATGCCCCAGTCCACCACAGAGGTCTCAGGGCTTTCCTTCCCACCCCCAGCCAGAGTCGGCATTTCTCCCCCCCCACCGCCCCCACTTCTTCCTGATCATCAACCCCTTCCCACCCTTCCATCCTAATCATTGGCCCTGTGCCCACCTTCCCTCTGCTCACTTGCCCCTTCCCCTTCATCCCTCCAAACATTGGCTCCCTCCCCTCCCCGATCATTGGCTGCTTCCCCCTGTTCCCCTGATCATCAACTCCTTCATACCCCTGATTCTTGGCCACCACCTCCCCGCCATCCACACACACAATCGGAGCCAAACTCGCCTGCCCTCCAGGTTGGCAACACCAGGTTAGTACCACGGCTGGTGTGGGCATACTACCAACCTATTAGTAGCAACCTGTACCAAGTGCCACATCTGGGTGAACTTGTCAACTGGGCTGACATGAGATATATTAATAGGTGTTTGGGAGGTAAAGGGCACAGTTCTCATTGGCAAAAGAAACCATCCTAACTTCCCAACCTCTTGATCAGCTCGAGAAGATAGAGAACAAAGGAGAAGTCTGTGAATTGAACCAAAACCCTGCTAAGAAAATCCTTTTCTGAATCAGGACTCTCAGCTCTGCATAAAGCATTCCTACACTTATCCTCTTTATGCAGGCTTGACTGAGAGCTCGGAATCAAAATGATTTTCTCATCGGGGGTTTCCTGTTTTGAAAACCAGAGAGAGCCACTGATTTTGCTTGATTTGACATCTTTTAGTGATTATAATAAGTTGTTCTGTCTGTGATCACTTTCTTCAATGTCTCAATGTTTACATATGCAGAGTGAAGAGGTATGAAGTCCTTGAAATCTCATGCTAATACTTTAATGGTCTGTCTGGTACTTTTATAGAGTTGAAGGGACTGCAGGTTTTGTTCAAAAGAATATTTATGGATTTTTTTTTCTGAGCAGATCCACACAAGCCAGTGTTACGATATTGCTCATTGGCATGTTGGGTGAATGGGCAAGGTTGGACAGATTAGGTTTGTTTCATTTGGAGTTTGGAAGAATGAGGGGTGACTTGACTGCTGTATCTAAGATAATGACTGACAAGTGGATGTAGAAAGAATATTTCCTCTTCTGGTGAGTCCAGAACTAGGAGGCACCACTTTAAAATTAGGGGTCTTTTAGGACAGGAGAATTTTTCTCTCTTTAGAGGGTCGGACAACTTTGGAACTTTCTGCTTCAGAAGATGGTGGAGGCGGGGTCATTGTTTATTTTTAAAACAATACAGGTTCTTGTTAGGCAGAGGAATCAAGGGTTATCAGGGGTAGATAGGAATGTGGAATTCAATACACAAACAGATCAGCTATGACCTGATTGAATATAATCTCTCTTCTGCTCCTACCTCATATGTTCATATGAAGGGCTTTAAACTGGCATGAGTTGGTACCAGGGCTAGAGGGTCCATTTGGCTTAAGTGGGTAACATAGAATGGCACTGAGTTGGCATGGGGGTATTGGGGCATGGGAGGGACCTTACCTTTAATCATAGCTATGAGCACCTTTGGGTGCTCTGGTTTCCTCCTGCAGTCCCAAGATGTGCAGGTTAGGTGGATTGGCCATGCTAAATTTCCCCATAATGTCCCAAGATGTATAGATTAGCAGGGTAAATGCGCGGGGTTATGAGGATAGTGCAGGAGCCGAGGTAGGATGCTCTTTCGGAGGGCCAGTGTAGACTTGATGGGCTGAATGGCTTCCTTCTGCACTGTAGGAATTCTAATTCTCGTACAAAAGTTTCCAAATTCAAACTGTGTTAATGACTCCTCTGAAGGGTAATTAGCCACCAAGAAGCTAGACCAGCCCCTATAATGGAGTTGGCCAGCTCAGAAGTAGAGGGTGTGGGCTACGTACTTGCACCCATTTGCATGCAGGTGAAAATTTGGGGGCATCGGGAATGGGGGGGAAGGAATGTTGGAATCGGGCCCCGCTCCCCATTTCTAAATGGCTCCCTGAAAATCTGGGCACAGAAATTTAATTCCATGATACTTTTACTTCTTAGACATTATTGGGGGGATTGGCAGGGTAAATACATTGGGTTACAGGATTAGGGTCTGGGGGGAATGCTCTGTTGGTGAGTCAGTGCAGACTCGATGGGTCAAATGGCCTCCCTTCCGCACTGTAGAGATTCTATGATTGAGTTTAAAGTTTATTTATTATTGTCACAAGCAGGCTTGCATTAATACCGTAATGAAGTTACTGAGAAAATCCCCTAGTTGCCACACTTCGGCAACTACTTGGGTACACTGAGGGAGAATTTAGCATGGCCAATGCACCTAATCAGCACATCTTTCAGACAGTGGGAGGAAACCAGAGCACCCGGAGACATGGGGAGAATGTGCAAACTCCACACAGACAGTGATCCATGACGGGAATCGAAGCCAGGTCCCTGGTGCTGTGAGGCAGCGGTGCTACCTAACCACTGTGCCACCATGCTGAACCAGCTGGAGATATCAGTTTAAGTGAAGGCTGGAGAGTTTCTATTTTTGGTGCAGAAGTTTGGAAATTGGTCACCTTTCTCAAGAAATTTAATCAAAAATAATAGTGACCTCCAACACCCACATTCGCATGTGTAATGGATCTGCGTAAGTTTCTAAGCCCACTTCCTTGTTCAGTGAACAATGATGTGAAACAACTGGATATCCAAAAAAAAGCTCGGTTCATTTCAATCTAACAAATGGCTGACTCGGCTCAGGAAAGATTGAACAATGTGCCTCTGTTTGGGAGATTTACACCAAGCACACTGTGAAACACCGTTCTGTCCAATACAAGAGAATTAAAGCACAGACTGGTTTCAATTTCATTGTAAACTCAGAGAAGGTCTATCTGCTTTGATCAACATTTTGAATGGGTTTTCAGGACAGCTGAGTCCAGAACTCACTCTGATCACCATGAGAAAAGACTTGACGGGTCAGGAGAGGAAACACAGTTTACCTGCTAGGTTGATGTTTAAACTCAACATTAGATTGAGCACGATATTGACTCACGGCACTTTATGAGGGGAAAACAATTGTTACTTTTGGAAGCATTATGGTCCTAACTGTAGATTGCCATGAACTCCATTTTCTGTTCAATTCTACTTAAAGTTTATTTATCAGTGTCACAAGTTGGCTTACATTAACACTGCAATAAAGTTCATGGAATCCCTGCAGTGCAGAAAGAGGCCATTTGGCCCAACAAAACTGCACTGACAATAACCCACCCAAACCCTATCCCCGTAACCCCACATATTTACCCCACTAATCCCTCTAACCTACGCGTCCTGGGACGCTAAGGGGCAATCTAAAGATGTGTAGGTTAGATTGATTAGCCATGCTAAATTGCATTGTAGGGATTCTAATCAGTTAGGTTTGAACAGTTACCCTAGTGGCCACATTCCAGCGCCTGTTCAGGTACACTGAGAGAGAATTTAGCGTGGCCAGTGCACATAACCAGCACGTCTTTTGTACAGTGGGAGGAAACCAGAGCACCCAGGGGAAACCCACACATACACAGGGAGAATGTGCAGACTCCATGCAGAGAGTGACCCAGGCTGGGAATTGAACCCGGGTCCCTGGCGCTGTGAGGCAGAGTGCTAACTACTGTGCCACCGTGCCACCCCGTGGAGAACACCTGAGAACACGTTTTATAATGATGTCTCACCTGCAACAAGAATTCTATTCGGAAAAGAAAATGTTCTATTTGCGGCAGTCGGTTTATTATTGAGCCTTTGTGTTGCCAATGGCTTTGGGCACATTACCAAGTGACTAATTAGAATGCAAATCCGGTTTGATTAAATTAGAAGCTTCTTGCTGCTCAATGCATGAGGTTGCATGGCTGTTTAAGCAGAGGTTATTCATTAGCAGGAGAAGCAGCATTATTTCTGTTTGATATTCCAACTAGATTCACTTACAGTAGTGGCACCAGAACGCTCCATGCAAAGCAAGGAACCGCAGAAACAAAGCCAGTTTACCCGGGGCACTTGGCACCAAACAAATTCTTCAAGGTTGCCTTACCTTGGGGCAGCACAGTAACACAATGGTTGGCACTGCTGCCTCATGGCGCCAGGATTTGGGTTCAATTCCAGTCTTGGGTCACTGTCTGTGTGGAGTCTGCATGTTCTCCCCATGTCTGCCTGGTTTTCCTCCAGGTGCTCCGGTTTCCTCCCACAGTCCAAAGAAGTGTGGGTTGATTGGCTATGCTAAATTGCTCCTGAGTGTCAAGAGGACTAGCTAGGGTAAATACGTGTGGTTATGGGGGTAAGGTCTGGGTGGATTGTGGTTGGTGCAGCTTCTGCACTGTAGGGAGTCTATGATTCTATCAGCACTCTCCTGCTCACTCTTCATACAATGTACATTTATATTGTACCTTTAACATTATAAAATGTCCCAAGGTGCTTCACTGTGGCCTGAAACTGAGACTGTGGTAAAGAAGGAGATGCTTGTGTAGATGAAGGGAAGCTTGGTCTTAGAGGCAGGTTCTAAGCAGCATCACAATGGGGGAAGGAGAGAGGATTAACAATGCAATCACAGAACTTAGGACGCACACAGCTGTAGGCACAGCCTGTAAAGAAGGGGTAAAGGAAGTGGGGAATGCCAAATTCTTAGTGAGTTACGGAGATCGGGAAGCACGAATCCCCACCGCCCCCACCCCATGGAAGGATTTAAACATCAGGATGAGGCTCCAAAAGCAAAACAATTTATCAGTTTTGTTTCAGCAAATGATACACATGGCAGAGAATGTCACACTCAGATCAGAAGTCCAAACTTGCTGAACTGCAGTAAAGGCAGGACCATAAAATATACTCTTCTTAAGGGAGAAATACAACATCACTGCACCCATTTTTGGACTTAAAATGGACGCTGGGGGCTTGGGGTTCATATTTCAGGTTGTTACGTCTGACGGCACCCCGTGCTCCCGTGTCCTTGTTCTTGTGAGAAGAGTGGAGTATGTTTATTTGTGTACTGATGAAAATGTCTGAAGGTATGGCTGTCACAGTCAAATAGCACTGCTGGTGTGTGAAAGGTGGCACAGGTGTGGGGAACTAAAGGGGTGGGGGAGTTTGGGGAGGGCCATGGGGCCAAGTGGCATAGTGGCACAGCGGTTGGCATTGCTGCCCCACAGCGCCAGGGACCCAGGTTCAATTCTCAGCTTGGGTTACTGCGTGCATGGAGTTTGCACATTCTCCCTGTGTCTGTGTGGTTTCCTCTGCATGCTCTGGTTTCCTCCCATAAGCTCAAAAGACATGCTAGCTAGGTGCATTGGTCATGCTAAATTCTCCCTCGGTGTACCTGAACAGGTGCCAGAGTGCGGCAACTGGGGATTTTCACTGTATCCTCATTGCAGTGTTAATGTAAGCTTACTTGTGACATAGCAAGAAGTCTCACGACACCAGGTTAAAGGCCAACAGGTTATTTGGAATCACGAGCTTTCAGAGCATTGCTCTTTCTTCAGGTGACTCACCTGAAAGCTCATGATTCCAAATAAACTTGTTGGACTTTAACCTGGTGTTGTGAGACTTCTTACTGTGCCCATCCCAGTCCAACGCTGGTATGTCTACATTGTGGCCACTTATGACACTAATACTTAAACTTAAGGTGTGGAATGTGCCAGTAGCAGCACATGGAAGTTGAATGACCTGTGTTGGTGTGACGGGATGCAGGGAAGGGAAGGCCCCGGAGTGCTGGATCCTGGTGTGATGCAAGGTTAAGGAAAGATGAGGGAGGTGTGAGTCGGTGTTTTGCTTTAGAAGCTTTGGTGAGGTCATTTAATTCCTGGACTCGCTGGCAACACTCCTTGAATTGTCCTACTTCAGCCTTTCTGCCCACTGGTGTTGGGCAAATTTGCCTTGAAGCTCATCGTCATTTGAGGGAAGAGAAACTCCCTCCTCCTGCTCACACTCAAAGTCAAATCAGCAAACTGGGTGCTCATTCCTGAGCATCTCCCTGCCTCCCGTTTCTCCTGTACAACTTGAATTCAGTTCAATGCAGTGGAATATTTTGGGCTGGACAAATGGCTTCCTTTTCCACTGTAAGACTTTCACCCCACTAAACTACATTGTATTCTGAATCAAGACCTTAAGATTCAAACACATTTACATTTTATCCAGGTGTGTGTGCACCAGCAACATCATAACAGATCCAAAACCAGATCCAACCCCAGATCCAACCAGATAAGGCCAAAAATAATACTGCAACAATAATGTCTGTGCATACAAAATATAACCAGTGTGTTAGCTGGTCAGAATTGAAGGACAAACTCATTCTCTGTTATATGATTTCTGAGGTCAAATTTAATTTGTCAAGTAGCAACATCATTGCTATTTGAAGTTGCTTCTACCAACGTGGTTCCTTTGAATGGAATTAAGTTTGACAATCTGATGATTAGAGCTGGTTCTTTTTAAGTTATTTACATTTACATTTAATTACAATTCCACAATGTGTTAAAATATTATGACAATAAGAGCAGTTAGAATGTATTTTCTATTGGACCATCTCAAACGTGCCAATTGACAAATCAATTCCTTGTTCAACTTAATGAATAGGATATTAAATAGATATAGGGTGCCAAACTTGTCTGTCAAGACCACTAACCTCATTATTCTTGGCACAGTTCAGAATTGGAATTGTGCTTTGATTGTATTTTGCTGCAACTCTCTATCCACTGTTCCAAGACCTTTGATGGGTTGCACACAAATTCTAAAACTGAGGGCATCAGATGGTAAATGGGAATGAAAGTAAGGTCTCTCGTGGCTCAAAGGTCAAGCAGTGAGTGTCTGAGCCATTAGCCCTCGATTGAATCTTCCATCGCTGTGGAGTTTTCTGATTTCAGCTAGAGCAACAATATTCCATTAGGAGGGATAGAAGTAATCCAGGATCCCTATTCCTGATTATCATTCACTGACCCCTGCTATCAGTAGGTGCACTTATCTGGAGTTCTTTCATCATAGCATCCTTCATGGTCCACTAGCACGCATTCTATTTCTGTACAGTTGTGTACTGAAATGTCCATTGGACATCAATGCAGTCTGGTTACAAATACACATTTGTGAACTGAATATCTACTTAAGTCAGCAAATGAACAAAACATATGTTTGAAGAGCAATTGTTGCTTAGTTTATCGCAACATTAAAATTTCTGCATATTTATAATATTTGGTTAGCACTCCTGCCTCACAACGCCAGGGACCTGGGTTCGAATCCTGACTTGGGTCACTGTCTGTGCGGAGTCTGTACATTCTCCCCGTGTCTGTGTGGGTTTCCTCCAGGTGCTCTGGCTTCCTCCCACAGACCAAAAAGTGCACTGGTTAGGTGCATTAGCCACGCTAAGTTCTCCCTCAGTGTATCCGAACAGACGCCAGAATGCGGCGATTAGGGAATTTTCACAATAATTTCATTGCAGTGTTAATGTAAGCCTATTTGTTACTTTTATCACCGGAATGCGGCAACTCGGGGATTTTCACAGTTGCTTCATGGCAGTGTTAATGTAAGCCTACTTGTGACACTAATAAAGTAAAAAGCTAATATATAAACTTAACTTACACATGCATCAGACATGCACATCAAACAGAGGGTCAGCAGGCATTTCTGCTGTTGTCTGTTCACATTAGAACAGCTCGCTATTACCCTGAACAGATTTTATTGAAAGACCTGCACCACATTTACATTAACAAACAAACTTAAGCTAATGGTTTGTGATGGTTGCATTATTGCAGCAGGTGGGCCACATGGCAGGGATGAGTATAAGAGAGTGAAGAAAGAAATTCCTGGGGACAGAATAAGTTCATATTCACGACACACAACAGTGCTAAAAATGACCTCTCGACAGCTTCAATGTTAACGCCCCACTGCTGCCCCACAATGCATGTCATTCCAATCTATTCAAATTCAAAGATACATGAAAAACTATTTACACAACCAGTCCAGGGTAGTTTCTATGATGAAGGTCTTTAAATTCCCCTACGTGACATTTCATTTGGAAGAATGGCTATTTAGAAGTTGGTCATTCTTTAAAATTTCAGCACCTCGCTCACCCCCACACCACACCTTCAAATTCCTTCAGAGACAGTGAACTGCAAACCAATCATTAGAAAAGCTATTGAAAATAATTAAAATTGTTAAATCAATATAAGTAGCTCCATTTTCCAGCATGAGGCCAATGATTTTTAACTCAAAGCACTTCTATGAATCAATGGCATGATAGTTGTCAATAGAATATCTATGTCAGTACAGCTGATGATGCTGAAAATGGGTTGAGATGAAAGATGTGGCAAAGGGGACTACAAATCTTCATTTTATAACATGGATTATTGTTAAAGGAGGATTAAAATTCAAAAAAAGAATTAAGCTTGAGAAACAAAGAACGAAGAACAATACAGCACAGGAACTCGGCCTTCAGCCCAGCAAGCCTGCACCGATACGTAGTTTCTATCCCTCTGTTCACCTCCTGTCCATGTGTCTATCAAGTTGCTAATGTGCCTGCTTCCACCACCTCCACTGGCAGTGCAGTCCAGGAACCTACCATCCTCTGGGTGAAAAACCTTTCCTGCAATTCGCCCCTAAAATGACCACCTCTCACCTTAAACCTGGGCCCTCTTGTAGTCGACCCTGGGAAAAAGCCCTTGATTATCCACCCTATCTTTGCCTCTCATCATGTGATAGACCTCTTTCAGGTCACCTCTCAGCCTCCATTTTTACCTCTTCTCATACCTAAACCCTCTCACCTTGCAACAATATGGTAAACTTTCTTTGCACCGTCTCCAAAACATCTACATCCTTCTGGTAGTCTGGTGACCAGAACTGCACGCAATGTTCTAAATGTGGCCTAACTAATATAAAAACTAATTTATAACTAATATAAAAAATTTATACAGCTGTAATATAACTTGCCAACATTTATATTTGATGCCCTGGCTGATGAAGGCAAGCATTCTGTTTGCCTTTTTGACCACTTTATCCACCTGTGTGGCCACTTTCAGAGATCCGTGGACTTGTATGTCCAGATCCCTTTGTATGTCAATGCTCCGAAGGGTTCTGCCATTTACTGTATAATTCACACCTGAATTAGATCTTCCAAAATGCATCACCTTGTATTTGTTTGGATTAAACTCCATCTGTCATTTCTCTGCTCAAGTCTGCAATCTTATCTATATCCTGCTATAGCCTTTGACAGTTCTTGATTCTATCTGCTATTCCACCAATTTTTGTGTTATCCCAAATTTACTAATTAGACCGCCTACATTTTCCTCCAGATCATATTACAAACAATAAAGATCCCAGCACTGATCCGTGTGCAACATATTAGTTACTGATCCCAATTCTGAAAAACACCTTTCCACCGCTACTCTGTCTTTATGAGAAAGCCAGTTCTATATCCATCTAATGAGCACACCCCGGATCCTGTGAGACTTTACCTTTTGTACCAGCCTGTTATGAGGGACCTTGTCAAATGTCTTACTAAAGTCCATGCAAACAACATCAACTGCCTTTCCCTCATTGATCATTCTTGTCACCTCCTCAAAAAACTCAATCAAGTTGGTGACACATGAATTTTCCCACACAAAACTATGCTGCCCATCACTAACAAGTCCATTCACTTCTAAATGTGAATAATTCCTGTCCCTCAGTATCTTCACCAAAAGCTTCCCCACCACTGACATCAGGCTCACTGGCCTGTAATTACCTGGATTACCTCTTTTTCCATTCTTAAACGTAAGAACAATATTGGCCATTCTCCAATCCTCTGGAACCAGGCTCACACACAGTCCTGACCCATTCCAAGAATGGATGCCAGAAGGCTGTGGCAGGTGAGGACCTAAAAAGTATCATTATCACAAAAGAGGTAGTGTTAGGCAAGCTACTGGGGCTAAAGGGAGGCAAGTCTCCTGGCCCCGATGGAATGCATCCCAGGGTACTAAAAGAAATGGTGAGGGAAATAGCAAAAGCACTAGTGGTAATTTATAAAAATTTGTTGGACTCTGAGGTGGTTCCCACAGATTGGAAAACAGCAAATGTGATACCACTGTTTTAAAAAAGGATGTAGACAGAAGACGGGAACTATAGGCCGGTTAGCTTAACTTCTGTAGTAGGGAAAATACTTGAATCTATCATCAAGGAAGAAATAGCGAGGCATCTGGATATAAATTGTCCATTGGGAAGATGGAGCTTGGGTTCATGAGAGGTAGGTCATGTTTGACTAATTTGATGGAAATCTTTGAGAACACTACGTGCACAGTGGACAATGGGGAATCCTGTGGATATGGTGTATCTGGATTTTCAGAAGGCATTTGACAAGATGCTGCACCAAAGGCTGCTGCATAAGATAAAGGTGCACAGTGTTAAGGGTGACCTTGTGCATGAATCACAAAATGTTGGTTTGCAGGTGCAGCAGGTAATTAAGAAGGCAAATGGAATTTTGTCCTTCATTGCTAGAGGGATGGAGTTTAAAAACAGCGAGGTTATGTTGCAGCAGTATAAGGTGCTGGTGAGGCCGCACCTGGAGTACTGTGTACAGTTTTGGTCTCCTTACTTGAGAAAGGATATACTGGCACTGAAGGGGATACAGAGGCGATTCACTAGGTTGATTCTGGAGTTGAGAGGATTGGCTTATGAGAAGAGACAGAGTAGACTGGAGCTGTACTCATTGGAATTCAGAAGAATGAGGGAGCTGTTATAGAAACATATAAGATTATGAAGGGAAAAGATAAGGTAGAAGCAGGGAAGTTGTTTCCAGTGGCGGATGAAAGTAGAAGTAGGGGATATGGCCTCAAAATAAGGGGGAGCAGATTTAGGATTGAGTTGAGGAGAAACTTCTTCACCCAAAGTATTATGAGTCTATGGAATTCCCTGCCCAGTGAAGCGGTTGAGGCTACCTCACTGTTTTAAAGGCAAGGATAGATAAAATTTTGAACAGTAAAGGAATTAAGGGTTATGGTGAGTGAGCAGGTAAGTGGAGCTGAGTCCACAAAAAGATCAGCCATGAATTTATTGAATGGTGGAGCAGGCTCAAAGGATCAGATGGCCTACTGCTGCTCCTGGTTCTATGCTGTTTTGTTCTTATGATTGAGGTGCTCCAGACGAGAGTGGGCAGAGAGAACCAGTTCCTAGGCAGAAGGATCAAAGAATTGAAGGGCATTGATTTAAAGAGATCAATGAAAGAATCCAAGGCAACTTGAGGAAAGGCTTTTTCACTCAGTGAGTGGTCAGGATCTGATAGATGTAGCCTGGGAGTGCACTGAAGGGAGGTCCATTCATGGGTTTTGAAATGAAATTGGATAAGTGGCTGAGAAGAAGGAATGCAAATGTAATGAGAAAGTAGCAGAAGAAAGGACATTGTTAATTTACTCTTGTTGGAGGCAGACACAAACACACCAGGCTGAATAGTTACAGCACACAAGGAAATCATTGTGTCATTCTGTGAATGTCAAGCAATAAGAAATGGCAGAGTTGTCTTCTAATAACTTTGCAGATTCACTCTTGATTAGTACGGGCAGGGTGTAACCGAATGTATAACATCAGGATGAAATGTAGCACCTATTTAATAATTTGCAACTGAAATGAGAGAAAGCTCACAAGTTCATTGATTAATTTTAAAACTCATTTTGTTATCAAGATTTAGAATCAACAAAATCTCCTTCTGAAAGCCACTGTCAATATTGCTCACTGTTATTATTGATGAACCAATGTTTCCTGCTTTCCGATTGAAACTCCAACATTCAACACTAATTGCTGGTCTAACACATTTATCAGCCTCAGAAACAGCTTAGTGTGCATGCAGTCGACATAGTCAAGCATCTGATTGCATCAGGAGATGACTGACTGCGCCCCAGGTGTACATGAGTTCTGGATTGAAGATGGTCTGTTGTGGCTGTGAATGACCATCCTCTCCACAACTGGCATAGATGAACAGCGTTGGCCCGAGGTCGACTGATATTTCTCCCCTTCTCACAGACTCTCTTTTCCGCTTACTGGCCATGTATTTTGCTCTCTACTTTTTCCACAACCTTCCTGACTGTGTGTCTCCAGGCAGTGTAAACTATGACTTACAATTCCCAGGTGCCAACGTGATATACAGTATCAATGTGTATACAGTAAATGGTAGAATTCTTAAGAGTATTGATAGGCAGAGGGATCTGGGTATACAGGTACACAGGTCACTGAAAGTGGCAACGCAGGTAGAGAAGGTAATCAGGAAGGCAGGATTCTGTTTATGGATTGCCTGCCTATGTTGTCCTCCATAGTAAAAGTGAATGAACTTCAAATATTACTTGCCAAATACTTCAGGAGATTTTGAGACTGTGAAGCGATGGTGTACCGATGCAAGTTCTTTCCTTCTGTAAAACAACCAGATCTGGAGATATTTGGCGACTACACGTGGCTTCTTGGATAGAGAAAGAAACACCAGCTATAATTCCTGTCCAAATGAGAGTAGGTTATATTTCATTATCTGCGCCTCAACTCCCTTTAACCTCCTTTGCTCCAAGTCCCTTGATCCCTTGACCTAACAATCTTAGCCTTAAAAATATGAATTGACTCAGCACTGTACCCTTAGCAGACTCCAGATTTTCACTGTCCATGACATAAAAAGATGCTTCCTGATTTCAGCTGGCTGAGTTCCAATTAAAATATCATGCCGTGTACCTTGTTCAGGATTCCCCACCGAAAGAAATGGTTTCTCCTAGTTTCCTGCTGCTTCTGTTGAGCTATCAGTTCTAAACTTCCATTCAGCCACCCCATTCTGGCTCTCTGGAACTTCCTTCCTGGTTTGCCTCTGTCCTTACACCCTCTCACTGCTTGCAAGGTCATTCTGAAACTCCTGTTTTTGCCCATGGCTTTATTCACCATCTCAGCTCATTCCTTTTTACCCCTTGCAGCTTGTTGTTGATTGCTTTGTCCTTGTGGTTGAACAGCCTCACCAGTCATCCAGACTCAAACCAATGGCTCTATTCTCTCTCCACAGACGCTGCCAGACCTGCTGAGCTTTTCTAGCATTTTCTGCTTTCGCCTCTCACTTTCTGATTAGAAGAGTTGGGGCCACTGGAGCAGACTGGGATAGTTATATTAACATAAATAAAAATAAATATCATTACTAAATTGCAGAACATTGTGCTATCTCAAATGCCCGCACACCATTTGCAAGGAAGGAGGAATGATGAACCTTCCTCCTATCATTGACAATGGCATCGTTAGTTGTCCGGGGAGCTCCAACTAACAGGGATTCAACTTCTTTCAGTTGGATTCTTTCTGCATGACTTATGCAATTATCTACTATCAGCTGTTCCCCTCCACCGCCAATGCAACCATCCTCAATACCGTTCAACAACAGAGAGACATTTGCTCTCATTCAGCAGCGGGAGGGCAATAGCCCAGTGGTAGTATCACTAGACTATTAATCCAGAAACTCAGCTAATGGTCTGTGGATCTGGGATCGAATCCTGCCATGGCAGGCGGTGGGATTTGAATTCAATAAAACAAAATCTGGAATTAAGAATTTAATGATGACTATGAAACTATTGTCGAAAAAGCCCATTGGGTTCACTAATGTCCTTTAGGGAAGGAAATCTGTCGTCCTTACCTGGTCTGGCCTACATGTGACTCCAGAGCCACAGCAAAGTGGTTGACTATCAATTGCCTTCTGAAATGGCCAAACAAGCCACTAAGTTCAAGGACAACTAGGGATGGACAATAAATGCTGGCCAGCTAGCAATGCCAATATCCCACAAATTAATAAAAAAGAATCATGTCCTTTAATTGGACCTTTTCTCCCCAAAAATATACTTTATTCATCAACCTGTGAGAACATTACTAACATTCCAAAACGACCATCTCACACACAAAGCAATAGTATGCAGCTCTTTACATACATCAAGATGCTTCAATACAGTTAAGGAAACATTTCAGTAGTCTTACAAATGTTGCAAAGTTATTTTAAAGGTTGTGCATATAGAAAAAGTTGCTCTGCGAGGTGCTTCAGTCCAGATGAGATACATGTAATATTCACTGTATACATGCAGTGAGTCATTCAGCCCACGGAGGCTCTGCTCCCCTCAGTTCACAGTGGTTGAAATGTCTTGGGCAGCGACCTTCCCCACTGCGGTAGCTGTCTCAAGCTTCAGTGTGTCCTTCAGTACATAACCCTGTAATGTGCCAGTCTGCAGTCAGTCGGGGACAATTCCTTGCACTGGAGGACCAACATGTTTTGTGTGTTCATTGGACATTCTGGAGGTGTGATCTCAGAACCAATGCCTTCACAAGATCTCAAGCTTACTGAGAAAACCTTGAGGCAGATTACACATCAATACATGTCTGTCTTTTTCTGTAAATTGCTAAGTTAAGAGTTGTACTGGTGGTTTTAAGCTATTGGTCTCAGCAGTTTTAGTCATAAGACCCCAGTCCCCCCTTCTCTATGAGTATTTGCTTTCCAAAGTATCCAATTTTTCAAAGCACACTGTTTCAGCACACTGGATTCCTGACTTGTGATTCTCTCTAATGCAAATTTCTTCAGACATTTTTTCCTGTATGGAAATGAAACTAATTGTTGTTATCCAATGATTCAACTGTGACGCAAATGTGGATGAAGATGTGGAGGGAACAGGACTAGGCACAATATAACTCCCATCACAGACAAGTAGCATTCTGACATTCACTGCATACCATCATACTTAAAGATGGGCCATTTACCCGAAGTACAGGGAGCTGTTCCAGCCTGTGAGAATAGCAAAGCCGTTTCTACATTGGCTAATCAGTTTACAAAAGCACTTTGGAAAAATGCTGAAAATATACCTCAGCACTCACTGAGAAAGGTGGGCATAGTTTGGGGAGGGAGAAATGAATATAGAGCAAACTTGGGACTTATTTTCTAGACTGAATTTGTTAACAAAAATAAGGTGCGTTTCAAAATTTGAAACCAAAGAAGAGAAGTTAAATAATGCCAATGATGTGATTAGTGATGATGCAGCTTTATGAATGGAATTGATGAGTCCTGTTTATAGAATCCCTACAGTGCAGAAGGAGGCTATTCGGCCCATTGCGTCTGCACCGACCACAATTCTAACCAGCCCCTATCCCCACAACCCCATGCATTTACCCTGGCTAGTCCACTAAGGGGCAATTAAGCATGGTCAATCCAGCTAACCCGCATATGGGGCGGTGGCACAGTGGTTAGTACTGCTGCCTCACAGCGCCAGGGACCTGGGTTCGATTCTCAACTTAGGTGACTGTTTGTGTGGAGTTTGCACATTCTCTCTGTGTCTCAGTGGTTTCTTCCAGGTGCTCCACTTTCCTCCCACTGTCCAAAGATGGGTGTGACAGATTGATCAGCCATGCTAAATCGCCCCAAGTATTAGGGGGATTAGTAGGGTATATGTGTGGGTTGCGGGAATAGTGCCTGATGGGATAGTGTTCGGTACAGACTTGATGGGCCGAATGGCCACCTTTTGTACTGTGGGGATTCTATGATTCTATGAACTTTGCACAGTGGGAGGAAACCGGGACACCCGGAGGAAACCCATGCAGACACAGGGAGAATGTGCAAACTCCACACTCACAGTCACCCGAGGCTGGAATAGAACCTGAGTCCCTGGTGCTGTGAGGCAATAGTGCCAACCACTCAACAGTGCTTCCACTGTTGTCTCAGTGGACGCAAATTTTCTATTTATTCAGCTATGATCACAGCTATTATCACCCAGCGATGAAATGATAATTAAAACTGACACAATATTACTATTTCCTTGTGGAAATTCCTGTTTGAATATTGAAGGCAGAAATGAAGCTTGTTAAAAAAAGTGTCCAAATCTTGGAAATCTCTTGTTTAGTTGGCCACTTTTGTACGCCTGAAGCCCAAATATATAATTGATTAACAGGCAATTCCTGAGGGGCGAAGGAATTTGGGTTCAGAAGTTGAGGTTTAGAAGAATGAGAAGTGATCTCATGAAAGGTGCAAGATTCTGAAGGGGTTTGGTGGGGTGGACACAGAGGTTTCATTCTCTAGCTGGGGAATGTGGAACAATGGGCAGAGTGGGGAGCAGGGCACAGTGTCAGGATAAGGAGTCAATTATCTAGAACTGATATGAGGGGATTGCTCAGCAATTCAAGCAGGTGAGAAAGCAGAGTTGTGGCAGAAGATCAGCCATTGAATGGCAAATTAAGCTCAAGGGTCCATATAGTTTACTCCTGCTCCTATTATGTACTTACATTCTTAACTCTGAATGCTGAAACCAGAAAGAAGAGTGGGCAGCACGGTGGCACAATGCTGAGCACTACTGCCTCACAGTGCCAGGGACCCGGGTTCAATTCCCACTTACGTCCCTGTCTGTGCAGAGTCTGTGCATTGTCTGTGCGGGTTTCCTCTGGGTGTTCTGGTTTCCTCCCACAGTCGGAAAGATATGCTGGTTAGGTGCATTGGCCATGCTAAATTCTCCCTCAGTGTACCTGAACAGGCAACAGAGTGCGGCGACTAAGGGATTTTCACAGTAACTTCATTGCAGTGTTAATGTAAGCCTACTTGTGACACTAATAAGTCGCCTTTAAGGCTATGTGATATTACACTTCACAGAATCATAGAACCCTACTGTGCAGAAAGAGGCCCTTTGGCCCATCGAGTCTGCACCGACCGCAATCTCACCCACTCCCTACCCCCATATCCCTACACATTTACTCACTAATCCCTCTAACCTACGCATCCCAGGACACTAAGGGGCAATTTTATAGCATGGCCAATCAACCTAACCTGCACATCTTTGGACTGTGGGAGGAAACCGGAGCACCCGGAGGAAGCCCATGCAGACACCAGGAGAACGTGCAAACTCCACACAGACAGTGACCTGAGCCGGGAATCGAACCCAGGTCCCTGGAGCTGTGACGCAGCAGTGCTAACAACTGTGCTACCGTGTCGCCCCACGACTATATAGGCTTATTGCTTAATTTCTATAATTTTAGTAAATGTTCTATGATGCAAAGTATTTTCAAACAATTTTTTATTGATTAAAAAATAAATGATGGAAATGTACTTTTGAACATTCTGATAAGATATGCACTTTGAAATTCTCTGTCCTCTCTTTGCACACTTCAATATTAATGAGGAATTGTAGATTTGACAGTGACATATACACATTAGTCCTTTGTGACTGATCCTTTGATTTTGATCAGGACCTTTGGAGACTTAATCAGTAAATTCAATAAGCACCAACCACAACATGAAAGAAAATTAAAGACAGTGAATGATAGGACAAAAAGAATGACCTTACTTCACAAAAACCCAGGCACCAGCAAAAGGCACAGTGGTATTAATATAATATAAAGACTCCATAGTTTGCAGACTGGTTCAGATGGAAAAGGATCTTTGATTAATTTGATTTGAAAATGGCAACCCTAAATTCTTCCCAAGACATCAATAACTGGTTCAAATTTCTGGAGAGCCAAGGGGGGTGAAATTGATCCTTGCCAACAGCCTGAGGTATGAAACGGACGAATTGACGGCACATTTACTTTCATCATGCCCAAACTTTTCTCCACTGAAGTTGACAGTTTTTTCTGGAAACCCGTTTCCTAGTTTCATTTTGTGTGAAATGAGAAAACTTGATAATAATTTTCATGTCAACGGAAAGATAAGAACTGCCACTGTGAAAAATGCACAGCCAGCCCCTACCTCCAGACATGGCTATTTCTAGCTGACCTCCCATGATCCACCCTCTGTGACCTTGAGGCCATTCAAGACTCAGCTGCCTATATCCTATCCCGCACCCCCGCCCCATTCACTCATCACCCCTGTACTTGCTGACCGAAGCTGGATTCCAGCCAAGCACTGGTTCAATTTAAAATTTCAATCTTTATTTTCAAATACCTTCATGGCCTTTACTTCCCTTCCAGGCAATGGCCTAGTGGTATGATCACTAGGCTATTAATCTAGAAACTCAGCTCATGTTCTGGGGAGCAGGGTTCGATTCCCTCAATGGCAGCTGGTGGAATTTGAATTCAATAAAAAATATTTGGAATGAAGAGTCTGCTGATGGTTATGAAACCAGTGCCGATTGTCAGAAAAACCCAACTGATTCACTAATGTTCTTTGGGGAAAGAAATCTGCCGTCCTTACCTGGTCTGGCCCACATGTGACTCCAGAGCCACAGCAATGTGGTTGACTCTCAATGCCCCTTGAACTGGCCGAGCAAGCCACTCAGTTCAAGGGTGACTAGGGATGGGCAATAAATGCTGGCCAGCCAGCAACACCCGTTTCCCATGAACGAATTAAAAAACCTCACCTTCAATCACCTCCACCTATAGAATCCTTTGAGATATCAACTTTTTTATCATTCTAGCCTTAACCACGAGCCTTCTCAATTTTAATCACTCCACCACACTTGTCCGTGCCTTCAACTATCTAGGCTCTAAACGTTTGACAGTCCTCCCTAATCCTCTCTGACTCTCTTTCTTCCATTAGAACATCCTTTGAAACCTTGAGCCAATCCTTTCACCACCTTCCCTAATATCACCCAATGTGGTTCCGTGTCAAATGTTGCTCATGACGCATGCTTGAAACACTTGGGGAATTTTATTATGATAACGGCGCTAAATAAATACAAGTTGTTGTTGTGAATGAAAGTTTATAAAATACACTTTGGGGGGAATTTTACCGTGCTGCATGCCACGGGAACCATAGCAGACGGGGAGCGGTGGACCATGGATCTGTTGGCCTCAGGAGGGATTTTCCAGCTTTGAGGTGAGCATGGCCAGAAAATCCTGCCTGGACTGACAATTCAGGCAACTATTAAAAGTACGGTGCATGTCACCGATACAATTGACTATCAGTGCACAAATAAATATTGTTTCGATTCAGAGGGTAGAAGAGAGTTTAAGTACAAGTGCGCCGTTTGACAGAAATGTTACCCAGAAATTCCTTCAATGCCACGCTAGGCTTGTTTCTGCTTCAAAAACATCAAATGAAACAACTTCTGTCATTTTGTCACAGGAGCTGATGTTCTTTTCCTGTGTTAGTTCGCACAGTACTCACATTTGTCTAAGCTTCATTTTTAAATTACAATCCTAACAATGTCATTCAGACCCCAATATTAACATACAGCTTTTTTAAGCTTTAATTATTCGTGTCACAAATAGGCTTACATTAACACTGCAATTAAGTTACCGTGAAAATCCCCTCGTCGCCACCTGTTCGAGTACACTGAGGGCAATTTGGCATGGCCAATGCACCTAACCAGCACGTCTTTCAGACTGTGGGAGGAAACCAGAGCACCCGGAGAGAACGCGTGAAGATATAAGGAGAGTGTGCAGACTCCACACAGACAGTGACCCAAGCTGGGAATCGAACCCGGTTCCCTGGCACTGTGAGGCAGCAGTGCTAACCACTGTGCCACCATGAATTTCCACAGTACAGAAACAAGCATTTTGGCCTAACTTGTCCATATCGGTGTTTATGCTCTACAGAAGATTCTTCCCTCCCATTACTTCATCTCATCCTGTCACCATATCCTTCTGTTACTTTCTTTCTTATCTATTTCTCTGACTTTGCCTTAAATATATCTACGCACTCCACCTCAACCACTTCCTGTGCTACTAGGTTGCACATTCTCACTGCTGTCTGGGTAAAGAAGTTTCTCTGCAATTCCCTACTTAATGTATTTATGACGTTGTGCTGCTGCTATCCCTGCACAAGGGAAAATATCTTCCCTACGGTTTCCCTATCAAACACTGCTCACAATTTTCTCTTATCTGGTCACGTGGTCTTCTCTCTTCCAAAGGAAAGAGCCTGTTCACTCTGGCAGTTATCAAGTCTCTGTTCTGATATTAGCTTTTCTGCATCTCCTTCTGGGTCTCGCTAAATTTCTTATAATATGGAGGATTATAAATATAGAAACAGGAGGAGGCCATTCAGCCCCTCAAGCCTAATACATTAAGGACTAGACAAGGCTATTACAGCTCCTTAGTAAGGAATCTGCTGTATGTTTCAGGCAGCTGCTGTGGCCGCCTAGGAGTAGGCCCCTTTCACAATGGCAGTGGCCGATTTGCCAATGTTAATGGACCAATAAGAATGTGGAACCCATTTTTTTGATTTGATTGATTTATTATTTTGTTAGTATACAGCGAACAGCATTTCCTGCGCGTTATACAGGCAAAGTGTACTGTACGTGGAGAAGGAAAGGAGAGACTGAAGGATGTTTAAAGAGTCAGAATAAAGTTTTAGAAGCATAGAACAAGAGTGAAAGATAGAATTAGATGGTATGCTGGGCACAGCTTGAAGAAGTTGCCATGTTCCAGCACCAATGGTCCATTAATATCAGTTACAGCAAGTTAAAATTAACCAATTGTGTCACCTTCTATGGTTCCCATCTAGCAACAAGATGAAAGTGAAGTAGATTGTAGCCGCAGGACTACAAGTACAGCAAATGTTTTGAAAGGAGAAGCTGATGAGAAGATGAGAGCAAAGCATTCTACTGCCTGGTTACAGATGCTCTATTCAAAAGTGTGACTGCTTGACAACTGACTTAGATTTAACATGATAAACCTAGGTGACCGTAAGTGAAATTCATGGACTTCTGTTAATTACAAGGGGCCTCGATCAATCACTGCCCATGGTTGACATTTAATTCTGGTGCGCAGGGTTAGGCTGCGGTCCCCTTCACAGATCAGGGCCTATGTCAGGCCTTCATAATCCAGTCACTTAGCCTAGATCAGTTTCATTTTGATCAGTTGCAATGAAAATGGGAACCAAACCACTTGTCAATGCCAGAAATTTTATTTTTATTAAATGGAAAACAGGAGATCAATAAGAGAGCAGGACACAATGGTGCAAGTGGGCAATCGAAGCAACAAAATATTACAGACAGAATGCATCCTTTGAATAGGGAAACTAAATTGCGTGAGTGAAAGTGATTGACAGCATCAATCTCATCGTATTTGAAGGAAACTGGATGGAGATGGAACTGTTTGGAATAGGCTTAAAGTACAAACAGCAACATTTTACCTCCAGGCTGTTAGTATTTGCTGGCAGATTAGAGTCTGCAGCAGGGGGCAGATTCATCAATTTGTAGGCTGTGAATGCTGGAAAACCTCTGCAGTGCTGTGAGATTACAAATGTATTCCTCAAGGAAGGAAGATCAAATAACTTATGACAGACGGAGTCACCAGAGAGTCGGGGTCCCCTCTGCTGAATGGAATTAACATTTCCAGCATAGTGGGATTACCTAGTCTGTGCTTTGTAATTGCAAGCTAATACACAGAATAAGACAAAAATAAGCAAGAGCTACTGAATATTTTATTGATAATTAAATACCAAATTATTATGTATAAAGAGTGTCATCATTATGCACTGCAAGATTAAGAATGAATCACTGTGAAACTTCTTTGTTCTACACATAAAAATATTGTGAGGAAATGCAGCAATGCTTTCGTCTTGGATAATCCATTTGGAACTAGTCGAGCAATAGGTAGTGAAAGGGTTTGGTTATACACAGTATGTAGCTGTGTAGGGGGCAAATTTAATCTCTGTAGTGCCATTAGAGGCATCATGATGGAAGATGGAAGCCTAATTCCATTCTGTTGGGATGGGCTGCACCTGAGGGGAGGCGATGGCCTAATGGTATCATCACTAGACTATTAATCCAGAAACTCAGTTAATGTTTTCGGGTTTGAATCCTGCCACGGAAGAATTTGAATTCAATAAAAGAAATCTGGAATTAAGAATGTACTGACGACCATGAAAGCATTGCTGATTGTCGGAAAAACCCATCCGGTTCACTAATGTCCTTTAGGAAAGGAAATCTGCCGTCCTTATCTGGTCTGGCCTACATATGATTCCAGTGCCACAACAATGTGGTTGACTGTCACCTGCCCTTGGGCAACTGGGGATGGGCAATAAATGCTGGCCATCCAGCGATGCCCATGTTCTACAAATGAATATTAAAAAAGCCATCAGGTTCTCTGGACACAGGTGCCCACGCAGGCATTCTCAACACGATTTGATTTATTATTGCCACATGTATTGGGATACAGTGAAAAGTATTGTTTCCTGCATGCTGTACAGACAAAACATACTGTAACTAGGATACATAGGTGAGAAGGACAGGGCGGTGCAGAATATTGTCTTACAGTCATAGCTAGGGCGTAGATGGGATGGATAGGATAGAGGTGGAGAGACTCTTCCCGCTCAGAAAGGATAGTAGGACGAGGGGGCACAGCCTCAAGATAAAGGGGGGGCGGTTTAGAACGGAGTTGAGGAGGAACTTCTTCACTCAAAGGGTGGTGAATCTCTGGAATTCTCTGCCCGTTGAGGTGGTGGAGGCTGCCTCGCTAAGTATTTTTAAGACGCGGGTTGATGGGTTTTTGATAAGAGAGGGGATTAAGGGTTATGGGGAGAGGGCAGGAATGTGAAACTGAGCCATGACAGATCAGCCATGATCTTATTGAATGGCGGGGCAGGCTCGAAGGGCTAGATGGCCTACTCCTGCTCCTATTTCTTATGTTCTTATGTAGAGAAAGATCAGCTTAATGCAAGGTCCATTCAAAAGTCTGATGACAGCAGGGAAGAAGCTGTTCTCATGTTGGTTGGAATACGTCCTCAGACTTTTATATGATTTTCCTGACAGAAGGGAGAATGTCCTGGGTGCATGCAGTCTGTGATCATGCTGGCTGCTTTCCTGAGGCAATAGATGGAAGGCTGGTTCGAGTGATGGACTGGACTACATTCACAACCCTTTTCAATTTCTTGTGGTTTTGAACAGAGCAGGAGCTGTGAAACATCCGGAAAGGATGCTTTCTATGGTGCATCTGTAAAAGTTATTAAGAGTCATAGCAGACAGCCAGATGCAAGTTGATGTCCACTTTTACTTTGTAATGCTGTTGTGAGGAACCTTGAGATGTTTTATGACATTGAAGGCTCTGGGGGTGATTCTCCCAAAAAAGTGCTGAATTTATGTAAAAACTGGAGTAACTCCCTCTGGTTTTTTTGGTGGGGATTTTCAAAATGAATCTGAGAACTGCAAAATGAACTAGCGAGATTCACCTTGGTAATCTATGGACAGGGCCTATTCCCGCTGGAAAGGTCGGCAGCATAGCACTGAGCGTGCCAACGCGTGTGCGTCGATCTGTCAGAGTGGAGATGGACGCAATCTCAGAGGTCCCGCAAGACCTGCCTACCACAGCTCTTCAGCTGTGTCCTATTAATCAAGTCTTTCACCGACAGTCATTTACATTTGGTCAAAGGGGGCAATTCTCCCAGCCTGCTGCATTGCCAGCCTTGCGACTCCCCATTGCTGCTCTTCTAACTCTCCGTCCTCCCCCAGCCGATTGCTGGCTTCATGGACCCCTCTGGGCCAGCATTGATGTCCCCCCGTCCCGGCCCACCCCAGTCTCTCCCCAACCCCTCCCACAGTCCGTGCCCCCCCCTACCCATACCCCCAGCAGCCCCAAGCCCCCCACAACCCCGATGGCCAGCCTGACCATCCCCTTCCCTCCCTCTACCCACAATCCCTATGCAGAGTGGCAGCGGGAACACCCCCACCTCCATCGATCGCCCCCCCCAAAGGCCCCACCCTCTTGGCACTGCCGGATGCCTGGTGGGCTGTTAAGGTGCCCCCTTGGGCATTGCCAGTTTGTTCATTGGGCAGAGCTGGGGGGCCAGGCTGGCAATGCCTAGGGGGCAGCTCCCTTCAACCTCCTGTGGGGCCTCCAAGGCCTTTGTTCCCTCCGGTGGGATTGGCTGCCAGCTCCCTGGTTGTGGGGAGCTGCTGTTGTAAACCCTGCTGGAGTGAAACACTCCTGGCGGGCAGAGGGGAGACGCTAGCGGGTCCGGAGACTTCAGTTCTGGGCCCGCTAATGATAATTAAATGCAGATTTAAATATGGAAATCAGCTCCGTGGAAATATCTGATGTGGAACTGATTACCCTGAAAAACATAGCCCCGGAGAGGCGCGGAGGGTGTGGTGTCCAGTAGGGAACCTGTTAAACGGCCTCTGCTGGTGTTTCCCAACCCTCCCCCCCACCACCCCCACGCCGTTGCAGCAGGCTGGGAGAATCGCCCCCTTTGACCAAATGTAAATGGCTGTCGGTGAAAGACTTGATGAACAGGACACAGCTGAAGAGCAGCTAACTTCATGAGACCTTTACCCCAGCAAGGAAGAACTAATATCAGCAAAGGGCAAAAGGAAAATGGGCAGAATAGGTGCACAAGCAGGAGATTCCCCAGGAAATTTCATCCCCAACAGTAATGGTTCTCACTTATTAAAACCATGCAGACCTGGCCCGAGGCTCATAGGATCCCATTTGAGGCCATTCTGCCTTCTGCCGTAAAATTCCACTCCCCCCCGCCCCCCACCGAATCGTACAACATTCCTTTATAATGGTGCAGTGGTATGAACATCAGCCGGTTTAAATTACAACAGGGGGAAATCTTTGACAGCTATTTGCAAAAGACTGCTGACTGGACGCTGACGGTACATTTGTGAGTGAGGACAGCTAATTACTGAAACTCAGATAAATCAAACAAAATGGAAGAGCGGGGTTGATTGTAAAGAATGGAAGAGGTGCAGTATGTTGGACATCTGAGCAAAGTGGGAAAATGCTCTTAATTAGATAATAGGCAATTATCCGGGTTTGAAGTCCATATTTCATTAAGAGTTAATTATTCATTGTTTGTCTATCTGCTCTGCAGTCAACGATGTTATTACTCCACGGCATTGAAATTCTCTCTCCTACCACAGGGGAGATCTTGTATCTTGTCTCAAAAGAATATGATTTACTTTGCACCTGCATGCTACTCCAATATTAGTTAACTCTTTAAAGTCAACAGAAATAGCGGAGAACCTCCTGAACTCCTTTCGTAAGGACTTAAATATTCAGCTTAAAAACTCAATAATTAATTTTTTTTTCATTGTCACTTTCAAATTTTACCATACCTGCTACACATCTTAACGTTAGTGACCTAAAATAGCGGCAGATATACTTTTACTGGCTGTTCTCCCCCATTTCCTCTTTTTACAGTATTACTCCACCTCTGCTGACGGCTATGTGTTGTTAGTAGCTATAAATAATCCTCAATTAGATTGGATGTGATTGACAGGGCGTAGAATGTCCTCTTATTAAGATAATGTGTTCTATAATGCTTCCCAATGATGATAATAATATGTCAAGTCTCAACAAAAGCCATTAAACTCTCATTTCCTCGTGACAGGCTCTCAATGTGTTCTCCTTTGTTACCCTATCTGACGTTCCCAGTCACAGAACAACACTTTAGATGGAAGGTTTTAAGTTTTTAAAATTTATTTGTGTCACAAGAAGGCCTACACTAACACTGCAATGAAATTACTGTGAAAATCCCCTAGTCGCTACACTCCAGTGCGTATTTGGGTACACCGAGGGTGAATTTAGCATGGTCAATGCATCTCACCAGGATGTCTTCTTTCGGATTGTGGAAGGAAACCGGGGCACTGGAGGAAACCCACACAGACACGCAGACTCCACACAAGTAGTGACCCAAGCCGGGGATCGAACGCAGGTCCCTGGTCCTGTGTGGCAGCAGTGCTAACCACTGTGCCACCCCAATGGGTAGTGGATATAAGAACATAAGAAATAGGAGCAGGAGTAGGCCACCTAGCCCTTCGAGTCTGCCCCGCCATTCAATAATATCATGGCTGATCTGTCGTGGCTCAGTTCCACATTCCCGCCCTCTCCCCATAACCCTTAATCCCCTCGCTTATCAAAAACCCATCAACCCGCGTCTTAAAAATATTTAGCGAGGCAGCCTCCACCACTTCAACGGGCAGAGAATTCCAGAGATTCACCACCCTTTGAGTGAAGAAGTTCCTCCTCAACTCCGTTCTAAACCGCCCCCCCTTTATCTTCTTTGCCCATTATGCTGTCTGCAGACCCTGTTTCTCCCATGAGCCTCTGACGGCACTAATAACTGAAATCATTACAAAATGGCCTGCACTGGATAAACAGCCTGAAACTGTTGTGCAAACTGTTCAGTGCTTAATGGATGCACAAATAATTGCCAGGCATCTCTGATGAATGAGATTCTCCCATTACCTTACCTGTTTGTATTATTCATGTAATTTGCTCTTAATTAGATATGTCGTTACTACCAAAGAAAAATAACCTTTTATTGTTCAACGACAAAGCACGTAAACCAGTTGGCTATTTTTCACTTTGTACTTTTTTCACCCTTGACCTGACAGTTGATTCCTTCGACTGAATTTACACTTCCAATTGATTGGCGATCTATTGCAGAGCAATGGTTTAATTAGAATTTTTTTAACCTTGAGGTACCACGTAAGGCCGTTACAAACCATTACCTGTTCCGCTTCCTGTAAAACCCTTGTTGAGAACAATGGATTTTTGGTTTCAAATGTAGTTCCTGTTCAAGTTAAAGAAATATTAAAAAACACAGCTGTGGTATAACTGAACTGATGTGAATGTAAACTGATTGAATTAATAGGAGTTTGGAATTTTCCAGAACTTTTGGCTAAAGGTTGGACCAGGCCCAGAAATGGGTGCAGGGATCACGACACGCGATGAACCAACGGCTCATTCTGCTGTGATACAGTCAACACAAAGGGCGCGATTCTCCGGTCTCCCAGCCTGCATGTTTCTCGGTGGTGGCGAGGTGGTGCTTTGTTTGATAGCAGTGGGATTCTCTGGACTCTGCTAGTGTCAATGGGAATTCCCGTGACATCATCTAACACTGGCGGGGGTGTGTGGCCGGTGGGACTGGAGAATCCCATTGGCGGGAACAACCTTGAGAATTCCGGCAATTTGAGTGCTTCCTGCTCATTGAAATGATAGTGAGGAGTTTTATGCTGCAGTGGGTGCCCAGGTTCAGCGCTGAATGTACCTGCCAGGGTTGCTGCTTTGAGCCTCAGAGCTCCAGCCCCTATCGCTGTTTCTACAGTCTGATCAACATGCACAGCTGATGGTCAGTTCGTCATCGTGATCTCCAAGAACCTGACCCATCCTGCCATCAACCGGTCATCTCTGTATGTGAAAGATGGACAAGAGGCTGAATGCAAGCCCAAACTAACCACTGGCCAACTTGTGACCTTTCGCTTTCCAGTCACCACTTGTGGTTCCAGCAAGTGGGAGGAAGATGGAACCTGATTCAATGACACCACTATTGGCACCACTTAACATGAACCATCCTTAAAGCCAACTTGCCCCTTTACAGCTCATGGGTCTTCTAGTTCCCATTCTGCTGTGATACAGTCAACACAAAGGGCGCGATTCTCCGGCCTCCCAGCCTGCGTGTTTCTCGGTGGTGGGGAAGAGGTGCATTGTTTGCTAGCAGTGAGATTCTAGGACTAGTAGCAGTGAAGTCTTGGAGCAGGAACAAGAGTGGCAATGGCATATCTTGGCAGACTGTGTGTGCCAGGCATTACCAAAGCTGCCCAAAGACTTTGGTTAAAGTGGTGCGGGGAAGAGAGATGTCTTCTATCTGAGGCTAGCCAGGCAAACTCTGTGGGAGCAGATAGCTGTGGTGATCAATTCTAGCATTCTCATCCTGAGAACATAGATACAATGCTGCTAAACAGTTCAATAATCTCATACAGATGGCCCAGGTCAACAAATGCATCTCAATGCTCTGAAGAGTCTTACGCACTCAAAATATTAATGCTGTTTCTCTCGCTGCACCTGCTAAGTTTTTCCAGCATTTTCTGTTTTTATTTCAGATTTCCACCTTCTGCAGTACCTTGCCGTATTGTATTAACTGCTCGAATAGCTTCACGCACTGCTCAATCTACCATACCCCCATCACTCACCTCCAAAAATCTCTACCAGCCATCACTCCTACTTTACCTTCATGGCTTCGCTCAGCCTCGCACATATTGCACTGCTCTAATCCTCACACCCAAACTCAGACTCTGCACACATTGTCAGTTATAGCTGGTGCATAACCCAAACAGATCACACCATACTCAATGACACACTTCTGTCTCTGCCTTTCTCTCTCTTTCTTGCAGGATAAGTTGAAAATATCAGCATGCTGTGAGATTATCAGCGTAACAACACAGGCATTCATCATTGGGAATTTTTTTTAAAAAAGCTCTGGAAAACACCAAGCATTCTACAAACTCAAACCAAACTCACTGAACTCAATCAGCAACCAACCTGAAAGTGGTTGATGATCCTTTCAAATAACGATGGTAGGAATGTTCCTCTTGCTGGTGGAGACTTTTTTGAGTTGAGCAAGGTTAAGAGAGGGCATTACCTGGAGCAATAAAAGTCCAGAATGGTGTCAAACCAGCATTGAACACTGAGTTACGTCACGATCCATCTACTCTGCAGACATCTGGTGCATATTTCAAAGTCCTGTGTTACTGCCCTCACCAAAATGGTGCCTGGTGCAAATTGGCTGCAAGTGTCTGCATGTGGACACTATTTTGGATCCCAATTGGCACCCTCTATTTTACCACCTTTTTTCTAAGTGCTGGCGGACTTGAAACTGGGAGTGTTTCAGATTTGACTTTTAGACCCGTTCTCAGGCGCCCCCATATGCACTCAGCCTGAAAAAATAGCAGTGATTCCGAATAGTGCAGCAGAAGCCTATGGGCGGGGCTTAACGTCCCCGAAACACTGCAGCTCCGATCGGTACCTCTAACTGAGCATGCGCAGTAAAAGAAAGATAGAAAAATGTTCCTCAGCCTCATCGCTCCGGATAATGCCTCCCCCGGCCCCTGCAGATATTGCCCCACTCCCACAACATTAATGACCCCCATATCCCCCAAACCCCCTGCTACCCAGACTGCTCATAGCCCTCTGCCCCCTTCCCCCCACTGAACACACACAGAATAGCAGTGGACCTCTCCTCCTCCCAACCAGTCACACACACAGTGGCAGCAAGATCCCTTTTCCTCTTCACCAAGCAGTGGCAGCGGACCCCCCCTGCCCCCTCCACCTCCCCACCAATCTGATGCAAGTAAGTTTGGGCGTACAGCCCATGAAATCAATTTAAATGCATGGACCCGCTTTGGGCATGGTATTAATGACAGTCATTTTCAATGCTTGGTAAAGGGGGAACTGGCGCGGAGGCAGGTGGGGACAGTACTACTTGCCTCACATCCGACTTTACCAAGTTTTTGCACCTTAAAGTGGGCGCAGTTTGATGGTAAGTGAGTACTGTGCCTTTAAGAATTTTTTTTATATGTTTCTCTGCAGGATGTTTCTAGGAGGCCCTGGAATTTGTCGGCACCATGTTGTCTGCAACTGATGTCCTGTATTGTTACTGAGGCATATAATAGTTTTAATGTTTATTTTTAATTTGATCTAATGCAGAGTTTTATGGCTTTGCTGTGTTCTCTGGGATTGCTGAGTGAAGCTGAATTAAGGTTGATTGACAGGTCAGGTGCAATGCCTGTGGGCAGGGTTTTTGCACAGAGCATTGTAATTTTATGTTTAATTTTTCAGTTGCTGCCAGGAGCTGGTGGAAGAAGGCAATCTCTCTCAGGCCACCCCTCCAGAGGCAGCCTCCCCCCAGCAGGCCACCCCACCCACTAGCCTGCCCCAATCGCGGGCCCCCCTCCATCCCAGATCGATCGCCATGCAGAGTGGCAGTGGGACCCTCCAGTCCGTAGGCCCCACCCACAAAAGGCCCGGCCCCCTTGGCACTGCCCAATGCCTGATGAGCAGTGCCAAGGTGCCCCCGGGCATGGACACTTTGCCCCTTGGGCACTGCCAGGGTCCCCAAACTGTCTGACCCCCTGGGGTGCACCAATTGCCCCCCTTCATTCCGGCAGGGTCTCCCCCAAGATCCCCAAATGTGGGAGCTAGTTTGAACGCTGCCGGAACGGTGCTCCTGGCAGGTGGGAGATTCACTGAAAGGTCCCGTGAATTACCTAACATGCATATTTAAAGCAGATTTAAGTGACTTAACTGTCTTCCTGTCGGTTTCCAGCGTGGTCTGATCAGTGACTGTTCGCTGGCTCTGGGAGATGCGGATGCGTTCCCAGCATATGCACAAATCTCTGTTCAAAGCCGCAGATGCGCATCTCCAACCCTGACCCACCAGAAAAGTTGCGGTCACGATGGGAGATTTGTGGCCATTGTAGCTGTTCATGTCATTTAGAGACTGATAGACTTACAGCAGCACAGTAATAGTTACACAAACTTCATTCAAGATGGGCCTTTATATTACTGTTATTTGTGTACAAATGCCTCCAATTAGCACATTGCTGAACATAGATATTTTTATATTGGACATGCCCAGATACATCACGCAGCCATGTGTACAGTGGACCTACAGCAATGTAATCAGCACAACAGAAACGTTAGTGATCAGTTGATATGTCCAGATTATCTATTAGAAAAGCTTCCTTTAGACACCGCAGAAAATGGTTTAAAAAACAGTTAATTGTAGAGGGGATAATAATTTACTGCCTTAGTTTCTCTTCTTGGATACAGTGAAGATTTGCTAATCTAGAAAATGGGATTTGAATAGAATATAGTGGTGGGAGTCATCTCAGATCAACATTTCTAACCTGGGCTAATTAATTCGATGTGACCTGATTTCTATCCTATTCGAATCTTAACAGCGGCAAATCCTTACCTATGTATAAATTTTAACCTACTATGCTGCACAGCCCACTGAGTACTTTAAAGACAACTGACTTACTAATGTATTCAAATAGATATCAGTTGATATAGAAGCAACCTACAATAATAACTTGTCTTCATGTAACCACATGGTCCAAAAGGATTGTTTCAGTAAAGTTTGTGGCTCCAAAGATGTCTACACAAACATGATTTAAATTATTTATCCATTGTAACACGTTCCTCACATGAATGTAGCTGACAGTTTAATACAATCTGATGCTTGTTATAGACTGCATGCTGACATGGAATAAATTGTACTTATCTCTCTATATGTCCAGGAACTACAAAAGGTTGTAAATGAAGCCCAATCCATCACGCAAACCAGCCTCCCATCCATTGACTCCGTCTATACTTCCCGCAGCCAGCATAATTAAGGGCCCCATGCTCCCCGGGCATTTTCTGTTCCACCTTCTTCCTTCAGGAAAAAGATACAAAAGTCTGAGGTCACGTACCAACCGACTCAAGAACGGCTTCTTCCCTGCTGCTGTCAGACTTTTGAATGGATCTACCTCGCATTAAGTTGATCTTTCTCTACATCCTAGCTACAACTGTAACACTACATTCTGCACTCTCTCATTTCCTTCTCTATGAATGGTATGTTTTGTCTGTATAGTGCGCAAGAAACAATACTTTTCACTATATGTTAATACATGCGAGAATAATAAATATAATCAAATCAGTTGTTTATTTGGGAACAGGCAGTTTCTCTCTTCAGATTTGTTTACTACAGTATGCACAAGTTTTAAAGTTTATTTATTAGTATCACAATAGGCTTACATTAATACTATAATGAAGTTACTGTAAAAATACCCTAGTCTTCACATTCCGGTGCCTGTTCAGGTACACTGGGGGAGAATTTAGCATGGTCAATGCACCCAACCAGCATGTTTTTCAGACTGTGTGAGGAAACCGGAGCACCCGGAATAAACCCAGGCAGACACAGGAAGAACTTGCAGACTCTACACAGACAATGACCCAAGCCAGGAATCCAGCCCGGGTCCCTGGCGCAGTGAGGCCATGATGTAGAGATGCCGGCATTGGATTGGGGTAAGCACAGTAAGAAGTCTCACAATACCAGGTTAAAGTCCAACAGGTTTATTTGGTAGCACAAGCTTTCGGAGTGTCACTCCTTCTTCAGGTGAGTGAGTTGTGTTCACAAACAGGGCATATACAGACCCAAATTCAATTTACAAGATAATGGTTGGAATGCGAGTGTTTACAGGTAATCAAGTCTTAATGGTCCAGACAGTGAGTGGACAGGTCAAGCACAGGTTAAAGAGATGAGTATTGTCTCCAGCTAGGACAGTTAGTGAGATTTTGCAAGTCCAGGCAAGTTGTGGGGGTTATAGATAGTGTGACATGAACCCAAGATCCCGGTTGAGGCCGTCCTCATGTGTGCAGAACTTGGCTATCAGTTTCTGCTCAGTGATTCTGCGTTGTGTGTCATGAGGGCTGCCTCGGAGAATGCTTACCCGAAGATCAGAGGCTGAATGCCCGTGACTGCTGAAGCATTCCCCAACAGGAAGAGAACATTCCTGCCTGGTGATTGTCGGGTGGTGCTCATCCATCTGTTGTTGTAGCGTCTGCGTGGTCTATCATGTGCTATTAACCACCACCTTTTACTCTGGTACCCTACCCACTCTGCCACCCTACCATCTATCTATGTGGCACCCTACCTGCTTCACATTAATTTACTAACACAGTGAAAAGCTATTTAAAAGTGTGGAGGCTTCTCAGTGCGTTAGCGACTGAAGACTTATCAAGAATGTGACAGCGACTGCTTTAAAATGTTCTGGCTTCCCCTGACGCTTCTGCTCTTCGTGGAAGGACTCTGATAAGACACTCTTCACATTTCTGAAGGCTGGGTCAGTGTGTAAAAAGATAGGAGCAGTGTGGTAATCCGGTGAAGATTTCTTCCATGTCTTCTTCAATGGGAACGAGACACACTTCAATTTGATAAATTATTCTCTTTGTGGCTCTGTGATTGCAATGTTTTAAAATTTGTATTCTTTTATGCTGTTCCCATTTTTACTTTAATGTTGTCCAACACCTATCTCAGTGACAGTCTGAAGAGTTGCTCCTTCCAATGCAGTTCTCCAGGCTGCAGTTGATTTGGCCACTAGAAGGCGTCAGAGAGCTGCCTAGTTTGATTCTATGACTCTCCCTCTCTCACAGGCAGCTGAAGTTGTTGGGACATTGCAAACACGAGTCTCTCAAATTGTTCCACATTGGAAAGCGTTAATATCCCAGGGGGTTGTGTTACCAGAACATCTGTATGAATAATTTTAACAGAACTTTTACCCTTGTTTTTATTCCTTAGTATTTGCAGGTCTTGCAGGGATCAATGTAGTTCCCAATTAATCTGCCGAATACACTTGCACTCTGGGCAAGTTAGACTGAGATAAATGAGGCACAGGAGCTGCCAGCATCACTGGCAGAAGTGCAGAGTTAGTGAACATGAACAAGTGGGAAAATTTATACAGTGTTTTCTGTAGCTTGGAGACACTTTTTGAATCTGTTTTATTCTGGAAAGTTATCTACATAGTTCTTTTTTATAGTCACAAGTCGGCTCACACTAACACTGCCGTGAAGTTACTGTGAAAATCTCCTAGTCGCCACACTCTGGCGCCTGTTCTGGTACACTGAGGGAGAACTTAGCATGGCCAGTACACCTAAGCAGTACGTCTTTCGGACTGTGGGAGGAAATCGGAGCATCCAGAGGAAACCCACACAGACATGGGGAGAATGTGCAAACGCCACACAGACAGTGACCCAATCAAACCCGGGTCCCTGGCACTGCGAGGTAGCAGTGCTAATCACTGTGCCACTGTGCCATCCCCTGTGCTTGAATGTGACTTGCCCTCAGATAGTCAGACATTGTAAGATTGAAGCACCCTCTTACCCCCAGCCAGGGTATCTCAGGAGCAGATATGGCTTTGACCATGGACTTATCTCCTCCTCCTTTTCATCATTATCACCACCTTCCTCCTCCTGTTCCCCTCTTCCTCATTCTTCCCCCATCATTGCTGTTATGAATGTACAGTGGTTCGCATTGCTGCCTTACAGCGCCAGAAACCTGGGTTTGATTCCCAGCTTGGGTCATTGTCTGTGTGGAGTTTGCACATTCTCCCTGTGTCTGCATGGGTTTCCTCCAGATGCTCTGATTTCCTCCCACACTCCAAAGATGTGCTGGTTAGGTGAATTGGCCATGCTAAATTCTTCCTCAGTGTACCTGAACAGGCGTCAGAGTGTGGCGACTACAGGATTTTCACAGTAACTCCATTGTAGTGTTAATGTAAGCATTATTTGTGACTAATAACTAAACTTTAAAACTTGTTAGCCAGGCCTGATTTTAACTCACTCAAAATCCATTCAGTTAATGCAGGGTTAATACTAGTCTCCAGTCTGTGACCTGTACTAATCAGAGTGGTCTCAGTTTGTCCAGTTTTTCAGAAAATCTTTCTATATCCATGGCAATTCCCTAGCTCATTGGGCACGTTACTCCAGATACTTTAATGTGGAAATAAAATAACTGCCACGACTAACGGATCACCATTACCTCCATCAGAGAGACAATGTGATGCGCTGAACAATGAAATCGTTTCAAGAAGCTACGGAACTAACTGACTTGAGAGTTTGAAAGGCTGAACTGCGGTGCTAATTTCATTTGATATAAAAAGAAGATTGATTCTGAACCTGAACGAGACTTTGATAGATCATGTTAGAGCATTGCTACAGAAGTCACTGCTCGAGTTATGAATGAAACTTTCCTTTAAATTTGAGAGTGAAGATGTTGTGACATGTGGCACTAAGCCTATTTCTCCCTCCTTTTGAAGATAATGTTCTTAAGGTTTCTCCTAAGGTGTACTTTCATTGTTAACAGATTTACTGTCCAAGAAGGCCACATATTGTCAAAGAGAGAGAGATGGATGAATTTCTATCTAAAAGAATTGTGAGAAAGGAGCGTGGCACTGACAGCATTGGCCATTGCAAATACATTTTTCCTGTGCCTCGCTTGACTTCCAACCACAGGCATTTGACACCTTTCTAAAAGAGTGCCGCTGTACACCTACAATCTATCTTCATCCTTTTGATTGATGCTGCTTGCTAGTACATAAACTAGACCTTTCCTCCTCTTTGTCAATGCACTTTGCGTGCCTGCTTCCAAAACAAAGAGCTATTCGCATTGTAAGCATAATGTGGTCCACTGCATCACGGTCTAAACAAACTGTAAATTCTGCATTAACCTTTCCGCTGGTTTTCTGACTATATAAACACTTGTAAGCAAATATCACGGCCCATCATTGGCCTGGGATTTTCTTGACTCAAACCTGCAAACTAGCAGGGGCTTTTTATCAAGTGGAAGTCTGCTGTCTGAAATTCTCAAAGCTCTTTAATGCTACTTGTACAGGTAAGTGCTGCAGCTATTGTCTTGCACAGCAGTATCTCAGAAACAGCAGTGAGAGGAATGGTCAGATAATCTGGTTTCTGGTAACAGGTAGAACATAGAACACAGAACAGTTCGGCACAGTACAGGCCCTCCGGCCCTCGATGTTGTACCGAGCTATGTCCGAACCCAAGATCAAGCTATCCCACTCGCTGTCATTCTGGTGTGTTCCACATGCCTATCCAACAACTGCTTGAAAGTTCGTTAAGTGTCCAACTCCACTATCACAGCAGGCAGTGTATTCCACACCCCAACCACTCTCTGAGTAAAGAATCTACCTCGGACATCCCTCCTACATCTCCCACCATGAACCTTATAGTTATGCCTCCTAGTAACAGTTACATCCACCCGAGGAAATAGTCGCTGTACGTCCACTCTATCTATCCTTCTCATCATCTTATAAACTTCTGTTAAGTCACCTCTCATCCTCCTCCACTCTAAAGAGAAAAGCCCCAGCTCCCTCAACCTTTCCTCATAAGACCTACCCTCCAAACCAACTGAAGGAGAAATCCTTGCTCTCGTTGCGATAGAGTAAAGAGAGATCTTTTACATCCACTGGTCCACCGGTGGCATGGGGGCACAGTGGTTATCACTGCTGCCTCACAGCGCCAGGGGCATAACAACATTAGAACATAAGAAATAGGAGCGGGAGTAGGCCATCTAGCCCTTCGAGCCTGCCCCGCCATTCAATAAGATCATGGCTGATCTGTCGTGGCTCAGTTCCACATTCCCACCCTCTCCCCATAACCCTTAATCCCCTCTCTTATCAAAAACCCTCAGGTGACTGTCTGCATGGGTATCCTCCAGGTGCTCCGATTTCTCCACTGTCCAAAAATGTGTGAGTTAGATGGATTGGCCATGCTCAATTGCTCGAGTTCAGGGAGCTTAGCAGGATAAATACATAGAGTTATGGGGTTAGAGTTGGGTAGGATTGCTGTCAGTGCAGACTTGATGGGTCGAATGGCCTCTTTCTGCACTATAAGGTTTCTATGAATTAGTTAAGCCTGTACATGATACCCCATACTGTCTCAAGAGGTCAAATTTAACTTCAGAGTTGAAGACTCTGCCTGCACCACTCAACTGCCAAAAGGAAGGCCTGCTCACCACTGTCTGCAGGCCATGTGGGAAGGAATGGGCATAGACATACCTTGAGCATAGTGACTTGCCTACTGTCCATTCAGTGTTCACCTCTTCCTTGCAATCTCTCACAGATAAATCTATTGTGTTGCAATAACAGAACTGTGGAAACAAAAGAAAAATCAACCAATTTTAATAAAACACGCGCCATAATGGCTTTGGTGAAGCTTGGTAAAGATTATGACAATTAAGCCAGAAGTGGACTCAAATTTTAATGTTATCCTTTGATTGTACTTTCTTGAGTTTCTATAGGTATGTGAAGAGAAAAAGGTTGAAGACAAATGTAGGTCCCTTACAAATGGGGGAATGTATAATAGGGGACAAAGAAATGGCCGAGCAACTGAATATATACTTTGGTTCTGTCTTCACAAAAGAGGACACAAATCAGATAACAGAAATGTTTGACTGTTAATCCCTATGTCTATAGAAATGATGGCTGCGATTTAATGGATCTCACTGGATTGGGTTAGGCGGTGGGTGGGCGGGCCTGCTGAATTGCAACGGAAGCTGAATGGCTCGTTCCTACCAGCGGGGAAACCCAGCCCCATTTGGACAGCAATAGGAATGGGCTGAGTGGGAATCTGCCTGCTGGCTCACTAACAAGCTACTAACAAGGCCATCAGCCCCAAGCGCACTGGGATTTAATGGTGGATCTGAGATTCTCCTGAACTCGCTCAGGTCTCCTGTGTCTTCCAAAGGACACCTAGCAAACGCTATTGGGTTTACCAGTGGTCTCCAGGGGTGGTGGTGGAGATGGTTTTCCTCCCTCTTTCAAAGACATAGTACCCATTCCAGGGATCCAGCCTTAGGAAGTTGTTTGGTGGTGGTGGTGGAGGGGGCACAGCACATGAGCAGACTAGGGATGGAGGGGTACAAAAGATTGTTCTAAATAAGGATCGAGAGCCTTAGGACGTTCCTGGGAACCAATTGATTCCTATGGACCGTACAACATATTTTATGGCTCACTTGTCTTATGTTTGAGCTTCTGGGGATTCCGCGAATGTCTGTATAAACTGTGCATGCTGATTGATGTCTTTTTTTTAATCCACGGGTGATTCAGTCCACCTTGTCCAAGGGGCATACACGCGGTGGGTCGTGTGAGGGTTGCTCTTGGATGTTGCTTCGAGAGTTGCCTAGTGCTTCATGTCGTTAGTGTGTGCTTAAACTGGACCAACTGATGGGCAACATGACAGCTCAGTGACTATCACTGTTCGCTGTGCAGATACATGGATTTGGGCCGGTGTCTGTGGGAGTTTGCACATTCTCCCCGTGATTGTGTGGGTTTTCTCTGGGTGCTCCAGTTTCCTCCCACACCCCAAAGATGTGCTCTTAGGCTGATTGGTGTTAACAAATTGTCCCTAAATTAGGCATCCCTCAATCTGGTTATAATTCCTTTATTGTGGAATCCAATAGGCGTAGGCAAAGGTCATAGGTAGAAGGGGGCACTCACAATGTTAAGAGGGCAGCGCGGGCTTGTTGGGCCGAAGGGCCTGTTTCCTGTGCTGTGTTGTTCTTTGTTCTTTGACCACGGGATCCTGCCAGCGGAAATGGCCAGAAAATTCCAGCCCTAACCATTAGGCTAACTACTTTTGAAGTATAAACTTCTTACCACAGTTCAATAGTTTGGAAACTTGAGTTTAAGGTCAAAGTGGAAGGAGCAGTAAGAACAATGGGCAGAAAAATGGGGGTTCGGCTTAACGAGAGTCATGGGATCAGACAATTCCCTACTGTGCACCGCCAACAATCCCACCTCATACCTTCACATATTTACCCTATCCGGGTCCCTGGAATCATGAAGAAGCAGTGTTAACCACTGTGCCACCCTAATCACTGGACTAATTCTGGGATTTGGATTGAAATCCTACCCTGACAACTGGTGGAATTCAAATTCAATAAAGCAAACATCTGGAATCGAAAGCTAGTTTCAGTAATAGTGGCTATGAAACTATCATCGATTGTCATAAACATCCAACCAGATCTCTAATGTCCTCCGGGTAAGGAAATCTGCCACCCTTACTCGGTCTGGCCTATGTGTAACTTCAGATCCATAGCAATGAGGCTGACTCTTAAATGTCCTTTGAAATGTTCAGTTCATGGGCAACAAATGATGGCCTTGCCAGAGACAACTACAACCCAACAAAGAATAAAGTATGCAGGGGCATAATTAGCAATCTAAAATTAATACATAATTTGTATGTTCCAGGCATTTTAAAAACATCTTGGCAGTCAATCCCAGGCAGCACAGGTTATGGTTCCATTATTCCTCATCTATTATATTGCATAGTAGTTCAAACAGAATTACATTCCAGTCACTTCCAATACGTGTAATAAATACAAGACAGAACCCCCTTCTCACAGATATATTAGATATTAGCAGCTGCAGACATATTGTACGTTAGAAATAGATGTAATGAACATTTTTATCAAATCATTTATCTCTAAGTTGATCAAATTTTCTTATTTCATATGTTAAAAGCCAAATCAATTTTGAATTTAAAGGAGTTCTGCTGGATGATTCTAATTGCTCGCAAAATTAAAATTATGCACATTATGTGGTGATTACTCCAATTAATTCATCATGTACTTTTAAACATTTGGCAACGTACTAAATGTAATTACTGTGAGGAGAAAATAAATTAGCCAACAATTGCATTTTGTTACAAAGATGAGTGACTAAGAACTCCAACGGCATTCGAAGAAATTTGCCCAGAGTGGTATTGTTCATTAGCATTGCTTAGATGCATTATTGATCTGCATTGCACACTTGTCCATATGAATGCCCCAGTGTCATTAAATAAACTGTTATTTACCTGTATATTCAATGAGTGTGGGTCAATAATGCGTCGCCTGGCGATGCACAGAAAGGAGCAGCACTCTAGCCCTTGCACACTCAAGGTGTGTGACCTGCTCCTTAAATGTCACTGGATGAGGGGGTAAACCCCGAAAGCTAGTGGCGTTTACTGCCAAATAAACCTGCTGGACTTTAACCTGGTGTTGTGAGACTTCTTACTGCATTTACCCCAGTCCAACGCCAGCATCTCCACATCAACCTCCACGTAGCCAGCTTGTAGGAAACACACTGTTCACAAACAGCACAAGGCACGTTACACCCTCCCAAGACTGTACACATCACATAACATTGGCAGAGTATTTGAGCAGCACTCCAGATGCACAGAATAGGTGCCAGGGAGGAAATCAGAATTCTTGGACCTCGTCTGCGGCTGGGATTCTCCGGCCTCGCCTGCGGCTGGGATTCTCCACTCCCGCTGCTGGGATTCTCCACTCCCGCTGCTGGGATTCTCCACTCCCGCTGCTGTGAATGGAGATTTGACTAAGCATAGGATTCTCCACTCTGATTGGCAGTGGTGGTGGGGTAGTGCAACATTAAAGAGATCCCACAATGTCCCATTTGTTCAATTCAAAGAGTAAATGGTACACAATTGACTACGAGTTACCGTGAAGAAGAGCAACCCCTAAGCTCCAGCACGAGTCTGGACACAGAGAGAAGTAGATAATGATCAGAAGGAAGTGGCACAAAGCACTGGGGAAGAGATGACAGTGATGAGAGGTTATCTGGAACACTGCGAAGGTTCAGCCTAATGTGCTACCTTTTGGAGCTACATGGAGTAGATCTCTCAACAAAGGTGATTTGGAATAAAGATTTACACAGCACCAGGAATGCATGAAGCTTTCTCCAACACAATGGCAAGAATTCTCTAATGTCATATGCCTGGACACCAGTGAGCGCTGAGAACCTGGCGATCAGCCAAATCTCCATTCACAGCAGCGGGACTGGAGAATCCCAGCCACGGGCGAGGCCGGATAATCCCGGCCAATGTTGGGAGCTAGTTAGTCATTTCTAGAATGGGTTGGAGATCTGCTTCATCAGATGATCGCAAACCAGTGAAAGTAAAAAGTGCCTCATTTACATTGGGTCTGGAGTCTGTGGTATTAGGCGATGCTTGTTCAGAATGAATTGTAATGCCATCGGGTTACTCCCAATAAATTAAGGAGAATACTTTATGAGGGACATTTTATGCTTAAAATTGATGATCGGGAAATCATGGGCTGGGAATGGATGATTTCCAGATATGCACTCTGCATGCGCAGGGAGCGATGAAGCATAAAATCTCCTCTTAAACTCCTGTAATGGCATTTCTAATGTAGAAGTGTGAGCAACACTTTGCAGAATGGCACTTTGCAAAATTACAGCTTTTAGGTCTTATTGCAAGTTAAGCATCTAACTGGCAGTTGTCGAAGCTTTGCTTCTTAGCAAGTCTGTCAGGCTTTTTGGTGCGGTTTGTCTCATTCCTTAACTTTCACACATCGAACGCTCAACATAGGCTTGTAGAACCATAGAACATCCGTGGTAAATTGCCATCTAATTTAATCCTGAAGTCCCAAATGGCCCTGAGGGGTCATAAAAATATATCTTTCATTTTCAAAAAGGCAAAAAGAAGGTTACTTGAGCAGCTGAATTCATTTCATGAAAGATTACATGAGATCCATAAAATAGTGTACCTGCGGTGCCAATGAATTAGTTTTTGTGAAATATTGAGACGGAGATTGCATTGCACTTTTGAAATTGATTTATTTACCCGCGTATGGGAGTGTATGGCCTTTAACATCCTGACAATTTCCAAATGTTAACACTTTACTGCTAACTATACTTTTTGCCAAGTCATTTTAATGAAATCTGCAATTAAATGGCACTAATGAATAATTGCAACATTTATTAACACCATCTTCATTTGTAATGACTTTTTAATAATTCAATAATTTGAATAAAATATTCATCTTGGACACAGATGACATTTTATGAGAAGTATACAGATGAGGTTATGAAGTAGAACAGTGCTGGGAACCAGGGAAGGTTCCCTGGTGTGACTGCATCAGATATAGTGGAGGAGCTGGAGTGGTGAGAATGCAGCAGGCAGGGTGTGTTGGAAGGATTTAAGGTTGCAATGTATTTAAAAAAAAATTGCGAGAAAGAAATACCTTGTCAATTGGATTCAGATCTGGTTCTGAAAGGAAACGTAAGGTTATAGTCTACTGACTATGAAGCAAATGACCTCTGGACAACTTAGTCACGTTTTGAGTAGACTAGATATAAAATTAGTCTATATTAAATACTTAATACAGCAACTGCAGCCCAAAGGCATTGAAGGCGAAGGTTAATGTTGGCCAGAGGATGTAATTTTAGTGTAAATTATCCCCACGTGTATCTCAGAGGTTATGTTTTCTCATTAGCTCCTTTATGTGAACATGAATTTCTTTTTAGCAAAAGTCGATTTGTAAGATGTACAGAGACTCGGCAAGGATGTTTATCAGATAGACTGGAATTGTTTTCAATCCCGGAGACTTATAGGGAGTCAGGGTTCATTTAGTTAAAGGAAAACAATACCTTAGAACTGCGAGTTTTATGGGTCACTAATTTTCATCTAAACTAATAAACCATTTTTTTACACTCTTTCCTCTCTGAGAGGAGGAATAACTTCTTAAATGAAAAGGCAGCCCACTGCAGACTAGTCACATCAGGTGTGTCAGTGTTCAGTAAGCCAGGCCCCGTTCAGTTATGTAGGCCCTGCAATGAGCCAGCCCTACAGTGAGCCAGGTCCTGTTCAGTGACCCAGGCCCTCTGGTGAGCCAGGCCCTGCAATGAGCCAGCCCTACAGTGAGCCAGGTCCTGTTCAGTGACCCAGGCCCTCTGGTGAGCCAGGCCCCGTTCAGTGAGCTAGGCCCTGTTCAGCGAGCTTGGCCCTACAGTGAGCCAGGCCTTGCAGTGAGCCAGATCCTGTTCAGTGAGCTAGGCCCTCTGGTGAGCCAGGCCCCGTTCAGTGAGCCAGGCCCTGCGGTGCCATCTTCATCATATGGCACCCGTAGGGGCACCTTATGCTTTTCCTGCTCCCCTGAAAATGTGACCCATTTAAAACATTATTTATTAGTGTTATAAGTAGGTTTACATTAACACTGCAATGAAGTTACTGTGAAATTCCCCTAGTCACCACACTCTGGCGCCTGTTTGGGTACACAGAAGGAGAATTTAGTTGGGTTAATGTACCTAACCAGCACATCTTTCGAACTGTGGGAGGAAACCACTACACCCGGAGGAAACCCACACAGGGAGAACGTGCAGACTTCACACAGACAGTGATCCAAGCTGGGAATTGAACCCAGGACCCTGGCTCTATGAGGCAGCAGTACTAGCCACTGTGCCATCGTGCAGCTTATATGTCTGGCTCCAGAACTACTCCCCTCTGGACCAGAAGGTTACATATTGTGCAGCAGATGACAATGATGCAGGATATCCTTGAAGGTGCTTATGGAAGGGCACCCCCAGATCTAACGTGGCATCAAAACCCTTACCTTCAGGAGGCCCATGGCCTGTTCAATAGTGGCCCTTGTAGTCATATGGGGGCAATTGTTTTTGTCCCCATCCTGTGCGCTAGGGTAGGTACAGGGATCGGAACCTTTGGGGGAGGTTTTCCCATCCTGCCCACCACGGGAATTCTAATGGGTGGGGGAGGGGTGGGCTATGCAAAGGTTCATTGACATCAGGCAGATTTTCCAGTTTTGGGGTGTGCGAGGCCGTAAAATCCCGCCTTTTGACTTCAGAAGATAGCTTTTGCTCCCCAGAATCCAGGCGTGAAGCTGTTCCAGTGGCCAAAACAGTTGAGGCACTTGGGACTCTCTCAGCATCTCGGAATTGTTAAAATTTCCTGGAAAGGTCACAGACACCAGCATGGTCCTCTTTCAGACACAGTGAACGAAACCCTTTCTGTTGCCAAAGACCACCTGGCTGCACTGAGGGAGTTTCAATGGTCACATGAGTACAATCATTGGCCAACTGCAGCTTGGGAAATCATGCCATGGTCACAAGGTTGACTGCCCTCTCAGTCTGAGAGATTGTGGACTGTATCCCAATATGTAACAATAATAAATCAAATCATGTTCCTATGGTCAATAGTTGATTCCTTCGCATTTCAATGGCTATAACCAGATGACTAAACACACACTGGAACTGGACCTTACTGATCCACATGGATCAGCAGTTATTGGATCAACTCCACAGATTTAATCGAATGGTTTTAAACAATTTGCATGAAAATCTTCTGAGAGGAACACGTAGAATACTTCCAAGAGGGAAAAAAAACTTGCTTCTGGGATAATTGATTGTTACAGTGCATTGGCACAGTGTGTTATCACCTTGACAATTCACTCTGCGATTTGGGTTCAAATCCAAGCCAAATAATGAAACAAAAACAGAAAATGCTGGAAAATCTCAGCAGGTCTGACAGCACCTGAGAGAGAGAGAATAGAGCCAACGTTTTGAGTCAGGATGATCCTTCACCATCCCAAATAATGGTATGCAGTTTTCCTTTCCTTTGTGAAATGAAATTGCAAAAAACTAATAATTCAGTATGAGAGATTGCACGGAAGACTGGAGTGGGCAATGGAAATGCTACATTATTGCAACAAGAGTTGTCTGAGATTGGAATTAAGGTTTGCAGATGGAAATTTATTTCGCTTATCAATTGTAGTATTATCACATTCACACTTAATGTCACTTCAAAACTTATTTGGTTCTCTCCAAGTGGACCTTGCAGTTTTACTGTAAAACTCCCACAGGTAGGTGTGGTTCTCTCACCCGCTTTTCTTGTCAATATTTTTACTTTGATGTGATTCCTCTCAGTTTACCCTTTGCTTAAGGTTGACAAATAGCCCTGACAAATTAAGGAGCATTCAGTCACATAGTTACAGTACAAAATCCAAACATGCACAGGTTTTTAAAAATTATTAGCGGATGGAATTATCTTTTGAAATAGCTGTCTACTGCTTTTCAGGTCTAACAACTCACCAATTAAACCACCTTTGAAAACCACATGTTTCAAAGTCACTAGTTTCCACAATTTTTGTGGTATCCTCACATTTTATTGTTAAAGAGGAAATCTCATCTCGTTAGTATTATCCTTCGTCAGAATTTAGTGTCCTGGGTCTTAAGGGGTACAACATCTATATATAAAACAGACTGGTGGAACTCGCTTTCAGCTGTAGATTTGTTCTAACAATTCTGCATTGAGTGACAGTGAGGGCTGAATGGCCTCTTGCTGTGCTGTAGCCTTCTCAATGTTCAACGGATAAATGTCCGTGTCTGGAAAAGAAAGCATCTGACAAACTAGAAGGAGAACTTGTCCAAGGGCTTATCCTTTAATAAAGCAAAATTAAACCTAAGTTCCTCTCACCTAGAACACTTAATAAGAAATCTTGTTTATTTTGATAAATGTCATGAATTATTCATACCACATAATGCTCCTGTTATTAAATGCAAAATCCTATCAGTTATATGCACCTTATGCCATTGGTTCCAATATTTCCCTCTTCACAATGCCTAAGGGAACACTAAGATTATTTAACAATAAGCAGACAGTGATACAGTCATTCAAGTTAATGCTATTTTATCAACACAGCCAGAGAATTTTCTTGATATGTCTGATGGAGAGATAATTCAATTCTCATGCTAAAGGAAATTGGGCCAAAACAAAGCCAATACTTTTTTTAAGTGGGTCCTGGCCCTACCAACACATCATATTTTCACCTATAATTTGTTAAGTTGGGCAACTGCTACCTCTGTGCTATGTGTTAAACAAATATTTGGACATATTTAGCACTTCAAATGATGCCAAAGCAATTTGTGAAAACAATATAGAAGACTTTCTTTCAAGTTGATTTGCTTTTTGCCAAATGTAATTTTGTGAGTATCACCCATCCACACATGGAAAAATATTTGCACACACACTTACACAGGCATTCACAGACACACTCACTCAAACACACGTACATAGGCACTCATACTCTCACACAGATATTCATACACAGACATACACACACACACGTACACAGATACTCACAAACGCAAGCACACACTCATAATCAGATACTCACATTCACTCACACGCACACATTCACACACACTCATAAACACACAAATGCATACAAACACATTTATGCAACACATAATATATACACATATATACATGCAAACACACACAATACAAACATTCTTGCACATACACACATAGACAAATGCACAAACACTCACTTGTACACACAAACAGATGCATAATACACACATGCATACATGTACACATATACACTCACTGACACATGCTGGAAGGGGTCATCAACAACACTATCAAACAGCAACTGCTCAGCAATAACCTGCTCAGTGAAGCCCAGTTTGGGTTTTGCCAGGGTCACCCAGCTCCTGACCTCATTACAGCCTCGGTTCAAACATGGATGAAAGAGCTGAACTCCAGAGGTGAGGTAAGAGTGAGAGCCCTTGACATCAAGGTGACATCAGCAGCCCAAAACAAAACTGAAATCAATGGGTATCGGGGGCAAACTCTCTGCTGGTTGGCATCATACTTGGCACATAGGAAGATGGTGGTTGTGGGGAGGGTCATTCATCTCAGCTCCAGGACATCTTTGCAGGAGTCCCTCAGGGTGTCCTAGGCCTAACCATCTTCAGCTGCATCATCAGTGACCTTCCCTGCGTTATAAGGTCAGAAATGGGGATGTTTGCCGATCATTGCACAACGTTCAGCACTATTCGTGACTCTTCAAATGCTGAAGCAGGCCATGTTCAAATGCAACAAGATCTGGACAATGTTCAGGTTTGGGCTGACAAGTGGCAAATAACATTTGTGCCACACAAATGCCAGGCAATGGCCTTCACAATAAGAGACGATTTAACCACCACCTCTTGACATTTAATGGTATTACCGTCACTGAATCCTGCACTGTCAACATCCTTGGGATTACCATTGACCAGAAAATCAACTGGACTCACCACACAAACACAGAGCAAGTGAGAGACTGGGAATACTGCAGTGAGTAACTCACATCCTGACTCCCCAAAGCCTGTCCACCATCTAGAAGTCAGGAGAGTGATGGAATACTCCCACTTGCCTGGATGGGTGCAGCTCTGACAACACTTAAGGAGCTTGACACCATCCAGGACAAAGCATCCCGCTTGATCAACACTACATCCTCAAACATCCACCCTCTCCTCCACCAATGCTCACTAGCAGCGGTGTGTGCTATCTACAAGATGCATTGTGGAAATTCACCAAAGATCTTTAGTCAGCACCTTCCAAACCCATGACCATTTCCATCTAGAAAGACACATGGGGATACCACCGCCTGCAAGTTCCCCTCCAAGCCACTCACCATTCTGACTTGGAAATATATCGCTGTTCCTTTGCAATAGCTGGGTCAAAATCCTGGAATTCCCTCGCAAATAGCATTGAGGTCAATACACAGCAGGTGGACTGCAGCAATTCCAGAAAGCAGCTCACCCCCACCTTCTCAGGGGCAACTAGGGTTGGGCAATAAATGCTGGTCAGCCAGCGATACCCATGTCCCATGACTGAATAAAAAAAAGCACACATTTGCACACACACAGATGCGCAGAAACACATACATACATGTACACATGCACACACACCGACACATGCACTGCTGAAAGCAAGCTCCTGAATTGCTAACAACTTGTTGTGAAATATATCTGTTCAGGGATTGCATCCAAAGTATCAACCATTCAAATTTGATGCATTTCTGTACGTAATATTAATACATTTGTATAATGACGTTATTAAAGACTAAAGATATGTTTAAACATGGTATTGTAAATTTTGTCTAAAAAGTACCTTCCAAAATATCAAAGTTAACAAAACAAAATAACAAATCTATACCTTAGATAAAAATTTTCTAATCTTTCGCTTCACCGCCCTGACAGCTTGGTTATCTTAACCAATAGGAATTTGAACAGTACATACCAGAATGGTGTAGCTTCAGCACCCATCCCATGTGGGGTTTGCTGATCTCAGTCCTGATGAGAATGCTGCCATTGGGCATTAGTGAAGTTTAAGGAAGAGGAAAATAAGCCCAGGTACCCGCTCCTGAATGCCACTCATCTACATGCTGCTGCAAGAGGTCATCACTGGGAGAAGACAGCACCCAATCTCTCCTCATAAATGCCCTCAAACCAAGCAATATTCTGGTAAACCTTTTCTATATTCTCTCTAAAGTCTCCACATCTTTCTGGTAGTGTGGTGACCAGAACTGTACGCAGTGGGATTAGAGTGGTTCAAGTTGAAGAGCTAGTGTCAGCATTAGTGTGTCACGTCAAATGGCCTCCCTCTGTGCTGTAATTTTCATGATTCATGAGTGGGCAGCACGGTGGCACAATGGTCAGCGTTGCTGCCTCACAGGGGCCTGGGTTCAATTCCCGGCTTGGGTCACTGTGTGGACGTTCTCCCCATGTCTGCATGGGTTTCCTCCGGGTGCTCCAGTTTCCTACCATAGGCTGAAAGACGTGCTGGTTGGATGCATTGACTTGAATAGATGTTGGAGAGTGGCGACTAGTGGATTTTCACAGTAAGTTCATTGCAGTGTTGATGTAAGCCTACTTGTGATTCTAATAAATAAAGTTTAACTTTAAGATTTGATGAGGGGGAGGACAATAATTGGAGAGCAGTAGGTCTGAGACAATATATTGTCAGATCTAATGAGAAATTACTTTCCTCATTTACTTGGATAATAAATTGCACAACTGGCCAGCATACAGCCTGACTATTTACTCTTATACTTATGCATTGGTGTTCCTCGCAACTTTGACAACACACTCCTTGAATTCTGCCTATAAAATTCAAATCATTAATTTTATTCTTATTAATATTTGATTGACTTTTTTTTACACAGTGCTTCACGAAATAAAATTTGTTTCGCCTCTTTGCATTCAGCACTGGTTTTCTTTGGCATTCAGTTTTCAGAAACGAGGAGGCAAATAATCATTGACTTGGATTTACATCAACTGAATTAAATTAGAACGGCATTTCTCCTCCAGAATAAAACCAACATAAATGGAGATCAAAACCCAAGATAAAGAGACAAGCTTCAAATAAACTTTAATTATCTCTACAACTGGAACACCCGTCAATGCTCCACACCATTAGCAGTCAATGTTGGAATCTGGAACAGAGCAAAATCCTGGCTGTCACTCACGCCCTGAATTTTTATTCGTCAATATTCCTCATGGATTCCATGGAAATTGTGGGGGGGTGGGCAGAGGGGTGGGGAATGAAATGCCCACACTGTCAATCGAGCCAGCATGCACAGCTTTACAACATGCCCCGTTATCCCTCGTGGCTAATGGGTATGGGGTCTGGAATCCCAGAATCAACTCCTGCCTGCCATTTATTAATCTCGTGCACCTCCATTCTGACACGGATGGAGGCAAACAAAATGACCAAGAATGAAAAATTGGGGATGATCTTACCTTCTTGTCTCACTGGTTGATGGATGTGGTGAGAGGAACAGCGGCCTCAACAGTGAAGGTCCTCATCAGCAAGGATCACATATGGATGCATCAAAGGGGACTTGACATGATGGCCTCAACAGTAGGACCAGAGGCAACTGATGATCCCTGGGTGGTTGGGGCAGGGGGCAGTGTCCTATGAGCAGTGCCTGCATGGTACTTCCATCCTAGCACCTTGGCAATGCCCATACGGCACCCTGGTAATGCCCACCAGGCACCCTGACACTGCTAGCCTAGCACTGCCCACTAGGCATGGGCAATGTAAAGAGCACAGGGCATGAGGGGGCAGAGCATAAGGGCAGGACCTAAGGGGGAGTAGGTGGTGAGGGGAACTGCATACCCTGGTGAGCCAAGCAAGAGGAGGAAAATCAACCAGAATTGGGGAGAGGGTGTGGGCAATCAACCAGGTGAAGTAGGGGGCGATCAAGCAGAGCTGGGGGTGATATCCGGGGTAGGGTGGGGCTGATGGAAGCTAGCAATCGCAGGGGTGGAGGTGTGTGTTAACGAGGGGAGGGAGGGCAGGTGACTGATAGGTGTCTCTATTCTGCACATGGACAGTTGTGCCCTCTAAGTATAAGCAGTCGGCTTTCTGGTGAGCTTAGGCCACCCTCTCCCCAGTGGGAAACGGATTATCCTTCATTTTCTGCACAAAGTGGTGTGAGATAACATTAAACTCACCCAAAAAACGGATTTGAAACTCTCCTATTTTCACACTCATTTGACACTTAGAATTCTTTTGGTAAGATTGAGTATTTTCACCCCCCCTGATTTCTTTTCCCCAATACAAAAAATAAACTATGCTTAAAATTTGGAAAGAACCTGGACTATAATGGGGGCTAAATTTATCCGAAGACTGGGAAATAATGTAAACATAAAACTCTGGATTCAGAAATGTGACCAAGATTAAAATGAGAGGAATAGACAGGGTGGATAGTCAGAGGCTTTTTCCAAGGGTGCAAGTGTCAATTACAAGCGAGCACAAGTTCAAGGTGAGAGGGTCAAAGTTTAAGGGAGATGTGCGGGGGAAGTTTTTCCACACAGAGAGTGGTGGGTGGCTGGAACACACTGCCAGAGGCGGTGGTGGAATCAGGCACATTAGCAACAATTAAGAGGCATCTGGATGGGTACGTGCATCGGGAGGTAATAGAGGGATATGGACCGAGTAAGGGCAGGTTTTTTTAGTTTAGTTAGGGCATCATGATCAGCACAGGTTTGAAGGGCCAAAGGGTCTATCCCTGTGCCATACTCTTCTTCATTCTTCAAAACTAAAATGATTTCTGGGATCTTAAAAAGCAAAATACCGCACGTTCTGGAAATGTGAAATGTCACCAGAAATTGTTGAATGGGTCAGGCAGCATCTAAGGAGAGAGAACCATATTTATAGGCCACACACTTTTGGGTCCACATGCAACAGGAAGCTTGGAGGGTGGGGCAACTTCAATCAGTTTCTCAAAGGTGGGGGTGGTATTTTGCAATTGAGGTCTTGGAACGTTTAAAGCGACTTGAACTTCCTGGTGGAGAGTACTGGGAAGTCCTTTGACATACATTTGCACATTATGCATTAAAAGGACAGCTCACCACAATTAAATGGCCCTTCCAAATTAATTTCTGTGCCAGCAAGAAATTAGAATGTCACATTTATGACCTAATGTCATCATGTGGGCAGCACAGTGGCACAGTGGTTAGCACTGCTGCCTCACAGCACCGGGGCATGGTTTAATTCCCGACTTGGGTCACTGTCTGTACAGAGTCTGCACGTTCTCCATGTGACTGCGTGGGTTTCCTCCAGGTGCTCTGGTTTATTCCTACAGTCCAAAGATACGTGGGTTGGGTGGATTGGCCATGTTAAATTGCCCCTTAGTTCAGAGGGACTAGATGGAGTAAATACATGGGGTTACGGGGATAGGGCCTGGGTGGGATTGTGCTCGGTGCAGACTCGATAGACCATATGGCCTCCTTCTGCACTATATGATGCTGTGATTGATTCTAACTAAGTAGCTTGTGCCTGGCAAGGTAGATTTCTTCTTTGATTACTAGTGACTTTTGGAGAGATCTAGAATTGCCAGCCAATGCCCATTCTGACTGGCAGTGGTATACACTGCATGGGCAATGACCAAGGAAGGGAGGATGGAAAGGAGATAGAGTGACGGAGGGTGGTGCAGGGGCTGGCAAGGGAAGCAAAGTGACTACAATCTATCCGGGCAAGGATATTGTAGGGTGTCCAGGGAGGTAAAGTGCAGGCTGTGTAAGGAGTATTTTAAGTATTTGAAAGATTGATTTAGCTACCTGGAAACAGGAAATTTCCACTTAAAAGACTAAATCAGTGAAGCAAACAGTTCTCTTTATCCTTAGGGTTTACAGGGGAAGATCTGGATGGTTCCCTAAACTTTAAAGGAGTCTGGGTTGTTTGGAGGTGAGCGAGTGCTGAGCTTACTGCTGAGACAGCAGCTCACTGACTGGTATATCAGCACGCGATGACAGCATGGAATCAGTCATGGATTTTATATTAAATATTGTTTGGACAGTCTCAAGAGTGGCATCTTTATAAAGGAACATTTATATGAGCACCTCTTTTAAAGCTGTCCAAAATGTCAACTTTAATGAAATACGGAAAATAGGGATGCTGGACTTGCCAGCTAGACATTCCTGATGAGAAAGTGACTGATAATAGGGAGGTGGTCATTTTTCCTTTGGTAAGAACCCATGCAGCATTATTTTTAGCTAAAAATAAAGCTATTATAGTTCCAAGCAAAAATGACATCCCATTACTTGAACAAAAACATCTGTCAAAGTTATGCTTTGACTGAAGCAATGTATCTCTGCTTAAGTTGAGCTGTTGTCCCTGTTTATATTTCCATTTGCAATTGTAATAGGATGTATTTGAAGTTAATCGCGCACATTGCTACTTTTGGATTCTCAAAAGTCAATTCTCTCATTGGAAACAAACATGGGTGAAGATCTGCCATGCATAGTAAATTATAGAATTCCTACGTTGTTAGAAGGAGGCCATTTGGCCCATCGAGTCTGCACCAACAACAATCCCAGCCAGGCCCTATGTCCGTCACCCCACATATTTATGCCGCTAATCTCTCTAACCTATGTATCCTGGGACACTAAGGGAATGGCCAATCAACCTATCCCGGACATCTTTGGAGAGTGGGAGGAAACCCACGCTGACATGGGGAGAATGTGCAAACTCCACACAGACAGTAACCCGAGCTGGGAATTGAACGCTGCTCCCTGAAGCTGTGAGGCAGCAGTGCTAACCACTGTGCTGCCTCTCGTGATATGTTGTCCCTGAAGATGTTTCTGAGTTTGAGGAGCAGCTGGACTCACAGCAGGGTGTAGAGAAAGGCTACAGTTATCACAAGCCATGTTCCCATGGGGTGGCACGGTGGCACAGTGGTTAGCACTGCTGTCTCACAACACTTATGACCACACATAAATCACACAGCCCAACTTCAAAGAGAGTTATACAAGGTCATCTGCATTTAATACCCAAGATGGTACAAAGGAGACGGATGGTCTGCAAAGGCAAAGGTTCCGCAACTTCCCTTTCAATTTCTAATGACTGAGACATTTAACAGTCTTTAGCATCCAGATAATGGTATACATCCTTTATTAAGGCACTTGTGAAGACGTGGGAATTAAGTGTAATGGACCTTTGGCTAGTAGAACAAGTAATATTGCTTTGTTGAGCACTGTAGCTCAATCTGTTGTTTACCATCAACCTATCAGTCCCACGGATAAGGAGCTCTGCCCTGGTGGAATATCTGGCCCTCATCTACACTGCTTCTGCTGGAAATTCTGTACCATCAACTGATTCTCCTCTGTGTGCCTACCCTCATTGTGTGAAGTCAACCCCACTTGAAAAGTGAATTATCCAGAATTAGTTTTCAACCCACTGACCTCTGTGAAAGTAGGGGTGGCATGGTGACACAGTGGTTAGCACTGCTGCTTCACAGTGCCAGGAACCTAGGTTCAATTCCCAGCTTGGGTCACCGTCTGTGTGGAGATTGCACATTCTCCCCGTGAATGCATGGGTTTCCTTTGGGTGCTCTGATTTCCTCCCACAGTCGAAAGATGTGCGGGTTAGGTTGATTGGCCATGCTAAAATTATCTCTTAGTGTCCCAGGATGTGTGGATTAGTGGAGTAAATATGTGGGGTTATGGGGATAGGATCTGAGTGGAATTGTTGTCGGTTCAGACTGAATGACCTCCTTTTGCACTGTAAGGATTCTATGATTCTATACCTCATTAGAATTTGATCCTGGTCTCTGGAACCCACTTAAATGTATATTTATTTTCGCTAAGGTCTTTGTGCTTTAAATCTTTATTTTCTCTGTCCATTTCTTTACTATCTGAATGTGAAGGGATGCTTTAAATCTTCTTTTAGAGCTTTAAGTGTGTGCAAATAAACTAACCCTTTGAGTTCATCCTATCGCAGATTTACTGTGGGGCTACTAATAGAAAATGGGATATCACCAAAACCAAGTGGTTGGGAAATGTGCCACCACTTATAAAGAAGGAACAAATTGAAACATCTTTCTGTTTTGGGGAAGGTTGCGAGAAGAGAAATTAATGCTGTTTTAATGAACCCACTCCCCATCCCCCTCCTGTCTATAACAGTTCAAAGGGGCAGGCAGTGCAAGAATCCTCCAGCAACTGTGCCTCTCTCCAACAATATGCTTTCATTTCTGAATACTGGGAAAGTTGATAACACCTTTTGGGGGAAATACAGTCTGTAACACATCGACAGTTCTATGGGGCAAATGACTGCATGAAGAATGCATGGTAAAATGGAGGAAGATAGTGATTTGAGTGGCAGCGGGATAGTCAGACATTTCTAAAATCCCCCACGTGAATGTCACAAGGTATCCCTCTCCTATGACCCAGGGTCAAGGATATCATCGAGAGGGTACAGACACTTCACAGGGGGAGGAGGAACAGCCAATAATAGTGGACCCATTGACATAGGTAAGACAAGGGCTGGAGGCCCTGCAGAGTTTCAGGAGCCTGGGACAAAGATAAACAGCAAGATCCCAAAGATGATTATTTTTGGATCCCCCCCCAGTGGCTTGTACTAGTAACTGTTGAAGTAGCTCAGCGCCTGGAAGAATGGTGCAGTAGAGAGGGCTTCACATTCCTAGGGTATTGGGACCCAGTCCCAGGGCACGAGGGACCTTCATAAGATGGATGGTTTTACACTTCCTTCAGGTCTGGAGGCCATGTCTCACTGGGAGGTGAAGGAGAGATAATTTAGCAGAGGGAGAGACACCAGGACAAAGTGCTGGAAAAGAGGTAGGAAATTCATGGAGAACCAGGGGAGACAAAATATTAAAGAGTAATTCAGAAGTAGGAGGGATCAGAGACAGCAGTGAAACACAAGGCAGGCTAAGAAGGTCTGAAGTGCTTGTGTATAAATATGCCAAGTGTGGCACAAAAAGTCAGTGAGCAGCAGGTCAAAGGTTAAAGTGTATTTATTTATTAGTCACGAGTAAGACTTACATTAACACTGCAATGCAGTTACTGTGAAATTCCCTTCGTCGCCACACTCCCACACTTATTCAGGTCAATGCACCGAACCAGCACATCTTTCAGACTGTGAGAGGAAGCCGGAGCACTTGGAGGAAACCCATGCAGACACAGGGAGAACTCCACACAGACAGTGACCCAAGCTGGGAATTGGGTCCTTGGTGCCTAGAGGCAGACATGCTAACCACTGTGCCACCCATCAAGTAGCCACATGGGGTTATGAAATGATGATACGAACAGTGAGTTGGTTTAAACAAGGGGAATTGACATTTTGTATTCCTGGATGCAATGTATTCAGCAAATATCAGGAAGGAAAAAACAAAGCTGATAATATTGACCAAAGTTAATCATCCAACGCTGATAAGGGATGATGTACACGAGGGTTCAACTACAGAATATATTTAGTTAGAATTAAGGAACAGTATGATGACACCACTGAGTGCATACTATAGGTTACCAAATAGTAGGATGGTGAATGTGGATATAATCGGTTGACATTATTGGGGAAAGATACAAGAATCTAAGAATGGTGATCGTGGAGGGCTTTAATTATCCTCGTAACTGTTTAAAGGACAAAGAGTGGATGGAATTTCTGAAATATGTACAAGCAAATATTCCTGATCAGTTTCGTCTCCAAGCCCTTGAGGAAGGATTGTGGTTAGCACTGCTGCCTCGCAGCACCAGGAACCTGGGATCAATTCCCAGCTTGGGTCGCTGTCTGTGCAGAGCCTGCACATTCTCCCCATGTCTGCATGGGTTTCCTCCAGGTACGTGGTTTCCTCCCACAAGTCCAAAAGGCGTGCTGGTTACGTGCATTGGCCATGCTAATTTCTCCTTCAGTGTACCCATAGACTGAAATGTGACGACTAGGGGATTTTCACAGTAACTTTATTGCAGTGTTAATGTTAGCCTAATGAAATAAACTTTAAACTACTGTGTTGGATGTGGATTCCATGAATAAAATGGGGCATGTTTTATTGAGGGAACATTTGGGAAGCAATAATATGAGTGATTGGGTGAGTGGTTGAGTGAGTGAATCCGTGAGTGATTAGGCGTGTGGTGGGATGTGTGATGGGATGTGCGATGGGGTGACCGATTGAGCAAATGATTGGGTGAGTGATTGGTTGAGTGAACGTATGAATGAATGTTTGACTGTACGTGTAAGTGGTTAGGCAAGTGAGGTAAATCTTATTATAGTTATATCAGAAATGGACAAAAGAAAAAAAAAACCCGATGGGTGCTAATCACAACCAGCACCACATGTTAATTTGCATAAGGATTGGCCAAACAAGAAGGTGAAAGCATGGTAAAATTCCAGGATATCAACTCAATAGCATGGAGAATGTGATTTAATCCTGACTAGTTTTATTCCACAAGTAGTCTTTTCTTATGCAATAGGCAGAACAGGAACTACTTGGTCATCTGTGCCAAAAGGATATAATTTTATTCCCTTTCTCAAGAAGATAGTGGTGGCATGGTGGCACAGTGATTAGCACTGCGCCAACAACCTGGGTTCAATTACCAGCTTGGATCATTGTCTGTGCGGAGTCTGCATGTTCTCCCCGCATCTGCATGGGTTTCCTCCGGGCGCTGCGGTTTCCTTCCATAGTCCAAAAGACATGCTGGTCAGGTGCATTGGGCATGCTAAATTCTCTCTCTGTGTACCCGAACAGGTGCTGGAGCATGATGACTAGCGGATGTCCACAGTAACTTTGTTACAGTGTGAACGTAAGCCTTCTTGTGAGTAATAAATAAACCACTTTATTTTATATTTATTCAGTTCCATTTTAAAGGTATCCAGCAAAATTCTGTTTTTCTTCAGGCACTTGTTCTATATATCTACCACTCAGCAGGGAAGAAGAATGTTTCTAATTTTTAGTCTTGCTCGGGGCTTGGTAATATTGTAGTTACATTCTTTCCCTTGATTTCTCTGTGCACAATTTAAATTAAATATATATCTTACATTCTGCCTCTCAGACTTCTAAAAACTGGAATAATGTCCACTCTCAATCATTTTCCATTAATGACAAGTTCAATTCCACTGCACTGAGCCCTCACCAGTGCCAGAAATAATTACTGGGCAATTCTCAAACTCTTCCTCACACACATCTCAGAAGCAGAAATGACAGAAGTCTTAGCAATTGTTTGTTTGCTGTCAATCAGGCTTCATCCCAGGATTCAAAAGTACACATGATCCCTCCAAATCCTGACCACAGTAATTGTGGGATCTGGGTTGATTTGGATATACAAATCAAGCGGATTGGAAAATTGATTTGATTTGATTTATTACTATTGTCACACGTATTTGCATACAGTGAAAAGCATTCTTTCTTGCGTGCTATACAGACAAAACATACCGTTCATTGGAATTAGGAGCAAAAGTAGGCAAATTCAGCCCTTTGAGCCTGCTCCGCAGAAAGACGACTTCTCCGGTTATAGAGAAGGAAAGAAGGTGCAGAATGTAGTGTTACAGTCATAGCTAGCATGTAGAGAAAGATCAACTTCATATAAGGCAGCAATAAAAGGTGGGTAATACAAGGTATAATTATTGAGATAAGGGAGATAAAGGAGATCAAAGCTCCTTTGATAGTATGATTTGTCCTTGTGTGCCAATAGCAGATCCATGTGAAAATCTATGATTATAACCTTGCCTTTTTGTAAGAGCACAAGAGAAGTCAGTCTGGAACAGAACCATCTGAAAGTAGCACAAGGCTGCGTGCCCCTCCCTCTTTTTCCACTAATGTGAACTCCATCTGCTTATATCACACTGAGCAATTCAGAAGAAAATTCAAACTCCAAAGCACTGTTTCCAGGAATAAACTCTCATGTAATGAACTACCTCTTCAGGAACAAAACTGAAGGACTTAATTAGTGAACACACTAGGGAGGTTCCTGCCCCAAGACTGATAATTCCTGCCCAAGATCAACAGACCTTTACATTTCCTCAGCAGGAGGGACTGGAAAATTTGCCCCACTATTTATTTCCCTTTTATCATTGAATCTTGATTTGGCCAAAAGTTAACCTCTTCTACTTTATAACTGATAATTTTGCACGCTTTGGTGTATGTGTTGTGATGGTTGGGGTGAGTGTTTACCGTTTTAAATAAAAATTATATTTTCAGCTGGGTGGTTTTGAAGACAACAAAAACTACCCCCTTTTCTGTTTAAACCCAAGGAAGTCAGCCTGAGTTCTTTGCAATCAGCATGAGAGCTTTCAAGGAAATGGATTGAATTGGCACATTCACCCTTATAAATTCAAAGAACCCTATTAAAATTAATCAGGGAGTGAGAAAAAAGGTCCTCACCTTCTTCACTGGGCCGTAACACTTTGGTTTAACCTTTATCCGTTACAGTCATCCTCATTTTCACTAAAAATGGACTGATTTTTATTTGGCAGTAAATGTGAGTTTTGACAATGGGTTTTTGTTCCCACTCTCGTCTCTGCTTGCAACTTTGCCATCTCTTCTCCTGCTACTCAGGAAGTTACAAGTGCAGGCAAATAAGATTATGGATTCCACATGATCGGGAGGGAGACACAGTCCACAGTGCCACTGGCATTGATAGGAGTAAGGGAGCAGGCAAAGTTCACCAAGGAGACTGGTTAGGTAGCAATTTAAGTTAAAAGCAACAACCAACTGAGAGGATGTTGGTAGGGGAAAGGGAAGGAGTAAAGAAAAAAGCTTGGTAACTACTTCAGGACACAGAAAGATCATTGCAGAATTCAGAAGTAACTGTGAGAATTAACCTAGATGATATACCAGATTTCTTTAAAATTCGTTCATGGGACATGGGCATTGCTGACTAGCCAGCATTATTGTCCATCCCTAGTTGCCCTTGGAGGGCAGTTGAGAGTCAACTACATTGATCTGGAGTCACATAGAAACCAGGCCGGATAAGGGCAACAAATTTCCTTCCCTAAAGGATATTAGTGAACCAGATGGGTTTTTCCTGACAATCATCAGTGGTTTTCATGGTCATCAATAGATTCTTAATTGCAGACATATTTTATTGAATTCTAATTCCACCATTTGCCACGGCGGAATTCGAACCCGGGTCCCCAGAACATTAGCTGCATTTCTGAATTAAGAGTCTAGTGATAATACCACTAGGCCATCTTACCTTCCCTAAATGCATCTGAATTACCTTTTACTCCATTTATTGAGAACATAGGAAGATATTAATGATGATAAAAAGCCATTTGGTCCACTGAAGTACAGAACATGAATTACGAATGAAATATTTATCTTTCCAAGAAGCAATACCTGTAGGCTGGACAAGGATAGCTGTTAATGATAGAAGCCACTAGCCCTCAATAAGGTGACTTGCCCGTCCTACTTGTTCACGAGGATGTGAGAATCACCATGCTAAGACCATATAGTAATACAAACTGCGAGTACCAATTCCAAAACTTTTAATTAAGTGAAGGAAATTTCATTTTGAGAAGCATAATGACAAAATCTTTAATTGCCTTTGATCTGGACACTAGGAGATGCAGATTTAATCATTCCTCTGTCATGAAGAACTGAAGTTGTGTTTTCATTGCATTAAGCAAGGGGCTATTATGCATTGAAGTCAGTTTTTGAGGGTTAAATTAGATTTGCAAATGCTTTGAGCATAAGCAGCAGTCAATTGACATCAACATGTCTAGGCAAGCAAAAAACTGCGCCGAGATTAGTTTGCATAAGGCTTATAACCTGAATTTACTGTTAGTTCCTTCATGGCGAAACACCAAATGAAGTCTAAAATTGGAACGATAAAGTTGGTATCTTGTAGCAATGAAGCAAGCCTGATTTATAGATAAAGCTGCCATTTTGTCTCAGGTCACAGATCTCATCAATCACGCAGCTCCTCTGTCACTTCTTTCTCTAACCAAATAGGAATAATTTATTACTACACAAGCGTGATGAAAATTATATTCTACTTGAATGGATATTCAATTTTAAAGTGATTTGCATAGAAAGCTGGAAGAAGCAAAAGTAAGGGCTGGCACAAATCAAAGTGTTGTTTACGGAGTGCCTGGGATAGCAGTGAACTCGCAATCTTTGGGACGGCAGATTGCTTATTCCTCCTTTCAAATTCACAAATTGACCGAATGTGAGGAAAAGGAGAGGACAGTGGCATGTCCTATTGGGCTGCCTGTCTAATCTGATGCTTGGCAGTGGTGCAGGAATCCACTTTGTATCATTTCTAGTCTCCACATGTAGTCAGAATTATCAGCTGGATAAAAGCAAAATTACTGCGGATGCTGCAATCTGAAACCAAAAGAGAAAATGCTGGAAAATCTCAGCAGGTCTGGCAGCATCTGTAATGAGAGAAAAGAGCTGACGTGTCGAGTCCAGATGATCCTTTGTCAAAGCTTTGACAAAGTGTCATCTAGACTCAACACGTCAGCTCTTTTCTCTCCTTACAGATGCTGCCAGACCTGCTGAGATTTTCCAGCATTTTCTCTTTTGGTTTCAGAATCAGCCACCGATTGTGAATGTCTAAGAGTTTGGTTGGTGCTGGGATTGTCCTCTGTTGGTGGAGAGGGCAAGATCATCAATAATTTAAGCCAGGGATTCTATTTATACTGCACGCAACATTTAAGTTTCTAACATTGGTTGTGAATGTTCCAAATTGATTTATTGGATTTTCTTCTGTTACAGTTTAGTGTCTTGTGGGACAATGTAAGGTTATTGGGATTTTTCTGTTTACACCAGCTTCACTTATCTGTTAGATGCAGGCTAAAACAGGGCAAATAAATCTCATATCAGGGCTCCATAGCAGAAAGGTGAACTGGAGCAGAGCGTTGTGTGTGTTAAAGGAGGACAAATTGATGGCAAGGTCCTGGATTTGTGTTGCTTTCTGTAGATTTACTGGGGACTTCAGCAGCTAAATGCGGCAGCCATCTATTCTCTTTGGTGAAGAAGATTTGAAAAATGTATCTACCCTCCTCGGAAGCTGTATTCCTGTTCTCCAGTCAGTTGATTTAGCACAGTTCAAACTCTACAGACTGTGGAGAATTGTTTTATGAACAACAAGCATTCCTGAAGGCAGCAGAAAGATGTTACATACTGCATCACACGTTAACTGAGAATAACCAGTATTGCCACAGTAGCTGAAGAAGCAGAACACTTTTTATTGGCTTCATGGAGACCTTACTATTGTACTGTCAGAGCTTTTTGCCTTCAATAGTGTTCCCAGTCAGTTTAAGTAGCTCTCATGTAGACTAATATCTTTCCCCGAGGAAACCATATTGTTGCAAAAATCTAGTTCATAATTCATAGACTTTAGAATACATCCGTTAGTTGCAGGAATTAAGTTTTAACTGTATAAAAATGAGGGCATCTGTTTGAGAAACTGAAAAGCAACCCTGAAGTAAATGAAATTCAAACAAACTTGGAGTTAATTACAGTTACAAGCTGTGTTTAACTGACAAGGTCAAATTAAACAATGACTGTCCCATTTCTGTATGGAGCCAGGGCAACTTATCTCCATTACAGAAGCTAAACACTTGCAATTTTGTGAAAGAGCAACATCGAACTCCATTAGAGTTAGAAATTATTCATATGGATTATAGACTCAAAGAGTAGTGTTGAAGACACAAAAGGTAATTTATATTTCTGTTTGACTCATCCCAAAGCAAGCCACATTGTCAGAGAGATAATGATGCATGGTGGAGCCTTGGCTAGAAGGTTTCTTTGTTTTAATTTATCGACATGTGTTCGCTGATAGAAGCAAACAGTTCAGTTTGGGAATCAGAGGTAATTGCAGATTTGCTGAGGTTTGGACTCCACCTCACTGGATTGAGAGATGTTGGTCAATTGGGCCTACGCTTCAAGCAGAAAAAATATAAACTTCATTAGTCACTACATGGAAGGCAGTTATAGTTCAATCTCAGTTTGGATCTTGGAAGGGAATAACAGCTGGGAGATTTGTTCTAACTTGCAGCTTGTCGAAGAAATCTGCCACGGTCCTCACAGGGTCTTGTGGCAGGAATTAGTCTCTTTAGCTTTGGAACAGCTGTGCAGAAACTGAGGAAACAGAGTGGGAAAAAAAGCAGTCTATGTTTGTCCAAAACCAGGACAAGGAGCTGAAGGATCCATTGTTGCAAAGCGTTTGAAGAAAATTGAAGAATCTCTTATCCAAAATAGTTAGAATACTAAAGAGAATTAAAATAAATTCAAAGGGGCTACGGCAAACCCTTGGATTGATCCTAGTAAAAGTCAAGAAACCTTCAAGATTTCATAAGATAAAGGGACTTGCAGGTGAGAATTAGAGAGTGTATTGTAGGGCGGATGTAAAAGGTAAAACTGATTTCGTAATAAACATATTTGTAAAATACAGTGTTAAGCTAACTTTGTTTCATTCTTTTTTATATGCAATAATATTTTTCTGTTTAAAAATGTGAAATTGTGAGGCGTCCTCCCATGAGTTGATTACAAGGTGTGAATGCTAACGGTCCTTAACAGGATTGTAATACGACTCACCAGTATTACATCAAGCTTAGCCAGTAACTTCTCCAAGCACATATATGCTCCTACTTTCAATCTAACAAATGCCATTTGGAATGGTTTGCAAACAGCTCTGAACTTTTCAAAAACACAAAATGCTGGAAAGTCTCAGCAGGTCTGACAGCATCTGTGGAGAGAGAACAGAGCCAGCATTTCGACATTGCATGACCCTTCATAAGCTGTCAAACCTTCTGAGATTTTGCAGCATTTCCTATTTTTGTTTCAGATTCCAGTGTCCACAGTAACTTGCTTTTATCCGAACTTTTTAAATTAAGCAGTTATCCTTAGTCACACATACAAAGTTTCCAACTAAATCCTGAATAATAGATATACCTTGCCAATCGGTTATTATGGCCAACAATTTATTACTGATTAATTATTTTAATGATTGCTGCTTTCAGTTAGATTATCTTCTTTTAATGACAGTGCCACATTTTGTTCAGAATTCTCTGGCCATTCATGGGATTTTCCCAGCGGTGTAGAGTAACATCAGTGGGAATTCCCATTGAGAGCAGTGGACCCAGGCAAACCCGCTGCTAGCAAACAACATGACACCTCACACTGGTGGGAAACACACAACTGGGAAGCTGGATAATCTCGCTCTAGCTGTTACTATTCTCCAAGACATCTTGAGATGTTAGTGTGTAAGTGCATAGAGTTAGAGACGCACCTGCCTAAAACTACCAGTGAAACCAAATACCTTCATTAAAGATTAGTCACCGAAACATAATCCACTTGTGTTGTGGGTTTTGATTGATTCCATAATAATCATGCACTTAAAAATAACGGACTTGAACATGAGCTATATCATTAAATCAATCAACAGGAAAACCATCTCTAATCCTTCTTCTGTATGAAGACTGGAGGTAGGACTATATTAGATTTCTCCCCACAGCTGGACAGAGAAAGACTTATAAAGTCATAGAGTCATTTGGCACAGAATAGTCCTTTCGGCCCATTGAGTCTGCACTAACAAAGCTACACTAAATCTGTACAAAATCCCATTTTTCAGCACTTGGCCCATTGCTTGCATGTTATGAAACTTTAAGTGCTCATCCATGTACTTTTTAAAAGTTGAGGCTTCTCGTCTCTACTATCCTTTCAGGCAAGACTCCCACCACCTTGTAGGTGAAAATACTTTTGCTCAGATCCCATCTAAGCTCTTGCCTCTCACCTTAAAATTATGCTCCCTTATTATAATCCCTCCAACTAAAGGGATCAACTCCACACTCCTCGTAATCTTATACACCTCATTCAGGTCCCCCTGAAGTCTTCTCTAAAGAAAATAACCTGAACCTATCCAGCCTCTTTTCATAACCCAACTGCCCAGACAACATCATAGAAACCTTACAATGCAGAAGGAGGTTGTTCGGCCCATCGAGTCTGCAGTGACAACAATCCCACCCTGGCCCTAACACTGTCAACCTCTATATTTATCCTGCAAATCCCTCTAACCTATGCAACACAGTTCACTAAGGGGCAACTTAGCATGACCAATCAACCTAACCCACACATCTTTGGACTGTGGGAGGAAACCAAAGCATCTGGAGGAAACCCACACAGACACAGGGAGAATGTGCACATTCTCCCCATGTCTGTGGGGATTTCCTCCGCGTACTCCGGTTTCTTCCTCCAGGCCAAAATATGTACTGGTTAGCCGCATTGGTCATGCTAAATTCTCCCTCAGTGTACCCGAAAAGATGCTGGAGTGTGGCAACTAGGGATCATAACAGTAACTTCTGAGAAAGTCGAATATAAATAAAGGGTTAACTCAGAGAATATTGTTTAGCATGACTTGACAGGGGTTAGAGACAATAGCATGACTTGAACAAAACAGAGGAATACGAAGAATGGAGTGTTCTAGAAAAAAAAGCTACAACCACAAGTAATTTAATGATGGATGTAATTGGATTCTGATAAAGGCCTATTGGGCAAACAAGGTAGGAAATCCATTGTATTGAAGAATGTGATTCGTTCTATACAGAATTGAATATACTCGTCTGATTCGATCTATGTAAAAGATGGTTGATGTGATTAGATCTGTACAGATTTGAATATACTCGTACAATCTGTATAAAAGATGGCTGTAACAGGACAACTGGGAGCAGATCCTTCAGATCATTCCCAATGGACATTGTAAGTACAAAATAAAGCAACATTGTGTGGATTTGACATGATGTAGGTTATTCTTTAAAAATTTCCTTTAACACTTCATTGTGGTGTTAATGTAAGCCTACTTGTGACCCTAATAAATAAACTTAAACTTGAGGGCAAGCTCAGTCATGATCTTACTGAATGACAAATCAGGCTTGAAGGCCAACATGGTCTACTCAGGCTCCTGTTTCTTATGTTCTAGAATCAGAGAAATCTGCATTATGACTCAAGAATGTGGATGGGAAATTTCATTGACCAATTGTACATTTCCTATAACAGCCCAAAGATTCAGTGAATCAAATAGCACGGAGTCATCGATTTTTGATAATGTAGTAAAATTAATTTCATTCTTACTTCCCATTTCCATACACATACAATTTAAAATAAAAAATGCAAATCCAAACCAGGAGAACGGAGACAATACATTTTCCTTCAAAAGTCTACAGATAATTTTAAAAATGGTGAAAAGATGAGTTAGATCATATTTAATACCTCTACAGGGAGCTGTAATGTTCCAGTGAAGCTCCATGCAAACTGGAGCATCTCATCTTCTGGCTAGACATGTTACAGCCTTCTGACCTCAATATCAAATTCAACAACGTCAACGAGATTAGCTCTACCCCACTCCGACCCCTTGGTTTGCATTTTATTTAATTTTTAATAATTCTCTACCTTTTATTTCTTTATTGCCTTTTTTTATTTTTCTTCCCCTCCCTCTTCCTGCCTATTTTATCCCCCTTTTCTTACCTTTTCTCCACCTTTGCTTCCCTTTATCCCCCGTTCTCTCAATTTTACCTCTCTCCCACCCATCTCCCCCCCCTTCCCCCATATCTTCATCTGGTCACAGCTTACCCGAATTTCAGCTGCTCTGCCATTTGGCCATTCACTCCTTCTATTCTCCCTATGGACTGCCATTTGCACCTCTTAGCCTTTCCCCTTGTTATTGTGGCTATGACTTATCTGGATAGACACATGAACAGACGGGAAATAGCGGTTGGTCTAGATGGGACAATATGATTGGCGCAATCTTGGAGGGCTGAAGGGCCTGTTCCTATATCGTACTGTTGTTTGTCCTTTGAATACTCATCTTTCATTCCCTCACCGAAAAGAATAAATACCTTCCACTTTCTATGTCTTATAGCTTTGACAAAGAGTAATCTGGACTGGAAATGTCAGCTCTTTTCTCTCCTTCCAGATGCTGCCAGACCTGCTGAGATTTTCCAGCATTTCCTCTTTTGTGTTTAATACTTGCCTGATTATATCAAAATCTCAGTCTAACCGTATGGTTTGATCATTTACAGAAACTATTTAAGATTGCGCTCTGATGGTTGAAGGCATCAGCTTTGATACAATCAATCTGAATTTATAACACAAGCTCCCCGATCTAATATAAAACGCAGCGTTTAATATTTGTCAGAGAAACTTAACAGACACCACGGTTTCCCAACAGCCCATGGTGTCAAATAACAAGATGTCACACAGTAACACCACCCTGTATGGACTGCGAGGTCCACGCAGAGGGGCAAAACATGTACCTTACATTGGCCAACACAGGGACGCTGAACACAAAGATATTTGTATCATCATAAACAGGCAGAGAGCTGCTGCAGACAGGACATTTAATTGATTCCAAGCCTTGGCATCTGGCATTGTTACCAAGCATGGCAGAAGAATGTCAAAGTTTCCCACAGTTAATGTGAACACTGGTTAATAAAGGGCATGGTGTGGAGATGCCAGCTTTGGACTGGGGTAAGCACAGTAAGAAGTCTCACAACACCAGGTTAAAGTCCAACAGATTTATTTGGTAGCACGAGCCACAAGCTTTCAGAGCGCTGCTCCTTCCTCAGCTGAGTGGGAGTTCTGTTTACAAACAGGACATATAAACTACAATCAGGGCATGTAACTACACTCCAACCATTATTTTGTACATTGAATTTGTATCTATATATGCCGCGTTTGTGAACGGAACTCCCGCTCACCTGATGAAGGGGCAGTGCTCCGAAAGCTAGTGGCTTGTACTACCAAATAAACCTGTTGGACTTTAATCTAGTGTTGTGAGACTTCTTACCTTAATAAAGGGCAAGCAGACAGAGCCCATCAGTAATGTCACTGACCTAACCAGAAAACAAGGAGCCATCAATAAAGAAAAAACAGCACAAATGCTGCAAACTGGGGAAAAGGACAGCAATCAGAAGCTCATCTCAATCAAACAAAAACTTGTGACTAAGCGACAGTGGTCAGCAAAAGGCGTTCCAGCAAACTCAAATGAGGCAGTGAGATTAGACTGACAAAGAACATCAAACACAAAGTTGCAACCAGCAAGTCGGGAAGCTTTGAGCCCACAGAACAATCTCCCACAATGCACTATTTGGTTTCTGATGATCAAATATAAAAATCAACAATCCAAAAAACACACTCCGAGTGTTACTTTTCCAATGGGCATTTGACATAGTCCATGCGCCTCACTGGAAAAGCTCTGAGCAATAATAAAAATTAATTTTACAGTTAGTAAATGGCCAAAGTTATTGTTCTCTATTAAAAGCTTTTTACATCACAAATACCTGGGGTATGATTCTCCCATCCAGCTGCGCTGCTTAAAAATAAAAGTAAATTACTGCGGATGCTGGAATCTGAAACCAAAAGGGAAAATGCTGGAAAATCTCAGCAGGTCTGGCAGCATTTGTAAGGAGAGAAAAGAGCTGATGTTTCGAATCCAGACAACCCCTTGTCAAAGGCTCGCTATGCTGCTTTTTCAGTGTAGCAGGCCAGGATACTCGAGTGGAGGCAGTTTCGCAGGCTCCCCGCTAGGCACCATACCCTCTGCACATCTCCCAGCGCCGGATTTCTGGCACCATCAGCTCCCTGCTGGAAATCAGCACGGAACTGCATAATATATTCAGCAGCTCATTTTAATATAATTTAAATGCTATTAGCATGCCAGGACTGAAACCTTCGGGCCCATGAGCCTCCCCACCCCACCCCTGCCAGGAATGGTTCACTCCGCTGGGGTTTACTATAGCTCCCTACTTGCGGGGAGTTGGTGGCCCGACCCTGCTGGAGTAAAAGGGGACAATTGAGGTTCCCCAGACTATCAGGTGCCAGGAGTATCCCCTGGGTACTGCCACCTTGGCTGTGCCAGCCTAGGCCCATGGCACTGCCCAAGCAGCAAAGAGCTGCCCAGGCAGCATCTTGGCACTGCCCATTGGACATAGGGCAATGCCAAGGGGGCATGGTTTAATGGGGCAGGGCCTGATCAAGGTAGGGCCTCTGGGACACAATCAGTGGGGGGCGGGTGGTCTCAATACCAGGAAGGGAGGTCAGTGATCAGGGCTGGTCATTGGGTGGGATGGTAGCCTGTTTGGGGTTCGGGGCTGTGGGGGTGGAGGGTTAGTGTGGGGGAGATCGAGGTGGGCCAGCAATGGGGTAGTTGGGACTGGCTCGGCCGGGCCACATCCGGTCAGCCAGCAATCAGGCCATGAGGAGTGCGGGGTAGCACAGCCGGCGATGCAGGGGTTGTGGAGCTGGCCTGGCTACTGCAGATGCACCAATCTTGGCGCTGGCAGAGCGACACGCACACAGTGGCCCGCTCAACGCTGCCGCCAACCTCCCCAGCAGGGATGAGCCTTGCCCACTAATTTTCAGTGTGAGTCACACGAGGGAATTCTGCGACGTACAGAGTGTGAGAGATTCACTTTGAAAATCCCACTGAAAAAACCAACAGGATACACTCCAGTTGTTTCACAAATTTGACACTTGGAATTTTTTTGGGAGAATGGTCCTCCTTATCTTAGATAGACGCTCAGAGTTGAGAATGACGTGTATCCATTCCAGTTTAATTGGTTTTCAATATACGGTCTGCATACTCTGCTACATGTGGGGCAGGTGATGCTTGATGGATCGTGTAGATTAGATTTTTGGGGGTTTGTGTAGGCTCTTCATTGCTGTCTTCATCCCTTGTGTGTTTGTGAAAAGGTCTCAATGTATTTGATGCCTTCTGTAATATGCCTTTAGGGATATCTGCATGATATCACTGGAAGGGTAAAGGGACATGTGATCCAGTCTTAGTTTCATTTTTGCTTTAAGCAGAGCACAAGCACAGCTCTAATGTCAAGTTTTATACCCACATATAATTGTTCTCATGTGTCTAGTCTTAATAAATGAACTACAATGTATTTACCCAATCCCTTACGTGCGATAGTTACCTTGTGTCTTGTACAGTAAATAAGCTCAAAGCATTATGTCATTCTAAATACAAGACATGGTGATTAGTGCTGCCAAGATTACACACAGGTATGACACAGTGAGCAGTCTTGGATTGTGCTCTGTGATATGAGAAGATCCTCGGTGTTGTTTGTCAGACTGTGAACAAGTCTCAGCGTCAGACAATGTTGAAAAAGCAGGCTGGTGACTGTGAAGAAAAGCTTTGGAGACACAGCACCGAGCTAGTGCTCAAATAAAGAGTCGGTGAGTAGACAGGTACCTTGTGGTGAGATTACAGCACATAGCCTGCCACATCAGATAACTCCAGTAGGTTTGTCAAATATGATTTCCTTTTGATAAATTGAATGAGGAATGTTATCTTTATGGTATGCATGGTATCAGAAAGAGCCATGAAGATGAGAAAAAATAGTTTTCACATGTTTTATTGATTGTGGTAAGGCTTCTGATAAGGTGAAGCATGAAGAACTGATGAGCATGTAGAGTCTCTTGAACTTGAAGGCGAAAATCTGAGAGAGATAAGGAATCTTTATTTTGAACAAGCTGCAGATGTAAAAGTTGAGAATGATCCAAGTGATGTTATGAAGATTAAAAGAGGGGTGAGACAGAGACGCGTTTTCTCTCCTCATTTAATCAATTTGTGCAATGAAAATATTCCAGGAGAGATTGAAGACCTTGCTGGATTATTAGTTACAACCTGAATAACATAAGGGACGCCAATGACACCGTTCTTCTTGCTGACTCTGAAGGGAAACCAAAAACAGAGTTTGGATAGAATAGTGAGAGAAAGAGAGAAGAAAGGGCTGAGCATAAACTGTAAAAAAGCAACATGTCCGGTAGTGTCCAAAAAGGAAATCATGCCAGGATGTAATTTTCTACAAGTCAATCCCTCTGGCAGCTGAAGTGAACCAAATAATTTTGATATCAATGTTTTTTGATTAACAATGCTATCTGTATATTGTGCTAATCATTCGGCAGTTCCTTAAGGAAAAGGCAATGGACCATACAGTGGATTAGTAGCACAGCTGCCAAGAGGAGAGAAGATAAGGCATATATGAAGAAGTAATGGTCAGGGCCACTATAGATGAATTTTAAAAGCACATTTACCAAAGAACACTTCGCAATGACCTTGTAAGTTACCCCCACATGGAATGGCAGGAGTAAGCAACGGATGAATTTAAGGGGAAGTTGGGTATGAGTGCAGATGGGATGGAAGGATACATTGTCAGGGTTAGATAAAGTGGGGTGCAAGGAGGCGCATATGCAGCATAAACACTGGCGTGAAACATTTGGGCAGACTCAGTTGTTTCCGTGCGCTATGTAATTCTGTGTAACAACTGACATGTATGGGCTGGCAATCAGCATAGGCTGTATATAGGTTCAATCCTAGGCACAGTCAAATGAAAACTGAAGGAAATGAGTGCAGAAAGATCAAAAGAAAGACAAATCAATACCCTCAAGTGGAAACAAGTGAACAAAACTAACAGGGGTTGATTTTCCCCCTTCAGGGCTGGAGATGGGGAACTTTGCCCAATGTCTATGCAGATGATAAAATTGTGGATGGAATGTGTAAAATTCCTTTAGGTTGATAATGATTAGAATCACGGAAAGAAAATGGCAGAGTGATACATGAGACAATGGACGTATGGCTACCTCGATACAATTAAATGAAAAACCAACATTCATTTTAATTGCTAATCTGAACAATACAAAAATAAATACTAGAATCAATATGTAATAACTCCCATGAGGTCCATGGGGAAGCACTGATTAATCTCCTTGTGGGCCTTATTGAGTATGAGTTCCCCTGGTAACAGGCAATGGCCTGCCCAGCTGGAACAGGAGTGGGCCTACTGAACTGTCGGGCCAGGGAAGGGATTAGTGTGTGTATACCTTAATATTTGTTTAACTTTACATTCTGCAATAAACTATGTTCCCTTCTTATCAAGCTTGCTAAATCATTACACCATAGAAACCCTACAGTGCAGAAGGTGGCCATTTGGCCCATCAGGTCTGTGCCAATTCTCCAAAAGAACACTCTACCAAGCCCCCTACCCTATCCCCTTAACCTTGCACATTGACCATGGCCAATCCACCTAACCAGCACATCTTTTGGACTGTGGGAGGAATCCAGAGCACGCAGAGGAAACCCACGCAGGCACAGGGAGAATGTGCAGACTCCACACAGACAGTCGCTCAAGGCCAGAATCGAACCCGGGTCCCTAGCACTATGAGACAGCAGCGCTAACCACTGTGCCGCCCAGTAAATATATCATTAATAAACAATAAAACCATTTAAAGGCACCACAGCTGTCTATGAGGGCTCCATAAAATTGTTATTGACCCTGTTTAAATATTTATATATTAGCTGTGATCCTGTCAGTTCAATATGATCCTAATCATAATTCCTATAAAACTTAATAAGCTTCTAAATGATTCAGAAAACAAAGTATTCTTTTAAAAAATACATTGACAAATACTGGAAAGTAATGTTGGTATAATTTGCAGGGAAATGTATCTAATCAGAATATTCTGTCTATTAAGTACCAAGTGTAAAGGAGTTCAACCACTTCATTCTCTACACACATCGTGGCTTCTAGATGAGTGGGGAATGCTGTGATAAGCACATCACTGCAGTCCTTCATTTTTTTACCTGTCTATTGAAGCAACACCCATTTTTTGCCTGAAAGGCAGATGTTGAAATTGCTCATCAGGGTAAATATTTTCAATGCAAACCATGAATGATTTGATCTCTCGGGCTGCAATGAATTGTGACAGCGACATGAAACTCCGCGCGAGTTATATATTCATAGTGCCATTTATCCAAGGAAAATGATATGTAGATTCACTTGATGGTTTACATTCGAACAGCTGTCTTTTCAAGGGAAGAGCTTCTCAAGTTCAGGCTAATGCTTTCCAAATCAAAACAGATACACAAGTTGAAGACCATTTATCTACAGGCTTCTGAATACTTTTAAGTGTCATTATGATGATCACTTTGTTTCCATTTCACTGCATTCACGACATGTTTTGCAAAAAACCCAGGAACAATCTGGGAAATGGACATAATAGATACCGAACACAGAGTCAAATGATTCACTGTATTATAGACAACCTTAAACCCTTTAACTCAGGGCAAATGGTCACTATAGGGCCAGCCAGGCAATTGCTAAGATTTGATTTGATTTATTCTTGTCACATGCATTGGGATACAGTCAGAAGTATTGTTTCTTGCACGCGACACAGACAAAATATACCGTTCATAAAGTACATAGGGGAGAAGGAAAGGAGAGGGTGCAGAACGTAGTGTTATAGTCACAGAGTATAGAACAAGAGTACAAGGTAAAATTAGAGAGTATGCTGGGGACAGCTCACAAGAAGTCGCTGCATTCTGGCGCCATCTTGAATTGTCCCATTGTGGCCAACATGGGACTCAGGCCATTTTAACTCCTGGTTATTATTACCAGTCCCAAGCCATTGAGAATGGTAGACAGGTCAGGGCAACTATGGAGGGGAGATATCATTGTGGACTGATGGTAGGTGGATGCGTCCTGAGTGTGATTGGCATCAGGAGAGGGGAGGGGCAAACCCAGGGCAGGAGAAGCTCAAAGTTTCCTTGTGAAACTCAAAGAAGTATGCATCCGCTGAAAGCTACATATATACATATTTTTTAAATCATACCTTTCTAATCTTCTGGGCTTGTTGCACCTTGGTAGCCAGTGCTCTTTATCGGGGTTGTACCAAGTGCCAAACACACAGCACCAAATAAAAATAGTGTCATAGTTTGTCTGATGCCATGAGACCTCAACCGTTGCCATGACGTCCTGGCCTGCTTCTACATTGGCCTAACATACCATCCAAAATTGACCTGTTAAAATGGCATGTTGTGGCATTTTACGTAGCTCACTGTTCTGACTACTCCCCTTCTTCCAAACGATCCTCAGTAGCCAGGATAATTTCCATGTGTCCCTGATACTGACTTCCTGTTTCCTGAAAACTTCTTCCACCAACTGGCTGGGTACTGGAATTGATCAGGTGTGGATGAGAGACGTAAAGCTCCAGGTAAATGAGACCTGGCCTTTAAATTCACCAAACCCGAAAATCTTCAGTATGGTCAATTTGTATGAAGAGAAAATGGAGAAAATATTAATCTTGAGGGCACTCTGACAGTTAAATGTGTTGGGCAGTAGCACAATACAGATAATAGTGAATTAACAGCTGGTTTTAAACTTCATCCAACTTTTCCTATTGACCTCAAAGGAAGATGGAATCGGGTATGGTGTCAAACAGGGTTCAATAATCACATGCCCATTTAGTGGGCTGGCACAGTAGCATAGTGATTAGCATTGCTGCCTCACAGCGCCAGGGACCTAGGTTCAATTCCCGGCTGGGGTCACTGTCTGTGTGGAGTTTGCACGTTCTCCCCATGTCTGTGTGGGTTTCCTCCGGGTGCTCTGGTTTCCTCCCACAGTCATGATGTGGGTATGCCGGCGTTGGACTGGCGTAAACACAGTAAAAAGTCTGACAACACCAGGTTTTAGTCCAACCTATTTATTTGATAATATACTCACAAGCTTTCGAGGGGACTGCAGTCAGACTTTTTACTGTGTTCCTCCCACAGTCCATAAGGCGAGCTGGTTAGGTGCATTGGCCATGCTAAATTCTCCCTCAACATAGCTGAACCGGAGTGTGGCGACTGGGCTGGTTTTCACAGTAACCCCATTGCGGTGTTAATGTATGCTGGAGCATGGCACTAATAAAAAAAAAACTAAATATTTTTGAAAGCTGTCAGATGGTCAGTAATTGACTGTTTTTGATTTTGATTTGATTTATTGTCACATGTATTATTATAGTGAAAAGTATTGTTACTTGTGCACTATACAGACAAAGCATACCATTCATTGAGAATGAAAAGACAGAGTGCAGAATGTAATGTTACAGTCATAGCCAGGGTATAGAGAAAGACCAACTTAATAGGATATTGGTCCATTCAAAAATCTGATGATAGCAGGGAAGAAGCTGTTCTTGAGTCAATCGGTAAGGGACCTCAGACTTTTGTATCTTCTTCCCGAAGGAAGAAGGTTTGAAGGAAGAAATGTGGCGGCTAGGGGAATTTCACAGTAATTTCATTGCAGTGTTAATGTAAGACTACTGGTGACACTAATAAATAAGCTTGAAACTTAGCATTTCTGCTCAAGAAAAACCTGGCCACCCTCACCTCCCCCCACCCGCACCCCCAGCCCCCACCATCTTTTACTTGTGATTCATAAATAACTTCAAAAAAATCAAATCAAATTAAACTGAGGTAATCTCAGATTTGTTCTCCTGAAGCTTTAACAAATTGAAGCCCAGGATTCAAAGCAGTTTTGGAGGTGATATATTCAAATTGATATGCATATCAATTGAACCCAGTTGTGTGAAACCTTGGAATTCATGCATTACATTACAGCTTCATTGCAAAGGAAAAGAGACTAACTGTGAACGCTTCACAATTCACAAGCAACAATGAGGATTCAGCCTGTAGAGATTGATGCTTTGAGGCCCACTTGAATAAATGCGCGCCGCAGATAGAAAGAATTAAAGCTTGGTTCCTTTTTTAAGATTAGTTTCAGATCAAAAGGTAAGCATTCCGTCCTCGCAATTGCTTTGCCTTTATTAATATTTATAAACTTAGTGCCTTTGCTCAGTCTACAGGGTGACTAAATTGCTAATTAAATTTATCTAATTAAATTTACGCTCCCTTGGAGAAGCCCGAGTTAAATAACATTGTTTCTGTGTTCTACATCTACGGTTTACTTTCAAGTTATTGATTGTACATTAGCCGTTCCTTGAAATACTCAGAATGATGGTTTCCAAATTACACAAGTGGAAACGTAACCTTGCTTTAAATCTTCAAGGTTAAGTGTGAGCTGAGGATTCTTTATAAATATAATGGAATACACAGGCGTAAAATATGCAAAGTAATTTTTCAGAGAAGAAATTCTAACCCCAGGTTATTTGCTAAGATTGCACAGCGTTGAGATGTGTGGAGCAATGTTCCTTAGAATCAAAATATTTGCCAACAGAAATGACTGAGGAGGTTACTGAAGGCAGCGCGGTCACTGGGAAACTTGGCTCCTGACCACCTATTTCTTTGGCACCGTGAGTGCCACTTTGTCTCCAAGATGGCATCCACAACTGAATACTTCTCATGGCAGCCACACCAGACATTAACAGAAAATGCTGGCAAAACTCAGCAGGTCTGACAGCATCTGCGGTGGGGGAATAGAGCCAACACTTCGAGTCTGGATGACCTTTGGTCAGAACCACATTCTTCAGGTTGCTCTTTGACACTCTGTCCCTTTGTTCGCGATCGATCTGGGTAGCGGAGGTGTGGGTGGATAAGGGGAACAGTTATGTTGTGGAGGTGGGGCAATGTCTGTAGGAGCCATCGCTCCTGGGCTGCTTTACCCGCTTTTTGTGACCCAGGAGCGATGTGACAGGGGAATGTTTTTCAAATTTTTTTTCACTGTGCATTCGCAGTTCAAAACTCCGATTGGAGAAGCAAAGTTTCGGGTCCGATAAGCCCCACCCACAGCACGATTCAGACTTGCAATTTTTTTTCAGGTTAAGTGCGTATGGGGGCACCTGAGAACAGGTCTCCAAGTCAGATCTGAATTGCGCCCAGATTCAGCACTTAGAATCAAAATGGTAAAATTACTCCCTGATTGTCTCAAAATGTATAAGTTAGGGGAATGAGTGAGGTAAATATGTGGTGTTGCAGGAATAGGGTCTGAGTAATGTGCTCTATCGAAGAGTCAGTACAGACCCGATGGAGCGAATGACCTCCTATGACTTCCAACCACCAAAACCATCTTTCTTTGTGCCAGACATGACTCCAACCAGCAGGCAGTTTTCCCCCTGATTCCCAATGATTTCAGTTTTGCTAGGGCTCCTTGACAGCACAGTCAGTCAAATGCTGCCTTGGTATCAAGGGCTGTCGCTCTCACCTCATTTCTTGAGTGCAGCTTTTCTGTTGATGTTTGGACCATGGCTTTAATGAGCTCAGGAGCAAAGTGGCTCAGTGAGCAGGTTATTGTGAGTGAGTGCCATGAGAAAGCACTGTCAAAGATACCTCCTATCACTGTGCTGGTGATTGAGGGTAGACTAATGGAGCACTAACTGGCTGCATTGGGTTTGTCCTGTTTTCTGTGGACAATCCATCCGTGTCATTGAAATCCATCGTCACTGAAATCATTCTTGCAAAGCTTGCCTGCACCCTTGCTAAAGGCAAGGGACGAAGAGGAGGAGGACTCTCAGCCGAGATTCTCTGAATGATTTCCTGGACATAGACTGGCACGTAACAGACTTGGTAGCAAAGCTGAAGCTCATTGGATGAAAGGCGCAGTGTTAATAAAAAATTATTTGCAAGACAAATGGCAGAAATTATGAACAATTTTTTTTTGGATTGAAGGGAGTATTAATGCTCCCAAGAATTAGTGTTAGACCACCTTTCTTTTGATATCCTTTATCCAAAATGACATTCTGCCTACTTCACAAATGAATGACCTGGTCTATGAATTTCAGTGCTGGTGGGATGCCAGGTATAAAGGCCACACATCCCAACAACTGGTGGATAGTTTCAAACAGCAACTATTTGCAACAGGCAAGTTATTGACTGTACTCAACCAGCCCTTGCTTGCAAAGCTCAAATCATTGGATGTTGTCCTGCGATTGGACAACGCTTATTAAACAATCCTGACCGTACTAAAAATTACACAAACAACCAATTTAAGTTTATCAGCTAGTCTACTTAAACATGCTAGAAGCTACGTATATTCACAGTTAGGCCCCGCTCAAATCTGTGGCATTGTTCAGCGTAGAGAAAAGTACGTAATTCAGATCTGACTTGGTGACCTGTTCTCAGGTGACCCCATACGCACTTAGCCTGAAAAAAAATTGCAAGTCTGAATCGTGCTGTGGGTGGGGCTTATCGGACCCAAAACTTTGCTTCTCCAATCGGAGTTTTGATCTGTGAATGCGCAGTGAAAAAAAATTTGAAAAACCATTAACTTGCACCGCTGCCTTCTGTTTCAGTCGATAATAACTTTACTCAGCTTGTTTACGATGAAGGCATACATCCAACTAATGATCCTTCCTATTCAGCTTCCGGTTAAGAAAAGAATACAGCGCACTTTAAATTGTTCAATCATCCACAGTGTCCCGCTGCCCCTGCCTGAAAGAGAAATCAGAATGGTTTCCAGCTGCACTCACTGAAGGACATCTGCATCTCTAATGCAATAGGCACAATCAGTTTTGACACTGGGCTGCTGCTGTCAGGTGAATTAGGTGCTGGGTGAAACAGAGAATGCTGATTAATGTCGGTCACCAGGGACTGAAGGTATTATTGACACAACTGATATTGTGCGTATTTGGGTTTGCTTGACATATTTCTCCTATATTTTACTGGAAAAAACAATTGATCAGATTTGTTCCGTTTATGAAAAATTCTGAAGCCTGCAGTACAGTGCTTTGAAGGGAACTTCTCTTCTTGATTGCAGGAGAATCACGTGTAGAACGAACATGCCTTTTCTTTTCGAAGGACCACGTTTATTTATTTTTAAATCAACAGCACACACAACTATCAAACAGCATGGCATGAATTCACTATAAATACATTTGCCATTTTGTGAATCTCTTTGATGTGATTTGATTTATTATTGTCACGTGTTGGGATACAGCAAAAAGTATTGTTTCTTACACACTATACAAAGCATACCGTTCATAGAGTACATAGGGAGAAGAAAAGGACAGAGTGCAGAATGTAAGTGTTACAGTCATAGCTAGGGTGCAAAGAAAGATCGGCTTAATATATGGAAGGTCCATTCAAAAAGCTGATGGCAGCAGGGAAGAAGCTAAGATACATACTATCTACGATAGAAAGGATGCTTTCTGTGGTTCATCTGTAAAAATTGGTGAGAGTCATAAAAGACATGCCGAATTTCCTTAGCCTCCTGACAAAGTATAGGTATTGGTGGGCTTTCTTAACTATAGCGTCAGCATGGAGGGACCAGGATAGGTTGTTGGTGATCTCGACACCTCGAAACTTGAAGCTCTCAACCATTCATCATTTCTTTCCCATTGATGTAGACAGAGGCATAATCTCCATTATGCTTCCTGAAGTCAATGACTATCTCCTTCATTTTGTTGACATCGAAGGGGAGGCTATTGTCATCGCACCGTTTCACCAGATTCTCTGTCTCATTCTTGGGCTCCATCTCACCATTGTTTGTGATCCAACCCACTATGGTGGTGTCAGCAACAAACTTGAAAATGAAGTTGGAGGGAAATTTGGCCACACAGTCATAAGTGTATAAGGAGTATAATAAGGAGCTGAGGACACAGGCTTGCAGAACACCAGTGTTGAGGATAATTGTAGAGGAGGTGTTGTTGCCTTTCCTTACTGATTGCGGTCTGTGGGTTATGAAGTCTAGGATCCAGTTGCAGAGGGAGGAGCCAGGTCCTGGGTCACAGAGTTTGGAGATGAGTTTTGTTGGGAAAGCGGTGTTGAAGGTTGAGCTGTAGTCAATAAATAGGAGTCTGACATGAATGTCCTTGTTATCCAGGCAACTCCTGCCCACATTGCTAATGGTGCGATCAGCAAAATGATGCCACACAAGCTACCACCTTCAATGTTGGACATGCCAGCAAAAGGTGCGTCAACTCTATTCTTGCTGTTAGGAGTGACAATCCTGCAGCAGACATAAGATTTCCATCCTCATTTCAGGAATAGCAGCCTTTCGTCCCATCTGTTTCTGAAATGTCAGAGTTTCAGTTACAATCCCTATTGTGCTGTCTATGTTATCCAAAGAGGAAGTATAGTAATCATAGTTGACCATTATGCATTGCAGAGGGATACTGTATTGGGCGGCAGACTAGATTGCACATTGGGCATGACTTGATGCACTTTTCTGCAACAGTGCCTCATAAGGTCTAATATGTTAATTGTTATGAAAGTAGAGGCTTCAAAGAAACAAGCCGAAGATCTCACAGCTCGTACATTATCTATTACAGAAAATTTCAGTTTGCCAACAGGGGATTTTCTTTTTCTCTAATTGATTTAGTTTGGGAGAAGTTAAGAACCACAAAGCGTATGTGCTGTTGGTCCCCAAACATTAGAGCATGCATTGGATACAGGGGTAAGGAATTCTGCTGCTTCACTCCTGGGGAGGGCTCATCACAAACTGTACTATTCCAGCCATCCACCTTTTGTGGCAAATGGGGTTGGGTTTTGTGGATGGGCGAGGCTTCTGTTGGGAGGTCTTCCTGGGGCAGGTTTTGGGAGGTGGTGGGAGAAGTGGTCTCTATCTTTATTTTTTTTAAAATCAGAGCACCCTCTAAAATCTCTGGGAATCAGAGGTTCAAATCCCACCATGGAAACTGGTGGATTGCAAATAATAAATCTGAAACATAAAACTAGTCTCCAGAATGGAGACTGAAACTATAAGATGGCTCGTTCGAATAGAAGACACAGCAATATGGTTGTCTGAACTGCTTGAAGTCTAATCTGTTCAAGGACAAGTTAGGGAGGAGTAACAATGCTCCCACCTCAATTAAAACCTGTAGGAATAGATATTTGACTGGGATAGATTTCAGTCCAGTATTTGTGTCTCATATTATCATAAAACTAAGTTGCTAGTCCGCCAATGTGATGTGTGGGACTCACCCTGTAACCTTTTCTTCTCAACGTCTCTAAAAATATGGTGGAGGAAGTTGGCAGCTTCCATGCCATTTTCCCTGCCCACTGCACCACTCTGCCTAAATGTGAGAAAATTCTGCCCAAAATTACCTCACTGATTTTGCATTCAAAGATCAAAAACAATTACTTTTGCATGAGGTTTGCTGATTTAGTGTGTTATTTGCATTGGTAAAACAGAGCACAGGTGTCCATGGATCTGTTAGAAAGGTGACCCTTATCACTGACTCTCAACAGCAGCTAGGGATGGTCAATAAATGCTGGCCAGCCAGCGATGCCCATGACCCACGAATGGATGAAAACAAATGAGAGTATTGCTGAAAAAAAATACCATTTGTTGCCAAAGCTTTTCACCTTGTACTCATCAGGGAGATCGCAAGAAGACAATGGATTGTCCTGATAAGTGCTAGATGAAAGGTTTCAACAAAGTTGGCAGGATTTTACGGCCTCGCATGAGCAAGAGCAGAGATTCCCGCCCGATGCCAACAGAGATTTCTGTTGACGGACCCTCGCCCTTTCTGATTCTGTGGCGGTAATGTTCCAGCCACTGTCTTTTTTCAGCAATACTCAAGTTCTGTACTACCACATGATTATTCGTAAAAACCTGTCTTGTGCAGTGGTACAAAATGGTAATATTGGGTCGGCTGTTCCTACCTAGTGCCTGAAATTCATTTCCATTGCAGTCAATGGAATTAAAATTCTGCCCATGTTTGGATACATCTGGCATTGTTCATTCTGTGTCACCACCTGGGACAAATTTCTACCTTCTACCTCGAGCTTTGACAAAGGGGAATCTGGACTTGAAACGTCAGCTCTTTTCTCTCTTTACAGACACTGCCAGATCTGCCGAGATCTTCCAGCATTTTCTCTTTGGTTTCTAACTTATATTCCTCATGATGCATTGATAGACTATCCTCCTCGCTTTCTCGCTTCTCATGAAAAGGTTGATGTGAGTGCTGAGCAATTATTCAACTTTAGGCTTCACTAAACGCTTTGTAATAAGAACAGCGGCCGAAGAAAAAAATGATTGAAAGATCCAGTGATGAGATTATTACATACAGTTCATGTGTTATTATGATCATTAAATCTTTTATAGTTGCCACATAACAAAACACTGAATGAGAATGCAGCTCATCAGCTCTGCAATAAAAGTAGCACATTATTTCTGTGGAAGAGAAGCTAAACATTTCAGGTTTCTTCTGCAACTTTTTTATTACTTGTCAGCAAAGTACAAAAAAAACAATTACTGGAAGGACTTTGAAATCAGTTCCATGGGAGAAGTTGGTAGGAGTTTATATTATTTGGAGTGGGACCAAATCAAATCAACTGCTGTCAAAAGGTTAAAACAAATATAAAGTTTACAGAAGAGACAAAAGCCATCCAGCTGATTGGAATTCTGTCATTGCTTCACCAAGGCATTCTTCCAAAATGCAAAGCGTTCGATCATCCAACTGTGAAACTTTGCCTCCCCACTTTTTAGCATCTTTGCGACCTTTTCAAATTTGATAGCCACTGTCACTGACTCATCAAGCAGATGAACAGTTCTTTTCACCACCAAAAGAATCTTTCATAATTCTAAAAAAACCTATGCTAAACCTCTTTTTAATCCACTCTGTTCTAATGGAAACAGTCCCAGTCTTGTGCTGGTGAATCTTCTGATAGAGTCATAGAGGTTTACAGCATGGAAACAGGCCCTTCAACCCAACTTGTTCATGCCGTCCTTTTTTTTAAACCACTAAGCTAGTCCCAATTGCCTGCATTTGGCCCATATCCCTCTGTACCATCTGACCCATGTAACTGCTTTTTAAAAGACAAAATTGTACCCGTCTCTACTATTACCTCTGGCAGCTCATTCAAGACAGTCATCACCCTCTGAGTGAAAAAGTTGCCCCTCTGGAATCTTTTGTATCTCTCCCCTCCCACCGTAAACCTCTGCCACTGAGCTATGTTATCACCCCAACTGGAGGGCGGTGGGCAACAGCTGAAAGCCACCATCCATCTGGCTCCCCAGAACCCACTTGCTAGTCGTCCCCCTCCCTGTGACACTGCCCTCCCCGCTGCCATGTCTCATTAACCCTGTTGCAGGGATCCACGGGTGGGGTTACAGTGCATTACCTGCAGTTTGCACAGTAGGGAACCTGTTGTGGGGGTCTCCCGGGGTTGGGGGGGGAGGGGGGGGGGATGGGTGGGTGGGGAGGGAGAAAATATAAGTGCCAGCTCAGATTGTGGAGGGATGGGAGAGAAAGGGCCGATGATTGGGGTGGAGGGGGGAAGAAGGGACTGCTGATTGGAGGGGGTGGGGGAGGGAGAGGAGAAGAGTCAACTCTGATTGGTGGTTGTGAAGGGAGCACCTGAGACCTTTATGGTGGGCTGGGGGGAAGATTTACGCATGTTACAGTCAGAACGCCCTTTAAATATGGCACCCTGATCTCTGTGCAGCTGGGGTTTGCTGACTAATTGAGGCACACCCCTCCCACTACCCTCCCCCCACTGCTGCCGCCAGCCCCCACCCCCCCCCCCCCCCCCCCCCCACAACATACGATGGCTTGAAATCCACCCCCTTGATTTTTTTTGGCAAAGTGTGATAAGATCTGCCAGGAAAAAACACTCTGCCATTCATTGATGAGATTCAGCCCAACATTTCCACGTTGCTTTGACACATGCGCGTTACCTGGGCATCTCTGCTGGTGTTACCATTCCTGGAGGGGCCAGCCATTCACTCGGCTAGGAGCTAAATCCAACTCCCACATCTCAAACTCTGCCAAAACAGAGGAGCCTGAAAATGAAGAGAAATGGAAAATACACGATAATAGAAATAGAAATAAATCCAGAAAGAAGAATATGAACTGAGGTGCAGATGAATCAAATACGTGTTGTTCTTGGCTTCAATTTTAGTGTTGAGGATAAAGAGCAAAATCTGTCCAAGAAAGTGTGTAACATCACAATGAAGGCAGAGGAGATTGCAGATGTACACAGCCTTCACTCATAGCTGTCAACAATTTGATAGCAAAATAATCATCTTCTTTCTGAAGCAGTGTGCTTCTGGGCAAGATGAATGTTTATGTATATTGAATGCAATCTTCTGAAACCACACGAGTGACGGTCTTTACCAGTGTACAAGTTTAAACATTGTCAAAACTGCAGAATACTTGACATAAACAAATCTTAAACAAAGGGATTGAGTTAAGAATGCTAACCCTTAGGGCTAAGCTATATCACTTCACTTTTGTTTTATAAACTGCTTTTAAAGGCACACATGTTTCTAGCTTTAAACATGTCAAAGCGCTAATGAGCTTTTTACCTTAAAACTTTAGACCAATAAAGAGCACTATGTTACGAGATGATGGGTTAAATTTTAGCAAAGTAATTGATAGTGGTGAGGATAGTTGTGGAAGGCAGTGGTCTGGTGGTATTATTGTTAGGCTATTAATCCAGAAACTCAGCTAATGTTCTGGGAAAAAAAATGCTGGAAAATCTCAGCAGGTCTGACAGCATCTGTCGGGAGAGAATAGAGCCAACATTTTGAGTCCAGGTGACCCTTTGTCACCATTAATGTTTGTAGTCTTCTAATGTTCTGGGGATCTGTGTTTGAATCCCACCATGGCAGATGGTGGAATTTGAATTCAATAAAAAATATCTGGAATTAAGAATCCACTGATGACCATGAAACCATTGCTGATTGTCAGAATGTCTTTTAAGGAAGGAAATCTGCCGTCCTCACCTGGTCTGGCTGACATGTGATTCCAGAGATATAGCAATGTGGTTGATCTCAACTGCCCTCTGAACAAGAGCAACTGGGGATGGGCAACAAACACTGGCCAGCCAACGATGCCCACGGCCCATGAATGAATAAAAGTAAATTATAGGTTTCAGGATAACAAGGTGGGATGGTGAAATGGGCAGATGGATCTCAACATAGAGATGTGTAAATGATTCCTTTTGGGATGACTAAAATAGAATAGAAACATTATAAATGATTCTGAAAAGCGTAAACAAGCAGAGACACCTTGTTTGTCTTGCACACAAATTCTGAAAGTAAGGTGCCACAGCAAGTAAGTGGTTAAAGATGCAAGTGGGTCGCTTTGGTTTAAAGACCACAGGATATGAAAACAAAGAAAGCACAATCGGCTTAGGCCTCAGCTGGAGCATTGCGGACAATTCTGGGAAGATGGGAAAGGGCACAGAGGAGATTTTGCAGGATGTTATGAGGGAAGAGGGTCTTCAGCCCTGAGGAGAAGTTGGAAAAGTTAAGACTGTTCTCCTTGGAACAGGAAAGGTTAAGAAGCGACCTAACAGAGATGTTCAAGTTGATGAGAGATTTTGATTGAGTACATGGAAAAAAACTGCTCCCTCTGCAAGTGGATCAATAACCAAGGATTAGAGATTCAAAATCAATGGCCAAAAAGGGGATGAAGAATTTTTTTTTCCACTCAAGAGAATTGTCAGGATCTAGAACATTCTACCTGTAAAGGCAGCAGAAGCTGCTTCCATAAATAATTTTAAAAGGTAATTTGACAGGTACTTGAGGATAAGGAACTTACAGAGTCCATAGAATTGTAGAATCTACAGTGCAGAAGGAGGTCATTTGGCCCATCGAGTTTATACTGACCACTATCCCACCCAGGTCCCATCCCAGTGGCGGATTAAGTGCAACCTGGACCCCTAGGTTGAGCTTTAGTAAGGCTCCCTGACCTTGCTCCACACAGACAGTGCCCCAAGCTGGAAATTGAACCCCAGTCCCTGGCGCTGTGAGGCAGCAGGGCTAAGTACTGTCCCACATGCCGGTAATGGATTAAGCACAACTGCACTTTTAAAGAGCTAGCGTAGCCAAAGATCAGCCATGTTCCTATTGAATGGCAGAGCAGGCTCGAGGGGCCAGATGGCCTACTCCTACTCCTAGTTCTTATGACAGGCTGAGTGGCCTCCTCTGTCTGTAAGTTTCAATGATTCTCTGATCTTGTAGGCAGCTTTCATTTCAAGCCCTCTGTGCTCGAACGGCTGAAAGAAAAAGGTGACAAGTTTTTCAAAACAGACATTGAAAGAAACTCAAAACAGGCAAAGAAAAAGACTAGTTCAATTGCCACCACATGAAAGGCTGGGGGAAATCAATGGAGAAAACTGATGGTCAGTGGCTGTGCAGATCAGTAAGAGGCTTAACTGAAATGTAACCAGTGAAAAATGCTGGTGTGAAGAATGAGACAGGGAACACCATCAGTGGCACTGACAAACTATGTCAAGGATGGATGATGTATTATGAGCACTCTTTTACTGAGAAACTGCCAACAAAGAATATTACTCAACCAAACCAATAACTTTCCCCACTACCTCTGCTTAAATTTATAATTAATAATGTAATCATTATTTAAATGCTTAACCAGCAAAGGAAATGATGCAGGGACATCACCCATTCATTATTTTTTAAGTTCATTTATTAGTCTCAAGTAAGGCTTACATTAACACTGCAATGAAGTTACTGTGAAATTCTCCTAGTCATCACATTCCCACACTCCATTCGGGTCAATATACCTAACCAACACATCTTTCGGACTGTGGGAAGAAACTGGAGCACCCAGAGGAAACCCACGCAGACACATGGAGAACATGCAGACTCCACACAAAAAGTGACCCAAGCCGGGAATCAAACGCAGGTCCCTGCCGCCAAGAGGCAGCAGTGCTAACCACTGTGCCACCGTACTGCCCTACAAAATCAATGAGCTGTCCACCTTATCAAGAACAGTGCTGTGTAAAAGTGCACTGTTGGCTCTAGAGATTGGAAGGGTGTGGTCCACCCAAAACAAAACAATATCTCCTCAACTCTGTAACAATATTAATCCCTGTGTTTGGCACAGAGATGGGGCCAGGCTGTGCATCCCTGTTATACCTCATCAGCTGGAGGATCAGATTAATCAGAGTGCAAATTGCTTTTGCATAAGCATAAAGGATAACAATGCAAGCTGATTGATATGTGAGCTGAAATATTATTATTCCTCTTTTGTATAACCTTTGAAACGCATATCTTTGAAGAAAAGACAAAAACTGCTGTAACCCCAATTTAAAAATAATATGGGCATTGCTCAGACCACAGACACTGAAAGCAAAAGGTTTCAGTTCTGAAGGATGCAAAGCAGAATGGAAAGTGAGGAGGGTACAAATGATAAGGTCATGATGGTCCTGGAGAGGGTCCAGAGGAAGTTCATGAGAATGATCCCAGGAATGAAAAGCTTGCTCTGTGAGGAGCATTTGAAGACTCTGTGTCTATACTTGATGGAACTTAGAAGGGTGATGGGGGCATCTCATTGAAATTTACAGGATACCAAAAGGCCTGCGTTGAGTGGACAAGAAGATGCTTGCATTAGTAGGAGAGACTAGGATCCGAGGGACAGCCTCAGAGTAAAGGGATGACCCTTTAGAACTGAGATAAGGAGGAATTTCTTCAGTCCAAGGGTGTGATTCTGTGGAATTCATTGCCACAGAAGGCTTTGGAGGCTAGGTCATTGAGTATATTTAAGACAGATAGATAGGCTCTTGATTGGTAAGGGGATCAAAGGTTATGGGGAAATAAAACTGGAGAATGGGGTTGAGAAACTTATCAAGCGTGACTTAATGGAGGAGCAAACTCAATGGGTCGAATGGCCCAATTCTGCTTTGATATGTTTTGGTCTTATGAATATTATGAAAAAAACAATTCTACTACTGAGAGAATGAATGGTAAATTGTATTTACTTCTGAAAGATGAAGTATTCAGTAATTAACAGATTTAATATATCAAGTGTGATTACGCAGAGAAGATTAGATCATTAAATAAAAATATTTCAATATGTTCATTGACCCAATTCAATGGCAGCAACTGCAAATACCAGCGGAATGGCAAGATGTATAATTTGGCTTGTAGATTGCAAATCAAACATCCAAGTTTAGCCTGATGGCCTGTCTGAATCAGATCATCAGTGCCACACCAAATTAGTTGACAGTCATGACAAAATAAAAGTTAACCAGGAGAGTGCCATTGGTGTATCTCAGTCCCAATCATCATAAAAAGCTTTTGTGTGCAAACCAATGTGGTGCAACAGTTTAATCTGACAGTGCCAGCTTCGTTGCTTAGGCAGGGCAAGAGCAAGCTAAAGTTGCAACAGTCAGGGATCACATGTATGACCTGAACATTGCAACTGAATCAAAGCATAACAGGCAGTTGTAGAAAAGCAAAAATGCCGCACGCAGATGGTGGAAATATCAAAATAAAAACAGAAAAAAGCTGTAAATACTCAGCACATCTGGCAGCATCTGTTTAAAGTCTGTGACCTTCCATCAGAACTCAGTTCTTGGTGTACTTATTGCGCTTTTGTGAGCGGCAGGGGGGGAGAAGGGAACTTCTGTGAGGTGCTTTGACATTAATGTTGATCTCAGTCAGTCAACCAGACCCAGAACATTGTGAATGAGTCTGTGTTCCTGACCTTATTTGGAGACTTAATAATGGATAAAATCTCCCCGGACAATTTTACCCTGATGTCAGCAACAACAAATCCCTGCAGGAAGTGAGGGGCAGGAAACAGAGCTTGTAATTATCCAAGCAATTGGGAAGAAAGATGTAGCAAAAACTAAGCAAATAATTGCGATATCTGTAGAAAGCACTGCAATCGGCTGTGGGAACTATGGGGGAAAATATATAGTCTGTGATATTAGCAGTCTTATTAAATTTATATAAGTTCGCCCCTCTACTAAACAGCAGAGAGCGAAACGTCAACAAGATTAAGAACATCAACTTTTGTACTCTTGTAAAGCTAAGAGATTTGGGAAGTGAGGAACAGTCATGAGTTATTTTCCAACGCAGTAGGTTGACACTGCTGTCTCACAGCACCAGGGACACGGGTTTGATTCCCGGCTTGGGTAACTGTCTGTGCGGAGTCTGCATGTTCTCCGTGTCTGCGTGGGTTTCCTCCGAATACTCCCGCAGTCCAAAGACATGCGGGTTAGGTGGATTGGCCTTGTTAAATTGTCAGTTAGTGTCCCAAGATGTGTAGGTTAGGGGAGTATGGGGATAGGGCCTGGGTGGGGGTGCTCTGTGCAGACTTGATGGTCCAAATGGCCTCCTTTTGCACCATAGGGAATCTACAATTATATCTGTGCGACCAGTCTATCGTTATGTGTACAATTATTTAAAATCCCCTGACAGACTTGAGACATCTTGCTTCAGCAAATCTGTTGCGTTGTAACAAAAGGCAAACTGCCATCACGTCGAAGCTGATGGTTCTTGACTACCTGCAAGCAACACCGCAGGAAGTCCACATGCAAATCTGACAGAGATGGCAATCTGAGTACTGTCGGAGTGTTTCTGCTCCATTTTGACACAATGCTGTGCACCCCGACATGACAATTATTCGCAATATGTGTGCTCGAGAACACAATGCTATAATCCACAGGATAAATGGAGTGGAAGATTTTACAGCCTCTTTAGGAGCTTTAAAGGTTCACATCCTGTCACCCACCAACTTTAATCCATTTCACAAAACAATCCAGCTGAAAGTCACGGAGAAATTAAACCTGATCATAGCAGAATATGACACAGGAATTAGCCAGCTAATGTAGTCAGAAAACACAGCACTGAGAGCCAAAATAGGAGGAATCTCTTTAAACATCAGTCAAAATGATCCAGTTTGCCCGAAGATTACCAGAAGAAATGAAACAGGCGGCGATTAATGGTAAAATATGCGCAGACATCAAAACTGTACCCGGAAAAACAGGAAGTCAATAATTTCACATATCTTGGCAGTGTGATTAATCAGGTACATCATCTACGGCAAGGACATAGTCAGAGCAAGCAAACTCACAAACTTTGCCATGAATGATCTTTACTGATTCACAGAAGGACAATGCTTTTCAATCAATTAAAACAATAATCACTCAATCCTTGTGTCATACCCAATTTAATCTGCTTTGAGAGGCATGACATTGATGTGGAAGTAGATTACATAGTGTGTAGAAACTACTGATGCGGTAATCATGATAATGTCTGGATAAAGGCATGAAGTTACCGTTTGCTTTCCCTAAGCCACCCCCAATGGACCGGCTGGTAATGTTGGGGTCTTGACGAAATCTTATCAGCCATGCTATTTCTCATTGTATTAGAAACCAACTCTTGCTGTGAATGGGCAGATTACACATCACTGGCAATTTCAAAACAGGGTCCACTTACTGCTTCTTAAAGTAAAGTTTATTTATTAGTCACAAGTAAGGTTTACATTAACACTGCAATGAAGTTACTGTGAAATTCCCCGAGTTGCCACACTCCACCGCCTGTTTGGATCAATGCACCTAACCAGCACGTCTCTCATACTGTGGGAGGAAACCGGAGCACCTGGAGGAAACCCAATTCAATCGTGCCTCCTCAAAGTAGCTTTAAAATATATACCGCAACTCTACCACGGAATTGGAGCGGGCGAGTGTCTGACAACGGAAATCTCTATTGACCTTGGGTGGGAATTTCTACTCTTACCCGAGCAAGGCTGTAAAATCCTGCCCATAAAGTGTGACCAAACTGTGCTAGTAATGTGTTTCATGTCTAGAGGATTGCTTTAAGTTTCAGGATGGGATTTTCCAGCCGCACTCGCCCCAAGGCTGGAAAATCCCACCCGAGGTCAATGGGCCTTCACACAGCTACACAGCTGTAGTTCCTGCAGTGGGTGGGATGGTAAAATTCCGCCTTCGATGTTTTTCTGCAAGGGAGTTGTTTTGGCTGGAGCGAAGGAAGGCAGCAGATGCTGAGAAAGCAGGATAATAATTAATTTTGACGAGGAATGTGTTTTTTTTTAGAATTAATACAATTTTGTTTACTTAAGGTCTTCTGGGGTTTCAGACTAGGTTGACTGAATCATATGATATTAGGTTAATGAGAGAAGCTAGGCTTGTAGCAGGAAAAAAAACAGTTTTATTTTCATTTTAAAATGAGTACAGTTGCTGGAGGGTGTTGCTTAAAGGTAGCAGCCTATTAGCTGCACACTCTCTCTCCATAAAATCTCTTAGGAAGTTTCAAAGCTTAGCAACGGGTAAAGCAAGTGCCTAGATTTGCTAACTATTTCAAAGTGGGGTTTAAATCAACAAAAGAAATATTGCTTATTGGAAACTGATTGGTTATTAGTCAGAAGAGCTGTTTCTTTTCTTTTCTAAAGGTTTTTCAATGGTTAAGAGTTAAACTGTTTCATTTTGTTAAAGGTATATTTAAACTGCCATGAATAAAGCTTGTTTTGATAAAAAGAAAATCCCTAATTTGTCATTGGAATCACTCCTGAGGTGAAGCAAAGAGTCCCTACTGTGCAGAAGGATGCCATTTGGCCCATCGAATCCGCACTGACTTTCCAAAACAGCATCTTACCTCGGCCTAATCCCCATAATTCCACGTATTTACACTGATAATTCCATCACATCTGGGACACTAAAGGGCAATTTTAGCATGGTCAATCCATCTAACCTACACATCTTTGGACTGTGGGAGGAAACCTGTACACCTAAAGGAAATCCACACAGACACAGGAAGAAGCATCCTTTCCTCACATTGATGCCAAAATTCAAAAAATTGTGGGGGTCTAGTCTGGCTTCATAATATACATTGGGGTGTCTGCTCTGGACCCCTAACAATAGAGAAGAGGGACAACGTGTGAGACATTAGGGCAGGTGATGACCTAGTGGTATCATCGCTACGCTATTAATCCAAAAACTCAGCTAATCTTCTGGGGACCCCAGTTCGAATCCCAGTTGGTGGAATATGAATTCAATAAATAAAAATCTGGAATTAAGAATCTACTGATGACCTCGATACCACTGTCAATTGTTGGAAAAGCCCATATGGTTCACTAATGTCCTTTAGAGAAGGAAATCTACTGTCCTTGCCTGGTCTGGCCTACATGTGACTTCAGAGCCAGAGCAATGTGGTTGACTCTGAGCCATCCTTAGCAAACCACTGAGTTGTATCAATCAAGGGCAATTAGGGGAGGGGCAATAAATGCTGACCAGCCAGTGACACTCATGTCCCACAAATCAATAAAATGAAATTGGTCCGACATTTATACTACACAATAGGCTGGAACAGTTTCTCTGAAGACATGCAGAAGCCAGCCTGTCTCTTTGACATCTCAATTAGAGAATAGGCGGTGTGATGAGAAACCTAAAGAGAGGCAGAAAATAACTTCCAAAATGGAGGAAGAAAATACTAATAACACAATCCGCATGCAGGTCCCTGAGGGTCACCGCTACTCCCTATTCCCTGAGTTCTTTTATAACACAGGCTGGTTTTAAAGCTATTATTATTTCTGCCTTTTAAAAAGAGGGCAGTTTCTGGCATGCTTTTTTTTTTGCAGAGGTGTCACAGCAATGATTGAAAGCCGCGTGTCGATGATGATAGACTCTTCTTCTTTTCTAAAAATTCAATTTTAATCATAGCAGGAGTGTGATTAAAGTTTGATTGTTGGCGGCGGGAGAAATCTGCTGGTCTTTGCCAGCTTGTTCGAACATTGCCATTTTCTGGATACTGTTCATTTTTGCTTCCCTTTATATTTTTGTTATTCCTCCTGAAGATTATTTTCAAAATACAAGAAAACTTCCAATCCCAATTCGGTTGGACAATGAACGAATTATCCAGTGGGGTGGAACTTGTGTTTTTGGGTCTGTTCACAGGTCGGGTACTCAAATGGAAATGGGGGTCACTTAGAATCCTGGAATGCCTGCAGTGCCGAAGGAGGCCACTTGGCACATCGTGTCTGCACCGACCACAATCCCACCCAGCCCCTATCCCCATAGCATTTACCCTATTCGTCCCCATGACACACGAAGGGACAATTTACCATGGTCAATCTACCTAACCCACACATCTTTGGACTGTGGGAGGAAACTGGAGCAGACGGAGGAAATCTGCACAGACACGGGAAGAAAGCGCAGACTCCACACAGACAGTGACCCAAGCCGGGAATCGAATCCGGGTCCCTAGAGCTATGAGGCAGCAGTGCCAACCACTATGCTGCCATGCCATCCACTTGTAGGATTACAGGATCCAACATCAGCCATACCACACTGGAACAAATCCGATCACAGAATTAAAGTTCTGGTGGTGGCCACAATTCTAAGATTATAAATTTAGAGAAATAGGAACAGGAGTAGGCCATTCAGCACCTCAAGCCTGCCCAAAATTCAGTAGGATCATGGCTGATGTGCTATTCCTCATGTTTACTTTCCTGCCCTTTCCCTGTAATCCTTGATTCCCTTACTGATCAAAAATCTATCCCAGGCTTAAATGTACACAAGGAGGGGGAGGACTTCTCTGGCTTCCCAGATGCACATTTCTCAGCTGTGGGAGGTGGCGCACAGTTCATTAGCAGCGGGATTCTCTGGTCCGACCGCTGTCAATGGGATTTTCCACTCATGTCACCCCACGCCATCGGGGATTTTGCAGGAATGGGTGCGCTGCACAAAGAAACATCATTACTCCAAACTTGGGGCCTTGCCCTGGGCCACGTCAAGCTTCCCTCAATACTACATAGTTCCTTATTTATCGTGAATCAGTTGGTCAGCTGACTATTACATCACTCTGTGATTGGTTCCATGTTTTACTGGGTCAGCTGACAGTTAACTCTTATCCTCATTGGTCACATTACATCCAATACAAATTTGTCACTGGTTACATTCTAACACCATCTACAAAGCATAGTTCAGGGGTGTGATGGAATACTCCTCATTTATCTGGATGAGTGCAGTTCCAACAATACTCAAGAAGCTTAACACCATCCAGGACAAAACAACCCGCTTGATTGCTACCCCTTCCACAAACATTCAATCCCTTCACCATTGGTGAACAGTGGCAGCCGTGTGTACCATCTACAGGATGCACTGCTGAAACTCCTTAAGGTTTCTTAGGCAGCATCTTCCAAGCCCAATACCACCACCATTTAGTAGTTAAAGAGCAGCAGATACCTGGTAACATCACCACCTTGAGTTTCCCTCCTGACTTGGAAACATTGTCACTGGGGTCAAAATCCAGGAAATTTCTCCCTAACTTTGCTGTGGGTGTACCTACACGTCAAGGACGGCAGCCGTTCAAGAAGGCAGCTCACCACCACCTTCTGAAGGGCAACTAGGGATGAGCAATGAATGCTGGCCTTGCCCACATCAATTCAATGAATTTTAAAAAGAACAAAGATTCCTTCAGTAGAAACGTTGGTTACCTTTTAAGCCAGGTGCTATAAAAACCCGAATTGGCATCGCACACAATTCCCTGGCACTTTATTTAAAGGTTTAAGAGAGAGAAAGAGGGAAAGAGAGGGAGTTCTTGGAATGTTTCAATTGGGATAAATATTATCATGAGCTTGATTATTGTGTCCATGAGGATGACACCATGAAGATATAGTCATGCCCCTTGCCTCTATATCTACTTAGAAATTGGTCAATGGTTTTCATCAGTTGTTGCCTACAAGGCGTTAATTCCAGATGATGTGTTTGGAAGTTGAACTTTTCTTATAATTGACCTTTCAGTGTTGACCATACTTTATCTGATTCTTAAGGTGGTGTCGGTCAGCCCCCAGTCTGTGGAGGCCTTCATTGCCCATTGTAATTTTAATACTTATGGCTCATGTATCTGTTTCAGAAATATTGAGGTTCAGAAAACACAGTTCTACACATTTTTGAAATAATACAAACTGAGAAAAGAGGTCCGCTGCTTTCCAAGTGTGTGCTGAAAATTTTATGGTCATCTTGTAGATTTTTTTCAGGGTTTGTAGTACAATCTGGAACTGTTCACAGCTGCACAGGCTGTTTTTACAACTCTTTCAAAGTCAATCGCACTCAGAGTTACAGTACTTTTTATGGCCAATACCTTAGATGGACATAGGACACTGCTTGACTTTAATGGTGATGCTGTTCAGCTTTTTTTCTGATTTCGTTTCTGGTTTACTGAAGCTCTACCCACAAAACAGTGATTTCTGATGCAAATTGCATCTGCGGACTGGAAACATAAAAGTGAAAAAGCTTTTGTTTTTACAGCTTTCTCCTGGCTGTTCGGAGCTGTTCCTGAATAGATCCTTCTTCCCTACACAAACTGCAGCATTGTAATTTGCCCAGACCTCCTGTAGGAACAGTACGCAGCACGAATGGAATCTCTCCTGTCAGTGAGTTCTGCTTAAAGTTAGACCCTCTGGACTCTGCTATTTAGTCCCTGTCTCTGCTTAAAATTCACAGCAGGTAGACTTATACTGATTAAGCTCTCCCAATTTTGGACACCCCTACTAGGATCTGGTACCCACAGGCTATGAGGTAGGACAATGTAACTTTCAGTACTCACAGAAGCACAAAGTTGTGAAATACCATGTATACATATTACACCTGTTTCAGCTAATTGAAAGTGACAGCGAGTAACAGCCATTCACTGAACTGATGCCTCAACCAATTAGGGTCAGACAGCCTGGTTTGAATTTCAAACAAAGCTTAGCAGTTAACTGTCAGTCACCATCAACTGGTGCATTCTCCATGGCAATGCACCTACCAGAGTCCACTTGCCAACCAATTAGCATTCTCCTTGTACAGTATAATTTGTTGTTTTATCCTTATTTTGGTATTCTTGTGAAGTATTCTGAGGCGTGCAAAATGGAAAGCTTCAATATGTCTCTTTTTTTCAGATTACACAAGTTGTGTCCTTATCGAGTGACTAGTTTGTTACTTCCACTGCATGTTAGGAGTTTTGGCTCATTTAATTCTCAATCGTCCAAGGCATGTTGCCATTATGTTGCAGTCTTCTCTGCAACATAATTATTCCAAGCACATGAGAAGGATTGACAAAACAATACTGCAGGCTCTTTATTTGAGGACGCACACGCAAGCGCACACAAACACACGAAGTTCACTGAGAGACTATGGATGGGATTTTACAGCCTCATTCATCTCAAATCCATTAGATCCTGCCCGAGGTCAAAGGACCTTTCCATGGCCTGCCTCTCGTCCTCTCTGATTCCCGTGACAGGCGGGACGGTAAAATTCTGGCCTATGTCCAGTGCACCTGATCTCAACTGCTGCTGCTTGTAGACTGAGAATATGTTATGGGATCAATATGTGACATCACATCCTGTTGAGGTTGTAGTGATTGACAGCGGTTTAAGGAATGTTCACTTAAAAGGTATATGTTGTAATATGAGGTACACTCAGTTGTAATATTATTACAATTACACAGCTCTTCCTTCAGACTCCCTGCCTGGTTGATGCTCTGTAACTACAAAGATGAGAAAAGAAATCTTTTATTTCAAGAGCTTTCATCTCACTGAGGATGCTGCAGGCCAAAACATATCTAACAACCTGCTCTGAAAATTCGGCTCAATTTTTGACAGCTGCCAGAATTTCCACTACAGCAGCTGAGGCAATCCATGTGAAACAATCATTGACTTTCTAAATAAAACAACCCACAACATTCTAGAAATACTAGTCAATATGACCTATCTCTCAAGAGATATGCATTCTTGCCAAAAGGTAACCAGTTCCTCCTTGGGCCAAATCCTATCGATATACTAAGGTTTGTTAAAACCTATCCACTTTTTTTTCCCATATTTATTGTTTGCACACAAACAAATTCACCAATTGGGGTGAAAAATATTACCCCCACCCACCTTAATGGCAGAGGTAACCAGCAATGTCTAGGAGCTAAAATGTCCATCAATTTACAATTTACAATTACAATAACCTGAATTTATCTACATGGGCTACCTTCTCAAAAGGAGGACTTAAGCAATGGGATTAACGGTTAGCAACTCAACATCGCAACCATGTTCCAGACCTCAGGCTACCTGTAAGGAATGAAAGGAGAGATCTTTCTGTCATTCTTAAAAGTGGACGCTGACAAATAACATGCAGCATTTGCTTTCCTGGTTCATTTTCAGATTCAAGATTATGTTAAAACATGATCTTCTTTGAAAACAACCATTCATCTGTTTAAAAGCTTCAGTTGCTTTGGAACATGTGCAATTGTCTGCACTCAGCATTTCACACATGCTCCCAGTGCCTCAGGACACTGCTATCATCCTTCACAGTATCTATAGCTATGATAACTAACATTTACAATATTCTTGCACTTACAGGTGCCAGGCTGATATTCCACTGAAGCTTACATTCGTTTTCATATCTGCTTCCACTACATAAGTTTATTTATTAGTGTCACAACTAGGCTTACACTAACACTGCAATGAAGTTATTGTGAAAATCTTCTAGACGTCACAATCTGATGTTTGTTCGGGTACACTGAGGGAGAATTTAGCATGGCCAATACATCTAACCAGCATGGCTTTCAGACTGTGGGAGGAAATCAGAGCACCCGGAGGAAACCCACGTAAATACGAAGAGAATGTGCAGACTTGTACAGACAGCGATCCAAGCTGGAAATCAAACCTGGGTCCCTGGCACTGTAAGGCCACAGCGCTGACCACTGTGCTACAGAGCAGAAGTCCTTCTAAATTATTACAAGAGTGTATCATACAGATTCCCTTAAAAATAAATGTTCCACCAATACTTTAATCATTAATAGGGTCACTCAAATCCTGGAAAGCTTCATGGTAATAATTTTGCCATTTTGTTTGTGTGTATGGAATAATGTTGTTAATAATCATAACACAGTTCACAGCCCCACACCCACTTTCCCACCCCAAACCAAACAAAGAGCTTAATTTACTCGAGTTAGTATTAAGCAAACATTATGAAACATGTCAGCATTGGACTAACAAGCCTTTGAAGTGCCTGAGGATAATTAAATTTCACAATGTTTTAACAGCATATTTATATTAGCCGATAAGAGGCTCTCAAACCAAACCTCTGAGCTCCTTAGGAATGGGTCTATTAAATAGTCAATTATTCCAGTTATATCTCAACTCCACAAACCTAATCAGAACTCATCACAGTGCCAGCAGTAGGCACAAGGCTTTGACTGTTCTTTACATTTTACTTGCTACTGTTTATTTTGTTCACCAATCTGAGGATCAGTTGCTGCATGAGCTAATCACATCAGCAAATTAACAATCTGAGTTCAGTCTGGAACGTGACAGTTCTCTGATAAACCTACGTAGGAAATTAATTTACCTGAAGTGAATAATCATTTACTGGGCTAATTTCATTCACCACTCCTGGATTAACCAACACATACTGCGGGTGACTTTCATGAAATTTTTTTTTTGCTTCAAAAATGGGCTAAGAAATGGGGTGAATGGTGGCACAGTGGTTAGCACTGCTGCCTCCCAACACCAGGGACCTGGGTTCGATTCCCAGCTTGGATCATTGTCTGTGAGGAGTTTGCACATTCTCCCCGTACCTGTGAGGGTTTCTTCCGGATGCTCCGGTTTCCTCTCAAAGACATGCTGGTTAGGTACATTGACCCAAATAGGCACTGGAGTGTGGTGGCTGGGGGAATTTCACAGTAACTTCATTGCAGTGTGAATGTAAGCCTTACTTGTGACTAATAAACTATCATTTGGATCTAAGCTCTTTTTGATCTGGGAGTGCGTGGTTGCAGGGAGGGAGAGGAGGAGTGTATGAAATAATCTCCATGTAATTTGACAGAAAATATATCCAAAGATTCAAATCAGACACTTCTCCTGGCTTTCAGTGTAAGCCAATAGCTTCAAGCCAGATATTCACATGGTTTCACAATCCAACTCACAGATATATCCAGCTGACTCAAGGACACTGGTTAACATCTTCACATGCTCTCAGCTTCCACCCCACAACACAGTTAGACACTACAGCTCACCATGTCAAATTCCTTTGGCTTCCAATCAAACTCACATCACAACGATTCCTTGGCATCCCCATTGCAAGTGGTATATTCACAGAATTCCTACAGTACAGCAGGAGGTCATTCAGCCCATCGAACATGCACAGACAACAATCCCACCCAGGGCCTATCCCGTAACCCCCATGTATTTACCCTGCTAATCCCCCATCACTATGGGACAATTGAGCTTGGCCAATCCACCCAACTGCACACTTTTGGAGTGTGGGAGGAAACTTATGCCAATCTCCTGCTTTCTGCTGTGCAATGCACTGCAAGCACCAGGTAAACTCTTCAAGAAATCCACCAGAAATGAGCACCGTCAGTTCCACTGGATTCTTTGCTCATGGACAAAATAGTTAATAGGAATCTTCATTTAAAAAAAATGATTGATTGACTTACGTTTGAAGGCTCGGCATCACTTAATTGCACTGGGGATTTTGGCCCTTTCACCTAAGCTTCTTCGTAAAAGAAATATATTCCAGAATAATCCTTGGACATCAGTATGCACAACATGATTCTGGTACCAAATGTTTAAAAAGAGGCTGCAGCAAGTATAGGTTACTCATTAGCAGTGAGCAATTCTCTTCCTTCATGAGCGAGATTTATTGCCTCAGTGGTTTTAACAACTTCAATTAAATATTCTTGAAAATTTTTAACAGTGTTCCTCATGTACACATTCATTTGTATGAAGTAAGGCATTATTTAATACTTAACAGCTCATATCTATTTGATTCTAATAACCTGCATAATAAAAAGTAGAACCAGTGAATAAAGTAAGAGTAGATTTAAATGTTATAACCAGTGACTTAAAGTACCCACTGCAAATCTATTATATGTCCTAGTTAGCTGGCTTCCCAACTGCAACAGCAGGCAATTATAGAGTCAGCAGTCATTGTGACAAAAGAAGAGGCTGACAGGCTTTTGGCTGCTGAAAGATGAATTGATGATTTTAGCATATGCATCAATTCAAATATAAACCTTCAGGAGCTAAGCTGGAAAGCAAACTGCCTACGATGTTGTTACGTATTTTTGGGATTGTCAAATATTTGTAGGAAAGTGCCTACAGGCTGTGGCTGCAGCTAAAAAGTGATAACGTTTTGCAAAGTCTTCCTGTCAGGCTGAAATTTTACATATATCACATCAAACTACATCACAGAAACGGGCCATTCTGTCCAACAGTTCCATGCTAGTGTCTGTGTTTTCACTCCCACCCTAGCAACATATCCTTTGTTCCTTCTGTATCTATCTAGCTTTTTCTTACAGCCATCTATTCTAGTTGCCTCAGCTAGGGTGGCACAGTGGTTAGCACGGTTGCCTCACAGCACCAGGGGTGCAGGTTCAATTCTGGCCTCGGTCGACTGGTTGTGTGGAGTCTGCACATGTTCCCCGTCTCGGTGTGGGTTTCCTCCGGGCGCTCCATTTCCTCCCGCAGTCCAAGGATGTGTGGGTTAGGTTGATGGGCTGTGGCAAATTGCCCTTTAGTGTCATAGGGATAAAAATGTGGGGTTGTAGGGGCTGGGTGGGATTGTTGTCAGTGCAGGCTCAATGGGCCTAACGGTATTGTAGGGATTGTATGATACTCTACGTTTCCATGTTCTACCTTCCAACCTTTATTAAGAACAATGTAAACAGCTTCCAAGATGAGATTTTCTTTCAGGGTACTCTATGTGGATTTGGGTGAATTGAATTCCCTCCATGTAAATCCCCAGTGACGATGACTAATATAGAGAATCCGACAACGTAAAGAAGCTTACGAGTTTTGACAGTGATAAATGCGTGTGCCTTCTGCTGCCAAGTAAGAGGATATTATTACAATAAACCTTAGACAGGTTAACATTGGAGTATCGCTATTTAAATTACAATAAGTAACTCTTTGAGGAAATGGTTAATGCTGGGGTGCCACCTCAGATAACCTTCAAAACCATCACCCTTGATAAAGAATTCGGACATTTATAATATAGTCTGCATATAAAGCTCAAGTTTTTTTTTGTTTACTGACCTGGGGAGTTTTATAATAGGGGTTTAGCTAAAGGAAAATGTTTCAGCTGTCGACTCCGAGGAAGATTTACCCCACGCTGCCGATAGGTAACCATGGAAATTTGATGAATGAAACAGCCAGCGCAATATCTGAAGTCACCGCATGCATGGAGGTGACACTATTGAACCCTCCAATATTAATAATCTGAGCAACACCATCGCCGTGTGCAAGTCTGGACGCCTTCGACTTGCAAAAAAATCCCATCCTTCCTGCTCAGAAGCGAAGGATGAAACAGTCAGCTGGTCAGCTCCATCACCCTTTTACAAAAGGAAATACCTTTCCAACAGATTCACAATATCGCAATCAAGTCCTCGTTTGCAGATTGGCTAATTAATCTGAATCGCATTAACGTAGATTGATGTCGATTCAGAAAATGCTTCCGACCTCATCCCTAACAGAGGAAGTCATTAGTTAGGCACCTGCCGTGTTTGGAGTTCCAAAGCAATTTTTTCCCCCCCTTTAGAATTCTTTTCTCTAAGATATTCCGAGAATGGTTCCTCCTCAGCAGGTACTTACTGTCTGATCAGATGGAGTGTAAAACTCTAATTAGCGGATTATTGGCAAAGTTTGAATAAAACGGTGCAATATACTGAAGACATAAGGAATACAATATATCCTTGAAATTAAACTAGGTAACAGTGCTTTAGTAGAGGAGACTAAAGCAAAGATGTCGCACTTTCTCAGGTAGCTGCATGGGGAGTGTTACCCTCATAGTTTTGCAGTTATTGCTCAGGGAAATGTTCAGGAGCACCACTGGGACTAAGTTTATGCTCGATACTGAATTGTTTATTCCTGTGCAGCATTTCTGGTAAGAACAAATATTCGAATCTCAAGAAAACAAATGTTCTATTAAAATGCAAGTCTATTTCTGCTGACATACGTATTTACATATATATGAGCAGAATACTGCGGACGCTGGAAATCTTAAATAAAAACAGAAAATGCTGGAAATACATCATTGGCACTAGATGCAAATCCTCAATGCGAACCAGCACTTTGTAAAGATGGAAGTTTATTTATTAGTGTTACAAGTCGGCTTACATTAACACTGCAGTGAAGTTACTGTGTAAATCAGCTAGTCGCCACACTCCAACGCCTGCTCACGTACACTGAGGGACAATTTGACAATCAACATGTCTTTTGGGCTGTGGGAGGAAACTGGAGCACCTGGAGTAAACCCATACAGACACGGGGAGAATGTACAAACTCCACACAGACAGTGACCCAAGCCAGGTCCCTGATAATGTGAGGCAGCAGTGCTAACTACTGTAGTGATGTGAGGTGGGAAGCAGAGTTAACAGGTGAGATTCTCTTACCTCCCAGTTACGTGTTTCCCGCCGGCAAGAGGTGGTGTGTTGTTTGTAACTGTGGGATTCTCTGGAACTGCCGCTATCAATGGGAATTCCCATTGACATCACCCCACGCCAGCAGGAAACTCCTGGGTGGGAGTGGCTTCCGGCAGGGCTGGCGAATCCCACTGGCGTGAACGGCCGGAAAATTCCGACCAATATTTCAGATCAATGCCTGCGTAAAGAAGAACGTGCCCCTGGCTACATCAATGGGGACGAAGTAGAAAGGGCTGAGAGCTTCAAGTTTTTAGGCATCCAGATCACCAATAAACTGCCCTGGCCTCCCCCCCCATGCTGACACTATAGTTAAGAAAACCCACCAATGCCTCTATCTGCTCAGAAGACTGAGGAAATTTGGCATGTCAGCTACAACTCTTACCAACTTTTACAGATGCACCACAGAAAGTATTCTTTCTGGTTGTATCGCAGTTTGGTATGGGCTCCTGCTCTGCCCAAGACTGCAAGGAACTACAAAATGTCATGAATGTAGCCCAATCCATCACGCAAACCAGCCTCCCACCCATTGACTCTGTCTACACTTCCCACTGCCTCAGAAGAGCAGCCAGTATAACAAAAGACCCACACGCCCTAGACATTTTTTCTTCAAGTTTCTTCTGTCAGAAAAAAGATGCAAAAGTTTGAGGCCACGAACCAACCAACTCAAGAACAGCTTCTTCCCTGCTGCTGTCAAACTTTTTAATGGACTTACCTTGCATTAAGTTGATCTTTCTCTACACCCTAGCTATGACTGTAAGACTACATTCTGTACTCTCTCCTTTCCTTCTCTATGAACGGTATGCTTTGTCTGTATAGCGTGCAAGAAACAATAATTTTCACTGTATGTTAATGCATGTGAAAATAATAAATGAAATCAAATCAAGTTATGGAAATAAGGACATCAACCTGAAATGTTGTGTTGAGTTTTTACTTTCCATCCGGAATTCCCTGGCTCAGCCTACCCACCTTGGGTGGATGTTGCCACAAGGACTTTCAGTGCTGCAGTCAGGCCAGCTGACTCAGTGAAGTGTTCGGAGGCAGCCACAGGGACTGCTGGGTGCCAAGGTGGGCTGATTTAAAGGTGCAACGGGACTTCACCCCAGCTATAAGAAAAACAGAAAGGCCTTCCTGTCCTCACACCCCTTCACTGCCCCCACACATTCCCTCATGCCCGCATGCCAATCCGTATAGCTCCTCATACCTCCCAAACAATTTATATGGCCCCTGATGACTCCCCATGCCATACTATGGCAGTCCAATGCCTATATACCCTGTCATTAGGTTAGGTGGATTAGGCTGTGCTAAATTGTCCCTTAGTGGCCACAAATGCGTGGGATAGGTGGATTAGCCATAGTAAATGCATGCAGTTATAGGAATAGGGCAGAAGGAAAGGTATGGTTAGGAGGGTTGGGTACAGACTTGATGGTCACATTCAGCACTGTAGGCATTCTATGGAATGCTATAGCGACGGTAGCATGTGTGTAAAGGAAATTTTAAAAGCTAGTCATCCGGTGATGAAATTCCACTTTCTTCAAAAAAAAACATTTTTACTCCAGTTAAGTATCTGAAGCCTTGTTATCTTATGTAAATAAATATTGTGAAATTGATAGTGTAGGTGTGAGCACCAGTGCTGTCAATGAAATAATATTTTCCATGGCGCTAAGGGATTTCAACAGGGTAATAGATTTCTGATCTCTTGGCAAATGGGGGGTGGGGGAGGGAGGCTGGTGGTGGTGGTGGTGGTGGCAGAGGAGGTGCTTTTGAACTTACTTTTAAAAAGGTTTCTTCATGCAGATTGTATTACACAACACCTTTGAAGTGTTGTGAAGCATAACTCTATGAAAAGCCGCCCAGGCTCCGGGAAAATTAAGGAGGGTTAGACCCTGCCTATTGCGGCAATGGAACAGGCAAGGGGCAGGCTTGCAAACCCAAAATAGTTTGCATGCACCATTGAATCCTTACAGTGCAGAAGGAGGCCATTCAGCCCATCGAGTCCACACCGATCACAATCCCACCTAGGCCTTATTCCCTTAACCCCACATATTTACCCTGCTAATCCCCTGTCACTAGGGTCAATTTAGCACAGCCAATCAATCTAACATGCACATCTTTGGACTGTGGGAGGAAACCGGAGCACCCGGAGGAAACCCACGCAGACACAGGGAGAACGTACAAACTCTACACAGACAGTGGCCCGAGAGCGGATTTGAACGCGGGTCCCTGACACTGTGAGGCAGCAGCGCTAACCACTGTGCCACCCACCCTTAAAAGGCACACTGAAAGTTAGAAACCTCGTGTCTGGGGTCGGGAATTCTGGGGTCGGGAATTCTGGAATTAGGACCTGCCCAACAATCTAAAAGAGCTTCCGAGTCACTTGACTCAGCAAAAATCCAGCCTGTTAAACTTTGTTTTTCTCTTTCTACAGCTACTGTCAGACTGGCTGAATAGTTACAACATTTTTTACTTTTATTAAACATGAATAAAGTTTTGTCAGACGAATTAATAGATTATCTGGTCAGTACCACATTATTGTTTCAGGGAGTTAGCTAAATGCTAATTGGCTGCCATGTTTCCTGGAGTATAAGAGTGACTAAACTTCAAAATATTTCATCAGCTACAAAACACTTTTCTATAGCCTGATGTCATGAGAGGCATTTCATTTCATAGAGTCACTCTTTCTATCTTTTATCAATCAAATTCTTGCAAAGATTTGATTTTTGTCCTCAGCAACATTTTCTTCTCTGCTCAAATAACTCAGTTTCTTAAATAAGTAGCTTCCAGGAGACATGTCCGTTATTGTACTTAATTTAGCCAAACACCACAGATAGTGAAGGATAAAAGTGCCCACAGCTAATAATTTATCCATTCAGATAATACAAGGCACCTTAACGTGAACAGGACTGTGACAACAGAGCATTGCTTACCTGTGGTCAAAGGTGTATGCAATAAAGCTGGGTGGCTGGGTGAGATGCTCTTAGGTAAGATTGTCCTTGGTAGATAATGATGTATATATTATTTATCGTCCAGGTCTTGCTGCATTTGGACATGGACTGCTTCAGTATCTGAGGAGTCAAAAGATATGCAGCTGAGGTTGATTGGCCATGCTAAATTGACCCTTGTGTCAGTGGGTTAGCAGGGTAAATACGTAGAATTACAGAGTTAGGGCTTGTGTGGGATTGTTGTCAGAGCAGGCTTGATGGGCTGAATGGCCTCCTTCTGCACTGTTGGGATTTTACAATTCTATGAATCATGGATGATGCAGAACTTTGTGCAGTCATGAGCAAACATCTCCACTTATATGGAAGGAAGATGATTAATGAAGCAACTGAAGACAGTTGGGCCTTGGACACTACCCCGAGGAACTCCTGTAATGAAGTTCTGGAGTTGAGATGATTGATCTCTAACCATTACAACCATTTTTCTTTGTGCCAGGTATCACTCCAACCAACAGAGGGTTTCCCCCTGATTCCTACTGACTCCAGTTTTGCTAGGACTCCTTATTGCTAAATGTAGCCTTGATGTCAAGGGCTGTCACTCTCACCTCACCCCTAGAATTCAACTCTTTTATCCAGGTATGAACTAAGGCTGTAATGAGGTCGGGAGATGAATTTACATATGCTTTCCATTGCTTAGAAACAAAAGTACATTTCTGCACAGTGCAGTGCTTGCTCCTGAATGATGAGGCACCTTGACATTGGACCTCAAAGTTCACTTCCGTGAAAATGGCGGGTCATGGAGTCAAAATGAGCTGATCACTCCTATAAGTTAGGAAGGGTGATGACTGGGAAGGCTGAGGGTAATTGGGTCAGGAGCTAGTGGTGGTCAGTGGGGGAGCTGAGGCAAGGTGGAGGTGACTGAAGGGAATGGATTGACACTGAACAACCAGGAGATTGGGAGCAGGAAATCATAAGCAAACAGAGGCAATTGGAGAGGCAGGGAGAGAAATTAGCAGCTTCTGCCACAGAGCAAACCAACCTTGCTGTAGCATCCTCAGACTTGATGTTAGTCCCTTTATTTGCAAATACAAAGGGCTTAACACCAATGTTTTGGCCTTGACAGGCATGAACCTTAAGCTAGTCATAAGTTTGCACCCTTGCCTGTCTTACTGGAGAGATCATAGCCCCTGGAAAATTGAGACGGCATGGGCAAATTTTTAGGCCTTCCTGTTTACAAAGGCAACTTCCATGTTAAACTTTGGCAAACATTGTGACAATGATAAATGGGACAGGAACCGCATGCATAGCTTTTAATAATATAGAGAGAAGTGAACACATGCTAAATAGAGCAGTGATGTATTCATGATTCATTTATCGTACCAGGTGGTTAACACACTGCACTGACTTCCAATCCCGGGTCCCATGCTGCACTGTGTGTTTGACATTATCATACCATCCATATCCTGCAGATAACTTACAATAAGCCATTTCTCATTTCTTCACCGAGAGACAGAGAACTCCTCCTACATGACACGTTCACGTGGTCCGATGACAATTTTCTATCTAACCTCTCAAGAGAATCCCTATAACAAAGCCCGGACTTAAATAGTTAGCAACCAACAGCTGCTGAATTTCAAATTGTAGTAATGGATCACTTTTTCCATTGAAGCTGATAAGAAGTGGCAGTATGTTGGCGAGGTGCAGAGATAACTAACAGAGCACCATTACTTTCAGGGGAATCAGCCACTGGCAGGAATCTTTGGAGGAATCATAAAAAAATCCTATTTTGTTCTCCTTTCACAAAATTAAGCAGAGATTTGGAAGATGTTTTCTCCCCGGCGGGACGAGAAACGTTTGCTGGTAGATGTGCCAATTAGGCTGTTCAGCTTTCTCCTCAAACAGGAATATTGGAACCAGAACCTTGATCCCCTCACACCCCCTTCCTGCACGCACCTACCCGCAACTCCTGCTGCAACTGTCCTTGTAGCCTCGGCAGATCTGTCCTTTTTAGCCTCGTACGTAATGGCGCGATCTGTTTGGGATAGGAACACAAGAATTAAAAGCAGAAGTAGGCAAATTCAGCCCTTGGAACCTGCTCCACCATTCAATCAGACCATGGCTGATCACTCCCTGCTCTCAAATCCATCTCTCCACCTCTTCCCCATATTCCCTTAACACTTTTTGTATTAGCAATATGTCTATTTCCTTCTCGAAACCATTCAATGATTCAGATTCCACCCCGCAATGGGGCACCAAGTTCCACAAATTCACCACCCTCTGCGAGAAATAATTTATCCGCATCTCAGTTTTAAATGTCGATCTTCAGATTTGATAAAGATGTTTTAACAGGATAGCCAGATGGCGGGGAGGGGGCGGGGGGTGGTGGTGGGTGCACGGTAAGAACATCTAAACAGTTTATTTTGTCTGGACGGGTTACAATCTGCTCGCAATCGTGTTGGGAAGCAGCCATCAACAGTTCAAAGTCTAGTTTGCTTGACAGTTCTACACTCCAATATCTCCAGATACGGATAGTCATTACCCTGTTAAGCATTGTCCATCCTTCAACTAGATTCTGGAGAGTTAACGGCACAGAGGTTAAATATAATTTTATAATGTCAGTTACAGAATTCTGATAAAAAGTTTCCAAGATCCTGGGAATAAATCATTATGTTGGATTCTGAAAACAGATTATGACATGAACTTGAAATATTTCATAAATGGTCTCATCGGCTGCCAACTTACTCATGTTTCTATGCAATCTTAATTTTTGTAATAAATTTTGCAGAGAAAAGGTTTCCATTTTTACATAGAGAACATCTGGGGAGGCACAATGGTTAGCACTGCTGCTTCACAGCACCAGGGATCTGGGTTCAATTCTGGCCTTGGGTCACTGTCTGTGTGGAGCTTGCACATTCTCCCCATGTCTGCATGGGTTTCCTCCGTGTGCTCTGGTTTCCTCCCACAGTCCAAAGATGTGCAGGTTACGTGGATTGGCCATGCTAAATTACCCCTTAGTGTTCCAAGATGTATAGGGAGTAGAGGAATTAGTGGGGAAAATATGTGCAGTTATGGGGATAGGGCCTGTGTGGGCTGCTCTGTCAGAGAGTCAGTGCAGACTGGATGAGCTGAATAGCCTCCTTCTACACTGTAGAGATTCTATGTTTTCAGTTATGAATGGTTCAAAGCTAGGAGCCTTAACTAAATGACATAAATATAAGACTGCCACTAATAAATCCAACAGGGGGGTTTGAGAGAAGTAGGATTTCATAGAATTATTGAATCCCCACAGTGCAGAAGGAGATCATTCTGCACCAATGACAATCCCACCCAGGCTCTATCTCCATAACCCCACGCGTTTACCCTGCTAATCGTCCTGACACTAGTGGTCAATTTAGCACGGCCAATCCACCTAACCTGCTCATCTTTGGAGTGTGGGAGGAAACTGGAGACCCAAAGGAAACCCATGAGAAGGACATGCAAAGTCCACAAAGTCAGTGATCCAAGGTTGGAATTGAACCTGGGTCCCTGCGCTGTGAGGCAGCAATGGTAGCCACTGAACTCATCGAATTAAATGAAGTCAGGTGGAGGAAGTTCATGTGTTACATAAACTCCAGCACAAACCAGCCGGACCCTGTTCCTGTGCTGTAAATTCAATGTAATTCCACATAAAAGAGAAAAATTAATTAATCATCGCACTAGAGGCTTTTAGTATCAGCAATTTGAGATAGACCAGCAGGAATATACATACTAATGGGAACACTGATTTAGAATTAATATCTGCCCTCCAAAGCTTCACAAAATGCACCCATTTGACCCAAATACAATGGTTAGTCACCTGTGTCCTAAAGTTCTTGAAATTGTTTTTCCCAGTAGAAAAGCAATATTATGCTTTTTAACCCCCAAAACTGTCTAATTAGTCTGCTTTGCTGGCTGTGGAGATCTGAAATCAGCCAAGTGAAAGCCTATCTCCAGAGAGCTTATTTTTTATTGCAGATCCCTCGAAGATCAAGCACTATGTGTACTAGGAGCAATGTTAGAATACAAGGATAATAATTAAGGACCACCCAATCCCTTTCTCGCCGTTTCTCCTTGAAAGGAGAGGAAAAATAATGGTCAAAGGGTCCCCATCTGGGAGGCTGTGAATTGTGTGCTGTCTTTGTGCGCACATGCATTAAGAGACAGCAGAGTGCAGCCAAAGCTAATTGTAATGAGAACAGGTATTTCAAACAATTCCGCACAGCGCTCGCTAAGAACTTGAAATTTAGAACATCCAAGAATGCGCACAAGCTTCCCCAGGGCACAACACAAACTCAAACAAGACTGCCTAAGAGAAATAAAAATCTGGCCTCCTTATTTGGTCTCCTTATTTGAGGAAGGATGTGGTGGCATTCGAGGCAGTTCAGAGGAGGTTCACCAGGTGGATTCTGGAGATGAAAGGGTTGTCGTAAGAGGAGAGATTAAACAGTTTGGGCTCGTACCCACTGGAGTTTAGAAGGGTGAGAGGGGATCTGATCGAGGGATTTAAAATTTTAAAAGGGATTCATAAAGTAAATGTAGGCCAAATGTTCCCTTTAATGGGTCAATATAGAACAAGATGTAACAGCTATAGGTGGAGAAGTGGTAGATTTAAAACTGAGATAAGGAGGAACTGCTTCTCACAGCGGGTGGTGAATTTGTGGAACTCGCTGCCCCATAGCGCGGTGGAGCCCAAATTGTTAAATGGTTTCAAGAGGGAAATAGATACATTTATAATTAAAAAGGGGAAGAGGGATATGGGGAACAGGTGGGGAGGTGGATTTGAGACCAGGGAGAGATCAGCCGTGGTCTGATTGAATGGCGGAGCAGGCTGGAACAATCGAGTTTGTCTACTTCTGTTCCTAATTCCTCTGATCCTGGCAAGCAATCCTCCAACACCTCTTCCAAAACTAATACTGGGTTTTTAGAGATCCCAAGGAGAGCAGTAAGAGTCCTGTACATCGATTTATGTTCAAGAGCGAACAAATAGATTGCAGCGCAGTACAGACCCTTTGGCCCTGCATGTTGCGCCGACCTGTGAAACCAATCTAAAGCCCATCTGACCTACACTATTCCAATGTTTGAAGGATTCATGGTTAGAAAAATTAATTTGACATGTAATGTGCTTTAATAGAGATCCTTGTTCTTTAAGAGGCAGGACGCAGGAAGGAGTTCTATATTTTCTTTACACAGCGGAGGGAACCATATAAATGTAAATCTGTAGAACTGTTTACAGCACAATATCTAAATATTTAATTCCATCTACAGCCAAAAGAAAATTCTTCCAGCAAACGTGAAATTACATTAAATTCTGAATGATTAATTTTCCTTGTAGGGAATGCTTGTCAGAATCTGAGGATTTTCCAATCCGCTACGGGTTTTTTTTCTAATCTCACTGGCCTGAGTTACATTTACAATGCAACATTGAAGAAAGCTTCATGTTAGTTTAGCTCACTTTAGCCACTCTTATCATTTGTCAAATGCATTCAAATCAATCAACCATTCCGTATCGGCTAGAGTGTCATTGCCTCCTTCTCTGCTGGCAAAAGCACCGTGATCTGACAACTGAATGTTCTTATTATATTCTCTGCCGCCTTGAAGCGCTCGCCTATGATTTCACAGTGACAGTCTTGTCAAGAGCAGAAATCCGAGGCCAACCAACCCAGGCATCTCCCCGGATTTCCGCAGACTATTTGTCTCCGAGTGTGAGTTGACTTTAAGGAAAAAATAACAGCTCCAGTTTATTCCGAGGCGCCAGATTCCGAGGCAGATTCACTGACCCCCGACTTACTTTCAAAGAGATCACTTTGACAAACCTCAGCCCCAGCCAGGCGGCGCGAACACACAGATCCTGTGCAATTTTGCTTATATCACAGTAAAGGGCAACCCCACCAAAAAAAAATAACTGGCACCACTGGATGAAAGCAGTTGTTCAAACCAGCGAAGCCACAGCCTGATTCTTGTCTAGATCAATGATCCCTGACAATGCACAGACGCTATTTTACAATGGCAGGGTGCTGCATTGGGCCATTGGGTATTTGATGCATTACATCAGGTCAAAAAAAATGTTTGCGTTTCAGTAGATTTGATGATCTCAAAGGACTTTTCATGTAGAAGAAATGGAAAGGAGCAAGAAAAGCATTTGTTTTATTCACTGCAAAAAACAGTATTTTGTTAAAAAAGAACTTGCGATTACATCCCTGTCTTATCACTTTGCCACACTTCACTTGGGATAGTGCCACTAGATTTTAAACAACCATTCAGTATCTCAAACTTATCCAAAAGTTCTGACAATGTTGCCTTCCCAGTTTTTTATTGAAGGGTTAGTTTGAATGATGTGCTTTTCTGGGGCTGTCATTTAAAGACAATGACCTCTTAACTTCAAGCTGAAAGTATTGTCCACTGATACAAGTTGATAAATACTTGTTGAATGTCACACCTGAATGCCAATTGCTGTTGGGAATTTTTTACTTTGTTCTTTGATGTTCAAACATGCAGTTAACCATCTCTTCCTTCAAAAGAATTTCTGAGGCACAATATATTCAACTGCAGAATCTCTCTGGCTTGTGCAGGTCTACAAGAGGTTTTGACTTCTCAGCCACAATGTGGTCAAAAGGATCTCTGACCCATTTTACAGTTCCTCCTATTTGTCTGTCTGTCTATCCAGCAGAAATCCCTTATGTTGAAGATGACTCCTTCCTGTGAATGTTTGTGTCTCAATGTGATTTTGGCGCTGGCTGAGGGTTCGCAGATAGTTTATGCATCGAATCTTAGCTTTGCAGGCTCTCCCCCAGCGAGGACATTGGTTGTTGGTCGATAGAGGTTGTGGTGATAAAAGCAAAATACTGTGGATGCTGGAGTCTGAAACAAAAACAGAAAATGCTGGAAAATCTCATCAGGTCTGACAGCATCTGTGGGAAGAGAATAGTGCCAACGTTTCAAGTCCAGGTGACCCTGGTGGTGGGCTGTTGACTTGAGTCGTTTCCCTCTCTTTCCATCTCTCTCCCTGTTTTCCCCTAGTGGCTGCTCTTTTCCTTAAGATCATGACACCATTTTGGAACATGAATGACGATTTTGCTCACAATTGGATATCTGCTTCTCATCTGTCGATTTTCACTTTATTTATTCATACGCGGGACATGGACTATTTGTCTGTCTGTCTATCCAGCAGCAATCCCTCATGTTAAAGATGACTCCTTCCTGTGAATGTTTGTGTCTCAATGTGATTTTGGTGCTGGTCGAGGGTTCGCAGATGGTTTATGCATCGAATCTTAGCTTTGCAGGCTCTCCCCCAGTGAGGACATCATTTATTGCCTATCCCTAGTTGCCCTTGGAGGACAGCTGAGAGTCAACCACATTGTTGTGGTTCTAGAGTCACACATAGACCAGATCGGGTAAGGACAACAGATTTCCTTTTTTAAAGGACATTAGTGAACAATGTCGAACAATCGACAATGGTTTCATGGTTAGACGCATAATGGTGAATAACAAGAATTTCTTCAGATATTTAAATAAGAACAGGGTTAACAAAGTAAGTGCTGGTTCTATAGGAAGTGTGCCTGGGGAATTAATAATGAAAAATATTAATTGAACTGGTATTTTGCATCAGTCTTCACTCTAGAGAATATAAGTCAATGGATTTAAGTAAATCAGGAACTGGAAGGGAGAGAGGAACTTATGAAAATTATACACAGCAGGGAAATGGTACTTAACAAACTGTTGCAGTTGTGGACTGACAAACCCCCTGGCCCTGGTGGACTTTCCCCTGTGATCTGAAAAGTAGTGACTAGTGAGATAATTGATACGTTAGCTTTAATTTTCTAAAATTCCCTGGATTCAGGGAAGGTGTCACTGGATTGGAAAATAGAAAATGCAATTCCTTAATTCAAACATGAAGGGAGACAGAAAGCAGAAAATGACAGGTCAGTTCGCTCAAAGGGAAAAGATTGGAAGCTACTGGTAAATATGCTAAAGCTGGGCACTTCAAAAAAAATCAAGTTTATTCGAGAGAGTGAACATGGTTTTGTGGAAGGGAAATCATGTTTAATTAATTTATTGGCATTCTTTGAAGGAGTTACTTGTGCTGTGGATAAAGGTGAACCGGTGGATGTACTGTACTTAGATTTCCAGAAGTTATTAGATGAGGCATCACATCAAAGGTTTTTGCGAAGATTACAAATACAAGCTGAGGGTTGATCTTAACATTGCGCCCCACTGGTTGATGGGCAGTGTGAGCCGCTAAGATTGCAAGAGAGCCATGAAATCAGGTTCCTGCCCGATTTCTCATCTCTTGCAATCTTAGGCTGAATACATTATTTAAATTTATTTTAATACTTCTTTGAATGGAATCAGTGATCCTGGGATGGAATTGCCTGCGTTCACGTGCCTGTGTGGCCTCGCTGGGAGAACCGGAAGCCATTGAGGCCTTGCCGGCAAGTCGGGCAAGTGGGAGTGCTCCTTAGGCAGTGCTAGCTTGGCACTGCCAGTCTAGAATCCTGGCAATGCCAGTCTGGCACCCTGGCAATGTCCAAAGGGCACCAGGCAGTGCCAAGGGGGACATGCCAACTGGGGGGCATTCAGTTTGGGGGAGACCATTGTAGGCTCTGCACAGCAATCAGTGGGGGGGAGGGAAGACCACCATCATTATGCAAAGCAATCGGTCGGGGGGGTGGGGTGGGTGCTCACGATTGTTCCAGGCGTAGGGTCGCAAACAGTTGTTGAGCTCCGCGGTAGCAGGAGGTGGGGATGTTGGGCTGTTTGCAGCAGAAGCAGTGACAAGTCTTTGCTGCTCTCAGCATAGAGACCTGCACATGCACAATGGTACCCTCTGCTGCAATCAGCTGGCTTTCAAGTGATTTATTCCTCAGCCACACACCCTACAGGTAGAAATCAGATTGGGAGTTTTTTTATTGCACAGAAGGCATGAGATTTGACTGGTAGCCTTGTGGAAAAATAAAACATCTGGAATTCTCCCGTGTTCACGCTCATTCTGGACTTTGAATTATTTTGGTAAGACTGCCCTGATGGTGTCAACGACGACATATCAGGATACCTAGAAGATTAGCTAACAGGAAGCTAAGAATAGCCATTAATGAGTCTATTCCTGTTTGATAGGAATTAACTAGGAGTTTGTCATAGGGTCAGTGCTGGGCCCTCAACTTTTTACTAAATGACTTTGATGAAGGTCTAGAGAGCACAGGACTAGAGGGCACAGCCTCAAGATAAGGGGGGGGGGGCAGTTTAGAACAGAGTTGAGGAGGAACTTCTTCACTCAAAGGGTGGTGAATCTCTGGAATTCTCTGCCCGTTGAAGTGGTGGAGGCTACCTTGCTAAATATATTTAAGATGCGGGTAGATAGGTTTTTGGTAGGCAAGGGGATTAAGGGTTATGAGGAGAAAGCGGGAAAGTGGAACTGAACCACTTCAGACCAGCCATGATCTTATTGAATGGCGGGGCAGGCTCGAAGGGCTCGATGGCCTACTCCTGCTCCTATTTCTTATGTTCTTATGTAGGTCCATTGACAATGGTTATATATGGTTGAATATATGATTGCTAAATTTGCTGATGATGCAAAGATAGGTATGAAAGTAAGTTGTGAAGATGACATGAGGAGGATACAAGGAGACATTAATAGATTGTGTGTGGGCAAAGATCAGACTGAAGGAGTGTAATATGGGAAAATATGAGATGTTCATTTTGGCAAGAAAAATAAAGAAGCTGCATAGTATTTTAAACAAAGCTTCCACTCCACCTTTAATCCAATATGCAGGTTTTACATCACACCCTTTAGGATTTCTTTGTCTTGACTGCTGTGGGCAGCGTGGTGGCACAATGCTTAGCACTGCTGCTTCACAGCAGCAGGGACCTAGGTTCAATTCCTGGCTTGGGTTCCTGTCTCTGTGAAGTCTGCACATTCTCTCTATGTCTGCATGGGTTTCCTCTGGATGCTTAGGTTTCCTCCCACAGACCAAAAGATGTCCTGGTTAGGGGCATTGGTCATGCTAAATTCTCCCTCAGTGTACCCGAATAGGTGCCGAAGAGTGGTGGCTAGACGATTTTCATGGTAACTTAACTGTAGTGTTAGCGTAAGCCTACTTGTGACAATAATAAATAAACTAAACTAAATTATTCACAATTGCTTTAACTCTCAATTCTCAAGCTTAACTAAAATTATGTCAAACTTTTGATTTACCTCTGAAACCTGCTTTCTGACTTTAAATCTGGTTACTGTAATTTTCCCTTTAACTCTTTTACTCTACCTGGAATTTTTCTGAACAATACCTTGGTCTATGTTCTTTTAACTTCTGTTGTCTTAAGACATTCCTTCTGTCCCAATTTCCTTGTTATCTGGACTGTGGCGGAAGCAAGAGAGTGGTTGTAAAGGGTTGTTTTTTAAACTGGAGGCCTGTGACCAGCAGTGTGCCTCAGGGATTACTTGTCATTTGTATTAATGATTTGGATGAGAATATAGGAGGCATGGTTAGTAAATTTGCAGATGACGCTAAGATTGGTGACATAGTGGACAGTGAAGAAAGTTACCTCCAATTGCAACAAGATCATTTGGGCCAGTGGGCTGACAAATGGCAGATGGAGTTTAATTTAGACGAATGTGAGGTGATGCATTTTGGTAGATTGAACCAGGTCAGAACTTATTCAGTCAATGATAGTGCAATGGGGAGAGTTACAGAATAAAGAGATCTAGGGGTACATGTTCATAGCTCCTTGAAAGTGGAATCACAGGTCGATAGTGTGGTGAAGAAGGCATTTGGCATGCTTGGTTTCATCGGTCAGAACACTGAACATGGGAGTTGGAATGTCTTGTTGAAGTTGTACAAGACATTAGTAAGGCCACACTTGGAATACTGTGTGCAATTCCTGTCATCCTATTATAGAAAGGATATTATTAAACTAGAAAGAGTGCAGAAAAGATTTACTAGGATACTATCGGGACTTGATAGATTGAGTTATAAGGAGAGGCTGGGTAGACTGGGACTTTTTTCTCTGGAGCATAGGAGACTGAGGTGTGATCTCATAGAGATCTATAAAATAATGAGGTGCATAGATAAGGTAGATAATCAATATCTTTTCCCAAAGGCAGGGGAGTCTAAAACTAGAGGGCATAGGTTTAAGATGAATGGGGAGAGATACAAAAGTGTCCCAGAGGAGCAATTTTTTCATACAGAAGGGGATGAGTGTCTGGAACAAGCTGCCAGAGGTAGTAATAGAGGCAGGTACAATTTTGTCTTTTAAAAAGCATTTAGATAGTTACATGATACGATGGGTATAGAGGGATATGGGCCAAATGCAAGCAATTGGGAATAGCTTAGGGGTTTTAAAAACAAAGGGTGGCATGGACAAGTTGGGCTGAAGAACCTGTTTCCGTGCTGTAAACCTCTATAACTCTACGTAACTGATTTTTTGGGAAGCCTGCCTTATTGCAGTACCCATCTGTCCAGTCTTTTTTTTTGCAGAATTGAACGATGTTCATTCCCTGGTGACTTTCTTCAACTGCAATATATCCAGCTTAAACTAAAACTTAATAGGTTTTCTATCTTACAATTCCTACTTGCTAACCAACCACTCCTAGTTTATTTATTATTTACATCATAGCCCTCTCTAAGCACAATAAAAACACACAGTTGGAACTGAACTAATCCCACACATACAAACAGCTCTGTCCAACATGAGTCCAGCTATAGGATTCACCCTTACAGACACAGAAACATTAAATTAAACCCACACAAAACTATACCTTGTTTCTAATGTCTACTAATATAAATATAAACTCTTTAAAGCCACTTTTGTCTTCCTAACAGCAACCATCAGGATTCCATTTAAATGTGTTGCCAGAACTTACAACCCAATGAGATAACGACATGGTGTGTGCCTTCGTGTCAGCCCTGACATGAGATTTGCTGATGAATAATTAATAAGCTCAACATCAAAAGATCGCATGAGCAATGGGAATCATGCTGTCTATTCTACCCATCACCGGACTTTGTCTCCACAATGGAAACTCACACTCTGTGACCACCCCTGGACTGTGTTTTACGAAGCTCCTCACACTGTGTTTTGCACAGCTCCTTTGGACTGCGTTTTGGTCAACTCCCATGTGCTGTGTTTTCCTACGCTTCCCTGACAGTGTTTTGTTCAGCTCATTGGTTGTGTTTTGGAATGATCTGTTGCAGGCTGCTGCAGCTCCCATTGCTTTCCCTTCACCACCACCTTCTCAAGGGCAATTAGAGATGGTCAATAAAGGTTGGCCAAGACAATAAAATCTCATGAACAAGTAAAAATAATCAATAGATGGTATTTTCCATCTGCAATCAACCCAAGACCAGAAAATCCCATCCAATTTCAACGAACCTTTGTGTAGTCCGTGCCCTGCCCACTCCGATTCCCATGGGAAAGTTCTGTCCAGTGACTTTTGTATAATAATCCACAGTGATGGAGTTTCCAGATATACAATCTTCCATTTTGCCACGTGGCCTTCCATACAATTTAGATTCAGACACAGTACTGAAAAACAGGTAAATATAATGATCAAAATGGACAAAAGATCCATTGCCATCATAGATAAAACACAATTCATACACACCAAACCAAAATGTGGCTCCGTTTTAAAAATAATCTTGGTTAACTCTCTGCCTCTTTATTGTTTTCTGTGTCTCTTCTCTCCGGCTTTCCCGCCTCGTTATTCCTGCTAATTAATGGAATTTATTGTTGATGTTGCAAGAAAAGCTATTTATTTTTGATGGCTGTATCAATAATAAAAAAAAAGATCCAGGTGAGAGGCATTAAACTAAGTATTTAGCTGTGAAGTATTTCTCATTTTTAAAGATGCAGAGTTTTTGTTATGAAGCAGGTTGGTTTGTTAATATCTCTCCACTGCAGTCTGTTTATCGGTACAGAAGCACAACACTCAAGAAAAGAACAACATTATCTGGCAGACCATTCATTATCTTTCAGCCCACCAGGGACAGGAGCCACCAGTGGTATAACTGGGGTCTACTGCAAATAATTATTAATAAGGCAAGCACGTCCCTAAGGTTCGAATGCTATCTGAGTTTGGTAACATTTTAATGTGCTTTGCAATTTATATTCCCCAGTGTGAAAGTTGCTTACAGCAGAAGCTTTAATTATATTTAAAAAAAAACAAATCATAACGGGCTTGTTTGAGAGGACTCTGAGCAAAATAATGTTCTGTGCTATGGTTTTTTTTGCAGTAATGTTTGTTGTCTGGATGGCAGGGTGGCATAGTGGTTAGCACTGCTGCCTCACAGTGCCAGGGACCTCAGTTCAATTCCTGGCTTGGGTGACTGTCTGTGTGGAGTCTGCACATTCTCCTCATGTCTGCGTGAGTTTCCTCCCACAGTCCAAAGTTGTGCAGGTCAGATGGATTGGCAATGCTAAATTGTGCCTTAGTATTCAAAAATGCGTAGGTTAGCGGACTGGCCATGGTAAATGGGTGCCACGGTGGTTAGCACTGCTGTCTCAAGCGCCAGGGGCCCAGTTCAATTCCAGCCTTGGGTCACTGTCTGTGTAGAATTTGCATGCTTCCCCGTATCTGCATGGGCTTCCTCTGGGTTCTCCGGTTTCCTCCCCCACTCAAAGGATGTGCAGGTTAGGTTGATTGGCCATGCTAAATTGCCCCTTAGTGTCAGAGGGATTAACAGGGTAAATACATGGGGTTACAGGGATAAAGCCTGGGTGGGATTGTTGTCGGTGCAGGCTTGATGGGCTGAATGGCCTCCTTCTGCACTGTAAGGATTCTATGATTCAATGAAGTGTGTGGGGTTACGGGAATAGGGTGGAAGGGAAGGCCTGAGTGGGTGCTCTTTTGGAAAGTCAGTGCAGATCTGATGGGCCAAATGGCTTCCTTCTGCACTGTAGGGATTCTATTACCAATGAAACCAGCAGTTTCTGACCTAACTCATATGATATGCTATGCTTTCACTTGAAGTATGGTAAACAGATACAGAGTGGAGAGCAGTCATTGGGTGTGCTTTTTTACACTTTTAACCATGCTTTATTGTGAGGTGGGATTTTATGATTTTTTTTCTACAGTACCGCACAAAGTGAAATGCTTGTTGTTTGTGGTGTGGACGATATCATTGAACTCCATTGCTTTCATGTATGGCTATTTCTGGTGACTAACTGCACACTGTGCTGTTAAATAAATGTACTGCTCCAGCAATGAGGTCAAAAAGTGTCACAAGCCGCACAGTCATGGATGCTGTGGACCTTCCAAAAGTAAGAAGTCTCACAACACCAGGTTAAAGTCCAACAGGTTTATTTGGTAGTAAACTTAGACCTTTCAAAACGGCAGATGGGATCTGGAAGTCCTGTCCCTGGTTCCGATAGTTCCTAACATCACTGGTAGGGGTAGGGGTAGGGGTGGGAGGCAGAGAGGGTGTGTCTCACACATGAAGAAAACCTGACCTCAACAGGGCCATTTGAACTCAGTGCTGATGAATGAGGGAAAGTCATTGAGGAAGCCACTGAAGATGGGTGGGCCTGAGGGAGTCCTGCAGTGATATCCTGGGACTCAGATGATTGATCTCCAATAAGGACAACCAGCTATGACTCTAACCAGTGGAGAGCTTCCCCTGCACCCCCCCCAATCTCCAATTCTCATTGATTTCAAGTTTGCTAGGATTCCTTGATGCCACACTTGGTTGAGTTTGACCTTGATGTTGAGGGCAGTCAGTCTCATTTCACCCCTTGTGTTCAGCATTAATTATCCTTGTTTGGGAGAAAGGCTATAATGAGGTCAGGAGCTGAGTGGTGCTGCCAGAACCCAAACTGAGTGCCAGCGAGCAATGTAGCGTTGACTCAATGTCACTTGATCACACCTTCCATCAGTTTGCTGATGATCAGAGGGACCCTTGATGGCTTGACTTATCCTGCTTTTTGTGGAGCATCATACATGGTCAATGACCACATTGTTGGATCGATGTCAGTGTAGTAGCTCTACTGGAAAAGCTTGGCTGGGGCACAGTTATCTCCGGAACACAGTTCTTCAGTACTACTGCTAGAATATTGTCAGGGCCCTAGGATGCAGCACTGTCTCTATATTATGTGAGGTGAATTGAATTAGCTGAAGACTGGTATCTATAATGCTGGCTATCTCCAGAGTAGACCAAGATGTATCATCCATACGGCACATCTGACTGAAGGTGGTTGCTGGGCTCCCAGATCATTGAGGATATTTATGGAACCTCCTTCTCCAGTGAGTTGTTCAATAGGTCACCACCATTCACAACTGGATGTGCGCGGGACTGTGGCGCTTAGACCTGATCTGTTGGTTGTGAGATGGCTTAGTTCTGTCTATCACATGCTGCTTTCGCACAGATAGTCCTGTATTGTACCTTCAGCAGTTTTTGATCTCATGTTCCCAATATGCTCGCTACACTTTTCAATGAACAATGTTGATTTTTGTGTATATTTAATGGTGTCATGTAATTTTGGACTCATATTTACCATGATGAAGATTCTTTGAAGTGGCTAAACAGAGGCCAGAAATATTAAGAGTAAAATTAGTTTGTTACTTACAGTTGGACTTGTCCAAAGTGTTTATCTTCAAGCTGAATTGCATCTTTAAACCCTCATCCTTGCCTTGTGTACGGATTATATAGAACAATGGTGTCTGTTGCTTTGAGGAGCCAAACCTTGTCAGTTGCAATAAAGGTCGCATCTAGGTGCTTTCAAATGGCAATTTGTGATCCTGCTGCCACAGGCAGCTCCCAGCGCACTGACACTTAAACATATCACTGGTATATTTGTTAGGAGGGCTGACAAATACATCAATTTCTCAAATGTCACAGAAGAGAGCTGCGATAAGCCACCCTGCATAATCCTCTGGAATGGTAAAGGTTTTGGTCTATTGTACTTACCGGAATGGTGTTTATGCTGTTACACACCTGTCCCATAGCCACAAGGCACATGCAATATATAACATCTGTAGGTATATTTTAAGTGTGCTACAGCTTCCCCTTCACGGGTATGTTGAACTTTTTAAGGAAGACCTGTTTAAGCAATAAGTAAGGATACTGATACTGCCACTTCCTGGAAAATTCTTATGTGGAATATACTGACAGACCTTCCTGGGAGAACATGGAGTTCACACCTGAAAAGATGTCAAGCCGCATTTTAAAGAGAGAAACTTGAAAGAAAGGTTTGGAAAAGGCCACAGTAGTCTCTCGGTTTGGTGGGAGCAATGGAGACTGTTCTGTACATCTCATCAGACAGCTAAAAACACCCATCTCCTGTTGCTTTATCTCTTAAAATGTGTAAAAATTTCCAAGATTTAGATAGGACTACTTTTCTCTCTCGGGAACATTCATGGAAAATGGGTTAAGAACCTGTGACAAGCTGTAAACAATGAAAGAATAAAGAAGAAAGAAGGACCTTTCTTCCTCTCTCTTACTAGAGCGGAGTTCTCTAGTGGGTACAAGCAGAAAGAAACAGGTCAGCCTTTTGTGTTAACCCTACACAGAGAACAAGACTTTGGGGATAAGCCAACAACTGTCCTATTCATGCTTCGAATTTGTCAAAGTCAGCTGTCCTGAAATCATCCAATATCACAGTTGCAACATGCTACCATCTACATCTCAAAGACAAGTGGCACAGTGACTAACACTGCTACCTCATAGCTCCAGAGACCTGGGTCTGATTCTCAGCTTCGGTCACTGTCTGTGTGGAGTCTGTATGTTCTCCACGTTGGTGTGGATTTCCTCCGAGTGCTCTGATTTCCTCTTACAGACTGAAAGACGTGCTGGTTAGGTGCACTGGCCATGCTAAATTCTCCTTAGTGTACCCAAACAGTTGCCGGAGTGTAGTAACTCGGGGATTTCACAGTAACTTCATTGCAATGTTAATGTAAGCCTATTTGTGACACTAATAAATAAACTTAGCCAAGGACTGATCTGTATGTTATTTAAAACTTTTCTTAGGATTCTTAACCTCTCATTTCTGACTTGTATGTGTACGTGCGTGCATCAGTGTGTCATATCTTTATTATGTTTCCTTGAATTTTAGTAACTAGTAAACTTACTAAAGCGTACAGAACACAATGAAAAATCTTAGAATCTTTTTGAAAGAGTCATCTTTGTTCTTTCTCCGCAGCCCTGCAAAACTTTTCAAATATTTCTTCAATTACCTTTTGATATTTTTGTACTGAATCTGCTTCCACCACCCACCCATTCATCCAGTGCATTCCAGATCTTAACAACAGCGTCTATCTCATTGTCTCTCCCTTGGTTATTTTGCCAGACATCTTAAATCTGCATCCTTAAATATAGAAGTAAAGATATTTCTGTAAACTTGGGTGTAGTATTTGAAGTCAAGCCCCATGTTACAAAATAAAGCTCATGTGTCACTCCCGCAGTTTACTCATGGGGAATAAGCTACGCTTGTGGACTGGGTGAAAATTAAAGTCAAGAAACTCATTTTATAAAGTGTGAAATGTGGTTATGGACACTCAGGAGTACATAAGTTTCTTTATTGATATTGACACCAAGGCTCAGTGAGTTGCACGCTTGCTTCTGAATCATAACATTCTGCTTTCAATGTTCACTCTCAGCTTTGAGCTCAAATGTCAAAGCTGACACTCAAATAAAAACAGAAAACAATTCTGTAGAAGGGTCGTTTGGACTCAAACTGTTAATTCTGCTTCTCTCCATAGGGGCTGCCAGACCTACTGAGTTCATCCGACATTTCCTGCTTTTATTTCAGATTTCCAGTATCTGCAGTATTTTACTTTTATCACTCATTATATACGCTTGGGTGAGAGCCCAGACGTCCATTACTCTTGTTGAAACAGCTGGGCCCCAGGGAAAATATTGCTTGATTGACAGCCCTGAATCTCTGATCTCTGTTGTCAATTGCACGTTGTTGATTTACACAAGATTAAGTACTGTGATTCTCCCAAAGGTGCTGAATTGGTAGGAGAACTGTTCCAGGTCCCAATTGTTTTGTCAGTTCAGCTTCTCACCCAAATCTCCGCACTCTGTGCACTGTGGCAGTCACAATTGCGAATATCATTAAAAACCCGGTGGGGGGTGGGGAGGCCTATTCACGCCAGAATCTGACAGTTCTGGAACTCTATGCATGCTCAGTGGCCCTGATCTGTCAGTCTCCCCATTTGCTGGTCAGCTCGATCGCTGACCAGCCCAAGACCCCCCCAGTGCTGCACCTCCAGCCCCTCCCACGGTTCAATCACGGCCCCCATGACAATTCCCAGGCCAGCCCTGACTCCCTCTGCCCTGGAGCACCCCAATGTCCAGCTCACCCACCCAGCAGTTGTGAGCCCCCCCCAACCCCCTCACCCTGGCAGAACCCTCCCTGTCTGATCTCCTCCTGGAGTCAGACCATCCCCAGAGGCAGGCCTGCTCCCCAGCCACCTCCAGTCGCTGCCCTCCCTCCATCCCAGACCCATTCTGGCTGTAAAGTTGTAATAGGAACCCCCCACCCCACCGAAAGCCCCTAGACTCGCCAACAATAGGCCCCACCCCCTTGGCACTGCCCGATGCCCAGTGGGCAGTGCCAAGGTACCCCCTGGGCATGGACACTTTGCCCCTTGGGCACTGCCAGGGTGCCCATGCCCAGGGGACACTATCGTCCCCACTGCCTGACCCTCTGAGGTCCTGATTGCACCCCCCCCCCCCGTTCACTTTGGCAGAATCGCCCACTAGTTCCCCGAATGTGGGGAGTTAGTCTGAACCCAGGCGGAATGAAGTACTCCTGGCTGAGTGGGAGATTCAATCAGCACCGGTAAGTTCCCGATAGTTAGATCTAAAAGATATTTAAAACATTAAAAACAGATCCAAGTTACTTACCTGCCTTCCCGCCTGTTTCCAGCGTGGTCTGACTGGCAACTGGTTGCTGGCTCTGGGAGATGCGCATGTGCTCCCGGTGCATGCTCAAATCCCAGTACAAGGCCAGCAACGCGCATCCCCCACTGCAGCCTGCCAGAGAAGTTGGGGGTCGCAGTGGGAGAGTCGCTGCGTGGTCTCTGTGATTGATACATTAAAGGGTTTGAGTGATTTTATTGAGCTATAGCAAATGAACATTTTTTAAACATAGTGCTATGATCCAAGCTGCTGTTACTATTGGACAAACTCAGATCTAAAATTTTTTTGTTTAACCACATGGATGAACAGAATAACAAGATTGTTAATAAATTTTAACAAAAGAATAAATCATTAAACAAGAAAAGGTTAACCATAATACACCACTTCTTCACCCCAGCTATACCTTTCTAGATATATACGGATTTGCAAGGGTAACACAAATTACAAAACCTAGCTTATACTCTAATACTCTCAATAAGTACACAGTCCATGCAGAGCAATGGGTGAAATGTGGTCAGACGCACCACACTCTGAAATCAAATGACAGATATCACCAACTACAATATCTGTGGATTTCTTATCAATTTCACCAGACACTTGTCATGCTGTGAGCCAACTGGCTCTTGAAGAACATACTTTTACAGCTCCTCCTACACAATGCTTTCTCTCAGATGACCAAGGATTCAGCTCCAGGATTTCAACCATTCCTTTCAATATTCCTTGGCCCTAGAGCGGCAAATGCATTCAATCTTCCACATAATCTCTAATACAAATAGAACACCTTTGTTCCACAGGCAGTATCAAGCTGTCACTAACCTTTTGATGATCACAGATATCTGGTTTCTCACAAACCACCTTTAAACCTGCTTCCTTCAACTGTCTCTACCTCAGAGCATTTTCTCCGTACGTTGCTTTGACTTCATGATGTTCCTGAACCTTCCTCTGTCCCATTCCCGAGTACCTGAAACTTTCCCCTTTAGTTTCAGGGTCTTGCTTTTTGTCTCTCTATATTGTCCTGCCTGTGAAATACTCCTTACTTCCGGGTTGCCTGGTTTCAAACTGACTCTTAAGTGTTTTTGCTTTCTCAGTATAAGCCTTTGGTTGCTAAGCAAGAACTGGATGTTCATGTTTGCTTAAGGGATCATAAAAAAAATCATATTACAATGCAGGCAAAGTTTAAAGTGAAACTAAAACTGAGCCAAACCAAAGTTGTTAATCTTTTCTTAGCATACAAATATAGAAACCTAAAATTAAACTTACCTAAATGTATACCTTATGCCTAGCACACACAATACAAGAATAAATTACTGAAGCTATCTCGATTTCCGAACAATAGTGGAAAATAAAACGAGAGGGCATAGGTTTAAGGTGAGAGGGGAGAGATTCAAAAGTGTCCAAAGGGGCAATGTTTTCACTCAGAGAGTGGTGAGTGTCTGGAACAAGCTGCCAGAGGTAGTAGTAGAGGCAGGTACAATTTTGTTTTTTAAAAAGCATTTAGGTAGTTACATGGGTAAGATGGTTATAGAGGGATATGGGCCAAATGTGGGCAATTGGGATTAGTTTAGGGATTTAAAAAAGAAGGGCGGCATGGGCAAGTTGGGCCGAAGGGCCTGTTTCCGTGCTGGAAACATCAATGACTCTGTGAATGACTTGTTTTTAAGCTTTCTTGTCATGCATCCAACTGTCACTGCGGAGTTCATTGGTTCTAAACTATATATAAGGGTAAATGGGATTAAAATGCAAAGCTTGGCATGGGGGCCATGGACATAGTGGAGGGGTAGACTTGCATAGGGGCATAAGGTGACATGATGAGGCATGGAGACTGTGTGGAAGGTGAGAGCATGTGTGGGCTGGAGGGCTTATCTGCTTTTATTTAACTGGGACAGCACTGAGGCTGTCCTTTTGAATAACCCACCTTGGCCCCCGGAACCCAGGGTGCAGACCCAATGGGCCAAATGGCCTCCTTCTGCACCGTTGGGTTTATATTCCTTACCTGGTCTGGCCTACATGTGACTCCAGACCCACGGCAATATGGTTGACTCCCAACTGCCTTCTGAAATGGTTGTACCAATCGCTCACAAAGGCAGCTCACCACCAACTAGGGTTGAGCAATAAATGCTGGCCAACCAGCCATGGCCCTGTCCCACCAATGAATAAAAAAAGACATTTTTGCTTTAAGAATCAGGATAAAACACAAAAAAAAACTACCTCATCATATGTTAGAATTCAATTCCTTAATCAGCACTGGTTGTTTTATAGGGCTTAAGGTTTTATTAAAAAATAAATACCAACCAATACCTCTTACCCTGCATTGCATAAAAACAAATGGAAATTCGAGTACATTGCACAAGCCTGAAAATGAACAAGGGACTGGGAACTACCCAGAGCAGCGATAACAGCATCAGTAACAAATCTATAATAATTACTGCTGCCAGCTTTATAAGGAACAAAACAAGTCAGGTAGTAAGTCAAAAATCAATAACACCTCCTCAAAGGTCATTCTTTTCCTATCTAAAGTACAGTGGGGCCTGGGCAAATCATAACCACTTTCACTCTTGATTGTGTTGAGGCTACAACTAATGTTTATGTTTTGGAAATCAGGCTGCTGCTTTCCTCCTCTGTCTCTTATATCTGACATCCCTGTGTTCATTATGAGCCTTGGTTTGACCCTTGTCATATTTTACTTCAGGCTGGCTGTCATCTGGCTGGGGCTCTTAGCTGCTTCCTCTGACTATGACCAATTAGCTGTCTGCCTACGCTTTGGCTGTCAGCTCACTCCCCTTCAACCACCGTCTTTGTCTCAGCCGCATCCAGCAACGTTATTTATCACCATCAGTTGAGAAGAAGAATTCTTTCATGTGCCGCGGAACGTAAGTGAGCCGTGTGTTGCTCTGCATTTTTAGCAGCCAGTAACAATCCTACCTCTTGACAACTTTTGTTCCCTTTTCCATTGTTCCTCGGTCACTGTTGGCGACCACGGTGTTACTTTTTGACATTGTATCACTAAGCGCTGAGCCTTTACGAAGTTCAATCTAGGTGTGAATACAAGAACATTTCTGAATCCCATTTACTTTATTTAAATAGACCAATTCATTTTCTGCCTTCACTTGCTAACTGGGTCACAGCCGGTGATTTGAAATTGGTAATTAAAGGAATTGGGAAACACAGTGACCCTGATCACTGCCCCTTTTCACCCATACAAGCCTCTTAGAGTGTAGCATGCAGGAAACAATACTTTTCACCGTATGCTAATACATGTGACAATAATAAATCAAACCAAGGGAGACAGACACAGAGAGAGGCACCTTCTTGTCCCGCCTTTCATTTTGTAACAGGTGATTGGACTTTAAATCTCAGGCTCTTGGCACCTTCACATCACTGAAAGGAGAGACCCAAGTCTGAAAAACCAAAAATGCCAAAACCGATCAATGTTATAACAATGGAAGCTGAGCTGGAATTTGGGCTCCAACCCTGCACCACAGGCATGCAGCACTTTGGCAAACTGACCAAAACAGTTGGCCTACGAGAGATCTAGTATTTTGGATTCCATTTTACAAACAACAAGGGGTATCCAAATTTGTTAAAGCTTGGCAAAAAGGAACAAGTCCAAATGTCAAGTCCAGCCAGATTACCATTTGGCAAGATAAGGGTTTCCTTCTTGTTGGCTACAAGGCGGCTCAAGTTAAATAAATACAATCCATAGTTTCTAAATGGCAAATGGTCCATAATACAAAATTACACATCAGTTAGAAACCAAACGGGTGGTGATTAAGGATTTTTAGTTGGAACTTGTCCCTTGTTAGAGGGCAAGGAAGTTTGGTACGGGAGCTGGCAATGATGCGTTGGAGTTACGGAAATTAGTTTTAAGAGACTGAGTGAACACATTCAAGAAGTGAAATTGAAGCATTCTGTCCCAATGCACGATAGCCCCTCACTCTGCTTAAGGCATGCTAATAATTAAAGAGAAAAAGGGGAATCTGGTGTCAGTGACAGATTAAAAAAAAGATATTAAAGAGTGGTGCCACAAGCACAACTTATCCTTGGTGATGGATGTCCCCAGTAAAGAAGCCAGGAAGAGGCCTAGGATTGCCAATTAGGACCCAGGCCACAGGTGAGGGTGGTCCAGGGGCTGGGCCACTAGTTAGAGGGGCATGGAGGTGGGCAGCAAGGGTAGGAGTGCGCCTTTCTGGGGGCCATCCCTTCCTGTGCTGAGTCCCTCAATCAGGCACTGAGTCCTTTTGAATGATAGTTCCCACCCCATCCCTTGATGGACTGCAAAGATCTCCCTCCATGGCAAGTTCCCCACCCACCACTGGATGAGCAGTGGGTTGAGACCCTTAAAAGGGCATTAATTGCCAAGTTCAGGGCCTCAGCTTACATCCTGCCAGGAAAGTCATCCATGAGCCTTCATACTCCGGACCCTCCTGCCTTATTAAGTTTCACTGACCCCTCTCACCCCAGAACAGGGATTCCTAACTTGGGTCACTACCTACGCAGAATTTGCATGTTTTGCATGTTCTCCCTGTGTCTGCATGGGTTTTTCCGGGTGCTCCAGTTTCCTCAAACAGTCCAAAAATAGGTGCACTGGCTGTGCTAACTTCTCCCTCAGTGTACCCGAATAGGCGCTGGAGTGGGGCAACTAGGGGATTTTTACAGTAACTTCATTGCAGTGTTAATGTAAGCCGACCCGTCACACTAATAACTGAATAAATAAGAAATGTGGAGGTGTGACAAAAAATAAAGGGGATTTTTTTCTGAAGGGAATGTGGGAGCAGAGGCAAATTAATGTACATGTGCAGTAACCATTGAAGGTGGCAGGGCAGGTTGAGAGAGCAGTTATAAATTGTACTCAATCCTGATTTGTATACATAGGGGTACAAAGTACAAAAGCAAGTCAATTATGAACATTCATAAAACACTGGTTCAGTCTTAGTGGGCAGGATGTGAAGGTTTTAGAAAAGGTAAAGGAAAGATTTATAAGAATGGTTAAGAGAAGCAATTTCAATTATGTGGACAGATTGGCAAAGCTGAGGTTGTTCTCCATTGAGAAGGGAAGGGTGAGAGGAAATTTGTTGGATGTGTTGAAAATCATGAGGGGTCTGGAAAACTTAAATGGGGAGAAACTGTTCCCAGCTTGGGTCACTGTCTGTGCGGAGTTTGCGTGTTCTCCCTGTGTCTGCATGGATTTCCTCCGAGTGCTCCAATTTCCTCCCACAGTCCGAAAGACGTGCTGGTCAGATGCATTGGTCATGAAGTCGCAAACTTAAATGTGATTAACAAAAGAACCAGCGACGACTTGAGGGAAGTCTCTTAAATGCAACAAATGGTTTGGATCTGGAATGCACTGTATGAGCCTGTGGTGGCGACAGACTCAATTCCAGTTTTCAAAAAGAAACTGGATAATTATCTGAAGAAAACTGATTTTCCACAGGTTGAGGAGTGGGACTAACTGAGTTGTGTCAGAGAGAACTGACACAAAGACAATGTGCTGAAAGGTTTCTTTCTGTGCTGTAACCATTCTATGATTCTAGTATAGATACATTCAAGGAGCTTGATAAATATATGAAGAAAGAAGCTGAAGGTAAAGTTTATTTATTAGTCACAAGTCGGCTTACATTAACACTGCAATGCAGTTACTGTGAAAATCCCCTAGTCACCACACTCCAGCACCTGTTCGGGTACACTGAGGGAGAATTTAGCATGGCCAATGCATCTGACCAGCACATCTTTCAGACTGTGGGAGGAAATTCGGGCAGCCGGAGGAAACCCACGCAGACACAGGCAGAACATGCAATCTCCGCACAGACAGTGACCCAAGCCAGGAATTGAACCCGGTTCCCTGGTGCTGTGAGGCAGCAGTGCTAACCACAGTGCCACCATCAGGTTACTCTGATACTGTGATCAAGAAAGGTGGGAGGAAGCTCATTAGGAACTTAAACAGCAGAATAGATGAAGTGAGCCAAATGACCTGATTCTGTACCATAAATTCCATGTAAAACTGCCGGCAGGGAATACAAACATAATTCCGTGTTTCACATCCTCAGGTCATTACAGACAAGGAATTAATGTTCAGGAGGCAAATGCAGCAGGGTGTTTGGGGATATTGATGCAGTTTTAGATCCAGGAACCTTTGGCCTCAAAGACCCTGAAATATCTGTTTGTGAGGAAGCTGTGTGCAGGGAACTGTAGGGTCTGGATTTATTTTACACCAAGGAACAAGAGAGTTATTACCATTGCTGCAGCTACTGCACATTGAATCAGAGACAATCAGCAGCAGCATCAGGCCTGGAATCCTGGATGTGGCATTCACTCCACCAGCTCCCAACATTCCCAAGCTCCTGACGCATAGCCGCGTTGCAAGCACTGTACATTCCACTCAACCCTTATATTCTGGCCCGAACTCAAACTCCAAGGCCAAAGTTGTCCTGGTGCTGCACGTAATAATGCAGGAGGAAATCACTCAGCACGGTCCCCCCTGCTACTGCGTCACAGGCCCCACAGCCCCTTATGGTTGTGAGGGGATTTCTCTCCAGTTCTGAATGTTGCTATCAATGATCCAAAACCCCTGGCATGTGTTACTCCTGGACGCAAGTAGCTTCAATATGGGAGACAGTGAGGATTAAAATCAACACCAATCTTACAGACTGAAAATCAAGTCAGACTAATTAACAGAATGGATTCCACAGAAATCAGCAGAAGGAAAAATCAAGTGGGGCATATAAGATCATAAAAAATAGGAATAGGTCATTTGGCTCATTAAGCCTCGTTCATCATTTAATAACATAATAGTTGATCTGACTGTGACCTTAACTTCATTTCTTGCCTGGCTCATTCCCCCAACCCTGCATAACTCTTGACTCCCTCATCAAACTCCGCCTTGAATTTACCAAGACCCAATCTCCACTGCCTTCTGTGAAAGAGAATTCCAAATACCAATGACCCTCAGAGAAGAAATTCCTCCTCTCCCCATCTTAAATGGGAAATCTCTTTCTTTAAACTCTGCCCCTTGAAAGGAAACATCCCAGCATTGACCCTCAGAAGTAGGCAACCCAACCATTCACCCTAACCCATCGCTCAGATACCGAGAGGATAGCTAACCATTGCCTTCTCAAGGACAATTAGGACAATAAAAACAGAAAGCGCTGGAAAACTTCAGCAGGTCTGGCAGCATCTGTGGAGAATTGTCAATGTTTTGTGTTCAACATGGCTCTTCTTTGGAATAAACACTGGTCTAGCCAATGATGCCCACATCCCATGAAAGGATAAGAACATAAGAACATAAGAAATAGGAGCAGGAGTAGGCCATCTAGCCCTTCGAGCCTGCCCCGCTATTCAATAAGATCATGGCTGATATGTCGTGGCTAGGTTCCACTTTCCCGCCCTCTCCCCATAACCCTTAATCCCCTCTCTTATCAAAAACCCATCAACCCGCGTCTTAAAAATATTTAGTGAGGCAGCCTCCACCACTTCAACGGGCAGAGAATTCCAGAGATTCACCACCCTTTGAGTGAAGAAGTTCCTCCTCAACTCCGTTCTAAACCGCCCCCCTTTTATCTTGAGGCTGTGCCCCCTAGTCCTACTGTCTTTTTTGAGCGGGAAGAGTCTCTCCACCTCTATCCTATCCATCCCATTCATCATCTTATACGTCTCAATGAGATCTCCCCTCATCCTTCTAAACTCTAACGAGGACAAGCCTAGTTTATTCAGCCTCTCCTCATAGCTCAACCCCCTCAACTCCGGTATCAGCCTAGTAAACCTCCTCTGCACTCCCTCCAAGGCCAAAATATCTTTGCGCAGGTGCGGTGCCCAAAACTGCACACAGTACTTCAGTTGCGGCCTCACCAATGCCCTATACAGCTGCAGCAAGACCTCCCTACTTTTATATTCAATCCCCCTCGCTATGAAGGCCAGCATCCCATTCGCCTTCCTGACCACCTGCTGCACCTGCAAGCTGGGTTTTTGCGACTCATGCACAAGGACCCCTAGGTCCCTCTGCACCGTCGCCTGCTGCAGTTTTTTGCCACGTAAGTAATAATCCTTCCTACCATTATTCCTACCAAAGTGGACCACCTCACACTTGCCAACATTAAATTCCATTTGCCATTTCCTGGCCCATTCGCCCAGCCTATCTAGATCCTTCTGTAGACTCTCCCCACCCTCCGCACAATTTGCCGTTTCCCCCAATCTTGGTGTCATCAGCAAATTTCGACACCCTCCACTCGGTTCCCTCCTCCAGATCATCTATATAAATGGTAAAAAGCTGAGGCCCCAGCACCGACCCCTGGGGCACCCCACCAGTCACCATCCGCCAATCCGAATAGCACCCGTTGACCCCCACTCTCTGCCTCCTATTTGACAACCAATCCTCTATCCACGCTAACACCCTACCCCCAACTCCATGTCCCTCGACCTTCTGCAATAACCTCTTGTGAGGTACTTTGTCAAACGCCTTCTGAAAATCTAGAAAGACCACATCCACCGGCTCTCCTCTATCCACTGCCCTAGACACATCCTCATAGAACTCCAGTAAATCTGTCAGACACGACTTCCCTTTAACGAAACCGTGCTGCGTCTGCTCTATCAAGCAATTCCCTTCAAGATGCCTCGCAATTTCCTCCTTAATGACAGATTCTAACATTTTACCCACCACAGACGTTATACTAACCGGCCTATAATTCCCTGCCTTTTGCCTGGCACCCTTCTTAAACAACAGCGTAACATTAGCCGTTTTCCAATCATCCGGCACTTCCCCGGAATCCAGCGACGTCTGGAAAATAACCACCAAGGCATCCACTTCACCTCTGCCATTTCTTTCAGAACCCTCGGATGCATTCCATCCGGTCCTGGTGACTTGTCCACAATCAGCCCCTCCAGTCTGTCGAGCACCGCCTCTCTAGTAACAGTAATGTCATTAAGACCCTCCAGTCCTACCACCTTTCCATTGCTAACACCCGGCAAATTATTCACGTCCTCCTCCGTGAAGACAGAAACAAAAAAGTTATTCAATACCTTAGCCATATCCCCATCCCCTACCACTAGGTCCCCTTTCTCATCCTCTGAAGGACCAACGTTCACCCTAGCCAGCCTCTTCCTTTTTATATATTTATAAAAACTCTTGCTATCCTTTTTTATATTAAGCGCTAGCCCAGCTTCATAGTTTCTCCTACCCTTCTTTATCAACTTCTTTGTCAATCTTTGTTGACATTTAAACCTCTCCCAATCCTCTTCTCGCCCACTACTCTTAGCTACTCTAAATTCCTCCGCTTTTAATTTAACACTTTCCTTCACCTCCTTCGTTATCCACGGCTTATTACCTCTCCTCCTACGGTCCTTTTTGACCATCGGAATAAATTTCCGCTGAGCACCAAGAAAGATCTCCTTAAAGATGCTCCACTGCTCCTCAGCTGACCCTCCCTCCAACGCGCTCCCCCAGTCCACATTCGCCAATTCTTCTCTCATCCTACCGTACTCCTCTCTATTCAAACAAAGTACACGTGTCCGGGAACCCACTTTCTCCTCCTCCATCTGCACCAGAAACTCCACCATACAATGATCACTCTCCCCAAGAGGATCCTTCACCGCAAGGTCCCCAATTCTACCCGCCTCATTACATAGCACCAGATCCAAGATAGCTCGCTCCCTCGTCGGCTCCAACACACACTGTTCCAGGAAACTATCCCGGCAGCATTCCAAGAACTCCTCCTCGAGCCCACCGCGTCCAACATGGGTCGACCAATCAATATGCAGATTGAAATCCCCCATAACTACGGCCGTCCCATTCCTGCACGCCGCACTTATTTGCGCGTTAACAGCCCGCCCCACCTCCAGATCATTATTCGGGGGCCTATAGACGACACCCACCAGCGTCTTCCTCCCTTTGCTGTTCCTAATCTCTACCCACAACGATTCCACGTTCTGCTCCTTGGCTCCAATATCATCCCTTTATCATTCAGGATAAAGAACTCGAACAAAGCATTGCGTTTTAGTTGCCACATTATAGAAAAGTTATTAAATAATAGCTGAAATGTTACTGCTCACCTGCCATTGAAATTGGCATGGAAGAGCGGCGGAGCATGAAAGGTTTGTTGACCCTGGGTGGGATTTTATGGTTTCGTGACATGCGAGGTCATAAAATTCCACCAATCATATATGATTGTATACAATCACATATAAACAATTATGTAAAGGTTAGTAAAGTTATTAAAATCTAAGAAAGTGGTGTGGGCCACATTGAGAGGCTAGGTCACAGTTTTGACTCCCTTACTATATAAAAGTTATTAAATATTATATATAATTATATAATAATAATCTATCATTATAGAAAAGTAATCAAGCTCTGTGTATACTAAGCTACTGTAGCCCCAATTCTGGGCTCCTCTGATAGATATGCAGTTTTAAGCAGCCGTCCATTCTTATATCCAGAAACTCCTCACTGCTTACTCCAAGCACACTTCAGCCTTCACTCCAGTTTTAAGTTCTCCACAGTTGAAATATTGGCCTTAAGTTTTGCCCTCCTTAGCCGTAAGAATGCTAGGAAGAGAAGGTTGAATTCAGGCCAACTCACTCACTCCCGAGGCCGCACCATTTTGGCTGGCAACATTTTATCCTCACTGACTTCTGCAAATGGGAGCCTTATTTAACTTGAAAAGTCACAATCCAGGGATATTATTTTTGATTTAATGTGAAGTGGCTGGGCCAAAAGGAAGCACTCTCTTCCCTGGCCCACAAGCTGTGCTACAAATGCACTTACATTATGTATCCATCTCTTCTCCCCTCCTTTGACCTGCCAGGTTTCCTCAAAGCCCAGGAAATCCTGGCAGAAATGGGTACAAAATGAAAAGCTTGCAGCAATGAAGAGGTGCAGTCTCTTTAAAAGACTTTATTGACCAATCCACCTCCTGTGAAATGAGTGGTTACCTAGCCTAACCCCTGACCCACCTCTATTGTATTTGAGATTTAAAAAATTTTTGCTTTGCATCAGGGAGGCAGTGGCGTAGTGGTATTGTTGCTAGACGAGTAACACAGAAAACCCAAAATAATGCTCTGGGGACCCAGGTTCAAATCCCGCCATGGCAGATGATGGAATTTGAATTCAATAAAAATCTGAAATTAAAAGCCTCATGATGATCATGAAAGATTGTCATAAAAACCCATCTGGTTCACTCATGTCCTTTAGAGAAGGAAATCTTCCGTCCTTACCTGTCTGGCCTACATGTGTCTCCAGAGCCACCACAACATGGTTGACTCTTAAAATTGCCCCCTATTTAGCCATCCCGGTGGCCTCACACATATGGTGAAACCTTTCCAATTCCTGCTCTAATCCATCACTTCTAAACTCTCTAGCACATTATCTCAGCATTGTTTTCCCATCCACCTAGTTTGAGTCATAGTCATGATATCCACAATGCGAGCAGGATTCCTTCTAATGCAGTGAACATGCTGCAAGAATTCTAACACTGTGTAGGGTAAGGTAATTAGCTGTGGTTGATGAGGGGTGATTGGCATGTCTCTCCATTATAGTCTGAAGGCAATACTCTGTATCAAGCATGTGGGGCAAGTCAAATCAAGGTGGCAGACCTTCATGAACTATTGCAGGATGATTGCAATATTTACCGAGCTACGATATATTAATTGTTAATCTTTTCCTCCCTCCTTGCTTCTTCTTCATGTTACCTGTAAGGTGTAGAACCAGCTTTGTCTTTCCACATTACAGCACTGGAGTGATTTAATTGTTTTCTACCAGTACCTTGTCAGCTGTTTGGTTCACCTGTATTAGCCTTTCACCTCCATCCGTCTAATTTCAAAGCCCCTCTGTCAGTCTAGCTGTCCTGTCTGACAGTCATGATGTGGGTATGCCGGCGTTGGACTGGCGTAAACACAGTAAAAAGTCTGACAACACCAGGTTTTAGTCCAACCTATTTATTTGATAATATACTCACAAGCTTTCGAGGGGACTGCCTCTTCGTCAGGTGAATGGAGAGTTCTCCATTCACCTGACAGTGCCATTCTGTCAAGAGTAAGGGGAATAATCCATGATCTATGGGACGAATCCAGCCATTTCAATCAAGAGAAGCTACAGTTAAAGGAGTAGGGAAGAGAATTGTGTCATAGCATTATAAATTATTAAATGGTTTTGACAAGGTAAATCCATAATATTCCTTTAAACTATGGCAATATTAAACCAACGTGTAACACAATGGCACAGTGGCACATTTCTGCCTCACATCACCAGGATAAATTCTGGCCTCGGGTCACCTTCCATGTAGGGTTTGTACATTCTCCCCGTGTCTGCGTGGGTTTCTTCCACGTGCTCTGGTTTCCTTGGACAGTCCGAAGATGTGCGGGTTAGGTTGATTGGCTGTGCTAAATTGCGCCTCAGTGTCAGGGCGACTAGCAACATAAATACATGAGGTTACAGAGATAGGGCCTGGGTGGGAATGCTGTTGGTGCAGTCTTAATGGGCCGAATGGCCTCTTCTGAACTGTAGGGATTCTATGAAGTTTAAATCGACAAATCTAAAAAAGGGTTTTCTTTAGGCAAGTGGCTGGAGTAACCTGTCAGGTGGGGAAGTAGACTTTGTGGGGAATTGGAAGTCAAATTGGACAGGAGAATGGGAGAGCTTGGGCCCTCAAAAGGCTAAGCTGCTGGGACAGGTGTGCAAACAGCTGTTACTTATCCCTGACAGTTAGAAGTTCTGAAAACCGGGATGCGTACTCCAGCAGAAAGGTCCTGTTGGCTTGGTGTCATTTCTAACTGCCACCCTTAAAATATAATTGGTTCCACATGTCACATAAAGCAGCTGAGCGATTCACATTGATCTAAGAATGACAGACTCATCAAAAATTCAGGACATTGCCTCATCTGTCAGGGACCTTTGGTCACTTCCTCTACGTGAGTGCAAGACGTGTTATTATGAAAGGATTCAAACACATTTAAAAAGATCTAACGTTATTTTTTCATTTACTCTCAAAGCACTGTTCATGGATCATCTAGGTAATGTTAATACTCTTTTGTAAAATAATGATTTCACCACTTGTTATTCCTTTAGGTTTTGCTTCATTATTTCTCGCCAGTTATGAAGATTGCGTTTTGGGGTAATAGCCTCATGAGGTGGCACCCTCTGAGGTTTCATTCAGTCAACCACTGTTTGTCAACAGAAGCAACAACCTGTATTCAGAAAGGGCCTTCAACATCATAAAATGTTCCAAAGTGCTTCTGAAGTTACGGGCCACGTAAGGAGACATTAGCTTGGTTAATGAGATGGATTTTGAGGATTGTTTTGAAGGAAGAAAGTAAGACAGTGAGGCAGAGAGATGTGGGGAGGGAGCTCCACAGGTTAGACCCTTGGCAGGTGAAGACAAGATCATAGGATCATAAGATGTAGGGGCAGAAATAGGCCATTCAGCCCATTGAGTCTGCTCCATCATTCAATGAGATCATGATTAATAACGTGATGATCCTCAACTCCATTTTCCTACCTTATCCTCATAACCTTTGAGTCCTTTCCTGATTAAAAATCTGCCTAGCTCAGCCTTGAACGTACTTAATGACCCAACCTCTGCAGCTCTCTGTAGTAAAGAATTCTACAGATTCACTGCCCTCAGAGAAAAAAGTCCTCCTCATCTCTGTCTTAAATGGGCGATCCCTTAATCTTAATCTGGTCCTAGACTCCCCCACAAGGGAGAACAACCTCTCAGTATCTACACTTGCCAAGTCCCCTGAGAATCCTATACGTAAAAAGTCTGACAACACCAGGTTTTAGTCCAACCTATTTATTTGATAATATACTCACAAGCTTTCGGGGTTAGTCCCTTCGTCAGGTGAATGGAGAGTTCTGGCCTCAGACAGAGCATATAAAGCACAGACAGTTTAGAGATTATTGATTAGAATGCGAATCCTTACACCTAACCTGCTGTTCAAGACCTGAAGTGGCTGATAATGTGAGTGGAAGGAGCACTGATCACAGTTTAAAGAGATGTGTATTGTCTCCAGACAGTACAGTAAGTGAGGTTTTGCAAACCCAGGCAAGTCACGGGGGTTACAGATAGTGCGACATGAACCCAAGATCCCTGTTGAGACCGTCCTCATGTGTGCGGAACTTGGCTATCAGTCTCTGTTCAACGACTCTGCGCTGTCGTGTGTCGTGAAGGCCGCCTTGGAGAATGCTTACCCGAAGGTCAGAGGCTGAATGCCCGTGACCACTGAAGTGTTCGCCAACAGGAAGGGAACAGTCTTGCCTGGTGACTGTTGAGCGATGTTCATTCATCCGTTGTCGTAGCATCTGCATGGTCTCCCCAATGTACCATGCTTCGGGACATCCTTTCTTGCAACGTATCAGGTAGACAATGTTGGCTGAGTTGCAAGAGTATTTACCATGTACCTGGTTAGGTGTAAGGATTCGCATTCTAATCAGTAATCTCTAAACTGTCTGTGCTTTATATGCTCTGTCTGAGGCCAGAACTCTCCATTCACCTGACGAAGGGACTAACCCCGAAAGCTTGTGAGTATATTATCAAATAAATCGGTTGGATTTAAACCTGGTGTTGTCAGACTTTTTACTGTGTTTACGCCAGTCCAACGCCGGCATACCCACATCATGACTCCTATACGTCTCAGTAAAGTTGCTTCTCATTCTTCTAAGCTTCAATGAGTACAGCCTTCTCACCCACCAATAGTGAAAGGATTAAAATCAGGGAGGCTGGAATTGGAGCAGTGCAGACAGGGCTTCAGGAAGTTACAGAGATAGGGAGAGGCTGAGGCCAGAGAAGGATTTTGAAACAGGGATGAGAATTTTAAAATTGAGACATGGAAGCCAATACAGACCAGGGAATACAGGGGTGATGGTCAATGGAACATTGGATACGTTTGGATGCAGACAGCAGAGTTTTGGATTTGCTCAAGTTTATCACAGTCCAGAATCCCTACAGTAAAGAATAAGGCCATTCAGCCCATTGAGGTGCACCAACAACAATCCCACCCAACGCCTATCCCCATAACCCCATGTATTTACCTTTCTAATGCCCCTGACACTCGGGGGTAATTTAACATGGCCAATCCACCTAACCTAACATCTTTCGGAATGTGGGAGAAAACTGGAGCATCCAGAGGAAACCCACGCAGACGTGGGGAGAACGTGCAAACTTCACATGGACAGTGACCCAAGGCCGGAATTGAGCTTGGGTCCCTGATGCTGTGAGGCAGCAGCGCTTTTCCACCCCAGTGCCACCATGCCGCCCCAGTCAAAGGTGACTTTGAATGTTGACAGGTTATTCAACCACAGGGGGCATCGCAGTTGAGCTCCTTCCTGTCAGAGCCAAAATCTACACACATGCAGCTCCAACAGGGGTTGCCAAATGGCTACCGGGTGAGAGATCTGAGTCGTTTGAGTCATATGAAGACCAGTTCTAGAACCTTTAATGCTGTCCCAACTGAGAAGAGTGAATGTTACAACTCAGGGGTTGAACCAGGGACCATGAAGCTCTTCACCGGTCTGGGGTGCCGATGGAGAAGAGCGCCATCGTTTGACCCTTTAACATTCATAAAGTACCTTGGAGATGTTGGAGACTACGGCCTGGATTGCTGGTGGTTCAAAGTCTGCCCAAAAGCTGCCTTCACATTCTGAATCATCATAATCATAGACTTCCAAAATGGATGAAAACTGCAGCCAAGCTTCTAGGCCTCGGAGAAAAGAAAATTTTCAGATTCTGATTTATTGAAGTGATGTGTCAACACGAGCAGAAATATGATTTGTTACCGGAGGAAAGTGTAATTGTTCATTTGGAAACATTTTCCACAGTGATTCGAGCTGACGTTCCTGTGAAGCCTGTCATTCTGTATGAATGTTCGGCTCAATATATGTGAGCTAACACTGCTGATTAATGCTGTATCACAGCAGAAGCAAATGCATCCAGACATTGAGGGAAGTTATATGTGGGAACGAAGAGAGATAGAAAGGCTAAATTGGATAACAATACCCTGACAGCTGACATTTCACCGCTGCAATTTATCTCAGCAATGAATCTTGTCGGAGGAATAAAAATATAGCAATAGAAGTAGGCCATTCGGACCCTTGAGCCTGTTCTGCCATTCGATTAGAACATGTCTGTTCTGCGTCTCTTTGGTACCTTTGATCCATATCCCTGATACCCTTAATTTACAAATATCCCTCAATCCCAGGCTTGCAGATTTCAACCCAATTTCCATGTGGGGGGCGGGTGGCCGAGAGGGAGGGGTGGGGGGAGTAGTTCCACCGTCTTTGTGTGAACAAATGTCTCCTAATTTTTCCCCCTAAATAGTTCAATATTGGTTTTACCATAATGCTCCTTAACTCTGGTTTCCTTCAGAGGAAATAGTGATTCATACCTACTAAATATCCCTTTGTCATTTGAAACATCTCAATCTCCTCTCAGACATCTGAACTCAAGGGACCACAAGCCAGGTTTAGTGAATGTGTCCTGATAATTTAACTCTTTAGTCCCTGATTTAATTCCGACATCACTGCTCTGTACTTCCTTGCATGTTTCTTTATTCTTTCAAGGGAGGTAGGTGTCACTGGCAAGGCCAGTGTCTGTTGCCATCCCTGGCCGCCCATGGACTTGTTAGGCCATTTCAGAGGGCAGTTAAGAATCAACCACATTGCTGTGGGTCTGGAGTCACGTGTAGGCCAGACCAGGTAAGGATGGCAGATTCCCTTTCCTAAAGAGCATTGAGGTGGCATGGTGGCACAGCGGTTAGCACTGCTGCCTCACAGCGCCAAGGAACCAGGTTCAATTTGGTCTCGGGTCACTGTTTGTATGGAGGCTGCACATTCTCCCTATGTCTGCATGGGTTTCCTCCAAGTGATGCAGTTTTCTTCCACGGTCCAAAGATATGCACATTAGGTTGATTGGCCATGATAAATTCCCCTTAACGTCAAGGAGATTAGGAGGGTAAATGCATGAGATTACAGTAATAGGGCCTGGGTGGGATTGTTGATGGTGCAGGCTTGATGTGCTGAATTACCTCCTTCTGCACTGTAGAATCCATGATTCCAGTGAACCAGATGGGTTTTAATGACAATTAACAATACACTAGCACCATTAGCCTATTTAATTCCAGACGTTTTTCAATTTGATTCACATTTTGCCATCTGCTGTGGAGTAGGATTCAAACCCAGATGCATAGAACATTACCCTGGGTCTCTAGATTACTGAACTAGTGACAATATCACTTCATCACCATCTCCCCTTATCTAAAGCATAAGTCTAAAGCAAACCAGAATGGTTTGCTCCAAGGCTTTGATTTACTGAAGTGCCACTCTGTCACTTTGTATTGCAAACCCTTGGATACAAAGGCCAACATTTCTTTCAACTTTTAGATCACGTTGTGTACCTCCTGCATGAGCTTGAAATCAGTGACCATGAAGATATATGTTTATTTATTTATTAGTGTCCCAAATAGGCTTACATTAATACTGCAATGAAGTTACTATGAAAATCCCCTAGTCACCACACTCCGGCGCCTGTTCAGGTACAGAGGGACAACTTAGCATGGCCAATGCACCTAACCAGCTCTTTCAGGAGGAAACCCATGCAGACACGGGGAGAACATGTAGTCTCCACATGGACAGTGACCCAAGCCAGAAACTGAACCCGGGTCCCTGGTGCTGTGAAGCAGCAGTGCTAACCATTGTATCGCCATGCCAAATGTCACTATTAACAAAATAATTTGTCTTTCGCATATCCAAATTGGTTGACCTCATATTTTCCTATATTGAGCTCTATGTCCCATAGTTTTGCCTTATTCACTTAGCCTGTCTATGGGTGGGATCTTGTGGCCTCGCTCGAGCCGTAAAATCTTGCCCGAGGTCAACGGTGATTTCCATTCTGGGAACATCGCCCACTCTGGAATCAAGATGGCAGGTTTTTGGCCTACGTGTCCATTGTAACCTCTTGTTCCCAACTTTACAATTTACTGTGCTTCCTAACTCCTTACCACCTGCTAACCTGGAAATACAACCCTCTATTCATATCAGACTACTGCATTTGTTTTTTCTCTTTCACTGTATGTGGGCATCATTGGCTCAATCAGCATTCATTGCCCATCCCTACTTACCTTTGAGAAGGTGATGGGGAGCTGTCTTCTTGAACTGCCACAGTCAATATGGTGCAGGTACACCCACATGCGGTTAGAGAGCGAGTTTCAGAACTTTGATCCAGAGTCAGCGAGGGAAGTGCGATATAGTTCCAAGGCAGGACAATGAGTGGGTTATCGGGGAACTTGCAGGTGGTAGTGTTCCTATGTATTTGCTGCCCATGTCCTTTTAGTAGGTAAAAGCTGCAGGTTTAGAAAGTGCTGTCGAAAAAGTCTTGGTGAGTTGCTGCAGTGCATCTTGTAGGTGGTACACGCTGCTGCCATTGTGCATCAGTGGTGCAGGGAGTGAATGTTGAAGGTGGTGGATGGGGTGGCAATCAAACAGGCTGCTTTGTTCTGGATGGTGTCGAGTTTCTTGAGTGTGTTGTTAAAGCTGTGCTCATCCAGGCAAGTGCAGAGTATTCCATCACACTGCTGACAAGTGCCGTGTGGGTGGTGGACAGGCTTTGCGGAGTCTGGAGATGAGTTACTTGCTACAGAATTCCCAGCCTCTGACTTGCTCTTATAGTCAGAGTATTTATATGGCTCGTCCAGTTCAGTTTCTGATTAATAATAAGTAACTCCCCCAGAGAAGGGATTCAGCGATGATAATGTTATTGAATGTCATGGAGAGATGGCTAGTTGTCCGTAATGGCCATTGCCTGGCACTTGGGTGGCAATGTATGTTACTTGCTACTTTCCAGCCCAAGTCTGAATGATGCCCAGACCTTGTCGGGGATGTGGACCACTTCAGTATCTGAGGAGGCAAGGGTAAATATCCCAATGCCTCCGGATTTTAATTATTCCCTCCTTGGGTACTGTGCCGTCACTTGCATTAACCTGAAGCTCTGGAAGTTTCTCCCAAAATCTCCCCTTCTTCCTTTCAGACACTTGACAAAGCTTTTGGTCACCTGCCCTAAATTCCCCTTGAGTGGTTCGAGATCAAACATTGTTTCAAAAAAATACCCATGGAAGCACCTTGGGGTTGTTTCATTACATCAAAGATGTGTATAAATGCAAGGTGTGGTTTTTAAAGTCAGATGTACTTTATCTTTCATGATGTACCTGGGGAGTTGTTGTAGTGCATCTTGCAGATAGTACATACTGCCCATCAGTGCTCCATCAGAGTGGGTCTATATCCATTCAATATGCAACTCATGCATAGAAATAAATTTCTATAACAGGATAAATTTAAAGAGATTAAAGCAAAATACTGCGGATGCTGGAATTTAAAACTAAAACAGAAAATGCTGGAAAATCTGAGCAGGTCTGATAGCATCTGTGGAGAGATAATAGAGCCAACGTTTCGACTCAGGATGACCCTTTGTCAGAGCTGACGAAGAGTTATCCAGACCTGAAACGTCAGCTTTATTTAAAGAGAAATGTTTTCCTTTGGTTTGTTGCCTCCTGAGACAGAAATTCAAGGTATCCACAGTGATAGGTGAGGCAGGACAATAGGAGACATAAAGAAAGGGAAAGGTTGGGAATCTGTATCAAAATCAAGTCATGAAAGAGCGAGTTTAGATGAAGCGATGACACTGTGGTACCTATCAGCGGGGTCTCTGATTCTCAAATCTCTGGTCTGGAAATTAAAGGAGAAAACAAGAGCAATAGCAGTTGTATTTTTTTGAGGTATTGCTGTAGTTTTCTCAAGCTGCCCTCAGGACTCCAGTTAAAGTTAGTGTCAGATGCAATCCCCTTTACAGTTGCGAATCACAGCTCATCAGGTTTCAGTAGCAGTTATGACAGTTGTTTTATACTGGCCATCCATGTTGAGTCTGGCATTGCCACTGGCTGTGTGAGATCCACACACAAGGGAGAAGAATTTGATGCCACCCCTCATGGTGAGTTTGATCTGAAGACAGCCTTCATGCCAATTGAGACCCTTACATGAGCAATTAATGCCCACTTATCCCACAGCCAATGGTATTAACACAGTGCCAGTGGCGTGGGGAGGGAAGGGGCATCTGGAGCCTCACCATGCATGACAAGCAGACTCGTGTTGAGTTGCTAGTGAGCTCCCAGAGGAGTCCCTCAGTCAAAGCCACTCAGCATCTAATCGAGGGACCTGGAATCATTCAGGATGGTGGGAGGCCTCCTGGGAGTATTGCTGTGTTCAGTTAAGTACCTGAGTGATTCTTAATTTGGCAGATCTTCCCTAAAAGAGGCAACTCTGTCCAGCTGGCAAGACCCCGGTCACTGCCATTAAATTCAGCCCAGTGGTCAGCAGCACTATAGCTCCATAAACCCAAATAAAAGCTTTAAAAGAGGCAGGAACTCAAGAAAATCACAGGGATCCATTTTAGTTTTGAACAACTGGTTCAGTCTGGAGCACAGGGCAGGATAATTTGACTTTAGCACGCAGGCAGAAAAGCTACAACATAAATAGTCAGAGCATAATCAGTGCAGTGGAACAAGCAGTATATACCTAGTTACACCAGATTTGTAACTACGTTATCAGGTATTACCTGCATGTTGTGTATCTTGCTGTACTACGTGTAATTGGCTGGATACGTTAGTGAATACACGCGCGAGTGAATGCATGTATTAGTGTTTGGCTCGAGGTCTCAGTGGCTGACTAGTCCAATCCTGGAGCTGCAGACCCTGTCACAAGTTTTGCAGATGATGTTTGATGAGTTCTGAATTCTGCGCTCTCTTTCCGCTGTTTACATTTGGCCTCCGTGTGATCCGTCCAGTGACGCTTGAGGTGATTGGCACCTTCCTAATGCTTCTTCTCCAGTTTGTGTGTTCTAAGGCAAGTGATTCCCACGTGTCACTGGGGGGTCTTGCATTAATTTAGGGAAACTTTCAGAGTATCCATGTAGAATTTCCTCTGTCCATTGCAGAGCTCAGAATAGAGCACTTGCTTCGGGAGTCTTGTGTCAGGCAAGTGGACAATGTGACCCAAGCATCACAACTGGTCAAGCATGACCAGAATCCCAGTACTGGGAATACTGGCCTGGGAGAAGGTGCTCATGTTGGCATGCCTATCCTGACAATGGATTTGGCAGATTTTGCGGAGGCAATGTTGGTGATATCTCTCCAGAGATTTGAGGTGTCGGTTATACATTGTCTGTGTTTCTGATGCAGATAGGAGGGTAGGGCCAAGGCTACTCTGTAGACCATGAGCTTGGTGCTGGAATTAAGGTCTCGGGTTCCTCAGGCATCTGAAGACTGCACTGGCATATTGGAATTGATGTGAACTCTTGCCAAGAGGAGGCTCCTGAGGTATGGAATACGATCTCCACTGAGTGAGAGTGGATGGTTACAGATGGGCTAAAATCACAAAAAAACCTATGAAAAACTAAAAAAGTCATTTTATGTTAACACAAGATTGGCAATCAGATCTGAGGAAATAGATAGTTGCTTCAGGTGCATTAGATCTTTAGAACAACACCTTCAAGAAAGACCAATTTTATTTGGTTTTATTTTGTTGTTGTTTCTCTTCTTGCACCTTTCGGTACACAAAGCAGACTTTCATCTGTTTCTGTGGCAAGGTTGTTCCTGGAACAGCTCGCTAACCTGTCACCAGAGGCTTATACTTGAGAGGATGCCATCCTGCATCAAGCATGGCTGACCAAGAGTCTCTCTCACTGTTACCACATGCCATTGGTGTGTGTGCTGGAAGGATCTTGCAGGCTGATACCCAACCTGTTGGCCGTGATCTGAATGCACCTTGCTTGGCCATCAAGTCCTGGGATGGGACTCAAGCCCAGTGCTTTTAGCTTAGAGGCAGGAATGCTACCCACTGCACCACAAGACCTTCATTTTGTTTGGTGGGAATTCCTATTTATTGCCCAGCTGATAATGCCATATAGAACCGTTCACAATCTATCAGCAAAAGAGGGTAACGGTAAACAGAAAGCGGCTAGGACTGAAATTGATATGATTATTTTTCCTTTTGATAAAAAATTCTTGATTTTTTTTCCATTTCATGATTTACTTGAATCAATATGTGAGCCATGTAACAAGCAGCGAGAAATGGACCTGCGAGAAATGGTGCCATGGAGAGAGATGACAATAACTGCGCTTGTCATTCTGTGAAAGTGGCTCTGGAGAGGAGCACTGGAATCAGCACTTCCAGATTGACCTTGAAATGCCTATTTTTAAACCTATGAGTAATGCTCTTATTTCTTTGCAATCCAAGATCGAATGTCGAGGAATAACATCATTAAGGCTGGACATTATATACAGCACCTGAACTGTGGCTAATAAATTCTACTTCCAATGCCCTGGCTGAAGTATTCATCTGAAACCGGTTGCCTAAATGGAACATCGTCAGCAAATGTCCTTTAAGTTACATTTTCAAACTAACATAAAACATGGGCGCTCACTGAAGCAATATACCAGTGTCACTGTATCAGTCTAACTTGCCTCCTTCAAGATTAATTTGCATTTATTTGTAACCATATAGTGAGCTGAGAGCGACTGTCCTTGACATCAAGGCAGCACTTGACTGAATACAGCATTAAGGAGCTCCAGTAGAATTGAAATCAAAGGGAATCAGGGTTAAAACTCCATTTTTTTTTAAAAGTTAATTTATTAATGTTAGAAGTAGGCTTACGTTAACACTGCAATGAAGTTAACACACTCCGGCACCTGTTTGGGTACACTGAGGATGAGTTTAACAAGACCAATATACCCAACCAGCAGGTCTTTTGGACGGATGGAAAATTTAGCATGCACCGAACCAGCATGTCTTTCAGACAGTGGGAGGAAAGCGGAGCACCCGACGGAAATGCACACAGACTTAGAAAGAACGTGCAGGCTCCACACAGAGAGTGACCTGAGGCCGGAATTGAACCCGGGTCCCGAGCAGTGCTGACCACTGTGCCATCCTGGTTGGAGTAACACCTAGCTCAAAGGGAGATTGTTGCAGTCTTTGGAAACCAGTCATTTTAGTCAAGACATTACTGCAGCAGTTCCTCAGGATAATGCCCTAGCCGCAACCATCTTCAGCTGCTTCATCAGTCACCTTCCTTCTATTAGATGGTCAGAAATGGGGATTGTCACGGATGATTGCACTGTTCGGTTCCATTTGCACCCCCTATGTTGAATGTAGTCTGTGTTCACATGCAACAAGATCTGGATACATTTCAGGTCTGGCTGATAAGTAGCAAGTAACACTCATGCCACACAAATCCCACATAATGACCACCTCCACAAAGAGAGAGTCTATCCAGCTTCCCATGACATTCAAGGCATTACCATCATTGAATTCCACCCCCATCACGATCGTAGGGCTTAACAATGACCAGAAACTTAATTGGATCAACCAGGTAAATATGTGGTTGTAAGAGCAGTTCAGAGGCTGGGAATTCTGCAGCAGGTAACTCACTTCCTGACTGCAAGGCCTTTCTAAGATCTACAAAGTACAAGTCAGGAGTGTGACCTATCTATTTAAAAACTTGAACTATTTATCATGTTTCTACAGTCCCCAATTTGACTAAAATGGGTTTGATTCATGGCATACTGCGACTCTGGCATACAACAGATAGGCCACATTCAATTTGGACAGGTAATCGGTACATGAATAGTTGTTATTCTAGAGAGTTTGCCCTACTATGTATTTGGCAGGAAGTTTAACATTTGGCAATGTAGCAACTCTTAAAGGGCCAACGCTTACCATGTGAAAAGTAGTAGTGGTGCTGGCAAACGAAAGAGATCTTGATGCAAAATGACAAAATAGAGACACGTTATCCTTATCTTCAATAAGGATAATTCAGCTGACTTGCTTTGGGGGCTGCACTAAGGGAGGACAAAGTGTTTTATTCATTCGTGGGGCATGAGCAAGGCTGGTTGGCCAGTATTTACCGCCCATCTTTAGGTGGCAGTTAAGAGACAACAACATTGCTGTGGCTCTGGATTCACTGGTCAGCCAGACCAGGCAAGGACAGCAGATTTTGTCCCCTAAAGGGACATTGGTGAACTAGATGGGTTTTCTCGACAATCGACAATGGTTTCATGGTCATCAGTAGATCCTTAGTTCCAGATTTTTTTTTATTGACTACAAATTCCACCATCTGCTGTGGTGTGACTCAAATCCGGGTCCCCAGAACATTAGCTGAGCGTCTGGATTAATAATCTAGCAATAATACCACTAGGCCATTGCCTCCCCAAAGTGAAGGCCATCCTTCAGTAACAGCTAATTGGAGGGGAGATGATACTATCCCGTGCCAATCCTGAGACAGGTCCCCTCTAACATGTCCGGATATATGTGGATGTCTCTGTAAAGACGAGGCCTGAGTAATGACAAGTGCAACTAAAACATATCAGATGTCATGGCATCAGCATTTGTCAATCCTTTACAAATGGGGGTGGCAGGTGGCACAGTGGATAGCACTGTTGCCTCACAGCACCAGGGTACCAGATTCCACTCTGGCCTAGGGTCACTGTGTGGAATTTGAATGTTCTCCCCATGTGTGCGTGGGTTTCCTCTGGGTGCCCCAATTTCCTCCCACAGTCCAAAGATGTCTGGGTTAGGTTGATTGGCCATGCTAAATTGTCCCTTAGTGTCAACGTCAGGGTAAATGCATGGGGTTACAGGAATAGGGCCTGGGTGGGATTGTGGTCAGAGCTGTCTTGATGGGCCAAATGGCCTCTTTTTGTACAGTAGGGATTCTATTAAAATAAAATTCCCCTTCCTCATCTAAAATATGCAGGATGGAGTACACCAGCAAGCAATTGCCAATCTCACCATTTAGCATGGCATGATCTAAGCGCTGGCAACATTTAAAAATAATGAAGGCAAAAGCTGTAATGTACACACCAAAACCAAATAATTATAGTTTTCAACCATTCCTTTATAAATGGATGGTCAGTTTTTCTCTGCCACCACTTGCACCTGTTACATGGCACCTATTTCAATCGTCATTTCTGGTGGTTGACTTTTAATGCTACAAGATATCACATCACATATGTATAGAAGAGATGGAGTCATAGAGTCATAGAGATTTACAGAATGGAAACAGGCCTTTTGGCCCAACTTGTCCATGCTGCCTTTTTTTTTAAATGCCTAAGCTAGTCCCAATTGCCCATGTTTGGCCCATATCCCTCTGTACCCATCTTACCCATGTAACTATCTAAACGCTTTTTAAAAGACAAAATTGTACCTTCCTCGACTACTACTTCTGGCAACTTTTTCCAGACACTCACCACCCTCCAGTGCCAGATTTAGACTTGGTGAGGCCCTAAGCTATATAAAGCTTGGAGGCCCCTTGTTAAAAAGATACACTAAAAAGTCTCACAAATGTGCGTACCTTAAGGATGCAATATGAGAGTTCGTCCTCGGACACCCCATTGAGCCACATCATTGGGTTTTGTGAATTTTGTTGTTTCAACTGTGGATGTCGGCTCTGCAACGCTCACATTTGCATCACTTCCAGTGTTTTCCTCAGCTGAGATTCCAGACTCTGTTGTCTAACTAGCAGGGCTTGTTTTGGATTTTGCTGATCACCTTGCGTTTGTGGATCCTTATCTGTTTCTGGAGTAAACTAACTGTCAAATTTTGGTAACTTTCTGAGTTGCTCTTCAAGCTAGTGCTTTCTTTTTCTTTCCTGGTATTCGCTCTTAAATGCTCTCTTCATTGTAAACCTTCTGAAATGTTGTGAGGCCACTGCAGATTGTGAGGCCCTATGCTGTAGCTTGTTTAGCTTATGCCTAAATCCGGCACTGCCACCTTCTGTGAAAAAATTGCCCCTCTGGACCCTTTTGTATCTCTCCCCTCTCACCTTAAACCTATGCCGTCTAGTTTTAGACTTCCCTACCTTTGAGAAAAGCTATTGAGTATCTAGCTGATCTATGCCCTTCATTATTTTACAGATCTCTGTAAGATCACCCACTCAGCCTCCTACGCTCCAGAGAAAAGAGTCCAGACTAGACAGCCTCTCCTCATAACTCAAAACATCAAGTCCCATTAGCTTCCTCGTAAATCTCTTCTGCACTCTTTCTAGTTCAATAACATCCTTTCTATAATAGGGCGTCCAGAACTGTACACAGTATTCCAAGTGTGGCCTTACCAATAGCTTGTACAACTTCAACGAGATGTCCAATGTTCTGAGCAATGAAACCAAGCATGCTGAATGCCTTCTTCACCACTCTGTCCACCTGTGACTCCACTTTCAAGGAGCTGTGAACGTGTACCCCTAGATCCTAAACTCCATTGCCATTTGTCACCCATTGGCCCAATTGATTAAGATCCCGTTTCAATCTGAGACACCCTTATTCACTGTCCACTATGCCACCAATCTTAGTGTCATCTGCAAACTTATTTACCATGCCTCCTATATTCTCATCCAAATCATTAATATAATAACAAACAACAATGGACCCAGCACTAATCCCTGGAGACACACCGCTGGTCACAGTCTCCAGTTTGAAAAACACCCTCTGGCTTCTGTCATCAAGCCAATTTTATATCCATTTAGTTACCTCACCCTGGATACTGAGCTCTATAGAGCAATAGACAGCCAGAGTGTCTGTATATGTACAGAGGAGGCAACTTTCTATTCTTAATAGTCAGCCAGAGGCAGATAAAGCAGTTTTAGTGGAAAGTGCATTGTGGTTGCCAGGTATAAGTGTGAGCTGGAACTGGGAGCTATGGTCCACCTACACTTTGACTGACTAACTTGAAACATGCTGGTAATAGGAAGCAAAGAGTCCTCCTGAGAGGCAATGAGAATCTATGTCAAGGGATGGATGATTGTTTAGAGTGAAAACACTATTTGCTCCCCCCGCAACCACTTGACAGAATCTATGGATGCATAACAAGTCTGTAAGTGTCAAAAATACAATCAATCTCCTTCATCTATTTGCTGATGTTTCTAGCATCGTCTCTCTTTGAGCTGCTCCTCAGAGGGAATTAACACTGAATGAGAAATAACCAATTGAAAAGTCCTTGATTCTTGGCAATCCAGAAAGAAGGTGATGAAGCCTCCTCTCAGGTTACAGCAGAGCCAACATGGGCTGTCTGTAGCCCATCGATAACTGTTTCTCCACCAAGAGGGCACATTGATTATGTAAGTGGAACTGAACCACTATCAGATCAGCCATGACCTTACTGAATGGCGGGACAGGCACGAGGGGCTAGATGGCTTACTCCTGCTCCTATTTCTTATGTTCTTATTACATTTGCAATTTATCATCCGGAATTTCCCCATATCACCAAAATTCTGCATATATTGGAATGTCCACCACCAATCACATTGATAAAACTAATGCTACATTGCAACCCACTACAGCAGCCACAATGTCAGAAATAAAATTCTCTGGGTAGGGTGAACAGATATATCTTGCCTCAGGTTCTGCTAAAATTTACACCATCAAAATCTGACTCTGGCTTCAAAAAATTCTAATTCCACAATCCTTTTGGAAATGAGTCTGAATGTAATGACCGGTTCAGTGTAATTAGCCACTTTGCAAACCAGTAACCTCCACCACTTAGAAGGACAAGGGCTGCCACCTGCAAGATCCCCTCCAAATCACATGCTATCCTGGGATGGAAATATATTCCTGTGGCTGGGTCAAAATCTAGGAACACCCTCCTTACAGCACTGAGGGTACATATGAAGTGCAGCAGTTTAAGAGTATGGTTTAAGTAGAGAAAGATTCTTTCGGCTGTGTTACATTTTAGCATATGCCAGTGCCAGACCCCATACCTGGGAAGCATTGGACCAAATGTGTGTGGGATATAGGGGTTTTCTGGATTTTGGATCCGACAGATGGGGGGATAGGATGAAAATAGGCTGGATTAGGGGATCAGTGGGCCAAGTCCCAATATGCGGCATGCCAGAAATACCCCTCACCACCAATGCTAAAAGAACGAACAATGGTAAAAGGGAGGTACGGTATTTGCAATGATTGATGACCACTAGATTAACAACAACTCATAGAATCCTACAGTGAAGAAGGAGGCCATTCAGCCTGAGTCTGTACTGACAACAATCCCACCCAGGCTTTAGCCCCACATATTTACCCTAGTAATCCCCCTGACACAAAGGAGCAATTTAACATGGCCAATCCACCTAACCCGCAAAGATTTGGAGTGTGGGAGGAAACCGGAGCACCCAGAGGAAACCCACGCAGACAGGGGGAGAACCTGCAGACTCCACACAGAGTGACCCACACCAGGAGTTGAAGCCAGGTCCTTGGTGCTTGTGAAGCAGCAGTGCTAACCACTGTGCTGCCCCTAATTATTAACTAACTCAAACATATGTACAGAGTGCTTCTCCATGCAATCTAGGGTTGAATCTGATGGTAAAAGCCTGTCTCAGTCCTGGAAATCACATGGTCCTACCCCATTGGGCCAGTGGGTCACATGACCTTCCAGACATTGCCCCCCTAAAGGGGGTTGCTACGAAAGGGGAAAAATAATCATGTGTGGGGTCATCAATGGAATCCTGTTAATCTACTCATTGATAACAAAATATGATGGACACCAATGCCTGATCGGTTTCCGGGTGCTCCCCGGATTTGGGATAAATCCAGTTAAGGTTCTAGTACCTGCACCATAATCCGAATAAGTATTATTCTCCTGACTAGTAACTTCAATTACCATACAATGACTTTTGGATCTACGTGCTGTTTTTCCCTGTTCTCAAGACATCCCAATGTGCTTTACAACTAATTGATTCGCATTGATGGAGTTACTATAGTGAGATAGGTAAACAGGAAGCTTCCACAAACAGCACACCAATGATAGGCAAGGTCATCTCTTGCTGTTTTAATTGAAGGATGATTTTCGCCAAAACATCTCCCTACTTTGGATAGTGTGATGGAATCCCATATTTCCACCTTGGTCAAGAGATGTGTGCCGGAATTTTATTGGGGCGGGCAAGGCTTACAGAACGGCATTCTCCTTTAGCGTCGGGTGGAACCTTACGAGCCTCAGGCAGGCAAGGTGACAAAATTCCAGGAGTAGTTTCCATTTAATGCTACATTTGCCAAATGACACCTCTGACAAAGAGCACTTGCTCCCAGGCCAGATGATGCTCTCTAATCCTGAAGGTGCACAAAACGCATTAATTGAAATAAAGCCAAAATTGAAAGAAACTCAGGATTGGAACAGTGTCAGGGACCGGATCAGAAACTGCAAGGTGTATTCTGAAGTCAGCCTAGACCCCAACTTTTTTTGATTTTGGCATTATGATGGGCACAAGATGTTTCATTCCAGGTATAAAATCCCTACAGTGCAGAAGGAGGCTATTAGACCCAAGGTGTCTGCGTCAACCACAATCCCACCCAGGCCCTGTAACCCCATATATTTACCCTGCCATTCCTCCTGATGCTAAAATCAACCTAGCATTGCTAATCAACCTAACCCGCGCATCTTTAGACTGTGAGAGGAAACCAGAGCACCTGGAGGAAACCCACACAGACACAGGGAGAATGTGCAAACTCCACATAGACAGTGATCCAAGGCCAGAATTGAACCCAGATCCCTGGTGCTGTGAAGCAGCAGTGCTAACCACTGTGCTGCCCCGTAGGATTCGATTGACCCACTAGGAAGATTTTATTAAAACAAATTTTAATTAAGAACACTGTTAGAATGTAACAAAAAGAATTAGCATAACTTTTACCAATTAGAATGCTTAAGCATAGCAAGGTATAATTATTAACAGCTAGCTATTTTATAGTTCCAATTTAAACAATATCCCATAAACATACATCCTTTTTCAGAACCAATTAGCGTTAAAAACAGATATGCCTACATGGATGCAAGATTTCCAGCCTTTTAATCCCTCTGGGCAGATATGGAAAGACACCTGCCTTCTGACTCCCACATAACAGCCTTCGGAAAAGACCTCCTCTCAAGCAGCAGAACTTCAGACAAGTAGACCTTGTTTCTGGCACATCCCAGTCTCCAGACTTCAGAGAGAGTGAGCTTCTTCTCTGTGCAGCTCCCAAACAGCAACTGAACTGAGTTTCTCTCTGTAAGCCAAGCCTCGCCTAGTCACACGGCTTTTCCTGTCAAAACCTAATCAAGCCCCACTCTGAAAACCCCCCAAAGGAAAACACTAAAAAACAACCTTGCGGTAGTCCAGATTAAAACAAACATTTTAGCAATTAAGATCAATTATGCTGCTGCAGTAACAGCAGGTGCTTCCAGATGCAAACAAAATGGCATTGATAATAAAATAAACTCCTGAAACAAACCCAGCACAAGAAGCATGACCCAAATATATTTCTTAATGGTATAATATTGGCACAAGAGTTACACACTATGCAAGAAACATGTTGAAAACAGGATACCTAGTTTAGATGCCAGGCATTCTGACAGTAAAGAAGAATGCGATTTTTCTGATAAATTTGATTCTGATGAAATAAAGAATGAAGCAATTTGAAGCTTATCCTCTTGTAATTCTTATAAATATCTCAAAATGGCTACTTTTGACTTTCTACTTGTTAAGCAGGATATGATGAGAACAATAGGACATTTTAGTCAGATTGTGTGCAAACTAGAACTGGTTTATGGACATCAAGTCCAAATGTTCTCTTTTCATTCTCTGCCTTCTGGAAACAGCTTTCAGAGTTTCCTTTTTCAGACTCTCCTTGATAACACCGAATTGAAAAAAGAAGTGAAAATATCAAACATGGATGTTCTCCTGTTCAGAAGGTTGAGGGAGGAGACGGGTGGGATATTCTGGCCTATTTTCTTTAGGATCACTCAAACATGGCTCGGTCTGAAATCTATAAAAACCACATTAATAGTGACTAATTTTTTCAGCTGCCTCAAGTAACCAGCACTTTTAAAAAGAAGAATTGCTACACCTTCTCATCATAAAACTGTGGCCGTGTCACTTGTTATCAGAAGAATCCAACAGTGCTAAAGTGAAAAGAGAGTCAGTAAATTTCCTATCTGTGGAAGCATTGTGCATTCACACGGGGTGATCACTAGAGTAGATTCTTAACCTTCTCTCCAAAATCTCCACTGTTAATTAGATCTTTGGCTAGAAATGATTCATTTCTGTTCATCAAACAGCAGCTTATAATGTCTGCGCTTGCCTAATTCACAAAGCTATTCCGGCTCCTGAAAGGGCTATGTGCATTTCTTTGATTCAGGAAAGGGAGAACGAGGCGGCTTCTGACAGAAGGTTAATTGATGCTCAGTCTGAAGAAGCACATTTTCAAACATGGAAGTGCGATACATCAACAGCTGACAAAGCCCTGACATGAAGCTAACTGTGCTGCTATGCTCAATGAGGTCTCTCTTCAAGCAGATCGATACCCACTAAAAAAAAATGCACAAAACTTCCAACCAGGTTAAAGTAAATGCTAAAAGTTTGAGCTGCAGTGATGCTTATTAAATCTACATATACATTCAAAAACGACCATTCTCCTTTGTCAGGCCTCACTATCACACTCTCTTTAAGTTGTCAATTTGAAAGTGACAAGGGGGGAGGGGGATGGTGGCAGCACAATGGCACAGCGGTTAGCACTGCTGATTCACAGTGCCAAGGACCTGGGTTCAATTCCAGCCTTGGGTGACAGTCTGTGTAGAGTTTGCACTTTCCGCCCCCACCATGTGTCTCTGTGGGCTTCCTCTGGGTGCTCTGGTTTCCTCCCACACTCCAAAGTTGTGTGGGTTAGGTTGATTGGCCATGATAAATTGCCCCATATTGCACCAGGGGGGATTAGTGAGATAAATATGTTGGCTTATGGGGATAGGGCCTGGGTAGGATTGTGATCGGTGTAGACTCAATGGGCCAAATGGCCTCCTTCTACACTGCTGGGATTGTATGATTCTATGAAACTGAAATGAAGGGCATCGCACCAATCAGTGTGAAAAACAGCAGTCACTGGGGGAGATTTTAATTATTGGGCATTTGGCAGAGAGAGGATAAACACTTGATAGCCTGGCGGGGTGCCAGGTCCCAACTTCAGGGCTGGGCTTCATTAGGCTGCCTCAGCTTACCCGCTTTGAGCTGGTATTAACTATATTGAGTGGCTAGTAAACAGGCCTGGTTGGCAGCAAGGCTGATTAGGGCAGTGTTGGGGGTCGGATAGGGTGACATCAGCTATTCTTGAGGAAGCCGGGAGAGCGCACTTGTTCCCCCGGCATCACGACAAACTGTTCTGAACTTACCAGTTTACCTTTGGTGCTCATCTGGCTGGAACTCGCAAGGCACATGTTCCACAGAGTTGTCTCTCAAAACGACAACCAGGATGCTGTATATGTTGCAGGGAGAGGGTCTGCAGCAGGCAGGTGCCTTTCCCTCTTTCACGCTGGACCAGGAGCTGGAATGGGGTAGCTTTTTTTAACACACTGTGATTTTCAGGTTGCTACCATCTTATCTCCACCTGGTACAGCCCATAAGGATATCCCCTGTGAAATCTTAAAAAAAAATCAATGATTGTAAAGGGGAAACCTGCAACAATTAAAAGATTGAAAGGAAACCAATCAAATTGCTTGAACAATATAGGGTAGCACGATGGTACAGTGGTTAACACTGCTGCTCACTGCGCCAGGGACCCAAGTTCAATTCCGGCCTTGAGTGACTGTATGTAATTTGTACATTCTCCCCGTGTCTGTGTGGGTTTTCTCTGTGTGCTCCAGCTTTCTCCCACAGTCCAAAGATGTGCAAGTTCGAGGGATTGGCCATGTTAAATTGCCCCTTAATGTCCCAAGATGTGTAAGTTAGAGGGATTAGTTATGGTAAATGTGTGGGGTTATGGGGACAGGGCAGGGAAGAGGTCCTGGGTACGATGCTCTGTCACAGAGTCAGTGCAGACTGAATGGCCACCTTCTGTACTGTAGGACATCTTTGATTCTATGAATATTGCAAATATACTGGTGGGCATTTCCTGAGAGCAAACATGACTCAACAACACAAAGTATGTGCCATTGTAATGGATGTGTCTCATTATGGTCATCCAAGATCACCTCCTCCAGCGTAAATGATATGGAGGCCAATGGATAGAAATGGGAAATCTCAAACTAGCACGTAGTCACCAGGTACCCAAGGAGAAGGTTCCTATCATAACGGTAAAGACATGAGATCCCAGCCGAGCCTGGGAAGAGATGCCACCAGCCCGGACCTGCTCGGGGCCCCCTTAAATCTTTTACAGGTTTTTCATGGTCTATGGTGCTTGCTCTAATTTGCTGGTTGCCAACCAGCTTTTGCTTACCTCCACAATCCACTTTCATCGAATCTGGCAACTGAAACAGAGTTAACGGGCAGAGTTTTTCCCATCCAGCTCGCCGTGGGAATTGTAGCAGGCAGGACACAGACCATGCAAAGGTCCATTGACCTCGGGCAGGATTTTCCGGACTTGGGGCAAGCGTGGCCGGAAAATCCCAGCCAAAGTTTCAGATTGATGACCTTTAATCAGAAACTGAAGGAGTTACCTTTAGATTTCAGTGTTGGGAATTAGCAGGGTAAATACACGGGACTACAGAAATAGGGCCTGGGTGGGATTGTTGTCGGTGCAGGCTTAATGGGCCAAATGACCTCCTTTTGCATTGTAGGGATTCTATGATTCTATGATTTTAGATTTCAAGCATTGTTAGTTTTTGTCTGTATTTCTATTTTTATACTATGAGCCCTTACACTGTGTGAACTAAATAGAAAAAATATCAAACCTACTGAATACAATACAGAGCACAGAAAACTTCCCCACCAGTATTACTGCCGTGTAAATGGTCCTCTGGATTTCTGGGGCCTCCCCACCCTTGCTGACATAATATACAATTTGTGCATTTGGCTCAACTTCACATTGTTAGCATAAATTCAGAGAAAGGAAGAATTTTCCTTCATTGACAGCTTTATGATGTTACAAGAAACTATTTTTCTCTTATCTCTTTTGTCTATGGTTCAATCTTTACTTGCACAGGTGTCAAGTGCTTACACCTCCTGTTATTGATACTTTAAAGGTGATTGACACTTGGGTTTTAACAGTTTTTAAGAAGAAAATTATGAGTGGGTTTTTTTTAAGCAGTTCCACACATGCCATTGTTGCTTTAGACTTCATTGGCTCTGTACAGAATGGACTCTGGACAAATGGCCATGAAAATGCTGTGAATTCTCATGGAGCACATGGGAGTCAAGGGAGGATAGGCAGGGACATTGAGTTAGTACGGACAGTATAAGGGTTAAAGAAGTGGATTGAGGCATGCATTGGCATGGAGCATACGAAGGGCTAGGAGATGAAGGAGGAAGCACGAGTTGGCATGGAAAGAGGCATATGTAAGCCTTTTTGTCCCTACCTTCCAAAAGAATTCTAAATCCAGACTATGGTCCCGATGCCTCTGAATGGTAGTGAGACCAGAGTCATAGAGAAGCTGTCCCGATTCCATAAAAATTGCAGGGGTGGCTCGCAGATGCCTACCTCCACAATCACAGAACCCTTACAATGCAGAAGGAGGCCATTCGGCCCATTGAGTCTGCATTGACAACAACCCCACGCAGCCCCTATCCCCATAGCCTTACATATTTACCTTGCTAGTCCCCCTAACACTAAGAAGCAATTTAGCATGGCCAGTCAATCTAACCCACACATGTTTCAAGCAGGTCAAATTGGGAGTGCAAGGTGTTGTGTACCGTCCCCTTTCCTTCTCCCGTATGTACTCTATGAACAATAGTTTTCACTTCATACAATACATGTGACAATAATAAATCAAATCAAATCAAATAGGGCAGCACAGTAGCACAGTCGACAATTTATGGAAAGGAATTTGTATTTGAAAAATCTTTGAGTTTTTGAGGTTGTGACTGGTAGGGTGGGTGAGGGGCGAACCAGTCGATGTAGTATATTTGGATTTTCAAAAAGCATTTTGACAAGGATTAGGAACAGTTTGCTCAACAGAAAATTGTGAGTATAATTCTTCACTTCTTCCTGAAATTTGTGATTAGCATGGTACATAATTCAGCCAGTATGAAATATTATTTGTGTATCTGTAGCAGCATGAAGTAACATTAAAAAATAGGAATGGGAATCTGTACATGTTCTGGTGAAAACAAATTTTATCTGGTGAGTACTGAATTCCATAAATGCCAACGGTTTTTCTGAGCACCATAGTGGCATTTTAAGACAAATATGTATGTCATCCTTTGGGAAAGAGCATTATGTGAGAACATTTCCAGAAAGTGGCAAGAATTAGTTTTATGTTGAACAAATTTTTTGACAGGTGCAGACAAGAGAGAAAGGTGACTTTTTCAAATACATCAGTGTGCCTTGTAAATACCTTGAAATATTAAACATTCCATAAATAGCTCATCTTCACTGGAATCCATAAATTTAGCACAGCTGGTTCGAAACATCTGCTGCAGAGTATAGGGTTGAACTGTGGTAGAATGTAAAAGAACAGATTTGATTTAATGAGAGGTGTCTAAAAATTCCTTTTGTTCCATCTGGTTTGCAAGTTTGTTTCTTAATAATTCCTTGGCACCTTACTGCTCTTGGCGTGATTGGTACTCCAGACACAAAGAGCGGCTCTAATATGAGTGATAGTTCTGGTATTTGCATTAATAGCTTCCTCAGGGGACATGAGGTCTGAGGAAAGATAGCAGAAGCAGTCAACATATGTATACGTACAGCTACAGCTGCCTTCAATGCCCCTGGAGGAAGCTCACAAAGCAAAGACTTTCGTAGACTACTTATTCAGGTACTCAACATTCAAAATAGACTTTGACGATTGGAAAGCTTGAGTAATAAGGCACTCATCAGACTTCTACCCAATGGAGGGCTTGCGTTTTATTGGTTTGAACTTACTGAATGTAGTTTGCCTTTCATTTATCTTTGTGATTTGAACAGCACTGAGCAGTGAACATTGGTTTTGAGTGTAAGTATGCAAATAATCCTGGATATAATGCTCTGACTATTGTATATAATCCTGGAAACCAATAAACAAAAATTAAACATAAAAGTTGCTTCATAATAATAACTTATGCAAAAGAGTATTGCCAAACACTTACCATTTGAATTGTTAGCAATTATTACATGCACAAGCCTCAGAGACTTTCCACACACTGATCATGTAGGCTAGAAAGACAAGAGCAGCTGATGCCCGGGGCACTACCAACTGGAGGTTCCCCTCCAAGTCACTCACCATCTGGACTTGGAAATATTGCTGCTTCTTTACTTTCACTGGGTCAAAGTCCTGGACTTGCCTCACTAACAGCACTGTGGATGTACCTATACCTCAGAGACTTCAGTAGTTCAAGGAGGCACTTTACCACCTTCTGAAAGGCAATTATGGATGGGCAATAAATACTGGAGTAGCCAATGACGCCCACATCCTGGAAACCAATAAACAAAAATTAAACATAGAAGTTGCTTCACAATAATAACCTATGCAAAAGAGTTTTGCCAAACACTTACTATTTGAATTGATAGCAATTATCACATGCACAGGCCTCAGAGACTTTCCACACACCGATCAAGTAGGCTAGAGCTGTCCTTGAAGTCTATTTTGTTTTCAATCACACCACTTGACAAAGCAGACAATAAATCAGTCACTTAAACAAACATTTCCTTTACGTCGAACATACAGCTCCCGTATGGCGACAGGATACAAGGCAGCTCATAAAAAGATGGATTTATTGGGTTTAATTTCTGCTCTCTGTTCCAGCGCAGACTGCTGATGCTGCAGGTTGTAATTTGGCTAGCACACACAGCTGTCTGAAATTACACCAGAGATTTTCTTGTACGTTAACACATCGAGTGATTGAGGTGAATCTTTTTTAATAAGTTAATGAAATTTTGAGGAGTAATACATGCTTGTTAATTCAGTAATACTGAGACTATTGCCTTCAATTCTGGTTGCTACATTACAGGAAGGATGTGGAGGCTTTGGCGAGGCTGCGGGAGAGGTTTACCAAGATGCTGCCTTGATTAGATGGTATGAGCTATAAAGAGACATTGGACAAACTAGGGTTGCTTTCTCTGGAGCGGTGGACACTGAGGGGAGACCTGATAGAAATTTATAAAATTATGAGAGTCATAGAAAGTCAGAATCTTTTTTCCCAGAGTTGAAATGTCTAATAACAGGGGGCATGCACTTAAGGTGAGAGGGGGAAAGTTCAAAGGCAATGTGAGGGGCAAGATTTTTTTTACAGAGAGTGAAGATGCTGCCAAGGGTGGTGGTGCAGGCAGATACAGTAGGGGCATTTAAGGGACTTTTAGATAAGCACGTGAATATGCAAGCAATAGAGGGATATGGACTAAGGGCAGGCAGAAGGGATGAGTTTAATTTGGTGTCACGTTCAGCACAATATCGTGGGCTGAAGGGCCTGTTCCTGTGCTGCACTGTTCTATTTCTAAGCAATGCATGGTTGATAGCCTAAAACATGCTGAGACTTGAAGGAGAACATATTTTTTTCCCTTGCACTGACCTTTAGGCAAAGAACGCTGGCACTAGTGGAGACTAATTGGCTGCGTCAGCTAGAGGTTTGAGCTCTGACTCTCTTGCAAAAGGCAAAGTTCAGGAAATATTCTTCTAGAAGGTTGAGAGGAAGATACAAGCTTGTCATATGTTTATGGGTGAATGATAAAATAATTGCAATCCAATCAAGTGGACTGAGTTTCACCTAATGTGGTGAGGGTATAAAGGGAGAGTTTGTTAGGTTCCACAACACACACCCCAAGAGAGGGCAAGAAGACAATAGTCAGAGCAAGAGACACTGCTGCAGTCCGTCAGAATGCTGCAGATTGACATTTGACTGCCTTTCTTAATTATTACCCATTGTACTTGTCATGAAATATCTTATTCAGTTTGTTGAGCTTGTTTCATTTCATCTGTGCCCAGAGTTTTTGACTTGATTTGATTTATTATTGTCACATGTATTAGTATACTGTGAAAAGTATTATTTCTTGTGCACTACACAAAGCTTCCACACATAGAGAAGGACAGAGTGCAGAATGTAGTGTTACTGTCATAGCTAGGGTGCAGATCAACTTAACGTGAGGTAGGTACATTCAAATGTCTGATGGCAGCAAGGAAGGAGCTGTTCTTGAGTCAGCTGGTACGTATCCTCAGACTTTTGCATCTTTTTCCCGACGGGAGAGATGGAAGAGAGAACGTCCAGGGTGTGTGGAGTCCTTGAATATGCTGGCTGCTTTATTGAGGCAGCGGGAAGTGTAGACAGAGTCAATGAATGGATGGGAGACGGGTTTGCGTGAAGGACAGTGATTAGTTACAAACAACTCTCTAATTCAGATTTAGCCAGAAACATAGACATCATGGTTTGTAATTTTTTTGTTCAGCGAATGTGAGCCTTATTAAAAAAAGACACAACAGTTCAAGTAGAATTATACAGAATTATTCCATCAATAGGAAGTGTAATGGGATTTCTTGGCTGAGATCCGACGTGCTTCTTACCCCGAGCACATTTTTCACTGTCTCAGAATCTCCCTCAACAAGAGAGTTGACCTTATGAAAAGTCATGAATCTGACAGTAGATGTCTCTCGTAACACTCCTGCGAGTGCACAATTGCTGTATCAACTTCAGTCACGCTTTGGCCCTCACACACAGCAACAAATCCTAACTGAAGCACCAAGGCAAGAATGGTGGCTTGGAAACTGCCAAGGAGAACTTTTATTTTAATCTTGAATGAGCAGTCAGGAGAATATAACCATTAAAGCTTAAAATAAAAATAGATCTATACTTTTCCTCAATAGCTGAAAATTCTTACATTTGTACGTTCTCCCTGTGTCTGCGTGGGTTTCCTCTGGGTGCTCCAGTTTCCTTCCACAGTCCAAAGATGTGCAGAATAGGTGGATTGGCTAAATAAACCCTAGCGTCAGGGGATTAGCAGGGTAAATGTGTGGGGTTACGGGAACAGGGCCTGGGTGGGATTGGGTCAGTGCAGACTTGATGGGCCGAATGGCCTCCTACTGCACTGTGGGGATTCTGAGATACTCCTTTCTCCTCAAGTTTTAATGAACCTCCTAAAACCTTGCTCATATAATTGATATGCACATCCAGAGCTATGACCCTATTTGTTGGAGGCCGATCCTTAGAGTACTGTCAGATTTATGGCTTTTTCCTTTCCTAAACTGTTGACCAACCTGGGAATCCAGCAGTGAGACAAAACCCGCATTCCCTCTTCCTGCCACCATGATTCTGCAGGACAAATGTGCCCCATCCCAAACCGCCAAACTCTTAGCACTTGCAAGACGCAGGATCATTCGCTCGTTCCTCCTCACCGCATCCCCAGGTCCAAGTCCGGCAAACCCTATGACCAGCAGCTCAGTCTTATCAAATCCAAAGACCATCCTCGCACTACCAAAGGGGCCTCTTCTCAAACGCGGTCGAATCCCCACCCCTCCATCATATTGTCAAATAACAGGCGCCTACTCCAACTGGTACATTTCACATACCATCTTCAGCTTTAATATTAGTGAGGAATAAAAATTATATACAGTAGGTAAAGGGATATATGTATATAAAATTAAGGGCATACAATTGTGGATCTCGAACAGTCACACTTGTGTAAAAAACATTATTCAAATACCACATGATGTAAATGGATTTTGACCCAATCCATTATTATAAATATCAAGGGTCCTGCTGTGAAGATTCACGTGACACCCTTATTGTTATAAAACATTGACAGCGGAGGAAAACTGTTCGTTGAAAATTATAACAGGGTAATCACAGTAACACCTCATTTGATGGTAACAATGAACACGAAAATGACCTTTAACCTGGCTTTGTGACACAAGGGTCAATGTTAGAATGTGGCTCCACTAAAGCAGTGACAGTGATTGAGATTCATAATAAACACCACCACTCACCACCTCCAACCACTCCCCTCCCCCCTGCCCCCCCAACCAACCTTGTTTCCTTCCATTATCAAAAATAAAGTGTGTCTCATCAGAACTTGCCGATAGTTAAATCTTAACTTAGCCACTAATAGCTCACATGTAAATGCACCAAATCTCTGATGCTGTTTAACATTCTAGCTCATACCATTTTGTGCAGAATGATATGAGTTGATTCGCGTTAGCTTTGCAGAAAGTGCTTTGATTTGGGCACGTTATTGACATACATTCTGGTGTGTTCCCTCTGCCAGTATCATGAATATCGTCTCCAGTTTTTCTTTCCCCCAATGAATAGAACCCCAACAGTGCAGAAGGAGGCCATTTGGCCCATCGAGACTGCACTGATTCTCCTCCCCATTCCCTTAACCCCATACGTTTACCCCACTAATCCCCCTAACTTGCACACCTTGGGATACCAAGGGGCAACTTAGCACGGCCAATCCACCTAACCTTTGGAGTGTGGGCGGAAGCTGGAGCACCCGGAGGAACCCCACGCAGACACGGGGAGAATGTGCAAATTCTGTACAGACAATGACCTGAGGCCAGAATTGAACCCGGGGTCCCTGGCGCTGTGGGGCAGCAGTGCTAACCACTGTGTCACCGTGCCGCCCAATGATGTCTGTCCATCTGATTAATACATAAAACTAATACTTGCTGCACTCGCCATCAAAAAAGTTGGGGTGAAAAGTGATGTAAAGTGAGTGGAAATCTGGCTTTGAAAACCAGTTGGTTAAGGAAAGCCGTACGTCACAACTTACGTATGTTCTAAACTTAACTTAAAACCAATATAAGTTGTGACTTATGGCTTTCAGTAACCAACTGTTAGGATACTTTCTTTACAAAATGTGATAAAATATAATATCTGCCTGCTTTGTCTGAGGCACCAGGCCGTTATCTCTTATTATGCTCAGCTAACAACAATCTCTTCTCGGTCCCTCCCTGGACCACAAGTGTACGTAACTCTTCAGAAAACAGACAGAAGCACTGCATGTGACAAAAACTCGAGAGTGGTCGGAAAAGGGCTAGATTTTTCAAGCTATCTTAAGCAACTTTTATTTACAATGTGTATAATATTTATAAATAAATTTTACATTCTAGTAATCTACAATGCATTCTAGGTATACTTTGTTAAAATATTTCACCAAAGTTATAAAGGTGGGTACGGCTCGTTACTACAGCATAAATAATAAAATGAAAAAAAAGAACCGAGAGCCTAAATATAAACAAGACCTTATAAAATAAACTTTACACAGAACATAGGGTCCCAAGAACTCAGAATACAACTGAAGTCCAAGATTAACAAATCATATAAAATGACTACATTTGGAGTTGGCCCTTAAGACACAGGTGATAAGGGCCATCTCCCATGGTCTACTGCCATAGTGTCATCCAATCAGAAGTGCTTCTTCCACAGCCCCACCTATTCGGGAAGGTGTCTCCGATCAGGAGTGCTCGTTCCTAATGTTTATTCAGTTTAGAGTGCACTTTCCCTCTGTTCACTCCCAGTGTGGTTTCCCCTTTCCAAATTAATCTGGCATTTATTCTTTCCATCAGTGCTTGTTGCACCTCTGTACTTGCATTGTCTTTCCATTCGCTGATAACGCAGTCTCGTTTTTCTGTATCATATAAATGTCGGCTCGCATCCTCTCTTTCCCCATTGTCCATCCAGAGGACACCTCCAGTCAACCGAATAGTGCATTCCAATGGCTAGTACTCTTTTACAGGTCGTCATGTGCTGATTTATCCAAGACCTGTGTAGTTCTGTGCTTTGTTGCCAGTACTTAATTCCCGCACACCGGTCCCATTGCTGACTGGATTTCCCTCACAATCACCCAAAACTGAAGGCATAAAGGTGAGCAAAGAATGAAAACAGATAGGATAACATAGTTACACATTGTCATGTATTCTCTCCATGTAGTTTCTCAGTTCGTGCGACTCCCCCAAGCCCATGTCCTGGCAAACCCATTTGATATCTTCCTCGTTACCCAGAAGGATTGAATTTGTGGCGGGGCATCCATCATCCGGCGGGATGGTGGTAAACGTTGTAAACTTTACCCGTTTCCGTTTTGTGGTGGGGGAGTTCAAAGGTTCGTCTTTGCGCTCCTTCCCCTCGCCGCAGTGGGCAGATCTGTGCACCTGCCCTTGGACGTTCTTCTGGCTTCCCCCGTTCAGCAGATGGTTGCTCTCCTCGAACCCTGCTGCCCGGTCTATTACTGTCGTGTGCTCGCAGAGCTGCTGGGGGGAGATGTCAGCAGCATTCTCCAGCAGCTCAGTCTCGTTGCCTAACCAAACCCAGTCGTGGGAATGATTCATGTTCCCTTGTGCTTCCGTGGGAATTCGCTTGTGCCGGTACTTCAAAGCAAACATGACACAATTAATTAAGAAGACAAGAATAGCCAGGCAAAAGACACCCAATAAAGCGTACATTCCAATCTCCAAGTCGGTCAGACCTCTAGGAGCCTGGACCAAGTCATTTTCATCCATACTTTCATCACCCGCAGAGTTCCTGGTTAAGTCATTTGAGGGGAAGTTGGCAGCATCCAATGGGATGTTTTGGAGCTGGCTGCCACCTTCTGAAAATTGATCGATTCCATTCACTTTCCTGTTCAGTGAAGCTTTGGCTGTTGTGCTTTCCTTCCTCATGGAGCTTTCTTCGCGATCCGCAGTGGCGCCGCTGACGTAGCGGCCATTCTGCCCCAGCCGGTCTTGATCCGCATTCTTCTGCCTGCGGTCACTGGCGCGGTTCTCCAGTCCTCCCTCGCCATCACCGCCAGCTTTGGAGCCGGCATCGCTCTGACCAAATTTTACCTGGACCTTGCTACTCCCAACTGCCAGGATACTTTTCCGTTTGGATTTCTGGCAAACCTCGCTGATTACCAATTCGACCTTCAGCAGATTCCCTTGCCCCTCACCCTCAGCAGTGATGACCGGCCAGCGCAACTGCAAGTCCTGAGAAGTCGAGACGATGGCCTCTTCCCGTGAAGTAACAGTAAGTGTAAAATCCTTGGGATCATAAATATCCAGTGGAGTCAGACTGTTGTCACTGAACTGGATCCAACCGCTGATTATTGCTTCCTAGAGAGAAATAAATAAAAGTATGGTTCAGTTTTATGAATATTGCATTAAGATTCTGGCTCCTGCAATACATCTGCTCATGGCCCTGGTGGCTATACTGGGATTACACCAAGTGTTGACGTCCACCATTGGCAGGTTGACTCAGCACCATCTTCTCAATGGCAGTTCAGAAGAGGCCTAGGGGATTTTCACAGTAACTTCATTGCAGTGTTAATGTAAGCTCACTTGTGACTCATAAATAAACTTCAACTTTACAATGCTGGTTCTATTAGTTATGTTACGCCATGAACAAATAACAAAAATACTTCCTGCATCATTATGTGTAGAGTCAAAGAATCCTACATTGCAGAAGAAGGCCATTCATCCCATCGAGTCTGCACTGACCACAATCCCACCAAGGCTCTATCCCCATACATAAGAACGTAAGAACGTAAGAAATAGGAGCAGGAGTAGGCCATCTAGCCCTTAGAGCCTGCCCCGCCATTCAATAAGATTTACCCTAACGTTTACCCTAACTGATCCTTCTGGCACTAAGGAACGATTTAGCATGGCCAATCCACCTAACCCACACATCTTTGGACTGTGGGAGGAAACCGGAACATTTGGAGGAAAGCCATGCAAACATGGGGAGAATGCGCAAACTCCACATAGACAGTGACCCAAGCTAAGAATTGAACCTAGGTCTCTGGGACTGTAAGGCAGCAGTGCTAACCGCTGTGCCACCATCTTGTCTGTATCTCTATACATAAAGTTCAACATTCAATGCAGCAAGAGCTGGCAAGGCAGAATTAATTGATTGAAATGTATGACATCCCCAGTGCTTCCAACATCGCAGACTTGCACTCAGATCAATTCTAGTAGGTTGATCATTCTGAAAGAATCTCACACCATTGGCCCCTGAGGGTGGGCTCCCCGTATCTCAGCGTAAGTGTTGAGGGTTAGAGCAAAATACTGCGGATGCTGGAATCTGAAACAAAAACAGAAAATGCTGGAAAATCTCAGCAGCTCTGACAGCATCTGTGGGGAGAGAATAGAGCCAAGGAAGATACCGAGAGAGCTCAAAACATTGGCTTTATTCTCTCGCCACAGGTGCTGCATTTTCTGTAATTCTTATGCATATCGTAGAATCCCTACAGTGCAGAAGGAGGCCATTCAGCCCACCGAGCCTGCACCAATGATAATCCCAGCCAGGCTCTATCCCCATAACCCCACATATTTACCCTGCAAATCCCCCTGACACTAAGGGTCAGTTTAACATGGCCAATTCGCCAGTAGATCTGCACTAACCCCAGGATTGGTGGCCAGTGCCAGTATTGCAGGAGGCCCAGGAGGAAGAGGAGCCACGGACACCCCAAAGCCCAGGCAAATCTTGATCGAGCTGTTTGGGCTAGACAAGTGAGAGCTTTGGGAAGCCATGTTGGGCAGGATAATGAGAGAAGTAGTGAAAAAACACAAAGTGAGTGACGGAGGGGGGAGGGAGGGCAAGGGATGGTATGGAGGTTGTGCGAAGGAGTAAAGAGAGGTTGCCCACTTTGCATAAATTAACATATGAACAGCTGGCACGTTGTCCACTTCTGCAGCTCCCAAACACACGACTTTCTCCTCAGTGACGGATGCTTTGACTGCCATGGTTTTTAGCAGCTGTTTTGTATGTTGGGGCATTGTCCCTAAGGGCGACACAGTGGCACAATAGTTAGTGCTGCTTCCACTCAGCATCAGGGACCCAGGTTCGATTCCCAGCTTGGGTGACCGTCTGTGCGGAGTCTGCACGTTGTCTGCATGGGTTTCCTCCGAGCGCTCTGCTTTCTTCCCACAGTCTGAAAAATGTGCTGGTTAGACGGATTGGCCATGCTAAATTCTCCCTCCCTCCCGCGACCAGGGGATTTCCACAGTAACTTCATTGCAGTGTTAATGTAAACCTACACTGATAAAATAAAACGTTAGGGGAACGGGTCAGATGACCTCGGATGTGGGGTGAGCCGTTGGGATCCACTCAGAGTGGGCAGTCTATGTTTGGGGTGTGGAGTGAATAAACCGAATAAAGAAGTGTTCCCTGACGCCTGGCTGTGGAGTAGTTAGAAGCCTCAGCACAATGGGATTTAACAGTAGCAAGCCTCACATTTACTTCTGGCAGGAGGGAGGCCATTAGCTGCTGTGATATTGGGGTGATTTCAGTCTGCACTCATGCAATGAGCAGCTGCCACCATAACGCTGCCTATCCTGCTGGATACTTCCAGCATTTTCCCCAGTCTGTAATCTCTTTTTGGTTTGATTCTTGTAGTCGTGGAAAAGTTGCCTGCTGTACTTAAATCTTCTGCAGTGAAACGAAAATGTATATGCGTTGAATAATTAAATAACACTGAGAAACTGCACTGGATTTCTCCAAGTCAGTAAAGTATTCCCGAGGGTGTCACATTTTAGTTCTATTACAGATTTATTCTATTACACTCAAGAAATTAAAGATATGTTTATGGGAAGCTATTGCCTTAAAATTAAAATATTAAATTGCTTTGAACCTGTGCAAACATCTGAATCTGGTGACACTGTGCCTGATACAGGTCTGGCCTATAGCTGTTTGCACTGGATGTGACCTGTGAACTGATAGTCTATTAATGGCTTACGGCGCAATCGTTAACCACATTAAACCACTTTAAAAGCCATTCACTTATCACACACTAAAATATTAGTGCAGTCACATTTATCTTTTATCTCTGGTTTGTCTGGCCTGTCTCGTTGTTGTCTGCATCGGGGACATTGTTACTGTAAATAATTACCTGCTTCGTTAAAAGCATTGTTGAAAAACCCTTTGCATACAGCACTTCGGTATTATAATTTAAATAACGGGTCTGTGATCGCTTTGGAAAGGGGTCCTTCAATCAAAACATCTGATAACCATTGATTGACAGCAGTAGAATTACATACACTCACAGTCTGTAGCCTTAGGCCACACTATGGACCAAGGTAATGTGGCCTAGCCAGCAATGCTCACATCCAGTGAATGATTATAATAATAATAATTCCTCTCTTAATAAAAAGCGGTGAATTCCTAGCTCAATCACTTGTGCAGAATAGTGTGCTGGGATTGCTTTATTTAAGTAGCCAGGCACTGAAGGACAGAACTGCACTCTACCCTTTACACATTTGTAAGTGTTTCTTTACAGAGGCACACATTTGAAACATGCACCTCCAAACTCAATAGCCACAGTTTCAGTCCGCTCCTATTTTGATTGCATTTTGTAAATGCATTATCCGTTCAGAGCCCAATTTGAAAAAGACACCACTGATCCACTGTTCTTGTATTTATGGGAGCATAGGTGAATCCCCAGTTAGTTCCCACTGCCTGAATACAATTAAACACTCAATTAATATACGTCTCGCTAGGAACAGCAAGCGGTGTATCTGAAGTTGAGGTGACAACCTGGTAAAGCGGTGAGCAATGTTGCCTCCCGAGGTTATCTTTGGACCATTTAGTTACTGAACAAGGAACAGCCCCACATTGTTTTACACTCTGTGATGGTTGACACACTAAGGTCAGAAAGGGGCTGTTTTTGTCCAAGAACTAAGAACCTACAGTTTGTGCCCTTGGGGTACTTACTCACAGCTAGCAGTGTGCATGATTTTCCTGCTAAACTGAGTCTTTTAACCCTTTCAGTGAGGATGATCATTAGTGTGACTGTTAGCCCGCTTCAAGGTTGCAAAACTTTGACCTAATCCATCACTTGTAGGATCAATTAGTTTTGTATACAGCTTGCTGCTGCAAGTATTTAATCTGATGTAGTCCTGTATTGTAGCTACATGTAGAATCCCTAAAGCGCAGGAAGAGGTCATTTGGTCCATCCAGTCTGCACCGACCATAATCCCACCCAGGCCCTATCCCCATAACTCCATGCATTTACCCTAGCTAGTCCCCCTGACACTAAGGGGCAACTTAGCATGGCCAATCCACCTAACTCACATATCTTTGGACTGTGAGAGGAAACTGGAGTACCCGGAGGAAACCCATGCAGACATGGGAGAACATGCAAACTCCACACAGAGAGTGACCCAAGCCGGGAATCGAACCCGGGTCCCTGACACTGTGAGGCAGCAGCGCTAACCACTCTGCTACCATGTGGCCATACACCAGGTTAGTTCCTCAATTTCAGACAGATCGCTTGCTTTAAGTTGATCTTTCACTACACCCTTGCTATGACTGTAACACTATATTCTTCACCCTCTCCTTTCCTTTTTCCCCATGTACTCAATGAATGGTCTGCTTTGTCTGTGTAGCGTGCATGTTATTATCACTGTATGATAATGCATGCAACAGCAATAAGTCAAATGTGAAGCAAATATGGGCTGATAACAAAATCATTGTCAAGTTCAACCTAGTACAGGTGTGGTGCAGTGAGCAAGGAGGAGCACTACCTATCATCACTTACTGGCTGAACACAATGGAGCTTTTGTGGATTTGTTCTCCATTTTGTAAATTAAGGAAGGTTCTGGTTGGGGCACTGCCCAGCCATGACCCTCACCACCTGGGGGGCGATACTCAACTCCGCATCGCTGGTGTGATCTTTAGAATAGAATAAAATTCCTACAGGGCAGAAGGCCGCCACTTGGTTCATCGGATTTGCACCAACTCCCTGACAGACTATCTTCGCCGCCCTATCCATGTAACCCCACACATTTACCATGGCTAATCCAACCAAGCTGTACATCGTTGGACTGTGGGAGGAAACCAGAGCACCCGGAGGAAACCCACACAGACACGGGGAGAATGGGCAAACTCCACACAGTCACCAAAGGCCAGAATTGAACCCGGGTCCCTGGCGCTGTGGGGCAGCTGTGCTAACGTGTTGCTAAAAACTAGTAGTGATTCACTCTGGCATGACGTTATGCCCAGTGGGTGGGAGGATAATGAGTGGACATTAAAGCATCATGGCCGTTAAGTATGTGATAATGTATTAAACATTATGCAAATCAGGTTAAAGTTTATTTATTAGTCACAAATAGGCTTATATTAACACTGCAATAAAGTGTTAACATAAATCCTCCAATTGCCATACTCAGGTGCCTCTTCGGGTACACTGAGGGAGAATTTCGCATGGCCAATGTACCTAACCGGCATATCTTTCGGACGTTGGAGGGAACCAGAGCACCGGAGGAAACCTACCCAGACACGGGGAGAATGTGCAGACTCCGCACAGACAGTGACCCAAGCCGGGAATCACACCCGGGTTCCTGACGCTGAGAGGCAGCAATGCTAACCAATGTGCCACCCCATGTTCACACTCCCTCTGGGCATGAATCTGATCACGTCATAGGTGGAGGGCAGGGAAGGTCTCAAACTGAGATCTTGCAGGGGCAAATCCCATTTTGGCTCCCTCATGAAAATCAGTGACCATAGTGGGGTTTGTGCCTGTGGCAAACTGGCCCACTAAATTCTGCATTAGATGAATCATTAAGTGAATGCATCTCATAGCATGGTGCAAGGATATTCAGGAATAATTATTATCAGAGTCCCTTATTTCAACCAGTACAATTTAAACTGGCAAAATGCAACATAAAAGGGTATTCCCTGCTTATCCATATAGATAGGCCATTTTACTTGACTTTAAAAGACTTCTCTGCACCCTGTTCTACAGGCTGATGAGTGATTTCCTTCCTGTTCTCATATCTGGAACACTTTCCTGCCTAATGGTGCCTATGTCTGTCTTTCTTCAGAAGTTCATTCTGTCAAACAGCTTGTCCTTTTCCATTTCCATCTCCACTAGATTGACCAGAATCGAAGAATTTCCCAACAGAACACTGGCAGGAAGCGTTGTGAATGTCCGGGCAAGCTAATGAACCACAGTTATCAGCTCACAAGATGCTGGCAATGAAAATAATGGTCTGAAGGACAGTTTTAGAAGCCTGATTGAAATTTGTGGACTGATGGGCAGAGCTTGCATCATGCAAGTTGTAGACTTCAAATGGCCAGAAACCTTTGTGGAAGTGCTCCTCCTGGCTCCACAGTTTAGGCTGGCATTCCCTCTCAGATTTGCTTTTCCCTACATCATAGAATACCTACAGTGCAGAAGGAGGCCATTTGGCCCATCAAGTCTACACTGACCACAGTTCCACCCTGCCCCTATTCCCAAAACTCCTCATATTTACCCTGGTAATCCTCTGCTACCCATGCTAATTTAGCACGGCCAATCAACCTAACCCGCACATCTTTGGACTCTGGGAGGAAACTGGAGCACCCGGAGGAAACCCACACAGACATGGGGAGAATGTGCAAACTCCACACAGACAGTGACCCGAGGCTGGAACTGAATCCGGGTCCCTGGTGCTGTGAGGCAGCAGTGCTAATCACTGTGCTGCCATCAAAGGGTATGTACCAGCACAGGCCAATCCAGGGGAGTTCCTCTGATGTGTACAGAACAGGTGACAAAGCAAATTATTAAAGGTGTTGAAGAAATAGCATGATAGAACTGTTGGGAGACTAAAGTGGGGCCATGGAACAGAAAACCATGGGAAGTTTTCAAAAAGGAAGAATTAATTGGAGATCAGAGATAGGACACTGATCAAAGTTGGGAAGAGTAAGCTTGATGACCTTTGCTTAAAGCATTACTATTTCATTCCGTATTGCAGAGTTTCTTAGAAGGATAGGTGCTTGGGAAAGAAGTGATTCATTTAGTCAAATCACGTCTGTCAAAATATGTTTGCAGCTGTGGGTATTGAAAGTCAAAGTCAAAATTTAGACAGGTCTGAAATTATTCTGAACTGATGCAGATTGACAACTAAAGATAAATGATTCAATTTTACCAGCTTAAAACTCTGGAGATCACTGGGGTGGGAGCTGGAAATGAGGAGGGCAGGAGCTGCTAGGATGCTGATATTAAGATCTGTTGAGTCAACAGTCCAAGGAATTTATTTTTCATTAACTATTCCACAATAAAATATGACCCAAATTAAACTCAATATTCCCCCAGTGCCGTGCTGGACAGCTATTTGTAGGCATGTGAAAAAATTAGCATTTTTCTGCATCCATTGACAACTTACTGAGTGGTTTCTAAACTTTCTTGTGAATTGATTAGCATTTCTATAGAGTTAATAGAAAACTTTCCATGGAGCTAGGAGGCAGTCAAAAATCTGAGTTTCTATGCCTTGAAGAAGTGTCTCCTTCCCAATATTTTCTTTTGTTAACTTGTATTATTTCTTTCAAAATAAATTGGAGAATTATAATTCTGTACTAATTTTTAAAGTGGAAAATCCACATTCCTTATCCAGTGAAACAAACTTAGTTACAAGACCGATCACAGGACAATTCTAGATCAACAAGAACAGTCGGCAGATTCTAATGGGCCCCATTCTTCCTTTAAAATTCCACATTTATTCCTTTAATCTATTTGGTAAAAGCTTTAATCTATCTTTGTGTGAAAATAGATTTCCCAATATCCATCTTAAAACTTTTTTGAATCTGTTCCTCTTGTTCAACGCATGTAGTTAAATTTCAAGTTAACCTTTTTGATGCTGTTAACTATCTTTATAAAATGACGGGGGTGTGTGCCCAAAAGGTGGATCATGTCCAAAGTGACACCATTGCTGGAATTTTACTCTCTCACCCACCTGAGGCTCATAAGATCCTGCCTGAGGCCAACAGTGAATGCCGTTCTGTGAGCCTTGCCAGCCCCGATTCTGGGGCAGGTGAGGTGGTACTATTTTGGCCTCTGTAAAAATCTCTGGATAAGGGAGGGGAAACAGACCCAATCTTGCCCTCATCCTGATGGCCACCTTTTTACGCAGCTGCATCAAGCTGCGAGTAGATCTTTGGTACAGAAACACCAAGGGCGGCATTTTCCCGTCCCGCCCACCACCATGGAAATCGAATCGGGCGGGACACGGACCGTGCAAAGGTCTGGTGACCTCTGGCGGGCTTTCCCAGTCTTGGCGTTAGCATAGCCAGAAAATTCTGCCTCAAGTGTCACTGCGTACTGAGATTCTACCTGTTCCTGGTGTTACTAAAGTTCGGTCTGGCCATGTTGCTGTGGAAAGTTCCAAGTAGCTGGACCGTATCATATCACCTCTTCCAATGGAAAAGTGGTGGCACAGTGGTTAGGACTGCTGCCTCATAGGGACCCAGGTTCAATTCCTAGCTTGTGTCTCTGTCTGTGTGATGTTTGCACGTTCTCCCTGTGTCTGCGTGGGTTTCCTCCGAGTGCTCCTGTTTCCTCGGGAGTGGGATGGGGGGAAGAGATGGTCACAAATAGACCAATGGAGTAAATATGGAATTATTAAAGAAAAAAATGGGGGCCCATTAAGGTCTCTCTGATCAACTGTTCTTACTGATCTAGAATTGCTCTGTGATCAGTCCTGGAACTAAGCTCTTGTGGAATGTGTTGTTGCAAAGAATGTCTGGAGAGAGATGCAGTGGTGTTTGAGGTTCATCCTAAGCTGGGCTCTTTGCTCTACGGGCTGTTCGCAGGGACACAGACCGAGACAAACATCAACCTCTGCTGGAGGATCATCAACTCGGTGAAAGACATTCTTTGCTCTGCCCGGAACTTGTTTATCTATCAGTGCAAAGAACTGTCCTCACCCGAGTGCTGCAGGCTTGCACAATACAAGGTCCAGGACTGGGTGCTGAGAGGTGCTCTCAAGATGGGAGAGCCACCACCAAGGCGCAATGGGGAAAGGTCATCGAGTAAGAGCTTTCAACCGATGCACAGAGGAGCTAGTAACTGAGTGACACTGTCGGACTCTGTGTTTAATTCTAACTGCATAAAACTTTACTGAGGCACCGCAGAGTGCAGCATGACAAATGTACATAATTTGAACAGAATTACACCCTCTGTTACAAAAATATTGAAATGTTTGCAAAGTTCTCATTTTTGAACTGAAGCATCTCTGAGTGCATTTTGGTCTCTGAAGAAAATCATTGCACTTTCCTGCTTTGATAATTTGAAATGCCTTGTAATGTTCCTTTCAGATATTTTGTGAATAAAGTACACTTTTGCAAGAAGAAATCTATCTTCATACAATCAATTCTCGGGTCTCCCAATATTTTTTGGACGAAGACCCAAGTCTGTCAAGTCTGTCTCCTAATTGTGATCTCTTCACCCTGGGGATGAGCTTTGTGGCTATTTTTTCAGCACTCTCTACAGAAATTTATCACAATCCATTGTCTACTCCACCATGACATGTAAGCCATGATCCTCAACAAGGGAGTTAACACAAACCCTGTCTCAGTTAAAAATGGGGTCAAACCAGGCTGTGTCATTGCACCAACCCTCTTCTTTTTCCTCACTGTATCTCCAGCAAATGACAAAGAGTCATCTAGACTCGAAATGTTGGCTCTATTCTCTTCTGGTTCAGGAAAGCCATACTGTCTCTGAATGATAGAACAGACTCGAGGGGCTGAATGGTCTACACCCATTCTTGTGGATGTCTATCTATTCATAAAGAACCCCTTCCATCTTCTCAGCCTTTTGAAACCAATAATGTTGCATAAAATTAATTGAACTTTGGTCTCAGATGGCTGCCTGCACTAAATATGTTCCAATCCATCAATAACTCTGCTACGCATGTTAGATTTACTAAGAACGGGTGTTAAGAAGATTGTTCTTTAACTTTCAGACAAATGATACTGGAAAGCTAAAAGTTCAAACTTTATAATTTTCGCATTATTGTCAAAGTGTGGTGTAAGTCAAACGTTCTATTCAGATTACTTGAAATACCAGCATCAGTATAATTATTTTACTCAGAATTAAATTTAATTAGCAGTTTTAGTGTGAACACAGTTTGTCTGATTTCACACTGTCTAAGAGTATGTGATTCACACCTTGCGTACTCCTTGGTCCACAGCATTTCAGAAAAGGATAATTGTTCTTTCTGTGGTACGGTGGCACAGTGGTTAGCTTGGCTGCCTCACTGCACCAGAGACTCAGGTTCAATTCCAGCCTCAGGTGATTGTGCAAATTCCACACATTCTCCCCCTGTCTGCATGGGTTTCCTCCAGGTGTTCCAGTTTCCTTCCACAGTTGAAAGACGTGCAGGTTAGATGGATTGGCCATGCTAAGTTGTCGTTTAGTGTCCCAACATGTGTAGGTTGGTGGATTAGCCATGGGGAATGTGTGGGGTTTGGGGGATAGGACATGGGTAAGATTCTCTTTCAGAGTTGGTGCATACTCGATGGGCTGAATGGCCTCCTTCTCCACTGCAGGGGTTCTATGATTCTATGATACTTCTTCCCTCTGCTGTTTCAATAGAGAAGCTAACCTGTTTAAAATAAGCCGCTCCATGTTTCTATTAAAACAAGCAGAGAGAGGAGTTTATTTACAGCATGTAACTTGAGTGCACATGACACCTAACAGCAGTTTTGAGGCTCAAACATTTCAGCTGAGTTCCCAAAAAGCCTGCAGGGTTTCACATCTGGGTTGGATACAAGGGAATCGAATCGATCCTGTTTAATACCATGACAAAAATAATTTCTAAGGAATAATGTATATTCTGAACATTTCTATTCTTTATGATGGTCACAAAATAAAGTTGAGGTAAAGACAGGCCCTCGTCAGCTGTCATCGACAAGTGGGCCTTGGAGTCACCAATAACAACAGTAGCTTGTATTTATACAGCACCTTCAACGTATTAAAATGCTCCAAAGCACACGTCACAGGAACTTTATAGAGAAAGATTGAAGGCTGAGTCACATAGGAAGGTATTGGGGCACATGGCCAAAAACCTGGTTAAGTAAGTAGGGAATTCCAGGGTTCAAGGCCTTGTGAGATGAAGGGACAGGCCAAAATTGGATAAGCACAATGGGAAAAGACTAAAGAGATAGGGAGGGGAGAGGCCACAAAAACAGGATAAGAATTTTAAAATCAAGACTTTTCTTGACTAAGAGTTAATGTGAATCAGCAAGCACAGGGTTGATGGGTGAATTGGACCTGGCATGAGTCAAGATGTGTTCAGCAGATTCAATGGGGCAGATGACCTCCTTCTGTTGATGGTAGAGAAATTTCATTACTCTCAAGGGTATGTACTACTGAGAAAGCAAGCTGTTACAAGAAGGAGGCATCATCTGTGGCTAACAAAGGAAGTTACAAATTCAAAAAAAGATGCACAATGCTGCAAAGATTAGGAGCAGTCCAGAAGATTGGAAACATTTTAGAAACCAGCAGAAGATGACTAAGAAAAAGGGAGAGAAATTGGAGCACGAGAGAAAATTGGGAAAAAAAATTAGACAGTAGAATTATAGAAAACCCAAAAGTGCATAAAGAGGCCATTTGGCCCATCGAGCCGTCAATGATCCCACCCAGGCCTATCTCTATAACCCCATATATTTATCCTACTAATCCCCCTGACACTAATGGACAATTTATCACAGCCAATCCACCCAACTTACACATATTTGGGCTGTAAAAGCTTCTAGAAATGTATGAAAAGGAAGAGAGTAGCCAAAGTACGCACTAGTGACTTAGAGGGTGAGACTGGGGAATTAATACTGAGAAATATGGAAACAACAAAGACGTTGAGTAGATATTTTACATCTATCTTCACAGTGGAAGGCACAGACAGCACCCCAAGAAAAGTTTTTAAAAAATCAAGATAGAGGGTGAGAGAGACTTTAAACAATCACTAGAGAAATAGTATGAGGAAAACTAATAGAACTAAGAGCTGACAATCATCTGTACCTTATGGCCTGCATCCTAGGCTCTTAAAGGATATTGATAAGATAGAGGAGTCATTGGTTGTAACCTTCCAAAATTCCCTGTATTCCGGAAAGGTTCTCGGGGACTAGAAAACCTCAAATGTACAAATCAAGAAAGAAGTGAGAGAGAAAGCAGGAAACTATAGGCCAGTTAGCTTAATATTTGTAATTGGGAAAATGCTAGAATCAATTATTAGGCAGATTGGAGCAAGCCATGGAGAAGGATGATAATATGATCAAGGAGAGACAGGGTTCTGGGAAAGGGAAACTGTGTTTGACAAATGTACTAGAGTTCTTTAGGGGTGTAGCAATATGAGTGGATAAAGGAGAACCAATAGATGTAGTGCATTTGGATTTACAAAATATCCCAACAATGGCTCTTATTCCCACTGTGGCTGCATACTTCCGACTGTGCCATTTATCCATTCAATACATCAGCTAATCTCTGACCTCTTAGCGAGATCGTCAATTTTACACCAATTAGTGACAAACTAGATGCTTTTGTGATCTAAGTGAAAGGTGGCAAATCTGCTCGGGATAAAATCAAATGACACCTGTCAAGAGTCAAGAGCATTGGCTTTTAGCGTGCAGTGGATAGCTGGTAAATAAGCCGGCCAATACACATTCAATGACAATTGAGTTTGAAGATGGTAACAAAATTGCTTCTCCTAGAAACAAAATGCTGCATTTGCAGTGACAGATTTCCCTGCATTAGTTGGTGCAATGAAAAAGCTTTACACTCACATTGAGTTATAGCAAACAGCAACCTAATATTACTCCATTCTTCAGCCTCTCAATGAATCGCCAACAAAATCAATTTTCTGTGTTTTTAAGATTGTGGATTTGACTGAAAAGTAATAGCAAATGGCAGGATTTGTCTCTTTGGGGCAGGTTACTTCGGGACATGACTTCCTCAGTGACCACCCAAGGCCCAGTTTTCTGGGTCGAGGTTCATTCCTTGTGCACGACTGTTAGTGCTTTACCTGGTCACTACACCAGCAGGGAAAATCTGGTGGCGCTAACTGGAGCCTCTGTTGTTCCGTCCTTCAGCCTGGCAGAAAGGAACAAGCTCTTCTGGGATCTGGAGCTGCCATGCTCCACCCTCCCTCCTGCCATTTTAGAAAGTCATGTTGTATTCCAGATCCTGTGCCCATGTCTGGGAGGAACTGGTTCGTACAGAAGCATTGAAGTCAGGAAAACATGCTCCAGCACCAGCCACATCACTTTCTGTAAACCTTCGCAACTTGGCATAACTATGGAAAGCACGAAACACTTGTAAAATTGGAGCAGCAGTCAGAATAAATCAGTTTGAAGGTAACTTATAATGGTTGGTGATTCCCTCAAATAGTGGCAGTGGGAAGGGTGGTATTTATTTATTTGTTTGTTAGTGTCACAAGTAGGCTTATATTAACACTGCAATGAAGTTAAAAACCCATAGTCTCCACGCTCTGGCACCTTGTTCGGGTACACTGAGGCAGTATTCAGCACGGCCAATGCACCTAACCAGCACGTCTTTTGGACTGTGGGAGAAAACTGGAGCACCCGGAGGAAACCAACGCAGACACGGGGAGAACATGCAAACTCCACACAAAAGTGACCCAAGCTGGAAGTTGAACTTGGGTCCCTGGTGCTGTGAGGCATCAGTGCTAACTACTGTGCCACCGTGCCACATTCTGTGTTTCACACATGTTGAATTATGTCAGGTTGTAAAGGTGCGTCGGCGCAAATGCTGAGCTCCAAACTGGCAGCAAATTGTGACCTGCCTGCTCTGCAATACTCAGTGGGCATTAATTCACATGTACTAATGTCTTCAACAGGTTAGTGTCCAGTCTGATTTATAATGGGAGCATTCCGGTGTGGTTTGGGCCTTCATTGGGCAAATGTATTCTTTCACTGCAGTGGTCTGTTCTCACACTCGGCTAGGTTACTGCTGATGCCCTTTGTCCATTTACCCCTTTTAAACCTTTCAGAGCAATAAAACATCAGGCCAGTGAATAATCTCCCACCCTGTCACACCGGTCAACCATCCTTACCTGCAGCATAATCACAACAGGAATAAAAACATGATAAGCGTAACAATCAAATTAAAATTCCAAAAATGAATCCACAGCCGGTCTTAGTGTTTAATTTAGTGCTTACTAATTCGCAAAAATCCAAGGGGTCTCCCAGGATTCTTACACAGAGGGAACCATCTTGGTGCCAGAAGCATACCTGTCGTGTCTGAGCAGTGAGAATCCTGAAGCCCAATTTCTCATCACTTGTCTTTTTTCTTCTTACTCACCATGTCGCTGGGGGCAATTTTCAGAGAAAGCGGTGACATGGGATGAAAATCCAGACAAAATCGGGAAATTCAATTCAAAGATTCACAGAATGCCTACAATGCAGAAGGCCATTCGGTTCATTCAGCCTGCACCAAAAACATTCCCATCCAGACCCTATCCCTGTGAACCTCTATATTTACCCTGCTAATCTCCCCTACACTAAGGGGCAATTTAGCAAGGCCAATCCATCTGACATGCACATCTTTGCACTGTGGGAGGAGACTGCAGCACCCGAAGGAAACTCACACAGACGGAAGGAGAATGTGCAAACTTTACACAGGCAGTGACTGTTAAGGTGGTGGAGAGAGAGAGAGAGACAGAGACAGAGAGAAAGAGAGAGATAGCAATGCCAGCATTGATTGGTGGGGGTGGGGGGAGCCCCGGGACCTCTGTGGTGGGTGGGTGGGGGAGGGAGGAGGAGGTTATTTTTTTTCCTCTGATTGGGGCATCATTTTTCCTGATCTCAGCAGAGTAGCCTTGCTGTGTTTGGGCCCCGTTCCTCAACACGATGGTGTGAAACATAACCCCCGCCCCACACCCCCCACCCCCATTTATTTTGACAAAGTGCCATAAAATCTGGAGGAAAAACAGGCCTGGAGAAAAGCACACTGGTTTTCAGTCAGACCCTAACACTTTGCCATTTTTTGGTAAGACGCTGATTTTGAAATTCTATTTATTATTTATATTTTGTTTATTTTCACTATGGTGACAAATCATTTCTCACTGACCAGCCTGCCTTTTGTCCTCTGTAAATAATTATAGAACTTTAAATCTACACTGAGCATACTGCTCCATGTAATAACAACCATTGATACAATTCAAGTGTTTTCATACAATTGCAATATTGATTTTGCATTATTGTTGAGAAAATCTGCTTTAGTACATAGGGCAGTACAGCGGCACAGGGCTAGCACTGCTGTCTCACAGCGCCAGGGACCTGGGTTCAATGCCCAGCTTGGGTCACTGTCTGTGTGGAGTTTGCACATTCTCCCCGTGTCTGTGTGGGTTTCCACCAGGTGCTCCGGTTTCCTCCCACAGTCTGAAAAACATGCTGGTTAGGTGCGTTGGCCATGCTAAGTTCTCTCTCAATGTACCTGAACAGGCACCGGAGTGTGGCAACTAGGGCATTTTCACAGTAACTTCATTACGGCGTTACTGTAAGCCTACTTGCGACAAACAAATAAATAAATATATTCACAGTATCATAATTCGCGGTGTGGAAATTGAGCTGGCATAAAGGACAACTCAATTTTTCTGGCCACCAAAAATCATATCGTTTGCATATAGTCAGCATACAAGTTGATCCTTCTTTTCAGGCATGACATACGATACTTGCATCGGTTGTTAGAATAAAGAACAACTCAGCATAGGGCCAGGCCCTTTGGCACCACCACCAACCCGCCCAGCCTGCGCAATACACAGTTTCTATTCTCCGATCACCTCCCATTCACATATCTATCAAGATACACCTTGAACATTGCTAATGTGCCTGCTTCCACTGGCAGTGAGTCCCAAGCACCCATCGCCCTCTGTGTGAAAAACTTTCCCCGCAGTCTCCCCTAAAATTAACAGCTCTCACCTTAAACCTGTGCTCTCTTGTAGTTGACCCTTCCATCCTGGGAAAAAGCCTCTGATTATCCACACTATCTGTGCCTCTCATAATTTTGTAGACTTATGTCAGGTTGCCCTCCTAAGACCCTCCAGACCATGTAAGATCCTGGTAAACCTCTGCACCCTCTCCAAAGCATCCACGCCCTTCTGATATTTTTCCCACCATAACTGAATGCAATATTCCAAATTCGAACTCAGATACCCAGAACATTACCAAGGATCTGGGATTATTACGCCACAGCAAAAATACTATGCCATCACCATCTTGCCTGGGTTATATTTGATTTGAATTTGATTTGATTTATTATTGTCACATACAGTATTGTTTCTTGCACTTTACAGACAAGGCATTCTGTCCATTGGGAAGGAAATGAGAGAGTGCAGAACGTAGTGCTACAGTCATAGCTAGGGTGTAGAGAAAGATCAACTTAATGTGAGCTAGGTCTACTCAAAAGTCTGACGGCAGCAGGGAAGAGTTGGTTGGTACGCGACACTGGTTGGAAATTCTGCCTGATCTATACTGCTGTTTCCTCGGTTTATCCCAGAATTTGTCAGTAGCTTTGAAGTGGCTGCGAAGATTCTCTGGATAACGTGGGATCAGAAAGCAATGCTCATTGGACTGACTGCTCTCTCCAAGAACTAGCCCCCCACCCAGCATACATTTTAATCCCAGAGATGTTCAGATGCAGGAAGGGAATAGTTGGGCAAGTCAATAATCTAATAAAAATAACATGGACCCATCCATCAATGAAGAGTGTCATTTGATGAGTAGTGATTCATTGTAAACCTCGAGATAATCAACTTGCTACAGTGGACTTACAAACTGATCCAGGCAGTTTTATAACTTAATTATATTTATTTCATCAAGCTATGGCTCCAAACTCAATTATTATTCCATGCCTCATCCACCAGTGAATTGCTCTCCTCAACTGCTTTAATTTTGAGTCAGTATGGAAATAGAAAGTGGAATACGTTTTCCCCTAAAGCCTGCTTGAATTAAATATTATTCTAATTACATCGTACAAGACCCAGTCATTACTGTGACATTAACCATTTCTCCAAGTCTCACATTGCAGAGGCAGGTTATAGAACAGGCACCTTCTCCATTACAGGGTGAAGCAATTCAGTTTTTTCAAGTTTATTTATTTGTGTCACAAGAAGGCTTACATTAACAGTGCAATGAAGTTACTGTGAAAATCCCCCAGCCGCCACACTCCGGCAACTGTTTGGGGTACACTGAGGGAGAATTTAGCATGGCCAATGCACCTAACCAGCACGTTTTTCAGACCATGGGAGGAAACCGGAGGAAACCCACGCAAACACAGGTAGAACATGCAGAATCTACACAGACAGTGGCCCAAGCCAGGAATCGAACCCGGGTCCCTGGCGCTGTGAGACAGCAGTGCTAACCACTGTGCCACCGTGCTGCCCCAGTTCAAAACCTACTGAGAGAAAAGAATGTGGGCCAAGAAATCTCTAGATGGTTATGGTGGCTGGTGGGGACAGGGGAATGGGGGCAACAGGGCTGTGGCAGTAGCAGATACCATTTGGAGACTGGAAAGATTGGGATGAGGTGGGAATTCCCCCCAGTGTTTTTTTTTAAATCCTCCTATTCCCCAAAGCCTCAGGGTGGATCAGTTGTGTGCACCCACTTGGTAAGCCCCTTACTCACCCAGACCCTGTTTCCAATGGCTCTCTCAGGTATAATATCTCTTCTAAATACTTGTTTAAATATTGCAGCAAAGCTTGGGATGGATGTTAGGGCGAGTACGGTGAACGTAGTGAAGAATTATTCAACCAAAGGGGTATACTCCTGAAGGTTTGCACTCACAGTTCCTTGCACTTATATGTTGCATCAATGAAGGTGTTTAAACCAGTCCTTTTAAACAGAATAGAAGGATGAAGAAAATTGATGTTAATTAGAGGTGAAAAGGGGGTATTGATTATAATATCCCCCTGGATTTAAATATCTGAGTTCACATTTCTTGCTGCATTTTCCCCAATTAAGCAGATACAGGAAAACCACAGGAAAGGATACAAGAGAATTTTTTTTTAAACTTGTGATGTAGCAGCAAAGTGACTCATTGCTTTATTTACAGTGATAGCTTTAAATTAAACTTTAAAAATTAGTACTGGCAGCCGTGATTACCCAGCACAACAATATCAATACATCAGCTAACGCATCACTGCACACTCATGTGTTTACAAAGCTGGTGAAGTGTTTGTTATACCCTTTACAAGGTGACAAGCCTCTTTAACATACTCCTTACAACATCAATTTGGAGACAGCTGCCTGAGAATGTTAAACTAGAATCGTGCATTTGCCTTGTGAGAGGGGATCCCAGTCCAAAACAGGAGTTGGAAATAATCCTGCAGTTTGAAAGTCTTGGCTCCAGCTATAACCGTGTGCTTATTATGGGTTTTCTTAATTGAGACACTCCAGCGCAAGGTACCGAAATTACACCATGTGTCAGTAACAGATGAATACAAAAAACACTGGGGGTGAAATTCCCTCTGCTGTTATTTTAACGCAGGCACTTACTGGATTACTTTAACAAGAGAACAAAGTTGTTGCAGACGTATACAAAATCCATTCAGGGTTATCTGGTCAGGTTATTTCCATGTTGTAATTGTTTTCGTATTTGTTTTATGGGAGGCACGGTGGCACAGTGGTTAGCACTGCTGCCTCACAGCATCACGAACCCATGTTCAATTCCGGCCTCGGGTGGACAGTCTGTGTGGAGTTTGCATGTTGTCCCCATGTTTGTACATTCACCCCATGTCTGCATGGTTTTCTTCTGGGTGCTCCAGTTTCCCCTCACAGTCCAAAGTTGTGCAAGTTAGGTTGATTGGCCGTGCTAAAATTGCCCCTTGGTGTCAGGGGGAATAGCTGGGATAAATACATGCGATTATGGGGATAGGGTCTGAGTGGGATTGTGGTCAGTGCAAACTCGATGGGCTGAATGACCTCTTCTGTACTGTAGGAATTCTATGGTCCTATGGCAACATGAGTTTACCAGAGACTTAAGAGGGGCCTGGAGCCTGCACACACACCCTTTAATATAGTACAACATAATAAGATATTTCACAGGCATCTGAAACTGAGCCACGTAAGGAGTTATTAGGACAGATCAAAGAGGAAGCTTTTAAAGAGCATCTTAAAAAGCTGAGACTGAGATAGCAAGGCTTGGGGAGGGTTTAGGGCTTAGGGCCCAGGCAACTGAAAAAAATGGCTGCGGTTGGTGGAGTGATTAAAATCAAGTATAATCATGAGGAAACTGGAGACGTGCAAAGATCTCAGACGTGAGGAGCTGGAGCAGATTAGAGGTACGGAGAGGTGAGGCCACTGGAAACAAGGATGAGAAGCTTAAAAGTGAGGCATTGACAGAGGAAGAGCCCATTAATTTCTGTGAATGCACTCAGTTAATAAGCTAGAATTTAAACTTCAGAAAGTTGAGCACAGTTTTCTGTCCAGTTCCCTGCCTTCCTCCCCAGTAGGCAGTGCGTTCCGCTGACAGACTTTCACTGCTGTCACCAAGATGATCATTCTTCAGGGGGGGCAATGCAGCATGGGAAGCATATCTGGCTGAGGCAGGGGGGGGGGGTCATCATCACAGCCGTGTCTAATATTGTCCTCACTTGATAGGAATAGTTCTAACTATGATGATACTGTTAAATGGACATTATCAACAATAACGTCATAGAAAACTTACAATGCAGAAGGAGACCATTTGGCTCATCGAGTCTGCACTCAACACAATCCCGGCAGGTCCTAACACCATTTACCCTGCTGTAGTCCCCCTGACACAAAGGGGCAATTTAGCATGGCCAATCCATTTAAACCACACATCCTTGGACTGTGGGATGAAATGTGAGCACCTGGAGCAGACATGGGGAGAATGTGCAAACTCCACACAGACAGTGATCCAAGCCAGGAATTGAACCGTGGTCCCTGGCGCTGTGAGGCAGTAGTGCTAACCACTGTGCCATCCATACTGCCCTTGCTCCAGTAGAGCATCTTTAAAGTTGTAAGATGGGTAATGTCAGATCAGACTCGCCTTATACACCCAGCCCAACTGCCCCTTCTACTGGGCTCAAGGGACACATTTCAAAGCAGTTTAAATGTCAGTTGTATATAAACTCCCAAAGATACAGCAGCTTTATAGTATGTGCTACTGTGTACATGCTTGCTTTGTTTCTGCAAACTTTGGTTGTACTTTAGTGCTGCTGGCTTTAAATGAGCTTCTCCTCTAAATCGCAACCACTGCATCAATAAATCCCCTCCTACAAGCCCTGACAGGCTCTTCCAATTAACATTAACAAATGAAGATGAATTAATGCCTTCTTATCTGCAAAGCTGCTGCTTTTTGGCACTGGGAGCAGGCGATTGGGAGGATGAGTCAACACCTCCTCGTGTTCATTAATTGTTTGCCACTGATGCTTTTCATTGACTTATTTTATCTTGCCTCTGATACGTTAACCACCGCCCCACACCCCCCCAACCCACCCAACTACCCATCTCAGAAAAATAACCGTCTTGCAGCTTTTTCTTTTCTCTCAAGGGGGCACTCCATTCAAAAGGAAGGCTTTTTCAATCTTACTGCGAAATTTCTACCTGAGCCTCGCCTATGAAAGTGTGTCAACTCCTTGCTGGAGTTAGCTGTGCCAGTGCCAGAGAGACTGGTGCAATAAATAGGCAGCACGCATTGTTTATTTCTGGTGAAAGTTTTTTTTTAATGTTTCAGTCACCTTAGTTCCTTGGAATTTATACATTTTTTCCCCCCGCAGTTTCTGCTTCTTGAAGCTTAACTGAGAAGGTCAAGGATACACCGTACCAGATAACTCAACACCAGTAAACTGCCATAAGTAACAACCCAAGATACTGATCTGTCATTACACGCTCCATTAAAATTGCAAACATCACCTTACTGTCAGGGCTGTGTTCACTATAATGTACTTCAGTGGTTCTAAAATGACTGAACAAGATTATCAGAGCCCTCACTTTCTTCACTGGAACGAACACAAGTTATTTGCCGATGATTTCTGTCACAGCTTGAGAAGTTGTATATGATTCAAAACCTTCCCGTTCTCCTCAGTTCTTCTTAGTCCAACAAGGGAGTTCCTATCTAGAGTCGCTAAAACAGGTTGGATGTTGAAATAACTCCTCAGAAGCTGATGTCCCTTCATCAGATTCCTTTTATTTACAAACTCTATTCCACTCCTAAGGGGTGGCACGATGGCACAGTGGTTAGCACTGATGCCTCATGGCGCCAGGGTCCTAGGTTCGATTCCCGGCTTGAGTCACTATTCATATGGACCCTGCACGTTCTCCCCGTGTCTGCGTGGGTTTCTTCTGGGTGCACCGGTTTCCTCCCACACTCCAAAGATGTGCGGGTCAGGTGGTTTGGCCATGCTAAATTGCCCGTCAGGGGGACCAGCTAGAGTAAATGCATGGGATCACGGGGATAGGGCCTGGGTGGGATTGTGGTCGGTGCAGACTCGATGGGCTGAATGGCCTCCTTCTGTACTGTAGGGTTCGATGATTCTGTGAAGTGCTGCAGATACAAAGTCAGAATCTGGCGTGTCAGTAACCCTGACACTCCTCAATATATAACACAGGTCAGACTCCCTGATTGGGCAGGCAAATATTACCTCAATCAGGGACATCTTTTGGTACCCAACCAAATAAACAAAATCAATTTCACTCAGGGACAACTGAAAAAGGGCAGATCCCTAAAAGGAGGGGAACCGCTCAAATCAAAAGACTTAAAATGTCAAATTAAAATGTGATGAAGGGGGTCAATAATAACCCTATTTCCTGCAGTGTCCAACAGGCACAGAAACCATTGACAGTGCCCTTGGACACCACATGCTCCCTCTCCAGGGACACCTGGCCGCAAATATAGCTGCGGTAGAGGGGCAGACAATCCGGTTGGACAACCCCCGTGACCACCCACTGCCTAGACCTGTAGCTGGCACACCTTGCCAGGCCCAGCAGCAGGGAGCTCATACTCCATGGGGCCAATCTCTTGGGTCTCGTTGAGGTCATTACAGATATCTTCCTACAGGCTTGATCACAATGATGTCCAAATACTTGACTCTTGCCTGCACTTTGCTAATGTTAATTTGTTTACCAAATGTAGTTGAGGGAGTGTTTATGGCGCCCACAAGCCTATAACAATAATGGCAGAGATCTGATAGCCCCCACACTTGGTTTCTGATTCCACGCTTGCCACAGAACTATGAGGCTGAACGAGCAAGTGACATAAAAATGGACAGCAACAGCTTCTTTAAAAGTAAAAAGAAAGAGAGAAGCCAAAACAAACATTGGTCCCTTAGAGAACGAGACTCGGAAAATAATAATGAGGAGATGGCAGAGAAGTTAAACAAATACTTTGCATCGGTCTTCACTGTGGAAGACACTAACAATATTCGAAAAATGTTAAATAATGAAGAAGCAAAGAAGGGAGGGGAAGGAAATAAATACAATAACTACCACTACAGAAAAAGCACTCGGGAAACTAATGGGGATAAAGGCCACTAAGTCCTCTGGGCCTGATGGGTTGCAGCTCAGGATATTAAAGGAAGTAGCTCTGGCATTAATCTTCCAAAATATTCCTAAGTTCTGGAAAAGTCTCAGAGGTTTGGAAAACTGCCAATGTAACACCCTAATTCAAAAAGTGGGGAAGACAAAACAAAACAGGTCAGTTAGTTTAACATCTGTCATTGGGAAAATGCTGGAGTCTATCACAAAGGATCGAAGAGCAGAGAATTGAGAAATACATTATTTAATCAAACAGAATCAGCATGGCTTCAGGAAGGGGAAATCATGCCTAAAACAATTATTAAATTCTTTGTAGTAATGAGCAGGATAGGTAAAGGGGAACCAGTAGATGTAATATACTAACTGATAGAAGACAGGGGGTTGGGATGAGGGGCATTTTCAGGGTGGCAACATTTAAATAATGGAGTGCCACAGGGATCAGTTTATGGTGCTGCAATTACTTACATTACATATTAATGACTTGGACAAAGGAAATGCAGACATTATTGGCAAGTTTGCAGATGACACAAAAATAGGTGGGAAGGCAAGTGTTGTAGATTTTATGACCTCGCTTGAGTGAGACCAGAAATTCCTGCCCGAGGTCAACAGAGATTTCTGTTGTTGGACCCTCACCCGCTCCGATTCCATGGCGAGCGAGGTAGAAGAGTTCCGGCCATAGAGTCTACAGAGGGATATAGACAGGTTAGGTGATCAGACAAAAAAATTGGTGGACGGAATATAATGCAGAAAAATGTGAAGTTATGCACTTTGGTAGAAAGAATAAAACAGCTGAATATTATTTAAATGGAGAAAGACTGCAGGAAGTTGTAGCATGGAGGGATTTGGGGATCCTCGTGCATAAATCATAAAAAGCTAGCATGTATGTTTAGCAGGTAATTGAGAAGGCAAATGAAACGTTGGCCTTTATTTTAAAGAACAGAAGGATCGAGTCATTTTTCATAAGGACTCATAAGTTCCTGTCTCTGACATTGAAAGGAATGCTAATGTCCACAAGAGGGTTCTTCACAGCAATTGGCACATGCATATGTATAGCAAACAAATCATTGTGTTTTTTCTTGCGGGTGGGTGACAGGTGAATCAGATTGAGCTTGGAACAAAATCAGTTCATAGATCTGCTGCACGGAAGGAAGGACTCCAAGTCTTAATAGCTGTGGACATGAGTTAAAGCAGCAGCCGCTACTTCAATATGTTTACAAAGCGCACTATGCTTCAGGTTAAATTACAATTTGAACTGTCAACACTGGAAAATTCCAATCTGTGAGATTTCAGTCATGTCTCTCCTCAATGCCAAAATCTGAACATGGCCAGAACACTAAAACTGGAAACATAACGCTGTGCTTGCTGTGCGTGGCAATTGCTTAGAGAACACTCAAATAGATGACATTCCTTTTAATAAATAGGTACAAAAACAGACTTGTGTAAAACCTTGCCACATCTGCGTGATATATCCCATCCTCGATTAAGAAGTGGCCCTAACTACAACAGTACGGGAATGAGATAGAAGAGGGACAGACAAAAATTTCAACACAACCCAGTGTTGTAGGTCTAAATCCTACACTTAATGTGTCAAAATTCTTGTTTGTGAAGGGAAGCAGAGTAGACAGGAAGGGACAAAAATTGTACATTAAGGTTATTGTAGGAAATAGAAATAACAAAACTAAATTAAAGGTTCTTCATCTGATTTCATAAAGCGTCTACAATAGGCAATGGACAAGGCGCCACACAAAAGATCAACAGGCAAGATAAGGTCTCATAGTTTTGGAGGTATAAATCAGAATGGATAGAGGATTGATTAACAGATAGATAACAGACTGGGCAGCACAGTGGCTAGTGCTGCCTCACAGCTCCAGGGGGCCAGGTTCGATCCCCGGCTTGGGTCACTGACTGTGTGGAGTTTTCATATTCTCCTTGTGTCTGCGTGGGTTTCCTCTGGATTCTCTGGTTTCCTCTCACAATTGAAAGATGTGCAGGTTAGGTGGTTTGGCTATGGTAAATTCTCCCTCAGTGTATCCAAACAGGCGCTGGAGTGTGGTGACGAGGGGATTTGAGTTTGCACGTTATCCCCATGTCTGCATGGGTTTCCTCCAGGTGCTCCCACAGTCCAAAGATGTGTGGATTAGGTGGATTGCCCTTGCTAAATTGCCTGTTAGTGTCCCAGGGTGGATTAGCCATGGTAAACATTGAGGGATAGAACGGGATCCTGTCAGCGAGTCAGTACAGACTTGATGGGCCAAATGGCCTCCTTCTGCACAGTAGGGATTCTGTAAGCTGAAAAATACCTCACATTTTACAGTATCACCCAAAGTTTCAAGTACCCTCTTGAATTAGACATTTCTCTCTTTCACTGATTGATCACAATAGCTGGGTAATTTAGATTTTGGGCTATAGTGTAGCAACGATCTATTGTGTATCTCTCTAGATTTTCATATGCTCCTAAAGCAAAAAAATCTATCATAGCACACTCACTCTGCAGTTTGATCTTTAATTGTCAATACACAACATCAGTGAAGACATCACTGCTTTCCCACTCAGGCGGCACGGTAGCACAGTGGTTAGCACTGCTGCTTCACAGTCCAGGGACCTGGGTTTGATTCCCGGCTTGGGTCACTATCTGTATGGAGTTTGCACATTCTCCTCGTGTCTGCATGGGTTGCTCCGGTTTCCTCCCACAGTCCAAAGATATGCGGATTAGGTTGATAGGCCATGCTAAAAAATTGCCCCTCAGTGTCCTAGCTGCATAGGTTAGAGGGATTAGTGGGTAAATGTGTAGGGATATGGGGGTAGGGCGTGGGTGGGATTGTGGTCGGTGCAGACTCAATGGGCCAGATGGCCTCTTTCCACCCTGTAGGGTTTCTATGATCTGAAATCCTTCTTACTTGTGTTGAAAAATATTCTTAATTACTCACAGAAATCCAAAATGCTACTTTAAAGCAACAGTCAAAATTGTACCTGATCATTTTTGTTTATTTCCCTCCCCTATATTTCTCTCTTCCTGAGCTTTTACCAAAAACAAAAGAATTTGGTTCCAACTTTCCTATTTACAGGGCAGTGATATCTCCACTGACAGACAGGTCACAAACTAAAAGCAATTATTTTAAATTCAATTCCGCAAAAATTGTAATCTCTCCCAAACTAAAAGGATCACAATCATGATTTTTTACTTCAAGTTAATTCAATGAGTACTATTGATTTCAGTTTTCTGAGCCTCGCACTCCGCTTTCATAATCTAATTTAATTCGTCCCTTTTCCCCCACGGACCTTTCTCTTGTTTGCATCATCACAAACTGGGAAAACAGTCTGCTGAAAAACTACAAAGGATGGTGCATGTAACCCAGGGCAACCATGTACTCATTTCCCCTGCACACCTCTCCAAACACTGGCCCCTTTGTTGTGAGAATACTCATATTTATTGCTGGTAACTCTGCACAGCAGAGGAGGGAAAGAACAAAGCCATACAGTTTTTCTAAAGTAGTTGATTTGATCAGGAATTGTCCTTATCGGCTGCAATGAATGTACAAAGCAAGAAGCTGAAATTCAGAACAAGTACCTGTTTGGAGGTGCGAAGCTGCTCTTTTGCTGTTGTCGTAGCAATGATGACCCGGTTGCTGGCTGCACTCAGCTGGAAGGACAAGGAAAGTCCAGCCACGATTTGAACTCCAAGGTCCGTAACGGACACCTTCTCCTCAATCACCGTTATTGTTTTTTCAGCCAGGATTGAATCAGAAAGTGGTGACAGCACCTTGGAAACGAAAAAGTTTCAAACTCAAGCACTTATTACTTCCATTTACTGTATTATATCAAAGCTAATTAGCATTGCCCTTTCATTGCCTAATTAATAGTCTAATAACCATTACCTTAAATGTAGAGAATAATATTCACAACAATACCTTTGAAAAGGAGGAGTTTCAAACTCAAACACATTACTTTAATTTACTGTTATATCAAAGCCAATTAGCATTGCCCTTTAATTGTCTAACTAATTGTCTAATAACCATTATCTTAAATGTAGAGAATAATATTCATAACAATATATTTGAAAAGAGGGAGTTTCAAGCTCAAACACTTATTACTTCCATTTACTGTGTTATGTCAAAGTTAATTAGCATTGCCCTTTAATTGTCTCATAACAATTACTTTAAAAGTGGAGAGTAATATTCATAACCACCACTCAGCCATTTAAAGTCTTAAACATTGTTATCCTATGGCTATTTTTATAATGAATGTTTTAACAACTGTAATTCCAAAAACGCTAACACAAAGAAGCCTCTGATCTTCTGTTACATGTTGAAGCCAGACTATGAGAGGCTGAAGGTTATTAACTTGAAAGAACATACAATCTATCGACAAACAGTAATAATTATGGACAGGTATTCCGCAGACCTATAGGTGACATGCCTGACCACAGCTCTCAACCTGATCCAGATAATTAGACAATCTCATATGGCATTGCATATGGGCAATAAGAACATATACTAAAGATATGTCAGTGTGAAAGGAGTGATGCAAGCAAGCAGGAAAGGCTTGCAAGGTTTGCCAATTTATGCACACACTGCGTTGAATTCTTACTCACTCCTAATCAACCAGCCAAACCAACGGAACCAATATGAGTCCAGTATTGCAATCAGTAACTATGCTACATTGCTGTTCATTGTCAGTTGTGAAATGAATTAAATCTACATGGCCTGTTAATTTACTCTCATTTTTGCCTTCCATTGCTTAGGTGCTGAAATCCTATCTGCAGTGAACCTTTGTTGCTGATCTACTGATGGGGACATTCAGTCCTGATTGTCCTGTGACAGATTCGTAAGCACTCGGGATACGTTGAAAATGAAAGAGATACAGCATTACGTAACATAAGGAGTGGGATAGCTTGATCTTGGGTTCGGACATAGCTCGGCACAACATTGAGGGCCGAAGGGCCTGTACTGTTCTATGTTCTATGACTGCAACCCTCAGATGGGACAACGGTCCCTCAAAAAGTGTTACACCTTCAAGAAACAAACACATGTTTTAAAAGCTATCCTAATTAACATTCCAGCCCAGCAGAGTTGGTTGTATTGATACACATTACCAACAGCATTGAAGCTGATAGCGCACTATTTAAAGTTTATTTATTAGTCACAAGTAAGGCTTAAATTAACACTGCAATGAAGTTGTCGTGAAATTTCCGTGGTCGCCACACTCTAGCACCTGTTCGGGTCAATGCACCTAACCAGCACACCTTTCAGAATGTGGGAGGAAACCGGAGCACCCGGAGGAAACCCACGCAGACAACAGGAAGAAATGTGCAAACTCCACACAGACAGTGACCCAAGCTGGGAATTGAACCTGGGTCCCTGGTGCTGTGAAGCAACAGTGCTAACTACTGTGCCACCATGTCATGAACACAAACAACTGTGCACTCACTGAGGAGAACAGGAAACTGATGGGACACATGCAACACTTAAAATATATAAGGCCCACATTTTGTCAAACACGCATATTCACACATATAAGGCAACCATGCTGGGTTTCCCTGTTGCAACTCATGATACTTACCCAGGTGCTCTCCCCAAACTACATCTCTTTTTCCATGGTCCCATTCCTAAAACTGAGCAACAGTCAAAGATGCTGCAGAGCCCAACACTGCTAAATCCCTTCACCATCAACATCATGGGGTCAACATTGATAAGAAAATGAACTGGACTGGTCATATAAATACTGTGGCTGTAAGAGGCTGAGGAATTCTGTGGTGAGTAACTCACCTGACTCCCCAAAAGCTGTCTGTTGTCTATAAGGTACATGTAGGGGTGTGATGGAAGACTCTCCCTTTGCCTGGATGAGTGCAGCTTCAACAACACTCAAACAGCTTGACACCATCCAGGATGAAACGGCATGCATGACTGGCACCCTATCTCTGACATCAATATTCACTCCCTTCACCACTGACAAACACTGGCAGCCATATGTGTACCATCTACAAGGCATACTGCAGGAACTCATCAAAGCTCCTTGACAGCACCTTCCAAACCCACAAACTCCACCATCTATAAGGATAAGAACAACAGATACATGGGAACACCACCACCTGCAAGTTCCTTTCCAAGCCAAACACCATCCTGACTTGGAACTATATCACTGTTCCTTCACTCTCATGGGATAAAGGCCTGGAACTCCCTTCCTGAAAGTGTACCTACATCAAATGGACTGCAGCGGTTCAAGAAGGCAGCTCACCACCACCTTCCCAAGGACATTTAGGGATGGGCAATAAATGTTGACCTAGTCAATGATGTCCACATTCCATGAAAGAATAAAAATAAATCAAGGAATCAGGGATAAGGGGAGTGGGCAGGAAATTGGAGTTGTGGCAGGTGATCATAAAGAATAACGTGAGGGGCAAACTCGTATTTCTTATGTTTTATGGCCTTAAGTTGTGGGAAGCTCTGCACCTGCCTCAGTCTAAATACACATGGACCCCTCTCCAAACAGTTAAAAATGCTTAAACGTTTACAGGACGGAGAAGGAAAAGTTTCATTTTCTGAACACTTAAATCAAGGCAGACTAAAATTTACATCCAACATACAAGTTCTGATAAAGCACGGGGTGCAGATGCCGGGATTAGACTCGGGTGGGCACAGTAAGAAGTCTCACAACATCAGGTTAAAGTCCAATAGGTTTATTTGGAATCATGAGTTTTTGGAGCGCTGTCCCTTTATCAGGTGAAGAAGCAGCACTCTGAAAGCTTGTGATTCCAAATAAACCTGTTGGACTTTAAGCTGGTGTTGTGAGACTTCTTACTGATAAACCAGAGTTGTTATTACACTGGCCCGACAGCCCACAAGTATTTTCCTCACTTCTGTGGGTTTTTAGTTTAGTTTTAGTGTTTAGTGGAAAATAAATGGATAGAGTTCTTTATTATTGACTTTGTAATGGACTGCAAATCTGGACTGCAAATCAGGGCTGCACATACAAAATTTTAGAACATGTGCCCTTTGGAGGTAGATGCGGAGAATTTACCCCTCTATGAGATGTCGGACCCAAGTGGTGTGAGATCCCGCCCTGTCTCTGGGAGTGTTACTCTCCTTCACTGCAGCCCATGTTAATAGATTGATGCTGTTAGTTTGGCATTGGCTGTGCAGCACAATTGCTTTACATTGATGCTAATCTTGCCCCTTCAAAAAATGATTATTCAGGAATCAGGCAATAAATTGCACTGGTGCAGCAGGCATTCTTTGGAGGATTGTGGTTAGGGCATGTTGCTAGTTTAGGAAGTGAGCATTTACTCCACCTCTGTGCCTTTCCTCGTGGTGACAGAGACTGAAACTGCAGACAAAGCATTGGGAAAAGTTACATTAACTTTTGGCTCCGTTCATCATTCACGGATTCCCGGAGCTGGCATGGCGGCACAGTGCTAAGCACTGCTGCCTCACATTCGCCAGAGACCCTGGTTCGATTCCCAGCCTTGTGTCACTGTCTGTGTGGTGTTTGCACATTCTCCCTGTTTCTGCGTGGGTTTCCTCCAGATGCTCCAGTTTCCTCCCACAGTCCAAAGATGTGTGGGTTAGTGGATTGGCCATGCTAAATTGCCCCTTAGTGCAGGGAGACCAGGTAAGGTATATGCATGGGGTTCTGGAGATAGGGCCTGGGTGGGACTGCAGTCAGTGCAGACTCGATGGGTTGAATGGCCTCCTTCTGCACTGTAGGATTCTATGATTCATGTCAGTGGGCACGCAAAACACATACAAAATAAAACATGGCATGTTGAACAATTCTCAGAATACGGGTGGCACTTTCCAGCTGTTCATGCTGGCAGGATACCCTGCTCCCACTGCAGTGAACAGAGATTTAGCTGAGCCCAAGTTGTCTGTCCTCACTCGCTTACGCCAGTGGGGTGTAAGCAGCAGGAAAATTCTGGCCAACATATGTGGCTAACAGCATAATAAGATGTGACAGACGACATTCTCCAACCTCCCAGCCTCGTGTATTCCGCCAGCGAGAGGTGGCGCGTTGCTTGCTAGCGGCAGGATTCTCTGGTCCCGCTGCTGTTAATGGGAATTCCCAATGACGTCGCCCCACATGGGCAGGAAAACCAGGGTGTATCACCGGTAGGACCGGAGAATCCCATCAGCGTGAATGGCCCGAGAAGTCTGGCCGATATTCTTCAGTTCTTCAACAGGGGGCGCATTGGGCAGACATCAATTAATTAATCCTGCATTGCTCTCAATACCTTCCCTTTCCTACGGATGTCCAATCTTTCCCACGAAAATGAAAATTTACAGTTCTATCATAAATGTACGGTGGACAAACTAGTAACAGGGAATCAGGCAACACTGTGGCACAATGGTTAGCACTATTGCCTCATAGTGCCAGGGACCCGGGTTTGATTTCCAGCACTGTCTGTGAGGAGTCTGCACGTTCTGCCAGTGTCTGCGTGGGTTTCCTCTGGGTGCTCCGGGTTCCTCCCACAGTCCGAAAGACGTGTTGGTTCGGTGCATTGGCCGTGCTAAATTTTCCCTCAGTGTACCCGAACAGGCGCTGGAGTGTGGCAAATAGGGCATTTTCACAGCAACTTCATTGCAGTGTTAATATAAGCCTACTTGTGACTAATAAATAAACGTTAATTAATGAATGGAAGATACATGCGATGCACGCATTATTTATCATGAGCTTTTGTTCTCCAACTTTATAAGTTTCAAGCTTCAGCTTGGTGTGACCCCGCCCTATAAATGTTGTATTGGATGCACAGTGGTTGCACTTTGCAACTGTTATTAACAGTTTGTGTGTGATTCCTTAAGGAGTTTAGTTGAGACATTCAATAGGAGATATGCCAATGGCCTCTGTCATTTATACTCAGTCTCTCAGGAGTGCACATGATGCATTTTATGCAATATAGGGACTGATATAAACCCAATTTCCCTGCAGAATGCAGCCATTAATACCAAATAAGTAATTAAAAATTGTACTTTGAAACGCCAGTATTCTCTCTCACGGACTCAGTGATGTGTTGAAGAATCATTGTGTGGTTTTGGCTGACTTGCCTGGCAGATACATGACTATGTAAGCGTGACCCCAAATTCTCTGTTGGCCCAGAGGCAGAGAGAGTAATATTGAGTAGAAATGTCATTCAGTGTTCTTTGTTTTAATCTTTCAGGACAGAAGCGCTCCTGTGACCAGTGATTTCAATGCCGTCAGATACGTGTCATAAATCATCTCTAACACGGCACCACAGGGTAGCTTTCAGATAAATGTACAGGCTTGAAGATTCAGCTCGACATCAATTGGCCCAAATCTTCCGATCAAAGTCAGAACCCCTGAGTCCGACCCCGATCGGACAGAAATAAAATACACACCTACCTTTCTCCTAGTTCTCTGGGCAATCTTCTGATGGAGAATCCTTCCAAACTAACTCAGCAAAGCAAACCTCTGAGACATCAATGAAAGGGATTCATGCAGAAGTCACACCTTTTTTACAGCACTGGCTGCCTTATTCTGGTAAGTAACATGTTCAAATGTCCCAAACCTGCTTCGAAAAGCTATGAAGAGACGGTAAGTGGCTAAGGGGGTGGAGCTAGTGAAGGGGTGGAGCTAGTGAAGGGGCGGAGTGGGTGAGGGGACAGAGTGGGTGAGGGGACAGAGTGGGTGAGGGGGGACGGAGGGGGTGAGGGGACGGAGGGGGTGAGGGGACGGAGGGGGTGAGGGGACGGAGGGGGTGAGGGGACGGAGGGGGTGAGGGGACGGAGGGGGTGAGGGGGCGGAGTGGGTGAGCGGATGGAGGGGGTGAGGGGGCGGAGTGGGTGAGGACGGAGTGGGTGGGGGGGGCGGAGTGGGTGAGGACGGAGTGGGTGGGGGGGCGGAGTGGGTGAGGGGACGGAGGGGGTGAGGGGACGGAGGGGGTGAGGGGACGGAGGGGGTGAGGGGACAGAGGGGGTGAGGGGACAGAGGGGGTGAGGACGGAGTGGGTGGGGGGGGCAGAGTGGGTGAGGACGGAGTGGGTGGGGGGGGCAGAGTGGGTGAGGGGACAGAGGGGGTGAGGGGACAGAGGGGGTGAGGGGACAGAGGGGGTGAGGGGACAGAGGGGGTGAGGGGACAGAGGGGGTGGAGTTGGTCGGGAAGTTCAGAAGAGGTTCATCAGATTGATGCCGGGGATGAAAGGTTTGACATGTGAGGAGAGATTGAACAGTTTGGGCTTGTACCCACTGGAGTTTAGAAGGATGAGAGGGGATCCGATTGAGGGATATAAAATTTTAAAGGGGATTGAGAAAATAAATGCAGGTCAAATATTTCCCACTGTGGGGCTATTTAAAACCAGAGGTCACAGGTACAGGTTGCGAGGTAGTAGATTTAAACCTGAGATGAGGAGGAACTATTCCTCACAGAGGATGGAGGATTTGTGGAACTTGCGGCCCCACAGTGTGGTGGAACCTGAATTGCTGAATATAGCAGATAGATATATTTCTAATAAAAAAGGGAAAGAAGAATATAGGGAACAGGTGGGGAGGTGGATTTGAGACCAGGGAGAGATCAGCCATGATCTTATTGAATGGCGGGGCAGGCTCAAAGGACTGAATTTGCCGACTGCTGCTTCTAATTCCTGTGTTCCTGGGAGATATGTCTGGTTTGCATATAAACTTTACAATTCTACTGAACGGATGCAATGGAAAACATAAAGAGAAGAAAAGGCCTCTGATATTATTAGTCTTTACTCCATTACCAAATAGGAAACAGACCCACCTGCTGTCAAGCTTCTTTGGATTTTGATTTGATTTGATTTATTATTGCCTGCCAATGTTAATCTGCAATTGGCTGCTAGTAGGTGAAAAGGAGCTACCTCTGGTGGTTTGTCATTCAATATTCTCTCCACTGTGTGAAAGTGCCTTCCAGTTAAACTTTTCTGACAAAGACACAAACTGCCCAACAGGGGAAATAAGCCCAGTACAACTGGAAGAGATGAACACTGGTCTGAACCTTAACATGGAAAAAAGCAAATTACAGCAGATGCTGGAATCTGAAACTAAAAGAGAGAACGCTGGAAAATCTCAGCAGGTCTGGCAGCATCTGTAAGGAGAGAAAAGAGCTGATGTTTCGACTCGACATGACCATTTGACACAGCTCTTTTCTCTCCTTCCAGATGTCGCCAGACCTGCTGAGATTTTCCAGCATTTTTTCTTTTGGGACCTTAAATTGGAATGTTAGTTCAGACTACAATTCTTATTTCCCAGTTCTTACCATTTATTTCTTGTTCTCGGTGGTCACTTTGTACAGCCACATGTAAATGTGCAAATATGTTTTTGGATTTTTTTTTAGCAAAACCATAAAGACTGTGTTCGTATTTTAGAAATAATGAACTGAGCAAACCTTACAATAAAAATCGAGGTATGTTAGAAGGAAATCTTATCTCCCAGTGTGGAATTTCAATTGTAAACCAATACTTGTCACTTTGTGAATTGGAAATGGCACAGATCTCCCATTATGTTAGAGATCATATAGTGCATAATCAGGCCATTCGGCCCATTGAGTCTGCACTGACTCTCTGATAGAGCTTATCCCTGTAACTCCATGTATTTACTCCACTCGTTCCCCCATACTACACATTTTTGGGACGCTAAAAGTCAATTTAGAATGACCAATCCACCTAATCTGTACATGTTTGGCCTGTGAGAAGAAACCGGAGCACCCGGAGGAGGCCCACGCAGACATGGGGGGAATGTGCAAGCTTCGCACAGTCACCCAAGGTCGGAATTGAACCCGGGTCCCTGGCTCTGTGAGACAGCAGTGCTAACCACTGTGCCAAGAGGCAAAAGTAAAAGTGTTTAAAATCTAAACTAAATATTTCCAATTGACTGTTTTGAATTCCTTTTTTGACTCTCAGATAACAGTCAGGATGAATGCTCCTGAATGGAGGTGAGGGATATTAAGTTTAACATTTGGCTATGAATGAAAATCTGGAAGGATAAAACCTTGACCAGTCAAGAAGAATATTGGATGATCAATTGGAATCTCAATCCTCGGAATTCCGCCCATTGGAGAAGGTCTCTTGGGATGTGATTACAGATCGGGCTACCAGACACAATACTGTGAGGTAAGGAAATACTCCATTTCAGATACATAGGGTGACAATCTGTCAGGACCCTCTTTCTACCCAATGTACCCACTCAGTGGACAGCACTCTTTCTTGCACACCATTAGAAATTGGGTCCAGCTCCAGCTGCTGAAGACAGAGTCTGGCTACAGCACAGGGACGCGATAAAGAAAAAAAATGTTAAAATGATCAAAAGAAAAATAGCACCTGTTGGATTAATTTGCTGCTAATTCCCCTGTGCCGCTGGATGTTATACAACCTTTTAGTCATTCAGACAACTTGATAATTAATACAAATGAAAAAGAAATTGTACCTTTTTTGAAACGAAACAACACATTTACACAGCGACACTAATCAAACTGACCTTTTTGCTGTTGCTGCTGTATCACTCAGTGTCTAATTATTATTCTCTGGGAGTTGTCAGTATATAAAAAAAACGCTCTCAGGAACCACAAACCCATGCAACAATACAAAGGGCAATGTTTCGAATACATTAATGGCTTGTACAGCAGCAGATTCTGCAGATTACCTTGATCTTTCTGAGAGAGGTTTCTCGCTTGCAAGTGAAGGCTGGGTTAGAAGAAACGAATGGCAGAGGGCAAACAGGAGCATTGTAAGACTAACGCACGCTTTGCAGTAATTACATCCCAGGACTGAGCATACCTGGATGGTGGCCATTCCCAGTTCTTGCCCGCTCAGTATCCTCCCCTTCTCCAACTTTGCGATCTGTGGGTTGTCCATTTTGAGAAAGTCGGTCACCAGGTCTGTGATGTCAGCTTGCCAATCATTGCCTAACATGTAGACGAGCTGCCCACCTGGGTCCAAGGTTTCTGCTACAAACTGTGTGAGGACCCTCACCATAGCACGTTGGTACTGAAGAGTGCACCCTTTCCCTTTCTTTTCATCATCATCCTCATCATCACTCTCCCGTGTTGGCCTACCAAAAAACATTGACAGTTTGTTTTACAATTCACAGCCATGTACATATTGAAAGAGGCAGTACTGAAATCTGTACATATTGAAATAGGGGGAGGCGATGGCCTAGTGGTATTATCGCTAGACTATTTAATGTTCTGGGGACCCAGGTTCAAATTCCACCACGGCAGATGGTGGAATTTGAATTCGATTTTAAAAAATCTGGAATTAGGAATCTGCTGATGACCATGAAACCATTGCCGATTGTCGGAAAAACCCAACTGGATCACTAAGTCTTTCAGGGAAGGAAATCTGCCATCCTTACCTGGTCTGGCCTACATGTGACTCCAGAGCCATGTGGTTAACTCTCAACTGCCCTCGGACAACTAGGGATGGGTAATACATGCTTGCCAGCCAGCAGCGCCCATGTCCCACAAATGAATTGAAAAAAAACATAAAGAATGTGAACTTCACCTTCACTGCTAGCTGAAATGATTCAGCTCACAACCATTGCACACTTTTTTTATTAATGGGTACTTTTAGAATTCTTGGTTAAATATCATTTCATTGACATCTGATGCATTATTATTTTTGTTGTTACTCTTTCCCCGGGACAGGTCATCCAAAGACGTGTGGGTTAGGTGGATTCGCCATCCTAAATTGCCCCTTAGTGTCCCAAGATATGTAGGTTAGATGGATTAGCCATGGGGAATGGGTGGGTTTACAGGAAAAGGGCTGGCGAGGAGGCCTCGGTAAGATGTTCGGTCAGCGAGTCGTTGCAGACTTAATGGGTCGAATGGTCTCTGCTGCACTATAGGGATTCAGTGACAAAGGCCAGAGGCTTACAGCTTGAGGGGTGCCACTGCATATCAAGTTTCCCGCTCTCACAGCCTGCCACTGGCGTGCGTTGGAAGGATTTTGTAGGTTGATACTCAACCTGTTTGGCACCGTTATGAATGCACCTTCCTTGGCTATCAGGTCCTGGGGTGGTACTCGAACCTGGAGCTTCTGCTTTGGAGGCAGGAGAAAATTACCACAAGACCTCCTTTAAGTCAATGTAACAGCTGATAAGTTCCAGGTAAAATATGAGATGCAGCAGTTATGCAGTTAATCCACTGACTCTGATTACACTTCCCTTCACCTCGGAAAAGCAGCCAGCATAATGAAGGACCCCACGCATCGAGACATACACTCTTCCACCTTCTTCCGCCTGAGAAACAGATACAAAAGTCTGCGGACACGTACCAATTGACTCAGCTTCTTTCCTGCTACCATCAGACATTTGAATGGACCTACCATATATTCAGCTGATCTTTCATTAGACCTTAGCTATGACTGTAACACTATATTCTGCACTCTCTCCTTTCCTTCACTATGAACGGTATGCTTTGTCTGTATGACATGTAAGAAATAATACTTTTTACTGTATACTAACATGTGACAATAATAAATCAAATCAAATTAAAAAATAATCAATTACTGACCATCTGACAGCTTTCAAAATTTAAAAAAAATTATTAGTCACATATCCAGATTACATTAACTCTGCAATGAAGTTACTGTGAAAATCCCCTAATCGCCACACTCTGGCTGTTTGGATACACTGAGGGAGAATTTCTTATGATCAATGCACCTAACCAGCACGTCTTTCAGACTGTGGGAGGAAACCGGAGCACCCAGAAGAAACCTATGCAGACACAGGGAGAATGTGCAAACTTCACATCAACAGTGACCCAAGCCAGGAACTGAATCCAGGTCCCTGACGCTGTGAGATAGCAGTGCTAACCACTGTGCCACGTGTGCATTGCACATAAATGCCATGGCATATTTTGAAACAGAACAGAACAAAACTCCTCTTAAGTTGGCTCCAGCTCTATCATCAGTGAAATCCCATTGGAACTGATTTACATTCAGGCTGGGGAAAATAGAAACAATTTATTTTGTAGTTTTAGTGTAAGAGTATTTGGTGTGCTAGAGGGAGACTAGAGGAGAGGTTGTAATAGTAGTGCTGGAAATATAAACGTTATTTCACTACAGTTTCCTCCAGCTAAATTATTGCTTGGTTAAGCAACTGGTAACAGCGTTCCAGAATTAGCCCCCAGACAGGTCGTTGGTCTAATACCTGTTGAGAAAACTGTTTTAGCCATGTACTTTACAGTGGAAAACAGCCCTTTTATTGGATTCTTCTCAGGCTTGTCAAGTTGAGGAGTGTTATTAATGAAAACTGATCCCAAACATTCCCAGTTGGGATGGAGCTGCCTGAAAGATAAGCCTACCCTATATTACAGAATGAGTGAGAGTGTCCTGTTCCCATTCCCAATTGTCCATAGACAGTAAGCTTTTGAGAGGAAGATGTTTGTGTCTTTCTTTAGGCCCTGGAGTGTGTGGTTAATTTAAATAACCAGCAGCAAACTTTTCTGTAGGTCTAAAGTAAGGAAAGATGATTTGTTTATGTACCCCCTCGCCCCGAAATATACTGTTACAACATTCACTCGCAAAGTCTCACACACACAAACGCACTCAAAGAAAATGCAGTTCAGGAGAATAGTGCACTTTTACAGATTACAAGCAAAAAGAATAGTTCATCATTCACGTAATTCTCTTCTTCTGGAAGACACATGTTGCAGGCATGATGAAGAACATATCTTCACTCCTCGGGTAATTTAAATGAATTGACCAGCCCGAGTCTGATGCCACCGTGTGTTTTCAGGATTCTCTTAGAGAGAGTGGTCATCTGCAGCTGCTTGTATCCTTATTGCCAGATGTGCGGTTTGCCATATCGGTGCACTGAATTAAAACAGGCTTGGGAGCCTTACGATGCAACAAACTCTGGTTCGTAAGACATAGGTGTTATTGCCCTTTTCTCTACCACGTTTTCTACAGACAGCACTTCCAATATTACAAAGGCATAAAGATGGCTGCCTCATCATGCAACTCCTCACAATTGTAATTCCTTTGCAATATATGATTCATTGTGTTGGGTTAATTAGCCATATCCTGGTTTATTCTTTAAAGACATTTATCCTGAGGGAGTTAAGACAATTGCCATTTTGATTTAAAATTGAGCCAATCAATTCAGGAATGTCCTTTGATGGACTCAGCATATGTGTAGCTAACACATTTTCACTTGTGCTGCCCTCTTTTATATGTTGGACAGTGAAGCAGCTCGTGAATACATGAGCCAGATCACCTGACCTTTAGCCTTTACAGCGCATTGTCCACTTCTAAAGGAAAGCTCCACTTTAAAGGAGTCCGTATTGAATGAAGATTGTGTCTTAAAACTGGGGAACTTGATGTGCCTTTACTGCTTGTGACACCTACTCTACCTCAGCAACTGGCATTAGCTACAGCTCTATAAAATTACACCCTATTGCATTAGCGTAGATCCATTTCTTACACCAGTCACCATTCTGGTTTTATCATCTGCACAAGTTCGCTATTGTGTCAAGTTAGGAGGGACTTCAGAACCACCCAAGGTCAATGGACCTTTGTGTGATTACCCCACCCCCACCTTCTCCCCCCGCACTACGATTCCCATGGTGGGCGGGACAGGAAAATTCCAGCGTCAATGTCAGTAGAATTTGATGCAAATGACAATAAAGGTTTACCCACTGAATCATCCAGGCTATGCCTCCTGTAAGAGGGAGAATCCTGATAGGTTAGTAAGATTTTTAAACCATTAGACATTAATTTGATTTGATTTATTATTGTCACCTGTATTAACATACAGTGAAAAGTATTGGTTTCTTGCACCCTGTACAGACAAAAACATACTGTTCATAGAGAAGGAAACAAGAGAGTGCAGAATGTAGTGTTACAGTCATAGCTAGGGTGCAGGAAAAGATCAACTTAATGCAAGGTAAATCCATTCAAAAGTCTGACAGCAGCAGGGAAGAAGCTGCTTGAGTTGCTTGGTGCGTAACCTCTTTTTCCCAAATGAAAAAGGTGGAAGAGAGAATGTCTGGGATGCACGGGACCCTTAATTATGCTGGCTGCTTTGCCAAGGCAGCGGGAACTGTAGACAGATTCAATGGATGGGAGGTTGCTTTGCGTGATGGATTGGGTTACATTCATGACCTTTTGTAAATCCTTCCAGTCTTGGGCAGAGCAGGAGGCAGACCAAGCTGTGATACAACCAGAAAGAATGCTTTCTATGCTGTATCTTTAAAAGTTGGTGAGAACCAAAGCTGACATGCCAAATTTCGTTAGTCTTTTGAGAAAGTAGAGGTGTTGGTGAGCTTTCTTAACTATAGTGTAGGCATGGGGGGACCAGGACAGGTTGTTAGTGATCTGGATACCTAAAAACTTGAAGCTCTCGACCCTTTCTACTTCATCTCCATTGATGCAGGCAGGGGTATGTTCTCCTTTATGCTTCCTGAAGTCGATAACAATCTCCTTTGTTTTGCTGATATTGAGGGAGAGATTATTGTTGATGCACCAGTTCACCAGATTCTCTATCCTATTCCTGCACTCTGTCTTGCCATTGTTTGAGATCCGACCCACTACATGGGTGTTGTCAGCAAACTTGAAAATCAAATTGGAGGGGAATTTGGCCACATAGTCATAGGTGTAAAAGTAGTATAGTAAGGGGCTGAGAACACAGCCTCGTGGGGCTGATAATCATGGGAGCACTGATAGAACTACCAGCATTGAGTTTAATGACTTTCAAAACAAGCTTACACATAGGAAATGGAATAAGAGATTTAAACAAATGATTATGATTTAAAACATATATGCTGATATTTTAAATGTATTAATATACTTTTTAAAGTATATTGTTCATCTTAGCCAAGAGCAATATGCTGTGAAGCATCATGGCAAAAGGCATTAGGTTGAAGCCAATTTCAAGAGGATGCTTAGACCTTGAGAATATGAAAGATTTATCAGTAGACTTTCAGACAGAGGGAACATTTAAAACACTAAATCATATTTCATGTACTGGGTTTATTCACTGTCCAGATAAAATGGATATATGGCCAGACATGCAGTCATGTATTAATCTGGTTTGGCAGTGACCTTTAAGGGAACTCATGGGAATGTTCATCTGAACTTTGGGCTAGCTTCTGAGGTTACTGGACAACACGGGAAGAGGAGTCAGCCAAGACAGGAGTTAGTTTCCAAATAATACTGACTAATAAAATGCCATTATACCAGAGGGTAAGATGTGATTGGCTAAGATATATGATAGATATTATTGTTGATTTATGTATATTGAAAATTATTGATTTAAAGCTAATGAAAGGCAGGGGTAATTGATTTGAAAAACCTATAATTGATCTGTTTTGAATTGTATTCATTAGATTTCATTGGAGAAGTCTAGCTGCTCTATCTCAGAGCTACCCTGATCCTTTGATGGTCTCCTAAAGGCCACTGGTCCAAAGAAAGTTATGTCTTTAAACTGAGACACTGGCTTCTTGAGTCTTGTATTGTCTGAAGTTCAGGCAGCACTGGCCACCTTGGAAACCCCAACAACACCTCCTATTTTCAAATCTGACTGTGTTTTCTCACCCTGGGTCTGAGTCATGCATTGTGTTCAAGTCTTCGATGCCATCTGTATTTCTTGCCCCTTCATGTCGATGGGTAGAAAATCCATCACTCGTCATTAACAAAGAAATCACCATTGTGCTGGAAACTTCAGAGATACGGCAATATAAAACTTACTTTCTTTTCTGACGACAATGTTTCGTTATTCTGTCAGGCCCACTTTGTGGAATTTATTTTTAGCACTGCACTATAAGACAGGTCTTCTTCTTGTGTCATTAATTGTGCCTGGCTCCCATATCCCAGTTCATCTGCTGTCAGTTTCCCAATCCGAATATATATTTCTTGGTGTTTCTGATGCTCTGTGGAGATGAGACCACTTCTTCTTTTCCTACTGTCAATTGGAATTTGGAAAGCTGGCTGTTTATCTCAATCCCCAACTCTGGTTTCCCCTTGTGTCTGATTAGAAGTCAAAGACCCAACGTGAGCAACAAGACCAGTTTATTGCTTTAACTGTTTCAAAAACATCTTTCATATATATGCTGGCATCACAGAAAATACTCGGAGCCAATGTCTACTGATATCAACAGGACATGAATGTTTCCCTGTCCCTACGTTTCATGATTCCTGCTGGATTTCTTAAAATTCACAGATTCATTATCTGATAATATCATCAAGTCCCTACAGCGCAGAAGGAGATTATCTAGCCCATCGAGTCTGCACTGACCACAATCCCACCCAGTACCTAAATTAAAAGCAAAATACTGCAGATGCTGGAATCTGAAACAAAAACAGAAAATGCTGGAAAGTTTCAACAGGTCTGACAACATCCGTGGGGAGAGAAAAGATCCAATGTTTTGAGTATAGATGACTTTTCAACAAAGGATCATCCAAACTTGAAACGTTGGCTCTATTCTCTCTCCACAGATGCTGTCAGACCCATCCAGCACCTATTCCCCTGACACTAAGAGACAATTTACCATGACCAATCAACCCAACCTGCACATCTTTGGAGTGTGGGAGAAAACCAGAACACCTGGAGGAAACTCATGCAGACATGAGGAGAATGTGCAAGTTCCACACAGACAGTAACCCAAGGCTGGAATTGAACCCGAGACCCTGCCGCTGTGAGGCAGCAATGCTAACCGTTGTGCCACCGTGCTGCCCCAAGATGTTTAGTATTTGATTGAGTTTTAATTTGCTTTCATAAATGTCATATTGAAATCTCAATTATATCATTGTAGTGTCTTACAACATGGATCAATTTTGCATTCAGACTATTTTGAGAATATTGCTATCAATGAATTCTGTAACAAACCAACTGGGGAAAGCAGAATGTCCTACATGGAATATCTAAGCATGAATATTTTTAAGTATTTGTGCTTCTAACCAGTTAAGTCTTTTAAGCATTAGTCAAACACACCAGTGACTTTTATATGTAAGGATACAGTAACCTTTTTATTAATAGCCCTTTTCCAATATTAGCAACATATGTGCAGACAGCCTGGGCATTGTGTTGTAAAGTTAGCTCTTGCACTGGTGTTACATACACTGCAATGGGTGAGAGGTTCAGGCAGTGTGAGACTTAGTTCTTCCAGGTAGCCTCATCCAGTGTAAGACACATGGGGTGGCACTTGCTTTATTGCAGTTATGCTGTGATCCCTGTGTTGGGGTGAGGCATGAACCATTTCACAATTCTTTAAAGTTACAACTTTAGGGGGAGAGTCAGGATTTAACCTGGCAGAAACTGGTGGCTTAAATAACAAAAGATTGGGCACTGGGAAGGTAAACCCAGGAGTTTCCAAAGCAGCTTCATGCATGAAAAAGAATTTCCACAGGGTTAAAATGACCCTGCCAAATTTTCTAGGACTACAGGACATGACACATTTGATTGTATCTCACCAATTAGCAAGTTTGCACCTCTTGCTGCTCTGTTCAATTCCATTTCTATTGGCACGGTCCCACATTTCTCCCTCACAGAAGTTCTGATTCACAGGATACATTTCTAGCTATCAAATCTGAAAATTTCTAAGTTGGCTGAGATCTACCATTACTGAAATCACACATTCTAATGAGGAAATATAGATGGATTCTGTCAAAACTAATCTTTTCACTTTATTGGTTCACGTCCTGGACCCATCACTTGATAATAATAAGCAGCATGCGCATTGAAGCCAGGAGGTTCACATTCGATGAACTATCGACCTGTTACTTCTGTGGCCTTTGCAAAGCAGCTTGTACACTGCACAGCCAGGGACCCAAGCCAATATTATTGCCTATTGTGTGTTACAACGTGACACAAGTTGACCTCCCAAATGTTACAGTGCTATCTTCTAAAATACTTAAAGCACAAGAAACCGCTCCATATCTTATCAGTTTGACATACGGTACTGTCTGATTATACAGTATAACAAGGATGTACTTGTGCTTTTCTTGGGTGGAAGCACCTGCCTTTTAAATTCTGTTGCTAGCCATTTGCTGAACAATGGCGAAATAGACAAAGACAGTGCTCGATGCTAATGGCCCTCAAACAATCAGTATTGCCATTTCTTGTACGCCACAGAATTGGTCCTGATAAAGCCCTCAGTGGAAAAAATATCATTCCATTGTTAGCAATTCAATTACTAAGGAAATGTAGGAAGAACATTAATGATGGAAGTGATTCTCACTTTCATCGCTAATGTTCTTCTTACATCTCCTTAGTATTTGAATTCAAAGGACGTTTTGGATTTCTTTACTTCAAAATGACAGTTTCATAAGTCATAAAAGGAGATCATTCTGTCCATTGTATCCATACTAGCTCTCTGAAAAAGCTATTCAATTTGCTCCATTTCTTCATTCTCTCATCTTAGCCCAGATATTATATACAATAGAACTAGAGATACATGGGGAGTTCCTTCTGTTTTCAATTCTTTTTATCTTCCCATACAAACTCTTAATGTGAGAGGAGATGATTCACCTACGATTGAAACCACAATGCCTTACCTAGATGGGCTACAATGCATTGGACACCAGCTCCCCTGACCACAGGTAGGCCTTGTCTGTGCTGATGTGATTCAACTAACTTGGGCAATAAAATCATATTTCTCCAATCTGTGATGCGGCTTCGTGGCACTGCTCACCACAATGCCGGAGATGTTGGGAGTTAAATGGGATAATTAAGGGTCTGCTGAACCTTACAAACCACTCACATTAAACTGTAACAGAATATGACAGTGTGAAATCCCTGAGATGAATCAGAGCCTGACAATTTCTCCCATTTTTCTGTATGAAAGCTGAGAACTGGAACATAATTGAACTGTACATTAGCAGATAGACTGAACCAAACAAGCCATCTCACTGGCTGAGTGAGCAGAAAATGTGTTTGGTCAAAGTCTTTATTAATAACCTTCATATATTTAAGGCAATATTAAACGCTCCTTTGTGTTTTATGCCAAAATAGGAACTCAAGCCGATTAAATTGTTGGCTTTGTCCCATCTCTTACTCAACTTCATCCTTTACTGAATGTTCATTACTATCCTTTTTAATGAAGGCTTGGTAAAATCTAACTTTCTGATTGGCTATATTGGCTACATTCCAAGAGCAAGAACAAAAGAATAGGACAATTAAATGATGCAGAAGGAAACTACATTTTAAATAGCCAATTACTGCGGGGAGGCACAAATGTTTATCCCACACCAGTTTACAAGAATCTCCTGACATTTTTCAAATACAAGATGCCAAGTGTTTGAGCCTTTCAGTTGCAGTCCAGTAAAGGAAAAACAAGTTCTGTTTCTTCATCAACTCACTTTATTTTCTGATTTAACTCCACATATACTTCAAACTACAGGGATTCACATATCCCAGTGAATTTCATTAAATGATTAACATCCAATTTAGGACTGAAGTGGAAGGTAACTGTTAACCCATTCCTAATATCAACAGCTTCAATGTTCCTTTACCCAGGAATGCCAATAGTTATGAAAAAGGTCTAAGGTTTCAGGGAGAACTGATGTAGTGCTCAGCACCTTGGTTTGGAGCCAGCCTTATGACCAGCACACCTCATGTTCGGTGTTCTTGATTAAGCAGCAATCGGTAAGCAAGTCTCGTGCATTGAATTGTTTCTGGATGTTCAGAATATGAAGGCAACTGGCGAGCCAGAAATCATCTTTTACACTCTGGGCCTTTTGCTATGTTGAATGCAGATGCCTGTCAATGAACTAACAGGAACACTCAGACACGCAATGACATTTCTTGGAGTGTACTTACATGTCTGTTTATTCGTCTATTCTGGACCCTGTTTAGGTGAGCTTGTTGGTTATAAAATCCCCACGTCTCCAGCAGGTGGAGGAGTTTGTACTCAACAGTGTGCGTGTGTGTGTGTCGGAGCAGTATTTTGGAGGATGATGTATTGTGCTCACAGACATTAAGGTGAGCTTTATTGTAGATTATGGGCTGCCAGTTAATTTCTGGTATCTGCACAAATCCATTCCTGACATTTGTCTCTCAACTAACTGTTGTCTGTTCTTCTTGGTCGGGGAAAGAGGTGCTAGACAATGCGCCTAGAGAGCGACACTTGGCAATGAGAGGTTAGAATCAAATCAATGCTTTGTGGTCGATTTGTGGACCTGCTAATTGGAGGTGCAGCCACTTCACCGCAGCGTGGGGCTTTCCAATCTTCAAATGGCAACACTGCTATAAAGTGCCCTAAGGGATGGGGTATTACTTGCAGACAAACAGCAAGAGCTAATCAGTACTGTGTCGGCAAGTCTTGTGATTTTTGCTTGTTAAACTCCAGCATTATCAGTACACACACTTGGAGCTTTCCAAGGAACACTACCGACATCATCTAAAATTGGCTGGGATTGTAGCAAGCAATGTGCGCCCTTAAAAGCAACCAGCATGCAGTTTATTTCAGGCAACTGGGAACTCGACTGTTGTGGGTTTGTCCGTTACTGAGTTTTTGAAGATTTTTAAGCCTCGAGTCAGAAATGTGACTATGCACAAACTAACATTATCATTGCACCGCCAGCCAAAAGAGCATTTCTGTTTCTCTTTGAATGATTTTTCTCTAGTGACACCCGACACACTTGCCAGCCAGGAAATCCCTGTTTTTTTTCCACTTCAAGGTTTAAACATAAACACGTGTGTCACGGTGGGGAAATGCATCTCACGCTGTGTACTGGGGACACGATAAATAGAAAATGGGTCTGTTTTAACTGCTCCAAGACTGCTGGTACTCTTCAGCACATCAAAGGCACTCCCCTGCAAGAATGAGCAGGAGCGCTCAGATTAAAATGTGACTCTATTTGGAATGGAACTTATGCAGCCAAAGCTGATAATAAATTTGGACACAGCACAACCCAAAGAAGCAGCAACCAGGTGAATGGCCAGTGCTTTTCCTTAAGTGTAGACAGAGGAGCAAATGTTAGATGGAGCAATGGTTGGGGGGGTGGGGGAAGGGAGGGAGGGAGGGAGGGAGCAACTTGCACTTTTTCAGCTCACATCGTGGAATCTTTCATATTCGCCGTGGCACACACTGAGGTCACCGGAAACTAACTGCTAATCAAGATATTCATAGTTTGACAGTTTGTCAATCACTGGCTCCTGACACTGGAGAACCAAGACAGCAATGTTCAAGAAAGAAAAAAACAGCAGGAAAGAACCGGCTTTTTGGCCTCTCTTTTTGTACTTTCATTTGTGATTAAGTAATTCCATTTAATAAAGGAAGTCACAATTATGCAGAGGGTTTGAGGCTAGGGGATAATTACAGAGGGTGCAGGCATGCAAAGGTGAACACAAAGGGCAACATTCTCCGGCCTCCCACCCGTGTCTTTCCCACCGACAGGGGGGTGGCGCGTTGCTTGCTGGCGGTGGAATTCTCTGGTCCTGCCGCTGTCAATGGGAATTCTCATCCCAGGAAACCTACGGGCGAGGGTGCAGCAGAACCGGAGAATCCCACCGGCGTGAACGGCCAGAGAATTCCAGCCATAATTTATAATGCTGAATCGTTGAGAAAAAATGAATGATGACTAGAGATTTAGGGTGGATTTCTCTACTCCCCACCCTGAGGTGTGTTTTCCGGCAAGGGGGGATGGTGGGGGTGGCAGATCGCCACTGCCCTGTAGCGGGATCTTCCAGTCCCACCGATGTCTATGACATTCCTGGTATCTGTGTGGCTCATGATGCGGAGGTGCTGGCGTTGGATTGGGGTAAGCACAGTGATAAGTCTGTCAACACCAGGTTAAAGGACTTTAACTTGGTGTTGTCAGACTTCTATCTGTGTGGCTCACCAATCCTATCACGGGCATCACCTTCAGTGGGACTGGATCATCCTGCTGGAAGGGCTGGAAAAACCAAGACCTGGTTTTGCAAAATTCACACACAGATAAAGGGGGGAGGGGATTTCTCCCATACCGTCCACCATGGGAATCGTAGCAGACGGGGTTGGTGGGGTGGGGGGGGGGGGGTGGGTGTTGGTAGAGGGGGAGATGACAGAAAGGTCCATTGACCTCGGGTACAATTTTCCAGTTTTGGGGTGAGCACGGCTGGAGAATTGTCTCCCAAGATCTTTAAGAACATTCAGAGTGATTGACTGTGCAGCTGAAGTGCTGACACCTGAAGAATCACATCTACAAGCTGAGTGCAAGCCCTGACCAAAGAGAAAACGTAAGTTTGGTAATATCAGAGGGATACAATGTGTTCTCTACCATTGCCCTAAGATATTAGTTACTTGTCTGATTAATAAATCTTGTGGCAACATTACTTTCTGTTCAAAATCCATGCAAAGGATTCAGGAGTTTCCACAAAAACAGACTCTTCAGAAATAATGCCAGCCCCCTGTTTTCTTAGGGAACACTTAGAGTGCAATTTCCTGGCTGTCCAGTTTAAGTTTATTTATTAGTGTCACAAGTAGACTTACTTTAACACGGCAATAAAGTTACTGTGAAAATCCCCTAGGCGCCACACTCCAGCACCTGTTTGGATACACTGAGGGAGAATTCATCATGGCCAATGCACCTAACCAGCACGTTTTTCAGACTGTGGAAGAAACCGGAGCACCCAGAGGAAACCCACACAGACACGGGGAGAAAGGGCAGACTCCATACAGACAGTGACCCAAGCCAGGAATTGAACAACGGTTCCCTGGAGCTGTGTGGCAGCAGTGCGAACCTTTGTTCCACTGTGCCGTCCCTACAGTGAATGTCTAATCAATATATTTTAACCACTTACATTCTACACTGTAACTACTCCAGTCCAGACATCTATTGGCCGGAAATACCAATCAGCCTGAATAATTTTGACCAAACCTAATCGTCATGTTAGCACAGTATTTTGGGAGCAGCAACATGGAAGATTTGGATAAACAAAATGATTTTTTAAAATTATTACATTGTAATGTTTTAACAATGTTTTATGTTTCAGGGAAAAATTTACATGTATGGTATTTTCTGGTTCAGACAAGGCATTCTAATGACGTGTATAATCCAGCAAATTCCAAAATCCAAAAATGACTTTAACCCAAGCAGTCCAGGCAGGGGAGGTTACAATGCATGAACAATTGTAATTTAAATTAACACCTCAACGATTTGATTCTGGGTATTCATTCCCCCCCACCATTGTTGCTGTTTTTTGGGTATTGTTGATGTAAGGAAATACTGAAAAATTATATATGCATATAGTTGTGATAGCTGCGAGGCATCAGAGGACAATGCTGCTTTCATTCCTCCGCCCTCAAATCTTCACTACTATAATCACTGGAGCTTAATTAACAAGCAATAGAAAAATTATAATACTACACTACTGCGTAGTCACCTATTCACTTTGAGGTCTCTAGCCCATGGGTCTAATAAAGCAGAAGATGATTAACTGTACTTAACTCAAGCACGCTTCATAACTCTCATTCCTCCACTCTTATTAAAATGCATTAGTCCCTTCCTTCAAGCCAAGAGTTTTTTTTTAAGTTTTACTTAATGCCAAGAAAAAAATTCCGACAACAGGAATCTAAAAAAAGTACATAAATTAGACGTTCACAAAAACACAGGAATGGATTGCTGAATGGACATCGCTCGACACCAGGCAGGAGTGTTCTCTTCCTGCTGGGGAACACTTCAGCAGTCATGGGCATTCGGCCTCTGATCTTCGGGTAAGTGTTCTCCAAGGCGGCCTTCATGAAACTCGCTAAGCAGAGACTGATAGCCAAGTTCTGCACACATGAGGACGGCCTCAACCAGGATCTTGGGTTCATGTCACACTATCTGTAACCCCCATGACTTGTCTGGACTTACAAAATCTCACTAACTGTCCTGCCTTGAGACAATTCACACCTCTTTAACCTGTGCTTAACCTTCTCTTTTCCTACACCTGTAAAGACTTGATTATCTGTTAAGACTCACATTCCAACCATTATCTTGTAATTGAGTTTGTGTCCATATATGCCCTATTTGTGAACCCAATTCTCCACTCACTTGATGAAGGAGCAGTGCTCTGAAAGCTCGTGCTACCAAATAAATCTGTTGGACTTTAACCTGGTGTTACGAGACTTCTTACTGTGTCTACCCCAGCCAGCCTCTCCACATCATGGGAACAGGTTGGGGGAGGGGATTTCTCCCAATTTCAAAGTATGACTGCTTCACCTTGGCTGTATTAACCAGCTGGCTCAATAGTATTTTAGACAGTATTGCTCAGGGTTTTGCTTCTGTTGTTTTTTTTAAAGAATACATAATGAACTGCCTTAATCATGTGACCAATTCCTTCTTCCAAACAAGATAGTGGAATTTTTTTTATCACATTTGTGACCTAGCCTTTCACACACTTAGAGCTGTTGCGATATGCATGTTTGTAGTAATTGAATGACCCCACTTAATTTAAATTGCCCTTCAGAATGCCATTTAGAAAATACATGGATTTGTGATGACTTTCTGGCCCAGAGTGAAGCAGTAGAGCGAGCCAGTTGACATATGATAGTTTTGTTCTGTTGAGAGTTCATTTTTAACAAAGAGACTTGTGAACTTCCCATGTGACTGTGATTGTCCACATTCTATTTGGGGATTTGCTTGAGGCTCTGGTCTGGTTTTAGCCAAAATTGCCAAAATCACAAGATGTGTTGCCAACCTATCTATCTCCATTTTAAAGAGATGGACTGGGATTCTTCCAGGAAAACTCTAAGTGCCAAATTTGTGCAAAAGCTGGAGTAAATCCCGCTGGTTTCTTTAGCGGGATTTTCAAAATGAATGTCCCACACTCTCTGCATCACAGAGGGCCCTAGCGTGAATCACAATGAAAGTCAGGGAGTGAGGCCTATTCCTACCGAAGAGGCTGGCAGCATAGATCGGTTGGACTAAAACCTGGTGTTGTCAGACTTTTTACTGAGCATAGCACATGTGCAGAGTGGATATCGGCGCATGTGCAGTAGCCCAGCACTGCCGGTCTCCCAATTACTGGCCAGCCTTGAAACCCCCTCATCAGTGGGCTTTCGAACCGTCCCAACCCCCGGATTCTTGGCCTTCCGAACCTCTCGAACCACCGGCAGTCTCGATCTCCTGATCTTACATCCCCCCGCTACCCAACAATTCTGACCTCCTTACCGCAGTCCCAGCCCCCAGCATACATAGACCATGTCACTAGATTATAGCTAGTTTTGTGTTTTAATTTCTGGCAATGCTGTCTTGTCCAACACTGTTGGAAAGTTCATCCAGACAAAAACCATGGACATTCCTCTAATAACTATAATAGTATCCCATAAAAATTTCAACCTTATTAATCAGATATGGCTGATCTTTCACAAATCTACACTAACTTGCTTTGATTTGCTGTTGGTAATACTTTACATAGTCTTACATTCAGCTTATGAGTCAGAAGTGAGCCCATCTCTGCTTGGCTGGGTGGCCATGATATGGAGATGCCAGCGTTGGACTGGGGTAAACACCAGGTTTAAGTCCAACCGATTTATTTGATAGTAAACTCATAAGCTTTCGAGGTTAACTTCTTCATCAGGTGAATGGAGAGTTCTGGCCTCAGACAGAGCATATAAAGCACAGACAGTTTACAGATTACTGATTAGAATGTGAATCTTTACACCTAACCTACCGTTCAAGTCTTAAAGTGGTCGACAACGTGAGTGGAAGGAGCACTGATCACAGGTTAAAGAGATGTGTATTGTCTCCAGACAGTGCAGTGAGGTTTTGCAAACCCAGGCAAGTCACGGGGGTTACAGAATGGGGGTTCATGTCACACTATCTGTAACCCCCGTGACTTGCCTGGGTTTGCAAAACCTCACTCACTGTGCTGTCTGAGACAATACACATCTCTTTAACCTGTGATCAGTGCTCCTTCCACTCACATTGTCGGCCACTTTAAGACTTGAACGGCAGGTTAGGTGTAAAGATTCACATTCTAATCAGTAATCTGTAAACTGTCTGTGCTTTATATGCTCTGTCTGAGGCCAGAACTCTCCATTCACCTGACGAAGAAGTTAACCTCGAAAGCTTGTGAGTTTACTATCAAATAAATCGGTCGGACTTAAACCTGGTGCTGTCAGACTTCTTACTGTGGCTGGGTGGCCACAACTCAATTTTACTGCCTTTGGCTTGTTAATTGGCTCAGGGAAATATTTCTGCCCCCACCAGGGAGAAAATCACGCCTCATTAGCCAACCAAATGACCGGTGTTTCCCAAGTCCCAGCAGCATTACTGGGAGCGGGAGCCAATGCAGAGACAGCAGATACTCTCTGCTGTCCAAGGGGCCATGGATTAGAAGGTGATTTTGGGGTGGGGGGGGTGCTTTGCTGGGGTCAGAGCTTAGGAGAGAGTGAGAGGCTAGATTTGAGAGGTAGAATACAAAGAGGGGTGGTGAGAAATACTTGAGCGTCCCTTTGTTGCATGCAGGGTGCCCAAACAGGAGGCACCCCAGCCGACAAGAAGGTTTTACCTGATGGCATCGCCACATGACCAGGGCTTTCCCTGCCGCTAGCAAAATACCAGGCACAGTATTGGCTGTCTCTGATTTTACACTTCTTGCATTATGGGTGCTGGAGTTCAGCTATAAAAATCCATTCTTTATTTGTTCAAATATCCAGTAAAAGTTTTTTTAAAAATTAAATTGTTTTATCTTTTAAAATCTCTAACAATAACGAAGACCAGAAGAAATGAGACTCCGCACTTGTAAAGGTTATTTTTCCAAAATAAGAGCAGTTCAATGTTGTTTATCACAATGTTAAATACGTACTTAGGTGGGAATGGATAAGGCCTATACTTTTCAGGTATGTTTTGTGAGGAACCATTAGATAAGTGTGGAAATTGCATGTTCTCCCCATGTCTGCGTGGGTTTGCTCCAGGTTCTCCAGTTTCCTCTCATAATCCAAAAATGTGCTGCTTAGGTGGATTGGCTGTGCTAAATTGCCCCTTAGTGTCTGAAGATGTGAATGTAAGGTGAGTTATTAATGATAAATGAGTGGGGGTTACAAAGATAGGGAGGAGGGGAGGGCTCAGGATGATCTTTTGGAGAGTTGGTGCAGACTCAGTGAGCTGAATGGCTTCTTTCTGCACCGTAGGGGTTCTATGGTTAATTACAACAACATCATGCTGTTTCATGTATTTTAACGTCGTGATACAATTCATGGGTGGCACAGTGGTCAGCACTACTGCTTCACAGCGCCAGGGACCTGGGTTCTATTCCCGGCTTGGGTCAGTGTCTGTGTGGAGTTTGTACGTTCTCCCCGCGTCTGCGTAGGTTTGCTCCAGTTTCCTCCCACAATCTGAACGATGTACTGGTTAGGTGCATTGACCCGAACAGGAGTCAATGTACAGAATGTGGCGACGGGGGGATTTTCACAGTAACTTCATTGCAGTATTAATGCAAGCCTTACTTGTGACCAATAAATAAACTTTAACTTTTAATTCAGCTTCTGATGGAGAAAAATATTTCAAACAGGGCTTTCCTAGACTTCGCTTTTGAATGTGCATTTGTCAGAGGTTGCTGTTCCATTTACAGATTAATAATGGTGAGCACTGTACAATTTTTAAAAATTCAGTTTTGGGATGTGGACCTAGCACTGGCAAGGCCAACATTTACTGGCTAAGCCTAACTGCGCTACAGAAAACCACCTTCTTGCTATATAACTGAGTAACTTGCGCAGTCATTCCAGAGGTCAGTTAAGGGTCAATCAAGAACATTAGTGAACCAGATGGGTTTCACAGCAATCTGGCAGTTTGATGGTTACTGGTACTGACACAAACTTTAAAATGAAATCCAGTTGATTTAATTAATGGGATTTAAATTCCCCAGCTGCTGTGGTGAGATATGACCTCCGATCTGTGGATCATTAGTCTAAGCCTCTAAATTATCCATCCAGTTACACAATGATTATGCTATCACCTCACCATGATGGGAACATCATATTTTCCCCGATCCCTTTTCTGCTGGATGTTGGGTTAAAGAGAAGCATTTTCAATCAAGGGTCATTTACGAATAAGGCAAAGCCGAACTGATTTTCCCTCTGCTTAGCGCAACTGCCCCAACTTCCCTCACACCCAACCTCTCCAGCCACACCTCATTGCTAATCTAACTGATTTGAGCTAACATGGACTGCAGCGGTTATAGAATCACTGCACTGCAGAAGGGGGGGCCATTCGGCCCATCGAGTCTGCACCAACAACAATCCCACCCAGGCCCCATGTATTTACCCTACAAATCAAGAATGCAGCAAACCACCATCTTCTCAGCGGCAATTAGGGATGGGCAAAAAATGCCATCCTAGTTACCAAAGCCCTTGTCTCTTGAATGAATAATAAAACACCCAGCATCGTCCCACAATTCTCAAGCGTGTACGATGCAGGACCACAGTAAATTGCAGATTACCTAAGGGAGCGATGGAGGGAGCCAAAGTAGTTTAGTTTAATTAGGCAGAAACTAAACAAACACAACAAGGCAGCTAAGCAGCACATAAGGGCTTGTATTAAATTGAGCACTGCTCCAAAACAGCAGTTTAGAAGGAATACTCAGCAGTGTTAGTCAATTTATACGACAAAGACTGGGGACATTTATAACCAAAATAAAAGCTGATTATAAAGCCAATTGTTTTTTATTGTGCATGGAATTTTTACCACCGTAATTCAGTCCATGAATCTTTGTAAAGGAATGGAAAGTCTCTGGTGTCTCCTGTCGGGTGGGCAGTCTGAACAACTCGTAACAATGGCTGCAATTTTCATTCCAGTGCTAATTCTTTCATTTGTGTGTTGCTGTTTTAACGATGTGTTGTTTTTGTGCTACAGAACACAGTTCTCACCGGAAGTGCTTTTCCCATGAAAACAGAGGAGGAGAAAGTTAAATCATAAATCCCTACAGCGTAGGAGGAGGCCATTTGGCCCATCAAGTCTGCACCGACTCTCTGACAGAGCATCTTACCCAGACACTATCCTTCTAACCCCATGTATTTATCCTGCCCAGCCCCTAAACCTACACATCTTGGGACACTAAGGGGCAATTTACCATGGCCAATCCACTTAACCTGTACATCTTTGGACTGTGGGAGGAAACTGGTACACCCAGAGGAAACCCACACAGACACGGGGAGAATGTGCAGACTCTGCACAGACAGTGACCCAAGATTGGAATTGAACCCGCATCCCTGGTGCTGTGAGGCAGCAGCTCTAACCACTGTGTCTATGCTATTCTATTAATGTGACGACTAAATTTGGATACATCTCCTCTAAGTCGGCGGTACACAGGCAGAGCTCTGCCCCTGTGTGACTGCCATCAGCAAGCCTTCCTCCTCCCATCTTCTTTCCCCCTCCTTAATAATTGCCGCTCCTGTCTCGAGAGGGGAGGAACATTAAATTGAAGAAAAATGGAAACTAAGCAGCAGTTCTCTTGTTCTCTCTTTGCAATGCTTGTGAAAGGTAACAGATGAGGGGGCTGATAGAGGCAGCATTCTGTCCGTTGTGAGCAACAGCCTGCTTCCTCTTTGCTAGCTTGGAGCCAAACCAAGAAGATCGCAGCCAAATAGACTTCCGGACAGATTTCTCTTTTCTCACTTTTGTGTTCTTTCAATATGAATTCATCTCCAGGTGTTGTGGTACTTTCATCTCTCCTTGTGTTGGAAAGACAGGCTACAACGCAACAGCGTTGTAAAACAGTTAGAAGCTCACACCTCTTCATCTTTCATAGAATTCCATCCCACAGTGCAGTAACAACTAATTAACGCCTTATTCGAACTTGGAATGTATAGCAATGTAAGAGCTAATGAGTGTTTAGTCATCTTTGTAATTGCTAATTAGGGGCCTATATAAATAATGTACTTTCAAAAAAATGCTAGCTTCTTTAATTCTTCAGAGATATAAATGTTATGGGTAAACTGTCTAAACTAATGAAACATAAAAAATGCAACTTGATTTACCAGCAGATTGCAACTATTTTTTTGGAATATTGTTAATGGATCGGCAGGAGTAAGTCACAAGGCAGATGAAGCGTTCTGGTAATATTGTATAACCATGAGCAAAGCTCAGAGGAAGAGGTAATTATTTACCTTTATCTGTTACAAACTCTGCATCCTCAACGCTGACTCGATACCTCCCCTCAACCAGTGCTCAGTTTGAATTATTTTTTATTCATTCATGGAACATGGGCGTTGCTGGCTGGCCAGAAGTTATTGCCCATTCCTAGTTGCCCTTGTACTGAATGGCTTGCTTGGCCATCCAAGGGGCAGTTGAGGGTCAACCTCATTGCTGTGGCTCTTATGTAATCCACAGCAGGTAAAGACAGCAGGATGACAGATTTCTTTTCCTAAAGACATTAGCGAGCCATTCTTAATTCCAGATTTTTTTGTTGAATTCAAACTCCAAATGCCATGATAGGATTCGAACCTGGGTCCTCAGAACATTAGCTGAGTTTCTGGATTAATAATCTGGCGATAATACCACCAGGCCATTGCCTCCCTCAGTAGGAGGTAACCCTGGCATTTTGTTCAATTCGAAGCTGAGCCACTGGACAGAGATGTCCCCACAGGCTTCAGGATGCCAACATTAGGGTCAGATCCCTTCACTGTGTGGGTAACAGACACCACACTTGGTGATCAGAGGGTGGGTTCACCGTACAGTTAAGGGCAGCATGTTGACTCTCAAAGCCAAAGGGCTTGGGAAGTACTCCAACACTGAAGAAGGGGAGGCGATGGCCTCATGGTATTATCACTAGACTTAAACTAGAAACTCAGCTAATGTTCTGGAGACCCAGATTCGAATCCTACCGTGGCAGATGGTGGAATTTGAATTCAATAATAAATACCTGGAATTAAGAATATACTCATGGGGATGAAACCATTATGTGGATATGCTGGCGTTGGACTGGGGTAAACAAAGTAAAAAGTCCGACAACACCAGGTTTAAATCCAACCGATTTATTTGATTGTAAACTCACAAGCTTTCGGGGTTTGTCCCTTCATCAGGTGAATGGAGAGTTCTGGCCTCAGACAGAGCATATAAAGCACAGACAGTTTACAGATTACTGATTAGAATGCGAATCTACACCTAACCTGCTGTTCAAGTCCTAAAGTGGCCAACAGTGTGAGTGGAAGGAGCACTGATCACAGATTAAAGAGATGTGTATTGTCTCCAGACAGTACAGTAAGTGAGGTTTTGCAAACCCAGGCAAGTCATGGGGGTAAGTCACAGGTTAGGTGTAAAGATTCGCATTAAGTGCTTAATCCCTTATAAAGCGAACATTTATGTTCAGTCTACATCAAAGACAGCAAATCTACTTATAAACATTTGGAGCTGTATCAAACTATGAACGTACAGACTGACCACAGTGATGGATAATAGGTGACGGAAGCAGTTAAGCAGCACTAATCCCATAACGACATCTTTAAGTCAACAAACATCCTTGAAATCGAAAGCTCCTACTTTTTTCAACTGACAGTCACAGCAGACTTTTTTTCAAAATTTAAAGGGCAGAAGATTTAAATGATGTGACAGCCCGACTGTTCCATAGAGCTTCTCCACTCTGCGCACATTGCTGTCTACTGACAACAATCCAAAAGGTGTATCTCACTTCTCCCAGAGGGATATCTGACATCTCTTGAAGGGATACTTGAACCTCTTCAAAGAAATACGGTTGGTTCAAATCTGTTCTTTAAATGTTTAAGTCATGCTGCTGAAATTTTAACGACCGAGATTGTTTTACTTTGAAGACAGCTGCACTTTCAAACGCGCAGCTGCCTCTGGTAACCGTAGATGTGCAAAGGGTGTCCTGTTCCTACGCCCCTTCCCTCCACCCGGTGAAAATGGGTGCCAGGTTTGGAGATGGAACTTACAATTCTGGGTTCTGGCATCATTTTGGCTAAGGCACAGAGTGCTTCTGACTGGGCAAAGATTCAGGCCCTTCTGTTTGGGCTTGTTTTCTTTCATTGACAGTAGAGTAGAAAGACACATGCCTGGAGTCAAGCACAAAGCTCGCATCCAGTCACAATGCAGTATGCCAAGGGTGGGGTTTTCTTGACCTGTCACCACCCACTGTTGGGATCTTCCAATCCTGCCAAAAGTCAAGGGAGTTTTGGCTGGCTCACCACACCCCCCGCAGAGGGCCAACAAAAAAGATACGTAATATTCATATGCTTCCTTTAGTGGGAATAACGTGCGTTTCCACTTGTGTGTGAGTGCAAAATGAGGGGAGCACAAATATAAGATTGCTAATGAAACTAACAACTAATTCGGCAGAAATTGCTCCACTCCGAGAGTGGACCCAATGTGGGACTTGTTCCCTTATGGAGTAGCCGAGGTGAAGAGCAGAGATAGCTGTAAGGAGATGGAGGGTAAAAGGAACAGAAGGATGGGCTGACAGGCTAAGATAAAGGAAGGAGGGCGAAGGAACAGAAATACCAGTTTGAACCTATTAGGCAGAATGTTTCTGCGATGTACATTCCATGTAATTGTATGTCGGGAATACAATGGCTCAATTTCAGAACTGAACACAGTAAATGGCCCAGGAGAGGCTTTTGGTGGTAGCTAAGTACTCGTTGGTCATTTATGGCTTGAAGTCTCTCAAAACCTGCATTTTGTATCTAAAATGAAAAGAAAAGTAATACAAATATACACAATATATTAAACATTTTCTAATCACTTCTACCTTTTGTCTGAGACGATAGGGACACGCCATCCTTTGATCTGACTGAGTTCAGTGTCAGACACCTCAATCTGAAGGGGAAGACGAGGCACCCAGACAGTGATTTCCAGCGGTGCACTCAGATGCTCATAAGTAAAATTGACAATGGCATTCACTTTGCCCCTCATCTCCTTGCCGTTCACTAAGACATAGTCACATCTGTCAGAAACCTGTGACAAAGGGGAAAAAAACCTAATCAGTACAACAGCATGGAGATGAAAATGTCACTTTACACAAGACAGCGACAGGCACTGAACATAGATATCCTACACCCCAAACTGACCACATTAACCATCTATTAAAACCTTAAAGTTCCTTAACAAATTACTTCAATCATTACACTTAGGACAAAGGTAGTGTGAAATGGCTGCACTAATCTGCTTAAGTAAAAACAAACAGTTTTGAGAAATTCAAGACTTAGTCAAGTTATAACTGCATTTGTGTCATAATGTTAACTGTCCAAGAGGTAATTATAAATAGGAACATGAGAAAATACTGCCATCTTTTGACATACTGCGTCACCAGATACAACTGGAATCTTGACCTCAGCATTTGTTTTATTTGTTCACAGGATATGGGCATTATTGGCAAGACCAGCGTTAATTGCCCATCTCTAGTTGCCCTCAAGAAGGTGGTGGTGAACTGCTTGCAGCCCCTGTTGTGTTGGTTACCTCCAAGTGCGATTAGGGAGGGAATTCCAAGATTTTGACTCGGCAATGGTGAAGGAACAGTGATATATTTCCAAGTCAGGAAGGTGTATAACTTGGAGTTGAACTTGGTATTCCCACAAATCTTCCACCCCTGTCCGTCTTGATGGTTGAGGTTGCAGGGTTTGGAAGATGCTGTTGTAGGATCCTTGGTGAGTTGCTGCAGTGCATCTTGTAGGTGCTACACACTGCTGTTACTGTGTGTGGGCGGTGGGGGGAGTGAAGCTTTAATGTGGTGAATAGGATATAAATCAGGCAGGCTGCTTTGTACTGGATATTGTCAAGGCTCTTCTGTAGTTTTTGAAGCTGCACTCATCCAGACAATTGGAGAGTATTCCATCACACTCCTGACCTGTGCCTTAATGATGGTGGGCAGGCTTTGGGGAGACAGGAGGTGAGTTGTAAGAACTTAAGAAATAGGAGCAGGAGTAGGCCATCTAGCCCTTCGAGCCTGCCCCACCATTCAATAAGACCATGGCTGATCTGAAGTGGATCAGTTCCACTCTCCCACATGTTCCCCATAACCCTTAATTCCCTTATCGATCAGAAATCTATATTCGCCACAGAAATCTCAGTCTCTGACCTGCTCTGGGAAGTCTACAGCAAATAACTAATCCCCTGAATCCCGAAAGTCTGTCCATCAAAATATTTTCATCTCAATCTTTTTCTCAGTAAATTTGAGAACATAAATGCTGTTATCTCAAAAATGATGGCAACGCATTAGGAATGAAGAGTTGAGAGGGCCTGGATGGGATTATGATCGGTGCAGACTCGATGGGCCGAATGGCCTTCTTCTGCACTGTAGGGTTTCTTTGACAACTACTTACACTATTCCTAAATGCTGTTCCACTTCATAAACAAAATTAGAATCAGTTTATTCAATGATATTTGTTGGAATGATATCTGGATCGAAGTAACCACGTTCAGCCATATAAACATGTCATCCGTGTGCACTAAAAGAAACTGCTCCACACGACATCGCATTAAACTTCCTGCCTCAGCTGAAACTGTCATTGCTCCACACGACACAGCATTCTAATAACCACATGCTTGCAACAATTGAAAACTCAACACACAAACCTGGCAAGAAACAAAATAAAAGATTATCAACTCCTGAAAATACCAAAAACATTCAGAGTGGTACAGTGGTTAGCACTGCTGTCTCACAGCACCAGGGACCCGGGTTCAATTCCTGACTTGGGGTCACTGTCTGTGCAGGTGTCTGCATATTCTCCCTGTGTCTGCGTGGGTTTCCTCCAGCGCTCCGGTTTCCTCCCACACTCCAAAGATGTGTGGGTTAGGTGGATTGGCCATGTTAAATTACCCCTTAATGTCAGGGGAGGGCAAGCAGGGTTAATAAATAGGATTATGGGGATGGGGCCTGGGTGGAATTGTGATCGGTGTGGACTCGATGGGCCAAATGGATAGAATCCCAAGGACAGAATACCATTCGGTCCATCGAGTCCGCACCGATCACAATCCCGCTGTAGGGATTCTATCAGTTACAAAACGTAGTCAGAAATTGCAAAAATATTACAGAAATCTGTTAATCTGTGGGCAGCACAGCGGCACGGTGCCAGGGACCCGGGTTCGATTCCCAGCTTGGGTCACTGTCCGTATGAAGTTTGCATGTTCTCCCCGTGTCTATGTGGGTTTCCTCTGGGTGCTCTGGTTTCCCCCCACAGTCTGAAAGACATGTTGGATAGGTGCATTGACCCGAACAGACGCCGGAAGGTTGCAACTAGGGGAATTTCACAGTAACTTCATTGCTGTGTTAATTTAAGCCTACTTGTGGCTCATAAATAAACTTTAAAACTTTAATTTTTGAAATCATCCCTGAAAATCAATTGCACAAAAATACCTTTTCTCTGTTATCATGATATGACTGATGAGCAAAGTTTCAAGAAAGATTTCATCCTTAAGTAACATGCCACAAGCTAGAGAAAAATCAAAAAGCTGCAATGAAGGTGAGACACAAATGGAACAAAATTGTCTGAATGTTAATAACTCATTCACACATTTGTATGAACTTCCTTCATCCTTATTTTAAAGATGATCTTAGCCTAATCTAATAATGTACAATGCAGTTTCAAAAGAGGCAAAGTACAAGAAACAAAGAATGAAGTATAGGGTCAAGACATTATTGTTACCCACTCACAGCATGGAGGAGGTGGAATTCTTTAATTCCCCATTTAGTAAATGCCCGGTATTAACTGCGCCATTGGGATGAGGTGATGAGCCAGGAGGATGCACTTTCAAACCAGTAATCACAGAGCAGCCCACTCACTCACCTTCCAGCACAGAACTTAATGGAACAAGCCACCAAAGTGGATATTTCAGAATACTTAAACTGAACAACACTTATGTTCCTGTTCTAGTGCGCAGGTTACTCAGGAGCACTCTGTAGCTACAGAGCCGACTGGCAGTATAGGTTATTGCAGATATACATTTAGATATGAATCATAGAGTTCCTACACTGCAGAAATTGGCCATTCGGCCCATCAAGTCTGCACCAACTCTTCTCAAGACCCTATCCCGTAACCACACGTATGTTACTCTATTAATCTCCTTAACCTATATACATTATATACATATACTGTATACATCTTGGCACACTAAGGGGAAATTTAGCATGACAATCCACCTAACCTGCATATTTTTGGAGTGTGGGAGAAACTGGAGGAAATCCACGCAGAGGATGTGCAAATTCCACACAAGACCCAAGGCCGGAATTGAACCTGGACCTCTGGCGCTGCGAGGCAGCAGTGCTAACCCAGTTTTGACATCCTTACTGGTCAAATTTTGTCATCCTCACTAATGCATTTCCTCTTTGGTCATGGATGATGTTCCTAAAACATGCCGGAGATACAATGTGAATGGATTTTTGAGAATAGTGGTTGCTCCCGTGTTTGTGCCTGAAGTCAGGAATAAATCTATTTTTAAGGTGCAATACGGTGATTTCATACTTATCCCATAACGATTAAATCTCTTCTCTAAAGGCACTCCAGGTCTGTTCTGTATTAAATCCTTGTTTTCTAAAGTGATGGCTAGCCAGTATTGAATTATAATTTGAAGAACACGAGCAATTATAGACATGAAGAATTCTGTAAGCGGTTTAGCCATTGTTGTTACACAATATTGTGCTTTAGTCAATACTTCATTGTTGTTCTTAGTCAGCCATTTAAAATGTCTGACTGCTATCTCCCCTGAGAATTAGGAAGAGAGACGATACGGATACACACTGACAGATCAGAATCCGGGGCTGTCAATAACATTTTGAGTTTCAGCTTCATACCTGAATAATCACAAGTAAGGAACCCAGTTAAAGACTTTAACAGATGTCGGACTATGTAAAGATTTAGATCAAACACACTTCAGCTGACAGTGCATGGACTGAACGGTATGTTTTTTTTTGACCTCAGCAGCATCAGAACTTGCTCTGTACAAACATGTGTTCTTACTTTTTACTAGCAGCTGATATCTTATGTACAGTCTAGTATGTGAAAGATAGACTGGAGGAAGAATTACTTTGACAATGACAGGACTCAAATATTTTCCTGGAGAAGACAAACCGTCATGCATCATCATTTTGATAATATGTGACTAAGAACAAATTTAGACCGACATGTTTGTGTATGATGTATTTTACAGCTGTGATACACATGTCTTTGAGCTTCTAGTTTTATTTGCCACTCCTTATACCCCTGGGCTTCGACTCAAGTGCGCCTGGTTTTGGGACATTGGATTAAGTACTGTTATCTCTAATTAGCTTGGTTGCCACAAAATGGCTTGTGAATGTATCAGAGTAAGGATCAGTATCAGTAAGGATAGGCAACAGCAGCTCCTGGATGATTATCCAGAACTGTGTCCTCAGCCCCTTACTATACTTCTTACGCACCCATCATTATCTGGCCAAATTCCCCTCCAACTCGATTTTCAAGGTTGCTGATGACACCACTGTTTTGAGATCCAACCCACTACGATGACGAGACGGACTTCAGGAATGAGATAAAGAATTTGGCAAATTGGTGCAGCGACAATAATTTCACCCTCAATGTCAACAAAACGAAGGAGATAATCAACTTATGGAAGCATAGTGGACAACGTGCCTCCGTCTACATCAATGGGGATGAAGAGAAAATGGTTGAGGGCTTCAGATCACCAACAACCTGACCTGGTCCCTCCCTGCCAATATAGTAGTGAAGAAAGTCCACCAATGCCCCTATTTTCTCATGAGGCTAAAGAAATTCAGCATGTCCGGTATCACTTTCACTAACTTTGACAGATGCACCATAGAAAGCATTCTTTCTGGATGTATCGCAGCTTGGTATAGCTCCTGCTCTACCTAAGACTGCAAGAAACTACAAAGGGTCACAAACAAAGCACAGCCCATCATGCAAACTAGTCTCCCATCCATTGACTCTGTCTACATTTCCCGCTGCCTCGGCAAAGCAGCCATCATAACTAAGGACCCCAAATACCCTGGGCGTACTCTCATCCACCTCCTTCTGCAGGAAAAAGATACAAAAGTCTGAGATCATGTATCAACTGACTCAAGAACAGATTCTTTCCAGCTACCATCGGATTTTTGAATGTGTTTACCTCATATTAAGTTGATCTTTCTTTACACCCTAGATATGACTGTAACACTACATTCTGCACTCTCTCCTTTCCTTTTCTAGGTATGGTATTCTTTGTCCATATAGCAAGAAATGATAAGAACATAAGAACCAGGAGCAGGAGTAGGCCATCCGGCCCCTCAAGCCTGCTCCACCATTCAATAAGATCATGGCTGATCTTTTCGTGGACTCAGCTCCACACGCGCCTGCTCACCATAACCCTTAATTCCTTTATTATTCAAAAATGTACCTATCCTTGCCTTAAAAGCATTTGATGAGGTAGCCTCAACTGCTTCACTGGGCAGGGAATTCCACAGATCCACAACCCTATACGTGAAGCTGTTCCTCCTTAGCTCAACCTTAAATCTGCTCCCCTTTATTTTGAGGCCATGCCCCCTAGATCTAGTTTCACCTGCCAATGGAAACAACTCCCCTGCTTCTATCTTATCTATTCCCTTCATAATCTTATATGTTTCTATAAGATCTCCCCTCATCCTTCTGAATTCCACTGAGTATAGTCCCAGTCTACTCAGTCTCTCCTCATAAGCCAACCCTCTCAACTCCAGAATCAACGTGGTGAATCTCCCCTGCACCCCCTCCAGTATCTGTCACTGTATCCGAATACATGTGACAATAATAAATCAAATCAAAATCAGAACAACAGAACAAGTGAAAGTGCGCTCTTAAATGACTGGCACCATTGCCTTGTTGCTCTTTTTACTACTTTTTTCAATAGCCCACAATGTGGAGAATCTTAAAGCCAAAGAGATTTTTACAGTCACAAAGCTTCTTTATTAGTTATCGCTGCTTTTATATTTGTTAAGGTTAACTCTCATAGAGTTGTAGAGGTTTACAGTGAACAGAACAGAAACCATCACGTCTGTGTGTCTCACTGTGGGAGCAATCCAAAACTCATCTTGCAATCCTACTATCTCCCACAGCCTGTTATTTTTCGCTGTTAGAAATACTTTTCCAATTTACCCTTAAAAGATTCAGCAGTCTCTCAGCCACCATATGTGCCAAAGCACTGTGTGCTCCAACAACCATCTGTGTGAAGAAATATCTCCTAACTGTTCCGTTTTTGCAGCTGTAGTCACATTGCAAAGTGAAAAATTTTACTCCGAGTCAGTTCCTGTATTAGCAGGCTCAGCAGATAAGAACATTTCAAAGTATCATCAATGCGGTGACATAAGCACAAGCAACACAGTGGCGCAGTGGTTAGGCATTGCTACCTCACACACCAGGGACCCGGGTTTGATTCCCAGCTTGGGTGACTGTGTGGAGTCTGCATGTCCCCCCGTGTCTGTGTGGGTTTCCTCTGAGTACTCCGGTTTCCTCCCACAGTCCAAAAGACATGCTGGCTAGGTGTATTGGCCATGCTAAATTCTCCCTCAGTGTACCCGAACAGGCACCAGAATGTGGCACTAGGAGATTTTCATATGAGACATATAAGATGCTGTATGGGATGGATAGGATAGAGGTGGAGAGGCTCTTCCCGCTCAGAAAGGACAGTAGGACTAGGGGGCACAGCCTCAAGATAAAGGGGGGGCGGTTTAGAACGGAGTTGAGGAGGAACTTCTTCACTCAAAGGGTGGTGAATCTCTGGAATTCTCTGCCCGTTGAGGTGGGGGAGGCTGCCTCGCTAAATATATTTAATATATATTTGATAGGTTTTTGATAGGCAAGGGGATTAAGGGTTATGGGGAGAAAGCAGGAATGTGGAACTGAGCCACGACAGATCAGCCATGATCTTATTGAATGGCGGGGCAGGCTCGAGGGGCTAGATGGCCTACTCCTGCTCCTATTTCTTATGTTCTTATGTTCATAGTAACTTCATTGCAGTGTTAATGTAAGCCTACTTGTGACACGAATAAATAAACTTTAAAATTCCGTGTCTGCAGTGAAACGATACCATGGCTGAAGACAAGAAAACAGCTGGAGCGCCCAAGAAAGGGTCCAAGAAAATTGTGAAGCAAACAGCCCCAAAGGGCAGCAAGAAGAGGAAGAGGTCCAGGAAAGAGAGTTACTCCATCTACATCTACAAAGTGATGAAGCAGGTTCACCCCGACACCAGCATCTCCTCCAAGGCCATGAGCATCATGAACTCGTTCGTTAATGACATCTTTGAGCGCAATGCGGGTGAGGCTTCCCGCCTGGCTCATTACAACCGGCGACAGCCCAGCAGCTCCTGGGAGATCCAGACTGCCGTGCGCCTGCTGCTGCCTGGGAGACTGGCCAAGCACGCTGTGTCAGAGGGAACAAAGGCGGTGACCAAGTACACCAGCTCCAAGTAAAACTGGACAATGCATTGAAAACATACCCCTACAGTGAAGAAGGTGGCCGTTTGGCCCATCAAGCCTGCACCTACAACAACCCCACCCAGGCCCTAACCCCACATATTTACCCTGTCGTTCCTCTGGCACAAAAGGGCAATTCTCCACACAGTTACCCAAGGCTGGAACTGAACCCAGGTCCCCTTGCTGTGAGGCAGCAGTGCCAACTATTGTGTTACCATCCTGCGCCTAGCTACAATCCTCAGCTACAATGCTGCCCTTTTTGGTTAGCTCTGAAATACTTCAGTTTTTAACAATGGTTTACTGTTCCTTACACTTTTTTTTCAGCCAAGGGTGAAACCTTGGGCCCAAGTTAATTCTCCATTGCCAGAGGTTGACTCACACAACATTTGGATAATTTTTTTTTAGAAAGTTTGGTGAACTGTTAGCAGCGTTAATAAGACATTGACGTAGATGTGCCATCATCGAATGGTGTTCATACACTCATAGTGCACCGTCAGTATTTCCAGCGCCATTATATCCCAATTTTATTGAAATTGGAGTTTAAACCTGTATCTCTGCAAAAGGGAAACGTGTCTCAGACGATCAGATCGACACATCACCTTTCGTATCAGAGGAATGGAATTAACATTGCCGATACAAAATGTTCCAATCATTTCCCATCTGCAGAAAATCTCAAATTCAAATGAAGTGCCTCGAGGCACAAGGCTTATGGTATTTTTTGATTACGTTCCAGATGTTTTGCTTGTATAATCCAGCCGTACAAAACACAGACCAAAAAAAAACTTAATACAGGAATTCTCTAACAATCGGAAGTGCAGATCCACAAAAATGTGACAAAGTGCAGTTCTTTACCTTGAATAGAAATTTCAGTTTAAAAACAACTTCTCTGAATAACATTCGCGAAAAACATCTGTAAGCTCTACACACATCTAGTAAAAACTAAGCCCCTCTGTACTATAAAACAAGCACAACCGATATAATCTGTATCAGTTAAAATAATTCAAGCAGCAAAATGTGAACCTGAGGCAAAGCGATCAACATTGGGAGCCATGTTACTTGCCCCGTTCTCCCCGCTTCCCCCTATTTAAATTGTTAAGTAGGGGGAGCTCACCCAAGACTCTGATGGCTGCCCCACAGTAATTTAATGCTGGGAGCGGTTTTAATTACTTTAAAGTGAGCTTTAGCCCCCAGAAGTCCCACCTGGGATAGCTGCCAGCCAGCCGGATGGCCCACATCACTGTAGTCCCAGCAGTGTGAGCCAGGGGCTGTGGCAGTCCCATCATACAGAGTAACCTAGAGAAGTTTGGAGTCATGGGGCATCGGTGGGGAAACGGATGGTTCGAGAAGTTGCAGGACAGTTAAAGTGGGAGATGACCTTACAGGGTTGGCGGGGGGGGAGCCTTTGGGGACTGGTTGCCTCCGATGGGCATAGGGGACCCATAAAGGTTGCCCCCTCTCTTTCGCGATGTGGGAGCCTGTGCAACTAAAGCTGCCAGATTTCCCACAAGGCATGGGCATCCCCCACTTCACTGTAGGCAAGATACAGGTGGGGGTGGGAGGAGATCCTTAAGTGGCCATTTATTATTTAAAGGCATCAATAATCCCATGGCCCATTAGTCGTTTCCTGTAATATGTTATCTAACTCAGGGAGGGACAGGTGGGCGCTGGAGACCACCTGCTGGGCAGGATTTTCCAGCCGCGCTTGTCCCAAAAGCTGAAAACCCTGCCCGAGGTCAACAGACCTTTGTCATGGTTTGCCCACCGCCCGCTACGATTCCCGTGGTGGGGGTGGGGAGAGGAAAATTCCCTCTTCTGTATTTTACGAGCCCGCTGCCTTCAAGCACATCAGCGAGGAGCGTAACATCCAGCTGGTTACATTTTACATCAGAGGAATAATGTGGGCAGCATGGTGGCACAGTGGTTAGCACTGCTGCCTCATAGGGCTACATAGGACTTGGGTTCGATTCCCAGCTTGGGGTCACTGTCTGCGTGGGTTTCCTCCGGAGGCTCCGGTTTCCTCTTACAGTCCAAAAATGTGTGATTAGATGGATGGGTTAGATTGGTCGTGCTAAACTGCCCCTTAGTGTCAGGGAGATCAGCAGGGTAAATATACAGGGTTACAGGAATAGGGCCTGGGTGAGATTGTGGTCAGTGAAAACTCGATGGCCCAAATGGCCTCCTGTCGGGATTCTATGAAACTTGATCAAACTAATTAAAACAAAAACCACTAAGATATCTTTACATTACAAATTGTTTGCTCTGAGGGTCAGTATAGCAGAAGACTTCAATTTATTATCCTCACAGAGAGCCCCGTTAATCCTAAAATGTCTCATCAAGAGATTATCTTAAGCATGAATTGGAGGTGAAAGTGTCATCTTAGCAACATTAAAATATCACAGGGGAAAGGCAAGATAATTGTACAGCTTGATTTCCCTGAACCTTGTTTCAATCCTCCCTGCAGATTCCCGCATGGATTTATCATAACATCCTGAGGGACTCATGTCCGGCTATGTTAAGTGGTGTATGTTCTGTACCTGTTTTGAGGGAAAGTGGATGAGACCACGTGATTGCTGAACTTCAGGTTTCATTCATTAGGTGGCAGTGCTACTAAACTTTCATCCAGATTGATGACCAAGCTTCAGTAACAGCTTTAGTGAATTGTGCATTTCAGGTGTAATCCAAATGCTTTATCCTTTATATAAGGTCTGTGTGCGTGTGTGTGTGTGTGTGTGTGTGTGTGTCTGTCTGTCTGTGTGGGTGTGGGTGTGTGTCTGTGTGGGTGTGTGTGTGTGTATGTGTGTCTATCTGTGTCTGTGTGTATGGCACACAGTGGTTAGCACTGCTGCCTCACAGTGCCAGGGATCCAGTTTCAATTCCTGGCTTGTGTCATTCTCTGTGCGGAATCTCTGTCTTCTTGTGTCTGCATGGGTTTCCTCCGGGTGCTCCATTTTCCTCCCACAGTCTGAAAGATGTGCTGGTGAGGTGCATTGGCCATGCTAAATTCTCCCTCAGTGTACCCAAACAGGCGCCAGAGTGTGGCGACTAGGGGATTTTCAGAGTAACTTTATTGTAATGTTAATGTAAGCCTAATTGTGACACTGATAAACTTATGGAAAAGGAATGTTTTGTCCAAAATATTAAATGTTCTGGAAATTTCATGTTCCATGGCAGCTGAAGAGATTTTGAATTTCTAAGGACATTGCCACAAATCTTTCACAGAAGTTACTCAGGGAGAACCTCTGCATTGCAAATCAATGGCACATCTTATGTGGTAAAGGGCATTGCTTTTGCAAGCACGTAATGGAGAGACTGAAATAATTGGCATTTTAAAAATTGATCTTCTCAATCTGTTCTTGCATTCCAGTAGCTAATTAACAGAATATATTCCAGAGAAGTGCAGTGGATAATGTGAAGTGATGCATTTTGGTAGATCGAACCAGGACAGGACTTACTCAGTTAACGTAGGGTGTGGGGGAGAGTTTGATTTGATTTGATTTATTATTGTCACATGCATTAGCATACAGTGCACAGTGTTGTTTCTTGTACGCTACACAGACAGAGCATACTATTCATACAGAAGGACAGAGTGCAGAATGTAGTGTTACAGTCATAGCTAGGGCATAGAGAAAGATCAACTTAATGCAAGGTAGGTCTATGCAAAAGTCTGACAGCGGCAGGGAAGAAACTGTTCTTGAGTCATTTGGTACATGACTTCAGACTTTTGTATCTTTTTCTTGATGGAAGAATGTGGAAGAGAGAATGTCAGGGGTGCGTGGGGTCCTTAATTATGCTGGTTGCTTTGTCGAGGCAGCGGGAAGTGTAGACAGAGGGCCTGATTTTACCATTTTCATTCTAAGTACTGAATCTGGGCATAATTCAGATCCAACTTAGAAATCTGCTTTCAGGCGCCTCCATACGCACCCAGCCTGAAAAAAAAATCGCCAGTCCCATTCACACTGTGGGCGGGGTTTAGCACAGCCAAAACGATCGGAGCTCTGTACTGCATACGCGCAGTTGGAACAAAAATTGAAAAAGCGCGCCCATGTCAGATCGCTCCCAGGCCACAGAAAGCAGAGATAGCGGCCTGGGGGCGAAAAGCAAGAGCAATGGTGCACACACATCACTGCCCCTCTTATCAACCCCCTGTCCCTGTTACCCAGACTGATCGCGACCCTTCCCCCTTCCTCCCCCACCGAATGCCCGCAGAATGGCAGCAGACCCCACTGCCCCCCTCCCCCCACCAGAGATCCATCTGCCCCTCCCACCAGAGATACATCTCATCTGCCTCCCTCCTCCTCCCTCTCAGAGAACGATCTGTCCTCACTCCCTCCCCCCTCTTCCCCAGAGAACAATCTGGCCTCACTCCCCTCCCCAACATCCAGAGAATGGTCTGGCCTCACTCACCCTCCCCCTACCCCAGAGGGACGCCTGACCAGCCTCCTCCTCCTTCCCCGCCAGACAGCCATCTGTCGTCCCGTCCCCCACCACCAGACAACAATCAGCCCTCCCCCCTACCACCAGACAATGATTGGCCCTTTCCTGCCGCCCCACCACTAGACAACAATCGCACCCCCCACCACCGCCTTCCCCGTCCATCACCAGACAACAATCGGGCCTCCCTCCCCCTCCTCTCCACTAGAGATACATCTGACCCACCACCTCCTCCCCTCCACCCCAACCAGACAACAATCGGGCCTCCCTCCCCCTCCTCTCCACTAGAGATACATCTGACCCACCTCCTCCTCCACCCCCTCCCCTCCACCCCAACCAGATAACGATCGGGCCTCCCTCCCTTCCCCTGCCACCAGAGAATGATCTGACCGCCTCCTCTCTCCCCCCACCACTGATCTGAGTCAGAGAGCTGTTGGAAAGCTCTAAACTCGCCTCTTCAGCAGCTGGAGCGCCCGATTTAGACTTTTTATTCAACAGGTTCATTCTGGCGCGATTCCCGATCAGCGAACGTGGCAGTAAAGAGGGAAATGCTGATAAAGTTGGGCAGGCAGTTCATTAATTGAATTGAAATACATGCAAATGCATTTAAATCACCCTTGTGCCCATTTCAGGCACGAATCCAATCGCGGCCATTCCCGGGTTTTGGTAAAGTGGCCATCTGCGTGGACGTGGGCATGGATTACGTTAATGGGGGACACAGTGGTAAAATAGAGCCCAGAGTCAATGGATGGAAGACTGGTTTGCGTAATGGATTGGGCTACATTGACAACCTTTTGTAGTTTCTTGTGGTTTTGGGCAGAGCAAGAACCATACCAAGCTGTTAAAGAACCAGAAAGAATGCTTTCGATGGTTCATCTTTACAAGTTATAGAACAAAGAGATCTGGGGTTACAGGTTCATAGCTCCTTGAAAGTGGAGTCCCACGTGGATAGAGTGGTGAAGAAGGCAATCAGCATGCTTGGTTTCATTTGTCAGAACATTGAATGCAGGAGTTGGGATGTCTTGTTGAAGTTGTACAAGTCATTGGTAAGGCCACCCTTGGAATATTGTGCACCGTTTTGGTCACCCTATTATAGAAAGGATAAACTAGAAAGAGTGCAGAAAAGGTTTACTAGGATGCTACCAGGACTTGATGTTTTCAGTTATAATGAGGGGCACAGATCAGCTAGATAGTCAAATCTTTTCCCAGAGGTAGGGGAGTCTAAAACTAGAAGGCATAGGTTTAAGGTGAGAGGGGAGAGATACAAAAGGATCCAGAGGGGCAATTTTTTCATACAGAGTGGTGAGTGTCTGGAACAAGCTGCCCGAGTTAGTCGTAGAGGCAGGTATAATTTTATCTTTTAAAAAGCATTTAGACAGTTACATGGGTAGGATGGGTATAGAGGGATATGGGCCAAATGTGGGCAATTGGAACTAGCTTAATGGTTAATAAAAAGGGCGGCATGGACAAGTTGGATCGAAGGGCCTGTTTTCATGTTGTAAACCTCTATGATTCTATGAGTAATGGAAGAAATTCAATCCTTCTGAAATATGTATTTGCATTGTCTAAAATTTAATTTGCCTGAGTAAAGTGGATTCAGCCAGGAGAACATGACATTAATGTGGAGAGTAACATAGCTGATAATCCCTTATCAGCTACCAAGGAACAGAATGCAGCTGGGTAACACATTAAAAATGACGTTAAATTGTCTTCATTCAAAGAATGGTCATAACATGGAATGCTTTACCACAAATGCAAATGGACAGCCATTATCAAACTGCCCATTATATCTGCTGACTGAGAGAAAGACAGCCATTTGCAACTACAGGCCGAGTGTCCTTTATTTGAAGCCCTTGCGGCCCATTATGTTTGGGTATTCAGGTATTTTTGGATCCACTCTATATATGGTAAACATAGACCTTCTCCCATTACAATAGCCTCAGCTTAGGCTATCCGTAGTTACAACTACTAAGCTGTTTCTCCATTTGCCAACCCTCACATACCCTAATTCTTACCGGTTAACACTTATTGCACCTGCGATATAATATCACATTGCTTTACTAACATAAAATTTAACCACGTAGCCGTTCAAAGAAACATTTGGTTATCAGATGTATGGATAAAGAATATTTGACCTGCATTAGGAGAAAGCATGAGGCAGTCTTCATCTTCCCTCGTCTCCTTCCCTCTGTTGTCTCATATCATTGAGAGGAGAGAAGGAAGGAGATACTCGCCGAAATTCTCCAATCTCGTTTGCGTCACTACCTCTGCCACCAAGAAAGGAGAATTTGGCGCCCAGCCAAAATGCCATTCAGTGCAGCAAGATTGGAGAATCCAAGGTGCGGGTAAGGTTTAGTCACATATACTGCGGTGGGTAGCATTAATGCAGTCTTGGCTGTATCAGACAGTATGTTGGGTTGGAATTGTTTAAACACACTACTTCCATTTCAGCTCTAATCTTTGTCAATATTAATGGGGAACAGAAGATGGTGAACTGCTGACAAATTCTTTCCTTCCTTGCTTCTTTTAAATGCAGTTTAAACTGAGAGCAAGTCAATGCCCTAATTTTATTTCATAAATATTAACATGAACTCACCTTTAAGAACTGGAATTGCAGTCAGAAGGTTATTGATAATATTTACATGAAGACCTTGGTATAAATAAATAACAGTATGAGTGATTTTTCTTCAATGAACCATTAGTTTCATGACCTTGTTATGTGGTTATGTCACATCAATTTTAGACTATAATTCTCCTCACCCAGTCAATCATTTTGAATGCTCTTCAGATCAGTGAACAGACCTTTCCTGAATACATACAATATTACACATATCAAACAGAAATTATTGATTCACACAGTTGCTAATGCAAAATCATAATGTAAAAAAATCTCAGCCATATGCGTGCACTTGCAGCTGGTATTATTGGATGCTAACCAGGCCTAAAAATTGCAAACTATTGTTCTTCACTCACTGGGCTGACAACATCACCAAGGCCAGACTGGCACCGTCCATTACCTCCAGAATGGATTCAAACTGGCTAATTTAATCCTGTCACAAATGGAAGCTGGCACTTCAAATCAGAGAGGTGGGGGTGGGGGGGGGGGGGGAATGCAGAAACGGAGACAGAGACGGGGCCGGGGACAGAGGCAGTGAGAGGGTGTGATTCTTCCACCCCACTGAGTTAATTTTTTTAACGCAGCGAGCCGGGAGAATGGGGGATGCGCAGTATTTGCACATGCGTTCCTGCTGCAATAGCGTCTCCCAGCACCGGATTTCCGGCAGCGTCTGCTCCATTGCTGGAAATTGGCATGGGGGGGGTGGGCGGGGAGTATTTAAATCATAATTTTAATGTAATTTAAATGCTATGAGTGGGCCCGGGACTGACGTGTCCGGGTCTGCTAGAATCTTACCCCAACCCCCCACCAGAGTGTTTTATTCTAGACAGGTTTAGAAAGTACCCCCCACCCGCCTAACCCCACACACTTTCTGGGAACTAGTGACCTGATCCTGCTCGAGTGAAAGCGGGGTAATCAGGACCTTCCAGGAGTTTGGGTGGCAGAGAGGGTGGTGCCCTTGGGCATTGACACCTGGACAGTGTCCCTTGGCATTGCAAAAGGGGAAAATTGTCAATGCCTAGGGGGCAACTAGGCACTGCCAATCAGGTATCAAGCAGTGCCAAGGGGGCATGGCATATGGGGGAGGGCCCAGGGGCCTGATGGGGCAGGGCTCGGTTGCCCCATCCCTGGGCATGGGCGGGGTCCCGCTGCCATTCTGCATTTGGATCAATGGGAGGAGGAGGGAAGCCAGCAATTGGGGTGGGTTGGGAGGGCGGGTAGCCTGCTGTGGGGTTTGACATTGCCACGGGGAGGGGCGGTTGGGGCTGGGGGCATTACTGTTGGAGCAGAAGTGGGGTTAGAATTCGCAGTGGGTCAGGGGTTCGAGGCTGATCCAGAAATGGTTGGGGGGCCAGCAATCGGGTTGGGGCGGGGGGGGGGAGAGCTGGTATGGCAAGGGTTGCGGGATTGGGCAGAGATTGAGCTGGCCCGTGCACTGATCTTGGCACTGACAGATTGGCACATGCGCAATAGCCCGCTTAGCACACTGATTTCAGCCTCTCCAACGGGAATAGGTCTCGCCTCGTGAAATATAATGATATTCATACTGGTGGCCTCTGTAGTGCACAGAGTGTGGGAGAGATTCTTCTCTAAACTCCCACTTAAAAAAACAGCACGAATTACTCCAGTTCTCAAGCAAATTCAACACAGAAATATTTTGGGAGAATTTTGGCCAGGATGGCCATTCATCCACAAGAAGACAAATTCTAAATTAGAAAAATAGAAGAACTCGATGTTTAGCACAGACTGTGACAATCAGAGCAATAAAGACAATGGACATAAAATTATCTCCTGGGTGGGTGGGGACGAGGTGAGTCAAAAACCTTTCGTTGAAATCAGTGCAAAGAACAATGAGATAATATTCTTTATAAAATAAAAACCAGCCATTTTGTACTTAAGTTAAAACTGAAGTTTTCTCACTATGTCCCTGTGAATGGAATTGTTCTATTGTATCCTAATGAATACAGGGATCCTCCAGCATAGATTGGAATAAAGGCAATCCCAATACATCTAGTGCAGGGAAATATAAAGGAGTACGAGGATGCAAATACATTTGAAATAGGATCAGGAGTTGTCCATATGGTCACTCTACCCTGCTCCAATGTTCAATACAACCACGGCTGATCTTCAACATCAATTTCACTTCCTTCCATGATCCTGATATCCTCCAATTTCTTTCAAGACCAAAAATCTATAGATCTCACCAACTCAGCATCTACTGCTTTCAGGCATAAAGAATTCCAAAGATTCACCACCCACTGAGTGAAGAAGTTTCAGTTCTAAATGCCGACCCATTATCCTGTTTCACTGATAGCATCTAATTCTTCAGCTTCCTAAGAGTACAGGGCAATTTTACTTAACCTTTCCTCAGAAGGGATGCTTTCTCATCCTAGGAATCAATCTGGTGAACCATTACTGTGTCCCTTCTAAGGTAATTATATCATCCTTAGGTCCAGAGATCAAAGTTCCACACAGGCCTCCAGCTGTGGTCTCAAAGCATTGTATAATTGCAGCAAGACCTCCTTAATCTTGTACACCGACCTTCTTTCAATAATGGCTAGCATAATGTTTGTCTTCTTAATTGTTTGCTATGTCTGCATGATAACTTTCTGTGTTTCAGGTCAAAGAACACCAAAAACCCTTTGAACACCAACATTTCATAGAATCGTTACAACGCAGAAAGAGGCCATTCAGTCCGTCAAGCTTGCACCCAGGCCCTACATACCCCGGTAACCCCACGTATTTATGCTGATAGTCCCCCCTGGCACTATGGGACAATTTAGCATGGCCAATCAACTTAACCTGCACATCTTTGGAGTGTGGGAGGAAACCAGAGACAGTCACCCGAGGCCAGAATTGAACTCAGATCCCTGGCGTTATGAGGCGGCAGCGCTACCTACTGTGCCACCCATTTCAAACATTCTGTTTTTCTATTCTTACCAGCAAGTGAATAACCTAACATTGCTCGCATCGGCCACTTTCTTGAACACCCACATTACCTATCAATTTTCCTTTGAAGTCCTGCTCCAGCTTATTTCCCCACCTGACTTTGTACTGGAAGCAAACTATTGGGAGCATTGCACTAATCCTTGCCGCACTTCACTGGTAACACCTCCTAACTTAAAAATCATCCATTTATTCCTATTCTTTGTTTTGTGTCCTTTAACCAATTCCATTGCCATGCCATTATATTAACCCACTCAACCCATATACCCCCTGATCTTGAGCAACAACATTTCACGTGGTACCTTATAGGATGCGTTTGAGAATCCAAATACACCACATCCACTTGTTCCCCAAATTGGCTGCCTGCTTCCATGGAGGGAGCAGCCAATCCGCACCCAGCCCACCTCTTGTGCCATCTGGGACACTTCCCCAGCAATGGGACTAGTGGGCGACTATCAGGGAGTCATTCCAGTGTCATTCCCTGCTAATTTACTGCCACTCTTTTTTGTGTCCCTGAGCACTGGAAAATTCAAACTTGACTCTATCTATTTATACCATTAATTTCTCACAATGCTTTGTGAATCCAGATAAAGGGCGGCACAGAGGTTAGCACTGATGCCAGGCACCCAGGTTCAGTTCCATCCTCTCTCTGTGAGGAGTTTGCATGATCTTCCCATGTCTGCGTGGGTTTCCTTCAGATACTCCAATTTCTTCCCACAGTCCAAAGATGTGTGGGTTAGATTGATTGGCCATGCTAAAAATTGCCCCTCAGTGTCAGAGGTAGAAGGAACATTGGGCAGCATGGTGGCACAGTGGTTAGCACTACAGCCTCACAGCGCCAAAGGCCCGGGTTCAATTCCTGGCTCGAGTCACTGTCTGTATGGAGTTTGCATGTGCTCCCTGTGTCTGCGTGGGTTTCCTCTCACACTCCAAAGATGTGCAGTTAGGCGCATTGGTCCATGCTAATTAGATGATCATTGTATTATGTGGCCACCAAAATGGTAGAAAGTGAATCAGATGAAGCCATCCAGCAATTTCGATGCTCCTACAATAACAACAGGATTATGGGTGAGATTCTATGGCCTTCCCGCAACACTTCTCTCAACAGCAGGAGGGGACACACCACTCGCTGGTGGCAGGATGTGTCGGTGTGAACAGTTGGAGAATTTTGGCCCGTGTCTTCAACTTTTCCAGTGCAAACTGTTTTGGCGGCATGGCAGCACAGTGGTTAGCACTGCCTCACAGTGCCAGCATCTGGGTTCAATTCCAGCCTCAGGTCACTGTCGTCTGGAGTTTGCACATTTTCCCCGTGTCTGGGTGGGTTTCCTCTGGGTGCTCCGGTGTCCTCTCATACTCCAAAGATGTGCGGGTTAGGTTGACTGGCCATGTTAAATTTTTCCCTAGTGTCGGGGGATTAGCAAGGTAAATATGAGGGGTTATGGGAATACAGCCTGGGTGGGACCGTGCTCAGTGCAGGCTTGATGGGCCGAATGTCCTCCTTCTACACTGTAGGGATTCTATGAAAAATGGGAGCTTCAAATCAATATCAAAATTAACGTTGGCTGATGATCTAGTTGGCTTTTAGAAAATGAATTTATCAGGATGTGGGTGTCGCTGAGTGGGCCAACATTTATTGCCCATCCCCAATTGTACTTAAGAAGGTGGTGGTGAGCTGCCTTCTTGAAACACTGCAGGCCCACGCTAGGGTTTACACCAGTTTTGATGTCAATCCTGATAATGAACATTTCAATTTAATCTTTGTCGACTCGTGCTGCAGGGGATACTCATGCTTTCGTCAACGCTCTAGCTGCAGACATCATTTCCTCCCGCGAGCATGGTTCCTTGGGCAACAGCAGGCAGGCAGCAAAGTCAAGGCTGAATTCTTTCCAACTAAATGCCCACATGTGCAGACTTTCCAGCAGTGAACATCTGGCCAGTGACCAGGGACGGGAACCATGGCTCATACCTCCACTTTCCTCAAAATATGGGCAACCTCCTCAGCAGAATCCCATTCCTCCCTCTATTTGTGTTATTGTTTCCAACAGGGGTCCCAAAAACTGGATTCTTCCTGACAGAATCTAAGTTCTGTTCCAGCTGTGAGGATATGTCCTCGATCCTTGCGCCAGGCAGCAGCTGCAGAAGTCAGTGTTTATCTTCAGTTTGGAGATATTTCATAAAGGGTAACATACAGGAGTGTGGGGACATCGCAGTACCTACAGGAATATCAGCATATCTCAATGCATATTGGGGTACAGTTGTCACTTTATTGGATGCCTAATCTAGAAGACTTGAGCGTAATAATTTAATTAAAGAAATGCCACATCTTATTTTAATTATGAGCGCTTAACATGCATTCCATGTGTTTGTTCCAATACTGGCACACAGTGGTTAGCACTTCTGGCTCACAGTGCCAGAGCCCCAGGTTCAATTCCGGCCTTGGGTGACTGTGCGAAGTTTGCATATTCTCCCCGTATCCGCGTGGGTTTCTTCCAAGTGCTCCGGTCTCCTCCCACAGTCTGAAAGATGTGCTGGTTCATTACACTGGGTCATACTAAATTCTCCCTCGGTGTACCTTAACAGGCACCAAGTGTGGCGACTGGGGGATTTTCACAGCGACTTCATTACAGTTTTACTGTGAGGCTACTTGCGACACTGACAATAAATACACTTTGAACTTTTCTCTGGGTGCTCCAGTTTCCTCCCGAAGGCCAAAGATGTGCAGGTTAGATGGACTGGCTGTGATCAAATTGCCCTTTATTGTCCCAGGATTTGTGGTTAGGCAGATTAGTGGGGTAAATACATGGGATGACGGGGATTGGGCCTGGGTGGGATGCTCTGTTGAAGAGACGGTGCAGACTCGATGGGCCAAATGGCCCTTCTGCACTGTAGGGGTTCGATGATTCTATATTTTAAATTTCTCTCTCGTGTTGTAATATTGCCTGCATCCTTTTAAAAATGGTGGATTTTCCATTAAACATTAGACTTAAGGAGTGTGCAGCCATGATGAAGTCACACAAGTTATATTAATGGTCCTTGCTTCAGCCAATATGATCATTCACACACTACTGACTTTCTGTCTCACAGTCCTGAATGCTTTTTAAGAGTAGGCAGGAACACACTCAGATTTTTGTAGCTTTCAGAAACAAATGCATTTGCTGTCAGTTATACACTGTAAATACTTTGTCATTTCTGGCCCAAAGAGGTGCCATAACTGTCCCGAGGAATCTTTAGTCACATTAATCAGCCATAGTTACCGCCAACAGAAAATGCAATTATATTGCTACATCACACAGACTGATGTATCTCTAGAACTGCCCTTGAAATTAGCACTATACTCAAGCAGTTATAATTAACAAGTGATGGGAGGAAAGAAATAATAAAGCATGATGACAGGCCTTATTGAATATTATGCACATTTTCAGATTGATTGAGGACTATGTCCCTCACAGCATTTTCTTATTTGAAGCCAAATATGTGTGAATAAATGTCAGTGGTTCAGCCTCAGTGGATTAGCAATCATTGACAGAAGATCTCCCAGGCAACTTATAGTTTGTGGCACTGACCAACACCTCATTCATCAAAGCCCAAACTCAATGTTTTCATTCTTATTTTTAAAGACTTTGTGGACGGAAAATCCAATGCGAAGGTGTTTACCCTCAGGGCCACATTTTCTGTCATTTTCTGCCCATTTCTAATACTGGTCCCACATTGCAACCGGTACAACAAAGCTGTTTGTTTAGTCGTTAGGTTTCGATGGAGGCCCTGTTTCTCGCAGTCAAAACAACTCCGAAGCCATCTAAAAATGGTGGGCGCCACATGTTTCCAGGATTCTTCCCCACCCCCCCATTCCTAGCACCCCCAATTTTCGATGGAACAGGCTAAGGGTATGTGTGGTGAGCCCACACCCTGGCTTCATTGCAGGAGGGGTAGGGCAGGATGGTATCTCCTGGATTCCTTCAATTTCTGTTGAGTTGGACCATCTACTGGTGACTCATCGATCGCTGTTCCTCCAGAGTAATCATGAACCGTTGTGTAGATTTGGGAACCTTTCAAAAGGTAAATGAGAATAAGAAAGGTCTTATTCATTCCAACTCCAAGCCAACTCATGCCCCACACCCGGCCCCAAGTCCCTCATACCCTCCACGCCAACTCATGTCAACACTCAGTTGGGTATTTTGTTGGCAAGCTCCTGGCCAGCCTTTCAGTCGGTTGGGGGGGAGAAGCGGGGGTTGTTATGTCAGTGAGGGGGCATAAGAAACACAAAATACTGAAAAATCTACTTTCTAAATACTGGGTTGCCATCTGGCCTCAGACGCATCTGCTGGGGTGGCCATTAGCTCAGTGATACCGGGTTTGCACAGAGTCGGAGAGAGTGGGAGTTGTGTATGGACTACCAAACAGTAGTAGTGAGGTTGGGGATGGCATCAAGCAGAAAATTAGAGATGCGTGCAGTAAGGATACAGCAGTTATTCTGGGTGACTTCAATTTGCACATCAATTGGGCTCACCAAACCGGTAGCAATGCGAGGGAGGAGAAATTCTTGGAGTGTAGAAGGAATGATTTTCTCAGCCAATATGTCGAGAACCAACTGGAGAGAAGGCCATCCTAGACTGGATATTGTGTATTGAGAGAGGATTAATTAGCAACCTTGCGGTGTGCAATTCTTCGGGGAAGAGTGACCATAGTATGGTAGAATATTTCATTAAGATGGAGAGTGACACAGTTAAGTCTGCGACTTGGGTCCTGAACTTGAGGAAAGCTTACTTTGATGGTATGAGACATGCATTGGCTAGGATAAACTGGCAAAGAATAATTGATAGTGGATAGGCAATGGCAGACATTTAAAGAACTCATGGATGAACTTCAACAACTATATATCCCTGTCAGACATAAGAGTAAAATAGGGAAGGTGGTTCAACCAAGGTTAACAAGGGAAATCAGGGATAGTGTTAAAGCCAAAGAGGAGGCATATAAATTGGCCAGAAAAAGCAGCAAACCTGAGGACTGGGACAAATTTAAAATCCAGCAGAGGAAGACAAAGGGTTTAATTCAGAAGTGGAAAATAGAATGCGAGAATAAGCTTGCAGAAAACAGAAAAACTGACCGCAAAAGCTTCTACAGATATGTGAAGAGAAAAAGACTGGTGAAGACAAATATAGGTCCCTAATAGTTAGAATCAGGTGAATTCATAATGGGCAACAAAGAGATGGCAGACCAGTTGAACAAATAATTTGAATCTATCTTCACTAAGGAAGACACAAATAACTTCCCAGAAATACTAGGGGTTAGAAGGCCTAGCATGAAGGAGGAACTAAAAGAAATCCTTACTAGTCAGGAAATTGTATTGGGGAAATTGCTGGGATTAAAGCCCGATAAGTCCCCAGGGCCTGATGCCTTGCATGCCAGAGTGCTCAAGGAAGTGGCCCTAGAAATAATGGATGCATTGATGATCATTTTCCAGCATTCTGTAGACTCTGGAAGAGTTCCAGTGGATTGGAAGCTGGCTAATATAAACACAACTTTTAAAAAAGGAGGGAGAGAGAAAATTGGGAATTATAGACTAGTTAGCCTGGTGGGGAAAATGCTAGAGTTAATTATTAAGGATGCAATAACCGAGCGTTTGGAAAGCGCTGACAGGATCAGTCCAAGTCAACATGGATTCAATAAAGGAAAATCATGTTTGACAAATCTTCTGGAATTTTTTGAGGATGTGACCAGGCGCGTAGACAAGGATGAACCAGTGGATGTTGTGTATCTGGACTTTTAAAAGGTTTTTGACAAGGTCCCACGCTAGAGATTAGTGAGCAAAATGAAAGCTCATGGTATTGGGGATAATATATTGACGTGGTAGAGAACTGATTGGAAAACAGGAAGCACAGAGTGGGAATAAACGGGTCCTTTTCATAGTGGCAGGCAGTGACTTGTGGGGTACCACAGGGTTCAGTGCTGGGAGGCCAGCTATTCATAATATACATTAATGATTTGAACAAAGGAATTGAATGCAATATCTCCAAATTTGTGGATGACACTAAGCTGGGTGGCAGTGTGTGCTGTGAGGAGGATGCTAAGAGGCTGCAGGGTGACTTGGACAGGCTGGCTGAGTGGGCAAATACTTGGCAAATGCAATGTAATGTGGATAAATGTGAAGCTATCCACTTTGGTGGCAAAAACAGGAAGGAAGATTATTATCTAAATGGTGGCGGTTTAGGAAAAGGGGAAATGTAACAGGACCTGGGTGTTACAGTGGGACAGCTGCTGATGGTTGGCATGCGGGTACAGCAGCTGGTGAAAAAAGCTAATGGCATGCTGGCCTTCATAGCAAGAGGATTTGAGTATAGGAGTAAAGATGTTTTGATGCAGTTATACAGGGCTTTGGTGAGACCACACCTTGAGTACTGTGTGCAATTTTGGTCTCCTAGTCTGAGGAAGGACATTCTTGCTATTGAGGGAGTCCAGTGAAGGTTCACCAGACTGATTCCTGGAATGGCCGGACTGACATATGAAGAGAGACTGGATTGATTGGGCTTGTACTCACTGGAATTTAGAAGAATGAGAGAGGATCTCATAGAAACATCTCAAACCCTGATGGGACTGGACAGGCTAGGTGCAGGACGAATATTCCCAATGTTAGAGAAGTCCAAAACTAGGGATCACAGTCTAAGAATAAGGGGTAAGCCATTCAGGACTGAGATGGGGAAGAGCTTCTTCACTCAGAGTTGTGAACCTGTGGAATTCTCAGCCACAGAAAGCTGTTGGGCAAGTTTGTTAAATATGTTCAAGAGGAAGCTGGACATGGCCCTTTCGGCTAAAGGGATAAAGGGATATGGAGACTGAAAGTGCATGATCAACCAAGATCATATTGAATGGTGATGCAGACTTGAAGGGCTGAATGGCCTACTCCTGCACCAATTCTCCATGATTCTATGAAAAGATCAGAGGGATATGGGCCAAATGCTGGCAACTGGGACTAACTGGGAGAGCACCATGGTTGACACGGAATGGTTGGCTGAAAGGCCTGTTTTCGTGCTGTATTACTCCATGACTCTAAGAAGGCTTTAAACCCAAAGTTCGGAATTTTACTGCCTTGCCCACCCCAGAATTAGGGCAAGTGAGGCTCGCAGAATGGAAATCTCCATTAGCTTTGGGCGGGATTTTACAATCTCGCCCAAGCAAGGTCGTAAAATCCAACCCAAAATGTCATTTTGCTCTGTAGTTTGTTCCGGCATTATTATCTGAGCTCTCCTAAAAGAGTCAAAGATTTATCACCAGTTATCAATCTACAGCACTGGGAGATTATTCCCTTCTATTCCATTTGAGGGAGCGTACTGGGATTGTACTGCACTGTTTTTGAGTATCAGACATCCCTGATCAATGGCAATTAGCCTCGAATTGATCGCACACTGTCCCTATTTATAGCACGTGTGCGCAGGGAAGAGGTCGGTCATATTTTTTGTCTAGGAAGACAAGTGCCAGGCTAAACACAGGCCCGACTTCCAGTAGACAACTTTCTTCAAAGCAATAATGGACTAGCAAAACAACTTCCCTCCTTGCATAACGTGGCATTGCATTGTGTATGGCACAGCACAAACATCCCTGTCATTATAAAACAACAAATCCCTCGTGTACTATGGGCTCTGCCACACGAGAGATCCGCTAGTGGATAAAAGCCCCCACACACAGCTACCATGTAATAAAGGTGAAAATTTTCATTGAGCCCTTGATTCTTTTAAAAACATTGCTGATAACTCGATTGAGGTTTATAGTCACAATACAAAGCCAATTTAAAGTCATGCTGGCCCGCAGAGATTCCTCACAGCACAACAATTACTTCAAGAACAATGGTGTCTGTGTCCCCAGTGACAGCTTCTTCAAATTAATTTCTCAAAGACAAAAACCACTATTTAAGTAAAATCTGAAAGATAATCCAGCTTTTTTTCCCTCCTGAGAAAGAAGGTGGAAATGAACCAAGTCCAGCTCCCCAATGGTGAATACATCTTTTAATATATATATATATTTCATCAGGATAATAACACGAAGTTGCAGGCAACCTTCCAAAGTGATACAGGAATTTGTGCCAGACAAATGTATCTGAAGCCAGAATAAATCACTTTAATATTCAGAGAACCTTGAGGGATATGACATTCACTAGTGCTTTTAATTCAAATGACTCCAGAGTCAAGTGCAGGCAAAAGTTGATGAATTACTAAACGCTAATTTACTAATTTATTCATTACAATGATATATAGTACAAAGAAATGCCAAGAACAATTTTAAATGGTAATATTGAATTTATGCATATTAAAAAGCAATTTTTTTGTTACATTTTGTAACAACTATGAAAATAGCTCAATGTAAAAGTTGCCATTTTTCCAGCTGTTTCCAAATTATTTGGTCACTTATAATTCACAACAACACCAAGGGGTTTCTCTTACATTAAATTATTCTCAGACTCAATCTCCCTGCACTTTGTTCTTCAACTCACTTAAGAACTTCTCTTCAAATGACTTGCTCCTTCTGGAAGGCAAGCGACCTAACCATTTCCAACAGTGTTGTGTAAGTGTCTACTCAGAGACCACGCACAGTCTCCTGGTCAAAGAGTGTCTTGATTGAATGCCTGTGTCACTGTAATGTCAACAGCCTTGGCACCATTTTAGAGTCAACCTCATACTTTCTGCCAGAGTTGAAACAACAGGAGGAAGAAAAAGCATAGATTAATAAGGGAGAACTTGCTTTTCTGTCACAACAAGCCGTCATTCTCTTTAGAAATTGGAGGAAAAAGATGCCTTCCCCATATCATTGGATTTTGTTTTGAACCGTTGGCAAATTAACCAAACTATCACCATTTTCTCACAGCAGCCATAGTCTTTATTTTGTCTTCAGATTTCTTCTGTAAGTTCTGTACGCTTGGGAAATGCAGCACTTTGCCACTTCCGTAAGAATTTAATTGTTTCTAACAGTGTCTGCTCAACTCCTGCCCACAATAACTTGGCTAAGGAGTGACTGAAAGGAACGCTTCAGAGCTGCAAAGAGATGGTGTGACGGTGTGAAATGGGCGGCACGGTAGCGCAGTGGTTAGCACTGCTGTCTCACAATCAAGAATGGCAGCTCATACTAAAGGATTTTACCTCAAGTAACTTAGCAGAATCCTTGGTCCAGTACAAAATCATGTTATTCTCAAGCCAACTTATCACCACTTATTACAACATTATAGAATTATCTCCATCTCCTGACTAATATTTATCCCTTGGTCAACATCACAATGCAGATTATATGAACATTTTCCATTGCTGTCTGGGGTGCTGTGCTGCGTGTAATTTGGCCGCCATATTATCTGCACTACATCAGTGGTTACAATTCAGGAAGAAGTCTCACAACACCAGGTTCAAGTCCAACAGATTTATTCGGTATCACAAGTTTCCAGAGCGCTGCCCCTTCGTCAGGTGAGTAACCTGATAAAAGGCAGCACTATGAAAGCTTGTGATACCAAATAAACCTGTTAGACTTTAACCTGGTGTTTTGAGACTTGTTACTGTGTCCACTCCAGTCCAACGCCGGCGTCTCCACATCATGGCTACAATTCAGGAAGTGCACCAGTGGCTGCAAAGTGCTCCTGATGCGGTGCAAGGTTCCATGTAAATTCAGGGACGGGATTCTCTGTCCTCTTCTCAGCATTTTCTCAGCAGCAGGAAGCGATGAATGGTGGCGTGATCTTCTGGGTCCCGCCACTGTTAATGGGAAGCCCCATTTTGAAAGCCACCTCACGCTTTGGGAAACGCATGGCAAGGGATGGTAAGGATGCCATTGGGCTGGAGAATCCCGCCAACGTGAACGACCAGACAATTCCAGCCCAGGTCTTTTCTCTCTGCGTTAAATTCCCATGCTCCTAAATTCTCAACTTCCCACTCTATTCACGAACCCCTCAGCTCACCCTGTGATCTGCAATGGCATTCTTTCCAGCCCCCCAAACTGAGATGAAATTGCCAATTTTAGTGAGCCGAGTGCTTGGTGTATGAACAGCAATTCTTCCTTGGTTGCAATTGAGCCATATTGTTGAAGTGGACAAGGGGGGATCTTTGCTTCCAACCTAGGCTGGCCAGCCAATGTTTGATGCTGACATTTGAGCTGCTGAGCATTGCTTTAAGATTTGTTTTGTTACACTTTTAAAATCGGCATTGGGCTGGCAGAGATTTTTTACTAAGCATTTTGACTGATAATGTAATGGGTCTTTGTGAAGATCCTTTATAGTAAGCTGCTGTGCGTGATTTTTAAAGTTTATTTACTGTTTATTAGTGTCACAAGTAGGCTTAGATTAACACTGCAATGAAGTTACTGTGAAAATCCCCTATATGCCACACTCCGGCGCCGGTTCAGGTACACTGAGGGAGAATTTAACACGGCCAATGCACCTAACCAGCGCACCTTTTGGACTGTGGGAGGAAACCGGAGCACCCGGAGGGAACCGAAGAATCTGGCGGAAACCCACGTCGACACGGGGAGAATGTGCAGACTCCGCACAGACAGTGATCCAAGCCGGGAATCGAACCTGGGTCCCTGGCACTGTGAGACAGCAGTGCTAACCACTGCGCTACCGTGCCGCCCATCTCACACCGTCACACCATCTCTTTGCAGCTCTGAAGCGTTCCTTTCAGTCACTCCTTAGCCAAGTTATTGTGGGCAGGAGTTGAGCAGACACTGTTAGAAACAATTAAATTCTTACGGAAGTGACAAAGTGCTGCATTTCCCAAACGTACAGAATTTACAGAAGAAATCTGAAGACAAAATAAAGATTATGGCTGCTGTGAGAAAATGGTGATAGTTTGGTTGGCTTGGTTAATTTGCCAACGGTTCAAAGCAAAATCCAACGATATGGGGAAGACATCTTTTTCCTCCAATTTCTAACGAGAGTGACGGCTTGTTGTGACAGAAAAGCAAGTTCTCCCTTTTTAATCTACGCTGTCTTAATATTTAAGAGGAAATCAGTCTTTTCACTCATTATTCTGATAATTTACCGACAGCCCAGGCATACATGATGACTGATATCAGTAACGAGCACCCTGCTGGCCTCCGGGCTGTCATCTGAAAGTGCCTTCAATAAGGGTGACATAGGACTGTTTTGAACATAAAAGTCTGTCACTGTAATGTCAACAGCCTTGGCACCATTTTAGAGTCAACCTCATACTTTCTGCCAGAGTTGAAACAACAGTGGGAAGAAAAGGCAGCAATCCTTAGTCAATGAATGAGACCCTGAGACGGCGCAATTAATGATGCCAGTCAAGGAGACAGGGTTTCATTTTCCGTTCATTGTTACACAAGCCAGGCTACCCACTGGGATTTGCCATTTCTTTACTCAACGGATTCACTTCAACTCAAAACAACCCGCTCCCATTCAAATTTAAAAGGTCCAATTCTTCTCTGCTAAAAGTAGCGGCAACAATAATCGCTCCCTTAAAAGGAGGTAGTCATTGACTTCAGGAAGTGTAGCGGAAGACATGTCCCTGTTCACATCAGTGGTGATGAAAGGGATATTGCCGAGAGCTTCAAGTTTCTAAGTATCCAGGTCATCAACAACCTGTCTTGGTCCTTCCACGCCAACGCCATAGTTAGGAAAGCCCTCCCAATGCCCCTAATTTCTCAGGAGACTAAGGAAATTTGGCATGTCCGCTACAACTTTCACCAACTTTTACAGATGCACCACAGAAAGCATCCTTTCTGATCGTATCACAGTTTGGTATGGCTTCCGGTCTGACCAAGACCGCAAGAAACTACACAAGGTTGTGAACATAACAGTCCATCAAGCAACCACCCTCCCATCTATTGACTCCATCTACACTTCCCACTGCCTCAGAAAAGCAGCCAGCATAATTAAGGACTGCACGCAGCCCGGACATTCTCTCTTCCACCTTCTTCCATTGGGACAAAGGTACAAAAGTCAGAGGTCACGTACCAACCGACTCAAGAACAGCTTCTTCCCTGCTGCCATCAGATATTTGAATGATGCTACCATATATTAAGCTGATCTTTCTTACACCCTAGCTATGAATGTAACATTATATTCTGCACTCTCTTTTTGCCTTCTCCCCTATGTACTCTATGTACGGTATGCTTTGTCTGTAGAGCGCGCAAAAACCAATACTTTTCACTGTATATTAATACCTGTGACAATAATAAATTAAAGCAAAAGGAAGATGAGGGTGTTGATGTGTGATAGGTATGCCCTTATGGATTAATGGTGCATAAAGAATTATGATATAAGCTTACAATCACAGAATCCCCACAGCACAGAAGGAGGCCATTCAGCCCATCGAGCCTGCACTGACAACAATCCAACCTAGCCCCTATCCGCATAATTCTACATATTTACGCTGCTAATCCTCCTAACCTACTCACCTTGCAATATTAAGGGGAAATTTAGCATGGCCAATCAACCAAACCCGCACATCTTTGGACTGGGGGAGGAAACCAGAACACCTGGAGGAAACCCACGCAGACACATGGAGAATGCGCAAACTCCACACAGACGATCACCTCAGGCTGGAATTGGACCCAGATCCCTGGCGTTGTCAGGCAGCAGTGCAAACCACTATGCCACCATGCCACCCCTTGACAAGCTGAACATGGGGAGTGTGCACTGTTTCACAGTCAGATCTTAGACTGCCCAGCTGAGTTCCACGCTGGGCAGAGCTACTTGCTCAGGGGTCACCTGACCTGCACTCTTAAAGGGGCAGTCCACACCCCAAACTCCAACATATGGTATATGCATATATCACAGTGTGGGGTGAGAAGAAGTTAAATACTGTCTAGATTAATTGTTAGAGGTCACACAAAACCAAGTTACGGTCCAACAGATTTATTTGAAATCACAAGCTTTCGGAGCACTGCTCCTTTGTTAGGTGAAGTCTATCATCGATCAATTGTGGCATTTCTTCCAAAAGAGTATATTTGAGGAGAAGTCACACTGTCGCACTTCCTGGGAAATTCTATAACATTTATGTAAAAGCATGTGGTTTGGTAAAAGCAAGAATCCAAGTTTCTCAGACTGCCTGCTTGAAGTTGCTATCTCACCATTGTTTTACAAGTAGAAGTTGTACTCACAAACTACAAACATACTTAATCTATCTATTATTATTTGGCATGAAAAGATTCAGCATCTTTTCAAAAAAAAATTTCTGCAGATGAGTGGTGCTCCCTCATCTTTGAACCAAGTGTCCTGGCCTAAGCCTGGCAATTGGAAAGCATCTTCAACCGGGCAAGGATTGCTGTAAGTCAGAGAGAGGCCTCTAGCACTGTCCGGATGACATTCCCGTGCACGAGACAGTTTCTTCATGGCCTCAGGGTCTCATACCCAGGCTGAATAGAGAATAAGCCTGAAGCTCTGCATTAACTTGGCAAGGTGCTTCATTTAATCTGGAACTGCTTTTCAAAGCAAGCTGCTTTTATTTGTTTTAAGCAGCGTACTTCCACCAGAAGGAAATTATTTTTGGAGTGATTTGCCGGTGGCAGATGATAGACAAGGAGAAGTAAACACAAAAGGGAAGGCTATAAATGGAAGGATATTACTCGAGATTCTGCCAATCCTTGCACAATGATGGAAATTCCTTGAAGCTGCACTTGCTCCATGAGCAGTACTTTGCTCGATGTGCAATGGAATTACATGTATGGGATCCATGAAACAGGCCATGCAGTCACTTGGCTGGTGCTAGCATCTGATTCTGGTGCTAACCTCTGGTGCTGCCTCTAGTGCTGCTAACTGTGTCAATCAGTAATACATCATTAGAAGCAACAACTACTTTTAAAGCTTTAAAGTTTATTTATTAGTGTCACAAGTAGGCTTATTTTAACACTGCAATGAAGTTGCTGTGGAAATCCCCTAGTCGCCACACTCTGGCACCTGTCCGGGTACACTGAGAGAGAATTTAGCATGGCCGATGCACCTAACCAGCACGTCTTTTGGACTCTGGAAGGAAAGTGGAGCATCCGGACGAAACCCATACAGACACAAGGAAAATATGCAGACTCCACTGGGAGTCGAACTCGGGTCCCTGGCGCTGTGAGGCAGCATTGTGCTAACTAACTACTCCATTGTCCTGTCTAATGAACAAGGTGGAAGTGCATTATTTGCAAAGTGTAGGCAAAAAACAAAAATCGGTATCAAAATTGACGAAAGGCAGCTTCCGCCACTCTCATTTCCCCATCTTTTCTTCTGAAGGCACCAACACACAATGGTATACGGTTCTTAACAAACATTTTTGTTCCCACACACGAGGGGGCCATTCCTCGTGTGAGAGTCAAAGTGAGAGTGGGATTCAAAGCCTAAATGCCTTTGGCTTCCAAAGAGAAATGGGATTAATACAAGCATGTGCAGAACAGAACAAGTCAGGCACAATTCCTTCATAATTGCTCAGAGAATGCAGCACTGGCCTTATGATAATCTGTTTACTGAATAAATGGTATCGCAGGCTGTAAGGATAGTCTTGGGACACATTCTGCAGCTACATTATTAGCAACCTTGTCACTTAAGGTTCCAGATACAAAGCACAAAAATGATTATTTGACGGGGTAGCTACACATTTGAATTAAGAAATCCGATAACGTCATTATCAAAAGTCCATTTCCCCAATTCCGGGTGCTTCAGCATTTTCAGCTTCTAGGATTAATATTGTATTCCCAGGAAGAATCTTTTATGCCACAGACTTCATTCTGCCAGGCTACCTCTTAATCATCATATTATTGATGCCTCCAGCTGTATGTACAAGCTTTAAGAAAAATCTGGTGATCATCATGGCTGTTCATTATTAAGAAATTAAAATGAACTCAAAATGTCAACCTGCAGTAATCAGGAAAACCGAAATGAGCAATTCCCACAATAAGCATCATCGGCTTAAAACCACCAGTCACGTGGAAACTCAAAGCTCTGCTCCCCTTTGACAAGACAATAAACTACAAGCAGAATAAATATTTACATCTCGTGCCCCAAGGTCCAAATAAATGAAACAATAAAAATGCTAAACTTGAATGATATATATATATAAAGACGCAACAGGAAGAAACACCATTCGATCTGAAGTGTTCCATAGATTGCTTTTGATTCCTACAGCTTATGAACTCAGGGAACACGTTCAGCTTTTTGGCAGAATTTCTTTCCTCCAGTCGAACAATCAGCTTAAATCAATTTAATTCCAGTTACAGATGCTGGTGGGAGATACCTTCCTGGGAACAAAATGTTGCAATGCGTTTGCTTATGCAGCTCACTAAAATAATAGGCATTTTGAATCATACCCCTCCAGGCTAACAATGAATTTGGAACCGTAACATAGAGCCATAGATTTCCTACATTGCTGAAGGAGGCCATTTGGTCCAGCAAGTGTGCATCCACTCTCCAAATGAGCATCTTACCCACCTCCCCCCCACAACACCCCCTTCCAGCTCTCCCTATCCCCATAACCCAGTGCATTTATCATGACCAATCCACCTAACCTACACATCTTTGGACAGTAGGAGTACCCATAGGAAACCCAAGCAGACACGGGGAGAACGTGCATACTCCACACAGTCACTCAAAGCTGAAATCAAACCCGGGTTCCTAGTGCAGTGAGGCAGCAGTGCTAACCACTGTGCACATAAATGGTGAAACTGGCACAGAACTAAAGCGCATGCTCCACTGGTCTGACTGTGAACCCTGGCACTCCCCAAATCGTCCATTTGTGAGCAACGCTGCTTTACAGACAGGAAAGCCATCTACCTCCTCCATTTGACTGACAAAGAACCAGACATATTTTCTGAGATGAGTGGGGAAGTTGGGCCCATGTCCATCAATGCATTCATGGAATAGCCAGAAAAGCAGCTCACACCTTAATAAACTTAGGAAGGAATGAAGCACCTAACCCACCAAAGCCTAGGCACCATGTACACTAAGGTGAAAGAGAACTTGGGTACAGACTCCCACGAGGGATACACAGAACTCAAGCACTAACCTTACAAATGCCCAAAGAACGCAGGCACAGTTTCCATTGGGCAACTCAAAAATCTATTTGATTTGATTTATTTTGTCACATATATCAGTATACAGTGAAAAGTTTTGTTTCTTGCATGCTTTGCAGACAAAGCATACCATTCATAGAGAAGGAACGGAGAGCATACAGAATGTAGTGTCACACAAGTTAGTGCCATTGAACTAACAATTCAGACTGGGGATGACTCAGCTGACAGCTGAACCCCAATTTCGTGTGACACTAGGCTGACAGCGAGCTCAGGCATGTATAGAGTGGATAGAAAGGACCAATTTCTCCTAGCAGAAAGGACAATAATCAGGCAGCATGGACTTAAAGTAATGGGGAGGAGAATTGGAAGGGAGTGGAGAAAAATTTATTTTCACCCAGAGGATGCTGGGGATCTGGAACTGTTTTTAAAGTTTTTTAAAGTTTCATTTATTAGCGTCACAAGTAGGATTACATTAACACTGCAATGAAGTTACTGTGAAAATCCCATATCGCCACACTCCGGCACCTGTTCGAGTACACTGAGGGAGAATTTAGCATGGCCAATGCACTTAACCAGCACGTCTTTTGGAATGTGGGAGGAAACCAGAGCACCCAGAGGAAACACACGCAGACGTAGGGAGAACCTGCAGGCTCCACATAGACAGTGACCCAAGCCGGGAATCAAACACTGTGAGGCAGCAGTGCTAACCACTGTGTCATCCCTGGAACTGGCTGCTCGAATGGGTGGTAGAGGCAGAAACCTTCATCGTGTTTAAAAATGACTCAGATAGCCACCTGAATTGCAGAAAGCAAGTGGGCTGAAGACTAAGAATGGGAATTGAAATGATGCTGGATTGTTTTATTTCAATCCACAGAGAAATGCAGAAGTAAATGGTGTTTTCCTCTTTCTTTTTACCTCTATATACTGGCCAGCTCCGTTAGGTCCTGCCATGCACTGCCCTATTCGATAGCTGTATCTTAGATTAAAGAGATCAATCATCTGAAAACTACTGGGTGCTTATCCCTACTACCTTTACCAGTATAGTACTTGGGAACAGATTTAACAATATTTTGTGCCAGTTATTTAATAATATATTTTGTTTAGTCAATGTGTGCTTCAACTTTAATCAACTTATCAATTAAAAACTGTGAAATATCATCGATATTACTTTTCAGATTGAGCTTAAGTTATCTTAAAACAGTGCAAGTTGCATGAAATATGTGGTGGCAAAGCAATTCCATGAATATCATCACTTTCACTATTACTAAAGTTGTAAACAGGGATCTTCCAATAGTTCAGTATAATTAGTTTCACAGCTTAGGGTATCCTAGAGTTAATCCTTAGGCAATTATTCAGGCACTACAATTGAGCTTAATGACTCACGGTTGGAGAAGAGAAAATAATAAGGTCTTACTTAATAATCCCCTTCAAAATACATTAGTATGAATGTTACGTAAGGCCATAAGAAAATGAGGAAAAATAAATAAGTGCTTTCCTTTATAAGCCATGTACGATTTGCCCAAACACAGACTCTCTCCCCCATCCACTGACTGTGCAGATACTCATTTCCCAAAAGTAAATCAGGACAACTTCAGCTCCCAGTTGATAGAACATAGAACACCGCAGCACAAACAGGCCCTTCAGCCCACAAGTTGCACCGATTACATCTATAACTACTAAGCCATAGACCTATCTATAACCCCCAATCCCATATAGTCAGCCAGAAGTCTTTTAAAAGACCCCAGCGAGTTTGCCTCCACCACCACCGACGGCAGCCAATTCCATTCACTCACCACCCTCTGAGTGAACAGGAGGAGCCTGAGACCTGCCAGGGTCTTGGCCCTCCAGAAGATGCCCACCAAGTTCATCACAGTCAACAGGATGTGATGGACAGCAGACTGCCTCCACCTCTGCTGTGGATATTGGGGATGCATCAAGACGTAATGGCTAGGTTAGAAATGTTAGGAGTCGTGATTCGCGCCATTCTGTCATCACTCCCATCATGAATGGACCTTTTGACTGGGCTGGGGGCAGTGGGGGTGGGGATGCTGGAACGTGGTATAATTCCAGCGGATGGGCCTAATACTGAGATAGAAATAAAGCACAATAATGTTCTTAGTTCTGTTCAAAAGAATTTACTGCAAAATATTTCCCAGTTCTGCATTGTACATTGAAACTCAAAGCAAAGGCCATTACATTTCTGAAACGTTTTCTTAAGGGTGTTTGTGATCAAGCTACAATGACACTATGTATTATGCCATTGGCAATTTTACCAAGTGAGTTGATATGGGAACAGGAATGTATATTAATTATGGAAAAATGCAACATTTAAACCTAATCATAGTTTAATCCCTTTTGCTTAGCATAAAATGAACCTATCGAAATGACTCAAGGTTTGGGAGAGAAATATTGGTGAAAAAAAGCACAACTTTTTTTCTAAAATGACTGTTCCATGTCATGTTGAGGTTCCTTTACTTTCAATTTGAATGCTTAAACAAAATTAAAATGTGGCTTAAGCAGTGGTGTCAGAGAAATGGATTCTGGTTCTTGATCTCCACTATTTCTGAAGTGTTGGAAAACACAAGTGCTTTAAAAGATGACCAGACAGAAAATGCTGGGATATCCCTATCCTAGAGCCAGACAGTAAATGAGTTTATTTATTAGTCACAAGTAGGCTTACATTCACACTACAATGAAGTTACTGTGAAAATTCCCTAGTTGCCAAACTCCGGCACCTATCTGGGTACACGGAGGATGAATTTATCATGGCCAATTCACCTAACCCACACATCTTTGGAGTGTGGGAGGAAACCGGAGCACCCGGAGGAAACCCATGCAGACATGTGGAGAACGTGCAAACTCCACACAGACAGTGACCCAAGCCAGGAATCGAACCCGGGTCCCCGGCACTGTGAGGCAGCAGTGCCAACCACTGTGCCACCATCCCGCCCCAGGTCAGGAGTACAGAATTTGAGTTACGAGCCCGCACCAGGCTGCACCCTTAACCTGCATTGGTGAAAATTGAGGACGCCAATAGGGTCAGGTTAATTCCTGACCACCATTCTTACACCACCATGGAGTCTCCCCGACTCCATGAAAATCCAGCCCATTCTCTTTCACTCCTGCTTCTCGTGGGAAGAGAGATTGGTGTCGTGGTCAAGTTTGGATACTTCAGATACCCACTCTCCTCAGCCTGTGGAGCAGAAGCTGAAGCAGTCACAGGAAGAGTGGATTCAGATGGTCACTCCGGGAGCCACCTGAGTGGATGACCCTGGGTCACGCAGCAGCTGATTTTTCTCCCTATGAGGACCTGAAGGCCCCTGGCTTCCTCCTTGGGATAGAGAGGCAGCTGGAGAGAGCTCGAAAAACCCCATTGTCCTCTGGCACTGATGGATACTAGTGAGCGCCGGCACCATGGCTCGAGTGCCATGTAGGGCAGAAGTCTTGCACCGAAGTGTCCACAGTGGCTGCCATCCTGGCTGTGTTGGCCTCGTTACATTGGAGTGTCACACAATCACCTCAGTCATAAGGTGGATGGACTCCTCCATGCAGCCTTTCAATCCAAGGAGACATCTCTTCCTGATTTTCCCTTGTGAGATCCAGCAACTGAGGCATGACCGAGTCCAGAGGTACGTCAGCTGACTGGGCCTCAGCAGATTCCCGGCCTCCAGTGTCCCTCCAAGTGTCGACAACCTGGGACATTCTTACCTCCATCCGCTGTGCATCTCACAGTGTGACGCTCTCACCAGATTGCGACCCTGAGGTTGCTCGAAAACGAGATCTCACTGGGTTGTGTGAGAGAGCTGGTGGAGGGTGTGGGTGAGTGCTGTGACCGTTTTTCCTGAATTGGGGACTGTGAATCCATCCTTTGTGCAGCTGCTGAGGCTGGAGTTGAGGACCTGGCTGGTCGACTCCCTGGGCTGCTTTTCAGACGTGCCTACAAAAGGAGAGGTCATTAGTGCATTGCAGGGGTCATTATTTACAGGAGACTCGACTCACAGCATTGCTGTCTGATAGATGATGCAGTGCTGGATCCTCACTTGGTTTATTGCTGCTGACCTCACCATGAGCACCCGAGCATTTAACACCTTCCCCAGTCCAATGGGTGACTTCATTCTCGAGGTCCGTGAGGTCCTCAAGTCCCTCCGCCCATCAGGGGTCACTCCCTCATGTTGTGTGCTAGCTTGTCCTACATGAAGACAGATGGAGAGAGTGTAGGCAGGACGTGTACCAGGGCAGATGATAAGGATGCCTGGTGTGTGTGGATGGTGAGTGGGAGCAGCGAGGTGATAAGGACACGCCCCGCCAGAGGAGATAAAGATGTGTGTGGGAGAGTGAGCGATGGTGTCCCTTGAGCTGGTAGTGAGTGAGCTCCCTGTAGGCATGTGATGGGGTGTGAGAGTTGAGGTTGATGAGAAGAGTGACCTACCCTGGCAGAACGGAGGGGAGCATTCATCCTCTTACAGCACTGGATGCCTGTCCTCTTCTGCAAAACTTTGGCATGATGGCTGCCACCAACTCTCATGCTGTGTTTGTGACCTTGCCTTGAATTCTTTATTCTTCCAGTGTACGTGGACATTGCTGGCCAGGCCAGTGTTTATTGCTCATTCTAACATCCCTCAGAAAGAATTGTGAGTAAATAGAAGATACGAAGGGACATTCAACTGAATATTTCTATCTGTAGTGGAAAATCAGGGCTGGGGAGTGATCAGCAACATTGGACAGAAAGCTGGCTTAGTGGATCATCATACGCGATATGCTGGTATGCAAAGATGTGCAGGTTAGGTTGATTGGCCATGCTAAATTGGCCCTTAGTGTCAGGAGGTGAGTAATGTTAATAGGTAGGGTTATGGGGATAGGGGCTGGGTGATTGTAGGCTGAATGGCTCCTTCTGCACTGTAGGTATTCTATGATTCTATGGTAGCAACTACCCAATTTGCTTTTTTAATTAGTAGATTTTGAGCTCTGTAGTAAAGGCAATTCTGCCTTTACCTGTTTACTGTCTGAATGATGAAGGTGAACTGTGTCCCCTTACCCCATTATGTTTATTCCCAAAAGACATGTGCCAAATATTGGATTAAGATCAAGCATCAGATCAGCTCAATGCCTCACATTGTTAGCTTGGAACTTGTTTGTCTCTCTCTTATGGGGGCCATGAATTGGATTGAATCAGATTTTGAGTTTGGGTTTTGGAGCAAGCACAGAATAGATTTGGGTCCATTCTGAGCATCGGTTTTGTAAATTTACGAATGGAGTAACAAGAATCTATTGGGTTTCGAAAACCCTGAACTTCACCAGATGGGATGCAGTAAAACTGTGATTTCAAAGCACTTAAATTTTCCACACGCTGAAAATGGGAGGATAACACATAAATCAGCTCGAAGCTAAAGTCGTAGCTTTGTTGACGAAACAGTACTATTTATCCTCATTCCATTCCTTCAGTGAATGAATAGCATGTCTACTGTAGCTACAAACAGATGATGAAAAGAAGCTAAGGCTTCTGTGAATGAAAGTGCCTATCAGACGCTTTCTGAATAAACATTTATTTATCAGCCATTGCCTTTATTAGATCTCAGGAGGACTATCTCGAGATAGCAAAGTAAAGTCAATAATCTGAACAGTACAAATATGGAATGCCCCAATACTGGCTTTGTGAATACACCATTTTCCATCAAAGCTGACAATTTGCAAATACATTTCCACCATGTGATAAAGTGGGATTTACTTCAAGGAGTTATTGAAAAGTGAGTAGAATAAGTATGTTTGGTAGATATATTTAAGATGGTATGAAGAGATTTCTGACGGGGGTATAAGATACAATGGCCCCAATTTTCCACAATTTGAACTAAGTACTTTCACCTGGAATTACATTCTTTCTTTGAAGTCTGCTTAAAACAGGTTTATGAGGACTATGGGGTACCTGGAGTATCGTGTACTATTTTGGTCTCCTTACTTGAGAAAGGATATGCTGGCGTTGGAGGGGGGTGCAGAGGAGATTCACTAGGTTGATTCTGGAGTTGAGAGGGTTGGCTTATGAGGAGAGACTGAGTAGACTGGGGCTATACTCATTGGAATTCAGAAGAATGAGGGGAGATCTCATGGAAATGTATAAAATTATGAACGGAATAGATAAAATAGAAGTAGAGAGGTTGTTTCCAATGGCGGGTGAAACCAGAACTAAGGGGCAAAGCCTCAAAATAAGAGGGAGCAGATTTAGGACTGAGTTGAGGAGGAACTTCTTCACCCGAAGAGTTGTGAATCTGTGGAGCAGTTGAGGCTACCTCACTGTATGTTTTTAAGGCAAGGATAGATTTTTGAACAGTAAAGGAATTAAGGGTTACAGTAAGTGGAGTTGAGTCCACAAAAAGATCAGCCATGATCTAATTGAATGGCGGAGCAAACTCGAGGGGCCAAATGGCCTACTTCTGCTCCTAGTTCTTATGGTCTTCTGATTCAACTGCCCTGTTCACCACTGGTGGGAATCCTGATCGCCTGCTGAATGTGATGTCAGGCCTAAAACAAAATTATCGCCAGCTATGAATGCATTTTGGATTCATCCATCCCATAAACTGCTGATTGTAATATAATTAGTTGGCTGGATGGCCTATTCAGTGGCCTCCCGCTATTTAACTGCAACATCCCCCACCCTCCACCCAAGCAGGAACTGCACCAGAGTGTCAGATAGGTAGGTAACGTGCCCATGAGTTCTCTGCTACAGACAGTCCTTAAGAGTCCTGGGGGTTGGGTGGGCTGAGGCTGGGGGGCGGGGGCAAGAGGGTGATCTCACCACTCTCCCTTGGGAAGGCGGTCTTGTGTCTGGACTGCCCTTTCCAGCTCTGGAAAAGGTGTTTTTCAGTTTAAGGATGGTAAATTCAGACACTAGAGTATAAAACCTAAAGTGTGCAGGCCTGCTAAGAGCAGATCTGAATTTTGTGGGTTAGTTTGGATAGCCCTTTTGAGAGGTAAAGCACCCCTTTACTTCTGGTCCTCTGACACTTTTGGAGGAGGTAAGAACTGTTTGGAATCTCTAAAAGTAGGCATGAATGTGCATTATAAAGTCCAGGAACTCAATACTGGCAAACATATTGCAACTGTCAACAGGCCTGTCAAATATATTGTCAAAATTGTCAGAATCAAAGGGACCTGTTAAAAGGACCTGTCAAGAGGAGTGCTTAAAAATGTCAAGTTGCATTGTCAATCGCACTTGTCAAAGGGCACTATCGAGACACTTAAAAGCCCTGCCCTTTAAATTTTTGAATAAATATCAGATTGTTTGCCATTTTACACTGTCTGTTGTTATAAGCCGAGGGCTTTCATCACTTAATTAGTGCCGCATGACTTATTTTACAAACAGCCATTACCAAGGCAGGGTGCCTGCCATTTCAGTTTCATTGATAGCGACGAGTGGTTATGGACTTTTTTTAAGTGAGGCTATAAATTTCAATACTTGTTATAAGGGATTGTACATTTGAATGAGATGTTTGTTGTAATGATGCTTTATGTAGTTGAAGGACTGTAAATGTAATACGTAGATTTTTATGAAAAAGTGTTTTTCAATCTGCAATAGGTACTTAGAATGCTATTCTACACATCATTCCACCTCAGCATGGGTCTGTCCATGGCTGCTCCTGGTTGAGTTGGCATTGTAGGTTTAAGGGCAAAGGGTGATGGCTGGAGTGCATTGGTTGGCATGAATTGGCATAAGGCTATAAAGGGCAATGGGATTGGGTGGAGGGGCATAAGTTGCCAAGGTGGGTATGAGGGACGATGGGTGATAGGCATAGGGATTTGAGTTGGCACAGAGTTATGGGGGCATGAGGGGGTGGGTGAAGGCACAACGATTAGTACGGAGGGCACGGGTTGCCATGGATGCGGGATGGGGTTTGTGTGGACTGGAGCAAAGTTTCATGTTTTAATCATTATTCTCAAACTTTGCGCTGAATCTCCAAGGCAGGCCTTCTGCCCTGCACCCCTACCCCCACCCCCCCGACCCCCTCTCACCCTCAGCCGCCTTAGGACTACTGGGGTCACCCGTCCTGAATTCTAATCTAGACAGCTCTGCCAGACCCAAAATAGATTCTCTCGGTAGCCATTTCGAAAGGTTAGGTTCATGGAGCTGGGAGTTCACCCGACTCTGTGCAGCTGACCCAGGGGCCAAAATACTTGATGTGTTATTTTAGAAAATGCAGTGCTATCAACTTGGACACATCCACTGAGATTCTGACTGTCTAAACACGGAGCCCATTATTATCTTGGATGAACGGCCAATAAAATCTTCAGTGGTTTAACTTGAGTTTGCGCCAAATACGGCCACTGCAAAGATAGCATTGCCACCGATTAGGGCAAACTACATTACAGAATTCAGATAAAACGTCTATTTTTCCCTTGATATATATTCTTAGCATTAAGCACAGCTTGTGTGAGGTGCATACAGACCCTTTGTTTCCTGATAGCCAAGTGCTGGTTTAATCAGAGACTGATTACTGAATATTTCTTTAACAAAGAAGGTTGGGAAGAGATAACAGTAAAGAGGGTCTTAATCTTATCACTCATTATTCTGGTTATTTTTTAAAACAATCTTGAAGGACTGAGGTTCCAAGATAATTTTTCAAATTTTACATGATGCATTGTGCAACCCACGATTAGTTTTTTTGCAAGTATAATACTTGGATAGGGTCATAGAATGAGCAAAAAAATTAATGAATTTATCACATTTTTCTTCCCACAGCTTTGTTAGCAATCGAGTCCGAGACGGGTAAAACATCCACAGAACAGGTATATGTTTTAGTCCTGGATCATTAAAAATACTAATGTTGTATTGTGCTGATTGATCACACCGTGAGTCTCCGCACCTCTCCTGTCAGAATGCTGCATCCAATAAGAAGACTAATCAGTGTAACTATATTGCAGAATAACCTCCAGCCCTCAGCCTCTGTGCTGTGGTAACCACCTTGTTTATAGGTACAAGCAAGAGGATAGAATTGCTGACTAAACAGGAAATTTGGAAAATTGAATCCAGTGTTTTCTGAACGTTTTGTACTGCCCAGGATTGCTGTAACAATGGCCAACCGACCCAATGCTCTTTGAAGGAACATCCAAAGAGTTAAACGTGTAACTACACAAGCTGACTGCATTTAAGATGAAGCATTTGCTGACTTACTAACACGTGGACTGTTATGGGAGTTTTCAGGTGGATTATTTGTTACTGCCACAGCAACTTAGCCCAATGAGTAAGAAACCCCATTGTCAGCAAACATTGCTCTGGAAAGTATTGTAGAATCCCAACTGTACAGAAGGAGGCCATTCAGCCCATCGAGCCTGCACTGGCAACGACTGCATCAGCTAACCCCATGTATTTACCCTGCTCATCACTCTGGCACTAAGGGACAATTCAGCATGGCCAATCCACCTATCCTGCACATCATTGTGACAGGAAACTGGAGCACCTGGAGGAAACTCATGCAGACACTGGGAGAATGTGCAAACTCCACACAGACAGTGACCCAAAGCCAGAATTGAACCTGGGTCCCTGGCGCTGTGAGACAGCAATGCTAACCATTATGTGGTTGGTGGCTTTTTCAGTGTTTCCATAACCAATAGAATTGGTGCAGCTATGCTTTGCAATATTGCAGGGACAATAATGAACTTTTTAAATAATTATTTATCTGTAACAACCTGCGTCGTAACACCTTGCACTGTAACACCCTGTACTTTAACACCCTGCACTGTAACACCCTGTTCCATAACATCTTGCACCGTATTAAACGGAAGAAGTATATGCAAATAGTTGCTCTATCTGGAAGGAGTACTTGGGATCTTGGAACAAAGAGGAGAGAGGAGTTAAAAGGGCAGATATTACAGATACCAGAAGAGGTACGGAGAGGGGTAGTGACTTAAGGGGTGATGTTTGACATGACCTAAATCCAAAACAGGGAGCATGGTAGCTACCTGTTATTTATACCAATGGATAGGTGGTTCCAAGTGCTTCAATGGGTGTGATTCTTGGCCAGGTGTGTAACAGACAGCAGGTGCAATACCACTTGTTTTGTGTCTTCATGTAAGTCTAGTTTCACTCCCAACATGTTCAAGGACAGGATTTGTTTAAAATAATGCGTAAATATATGACTCAATCCATTCATATCACCATATTATCTAATTCAGCATACTCCCCTTCCTCAAAGATTTCACTCACCCAAGCTCAACGCGTCACTGGCATCGGTCCCACATTTCACTGCAATGGCATTGTCAAGCCAATTGCTGAGATGTTGTGTGCTGAAGATTCATATTCACTGGGGAATTCATTAGTCTTTGCTGAACATATCACAGAACTATAAAAGGCCATTAGCCACCACAGTTGGCTGGCTGGCTGGATATGACTAACCTTCTCCCAAACCCTCACCTGCCAGGCCCTCAAATAGTGCTCTACCTTCCTCCAACTTCAAGACATTTTACCCGTTTCCCTGCTATTGTGCAAAAGATCAAAATCCAAAATTAAATAAAGTTGACATATTTATTTAGCGGGCATTTCCACTTAAAATTGAAATGACTTGAAAGTCTAATATTATTCCACTGTCGATGGTATATTTTCCTTAAATCATTGGTTATAATGAGGGGAAGAAGAACACACAGATGTCAGGTGATTCCAACACTTTGTTTCCCATTTATGTCTAAAAAATGTGGACACCTGGCAAATATACAGACACTCTGAAGATGTTTTCTTCTTCTGCAAGTCTGGAAAGCCAATGATGCACATTGTGTTGGCTCTAATTATCCCTCTCCAGCAACAGCAACCTGACAGCTGGTGATTGCAAGAGTTGCATTGATATTAAAATTTTCCAGCAACCTTGCAGCAGGTAGCGCAGAGCCCAGATACTGCTTGTTAAAAGACAACCGATTGTCAGAACCCCTGGAATAAAAGGCTGATCCAACAGAGTTCTGTTTGTCAGCCGTGCGGGGGTGGGGGGAGGGAGGGAGGAGAGAAGAGAAACCATATGTACTGAATGTTGTTGCCAGAGGGTGACGGGCTGTGGCAATCAATACATCAGTGATTTTCTAAGATGATTATCTATCCATTGCTGATGCGCTGATTAATCAAAGCAGCAACACAAGTGTGGGCTTCACAGAATATGTAATGAGTTGTTTTCTGCTTCCAAATACCCATCAGAGGCATTTTTCTATATTATTATGAAATTACAGTTTGCAATTGGAGAGGCGCATCTATGAAATGGCAGACTAACCCGTAAAACCCGCACTTACATAATGGCTTTATGCATTGACTGCTGTAGATCAGCTGTCAGCTTACCAAAAAAAAAGGACATAATCGGAACTCTACCACCTCACCCGCCATGGAATCGGAGTGGGCGAGGGTTCGACAGCAGAAATCTCTGTTGGCCTTGGGCAGAATTTCCAGTCGCGCTCGAGCGAGGCTGTAAAATCCCACCCATAGTTCAGCTAAGGGACACACCAAAAGAGAAAATCAAGGAGCCTCACTATTAAATGTATGTTTCCCCTCACTTGACCACTTGCTTTGTTCTAACCATCCCTGCCAGATTTAAAATTCCTTCAATTTCACACCAAAGAATGTAGATATAATAACTTCCAGAGTCGGCTGTAAAGGTACAATGCTTTATTGCACAAAATGAAGTCAAGCGAAAGCCTGTGGGGAACACAAACAGGTCCCAAACAGGACAAAGGAATAATGGACCCACTCAAGGGCCTGCTTTATACAGGACTCGGCATACGAGCTTCAACTGGTTAGTTAATTACCAATCCCCATGGAGCTCACATTCAATGAGTCCTAGAGGAAGATCAATTAATGATTCCCCATGCAGGTCCTGGGGGTTATCACAATCGAGGGAATTATTTAGCAAGTTGATGTAGATCCCTTCAATTACTAATCCAGGCTGGCTAATGATGGTGAAAGCATCATACTGTGGATGTCAGAAATCTGAAGCAGAAACACAAAAATGCAGGCAAAAGCTCAGCAGGTCTGGCAGCAACCACAGAGAGAGAAGCACAGACAATGGCTGGAATCTCTGGCCCTTCACACCCCGCCACTGTTGCCAACGAGAACAGAGAATTTGGCGCTCAGCCGAGCCTTTATTCACTGCAGCGGCACCGGAGAATCAGCCCCAATTTTTCAAGTGTGTTTTACTCTTCCTCAGAGCTCTGAAGATGAGCCATACCGATTTAAAACATTAAGTCTATTTTCTCTCTCCACAAGTGTTGCCAGACCTGCTGAGTTTTTTCAGTATTTTTCTGATTTTTATTCTAGGCAATGACAGTGCGCATTAAATTAGTCATTCTGAGGAAAATTAAAATAAATGTTACTGATTACTTAAATCGAACTAAATTGTTGTCTTTCCAGCTTGTCATTTGTTTCAGACTTGAAGTTCAGTTTTGGTGTCTTTTTTACAGTTCAATCAGCAGCTCTTGGCTGCCAGATGCCAAAGGGCAAAGGTGCAAGTTCTGAGCTCCTTCGATACCCATTTCTGGGGTTCTTAATCTCAGAGAGGGGATCAGGTCCACAGCTGAAGCTCTGTTCGCAGAGATGGTGAGCCTTGTCAGATTGCCAGGTAATAATCGTGCTGTCCTCCCCACTGTCTCCCTCACAGCATGTTGATCGTGCACTGTGAGAAGCAGGATCGCACCCACTGCAGCACCACTGGGAATTGAAATTAGCTTAAGCTGGTTACTGCTGCAAATATAATCACAGACAGCAGTCTGCATGGGACTGCTATTTTTTTTCTTGTGTATAGGTTTTCTTCTATTGTTTTTCCCTTTGGAAGCATCATTGAATCACAGAATTTTACAGTGCAGAAGGAGGCCATTTAGCCCATTGAATCTGCACTGACCACAGTCCCACCTAGGCCCTATCCCCATAACCTCACGCATTTACCTAGCTAGTCCCCCTAACACTAGGGGCAATTTAGCATGGCTAATGTATCTAACCCACACATCTTTGAAGTGCGGGAGGAAACTGGAACAAACCTCCACAGACACGAGGAGAACGTGTAGACTCTACACAGACAGTGATCTGAGGCAGGAATTGAACCCGGGTCCCCCAGGGGCTGTGAGGCAGCAGTGCTAACCCCAGTGTCACCGTGTTGCCCTCAGACATGTGATATGCAACTAGCCAGACCTCCTCTGGGAAGATTGGCTTCCACCCCTCTTGTAATAAGGCACAAAGCATCAGCACAGGGGGGGTGATTCACTAATTTGCCCTTGCCTGTGGGCCAGTACACGACTTCTTTCTACAGTGACAATGACTCATTGTGTGATTAGAATCTGGAACACTTCACACAGGGGGTCATGGCTCAGAACTCACTCCTTTGGGTCACTGCCGTGCTATCATCTCTAAATGAATCAGGCCAATCTAAAACGGCCTGTAATGTAAATGCGGGCAAGGACTGATTGTTTTAAAAATTACCTCTTCAGATCATTTCAAGTCTGCAGAGAGGGTGGTACTCATCCTGAGTAAGTAACAAACACAGCTGACACCTTAAAATTTGTCAGAGAGTAAAACCCCAGAAATAGTTGTAAGATGGAAGTGCCACGGTGGCACAGTAGTTAGCACTGCTGCCCCACAGCTCCAAGGACTGGGTTAATTCTGGTCTCAGGTCTGTTTGGAATGTGCATGTTCTCCCCATGTCTGCATGGGTTTCCTCTGGGTACTCCAGTTTCCTCCCACAGTCCAATGACGTGTGGGTTAGGTTGATTGGCCTTGCTAAATTGTCCCTAAACGTTAGGGGAACCAACACGGTAAATAGATGAGGGTTATGGGGATAAAACCTGGCTGGGATTGTTTTCGGTGCAGACTCGACAAGCCAAACGCGTTCCTTCTGCACTGCTGGGATTCTATGATTCTACGGACTTTAAAACTATGACTTCTCACTTGTGCGCAGTTAAATAAGTCTGGCAAACTGGGGTCACTTCACATGACTTGTTAGGTCGGTGCATACAGTGGTTAGCACTACTGCCTCACAGTGCCAGGGACCCGGGTTCGATTCCTGGTTTAGGTCACTGTCTGTGAGGAGTTTGCACATTCCCCCCCGTCTGTCTGTCTGTCTGCATGGGTTGCCTCTGTTTGCTCTGATTTCCTCCCATAGTCCGAAAGACATGCTGATTAGGCGTTTTGGCCATGCTAAACTGGCCCTCAGTGTACCTGAGCAGGCGCTGGAGTGTGGAGACTAGGGATTTTCACAGTAACTTCATTGCAGTGTTAATGTAAGCCTATTTGTGACACTAATAAATAAAATAGATGCGAGGGTAAAACCCTCATTACCCCTCTGACAGCAGAATCAGAAGCACAACGTAACTACAGCTCTACATTGGTATCAATGAGAACCTGTTCTATTATCCAAAATTAGTTTTGAAAAAAACACTTTAAAACCCTAAGGAATTTCCCCATTCAAATGAGACTGAGCTCCTTAAATAGATAGCAAATAACAAAAGTTGATCTTTTTGATGTTACATTTTGCAGAATCCACAGAGAATTTCTTTCCTCCCGTTCAGATTTGATTTGATTCACTGAGGACCAGCTTAATAACCTTTCCATGAATACATTTTCCTTCGGAATTTCTGATTTGAACACTGATATGCGATTTGTTTGAATTGCTTTCTTTATAAATGCAACTATTGTTCTTGACCTTTTCTCTTTAATGCAATCACTCTGATGCCGCAGTGTAAATGCTGAAGGCGTCCTCATTTAGAGGCAGAGGACGATTTCGTCTGGCACAATCTTGATAGATTAAAGAAGCCTCACGATAGATTGGAAGATAAAAATAGGTTACAACAGGTTACAATACTGTTAAAGATATTTGACAGATGTGGCTTGTCCTGCAATTATTCCAAAGTCTCAGTTCTGGTGATACACATATATATTTTCGTAAGTGCAGCTCCATTCAGAAAGCACTCACAAGTCAGGAACTTAAGGTTTAAGTACAGGTTGCGCAGTGCCAGCGGCGGAGGGGTAGATATTATCAATCTGACTCTGCGACTTTAAAGCTGTACAGAAGGATATGGAACATTTGCATCAGGGTGCCAGTAGGTAAGCTATAAAATTCCCATCGTTTGACGTGTGCAGCTCTGGCCCCCATCTCAATGGGGTGCAAATTCTAAAGCAGGCAATGCACCTGGAAACAACATCGAGGCATCGAAACCTGATCGCTTTCAACAATCAAATATCATTTTCCTAAATTTCACTGGATTCTTGCCTGAATCTGGTCACATCTGCTGCCGGCTAGCAAGAGGGGCAACAGGAATTTGTACAGCAGGAGTAACTTACTTTCTTTCTTTCTTTCACTCTCTTTCACAATGTTGTAATACATGTTAAAATGGCCACCATGCTTTCATTAAAGTTTATTGATTAGTGTCACAAGTCAGCTTACATTAAAACTGCACAAAGACTCCGCATTGACAGTGACCCAAGCCGGGAATCGAACCTGGGTCCTTGGCGCTGTGAGGCAGCAGTACTAACCACTGTGCCACCTTGCCAGCCATTTCCCTTCAGTCTGCCATGACAGGTTTTGGGGTGACAGGAAATGAGTCATTTACTGCAGAATTCCCAACATGCCAACTGGTCCAGTTGGGTTTCGAATCAAAGGTGATCTCCCTCCCGGATGTTGATAATGGAGGCATTTCAGTGATGGCAATGTCTGTTGCATGTCAAAGGGAAATGGCTAGATTCACCCCATTGGACACAGTCAATGCATGGTGTGAATATTATTTGCCATGCATCATCTCAAGCCGAAATGTCGCCCAGGGATCTTGCTTCACAGCACAGTACATGACAGCACACTGTCATATGCTGCGCTGTTGGAGAACTGCAATAAATACTGGACTTTTCTACCTTAATGTATGCTATTACACTGAAGATTTACTGGGATGCTACCGGGACTTGATGGATTGAATTATAAAAGGAGAGACTGGATAGACTGGGACTTTTGTCTCTGGAGTGTAGGAGGCTGAGGGATGATCTTATAGAGGTATATAAAATAATGAGGGGCACAGATTAGCTAAATAGTCAATATCTTTTCCCAAAGATTGGTGGGGGGGGTGGTGCGGTGATGGTGGTGGTGGTCTCAAACTAGAGGGCATAGGTTTAAGGTGAGAGTGGAGAGATACAGCATTGTCCAGAGGGGCAATTTTTTCACACAGAGTGTGGTGAGTGCCTGAAACAAGCTGCCAGAGGTAGTAGTAGATGCGGGTACAATTTTGTCTTTTAAAAGCATTTAGATAGTTACCTGGGTACGATGGGTCTACAGGGATATGGGGCCAAATGTGGGCAATTGGGATTAGCTTAGGGGTTTGAAAAAAAGGGTGGCATGGACAAGTTGGGCTGAAGGGCCTGTTTCCATGCTGTAAACCTCTATAACTCTATAACACAGGCTGTTCAATCTGCCTAAGTAAGAAGTCTCACAACACCAGGTTAAAGTCCAACCAATTTATTTGATAGTAAACTCACAAGCTTTCGGGGTTTGCCCCTTCGTCAGGTGAATGGAGAGTTCTGGCCTCAGGCAGAGTGTATAACAGCACACACAGTTTACAGATTACGGATTAGAGTGCGAGTCTTTACAACTAACCTGCTATTCAAGTCTTGAAGACTTTTAAAGTCTTCAATCTGCCTAAGTTCAGCACTGCAAGAAAGACGTGGTGGGATTTTGACTGAGCAGTAACAGTAGAGCAGCAAGTGCTCAGGTGATGGAGAATGCTTCCTATTTCCCCCGGCTCTATCAGAAACTGTAAGAAAAAGAGCATAACATGGCCTCAGGAGCAAGATCGTATTAAGTTAACAACCTGTACTTCAACCTGTTCACCAGCTAACATGGGAAATCAGCCTCTACAAAAGAAAAACCTTATTCCCCATGATGTTTAGAATTACCTTCAAGGAAATAACTTTAATATTATGGAAATAAATGTTATATGGTATATAACAATAGACATATTTATTTGTATGTTGAGAGAATATATATTTTTCTTTTCTCAAGAGTCATTGCATACTGTCGTATACTGTGCTCTTGGAGAACTGCAATAAATACTGGACTTTTCTACCTTAATGTACGCTGTTAAATTGAAGGTTACCATTTATTTATATCCCCTACACCTCTTTATACCTGCTAAAAGCCACACACGCATTACTTAAATTTTAGTGGGAATAATTCACACTGAGTAAATAAAATGCCGTGAGTAAATAGTCATTTGTATTCACCTTACGAACATTGCATTATGTGTACACAATGTTAGCCAGATAATTATGCATCGTTCAACATGCTGGACTTGTACTGTTGGCGATGGGTCCTGAGCGTTATCATGTGACATTGTCGGAAGCAAGTGTCAAAGTAGTCATCAGAGGGAAGAGCTCAATGTGCTTGTTGTACAAATTTATTTATTCTGCATGACTAGATTTTTGCAGGATATAATGGTACTTGAGAAAAAATAAGCCAAGCATGTAATGTGCTCTTTCTGTGCTGTGTGCTTTGCTATGTTAACAAGTAGTTCGGTTACTGCTGCAGGTCAGAATCTCTAGAGACACAAAACCAGACGTTCTGCGAGAAAGCAGTCGAAGGGAGCATGTTAGGCAGTGTGCTGAAGTTATGAAACTGCCAAGTTACAATGTGGCACTGCGCCAGCTAAGATTCTTAAAGGGGACAAAGTTTGCCAGTCTAGGCACTGGCTGGTTTAACTAGACAACAACAAAACATCCCATGGCACAGATGTGCAGCAGAGTGAATTTCCAGCCAACACCTCCAAACCTGTCATCATCCTGTCTCAAATCCCAGGAATGGGAACAAATTGGGACCAGATACCCATTAGGACAGCAACAGTAAGACCTACCAGAGCCTGCCCAACAGAAGCTCTGAGTGGCTGCTTGCCATTGGAAGAGGAGCAGCCAGAAGCCTGGACAGACTGAAGACAACGTGTGAATTTTCCTCTTCTCCAATGATCCAATGCTCACAGAGGCCTGAGCCTCATCTATAGGCCCTGAATATGGAATCAGATGGGTGTAGAATTTTGCACTGCTGGCTGGCGTTCCAGTTCCGTTGCATCATCCCACCCTGGCACCATTTTCCAAAAAGTGGGATTGGGATGGGGTGGGGCAGTGGAGCAGTGGCTGGGCTACCCACCCTACAAGCGGCAGGTAGCCAGTTAAGCCTGTTTAAAGAGTTTTTCTCAGCAACAACTGGAATTCCCCAGTCTGCCCCCAGCACCTGGAAGCATTGGGAAACAGAATACCTGTCCGAAGGCAGCGTTCTCGTGACAAGCCAGGATGAGGCCAAAACTCCAGGTAGGCTTTGAGGCCTACTACCTGCCAGGTTTCAGCTGCAGCTCCAGGCCATAAATGATGGTTCCATTACTGGTACTATTTTTATTTAAAACTTTAACATAAAGAAGTGGAGCAGGTGTGGACAACATGAACAGTGGCTAGGGTTTTCTGGCCCCATCCCAACAACAGGATCTTCTGGTCCTACTGAAGGCAACTCCTCTGACGTGAGTTCTCCAACAGCCTGACCAGCGAGCGATGCAAACAGCCACTGACTTCGGCGGAACTGGAAGATCCTACCAGTGACCAACAGCAAGTCACTGCCGGAAAATCTGGCCAATGTGTCCACACCATTGTTCGGCCTGGTCATAGCTGAGGTGCAGAGAATGCACCTCCCCCTCTCTTACATACCCGAAAAGGCAGCCTGCAGTTTCTGGAAAGGTGGATGGCACGATGGCACAGTAGTTAGCACTGCTGTCTCACAGTGCCAGGGACCCGGGTTCAATTCCGACTTTGGATCACTGTGTGTGTGGAGTTTGCACATTCTCCCCGTGACTGGGTGAGTTTCCTCTGGATGCTCCGGTTTCCTTCCACAGTCCAAAGATGTGCAGATTAAGTGGATTGGTCATGCTAAATTGCCCTTTAGCGTCAAAAGATGCATCGATTAGGAGCATTGGCAGGGTGCGGTGTTATGGGGATGGTTCTGAAAAAGATATTCTGTCAGAGAGTTAGTGCAGACTCGATGGGCCAAACGGCCCCCTTCTGCACTGAAGGGATTCTATGATGATTCGATGATGAACCTTCAGCCCATCTAGATAGTGAGTCTATCCTTGGCCATTCATTGACCAATTCTGGGAAACTCACAGCCAGGTGACTGTTTCCTAAGGGAGCGAGCTTCTGACCCCCGTCAGACGGTGACCTTGAGGTCCTGAAGCCCGAAGAGAAAATCCTGCCCCTAGAATTGACCACCATTCATCACCTGAGTGATGAGGCCCACATTCAGCCCAGAATAATCTGAGCAGCTGTTAACGACTGATCAAATCCAAAGAATACCTGGTGGATTTCTTGTGGTGGCCTGGAACACTTCCCGGACACATTCCGAAATTACTTTTAGGCTGAGGTCGGGGCAGCGGAGGTGTCACATTCTTCATCTGAATTTGTTGTCTGTGACCAGAGTTTGAAGTCCTGAAAATTCACAGTTCTTCTCAATTTCGAAAGACTCCACCTTTTCTGCATCAGAACTTCTCCCCACTTTTCAAAAAAGAAAGCAGAATTTCTGGTTTGCAATATTTCTACACGATATTTGAAATCTTGGTAAAAACATATGCTTCTTGTAAGGGCAGCATTCCTATTCCCATAGAAACTAGAATCAAACAGAAGAAAGCCATTTGATCTACTGGGCTTATTCCAACTCTCTAAAGAGGACTTATTACTTAGTCCTATTCCCCTGCCCTTTCCCCAAGGCCTGTTCAATTATTCTTCCTCAAATACCTCTGAATTTTCCCTTTTAAAAGCTATTATGGATTCAGCTTCTGTCAAAAATAAATTCTCCTACCTCTATCTTCATCTTTCTGCGGTGAACCTCAATACAAATCCCTTGATTACCAACTCAGCCATGTTTTCCTTCGTCTTATGAAAAAAAATCTCGTAATTCTGAACAAATTTATTAAACTTACTCCGAACTTTGTGTCCTTACAGTCGCCTCATTCCTTCTCATTTCTCTTCAGAACTACCCCCTCATCCTGGGGATCAATTTTTAATCGTCTTACTCACATAAAGCTGCCAAAAGCGGGCACAATATTGCAGCAATCTAATGATTCTTAAGAACATAACATCACTCAATAAGATCACGGCCGATCAGCACACCAACTGTACATTCCCACCCGATCCCCATGTCACTTGATTACCTTAGTCTACAAACATCCATCAATCTCACTCTTGAATATACTCAGAGTGGGAGCGTCCACAGCTCTCTGAGGATAGAGTGTTCCGAGATTCACAATCCTTTGAAAAAGGAAGATATTTCTTCCCATGTCAGTCCAAAATGGCTGACTGCTTATCCCAATACCATGGCATGAATTTTCACAAGTACAGTGACCATTTTTGCATGGGGAAGAATGAGTTTGGGTTGGATTCACGCCTGTGTTTTTAGCAGAGGTGGCTGCCTACATAAGTCAGTAGCTGCCTCCAGTCAAGTCTGATCTTGGTGAATTAGGATTGTGAAACATGATGTGTGTGGATTTGACCTGGTAGAAGCTGCTCTGAACTTTGTGGATTTGTTTAGATTGCTGGGGTATCCTTTTGGAGAGGTGCCAGGACCCCTTTGGCAATTGCTCAAAACTTGCATTAAGAGCCACATACGTGGCAAATGGGTTCCCAGGTGACTGGCAGAACACTACGCTCAAGAAGGGGGCACTGCATTTTGTGCCAAGGAAAAGACATGATGGCACCCTTGCACATAAGCATGGTGGAAGCAAGTCTATGTGAGGAGATGGAGACCAGAGGGAAGGCATTAGATCAAGAGCTGGAGGCAGAACCATGTGTCCTAGGAATGAGGAGGAGGAGAGGGAGGGCAACCAGGTACTACTGTGTAGAAATGGCGTACTGACCTCAGGTGGTCATGCCTCAATATGATGGAGAGAAGACTGAGGTTAACCTGTGAAGTGCTCATGTACATATGGCACATGGTCCAGCAACATCTCGAGCCACATATATTGACCTATATGCCCCACCAGTGGCTTTAAATGTATCTGCGGAGCTCAATTTTCACATTTCAGGAATTTTTCAAGGCTCAGCAGGAGATCTGTCTGTTATATCCTAGTCAGCAGCACTCAGTAGTATTAAGGCAGTAACAGTTGTCCTGCTTGATGCATGGGGGAGCACGTACATTTCCCTGTGGATTTTGGCATTTAAGACGCAGAAAGCCGTGATGTTTGCTCAATTAGCAGGCCTCTCTCAACTGCAGGATATAATTGGTTGCATCTATGTTGCCATAAAGGCTCCAGTTCAATATTCTGACACCTTCGTCAACCAGAGGACCTGTCACTCACTCAATGTCCAGGCTGCTCCTTCCAGGACCTCACCGTGGACTTCCTAACTCACAAATGGGCCGTTTGGAAGACTTGTTCTATACGCTCAAGTTGCCCAATCTATGCATTTGACACAACTTACAGCATCACTTGTTTCTGACTACAGCCCACCACGCCCCAGGCAAAAACCCAACATTCAGGGCCACTTTTCTGTATGGAGCAGGGAATGTTCCCAACTCTGTGAACCCAACACAAGAATGAGGATTCAGGCTTCAGACTCTTCAGCTGGGGGAGCCATTTCTCATCATCTGTGTCAAGTCCACTAAGAATTTTCTACATTGCTAAGAGATTACCTCTTAGTCTTCTAAACATGAGGACACACATCCATTTATTTTTGTACTTCACGCCTGCATTGGAAATCCATGTCTTGTCTATTTTTGCAGCTTCATCAGCTTGGTTGCTCACTCCCATATATTTGTGCCTTTGAATTCTTTAGATTTCACAATGCCTGGCCTACTGGTGTGACCAGTCCCTTGTTGAGTTCCAGGCTGTGAGATCCTGAAAGAACTCAGTGTTGGTGGTTGTGGGCAGGAAGTTGTGAGTGTGCAATATGTGCTCATGGTGTGGAGGTATTTTTATATCTACAAGCTTAAAACAGCTTCGAATGCAACAAAGACATGACCTTATGATGACATTATTAAACTTACGCATAAAATAGCTTTTCAACCTCTGCAAACATATCACAGAATTGAATCCCTACAGTGCAAAAGGCAGCCATTTGGCTTATCAAGCCTGCACCGGCAACAATCCCACCCAGGCCATAACCTCATGGATTTATCCTGCAAACTCCCCTGATGCGAAAGGGTAATTTAGCATGGCCAATCAACCTAACCCACACATTGGTCAGACTGTGGGAGGAAACCTGAGCACCCGGAGGAAACCCACACAGACACAGGACGAATGTGCAAACTCCAACATAGTCACCCAAGGCTACAACTGAAGCCAGGTCCCCGGTGCTGTGAAGCAGCAGCGCTAACAACTGTGTCACCATTCCACCCGTGTCAGTACCGTGTTAACTTTCGTGATCATTTAACTTGAACTTGCCCTTGGGTCCCATTGGTCCTTACTCTGACCACGTGGGACCATGTCAAAGGCCTTGATAAAAAGCCACATCAACTACATCAAACAGGCTACCCTCATTGACCTTCCAAGTAATCTCCTCAAAAAATTCAATTCGATTGACCGGGCACAACCTTCCCTTAACAAATCTTTGCCAACTGCCCTCGATTAATCTGAGGTTAGATTCAGTAGTTTATAATTACTCGGTCTGTCCCTTCCTCCCTCTCTGGACGACACTGCAGGCTGGGGATCCCAGCTGAAGAATTTAAGTGCGATCGAAAGGTTAGAGGGCTGAGCTTCCTCCACTTTGCCCCTGGGAGCACGAGCAATAATTAAAACATCAACACTTCGATTGCCTGCTTGGCTGTTTAAGAAACCTGGGATACAAGTTTCCTGGCCAGGCGTATCTGAACCGTGTCGGTGATTCGAGGACATTTTCCACAAAGTGGCTGCCTCTGATGTTTCAGGTTCGAAGCCTGCGGGAAAGCAAAATGGTTCGGCATTTGTCAGCGAGCATCTCAGAGCCACTGTTGCTATTGTTTGCCTGTCAGCCTGACACAGCACCCTCTTTTACAGAGTGAGTGCTCACCCACGGAGCACAGTCAGATCTGCAGATGGTCTCATATATTAGGAAGAGTACTATCCACTGCAGCGGCCTTCCCACTGATAAGCATCTGCTTGCTTTGTGGGAGCCTGCCAGCTGTTTCTGCATCAAGTGAGTAGCCACTTCAAATAAAAGTGTTAATAAACAGAGTTTTATTTCATACTCATTTGTGGGATATAGGCATCACTGGATGGCCAGCATTTATTGCGCATCCCCAGTTGCCCCTGGAGGGCAGTTGAGAGTCAACCACATTGCTGTTGATCTGGACTCACACATTGGCCGGATCAGGTAAGGACACAAGTCATTTGAGATTCCGATTTTACTGTCGACAACCGCTTAAAAAAAATCACCAAACATGAACTTGTTCCAGAAGAATTCAAGGTAGCTGCAACATTACACTTACAGAAAAATGCAAGACCACTCATTGATCCACCATGTGACTCCAACATACATTTGCAAGACAAATTGAAAATCACAGCAGACATGATGGAGAAAGACATAGTCACGGTGGCACAGTGCTTATGTTTGCACTGCTTCCCCATAGTGCCAAGGAGCATTGTTCAATTCTGGCCCTGGGTGACTGTCTGTGTGGATTTGCATGTTCCCCCCGTTTCTGTATGGGTTTCCTCTGGGTGCTCCGGTTTCCAAACAGTTCAAAGATATGCAGTTTAGGTGGAATGGTCATGTTAAGTGTGCAGGGTTATGGAGATGGGGTGGGTGGCAGGGGGTAGGGGGTTGGAGAGGTTGGCTAAAGTAACATGCTCTTTTGGAGAGTCAGTGCAGACTCAATAGGCCGAATGGCCTCCTTCTGCACTGTAGGGATTCGATTAGAAAAGTATAAGAACACACAGGCTGGTGCAGCTTTATTGCGTGTCATAAAAGAGACAGGATGATTGAGAGTACACCTCGATCCAAATATTTAAACGCAACTTTGAAACATTGTCCTGACAAAATACCCACAATGGAAGAATTAAATACAAGTTTTGCAGGCGCACAATTCTTCTCAAAGCTTGATGCCAAGCATGGTTATTATTCATACATCTCATAGAGAAGTCCCAAGAGCTTACTACATCTTGTACCCCATTCAGACAATACTGTTTTATTACTTCCTATCGGGCTATCTGCTGGCTGGGATCTCTCTCAAGTTCACATGGGCCTCGCTATGTGCACTGTGTTCGGGTATATCTGCATCACTGATGACACTGCTGTTATTGGTAGAAAAAAGCAGAAAGCCGACCGTAGCTTTAGCAAGGCCTTTGACAAGGTACCACATGGTAGGTTGTTGCATAAGATTAAATCTCATGGGGATCCAGGGAGAGGTAGCCAAATGGATACAAAACTGGCTTGATGACAGAAGACGGAGGGTGGTTGTAGAGGGTTGTTTTTCAAACTGGAGGCCTGTGACCAGCAGTGTGCCTCAGAGATCAGTGCTGGGTCCACTGTTATTAGTCATTTATATTAATGATTTGGATGAGAATATAGGGGGCATGGTTAGTAAGTTAGCAGATGACATCATGATTGGTAGCAGAGTGGACAGTGAAGAAGGTTATCTAGGATTGCAACAGGATCTTGATCAATTGGGGCAATGGGCTGATGAATGGCAGATGGAGCTTAATTTAGACAAATGCGAGGTAATGCATTTTAGTCGATCAAACCAGGGCAGGACTTACTCAGTTAACTGTTGGGAGCTGGGGAGAATTATAGGACAAAGAGATCTAGGGGTACAGGTTCAGAGTCCCTTGAAAGTGGAGTCTTGGGTGGACAGAGTCATGAAGGAGGCATTCAGCATGCTTGGTTTCATTGGTTAGAATATTGAACACAGGAGTTGGGACATCTTGTTGAAGTTTTAAGGTCACACTTGGAATACTTTGTACAGTTCTGGTCACCCTACATAAGAAAGGATATTAATAAACTAGAAAGAGTGCAGAAAAGATTTACTAGAATGCTACCGTGACTTGATGGTTTGACTTATAAGGAGAGGTTGGATAGGCTAGGCCTTTTTCCTCTGGAGCATAGAAGGCTGAGGGTTGATCTTATGGAAGTCTATAAAATAATGAGGGGTACAGATCGGCTAGATAATCAGTATCTTTTCCTAAAGGTAAGGGAGTCTAAAACTAGAGGACATAGGATTAAGGGCAGAGGGGAGAGATACAAAAGGTCCAGATGGGCAATTTTTTTCACAGAGAGGGTGTGTCTGGAACAAGCTGCCAGAGGTAGAGTTAGAGGCACGTATAATTTCGTCTTTTAAAAAGCATTTAGACAATTACATGGGTAAGATGGGTATAGAGGGATTTGGGCCACACGCGGGCAATTGGGACTAGCTTAAGAGTTGAAAAAAGGGACAACATAAACAAGTTGGGCCAAAGGGCCTGTTTCCATGCTGTAGATCTCTATGACTATGGCTCTAATTTGCCACACGTGAGGCAAATGGTATGCAATGAAAAACTGGTGTTTAACAGTTCGAAGTGGGCCATCAACATGTAGCAGCTCAATTTCTTCAGTTCTATTTATTCCACTCATAGTATATGCCCCCATCCAAGTAAAACAGAAGCTATTAAAGCCCTGTCAACATCTCAAGATAAAGACTATTTCAAAGATGACTCACTCTCTTTAATTTCCTGTCTCCATACATTCCCAATTTCATTCAAAAGTCCTCCCCACTGAGGAAATTGTTGAGAAAGGGTTTGCCCTACATGTGGCACGAAGACCAGCAGTACCTCTGTGGAGCACTGAAATAGTCATTATGGGAAATTAGCATTGCAATTTGATCATCCTTGGGAGATGACTATCCTGGAGACAAATCCCTCACAGATAGGTCTGGGAGCACGCATGCTATAACAAGATGAACTGATTGCAATAGTTTCAGACCTTTGCTTGTAATGCAATCTAACAACGTGAACACAAAACGTTAACTTTAATGTTTGGAATTACACATTTTCATCTCTTTGATAAAGGATTTGTGGTAGAGATCAACCACAAACCACTTGACCAGTGCACTACCATGATTCCAACATCACTTGATAAAGATTCAAGCGAATATGTCATTAGGTACAAGCCAGGTAACTTGATAGTCTCATTGGACACAATTAGTAGATTGTCTAACCCAGCAAAAACAGAGGATATATCCTGGCATCTACAAGTTGACCTCATTGACATCAAACTTGAAGATGTTCTCCAAATTGCTCTGGTACATTTTGTGCAATGCGAATTTCAGCAGCGACAAGAAGAAATGGCAAAGGATTCCACACTCCAGAAATTGTGGAAAACCATGATTGAATAATGGCCTGATTCAATTTAATGTGTCCACGAACACATGAGATAGTTTTGATCTTACACAGACGAGCTAGGCCATCATTTTTAAAGGCAGGCAGGTCATCATATAATGGCTTGATATTCTTCAACAACTTCATCATTCACACCTGGGCGCTGATCGAATGAGCAGACTCGCATGAGAGACAGTAATCCTCGACTAGAGAGTCTCCAATGATGCAGTGTCAAATTTGAAGTCTCTGAGGGAGGCTTGCAAAGGATCCTTGGAGAATTTCTTTTGGCTGCTGCAGTAGTGTGCTCCCTTCTGCAGTTCGCTGGAGAAAGCAATGTTTAGGGAGTCAGTTGTCAGGCATCCTGATGACGTGTCCAGGCCATCGGCACACTTTTTGTTGCAACATTGTGAGGATGCTGACCATGCCAGGTCTCCGAGGACGTCTGTGTCTGGGACTCTGTCTTCCCACTTGATGTTGAGGAGCTTGCAGAGACAGCAAAGATGGAAGCGATTGATTTTTTTTCGCACATCGCTGGCAGGCAGTCCAGGTCTCACTTGCGTAGAGTGGAGAGGACAAATGTGCAGTAAACCTTGAGCTTGGTTTTTCGACTCACCCCTCTATGCTCCCATATTGAGTCACAAGGTCTTCTGAACATAGCCCTGCTTCACTCTATTGGTGACAGGGAAGGGGTCATTGTCAGCAAGGACAGGGCCTGTATGCCATCATGAAATTGTCAAACTAACTAATCAAGATCATGAGCAACCCAAACTTGCTCATAACCTTCCAAAGCTCTTCACAGCTGACTGTGTCAAAGGCTTTGGTTAGGTTGATAAAGATGGTATACTGGTCAACATTTTGTTCTTGGCAATTCTCCTGCAGTTGGCAAGCAGCAAGCACCATGTGCATAGTTCCCTACTTTTCTGAAACCACGCTGGATCTCCGGACATAAACTTTGACAAGATGTAATGTGAGTCAGTTTAGAAGGATTCTGACAAGGATCTTCCCAGTAATAGACAGGAGAGATATTTCTCTGTGATTGTAACAGGACTGGTGATTGCCTTTGTATTTAGAGAGGTGAACAATGAAGGCGTCATTAAAATCTTGTGAAAGGACCCCTTGCTCCCAGGTGGATTGGAAAAGCTGAGTGAGCTTTGAGCAGCTGTGATCTACTATATTTATAGACCTCCACTGGAATTCGATTCATAATACTTCATAATAGCTCTACAGTTTTCACTGTCTCCAGGAGGGTGAGTGGAGTGCCTAGAGCAGGGTTGGTGTTGACCTGGGGCAGCCCATTTCCAGCTCCATCACTGATGTGGGATGTCTGTTGAGATATTATTGAGATGTTCAGCCTATCTCCTCAGGATCTGAGATTTCTCAGTGGGTAGTGTGGTCCCAGCAGCACTGAATAGCTGAGAGGAGTTGGCTGGCTGAGGTCCACAGACCACCTTGATAGATTCGTAGAAACGCTTCATGTCATTTTTGTCAGCATCGGCTTGTAGTGGAATATTGAGCACAGTACTTCTCATTATCCTAGACCTAATTGCTGAGCTGAATGAATGATTCATTTCCTGAAACCCTGATTCTCAAAGGTAGACAGACCAAGGAAAGTCAACATATTGCAACTCTATATCTGAAAGCGACACTATCACTGGCACAGCTCATACTTGACTGACCAGCAGATACCGATCTATCCACTCTTCCTCATTCTACTCTCTCAGAAACTGGAGAGTGATTTTTAAAACTAAAAGAGATTACCAACGTGTTCAATTAAGATGCAGGTACAGAATTGCCAAGTTGGGTCAATAAGTTTGTATTCAGGGTCCCACAGAAGATGTGTGGCAATCAGCCCAAGTTGACAAGGATTTATACAGAACCAAGGTCCTACGAAGTTATTGCACACAAATGTACAATGATAGGATGTAACCAAGGACCAATCTGATCTTTAATCACAATGCAGTCCTGTTACATATAGGACGAGATCTCAGTGCAACCAGGAACAACATCCAAGATGACAATCCCACAGATCTCTGTGAGCAATTAAAGAAACCTCCAGACCATATTAACCATTCCAAGATCTGGGCGTAGCATCAGATTACTTCTATGTATTAGAGACTCAGAGATTCACCACTCCTATACACTTCTGTAATGGTAACTAAATATATTGTGAATAGTTATACTTCATTGGAAAGGGGGAAACTTCAGTGAAACCCTGATTTTACACGCCCCAATTCAGGTCAAATTCGAATACAACACGATGAATCATTGGACCCTTTTTTTTGCTCTTGAACTGAAAAGTTTTTGGTTACTACAATCTATTTCTAAAGTGAAAATAATCTGCCTTAGAAAGAAATTGTGGACAGAAAACACTTGCTTCCCCCCCTTGCTGAGTTCAGATAAAAGGGGCTCTCACTTAGAGAAAAAACTACATTAGATTGTTGTTTAGAAGAGGAAGTACTTCACACTTAATGGACCATGGAAGCGTTTGTGTAAATAAACATCGCCACTGCATGTTTTAAACGAGCCTAGACGTGCCAATCAACAGGTCTGTAAAAGTTAATGAAGCGCGTAGTGATTGTATAAACAAACAGAGCTCTGACGGACGCCAAGATCGTCCATAACGTAACTATAGCACCCCGATATAGCGCAAACCTGCTTTTCTCGCAATAACATTTTATACACCCCAACCATCGCGTTCTAACAGGTCTGCACTGTATCTTTAAAAATAGAGGGGGAATATTGTACTGTGCCTTTAAGGGATAGCAGCATGGCATCACTTTAAGGGAGGTGTGTCATGTGATCCAGCCTCTGCTACATTGCAGCAGATGACAGACACATAGCACTGCAGCTCTAACATCCTTAAGCTTTCTATCCATGTGTATTTCTTCACATGTCACCTAGGAGTAATGAATGAACCCATTGAGTATTAGCACAATCCCTTCTGAGCAATTGGAATCTTTATATCATTATAAAAACACAACATTTCTTTGTTATCAAGAGAAAATGATGAACAGGAAAAGAGCCTGTAACCTATCCCATATAGCCATGATTACATAAAGCCGTAATGTGCTGTCAAAATAACAGTGAGGCTAATAGCACTCATCACAAATGGTGCAGCAACCTTCCAGACAGATGGACAGTTAAACTTGGATATCCACAAGCTGCTGTTACTTGTAAAAACAATAAAGATATTCAGAAGACCTTTTAACTCATGGATGCAAAGGACAAATTTCTGCCATGCCTCTATACAGGGACAACCAAGCAGAGAGTATCAGAAACATTGAATGTATTCAAGAGATGGCTTGATATAGCACTTGGGGTGAATGGGAACAAAGCTTCTGGGGAGAAAGCAGAACTATTGAGTTGGATGATCAGCCATGACCATGATGAATGGTGGAGCAGGCTCAAAGGGCCAAATGGCCTCCTTCTGCTCCTATCTTCTATGTTTTTACGTGTTTCTAACCTGAACTGATGCACATTTTCAACTTCAGGTCATTGCCTCTTCTCAATGTTTTTGAGGTCCTGACAACGGGCAGGAAAACGCAGCCTCTGCTTTCGGCAGTATCCGAAAACAACTGCTCACAAGTGCCGAGGATCTGATAAAGGACCTAAAGATGGGCGGCATGGTGGCACACTAAGTAGCAGTGCTGCCTCACAGTACCAGGTGCCTGGATTTGATTCCAACCTTGGGTGACTGTCTGTGGGGAATTACATGTTTTCCCCATGAGTTTCCTCTGGATGCTCCCGTTTCCTCCCACAGTCCAAAGATGTGCAGGTTAGTTGGATTGAACATGCTAAAATTGCCCCTTAGTGTCCCAAGATGTTTAGGCTCAATGAATTAACCATGGGAAATGTGTGGGATTAGAGGATAAGGTGAGGAAGAGGGCCTCTCTGTCGAAGAGTCGGTGCAGATTTGATGGGCCGAACGGTCTCTTCTGCGCTATAGGGATTCTATGATCCTATAGATACCGATACTTTTCCAGTTCCCCCTATGGCCTTGATGTTTGCCCCTCTCAGCTCTCCCAATCTGAGGGAATCATTTGCAAGGCCCTCCACAAACCTAGAGCAATCCTCTGCGGCTCCCGGCTCGAATCCTATCATGGTAGATGGTAAACCGTCCTGTGGCAGGCGTGGGTGAACTAATTATCGTATGACCGCGAAGGGTAAATAAAGAGAAACTGTTTCCCATGGTTGAAGGGTTGGTAAATATGTAGCGTTAAAATCCTTGACAAAAGAACCAGAGGTGACATAGAGAATTTGATAATAATAAAGCAGGTGGTTAGGATTTGGAAATGCGCTGTCTGATAGAATGGTAGAATCATAGAAAAACTACAGCACAAACAGGCCCTTTGGCCCACAAGTTGCGCTGATCTTGTCTCTACCTACTAGTCTTACCTCTTACCCTCAATCCCATTAAGTCCCATGTACTCATCCAGAAGTCTTTTAAAAGACCCTAACAAATTTGCCTCCACCACCACCGATGGCAGCCAATTCCACTCACCCACCACCCTCGGAGTGAAAAACTTACCCCTGACATCTCCTCAGTACCTACTCCCCAGCACCTTAAACCTGTGTCCTCTTGTGGCAGCCATTTCAGCCCTAGGAACAAGGCTCTAGGAGACCGCCTACCTGATCAATACCTCTCATCATCTTACACACCTCTATCAGGTCCCCTCTCATCCTTCGTCTCTCTAAGGAGAAAAGATCGAACTCTCTCAACCTAATAAAGTGGTGGATAGAAATTCTATAGGAATCTTTAAAAGGGAATTGGATGGATAATTGAAGAGGAAAAAAAATCAGGGTTATTATAGAACTGCAGGAATGGGACTAATTGGATTGCTTTTGAAACAGCCAGCACAGACTCAATGGACCAAATGGCCTCCTTCTCTGCTATACTATCCTTTGGTCCTATTATTCCATGAAGATTGGAAAGGAATGTAAATGAACCAGGGTTTTCAGGCTTTAGATTGCTGAGCTGTGAAGGTAGAATGAAAAAGTTGCAGTTATAATCTCAGAGATTATCAAGAGATGGGATTCACATTTTAAAAGCAACGAGGCAAGTCAGTCAGCAGGATAAAGAATGGATTTTGTGCAAAAAGAAATGCAAGGTTATGACTATGAGCTGCAAGAAACCACAATGCTGATGAGGTAGTGTGTGAGGTAATATGACAGGACAATAGTTTGTGAAATTTCTGGTTTGAGACTGCTCTTTCCAGTTGTGGGTTCATAATGCTGCGTTAGAAAAGCTCAAAGCTACCTTCCTGACAACTGAAATGCTTCTTGGTCTCACTCTGATCTGAGAATTTATTTACTACATTTCCAGCTTGCACTTCTTCCCCACCTTTTCACTTCTCTCTTGCATTATCCAGTCAATTACAGAGCAGCACGGTGGCACAGTGGTTAGCACAGCTGCTTGACAGTGCCAGGGACCTGGGTTTGATTCCCAGCTTGTGTCACTGTCTGTGTGGAGTTTGCACATTCTCCCTGTGTCTGTGTGGGTTTCCTCCGGGTGCTCTGGTTTCCTCTCACTTCTGGAAGATGTGTTGGTTAGGTGCATTGACCCAAACAGGTGCTGGAGTGTGGCAATTCAGGGAATTTCACAGTAACTTCATTGCAGTATTAATGTAAGTCTTACTTGTGACTAATAAATAAACTTTAAAAATGTTATTGGCAATGGGAGTTACAATGATATCGATTACAAGCCTTGATGTGTTGCACTGGTTCAGCAGATTTTGGGGTGAATTTCAAAGAAAAGCCAGCACTACCTGTGTGAAGCCCTTTCCAGGATGTTCATTTATCTTCTCCCATACAAGTATTCAGAGTGCAAACATTTGTGTGTGAGACATCAATTTTGGTGCCTTATGTAGTATAATACATTGGCTGCTCAAAGTGTGATCTCCTCTACAATGGACACAGATCAGGTGTACACTCAAAAAACCCCATTCTGTCCGCCCATGCGGCTTTTCACCATCTGGGCTTTTTGCCACCTGACCTCTGTCGTTCTCACCTTCTCAACATGGAATTCAGGGATTGTTCTAAAAAGAAGTTGAAAGCCACCATTCCGGTTAACAAATCTTCCCTGGACCAGTGCACATTTGAGCCACTCCACTCTCCACAACTCCAACGGCCCTGTTTTGATAATGTCACTGAGGGACAACCTTCTACAAATTGCCTTTCATGAATCTCCATGAGTTGTTAATCTACACAGCAATCTTCTTTGCTGCTGAATTTCATATCTTGTGTTATACCAATCTTCACTGATGATTTATATTTATGTCAATGCACAATTCTATTACACACCTACTCCTGTATTCTCAATTTCCTGTATTATTCTTTTTGTGGTTAAGTAATAAAATTTCTTTATAAATCCCAATACCTAATCTGTGGCCTGTCACCTCGCATTTATGATCGCCAACAAAAATGTGCATTAATGCGTATTCTTGTGACAGTTCGAAAAGCTCGCACATTGATTGCATCCAAAACTGCTGTGTCTGTAATCCCCAACCCATCCATACTCAACTTGATTCACTGAGCAGGAACCTAGTTAGGAGATTACAGTCTAAAACCTTCCACCCTAATATTCTTTCTTTGGAGGTGGAGGGGAAGGGATGGGTGCACCAGGCCAATTAGGTCATATCTGGATTGTGCCCACGGAAACAGCTGCCACAGAATGATTCCATACCTGGGGAATATCAGCCCTTTTTGCTTCTGTGAAAACATGATTCTACTTGTTTCAAATGTGTAGACAAGTGAAAAGGGAACAGTTGAACTTAGTGCCTCTCACACTTCTTAAAATTCAATCACAGGATGTGGGGACGCTGGTTCGAATGCCACCATGACAGCTGGTGGAATTTGAATTCAATAAAATATCTGGAATTAAGAATCTATGATGACCGTTGTCAATTGTCGGAGAAACCCATCTGGTTCACTCATATCCTCTAGGGAAGGAAATCTATCGTCCTTACCAGGTCTGGCCTATATGCGACTCCAGAGCCACAGCAATGTGGTTGACTCTCAACTACCCGTGGGCAACTAAGGATGGGCAATAAATGTTGGCCAGTCAGCGACGCCCATGTCCCACATACGAATAATAAAAAAGAATTTAAGAAATGGCATTGTTGACAAGCCTTGCATTTACAGCCCACCCTGGTACAACTGAACTATTTGCAAGACCATTTCAGAGGATAGTTATGAGTGCGTGGGTCTGGAGTCACACCTGGGACTACTGGGCAAGTGTAACACATTTCCTCCCCTGAAGGATAGGAGTACGCTCAATGGATTTTTATGATAATTTGATAGTTTCCTGGTTATTGTTACTAAACCTTGTTGTGTTAACTAGCTAAATTTGAATTTCACAGCCATCATGGTGGGATTGAGCTCATATTTCTCGATCATTAGTCAGGCCTCTGGATTGCTAGCCTAGTAACATAGCTACTGTACTATAGCACTGCCAAGTCGCAAAGGTTCCCATCTCCACAACCTAGCTTGGGTAAAAATGTCTCAGATGTTATTCATCTAAATTCTGAATTTGGGGGTGTTAATGGTGCCACCTCACTCCCACCCCTCCATCAGAAATAGTGCAAAGTTGCTTCATCCGGATTCATAGTAAATCTTTTCAGAGATAAGCTTCTCTGCAGTCTCGAGAGAGATTTGGGTAGAGTGTACCATTAAACACGTCAGCCACCACCTTGGTTGTGGAAGGTCACAAGTGTTCATTGAATACACAGCCCTCAGACCTGTATCGGCTCCTTCAAAATCTACTTGTTCAGCAGCCCAATTATAGATGCAGTTTCATTTATCTCCACTGCACACTCCATCATAATCCCATAACGTCATACATGTCTGTATGTTGTATGTTGGGGTTTGGGGTGCAGATTGCCTCTTTAAGAGTGCGGATCATGGGACCCCTGGGCAATTAGCTCCTCCCAGTATGGATCCTGTTGGGCAGTCTTAGACCTGACTGTGAATGAGTGCACACCTCCAATAAACAGCTCCCAGTGTTGGAGTACTCAAGCCTATCTTGCGATTCTTTATATCCGTAGGGGCATTCATAACACATAACAAGTAGTGACTTGAAACCTTGGAAAAGACAAGCCATGTGACAAAACGTTTTGAGAACCACACTTCACAAACAGTAACTTTGGTGCAGAGAAGTTAGAATCTTGGCAAAGACCCGCCCTATTCCAGTTTTAGCTGATCAGATGTATTTTGTTATGCTTCTGCACGACTGAAGAATTTGAAATGCATAAATGGCATTATTGCTAACTCTAACCAGCCATCCCTATAAATTCCTTCTGTCTCAAACAATCCGTGCGCCAAGGGTAAGGATTGAAAGAACAAAACACAACAGATTTCTGTTTATTCAATCCACTCAGGGTGCTGATGTGTTTAATGGTACACTCTATCCAAATGTTAAAATCTCCCTCGAGACTGCAGAGGGGTTCATCTCTAAAAAGATTCACTATGAATCCAGATGAAGCAACAAATGAATTAACTTTTTATGCTGCACATTACTTCTGCCCTTACTTATTAGTGAGATCCAAACCTGCATCTTCTTTAACTCAGAATTCACTTAATCAAATCACTTACAACTGACTCCTAGTTATTCACCTAATTTTGAAATCATGTTTTAAGCAGACATTTAAAATATACCCTATCAGTTCGGTGATGTTGCTTTAGATTGTGAAGGATAATGGAGAAATGTTTAACTTGTTTCAGCTGGAAAGCCACTCAGTGCTCTGTGAGTGGTTTAATGTGGGGAATTAAATGGGCAGAGATGGCAACATTGCAGAGTCTTCAGAAAGGAGTATAAAACAAATTGCTTGCAAGGAACGTAGAGCATCTTGGCTGGAATTTCCTGCCCCCTTTTTGGGCGGTGAAGGGAGGATGTCAGAGCAAGTGCAGAACCTAGTGGGCATCTCAAAATGGCTTCTACGCCAGTAGGGTTTTCCCACTCGATTGATCCCACTCCCTGCCAATGACGAAATGGGAAGTCTGACTTTATTCAGGATCCCCACTTCCATCAACTTGAATATCCTTAGCAGGTCTTTACGTCTGCTTTTGATCTGATTATTGTCACATGTATTGGGATACACCGAAAAGTATTGTTTCTTGCGCGCTACACAGGCAAAGCATACTGTACGTAGAGAAAGAGACAGTGCAGGATGCAGTGTTACAATCATTACTCGGGTATAGAGAAAGGTCAACTCAATATATGGTAGGTCCATTCAAAAGTCTGATGACAGAGGGAAGAAGCTGTTCTTGAATTAATTGGTATGCGGTCTCAGACTTTTGTATCTTTTTCCCAAAGGAAGAAGGTGGAAGAGAGAATGTCTCTGGTGCGTGAGGTCCTTGATTATGCTAGCTGCTTTTCTGAGATAAAGCAGAGTAGACAGAGACATTGGATGGAAGGCTGGTTTGCATGACGGACTGGAATTTGATCACAACCTTTTGTAGTTTCTTGGACAGAACAGGGGTCAAACAAAGCTGCGATGCACAGTTCCCTTTAATAATGCCTGAGCACTCAAGGCATGCAAAGGCCAGCTCATCAAACCAATAGAAGCCCTGCTGGGATCACACCAGGATTAAGTCAATGTTGTTACTGTAACAGTCCATGTTCAAATGCAACACGATCTGGACAATATCCAAGCTTAGGCTAACAAGTGGCAAATAACAATCGTGCCACACAAATGCCAAACAATGAGCATCACCAATAAGAGACAATCTAACACTGCCCCTTGACATTCAATGGGGTTACCATCACTGAATCTCCCACTGTCAATATGCTTGGGGTTACCATTGACCAGAAACTCAACTGGACTCACCACATAAACACAGTGGCTACAAGAGCAGGTCTGAGGCTGGGAATACTGCAACGAGTAACTTACCTCTTGACTCCCCACGTCTGCCCAACATCTACAAGGCACATGTCAGGATTGTGATGGAATGTACCCCACTTGTTTGGATGAGTGCAGCTCCAAAAATACTCAAGAAACTTGACACCATTCAGGATAAAGCACCTGCTTGATTGGCACCCATCCACATACATCCAGTCCCTCCATCACTGGCCCTCAGTAGCAGCAGTGTGTACTATCTACAAGATGCACTGCAGCAATTCACTAAAGATCCTGAGATAGCACCTTCCAAACCCATGACCACTTCCATGTAGAAGGACAAGGGCAGAAGATACATGGGAACGCCACCACCTATAAGTTCCCCTGAAAGTCACTCAGCAGCCTGACTTGGAAAGTATCACCATTCCTTCACAATTGCTGTGTCAAAATCCTGGAATTCCTTCCCTAACGGCATTGTGGGTCAATCCACAGAACCTGGACTGCAAGAAGGCAGCTCACCACCACCTTCTCAAGGGCAACTAGGGATGAGCAATAAATGTTGGCCAGCTAGCAATGCCCATGTCCCACGAATGTATAAAAAAGACTGTTAGGCTGCATGTTAGGATCAGAATGACCCAAGATTGCATTGGGGGCCTTCAAACAAGTGTTAAGCCTCGATTTGGAAAATTAAAATGGCCTAAAATTTATTTCAACTGTGGGGCATGGGCATCTACTTTTTTTGCCTCCAGTAATATGGAGTGTGGGACATTACCAGCTCACAATGAGCACTGCCCTTCTACCCTTTTGGAGGCTTAGGAGGCCACTCAATGCCTGAGATATGTGTGCAATGAGGTCGAATTTCTAATCCTAAAGCTCCTCCATTTTTATTTTTCTGCTGATCCCATTGGAAAATGGGAGGTGGTGGCGCAGTGGTCTTGTCTCTGGACTGGTAATGCTCTGGAGACCCGAATTCGAATCCCACCATGGCAGATGGTAAAATTTGAATTCAATAAAAAAAAGCTGGAATTAAAAGTCGAATGATGACCATGAAACCATTGTCAATTAAAATCTCAATGTCCTTCAGGGAAGGAAATTCCACATCCTTACCTGGTCTGGCCTACATGTGACTCCAGACTCACTTAATGTTTTTTGATTTGATTTATTATCATCACATGTATTAGTATACAGTGAAAAATATTGGTTCTTGCATGCTATACAGACAAAGCATACCGTTCATAGGGAAAGAAAGGAAAGAGTGAAGAACATAGTGTTACAGTCATAGTTAAGTGTACAGAAAGATCAAATTTGTGCGAGGAAAGTTAATTCAAAAGTCTGACTGCAGCAGGGAAGAAGCTGTTCTTAAGTCAGTTGTGTGCGACCTCAGACATTTGTATCTTTCTCCCGATAGAAGAAGGTGGAAGAGAGAATGTCCAACATGTGGGGGGGTCTACTTTTCTGAGGCAGCAGGAAATGTAGACAGTGTCAATGGATGGGAGGCTGGTTGGTGCGATGAACTGGGCTTCATTCACGACCCTTTGTCATTTTTTGCTGTCTTGGGCAGAGCAGGAGCCCATACCAAGCTGTGATACAACCAGAAAGAATGCTTTCTAATGGTACAGATATGGTTGGTTTTTAAATGCCTTCTGAAAAGCTAAAGATAATTAGGGATGGGCACTAAATGTTGGCTCAGCTAGCGATGCTCACATCCCATAATTAATTTTCAAAATGGTAACTATGTTTGTTTGCAACCATGGAGGGATAATTCCTGGCTGTTATCATTAAAGCTGAAGGAGTGATACATTTAATTAAAAGAATATGGCACGATGCTTCCACTTGCAAATAAACTACAGTAAGCTTTGGAATAGATATCAACTGGTAGTGCAAAGGTACCTGAATGGTCCTTGTCAAGACATACTTACCACCAGAGCATGGGTGTCAGGGCGATGTTAGAAAGGAATCAATCCAGTTATGAAATGTTTACTCTCGTACACAGAAACCTGGGCCTTGTCATTATTTGTGCACCACCATGAGGCAGAGACATTCAGTTTGAAACACCATTTTTCATCATCTCTGTCGTAGCAACTTGCTCTCATTCTGCCCAAGGTTGACTGAACAGCAGATAGGATTTTTCAGTTACAATCGTTCCCGGGGCCATATTAATTATTCAATGCGAATGCAACAACATTTTCAAACACCACGCAATGGATCAAGTAACAGTGCCTGTGAGTCCTCGTGATACAGATAGAAATTATGTGTTAAAAGTTGATTTTCTCCCAATATCCAGCTCCAAGGTGCTGTTCAGAGCTGTAAACAATGGATTCTTACTTGTAACCGAGCCATGAAAATCAATGTAACATTTAAAAGCTGAATTTTCGTTCAATGTCTTTCCCACAAAAAAATTGTGTCAACTGAAGTTTCGAAACGTGAATGCCTTTCAGGAGTCAGAATCCAAGTACCTGAGGTTCCAATCCAATAGAAAGACATAAATTCTTAGGACAAAAGCACCCTGACAAACAGAAAATGGCTGAACTGAAGTTTAGAGTTAGTTATTTAACCCTTTGCTGCACACACAAGTGTGCAGAATACACTGGGATATCAGTGTCACTGGCAAGGCCAGTGTTTATTACCTTATGGCACTTGAGAATGTAGTGGTGAGCCACCTTGTGGAGCAATCCATTTGGTATTAATGTTCTCCTGGTGCTGCTGGGAGCATGTTCCAGGATTTTGACCATTTGTGGCACAGTGGTTAGCACTGCTTCCTCACAGCACCTGGGACCCAGGTTCGATTCCCAGATTGGGTCACTGTCTTTGGGGAGTTCGCACATTTTCCCCATGTCTGTGTGGGTTTCCTCCGGGGTGCTCCGGTTTCCTCCCACTGTCCAAAGATATGCGGGCAAGGTTGATAGGCCATGCTAAATCGCCTCTTAGTATCAGGTGGATTAGCATGGTAAATACATGGGGTATTGGGGATAGGGCATTTGTTGTCAATGCAGACTTGATGGGCCGAATGGCTTCCTTCTGCACTATCGGGATTCTATGGTGAAGGGAGCAAATATTAAAGCTGTGAAAGGGAGAGGAGAGGAAGCCAATCATGTGTATGTTGCTTTATCCTGGATGGCGCTGAGCTGCTCAAGTGACTGCAGTTATCCAGCTAAGCTCCAGACTTTGTTACAGCCTCAATCCAAATATTGGCAAAAGAGCTGAACTCCAGAGGTGAGGTAAAGGCAGTGGAGGGAAATAAACCTCCTAGGATTATGGAAATAGATCAGGGCAGTGGGACTGACTGGATTGCTCTATAGAGAGCTGGCATAGATTCGATAGGCCGAATGTCCTCCTCCTATGCTTTTTGACTATGACCATACAAACATACAGTACAGTACACTACAATACACTGCACACAAACATAGGGCAGCACGATGACACAATGGTTAGCACTGCTGCCTCACACTGCCAGGGACCTGGGTTCGATTCCCAGCTTGGGTCACTGTCTGTGTGGAGTTTGCACATTCTCCTCGTGTCTGCGTGGATTTCCTCCGGGTGCTCCGGTTTCCTCCCACAGTCTGAAAGACTGTTAGGTGTATTGGCCATGCTAAATTCTCCCTCCGTGCCCCCAAATAGAGTGAGACGATTATAGGATTTCCACAGTAACTTCATTGCAGTGTTAATGTAAACCTACTTGTGACACTAATAAATAATCCTTAAACCTTATATAAACCAGGCACAGAGGAATTTCCCAGAATGTCTTTTTTAACTAAGTTGGCCTGAGTTTTTAATCCATTTCATTAGCTTTTCCTGGGAGATCACGTGGTTTTGGATTAAGTAGAGAGTTTATATATGACTGTAACACTACATTTTGCACTCAATCCTTTCCTTCTTTATGAACAGTATGCTTGGTCTGTACAGCGTGAAAGAAGCAATACTTTTCACTGTATACTAATACGTGTGGCAATGATAAATCAAATTAAAAAAAAAGAAAATATTTTGTGACACTAGTATATTTTGAATGTCCTAATTGTGTGGGAAAAGTTTGAGCTGTCCGCATACAAACTATAAGCCATTTTACCTGACTGTCAATGTTCATATATGTACACACACATTCAACATACTTGAGGTATAACTGTGAATCCGGTATGTTGTTAGACATACAACCACTATTAAAAATTCACTTAACGTTTTATCAATATTTTTCTTAATTTTACAAAGTGCTGAGACATGAGATGCAAAAGAAACACAAAAAAATCAGAAACAAAAGAAGTAACTGTTAAAATGTGTTCATGTAAATTTGACTTGCGAGAAACATTTAAAATACACTGCACTGTTGCAACAAATCTGTGCTGACACCAAGCCAAATACATGGAAGGAAGGTGCCTCAAAATACCGTATAGAGTAACTAACACACACAAACCATGTAATACATTTGACATACTTCAACTGCATTGGTGGATGGAATTGTAGCCAGGATATATTGCTCTTAGAAAAGGAACTAAGTTAGCTTGGAGTCAGCCAGAATGATACAAGCATCAAATTCCAATATCCTCTGAATCTAATGCCACCCCAGGCCTGAGTTATTGATGTAACAGCGGCAGAGATACAGGGGAAGGGTTAAGTGTCCACTCTTACACCAGAAATAGTATTTGCTTTAAGGATGCCTTTTGGGAACCCAGTGTCCACTGTGGATGATGGAAATAATTCTGTGATAGGTAATTTTCTAAGTTAAAGGAGAATTGGGGGATGAGACAACCAACACATGGAAAGAAACAATTGCAGAAATAAAGCTTGTACTCGTCGTGAAATAGAACATAGAACATTACAGCGCAGAACAGGCCCTTCGGCCCACGATGTTGCGCCGACATCATTTAGTTATTCTGGTGGTGGAAGCACTTCTCCGCCACAGATCCCTGTATTTGAATCCCAGCCAGAACTGATATTCAAGGTCACTTCTCACATTGGGTGAGTTTGAGCAATTCTCCATAAACGATTAAAGGGACAACTTTGTATAGCACTGGTCCTTGGGGATGGTAACAGGTTGAAGTTGTCAGCAGGGAGTAAGAGATAGGGGAGTTGCTCAAGGGGGGGCTCACTTCCACAGGCTGCTGTCAGTTCAACCTGGGTTTATCTAAATCACAAGCCAGTTAATTCACTCTTTATTATCAGCAGTCTGTGCCAAACAGGAAGTGCTCTAGGTAATGAGATTATTCTTCAGATACTATCGAACTACACAGTCTGCTATCGATCATTTCAAATTACTGTCCTCTTCTTGCATCTATTAAATTGTTGTCAGATTGTTTGCATTAACCTATGCCATTTTCTGGTTGCAGTTATACTCTGGGCATTAAAGCCTCAGGTGTCTCATAGCTTCGGAGTCCCTGACTCGGCAATTGTCCCAGTAATTAGCTTTGCTACAGGAACCAGACAACTGACAGTAACATAACAAGCTAGTAAAAGCGAGCTAATGCCAGAGATAGCCGCTCAGCACTTCTTTCATCCCACAGGGCCGGATACCGTGGTAGGCTAAATACTGACATTTCTTTAAACAGATCAAGGAAGATGAATTCAGGCACCAAATAAAATTAGCCTGAACATAAGGGGGAGAGGCACCTAGGGACATTTTTAAAGAAAGTGGTGTTGACAAGAGCAGTAAAATTGAGAGCTACTCCAACAGTGACTTTATGAAGAAATAAAACTATCAAGCTTCATTTAGGCTTGTAAACATCTATATTTATAGCAAGGCCATTGATGGACCATCTCAGAAGGAGCCATTTTACTGCTTTCAATTTCCTAAGCCCTGTGGACTATTGTACATATTATTTCACAGCCTGTGTGAAGTTGCATCACTAACTTGCTTGCAAATGTGCAGAGTATACAGCTAAGGTTATATTTACTTGTTGAACGATCCATGACTCTAAAAACAGAATTCAGCAATTTTAATCACTGTTCCGACAGATCATCTCAACAGCCTATTCAGCTGAGGTGAATTACTTTAATTACTAAATATGCATTTATCATGCTTTGATTGAAGTTGACTTCTTTTTGATTAGTTCAGATTGTATTGACTATGACAGATTATTCTCCAAACGTTAGTCCCAGGGATGTCAATATATCTTGGCGGCTTGAAGGGCGTGAGGTTGGAGGTGGGGAGATGGAGGGAGTGAGGGCAGAGGCTTGGGAGATGGAGGGAGTGAGGGCGGAGGCTTGGGAGATGGAGGGAGTGAGAGTGGAGGTTTGGGAAATGGAGAGAGTGAGGGTGGAGGTTTGGAGATGGAGGGAGTGAGGGTGGAGTCTTGGGAGATGGAAGAAGTGAGGGTGGAAGCTTGGAAGTTGGAGGGAATGAGGGTGGAGGTTGGGGAGATGGAGGGAGTGAGTGTGGGGGTTTGGAGTTGGAACAGTGAGGGTGGAGGTTGGGGAGATGGAGGGAGTGAGTGAGTGTGGGGGTTTGGAGTTGGAACAGTGAGGGTGGAGGTTGGGGAGATGGAGGGAGTGAGTGAGTGTGGGGGTTTGGAGTTGGAACAGTGAGGGTGGAGGTTGGGAAGATGGAGGGAGTGAGTGTGGGGGTTTGGAGTTGGAACAGTGAGGGTGGAGGTTGGGAAGATGGAGGGAGTGAGTGGGGTGGTCTGGATGATGAATGGAGAAACCACGTGGATTGGTGCATTGTCCACATGGATTGTGAGTGGTCTGGTTTCTGGGTGTGCTTGTCGGGGGGGCAGGAAAAGTTGAGAATGATGGATAGAGAAAACATGCTAGGCAACCTCACTGTTGGGGAGGTGCATGATGAGTGGAGCAACCATGTGATTAATAAGGGGGTCAGGGATTATGGGGAAAAGACAGGAGAATAGGGATGAGAAAAATATCAGCCATGATTGAATGGCAGAGCAAACTTGATGGGCCAAATGGCCTAATTAGAGTAATCGAATCCTACAGTGCACAAGGAGCCATTCAGCTCATCGAGTCTGCACCAACCACAATCCCACCTAGGCTCTATCCCCATAACCCCGAGCATTACCCTAGCTAGCTCCCGTGATAATAGCTTAGCCAAGCCACCTAACCCACACACCTTTGGACTGTGGGAGGAAACCAGAGCACCCAGAGGAAACCCATGCAGACATGGGGAGAATGTGCAAACTCCACACAGTTACCCAAAACGGGAATGGAACCCAGGTCCCTGGTGCTATACTAACCACTGTGCTGCCCATTCTGCTCCTATATCTTATATGAGATTTGAAGAAAGCCACTGGATAAGAAAAGTACCAGTGTCGGTGAGGGGGGGGGGGACAAATTTAGTTCAGAAAAATATTGAGATTGACAATAAACAAGATTAGCATTTGAAGCAACAAGCCATTTGCCTTTTTAGTACTAAATCACTCTTAAATGTTATGTCAAATTCTCAGATTGTCAGAGTGCATTTGATGGACAATTATAGCAAAGTGTGAAATATGACAAGCAAGGGAGAGATTAATTATGACTGGCAACTGTCAAACTTTGCTAGAAGGATTTTGTAAAGTGTTAGCAAATGAGCAGTGAGTTGATTTGGCACTTAATCTCCAATTGCCTACTCAATGATGTTTAGTTTGGGTTTGACCAGGATTACTTGGCCTTGGTCCAAACATAGACAAAAGAGCTGAACGCAAGAGGTGAGCTGAGAGTACATGGGCAGCATTTAGCATGAGGCATTAGTAAAACTAAAGTGAATAGGAGTTGGGGAAGAAGTCTCACTGTTTAGAATGGGGAAAAAGCAGGACTTGGCTATTGAGTTGGATGATCAGCCATGATCGTAATGAATGGTGGTGGAGCAGGCTCGAAGGGCCACATGGCTTCCTCCTGCTCCTATCTTCAATGTTTCTATGATTCGATGAATCATATCTTGTACCCAGGAAGGGGATTGTCTCCACCCCAGGACATCTCTGCAGAAACTTCTCAGCATTGTGTCTTAGGCCCAACCATTTTTATCTGCTTTATCTTTATCTTTCTCCATTAAATGCTAAAAGGTGGGAATGTTCACTGATAATCGCACAGCGTTCGCTTCCATTCATAACTCCTCAAATAATGAAGCACTTTGAATTCAGGCGCAACAAGACCTGACTATTCAGCCTCAGGACAATTGACAGTTGCTTATAAATTGTGTTTAATTACATGTAGGTAGAGACTATTAATTGGGGTTTCACTTCAGCACTTATAAAGAAATGCTTGCTGAAACTGTAGAGAAATTAGGAGGTGCATACTTGTAATGTTTCACTCTGCAAATAAATATAAGATTGAGTAAAGTTCATCCTTCACCAATTGACTTCTCAGAATTGAACAATAATAAGTGGCAAGTAACATTCGTGCCATACAAGTGCTGGGCCACAACCAACTCCAACAAGAGAGAATCTAACCACCTTCCCTTGACATTCACTGAATCCCTCAGCATCAACATCCTGGTGGTCACCAGGAACTTAACTGGAGCAGTTCATAAATATTATGGCTATCAGGGTAGGGCAGAAATTGAGAATTCTGCACTGAGCAACTCAGCTCCTGGATCCATAAAGCCTATCCACCATCTACACGTCAAGATTGTGATGGAATGCTCTCCACTTGCCTTAATGAGTACAGCTCCAACAACACCCAAAAAGCTTGACATCATTTGGGACAAAGCAGCCTGCTTGACTGGCACTGTGCCTTTCAGAAACGTGCCTTAATCATGTTTCTCTGCAGAATGTTTCAAGCAGGCCGGAGCATTTTACTGGCGCTGTGTTGTCTGTAATCAGTGTCCTTTATTGCTGCTGAGGCAATATAATTAATATCATGTTGATTTTAATCTGGTCTAATGCAGTGTCCTGGGGTTTTAATGGTCCTTTGGAGATTGCTGAGTGGAGCTTGGTTGAGGGTGATTGACAGGTCAGGTGACATGCCTAGGGACAGCTTTTTTTTATATAGAACATTCCAAGTTTTTAGTTGCGTTTTCTCAGTTGTTGCCAAAAGCTGTTCAAAGAACTAAGTGTCTCTGCCTCTTTCCAGAGGCTTTTTAGAAAGTTCCAGGACTGGGAAGCCTCAAAGGTTTGATCCAACATTCACAGGACCAATTCACAGCAGTAGTTAAAAAGCTGCAAATCCAGCATCATGTGAGCATATTTGCTTTTTGTGCCAAGACTAGAGAAGGGCGAATGTCTGTGGGATGGAGTTTAACTTGGAACAACAGAGATAGCTAGCTGTTAGGAGTTATACTCTTATGTGTTTAAATCTTGTAATTTGTAAAAATTATGCCAATTTTTTTTGGTAAATTTTAACTGTGTTCTTCAATAAACTTTGTTTGATAAAAGCTTAGTAATGGGTCACTTGAATCATATCTGGTGTGAAACACCTTATGCTCACCCGAATACCAAAAGCAAATGTAAAACTTAGGGTCTAGGCTAACTGCATAAAACACTTTAGAGCTTCTGGCCTGGATCTTAACAGCATTCTGTTCTTTACCTAAACACTTACCCCTCCTCTACTGCTGCACCATGATTACCAGTGTTCACTTCTATACGAATTTGCTAAACACACCACAGACCTTGTAAATTGAATCAATTCAACTGCAGTGAGCCCAGCAAAGTGCTTAGCGACAGCACAAATAATGTTGCCTGTGGTATTCACATTATTAAGGAAAGTGTATGATCTAATTAACATATGCAAATGCAATCAAATTAGTGTACTTCAGCAATATGCTGTCTTTTCACAAAGCAAATGCATCACTCAAATTTCATAGAAAATTTAGATTTAGGTAACAAGGGGAACTGTTAACTAATTAACCTAATTTCCAAATGCAAATTAAGTGTCATTGACATAATTGACTTAATAGGTTGCTTAATTAGAATAAAGATAAGAATTATGAGTCTCGAGTCATTGGAACAAATGCACAACTTCATACTATTTCCACTTTTGTGCTACCTTTATATTTTGTATTGTAAAGCAACAAAATAACTTTGCTAAACAGAACGAAGAACAATACGGCACAGGAACAGGCCCTTCAAGCCAGCACCGATCATGTGTTCCTAACTAGACCATCCATTTGTATCCCTCTATTCCCAGTCTGTTCATGTGGCTATCTAAATAAGTCTTAAATGATCCTAGCGTGTCTACCTCAACCACCTTGTTTGGTAATGCATTCCAGGCCTCCACCACCCTCTGTGTAAAAAAAATCCCCTGCATATTTGTATTGAACATTGTCCCCATAGAAGCAATAGTGAGGTTGAATAGCAACCAGCAAATGCAATTGAATCAGTGACAAGCTTTCTTTATTCAATGGCATAACATTTTGCAAAAGAAGTCACAATTGTACAAAAATTGGAAACTTTATCCAAAAGACATCTTCATTTTGATTATTGTCTCTTGTTGCTTACAGATAACCAGGGAGAAACATGCAGATGATCTGGGCCGGAAGAACTGCAACTGGAAAGTGAGCAGGAGTCAATGAATCAGGTTACGAGGTTTTGTTATAGAATGAGAGTAGACAATTCAGCCCTTTGAGTCATGACTGACTTGCATCTCAACTTCATCTACTCAGAACCATAGAATTGATACATAAAAACATTGAAAGTAGGAGCAGAAGTGGGCCATTCAGCCCTTTGAGCCTGCTCCACCATTCATTATGATCATAGGCAACTCAATAGCCTGATCCTGCCTTCCCCCCATATCCTTTGATGCCCTTTACCTATTCGAAGAAGGAGGCCAAACGGTCTAATGTATCTGTGCTAGTTCTCCAAATGAGCCTTCTTCCCGTGGCCCTACACATTTTTCCTCTTCAGATAACAGCCTAATTCCCTCCTGAATTCTTCAACTGAACCATCCTCACTCAGACTCCCAGGCAATGCATTCCAAACTTAACCACTCGCTGCCTGAAATTTTTTTCCCCATGTGCTCTTTGTTTCTTTACCAATGACTTTATATCTGAGCTCTCTCAATCCCCATCCAATCATGAGCAGGATCAACTTCTCCTGATCTACTCTGTTCTGATGCATCACGATTTTGAATCAGATCTCCTCTCAACCTTCTAGTCTCCAAGAAAAACAGTCTCAACATCTCCAATCTACCTTTATAACTGAGGTTCCTCATCCCTGGAACTGTACTTGTGAATCTTTCCTGCACTGTCTCCAATATAGTCACATTCTTCCTAGTGCCTTTGATGAGTTTGCCAGAACCTTCTTGCTCTTGTACTCTGTGCCTCTATTAATGAAGACTAGGATGCTGTACACTTTATTAACTGCATTCTCAAGCTGTCCTGCCACCCTCAATGATTTATGCACAGATACACATAGATCTTTCCATTCCTGCGCTCTATTTGAAATTGTGCCTTTTTTTATATCGTTTCTCCATGTTCTTCCTACCAAAAGAATCATTTCACATTTCTCCACATTGAACTTCACCGGCCTCCTGTCCACCCATTCCAACAACTTGTCTATGTCCTGTTGAAATTCTACACAGTTCACGTTGCCTCCAAGTTTCTTACTTGGAAATTGTGCTCAGTACATCAAGGTCTTGATAATTAATATATAGCAGGAAAAGCAAAGGTCTCTGGCCTCTGGGGAACTCCACTACGAATCATCCAGTTCAAAAAACATAATTAACCTCTACTCTTTTTTCTGTCACTCAGCCAATTTTGTACGCATGTTGCTAGTGTCTCTTTGATTCCATGAGCTATATAACCTAGCTCACAAGTCTGTTGCAAGACACTGTGTCAAAATATCATTTGGAAGTCCACGTACGCCACATCCAACTACATTGCTCTCATGAACCGAATTCTGTTGACTTTTCAAAAATTCCAGCATGTTGGTAAAACATGAATTTCCTTTAACAAATTAATGCTTGCTTTCTTTAATTAACTTTCATTTGTTCATGTGATTATTAATTTTGTCCCAAATGGCTGTTTCTTGAAGTTTCCCCACCACCAAAGTTATCATAGAGTCATAGAGGTTTTTAGCATGGAAACAGGTCCTTTGGCCTAACTTGTCCACACTGCCCTTTTTTTAAAACTCCTAAGCTAATCCCAATTGTCCGCATTTGGCCCATATCCCTCTATATCCATCATACCCATGTAACTAGCTCAATGCTTTTTAAAAGACAAAATTGTACCAGCCTCTACTACTACCTCTGGCAGCTTGTTCCAGATACTCACCACCCTCTGTGTGAAAAAATTGCCCCTCTGGACACTTCAATATCTCTCCCCTCTCACCTTAAACCTACACCCTCTAGTTTTAGACTCCCCTACATTTGATAAAACATATTGACTATCTAGCTGATCTGTACCCTCATTATTTTATAGACCTCTATAAGATCACCCCTCAGCCTCCAATGCTCCAGAGAAAAAAGTCCCAGTATATCCAGCCTTTCCTTATAACTCAATCCATCAAGTCCCAGTAGTATCCTAGTAAATCTTTTTTGCACTCTTTCTAGTTTAATAATATCCTTTCTGTAATAGGGTGACCAGAATTGCACACAGTATTTTAAGTATGGCCTTATCGATGTCTTGTATAACTTCAACAAGACATTCCAACTCCTGTGTTCAAAGTTCTGACCGAACAGTAAAACGACTGACTTATCTTAACGCCAATTTTTGAATAAGGGAATAACGTCTGAAACTCTCCAATCCTCCAGGACCACTCCAAGTCTAAGAAAGATAGGAAAATTATAGACAGTAACTCTGTGATTTCCACTTTGACTTCCTTCAGCATCCTTTGGTGTATCTCATCTGGTCCTCATCCGTTACCCACTTCAAGTGCAGACATCGATCTAATACTTCCTTTATATCAATTTTAAGCTTTGAGTGTCAGAATTACTTCCGCTTTCACCATGGCCTGGGTGCCATCTTCTTTCTCAGTAAAGGCAAATGAAGAGTATTCATTTAATACCTTAGTAATGCTATCTGCCTCCACAGGTAAATCCCCTTTTTGTCCCTAGGCCTTTTGTCCTTTGGGCTTCTCTCTTTTGTAATTCATTCTTGGGATATGGACATCATTGGCTAGGTTAGCATTTTTTGCCCATCCCCATTTGCCCTTGAAAAGGTGGAAGTGAGCTGCCTTCCTGAACCACTGCAGTCCATTTGGTGTAGGTTCATCCACAGTGCTGTTAGGGAGGGAGATCCAAGATTTTGACCCAACGACAGTGAAGGAAAAGTGATGGATTTCTCAGCCAAACTGGTGGGCTGCTTAGAAGTGAACCTCCAAGTGTTGGTGTTCCCATGTCTCTGAATGTCCTTGAGCTTCTAGATGGTAGTGGTCGTGGGTCTGAAGTGTGTTGCCTAAGGAGCCTTGGTAAGTTCCTGTGGTGCATCTTGCAGATGATACACATTGCTGCCACTGTGCACTGGTGGTGGAGGGAGTGAATATTTGTGGATCGGGTGCCAATCAAGTGGCCTGCTTTGTTCTGGATGGTGTCAAGCTTCTTGAGCGCTGTTGAAATTGCACTCATTCAAACAGGAGAGTATTCCATCATCTGTGCCTTGTTAGTGGTGACAGACTTTGGGTAATCAGGAGCTGAGTTACTCATCTCAGGATTTCTAGCCTCCAACCTGCTCTTGTAGTCATGGTATTTTTATAGCTAGTCCAGTTCAGTTTCAGTTCAATGGTATCGATCAGGATAGCACGATTGATGGCTTTTTCCATTGCTTTGATGATGATCGAGAATGGACTGATGGGGTGGTAATTAGCCAGGTTGGATTTGTCCTGCTTTTTGTGAACATCTCGGGCAATTTTCCATATTGCCAGGTAGATACCAGTGTTGTAGTTGTATTGGAACTACTTGGCTAGGGTTTGACAAAGTGCACAAACTCTTCTGTATAATTGCTGGAATAATATCAATTACCATTCTCTTTCGAGTATTTTGTGTCTTTAGCAGTTTCTTGACATCATGTGTAGTGAATCAAATTGGCTGAAGGCTGTTATCTGTGATGCTGTGGATCTCCAGAGGTGATGGAGATGGATCATCCACTTGGCACTTCTGGCATAAGATGGTTGCAAATATTTCAGCCTGGTCTTTTGCACTGATGTGCTGGGCTCCCCCTTCAATGAGTTGTTTAATTGTCTACCAATATGTGTGAGCTGCCAATCTCTTTCCACACTCTCTCCATGCTCCTCTTCTTACATCTGCTCCTTTTTACATCTGCTCTCTGAACCTTCTAATTTCAGTCTGGTTTGCAATTGTATTTTCAACTTGACATCTGTCATAAGCAGACTTTTTCTTCTTTATCTTAACTTCTGTCTTTTCTCTCATCCAGTGAGCTCTGGCTTTATTTTCCCTACTTATCCCTTTTAAGGGAATATATCTAGAGTGTCCCCAAAATATCTCATTGAGTGTAGCCCGTTGTTCAGCTCCCTTTTTCCCTTCAACCCCAATATAATTTGTCTAGATCCATTCTTACCTATGAACGTTGGTTTTCCCCATGTTAATTATTCTTACTCCAGTCTGTAGTTGGTAATTTTCCACAGCATAACCTAAACCTCATGATATAGTGATCACTGTCCAGTAAATGTTTTTCTGCTGACATTTAGACTCAAAGAATCATAGAATCCTACAGTACAGAAGGAGGCCATTTGGCCCATCAAGTCTGCACCGACTGCAATCCCACCACACCCTATCCCGATAATCCCATGTATTTACCCTAGCTGGGCTCCCTGACACTAAAGGGCAACTTAGCCTGGCCCATCCACCTAACCCGCACATCTTTGGACTGTGGAAAAAAACCGTAGCACCAGGACGAAACCCATGCAGACACACAGATAGTGACTCAAGCTGGGAATTGAACCCGAGTCCCTGCAGCTGTGTTGATAGCCTACAGACAACAACATGCAATGTAATAGCAACTTCATTATTCCTTCGCCGAAATCCTGCTGCCGTTCACACCGACAGGATCTTACAGTCCTGCCAAAGGTGCACCTTCTGGCAGCGAGGGGTACGTTCAATGGGAAGCCCCATTGACAATGGTGGGACTATAAGATTCCCCCATCAACAAGCTGCATGCCACCTCCCGTGACCGTGAACACACTGCAGAGAGGGAGAAAAATCTTACTCATTCTTGTGATGGGAAGGCTACTGGCAAGGCCATTATTTATTGCTCCAGCTCCAATTGCTTTTGAGAATGTTTCTGTTCTGTTTTCATCACTGGTTAAAACAGAAGCCATATGAATATTTATCCATGGCTCCAAAGAAATATATCCGAATATATTAGCAAATGTATTTGGCTGCCGCACAGAAGATGCTCTGAAATTAAATGATCCAATTCTGCACAGAAGACCATGGGACATGTGTAGTCCAACATCTGAACATGTGCGCTTTAGGCAGAGGTAAAGAAATAGGACCAGTTGTGATCATATTCAGATCACACGTTAGCGGATAAAATCAATTTATCTCAACTAGCTCATCTCAACACCCATTATATAAATGAGGATTTGACTATCTTTCATTTCTATTAATAGTCTGGGATTCTGACCTCCTCATTTATTACTGGGAAATAAAAAGATTGGCACTGATTTGTGCAGTAGGCATTTAAAAATTTCACAGTTACAGATAAATAGGATATCTAATTTAAACATGGCTTCATCCCGTTAATGGTTTCATACTATTGTCACAGTGTGACATTATTACTTTTGTTTTATTTTGGCTCAGTGCTGAATCCCATGAGTGAAGTCAGGATTAAATTACTTGCAGGAAAGCAATCTGAGAATTGCACTGGATAGCTGAGAGAAAAGCCTGTGTTTGAGAGGAAAAAAAAAGTCTGGATACCTTTCAAAGTTTATTTAAGTCTTTGAGATTGGCTTGAACAGAGAACACAAGGATTGGCGTTAATTAAAATGTTCCCCGGCAATCAGACTGAACTATTTAAAGAGAGCTTTCGCACAAGGAGCCAGGTAACAGTGAGAGAGCAGAGACACTTTGCAATAGGGTTATTCTATCAGCCCTTTAGAACAATTTCATCATCCATAATGATAAGTGATATGGTACATTGATCTGAAACAAATTTTATCTCTCAATGATGGTCAGTGCATCCATTAACCAGAGACTGTGAGGCGCGGTGAGATAAACCATTATTCTTTCATCACTGACCATGCGGGCAGCATGGTGACACAATAGTTAGCATTGCTGCCTCAGAGCGCCAGGGAACTGGGTTCGATTCCCAGCTCGGGTCACTGTCTGTGCTGAGTCTGCATGTTGTCCCTGTATTGGTTTCCTCCGGGTGCTCTGGTTTCTTCCCACAGTCCGAAAGATGTACTGGTTAGATGCATGGGTCATGCTAAATTCTCCCTCAGTGTACCCGAACAGGAGCCAGAGTGTGGCAACTCGAGGATTTTCAAAGTAACTTCATTGCAGTGTTAATGTAAGCCTACTTGTGGCACTAATACATAAACTTATGAACGCAACATTTATATTGATGCTAGGATGCAAAGGAAGTGATGTTAAAACAGAAACTGAGGTCTGAAAGTTCTGCTCTTTTCCCCATTTTAAGAATTCTCAGGAAGCAGGTGTATGGGTTTCCCTGCCTTTTATGACTGCTTGGGACCCATGGCAAGGCTGGCTCAGATCCTATTTAAAGCTCTTAATGCTTCTCCTCTCTACGATGCAGAACGAGATAAAGTCCTGATCCAACTGGCACAGACTTGCCTAAGTAATAAAGGTCAACATTTTAAGTTGATAGTTTCCGTGATGAGATAAATTAACATTGCACGAGAAATCCCAGGCCTGGATCGGAATGTCTGTTCATTCAGAGACCTCAGGAAGTAAATACACCCCTTTCTTCACTGCCTCTGGATCTTCTCAGTATCAACCGATCTGATTATTTGGAGTCATCAACAGTGCTGTCCCACTCGGCAATAACCAGCTCACTAACACTCAGTTTGGGTCTCGCCAGGGCCACTCAGCTTCTGACCTTATTACAGCCTTGGTTCAAACTTGGACAAAAGAGCTGAATTTCAGAGGTGAGGTGAGGGTGACAGCCCTTGACATCAAGGCAGCATTTGGCAAGCATCAAGGAGACTAACGAAACTGGAATCAGGAGAAAATTCTCCACTGGCTGGAGTCATACCTAGTACAAGGAAAGATGATTGTGATTTTTGGAGGTCAATCATCTCAGCTCCAGGACACCGCTGTAGGAATTCCTTAACATGGTGTCCTAGGCCCAGTCACCTTCAGCTGCTTCATCAATTACCTTCCTTCCTTCATAAGGTCAGGGTTGGGGATGTTCTTGATGACTGTACAATGTTCAGAACCATTTATGACTCCTTAAATGCTGAAGCAGTCCATGTCTAAATGCAACAAGACGAGACCATATCCATGCTTCAGCTGACAAGTGGCAGGTAACATTCATGCCACACAAGTGCTAGGCATCACCAACAAGACAGAATGTAACCATCACCCCTTGACATTCAATGGTATTACCATCGCTGAATTCCCCAGTATTAACATCCTGGGGCAGGGTTACCATTGACCTGAAACTGAACTGGACTTGCCATGTAAATACTATGGCTACAAGAACAGGTCAGAGGCTAGGAACGAGTAACTCATCTCCTGACTCCCCAGCTGGTCTGTTCACCATCTATAAGGCACAAGTCAGGAGCGTGATGGCATACATTCTACTTGCCTGGATGAGTGCAGCTCTAGCAATACTCAAGACTCTTGACACTGTCCAGGACAAAGCAACCCCCTTGATTGGCACACCATCCACCAATATTCAACCCCCAACACCGATATACAGTGGCAGCCAAGTGTACCCATCTACAAGGTGGTTGACCATCTAGCTGTCTACTTGCACTGTCTATAATCTGTAAAGACTTGATTAGCTGTAAAGACTTGCATTCCAACCGTTCTTCACATTTCAATCTGTAATTATCTTGCAATTGTGTCTTTGCCTATATATGCCATGTTTGTGAAATTACCTCCACTCACCTGATGAAGGAACAGTGCTCCAAAAGCTTGTGATTTCAAATAAACCTGTTGGACTTTAACTTGGTGTTGTGAGACTTCTTACTGTGTCCACACCAGTCCAACGCCAGCATCTCCAGATCCACATGATGCACTGCAGGAACTCACCAAGGTTCCTTAGGCAGCATCTTTCAAACCCATAGCCACTACCATCGAGAAGAACAAGGGCAGCAGATACATGCGAACACTTGGAAGTTCACCTCCAAGCCACTCACCATCCTGAATTTATACTACTGTTACTCCAGTGTCACTGTGTCAAAATCCAGGAATGCCCTCCCTGACAACAGTGTAGGTGTACCGACACTACACGGGCCACAGTGGTTGTAGAGTCACAGAGGCTTATAGCATGGAAACAGGCCGTTTGGCCCAACTTGTCCATGCTGCCCTCTTTTTTAAACCCCTAACCTAATCCCAAATGCCCGCATTTGAATTGAATTTAGGAGTCGCAGTGTAATGTTGCAACTGTACACTACTCTGGTGCGGCCGCACTTGGAGTACTGTGTGCAGTTCTGGTCCCCGCATTACAAGAAGGATGTGGAGGCGTTGGAGAGGGTGCAGAGGAGGTTTACTAGGATGTTGCCTGGTATGGTGGGGAGGTCCTATGAGGAGAGACTGAGGGATCTAGGGTTGTTTTCGTTGGAAAGAAGGCGGCTAAGAGGGGATCTTATTGAAACATATAAGATGATTAGAGGTTTAGATAGGGTGGATAGTGATAGCCTTTTTCCTCGGATGGAGAAAGCTAGCACGAGGGGGCATGGCTTTAAATTAAGGGGGGGTAGCTACAGGACGGATGTCAGGGGTAGGTTCTTTACCCAGCGGGTGGTGAGGGATTGGAATGCCCTGCCTGCTGCAGTTGTAAATGCGTCTAGTTTGGGGGCGTTTAAGAGATCTCTGGATAGGTTTATGGACGAAAAGGGATTGGTATAGGCTAGTGGGTCATTGTTTTTGTAACTGGTCGGCGCAACATCGTGGGCCGAAGGGCCTGTTCTGCGCTGTAATGTTCTATGTTCTATGTTCTATGTTCTATCCCTCTATACTCACCTTACCCATGTAACTATCTAAATGCTTTTTAAAAGACAAAATTGTACCTGCCTCTACTACTACCTCTGGCAGCTTGTTCCACACAATCACCACCCTCTGTGTGAGGAAATTGCCCCTCTGGACACTTTTGTATCCCTCCCCTCTCACCTTAAACCTATACCATCTAGTTTTGGACTCTCCTACCTTTGGGGAAATATGTTGACTATCTAGCTGATCCGTGCCCCTCATTATTTTATATATGTCTATAAATCACCCCTCAGCCTCCTACGCTCCAGAGAAAAAAGTCCCAGTCTATCCAGCTTTCCTTTATAACTCAATCCATCAAGTCCCGTTAGCATCCTAGCAAATCTTTTCTGTACTCTTTATAGTTTAATAGTATGCTTTCTATAATAGAGTGACCAGAACATATTATGCTAAGTGTGGCTTTACCAATGTCTTGTACAACTTCAACAAGATGTCCCAACTCCTGTATTCAATGTTCTGACCAGTGAAACCAAGCATGCTGATGCCTTCTTCACCACTCTGTCCACCTGTGACGCCACTTTCAAGGAGCTATGAACATGTATCTCTAGATCTCTTTGTTCTGTAACTCTCCCCAACGTCCTACCATTAAGTAAGTCCAAAATGCATCACCTTGCATTTAAATTAAACTCCATCTGCCATTCGTCAGCCCACTGGCCCAATTGATTAAGATCCCGTTGCAGTTGGAGATAACTTTCTTCACTGACCACTATGCCACCAATCTTGGTGTCATCTGTAAACTTACTAACCATGCCTCCTATATTCTCATCCAAATCATTAATATAAATGACAAATAACAGTGGGCCCAGCACTGATCCCTGAAGCGTACAAGGTCACAAGGCAACTCACGACCACCTTTTTGAGGGCAATTTGGAACGGGCAATAAATGCTGGCCTAGTCATGAATAAATGACCTCACATGAATAAATAAAAAAGACTGTTGCCATGTACTGCTCCAGATGTTTAAACTGGGCACAATGTTAATTAATTTTGCAGAATGATGATGCACGCCTGATTTACACGTGTATTCCAATCACTGCTAAATCTGCCAGGGCCTTTCTTTCTCAGGCGACCTTGCAGCCTGCCTGAGGTAAAAGCAGACCTCATTTTAATATTGAAATGAGGTTACCATGCCCATTTTACAATTAATTAATTTTAATATAAATTAGAATTCGCATTATGCAAGTATGATCAGTTGTAAAAGGTCCACAACAATCCAAATAACAGTCCTCAAAGAAGCTACTGCAAGTCTCCGTCAATATAGGCAGATATGTTCTGTTAACTGCCCTCCCCCACTAATTTTAGCTGCTTTTTCCAAACCATTGAATAAATGACTGGGCAAACCTACTTGAGGACCTGTGCCTAATTCTGGTCAATGAGACATAGGGGGACATTTAAACATTGGAGAGAGTGCCATGTGGAGCCCTGGGAGTGCCAGAGATCTAAGCTGAGAAGAAAAACTTGGGGCTTTACATCTTTGAGAGGTGGTGGCTAAGATGTGATTTTATGCAGTCATACAAGATAGTAAACAGTATGAAAAAAGTAACTCTGCACTTTAGTGCCTTCCTGGATGTTTGAACTGCAGTGGACCATATGGCCTTCCACATCTGCGATCATCATGGTCTGATTGTTATTTTGGATTAGGAGCTGCATAATTTACTGAACTTAATTAGAGGCAAGTATGCTTCAGGAATTAGTCAGAGCTCCGCGCACTCCACACTCTCCCCAAAATGAAATTCAAAAAACAAATCCAGAAGACGCCAGAAATCCACAGAATTGTACGATTTTGAATTTGAGAGCTTAGTTAACATTTCAGGTTCGGGCATTAAACTTCTGATGAAATGTCAGAATGGATGTTTTTCTTTCAATACCTTAGTGTGTGTGTGTCTCTCGGCATCTAAAGGATTTATTTAAGCTGGGTAAAAGGTCAATAGAAACAGGTCGACTGGGAGGTTTAAGGCATGAAAGGATAGAGGTGTTAAGTTTGTGCATTTGTAATAATTTATTATGGTGGATTTGGGGATCTAACATTCGCATTTTTAGACAAGTTGAGAGTTTGTTTGATTAATCTAAGGGAAGCTGGAGCTGAAAAGAAACATTTTGCATCTTACAGGAGTTACATGGGTAAACAGAAGAGGTTATACAACTGAATGGCCTGGATAGAGTGGACATGGAGAAACCGTTTCCATTGGTAGTAGAGAGTAGGATCCGAGGGCAGAGCCTCAGAGTATGGGGATGACCCTTTAGAACCGAGATGAGGAGGAATTTCTTCAGCTAGAGGGTGGTGAATCTGTGGATTCATTGCCACTGAAGGCTGTGGAGATCAGTTTATCGAGTGTATTTAAGACAGAGATAGATAGGTTCTTGATTGATAAAGAGATCAAAGGTTAAATGTTATTGACCTGGAAGCAGAAACAAAATAGGAACATGAAAGAATTTATATTTGGGAGAATTTGAGTTTCGAGAGGAGTGAAAACAAGAACCAGAGACGAAAGTGGAAGAAAAGACATTTGAGGAGTTACTGTACAGAGCTTAGTGGTTGGCTCGGTAAGGAAGACCTGCTGGAAACAGCTCTAGGCTGGGAGGTGTGAAGTTTGAACGTCAAGCCAGAAAAGTCTTCAGCTGCGAAAAGAAGTCTTGTATGAAGGTTTCTTGGATTTCCACAGCAAAGTGGAAGAGAGTTTGATAGGTCATGTGGTACACCTTGTTAAAGTGACAGCAGCTCTGCCTTGGATAACATTACTAGATTTTTATCATTAAACATCTATAAGGGAATGTTACCTGGATGATGTTTCCTTCTGCGTCAAACCAAACAGGGAATCTTTTGGGGAGAAGTTTTGCAAGACTAATTGTAACTGTGTAACTGTAATCTTGTGTGGTTACATTCTACTTTTCCCTTGTTAATAAACCTTTTGCTTTTAAGTGTTCCCAAAAGTGTTACTGAACATATTGCTGGCCAGGTCAGTATGTCTCCTTCTCATTTTTGGACTTTGCCTGTAAGCTAAGTTTCCCTCAAGGATTGGGTCTGCTCAGCAATTAACATCTGCAATGGTCACAATATAAGAGACTCATATGAAATATTAACCTACGTTGTTCATTTTGAATTCATTCTGGACTTTTGTGTATCCCCTCTATTTCCTGCTTTAATTTTAGGCTTGTACGCAGGATCACAAATGGGCCATTCCATTTTTAAATTTGTTCCAACATTCATTTAGACTTATGGTCAATCCACTTCACAACTCCATTTACCTACTTTGTAGCATTCTTGGCTTTCCTTTTCAAATCTCCTGAGAATATTCAGGACGCTGAGAAAGCTGCTGAGAAACCCCAACTTTCAAAAATACAATCCAATTCCTGCTCACTTTCAAATATACGGTTACACAAGAGGAAATTGATGCCTGCACAGCCAGATGCTTTTGCACAAGATGGTCGTTCTTAACAAATGGTATGCACCCACACAGCAATGTAACAGCCCAGCAGATTAACTAGAACAGGTTGGAGAAAAGGCTGCAACAGTATACCTTCAAAAAGCCAGGTTGAGTGCGTTAATGACTACCGCCCGGTGGCTCTGACATCCATCATTATAAAGTTCTTTGAAAGGTTAGTCATGATATACATCAACTCCCGTCTCCCAGATTGCCTGGATCCACTGCAGTTCACTATCGCCACAATAGATACAACAGCAGATACAATCTCTCTGGCCCTACACTCAATCCTGGAACACCTGGATAACAAGGACGCTTACATCAGACTCCTATTTATTGACTGCCGCTCAGTCTGCAACATCATTATGCCAACAAAACTCATTGCCAAACTCCATGGCCTAGGGCTCAGCTCCTCCCTCTGTGACTGGATCCTAGACTTCCTAACCCACAGGCCACAATCAGTAAAGACAGGCAACAACACCTTCTCCACAATTATCCTCAACACCGATGCCTCACAAGTCTGCATCCTCAGCCCCTTACTATACTCCTTTTACATTGATGACTGGGTGGCCAAATTCTGCTCCAACTCTATTTTCAAGCTTGTTGATGACACCGCTGTGGTGGGTCGGATCTCAAACAATGATGAGATAGAGTACAAGAAAAAGAGAATCTGGTGAAATGGTGCGATGACAATAATTTCTCCTTCAATCTCAGTAAAACGAAGACTATTGTCTTAGACTTCAGGAAAGGTATCTACATCAGCAGGGATGAAATGGAAATAGTTGATAGATTCAAGTTTCTAGCTGTTCAAATCACCAACTATCTGTCCTGGTCCCTCCACGCTGATGCTATCATTAAGAAAGCCCATCAACACCTCTGCTTTCTCAGACTAAGAAAATTCAGCACGTCTGCTATGACTCTCACCAATTTCTACAGTTTCACCATTGAAAGCGTCCTTTCCAGTTGTATCACAGCTTGGTATGGCTCCTATTATGACCAAGACAAAAAGAAACTACAAAGAATTGTGAACATAGTCCAGTCCATCACGCAAACTGGTCTCCCATCCATTGACTCCATCTACACTTCCCACTGCCTCGGATAAGCAGCCAGCATAATTAAGGACCCCACGCACACCGGACAGACTCTCTTCCACCTTCTTCCATCGGGAGAAAGATACAAAAGTCTGAAAACACGTACCAACCAACTCAAGAACAGCTCCTTCCCTGCTGCCATCAGACTTTTGATTGGACCTACCATACATTAAGCTGATCTTTCTCCTTCCTCTATCAGTAACAGCAAAACTATATTCTGCACCCTATCCTTTCCTTCTCCGCTATGTACTTTATGAATGGTATGTTTTGATGGTATCGCATGCAAGAAACAATACTTTTCAGCGTATCCCAATACGTGTGACAATAATAAATCAAATCAAACCAATTTAAGAACATAAGAACATAAGAAATAGGAGCAGGAGTAGGCCATCTGGCCCTTCGAGCCTGCCCCGCCATTCAATAAGATCATGGCTGATCTGTCGTGGCTCAGTTCCACTTTCCCGCCCTCTCCCCATAACCCTTAATCCCCTCTCTTATCTATTTGGCTGGTCTGTGCTCTCTTTGAGGTGACTCTCCATGAGGAGTGTGGAATTACGGAATTATCCCGTAGAACCCAATCAGCAGCTTCAGGAAAACATGCTCAAGAAACTTTCTTCTGTCCCGGTCCCTTTCAAGCACAATTAGAGCACTGGATTTTCCACATGACGGAAGGTGTCGGAGCAGATCCTCCAGTCGTAACATGTAGCTGTGATCTCCGAGAAGCTACCTTCCCTAATTGCAAAGGGACAGCCACATTTTCCAGAAATACCATTTGCACAATTTGGGTCATTTTTAATTAATTAAACTGTGCTAACACATGATAATAAGCAGAACAGCATATTAATCATCTGATACCAGCAACTGCAGCTGTTTAATTTATTCATACATACAAATGAAAGTATCGAGTGATTAAATTAATGCTTTTGAACACTGATTGTGCCACAGCCTGCACAGTTGCGGATTAAGGATTGACTCCCATTCTGCAAACCCCCCCACAAAGGAAATGCAGATCATTGGCTCATGCTTTATTAATTCCATGTTGGAACCATGTTCCCATGCTAGCCGTCATGCCAAGAGGCCTATTAGTGATGCAAGCCCAGCCTAACCCCGTGCCACAAAGTGGAGCACTTCTGTAATCACAATTTATCATAACAGGCCATCTACTGGGCATGGTGCTTCTCAAAACCAACAGGGCCCACCATTGATAAGTCTGGAGATGAATGGGTTCCAGTGGCACAGCATTACAAATTAAACTGGGAAAGTGCACACACGACAAGAGGCCAGTGCATGATAGCGTTTACAGCCTTCAATGAATGTGAGAAGCCCCTTTTATCTTTCCAGCTTGTCAGAAGCACTACTTTTAATCCTTCAGTGTAATAGAACGAGCGCCGCAATGAATTTCTCATTTTCTAAAAAGCAAATGAACGATCATTTGCAATTTGGATCATTATCCTCACTCTCACAGCGGGAGAGTATTGGACATACGTACTGCTTCATCTAATTGCATTTAGTGATCTGACAGATCTTCAGCTGTTCTGACAGTCCTAACACCTCTTGGAATATCCTCTGAACGTGGAGGGAGCGGAGCTTTGGGTTTGTGCACGGACCAGGCAGAATGGGGACAGGACTGGCACTGCCAGTGCTCCGAGACTGTCTTAGAGTCTCCCCCTTCCCCCAAATGAAAATTTAATTTCCAGTACAGTGCTGGAAAAAGCCAATGAGGAAAAATGAGTGGCATCAAAAGGATTGTGTGAATTATCACATTGTTTTTCAACTCTTTTTATGAGTTACGAAAACATGGGCAATGGGAAAGAAGGCTGTTTGACTGAACATAGAACATTACAGCGCAGAACAGGCCCTTCGGCCCACGATGTTGCGCCAACCAGTTAAAAAACAATGACCCTCTAACCTAAACCAATCCCTTTTCGTCCATAAACCTATCCACGGATCTCTTAAACGCCCCCAAACTAGGCGCATTTACAACCGCAGCAGGCAGGGCATTCCAATCCCTCACCACCCTCTGGGTAAAGAACCTACCCCTGACATCCGTCCTATAACTACCCCCCCTTAATTTAAAGCCATGCTCCCTCGTGCTAGCTTTCTCCATCCGAGGAAAAAGGCTATCACTGTCCACCCTATCTAAACCTCTAATCATCTTATATGTTTCAATAAGACCCCCTCTTAGCCGCCTTCTTTCCAGCGAAAACAACCCCAAATCCCTCAGTCTCTCCTCATAGGACCTCCCCTCCATACCAGGCAACATCCTGGTAAACCTCCTCTGCACCCTCTCCAAAGCCTCCACATCCTTCCTGTAATGTGGGGACCAGAACTGCACACAATACTCCAAGTGCGGCCGCACCGACTGGGTGAGGGTTAGGCTGGCGGGGGGTGGGGGTGGTTCGTGTGAAAAAAACCTTCAGAGATACATCTAACCAGAGTTTCATACACATGAATTCAGGGTGAACTGATCTTCCGCAGTTTCTGTGGTCAACCTATCAGTTAACTCTGAACAACAATTTTTGGCTTTGGAGAGGGTGCAGAGGAGGTTTACCAGGATGTTGCCTGGTATGGAGGGGAGGTCCTATGAGGAGAGACTGAGGGATTTGGGGTTGTTTTCGCTAGAAAGAAGGCGGCTAAGAGGGGATCTTATTGAAACATATAAGATGATTAGAGGTTTAGATAGGGTGGATAGTGATAGCCTTTTTCCTCGGATGGAGAAAGCTAGCACGAGGGGGCATGGCTTTAAATTAAGGGGTGGTAGTTATAGGACGGATGTCAGGGGTAGGTTCTTTACCCAGAGGGTGGTGAGGGATTGGAATGCCCTGCCTGCTGCAGTTGTAAATGCGCCTAGTTTGGGGGCGTTTAAGAGATCCGTGGATAGGTTTATGGATGAAAAGGGATTGGTTTAGGTTAGAGGGTCATTGTTTTTTTAACTGGTCGGCGCAACATCGTGGGCCGAAGGGCCTGTTCTGCGCTGTAATGTTCTATGTTCTATGTTCTAACAATAGTTCTATCCAACAGGAGTCTGCCGCTGGGAGCCAAGATCTTCATGCTTCTGAAGGGTTTAGTTGAATTGAATTGACTTATTATTGTCATGTATCGGGATACAGTTAAAAGTATTGTTTCTGGCATCCTATAAGAGACAAAGCATATTGATAATAGAGTATATAGGGGAAAGGAAATGGAGAGGGTGCAGAATATAGCGTTACAGTTACCAATAGGGTGAAGAGAAAGATCATCTTAATATGACTCTATAAATGCAAGCAATTGGGATTAGCTTAGGGGTTTAAAAAAAGGATGGCATGGATAAGTTGGGCCGAAGGGCCTGTTTCCATGCTGTAAACCTCTATCACTCTATGTGATAGGACCATTAAAAAATCTGATGGCAGCAGGGAAGAAGCTGCTCTTGAGTTGATTGGTACGTGTTTTCAGACTTCTGTATTTTTTTCCTGAAAGAAGGTGGAAGAGAGAATGCCCAGGGAGTGATTATGCTCGCTGCTTTTCTGAGGCAGCAGGAAGTGTGGATGGAGACAGTGGATGGGAGGCTAGTTTGCATGATGGACTGGGTTACATGTACAACTTTTTGTAGTTTCTTGCAATCTTGGTCAAAGCAGAAGCCATGCCAAGCTGTGACACATCTGGAAAGGATGCTTTCTGTGCTGCATTTGTAGAAATTGGAGAGATTCGTAGTGGACATGTCAAATTTCCTTAGCCTTCTGAGAAAGCAGAGGCGTTGGTAGGCTTTCTTAACTATAGTGTCAGCGTTGTGGGACCAAGACATTGCTGTTTAGAGATCTGCAGTGGTGGCATAAGGAACACCGTGTTATAGATGGCAACGTTTCAGAGAATGATAGCAGCTGGAGGTGTTGCACCATCCCAAGTCCTAAGCTTTTCTGGAACAGTTATGGTATAGGAGGATGGGACAAAATGAGCCATCCCACAGCAGGGAATGTCGCTACACGGTTTTGTACAGTACAGAACCGGCAGCCAGCAAACTAGGGGTTTGTTGACTGTGAGCATCCATCGGCATCTTACAAATATAACAGAAGTCTCATTACACAGTATAAGCTTTTTCTGGATACAGGGAAAAGCTAGGCTTACAATTATTATAATAATTATTTATAATGCTAACATAGGCTTCCTTCTGCAAATGAGTTAACAAAAGCTGATTGGTTATAGGCCAAGCAATAATAGGTTAAAGATCAGACAGCAATTGTATTTTTTCTCCAAGGGTGATAACCAATATTGTGTACTAGTGTTTGCTCAAAACTCAAAGTAAGATCAAAAGGTAATGTCTTAATGTAATGCAAATGATGATTGTTGATTGTTCAGAATATCAGTGAATAGGTAACAATTCTGCAGTTTGTTATTGCATTAAAACATACCAAAGTTAAATTTTGTGCAGAGAAGGTCCCTAGTATGGTCTTAAATAATGGATTACCAGTGCCTGCAATGGCACACTTGGTGGTTTATATACAGACAACACAGGCAATAGTGTCTTGCATGATGGAATGGTGGAGGTGGGCACAGGTCCTTAAAGATAATGGATAAATGGAGGACTGTGGAGAAAACCATGTACATAAGAGTCTGGTGCACAGTTCTATCTGCTTGAACAGCAACCAATGGCGAACTCTCTTTATCTCCTAGCTGCAATTGGTTGTCCTTCTTGAAGAGTTATAAGTGCTTATTGGTTAACAGAGTTGTGCAGCGGACCACATGGGTCCTTGGTATTATGAATCAAGTGACATGTGGATCTTGCTTCACTAGCATCTGTTGGGTTCACTAACAATCCTGGAAGCTTCATGCATCTTGCTGTACCTGTCGTTTACGGATGTCCCTGGCCTTCCTGCAATAGGGCAAGGCAGGTTTTGTCGGAGGCAAGACAGCCATTTTCTTCATGGATCAGATAAGGGAGTGCTTTGAAATAGATGTGTCGTGACTGGGAGGTGAGCATTGTATGTAGCAGAGTCAATTGGCACAGATGAATTGAATGTTGATGGAGTAATAGCTCTGTGTCTCCTGAATGAGTTGTATTCAGGATCCAATAGGACCCACATGCGCTTTCAACGATGCTTTGCACTTCTTGGATTTTTGATTTGGAAAAATTGAAGTCTAATCTATCTTGCTATTGTCGGTCGTCCAAAGGGAAAGTGATGTAATTGCTTTTTCTAGCAAACAAGACACCAGTCACTTTCTCATTACATCTGTATCTGCTTGATTGACTGATGTCCCTGTGGCACTTCCAAATGAGCTCTAGGCATAAATATTGAGTATTGTAGTAACCTTGGCAGTCAATGTTGGAGTTTGGCTGAAGATCAGCACTTAGGGAGATCCATTGTATTTCAAATTATCAGAATGTCTCTGTATTTAAGAAAGAAAATATCCCTTCATGAGACATAGCTGGTCATTTAAACTGGAAGTGAGAGTTGTGCTGAAATGTGAGTGCAATCACTAAGTGATCCGCATGGCTCTTCATGTTCATCCCTGACATAAACAGCAGAAAATAAACAGCACAAACTAGAAACACAGGATTATCGGAACCGGAGGCCGCCATTTAGCCCCTCAAATCTGTTCTGCTACACAAAACTTCATAGCTGATCTTCGCTCCTAGACCCATGATGGGTGAGAATCAGATTTCACTTCATTAAAATGAAAACAAACTTATAGACCATCACTGGATTCCCCCCCTCATAAGACTGTCGTACCTCACCCCACAGCAGCAGGGATCCAGGTTCGATTCCAGCCTTGGGATGACTGCTTGTGTGGAGTTTACACATTCTCCCTGTGTCTGTGTGGGTTTCCTCCAGGTGCTCCGGTTTCCCCCCACCACTCCAAACATGTGCAGGTTAGGTGAGATTGGTCATGCTAAGTTGATGCTTAGTGCCCCAAGATGCGTAGGTTGGATGGATTAGCCATGGTAAATGTGTGGCTTTACGGGAATAACTGGGGAGAGGGTCTGGGTAAGATATTCTGTCAGAGAGTTGGTGTAAACTCAATGGGCCAAATAGAACATAGAACATTACAGCGCAGAACAGGCCCTTCGGCCCACAATGTTGCGCCGACCAGTTAAAAAGCAATGACCCACTAACCTAAACCAATCCCTTTTCGTCCATAAACCTATCCACGGATCTCTTAAACGCCCCCAAACTAGGCGCATTTACAACTGCAGCAGGCAGGGCATTCCAATCCCTCACCACCCTCTGGGTAAAGAACCTACCCCTGACATCCGTCCTATAACTACCACCCCTTAATTTAAAGCCATGCCCCCTCGTGCTAGCTTTCTCCATCCGAGGAAAAAGGCTATCACTATCCACCCTATCTAAACCTCTAATCATCTTATATGTTTCAATAAGATCCCCTCTTAGCCGCCTTCTTTCTAGCGAAAACAACCTCAAATCCCTCAGTCTCTCCTCATAGGACCTCCCCTCCATACCAGGCAACATCCTGGTAAACCTCCTCTGCACCCTCTCCAAAGCCTCCACGTCCTTCCTGTAATGTGGGGACCAGAACTGCACACAGTACTCCAAGTGCGGCCGCACCAGAGTTGTGTACAGTTGCAACATGACGCTGCGACTCCTAAATTCAATCCCCCACCAATAAACGCCAAGACACCGTATGCCTTCTTAACAACCTTATCTACTTGATTCCCAACTTTCAGGGATCTATGTACACATACACCTAGATCCCTCTGTTCATCCACACTATTCAAAGTCCTTCCGTTAGCCCTATACTCGACACATCTGTTATTCCTACCAAAGTGAATTACCTCACACTTCTCCGCATTAAACTCCATCCGCCACCTCTCGGCCCAGCTCTGCAACCTGTCCAAGTCTTCCTGCAAACTATGACACCCTTCCTCACAATCTACCACACCTCCGACTTTGGTGTCATCAGCAAATTTACTAATCCACCCAACTATACCCTCATCCAGATCATTAATAAAAATTACAAACAGCAGTGGCCCCAAAACAGATCCCTGAGGCACACCACTCCTGGTGGCCTCCTTCTGCACAGTAGGAATTCTATGATTCTATACCCTCCTTTTCCTCAGGCTGTACCTAACCTGGCATTCTGGTTAGGTGCATTGACCATGCTAGATTCTCCCTCAGTGTACCCAAACAGGTGCTGGAATATGGCAACTAGGGGATTTTCACAGAAACTTTATTGCAGTGTTAATGTAAGCCTACATGTGACACTAATGAATAAAGTTTTAAAGTTTAAAAAAATCCCTTCATTTCAGTTTTAAAATTAAAACAATCGACTTAGTACCAAAAGCTGTTTGCAGACGAGGATTCCATTTATGTATGGAATTGTTTCCTCATTTCTATCCTTGAAGATGTACACTATGCCTCCTATTCCTAGATATAAATCATTTCTCCCATTTTCTAACATACCGGTTCCCTTTAATATCTTGAAAATACTCAGCTTGGGCATAACATCTGCAGCTGTTGCAATGTGTGTATCGATTTCTGCATCAAGTGACAGATTGCTGGTGATTGTGGGGCTTAGATATGTGGAATCACTGTTACAGTCAGGTGAGGCAGGGGAAATAACTCTCTCCAGTTACCATTCCTTCTTTGGCCACAACAGGTTTTTTCTTTAATTGGTTATACTTTCGAATTCGGTGAGTGTTTAAGTGTTTTTGTGCTGTTACTATAAAAGGCACAGACATAACGGTTTCCTTGTATGTGTTTAAAATATAAAGTGTACTTAATCTGATGCAAGTAAAATTAATAAGAAATCTCTTGGATGAGAATATCATAGGTGCTCTAACTACAATCTTCCAAAATTCTCTCCAACCGGGAATTCTCCCTTTAGATTGGAAAATTGTGCATGTCATTGTCATTTATGTAAATAGTAGTTTCCACAACACTTAAAATCTATTTATATATTGCTACTGAACACTGACCTGTTTATGCTAACATCTGGACCATATTTGCCCGCTGCAGGCTCCAGTGCGATTTCACTGCCTGTTTCCATCCACCAAATCTATGTGCAAACCATCAGAAAATCAAACCGTGCATGCTATTAAAGTAACCCCCTAACCTGACTTCTCTTTTAAGTTTCAGGATGGAAAACAGAAATTATTTTACTGATAGTTGGAGGAGGGGAGTCAGGGGTGGGAGCTTGGTGAGTGCAGCTGATTTGAAGAATTGAGATTGGTTGAGGAGAAGATTTTCCTGTTCCACTTCTAATGCCAATGCCAGGGATCTCAAATCCCAAGGAGCGTACAATAATCCCCGCCACAGGCAAAGAAGACACTTGCAAGCCTGACTGTAACAGTGACTTCACATATCTAAGCTCCACAATCACCAGCAATCTGTCATATGATGCAGAAATCGATACACACATTGCAACAACTGTTATGCCCAAGCTGAGTATTTTCAAGATGTTAAAGGGAACCAGTATGACAGAAAATGGGAGAAATGATTTATACCTAAGGATTGGAGGCATGGTGTACATCTTCAAGGTGATTTTTCTACTCCTTCGGCATCAGCCTTCATTGCCTCCGAGTGAGACTGTCAAATGACAGGTTGTTCTGATACTATCCAAGTTTGTCTCACACCTGAACCTCGCAACCAGTGGACACAATCATCCTGTCACTTTGCATCAGGTTCAAGCCCAAGAACTTGAGATAAAAAGACAGATGCCTGGTCTCTCAGCATAGACAATTACACTGGGCTTTATTCCAGAGGAGTTTCAGAATCAACTACTTCCCTTTAATAATGAGAACAATCCCCTCAGAACCAGCTGCAAAAAAAAAGTTTCATGTGGAGAATAAAAATGAGTTTCAAAGCGAATGTTTTTCCACTTAAGAACACCGTGAGATCGTTAGCAGGCTTTTGGTCACCAGATCACAGTGCCGCATTGTGATTCCTGCCTAATATTGCAGGAAAATCTATTTCTATGTGTTTCTAGACTTTTCTTTCAACAAGGGAAAGGGAGTTTAGCACTGCTGCCTCACAGCGCCAGGGACCCGTGTTCGATTCCCAGCTTGGACCACTCTCTGTGTGGACTTTGCACGTTCTCCCCATGTCTGCATGGGTTTCCTCTGGATGCTCCAGTTTCCTCCCACAGTCTGAAAGACGTGCTGGTTAGGAGCGTTGGCCATGCTAAAAAATGCTCTCTCAGTGTACCCGAACAGGCGCCAGAGGGTGGCAACTTGGGGATTTTCACAATAACTTCATTGCAATGCTAATGTAAGCCTACTTGTGACTAATAAATAAATTTTACTTTTAAAAAGAGTTAATCATTAACATACAAACTTCCTTTTTCTGTTACATCACTGGCAAAAGCTCATTTTCTGAAATTTCCCAACCAAAGGAAATTGATGTTAATTTTCCCATTTTCCTGTACATTGCCAACAAAGGGTTAAAAACTAAATTTCACCAACCCCCCCCCCCCCCAGTGCGAAAGACATTCACTTTGGCTGATTTTTACCAGTCCTTTTGGTAATCTGCTAGGAGATGGCAAGACTTCTAAAATGGTGCAGCAAGGCACCGGGATAAAGAGTGTCCAATATCTTTCAGCCATCGCGCTAATTTGTCAGTCTGGGAATAGCAGATCAGTTGATCACCCACTGAGAGGCCACTCAAACCAATGGCCAATCCCATCCACAAAGCATTTTGTCCACTTTGGGAGAGTTAAAGTTGGGAGATGCCCACTGAAACCTGGCTGCCTCCCAGAGAACTCTGACCTTTAGCAACACCCCATGATCTTTAAAGAGGGAACCTTGAAGCAATGGCTGTCCCTGCAAGAAATGGGTTGCCTGCACTGTGTCCCCCACCTGCCAGGTTCCAGCTGCCCCCAACCCCAGTTACCTCTCTTGTATATTTCAAGATACAATCCTCCTACCATTTGCCTCTGGGATTGGTGGACCCAACTTCACTCTCCAGCTGCCTCCTGGAATGGGATTGCATGTTTCAGGGTAATTTTCATGGAGGCAGGTCTGGGAAGTCAGGAATCCTATAATCCAGACAGTGCAGAAGGAGGCCATGAGCCCATTGAGTCTGCACTGACCACTATCCCACCCAGGCCCTATTCCCATAACCCCAATATTTACCCTGCTAATTCCCCTGACACTATGAGTCAACTTAACATGGCCAATCAACCTAACCCACACATCTTTGGACTGAGGGGTAACTGGGACACCCGGAGGAAACCCACGCAGACATGGGGAGAACATGCAAACTCCACATACAGTTGGGAATCGAATCCGGGACCCTCGTGCTGTGAGGCAACAATGCTACCTACTGTGCCACCATGCTGCCCAAAATCATTCTGACTCTGGCTATCCATCTCAGGAGTCAAAATCTGATCCTTTGTGTTTGGAACCAGAGTTTGGACGGTTACTTTATGCATTAAGGATTAATAGTTTGGGGGAATTAAGTGTGTGTTTAAATATGAATTTTCCAGAAAACCATTTTCAGCCAGTAGCACAAAGCTCATGTTGGTAAGTCATACCGCACTGTAAATAAGTAGTTATGCTGTATGCTAAAGGGCTTTTTATATGGTCTACGATGTATTATTTGATGGTGCGGGGTAAATGGGGAGAGGGGCGGCTTGGTGATCAATTGTCATTTGCAAAACTTTGCACTGAGATACAAACAGTGGTTAAATTAGATACAAGCAAAATACTGTGGATGATGGAATTTGAAACAGAAAATGCTGGAAAAATCACAACAGGTCAGACAGCACCTGGAGACAGAGAACAGAGCCAACGTTTTGAGTCTGGATAACGCTTTATCAGAGCTGATTATGTTAAGTTAGCTGAAGTCCTCTGTTCTTAGAGGAAGCCCTGTGAAATTTCAATCCTTCATGTTTTTACTAAGTTCAGAGGTGGGCCAATAAAGATGAGTTTACTGCTGAATTTAACTGAGTTGTCATTCTATGAACCAAAACCAGTGACCAGCCCTCATGCAGTTAATTTTTCTTAAAGTTGCACTTTCATCCTTCTGGTTTCCAAGTGCCTCTGTGCCAGGGACGTTCCAGGACCGGAGTTATGGGTGAGTGACCAGCTGCCAGGTTTCCTCTAGCTGTCAGAGATGCAGGAGAACAGTTTCGTGGATGCTTCATCCCCTCCTGATAAGCTAGTGTCCTGCCTTTACACAATGCTGACATACGATACCAAGGGTCAGATAAAGGGCTTTCTGCAAAAGGATCTTTTGCAAATCCGTGATCTCCAAATTGTTACAGAGTCATTGAGATTTACAGCATGGAAACAGGCCCTTCGGCCCAATGTCCATGCACCCTTTGTTTTTGAACCACTAAGCTAGTCCCAATTGCCCGCATTTAGCCCATATCTCTCTATACCCATTTTACCCATGTAACTGTCTAAACATTTTAAATTGTACCTGCCTCTACTAAAGTAAAGTAAAAGTAAAATTTATTTATTAGTCACAGGTAGGCTTACATTAACACTGCAATGAAGTTACTGTGAAATTCCCCGAGTCGCCACACTCTAGTGTCTGTTCGGCACCTAACCAGCACGTCTTTCAGACTGTGGGAGGAAAACAGAGCACCTGGAGGAAACCCACGCGGATACGGGGAGAATATGCAAACTCCATACAAACAGTGATCCAAGCCGGAATCGAACCTGTGTCCCTGACACTGTGAGGCAGCAGTGCTAACCACTATGACCTCTGGTAGCTTGTTCCAGACACTCACCGCCCTGTGTGTGGAAAAAATTGCCCCTCTGGACCTGTCTGTATCTCTCCCTCTCACCTTAAACCTACGCCCTCTAGTTTCAGACTCCCCGACCTCTGTCCTAATTCTAATGGGCACCACTTGGCCATCTTCAAACCAGCAGATCTCAGGATGTTCATTAAATAGCTACATGCCAGACTACATAACATGCTGAACAGGAAACCTCGAACACACTGCCAGTAATGGTATTGAGTTTAAAACATGTCAAAATGATTTGCGATATTCAAAAAGAAAAGATTGAAAATGCCTTCAAAGCTATGTAATGCACGCCTGACTGCTGAAATACACACCAAAGATTTCCTGTCACTTGAAATTAGGACACAAGGAAAGACATCTCATTCTGATTCTTCCCCAACTCAATGATTAATTGTATTTACATCAAGAGCACACAGAAGGGGACAGAGGTGCAGACTGCATTCTGCACAGTTATATTATCAGGGCTGAACAGGAGAATCATGGGAGTTCCTTCACCCTACCTTCAATACGTTTTGATCTGATGATTTACATGCCACAAACTCAGACACATCCGTCACCGTGCTGTCCTCTTCCACCACAACGACTTTCACAGGAACTGCCACCGTTTTGCCAGTCAGAATTGCAGTGTTGAGGATTTCAGTGTTCTGCAAATAAGAGTTAATACCGTTAGGGACACGTGGAGCCTTGTGTTATCATTTCAATAACAACTGTTGATATACTGAACTGAGAAGTCAAATATTGACTTATTAGGCAGCATTAGTGTGTGTTTGGAGAACCCTTTTCTACTCTCAACACAGAAAGGGGGATGCTAACAGCACACTCCACACTGCTGTTATTGTAATGGCGTGCACTGCATAAATGGGTCACCCAATTCCACATGTAAGCAGTGCTATAAGGATACACTTCTATAAAGTGGCTGCTGCTCTGAGCACATGCTAAATGTATCTTCTCAAATGTATCTTATCAAGCATGCTGTACTTCCTTTTCTGTTTTCAGGAGAAGGCTGCATGCAACCTTTACCAACACAAAAAGAGAATATTAGGTCCTGGAAGACAATGAGCAAGCTTGCAGGATAGGAAGCTTGGGAAGTAGAGACATGCTCTAAGGTTAAGGTTAGTATCATCCTATGCTTTTCATTCTGTGCCTTCTCTCCACTCAACTGAGGACCCTGTCTACATATTCATCAAAGATCTCACCCAATATTGCTAGATAGATTATCCAGGGGGACGGGGGGATTCTCTGGTCTCCCAGACACGTGTTTCTCAGTGGCAGGAAGTGGCGCACTGTTTGCTGCCAGTGGGATTCTCCGGTCCTCGCTGCTCTCAGTGGGATTGCTCATTATTGTTACTCTATGGCTGGGAACCTGCAGGAGGAGGTGCACTGCCAAGCGAGACCAAAGAATCCCACTGATGTGAATGGCATGAGAGTCTGCCCCCTCTTTGTCTTAATCACTTTGCTGTTTATAGGAGCTTGTTATGCACAAACTGAGCTGTGTTTCCGAGACTACAGCAACGACTGCACCTCAAAAGCACTTGAGTGACTGCAAAGTACTTTGCGACATCTTGAGGCCGTAAAAGGTGGCATGTAAATACAACTCTTTTGATTCCTCTCTTGAACAGCCCTGGCTCGGCGTAAGACACTGCAATATCTTGCCAAGTGAGACTCTATTCCAAGCATGTTATTGCTGACATGTTAAAGAGTGCACCTCCATTCCCTCCAGAAATCCAAGTGCTGAGCTAAGTGACCACTCGCATTCAATCAGTTCACACCTTCAAGCATCGCCCTGTCTCACTGTAAAGAGCAGTAGCAAAAACTTCCTCGACTCTGGGGAAGGGCCACAGTTGCAGCAAGGAACATGGAGCAGCCAACAGCATGCAGAGAAGGAGTGGGTACGGATGGACTCAGAGGTATCCTGCCGATTGACAACTAATTCATGGAGCTGCTGGAATCTCGCATCTTCTAACCCTCTCCAGCAATTAGCAGTTTGCAAGCTGAGTATCAGCAAGTGTGTGCAAACAGCTGCACAGTTTGAGGGGCGGCACGATGGTTACCAGTGCTGCTTCACAGTGCCAGGGACCTGGGTTCGATTCACGGCTTGGGTCACTGTGGGGAGTCTGCGTGTTCTCCCCGTGTCTGCATGGGTTTCCTTCGGGTGCTCCGGTTTCCTCTCAGTTGAAAGATGTGCAGGCTAGATGGACTGACCATGTTAAATTGCCCCTTAGTATCAGGGGAACTAGCAAGGGTAAATGTATGGGGATAGAGCATGGGTGGGATTGTGGTCAGTGCAGATTCGATGGGCATCCTTCTGCCCTGTAGGATTCGATGATTCTATAACTTGTCCAGGAATTTGGAATCCACACCAGTGCAATACTGCTTGTGCAAGGTGCGCATCACCACAGAAAATATGTCAGTGCCAGGTCGCTTTGCAATAGAAGCTTCTTGAACAACGTCCTCAGCCCAGCCATTGCTGCATCAATGAGTGGCGTGACCAGCTTTCAATACGAGGCAAAGGCAAAATACTGTGGGTGCTGGAACCTGAAACACAAACAGAAAATGCTGAAGAACTCAGCAGGTCTGACAGCATCTGTGCAGCGAGTATAGAGCCAGTGTTTCGAGTCAGGACAGCTCTGACAAAGGATCATCCTGACTCAGAACATTGCCTCTATTCTCTCCCCACAGATGCCGTTAGACCTGCTGAGTTTCTCCAACATTTTCTGCTTTAGTTCAATATGAAGCAGACTGCCTAGTCTGGATTCACCACCTTGGGAAATAAGGTTATGCAAGGGTTCAACAACCTTATTATGGCCACCAGTCAACTTCCGGATAGACTGTTCTCCATGGGAATACATTGCAGACACATCTGGGAGGAGCTGTGCCAGATGAAAGGAAGCATCTCTATCACATCTGTATCATCCACATTTTTGCTCAAATAACTATTAAGGTTCCAAACAGCACAGGCAGCTTTGGAAAAGGAAGCGGTGGAATGTGATTGAAAGTGATCCCAGATTCCACAGATTATGTAAAATGGTTATATTCACTTTCTTTCAAAACTGTTCACTGAGTGCGATGAAAATACAGTTACTCACTAAATCACTTGCATCATCCTATAATGAAATGAAAGATCTATTTAAAACAAGGTTAGCTAGTAAGGCAACCCAATAAGTCGCTATCCAAAAGTACATAGCTTTCAAGTTATATTAAGATCCCTTTTCTCTACACACACAGATCATGCTGTGGTTATGGTAACAGGCTGGCAAGGCAGCGGTTAGGGACGAAATGGAGCAGCAGGTGTAGTGCAACTGTGCAAAGCTGGTGGTATGATCATGGCAATACAGCAAAATGGTGAAGTGCAGTAAAATAGGTGAGAAAATGCACAGAAGGCTCAGGCCTCCGGATGATAGAAAAGCAATAGACTATTTCAATAGAAAGAGATTGCTGAACTCAATGATAGAGGGATCTGGGTGCCCTGGTGCATGGATCACATGAAGTTAGTATGCAGGTGTTAGGAATTAAAATCTGGTGAAACTAATATGAGCTTATTGTGTTTATGAAAGGGATTAATGAAACCAATGTGAATTTATCAAAAGGGATTTACACCATTTTACCTTCACTACACAACAAGCTCACATCATTAACTTCTTGAATACCTCCAGTGCAGAAGTGGCCATTCAGCCCATCGAGTCTGCACTGATATTCTGACAGAGTATCTTACTCAGACTCTTTTCCCTGTCCTATCCCTGTAACCCTACACACGTTTAATCCCTCTAACCTACACCCCCAGCCCCCACACCCTCAAGCGCCCCCCCCCCCAAACCCCTTCATCCCCCACCCCCCTGCACCCTCCTCACCCACCAACCCTCAAGCTCCCCCCAAACCTACCCCGCCATTGAGAGACACATTGGGATCCACTTCCATTAGGTACCAGCAACCCTCTGACCCACCTCATCCTATTGTCTGTTTTCCTATGACCTTGGACTAAGGGAGTTCACAGGCTGTTCAAACACAAGTCAGCTGCTCCTATTCTCATCCTGACTTACGGATCGTCATTGGGAGTGGAAAGCCTGCTCTTTCATAGGTAGGCTAAGGTCAACAGTATGCCCTCGGCATTGTTAATTAGAACAGCTGAGACACAAGACTTCCTCAATCTGCACAGTGTATGTTAAATCCATTTAGCATCAAATCATTAAGCTCCTGTGTATAATATACAGGCAGTATCTTATTGTGCTTTCCTCCCTCCGTGGAAATCTCTAGAAGGGAGGTTACGGCAATCCACATTGAAGTGCCTCTACGAATCATTACAACATAATAGTGTGCAATAATACTGCCTGTGTTGGTTTTCAGTGTGAATCAGGAAGGGAGGTCCCACTAAGTGCTTATACGTTGTATGCAAGTGTATTCAAAAGTTAGGGCACATAATAATCATTTTCTTATTCAACGTTACGGTGAATTGTCGCACTGTGCTTTGACCTTTCAGAGCTCATTTGCTCAGCTGCAACCTGCAGCCTCTGCTGTTGTAACCACATCTCGCTAATGAAGGGGAAAAAAATGAGATTCTTTCATTTTCTCACTAATTTGTTTTATTTGGTAGCTCATTAACAGCTCCAGCACTTCACCCTGGAGAGTCAACAACAATATTGTTGCTAGAAATACAATTAAATTAAAAGTGAACATGAAGGCAAGTGTAATCAATGACATTAATGCAAAAAAGCACTCAGAGTCTTGTAAAGATAAGAGCAGTGCTTCCAAAGCTGACACCCTTCCAGGTGGAAATACACATTGGATCATCAGGGTTACAGCACTCTCGCAAGATGTTCAACTTGAACTCCTGTGTAACAAGACATTGGATCATTGAATAAATCCATTCAAGCTATTGATGTTTTTTTTTCCAATCTATTACTATAATTACACCAAAAGAAAGAGCTCGCATTTATATTGTGCCTTTCACGGTGTCGAGACATACCAAAGCCAATAAAATGCCCTTGAAGCACTCTCTCATACAGAGAAATGCAGCAACTAATCTAAGCACAGCAGGATCCCATAAACAAAAATGAGATAAATGACGAATTAATAGATTTCTGGAATGTTGGCTGAGGGATGGATGTTGGCCACACACTGAGTGCTCTACTGCTCTCCTTCAGAGGGATCTTTTACACACACAGGGTGGCTGGGGCTTCAATTTAAACTCTCATTCACAAGAGCACACAGTGCTGCACCTAAGGGTCAGCCGAGATTATTTGGCCTTGAACCCAAAACCTTCTGACTCAGCAGCACGAGTGCTTAAATCAAAGCTGACAGCTTACATCTACGTTGTGCCACAACTTTGTCAGCGCTGAGAAAGGGCCACCCTGACTCAAAAAAGGATAAAAGCTTTGACAAAACGTCAGCTCTTTTCTCTCCTTACAGATGCTGTCAGACCTGCTGAGATTTTCCAGCATTTCCTCTTTTGGATCCTGACTCGAAACATTGGCTCCATTCTCTCTCCACGGATGCTGTCAGGCCTGCTGAGATTTTCCAGCATTTTCTGTTCCTGTTTCTAACTGTTTGGTTATAATAATAGCTTGAAGACTTAGCTGATTAGAATATGCCGTATGTATAAATTTGAATAATGCTCAATAAAGGCACTCAAGGATTAGGGGGAAAAGGCAGGAGAATGGGTATGAGAATCATATCAGTAATGATTGAATGACTCGATGGGCCAAATGGCCTAATTTTTTGCTTGTATATCTTATGGTCTTATGCCACAGAGGGCTGTGGAAGCCACGTCATTGAGTGCTTTAAAACACTCACAACACACGTGGTTCATGTTTTTCAGTGCAAGTTTTGTCCTATTGCTCATTCACCTGGTTCTTCCAGGCCTATGCATTGATGTGGGCAATTTCAAGCCACCATGAAATATAAGAGGAGGGTTAAATAACTCAGTGTGTGAAACCCAACCCAACGTCATTGTGCCTTTCCATTTTAACCATGGCGGGTTTGGTTGCATCTATGTACCACCACTGAAACAGGGAGGACCCGTGATTATCATCGTTCAACGAGGCTCATTCCTCAGATTTCAACAGCCATTTAAATTTAACACTGGTTAGCGGGATTACCCAGGGATTGGGAAACCTAACATTCATGGGAGGAAGGATCTGGCAGTGCAGAGGTATTTGCTGTGGTTTCGGTGGGTTAGGGAGAGCAGAGGTGTTTCTCTCTGCCTCCTCACACCCAGGAGTAGTAAGAATTAAGCAACATAAAAATGAAACTGATGAAAGTTTCGGTGTTAATTGTTGTGAAGCAGTCTCCAAATGGATTTTGGAAGTCGATTGTTCCCAACACAAATGAGGATGAGCAGCAGCAACTGCAGTTCAGCAATTCCATCCTGGCCCTTAGATTAGAAGATTGTGGTGTTCAACACTACTCCAGAAACTTAGATACACAACCCAAACTGACACTTCAGTGAAATACTGAGGGAATTTTGCATCTTTTGGATAGAGCATGAACCAAAGCGCTCAGGTGAGTAGGGGGCATAACTATAAGGTTCATGGTGGGAGATATAGGAGGGATGTCCGAGGTAGGTTCTTTACTCAGAAAGTGGTTGGGGGTGTGGAATGCACTGCCTGCTGTGATAGTGGGGTCGGACACTTTAGGAACTTTCAAGTGGTTATTGGATAGGCACATGGAGCGCTCCAGAAGGATAGGGAGTGGGGTAGCTTGATCTTGGGTTCGGACATAGTTGGGCACAATATCGAAGACTGAAGGGCCCGTACTGAGCTGTACTGTTCTATGTGATTGTCAGTGTGACTTGTCCCAGTATCCTGGCCAATACCTTTAACTAACATCACTACAAATGTTCAGGTCATTTATTTCATCGTTGTCTGCAAATTAGCTGCTGCCTTTCTCTACTTTACATCAGCTTATAAAATGCCTCAATGTGGTAAAGCACGCTGGGATATCTTCAAGTTGTGGAAGTCAATGTAAACGCAAGTCCGTGTTTTGAAAGATCTATTATTGACAAACAAGATTCACATTGCAACTCGAAGTTGTTTTATTTCTGGGCAATGCAGCAGAATTTTTGCTCTACATTTCATCAATGGTGTGTTCCTTATAGAGGACTATGCCATGTAATGAAATCTCCAATTGACACTCCAGTCTCTTCACTACTCCCTATCTGGACCTTGAAGATTGTAGGACAGTGGTTTCAAACTTTTCTTCCAGTGACCCACTTTTACAAAATGGCTGCCCCTCATGGCCCACTGACCAGGCAAGCTGCAGAACTGCTGCTACAGTCACAATCTAGACAGGGTTTACTGTACATTTAAAAATGCACCTTCTCCTCTTTTACTTTCATAAAGTGCATGTAACTACAAGTGTATCAGGCAATAATACTAAGCTTTTCCTCTTCCTGCTGGCTAGGTCATCCTCTGACTCGAGAGATCCTCATCATCATACCACCTTCTACAAAATGCACACTATAAACAGAACATCCTGTGATGTTTTGAACAGGATCACAAAACATCCTGCCACGTAGAATCATAGAATCCCTATAGTACAGAAGGAGGCCATTTGGCCCATCAAGTCTGTACTGACCACAATCCGACCCAGGCCCAACTCTCGTTACACCACACATTTACCCTGCTAATCCCCTTGACACTGAGGGAGAATTTAGCATGGCCAATCAACTTAACCTGCACCCGGAGCACCCCGAGGAAACCCACACAGACACAGGGAGAATGTGCAAATGCCACACAGACAGTGACCCAAGGCTGGAATTGAACCCGGGTCCCTGGCACTGTGAGGTAGCAGTGCTAACCATGCTGCCTATGTAATGAACAGGATCATAGAACATCCCACATTTCTTTTTAAACAGAGTACCCGGTGACCCATTTTCAACATCCCACAACCCACGCACAGTTTGAGACTCTTGCTTTGAAAAGCCTGGTGTCAATATTCTCCCACCTCAATCTTTGGCTGGGATTTTCTGGCCCTCCCCCTGGCAGGTTCTTTCGTGGCAGTGATGGTCCGCCATTGGCTGGCAGCAGGATCTTCCAGTCCAACCACTGTCAATGGTGTCACCTGCTGTTTATACCGCCAACTGCCGGGGGACGCGTAACAGGAAGTCACCGACAGCGGGACCGGAGGACCACCCTCCCATCACCCCCCCACCCCCATCCCCGGGTGGAAATGGCCGGAAAATCCCTCCCTTTCTCACATATGAAATACATACACAGACTGAAGCGTCACAGTGTTGTGTGGCAAAGCAGTGTGTTGTGTTAGAATGTAATCGATGACAACTTTGCATTGAATGTAATGTGACCAATGGGAACAAGGTGTAAGGGTCAGCTGACCAGTAAAACATGGAACCAGTTACAGAGTGATGTAATAGTCAGCTGACTCACTATAAATAAGGAACTATGTAGAATTGTGGAAAGCCTGGAGTGGCCCAAGGCAAAGCCCCAAGTTTGGAGTAATAATGTTTCTTTATTAAACCCTTTCTTTGATTTATAAGTTGGAGTAAGTTTTGTTGTATTTTTACTAGCTGCATTTTGAAGAGTTCTTTCTGAAGAAACATGTAGAAATGCCAAACACGAACGTGCTGATCCTGAGGGCAGAGGCTAAATCTCTAAAGGTGGCAACCTTCAAAGGCACTTAATGCCTTTGTAATAAATTACATGTCTGTTATTTTAACAAAGGCATTAGCCTATATGAAATAAATGGGTTAATGCCTTTATTAAATAGCAGAAAAAGGTATTGTCATGCCAACATAATATGCTTTTGAACATGGATATCACACTGCAATTTCTAGGCTGATAAAGTTTAACAACCCTCCTGGCTTTCATTTAACAGGAATGTTCAAACCACCATTTAAAAATACCAGCTTTTAAAAAAGAAAGTAGTCAAAGGTGTCAAGACAATTTTGCAATGAAAAGCCTGAACCCCTATTGGCTTTTTAATTATTCAAGAAAGAATTACTACAGGTATCGCATTAGGTGCAGTGGATGAGCTAAGATGACTTATTCAGTTACATGCTATTAACATCTTGACTGAATCCCACATTAATTATTTTGCGGCAGAGGTGCTTGAGGTTCTGTAGCAGTGGTTATACCTCAATGATTTTTTTGCAAATCCTTCACTTCAAACATGCGATTAATCGAATCCACAAGATAAAACCAGACAAGTCCATCCTGAGGAGCTAACTTCCTCATGTTAATGTTGATGTACAACAATGAATCAAGTGGAGTTCAGGATTCTTATGATCAATATTCCTAAAAATGTTGATCAGCTCTGAATCATTGATGGCTCTCTTCTGCACGTTAGGGTTCTCAGATTTTACCCTGAGGAATGTGATTGACACATGCAGAAAAGATTTACTCGAATGCTAAAGGGAGTTATAAGGAGATGCTGGACAGACTGGGACATTTCTCCCTAGGTGATGTGGTGATCTTATGGAGGTCTATAAAATCATGAGGGGCATAGATCAGCTAAATAATCAAGATCTTTTCCCAAAGGTAGGGGAGTCTAAAACTAGAGGGCATAGGTTTAAGATGAGAAGGGAGAGGTACAAAAGGGTCCGGGGCAAATTTTTCACCCAAAGGATGTGAGTGTCTGGGACAAGCTGCTGGCGGTAGTAGTAGAGGTGGGTACAATTTTGTCTTTTAGAAAGTGTTTAGACAGTTAAATGTGTAAGATGGGTATAGAGGGATTTGGGCCAAACACGAGCAATTGGGATGAGTTAAGTGGTTTAAAAAAAAGCAACAGCATGGACACCTGTATCCATGCTGTAAACCTCTATGTCTCTATGACATTGCATAAGTATGGCAGAAAATTACATAAATTCTCAATTTCCACAGAACTTCTTTGTTGAATAGGATTTTGGTAAAATGGTGACCAAACTCAGATGTGGACATGACAGTTGTATTAATCTGCCCTTATTTTACAGAAAAGGTTCATTTTAATTATTTCTATTGTTGTTTTATATTAAAAATGAGAGGCTGACATGTCCTCCAAGTCACACTCAGGGGTGCAATTCTCACATGCCCCTCCTGGCTGATGGTAAATGGTGGGCAGGGGGACCAAAAACTGGTTTTACACCGGCATGAATTTACAGCAGGATCTACTGCTGGTGCCCACTATGGCAGATTGAAAACTCATTTGCATCCCACTAATGGCATACAGATGAAGACTGAACCACCCATTCCAGATTGTTGGGCACTAGCGGGCAAACATGCCAGCGCCAAGCCCACTGGGAACAACATGGTGTGCCGAATCTGGGATTCACCTGAGCAATGCCGGGGGCTGCCTCTGGAGTGCAGAATGGAGGCAGACTGCGGCCCCAGGCCCCGGAGCACCTCAGCCATGGGTGAAGGGAGCATCTACAGGTGGACCTTCCAGATTCAGTGACCTGAGGGATTGGTCTACCTTCCAACCTTGGAAAGTTTCTGGAGATCCATCTTCTTTCTACAATTGTGGATTGTGGAAACGTGGGGCGCCTTTTCAGTAATAGCACTTGGATTGGACAGCGGGCTACATGCCATCCGGTCTGCCATGCCATGGAATATACTGGAAAACATCTGGTTGCATAATTCGGGCGGTCAGGGCTAGAAGATTGGGTACGTTTTCCTGTAAGCCTCCACAGCGGAAAACACTCCATGTTGCCTCCCTAATCACAATGTGGAGATGCCGGCGTTGGACAGGGGTAAACATAGTAAGAAGTCTGACAACACGAGTTCAAGTCCAACCGATTTATTTGATAGTAAACTCGCAAGCTTTCGGGGTTTGCCCCTTCGTCAGGCAAATGGAGAGTTCTGGCCTGAGGCCATATGCTCTGTCTGAGGCCAGAACTCTCCATTCGCCTGACGAAGGGGCAAACCCTGAAAGCTTGCGAGTTTACTATCAAATATATCAGTTGGACTTAAACCTGGAGTTGTCAGACTTCTTACTGTGTGTGCCCTCCCTAATCACCAGACGGTCAGGTACCACTTACTACATCAACACTGTCAGGTTGGGGAATACCAAACAACAATGTATTGGAACGGGTAAAAATACCAATGAAGAATAAGGATAAATATGGACTTAAGAACCCAGCCAAATCTGAATGATGAATCAGGAGAAGAAAGCACTGAAAGAAAGGACAAGGCAAATTATTCAATTCACTTATTGAAAATTGTCTCTCCACAGTTTCCTCCAGCAGGCTACAGGCTTAAAATAAGTCTTCCAGCATAATGAAAGCATTTTAAATGATATGATAATGTCTTTGAGTACCTTTCCTGATGTTTCAACATAGAGAGCTCAGTCCCTCTCCAAATGCTCAATATTAATTCAATACGTTTCCCCAAAGACTCATTCTTCCAGCACTGCCTATAACATCCAGAATGAAACAGACCGACGATACACAACTTGCTGGCTTTCTCCAGATGCATCAATGTTATTTTTCCCAGGGACTCTGGAATATTTTCTATTAAAAAGCAGTGTTACCATTTATTGATTTTCACTGTTTTGCAAATTACTTCAAAAGAAGCTGAATCCTGGTCTATAGAAGCGTGGGTGGCACCACAGTGTTTAGCACTGCTGCCTCACAGCGCTATGGATTTGGGTTCAATTCCCGGCTTGGGTGACTGTCTGTGTGGAGTGTGCACGTCTGTACGTTCTCCCTGTGTCTAGGTGCTCCAGTTTCTTCCCACAATTGAACATGCTGGTTATGAGCATCGACCATGCTGAATTCTCCCTCGGTGTAGCCAAATAGGCGCCGGAATGTGGCAACTAGGGGGTTTTCACAGTAACTTCATTGCAGTGTTAACGAAAGCCTACTTGTGACACTACTAAATAAATAAACTAAGCTTTTTGCAAGTGAAGCTTGACTTTAACATCAAAAAGAAAGCCAAGAACTGAGAATAAAAAGAGTAATTACAATCAATCACAATCCCGTGCATTTACATGTAGCATTCCTCAACTGTATGTTATCTCAGAGCACTTTGTAGCAAGGAGGAAACTAATACAACACAGAAGGGAAAAAGGAAACATTAGATAGGGATATCAGTGGTATGGTTGAAGACTGGAGTTTTGAGAAACAGGGAGGGCACAGGGAAGAGTGGAGAATTCCAGAGAGCAGGAGCCAAGTAGCTAAGCAACACCAACAGTAGAGCAGGGGGAATGAGGGGTGAAGAGAAATTTTGGCACAGTTTTGGAAAAGTCAGAGCATATAGCTCGGGATGAAAGGCAAAAGGAGTTAGGCTTGTCTGAGACAACAGGGAGATCATAAAACAACAATTTCAATGACACAAGCATTTGTTCATGTTTGCAACATAACTTTATGGATTCGAGCACCGGAGATGTCAAGATCACACTGATTCCACTAATAAATCCTCTACATTTGTTTCAGGATTTGCAGGGCAAAGGAAATAAAAGGCTGAACAGCCATTTCAGTCCTGCATTCTGAACACGTTAGGATCATGTAACTCAATATTCTTGTGCCCGAGGCAGCCTGAGTTAACTGCAGAAAACGTTGGCTTTTTAAATCAAAGGCATGCCACAAATATAACCGAGTAAAGTTTTCAATGTGCTGCCAGCACTGTTATCACTGAGAAATGGGGTTTCTCTGATGACTTAGTCAGTTCAGGCAGAGTGACACATAGACACACATGCCAGAAGGCCCCAGCTTCAGTTGCTGCTCTGCACTTCATTCAGCTGGAGTAGCAGCTGCACTGATAGAAATGACCACAAAGTTTTGATTTGATTCGATTTATTACCGTCACGTGTATTGGGATACAGTGAAAAGTGTTGTTTCTTGTGCACTTTACAGACAAAGCATACCATTCACAGCGAAGGGAAGGAGAGAGTGCAGAATGTAGTGTTACAGTCATAGCTTGGGTGTAGAGAAAGATCAACTTAATGCAAGGTAAGTCCGTTGAAAAGTCTAACAGCAGCAGGGAAGAAGCTGTTCTTGAGTCAGTTGGTACACGAACTCAGACTTTTGTATCTTCTTCCCGACGGAAGAAGGTGAAAGAGAGAATATGCATGGGATCCTTAATTATGCTGGCTGCTTTGCCAATGTAGTGGGAAGTGTAGACAGAGTCAATGGATGGGAGCTAGTTTGCATGATGGATTGGGTTACATTCACGACTTTCTGTAGTTCCTTGCGGTCAGAGCAGGAGCCATACCAAGCTGTGATACAATCAGAAAAACTGTTTTCCATGGTGCATCTGTAAAAGTTGGTGAGGATCGTAACGGACATGCCAAGGGCTTTCTTAACTATGGGAAATTGAAGAAATCAGTAATGCCTATTCCAGATGATATGTCAGCGTACAGCAAACTGCTAATTTGTGACATTTTTCCCCAATTACAGCTTACCCACAGGCACATGCAGATTTTTATCGACACAAAGAATGGCCACTAACCTCAACACTTCTCTCAATCACTCCACTTGCACTAAAATCATATTGACAATACTTTGCACAGAAATTTCCTCTGACTATATTTTTTATTTATTCATGGGATGTGGGCATTGCTGGGCCAGCATTTGGTGCCCATCCCTGAGGGCATTTAGGAGTCAACCACATTGCTGCGGGTCTGGAGTCACACCAGGTAAAGATGGCAGATTTCCTTCCCTAAAGCACATGAGTGCACCAGATGGGTTTTTCCAACAATGGTTTCATGGTCATCATAAGACTTTGAATTCCATTTTTTTTACTGAATTCAAAATTTCACCATCTACCATGGTGGGACTCGAACCTGCGTCCCTAGAGCATTACCCTGGGTCTCGGGATTACTAACCCAGCAGCAATACCACTACGCCACTGCCTCCCTTTAAAACACTGGGAATACAAAAGGCATTTTCTTCAGTCTCGATCGACCCTATCAATTGAAAGGCTGAACCAACCATGATGTCAGGTTTGACTTCAAGGTAAGCTTCTGACTGCATCGCTGATTCATCACTAAACCTCAACAATATTGCCGAATTCCATTCATCTTCATCAAAGAATCGGAAAATCATAAAATCCCTACAGTGCAGAAGACAACCATTTGATCCTTCGAGTGTGCACCAACTCTCCAAAACAGGATCTTATCCAGGTCCAACCCCTGTCCTATCACCAACATACTTATCCCACTAATCCCCCCTAACCTACACCTTTTGGGACACTCAGGGACAATTTGCCATGGCCCATCCACCTAACCTACACATATTTGGGAAGTGATCGGAGCACGTTGAGGAAATCTACACAGACATGGGGAGAATGTGCAAACTCCACACAGACAGTCAACCAAAGCTCAAATCAAGCCTGGGCCATGGTGCTGTGAGGCATCAGTGCTAATCACTGTGCCACCTTGTCTTCTGTTGAAATCCTTATCCACCGCCTTTGCTACCTCTATACACATGACCCAATTCCAGTCCACTCCTGGCTGACCTCCAATCTTCCAATGCTCCATAAATTTATCATCCAAAACCTTGCTGCCTGTAACCCGGCACACATCAAAACCCATTCACCCATCACCCCTATGCTCCCTGACCTACACTGGCCACTGGTTAAGCAACATTTTGACTTTAAAACTCTCATCCTTCCTAAATACCTCTATGGACTCAGCCCTCTCTATCTTTGTAAACATCTCCAGACACACATTGCTCCCTGATATTTGCACTCCTCCAATTCTGGCCTCTTGAGTATTTGCAATTTTAACTGCTCCACTGCTGGTGGTTGTGCCTTCAGCAGTCAAAGCTCTAAGCTCTCTAACTCTCTGCTTTTCTTCTTTAAGGCACTCCTCGACATCTAATTCGAGGTCATCTTCCCTAATACCAGTGCCAGATCTTATTGTATAACATTACAGTGCAGCACATTTGAGATGGAAGCACCAAGATAAAAACCAAATACTGTGGATACTGGAATTTGAAACAGAAGCAGAAAATGCTGGAAAATCTCCGCAGGTTCGACAGCATCTGTGGAGAGAGAATAGTGCCAACGTTTTGAGTCTGGATGACCCTTCGTTAGTTGGCTCTAACGAAAGTTGGCTATATTCTGTCTTCACAGATGCTGTCAGACCTACTGAGATTTTCCAGCATTTTCTGATTCTGTCATTTTTGAGATGGCTTCTCTACATTAGAGACACTGTGTAAATAAGTTATTTTTGCCATTTAAGGATATTAACAGCCAGCTGTAATTTCTATTCCAACAATCATTATTGCCACAGTCTAATTAATGAATGTTCTCTAACTATTTGTCAGTGAGAGAGACAGCGCATTCTATCCACATGTAATGTGTCGAAGGCTTCTAGCTAATAACAGTGGGTAACTTCAGGCCTCGCTGGATCAATCTTCCTGTGTAATGTAGATTCTTTAATATTATTCTCATTTAATTAGTGACACTTAAAAGGATTTACATTTGATACAAGCATTCAATCATATCATTAACGGAATAATCCTTTCAAATGAGCGTGTCAGCCCTTGTACTTGTATTTTTAATTAAATGTAATTTAAATACACCTCAGCCTGTTTTAGGAATATTAACCACTGAATTTGGGACTTATTAACTTATGGATGAATGCTGGACTGTAATTTTTAGTTACATTACCTTGCCCCCTCCTCATCTCTAATCTCCTTCAGTTCCACAAATCTCTGAGATATCTGTGCTCCTCTAACTCTGGCCTTTTGCACTCCCAGTTTGATTTCCTCCTCCTTGGGAGACTGCGCCATCATTTGCCTGGGCCCCAAGCTCTGTGGCAGCACGGTGGAACAGTGGTTAGCAGTGCTGCCTCACAGCACCAGAGACCCAGGTTCAATTCCGGCCTCGGGTCACTGTCTGTGTGGAGTTTACACATTCTCCCTGTCTATTTCCTCAGGTTACTCTGGTTTCCTCCCACAGTCCAAAGATGTGCAAGTTAGGTTGATTGCCCATGCTCAATTGACACTTAGTGTCAGGGGGATTGGCAGGGTGAATATGTAAGGTTACAGGGATAGAGCTGGGTGGGATTGTGGTTGGTGCAGGCTCGATGGGCCAAATGGCCTCCTTCTGCACTGTAGGGATTCTATGAAACTTGCTCCCCACGCTTCCCTATCTGTGGACCTCACTTTCCTCCTTTAAGACACTCCTCAAAACTTACCATTTTGCCCAAGATTTTTGATCATCTGACCTAATGGTCCGAACCCTATTGCCTCACCTGCTCTGGAATTGGCACAGGCGAAGGTCCCACAATGGAAATCTCTGCTGGCTTCGAGCAGGATCTTACTGTTTTGATTGAGCAAAGCTGTAAAATCCTCCCCTATATGTCTTCTGTGGCTCAGTGCCTTACTTGGTTTGAGGAAGTTCTTGTGAAGCATCTTATTAGGTTAAGGGTGCTATATAAATGTAAGTTCTTGTTGTTGTAGTTAATTTGATCCGGGGCTGCTGTGGCATGCGTTAGGTTGAACAATATCTGCTTTGCCTGTAGATGCTCCATTGCAATTGCTTCAATCAGAAGCCACCCACTGACACTGTGTGGAGGAGTGAAAAGCTTGAGGGAATGTGGCTGCCACAGAATGAATGAATTACTGCAACTCCCTGCGTACCTAGCACCGACATTCCTGATTGCTTTCCGGTGAATATTGAGGGAATGGAAATTCTTGTGATTGGTGAAGAGTCCTTGTTGACCTGAGTGTACCGAGCATGCAGTCAATGACTCCCTGTATGTGCGCAAACCCAGCCACTGCCACAGAAACAACAGTCCCATGCATCTGACTGCCCTCATCCGTGCCAATGTGAACCCTGACAGTGGTCTTGGCCAACCAGGATTCGGTGACCTGGTATGTACACCTGTGGGCAGTGAGTTACCTAGGAGAAAGTGAAGAAACCAGGGGCTGTGGTGACCTTGATGACAATTGGCAATGTGTGCTCACCCGGACTGCCTGGAAAGAGATCTCGTTCCTGGAGCCCGTAGGTGTCAGTAAGACCTGCTGTGAAAGCCAGAGCCTCCTGAGGCATGGCTTCTCCATTATGCCCAGGAAGCTGATCCTCTGCCGAATGCTCTTCACTGGTGCTCCATTTGTGACATAAGCTGCACAGCGGCGAGCACTGCTGCCTCACATCACCGGTTCAATTCCAGCCCTGGGTCACTGTCTGTGCAGAGTCTGCAGGTTCTCCCCATGTCTGCGTGGGTTTCCTCCGGGTGCTCTGGTTTCCTCTCGCAGTACAATGTAAAGTTTACAATTTCTTTGTTAGTCACAAGTAGGCTTACATTAGCACTGCAATGAAGTTACTGTGAAAATCACCTAGTTTCCATACTCTGGTGCCTGCTCAGGTACCCTGAGGGAGAATTTAGCATGGCCAATGCACCTAATCAGCATGTCTTTCAGACTGTGGGAGGAAAGTGGAGCACCCAAAGAAAATCCACGCAGACATGGGCAGAATGTGTAAACACCATACGGACAGTGAACGAAGCCAAGATTCGAACCTGAATCCCTGGCGCTGTGAGGCAGCAGTGCTAACCACTCTGCGCTCTTGTGCAGGTTAGGTTGATTAGCTATGATAAATTGTCCCTTAATATCGATGAATTAGCAGGGTTAATACGTGGGGTTACATGGATAAGGCCTGGGTGGTCGGTGCAGGACAAATGGCCCAATGGCCTCCTTCTGCACTGTAGGGATTCTATGATGCTAAACTGCTCCCATGCTGCAGTGAAATGCAGATCAGGGTGAGTAATGTCAGCAGTAGGCGGGGTTACTTCCAAAATCTTGGAAATCACCTTTAGTGAAATCAGACGTAAGAGAGAAAGTGCCGTGAGCAGTGAAGTAACTTCACCCTTTTAAAGGCTTCCCAGTCCGTCATTTTCAACCAATGATGAGTTCCCCATGCGTTCGCACCTTGTTGACCCTGGCGAGTGTCACACAGTTCAGAAAATCTCTCTGCAGCCTGTTAAAGCCAGAGTGCTGTTTAAGATCAGAGTTAATTGAGAATTTAAATGTTTTAGTTATTTACCCAAGGGCTCCATCAGATTCCCAGTTTGCCTGCAAATCCACCAGGGTTAAACACATAAATGGTTGTGATCGTGTCAGATTCTCGACACACTGTCACCTTTTGAGATTTTTAACTGCACCATCCCACCCTTTGCCCCGCCATTCTCATCCAATCCCCCTTGACTATTAAACTGATACCTCAGCTGATTCTTCAGTGTAATACAGCTGGGATGATGGATTGTTGAAGACACGAACCAGAAATGTGTCAACGAATGGTTAGCACCGCTGCCTCACAGCTCCAGGGATCTGGATTTGAATCCCTGCTTGGGTCACTGTCTGTGTGGAGCTTGCACATTCTCCCCGTGTCTGCATGAGTTTCCTCTGGTACTCCAGTTTCCTCCTACAGTCCAAAGATGTGAGGGTTAGGTGCATTGGCCATGCTAAATTGTCCCATAGTGTCTTGGGATGCACAGGTTAGAGGGATTAGCGGGGTAAACGTGTGGGGTTCCAGGGATAGAGCCTGTGTGGGATTGTTGTCGGTGCAGACTCGATGGGTCGAATGGCCTTCCTTTGCGCTGTTAAGAATTCTATGATTTCTATGATGATCCCATTACACTGGATGAAAAAGCAGCGAAGTTCTGTTGGCCTAGCCAACTATAACTGCTCATCCAAAACATCAAACACAGCTGGTTATTTATTCCACTTGCTGTCCATTGCATTTTGACATGAGGAAACAGAGTGCCTCTAACGATGACAGAGAATGCCCTGAAAAGAATAATTTATCAGACTTAATTTATTGGATGATCTTGGGATGTAATAAGGCACTGCAATGTTTTTCGGTGTGCAATACCATCTTGACACTGCATTTCATTTTTGACGCTGAAACGTGCAATGGCTTTCTCTTACCCTGTTGGAGAAAGAAGAATTGTAGGAAAGGTACGGCAAAGCTGGAGTGAGTAACTGGGAAAACTACACATTGTGAGCCTTGCCTACTCCCGATGTGGTATTTAATATTATGCAGCAAAGGTTCTCAATCTCAACTTGTCATGGGATGATACTTGGCAGGACGCCAGCTTTTTGTTGCTCTGTTTCAGTTCCTTATGGACGACTGTAGTTCGTTATAATGCATGAGTGGGTATGACATAAATTACTTGAAACAAAAGGTTACAAGAACACAAGCTTTGCCAATGACCTTCAGCGGCATAAATATTGCAATTAAAATGCTTGGAGCTTTCTTCCCTCTCTCCTTGCCAAAATTGTCAGATGTCCTACTTTAATGAATCCATTAATGGAATCTGCATTTGATCTTAAGCATGGAAATTAATCTGATTAATTACTGACTAATGCGCTATTTTCAGACCTGGCCTGCGTGTAAACGGCCAGCGCACCTATCTTTCAAACTAAGCAAGTTTGTAACAATCAGAAGCAAAGTTCGTTCTAACCATGCAAACTTAGTAAATGTAACGGGGAGAAAAAATAGATTCTAAAGCCACCCTGTACTATTGGCTGGGGAAGAGTCAGAATCATAGTCGCAACAACACTCAAATAATAGAAATGTGAATGAAAGTATGCATTTTACTGCATGCAAAGATCTATTTACAGTCTAGAAACTTCACTGCAGACACGACAGTGCCCTTGTATAACTGTAATTAGCTGTTCCCCATTGAACAAATGTACTAACTAGTCTACTTTAATGCATCCACTTCAAAGAAGACAAACTTATTTCACACCATACACTAACATCTGCACTACAATCATACAAAACAGTGGACATCCTGGGTTTAGTGTTTAAAAATTTCATCATTTAATTAAGACTTCAATAAAATATTTAATGTGCCACCAAATCCAACCCTCAGCAGATAAGTACTACAGTCTATAATTTTACTTCAACTATAATGTTAAATAAATACATATATATTTTCACGCACACATGAATTTGAACAGCATCAATGCAGGAAAGTGTAACGTGTTTATGTATCACTTGATGTCAGCAGCAAGTACTTTCAGGTCAAAAAACCTTTGCATTGTTGTAAAACAAAGCTCTGACAGTTCAGTCAAACAAACTTTAATGAAACCTCAGAAGAGTATTCCCCCCAGCGCAAGGGTTACAATTTTAATTTCCGCTCTGAGCATCCTCAAGGCAATTGACTTTTGTTTATGAGACACCGGGTAAGAGATGACTCAAACTCATTTGAAGTAGGATCTTGTCTTCCATCAGTCTGGCCTAGATCTATATCCAGGCTCCAGAGAGTTCTCTTCATAAGGTTTGCAATAAATACACTTTAAAACCTGTAAAGTACAACTTTTGTTTTCCTACAAATAGTCCACATTATGTAAAATCAATTGGGACAGCCTCTATCTCCTGTTGTTACTTTTCGGGTAGATGGAGGGAATTTTTGGAGTACTGAATTAAACAGGATCTCGAGATGACAGTGTACCTTGGCAGTGATTAAACAAAACAGTTTAAAGCTACACAAAACATTTTGGGTTCAGCATCATCTCAAATTACAGGTGGCTTCACACCACCTCTGCAGTAAGAAGTACATTATATACCTGAACTAGTGTTCCAATTTTTTTTTACATGATTAACCTCTGAGAAAGAACAGGCTCATATGCCGGAATTTTACTGCCTCACCCACCCGAGGCTCAAAAGATCCCGTCTGAGGCCAATGGAGAATGCCGTTCTGTGAGACTCACCTGCCCCGATTCTTGGGGGGGGGGGTGCCATTAAAATTCCACCCATAGGCTGTGAAACTCTGCTCCTGTGTTTTATAACACAGAGGATACCACTTTGTCAACAAATAGTGCGTATGACATGTATAGTTCTCATGCCTGCCCTGTTGGGTGCCGTTCTGGTGAGGGAGTTGGCACACGGGGAGGGAGCATCTGGCGACACTACACAGAATCAGCAGACTATGAGGTCAATGAACGCAGTCATTTTGGGGCACAGCATATCAGCTAATACTATTTCTTTAAACATGTGAAGCTGGCTAAGTGGTCAACAGTAGGAAACAAATGAACAAAATCATCAACTAATTTTGCACATGCTGTGGGACTTCCTTTTGACTTCAAGGATTTTGCACATGGCATTTGTTCCCAGACGTGGGTGCAGAAGTAGAACGAGTAAAGGTGACACAGAGCAGGACAAGCTCTGTGTCACCTTTACTGCGCTATAATGTTCTATTTGAGACCATTCCAGAGCATTCAAAATATGGCAGCGCGACAACATATTTTGCGGAAAAGATTTGAAGGTGCTTAGTAAGTTCCTTCACACCGAAAGGACTATAAGAGGAATAAATCCATGCAGGATCTTGGCAACAAACGCAAACAATTATTCTGGGTGACGGAGTTTCCCATTGTTCCCATCACAGCTTCCAACATATTTATGGAAAGGCACTCAGCAGCCACCCATGACTAATTTAAAGCCAAATCCAACACTGAACCACAGCTGAATGAGGAAGTGCAGCGACAGCTTGTTTAATTAAACCCTAAATCCGATTAGATTACATTACAAAGGAAAATCCAGTCAAGTTGAAGTTTAACAGCTGGCCTGAGCCAGAAACTGGGATAATCTTCACACTGAATTTCAATAATGATCCTCTCCACCCTAAAAGATAATAGTCTGCTGTCTTGAAACTACGGATAAACTTCAAGAAAGTTTCCTTCTTATAATGGAACTAGAAATGGGAGATTCTGAGCAGTACTGCTCCCCCCCCGTATCAGAAACGTATACTAAGTGTATGTGTATAAATAGTCTGACAGATTAAAGAGCAGCAGTTGGCTCTTTAATGTACTGTGCCAGGGAGGGGTAGGGAGTCAAGGTTGAAACTTTTACCGTAGAAAGTATCCTTTCTGGTTGTATCACAGCTTGGTATGGCTCCTGCCCTGTCCAAGGCCGCAAGAAACCACTAAAGGTCATGAACAAAGCCCAGTCCATCAAGCAAACCAGCCTCCCACCCATTGACTCTGTCTACACTTTCCGCTACCTCAGAAAAGTAGCCAGCATAATCAAGGACTCCACGCACCCCAGACATACCCTCTTCCACCTTCTTTCATCGGGAAAAAGATACAGAAGTCTGAGGTCACGTACCGACTCAAGAACAACTTCTTCTCTGCTACCAACAGAATTTTGACTGTATCTACCTTATATTAAGCTGATCTTTCTCTCCACCCTAGCTATCACTGTAACACTACATTCTGCACCCTCTCCATTCCTTCTCCCTGATGAATGGTATGTTTTCTTTGTATAGCGCACAAGAAACAACACTTTTCACTGTATTCCAGTACATGTGACAGTAATAAATCAAGTCAAAACCTGAAGTTGTTAATATGTCACCTCCCTGAGCTTGGCTGTTCTCTGAGAGGTAAGAGCAGAGCATCAACCTCGGGTGACTCAGAGAAAAAAAAATCACAAAAATAGGTTAAGTTACAAAAAAGAGAGTAAGATAAATTTCCAGGTCATTCTTACTTGTCCTTGAATCATGGAATCATACACTACAGAAGAGGCCCTTTGGCCCATCGAGTCTGTGCCGACACGTGAAACACCCACCTCCCTCTGGAGCAGGTGCAATGCCTTTTCTTGTCAGTTTGAATCTTGAATGTCTCTCTGGTGGGGACCATGAATTGGATTCAGCTTGCATTTGAATTGGTTTTTGGAGCAAGCAAGGAAATGGATTAAGGTAAAGGCACGGTGGCACAGTGGTTAGCACTGCTGCTTAACAGCGCCTCGGGTCACTGTGTGTGTGGAGTTCGGATGTTCTCCCCATGTCTGCTGTTACTAGGGGACATAACTTTAAGGTTCATGGTGGGAGATATAGGAGGGATGTCCGAGGCAGGTTCTTTACTCAGAGAGTGGTTGGGGTGTGGAATAGACTGCCTGCTGTAATAGTGGAGTTGGACACTTGAAGAACTTTCAAGCGGTTATTGGATAGGCACATGGAGCACACCAGAATGACAGTGGATGGGATAGCTTGATCTTGGGTTTGGGCATAGCTCGGCACAACATTGCGGGCCGAAGGGCCTGTACTGTGCTGCGTTCTATGTTCCGTGTCTGCGTGGGTTTCCTCCGGGCGCTCCACTTTCCTCCCACACTTCAAAGACGTGTGGGTTCAGTGGGTTGGTCATGATAAATTGCCCCTTATTGTCAGGGGGACCAGGAGGGTAAATATGTGGGGTAACGGGAATAGGACCTGGACAGGCTTGTTATTGGTGCTGGCTCAGTGGGCCAAATGGCCTCCTTCTGCACTGTAGATTCTATGATCTTCTATAAAAATACTGTGGATGCCAGAACCTGAAACAAAAACAGAAAACGCTGGAGAAACTCAGCAGGTCTGACAGCATCTGTGGAGAGAGAATAGAGCCAACGTTTCGAGTTAGGATGACCCTTCAACAAACAGGTGGATTAAGGGCTTGCCCTTTTCACTCTGCACACTGACTTTGTAACATTCAGAAAGAAATTTAAAGAAAAGTCTGCACATATCATATAATTTCTAAGAAGGGTGTATTCTGGTGTTCTTTAGTCGAGTCATTTTTTTTTAAGCAATAATGCTGGATCCAAAAACATGTTTATGCAAAGATGAATGAAAATCGGAGTCAATTTGAATATTAACGGCAAGCATTTCTTTTAAGATAGCTATCATTGTGAGATTAAAGCTCAAGAACCTTCTCAGATGCCAAACCTTGTTGATACTGCAATTGTGGGGAAATTATCTCACAAAACCGCTCCAAGGGAAAAGCATGTGCACTAAATTACAATGTCTCCATTTGTTCAATTACGTGTTGCTTGACCTGTGCTTTGTATTAACATTCTGCCCTGTAGAAGTGTACAGAAAATCATTTTTACAAATGTCATGTGGCAGGAAACATTTTCAATAAAAATTACAATTGGTGTTCAGTTAATAGAATCTTAATAGAATTATCAGGCACATTGATCATTGTAGAAAAGGAAAAGTTAATGATACAAATCCGTTTTACTAATATCTGAACTATGGGTGAAGTTCTCCCATTTTGTGACAAAGTGCATAATGGCAGGCAGCTCCCACCATACCTGCTTCTCCAACCCGAATACTGGGACCCCACATCAGATTTTGGGTTCTGAACCTCATTAATTACGCACAAGCTTGTTCCCCTCTGAGTCACCCAGCGGGCCAGCAGCTGATTCATCCACCCACCCTTGTTAGGTGGTGGGTTCAAAGGTCCTGGCATCATATTTAAGCACCAGTCCAATACACTCGTATTACTCTCTCCAGCACCAGACTGTGCAGGATGTCAGCAGCCCAGAGGGAGAACACTAGTAACCTCAAAGAGATGTCTGTTCCTTGATTAAACCAGTCCACCCCCATATCCACCAGTCCCCCCTCCCCACACTCCTCGCCCTCCACTCCTCTCTCCCTATCCTCCCCCAGGTCCATCACTTACAATTCGTCCATGTCCCATTTGGATCTCTCCTCACCACATCTGGAGTCTTTGCGTGGAATTCTACTGGCACGTCCGCCCAAGGTTCATACGATCCCGCCCGAGGCCAACAGAGAATGCCATTCTCCAAGCCTCACCCACTCCCGGAATCAGGGCGGGCGTGCCGGTAAAATTCCGGCCTTTACATATCCCTTTCCAGCAAACAATGTGGCATCTCTTCGACTCCCTTGTTTGTGAGCTTACCTTGTTGGCGTACACATTTCCTCCCCTCGATCTTCCCTCTGCCCTCCATCCTCATTCATCCCCTTGCCCATCTACCTGCCATCATGAACCATGGCCCTTTCCCCTCCCCCGACCATAGCCCTCCTTCCATGGTGCCCCCTATGTCTTCATTAGGTCACATCCCCTTTACCCCCTCCCTGCCTCACCTCGCACTCCGACCCCAGCCGCACTTCGGACATTTACTCCGGGGGCTACATGAGTCCCGCGGCTGTCCAGATAAACACCAAGGGACACCAGGGACAATGAGAAGCCCATTACTCCCCAACCCTAGGTGCAGTACTGATCCAAGATGGTGACACAGGAGGGGCAATAGATCCATCATCTGACTACGCCAATCCCATTTTTCAGCGCGTGACCCATAATCCTGGAGGTTATGGCAATGCAAGTCTAAACTTAATTCTTCTAAAATTAATGTTCGGAGCCAGAGACAATTCAGCCGTAATTATAACTTACTACACTACTAAAGGCCCAGTTACTCCTGATTGAACGAGCCTTTAGTAGGTAACTAGCCTGAGTTCATGACAGTGATCTCTGCGCAGTTTCATTGGTAAAGGCTACACAGGGCAGTTTATGGAGGAACAATACATCAGTGACAGTGACTGTCAGATCTCTGAGTTTAATTGCACTTGTGCGAATGTTGGAATTGCTGTCAATGTAACCCAGCAACAACAGCCAGCACTGACAACCTGTGTTATTACAACCAGAAAATATAGGCCATTCATTTTTGCCACTACGAAATATAAATCGAGGATACTTCTTAGTGCTTTTCTCCCTCAGCCTCTGCATTGATCAGCTTCTCATCTTCGCTCATTTCAACCTGAAACTCACCACATCTCTTCTCCGAAACAAAGGACTTCAGGGAGTGTAAAGGAGAACGTGCCCCTGTCAACATCAACTGGGACGAAGTAAAAAGGGTCGAGTGCTTCAGGTTTTTAGGTGTTCCAGATCACCAACAACTTGTCCTGGTCCCCCTATGCCGACATTATAGTTAAAAAAGCCCACCAATGCCTCTACCTGCTCAGAAGACTAAGGAAATTTGGTATGCCAGCTACTACTCTCATCAACTTTTACAGATGCACCATAGAAAACATTCTTTCTGATTGTATCACAGCTTGGTATGGCTCCTGCTCTGCCCAAGATGGCAAGAAACTACAAAAGGTTGTGAATATACCCCAATCCATCACGCAAACCAGCCTCCCATTTACTGACTCTGTCTACACTTCCTGCTGCCTTGGCAAAGCAGCCAGCATAAGTAAGGACCCCACGCATCCTGGACATTCTCTCTTCCGCCTTCTTCCCTCGGGAAGAAGATCCAAAAGTCTGAGGTCACGTACCAACCGACTCAAGAACAACTTCTTCCCTGCTGCTGTCAGACTTTTGAATGGACTTACCTCGCATTAAGTTGATCTTTCTCTACACCCTAGCTATGACTGTAACACAGCACTCTGCACTCTCTGGTTTCCTTCCCTATGAACGGCATGCTTTGTCCATATAGCGCGCAAGAAACAATACTTTTCACTGTATGTTAACACGTGACAATAATAAATCAAATCTTCCGTGTTTATCACACACTTATCCTCCTCCTTTAATCTCTCCCTCTAAATCCACACCACCTCCTTGATCTTGCCATTTTGCACAGCCTTACCACTCCCATTATATTAATTACTAATAAGGACATCTCTGATCAATCTCACTGCATCCTGTTGTTGGTGTTTACACACATTAAATCGACCAATTGATGCCTTGCGTGCAGGGTCATGAACAGAAAAATAAAATGTACCCAAAAGTTCCCGGTTACACTCAGGAATTATAGTCCCAAGCTTAAAGACACAGAATATAGCAATGAGTATCAAATGGGCGGTACAGTGGCACAGTGGTTAGCGCTGCTGTCTCACATTACCAGGGACCCGGGTTCAATTCCAACCTCAGGTCTGTGTGGAGTCTGTACATTCTCCTAGTGTCTGCATGGGTTTCTTCCAGGTGCTCCGGTTTCCTCCCACAATCCAAAGATGTCGGGTTAGGTTGATTGGCTGTGCTAAATTGACCCATAGTGTCAAGGGGACTAGCAGAGTAAGTGTGGGGGGTTACGGGAATAGGGCCTGGGTGAGACTATGTCCGGTGCAGACTTGATGGGCCATATGACCTCAGGTGGGGTTCCCTGTGATCTTGTGTAAAGCCACAACTTTTCTTTCGTACTTTGTACAAGGATAGAATGTAGTCGGTTCCTTTCTGATTGTCCTTTATCGTATCTGTTTTACATAAGCAACCTGAAGAACCAACTTGTGGGTGATTTCAATGAGATTATATTGATTCATCGACAACTCTGAAGTAAGATTGATGGTTGGCATGTGTGATATTACTGTGATTTACAACTTTCGACAGGAGATGTGTCACAGTGATTTACAGTTAACTTTCTGCACTAAAGTCACACGATATACACTGTGATTTATTTTAAGAAAGTGTCACAGTTCATATATATTGGACCTGAATTTGTTTGGAATATAACAGAGTTCATGGCACAGGCTGTTACCAGTGTATAAAAGATGTAGCAATCAGTGGCGAGGACATTACAATGCTGAGGGTTGCACATTGCCATAGATTGCCATCAGTCTCGCAAAAACCACTCTCAAGAAATTGTAGGGTTTGCACGTAAATATGAATTGAAATCAGCGCAGAAAGTTTTGAATGGTGCTTAGATGGCAAAAGACGGTGAAATTATGAGATTTATGTTCCTGTTATACGACACAATCTCTTGAAGAGAACCATTCCTGTAGATAGTAAATTGTTACCAGAGGTTTTATGATGTTCAATTTTAAATGTATTTTGTTCTAATCAGTTTTCTAAAATTTCCTTCCTTTTAGACACATGAGCAGGAGGCAAACGGAGGGATAGAAACCGTGTATCGGCGTAGGCTTGGTGGGCCAAAGCGCCCTGTTCCTGTGCTCTATTGCTCTTTGTTCTTTTATCTCCTTACATCCAATCTTCCTTTCCCTCCGTTCTTCTTTCTGTGGGCGGCATGGTGGCACTGCTGCCTCACCGCACTAGGGACCCAGTCTCGATTCCTGGCTTGGGTCACTGTGCGGAGTCTGCACATTCTCCACATGTCACTGTGGGTTTCCTCTGGGTGCTCTGGTTTCCTCCCACAGTCCAAAAGACATGCTGGTTAGGTGCATTGGCCAATACTCCCTCAGTGTACCCAAACAGGCGCCAGAGTGTGGCGACTAGGAGATTTTCACAGTAACTTCATTGCAGTGTTAATGTGAGCCTACTTGTGACACTAATAAATAAACTTCAAACCGATTTGACTCCTTTTCACCGCTTTCCTCTTCTGTCATTCTCTTCTCAAGAGCAATGAGAGCAATAAATGCTTCTTTAGCTAGCAACACCCACATTCTGTAAATGAATTTTTTTTTAAATTCCCTGCTGTTGTTAAATCTCATTGGCTGGCTGTGAGTCCCATCGTTCATTAATGTCCAAGGTGTCCAACTGCCCAATCACAGCTCAAGCTTCCAGCAATGTGCAGTGCAAAAATTGTTGAACAGACTAGTTGAGAGAAAAAAAGTCTCAATGAACAGCTGTAGCCATAAGGTACCCAGCTCCACCAAGAGCTGGCACAATGTCCTGTCCCATGCTCGGGCAAATTGATAACAGCACAGATTCTAAAGGTTCTCCCTGACAAAACTGAGGAAACATTGATGGCCAGACCAGAACATGGGGTGTGAGCTGACATTGAGAACCTGAGATGGAACAGTCATACATTGTGGTGTTGGACAAAAATGTAATATAGCTTCAGAATGGTCTGTGAGATGACACAAACCTTTGAAAGCAATTTGAGTCTATCTTTTGTAGTGTTCTTTGCCAGGAATTAGGGAATCACAGAGGGCATTGACTTTAAAGTTTTTTGTGTCTGCGTGGGTTTCCTCCACGTGCTTCGGTTTCCTCCCACTGTCCAAAGACGTGCAGGTTAGGTTGAATGGCCGTGCTAAATTGAGTCTAGAGTCAGGGAGATTAGCAGGATGAATACGTGTGGTTGTGGGAATGGGGCTGGGTGTGGTTGTGGCCGGTGCAGACTCAATGGGCCAAATGGCCTCCTGCACCATAGGGATTCTATGAGTCTATGAAAGTGACAGCTGACAAGGCCACCATGAACTCCAATGATCATCCATCACCCCATGTATGTGGGGAACAGAATAAAGAACATGTGCATCACAGAGCAACTATCTTGTGCACCATTTCACAAATTCTATTTTTGCACCAAACTAATCCTGCTCTAGCCAGTTTTACTTTTATGCTTTGAAGGAATTTTGCTGCAGAGATTTCAGTGATGCTGAACATAGGAACGAAAATAGGCCATTCAGCTCCTCAAGCCTGTCCCGCCACTCAGTGACAATATGGCTGATCTGGGGCTTAATATGGACTGTTGCCTATTGCCCTTCGTGCCTCTGGCTCACAAAAACTACCAACCTCAATTTTGAAATTAACGATTGATATAATGTGATCTACCATTTGTAGAAGAGAGTTCCAAACTTCACAGGATTGTAGAATTGCTACAAGAGAAAGAGGCCATTTGGCCCATTGTGCCTGCACCGACACTCCAATTATGACTTAGTTCCATTCCACTGCCTGTTCGCTGTACCCCTGCATGTTGTTTCTACTCGAGTCAGCTTCTATCGCCTTGTTGAATGCCTCCATTGAACTTGCCTCCACCACACTTGCAGCAGTGCCTTCATTTATCGCTCACTGTATGAAAAAGATTATTTGGGTGAGGAATCCTTCATTTCACTTCAGTGAGATCTGGCTCTAACACCTGATTATTGCTTTTGTAGTGGAGTTTCCAATGAAATGTTAACTCTGTTCTTACTTCACGGGTGCTGCCTGATACCACTGAGCATTTCCAGCATTTTCAGCTTTCATGTCAAATTCTTGCATTCGGGCTAACAGTGTTATTTATACGTCAACAATTTGTCTTTATGCAGCACTTTTAATAATAGTAAAGCTGTCCCAAAGCACTTCAGAGCGGCATCATAAAACAAAATGTAACACCGGGCTACATCAGCAGATATGGGCGGCATGGTGATTAGCACTGCTGCCTCACAGTGCCAGGTACCTGGGTTCAATTGCAGCAACCACAGTCCCACCCAGGCCCTATTCCTGTAACCCTACACATTTCCTCTGCTAATCCCCTAACATAAGGGTCAATTTAGCGTGGCCAATGAACCTAACCTGCACATCTTTGGACTGTGGGAGGCAACTGGAACACCCAGAGGAAACCCACATAGACACAGGGAGAAGGTGCAAACTCCACACAGACAGTGGCCCGAGGCTGGAATTGAACCCGGGTCTCTGGTGCTGTGAGGCAGCAGTGCTAACCACTGTGCCACCCAGCTATTCCAACCAATTGATCCAAAATTTATGCTTCACCCAATCCTCCATCCACCTACCTCATTAATTCATATCAGCAAACCCCTCTATTCCTTCCCCTCTCTCATGTGATCATCTTGGGTCACCGTCCGTGTGGTGTTTGCAGGTTCTCCCTGCGTCTGCATGGATTCCCTCTGGGTGCTCCAGCTTTCTTCCACAGTCCAAAGATTGGTAGATTGACCATGATAAATCAGATGGGCTAAATTGGCTGCAAAATAATCCTGATTAAAAAGATCATTGGGCTGTTAATTTGCTCAAGTGTAAAGGGGGAAATACGGGAGAAGGGCGGGAGGATGGGCATGGTGGCACGGGGGTATTTGGGGCCACCTTCAGTTGGCTGCTGATAACAAAGAAACATTCAACTGAAAACAATACTAAGTGGGACAATTATTTTGGAATATTTTGCCACAATTTAAGCAAGCATTTCCAGAAAAGGCCAATAAATGCAGACTTGCGATCTGCATCAAATCCCTGCATCGATAAATGCTTTCCATTCCACATACACAACTCTGGAAAAATTCTTTCACCACATTATTGCAAATATCTGACTTTGGTGAAAGAGTTTTTCTTCAACTTTATACACAAAGCACCTGGCGGAAACCCACGCAGACACGGGGAGATCGTGCAGATTCCACACAGACAGGGACCCAAGCTGGGAATCAAAGCCGGGTCCCACGAGGTGGGGTGCATATTTGCTGCTACCACACCATTTTCCCCTCCCCCTTAATGCTCCTACCAAATTGAATTTTGCCTCCATAGCGTCGCTGCACCACTTGATGTTCTAGCAAGAGGTTTAATCTCGAGTGATTTTGTTTATCTTCTAAAGAAGCTTAATGCTCTAAACAGAACAATTTATCAACAAAAAATGCATTCATCTTGAGAACAGCCAGAGCCAATCATTTTAACTACCAGAAAGTAAATATAGAAACTCAGCTCATTGTTCAATTTAATTCTGCCAAGGTAATCTTTTCCAGCCCAGTATTCAATTTGTTCTATCAGTGGCTGGGTGCTTTGCCTGGTTCTGTCTGTTTTTAGCTGCATCAAATGCATCCAACCCTATTTTTCTGCTCTCCTAGTCATTGAGTGCAACAATTGTAACGTATACAAATTACTGAAAAATCGGCAGAGCACCTCATCGCAAAAATAAACACGCAACCTATTAATTCTAAGTCAATGCCTCCTTCAGCTTTATATCGCTGACACATCACACTTTTTGTTTTATGTTACTAAGATGCTAAAATCAACACCTTCTGCTGAAGGGCTCTATTCGCCCCTAATTCTTGCAGCACTATTAAGTTTTTCCTTTCCTGTCCACCATTTGTTGTGAGGTCTCTCATTCATTCTTCCTTTCCGATAGCCTGGAACTTTCCATCCGCTGCAATGCTACTGGTCGGGATTCTCGGACTTGCCCGCAGCCGGGATTCTCCGGTCTCGCTGCAGTGAGTGGAGCTTTGACAGGGGAACTAAATTCTCCCTTCCCACCACAGCGCTGGCAGGGCGTACGAGATCGGTGAATCCCGTCCATTATCTTGCATTACTTAGATCACACAGCAGGGAATATTGTGATCTAATCATAGAATCCCCACACTGCAGAAGGAGGCCATTCTGCCCATCAAGCCTGCACCAACCACAGTCCCACCCAGGCCCTATTCCTGTAACCCTACACATTTCCTTTGCTAATCCCCTAACACAAGGGTCAATTTAGCGTGGCCAATGAACCTAACCTGCATATCTTTGGACTGTGGGAGGCAACTGGAACACCCAGAGGAAACCCACATAGACACGGGGAGAAGGTGCAAACTCCACACAGACAGTGGCCCGAAGCTTGAATTGAACCTGGGTCTCTGGTGCTGTGAGGCAGCAGTGCTAACCACTGTGCCACCCAGCTATTCCAACCAATTGATCCAAAATTTATGCTTCACCCAATCCTCCATCCACCTACCTCATTAATTCATATCAGCAAACCCCTCTATTCCTTCCCCTCTCTCATGTGATCATCTAGCTATCCCTTAAATGCATCCATGCCATTTACTTTATTTCCTCTGCTAATCCCCTAACACAAGGAGAAATTTAGCATGGCCGATCCACCCAACCTGCACATCTTTGGACTGTGGGAGGAAACCAGAGCACCTGAAGGAAACCCATGTAGACACTGGGAGAACATGCAAACTCCACACAGACATTGACCTGAGGCCAGAATTGAACCCGGGTCCCTGGCGCTGTGAGGCAGCGGTGCTAATCTCTGTGTCATTGGGACACCCCCGCCACCCCCCCTGCACTCCATCCCTGTCTCTCTTTTGGCTCTGCTGTCACTTGATTCATATTTAACTCTGTCTACACCACACCACTCCCACTTACTCCCTAAAAGATCCGGTGATAAGAAGCTTGATGCCTGCTCACCACCAGCCGCCATTCCTCGGGATTCCTCCCCTTTCATGGAATCCTTACCATGCAGAAGAGGCCATTCGGTCCATCAAGTCTGCACCGACCCTCTGACAGAACATCTTACCCAGGCCCTTTTCATCCTGATTTCTTCTTAGAGCCACGGTCTGCTTTCAGATCCCAAACGGCTTGGTTGAAGAATAAATGCAAGACGACCTCTGGCTGTCTTTGCCATTGTCTCTGTCTTTGCCGATGTCTCTCAACCACGCGTGAAAAGGAAATCCCGTTCCCATGTCTGCCTTTTGTATCCGCCCGTTTCCCTTTCCCGCAGGTATTACCAAACACTGTCAACAGTGAGTGCCAGAAATAATCTGTGTCCATACACTTGATGATTCATACTGATTTCAGATCAATACCACAAGCTTATCTGTTTGCACTTACTGCAGAACAATAATATTTGGATAACTCTTCTAAATGTGTTGCAAACTTTTATTCATCACGACAGACATGCAATGCAAACGGCTGTGAAGTGAGCACGTCTTGGGGATAAGTGTGGCGCGCTGTTTTTGCAATTTCTTTTTTATCTTGCCGCTAAAGAAAATCACAAAAGCTTTATCTAAATTCCGAGCGGTAAAGTGGTAAATATTCATAAAGGCAAAAATAATTCACCCACTGAAAAACCGTGCGTTGCCACTTCCCACTCCCCCTCCCTTTCTGGAGTTTCTGAATGATTTTGTCGTTTTGGAAAGCGCGAGGCCTTTCGTGTATCCCTCGCTGATAAACCAGAAGTTTTGCATTTCCATGCTACCCTGACCAGCTGTGCATCGCTCCTGAAGAGATTTTACTTTGAACTTTTAGAAGCAATGTACTGCTACTCTTTGGTGAACTCAATTAACTGTCTTCAGCAGTTAATGTTCCTTCGAGGAGAGCGGAAATTCAAAATAAAACTAGTAAACGACAGCAGACCCCCATTAGGGGGTCAGACCACTTTATTTCCTCGTAGCATCCTCCCCTTTTCCCCTCACAGCACAAGCTTATATCTTGCATCCTCCTTGCAGTGCAAGTTTAAGTGTCTGGGTCCTTCTTTGCCTGAATTTGGAAGGCCGCACTAACCACTCCATAAATGTCTGCAGTGTAGTAAGGACAGTGAAAAGTCTGACAACACCAGGTTTTAGTCCAACCTATTTATTTGATAATATACTTGCAAGCTTGGTGTTGTCAGACAACATGGTGTTCTCAGACTTTTCACTGTGTTTACGCCAGTCCAACGCCGGCATACCCACATCATGTGTAGTAAGGAACCAAGGATCCTGTAGGGATTATATAATGAATTTGGAATACTGCACAATTGGGCGGCATGGTGGCAAAGTGGTTAGTGCTGCTGCCTCACAGCATCAGGGACCCCGGTTCGATTCCTGTCTGTGTGGAGTTTGCATGTTCTCCCCGTGTCTGCGTGGGTTTCCTCCGGGTGCTCCGGTTTCCTCCCACAGTCCAAAGATGTGCAGGTTAGGTCGATTGGCCACGCTAAATTGCCCTTTAGTGTCCTGAGATGTGTCAGTTTGGTGGATTAGCCAGGGTAATGAGCCAAGGCTTATGGGAATAGGGTGGAGGAGAGGGCCTGGATGCGATACTCTTTGGGAGAGGTGGTGCAGGCCTGATGGACCAAATTGCCTCTTTCTGTACTAATTCTATATACTGATTGAGAAAGAGATTCAGAGTGGAGGAGGTGCCACATTGGAAGCAAAAGAACTGTGGGAGGCATGAGTAATTGAGGGGGGAATGGCAAATTAGCAGCTTAAACCACATTTACCTCTTGACCCCACCCTGATCCAGCCTGCATCTATTGCTAGCCCATATCGCCATTGCACACACCACACATACACCTGAAATGAAAGGACAGAACAGCAGTGTAGGAAAATGATAAGTTACACAAGCGCAAGCAGGGACAGAAGGAGAGAGAGTTAACAGACAGTAGAGACAGCTAAGGGGGTGGGGGCAACCCTCCGTCCACAGGAGATGGAATGGTTTCTGAATAAATACCCCACAGTGATTTGGAGACTGTGCTCTAATCTCAGGAATTAATGAATGTTATAATCCACTCAAAATCTTGTATTTTACCCTGTCGTCATCTGACCTTCTGATTACACTGTGAGCCTCTGATGATTCCCATACATTCAATATTATTTTTAACATGGGATTTGGAATGTTCTTTAAAATGCAAATCACCGCCATCTCATCTCAGGACGGTTCACCCCCCCACCCCGAGCACTCTGAATGAATTCATTTACATGAATTAAGTAACTTAACAATGCAGCAAAAACAGACACAGATAGAAATTGAAGGCAAAGCTATTGGCTTAAATATGCATTAAATGACATTATGTTGAATCCATTGCAGTCTGTATATAGCAGCAATTTTGATTATATTGACTGTGCAATGCATTACTGGAAGGAGGTCTTTGATTCCCCATTTAGGAAAATGAATATAAGATGCAAATTACTGAGAGTGCTCAGAGAACAAAATGGTGGCTATTGGTACAAATACCAATAAGGTGCAATTATATAAAAGATAACGACACAAAGCGCTAACTCTGAGTGCATCCAAAATGATGAGACCGAGTCCCCACTGGCTATTGTTAACATGAATGCTGGCAGAGAAAAGAGAAATTGTGCCCTGCACAAAAGAATGCACCAGCCCAGTAAAATGGTAATTTATTTAAAAATACTGAATACGAGAGTTCCAACATGTAATTACCCATCATTTATTCCAGGCAAAACTGTCAGCTGCGGGATGGAAAAGTTTAAACATTTTACACTGGCAAAAACACTTCATCGTGATTGTGGCAGCTTGTGGATCCCACTCTCAACGTCTCATCAACAATCTTCCTCTGATCACGGGAGGCTTGTTCTCATGGAATAGAATCCCTACAGAGTAGAAGAAAGCCACTCAGCGCATCGATCCACAACAATCCCACCTAGGCCCTATCCCCGTAACTCCACTTCTTTACCCTTGCTAATCACCCTGACACAAAGGGGGAATTTAGCATGGCCAATCCACCTAACCTGCACATCTTTGGACCCTGGGAGGAAACCGGAGTGCCCAGAGGAAACCCACGCAGACACAGGGAGAACGTGCAAACCCCACACAGGCAGTGACCGAAAGCTGGAATTGAACCCTGACACTGAGAGGCAGCAGTGTGAACCACTGTGCTGGCATGCCAGCCTCTCTTCTCATTACTGAGGCCATTTCGCTTCTAAAATCATCTTGCTTGCACTGCATAAGCAACATAAGGAAGGTGGATAGGTTGCTTCCGTGCTGTAAATGCCATGTAAATCTGCTCTGTATGCACTCATCCCTGCAACCTCGCTGTGTTGACATCAAAGCGTAGAAATGCTGGTCCGAGGAGTACATGTACTTAAAAGTGCTTGTACTGTATTCCCATGTGTGCTATTTTTACACAGGTTGTTAAACTGTTTTTTCTGCAAAGGTCACGCTGAAAGGAATCAGAGAGCTCTACAAAAAATGAGTATTTAAATGCACCCCTCCCCGGTATCACCCCCTCCACAATATAAACTAGCGCACTGTCTCATACGGGAGAGAGCTTAATAGTGAATCCATACATTTTAATCAGTGAGGACAGCTCAGTGCAGTTTTTCACGATACCAGCAGAAATGCGGTATTATTTGTATTTACTCCAAGGAAGCGGAAGCAATTTTAGATAAGCCACTGAATTAAGTTGCTTCACCTTCTTCTTGACTTCTCCAAACAAATCGGGCCTGACTTTAGCTCTGAAATTTTTGAGTGCGTTAAAATCTCATCCATTACATCGGAGTTAACAGTCACCGCAGGCGTCCAAATTGACAGGTCACCAACTTCAGAATTAATTCACTTGTTTTATCCATATTTATTTCAGCATTTAAAAACATTTTCAATAAACATCTTAACGGAAAGATAATCAAATAATCATTCGGTTTGATTTTGAATTAAAGCTGGGTGGAATTTTCCCGCAAAGGTTCTATGTATTGAACAGGCGAGAAAATGGTAGAGTTTTCTCATCATTTCTTTCAGCAGGGTAAGTAAACCGAGTTTATGACAGAAGCTGTTGTGCGATTCTCACCAGTAGGGGGAGGTGGACCCTTAGCTCGTCTGTGAAGCCGGCTGTTGAGCTCCAGGAGCACAATTGCGCAGGCGTCCTGATTTCCCAGGGTACATAGTATACTGGGAGATCTCCTGTCACCATCACTGCCCTTCCTACCTGACCTTCTCCCAACAGACATGATATTATTGGCATGATGAGCCAGTAGGATCATGCCTGGTGTATCAATTGATCACACTCTTGCCTCTGGAAGGTCATAGGCTTGAATGTCACAAAGACTGGGGACACAACCCAGACAGTAATAACAGTATAGTAATAAAAGGATAAGGCATTAACTGTAGATGCCATCCTTTACATTAGACATTAAAATGGAGACCTTGTCCATATGTTCACATAAACACTAAAGCAAGGTTGTAATGGCAAGAGGCAGAGCTGATATTAATGTATAAATATTAAATTGATAAGAGCATAATGCAAGTTTCTATCGATACGTCTATCAGAGGTTCCTTTGATCAGCCACTGCAAGTCGGGTGAGAAATCGGCACAATTCTCATTTACAGATCCATCCATTATTTCTGGTCATGGTTAAAAATAGAAAATGCTGGAAAAGCTCAGCAGGTTTGGCAGTGTTTGTGAAGACAGAAAGAAGAGTTGATGTCTCAAGTCCCTGTGACTTGTTCTTCAGAGCCATACAGACACAAAATGTTGGTCAGCATTCTCTGACCTCGCCCGCGGCTGGGTTCTCCAGCCCCGCTGTTGCGAATGCGGATTTTGTTGAGTGCTAAATTCTCCATTCTTGTTGGTTGCAGAGGGGGTAGGAAGAGGGTGGGGAAGAGGGTGGGGAGGGGCACCACGGATGCTGCCAGACCCGCTGTGCTTTTCCAGCATTTTTGTTTTTATTTCTAATTTCCAGCAAATACAGTATTTTGTTTCTGATCAAGTTATTCAGCTGATAATAAGAGCTGGAAGAAAGGTAAATGTCTGATAAACTTGCCTGACTTTCCAAAGCCATTACACATTATTGCAATCAAACATAAAAAAGAGAGATTTGGGACTTGGGCTCATCAGCTGCTGCCGTGTGTGCTGATTTAGGACTTCACAATACCAAGATTGGAAATATGGCCAGAACAGTATTTAGACATGATGTAGATTAGAATCGTGGAATCCCTACAGTGCAGAAGGCGGCCATTCGGTCCATCGAATCCACACTGACCACAATCCCACCCAGGCCTCACACCCGCAACCCTACATGTTTACCCTGTCAATCCCCGACATTAAGATCAATTTAGAATGGCCAATCAACCTAACCCACACATCTTTGGACTGTGGGAGGAAACTGGAGCACCTGGAGAAAACCCACGCAGACACGGGAAGAATGTGCAAACTTCACACACATAGTGACCCAAGGCCAGAATTGAACCCGGGTCCCTGGCGCCGTGAGGCAGCAGTGCTAACTACTGTGCCACCGTGCCATCCCAGTTCTCAGTCATGGGGCAGAAATTGCTTTATGTCCAAAGTTAGGTGGCAGCAAACACTGTCACATTGAAACTGATGGGCAAAGGGGCCATGCAAAATTATTCCTTTTCCATGACCAGTCTGTTGAGAACCTAGGAAAATATTTCAGCCAATTGTCTGCATTCTTTATAAGTACTTAGCCACGCAGCCTCTACTGCCTAAAGATCAAAGCAAAAACATTTCAGATGTTATTGATGAAATTAGCAGCAACCTCTTAGCTGCAAAAGTGGGTGCAAACCCAAGGAATTTTTGCGGGGTTATGGAAAACTAATAACTAGTTTGGGTGGGAGAAATCAGACAACCCTAATGTTACTATTGGATTATAATGCTATTGCCACTGGGCTGTAAGAAACAATATAGGATTCCCAGTAACTACTGCAAAAGAAATGTCCTGAATTTCCCATGGCTGTGCTTTCTTTGAAGCCTGCTGGTTATCTATCACTATCCGTCCCACTTGATAGATTCAGGCTGATCCCATCAGCAGAAGGAATGCTGGATAGATCCCATATCCAGAAGAATCTTTCCAGGGTCTAAAATTAGGGCTAAAGATGACAGGAACTAATTCCGTTACAGAACCTTATACTCAGCAGTATGAATAACGCGATCAGCAATTATTAAATTACTTGTAACTAATTTGATCATTTGCAACATTATAAAATATTATGTGTAATGTGGGCTATTTGCATGCAATTTTAACACAATCCCTGCGTTTCATTTTCCTGTGATAAGTGGCAGGTTGCATTTAGTACCCTTCTGAGGACATTTTTTGTTCCCCAATGAGCACCACCTTAAACTGAGCCTCCTGCCTCCAGACACGGTTCGGGAACTTAGCACAATCCTTTTGATGCTGCAAGGTTTCTCAGTGTGTGATCGGTTACTACATTTTAAATAAATATAAATGTATGTTGGATAAATGATTTATACAATTTTGGTAACCCAAATGAGCGTGTCGACCTGTGTGGCAGAACTGAGGGTAAGTTGTTCAACTTGGCAAGGCTGCATACCAAGAGCGGAATGGGTAATGCCTGGGTTTGTTTGCTGATTATGCCTCTCGGGCAGCCCATATCGAAGTTCACTCGCAACAGCCTGTTGATCATTTTGATACTCCGACAGAGCACCCCACCCAAGATCTATCCCTGTAACCCCACATATTTTCCGTGCTAATTCTTCTAACCTACACATTTTGGGACACTGAGGGGCATTTTAGCATTGCCTAACCTGCACATCCTTGGACTATGGGAGGAAACCAGAGCATGTGGGGAAAACCTACGCAGACATGGGGAGAACGTGCAAACTCTGTACGGACAGTGACCCAAGCTGAGAATCAAATACCAGTCCTTGACACTATGAATCAGCAGTGCTAACCACTGTACCACCATGTCGCGCTAGTCTTGTTTGGATCGGGCTTCACACCACCAATTGAGAGTAAATGACCCACCGTGGGGAAGCTGGTTGACTCTGATTGCATTTCACAAGGTTAAGCTTCAACTATATGGTCCTCATTCAGTCAAGCACGAGACGAAGATCTGCATCTCGTTCTTGCATGGTACAACCCCAAACCAGGATGCCATTGACAATGAGTTCGCAGGGTTGGCAATGATCATGCTCCAGGAAGAACGTCTGTGTTCCCGTCACGTGACTCTTTCGGCAGCCGTGTCATCACGTGACCACTCAGTGTGCACATGGGGAATCCGTGCTAGTGAGCTGAATTTGCCTGGAGACATACAGTCAGGAAGAGCATGGAAAAGGATAGGCCAAACAAAATGACCAGATGGAGTGAAAGAGAGCTTGCCAGAAGGAACGTAAGTTTACATCGACCCAGTGGTATTCATCGAGAGTTGTGGAAGAGTCAGCCACTCAGAAATCAGCAGACCATGTTCAATACAGAACTGACACATAGGGATTGAGGCAGCACAGTGGCACAGTGGTTAGCACTGCTGCCTCACAACACCAGGGGCCTCAGTTCAAGTCCTGCTTGGGTCACTGTCTGTGTGAAGTCTGCACATTCTTCATACGAGTTTCCTCCCACACTCTAAAAGATGTGCTGATTAGGTGCATTGGCCATGCTGAATTCTCTCTCAGTATACCCGAATGTGGCATCTAGGGAATTTTCACAGTAACTTCATTGCAGTGTTAATGTAAATTGACTTGTGACACTAATAAATAAACTAAAGCTTAAATTTTCCTGTCCCACCCGCCATGGGAATTGTAACAGGTGAGACACGGACCATGTGAAAGTCTACTGACCTCAGGTGGGATTTTCCGACTACGGGACGAACGTGACTGGGAAAATCTACCCATATTCTGGGCTCAGTCCATCATCTCCCCAGATGGTAAGATATCTATAATGATAAAAATCGATCTTCCTTCATTCCCCAGTTACTGCAATCATCACTGTCTGCCAGGTATTTAGATTGGATTCAAATCAATGGCCACGCTCGATTCCGGATTTTGATCATTTCAGCACCATCAATGATCCTGTTTCAGGTTTTCTCTGATGCATCTTTTTTCCCCGCTGGGTTTCCCTTCAGTTTTATGCGATTTGAAGTGAATTGCTTGCACAAGCACTTGACTGACGGGGGAATACTTAAGAGCTTTTAAGTAATTGTGAAGTGTGTAACGGCAAGACTGTGGTAACAGTGACTGGAGCCAATTGGTTTCTGTGCGTTATTTCAATTGTAACCTGATGCATCAAAATTGCCCTCGGGCAAACCTGACAGTTGCGGATCTCTAATGCTCCTGTAGAGATTACGGCTGAACATATGCAAAACTCATTTGTGGAAATGAATTCAGGAAACTGTTCGGCTGCTGACATTGGGGTTGTTGTGTACGTGGTAATCCGGAGCTCCTGTACCTTTCTGTCATACGATTATTGTACAGCTTTCTGAAGTAACTCTGCAGGTGGTACTTTAACATTCCTCCCAGGCTGGTTCACTGCTGATAAAATGTGAAAAATCTCTCTGCGCTAACATCAGTCAGTGCTGAGAGCTGTTGCTTTCACCCCTGATCCCTGTATAAAGCTACCCCCTTTTCAGCAAATGAGAAGTCAGCAGCTCCCGAGGCAGTTACAAGATCACAGCTTGGCATCGTGTTGGAAACAGAATTTCACACAATAATCAAACCTCTCGCTCACACTGCTTCACTTAAAAAGATACAATAACAGTATTTCCTTTTTACCCGCGTAGACTTCAAATTCTCCTAACTGAAAATGTAACTACATATCACAAAGCCTTTGTACAAATTCCCTCTTCACTTCCTGCACTTTCGTCCAGGCACGTGGGCTATTAGAAAGCCAATAATATACATTTTAAAAGTTTATTTATTAGAGTCATAAGCAGGCTTTTTTAACACAGCAATGACGTTACTATGAAAATCCCCAGTTGCCACACTCCAGTGCCTGTTCGGGTACACTGAGGGAGAATTTAGCATGGTCATTGCACCTAACCAGCACGTCTTTTCGACTGTGGGAGGAAACCGGAGCACCGAGAGGAAATCCACACAGACACGGGGGGAATGTGCAAACTCCACATAGACAGTGACTCAAGCTGGGAATTGAACCCAGGGCCCTGGAGCTGTGAAGCAGCAGTGCTAACCACTGTGCAAGCCTGTAATTCAGCAAAAAGCATATAAATCAAGGTGTTCACTGATTTAAATAGCAACCTGAACATGAAATTTCTACAGGTGGTTTTCTGAGTTATTATAGCTGGGGTGGGGGGGCGGGGGTGATCTGCTGTGCTGGGATTGTAAGATCCTGGCCCTTGTGTTTTTTGGTTAATTGGGAAAGGAAACAACACAAATGAGTGGCTGACCTGCTACCACAGAAAAGCAGTCAGCATAATCAAGGACCCCACGCACCCCGGACATTCTCTCTTCCACTTTCTTCCGTCAGGAAAAAGATATAAAAGTCTAATATCACCTACCAATCATAGAATAGAATCATAGAATCCCCACAGTGCAGAAGGAGGCCATTCGGCCCATCGAGCCTACACCAACGACAATCCCTCCCAACCCCTATCTAACCGACTCAAGAACAGCTTCTTCCCTGCTGCCCAGAGAATGCTGAATGGACCTACCTTGCACTAAGTTGATCTTTCTCTACACCCTAGCTACGACTGTAACACTACATTCTGCACCCTCTCCTTTCCTTCTTCCCTATATACTCTACGAGTGGTATGTTTTGTCTGTACAACACGCAAGAAACAATAATTTTCATAGTATCCCAATGCATGTGACAGTAATAAATCAAATCAAATCGCCTCACCGAAATTTACATGTTTTCCCTCACACCATGTAATTTCAGGCCAAAAGCATTAGTAAGGTCACTACAAGTGTATTAGTGTGTTAGAAACAATGGCAAGAGGAGCGGGAAACATTTCTGGGTCAGTGAGCAACAGTGGAAATAAGTACTCAAGGTATATCATCAATCGAAGCAATGTTGTGACTACACTGACAAAACTGCAGGCAGACTCATGCCCCTGAACAACGCACTCTCTCAGATCTCCGCTCCGAGTGGCATGTGACGTGCCTGAGTATGATTGCCCTTTTTTCAAATGTCATACCTTTGGGAGCCAGTGTTTGAAAACATTTCTATTTGCCTTTTCGGAATACCTCTCAGATTTATGAGAGAACTGATTCCATCAGACAGCAATCAAATCATTTCCCACTTGACTGTTTACAAATCAGCTTAAGTATTGTGAGATTCTGTACCAGCAAACAAGACTTAATCAACAGAAATGTATTTATGAGTTTTTTTTAAAAGGAACAGCAAATTATGTTTCTCCCTCATAAAAAGATGAACATACAACAAGACAGGACATGCACAGAAGCAGCTGTCACTGGATTCTGATGTTGTTCGTTCCTCCTCCAATTCAGCTCTTAAAATATCTGGCACTTTGATTTAATTTTTATTTAATTACAACAGCGACTGAATTTACTAATACATTGCCAAGTGCTGTACTTCATCACAATATCACAACAATTGTGTGCCTTTTTGAAAATGTTGCTCACTTGTAATGTTTCTAGTCTCGAGGAAGGTCTACGGGCTCAAAACATTGATTGTTTTTTATTCAGCTGACACAATTTGCAGTGTAGAACGATTGTTTTTATTTTCAAACTCACTAGAGGATGGTTAATGAGACTTCTCTCTACCTGCTGTTTACCAGATTGTAGCATCTGAACTTGTAGTGCAAATTTGGAATATTGCTGTCTCTGTACCCTTTAGCACGAGTCTCTGCAACATACTAGAACAATGTAGAGTAGATTGAAGGCTCAAGGAAAGGACGAGAATTAGATGGATAAGATTTTCACGATTTGCAATGCTTCTGCCTAAAGGTTAATGAATATCTGAATTTCTTAGAACCCCTTAGAATCCGTACAGTGCAGAAGGAGGCTATTAGGCCCATCGAGCTTGCACCAACAATAATCCCACCAGGTCCTATCCTCGTAACCCCACTTACTAAGTGTTTACATCTGACTAGCCCTCATTCTAGCAAACTTCGCCAGCTTCCAGAAAACTGAAGGAAACATAATAAATGCTATTACTATAACTATGTTATAACCTATAACCTATGCCAATGCTACTACTATGCTCCGCCATTCATTATGGTCATGGCTTAGGTACAAAACTGCCAGAGTTACTTATTTGAAAACGAGTTAATAAGTGAATGGGAACAATGTTCCACTGTGAGTTCACTGTGAATACAAGAGAGTCCAGACTGCCTCTCGAGATGGGAGATTAGAAACAGTTTTATTGGCTGCACAACATTACAATATGAAAACAAACCAGACGCAAGGTCCTCAAAGTGGTTTGTTTTACTGATCCCCCTTGAAGCCACTCTCATATGACTTCGAATCAAATACACCAGTTTAACAATGCAGACTGGAATATACTTTTCAGCAAGTGACCGGGACAAAATCCATCTCTTCAACAAAAAAATTGTTACTAACCAAACATATGTTTCAAACAACATCCTAAAATAAAAGCAAAGTACAGAGGATATGGAGATCATAGAATCCCTACAGCGTGGAAAGAGGCCATTTGGCCCATCGTGTCTGCACTGACACCATTCCCACCCAAGCCCTAGCCCCGTAACCCCATTTATTTAACCTGCTAACCCCCTGATACTAAGGCTCAATTTAGCATAGCCAATCAGCCTAACCCGCACATCTTTGGACTGTGGGAGGAAACCCACGCAGACACGGGGAGAACGTGCAAACTCCACACAGACAGCGACCCAAGCCAGGAATCGAACCCGGGCCCCTGTCATTGTGAGGCAGCAGTGCTAACCAGTGTGCCACTGTGCCACCCTAGAAGTTAAAAAGAGAAAATGCTGGTCCAACTCCAAAATGCAAAGGAAGTACACACACAGCCTAACATCTCAGAGTATATAAAAGCTTCATGCCAAAAACAGCAAAATGTTTAAAAAAATAGTCTCACAATCAAGCTGAACATGCAAAATACCAGCACCGTTCAAGCTTTAATAGATAATTAAAAAGTCATGTTATCGAACAACCAGATACATACTGGGCTAAGGTCTGTATTAATTGGCGTAAATCACATATTTAACTAAAGGTTGGGCCAGTATGAACTCCAGCGATTTCTCCTGTAACACTATTTTCACACAGCCACCAGATACACAAAGCTGAACATTTATCAGGTTAATTGTCAACGTGGGACCACTATTTCCCCGTCCCACCGCCCACCCCCCCTTCCTTTTCTGCTGTTATCTAACGTGGGAAAATGTTTTCACATGGAGCAGCTCTTCAAAGCTAATCATGCAACACAGAACATTTGCCACGGCTTTATTAAGCACACAGTGCTGCAGGCCTACCTTCCAGTTCACCGGCGAATTAAAGCAGAATTTACGACAAGGGTCTGCAGTGAACCGTAATATATGAACTCAGTCTGATACACACAGGAATAGTCTGGTGAAAGGGAAGATGAGGTGTGCCTTACCAAATTTTTGATTGAATGTTTAATGCGATGTTAAGTTAAATGCGAGCTGATGGCTGCCTGGCTCATTATCAGATTTTATTATCCATTAGGCTATCGATAAAGATAAAGTTAATGTGGGCATTAATTCATGCTCATGCCATTTCCACACAATGCTGCTGTCTAACTGAAACCAGAGACACTTATTAGCACTTGATTAAGAGCAGTGGGAACTATTAATGACCCAAGCAATGATTTATAACCTCGGAGTTTGAGAACTGCAAAACGGGAGGCTGTCAGCCAAATAAATTCAAAAATAATCTTGATCTAATGTTGTGAAATATTTTGATTGGATTGATGGCAGAACAAAAAATTGATGAAAATTCTAGTTCAAGATGCCAAGCTTGGTGCCATTTTGTGCAGCGCCTGTTATTATAAATGGACATATACATTCAGCAGCACACACGGTTTGGTTTTGAATTCTGCCTTCTCAAATCTTGATCCCTCTTTACAAATAAAGGAGCCATTTTCATGAACTATCAATGAGCCAGCAGAAAGGTCACTGACGCAGAGAAGTTCTAGCTTGTGAGCACAATACAGGTGGCTAGCTAGGGTAAATGCATGGGGTTATGGGGATAGGGCCTGGGTGGGATTGTGTGACTGCAGGCTCGATGGGCCAAATGGCCTTCTGCACTGTGGGATTCTATGATCTATGATCTAAGACTCTTTAATGCTAAACGGGGACCAGCAATCTTTGCCCACTAATTTTATAATACAGATTGGCTACAGAAGGTTTAATACTTCTTGACACACACATATGGCCAAGATGGCTCAGTATCATCAATGTGTGTTTATTTAAAGACACAGAGCTCAGTTACCAAGTACCAGGTGAAAATTATCAATGTTTACCTCATTAATATCAACTTTTTACTGTACAATTTATTTTTACAACAGGGATCAATTTCAAGAGCTTGTATTTTGTGTCCATGAGGATGACCTCCACTTTGTGAACTCCAGTTACTACCTCACAGAAACCACATACTGTCTGGGGAAGATACTCTCTGATGTAGCATTGGACTGGGGTAAACACAGTAAGAAATCTCACAACACCAGGTTAGAGTCCAACCAGTTTATTTGCTAGTAATCACACAAGCTTTCAGAAACGGTGTTCCTTCGTCGGGTGTGTGCAAGGTTCTGATCAGAAAAAGGCATATAATATCCCCTTTTATATATCTTTCTCTGATCAGAACCTTCCACACACCTGACGAGAGAACACCGTTTCCGAAAGCTTGTGGGATTACTAGCAAATAAACTGGTTGGACTTAACATGGTGTTGTGAGACTTCTTACTAAGGTACTCTCTGTCAGAGAGTCAGCGCAGATTTGATGGGCAGCCACACTGCACTCTTCTCCCTCCCAAGATTACTGCACGATGCTATTGAATACTTTGCCGGACAGAGAGCTCAGGGTGCACACATGGGTGACAAGACTAGCACCTGGATGAATGGGCTACATCAGGGGTCTGTCCTAACCTCGACCCTCTTCAAATTGTACACCAACAACCTATCCCCAACTGGGTCTCAGAGGATTACCAATGCAGATTACATTAGATGTGGCACGCAGACTCAGACTTACCCTGAGCTTGACACACTAAATGAGGATATTGCAATGCTGGCCGACAACCGCAAGACCATGGGGGCGATTCTCCCCAAAACAATTCTAAGCGTCGAATTTGTGTAAAAAGGGAATAAATCATGTTTTTTTTTCCCAGCTGGAGTTTCAAAATGAATCTCCTACACTCTGTACACTGCAAAGCGCCTCAGAGTGAATCACGCTGAAATTCAGAGGACGTGGCCTATTCCTGCTGGAGAGGTTAGCAGCACAGTGGAGGTCTGTCAGCGTCAAGATCAACGCATGCACAGTGGCCCCTATCTGCCTGCCTCCTGATCACTGGCCAGCTCTCCCCCTACATCGCTGGCAGTGTGACTCCTCCATAGCCCAACTGCTGGACCTCCAAACATAGCTGGGCCAGCTTCGAGGTCCCCCCCCTTGCCTCAATGTCCCCTCCCTCCTCCCCCCCAGCCCACCTCATTGTCCCCTCCCGTCTCTCCTCCCCCACAGCCCCAACCTCCTGATCCCGCTCCCCCACAGATCTCCCTCTTCCGGCAGCCCTAGCACCTGTCGTCGCCGTCGCCACCACCCCCCCCCCCCCAACCCCTGCAGACTGGCCCCTTCCCTTCACTCCAACCCTGAAGGCCAGGCCTAATCGCTGGCCTCCATCCCTCTGTGCCACTCAGCCCAAATGCAGAGTGGCAATGGGACCCTCCCACCCCCCACCAATGGCCTGCGCCCCCTTCCACCCCCCACAGTGGGCCACATCCACATTAGGCCCCATCCCCTTCGCACTGCCCTGTGCCCAGTGGGCAGTGCCAGGGTGCCCCCAGGGCAATGGCACATTGCCCCTTGGGCAGTGCCAGGGCCCAGGCTGGCACTGCCAAGATTGCAATGCCCAGGGGCAACTGCCCAGCATCTAAACCTGTGGGGGACCTCTACGGTTCCTCTTCACTTCAGTAGGGTCGGGCTGCCAGCTACCTGCAAGTGGGGAGATACTGTAGACCCCACTGGAGTGAACCATGCCTGCCCCCACCAAACTCGTCAAAGTGCAATTAAACAACGTGCATCATCATGGGAAGGAACAACATTCCCTCCTGTCCCCCACAGGTCTGCCAGATCTGTGGACAAAGTTAACAAAGGAACAGTGCCTTATCTTTCAACAAGGCACTTCATAGCCTTCTGGATTTAATAAGGGGTTCAACTATTTCAGATCGTATCCTTTGTCCCATTTTTCTCTTACAGGTTTGGTTTTTGGTTTTCAGATGTTGGTGATGATTCTGCTTTCCACCATTGATATCCCCACCAGGCACATCATTTGCTTCCACTACCACCAAATCCTTCTGCCTTGCGCAATCGTTCCTTCCCTTATTTACTCTCTCCTGCTTTTCCCCCCTCCCAGAGATCTGTATTTCGCTCTTTCCTCCCCTCCCCCTCTCCCTGCCTTGCTTAAAGAACTGTTCCATCTGTTACTGAACTCCCAGTTCTGACAAAGGGCCATCAACCTAAAACGTTAACTGCTTCTCGCTCTGCAGACCTGCTGAGTATCTCAAGCATTTCTGCTTTTATTTCAAATTCCAGCATCTGTACCAGTTTGTTTTACTGAGGATCTTGCCCTGTTGCCCATGGCAACCGCAAAACAGCACGTTAGGCTCCGGGGTTCACACAGATTGAATGCTTTTCCTAATTGATCACTTTGATTGAACCAATGTCAATCTGCAGGCTTATTCAGCCCAGAGCCTGCAATGACATGAGGAATTCGGGTCCGGTGCCGCAGAGAGGATGGCACGGTGGCACAGTGGTTAATACTGCTGCCTCACAATGCCAGGAACCCGTCAATTCTGGCCTCAGGTCACTGTCTGTGTGGAGTTTGCACATTCTCCTCACGTCTGCATGGGTTTTCTCTAGGTGTTCCTGTTTCCTCCCACAATTGCTACCAACAACCTAACCAATTCAGCACCGTGGAAGATTTCAGCGATTCTCATGTGATTACTAATTTAAATATTTTCTTGACAGTCTCGAACACGTGTGTAACGATGCACTTTCAGGGACTTCTTTAGTGAACAAAAAGATTTATTTTGTGATCTCCAACAGCAACACTATGTTTGCAGCCAATTCTCCTCCGCCTTGGGCAACTCCTCCCATTGGGGTAATCCCCCACTCCCGACTGGTCACTCCAGACCAAGTGACCCTTACTTTGCTGTAATCCCCTTGAAGAGACAATCACCACAGTGTGACGTTTACATCAGGATTTGAGGGATAAAGAAGGTTGCAGTTTGAACAGAGGTCAATGTACTTTAATTCCTGCAAGATATCAGGGATAACAAACATGTATTTATTCATTAATATCACAAGTAGGCTTACATTAACACCGCAATGAGGTTACTGTGAAAATCCCCTCATCGTCACAGTCGAACTAATCAATGTAATCAAGGGAAGGGAAATTTTGAAACATTTTTGATCCATAAGGATGATATCTGCTACTGCATCATGAGGTCTGTCTGAAGCCAAGCTCCATTTATCTTAAAGTTTATAGTTCATTTATTGGTATCACAAATAGACTTACATTGACAGTACAATGAAGTTACTGTGAAAATCCCCTAGTCACCACACTCTGGCACCTGTTCGGGTGCACCGAGAGAGAATTTAGCATGACTAATGCAACTAATTCTGCATGGTCAATGCACTAACCAGCATGCCTTTGGGACTGTGGGAGGAAACCAGAGCACCGGACTAAACCCACACACACACGGGAAAAATGTGCTGACTCCGCACAGACAGTGATCCAAGCCGGGAATCGAACCTGGGTCCCTGGCATTGTGAGACAGCACTGCTAACCACTGCACCACCGTGCTGTCAAGGGAACCAGGTTCAATTCCATCAGGGACCCGGTTCAACTCTGATCCATGAGTTTCCTCCAGGTGGTCCGATTTCCTCCCACAGTCCCAGTACGGGTTAGGTTGATTGGCCATGATATATTGATCCTTAGTGTCAGGGGACCAGTAGGGTAAATATGTGGGGTTACAGGATAGAGCCTGGGTGGGATTGTTGTCACTGTAGACCTATTGAGCGAATACTCTCCTTCTGCACTGAATGGGATTCTAACAGTTGCACAACTCAAATATGACCTCCTCAGATTTTACAGTAAAGAGTTTCTGCAACTTTCTAACATGTTATTAATTTTATAAACATATCAGCAATTATTTAATTGTCAATTCCAATGCCTCCTTTCCTTTCTCATTGCCCACTCGGTAAATGTAATTCAAATTAAGTTAGTTTTAATTCTATGTAAGGTATTTTCTTCCCTTGAGGACATTGACCCTGTTGTACTAATTACACTGATTTATTGATGGTACTAAGTTAATGTGCTGTCAGCCCATTAATAAGTACCCTTCACATTTCAAATTATTGCTCTTTAAGTCACTTGCTGATGTGGGAGGGAATGTAAGCTTTTTTTTCCTCATCGCTCTAACATTTCGCAGTGTAATGTAACATGATTCCACACGGTACTCCAGTGTTGAAAATTATGTCAGTGTGGGAAGTATGCTTGTTAATATCTCTCCGAGGTTAATGTGTGGTAAGTTTAAAGTAATTCCACTCCTCCACATCACTTCATTAGCTATTCATACAGTTCTACAGTATTTGCAGAGATTTAAAATGTCAGTGAAATCTAAGATTTCTTAATCCATCAGTTTAGCTCCTTCTGTGCAGCAGAGTTAGAGCTGCGCACAATCTCTTTGAGCATGCCAGCTCTCTTGCTCAATTACGTGTCAGCAAATAAGGCAGGAAACATTGTTTGATCCAGAGATTTAACTGTTCCTTTTGGTGTCCAAATAACTGCACAGATTGGATCGTTGAGAAGCCCTTCCACGTAATTGCAGCCAACAGACTTAAGTACAAAAGCAGACTGACTGCACACATTGATATCTGAATAAGCAATATACTAAGATTGTCTACAGTGTCCTTCATGTATAAAAAGTGTGGGAGGGAGTGCACTGGTGGGAATACATTAGGAACTTCTCACCTACTCAGGAAATCATGGGAACAAATTGGGCAGGAATCTTAAGTCTCTGCGCCAGTCTATTCTTTTCTCGATGAATTTGTGATGGGCTGTTTCTTGTTATGACCTGATAATTTCTTGTGTTGTCATCAGCTACTATCCAAGGTACCACACATTGGAAGGAGTGAGCCTGTTCCTTGGAGATGCTAAGAACTAATTACAGTCAAGAGGTAGTTCTCCAGCAAGAAACAACTTGTTATTTGTGTCAATATGAATATCCCGTGTGTAAAAAGTCATAACAATATCGTCGAGCCTGTATGAAAAATGCTTGTGTTTTTTAATCAGTGGAATTATACAAAAATAATCTCTCATTTGGCTTTCTAATTGTGTTGTACGGAATATTTGTTTAACTAGAATCACCTCGAAGGTAAGACACAAGCAAGAAGCGACATTGCAGGCAAGGGTATGAGCTAAACACACAGATCAAAATCTTTTGAATCTGAAATACATCTAACTTCTAGTGGAAACAAAAAAGGTATCCTCTTATTACTTAGTTGCATCTCAAAAAGACTGCTTAATACTTATTACAGTAGCAACAAATAAGCTAAAATCCAATTCTCGGTCAATAGAATTTATATTAGTATTGTGTTATTAAGAACACTACTCTGAATTGAAGTTGCATTCTTGAAACACATGCAAATGCATTAGATATATTAAGAACCACTGCTCCTAATAAATATAATCACAATGGATAAACAGCCAGAAGATGATTAAAGGATTACTTTGTTAAATAATACAGAATCAATTGATCCTATTTCTTCGGAACATTCAAACATGTTATGCAACCTCACTTGACAAACACAGGTAAATTAATGAAAACCAGTTTGACACAGTTATTTAAATGCTAATAGAATGCAGAGACAGATGATGTGACAGCAGTCAGCAGTGGTCTAAAACGTGTTATTACAAACCAATTATTGCAGTTTAAGGGGAGATGGAGGAATGTGCGACTCTCTTTATTGAAACCAGACAGGTAAGCAGAGATTACTGTTTTTTTCCCTGAAGTGTAATGAAAATAAAAGCACCCAGCTTCTTATTTAAAGTAATATATTGTTTTATTTAATCAGACTTTCCAGGACCCCAACTTCTAAAACATGTGGCCACAAAAAGACGCATTTAAACACTTCCTTCTAATCTGCTTGGAATCAGTTGCAAGTTATTTCAATGCAACTCAGAATCCCTACAGTGCAGGAAGAGGACATTCAGCCCATCGAGTCTGCACTGACTCTCCAGCGCATCTTATCCACATATTTACCTCACTAATCCCCCTAACTACACACCTTTTGGACACTAAGGAGCAATTTGGCCTATTAACCTGGCCTGCTCATCTTTGAAGTGTGGGAGGAAACCCACACAGACATGGGGAGAACGTGAAAACTCCACACAGTGACCTGAAGCTGGAATTGAACCTGGGTCCCTGGTGTTGTGAGGCAGTAGTGCTAACCACTGGACCACCGTGCCACCCTGGAACAAATTAACTAGTAGCAATGATAGAAAAAGCAGTTTCAGCTTTCCTCCATTTTATCAAGTTCTCAGGCAGCCACACAGAAAGGAAGCAGTTTTTATGTTGGTAACTATGAGCTTTCTAGTCCATAGCCACATGTCTTCTAGCTAATAGGGCAGCAAATTGTACCTATGCTGCAGGAGTTCCATTAATTTCTTCAAGCGGAGGCATTTTGTGAGATATCTCTTTAGAGGAAATTTGTGTTTGGAAGGTGCTGTTGAAGAAGTCTTGGTGGTGGATCCTCTTACTGACCAAAACTCTATCTCAGCCTTAAAAATACACAAGGACTCTGCCCCTATAGTTCTCCACAGCAAGGACTCAAAACCCCTTGAGAGAAGAAATTCCTCCTCTTGGTGCCTCTTTATCCTGAGACTATGCTCTCTGCTCCTAGACTCTCCCATGAGGGGAAACATCCCCACAGCATTTACTCTGTCAGGCTCCTTAAGAATCTTGTATGTTTCAATGAGATCGCCTCCCATTCTTCTAATTTCCAAAGAACAGAGTTCCAACCTGTTTAACCTTTCCTCATAAGACAATCCCTCCATACTGGGAATCATCTGAGTGAAGCTTTTCTGAACAGCTTCCAATTAAATAATATCTTTCCTTAAATAAGGAGACCATAACTGCTCACAGTACTCCAGATGTGGTCTCACTAGTACCTGGTACAGATGTAGCAAGATTTTCCTACTCTTATACTCCAAACCCCTTGAAATAAGGGCCAACATTCCATTAGCCTTCCTGATTACCTGCTGCACTTGTATGTTAGCTTTCTGTGTTTCATGCACAAGTTCCCTCAAGTCCCTTTTGTATTGCAGCTTTCTGCAGTTTTTCTCCATTTAAATAATACTCAGTTCTTTTGTTCTCCCTTCCAAAATGCAAAACTTCACATTTTCCCACATTTTACTCCATTTGCCTATTTTTTGTCCACTTATTGACCTTATCAATATCTCTTTGTAAACTATTTGTGTCCCTCTTGCAACTTGTTATTTCAACTATTTTTGTGTTGCCTCCAAATTTGGCTACAGTACATTTGCTTCCTTCCTCCAAGCCATTCATATATATTGTAAACAGTTGCAGTGCCAGCACTGATCCCTGTGGAACCCCACTGGTTACAGGTTGCCAACCTGAAAAAGAATCCCTTATCCCCATTTGCTCATTAGCCAATTTCTTATCCATGCCAATATAATGCCTTCAACATCATGGGTGCTTATTTTATAACTTAACATTTTGTGAGGAACTTTGTCAAACGCCTTCTGGAAGTCCAATACAACACATCTATTGGTTCCCCTCTATCCACTCTGGTTGGGACTTCCTCTAAAAGCTCTACTCAATAAATTGGCCTGATTCTGCTCCCATGTCTTATGGTCTAATAAGTCAGTCTCAATTTCCCTCTCATGAAGCCATGCTGACTCTGCTTGATTAGATGATTGGTTTTCCAAATGTACTGTTATTACTTCCTTAATAATTGACTCCAACATTTTTCCAACAAGGATGTTATGCTAATTGGCCTATAGTTACCTGTTTTTCGCCTCCCTCCCTTTTTGAATAGGGGTGTCACATTGGCAGTTTTCCAAATCTGCGGTACTTCTCCAGAAGCCACGGGGTTTTGGAAAATTACAACCAATGAGCCACTATCTCTGTAGCAGCTTCTTTTAGGATCCTAGGATGCAAGTCATCAGGGCCAGAGAACTTATCTGCCTTTAGCCCTTTAAAGTTATTTTATAATATTTCCATATTCATGGCAATTCTTCAGTATTAATGAGACGTTCAAAGTATTTCCAATGTAAAAATTGATGCAAAATATCTGGTTAACTCCTCGACCATTTCCTTGTTCCCCATAATTGTTTCCCTAGATTAATTTTCTGAAAGGCCTATGTTCACTTGAAGCTCTTATTTTAATTTTTTGTATTTCTCCTTCATTTGCTCTCTTAGTTTATTTTCTGTCTCTTTATTATCTTTTTAATCCTCCTTTTATCCCTGTCCTCGGGGCTATCAATGACTTTTGCCACCTCATATGCTTTTTTCTTCCAACCTAATTCTCTCCTTAACTTCCTTGGTTCACCATAGTTGGTTTATCCCTCTCCGAGAATCTTTCCTCCATACTGGGATATATTTTTGCTGAGAGTTATGAATTACCTCCTTAAATGTCTGATACTGCTTGCTTACCATCTTTCCCACTAATCTATCCACCCAGTTCACTTTAACCAACTTTATTCAAGTTAAACACAATTTTTTCTGACCCAAGTTTCTCACTCGCAAATTCTATCCTGTTATGATCACTACTTCCTAGAGGATCATTTACTCTGAGGTCATTTATTGAACCTGCCTCATTACCCATTACCAGATCCAAAATGGCCTGTTTCCTGGTTGGCTGCATGACATATTGCTCTAGGAAACATTCTCTAATGCACTCTATGAATTTGTTGTGGTAGCTACCCCTTCCAACTTGATTAACCCTGTCAACATGAAGATTAAAGTCACCCATAATTTTTACTCAATTATTTTACACGCTCCCATTATTTATTGATTTATATCCCTTCCTACAGTGTGGCTACTGTTTGAGGGTTCTATATACTACTCTCATTGTTTTCTTTGCTTTGTTTTTTTACCTCCCCCCAATGGACTCTTCATCATCCAAGTTTAAATCATCTCTCACAACTGACCTTGTTTCTTATTAACAGTGCTACCCCAGCACCTTTTCCTTCTATCCTGTCTTTCAGAAAGGTCAAACATTCCTGAATATTAAGTTCCCAGTTTTGCTCTCCTCTTAACTATGTATCCATATGACTGTGAGATGATATCTACTTACCTCCATTTGCACCATCAGTTCATCTACCTCATTCTGAATGTTTTGTGGGTTAAGATACAAGGCCTTCAGACTTACCTTTTAGCCATTTTCAATCATCCTAACTTTTCTTAGTACTGTGGCCCTATTTGCCTCCCGCCCAATTTAGTATTTTTGAATTTTACTGTTCTTACTTTTATTACTGTCCTTGTTTCTTTTTCCCGTTACCCTGCTTACATTCCCGTTTAAACCCTCCCCAACCACACTAGCAAATACTTGCCCTCAGATATCAGAACTGCCCAAATGCAACCTGTTCAGTTTGCTGTGATCCCGCCTCCACTTCATCATTAGTAAAATGATAAACAAAGCACAAAGAAAAGTACAACAGAAGAACAGGCCCTTCGGCCCACCAAGCCTGTGCTTATCATCATGCCCTAACTAAAGTAAAAAAAACCTTCTGCACTTTCTCGGTCCTTCGACTCCCGCCCTATTCATGTTCACATTCAGAGTGCTCTTAAATGTTGCTAATGTGCCTATTTCCTCTATCTCCTCTGAAATCTATTATTAAAGGTGCTCTCACACAGCCATATCCATGGCTCCTCGGTCTGAGAACTGTCAAGGACACTCAGCTCAGATGATAAAGAGAGAAAGAGTTCTAGCAAAATTGAAGTTGACTTCAATTAGGAGGAAGACTCCCTAATCTTTGGAACCATATCTAACACAAAGGAAGATGATTACACTTGAAGAAGGCCAATCATCTCAACCCAGGACATCACTTTAGGAGCTACTGTCGGAGTCTTAGGACCAACTATCTTTCAGCTGCTTCATCAATGACCTTCTCTCTAACATAAGGTCAAGAAGTGAGATGTTTGCTGATGATTGCACCAAGTTCAATATGCTTTGCAATTCCCCACATATGGAAACACCTGTGCCCACACACAGCAAGGCATAGGCAATGTTCAGGCTTGGGCTGCAATGTGGCAAGTCATATTTGCACTAAATAAGTCCCAGGCAATGACCTCTATCAAGAGATAGCTAACCATCTCCCCCTTTCCTTCAACAGAATCCCCATCATCAACATCCTGAGAGTTACCATTGACTAAGAACTTAACTGAAGCACCGATTAGTCAAAGTTCTGCAGCAAGTCACCTTCTGACTTCCCCAATCCATCAACAAGGTATGAAGGAATACTCTCCACCTGCCTGGATGAGTGCAGCTCCAATCACACTCAAGAAACCTGACACTGTCCAGGACTAAAAAGCCCACTCGATTAGAACCCCATTCACCAGTTTAGACATTCACTCCCCCACCATTTGCATTCAGTGGTAGCTGTACATCATGTAGATGATGCACTGCAGCAATCTGTCAACCCTCCTTCAACAGCACCTTCCAAACCCATGATCTCTACCATCTAGGAGGGTAACAGGCAAGAAGGGTGTGTGAGGAGCTGTAAGTTACCTTCCAAGTCACATGCTGTTTCAGCATGGAACTACGCCGCAACTCCTTCATTGTCACTGGATAAAAATCCTGAAATTTTCCCTCTAACAGTGCAATGGACGTACCTACACTATATGAACTGCACCAATGCAAGAAAATGGCTCACTGTCATTTACTCAACGGCAATTCAGGACGGGCAATACATTCTCTGTATGGGGATCAAGTGGAGGATTGTCACTGACTGCACTACTCCACATGGAGATGACATGGACTCAATGGCCTTCTGTGCTGTCTACAATAAAAATATTTGGCTTTGCCGCTCACATGCTCATCCCATGAATAAAATTTTAGAAAAGGGGAAAAATTAAAGGTACATTACGTCATCGCCTCATCTTCACATCCACTCTAATTTGTCACTGAGAACAAACCATCAACGATGTTATGGGCACTTCATAAATCACTGATTGAGATATATCCAAAAGTCCACTGTTAGGATGACCTGTGAGAGTTCACGTGTGGAAGGAAACATTGAACTATATCTAGCAGTTTGACCCTGGCCTCAAGTTAAATTGAATGTGACGTGCTTTGTTTGAGAGAGAATAATCAATGCACCAATATGCATTACACTTCTCACTGCATGACAATTAACTTCTTTAATGTACATTCACAGCTCAGCAGAAAAAGCTTTTTGAAGTAGATTATTTAGGAATGAAATTTATACGTATAGAATTACAATTTAGCTTAACCACACAATGATCCAGCAAAAAAAATGCAGAAAATCTTCCATTAGACTGTGCTTCCAGGAAATCATGAGGACTGATTATGTCAAAGACCATCATATTCAACCACAACGAAAACAGTGTATCTTTGGAAAATGAAACAAAAATGCTACACAAGCATTTAGGCAATTTGTATTTGACCTCTGCAGAAAGGCAGACCATATAGAACGTTGTCCATGTATTACCTTATTGTTCTGAGCATGACTATCCTTTCCTCTGTTACTTGTGCTCCTTCTTCTTCCATTAAATGAGTATCTTTGCTTTTGTCTGTAGATTGTGCTTTGAGGAGTGTTTCTTTCATGCCCGTCATTCTGCTCTTCAGCAAGTTGCTCTTTGTTATTTCCAACGGCCTTGACTTCTGAGAGCACTATCGTGTAATTCGAATATTATTGTTGTTGGTATATCTTCCCTCCCATATTGGGCAAATTTCCGGTCTCGTAAGCCCCGTCACCGCTGCCAGTGAGAGCATAGAACTTGGCGCTCAGCCCAGTCTCCTGCAGCAAGACCAGAGAATCCTAGCCACAGGAGAGTTCGGAGAATTCTGGCCATTATTTTCCTTACTCTTTGTGGAAGAGTGGAGGAAGTGGTGGAAGAATTTCCGAGCTGATCATCAGCCCACTGAACCACTTTGAACATTTCTTCCATGACCAACAAATCCTGGCATTGGCCTCCATTAGAATGATATAATACCTTCCATTTACTTACTGTACAAGACACAAAACACCAATAGCTCAAAAAGGATTAGGTCAACCCTTTGTGGGTTCATTTATTAAGACTAAGCACATGAGAACACTTATATAAAGCTTGGACACAGCACCGTCTGTCTGCGCTCTGCTCAAAGCAAAAGTGATACTAAGACTGCATCCCTTCTAATTATCCTGAAGGGCATATTGTAACAGGTATGGTGCCCATTTCAAGTTACAGTCTTCCTAGTGCTCAAGTGATATCCGAACAGCCTTCCTAACTGCTCTGATGCCCACAAGATGCCAGGAGGGTGACAACCCCTGAATTAGCAAAATTCCCAAATGCTGACCTATGGTGGCTGGCTGCAAGTTTAATTCCATGGAGGTAAGCCCTTTAAACATTGAAAAGCATTTAAACTTTTTTCACCTTTATGACATGGTTCTCCAATTTACACCTGGTCTGATTCGGAAAGTGGCTGAACAATCTCCAGTTCCCCCTTAATAGCTTTAAGTGACCTGTTTAGGAGCATGGGTGAGTTTGGAGGCCGTTGCTATCCCAAAGCCCCTGGGGTAGTCCGGGATGCAGGAAAATGAGAGCGGGGTATCTGGCCATGAGATGTCACTCTGTTCAGGCCAGGCCCCTCTATTCAGGCTTGAATCAGGCCATGGAAATCTGCCCCCAAGACTGCACGGTACTCACTCTGCGTTGGTGGGCATTCGCAACTCCTAGTTCACACTTCCAACTAGAAATGCAATTGTTCGTTTACACTTGCATAAGGATTTGCCTAAGCATCCCCAAGGATTTAGGAATCACTGAATCCCTATAGTGCAGGAGGAGGCCATTCAGTACACTGAACACAATCCCACCCAGGCCCTCTCCCCATAACCCCACATATTTATCCTGCTAATCCCCTGATACTAATGGGCAATTTAGCATGATTAATCAACCTAACCTGCACATGTGTGGACTGTGGGAAGAAACTGGAGCACCTGGAAGAAACCCACAAAGTCATGGGGAGAATGTACAAACTCCACACAGGCAGTGACCCAAGGCTGGAATTGAACCTGGGTCCCTGGTGCTGTGAAGCAGTAGTGATAGCCACTACGCCACCCACATACTCAGCAGGTCAGCTGGAGCTGCTATACCCGGCCTGTAGAGTAGTTCCAGAGTTGTGTTTTCAGATGTCCATCTGCAGGATTTTGGCTTTTTGGCTCAATGAGTTAGGGGCTGCTGAACTGTGCAAAATCACCACACAGAAACTTACTCACTGGCATAATTGGTGATAAATTTTTTTGATGCTTGTCTGGCACAAAATGGGAACAGTCACCTGTGAAACCAGTGAGGGAAATGGTAGGGGAGAAAACTGTGGATGAAAAATGCCTACAAATCATAAAGGAAATCTTTCATGAAATTATGTTGTTTAGGAGGCTCAACGCTCCCATTTTCAAAAATAAATATGCATTATCATTTTCAGTCTAAGCAAAGTGGACCAGTGGGCCAATGAATGGCAGATGGAATTTAACTTAGATAAATGTGAGGTGAGGCATTTTGGTAGCTCGAATCAGGCAGGACTTACTCAATTAATGAGATGGCACTGGGGACAATTATAGACCAAAGAGATCTCGGAGTACAGCTTCATAGTTCCTTGAAAGTGGAGTCACGCATGGACAGGGTGGTGAAGAAGGCATGCTTGGTTTCATTGGTCAAAACATTGAATGCAGGACGTCTTGTTGAAGTTGTAAAAGTCATTAGTAAGGCCACACTTGAAATGCTGTGTACAGTTCTGGTCACCCTATTATAGAAAGGATATTATTAAACTAGAAAGAGTGCAGAAAAGATTTACTAGGATGATACCAGGACTTGATGGTTTGAGCCATAAGGAGAGGCTGGATCGACTGGGACGTTTGTCCTTGGAGCGTAGGAGGCTTAGGAGTGAACTTAGAGGTTTATAAAATAATGAGGGGCAAAGTTAAGATAGATAGGCAACATCTTTTCCAAAAGATAGGAGAGTCTAAAATTAGGTTTAAGGTGGGAGGGGAGAGATACAAAAGGTCTAGAGGGGCAATTTTTCACTCAGAGGGTGGTGAGTGTCTGGAATAAGCTGCCAGAGGTAATAGTAGAAGCAGATACAATTTTGTCTTGTAAAAAGCATTTAGACATCATATGGGTAAGATGGTGTACAGGGATATGGGCCAACTGTGGGCAATTGGAACTAGCTCAGTTGTGAAAACTGGGCAGCATGGACAAGTTGGGCAGAAGGGCTTGTTTCCATGCTGTAAACCTCTATGACTCTAAAGACATTTTGAAGCTTGGTGTATAAATTGTGCAATTTACTGAAAAATACCTTACAGATCTTGAAAGAGCTCAGATCCTAAACAAAGGCATTTTACTGATGTGAATGGAAAATGTGTATGTTGTTCTAACCTATTAATGATTAGATGGTATCCCCTTGTGGGAGAGATTGGAACTAAGGGACACAGTTTAAAAATAAGGGGTCTTCTATTGAAGACAGAGATGAGGAGAAATGTTTTCTCTCAGAGAGCTAACAGGCTGATGTGATGGTTCTCTAGTAGGTGACATGGTGGCACAGTGGTGGCACTGCTGCCTTGTAATGCCAGAGGCCTGGGTTCAATTCCCAGCTTGGGTCACTGTCTGTGAGGAGTCTGCACGTTCTCCCCATGTCTGTGTGGGTTTCCTCCGGGTACTCCTACTTCCTCCCACAGTCTGAAAGGTGCACTGGTTAGGTGCATTGACCATGCGAAATAGTTTCCCCTCGGTGTGTCTGAACAGGTGCCAGAGTGTGACAATTAGAAGATTTTCACAGTAACTTCATTGCAGTGTTAATTTAAGTCTACTTGTGACACTAATAAACAAACTATAAAACTGTAACATCAAGAGAACCCAAAGAAGCCTTGAAATGAACCAGCTGCTTTTACTGGCCAACTCTTAGGAAACCCAATGGGATAAGGACACAACCAAAGGTTGAAGAGGTTAGAGATGTGGGTTAAAATGTTGGAATTGAATAACATCCATCCCCGTCCACCCTCCCCCCCGCCCAACCAACCATGCCTACACACTTACTTAAATGTTTACAAACACAACTCACCAAATGTGAACTTGTCTACTTGGCAGGAAGAAAGACAACAGATTATTTAAATTGAGACTGGTCGCTGAACTCTGAGTACAGAGGGATCTGGATGTCCTGATACATAACATGAATCACAAGAAGTATTATGCAGGTACAGCAAATTATCAGGAAGGCAAATGGAATGTTTTTGTCTATTACAAGGGGAATGGAAAATTGAAGTATAGAAGTTTTGCCGCAGTTACACAAGGTGTTGGTGAGACCACACTTGGAGGACTGTAAACAATTTTGGTCACCTTGTTTAGGGAAAAAAGATGTCTTTACAATAGAAGCAGTACGGAGAATGATCATGGGTCAATTCCTGAGATGAAACATGGGTGTCACGGTGACACAGTGGCTACCATTGCTGCCTCACAATGCCAGTGATCCGGGTTCAATTCCAGCTTTGGGTGACTGACTGCGTGGAGTTTGCAAATTCTCCCCGCGTCTGCGTGGATTTCCTCCGGGTGCTCCGGTTTCCTCCCATACTCTGAAAATGTGCGGGTTAGGTTGATTGGCCACGCTAAATTAATCCGAGTTTCAGGAGGGTTAGCAGGGTAAAAAGAGAGGTTACACAAATAGGGCCTGAGTCAGGTTGTGGTCGGTACAGACTCGATGGTCGAATGGCCTCTGTCTGCACTGTAGGGGCTCTATGATTCTATGAAAAAATTGTCTCATGAGGAAAGGTTGGATCTGTATCAAATGATGTTTATAACATGGAGAGATGAAACACGTAAGATTATGAGTGGACTTGGCAGGGTGGACGCTGAGATGATGTTTCCACTTGTGGGAGAAGCTAAGGGATACAGTTTAAAAATAAGGGAGTCTCCCATTTAAGACAGAGATGAGGAGAAATGTTTTCTCTTAGAGGGTTGTTACTCTGTGGAATTTTCTTACCCAGAGAGCAGTGGAAGCTGGATTATTGAACATTTTTAATAGATAGATTTGTGATTTTCAAGGAGTCAAAGGGTTGAAAGGAAAGTAGAAGCCATGTGCAGTCAAATCAACCAGGATCTCATCAAATGGTGAAAGAGACTCCAGGGGCCAAATGGCATCCTAATGCTTTTAATTTGTATGTTCGCAGGTCATTGACTAGGCTCCCGCATAAGGGGTATAATTAACATTCAAAAGTCATTGCCCAATAACATTGTCAGTGCCTTTCGGGGTGGCTGGCACTGTGGGTTTCTGGACAACATGTCTGAGACAGTTGGTACCAATGAGCCAAAGCGAGTTCTTGTGTGGACAAGGTGGAGCAGGAAAGTTTCCTTCAATCTTACAATGAGGGCTTTGGCCTCCGCCTGCCCCAGTCTGGAGTCCACAGCGCTCCCATCCTCCACCAAGGCTGGAGCCCATCCTCTACTCACTGTAGGCTATCTTTCCTGTAACTGCGGCCTTTGGCTGATTGTCTGCGCTCCGCCAATGCCCCCCCCCCTCCCAACGCCCCCCCCAACACCCCCCATGGTCAAGCTGTCAAATTCACTTGCTGGGAAGACCACCACCTGCAAATTCCCCTCCAAGCCGCTCAACTATTCTGACTTGGAAATATATCACCATTCCTTCGGAGTCACTGGGTCAAAATCCCAGAATTGTGGCATTGTGGATCAACCCACAGAACATGGACTGCAGTGATTCAAGAAGGCAGCTCATCACCACCTTCTCAAGGACAACTAGGGAGGGGCAATAAATGCTGGCCCATGTCCCACAAGTGAATAAAAAGTAGTTGTTTTCGAAAGCTTCTTTAAATTCATCCCTGCCTTTCTGATCAGTAGAGTCTCCATATCCCTTCCTAAATGACCGGCTACCGTCCCTCTCTCCCCAGCCTCAATGCCCCCCACCTCACCCGTTACTAATGGGGCCAATGTCTCAGTCCCATTACTCTGTGTTATGTACGTACACTTGGCACTATGCTCTGTAATACTGTCAGCCAGCAATAAATTAACCCTTTTCCAAAAATAAAGTGCCATCATTAAAAACAAAACAGCCATCAAAATGTGTTCAGATCATCTCGCTGCCAACATGTATTGTTCTGTGGAGGTCATTTGGGTAATGTTTTTCAGTACTTATCTGAAAAATACAGCTGATATACGTGATATATTTTTAAAAATTATATAATTTTAAAGCCCGTCAACTCTCAGGTGCGATTATCACCGTCTCTGTTACTGAGACAGTTTACTGGAACATGTTGTTTTGCCGGCTAACTTTCTCTCCCAGGCCCTCACGCTAAACCGATAATATAGCTAGGTCTGAACTTCTCAAGGTGCCATCATTATGACCAAGAATAATAGCCTGAGAACACTCTTAGCAGATACAAAAATCCCAATATTCTCTCTTGCTGACCAGGAAAATGCTGAGCCTGAAAGAATCATGTTCGGTGTTTTAGTTAATAGTTAGTTCACAATGTTAGTCAGATGTAATCGATGTACAAAGACGTTTTGTAAAAATATGTTAGCCTACCAGCTTTTCAGAGTGAATTGAAGATGTAGAATGTATAATTCAACAACAATCAATTTTTAATTTTCAGGTTAATATAAAATGAGGAAGGAGAGACAGAGATGGAGTGAACATGTCTGCAATCAGGAGACATTGCCAGACACTAGAAAAATGTAAGCATCAATTAATTAGTTTGATAATATGACAAGCGAAGAGTATTACCGACAGCCTTGAACAAGACTTCAGATATATTACTTGCCATACATCTGGCTGGAAGCAGAAATTAAAGTAGGACATCAGGATTCTGATGTTTCCGCTCCCAGTCCCCACCGCAAAGTGAATTCCTCAAAAGATTAACATTTATTCACCTTTAACATTTCAGTGACAGACGTTCTGAGTTGGATTTGCAAACTTTACACACACACACACACACACACACACACACACAGAGTTCTCAGCTGAAATCAGGATGAAATGCAGCACTGGCTGTGAAGACAAGTGTGTTTAAGAGAAGCCCTAGCTCAAGTCCCATTGATTCCCTGTTCAAGTGCATTCTACAACACAATGGGACTCTCGATGCAACTTGGGTTCCACTGAGGAATTGGAAGAACAGTCTTCGGCTTCACATAAAATCTACCATCCAAGTAAATGCTTCACTTATAACAATACAGCAGCTCCTGATTCACCCTGCCAGGTAAAGTGTGCTCATTTGTTCAGTTTATATCCACATTTTTCCTGTTTTTGGGCCAGATCCTGAGGCGTTTTGGGCCGTGGACCGTTAAGTTACACTTTCCTTGTCACAGCTCAGTTTAAATATACTTACACCATAATCTGCCAGAAATGAGAACTGATAGTAACGTGGCAAGGGCAATGAGCCTGGATGGATGGCAAATCCATCCTAACGAATGTGATTTAATGATTGAAGAAAAAACTGGGAGCTGTTCGTAAAGATGAGTGAATCAGGGTCAGATGATGCAAGAGAAATAAAGACAGTGAAAGAAAGATTGCACTCAGAGAGAGAAAAAGAAAAACAGGGAAAGGAAATAAAAACTTCAACAATTAAAAATTTGGAATACATAAAATCTCCAAGAGGATTTATTGCAAGCAGGACTAAGGCTGAATGGTTTACCTTTCTGGTCTGTGAGATGTATTGACATTACACTACCAATTATTCCAACACTAAGAGGGTACTTACATTGCTAATTATGAACTTTAACTTTCTCCTTAATGTTCTATGGGAAATTAATGTGCACAGCCAGTAAATTCTTAAAAATAATTTGGAGGCTAAGGTCGAGATGACGTTGGTACAGAGCTGCATAAATCAAATAGCAAGTTCTGGAGATTCTCAATTCATGGTGTATCTCTTCTACATTGGTGCACATTATCAACAGGATGAACTTGCTGTTGTCTTGATGTGAGGTGGAGATGCCGGCATTGGACTGGGGTGGGCACATTAAGAAATCTCACAGTGCCAGGTTAAGTCCAACTGGTTTATTTGGAATCATGAACTTTCAGAGTGTTGTTCCTTCACCAGGACTCACCTGATGAAGGGGCAGTGCTCCAAAAGGTTGTGCTACCAAATAAACTTGTTGGACTTTAACTCGTGTTGTGAAACTTCTTATCACAAGATGAGAAAGATTTGATTGATGGGATGATGTACGTAATTTTGGACATTCACTGGCATTAGGCCAGGGAACTGGCTTCACTTTGGTAACTGGTATAACTTTGAAGCAGTGAGGCTGTTATCTGACAGCTCATGCCATTAAGCTGTCTCCAGAAGACAGATTCATTCAGGTGAAATTTCGTACATGCTCTGACATAATACTGAATGAAGGTCTGTTAACAGAAAACCCATCCTGAAAAGCTTTTCATTAAAAATAGTCTAACCTTATGGAATTGGTGTTGGAACATGCACTGGCGGACTGCCGCAATTGGGAAACGTGCAATATAACAGCCAGGTCTGTTGCCTCAAGTATAACTAAATCAGAAAACCAAATAAAAGAAGTGGACATCACCACCTTGTGTCATGAGATTGCTAGTTTATTGCTTTGTTCTTCTGGGTGTGGTCTACGGGAAGTGGAGCAATGATTAAGTAACCCAATTCTTATTCCCTCAAACCTACATACAGATCTTCAAAAGGAAATGTGTCTTTACTTTTATTCATTCGTGGGACATGGGCATCACTGGGTGGCCAGCATCTATTGCCCATCCCTAGTTGCCCTTGTACAACTGAGTGGCTTGCTAGACCATTTCAGAGGGCAGTTGAAAGTCAACCGCATTGCTGTGGCTCTGGAGTCACGTGTAGGCCAGACCAGGTAAGGATGGCAGATTTCCTTCCCTTAAGGATATTAGTGAACTAGATACGTTTTTTTGACAACTGACAATATTTTCATCAGTATATTTTTAATTGCAGATATATTTTATTGAATTCAAATTCCACTATTTGCCATGGTGGGATTCGAACCCGGGTCCCACAGAGCATTAGCCGAGTTTCTGAAATAATAGTTAATGACAATACCCGTGGGCCTTTCCCTCCTAAAACAGTACTGATAGCTTATAGGAAAGTTTATAAAACCTAAAATTCTGCAAACCAGAAAACAAGTGTAGGAATGAAAATGTCATCCTTTCGAAATAATATATAAATTAAAATATGGTATGTGGTGTTGGTCACCTCTCTTACAGCTTAAGTGGGTTACGCAGAAGAAGCATGTGGTGTCCATCAGTGGTTTTGGGCCTTCTGTGCCCAGTGGGCACTAAGTGGCATTGTAGCTTGTATAGGTTATCATTCATGTTCATGACTTGCCTTTGGTTTTGGTTACATTGGCGATTACATGAGTGCCTCTGAAAAGGAGGCACAATTGTTCGTCTCATGTTCCGGTATGCTATGCACATTCAATCAACACTTTATGGATGAGATTTTCGACACAACCTGCTGCAAGTTTTGTGGTGGCAGAGGCAGCCCGCCATTGGCCATTGACAAGATCTTCCGGGCCCGCCATTGTCAACAGGGTTTCCCGCTGAATGCACCTCTCATTGCTCTGAAAGCCACAGCAAGAGAGTGTGCAGTCGGCAGAACTGGGAGATCCACTGGCGTGAATGGTCAGGAAGCTCTGGCCTGTATTTTTAAAAAGTGAACAACAGGTGGCAGTCCAAGGGACACTTGACTTCTTGGGTGAATTGGAAGCATTCCTCTGTCTCACAAAGGAGCTAAAGGTATCTTCCAGAATGATGCTGTCTCAATGCCTTGCCTCGAAACTTATGCAAAAGGATAACTGAATAGGTCATTCAAACACAAATATGGTGGCCGTTTCTTGTACTCAGACAAAACAGGGTGATTGGAATGAAAAATAAGTCACCCTTTCCTTGGAAAAAAGACTTTGAACCTGTTGAAGTCACATGATGAGGAAGCCATATTGGTTACCTGCTTTTTAAAAAGTTGTAGATTCTGAGGCAATGTGAGAGAGAATTCCACCCAGAGCCATTGATCATCCAGACAGCTGAAGGAATAAACAATAATACCTTCAAAGTAGGAGAAGGCTACTCACCTATTCCAACTTTGGGCACGCCGAAGAATAAGCCTTCTGAGAATTTAATCTTGAGAAACTTGGTAGCTTAATGAGAATACTTCACGAACATCAACTTCATCCAAGAAACTACAAACCTACCACAATAATTTTAAGCTTCAATAGTATTGTTTTACCTTCACCTGATCACGATCTTTGTGCTTGTATATGTACATATGTGAGAGAAGCTAGCGAGGCAATGTTTCTTTTAAAAACTGGTGGCTAGTGTGTGATAATAAATAATGTTACTTATATCAAAACTCACACACGCTTACTGCTGGAATTTATTAATTAGGATTCTGACTCTGAAGGAAGGAAAACAAAGATCTTTTACTTAGCATCATACTGATCATGGGCAGAAATAATGAAGCACACACATTCTGTCTGTGACATTAGATGTGTTGTTTGATGCTGGAGCAACAGTGTGCATGGGGAAGTGGAGCTTCTTTTGGGATGAATGAGCTAGGATTAACTGAGTTGACTTCCACATCTCAAGCATAGAAATAGTAGAAGGAGGCCATTCAGCCCATCGACCTTGCACCAACAACCAATGCACCCATGTATTTATCTTGCTAACCCCCCTGATACGAAGGGGCAATTTAGCATGGCTAACACACCTAACTCGCACATCTTTGGAGTGTGGGGTGAAATGGGAGCACCTGGAGAAAACCCACATAGACGTGGGAAGAACATGCAAACTCCACACAGTCACCTGAAGCTGGAATTGAACCCGGGTCCCTAGCGCTGTCAGCCAGCAGTGCTAACCACTGTGCCATCTTGCCACCCACCTTTTGTATACCATCTTGTGATCACTAACCACAAATCCAGAAAACACAATACTGTGGCCCATTTGTGACCTCAGTGACTGTAATAATTACAGATGATATACTTAACACTGCTGCTATTTATCGGTAACTACCAGATTTAAATGCTGTCTCCCCACAACTCCTCCCTCTCTCTCTCTAGCAATAGACCATGCTTCAGACTAGGATTCAGTCATGTCAGCGCGATACAGCCTGTTTAGAAATAAGGATGCCAGCATCACCCATCTGGCCTTATTTTCTCTGACATTTAAAAACTGGTAATCCCTGTAACAGCTTTGATTAAGTAATTCCATCACATTTGAAGAGGTGAGGGGGATAAATGGACCAATAGTAAATGGATTTCAAATTGGCAGTTACATTAATGCCCTACAAAAAAAATGCAATCAATAATCTACTAATTAACAACAGGAATATCCAGACCAAAGTACAGGTAGATAATACCTTCTTTTGATGTTGCCACATTGGAACATTGGGTTATTCCTTGAACGTGTGTAAATTGAGAGAGGTGGATACTCAATGAGATCTTGCATTCCTCATGCATCAGTCACTGAAAGTAAATACATAGATACAGCAGGCAGTAAAGAAGGCAAATGGTATGTTGGCCTACATAGCGAGAGGATTTGAGAATGGGAATAGGGATGTTTTGCTGCAATTGAATAGGGTGTTGGCGAGGCCACCATCTCACCAGTATTGTGTGCAGTTTTGGTGTCCTTATCTGAGGAAGGATGTCCTTGATATAGAGGGAGAACAGCGGAGGTTTACCAGGCTGATTCCTGGGATGGCAGGTCTGTCATATGAGGAATTCTATTCACTGGAGTTTAGAAAAGTAAGAGAGGGGATCTTATAAAAACTTATGAAATTCTAAAAGGGTCAGACAGAATGTTCCCAATGGTGGGGGAGTCCAGAACTAGCGGTCATAGTTTGAGGATAAAGGGTAAACTTTTTAGAACAGAGGTGAGGAGAATGTAGTTGAGGCTAAAACGTTGTCTGATTTCAAGAAGAAATTAGATACAACTCTTGGGGCTAAAGGCGTCAAGGAATATGGGAGGAAGGAGGGATCAGGATATTGAATTCGATGATCAGCCATGATCGAGATGAACGGTGGAGCAGGTTCGAATGGCTTTCTCCTGCTTGGAGTTTCTATGGAACAGAGAGGAGAATTTACCTCTGTGTCACAGGGACCCAGGTTCAATTCTGACCTTGGCAACTGTCTGTGTGGCTGATTGCACATTCTCACTGCGTCAGCGTGGGTTTCCTCCGGGTGCTCCAGTTTCCTTCCACAGTCCAAAGACATCCCCCCCCTTCATCCCATATTCCTTTTCCCCTTTAGCCCCAAGAGCTGTTGGCCATGCTAAATTTCCCCTTAGTATCGGTGAGATTAGCAGGGTAAATACATGGGGGTTATCCCTTAGTGCCCCAAGATGTGTAGGTTAGGGGGATTAGTGGGGTAAATGCATGGGGTTATGGGGATAGGGTGGGTGGGGAAGAGGGCTTGGGTAAAATACTCTGTCAGAGAGACAGTGCAGACCTGATGGGCCGAATGGCCTCTTTCTACACAATTTGTAAAGTGAAAAATTCTCAGCGGACAGTGAGGTTTCGTGAGGACAACTTTGGCTGATTTAGGAAGTTGGTTCTCGGGTGAATTTGAAATTGGAGCAGGATGGGGGGGTCCAGCTCATTGTTGGAATCTCCTGCCTTCTAGGTTTTGCTACTGATTTTTTTTTTAACTGATTACTTTAACTGCTTGCTGACTTGCAACTAGATCAATGATTTTTGGTGGAACCCTGACTGCAAAACATCTTTGAGCTGATTTAAAAAACAATCAACAACTTGGCTATCTCATCGTCTGACTTTCTATCAGTCCAAGTCCTTTTCCAAATGAGAGTGGTGTTCATATTGATTCCAACGTCCTGCATTGTTGTTTAACAGCTTGAGGGTTTGAGACAATTGGTTTTGAATGACACATTCAATTTGATAATACCTTTTGGATTCGTTTCAGGAAAGAACACAGATCTATATCAGTTTGGAATATTTGTTTTCTTCCCCCTGGAGACAGGGGAGCGGTTTCAATCCACAGAAGAAGACAGGTGACACACAGGCAGCCATCTTTTCTTGTCTCTTATGTCCAGTTTTAAAATATAAAGGTTGACCGAAAGTGCATAATATACTGGGAACATGGCATCTGTTTTAGCATGAACTGCATGACTACCATACATATGACACCCCCATATCCCCCATCTGTACCACACATCCCAGATTTGTCACAGAGACGTAAATAAGTGATATTTCTGCTCCTGGCTCTGTTGTTGTTTGAAGACTATTAAGTTTGCTTCACTAAGAGTTTAGCTACGGTATTGAATATTTCACACTAACAGCCAGCCACATGCGCGCAGTGAGGCCTACTCCTGTGTTGAGCCTTATTGTTGCGCAAACTGTCTTCCATCACCTTGGTTACAGGTTTGTCACCTCTTAGTGCCGCAGCTCCACTGCAGCAGCTGGCCTGAAGTTGCAACATTAATTTATTGGGTGGAATGGATCAGCCATTTCTGGAGAAATTGCGTTGCTGCTTTGTTTGGACCTGCATGCTACTCTGTGTTTGGGTTTCTTTAATAAATTACAGTCTGACGATATCCACTTGTACATCAGTTGAGCAGTGCATATATCTGGGACTCTGGTCTACGCCCATATAGGTTTAAGGTGAGAGGGGAAAGATTTAAAAAGGGACCCGAGGGGCAACTTTTTCACACAGAGGGTGGTGTGTGTATGGAATGAGCTGCCAAAGGGGCTGGTAGAGGCGGATACAATTACAATTAAAAGACATTTGGACTGGTACATGGATGGGAAAGGTTTACAGGGATATGGGCCAACGTAGGCAAATGGGACTAGTTCAGTTTAGGAAACCTGGTTGGCATGGACGAGTTGCGCCGAAGGGTCTGTTTCCGCGCTATATATCTTAGTAACTCTATGACGTCTCAAGCCTGCACTGCATGCTGGTTCCAGTTACCATTTTAGCAGAAATATTATGGATCACTAGTTCCAGCTACATGAACATTACGACTAATTGGTTCAGCTTCAGTGAATGTCCTATTATAGCGAAAAGGTGGAGTCACTAATCTAATCAGGTCCATCCAGATGTCACTGTTAGTGTCTGGACAGTCCTGTAGCTGCGGGAAACATTTCGATAAGTGGGTCAGGATTCATTGCAATATTCCCATTCTGGGGACCTTGATATTTCTGGGTCAGAATGGTGGGGGGTGGAATTTCCCTTCCTGCCTGCCATGGGAATTGTAGCCTGGGTGGGGGGAGGGGGGGAACTACGCAAAGGTCTGTTTACCTCGGGTGGGATTTTCCAGTTTGAGGGTGAGTGTGGCCAGAAAATCGGCAGAGTTTGCCTTGCTTATATTGAAGCATGCTATGGCCAGGCTTGACTGCACACTATTATCACAAGGGTGCCTTACAAGGTTAAAGTTAAAGTTTATTTATTCATGTCATATGTAGGCTTACATTAACACTGCAATGCAGTTACTGTGAAAATCCCCTAGTCGCCACACTGCAGCGCCTGTTCGGTAACACTGAGGGAGAGTTTAGCACGGCCAACACACCTAACCAGTACGTCTTTCACACTGTGGGAGGAAACCAGAGCACCCGGAGGAAACCCACGCAGACACGGGGAGAATGTGCAGACTCTGCACAGACAGTCACGCAAGCCAGGAATTGAACCCAAGTCCCTGGCACTGAGGCTGCAGTGCTGCCCAATACTCAGGGCGTAAAATCATTGATGTGTTGCAACAGATCCAGTTCCCCAGGCTAATCTTTACGAAGAGTAAATTATTCTTTAACTCCAGTGTTTTCTTTTGGTGAGAATGGTTGGCAGGATGCTAGCATCTGTAGGTTTGTCGAGCTTCACTGCTTAAGATTCCCAACCACAGAGTCAGCCAGGAGCAACTTCAGCTCAACATTTAGCTTTAGATCAAGGTTTAGCTTACATGATAAGAGGCATTGATCCATTGGCAGATTTATAGGCCCCCAGTTTTGCTATCAGGTCATTTACACTTGAGTGTAACCAATGTTGGGATAGCCACACATTTAGTCTTGGAATTGTACTGCAGCGTTTATTAAATCACTCTCCGGTTATACTCATGGAAAGGCTGCTCAGTTCTGCACAAAACTGCCGCTGTTCAAGAGCTATTTACATGCTGCAGGGGCTTTCAACCAAAGACTGAATTCCCTCAGAGATATCTTCTATTGCTGAGCGCACAATCTGACTCATTTTGTGCTTCAGAAGAGTTCTTCAAAAAGCTCTTTATTTGTTGCTAGAAGGTGGGAGAATTAATTGCAGCAACATTATAAATGTATTCAAAAAGAACAAGTTTAGGTTTTACACTACCTAAGCTGACCGTAAGCAATTGTTACCTCCCGGTTTACAAGTCAATAACATATTCGCAACATATGAATTAGGAGCAGGAGAAGGTCACACAGTCCTTCCAACCCAATCTGTCACTCAGCAAGATCATTACCGATCCGACTGTAACCTCAACTCCACATTCCTTCCTTGAATCTCTGGAATTCTCTGCCTGTTGAAGTGGTGGAGGCTGCCTCGCTAAATATATTCAAGACACGGGTAGATAGGTTTTTGATAGGTAAGGGGATTAGGGGTTATGGGGAGAAGGCGGGAAAGTGGAACTGAGCCACTTCAGATCAGCCATGATCTTACTGAATGGCAGGGCAGGCTCGAAGGGCTAGATGGCCTACTCCTACTCTTATTTCTTATATTCTTATGTTCTTCTGATCTCTGGTAACCTTTGATTCTTGACTAACAAGCAAGGCAATATAACTCAACTTTAAAAATACTCAATGACTGACCTCCATCACTCTCTGGGGAAGAGAGCATCAAAGACTTATGATTCTCTGGGAGAAAAATACCTCCTCATCTTTGCCTTAAGTGGGAAACTCATTTTTAAACTGTGCCCCCCCCCCGTTCGAGTCTCTCCCACAGGAGGACATCCTTTCAGCATCCACCCTCTCGCGTCTCCTCAGCATCTTACATGTTTCAATAAAGTCGCCTCTCATTCTTCTAAACTCCAATGGACGTAGGCCCAGCCTGCCCAATCTTTTCTCATGAGAGAAGCCCCCCCATCCCAGGTATCAGTTGAGTAAAATGAAGATAAACTCTTCAGACCATGATTTCTTCAAAATATGAATTTGCTCCAATTGCTGAGCCTAGGTACTTGATTATGGTGATAATAAGCATGTTATTCTAGATCAAATATAATGTACGTAGGACTGACCTCAACTCTAAAGTGATTACGTGTGGAGTCAGTTAGCTTAGTTGGCTGGTTCATGATGCAGAGTGACACCAACACTATAGGTTCGACTCCCCTTCGACTGAGGTATGGGTGATCCTCAGGTTAAATCGACACCTGACAGCCTATGGTCATCTGGGACTATGTTGACTTTACCAAATGACATGTCACCTACTTATGAAGATCTTCCTTGATGGAAATAACTAAAATTCTACTCCCAGTTCTGAAGAAGAATCTGAAACATTGGCCCCACAATATTGGCAGGAGTGGACTTCAAGTAGGGAGGAGTTTAAGTTGGGCACACAGGCTGTGAGGTTTTGACTCCATGGTTGTGTGTCTTTTGTTTTCAAACAGGATCCCCACCCAGATTGTAACCAGTTTGACAGATTTGTTTTCCAGCTGAGCGGGACGCATAGAGACTGTGCCTGCTAGTCACAATATGAGTGGGTATGGGGGAAAGGGTTAAATTTCAGAGCCCAGGATGAATTGGTGGAAGTGGGAAGGCCGGGAAGCAGGTAGCTTAGTCGGGTCATAGCGGTTCTTCTTCTCCTGGCCTACTGCGTCTTGTGCCTACACCTACCAGGGGATGTACTGCCATGGTATGTCACACTGGTCTGTACGCCATCCTCACACACCCACTCTAGCTCATCTGTAACTACTCTGTGACATCATTATCTAACCACACTCAAGTTAATCCCTGTTTCTGTTGCCCTCCACTTGGCCCTCCAGAAGAGATCCCAGTAGCTTTTTAGCTCTGATCAAATGACCGCAGTACTGACATTTGTTTTCTGGATGTCATTTGTTCAGAGTTCCTTCTCCTCTTACAATTTTAAGTTGTCTTCATTTCTCTCATGGTCTATCCGTGGAATTTGGAGCGTGCGGCCTCCACATCCCATAGGTTACCATTTCCTTCCACAGATATCTAATTACTGCAGCTACACAGCATGAAGTTGTCTTCACCTCCCTTCGGTATGGGCGGCACAGTGGTTAGCACTGCTGCCTCACAGCGCCAGGGACCCGGGTTCGATTCCCGGCTTGAGTCACTGTTTGCCTGCATGTTCTCCCCGTGTCTGTGTGGGTTTCGTCCGGGTGCTCCAGTTTACTCCCACAGTCTGAAAGATGTGCTGGTTAGGTGTGTTGGCCATGCTAAAATCTCCCTCAGTGTACCCGAACTAGCACTGGACTGTGGCAACTAAGGGATTTTCACAGTAACTTCATTGCAGTGTTAATGTAAGCCTGTTTGTCATTAATAAATAAACTTTAAACTTTCCCATTTTTCCTTAAGCACGGGACTGGGTAGGAAGTTAGTGGGATGGGCACACAACATTTTACATGCCTACCTCTCCCCCCCCGCCAGGGAAAAGACGCCCACTGAGAGCACATGAAATTCAGCCCCTCCATGTGAGGGGCTATTTGATTTTAAATAATGTTTCTTCTCAACTTGACACTGATAGGGAAACAGTTTGATCATGTAAACTTACTTGTGAGCTTTCTTCCCAAAAGCTGCCTGTCCCACTCAGAGCTTCCAGCATTTCCTGTTCTTATTTCAGAATGAGCGTGTTGCCGTCTGGAATACGTTGCCAGAGTGTGCAGTGAGCATTCAAAAGGGATGCAAGTGCATCCCTTCCACCAGTCAGGGGTTGTGAACGAAACCCAGACCATCACTCAAACCAGCCTCCCACCCATTGACTCGGTCTACACTTCCTACTGCCTCAGAAAAGCAGCCAGCATAATTAAGGACCCCCACACACCCCAGACATTCTCTCTTCACCTTCTTCCATTGGGAAAAAAGATACAAAAGTCTGAGGGCACGTACCAACCGACTCAAGAACAGCTTCTTCCCTGCTCCCGTCAGACTTTCGAATGGATCTACCTTGCACTAAGCAAGTGGGCGAACGGCTTAGGTCGTTTCATTTTAGGTTGTGTCACCCAGCAGCTGTCATCTTCTCAAACACTTAATTATTCTAACAGGTTGAAGAGAAAATTCTCAGATTTTTTTCGGCAATGGGACCATGTTTGTAATCACATCTCACAGGAGGTTGCATTGCTGATGGAGGTAATCCTATATATACCTTAACAGTAACCGTGCAGGATAGGCCCAACCAGTAGGTCTTCATCTATTCATCCTTTACATACAGGATGTGGACAAATAGCCTTAAGTAATTTAACTGGGACACCCCCCGATTTGATTTATTACTGTCATGTGTATTAGTATACATTGAAAAGTATTGTTTCTTGCGCGCTACACAGACAAAGCACATCATTCATAGAGAAGGAAAGGAGCGAGTGCAGAATGTAATGTTATAGTCACCGCTAGAGTGTAGATCAACTTAATGTCCATTCAAAAGTCTGATGGGAGCAGGGGTGAAACTGTTCTTGAGTCAGTTGGTATGTGGCCTCAGACTTTTGTATCTTTTTCCCAATGGAAGAAGGCAGAAGAGAGAATGTCTGGGGTGTGTGGGGTCCTTAATTTGCTGGCTGCTTTTCTGAGGCAGTGGGAAGTGTAGACAGAGTCAATGGGTGGGAGGCTGGTTTGAGTGATGGTCTGGGCTTCATTCACAACCCCTGGCTGGTGGAGGGGATGCACAGATTAGATGGGAGTATGTTCCTCACTCTTACTCCTCAGTGTCTCTATCACTCTCAATCACAGGATCCCTATAATGCAGAAGAGGCCATTCAGCCTATTGAGCCTGCGTCAATTTTCTGACTATCTCACGCAGGCCCACACCCACCACCCACCCTACACTATTGCATAATCCCATGCATTTACTCCACTAGTTCACCGAACCTACACATCTTTGGACTCTAAGGGGCAATTTAGCTTGGTTAGTCCACCTAAGATACACATCTTTGGACACTAAGGGGAAATTTAGCATGGCCAATCCTCCTAATGTGCACATCTTTGGACTTTGGGTGGAAACTGGAGCATCCAGACATGGGGAGAACATGCAAACTGCACACTGACAGTAACCCATTTCTGACAATATAGATTCTGATGGAAGGATCTCCTTTGAGACATATCAAACATCTCCTCAGTGTCTCCTCCACAACTGAAAGACAAACCTTGCAATGTGGGGGATCCTGGGCATGAAGCCATTCCTTGCCATACAACGTTACAAAGATTTTAAAACGAAACATTCCGCATTCTTGATTTGATCTGATTTAGTCTTGTCACATGTATTAGTATACAGTGAAAAGCATTGTTTCTTGTGTGCTATGCAGAGAAAGCATACAGTAAATAAAGGAGGAAAGCAGAGAGTGGAGGATGTGGCGTTACAGTCGTAAAAGAGTTAGAATCAAGTTTTAGAAGCATAGAATGAGAGTAAAAGATAGAATTTGAAGGCATGCTGTGCACAGCTTGCAATAAGGCGCCACAGTCCAGCACCATCTTGGCTCCATTCCATTCTACATCCTCCGCGTTTTCATTAGTTTTCCTCGAATAATTGTTTTCCTTTCTCCCTAAAACTCTAACTGTTTAGCTTTGCCGCTATTTACAAGCTTTAGAAACAGGAAAATAAAACATTTTGTTCCGATCTCTATTGATTGTGCCGTCCTTCCAAAAGGCAAAAAAAAGCTTAACTTTCCGTAAGCACTCATGGATCATGCAACCTGAAGAGATGAAATGTTTGTGTTGACAGATCACTGTTCACCACACAACACTCACCCTCGTCAATCAAAGCTCTTATCCGCATAACTAATGTAAAGCTGCTTCTTCTTGTGTGTTGCCGGGACAGGCGCAATCAATCAAACCCAGAGCAAAATGCAATTGCATCTCTTATATCTTTGAAGCTAAACTGATTTATCCTCAGAGGGACGAGGCTTCTGTTTTGTCTCGCTGAAATAAAAAAAATACTCGGGGGTCACAAAGCTTAAATATTTAAAGATCGCTTTTGCTCCTGATTGTAACTAATTTCATTTTGGACAAACAAACTCCCCGATAAGCTATTCACATCACAAATCCAGCGGAGAAAAAAAACTGGCAAAAATTCCACCAGTAAAACGCATATGTTCATGACTCAGGATAAATAAACATGATGAAAAATGAGAAATTATTTTTCCAATTTACAGGTCACGCCCTGAAGGGTTCTCCCGTCCTGCTGGCAGCGCATCCCCGCCCGAGGGTTTCCCACCGGCGCGGGGTGACATCTGTGGGAATTCCCATTGACAGCAGCGGGGCCAGAGAATCCCGCCGCTGGCAAACAACGCACCATGTCCCACCGGCGGGAAACACGCGGACAGGAGGCCAAAGAATCTCGCCCAATATCATTTATTCCTGGTCCTGCCATATTATATAATTGCCCAGGTTAAGAAAACACATTTGTTATTTTACTCGCTGCATGATGGAGAAAGGAAAATTAGACTCTCAAACTCTACAGGGTGGGGGGAGATAATTAAAATATACTTCATGCTGGAATGTCTGGAAACTACACCACAAACCATGCCACGTGGGTGGTGAGGGGAGGTGGAAATCCCACCCAATGTCACTCCCATCCTCACTCTGAAAGCAAAACACAGACCTAAGAGTGTCATCACATGGGCAAATATTTCAGGGTTGATGCCCGTGTGGGCATTCCATTCCCTGTGTTGTTCAAGGCAAGCGAAAGTCTAGTCTGTTAGAAGGCAATTGTTTTCCTTCTTAGAATCAGTTCCATTTATCAAAACTAACCTCCATCCAAAAACAACAGCATTTGCTTGCAAGTTGGAAGTGGCATCCTAATTATAATTTTATCATGGACAAACCATGAGGGGATTCAATGCCTTTTATAAATCTAGAGCAAGTTGAAAGTGCAGTGGTTGTGTTTCCACGACTATGCATGGAGGTGTCTATATGATTACTGATTACATAGCTAATATTTAACAGTGCATTGACACAACTGGGCTCCAGTGGCATCATGCAATCTGGACAAAATGTGGTACACTCTGTTTTCTAATAAGTAGTTAAGGTTAAAGTTTATTTATTCGTGTCACAGGTAGGCTTGCATTAACATTGCAGTGAAGTTGCTGTGAAAATCCCGTAGTCACCACACTCCGGCATCTGTTTGGGTACACTGAGGAAGTATTTAGCACGGCCAATCCACCTAACCAGCATGTCTTTCAGATTGTGGGTGAAAACCGGAGCACCCGGACGAAACCCACACAGGCACGAGGAGAATGTCCAAACTCCATACCAGAGGCTGGAATTGAACCCGGGTCCCTGGTGCTGTGAGGCTGCAGTGCTAATCACTGCGCCACCCAAACTAGAAATCTTTCACGCCTTGTTATCATTTTAGGCAAGCTAATACAAGGATTTTGGCAACAACATGGAGATTGTTGTGTGTTGAGTGCAACATAGCCAAAGGCTGATTACTGTCAGGATAACGCTGATGATCAGGATTTGCTCATCCCATCCAACAGAACGGTGCACCAAAGTGCAGCATTATAAGTTGAACCTTTTTTAAAAAGGTCATAAAACCGTATGGTTCACAGAATCTTGGAGCAGTTGAATTCCATTCAATATTAAATAAGATTGAATTTTGCATGAAATTGACAGAAGAGAAATTAAACACCACAGTTCGACAATTTTGCTCTCAATTAAGTTCCTGAGGGGTTCTGTGGTCATCAGTATATCCATCTGATTAATCAGTTAAAACTTCATCACTTTGTTTTGAGTGCAAGGAAAGAACGACAGCACTCGAGGACAGTGGACACTTGGGCAACTAGAGAGGGCAGGACTGAGAGTGATCGATTTTTGTGAGCTAAACCTATCAAACCATATGGAGATAAGTGAGACACTGGGGTCTTGATGTGGCTATGATCTAACTGAGTAGTAAAGTAGGCCCCAAGGGCTGAACTGCTGACTTGTTGCACCTCTGTGTGACAAGTCCTGGGAACAGAGAAATATGCAAAGATATGGGGCTGTGATATAAGGTCAGAAGTAGACCATTCGGCCCCTCGAGCTCGTTCTGCCTTTCAAGAAAATCATGGCTGATCTGTTTGCATTTCAGGTTCCACAGTCCTGTGTCCATCCCTCCGTCCATCACAAATATTGAGTGGCCTGGCTTCCACTGCCTTCTGAGGCCAGGAGAATTCTCCATTTTTGAAGCTAAGTGCTGTGGTGGATGGCTTCACACCCATCTCTCCCAGGCCAAGTTCTGTAATTAGAAGCCCATTAATTACGCACTGCCGTATTTCACTCCAAGTCACCCATGGTTGGGTGCACCATCGACGGAACCAGGAGATCTCACCAGTGTGAACAGTCAGGAAGTTCCGGTTGATATTTGAGATGTGGGCCAGAATTCTCATGCTGTTCACGTTGGTGGGATTCTCCAGTCCCGCTGGCAGCCCACTCTCCACCTGTGGGTTTCATCGTAATATGGGGTGACACCAATGGGAATTCCCATTGATAGCAGCAGGACCAGAGAATCCTGCCACCAGTGAATCTCATATTGCCTTCCGCCGCCCAGGAAACAAGTGACTGGCAGGCCCAAGAATCTCACCTGTGGTCTCCCCAGTGCATCCTTAAACATCCTTACTTTTATGTTCAATTCCTCATGATAAAGGACATCATTCCATTATCCTTCTTTACTACATCCATACATTGTAATAAACACAGCTTTTTGCCCTAAACCCAGTCATATCCAAAGGCCCAGATAGGTGAAAATGACCAGACTTCAACTTCAGTGGCTTCCTTAAGTAAGCCCCAATATTGTGGAAAAATGTCAATTTAAATGCCCCTCAACCCCAATCATGGTACAATGGAATGTAGAAAATATGCACTTATGGAGCAGTTGCCTGGTGGCACATTGGTTAGCACTGCTGCCTCACAGTGCCAGGGATCTGGGTTCAATTCCTGACTTGAGTCACTGTCTGTGAGGAGTCTGCAGCTTTTCCTCCTCTCTCCATAGGTTTCCTCCCACCGTCTGAAAGATGTGCTGGTTAGACGCATTGACCATGCTAAATTCTCCCTCCGTGTACCCAAACAGGAGCCGGAGTGTGGCGACTAGGGGATTTCCACAGTAACTTCACTGCAGTGTTAATGTAAGGCTACTTGTGACACTGATAAATAAACATTAAGTTGGATAAGTACATGAGAGAAAAAGAAACAGTTGGCTATCTCTATACGGTGAGGTAAAATAAGATTCAGGTGAAACACAAATGTTAAATAATAAAAGCAGAACATGCCCGAAGCTCAGGCAGTATCTGTGGAGCAGAACAGTGTTGCTTGACCTGCTGAGTATTTCCAGTGTTTCCTGCTTTTGTTTTGGATTTACAGCACTCGCAGTGTTTTGATTTTGTGTCATGTGGAGCATAAATAGCTGTCGGGCAAAATGGTGTAAAACTGGATGTAATCCTATGTAAAATTAATTTTTATTATGAGGCTTTATTTATGAGGCTGTATTATTAAATACAAAGTATATGTGTGGGATGTAAAATCCGATAGTACTTTGCTTCTAAGATTCACTGGCAAATTCATTTCAATTATACTTTGTAATCAATACTGAGATTGGTGGATATCTGTTTAAGTTAGGATACACACAGTAAGAAGTCTCACAATACCAGGTTAAAGTCCAACAGATTTATTAACCTGGTGTTGTAAGACTTCTTACTGTGTTTACCCCATCCAACGTGGCATCTCCACATCATAAGTCAGGATACGGATAGAGTTGAAGAATTAGGATTCCGATACAAGTTCATTCTTTCTGTTTTCTGATCTGGATGTACCTGTTATTCCAGAGAGACTAAGTGGGTTAGGATTATATTCATTGAAGTTTAGAAGAGCGAGAGGGAATCTCATAGAAACTTATAAAATTCTTAACAGGGTTAGACAGGGTAGATTCAGCAAGAATGTTCCCAATGACAGAATCATAGTTTGAGGATAAAGTGTAAATCTTTTACAACTGAGATGAAGAGAAGTTTCTTCACCCAGAGGGCGGTGAGTATGTGGAATGCATGACCACAGAATGTAGTTGAGGCCAAAATTTTTTTGTCTGATTTCAAGAAGAAATTAGATATAGTGCTTGGGGATAAAGGGACATGGGGGAGGAAGGGGGGAGCAATCAGGATATTGAATTTGATGATCAGCAGTGATCGTAATGAATGGCGGAGCAGGCTCAAAAGGGCTGAATGGCCTACTCCTGCTTCTATTTTCTATGCTTCTCTTTAGTAATATGCTCATGGTGAGAGTATATTAACAAGTGTTCCAAGTCCATAATTACCCAGATGTTTTTGAGAAGTGATGTGCGGTGGGATACTAAAGAAGAAAGAGGATGACAAGTTGTTTCATGAATTTTACTTGATGATAAATCATAGATCACTCTGTGATTGTACAAGTAATAACTAGTTTCAGTTTCCAGGAACATTTGCAGAACTGGCAACCAAATTAATTATTTTTTTTAAAGAAAAGGAATTTCATGTCTTTCAACTTTTTAAAATGATGTCCTTAATTTTGGCTAATTTGATATTTCGTGTTTTTGTAATAATTGATACAGTCAGTTTGATCTGGTGTTAATTGTAATGTGTTACAGTAGAAATAATACAATTCTCTGTAATTAAGATCAATCAATTCATTGCGGCATGGTTCTAATTACATAATAAGCATTTATTTAAAGATGCGATTAACTTGCACTTTGCCTCATTGTTCTCTGCAGGACGCCAGAACATCGCACGAAACTCAAATTCCTCCAGCGATGATTAAACATTTGGGAACGACATCAGATATGAAATCTCTTTCCTCAAGAGTGGAGAATTTGTAGTTTTGTTGTTCACACAACCCACATCTCAAATACCTTCCCACCATCAAACAAAAACCACTGCGGGCCAGATTGTCTGACCTTGCCCCGCAGCTCGGATTCTCCAGCCCCGCTACAGTGAATGGAGATTTGGCTGAGTGTCAAATTCTCCGTTTGTCACTAGTGTTAGCGACAAGGCACCAATGACCGGAGAATTCTGGTCTACAATCATTTTGTTGAAAGATCAGAGGGCCATGAAAGTTGGTTACTTTGCCCAATGCCACTGCAATCTGTCACACAAAGCACTTTTGGGCCCATCTCAACATCACTGAATATCACAGCACACAATCAGGCCTTCTAGGCCACCAGGTCTGCATTAGCATTTATCATAATTAACTACTGCAGGGTACCACATGAACCAAGTCCAATCCAAATCTCCTGCTTGTTCCATCCCCATTAATCCTTTAACTTACTACAATTATCCTTAAAAAGAATTGATGGACTCAGTTTCAAGCTGAAATGTCTCCATTCTCTCCAACCTGAGTGTAAGGGTTTTATTTTTAACCCATCGCTTAACTATTTCTGAGACTCTACAATACATGTACTGCCTCGGGAACCAGTGGTAACAGTCCATCACTCTTAAACTTAAAGCAATTCAGAATCTTGATGGTCTCTATCAGGGTAGTGATGAACATTCTGATCTCTTGTGAAAATGGTCCAAACTTCTCGGCAGGAGGTTTGAGGCCGTTCACACTGGCAGGATCTTCTGGTCCCACTGGCGGCACAACCCCACCAGGGGTTTCACCAACAGGAAACCTCGCCAACAACAATAGGTCCTGCCGACGGCGAATGGCGGCCCACCTCTGCCACCGTTACCATAAAATGCACGGCCATTGGCATGGAAAATTCTGCCCCCTGACACTTCCCGTCACAACCACCACTCTTCCACCCTAGTAGCATTCCAATTAATCCAGTTGCACTTTTTATCCAATTGCATTTTTACCCTTCTCCTCTTTCAAGGTCAAACCAAATAGACAAACTTAAATTAAATTAGGACAAAGTAAAAGGGGCAGCTCCCCAAAAGGAAGGGGAACAGCCCGAACAAAAACAAAAGTACATCGAGAGGGATGCAGGAAACTGCGCACAATGCTCCAGCCTCTGTCTAAGATAGTATACAAGTTTATTGGAGTGCGGGAGCCAAATTCTGTTTTCTTATCCAAATGCTGTGGAAATTTCAAATATTACAGGAGAACCATGATCCCAAATGGCTTTGTTAAATATTGAAAACCACATTACATCTGGAGCTGGCTGAGGAGCTTTTAAAGATTTAAATGCTTCAACAACAATATGCATTTATATAGCGCCTGTAACAGAGTAGAATACAGCAGGTGATACATAGGAACCTTATAAAGGAAACGTTTGATCCCAAGCCCCATAAAGAGGTATCATGGCAGATGACCAAAAGCTTGGTCAAAGGGGCAGGTTTTAAGGAGCATCTTAAATGAAAGATAAGCAGAGTGGTGGAGAGGCTTCGGGTGGGAGTTCCAATGCTCTGAGCTTCGGCAACTGGAGGCCTGGCCCCCTCATGGTGGAACAATTCAAATCATGAATGCTCGAGAGGGCCGAGTTGGGGGATGGCGGCTATCACAAAGTCTTGTGGAGCTGGGGGAGATTACAGAAACAGTGAGGGGCTATCAATGTAGATCAGACAGCACTGGTGTGCTGAGTGAATGGGGCTTATGGTGTGAGTTAAGACACAGGCAGCAGAGTTTTGGATGAGTTCCATATTACAGTGTGCAACATGGGAGGCCAGGAGTATATTGCAATCAAGTCGAGAGCTACTCAAGGCAGATAAGGATTCCAGGAGTAGATGGGCTAAGGCCATAAGCACAAAGTAACATTGGTAGCCGTTGAGTAGGGTCCCATTCGTAGACATGCAGGGTAGAATAGGTGTAGGGTGATGCGGCGGCGCGGGCTCGTTGGGCCGAAGGGCCTGTTTCCCGTGCTGGGTTGTTCTTTGTTCTTTGTTGGACATTGCCATGCTGTGCTCCAGATTTCACCTTTTCCTCCATGCCAAGACAGAATCGTAGAATCCCTACAATGCAGGAGGCCATTCGGCCCATCGTGACTGCACCAATCACAATCCCACCCAGGCCCTATCCACACAACCCCATGTATTCACCCTAGCTAGTCCACCTGACACTAACAGGCAACTTAGCATGGCCAATCCACCTAACCCGCACGTCTTCGGACTGTGGGAGGAAACTGGAGCATCTGGAGGAAACCCACACAGGTGCGGGCAGAACATACAGACTCTGCACAGATAATGACCCAAGCCGGGACTTGAACCTGGTTCCCTGAGCTGTGAGGCAGCAGTGCTAACTACTGTGCCGCCCCAGGATTGTGTACTTTATAAAAATGGGCATAGGATACAATAATGAGGAGGATATGGTAAACCTTTATACATCAATGGTTGGGTCTCAACTGGAGTATTTTGTCCAATTCTTTAGGAAGGATGTGAAGTCATTAGAGAGGGTGTAGAAAAGATTCACAGAATGGTTCCAGGGATAAGCGATTGACAGCTAGGTTGGAGAACCTGGGTGTTGTTCTCCTTGGAGAAGAGAAGATTAAAAGAAGTATTTAACGTCATGAGGGATCTTGACAGAGTACAATTTATTCTTCCACAGGATGTGGGCATCATTGGCAAGACCAACATTCATTGTTCATCCATGAGGTGGTGGTGGTGAGTTGCCTTCTTGAACCACTGCAGTCCATGTGGTGTAGATGCATGTACAGTGCTGTGGGGGGGAGAGTTCATCCAACAGTGCAGAAGGAGACCATTCAGCCCATTGAGTCTGCACCAACCACAATCCCACCTAGGTCCTATCCCCATAATCCCATGCATTTACCCTAGCTAGTCCCCCTGATACTGAAGGGCAATTTAGCATGGCCAATTGACCTAACCTGCACATCTTTGGACTGTGGGAGGAAACCAAAGCACCCGGAGGAAACCCACTCAGACACGGGGAGAATGTGCAAATTCCACACAGTCACCCAAGCCAGGAATTGAACATGAGTCCCTGGTGCTGAGAGGCAGCAGTGCTAACCACTGTGCTACCGTGCTGCCCATTTCAACCCAGCAAAGAAACAGCGATATATTTCTCAGTCAGGGTGGTTGTGGTTTGGAGGGAAACTGCCAGGTGGTGGTGACCCCATGCATTAGCTGTCTTTGACCTCGTAGGTGGTAGAGGTCGTGGATATGGAAGGTGCTGTCAGAGGAGGTTGGACAAATTGCTGCAGATAGGGAAAAACTATTCCCACTGGCAGAAAGACCAAGAACCAGAAGACATCAATGTAAGGTGACTGGCAAAAGAAGCAATGGCAAAAAGATGAGAAACTCTTCTGCGCCCCAAGTAGCTAGGATCTGGAGCGCACTGCCTGGGAATGTGGCGGAAGTCGATTCAATTGTGGCTTCAATCTCTAGTCAAGTAACATGAGGCACACTTGCAACTAAATGAGTTTGCCTTTAAAGGATTACTGCCTAACCATTATGTCACTCCGCTGTTATTGTATAAAGATTATGAAGTTCCATTATGGCAATGGTCAGCATGTAAGATTTTTAACTTTAATTTAGCAAACACCATCTGCTTGTTGAAGGAAGTCGACAGAACAATTGGAATGGCTAATCTGCCAGGTCAGAAATTCTCCTTATTGGAATTAAATTATTGAAGTTGTTAATTAGAGTGAAGAACTGGAAAGTGCTCTCCACTGACGTTAAGCACACTCAAAACAGTGTTATGATCCAGTTAGGGACCAGTGATGTTTTGCTTAAAGTAGACAAAGTTTGAAATTCCATCTACTTGCTCAGAGAATTAAGCGACAAGATGGTTTTAAGCAAACAAAATAAATGCCGCTGTGCAAAGTTAAACAATTTGCAAAGCATATCTTAGAGTCTAACATTCAGAATTAACATGAAATAAATATGAATTAACAGGCAAACTGTGGTCAAACACACCACACTGCACATTAAATGACAAACACAACCCAGACAGATCCCATGGATTTTCCAGCAACCCACCCAGATGTCAGTAACAACTGTCAGTTACAAAATTTTGTTAAAACGCTATCTCTCCCATGAGGGAGTTCAACTCTTTACTTTAAAAGATCTAGCCAGCAGGGTCAAGATGTCAGGAGTCTCTCTCTCTCCAGTTAGCTCCTGCTGCCTCCTCTATACATTATCTTGTCCTGCAAGAGAGGGGGAAGCGTGCTACTGAGTGTCATGCAATGTGTTTGGGTGATGTAACGGTCATGGTTGAATAGCTGGCAGTGTAAGATTTGAAGCTGTGCTGAAAGTGTCTAAGATCTGAAGCTGTGCTGTGTGCGCACTGGAGCACATCAATGTTAGATCTGAATCCGGACTGACGGGGATTGTTAGTATGAGCGCGATGGGAGGGGGGCAGTGAATTGAGGAGGGTCTCAGGCTAGTGGAGCAAGTGGCAGAACTTACCAATTGACTACGAATTGCTTGATCTTGACCACTTGCATGAGATCATTGAGCTTCTTGCGGCACTGCATCCAAATCCTTTGGCCTGGACTCCGATGACTGCGCGTCATAGCTATCGGCTCCCACTGCCTTCTGAGCATGTGTTGGGAAGGTCCCCTGGCCTCCTGTGGATACAGAGCAACTCTCTTACCTCCCACCTCCTTCATCAGGGCTCCAGTTCAGCATTTGAATATATCGTAGCTTGCTCTGGGTTCAACATTCCACAGATGCAATGTTTTTCCTGTATTGTGTCTGCTTCAATCACAAGGTGTTCCCCTTTAAGCAGTGCAGGCTAACTTGAATAGAGCGTGAGCCAAGTTCAGAGTTGGCTTGGTGCCAGCGTTGTAGTTCATGGGCACGGATTACTTGTATATCATGATCTTCAAGGCCAGTTTTGGGGGGGCTGCCAATATTGAACCCTCCATTTCTACTAACTGCTGCGTACAAGAGCTAAATTTGACAAAACAAAATTACTAAACAGTGCTGCTAATTAAATATTGACTTCCAATGGTTAGCTGAAAGAAAAATCCATTCCAGATACTAAAAGACATTGAACCTCTCAACCTGAGATAGTTGCGTCCTCTAAGTTTCATAAGGATGTTCAAAAATACACTAAACCATTCACTGAATCCTTGCTGTGATCCACAGGTGTGGGGGCGAAGATTATTGATGCTTAGACTGAAATAGAATCACTTAGTTTCAGGCTCTGCTATTGGCTCTGCAAGTTGATCCAGTGAGTTGTCATGCCGAAGACAGCAATAAGTTTGTGGATTGTGGTCAGTTAGCTGGTCTCGGCTGGGCCTGCCAACAGGGAATTAGAAATATATGCAAAGAATGAGACAAGACACTTAGCAAGTGAAATTCAATGCCCATGGGGGTAAGGATGGGGGCCAATCAAATGGGGATACAATAGGAGACCAATTAGCCAACACCCGTTTTGCACCACTCTGAAGCTGAATTTGCTGCTCTCAGCATAGGATTGATTGATTCTATACAGAGTATAGTGGGTCAATGGGCACAGGCAGCGCTTGACATAGTGGCATGAGGGGCCATCGGAGTGGGTGGAAGGGCAGGGGGGGCATAATGGGCTTGAAGAGCCATCGGAGTGAGTGTGGGGGCAGAGTTAGGCATGGAGGGTTTGAGGAGGTATGGGGGGGTGGGTGTGGGAGCAAAGATTGGTATTGAGGGGCCACAGAAGTGGGTGGAAGGGCATATCTAGGCATGGAAAGCATGAGGAGTTATGGGGGTGGGTGTGAGGGCAAAGATTGGCATGGGGGAATTGAGAAAACATGGGGGTGGTTGTGGGAGCAAAGCATGGCAAGGGTGGCATGAAGAACCATGGGATGAGTGTGGAGGCAAAGCTTGACTTAAGGAGCTTGAGGAGCCCTGGGGATGTGCATTGGGTGGGGGGGCATGAGCAGCATCTTATCTTTTATAAGGTCTCCTCTTGTAGATTAAGGTTCACGATTCTTTTGAGGGGCAATGAAGCATGACTCCTTCAAATTACAGAGGTGTCAGAACTGCCTGTCTCCGCAATGGAATTGGAGAGCGGATGTGCCACTGTGGGCTTTTGTCAGGAACCAGCCCTCATCCTTTCAAGGCATTTCCAAAAATCAGAATGCCCTGGAATGGGGTCGGGAATCCTGGATTGAGGACTTGCCCATCATTCTTAAAGGGCTCCCACATCATCCCAAAGCATAGAAAATCCAGGCCTACCTCATTGCTTTAGCTGTGTGTTTCTCTCTCAAAATCATACAATACATTCTTTTAAACATGATATTCAATCCGCAAACTAAAAAAGAAAATCACTTGATTGTGGAGGATTTAATTTCTCTAGTTTAAGTTGTATTGGGAGGGTGGCACAGTGGTTAGCAATGCTGTCTCACAGCGCCAGGGACCCGCGTTTGATTCTCGGCTCGGGTGACTGTGTGGAGTTTACATGCTTTCCCCGTTTCTGTGTGGGTTTCCTTCAGGTGCTCCGGTTTCCTCCCAGTCTAAAGATGTGCGGGTTAGGTTGATTGGCTACGGTAAATTGCTCCTTAATGTCAGCGGGGACTAGCAGGGTAAATAAATGGAATGACGGGGAAAGGGCCTGGATAAGATTGTGGTCGTTGCAGACTCAATGGGCCAAATGGCCTCCTCCTCCATGATGCGGCAATGCCAGCGTTGGATTGGGATGGGCACAGTACAAAGTCTCACAACATCAGGTGATGAAGGGGCAGCGCTCCGAAAGCTTGTGATTCCAAATAAACCTGTAGGACTTTAACCTGGTGTTGCGAGACTTCTTACTGTGTTCCTTCTCCACTGTAGGGATTCTGATTTCTTTCCAAATCTGCTCTGCCTGCTGTAACGTAAATTAAGTGTTAAAAATGAGTTTTGCCGTCAGTGATCCACTTCCCAGAAGCTGTGTGCAGGCTATCCATCAAATGCACGGCTGTCCCTTGTTAATGTGAAACTGAGAAGGAAAGGCTAAGAATATCATGCTGGAAATGAGTAAGGGTGAAAAGATAAAGCCAGATAAATGGAGATTCAGTGAACAGTAGATTTGGATTTCAAAAATGGTGAACTTGTGCGGGATGGGAAAGATGGAAGGACAAAATTTTCGAATGCCAGTTTGTCTCAGTTGGTCACACTCTTGCTGGGTAGGCCATCCTCCTAGATGGTGTGAGGGGCCATGGGGGATCCTGCAAAAAACATCCATTCTGAGCACAACCTATTCTGTCGAGAAAGAAACAGCAAAGTGGAGGAGTTGGGTACATATCAATAACTATACAGAATCAGAAGTAGATTTAGCGGCACATTCCCCTAGGTTTTGCTATTTATACCCAGGCCCTCGGGCGCAGCAGAAGTCAGCACAGCTGGAAGCAAATGTGAAGCCTGCTCCCATCTGGGATTGGGTAGTTAACATGATATTACGGGGTGGTGGTGTGCAATGGCAGCCCAGTGTGTAACACGTCTATCAGTCACGCTGCTTGGGAGTGGGGACCGTGTCAGATGCCGGGTTCAATGATGACCTGGTGAGGGGTGGGGGTGTTGGGAGTGGGGGGATGGTTTAATCATGAGAAGGCAACTCCCTGAAGGCTGCCAGGAGATGTAGGGGAGGTCGAGGGCAGCACCGTCAGGCTTAAGACTATTAATTGCTTGTCTGTGTTGGTCGAGGAAGCCAGTGCCTGGCTCAGGGATGCCAAGATAAGGCCACCCACTTGACTAAGATCTCATGGACGTAAATAACTGCCCAGGGCAATGGCTTCACCTCCACAGAAGATTGAACAATATTCTGAAGCCAAGATGGCATGCAGTGGCGTGGAGAGGTGAAGTTGGGTATCCATTCCCCTAGGCACTCAGGGGTCTGAGTGTATGCCAACTGGCTCTGAAGCTTGCCCTGCCAAGGTTGGACAGTCAGCACAATAGACCTCAGTGCTTGGAGTGGGAGGTATGCAACAGTGAAATGGAATGTTAAATGCCAATGTGAGGGGAAGGGAGCACCTGGAATGGACCTCAAGGAAGATGGAACATTAATGAACCTGTGTTGTCTGGTGCCAGGAGAAGACAAGTCACAATGCCACAGACTGCTGCTGAACTAATGGGGGAAATCCCAATATACAGGTCCTGACTAGGAGCGAGAGAGATGCTGCGGAACTGGATTGCCACTGGAGAGCTCGCTCCTCCAGTCTGGGTGAGGTGGGACTCCGGGATGAAGATAAGTGTGTAGATCCTAGGTGCATGTGCTATGGATACGGTAAAGATCACGTGCCTCTCTGATCAGGGACATGTCATGGGTGACATTATTCATGTTTGTTACTTTGACGTTTCTGTTAGGTTTGGATATTTTATGTTCCTTTTATGTTAATATGAAGTCACAAACTTTTTTCTTCAATTTTACTGGGCTGAGTTGGCTGCACGCTTTGTACATTAGCCAGATGATGCACAGGCTTGGAAACCTGGTGCAGGATTTCTGGGTTAGTCTCTGAAGGAAAGTCTTATTGCGACGCAGACATTGTTATTGGATTGACCTCCATGCCTTGGAAGCCTAGCTGAAGATTTGCTGGATCAATGCATCCCCCGTGACCCTGCCGCTCAGAATGTTCATATCGTCCACCTCAGAATCCTCTCCCTGTGTGATCCCAGAATCACCGAGTCTCTACAGAGCAGAAGGGAGCCATTCGGTCCATCCAGCCTGCACTGACAACAATCCCATCCAAGCCTTATCCCTGTATCATCGAATTCCTACCATGCAGAAGGAGGCCATTCAGCCAATCAGGCCTCCACAGACAACAGTCCCACTCAGGCCTTATCCTTGTAACCCCACGTATTTACCCTGCTCATCCCACTGACTGCTAAGGGGCAATTTGGCACAGCCAGTCAACCTAACCTGCACATCTGGAGCACTTGAAGGAAACCCATGCAGACACCTGAGCAATGACATCATGAAGCGCTCCCATCATCATTTAACACGTATCCTGGTCAGGCGTGTGCTTGCCTAGCCAATCGTTCATGGGAGCTGGGCGTCGCTGGCTGGGATAACATTTATTGCCCATCGCTGTGGGCATTTAAAATTCAGGCCCATGTCCCACTGACAGAACAGGCCCTGTTAGCAGCTGAACAACTCCACCATGCTCCCCTATCTATATCAGCTTAGTTAGGATCATTAACACTATGCAGAAGTATACATAGGAAACATCCCCTAGGTTATGTTGCCTTCCTTCACAGCATTTTCAAAAGAGGATATTATTAATGAGCTAAATTACAACTTCCAAAGGTACATACAGTTGTCCACGGAAACATCCACCTCTTCGTTTTGATTTAGTAGCATGTAAAGTTAGACAGGTGCACTGTAATTTTGTTTGAACACCTTTGGGGCAGGGAGGAATCTAGGAGATTAGTTACACTTCACCTTCTCTTAGCCACTAATGATTCATCAACAAAAGTTCAGCCTGTAAATCAGAAACTTCCTCGAAAAGACACTCGAGATCCAACACACAGCTCCAGTCGCACATTTCCGCACAAAACACCGGGTAAACATGTTCCCTCTGCTGGGTCTTCGCACATCAGCACATGGAGTTCATATCCCATGAAAGGAGCCAATCTTAATACGCCATGTTTCTCACTCCTCGTTTTGTCATTGTCCTTTATGATTGTTCTGAACAATTAGCCTGATGAGTGCGGATTTTAATTTCAAATGAAGCTCCGTGGGCTTGTTTGGAAATGTTACTTTAATGAAGATGTCATTTTGTAAATGGGGACGCGGGGAGTGGAGGGAATTGAGTCGATTTCCTGATCCAATTCCTCTGCAGTTAAGTACACCAGGTAAAAAAGATTGTAATTGATGAGAAGTTCGAATTCAATTGGGTAATTATTAAGCCATTAAAGTTTGTGCAATTTTGTTTTGTCTTTGGTGGAAATGGTGTAAAACAAGGGAGCATACTTAATGTTGCATCTCATTTATGTAGGAGGCCCTTACAACCAGACTTAGTGCCGAATGGTTTCCTGGGGGTAAGTTAAACAGAGCACTGGAGTTACACTTGCAATTTAGTAACTGGTGCTGTGGAATTTTCTTTATCGTCCAGCTGATAGAAAAGTGCATCTCATTCTGAACAGATTAGCGGCCGTTAAGACCACACTGCCTTTTCCATGAGTTATCAGGGTTACATTTCAACTTCATCCCTCAACGGGGATCAATTGCCCAACCTCTTAGCCAAGAGGTGAACCATTAACATTGACGCATTTGGAAAGGACTAAAGTGTTTCATGTATACAATGAAAGAGAGTTTTATTAATAGCCTTTGGATATTGTAAGAACCACATTTCACAGAAGAAAGCAGCAGAAAGACTTTTCTGGAAGCAACTGATAACTGCATTTCTGAATGTTTCGTTTGATAGGATCATCATTTTGTACCTTCCTTGATTTTCAATGAAGCACTTGGATACAACCTTCCCAGGATGTCCCGATTCAATTTTGGTTGCTGGCAGCAGCTTTATTTGCTACTATCTGGGGCTGATTATTCAATATCCAGTTTTTTTTTTAACTGGGAGCCTGTGGCTTTACATTGTTATTGGTGATTACAATATCAGTCAACCAGTAACAAGTGCCTGAAGGCATAAAGTACGATTTCCCCTATGACCGTATCCATTAAAGACTGGCATTAAGTAGAGAAAGAGCTCTCCAGGCCATGAATAAACCTTGCTTGGCAATAAACTATCGAGGGAAATTTAACAGCCCTGTTTTTTCTGTAGTCATTCATGGGATCTGGGCATCGCTGGGATAACATTTATTGCCCATTGCTGTGGGTCTGGAGTCACTGTAGGCCAGACCGGGTAAGAGTGGTAGATTTCCTTCCCTAAAGGACACGAGTGAACCAGATGGGTTTTTACGATGGATTCATGGTCATCGTTAGACTTTCAATTCCAGATTTTTATTGAATTCAAATTCCACCATCTGACATGGTGGGATTTGAACCTGCGTCTCCAGAGGATTACCTTGGGTCTCTGGATGATTAGTCCAGCAACAATACCTCCATACCACTGTCTCCCCTTTGCAGTGGGCATAAATCCCATTGTGACCGGAATCTCACACAAAAGGATCCTCCCTCCCCCATTCCGCTACCTGATTATCATTCATTTAAATATTCAGAACCAGCTTAATGTCATACATCCAGGAACGTCACATGTTCCCACTCACCGCTGTGACATAACATCAGCGGGAATCACTACCAGGCTTCAAAAATGGGCACCAAACGTGATGACCGTGCTGGAAGCTTGGAGGCCAGTGTAGCTCCCTAGGTGGTCAGAAATATGGCAGGGCAGTGACCTGGCACTGCCCACTGGAACACTGATGGTTCCATCCTGGAAGTGCCATTGGCCTACAGGGGAGGGATCTACACGGGGCAGGTACTGTAGGTGACTCCATTGCAAGAGTTGGCTTCATGTTGGGGGAGAGGGCCGAGCGCTGATGCCCTGAAAACTCATTGCCAGTGATTGGGTGCAGGGGCAATTCCAGTGATGCAGGGGGAGGTTGGTGTGGGGGGGAGGTTGGTATGGGGGGGGAGGCAATTCCAGTGACGCGGGGGGTTGGAGTAGGGGGAGGGGGGTGCAGCTAACGGAGGTTTGAGATCAGGGTACCGTTCCCTGGTTTAGCTGGTGTCTTTAGGCCCTGCTCCTCACAATAATGCTGCAAAACACATACCCCCCCTTCCCCCACTTTAAAATGGCAAAGTGTGGAAGAATCTGGATGGAAACCTGCTGTATTTCGGGGAGTGGGGTGAGAGGGCGGGGGACTTCGCAGTTTTCAGTCTGAACCTGACACTTTTTTGGGGAAAATTCCACCATTGATTTTGCCTCCAGAGAATTCTATCGGGAAAGTACTGACTTGGAAATAGTGTTGTAAGGATTCGTAGCTCGGGAATAAAGAATGTGGGAAGCAGATTTGATAACAAGTAATTACTGAACGCCCCCCTGCATGGATTGAGTCTGGCAGGATAACACTGAAAGAGGCTGTCTCCTGTAGGGCTCCGATGTTCTCGATTCACCTCAATTATTAGCAACAGCATGAGAGGAAATTAGCCCACAAAGTCAGTCAAAGTCACATTTGCAGCACTACGCCTGTGAGTATAAGATCCTTATCCTTTGGCGGGGGAAAGACGTGTAGAACCTTGCAGCATGAAAAGTGACCTGTACAAGGGAGCTTAGATTGACCAGGAACCAAGTGTTCAGTGCCGGTTTACACCGGCAAAGATAGACACTTAATGCTGGTTGTCAAAAATGTTTTGTCACTGGGGCTACATACGAAAGCACCTTCATACATGACAGGAGGGTTTCTGATGACAAACATGTCACCGTGACAACACGAGGTAAATGCCTGAGAATCAAATAGCTGCTCCTGCTGCCCACCTTCCAGATACATTAGCGGTGCTGCCAGGCAAGTGGAAACTGGATTGCGTGAATAGCGTCAAAACAATGTCAACTGAAGTGCCTCCGTCATGGCGATCTGCATACGTTGCCCACGCATTTCAATTATAGCTGGCAGTAAGGATCTTACTATCTGTAAAAGGGAATGACAATTTAAACAAGCCATGGATAAATGTGATGGACATCATGTACCGAAGCAGAGCAATTACCCCCCAAACCTGCTCAGTTTCTGAGTAAAATGTACTTCTGTGCTTAACAGTGTAATACACCATTTCCATTAACACTGCCAGGCTCCCATGGTTCTGTGTGTATATACACACACACACACACATATCAAAATCAATAAAACTGGTCAGGACAGGAAGAAATTACCGTTTTAAATCCAATCTTTCTCAAGGTGTAACAGCATTTCAAATAGACTGCAATGTGTTTTGTTCAGAGGAAGCAGCACCCTCTGATTCTCTGCATTCTACAAGCTCCCGCTTTGAGAATTCGCAGCAATGAATCATTTTTAATAACACTGGAAGGAAGGAGCTGTACATTTGAAAGAATTCTAAATGTCCTCAAGCGCTCCCTGGGTAAGGAAGAGTCCAGCCCTCTCTCCCATCCCACTGTGTCAGGCATGGCTCGATAGGCAGCACACTCAGATCCGAGTCAGACGTGCATAGAATCAGAGGCAGCGCAGGGGAAGGCCACTGTATCACCTGCTGTCGAAGAGCAATCAGGTTACTCCCACTCAGACATTCTTTCCTCGTATCTCTGCAAACTTTGCTCCTTCAGCTATTTAACCATCAGCCTAGCATACAGTGCATTCCAAACCCTAACCACTTGTTTCACTGCAGTATTCCCTCCTATCCCCTCTACATTTATTTTGCCGATTGCCTTAAATCCGTATCCTCTGGTTATAGACCACTCGCTCATTGGGAACACTTCTTTCCTTTATCTTTGCTTTCTAAACCCTTCATGGGTTTAAACACCTCTCTCAAATCTCCTCTTGGCCTTCTCTGCTCTCAAGAGGACGACTTGCGTTTCTCCATTCCATCCACGTAACATGTAATCTCTCATTCCCGGAGCTATTCAAGTGCATCTGTTACGTCACTCCTCCAAAGTCTTCACATCCTTTCTAAAGTGCGGTGCCCAGATTTGGACAGTCAGAGCTAAAAGTAATGGTTATTATAAATTTAGCGTCGTTTCCTGGTTTTTGTACTCCAGGGCTGTAGTTATAAAGTCCAGAATCCCACACACTTTATTCACTGCTTTGTTAACATGTCCTGCCACTTCTAGGGATTTGTGCACAAGTACTCACAGGCCTCTCTCTTCCTGCAGTCCCTTTAAAACTCATAAAATCCCTACCATCCAGGAGGGCAGATGGCCCCTTGCGTCTGCACAATCCCATCCTGTAACCCCACTTATTTACCCTGCTAGTCCCCCTGACACTAAGGGGCAATTTAGCATGGCCATTCCGCCTAACCTTCACATGTTCTCTGCGGGAGGAAACTCACACAGAGAATGTGCAAGCTCCACGCGGACAGTCACCTAAGGCCAGAACTGAACATGGGTCTCTGTGAGGCAGCGGTGTTAACCACTGTGCCACCGTGCTGCCCTTAATTGCTGCCAGTAATTGTACCAAGTAATATATATAGTTTCCCTTCATTCTTCCTATCAAAAACGCATCACCTTATACTTGTCTATCATCAGCTGTGTGTCCACCCATTCCACAGCCAGGTTAAGTCCTCCTGAAATTTATTACTATCTTCCACTTCAAAAGTGTGCCCTTACCACCAAGAACAAGCCACTGGCATGAATCAAAGACAAGCAGTGGTTCCAGTGCTGGATCTTGAGAAATTCAACTGTCTGCCTCCATCTAGTTTAACAACCAATCATTCACTGTCTACCCTGCACCAGAAATCAGCAGGGAAAGTTAAATCCTCACTTTGATCTAATTTATAAGCTACAAGTGGGCCTGGGATTGAAGTCTCCAGGTCCGTGTGCATCTCCACCCTCTGCCACCATGGTCCACTCCAGCTGAGCTTAGCAAGCTCCCCTCTTTTGGGGAAATAGCAGCCCGACCCCGCTGGAGTTGGGGCGGGGGGGGGCAATCAAGGCCCCCCCAGAGGGTCAGGTACGAGCTGGTGTCCCCAGTGCATTGGTACCTTGGCAGTGCCAGCCTGGGCCACTGGGCACTGCCCAAAGGGCAAGGTGCCAATACCCAGGCACCACCTTGACACTGCCCACCGGGCATGGGGCAGTGCCAAAGGGGTGAGGCCTAATGGGGGTGGGCTGAGCTGGGCCTGATGGGGATGTTGCCTTTGGGGGTGATCAGTGGAGGTGGGGTGTCCTGCTACCACTCTGTTGTCGGGAACAGTGGAGGAAGGAGGGAGGGCAGCGATCAGGGCTGGTCATCTGGGTAAGGGGTGGGGGGTTGAGGGGAGCAGCCTGTTGGGGGATTGGGACTGCAGGGAGAGTGGTTTTGGGATCGCCAGTGGGAGGGGCGAGGGGTTGAAGATCAGGGTAAGCCAGGAGGGGTTTTGAGGGGCGGGGGGGGGGCGGTTGTCTATGCTGGCCTGGAAATGTCCAGGGGTTCTGAGAATGGGAGGCTGGCAGACAGGTGCCACTGCACACGTGCCGATCTTGGCAGTGGCCCATTCAGCACTATGCTGCCCACCCCTCCAGCAGGAATGGGCCCGGCCCCACTGGTTTCTGGATTGAATCATGCTCGGGCACTCTGCAGTGTACAGGGTGTGGGAAATTCTTTTTTAAACTCTCAAAAAAACAGCTCCAGTTTTTACTTGAATTCGATACTTAGAATTGTTTTTGAAGAATTGTCCCCGAAGTTCCTGCTTCTGTTAAAAAAAAAAGCAGCAATGCTAGTAAGGACTCTTAGCTACTGTTCATAGAACCCCTACAGTGTAAGAGGAGGCCATTCAGCCCATCAAGTCTGCACCGACTCTCTGACAGAGAATCTTACCCAAGTCCTATCCCCAGAAGTCTTTTAAAAGACGTCTGGATGAGTACATGGGATTTAATGGGATTGGGAGTTACAGATAGTTCAATGACCTGGTAGGTATGGATATGATCGGCGCAACTTGTGGGCTGAAGGGCCTGTTTGTGCTGTAGTGTTCTATGTTCTACAACCGCACACATTTACCATGGCTAATCCATCAAACTTGCACATCATTGGACGCAAAGGGGTATTTTAGCATGGCCAATCCACCTGATTTGCAGATCTTTCAGACTGTGGGAGGAAACCAGAGCAGCCGGAGGAAACCCACAGACACGGCGAGAACATGCAAACTCCACAGTCACCCACGACTGGAATCGAACCCGAATCTCTGGAGCTGGGAGGTAGCAGTGCTAATCAACATGCCGCCCTTTTAAGAGGCCTCACTATAAATAGTATATGAAGAACAACTTTCCAAAGCACTTCACCCCTTTGTATCATAATACATCACATGCACATGCTCCAAGTGCACATTTATGTATCTATTTGCCATTTAGTTTAGTTGAACATTTCATCCTGGGTTGTGCTGAAGTAACAATTCCAACTGGACAGCCAGGTCATTTGTTTTTGAACAAATGGAATAAATTTGTTCCATTTCAGCGGCTGATCAAATGGAACAAACATTCCTTCCACAGCAGACAATAACCATTCAAATAGTTCCCCCGGCAAGTTTAGAAATGAAAGTCTGTTCCTGACTTGAAATTGGCACACGGACAGGGTGCTTGCTGCATGATCCACGTCCAGAAAATACACCATAATGAAACAGCTGCAATGTTATTTATGACTTCAACTCTGTGAAGTTGACCGGTTGTGGAAAACTCACTAGATTTTTCTCGTCACCTCTTTACAAGTGCTTGAGCAACTTCTTCATGGGTGGCCCCTTTAAATGTCCTTGTGTGGCCTGGCAGCTTAGAGGGAGCATTGCGAGTCACCTGTTGCATCTCTCTCTGTATCTCAGCCCCTCTTAAGCATCTTTGATTTTGAACAGATGGCCAGCTAAAATAACTGCAGGTAGACACACAGAAATTATCTCACAGACAGTGTCGGCACTGACTCTCTCTCAAATCCTCAATTCAGTATAAATTCACTAAACTTTATTACAAAGGAAATGTATTGGAAGAACTCTTTTGAACCAGCCACAGATTTTGAGCCACGGTGGCACAGTGCTGCTGCCTCACAGCGTCAGGGACCCAGGTTCGATTTCTGGCTTGGGTGACTGTCAGTGTGGAGTTTGCACATTCTCCCCGTGCCTGTGTGGTTTTCCTCCAGGTGTTCCAGTTTCCTCCCACGGTCCAAAAGGCATGTTGGTTAGCTGCATTGACCATGCTAACTTCTCCCTCAGTGTTAGTGCCAAACAAGTGCCGGAGTGTGGCAAATAGGTGATTTCACAGTAGGTAAATTGCAGTGTTAATGTAAGTCTACTTGTGACGCTAATAAATAAATTTAAATAAACAAATTTAAATTAGACGTCGTAACAAAATGATAGGCAAATGAGCACTATAGCTTTACAAATGTACCCCCGCTGTAAATGAATGCCATTGCTTGCACCTAATGTAACATTCCTTCAATTAAAATACAGTTGACAGCCTGAGGCTAAGATCACAGTAAGATGAGCAGCGACCTCTGTGCTCTTTTGGAGACCTGCTCATCCTACAGAAGGTACCTCAAAGCACTGGAGAAACACCAACAGCAAGACTGTCGCAAGATCCTCCAAACCTAGTTGCAGAAAAAGGCAAACCAACAGCAGGGTCCATGCAGCCAATCTTTCACATTAGTCAGTACTCCCTAATAACCACATACCTCTTCATTAAATATTTAACGATATTGATAATTACAAACGTTTTATAACATCTTCATTCGGACAGATAAATAGTCCGGGTTGTAATTACACTACCTGGAAATGTTTACCATCCTCATCAACACAGAGTTACTTATTCAATTCTTAATATTTCTTGCCACTTGAGTGTGTGAACTATTAATTGACTGGCACAAGTGAAACCGATACATGCTGAGGAATCTCACCAACAGTGGAACTAATAGAATTAATAGAAAAACAAAATTGTTCTGTAACTAATTTTAAACATCAATGAATGTATTATTTTTCTCTCTCTTTCTGACACTGGCCAGCAGTAAAAAAACATTGAAAACAAATATATATCAAGTGTCTTTATTTTGAACTACGTGATTATATTACATACCCACATGAGAAGTATCTGTAGTGCTCACACACAAACATGAACAGGGTGCATGGCATATGATCAGAGACCAGAAAATACACTATAATGAAACATCAGCAATATATTTAGGATGTCAAATCTATCAAGTTGAGCGATTGTGGAAAACTCATTAGATTTTTGCCACCACCTTCTCATTTTTTTTTAACAAGTGCTTGAGCAACTTTGTGGCCCTTTTAAATGTCCTTGTGTGGCCTCACAACTTAAAAGGGAACAACACGAGTTACCTGTTGCATCTCTCTATTTCTGTCCCTTTTAAGCACGTTTTGATTATAATCCACCTATTCCATACAAAGACATACAGAACATCGCTAACATTCTCATGGGGCACTCCAACGGTAAAAAAAAGCAGCATATCAAAAGGTACTGGCCATGTCCCAAATGCTGGAGGTTGGCTCACTGGACCACAGGTAAACCAGGCCCTTTTTGTCAGTGAGGGCCAGGAGATAGTGCCAGGATGACAGGTGGGGACGGTGAGGGGAATGTGGTTCCAGACCAGTGCTGGGGGAAGTGCCAGGATAATACCCAGGCACCTTCCTCTATCCATGGCAGCTATACTGACCTGTGCATTCCTGGTGGATTGCCTTCACCGGGTTCCCATTTTGAAAGCAGTTGTAGACTCGCTGACATGACATCGCGCTGAAGGGGGGGGTTCCAATCTCATTGCCAAGTTTCCTTCTTCAAGCTCTTATTCTCCTGTTTCAATTCTTCACTGGGCCTGCCCTTATTTTCTGGTTGCTTTTTCATGGAATCCAGCTTATTCTCTGTCACATTAACTTCTCCTCCTCAACTTCATTTTGTGATTTTTTTTGCAACCCTTTCTCCAAGTTTGTCAGTCATTTCATCTTGTTGTTTTAATGTCTTCTCTAGGGCTTTAATCTTGTCACTGATTCTTCTTCTTCATGTCTGATAGTTCCTGGTTTTTTCTGAAATCTTTAATTTCCGTGTTTCTTCCAAGGGGAACCCATCCTGTTCTTACTGGACGTGTTCATTTCACAAATAGACTCTTCATTTCTACTTGTCTTCACTTCAGCTAAACCCTTTTGACTCCACTGTTAGTCAGGTCTGTTTCTGATGAAGTGTTGGCTTGTTTTCATTCTGCAATTCTCTTGTTGTCCTTCATTTGGTCACTTATTGTATTCCAGTGCCTCCCTTCAGGAGTCTTTTGGTGCTCTCATTCTGGGTTCTTTTACGGCCCTCCTTCTGGGATCTTCCAGTACTTACCTTCCAGGGTCTTTCAGTATCCTCCTTCCAAGGTTCTCCAGTACTTACCTTCCAGGGTCTTTCAGTATCCTCCTTCCAAGGTTTTCCAGTGCTCATCTTCCAGGGTCTTTCAGTGTCTTCCTTCCAAAGTTTTCCAGTGCTCATCTTCCAGGGTCTTTCAGTGTCCTCCTCCCAAGGTTTCCCAGTGCCCATCTTCCAGGGTCTTTCAGTGTCCTCCTCCCAAGGTTTTCCAGTGCTCATCTTCCAGGGTCTTTCAGTGTCCTCCTCCCAAGGTTTTCCAGTGCTCATCTTCCAGGGTCTTTCAGTGTCCTCCTCCCAAGGTTTTCCAGTGCTCATCATCCAGGGTCTTTCAGTGTCCTCCTCCCAAGGTTTTCCAGTGCTCATCTTCCAGGGTCTTTCAGTGTCCTCCTCCCAAGGTTTTCCAGTGCTCATCATCCAGCGTCTTTCAGTGTCCTCCTTCCAAGGTTTCCCAAGTGCCCATCTTCCAGGGTCTTTCAGTGTCCTCCTCCCAAGGTTTTCCAGTGCTCATCTTCCAGGGTCTTTCAGTGTCCTCCTCCCAAGGTTTTCCAGTGCTCATCTTCCATGGTCTTTCAGTGTCCTCCTTCCAAGGTTTCCCAGTGCCCATCTTCCAGGGTCTTTCTATGGCCTCATCTTTGAGATCTTTTGTTGCCTCTTCCTTGAGGTCTTCATTGTCTTCCCCGAGGTCTTGGAGGAATATGAAGAAGAGTTCAACAAACTTGAATTGTTTTCAATAGAGTGTCAGAATATGAGGGGGAACCTGATAGAGTTTACTAGATTATGACGGGCTTGGATAGAGTGGATAGTCAGAGTCTTTTCCCCAGGGTTGAAGGGTCAATTATTTGGGGGCATAGGTTGAAAGTGAGAGGGGGAAAGTTTAAAAGAGGTGTAAGGGGCGATTTTTTCACAGAGAAGGTGGTGAATGCCTGGAATGTGTTGCCGGAAGAGGTGGTGGAAGCAGATTCCATAGTAACGTTCAAGAGGCATCTGGACAGATACATGAATAGGCAGGGAATAGGAGGATATGGACACGTAGAGGCAGGAAAAAGCTGGATTATAGAAGCATCTGTGTCAGCACAGACTTGGTGGCCGAAGAGCCTGTCCCTGTGCTGTACAGTTCTTTGTTCTTCCATTGCCTCTTCCTTCATTACCTACAGACCTTTGAGAATTGCCATCTTTCTGGGGTCTACTCCAATTTTCCTGTCCATTGTCCATTCTTTCTTTTTGTGGTTGTGGCTTTAAATGCATTGCCACATTAAATGTATTACTAGCCTCGCTAAATATATTTAAGTCACGGGTAGATAGGTTTTTGATAGACAGGGGAATTATGGGGAGAAAGCTGGAAAGTGGAACTGATCCACTTCAGATCAGCCATGATCTTATTGAATGGCGGGGCAGGCTCGAATGGCTAGATGGCCTACTCCTGCTCCTATTTCTAATGTTATGTTCTTATGCTTCAAATGTATTACTGCTTTAAGGTTGTATAGTAATTTTTTTTCACCCACGCAGGCTGTCATTGCTGGGAGACAGTTGGCTTCCCTTTGTAGGTGTATTTTGCAACAAAAGTGTCAATACAAATATGGAGTGTCTCGCTCGGGCTGTTTCTTTTCGAATCTTTTTAAAACTTCTCTTTCACTGGTAGAAAGCCCTTCTAATAATCTCTGCAGCTTCCTGTACCTTTGGCTGCGTGGAGTGTCCATTCTCCCTCCTCTCCATGTTGTGCCGGTTTCTCTTGTTAATTTCAGTGGGAGATCCAGCATGGTCTGTTTGGGGCCATTTTTAAAAAAAACTTTTTAACTTCTTTTTTCAAATAGGTTGGGTACTTCTCCCCAAAACTTTGGAACCTCACTCCCTCAGTGCAGGGATCGCCACCAGCTCCCCCACCTGGTCAGATCAGGAGCCTAAATACTCAACCTCTTTACTGTGCTGTGCTCCTGCGACAGAAGCTCCTTGGGTCATTTTTCTCTACTCACCCAAAACACAGCTCTGTGCTCTCTTTTCTTTTTTAAAAGAACTTTGCAGCTCCTCTTAATTCTTTTCTTAAAAACTGAAATTCCACTTTTCCTTTAACACAAAATTAGGGTCTTGCTTCTGAGGGTTATTTGCTTTTCATATTGTTTTCATTCTGAACTCTTGACCGAATCAGCCAATTCAGTCCCTCAGGATCTGGCAATATCTCAACATCTCACTGGGTCTGTTCACCCAAAGAAAGACATTCAGGTGAATATCTTTTGCCTTCAGACTTCGATTAAAACAGGATACTGACCTGTATCAGGCCACAGGTAGTATTTTCATAATCCATCCCTTTCTTAAGAACAGCTTCTTCCCAGCTGCCATCAGACTTTTGAGTGGTCCTACCTTACATTAAGTTGATCTTTCTCTACACTCTAGCTATGACTGTAACATTATGTTCTGCACCTTCTCCTTTTCTTTTCCATTATGTGCAAAACAACATAAGAACTAGGAGCAGGGGTAGGTCATCTGGCCTCTTGGCCTTGCTCTGCCATTCAATAAGGTCATGGCTGAACTTTTCGTGGACTCAGCTCCACTTACCCCCCTGCTTACCCTAACCCTTAATTCCTTTACTGTTCAAAAATCTATCCTTGCCTTAAAAGCACTCAACTGCTTCACCGGGCAGGGAATTCCACAGAATCACAACCCTTTGGGTGAAGAAGTTCCTCCTCAACTCAGCACTAAATCTGCCCCCCTTATTTTGAGACCACGCCATCTAGTTCTAGTTTCATCTGCCACTAGAACTGGGTTGGCATGGCCTCAAAATAAAGGGGAGCAGATGTATCTATGAATGGTATGGTTTGTCTTTATAGCGTGCAAGAGACAATGCTTTCCACTGTATACTATTACATGTGACAATAATTAATCAAATCAAATCCTTGTCGCCAATATAATAACGTTCACAGACTTTGTCAGGAACACAAAGAGTATTTATTAATAAGGAAAAACAAGCAGAAGCCAGCAGTCCCTCTAGCTGCCCTGGAGCAGCCCTCCAGCTGCCCTGGTCCCTACATGCCTTTAGACTGTCCTCTGCCTGAACAGAGAGCTCCACCCTTTGGAGGTGATTGCCCACTCAGTCCCAAGTGGTCCCCCTAGCCAGGTGACTCTCTTCTGCTGTGCTGTCTTAAATGGACAAACACCACAGATATTGTATAATGGATAAGTGCTGTGGGACTTCCGGCATTAGCTAGTAAAATAATCTCTAAATCACTTCTAGCTAAATAATGTGCTGCTACATGAGCAGAAGTCAACTGGTCACACCCACTGGCAAACATCAAAGTGAAAACAGGAAACCAGATTGAAAAAAGAAGAAATCATTTGATTTCTACTAATGGAACAATCCAAGCTATGTTCCAAAACAGTGAACATCAAAGGCCCTGATTAAGAAGAATAAATTACTAAAGCTTCTTTGATCTTCTAACACCTCCAACACGTTCGCCTATTATCCCTATGCATTTTTGAGAGGGGGGATTTAGCGCGTTGATGCTTCAAGCAGTCTTTGGCTGCGGGAAGGGTTTCGGACCCCAGGCATTTCTTTTCTTCAGGCAGAGTCTCAAACCACTTTGTTGCTTTCATTTCCATTTACTGCGCTCGTGTCTTGTTCCTCATTAAACCTGTGACTCCAGCGAGGGCAGTCTCAACAGAAAGCGGAGCGACATTTGATTTCAGCTGGCCCACTGTGACTGCAGCTAATACTCTTCCTGCAGGTTAGATCAGCCAGGGAAGCTGGAGGCTGATGCCACTACACTTGTGCAACTGACTTCAAACACCAGGAAGAACATAACCAGGAGGGACCTCGGTTCACAAAGCTGATCTGTCAAGCCGGGAATTTCGGTCCATCACCGGAATGGACACTATGGCCAAAAACCTTCTGCCCTCGTTCACGGCTGGGACTTTCCAGAGCTTTGGCTGGAATGTCAAAATTTCCATTCTCGCTCACTAGTCCCATTACAGGCGTGACCAGAAAATCCCATTTTTGTCTTCACTTCCTCGCAGTGCTGTATGGGGCCTTCTTTCCTTCTCCCAGTTTTCAATCCCCTTGTTTCTGGCAAAACTTAGCGACATAAATGGATTCCCTGCTGTAACAACATTTCACTTTTGGATTGTTTTCTTTCACCATCTCCAACTGGGGTGGGTGTCTGAAGCTTGGAGATGTTGGACCCTGTTGCAGGCAACTGGCAGCTGCCACTATCCCAAGAACTATTTTGTGAGCTCTCACAATCCTCTGGATTGACATTTCCTTCCGAGCACAGCTCCTCCCTTACTGCCTCATCTGGAAACCCACCATAGTCACGTGATCAGTATTACAACCAGATCCTTTAGGACTGGATTGTTGTAGGGTCAGTATGACTGTTGGTCATTTCCCAGGACATAAACATCAATTGCTAAGGGACATAGGTTTAAAGTAAAAGGGGGAAGGTTTAAAGGAGATGTGAGAGGCAAGTTTTTCGCACAGAGGGTGGTAAGTGCCTGGAACCCACTGCCAGAGGAGGTGACAGAAGCAGATACAATGGCAATATTTAAGAAAAACCTTAACAGATACATGAATAGGCATGAATAAAGGGTTATGGACTGTGTGGAGACAAAAGGTCTTTAGTTTAGAAAGGTGTTATATATCAGCGCAGGCTTGGTGGGCCGAAGGGCCTGTACCTGTGCTATATGGAAAGGTGGTAGGACTGGAGGGTCTTAATGACATTACTGTTACTAGAGAGGAGGTGCTCGACAGACTGGAGGGACTGATTGTGGACAAATCGCCAGGACCGGATGGAATGCATCCGAGGGTTCTGAAAGAAATGGCGGAGGTGATAGTGGATGCCTTGGTGGTTATTTTCCAGACGTCGCTGGATTCCGGGGAAGGGCCGGAAGATTGGAAAACGGCTAATGTTACGCCATTGTTTAAGAAAGGTGCCAGGCAAAAGGCAGGGAATTATAGGCCTGTTAGTTTAACATCTGTTGTAGGTAAAATGTTAGAATCTGTCATCAAGGAGGAAATAGCGAGGCATCTTGAGAGGAATAGCTTGATAGAGCAGACGCAGCACGGTTTCGTTAAAGGGAAGTCGTGTCTGACAAATTTACTGGAGTTCTATGAGGATGTGTCTAGGGCGGTGGATAGAGGAGAGCCGGTGGATGTGGTCTTTCTGGATTTTCAGAAGGCGTTTGACAAAGTACCTCACAAGAGGTTATTGCAGAAGGTCAGGGGACAGGGAGTTGGGGGTAGGGCGTTAGCGTTCGTAGAGGATTGGTTGTCAAATAGGAGGCAGAGAGTGGGGGTCAATGGGTGCTATTCGGATTGGCGGATGGTGACTAGTGGAGTGCCTCAGGGGTCGGTGCTGGGGCCTCAGCTATTTACCATTTATATAGATGATCTGGAGGAGGGAACCATAATCTGGATTCAGGAACCTTCCAGAAGGTAAGGTCTAAAGGTCTTACCCATGCCTCCCAGACACATCTCTGTCCTCATTATGCAGGCTTGAGATCCCAGACCTATAAATGCATTAGCTCAACAGGGTTTTGATAAGTGAATTGTTGACTTTGTTTCTTTAAGTGGCTATTAATCATTGTTCTTTCTTTTGCCAATGTTTCGATATCTATATGCAAAAGCTAAGAGGTGTGAACTGCTTGAAGCCTCTGTTACTTGACACTTTTATGTGGTTGTAGAAAGAGCAGGTGGTTTTCCAAAGAACATTCCTGAATGGGTGTAATTTTTCTTTCAGCTAATCACATTCCCATTACTATATGGCTCACTGCTTATGCACATCATACATTGTGGGTGAATGGACATGGAAGGGGCATGAGTTGACATCGAGTTGGCAAGAAGAACTTGAGGGCCATGAGGAATGGCTGGGGAGGGGGGGGTGGTGCTTGAGTTGCATGGAGTGTATGATGGGCTGTGTAGAGTGGGAAAGCGATGAGGTGCTGTGAGGGGTGACGGCAGGACAGGGTGAACTACTTTCCTGAGAACTGGGAGCAGAATCCCAGAAAAGCAAGGCGGGCCTGCTAACCAGCCCATCTCGGTGCCCTGTCCATTCCCGTGGCCAACTATCAACAACGTCTGGAGTCAGCAGACTGGCTCTAACCTGTAACTGCCCACCCCAGAGTGAAAACTGTGTGAGAGCTGACGCTTTAAGCTGAAGAGGTTCACCTTAGTAGGCAAATTTCTGGAGTTGAACCATCCACTTTCACTCTGAAGATCTGGACCTTCACCTATTTGTTGTGCGCCCGCAGATGGCAAACTAAACTGTTCTCTTTTTGACCTCAATTGCAAGAATCAAAGCCTCAAAATAGAAACCATGGGGGGAATTTTACAACCCCTCATCTGGGTGAGATTTTCCAATCCCACTAAAGTCAATGAACTTCTGAACAGCTCACCACATTTTCCATCCCCTGCCATGACTGGGCAGTAAAATCCCACCCCAAGTATTCCTCTATATTCATTCCAGGACAACCCCATAAAATGCTCTGCGCACTTTCCAATCAACATTGACATTATAAAGAAAACTCCAATATTTATTAATTTCAACAATACACTGGTCATTATCCACACGATTACTTCATACTAGCAGGTAACACACACATGACTAAGGATCTTCACATCGACTGGGCATAGATTAATCTCCATCCTCTTGGTCTTCATAAAACAAGTGTCGACATGCCCATGCTCAATCACTTCGATTGGTGGCAACCTTCTTCCTCCATAGAATCCCTACAGTGCAGAACGAGGCCATTCGACCCATCAAGTCTGTATCAGCTGACAAATCATCCCACTAGGCCCTATCCCTGTAACCCCACGTATTTATCCTGCTAATCCCCTCAACCTGCACATCTTGGGGGACTAAGGGACAGTTTACCGCGGCCAATCCACCTTAGCTGTACAACTTTGGACTGTGGGAGGAAACCAGAGCATCCGGAGGAAACCCACGCAGACACGGGGAGAACGTGCAAACACCACACAGATAGTCACCCTCGGCTGGAGTCAAACCTGGGTCTCTGGTGCTGTGAGGCAGTGGGTGCTAACCGCTGTGCCACCCTGCTGCCTATATCGGCAACTAATTTCACACTCCACCCAGGGATCTTGGAACCTTGTGACACCATGTCGAAACAGCTTCCTGTGCATCCTTTGTATAAAATACCAACAGGTCTGTCAGTAACCCAGTGAGCTTCCTGAAAGAAATCTAGTCAGGATGGGCCTAATAGCTCAGGTGGGATTTTTCATCAGATGCTGACAGCTGTGCACTTTCTACTCTTCTTTAGGGTAAATGGGATTCCACGTTAAGCAAATAAATGAAATTATACTTCCCGAATTATCCCAGGGTTGGAAATACCCTTGCATCAATCAAAGCACCAGCTGAAGTTCTAGCCAGGAGCATAGCCCTCGGAATGTGGCAGGACAGACAAATCACACGGTATTTAGGGGAAGTAAATTGGTCAATAAATACTGCCGGTGAAGACATCTGCACCCAGTGTGACAGTGTAAACAAACATCGGCATCTCGTCAGCAATTTTAAACACTTGCTCAGCCTCGCCGAGCTCTGCGAGGGAGCTACTACCGCCAGGTAACAAGCAACTGCTTCATAAAAAATAATTGAATGCTAAATACAACACACAGCAAGCTTCAGCGCCAGGCATGTAAACATCTGTGCAAAACCTGTAATTGCTTGATTTATTCAGCTCCACTTGTATACATATCTGAAGTTGCCTAAAATAATTACACCATTAATTACACAAACTATCTCAATGGGTAAATATTAGCTCTTTGAAACAAGGAGCTATGAATTATGATGACATAAGTCCCTCGAAGTCCCACCTCAGCACTCGCAGAGAGTTGGGACCATAAATTCTCGCACGTGAGACACAGCGAGTTCTCGATATCAGGAATTGCAATCAGTGCCAAGGAACACCTTTTGTTTTACTCATTTGTGCGACATGGGTGCCACTGGCCAGCCAGCATTTATTGCCCATCTCTAGTTCCCAAGGACAGCTGAGAGTCAACCACATTGCTGTGGTTCTGGAGTCACATGTAGGCCAGACCAGGTAAAGACAGCAGATTTCCTTCCTTAAAAAACATTAGTGAACCAGATGGGTTTTCTGACAATCAACAATGGTTTCATGGTGATCAATAGATTCTTAATTCCAGATATCTTTTATTGAATTCAAATTCCACCATCTGCCATGGCAGGATTCGAACCTGGGTCCCCAGAACATTAGCTGAGTTTCTGGGTTAATAGTCTGGTGATAATATCACTACGCCACCATCTACCCCTATGACGACTTTCATGTGGAAATTATGATAAGATTAGTGTGGCGATTGTCCCTTTTAGGGTAACACAGCAGAGTAAAGGTCACGTGATCTGTGTGACCAATCGGGATGGAATCGTATCCATGGTAAGAGGGGCTTTGAGGCAGGAGACATTTTGGCAGCGAACGAGAGCCACGAGGCTGCCGGACAATTCTTCTTCATAAATAACCACCTTTTGCATTCACTAATGAACTCTGTGAGACTGCATCTTTACAATTGGGAATGAAGATTCTTCAGCTTGCACAGGAGCAATCATTCAGCCTACTCTCGCTGACGTAGAATTGTGAAAGGTAAGGTTATAGGAATTCAAATCCTGACCTGAAAGTCCTAAAAAGAAAACTGTTGCATAAAGGCACGCAGTGATGTACAAAACTGAGAAACGCCACTGGAGAGTTTTTCCTCCTGATTCACACTGTAACAATCAAGGAGCCCTGATAAAATTGAAGTCAATCAATCAAGTTTCGCCTGGATGTCTCACCTCACGTCTGAACTCAGCTCCTTTGATGATGAAGACTGCAATGAGGTCTGGAGTCGAGGGCTCCGGACAGAACCCAGACCAAGCACTAGTAAGCAGATTACTGGTGAATAGTTGTCCTTTCATAACACTGTCAACGATACTTTCCAATGCTTTGCCGAATGATTGCGAGTAGACAAAATGGCATGGCCATTTGTTCAATAGCATTTGTCCTGCTTTTTGTGGTAACTTTCCATTTGCCAGAAGTAGTTGCTCTGGAACACCCATTCCACAGGTGTAGCTAGTACGAGAGCACCAATCTTCAGCATCACAGCAGCAACGTTGTCTGGGCTCACAACATTGGGTCCAGTTGTACTTGGCCATATCTTGAATTAAAGTGGATTGAATTGAATTGGCTGAAGACTGACAATAACAGTGGGGATCTCAGGAAGAGGCCGAGATGTATCATTCGCACGGCACTTCCGGCTGAAGATGGTTGCAAACATTTCAGCCTTGCTCCGTGCATTCACCTGTTGACCTCCGTCATCACTTAGGATAGAGATATTTGTGGAACTTTTTCCTCCTGTTAGATGTTTAAGTGTCCACCATCACTCATCACTTGGTGAGGTAGGACTGTAGAGTTTTGATCTGATCCTTTGCTTGCAGGATCACTTAGCTCTGTGGCTGTATTCCTGGGTTGTAGCTTCACAAGGCTGGCACATCACTGATGCCCAGCCTTGAGCTATTAAATCCGTTCTGTTTCTATCTCATTTAGTCCAGTACTCTGTATTCCAGTTATTCCTTCCAAAGTGAATCGCTTCACACTTACCCACATTAAACTCCATTTGCCACCTCTCAGCCCAGCTCTGCAGCTGATCTATGCCCCTCTGCAACCTGCAACATCCTTCTGCACTATCCATAACTTCGCCAACTTTCGTGTATCTGCAAACTTACGAACCCATCCTTCTACATCCTCGTCCAGGTCATTTATAAAAATGACAAAATGCAGTGGCCCCAAAACAGATCCTTGCGGTACACCACTAGTAACTGAACTCCAGGACGAACATTTCCCATCAACCACCACCCTCTGTCCTCTTACAGCGAGCCAATTTCTGATGCAAACCACTAAATCATCCTCAATTCTATGCCTCAGTATCTTCTGCAATGGCTTTCCATGGGGAGCCTTATCAAACACTTTACTGAAATAAGTTTACTGAATACCTCTCGGCATTGAAACATTGAAGAGTGCCATCAATCTCAACAGCAGCCGAACATCTGCCCACATCAGAAAGGCTCTGATTTAATAACCTGGAAATGTTTTTTTTTCTGTAGTGAAGCCACTAATTAAAGGTTACATTTTAAGGACCTGGTGGAATGCAAAACTTCCAACCTTAAAAAAATTCATAAAACCCGCTTTGTACATACAACGATTAACAAGTTATATTAATGAAGAACGACTGCTAAAGGGCAATTTTTTTCATCATAATATTTGGGAGGACTCAGAGAGGAGAGGGGGCCTGGAGACTTACTCATTAGGTCTCGGTCCGGATCACTTTGTCCTGGGATTTCTAAGGCTGTTCTCAATGGGCTGGATGTTGCTGAGAATATCAGGCAGGAATGGTGATTGCCAGGCTGCCCATGCCAATTTCCTCCGTTTGCCCAAAGACAGAGCACCCAGAAGGCTGGCAGTTGACTTCAAGCCTTGACACTACTCGGGAGAGTGGAGGACGAAGTATAAAAGGAGTGCCAGAGATGGTGCGTTATTTTAATCTCTCTCCAAGGAAAATCATCAAGCTTTGCTTGCTTCTGACTGCAAGTGTCTGTCAGAGGAAAGACCTATGCTGTGCGTGCCAAATTCAGGGATCCCACAACTGTCTAGGCAGGAGAAAGGGGAACCACAGAATTGTTACAGCACAGACGGAGGCCATTCAACCTATCACAGATGGGATGCTCCAATCTTGTTTGCCTTCCCCTCCCCCCAGCTGCCACTGAGAATGAACAATTTGGCATTCAGACAAAACTCTACTCACTGTAGTGATGGTGGAAAATCCCAGATATGGGCAAGCTTGGAGGTTTCTGACGCATGTCTACATTGGTCCTGAGTGAGCAACGCACTGAGTGCCACTCCCTTAACTTCTCCCTGTAAATCTGCACCTTCCTCCTTTTCAGATAATATTCCAGTCTCTTTTTGAATGTCTCGATTGACCATGCCTTCACCACACTTCTTAAATGGTGCATTCCAGGATCCTAACCACTCGATGTGTGAAAAGATTTATCCAATGGAAACAGTTTTTCTTCATCTAGTCTGTCCAGGAACCTCATGAATTTGAACACTTCCATCAAATCTCCTCCCAACCTCTTTTCCTAGGGGAACACCCCCAACTTCTCCAAACTATTTACCTAACAGAATTGGTGGCACGGTGGTTAGCACTACTGGCTCACAGCGCCAGGGACCCAGGTTCAATTTTGGCTCATTGTCTGTGTGGAGTTTGCACATTCTACTTGTGTCTGCATGGGTTTCCTCCGGTTGCCTCCCACACTCCAAGGATGTGCAGGTTAGGTTAATCGGTCATGCTAAATTGTCCCTTAGTGCCAAGGGGACTAACAGGGTAAATATTTGGCCTTACAGGGATAGAGCCTGGGGTGGAGTTGTTATCGGTGCAGGCTCGATGGGCTGAATGGCATCAAAGAACAAAGAAAATTATAGCACAGGACCAAGTCCTTCAGCCCTCCAAGCCTGCGCCGACCATGTTCCCCTACCCTTCTGAGGAACATTTCCCTCTATTTCCATCCTATTCATGTGTTTGTCAAGACACCATTTAAAAGTCATTATCGTGTCTGATTCTACCTCCTTCTGCACTGTAAGGATTCTATAATTCCATTAAAAAAAACAGCCCTCTAATTCTTCAATTGTGAAACGGACTGTAGCTGAAAACTAAGCATATCTGTTTTGAGACTCTGATATTTGTCCCAGAAAAGGAATTATTTTGTTTTCCAAGTACAGACATGGTCAGGTTTTAGCATCATTTTGGTGGTTGCTGCCCACTGGTATAACCAAACGCACCTAAGTTAAAATTTCACTTGCTGATTCTTTCAAAGTCATATCCATCACCATTCCATTACATATTTTCTCAGGTTGTTTGTTAAACTTGACTTTTCCTAAAGGATCAGCGTGGGACTGACAGCAGTGACATTTACAACTTTGTTGCTTCCCTCCTATCACACGCTTGGATACAAACAACTTCACACGTTTCAAAAGGTCAGTGGTAAAACTCTATAGATTAGATTTCTGCCACTAATCAGCGCTTGTTCCCAGCAAAGACTCCTCCCAACATCCTCAAAGCTGCTACTTGGTGGCCAGGTTGTGATGTTAAAAAGTATACATGAAGTTTTTTTGTTTGTTTTGAAATATTTTCCCTTAAGGTTTCAACCTCCAAAACCGTAGAGGGTTAGTCCTTGGTGTTTCAGGGTGTACACAACATTCGTGGCAGTAACAGTCTTGCGTTCGGTGTAGGTGACCGAGTCCTGAGTGATGTTCTCCAAGAAAACCTTTCAGGGATAATTTCTCTGATCACTCTGGGTGTCCCTCCATTACCTTTTTGTGTGTTTGTGGCTCATTTATTGTGAAGTGTAACCATTTTAATTTACTCAGCAAAAGTCCAAAAATCTGAAAAACTAAATCTTTACCGTAACTTTCTTTGTTCTTCCACCTTTTTTCAATCGGGAAAAAGATACAAAAGTCTGAGGTCACGTACTAAGCGACTCAAGAACAGCTTCTTCCCTGCTGCTGTCAGACTTTTGAATGGATTTACCTTGCATTAAGTTGATCTTTCTCTGCACCCTAGCTACGACTGTAACACTACATTCTGCACCCTGTCCTTTCCTTCTCTATGAACCTTCATGTCTGCATAGTGCGCAAGAAACAACACTTTTCACTGTATACTAATACATGTGACAATAATAAATCAAATCAAATCAAAATGACTGTTAGTCGTACCAAATTCAGCAAGGACTATTCAGAAAGGAAAATTCAGACAGCCCTTGTTTACCACAACAATGTCTATCTTTTATAAAGTTTTTCTAGCTACAATTATATTAAAGGGGTCTCAAAACCTGTCAGGTGTGCCTAGAATAAGGATGGCAATCAAAGCTACATCAGGAAAGTCACACCATTGCCCCTGCCTCTGAACCATTTTCCCATGAAACCCATCTTGTAAACAACCCCCACCTCCCCACCACCATCTCACCCTCACTCCCCTTTGGCCTGGACCTTCATTAGGTGCAGTACCAGCAGCTGCCATTACTCCTATTGGTGGCGATAATAAGCTGCTGGTGGTGATAATAAGCTGTTGGCCTCCGATTGTCCTACTCTGGGCAGGCAGGACCTCTGCTCCTACAAACCTCAATCATGACGGAGACCTGGCAATGGCCACGTGAGAGCTCCAACGACCCTCAATTCTGTTGGGCTCCCATCCCCATGGAATCTACATGGCTTTCCTGCCATTCTCTAACCAGTAGGTGAGACCCCCATTGGCCTGACAAAATCCAGAACATTGTATCGAGTTATCAGTAAAAGCGTATTTTCACAGACTTCATCAGTAAACACAAAAGGTATTCATTAATAAGAATTGTACAACAGTCTCATGGTTGCAGCCAGCTCCTAAAGTGTCTCTGCCTAGGAGCCTCACTCATTATGGGGTGATTTCACATGTCCTGACTGGTCACCTAGGCAACTCTAACTCTGCTGTGTTTCCCTTGAAGGGTCAATCAACACACAGAGACAGTCTTCAACATAACAGAGCTCCGAATTCTGGTGCACCTCAGAGTTGTAGCAATTGGCAACTGTCAGCTAGGGAAGAATGAACTAAGTAGAGATTAGTCAATTACAAAATCAATGTGCATTTATATACTGCGTTTCGTAAACCCCTCCAAGGTGCGTCACAGAAACATTATCAAATGAACCATGACACCAAATCACAAGAACAAATGGCCAAAAGCTTCATCTTCAAGGAGGAGCGAGAGGGAGAGAGATGAAGAGTCTTAGAAAGGAAATTCCAGAACTTAGGGCCTAGACAGTTGGAAGATTGGCCTTCAAGGATGCAGCAATAGAAATAGTGAATGTGCAGCAGGCCAGGATTGGAGGAATGCAGCGACCTTGAATGATTTAAGAATGAGAGGAGATGATAGAGATAGAGAGGGGCAAGGACATGGAGTGATTTGGAAACAAAGAACACATAAAATGGTGTTAATCATCCAGCTACATCTGAAGCATTTTCTCCCTTCACAGTGTGCAGAGACCTTGCATCACTTGGTGGCACAGTGGTTAGCACAGCTGCCTCACTGAGCCAGGGACCCCGGTTCGATTCCCGGCTTGAGTCACTGTCCGTGTGGAGTCTGCACGTTCTCCCCGTGTCTGTATGGGTTTCCTCCAGGGGCTCGGGTCTCGTACCACAGACTAAAAGATGTGTTGGTTAGGTGAATTGTCCAAACTAGTTTCTCCCTCAGTGTACCTGAACCAGGTGTCAGAGTGTGGCGACGAGGGGATTTTCACAGTGTGATGACTCCAGTCAGGCTAATGGCATTGGCTTACTAGAGTATGAACTACCTGATGAGTTTTGGCACTGGCTTTAACTCAGTGGTTACTTCGCTTATTCGGCCTCTTGACAACCAGTGGTTGCAAGTTTGCCTCCACCTAACACAGGTGCTGTCTGGCTTTTTTTTTTACACAAAAAGAAGTACCTGATGAGTCCTAATTGATGGTTAAATCAGGGAGCCTCATGTTCCCGATTTAAAGCAGGTGTGTCAGACTCCCAGCCTGCATTCAGCAGGGGGCAACTAGAGAGCTGGCTGTGTACAGATGTATGGTGTAAATAAAGTAACTTGGTGATGGGACTTTTGCCTCTGTGGAGTTATTACACAAAGTAACTTCACTGCAGTGTCAATGTGAGCCTACTTTTGACAAATAAATAAGTTTTCAAACTTAGATTTCCCACACAAAGTACCATAGACTTACTGATTAGCACCTCTTGCATGTCAGCATTCAAAATCAGCCTTCCTTTAGCTCTATGTGCCTCTCAATTTCACTGCCCAACACTGAGAAACATGTTGGCTCAAAAGCCCCAGTGAGGTCTCAGATCCCCTTCTCAGTAAAGTAATATCTCTGGGCCTCCATATCCAGTCCCAAGAGTAACAATTTAATCAACATTTACATTCTCATCGTGGCCTAGTTATCCCACCCAACTCCATCTGAGTAACGTCCTTGCTTCTGACTTTCAATGTGCAAAGCAACAGATCCACAACTACATTTTTAATTACACTCCCGGGTGAAATTAATGTCAAATAGGAAAAAAGCCAACCTTTTCAAAAGTGGCCTTTTTTATTACTCACTTCAATATAGTCTTCAGTTTTTATGGGAGGGTGACTCAGAAGAGAGGGAACAACTAACACTGAATAGCTAACACTGAAATAACACACAGACTAAACTCTCAGAGCAGGGGACCAACATATACCTGCACTTGGTCCACACATACCCAGACACTGACTCGCACACAAGCCCAGAAGCTGACCCAAACAGACCCTGTCAGTGACACGCACACAGATCTTGTCACTGACATGCACACAGACCCTGACACTGACACACACACAGACCCTGACACTGACACACACACAGACCCTGACACTGACACAGACCCTGTCACTGACACAGACACACACAAACCCTGACCCTGACAGACACGGAGCCTGTCACTGACACACACACAGACCCTGCCACTAATACACACAAGGACCCTGCCACTAATACACACAGAACTTGACACTGACTCACACACTGATGCGCGCGCACACACACACACAGACACAGACACAGGCACACAGGCACGTCCTTGAAACAGTCAGTCAGAAATTGTAGTTTGCCTTTTTGTTCTCATTAGAGCTTCACCTGATCATGACCAATCATGAAAAGTAAGGGTCATTTTCTCTGCATCCCTATTGATTACAAACAGAATCTGTCTATTTAGTTAATTCAAAAGAATGAGAAGATGGATGAGTCCTTGACCAAACATTCAATTGTTTTTCAAGGACCTGCGGTGGAATTCTGTGCTTGCTTAAAGCCAATTGTTCAACTTCCCCATTGACACCAATAAACCCGAATGAAATGATATTCATAACACCAATGCTTGCTGAGCAAACCCGCAGGAACACACCGCACCCCTCCCCCACAAAATACCCCAATGGCCCCACCATCCCCCCATAAATATACCCCAATGGCCCCCCCACCCCCCTCACCATCCCTACTCCATCTCTGCCCACCGATACAATTTGTTACATTCCTCAGCACATGTACGTTTTTACAGTTGCACACATTGTTTGCATATACTGTCCTTGCTCCAGTTCTCAATGTATTAACTGCCAGAACCTTTAATCTTTTCAGTGAAAACACAGAATCATAGAATCCCTACTGTGCAGAAGGCGGCTATTTGGCCCATCGAGGTGGCACCGTAAGACACAGGAACAGAATTAGGCCACTCAGCCCATCGAATCTGCTCCACCATTCAATCCTGGCTGATATATTTCTCATCCCCATTCCCCTATCACTCCTGATCCCCTTATTGATCAATAATCTATCTCTGTCTTAAAGACACTCAATGGCCTGGCCTCCACAGCTTTCTGCAGCAAAGAGTTCCACAGGTTCACCACTCTCTAGCTGAAGAAATTCCTCCTCATCTCTGTTTTAAAGGATCATCCCTTTAGCCTGAAGGTGTGCCCTCTGGTTTGAGTTTTTCTTACTGGTGGAAACATCCTCACCATGTCCACTCTATCCAGGTCTCACAGAATCTGTAAGTTTCAGTAAGATCCCACCTAATCCTTCTAAACTCCAACGAGTGCAGACACAGAGTCCTCAACCATTCCTCATACGACAAGCTCTTCATTCTAGGGATCTTTTTTTGAACCTCCTCTGGACCCTTCCAAGGCCAGCACATTCTTCCTTAGATGTGAAGCCCAAAACTGCTCACAATACTCCAAATACAGTCTGACCTGAGCCTTTTACAGCCTCAGAAGTACATCCCTGCTCTTGTATTCTAGCCCTCTCGACATGAACACTAACATTGCATTTGCCTTCCCAACTGCGGACTGAACCGGCACATTAACCTTAAAAGAATCTTGGACAATGACTCCCAAGTCTCTTTGTGTTTCTGATTTCCCAAGCATTTTCCCACAACTGACAACAATCCCACCCAAAATCTACCCCTGTACCCCTAAATATTTACCCCGTTAATCTCCCTGACACTAAGGATCAATTTTAGCATGTTCAATCGCCTAACCCGCACATCCTTGGAGTGTGGGAGGAAACCAGAGCACCCGGAGGAAACCCACACAGACATGGGGAGAATGTGCAAACTCCACACAGTCACCCAAGGTCGGAATTGAACCAAAGTCCACGGTGCTGTGGGGCAGCAGTGCTAACCACTGTGCCACCAGTGAAAAGCAGCATTATTCAAGAATTTTCGCTTTCATTAAAAACAATCAAATGCTCCAGCTCCGCACAACAAAATATAATTCAGGAGGCAGGGACAACATTTAGACAAACACTCTTTGCAAAAGTAATTAATTGGTTTGTGATCCCCATGAATCCAATAGTCCACAGAAATGGTACAATTGCCTAATTGACCTTATGGATGTTTATAAAGTCATGAGGGGCATAGATAAGGTGAATAGCCAATACCTTTTCCTCAGGGTAGAGGAATCCAAAACTAGAAGGCATAGGTTTAAGATGAGGGAGGAAGATTTAAGAGAGACTTGAGGGTCAACTTTTTCACACAGAGGGTGGTGTGTATATGGAATGAGCTGCCAGAGGTGGTGATAGAGGTGGGTACAATTACAACACTTAGAAAACATTTGGTCAGGTACATGGATGGGAAAAGTTTAGAGAGATAGGGGCCAAACACAGACAAGTGGGGTTAGTTCAGTTTAGGAAACTTGGTTGGCCTAACTGAAGGGTCTGTCTCTGTGCTGTGTATCTCAATGATTCTATGGTGTATATTTCCAGATATAGGACAGGACTTTACAGTCTTACTTGTCCTGAGACTGTAAGATCCTTCCCGAGATCCACGGACCTTCCCATTATCTGCCCCTCGCCCGCTCCGATTCCAGTGGCTGGGCAGGTGGTAAAATTCCGGCCATAATTTTGTTTTGCCACAAGTAAATCAGAGGCAATAAATCTACCAGCGCAGCACGTACAACTTCCTCATTCAGACGTGAACTCACAGAGATTTACCCAGCTTCTCATTAAAAGGCATCTTCGCCGCTGAAGCTGTGTGCAGTGAGGTGGCACACAAGGTTCAATTGGTATCTGACATTCAGTGAACCTGGAAGCTGGATTCGGATAATCTGCAAGATGAGGCAATGTCATCTTTCCACAAGACTGATGGGCAAAGTCAGCGTGCCGCAATGAGTTTCCTTTCAATCTGTCACACCTTGACTAAGGTCGCACGCTCATCCAATATGACAGCTCTTTCTTAACTTCGCAGGCCAGTGTAGAGTCAACACCTCAATCCCATCTTCCTAGAACGCTGCCACGCTCACAGCGAGCAAGGAATGGAGAATTAGGTCAATTGTGCTGTTGGCCTGCTTTAAACCCATGCTCCCCAATCAGTATGAAATCAATGGATTCACAAGTTACACGTGCACTCCAAATTTCCAGCATTTTGAAGCAGAAGATGCTACATAACGGAGGAGGAAATCTGCATGAGAGAGGATACAGAAAACTTTCTGGCTTTACAAAGGCCATTGTAACAAAAAACTGATGATTGAGAGTGAAAGGTGAGCATGAATGGCTAAATGCCTTTTCCATGAGACCATAAGAGGAGAATTAGGCGACTTGGCCCATCAAGTCTGCTTCGCTATTCAATCATGGCTGGCTGTTTTCTCATCCCCATTCTCCTGCCTTTCCCCCATAACCCTTGATCCCCTTATTAATCAAGAACCTATCTATCTCTGTCTTAAAGACACTCAATGACCTGGCCTCCACAGTCTTCTGCGGCAAAGAGTTCCACAGATTCACCACTCTCTGGCTGAAGAAATTCCTCCTCATCTCGCTTTTAAAAGATCGTTCCTTTAGCCTGAGGTTGTGCCAATCAACTGGTGAAGGAGCCACGCTCCGAAAGCTCGTGATTCCATATAAACCTGCTGGACTTTAACCTGGTGTTGTGAGACTTCCTACTGTGCCCACCCCAGTCCAACACCAGCATCGCCACTTCATGCCTTTTCCAAATGCAGAGCTAGAAACATCTTGTTTCTTCTATACTTTTTCTAATGAGTCACTCACTGACACAGACTCCAGCCTCAATTTTACAGATGCCAGGGTCTTCCTTCCTGCCATCCGAGAGTTCCTCACCAACTCTGAGTGCCCACAGCCGTTTCACGTTCGAGCATTAAGAGGCTGCAGAAGGGAGTTCCATCCCTCGCTTCGGAGAGAATTCTGCCTTCGAGAGCCAATCAGATTGACTGGATTGGCTCACAGCTCTCCCCCTGCACTGGACTGAAGAAGAACTTCCTGAACCCAAGCATTTGGACCAGAAGGCAAGATAAGTTCAAGGGTAGTGAAGGAGAACATCGGGGTATGAGGGGGAAGGATAGGGTGGGGTGGAGAGTCCACTAGTCACTGCAAGTGGGCTTCTGATGGCGACGTCAGTGACATGATTCTCGGTCCCAGTGAAAAAAAAAGCCATCTAGCCCCCACTCTTCATATCAAAGAATCCTACAATGCAGGTGGCCATTTGGCCCACTGAGTCCGCATCAACTTTCCCCCTTCACCCTCCAAACATTTCCCATGTTTCGCATCCATGTCACCCCACTTCCCATCAACCTCACATCCCCTAACGCCTCTATGCCAGGCTTTGCCATTTCACTCACCCCTTCGGGCCCCTTATGTGCCCTGTGGCACTTCCATACCCATCGGTTCCAGGAAGTATAGAGAGGATCAAGATACAATATAATGTATTGTGTTATCTGTGGAAAAAACACTTTGAAAACATGATACATTGATAAATTTCTGCTATGAGAATAAAGTCTGGACTGCAAGCTAATACAAATGCCATCCAGGCCCTTCGAAGTTTCAAAAACTACAAATTACAGATCCTTGGAACCACCTACGTCAATAAACATTGTGAAATTGATTGTAGAGATCAAAGAGTTTGAGTTAATGAAACATGTTTCCTCTGAGGAGTAGACGTTCTCTTAGTTTAATAGCTTGGCATTGGGGGCACGAGGGGATGTTTTGAGCTTACCTTCATGGGCAGCATGGTAGCACAGTGATGAGCACTGCTGTCTCATAGCTCCAGGGACCTGGGTTCGATTCCAGCCTTGGGTGACTGTCTATGTCGAGGTTAGGTGAATTGGGTGTCTGCATGGGTTTTCTCCAGGTGCTTTGGTTTCCTCCCATTGTCCAAAGATGTGGAGGTCAAGTGGATTGGCCATGGTAAATTGCCCCTTAGTGTCTCAAGATATCTAAGTTAGATGAATTAGCCAGGGTAAATGTGTGGGTTACAGGAATAGGGCAGGGGAGAGGGCCTGAGTAAGATCTCTATCGGAGAGTCGGTGGAGACTCAGTCGAATGGCCGCTTCTGCACTGTAGGGATTCGATGAAAAAGTCCGCTAGTGCACACTGGAGTTCACAACTTCTCTAAGGGGCTGTGAACCACAGCTCTTTAAAAGCCTGGCCTGACTCCATGAAAATTAAGTAGGAGTAGGAAAAGCCTACTCCTACAATGGTGCTGGCCAGGTCAAGAGTGCTGGATGCAGGCTTCTGACAGGCAACCACCCACACCCTTCAAAATCACTCACAAAAATCACACAGTCCAGGAATGGGGTCAGGAATCTTGGAGTTGGGACCTGCCCTTTTTAAAGGGCTCCCGAGTCAACACAGGCCTTAAACCGACCAAAATGCTTCATATTGTTGGCATGTTTAGAATATCACAATCGTCCATCAGCGTGGGAATCAGATACCTGTTGGACAAAATTTCTTCAACTGCCTCTGCGCTTTACAGCCAAGTCAGGTTTCAGTCTGGTTAGCTTATTGTTAATCCTGTGAACATTCATACTTATTCATGAGCCTTACATGGAATGATAATAAATGCTTTCTGCAAATCATTTTATTTGAGCTGTACTGACCACAAAGATGTGCATCAAACAAGAAAAGGCATTTTCCTTTGAAGACTTCCATTTTGGAGCAGGTCTCTAAATAGCTGGAGGAAGAAAGCAATTTTCCAGAGAAACATGTTGCAGAGATAATTCACAGCTGCGTACGATATTGTATATTGAGTCAGACTTACTGAAACAGAATCCTTGATTCTTGATGCAAGTGTCTCGTTACTGTTTCCTTGACTAGTTTAATCACAAGTTAAACAATGAGACCCCCTTAACTGGGACCTCCATATTGGCAGAATCTGGACACAAGTTCAAGTCCAGTAAGACATCACCGTCTCATCTCAGGATTTGGAAATGTATGAAACAAATATAAATAGGATGTAATGCTGAAGAATGTCCCAACATAGAATTCTTTGCATCACAAGGTTTAAATGCAAGAAAATAAACTATCAGCATGTATGGATGAACGTGCTGTGTTTCAAGTCACTCACCAATTGTAACATGTAATAATTTCTAGCAAAGGCAAGCAGTTCCAGTGCGAAGTCTCTTACCATGGCGAGGGGTACGATCTTTGTTATATCTCTCTGACTGACGTGCAGCTCCGACACAGCTTTCTCCTGGTCGACCTGCGAGGTCCTCCCAGGATATTCCACCTGCCACATGATTCGACGAGTCACCGACAGACTGCTGAAGTTATCCATCTCAAAGTCCATTTGCAGGATCTCGTAAGTAGCACCGTCAACTCTGTAAAGGAAATCAAACTGTTAACGCATTCTCCGCAGCCACTTTCTGATGAAATGCCCTTGCGTTAACAATTACTAATTGGCTTAGTACCTCAAAGAATTAACTCCCTTTAGTGTTTCCAGGGACATTAGTAAAAGCAAAGAAACGTCACTTTGTCTTTTTAAGATTTATTTTATTCAACTGCGTGGCAATGTATTCAATTAGTGTTTTTCTCTCCCCCTTTTACTATGATGCACACCCAGGAAGCCACAAATACACACATCTGTGTCAAAGATACAATTCTTCACGCTGGAACAAAGCAATTTATTTTTATAGCAAAGGAGCAACACTGCTAACTATATCAAATAAACAATTTACTCTCCCTGTCCCATTAGCCTAATGTAAGAAAATCTATGGTATATTTGAAGAACAAGGGAGTTTTCCCAAGTGCCCTGGTGATATTTACCTCTCAACCAACAGATAATCCAAAACTTTGCTTGGCACAAATTGCCTGTTGTCTTGTCTGCATTGTAACAATCACTGCTTATAGAGGTCTATGAAATAATGAGAGCCATAGATAAGTCAACATCTTTTCCCAAAGGTAGGGGAGTCTAAAACTAGAGGGCATAGGTTTAAGGTGAGAGGGGAGAGATACAAAAGGTTGGGGCGATTTTTTCACTCAGCAGCTGGTGAGTGTCTGGAACAAGCTGCCAGAGGCAGTAATAGAGGCAGGTATAATTTTGTCTTTTACAAAACATTTAGACAGTTATATACGTAAGACAGGTATGGAGGGATATGGGCCAAATGCGGACAATTGGGACTAGTTTCGTGGTAAAAACTGGGCAGCATGGACAAGTTGGGCTCAAGGGCCTGTTTCCATGCTGTAAACCTTTATGACTCTACTTCAGAAGTGCTTTATTAGCTGCTTTAAGGTGTTCTGAGGTAGCAAAAGGCACTATATAAACGCCAGTCTGTAAATGAACAACCTGTATGCTCAAGAACAAAAACACATTCTTTTCTTTTGAATTAAATAGGCAATTCAAACATTACTACAGAAAAGTGAACTTCTTCTGTCCAGGAGGCTCACTGATAATGTCTTTAGTCTTCACTGAAACATAATGGGGCAGATTTTAATCTCTGTCTCTTGGGCCTTCTGTATTGTCTGGGCAGAGTGCAGAACGAACAGCGAGTGAGGAGGATTACTGCTTACAAAACCCACTTCCATTAAATAGGAAGAAAATAAGGCAGGTTTACTTACAGATCTGCGCTGATCCTTTTAAATTATTTTTTAAATGAAAAAAACTTTGCGATTAATGATCTGCAGGGCTTCACCATTTTGATAAATGCTGTGATTTCTCAGTAAGTCATTTTTCATGACAAAAATATTTTCCATTAAAAGAATTGTGGCTTCAAAATATTATTACAGACCTCAATTCAGCCACCACTCCCGGATTGTGGTCATCAAATCATTTGGGACAGGATGCTCAAATCGCCTTTTCTGTGCTGTTGTTTTCTAGTCAACTCTGAGTAAAGTTTCTAAAGTTTATTTATTAATGTCACAAGTAGGTTCTCATTAACAGTGTAATGAAGTTGCTGTAAAAATTCCCTAGTTGCCACATTTCGGCGCCTGTTTGGGTACACTGACGGAGAATTTAGCACATAACTGGCACGTCTTTATGACTGTGGGAGGAAACCAGAGAAAACCCATGCAGACATGGGGAGAACATGCAAACTCCACACAGACAGTGACTCAAGCCAGGAATCAAACCCGGATCCCAGGCACTGTGAGGCAGTGGTTCTAACCACTGTGCCACCACGCCGCCCAAAGAGTATGACTGCTCACAGGGGTTTCTCCCTGTAAAACTCCTAGCTGTATAAAAAAGGTACAGTAATAAAGCACATGGCTGCACTGGTCTCTCGTTGTAACCATCTTAGCTGCTTCTTCAATGTCCTGATTCATCAGGTGTGGCCAACAGTGAAGATATGATACCACTTGGCCACAACAGGATGGGGCAAAGCTCGCAGAATGGACAGACACATTGCAGGTGGAATTAAAGACAGAGAACTGTGAGGTGAAGCATGTTGGCAGAAGGAATAGGAAGAAGCAATCGAGATTAAATGGCAGAGTGCTAAAAAAATGTGCAGGAACCAAAGGAACCTGAGGGTTAATGTATATCGATCTTTAAAGGCGGCAGGAGATATTTAGCGTCATTAGCAAAGCACGTGGGATCGTGGGCTTCACAATAATAGAGATTTCATTTGTAGAGATATTAAATACAAAATTATGCTGAACCTCTATACAGATAGGTCACAACTAGAGCAGCGCAGCCACATTTTAGGAAGGGTGTGAGAGTCCAGTGCAGAATGGTTCCAGAGATGAGGGATTTTAGCCACAAGATTAAGAACATAAGAACATAAGAAATAGGAGCAGGAGTAGGCCATCTAGCCCTTCGAGCCTGCCCCGCCATTCAATAAGATCATGGCTGATCTGTCGCTGCTCAGTTCCACTTTCCCGCCCTCTCCCCATAACCCTTAATCCCCTCTCTTATCAAAAACCCATCAACCCGCGTCTTAAAAATATTTAGCGAGGCAGCCTCCACCACTTCAACGGGCAGAGAATTCCAGAGATTCACCACCCTTTGAGTGAAGAAGTTCCTCCTCAACTCCGTTCTAAACCGCCCCCCTTTTATCTTGAGGCTGTGCCCCCTAGTCCTACTGTCTTTCTTGAGCGGGAAGAGTCTTTCCACCTCTATCCTATCCATCCCATTCATCATCTTATACGTCTCAATGAGATCTCCCCTCATTCTTCTAAACTCTAACAAGTACAAGCCCAGTTTATTCAGCCTCTCCTCATAGCTCAACCCCCTCAACTCCGGTATCAGCCTAGTAAACCTCCTCTGCACTCCCTCCAAAGCCAAAATATCTTTGCGCAGGTGCGGCGCCCAAAACTGCACACAGTACTCCAGCTGCGGCCTCACCAATGCCCTATACAGCTGCAGCAAGACCTCCCTACTTTTATATTCAATCCCCCTCGCTATGAAGGCCAGCATCCCATTCGCCTTCCTGACCACCTGCTGCACCTGCAAGCTGGGTTTTTGCGACTCATGCACAAGGACCCCGAGGTCCCTCTGCACCGTCGCCTGCTGCAGTTTTTCGCCACGTAAGTAATAGTCCTTCCTACCATTCTTCCTACCAAAGTGGACCACCTCACACTTGCCAACATTAAATTCCATTTGCCATTTCCTGGCCCATTCGCCCAGCCTATCTAGATCCTTCTGCAGACTCTCCACACCCTCCGCACAATTTGCCGTTCCCCCAATCTTGGTGTCATCAGCAAATTTCGACACCCTACACTCGGTTCCCTCCTCCAGATCTTGGATTAGGCTGGGATTATTCTCCTTAGAGCAAAGAAGGTTACAGGAGGTCTGATAAGTGTGTACAAGATTATGACACGAATAGATAAGGTAGGCAAAGAAAATGGTTACCATTTGCTGATGGTACAAGGTCTAGGAAATGCAGATTTAAACAGCAAATCTGGAAGGAAGGTGTTCAGATTTATTGACAAGTATTATTAATGCTCAGTCAGGTACTTCCCAATACAGAGTTTATACCCTGGGTGCCAGTACCTCAGTAAAAAGTCTGACAACACCAGGTTTTAGTCCAACCTATTTATTTGATAATATACTCACAAGCTTTCGGGGTTAGTCCCTTCATCAGGTGAATGGAGAGTTCTGGCCTCAGACAGAGCATATAAAGCACAGACAGTTTAGAGATTACTGATTAGAATGCGAATCCTTACACCTAACCTGCTGTTCAAGACCTGAAGTGGCTGATAATGTGAGTGGAAGGAGCACTGATCACAGGTTAAAGAGATGTGTATTGTCTCCAGACAGTACAGTAAGTGAGGTTTTGCAAACCCAGGCAAGTCACGGGGGTTACAGATAGTGCGACATGAACCCAAGATCCCTGTTGAGACCGTCCTCATGTGTGCGGAACTTGGCTATCAGTCTCTGTTCAGCGACTCTGCGCTGTCGTGTGTCGTGAAGGCCGCCTTGGAGAATGCTTACCCGAAGGTCGGAGGCTGAATGCCCGTGACCACTGAAGTGTTCGCCAACAGGAAGGGAACAGTCTTGCCTGGTGACTGTCGAGCGATGTTCGTTCATCCGTTGTCGTAGCGTCTGCATGGTCTCCCCAATGTATCATGCTTCGGGACATCCTTTCTTGCAACGTATCAGGTAGACAATGTTGGCCGAGTTGCAAGAGTATTTACCATGTACCTGGTGGATGGTATTCTCACGTGTGATGATGGCATCCATGTCGATGATCCGGCATGTCTTGCAGAGGTTGCTGTGGCAGGGTTGTGTGGTATTGTGGTCACTGTTCTCCTGAAGGCTGGGTAGTTTGCTGCGAACAATGGTCTGTTTGAGGTTGTGTGGTTGTCTGAAAGCAAGAAGTGGGGGTGTGGGGATAGCCCTGGCGAGATGTTCGTCTTCATCAATGATATGTTGAAGACTCCGGAGAAGATGTCGTAGCTTCTCCGCTCCGGGGAAGTACTGGACGACGAAGGGTACTCTGTCCACTGTGTCCTGTGTTTGCCTTCTGAGGAGATCGGTGCGGTTTTTCGCTGTGGCGCATCGGAACTGCCGATCTATGAGTCGAGCACCATATCCTGTTCTTATGAGGGCATCTTTCAGGGTCTGGAGGTGTCTGTCACGATCCTCCTCATCTGAGCAAATCCTGTGTATACAGAGGGCTTGTCCATAGGGAATGGCTTCTTTAACATGTTTAGGGTGGAAACTGGAGAAGTGGAGCATTGTGAGATTGTCTGTGGGCTTGCGGTACAGTGAGGTGTAACCGCACCGATCTCCTCAGAAAGCAAACACAGGACACAGTGGACAGAGTACCCTTCGTCGTCCAGTACTTCCCCGGAGCGGAGAAGCTACGACATCTTCTCCGGAGTCTTCAACATATCATAGATGAAGACGAACATCTCGCCAGGGCCATCCCCACACCCCCACTTCTTGCCTTCAGACAACCACACAACCTCAAACAGACCATTGTTCGCAGCAAACTACCCAGCCTTCAGGAGAACAGTGACCACACTACCACACAACCCTGCCACAGCAACCTCTGCAAGACATGCCGGATCATCGACATGGATACCATCATCACACGTGAGAATACCATCCACCAGGTACATGGTAAATACTCTTGCAACTCGGCCAACATTGTCTACCTGATACGTTGCAAGAAAGGATGCCCCGAAGCATGGTACATTGGGGAGACCATGCAGACGCTACGACAACGGATGAACGAACATCGCTCGACAGTCACCAGGCAAGACTGTTCCCTTCCTGTTGGCGAACACTTCAGTGGTCACAGGCATTCAGCCTCTGACCTTCGGGTAAGCATTCTCCAAGGCGGCCTTCACGACACACGACAGCGCAGAGTCGCTGAACAGAGACTGATAGCCAAGTTCCGCACACATGAGGACGGTCTCAACAGGGATCTTGGGTTCATGTCGCACTATCTGTAACCCCCGTGACTTGCCTGGGTTTGCAAAACCTCACTTACTGTACTGTCTGGAGACAATACACATCTCTTTAACCTGTGATCAGTGCTCCTTCCACTCACATTATCAGCCACTTCAGGTCTTGAACAGCAGGTTAGGTGTAAGGATTCGCATTCTAATCAGTAATCTCTAAACTGTCTGTGCTTTATATGCTCTGTCTGAGGCCAGAACTCTCCATTCACCTGACGAAGGGACTAACCCCGAAAGCTTGTGAGTATATTATCAAATAAATAGGTTGGACTAAAACCTGGTGTTGTCAGACTTTTTACTGTGTTTACGCCAGTCCAACGCCGGCATACCCACATCATGCCAGTACCTCTGCAGGGCTCCCGGATTGGAAACCTTTAACTGTCTCAATCAGGGAGCTCACATTCTAACAGGTCCATCTCGTACATCTCGTTAACAGAAGGCTTCATTAATAACAATTTTCAAACGTAAGGAACCATTCAAAGCCAATTTGGGATTGGAGAAGAAATCACCTCTCATAATTGCAGTCATTTGCTTTTCAAATCAGGATTTAATATTGGAGTTAACTTTGCATTCTCTACTAATTAACGGGACATCCTCAAACATGGCCTCAAAATTTGATCAGAAAATGTAAGAATTTATACCTTTGTCGCTTTAAATAAGATTCTAAGCAGAACTCCGCAAAGGATTGCTGAAAGGAAAATAATCTTATTTACACCTTTGTTAGTATTTCTTAGAACTATGAAAACACATTGCACAAAAATAAGCTCCGCAGATAAAGATGTCTGGATTGGATTGAATAGCTACACTAAATTGCCCCTTAGTGTTAGGGGGATTAGCAGGGTAAATACGTGAGGTTACAGGGATAGGGCTTGGGTGGGATTGTTGTCGGTGTAGACTCGATGGGCTGAATGGCCTCCTTCTACATTGTAGGGATTCGATGATCTATGAATATTCAGATAATCCTGAAATATTCCAATAACATATGTTGAGACAGTGTGAAGCAGATATCTCAAATTATATCAGAGGATGATTGTTCTGGTCACCATGCCATGGTGCCATGACAGTAGAAGTGTATTAATAAACAAAATGGGCCTACGTTTACATGATGATTTCATCAGTCTCTCACCACTACTCTAAGTAGGACCCACCTGAACAAGGCAGTTGCCTAGTTGTGTAAGGCTCCCACTGACTGTAGGAATCTCCCGTCAATAATTAGAATTTCTGCCCATCCCACAAAAGGCAATGCAGTGGTGATAGGGATCTCTGAAAGGCAGTTCCCAATTCCCCCAGATCCATCCAAAATGGCCTGGAAAGCAGTTGCATGTTGGTATAGTAATCCAGAGATCCAGGTTAATACTTTGGGTTCCCGGGCTTGAATCCCACCACAGCAGATGGTGAAATTTGAATTCAATAACAAATCTGGAATTAAAAATCTAATGGTGACCGTGAAACCATTGTTGATTGACATAAAAACTCATTTGGTTCACTAATCTCTTTTAGGGAAGGAAATCTGTCATCTTTACTTGGTCTGGCCTCCAGGTTACTCCAGACCCACAGTACTGTGGTTGACTCTTAATTGCCCTCTGAAATGGCCAAGCAAGCCACTCAGCTCAAGGGGCAATAAGGATGGGCAACAAAGCCAGGCCCAGGCACTGATGCCTACTTCCCATGAAAGAATCATAGAATCAATGGCATGGAGACAGGTCGTTCGGCCCAAACTGGCATGCTGACCAAGGTGCCTATCTAAGCTAATCCCATTTGCTTGCATTTTGCCCATATCCCTCGAAACCTTTCCTATCCATGTATCTGTCCAAATGCTTTTTAAATGTTGTCAATGTCCCTGCCTCAATCACTTCCTCTGGAAGCTCATTCCAATATGTTCCACCCTCTGTGTAAAAACGTTCCCATTAATTCTTTCCCCTCTTAGAAAGAATAAAGAAAAAAGTACACCAAGGAAGATGAGCTTTAATGGCATCCAGATATGGGTAATGGGATTAAATGAAGGATGCAAATAATAGGAGCAACCTCGCTCTTGCTCTCTTCCCCAGTGCCTGCCCCCAACCCTGCTACGTCCTAAAAAAAAGAGGAAACATTCTTTTATACTGGTGCCCTTGTTGTCTACAGTGTTGTCTGGATTAGGGTTGGGGCAGGGGATGTTCAGGCAAGTGCCAAATTTCCTGACTATAAAGGGCCAACTAACATCGCTGATATGATCATAATGACGTGGGCAAATGCCAGCCTGTACATGTCAGGTGCAAACTCCAGCGGGGTCACAGCTGGAAGGCAGCAAGTAGGCATAGTCCTGATATGCCCACTGGCCTCACAGACTGCATATTTACAAGATCCAGGTTCATGATGTTGCTGCATTAAACTAACATCAAAACATCCCCCAAGAATGCCGTGCAGATATTCAGGGAATGGATTGACTCGGACGTTTCAGTGATGCATTGGGAGGAATTTTGCTGTCCCGCCCACCATGGGAATCGTAGTCGCAAGGGGCCACGCAAAAATCCGTTGACCTCAGATGGGAGTTTCCGGTCTTGGGACGAGCGTGGCTGGAAAATTCTGCCTGAGGTCAACGAACCTACATCAAATTAGAACATCCTGAATAAAATAATTTCAAGATCACTAAATCACATGGTAGAGTGAACATTTCCTCCATATCTACGTAACCCAACAATTGCAAAAAATTCTTCAAAAGCAAACGTTAAGATGAACCTGTTGTCGAACACTTTGATATTCTAATTTTCTAATGGGTATTTTCTATTCCCCATGCAAAACACTTGGATCTGTTATTCTTAGAGTTGGTCTCAGAAGGTAGCAAAGCAACATGCACTTAATAGCTTGATAAAGCTTTCAATACACTATAATCGTCAAATCAGATGTGACAAGCAATCAAAGACACTGCTGTGACTAACTGCCTCTCTGCATGCTCAGGTTAGTATCAGTCTTTTGAATCCCTGTCTTTCTTATCCACTGAATTATTTAGGATTGTGCCAAGAATCAAACTACAATATAGACCAAATACATAATGACGTGAGGATCATAGTAAAGAAACGCATGATTAAGCCCTCCTGTATGGACATGACAAGCTGCTATTAGAACCATTCATAAGAGCCTCTGGTGTACCTACCCTAACTCTCTTTCCCATTCTTCACAGAATAACAAAGAACTCTCAACTGGTTCAGAGTATCAGGCTGACATTGTTCACAGGTCCAAAAGGAAAAGTCATCAGATTGGATGGACATGATTGTATCTTCATAACCTGGTGTCCTTTCCCACTCAAAGTCAGTTTCCCACCATATTTCCATGCCAACGCCAAGACTGTCTATTTCCACCCCCACAATATTGTCCGACTTCATCCCTGCCTCAGATCATGTGAAACCCTCATCCGTGCTTCAATTATATCAGAGCTTGATTATTTCAATCTATACCTGGCTGTGCTCCCATCTTCCAATCTGCATAAACTGGAGATGATCCGAAACTCTCACAGCAAGTCATTTTCACCCATCAACTCTTTACTCACTAACCTTCATTGGCTCCTGGTCCAATATTACATCAATTTTAAAATTCCTATTCTCGTGTTCAAGGATAGCCTCATCCGTCCCCATCACTGTAACCAGTGGTGGGGACTAGAGGGCACAGCCTCAAGATAAAAGGGGGGGGCAGTTTAGAACGGAGTTGAGGAGGAACTTCTTCACTCAAAGGGTGGTGAATCTCTGGAATTCTCTGCCCGTTGAGGTGGTGGAGGCTGCCTCGCTAAATATTTTTAAGACGCAGGTTGATAGGTTTTTGATAGGCAAGGGGATTAAGGGTTATGGGGAGAGGGCGGGAATGTGGAAGTGAGACACGACAGATCAGCCATGATCTTATTGAATGGTGGGGCAGGCTCGAGGGGCTAGATGGCCTACTCCTGCTCCTATTTCTTTTGTTCTTATGTAACCACTTCCAGTTTAAATTTAAAATTTACAACTTGTAAAATTACACTTAGCACATCAGCTGTACAAGGTTCAAGTATCATTTCAAACATTATACAAGTTCAAAGGTATCCCAATACTTTTTTTGTACAGTGTATTTACAAGCACTCGTCACAGTGGATGACTTACTCCACTGTTTCCATTCCCTCTGAGATCTCTGTGCTCCCCCATTACAAGCCTCTTGTGCATCTATTTCAACTGCTTCTATTGTGGTGGTCATAATTTTAGCTAAGTCCTAAACTCTGGGATTCCCTCCCTCGCCATCTCTGCTCCAGTCTCCTTCAAGGCATTCCTTAAAGCCTCTTTGACCAAGGTTTCAGTCATCATCCTTAACATCTTACGTGGTTCATCATCAAATGTTGTCTAACAGCGCTGGTGTGGATAGTTATAAGACATTTTACTCCAATAAGTTGACTACAAAAGCACTCTTTAAGCTTTTGTTATGGTTATTATACTGTATATTTTTTCTCCCTATTATTAATGTTGAGCTGTCATTCTATAGTTTAGCATTAACACAGAGTTGATGACCACAATGCAAACCATCACCGCACGAGACAGAAGGTTGCTGCACTGTTGTATATGATAATCTCGCAGTGATATGCGCATCCATTATGCTTCACTCTGGAGCATGATATAAATCACACTGTTGCACAATACATGTTACTTTAATCCTGATATTTGAAACTCATCCTATTTGTAGATATCCAAATTCCCACTGTTCGAAATAAGGGATGTGCCTCCAGAATTAAGATGATTTTATTCTTGGATCTAACTGACAGCAGAGGGGAACCATTATACCTGGACATGGATAAATCTTAGTAAAAGTAATAGAATTATCACTATCTCCCGTTAACCGGTCTGCACACGCACAGAGTGTCAACGGCGACATTCGCTGCACTCAGTTTGCCAGTACACTTCTGTGCCTGCATGAAAAGCTTGGATTTCTGTATGGGTACACTGGATGGGATTTTCCAGCCCCTCCTGTCCAAAGAACTTCCAGTCCCACTGTCGATTAGCACCCCGCCTCCCCCCCACCCCTACCATTAGTGGCAAGTTCCCCAGCGGTGTGGCCGCTGAACAACATTAATGGCCAATGGCATCAGCAGGTCTGGAAGATCTCATTGACAGCCAACGGTGAACTGCTTCCATCACCAGAAACCTTCCCCCCACCTGCCCCCCAGGTTGGGGGAAAAATATCCTTGCCATGTCTGCAATGAAACCAAAAGAAGAAAATCTCAGCAAGTCTGGCAGCATCTGTAAGGAAAGAAAAGAACTGATGAGGCTTTGACAAAGGATCATCTTTTCTCTCCTTACAGATGCTGTCAGACTCGCTGAGATTTTTCAGCATTTTCTCTTTTGGTTTCAGATTCCAGCATCCACAGTAATTTGCTTTTATCTACCGTCTTCAATGAACCTGTTTGGACATTTAGGCTTAACGTGAAGGACAATAGAGCTGTCAATAATTAATCAGGGTTGAAGGCAGGTATCCTTCCAAATACTGATGCTGAGCCAGCCAAACCTAATAACAATAGAGTACTCTGGTAAAGTGTGCACATCTCTGGCTCACGTGTCAGATTGTTGAGTCTGCTGGCGAGGATCGGCTAAATCCCAATCTCCCATGGTACAACTCATCCTCAAGGGGGCCCGGCTTACACACAAGTTGCATGAGATCACAAGATTCCAAATCAAAACATAATGACACATAAGAGAACTTTGGAGATTTTTTTCAACTGATCAAGAGCCATGAAAATACTTTGTGCGATTTCAAGACCAGACTTAAAGCCCGCTTTTAGATTTTGCGCTTCAATTACACTTCTGTGCAATTATGTGCCCAGTCTAAAAAGAAAATGGTAAAAAACAGAAGCAGCCTGGTTTTCTTTTCTGATTACTTTACTGGTCTGCTGCCAACTCAAACGTGGACATCTGCAAATACTAGGAATCTGAAATAAAGCCAAAATATTGAAAACACAAAGCAAGTCTGTTGGTATCTGAAGACAGAAGACTAAGGACGGAAATTTCCGGCCGAACTTGTCCCAAAACCAAAAAATCCCACCCGTTGTCAACAGGCCTTTGTAATGATCTGTCCCCACCTGCCCCTCAACTGCTATGATCCCCGTGGTGGGTGGGACAGGAAGGCGTCACTTGCACTCACCCATCTTGCACACGCTATCACTCACTCAATGTTTAGATACAGATGAAGAAAAGATTACAATTCCAACCTATAATTGTCTCAGTCGCTCTTTCGTGGAAGGCCTGCACTTTCTTAGATAAACCGGTGCTTTGAGTTGAAGTAAAGGGCTTGCAAATAAAGGTCTCTCAGAAAGCTGTGAGGCTTCAGCTGAATTTCCAGAAGGTTGGTTCTCAGGTAAATTTAAAGTTGGAACAAAATGAGGAGAGTTCTTCGCGCACTTTCAAGGTATTGTTGTTTATTACATTGCCTGTAGCTGGTTCAATGCCTTCCTGAAAGTCTGTTTCTACAGAGCGGACTCTTGCAGTTTTAAAAACAAGCAACAAACATCACTGTCTCACCCTTGAGACTTTTGTTACCAAGTCTAAAGTCCTTTTCCAAGTAAGATGGATGGTTAACATCCTGCGTTGTCAATTAATACTTTGCAATTTACTGGGTTCTGAAGTTGGACTGTCATAACTCAATGGAAGGTTGAAAGCCACACCTTTCAGGGGTCTTTGCACTTGTCAGAAAATAGTACTCATTTCAGGACGTGCAAAGGGGGCTCTTGCTGGGAGAGAAAGTTAAGAGTTAGTGTTAGGAGGCTCGTAATTGCGTCGGACATTGCCAGTCGACAGTAATTGTTGTAGGTTGAGGATTGCTATAAGAATTCCAAAGGGACTAATGTAATTGTCACAGATTGAAGATTGCCACAAGATTCCAGAACAATATTAGAATCCAGTATTAAAGTGATTGCCTGAAGCAGAAGTGAACAATCTTTGTCAGGAAGCTGCTTTCAACTTTACAGAAAAGCAAGTGGAATGTGAGAGAGACAGCGAGGAGATAGACAGAGAGCAGATAGAAAAGGAGAGAGGAAATAGAAGGGGAGAGAAAGAGGGAAGGGAGAGGAGAGGGGGCATAGAGAAGGAATGACAGAAATGAAAGAGAGAGCAAGAGCGAGAGATGGTGAAAGTGAGAGAAACAGAGAGAAGTACTCAGCAAGCAGCTATGAAACATGCAGTTATAATAGGCTGGGAAATTAAAGTTGAAATCTTAAAGCTACAAAGGAGTTTATATGTATGCTAGAGTTAAGCTGACTAAGTTAAAACTTCAACGAACATCATGATTCAAGAGATTAGGTTCAAGGAGCCAAGAAGACCAAAAGTCTCGAGATTCATGGGAAAGACAATGTCTGCTTCGATTACTGGAATGTTAAGTATTAATCTTTGTCGTCCAATAAACCTTGTTAGTTTGCACTCTAGATAAAGTGATTGTCCTTTTTGTCAACTAGTCTATTAACCAATAAGATGTTTCTGACTCTAGCATTTGATATAGATTGTGTGGGATTTGGACTCTAAGGGAGACACTACACCAGAGGTTAAGGGTATTGAGCCAATATGCTGGGGAATGGATGACAGTTGTGTTTAACAATGCAGAGCACACTGCAGGAAGTACACAGAGTTATCGTGAGAGGAGACCAGCATCCTTGTCCAGATACTAGCTTGTCTGCTGTGCAGTTGCAGCATTTTCTGTTTTAATTAGATTATTTTGATATTTAACATAGCATCAACACTAATTTCACTTCTATTTATTTGTCCTCTCTTTGTGAACTGAGCTGAATTATTGTCACAAACAGCTCGCTGATCATCCTAATTGTTAGAGTTGTATATATTACTATGCTCCACTGCAGGTGCTGTGCTTGTTGACTGCATTTAAAATCTATTACATATTTAATAGGCATTATTCATGGCTGGCAGCCCACTAGTTCAGTGCCTGAACCTGGTTTCTTAAATCAAGGGAAGCTGAAGTATTAAATTCATTCATCAACAAATAGAATTGAATAAATCAACACACAGTTGCTCATTGCCTATTTCACTTGACTCAAAAAGCTGCATTAAAACAGGAGATATTTCTACTCATCATTTTGCTATTCCCAGTTAATTATGCAAATACTCTCACACACCTACTCTCACATACGCAGCATGGTGGCACAGTGGTTAGCATTGCTGCCTCGAGCACCAGGAACCAGTTCGATTCCGAGCTTGAGCCAGTGTCTGTGTGGAGTTGGCACGTTCTCCCTGTGTCTGCGTGGGTTTCCTCCCACAGTCTGAAAGACGTGCTGGTTAGGTGCATTAACCATGCTAAATTCTCCCTCAGTGTACCCAAACAGGCACCAGAGTGTGGTGACTAGGGGATTTTCACAGTAAGTTCATTGCAGCATTAATGTAAGCCTACTTCTGACAACAAACATAAATAAATAAAAATAAGCCTTCAAAAGAAATACTGAAAGAAACATAATCGAGTGCATTCAAGGTTTCAGGTACACTTCGAGCAGCATCTGATCCAACCCAAATGGTAACATGACTTCTCATAGCACAATAATCTCCCAATGTTAAAAAAATTCCAATAGATTGGTATTACAAAATGTCAGTTTTCCTGTATCTTCAAATCCACTACTGGTTTTTTTTTCTCTAAATTCATCTTCTGCTATTGCGCCACACTATCATTATAGAGTGACGATGAATAGTCGTGCTAAATTATTCAATATTCTTTTTGAATTCTTTTCCACGCATCTAAGTTTTTCATAGTATTCATTTTTCTCCAAAAGGGGACAGCACTGAGGGAGGCCATTCGGTCCTTCTGCCCCCTGCAAAAGCAATTAAGCCAGCCCTTACACAATGGCCGTGCTTTTCAGATGCTTACACAATTCTCTTTGAAAACCACAATAGAATCTGTTCCCACTAGCCTCTCATGTCCCATATCCTAACCATCTGCAGTGTTCAAAGCATTTCCATAGAATCCTTACAGTGCAGAAGGTGGCCATTCAGCCCAATAACAATCCCACCCAGGCCCTATCCCTGCAACCCCAGATATTTACCCTGTTAATTCCTCTGATACATGTCGCCTTTGGCTCTTTTGCCAACCACCCCAAATCGTTATGCTCAGGTTCCCGATCCTTTGGCAGGAAATTTGCAGTTTGAAAGTAGGTTCATCAACTGTCAGGTTTTTGACTGAGATAGTGTGGAAATTTCTGAAGTGAAAACACAACGCTGAAGGGTTAAATTCTCCTGGAATCCCAGCCCAAGTTTCATCATTAAGTTTCATTACTTCTGATACGTGTGTGTGCATGTGTCGCAGCACATTTTATTGTTTTATCCTTCAGTTTAGTGGCGAATAAACTTGCCCTTTCTTTGGCTCATATTCATATTTACAATGGACCTTGCATGGATGCATCACAATGAAAATAAATGCACATTATAAGTATGAGGCAAAACACTTACCTTTGAGGTGGTCCTGACCGTGACCACTGAAGCCACAGCAATGGCCCATTGCCTCTTACGCTGCTACATAAGGTTCTGTAGTAAATCCAAAGTACAGAAACGAGAATCTGACAAGGGGAAGTACTTGACCCCATCAGACTGGGGCTGCTGAACCGAATTCCAATCGAGGGTACATTCTTTCTGGTTTGTTAAAAACAGGGCTGGCCATTGTTGAGTTAAAGCGAAAATTCTATTTTCTGCTTAAGTTAATTTTGCACATAACAATTAAGAGTAATTTGGACAAAATGGCATCATTGTGAAAGATTATAGCATACTTATTTTCTCCAGGATTTTTTAAAAAATTCTGAGCTATTTTGCTTAATAACCTAACAATTTTATTCAAGTGTTTTGTGCAGCTGGAGTTATTGCCACCAAAATAGGTAAAAACAAATTAAAGCAACTGTTAAAGCAACAAGTTAAAGCTGCCACGCTTTTAATTTGCAGTTATGCTGAAAGGTTTTGGCTTTGTTTAATTTTAAACTTCTTGCATTTTTATTCTTTCCTCTTGCCTCCTGAAGACATTGATTTTTATTCTGGGGATATAGTTCCACGGGCATCAGTTCTCCCACAGTACCTCATTAAAGCAGTCCTGATACAAAGGTGAACTTCAACATTGAGTATCAACGAGGCAACGGGCATCATCTGAACCTCCTCCTGTCTTTATTAAGAGAAGCATATTTCCAGCAGGGTTTGCCGGTCAATGTCTGGGTGCCCTGTATGATTTCCGCCTTCTGTTTTGGGAGCACTCAGGACCAGCTGTATCACCTCTGTTAACACCCCATTGAGGCCAGTTAACTCAACACAATGAACCTGAGACCTTCCAGGTCTGCGCAGTTCAGCGAACCAACTGGATAAACTCACTGAGGGACTGACGGAGCCTACTGTCAATAAACGTGTTGAGGTCAGGCCATGCAAGCCGAAGACCAGACTGACACCAGAAAGAATAGAAATACATTGGGTAGAATTCTCCCATGCCCCCGTTGTCAGGAGCAATGGAAGGCGTGGGTGGAAGAAATCGACAAGAGGCCCAAAAAATCAGTTTCATGCCAGTGTGGACTTACACTGGGATCTTCCGCCGGCACCCATCATGGCAGATAGGGAAACCCGCTGGAGGCCAGCGTGACAGCGACGTGCATTCCACTGATGGGATGCAGATGAAGGCCCAGCCGAAATCTTGTCCCCACGCCCGATTCTCTGTGACACCAGCGAACATGTCGAGAAAATGTCTGGGCTAATATGGGATGCAGAAGTCGGGACTCACCTGAATGTAACCTGGGGCTGCCTTCAGAGTTCAGGATGGAGACTGCCAGCGACTCTGGAACACCACAGCAGTGGGTTGGAGTGGTGGGATGGGGGGGGGTGCATTTATCAGGTGGATATTCCAGCTTCAGTGTTTTCCAGAAGTCCATCTCCCAGCCTCAGTACGTTCGTGAAGATCCATCTTCTTCCTTCTGGTTGCTCATCTTCTTTCTTCTACGGGTCAGTGACCTTTTAAGTACGCCACCCAGACATAGAAAGAGAGACCCTGCAGTGCAGAAAGAGGCCATTCGGCCCATCGAGCCTACACCAACAACATTCCCACCCAGGCCCTATACCTGTAACCCCACGTATTTACCTTGCTAATCTCTCTGACAGTAAGGGGCAATTTAGCACGGCCAATCCACCTAACCCACACATCTCTGGACTGTGGGAGGAAACCCATGCAGTCACAAGGAGAACGTGCAAACTCCACACAGGCAGTAACCCAAGACAGGAATCAAATACGAGTCCCCGACGCTGTGAGTGGTGGGGCAACACCATCAAGAGCACCCAACCATGCAACATGGCGTAAAACCCCTGGGTGCATAATTAATTACACCGGGGGGGGCGGGGGGAGTGCAGGTGAAGGCGCGGCATAGATTCCCATCATCCACTGCAACAGGAAACACTCCCTGTCCCCACGTCCTGCCATGGGACGTAGTCCCAGATGGGAGAATTATGCCTAGTGCATAGGTAAAGTACCTCCACTCCCTCAGAATGTCCTGAATGCTTGACAGAAAGGCTGATTTTTGCGATGTCGATTGATGGATAACTGTTGGCCGGGATGCGCCAGAGATAACTCCCCTGCTCTTTTTTTGAAATAGCATTACAGGAAGCTTTTGCATCCATCTGACAGAACAGGAGGGATCTCGTTTCAAAGTCTTGTCTGAAAGACGGCCGCTCTGACAGTGCAATCATTGGAGTCTCCTCTCCCGATGCAGCCATTTCCAGAGTGTGTGCTGAAGCTGATGAATCATCGGCTAATGGCAGCACAGCAGTTTGCACTGCCACCTTAAACAGATAAAATATCCTTTTCTTCAGCACTGCCAACCATTAATCTACAGAGCAGCGGGAAAAAAATGACATACATAATTGAAAATATCTGGTGCAATTAGACTTCAATCACAGCGCCACAGGATCAATACAAGGGCAGCTGTTTTTTATTCTGGCTGAGTAGAATTGCTTTTCCTCCTACCTCAATTAGTCCACTTTTTATTTATTTATGTTAATTATTTTCCAAAAATAAAGACCATGCAAGGCAAAGACAGCAGCCCTTAATGTCAAAGCGAATGTTACCAACCTCAGAAGAAATCAGGTGGCAATGACTGTATCTCAATGCCCACCAGGCAGCACGGTGGCACAGTGGTTAGCACCGCTGCCTCAGTGCCACAGACCCCACGTTCGATTCCCAGCTTGGGTCTCTGTCCGTGCACGTTCTCCCCATGTCTGCATGGGTTTCCTCTGGGAGCGCCAGTTTCCCCTCTCAGTCCTAAGCGACGTGCTGGTTAGGTGCATTGGCCATGCTAAATTCTCCCTCTCCGAACAGGTGCCCCAGTGTGGCGACCAGGGGATTTTCACAGTAACTTCATTGCAGCGTTAGTGTAAGCCGGAGTGTGACACTAATAAATAAATTTTGCCCCTTTTTCCTACTGGGGACCCCATTTCAGCCTGAAGGCTTTTTTTTTGAATGTGGTCGACTAACCACAGATTAGTGGCAGCTCACTAATGAACTAATTATATGTTCAAATGACAATGCAGGCCAATGATAATTAGCCCAGACTTGTTCTAAAAGAGATAATCTATTTAATAAGGAGTTCTTTTATTACTTAATGAAAATGTCAGCGCAGAACTCCCTCTCTCATTTGTTGGTAAATATGCTGAAAACGTCCAGCACGATTCAAATGTCACTTCAAATGTCACAATCAAGTAATATTGAAATAATTTGGTTGAGTTAGGATACGATTCTATTCCCAACACACCTCCCCCTGACCCATAACAGTTCAATGAATCGGTTCAGTAGGACAACACCTGCCAATAATAATTCACAAGGGAAGAGAGTTTTGGAGACAGAACAGATTGTTTAAAGTTAAAGTTTATTTTTTATTAATGTCACAGGTTTACATTCACACTGCAATGTGAAAATCCCCCAGTTGCCACACTCCAGTGCCTGTTCAGGTACACTGAGGGAGAAATTAGCATGGCCATTGCACATCTTTCAGACTGAGAGGAAACCAGAGCTTCCAGAGGAAACCCACACAGACATGGGGAGAATGTGCAAACAGTGCACAGACAGTGACCCAAGCCGGGAATTGAACTTGGCTCTCTGGTCTGTGAAGCAGTAGTGCTAACCACTGTGCCGCCCAACATTGGAACATTACAAACTGATGGAGAGGAAATGGGTGCATTAATATGGATTTAGGCTTTTCATTACAGCCTCATGGCTCACCACCAAATTACTGTAATCAGGGTCCCAAATCAATGACAGTCAACTTGCTGCCCTTGACAACGATGCTAGACTGACCCTACAGCACAAACTGCCAAGGCCCAACTTCCTGGGCAAAATTAAGATAGAAATGCTGGGATTATTTTGTTATTCCAGTGCTATTGTTTTCGCCTCAACTTCAGATTCGTCTTCTGATCTCAATCAAAAGACCAAAATCACCACGCGAGGAAGTTTTTGCACGGGATTCATTTCCACAATGACCAATAGACTGCTCTTAAAACTCCACCGCACTCATCATCGAGATGGGTTGTTTTGCTAATACTCTTTCTTTCACTGTTGGCAGAAGTTTACTAGGATGCTACTAGAACTTGATGGTTTGTATTATAAGGAGAGGCCGGATAGACTGGGGCTAAGGAGACTTAGAGTCATAGTCACAGAGGTTTACAGCATGGAAACAGGCCCTTCGGTCCAACTTGTCCATGCCGCCCTTTCTTCTTTAAAACCTCTAAGCTAATCCCAATTGCCCACATTTGACCCATATCCCCCTATACCCATCGTACCCATGTAACTATCTAAATGCTTTTCAATAGAGAAAATTAGGGATGATCTTACAGAAATCATAGAAAGTTAGGAATGAAGTATTAAAATTGCATACTCTCCCCTCACCCCTATACTGCCCTTTCACTTCTGTGTTGGAAAATGCTCTTAGCAGACACAATCAATTAAATTTATGAGTCTATCACAGACCAAATCCATGTCCAGTGCAGCACTGAGTTCTAAAATTAGGATTTGTTAATTAAGTCTAGCAAATGTTCCATATAAAATAGTCATGCAGCTCTTGTTTTAAGCTATAATGTTAAATGAAAGCAGCCCAGCAGAGCTTATTTTTAACTCTGACAGCTTCAGCCTGTTTTTCAAGTTTAAAGGACTGGGGATTTAAAAACTTTCAAGACATGACACTTACAAAGAACAAAGAAAATTACAGCACTGGAACAGGCCCTTCGGCCCTCCAAGCCTGCACTAACCATGCTGCCCGACTTAAAGCCCCCTACCCTTCCGGGGACCATATCCCTCTATTCCCATCCTATTCATGTATTTGTCCAGATGTTCCTTCAAACTCACCATTAAATCTGCTTCCACTACCTCCCCCAGCAGCGAGTTGCAGGCACCCACCACCCTCTGTATAAAAAAATCTGCCTCGTACATCTCCGTTAAACCTGTGCACCCTAGTAATTGACTCTTCCACCATGGGAAAAAGCTTCTGACTATCCACTCTGTCCATGCCGCTCAATCTTATCTTTTTTTTTAGGAGACCATTCGGCCCATCAAGTCTGCACTGACCACAATCCCACCCAGGCCCTACCCCCATATCCCTACATATTTACCCACTAATCCCTCTAACCTAAGCATCTCAGGACACTAAGGGCAATTTTTACCATGGCCAATCAACCTAAGCCGCACATCTTTGGACTGTGGAAGGAAACCAGAGCAGCCGGAGGAAACCCATGCAGACACGGGGAGAACGTGCAAACTCCACACAGACAGTGACCCAAGCCGGGAACTGAACCCAGGTCCCTGGAGCTGTGAAACAGCAGTGCTAAGCACTGTGCTACCGTGCCGCTCCATCTTGCAGACTTCTATCAGGTCGCCCCTCAATCTCCATCGCTCCAGTGAGAACAAAGCAACTTTCTCCTCATAGCTAATGCCCTCCATACCAGGCAACATCCTGATGATTCTTTTCTGTACCCTCTCCAAAGCCTCCACATCCTTCTGGTAGTATGGCGACCAGAATTGAACACTATATCCCAAGTGCGGCCTAACTAAGGTTCTATAAAGCTGCGACATGACATGCCAATTTTTAAACTCAGTGCCCTGGCCGATGAAGGCAAGCATGCCGTATGCCTTCTTGATTACCTTTTCCACCTGCATTGCCACTTTCAATGAACTGTGTAACTGTACACCCAGATCCCTTTGCCTATCAATACTCTTAAGGGTTCTGCCATTTACTGCATGTTTCCTATTTGTATTTGTGCATTACCTCACATTTGTCAGGATTAAACTCCATCTGCCATCTCTCTAACTGATCTATATCCTGCTGTATCCTCTGATGGTCCTCACTGCTATCCGCAAATCCACCAACCTTTTTGTGTCATCTGCAAACCTGCTAATCAAACCAGTTACATTTTCCTCCAAATCATTTATATATATCACAAACAGCAAAGATCCCAGCACTGATCCCTGAGGAACGCCACTTGTCACAGCCCTCCATTCAGAAATGCATCCTTCCACTGCTACCCTCTGTCTACTTGTATCCAGCTCACCTCTGATCCTATACGACTTCACCTTCTGCACCAGTCTGCCATGAGGGACCCTGTCAAAGGTCTTACTGAAGTCATGTAGGCAACATCCATTGCCCTACCCTCATCAATCATCTTCATCACTTCCTCGAAAAACTCGATCAAGTTTGTGAGACATGATCTGTCTTTCACAAAACCATGTTGCCTCTCACTAATACATCCATTTATTTCCAAGTGGGAATAAATCCTGTCTCGAAGAATCCTCTCCAAGAATTTCCCTACCACTGACGTAAGGCTCACCAGCCTGTAATTACCTGGATTATTCTTGCTACCCTTCTTAAACAAAGGAACAATGTTGGCTGTTCTCCAATCCTCTGGAACCTCCTCTGCAGCCAACGAGGGTACAAAGATTTCTCTCAAGGCCCCAGCAATTTCCTCTCTTGCCTCGGTCAGTATTCTGGGGTATATCCCATCAAGCCCTGGGGACTTGTTTACCTTGATGCTTCTCAAGAACGCCAATACCTCTTTTTTTGCTCTCAACATGACTCAAACTATCTACACATCCTTTCCCAGACTCATCAACCACCAAGTACATCTCTTTGCTGAATACTGACGCAAAGTATTCATTTAATATTTTGCCTATTTCCTCTGGCTCCATGCATAGATTCCCTCCCTTGTGCTTGAGTGGGCCAACCCTCTCCCTGGCTACCCGCTTGCTCTTTATATATGTATAAAAAGCCTTGGAATTTTCCTTAATCCTGCTGGCCTTTTAGCCCTCCTTACTCCTCACTTCACTTTCTTTTCACTTCCCTTGTATTCCACACTTGCTTCGTGTTTACAGCCTCCCAGCTTTGACAAGCACCCCCTTTTTCTCTTTGACTAGGCTTACAATATCTCTCATTATCCAAGGTTCCCAAAACTTGTCATACTTATCCTTCTTCTTCCAGGAATGTGCCGGTACTGAATCCCTATTAACTTATACTTGAAAGCCTCCCACATGCCAGATGTTGATTTGCCCTCAAACATCTACCCCAATCTACATTCTTCAGTTCCTGCCTAATATTGTTGTAATTAACCTTCCCCCAATTTAGCACTTTCACTTTATCTTTATCCATCAGTACCTTAAAGCTTACTGAATTGTGTTCCCTGTTCCTGAACTGCTCCCCTACTGAAACGTTAACCATCTGGCCGAGTTCATTTTCAATACCAGGTCCAGTATGGTCCCTTCCCTCGTTGGATTATCTACATACTGTTTCAAGAAGCCCTCCTGGATGCTCTGCCCCATTCACGCACCTAGCACTAAGTGAGTCCCAGTCAATAGAAGGGAAGTTAAAATCTCCCACCACAACAACCATATTCCTTTCACACCTTGCCAAAATCTGCCTATATATCTGTTCCTCTATCTCCCGCTGGCAGTTGGGTGGCCTATAGTAAACCCCCAACATTGTGACTACACTCTTCCTATTCCTGAGCTCTACCCATACTGCCTCACTGTACGAGCCCTCTGAGGTTTCCTCCTGCAGGTCAGCTATGATATTCTCCTTAACCAGTAGTGCAACTTCCTCACCCCTTTTACATCCCCCTCTATTCCACCTGAAATATCTGTATCCTAGAATGTTAAGCTGCCAATCCTATCCTTCCCTTAACCAAGTTTCTGTAATGGCAACAACATCATAGTTCCAAGTACTAATCCAAGCTCTAAGTTCAGCTGCCTTACCCGTTACACTTCCTGCACTGAAACAAATGCACTTCAATCCATCAGACCCTCTGTTTAGCAACCTCACCCTGCCTGCTGTTTCTGAGTCTGACTGGCCCTACTCTCTGGTTCCCCTTCAGCTAATTCACCTTTGCTTTGGTTTCCACCCTCCCGCCAACTAGTTTAAATCCCACGTGACACTAGCAACCCTCCTGGTCAGAATATTTGTGCCCCTCCAGATTAGATGCAACCTGTCCTTCTTGTACAGATCCCACCTGCTCTGGAAGAGATCCCAGTGGTCCAGATATCTGAAACACTCCCTCCTACACCAGCTGTTTAGCCACATGTTGAGCTGCATTATCTTCCTATTCCTAGCCTCACTGGCACAGGGAGTAATCCTGAGACTGCAACCCTAGAGGTCCTGCTTTTTAACTTTCTACCTAATTCCCTAAACTGTTGCTGCAGGACCTCATCATTCTCCTTACCTATATCGTTAGGTACCACAACCTCCGGCTGTTCACCCTCTCCCTTCAGAATGCTTTCTGTCCATTCAGAGACATCCTGGACACTGGCACCAGGGAGGCAACATATCATCCTGGAGTCTCTTACATGTCCACAGAAGCGCTTATCTGCGCTCCTAACTATAGAGTCCCCTGTAACCATTGCCCTCGTCGTCTTTGTCCCTCCCTGCTTAACAACAGAGAGCACTGTGGTGCCACTGCTTTGGCTGCTACTGCTGTTATCCCCTACCCAAAACGGTATACTTGTTACAGAGGGGGATGACCACAAGGGGTTCCTGCACTGACTGTCTCCCCCTTCTAGCAGTCACCCATTTATCTGCCTGCACTTTGGGTGTGACCACGTCTCTTAAGCTTTTATCTATGACGCTTTCTGCCATTTTCATGCTCCTAAGTGCATCCAACTGCTGCTCCAACCTATCCACGCGGTCTGGAAAGGTCACAGATCGCCCACATGCAGCACTTAACCCCACAGACTGACATTTCCAGCACCAATTAGATTATTTGAGAACATTTATACAACTCTCAACTTCACTTTTAGCTTTTCACAGTGGCCTTTTTTTTTGGTTAGAGGAGGGAGGGAGGGAGGGAGGGAAACACTAATGTAGTGTTTCAGGGTTACTGCTCCTTGACACCAGATCTTCCATTTCCCCTCCTCTTAGAAGATGTTGCTGGTCCGACTTCTCCCAGAATGTACCAGTGAAGTGCCTCAGCCACTTTTACTGGAAACAGACCTCATCTGCCCTTCACAAGTATTTACACATATTCAATAAATTCATAACACCCACACTGCCCTTCAAACAGTGAAAATGGGGTTGGCTTGAATTCAGCATTAATTTAAAATGGCTCTACTGCGTTTAGGTGTTGATTCATGCCCACTCCTTTCCCTGCTGTTAAAAATGGGATTGATCTTGAACAGGGATGGAGCTTCCATCTCTGGGTCACGCCTGCTGTTTTTGAAGGTCTCCAGAGTGGGTTCAACTCAGCAAAACTCCGGCTCTGTTTATGATGATTCAATGCAAGATCACAGAATGCAGGCGGCACGGTGGCATAGTGGTTAGCACTGCTGCCTCACAGTGCCAGGCTCCCAGGTTCAATTCCAGCCTCAGGTGATTGTGCGAACTCCACACATACGTTCTCCCTGCGTCTGTACGGGTACCCTGCGGGTGCTCTGCTTTCTTAGGTTGACTGTGCTAAATTTCACAGTAACTCCATTGCAGTGTTAATGTAAGTATTATTTGTGACTAATAAATAAACTTTAAATTGCTCCTGAGTGTCAGAGAGACCAGCAGTGTAAATGGGGTTATTGGAGTAGGGCCTGGATGAAATTGTGGTCGGTACAGACCCAATGGGACGAATGGCCTTTTTCTGTACTGTAGGGATTCTATGATTTTAGTAATGTAGACAGTGTGACTTCTTGGGGCAGCTGTAATCTGAACTGAATCTATTGTTTGATAAGACGATGACAAACTTGGCGCCCAGATTAATCCACGGGGCTATCAGGCTCCTTATACTAATAACCAATGAGGTGGTGATTGATATAGCATTCAGTCTATTTGATTCAGTGGTCCCAAAGAGACATTTCTCTGCCAGTCTGAAAGAGACAAGAAATGACAGCATGGCATTTTGAAATCCACGCACTGTGACCTCCATCTGTAAACCCATCACTTCATTGAGCTTTGCACTGCAGCGAGACAGCCAAGAGTCGGGGAGTAAGGTCACTGTCTTAAATAACCAGGTTTGTGTCTTTCAAAAGGTTGCTAAATAGACCAGCTGTATTTCAGCTTCTTGCAGTGCATTGGAAAAGAAATATTTGAGAAATGTCATGTTTTTCACTGCAGGGGGACGCTTGCTGTGGAATGTCCTTGAACTGGATGTTTCAAACACTTTTTAAACAATACATTATGAAAAGGAGACACTCTCAATACTACTTGCAAAACAGACCCAAGTGTACAGTGTAGAACTTCTCAAATATAAAATGTTCTAATCTTTGAATAAACAACACTAATTTGGGATTTTGCATTATAAAGGACCGCCGTTAGTAAGTTAGTCTAATCAGTTGACATGCTTCTTCCAAAACAGGCAATACATAAGTTGGGAGTTACTGTGACCATTTCTACATTTACATGGAATTCAAAAGATACTTAGCACAGAAATAGGCCATTTGTTCCCAGCAATCTCTGTTGGTGTTTATCCTACACTCAAGCCTCCCTGTACCTTTCCTTATCTAATCCTCACCTGATGAAGGAGCTCCAAATAAACCTGCTGGACTTTAACCTGGTGTTGAGACTTCTTACTGTGCCCACCCCAGCCCAACACCGGCATCTCCACATCTTACATGATTCTATCAGTAGAACCTCGCTTCCCTTCTTGGTTAGCTCAATTGGCTGGACAGCTGGTTAGTGACGCAGAGCGACGTCAACTGCCCAGGTTCAATTCCCGTACCGGGTTATTCATGAAGGCCCAGCCTTCTCAAACTTGCCCCTTGCCTGAAGTGTGGTGGATCCTCAGGTTAAAACATCACCAGTCAAGCTCTTCTGCTCAAAAGGGGAACAGCAGCCTGTGGTCATCTGGGATTATGCTGACCTTATTTTTACTATTTCTTTCTCCCTCTTATGCTTATCCAATCTCTACACTACTTGCCTCAAGCCACTTTCTCACCACTCGCTAGGTACTGAAGTTACTTCTGAATTGGATTTCTTGCTGACCATTTTATATTAGTGGCCTCTAGTTTTGCTCTTCCACACAAGTGGTAACAATATCATCATTTAAAGAAAATCAAATGCAAAACAAGATCAACTCCACTTGAAATTTTTCCAAACACTAACTTTTAATAATATTTCCAATATCAATTCAACTAATTTGTTGTTTAATAAATTATTGGTTAAAAACAGAAAATGCTGGGAATGCACAGCAAGTCTGAAAGCATCTGTGGCGAGAGAAAAACAGAGCTAACATCCGTTCATACCCTGCCGCTACTGCCAGCAAGGATGGAGAACTTGGCGCTCAGCCAATCCCCTGTTCACAGCAGCGGGACAGGAAAATCCTGCCAGTGTGAACGGCTGAAGAATTCTGGCCAACACTGCAGTTCAGTGACCTTTCATCAGCTTTGAAGCATTTTCTATTCCTGGGCAGAATTGTGTGTTCTGGAGTAGCAGGAGTGAAGGTTGGTGAGGGGGATGGGGGGGTGATATTGTGGAGAGCAGGAGGTGGTGAGTGGGGATGGACAAGCAACTTGCATATTAAAGGCTCCATTTAGGGGCCATTTATAGTGCTCCCCGTCACTTTGCCAGTGCCAGCGCAGTCCTCCTCCTTCTGCCAGCCTGCTCAGCATCTCTATAAAGTCCCCTTATCTTCACCATCCTGAGGGGACCTGGCATTCTCCTCCTTGCCTCAGCACACTCCTGGTGGGGCTATTGAGGTTCTGGATCTACCAGCCTTGTGGTTGCGTTGGCAATATCAGAGGCTCACCCACCATTCCCCACTTGTTGGGAAGTTTGATGGGGAAATGCTGGCGTTGGACTGGGGTGGGCACAGTAAGAACACCATGTTAAAGTCCAACAGGTTTATTTGGTATCACGAGCTTTCGGAGCGTTGCTCCTTCATCAGGTTAGTGGAGAAATGGATTGACAAACGGGGCTGTTTGTGAACCCAGCTCTTCACTCAACTGATAAAGGAGCAACGCTCTGAAGGTTGGAAAGTTTGGAAGTGGTCAATTAGTCACCTGCCTCCAGGAAAATATCTCTGCCACCTCCGTTCTCAGTAAGTACAGCTCATGACCCCTATTGATCCTGACACTGGGGCCCTGAAGCCTGCGGGGTAAATCCTGACCTTTATTTGAGGTTTCTAGCATCCATGTATTAGTCATTTAGCATTCAGTTCCTTCTGCATTGCATCAATCTGCTGCTTATTGTAAGAAGTCTCACAACACAGATTAAAGTCCAACTTGTTGGGCTTTAACCTGGTGTCGTGAGTCTTCTTACTGTGCCCACCCGAGTCCATCGCCGGCATCTCCACCTCACGCTAAATAGACATTTGATTTCATCAACTGCAGCTGGCCCCTCGAGGCCAAGTTGAGATGGGGACAGAAAAATAATGAAACTGACCAAATGCCAAATGGAGGTGAGTAGGCAAAAGTGGTTCCTTTCTTGCAACCATGCTGGTGCCCTGTATCCATCTGCAAATGGAGGAAGACAGTCTGATCACAATCAGGAGGAAGGTGAAGTTAAAGCATGCTCCTTACAGCTGCACACGTTGCCTGTGGGGTACACCAAGCAAGGCACAAATTTAAGATAGAAATTCCCATAATATTTGCAAGATACCTGCCGGAATTTTACCACCTCGCCTGCTATGGGAATCGGAGCAGGCGAGGGACGGAACATTGGAAGGTCCATTGGCCTCAGGTGGGAATTTACGGTTTTGGGACAAGTGAGGCCGTAAAATCCCACTCACCATATCAAGCACCTTTTGCTGTTTGAATGCACACTTCCATTGTGCTAAATCTAGTGACGTATTTCACTTGCAGTTGGCGCTGCAGGTGTTGGATAACGTTGGAAGATTTTAATAACGTTTTTGTGGCCTTAGTAAGTTAACTGTAGGCATATATTAACTACAAGAACTATTGACAAATATATAGCAAAGGGTTCAAGATAGGAGCTGTCACCATATTTGCTAGTAAGGGCAACACAGTGGTACAGTGGTTAGCACTGCTGCCTCACGGCGCCAGGGACCTGCGTTTGATTCCCAGCTTGGGTCACCGTCTGTGCTGAGTTTTCACATTCTTTGTGTCTGCGTAGGTTTCCCCCCCATAGTCCTAAGATGTGCGGGGGGTTGGGGGGGGTGGAATTTTCTAGTTTTGGGGTGAGCATAGCCAGGAAGTCTCTGCCACTGAGTTGGATAAACAGGTAAGAACTTCTTGCGCTGCAAATCATCATTATTGAGCTCACATCAATGGTGTGAACTTTTTAACCACCGAATCCCACTTAAAAGCTCATGTAAACAAACAGGCCAGATGCAAGCATCTGAAATAAATCAACATGGGTGACATTTCCGTGTGCAGCAAAATTGAATGTTAATGTTCTGCATGTGACAAGGAATATTCATGGGACGTGACTTTTCTGTCTAATTAATTCAGGGCAACTGCACCTCTCACACAGGAAATACTTGTGAACTTTCAGAATTTACTCAACAATGATTAAAGGAAGCTGCTCAGGCAATGCTCTCATCTCCAAATCGTTATTAGAGTCATAGAGGTGACCAACAAGAAACAGGCCCTTCAGCCCAACTTGCCCATGCCAACCTTTTTTGTTCAACCACTAAGCTAGTCTCACAACAGCAGGTTAAAGTCCAACAGGTTTATTCAGTATCACAAGCTTTCAAAGCGCTGTTTCTTCATCATGTGATTTTTTTTATATATATAGATCTCTCTAAGTCACAAGTCTCCTAGGCTCCATGGAAAAAAGTGCAAGTCAATCCAGGCTCTCCTTGTAATTCAAACCACCAAGTCCTGGTAGCATCCTAGTAAGTATTTTCTGCCCTCTTTTTAACTTAATAATAAGCTTTCTATAATAGGGTGACTAGAACTGTACACAGTATTCCAAGCCTTACAAATATCTTGTACAAGGGTACATATTGCTTGATGCTGTGAAGAGCTTTGTATTCTTTGCTGTGACAGAACTGGGTCAAATGATCATAACCAGCAATGGAGGAAATTTGATAAACATTTTTTTGCATGGCCAATGCACCTAACCTGCACATCACAGCCTAGTATTTCATGAAGCACTGCAGAAAATCACCAAGGCCTCTTCAACCCCATCCACCTGCTACCTAGAGGGACAAACATGGTAGGCTCATGGGAACATCACTGTCACTGTCTTATAATGATCTAAGTCCTTGAACACGTTTGCTGTACAGGACACAAGACATCAGACATCCACGAGGGCTTGGGTAAACACATTAAAAAAAACATAAATAAACAAACCCATAAAGTTTATTTATTTGTGTTGCAAGCAGATTTACATTAACACTGCAATGAAGTTACTGTGAAAATCCCCTAGTCGCCACACTCCGGCCCCTGTTCAGGTAAACTGAGGGAGAATTTAGCATGGCCAATGCACCTAGCCAGCACATCTTTGGACTGGAGGACGAAACCCATGCAGACACAGGGAAAACATGCAGACTCCACACAGGCAATGACACAAGCCAGGAATCAAACCCAGATCCATGGTGCTATAAGACAGCAGTGCTAACCACTATGCTGCCCTAAACTTAGGTTAATAAGATCAGGGCACCCTGATGATATATTGTATACAACCTACTAAGATCAGGTACATGAGAACAACTTGCACTGTTGTAAAACGTGCAGCATTAGGAACTGCGTAGTCTGCCCTGCTGCTTAAAACAAAGGCGAAACTAAAATTGAACAAAACATCTTTCCCTTCTAGTGACGTGTAGGCGCGTGTTTGTCCTCTTAAAGAGATACCTCAGCAACCATCGCCTGTAAGATCCTCTCCAAGTCATCTGACTCGGTAATATATTGCCATTCCTTTACCGCTAAGGTCAAAATCCTGGAACTCTGTCCCTAAATGCACTGTTGGAGGACATACACTACATGGGCTTTTTTTATTATTTCTTCGTAGGACATGAATGTCACTGGCTGGCCACCATTTATTGCCATCCCTAGTTACCCTTGGCCAGGCCATTTCAGAGGGCAGTTGAGAGTCAACCATATTGCTGTGGCTCTGGAGTCACATGTAGGCCAGAGCAGGTAAGGATAGCAGATTTCCTTCCCTGAAGGAGATTAATGAACCAGACGGATTTCATGCTCATCAATACATTCTTAATTGCAGATATTTTTATTGAAACCAAATTCCATCAATTGCCATGGCGGGACTTGAACCCCGGTCCCCGGAACATTAGCTGAATTTCTGGATTGATAATCTAGTGATAATACCACCAGGCCATGGCCTTCCCTGTACCATCACCTTCTCAAGGGCATTTAGGAATGAACCATAAATGCCAGCCTTGCCAGTAACATCCGCATCCCATGAACAAATCGATGTTCACCGTTCAGAAACAGGTCACTTACTCCATTGGGTCAATGTTGATGTTCACGTTCCACACAAGCCTTCTTCCATTTTACTTCAACTCACCTTATCAGCATATCCTAATTAGCCGCTGAATTCAAAAAGGTTCTACAGATTAAAATGCTCCTGAGAAAATGCACAACTTTTTTATCACTGCTTTAACTGTAAATTCAATATTACGCCGTACAAATTAGCTATTTGTATGCAACATATTAGATATACTCCATTGCACTGCTATATAACAGTGTAAAAAGCTTAGCGGGCTTAGAGGTTGGGTTTTTGTAGCATTGTATTGAAAGGGTAATGCATTTTTAATCAAAATCTCATTTTGAGTTGATCGTATCCTGCACAATATTTCAACAGATACCTGAGTATAGGTGGCACTATAATTTGTGATAAGAAATTTGATGCAGAGCCAAATGCTCTTTTACAATTTCATATCAAAATCAGGCAGTAAAACTCAAATATTAGTTGAGAAAAAGTTATGCCCCCATTGGAGTTCAAGAATAGAAATTGTACAAGGCGCAGAGCTCTGTGCTAACCAGGGGATGAGCGATGATAGATTGACGTCTGCAGGCCTAGAAAAAACTGAGGCTCATCCTGGGTTTCAATTAGTTCAAAGGCACTATTTGCTCAGCTCTGCTGAGACCTGTCAGAGGCTTCACAGTGGCTTCCTTGCCTGTCCAATGATTCATGTTCCGCTTCCAACTGTCCGACCAGTTTGATAGCCGTAGTTGCACGTTAGCTCCAGGAGGAAACCCAGTTCATGGTTCCCTCTGACAGGCTGGTTCAGAGAAGGCAGGCCTCCAATGTAAGATGAAATAGGCAAGAGCAGTGCGAAACAAGAATAGGTTCAAAATCACACACCCCCCCCTCCCCCTTCAAGCAGACCGCGAAGCGCCAAAATGTGCAAGAGCTTACCACAGAGTTACCTGAAAATAACTGAACAATCAAATTCAACCCCAAGTCCTGTGCCTCAGTCAGGCATCTTACAAACTCAAGCAATTAGATTATATTAACTTGTATTTCACCATGAAGTCATCAGGGCAAAAACTGGCCATTTAGCCCATTGACCACTTTGAGTTTGTTGGCTGGTGTTTCCTGAGGTCATTCACAGACAGGAATGAAACTAATTGACCATAACTTCCTCAAAAGTAGTAATCAGTACAGATTGCCACTCTGTGCCCAATTACTTGAACTTTTTATGAGACCTGGTCTCGCTCAACTTTCTGACAGAGGTTTGGCAGGGTGGTCCGGCGGGGGTGACAGGTGTCAGGTCAGGTTACGTTTGCTGGTGGGGGAAGGTGGGGTCAGGGACAGGTCGGATTCAGCCTGGTCAGGGTGGGGTTGGGTTGGGTCATAGGGCATTGCGGGCTGGTGGGAAGGAATATCTTGCAGTGAGTGGTTCGTCGGGGAGAATCATTCTGGGAATGACATCGGAGGGCTCAGGGGGTCACATGACTATGGCAACCAATCTGCTATTGAGACTAGAAGAATTTCCAATTCATTCTCAAACGTGCCCTCATTTTTTGTTTAAGAGTCAGGACTGGAATAGTCAAAGCTGTACCGACTCACCCAGCAACCACTGTTCGGTACAAAATTGCAGGCTGAAGTTCTAATTATTTTCTGCTGTTACTCACAGCAGCTATGGCTCTCTTCCAGGGATCAAAATCCACTCAGTTTCAGCTGCTCAGCTCTGACACTATGTGGTGGGTGAAGTGGCTTCTGCCTCAAACCTTCATTCACAAAGGAATGCTACCTGATGTCACATGACTCAACATCACACGACTATGGCAAGTCACAGTACACAACAGACAACTACGACCACAGGCATTGCTCCAAACGCTTCAAAATTCATGATAAACACAACATACTGCAGATGCTGGAAAATCTCAGCAGGTCTGACAGCATCTTTGGAGAGAGAATAGAGCCAGCACTGAGTCTGAAAGATCCTTTGTCAGAGCTGAAAACAATGGAAAATGGAATGAGGTTTATATTGTTGTGGTGAGGAGGTGGGGAAGCTGTTAGAATTGGATAGACAGCCAGCGATAGGTGGCGATGGGAGAGATTTGACAAAGATGTTATAGACAAAAAGACAAAGGGAATGTAAATGGTGGTGATTAGGGCTAAGAAGGGTGCTGATAGTGGCCATTAGGAGATCAGAATGTATAAATGGCAGAAAAAGATAAACAGAGTGTCAAAGGACAACCTGAGACAGGTAATAGATGGGCCTATGGGATAGGAAGAGAGGGGGGTGACCTTAGGGGGAGTGGGAACAAGATGGAAAGCAAGATTTTAAAAAAAGGAAGAAATGAAAATAACAAACAATAAATATATAAGATTAAATGAATTAAAACAAGATAAATGGAAATGGGGTGCAGTTCTGGCTCTGAAGTTGTTGAACTAAATGTTAAGTGCGGAAGGCCGTAAAGTGCTGTTTACAGGAGATCAGGTGCTGTTCCTCCAGTTCACATTGGGCTTCAATGGACCATTTCAGCAGGTCAAGGACGGACATGTGGACAGGAGAGCAATGTGGTGTATTGAAATGGCAAGAACAGGAATGTCTGGGTCCTGCTTGTGGTGGGATTGAAGGTGTTCTGCAAAATGGTCACCTTAGTCTGCAGTTGGTCTCTCCAATGTAGAGTAGATCACATTGGGAGCAGTGAAAACAGTAGACTAGACTGAAGGAGGTGCACGTGAAGCACTGCTTCACCTGAAAGGAGTGTTTAGGACCTGAGATGGTGAGCAGGGAAGAGATAAAGGGGCAGGTGTTGCACCTTCGTGATTGAATGGGAAGGTACCATGGGAAAGGAATGAGGTGTTGAATGTGATGGAGGAGTGGACCAGGATATTCTGGATGGGACAGTCCATACAGAATGCTGACGGGGGTGCAGGTGAGAGAAAGATGTGTTTTTGGTGGCTGTACCATTCTGGAATTGGCTGAAATGGTGGAGGATGATCCTCTGCATGCGGAGGCTGGTGGGGTGAAAAGTGAGGACAAGGGGGACCCTGTCCTGGCTTTGGGAGGGAGGGGAAGGGGTGAGAGCAGTGATGCGAGAGATGGGTTGGACATGGTTGGGAGCCCTGTCAACCACAGTGGATGGAAAACTACAATTGAGGAAGAAGGAAGATACGCAGGTGGCACTATTTTGTAAAGTGGTATCATTGGAACAGATGCAATGAATCAGAAAATCAGACTGTTTGTATGAACTGTTGGATCACCAATTCAATGATTCATATCCATCTCCTGGTTAGCGTGTGCATTCCATTCAAAGTATAGTTGGTGATTTGGGGTTGTGAATGTAGAAATTCCAGGAAGTTTTTCTTAGTGTATTCTGCTTCTGAAATCATTCTCTCTCATGACATTTCCTGAAAGGATCTGTGCTGAAGTATTGTAGATACAGATCACGCTGTAATTGAAATCTCTATTTTATTGTGGAACTAAATTTTAAAATTCACTAATTCAATGGAAGATTCGACTGAATTGTACTGATGCTTCATTCAATAAAAATTGAAGTATTCCTGGCTGCACAAAAATAAATGGTATTTGAGCCTAAACAGATCTTAATGGCATTTTGACATTTTGACAAAATCCATACAGATTCCGCTATTTCAAATCAAGTCACTTATGAGCAATTTGTCTTGTGTACTACTGTTTCGATCAACTAATGATGGGATTGAGTGGGTTGTGTTTGATAATGGAATCAGGCAAGGGATAAATGCAGGCAATTGGAGCCAAGGAAACAAATGTTTATGATTTGAAGGGAAAATGAGGGGTATTTACTGTTCAATCTCCAACTTTATAGAGGTCCTTAAATAATGAGGGTGTAGATCAGCTAGATAGTCAACATCTTTTCCCAAAGGTAGGGGAGTCTAAAACCATAGGGCCTAGGTTTAAGGTGAAAAGGCAGAGATACAAATGTGTCCAGAAGAATAATTTTTTTACTCAGAGGGTGGCGAATGTCTGGAACAAGCTGCCAGAGGTATTAGTAGAGGCAGGTATAATTTTGTCTTTTAAAAAGCATTTAGACGGGCAGCACAGTGGTTAGCACTGCTGCTTCACAGCTCCTGGGTTCAAATCCTGGCTCGGGTCATTGTGTGAAGTTTATACATTCTCCATGTCTGCACAGATTTCCTCCGGGTACTCCGGTTTCCTCCCACAGTCCAACGATGTGCGGGCTAGGTTGATTGGCCATTCTAAACTACCCTTAGTGTTAGGATGCATAGGTTAGCGGGATTAGTGGGGATATGGGGATTGGGCCTGGGTGGGATTGTGGTTGGTGCAGACTCGATGGGCTGAATGGCCTCTTTCTGCACTGTAGCATGCTATGATTTCTATGATAGACAGTTACATGGGTAAGATGGGTATAGAGGGATACGGGCCAAACACAGGCAATTGGGACAAAGTTTATGATAAAAACTAGGTGGCACAGACAAGTTGGGCCGAAGGGCCTGCTTCCATGCTGTAAACCTCTATGAATCTACCTACCAGTGCCGACAAAAGATCAATGACCTTTTGACTTTTTCAGTTGGTAACGGAACATGGAGACAGTAGTAGAGCAATCCTCCACACTATTCAACAGGATCACGGTTGATCCGTGATCTAACTCCATGGGTGACATTTTCCACTACTCATGGCATTTCGCACCATTGACCAGCAGCAGAATCTTCTGGTCCCACTGTTGTCAACAGGGTTTCCCATTGTATGGACCCCCACCACTGGCGGGACTGGAAGATCCCTTCAGTGGAAATGGCTGGAAAATTCCGACTCATATCTACTTATGCCCTGTTGGATAACAATAATCCATCAATCTCAAATTTATACATGATTTCTAAAAATTCTTTGTGTGTGGGTGTCACTTTCAAGGCCTACATTTGTTGCCCATATCTAATTGTCTTTGAAGCAAGTGGTTTACCACACTATTTCAGAGAGCCATTAAGAGTCAACCACTTTGCTGTGGCTCTGGAATCACATGTAGGGGAGACCAGGTAAGGCCTGCAGATCTCCTTCTCTAAAAAAAATTAGGAAAATTGTCTTGACAATGATTTCACGGCCAGCATCACTGTGACTAGCTTTTCAATGCCAGATTATTAACTGAATGTAAATTCAACCAGCTAACACAGTGGGACTTGAACCCTTCTCCCCGAAGAATTAGCCTGGACCTCTGGGTTAATAGTCCAATAACATTACCTCTGCACTACTGTCTCCCCCTCTTGATAGCAACTAGCACATTATAGGTAGGCCCCAGCTGGTGTATTATGGACAGTTCTGGGTGCTACACCTCAGGAAAGTGAAAAAGGGATTGGAAAGGGGGCAGAGGAGATTTACAAGGCTGCTGTTACCAGTGGTAGCAAGAAGTTACACAACACCAGATTAAAGTCCAACAGGTTTATTTGAATACACAAGCTTTTGGAGCGCTGTTCCTTTACCAGGTGAGTGAACGTTGATGAACCTGATGAAGAAGCAGCGCTCTGAAAGCTCATGATTCCAAATAAACCCATTGGACTTTAATCTGGTGTTGTTAGACTTCTTACTGTGCCCACCCTAGTCCAACGCCAGCATCTCCACATCATAGTTACTAGGGATGTACAACTTCAGTTTTAAGGAGAGGTGGAAAAAGTTCACTTGGAAAAGCGAGAGTTAAGAGGAGACCCAGTAGAGGTTTCCAAGATGATGAGAGGTTTTGATGGAGAGAATAGAACTATATCTTCTGGTGAGTGAATCAATAACCAGAGATAGATTTAAAAGCATTGGCAAAAGATCCAGGATGAAATGTTCACGCTGTTTTTCACTCAGAGTTGTTGGGATTTGGAACTCTATACCTGAAAAGGTGATGAATGCTAATTGCAGAAAACATTTCCGGAAAGAGATGGACAAGTACTTGAAGATGAGAAACTTCCATTGGTGCAGACATAACACGGCTTGTGGGGCTAGACATGACTGCTCTTTCAAAGAGTGAACACAGGTACAATGGGCCAAATGGCCTCCCTGCAGAGGTGCAGTAAATTTGGCTGATTTTCTGTGATTGGAAATGTTAACTTTGTGTCTCTCATCACAAGTGCAGTCTAACTGGCTGAATATTTCCAGCGTTTTCTGCTTTTACTGCAAGGGGTCCATTCTTCAAATCTTACTTAAGCTTTATGACTCCTAAGAAGAATACAATCAGCGTAAAACTAGACGGAGGAATAACAAGATAGGGATACAGACTATCAGGATCTGTTCCAGTGTCAGAGAATTAGAGATGGGACCTAGAAACTCACATGTTTTGCAAGTGTGGGAAAAGCAGAACTGAGTCTGGGAGCCACCTCGCACACATTGAACATCCAATTGGTAAGGGATTGCTAGGGAATTTTCACAGTAACTTCATTACAGTGTGAATGTAAGATACTTGTAACTAATGAATAAATTTTAATTTCAAGGGTTCAAGCAAGGCAAGTATGACTCATGTCTGAAACAGGACATGAAGAGCTTTACATACGCACACAAAGGAACAGCTTCCCATTTGAGGAACCCTTTATCCCTAAACACTGCATCAGTCAAACATGCAGCTTAACCAGATCGTAAAGAAACTGATAGAGACTACTCTCCAACAGATGAGTTTTGTAAACCGTACTGGCTTAATAATGAGGCTTATTAGCCAGCGGATCTGTTCTGCACATATGTCTATTTCCTGAACTTACTAAATGGGGAGGGCAGTTTCCCTATAAGAGGGAATGGGCTGCACAGTCCCCCTGCTTTATTGCAAGCCCACCCTGGAACACTCCCATTCTGGCAAGCTCCGTTCAATCCCACTCACGGACTTTTTCCTCCATTGCCTCTGGATCAAAGAGAGCTTGCAAGGAATTAAGGGTTCTGGTGAGTGGGCGGGTAAGTGGAGCTGAGTCCACGAGAAGATCAGTCATGATCTTATTGAATGGCAGAGCAGGCTCGAGGGGCCAGATGGCCTACTCCTGCTCCTAGTTCTTATATTCTTATGAATGTGGAGTTAGGAGGAACACTGCTCAGGCTTGCCCTCCTTCTGATCACTGCCTCCCCCTTTTCACTTATGTCTGCTCATAGCCCGTTCCTGACTAATCCCCTCCCCTCCCGATTGCTCCCCATCTCCCAGGGTTGCCACCTATAGACTGAGACTGAAATCCTCTGCCTGGTGATGGGTAGGAGGTATCGGCAGTATCAGTCTCATGTAAATAAGGTCCAAGGATGTGCACAGGGAATGCTCCGTGTCCAGTTTCTTAGCCAAGTGCCACGAAAATCTGGAGAGTGAATCTCTGCAGCAAGATTGAGTTTACACCAGGCTGCTGCTCCTTTTTTTTGATCACTAACAATTCCACCTCAAATGCTGGTGGGCAATCCTTGCAAGCTCTCTTTGATCCAAAGGCCATGGAGGAAAAAACCATGAGTGGGATTGAACGGAGCTTGCCAGAATGGGCTTGTTCCAGGGTGGGCTTGCAATAAAGCAGGGGGACTGTGCAGCCCATTCCCTCTTGTAGGAAAACTGCTCTCTCCATTTATTAAGAGTAGGAAATGGACCTATGAGCAGAACATATCCGCTGCTTAAAACTATGCTTATCTCACCTTAAACCTATGCTCTCTAGTTTTAGACTCCTTTACCTTTGGGAAAAAATATTGACTATCTACCTTGTCTATGCCCCTCATTATTTTATAGACCTCTATAAAGGTCACCCATCTATGCTCCAGAGAAAAAAGTCCCAATCTATTCAGCCTTTCCTTATAACTCAATCCATCAAGTCCCAATAGCATCCTAGTAAATCTTTTCTGCACTCTTTCTTGTTTAATAATATCCTTTCTATAATAGGGTGACCAGAATTGCACATAGTATACCAAGTGTGGCCTTACCAATGACTTGTACAACTTCAATAAGATGTCCCAACTCCTGTATTCAATGTTCTGACCGATGAAACCAAGCATGCCGAATGCCTTCTTCACCACTCTGTCGACCTGTGATTCCACTTTCAAGGAGCTATAAACATGTACCTCTCCATCTCTTTGCTCTGTAACTCTCCCCAGTGCCCTACCATTAACTGAGTAAGTCCTGCCCTGGTTCAATCTACCAAAATGCATCATTTCGCATTTGTCTAAATTAAACTCCATTTGCTATTCGTCAGTCCACTGGCCCAATTGATCAAGATCCTATTGCAATTGGAGATAACTTTTATTCACTGTCCACGATGTTACCAATCTTGGCGTCATCTGCAAACTTACTAACCATGCCTCCTATATTCTCATCCAAATCATTCATATAAATGACAAATAACAGTGACCCAGTACTGATCCCTGAGGCGCATCGCTGGTCACAGGCCTCCACTTTGAAAAACAATTCTTTACAACAACCCTCTGGCTTTTGGAAAGAAATCATGATGTGGAGATGCATGGTACATTGGGGAGACCATGCAGACGCTATGACAATGGATGAATGAACATCGCTCGACAATCACCAGGCAAGACTGTTCCCTTCCTGTTGGTGAACACTTCAGTGGTCACGGGCATTCGGTCTCTGACCTTCGGGTAAGCGTTCTCCAAGGCAGCCTTCATGACACATGACAGCGCAGAGTCGCTGAGCAGAGACTGATAGCCAAGTTCCACACACGAGGATGGTCTCAACCGGGAACTCAACTTGGGTTCATGTCACACTATCTGTAACCCCCGTGACTTGCCTGGGTTTGCAAAACCTCACTTACTGTACTGTATGGAGACAATACACATCTCTTTAACCTATGCCTAATGCTATTTCCAGTCACATTGTCTGCATCTTTAAGAATTGAATAGCAGGTTAGTTGTAAAAGACTCGCATTCTAATCAGTAATCTGGAAACTTTCGGTGCTGTTATATGCTCTGTCTGAGGCCAGAACTCTCCATTCACCTGACGAAGGGGCAAATCCCGAAAGCTTGTGAGTTTACTATCAAATAAATTGGTTGGACTTTAACCTGGTGTTGTGAGACTTCTTATTCTGGAAAGCAGCCAATTTTTTATCCACCCTGGATGCCGTGAGATTTAACTTTATGCAACAACCTACCATGTGGTACCTTGTCAAAGGCCTTGCTAAAGTCCATGTAGCCAACATCAACTGCACTGCCCTCATCTACCTTCTTGGTTACCCCTTCAAAAAACTCAATTAAATTTGAGAGACATGATTTTCCACTCACAAAGCTATGCTGACTGTCCCTAATCAGTCCTTGTATCTCTAAATGCCTGTAGATCCTGTCTCTCAAAATACTTTCCAACAGTTTACCCACCACAGATGTGAGGCTCACTGGCCTGTAGTTCCCAGGCTTTTTCCCTGCAGCCATTTTTAAACAAAGGCACAACATTTGCCACACCACAACCTTCAGGCACCTCACCTGTGACTATTGATGATTCAAATATCTTGGCTAGGGGACCTGCAATTTCTTCCCTAGCCTCCCACAACGTCCTGGGATATACTTAATCAGATCCTGAGGGTTTTATCTACCTTGATGCGTTTTGTGACTTTCAGCACCTCTTTCTCTAAAATATGTACACTCCTCAAGGCATCACTATTTATTTCTCCAAGTTCCCTAACATCCAATGCTTTTCTCAACAGTAAATACTGATGAGAAATATTCATTTAGGATCTCACCCATCTCTTCTGAATCCGCACATAGATGACCTTGTTGATCCTTAAGAGGCCCTACCCTCTCCCTTGTTACTCTTTTGCCCTTTATGTATTTGTAGAAGCTCTTTGGATTCTCCTTTGCCTTATCTGCCAAAACAATTTCGTGTCCCCTTTTTGCCTCCTGATTTTTCTCTTAACTCTACTCCTGCACTCCTCATACTCTTCAAGAGATTCACTTGATTCCAGCTGCCTATGCATGTCATGTGCCTCTTTCTTCTTCCTGACCAGGGCCTCAATATTCCGAATCATCCAGAGTTCCCGACTTCTGCCAGCCTTGCCCTTCACTCTAGGAGGAATGTGTGATTAACACACTTTTGAAAATGTGCCGCTTACCAGACGACCCTTTGCCTTCCCACTGACTCCCCCAATTAACTTTTGAAAGTCCCATGGCAATCTTTGATAATGACCTAAATCTCAGAGAGGGCCCAATGATGGCCGGTAAAGTCTCTGATGGGCACTTAATTATATTGGGGGTGAAGCAACGTGGGTTTCCCACCAGTCCTCCAACCAGGGAGCAATAACTGGGTTGAGAGCATTAAATCTGTCCCCGTTAACTGTAAAACTGATAGCATCAGATGATAAAAAAAGAGAGTGAAAGAGAAAGGCAAGGAACAAGTAGCACTCACCCAGGAACTGAACAATTGCATTGAATCTGACATCCACACAATGATGGAATACATTCATTCAGTTCAGTTCCTGGAGCTGCGGACAGATATTTATAGCATGTCAGCTATCCTCAAATTCAGCACTTACTCAAGAACTTTACTCAGGTGCCAGTGTAGACTGGTGTAAGTCCACTAATGCAGAAGGAAAACGCAGCCCTTATTGTGCAACCGTTTAAGGAGCATGTGACCTCTCTTGTATCAAACTTGAAAGTACTTAACAGATCCCCTGCTTTGTCAATCAGCTCCTTTCGCTAAAAGAACGCGACGACGTTCAATACAAGTTTTAAATCCAGTTGTAGTTTGCTGCCTGTCTCACCATTGCCCTGGTTTTCTGATCTATCTGGGGCAAAAGTTTCTGATGAAAAAGAGGAAAATGCTTCTATTTTAACTAATTAATGGCTCACTAATGAGCCTTCAGAGCGCTGAAATTCTGAAAATGCAATTTCATTAGTGGATCATTAATATCTGTAAAGGGCGGACATTCTCCACATTCATTAACAGAACCGTTGTCCTCCTCGCTTTCCCGCTGCCGTTACCTGACATCACTGGAAAAGACAAATGGGTCATGTGTGACGGCTGATGTACTATCTTCCACTTTGTGCCATTGCCTGAGATAAATTTACCCCAATGTGTCGATCAGCTTAAATTGTTTCAGTATTGGAGAATTCAGGCTCCTATGCACCCTCACAGAATTGTTACGGTGCAGGAGGTGGCTATTCGGTCCATTGTGTCTGCACCAGCTCTCCAAAGGTGCATTATGGCTTAGGGCTATTCCCCTGTCTTTTCCCTGTATCTCTGCACATTATTTTTATTCAAATAATCATCCAATACCATCTTGAATGTTGTGATTGAAGCTGCCTCCAGCACACTACCAGGCAATGTGTTCCAGACCCAAACCTCTCACTGTGTTAAAAAAGATTTTCCACAGCGCGTTTGCTTTCTTTGCAAATCACCTTAGATTTTGCTCTTGATCCTCTAGCTAGTGGGAACAGTTTAGTTGTACCTATTCAGTCATGATTTTGGACATCCAATCCCTTCTTAGCCGTCTTCTCTCCAAGGGGAACAGTCCCAAATGTTCCCGTCTATCGTCATAAACAAAGTTTCTCATTCCTGGAACCATTCTTGTAAATCTCTTCTACACACTCTCCAATTGTATTCACATTCTTCCTCGAATGTGCTGCCAGAATTGTACACACATTACACTCTCAGGGAAATACAGCCGTCTTCTTGTTGTTCATCAGTAAAATTATTGCTCCCCTCTTTCCCCAGTGCCCACTCCCTGATGCCAATGGAGTAACGTGCAGCCAGGTTCTAAAGTTAGGGAAAGCGAGCACATAAAGATGCCATGACGCATACCAAATAATTTTAAATTCATTATACATTTTTATTTTGTATTTAAAATTAAAAGTATAATAAAAACACGTGTGTTATTTAATTTACATTTTAAACATAAAATGAAAACAAAACAAAGCAATATGTAAAAGGTATAAAGCAAATACAACAGCCTCTTTTGTCTAGGCTTCATTCTAGCAAAGTCACCTATTACTTTATTATAAGTTCTTATAACACTTCGTTCTGTTTTTTTTCCATGGCACTCCTTATCAGAAAAAAAAGTCTATGATAGTTTCTCTAGGCAACCTTGACAATAAACATATAACAACCCTCATAATAAAACGAAAAAGTAACTTAAACTTGCCTTTGCAATTTATATGCTGTATATTAAATTGAACAACCCCGTAATCCATATCGCCTTTCTCACTTTGCTCCCGCTGAGCATGCGTGGCAGGGCCTGTGCACTTGTACCCTCCAGAAACTGGCAATCATGGCGCTTCCATAAACTCATTAATTCATTGCTATGCTCGAGACACAGCTAGCTGAAAATAACCAGTGCTTAAAATGGACAAAACAACCAAGTGTTCATGCAAATGGAGAGATACAAGGTGCTAGATTCTAGTTCAGCTTTGGAGTAGTTAATTTTAATGATACACAGTATTGAATGAATGGCGACTAAAACTATAAATTATGCGCTGAATATTTTCACTAACCCATTCCTGCGATGTCATTTTCTTGTTCTTGATCTTTGCTATGTACTTAAATGATTTATGTAATGGTTTATTTGGTTTAAATGGTTTATTTAAATTAAAGCTGCCAATATAGGACTCTGTAGTGGTTTAAATTCTTCAAGTGATAATCGCCAAATCTCTTTACTCGCCCAAACTTGGCTGGTGATGTCCATCAGCGAGGGATGCTTGGTCTCGATTGTCCATTCGTCGTGGTAGCTGCATATTTATATCCTTTGCAGCCTCTGCCATTATCCTTGTGATTGCATCCCCTCTCGGGAGATTGCATGCCTTCTTTGCTCCCTGAAGTCTCCGCATCCGTAGCGCATCCCGCGATTGCAGGACATGGATCGAGGACTTCAGATCTCGGAAGAGATCCGAGGGACGTGTGAGGAACACCCCGTTGAAAAGGTGCCACTTTTGAAGAATGTGCTCGGGGGGAGCAGTCGCTCCCCCTGTTTTCCTTTAGCTACGTCACTGGTAACGTGCCTTTCTCAGCGTTCAGATACCTCAGACTAAATATTACACAGCAACACACTTAAAGTTCTTTTAATCATTACGCTTGCTAATAATATTTTAAAGTCCTCAGAATTTAACAGGTAAGGTTTTGAACGCAATGCTTTATGAACATGAGGTGCTGCACTTCTTATGACTTGTCTCAGTACACAATGATGGCACTCCTATGGGACATTATGCACAAATTAACAGGAAAAAAAAGGTTTGTTTCAATGGGAAGATAAACATATTTCTCATTGATGGTAACCAGTGATACAATGTACAAAGTCCATATAATTCATGCTGTTCTGGAAGATTCTCCATTCTGGGGAAAAAGATTGAAAATAAAAATCAACAGTAGCTGTCTGATTTAAGTGTGAGGTGCAAATTCTTTGGCACATGAAGGATAACAAACATGGAGATCCTATTTGGTCCAAAATTAGGCTTCAGCAGAGTAATCTGAGTGAGCTGTTGGTGTCTGTTGCACCTCTGCGGGAGGTTCTCCCTCTTCAGCAATGGATTTCAGGTGGCTTGCCTTCCCAATGGTAGCCTGGCTGGTGAGGGGGTGCCCATTACTGTGGTTAGCACTGCTGCCTCACGGCGCCAGGGACCCAGGTTCGATTCCCAGCTTGGGTCAGTGTCTGTATGGAGTTTGCACGTTCCCCTTGTGTCTGCGTGGGTTTCTTCCAGGTGCTCTGGTTTCCTCCCACTGTCCAAAAGAAGTGCTGGCTGGGTGCATCAGCCATGCTAAATTCTCCCTCAGTGTACCCAAACGGGCATCAGAGTGCGGCGACTGGGAGATTTTCACAGTAACTTCAGCGCAGTGTTAATGTAAGCCTGGGACTTAATAACATGCCAAATAAATAAACTTTACTTGTTGACTGGCAGCACCTGGGCAGCCTTGCTGTGGCACAAGGAAGAGATCTTTTTATCCGGTCATTGCTTAGGAATGTCACAGTGTTTGGTGAAATTAAACTGGTTTGTTTGTTCGGGCCACTGCCACTTCCTACAGTGACAGAATGGTGCCAACAAAAGGCATAACATAAGTCCTCTCTTTCAGCAAAGCAATAGCAACCAAAAAATTAGGAAGATAGTAAAAGAAGTGGAAAAAAATTATAGAGCAGCATTTTGCTCCTGGGAGTCATGACCCTGATGAAAAGGGGTCAAGTTCTCAGGCTGTCTGGGGAAGTCACCTGGCAATGATATCCCCCAACACTGGACAATTGGTGACACGAGGGCGAGTTCACTGCCCAATTAGGGAGGAAGAAGCTTGGAAGGAGATGGAGCCTGCAGTAGGCCTCCATTTTGAGATGTCAACATTTTCAATTGTTAAATTTAAAAAAAATGGAACGAGCAGTGGGGACACCAAGGACATCTTGCAGCCACAGCCATGACCTCGCAAGGTGCAGGGGGCCTCACATTAAGCCTGCTTAAGAGTTCTCGCCCTACTAGGCCAGCCAGCAAGAGGCTGCCTCTAGGAGGCTGGCTGAGTCCTCAACGCCTCTTGGGGTGATGTGGGGGGCAGGGTGTCGGTGGATTTCGGATGCCTGCAGGCTGACTGGAAAATTCTAGTCAGTCAGCCCCTGTTACTTTGCCTCAGGTGGCCATTTACTCACCTTAACTGGCTCCCCACGTGGTCTGGGGATGGGATGGTGCCAAAAACTGTGCACCAGCCGGCAAAGTGGCTTTTCACACCCACCTGCCTTGGTGCTCATTCCCCTCACATGGACTAAAACTCCTGCCCACTGATGCCACCTGGTTATGACATTGCAACCGTGCCCCACATTTAAAAAAAAATTAACATAAATACAGGTGGCATGGTGGCACAGTGGCTAGCACCAGGGACCCAGGTTCAATTCCTGGTTTGGGTGGCTGTCTGTGTGGAGTTTGCACGTTCTCCCCGTGTCTGCGTGGGTTTCCTTTGGGTGCTCCGGTTTCTTCCCACACTCCAAAGATGTGCAGGTTAGGTTGATTAGCCATGTTAAATTGCGTCTTGGTGTCAGGGGAACTAGCTAGGGTAAATACGTGGTGTTACAGGGAAAGGGTAGGCTCAATGGGCCAAGTGGCCTCTTGCATTGTAGGGATTCTATTCTATTCTATTCTATGAGAAATATAATAAAGTGTAAATTATTGGGGAAATAGAATAACTGTGTAAATTATAAGGAAAGTAAGCCCAGCCCATTGGAGTAAAGGACTTTGATCACAATTCCACAGAAATCTGTTGCAGTTATATAAAAAGGATGAAACAAACTTTTGAAAACGTATGATTTCTTTTCTGTGGCTGGTTCTAGTCAGATGTAACTACTTGAATTCGATTGGCTTCATCTATCAAATCTAAGGCAGGCAGAGGGTGGGATCCCCTAAGGATTGACACAAGCTCCCTTGCTCTTTAAGCTGCGAATTAATGACATCCCCCAGGTTTTACAAAGATGGAGAGTCCTCCTGTACAAAACGTGGATGACATGATTACATTAAGCATCAAAACCTATTTTGGAAATTTCAGTAGTTTCAGCTTCAGAAACAGGGACACTTTCTGACAGTCTTTTTGGGAGCCATCTGTTTCTTCACTCCAAGTACAAAGTTGTGTCCGCTTCATTATGAGAAACAATTATGTACCTTTCACTATTTAAAACTGGCCTCGCTGATTTTACGCGTGGCACAATTTATTTCAATTAATCGTTGGGTAGCATTTTTTAATTCAATAAATAGGAAATGGGAAAGCGAGGGCTCCCTACCCAAGTGAATTAGGCTTCATCTAAACTGCGCCTCACTTGAAACCCTGGAATCAACTCTCAAGAGTCGGACCGGAAACTTTCAGCGGTCAGATGGAATCCTTTGGGAGTCAGTTATGTTTATATTCTTCTGAAATGATTCGCACAGTTCGCCAAAGGATTTACTCTTTAAGAATGTAAGCTCCAAATTTAAGATTGTGGGACATGAGTTCAAATTCGAAATCTCTGCCTGCCTTTAGCTTTCTCGCCTCCTGTTCCTATTCCTGGGAAATTTAAACAGTTCTTATCAAAGTATAACAACAAGATACCGTCACAATAACCTCCATGTTTCAATGACCATGATACCACGAAACTGTTTTAAGCCTGAAAATGACACTGTGGCTGTGTGAATAATGAACATGTTTTTAACAATGGATAGCAGAACTGGATGCTGAAGTTAATCAGAGAATCCCTACATTGCAGAAGGAGGCCATTTGGCCCATCGAGTTTGCACCGGCCACAATCCCACCCAGGCCATATCCCCATAACACCATGCATTTACCCTAGCTAGCCCCCTGACACCAAGGGGCAATTTAGCATGGCCAATCCACCTAACCCACACATCCTTGGGATTGTAGAAGGAAACCGGAGCACCTGGAGGAAATCCATGCAGACACAGGGAGAACATGCAGACTCCATATAGGCAGTCACCCAAGGCTGGAATTGAACCTGGGTCCCTGGCACTGTGAGGCTGCAGTGCTAACCACTGAGCCATCGTTCTGCTGTTTTCTGCAGCAGCTATTGAGTTGTCTACTTCATCCAAAACAATGAAGAGCAGGCTATGGGCCCAGCTTCTGTTAAACAAGGGTGGGTAGGTGGGATGTAGCAGGGGGTTTGGTGTGATTATCCACTGTCCACAGTGTTCACTGGAGTTTGCGGTAACTGGATAACACCCACCTCCATCCACATTGCCACCCTTAAATTTTAACTTCGGCTTCAGGTGATCTGATTTGTAGTCTCTTCTAATCCATTTGTATCTACATGTAGAGTATTCAGGTCCTTAAAACATTCACAGCAAACGCGGGGTGACCTACATAGCTGTTGAAGCTGGGAGAGTCTGCCCATGAAAATTAAATAGCAGCTGTTATTAACAAATGCATTTACAAACAAGAGCGTCTGATGTACTACAAGGTGAGCGTCAGGACTCTCTTTTAAAGATGATTAATATAGAGTAGGTTGAGTAGTTTCTGTTCCAAATGGGGTTTTGTGGTTTTAGTATTGATTGTAATTTAACAGCTTATTGGATGTGAAAGTCAGGCTTCACTAACATCTTATAGAACAGTCATGTGTTCATTTGTACTGTCTATGGTCACCATCCCTGAGCTTTATAACATAGCCTCCTGTGCCTACCCACCCTGTCTCCACATTTCTGCTTTTGCTCATCCACCCTCCTCAGGAGATGTCACTTTCATAGAATCCCCACAGTGCAGAAGGAGACCATTCAGCCCATCGATCCTGCACTGGCAACAATCCCACCCATGCCCTATAACTGTAATACCATATATTTACTCTGCTAGTCTCCCTGACATGAAGGGGCAATTTAACATGGCTAATCAACCTAACCTGCATATCTTTGGACTGTGGAGGAAACCAGAGCATCCGGAGAAAACCTGCGCAGACATGTGCAAACTCCACACAGGCAATCATCCAAGGCCAGAACTGAAATGGGTCCCTGGCACTGTGCAGCAACAGTGGTAAGCACTGTGTCACCGTGTCTCCCTGCATCGATTGGCAAACAAAAAGACACTTCGGTACTTGATTGGTCAAACAGCATTTTGCTCCCATGTGTTCAAAAATTTTTAACAAAGACGGGAGGGTTCTGAAAACAATATCCATTTTGATTCCTGAAAGCTCTAGGGCAATCCTGGAGGGTTGGCAATGCCGATTACGGGGAATAGAACATAACAGCGCAGAACAGGCCCTTCGGCCCACGATGTTGCGCCGACCAGTTAAAAAGCAATGACCCTCTAACCTAAACCAAACTCTTTCCATCCATAAACCTATCCACGGATCTCTTAAACGCCCCCAAACTAGTCGCATTTACAACTGCAGCAGGCAGGGCATTCCAATCCCTCACCACCCTCTGGGTAAAGAACCTACCCCTGACATCCGTCCTAAAACTACCACCCCTTAACTGTGATTCAATTTATTGTCTGCATGGACTGTGGCGTTTCTAGGTTCAGTTAGAAATGTCAAAATAATTGATGGTGATTAAACTATCAAAACTTTATTCCATTCTGGCCATTTCCAAAAACAGCATTAGTAAGGAAGCATGACATAGTCAATCCCTATACTGTGCTGATCTTGCTCATGGCGCAATGAGTGTGGGTGGTGACTGGGGTTGCTGCAGCGGGGTGGAACCAGGGATGGAGGGGCGAGGGGGATACTCTATTTTCCAATCCTTCTCATCTCCTCTTTCTCCCTGCTCCATCATCCTGATCGCCACTCCCGCCACCTGTTCCTATCCTCCACTTTTCTCCCTCTCCTCTCCAGCATCCAATATCCTCTACTCATCCTCTCTCCCTTACTAGCAATCACTATTTCTTTCATGGTCAGCGGGTGTCATGGTGGCACACTGGTTAGCACTGCTCCCTCACAGCGCCAGGGACCCAGGTTCAATTCCAAACTTGTGTCAACATGCAGAGTCTGCATGTTCCCCGTGTCTGCACGGGTTCCCTCCAGGTGCTCCAGTTTCCTCCCACAGTCCAAATGACGTGGTTATGAGTATTGGCCATGTTAAATTCTCCTTCAGTGTACCCGAACAGGTGCAGAAGTGTGGCAACTAGGGGATTTTCACAGTAACTTCATTGCAGTGTTAATGTAAGCCCACTTGTGACAGTAATCAATAAACAAAGTTAATCTCATCCTTCCGTTTTATCCTACTCTCTTCCCTTCGTCCTCTCCCCATGACCTCCGACTCGTCTCCCTCCCCTTTGCTCTATTTTCTTTCCTTTTCAACATCATTGTCTCTGGCACCTTCATCTTCCTCTCCTCTGCTACCCTTTTCTGACTTTTTCCTTCACTTTCTTTCTTCTCCCTCGCCAACTTGGAGGAGTTTCTTGCTCAGTAACGTTTGACTAAGAACTAAAATGAGACATATTAAACTAAAAGGTTAAATAATTCTGGGCCAGATTAGTCTTTATTTTAGCCAAAACATCAGGTTGGCTGAGAAGGAGAGTGTAATGGCAAAACGTTATCAGTGCTGAGGGTGAGCACAAAATGTAAGATATTTAATAAATTATGGATAAATTATATAATTTAAGAAATCAACTTAATCAATCTCAGATCTTTATTATTGTGAATGACAGTTTGCACGGTGCAACTGGTGCACAATATAACTATTTAAGTAAAACCTTATAATTTCTTGATTTGATTTATTATTGTCACATGTATTGGGATACAGTGAAAAGTATTGTTTCTTGCATGTTCTACAGACAAAGCATACCGTTCATAGAGCACATAGGGGAGAAGGAAGGGAGGGGATGCAGAATATAATGTTTAAAAGGAGTTAGAGTTACCTTTTAAGATCATAGAACGAGAGTAAAAGATAAAATTAGAGGGTTTGTCGGGGACAGCTTGCAAGAAGTCACCTCGCTCCGGCACTATCTTTTTCTTGTCTCAAAGTGTGTTGCACAGAATTAAATACTTTTAAAGTACAGAACCTTGTGTTTTATATATAGCATTAAGTCTAGCAGTAATGGTGCATCACAGAATAGCAATTTAGTCAGTACCAGTAGTCCTCACGTAACACCAATTGTAGATTGCAGAGTGAAAATTACAACCCGTGGTGTTATAGGTCTCGGCATGTATTACATCTTCCAAGGTTAACACATTGCACATGTGATGCACTGCCTACCCTAGTACTGAATTGCTGTTGCTGCAGACAATGTAGTGTTCTCTTAAAGGTGCACTGCTGTGTCTTTGCAGAGTTTTGTGCACACTGTGGGAACTACCCTAATATTGGATTGAGCAGACCAAGACCAGCCAGTTTAGGGAAAGGACCGTGTCTGGAATCCAGTGGAATTTTCTGAGGACCTGCCCCTGTGTAACCAAGCAGATCAGCCATGCAGCTAACTAGGTACTGCGGGAAAAGACTGAAATTCAACAAGGAAGCTGTGACAGCCAGGCTATCTCCTTCAGGAATACTTCCAGATCACAGAGAAGAAATTGAATTTATATAGAACCTTTCAAGACCTTAAGGCATCCCGATGTGCTTTAGAACCAATTAAGTACTTTCGAAGCACGGCGCCAGCTGTAATGTAGGACAATGTGGCAGACAATTTGCATGCAGCAAGCAGAGTGATAGTGACAGAAGCAGAGCACAGATACAATAAACTTCAGGCTACAAACCAGCCTTCCTGTCCAACAAACTATTTGGATCTTAAGGTAACAGCTTGGATACTTCAACAACTTGTGGACATCTCACATACACAGCTCAGGAAGTTCACAAATAGCTCTTTCATTCTACATGTTTCATAGCTTCACCCTGCAAAGAAGTCTCACCACGAGCAGGTTAACCTGCCTTCTGGCAGAGCTAAGACATCAGAAAAGCATTGAGGAATTATTTTCAGCAATGCAACAGGGAGTGTGTGTGAGGGGCCAACTAACAGTATCCCTCTCAAGAGCATCACAACTAGACCTTTGCTTAAAGCTTCCAACCACCAAACTATCCAGCATGGCAGCACAGTGGTTAGCACTGCTGCCTCACAGCACCAGGGATCTGGGTTCAATTCCTAGCTTGGGCCACTGACTGTGCGGAGTCTGCACATTCTCCCTCTGTCTGTGTGGGTTTCCTCCCAGAGTCCAAAAGATGTGCTGGTTAGGTGCACTGGCCATGATACGTTCTTCCCCAGTGTACCCAAACAGGTGCCAGAATGTGGTAACAAGGGGATTTTTACAGTAATTTCATTGCAGTGATAATGTAAGCCTACTTATGACACTAATAAATAAACTTTATAATCTAGTTTCCCGGACACAATCATGCTCTACCTTACCAAACTCTCTATTAATGCTTTACTAGATGATGTGTTTTATTTTAAATAGGCAGCACTGCACTCAAATCAATGTTGGTGCATTTACTTATTCCTAGAATTGCTTTTCAGTGATTCTATTGTGCAAGGACTAAATATTGCTTTTAGTGACCACTTTCATTGCTTGCTGCATAAGTGGACTGCAGGTGGGTCCCTTAAAATGTATTCCTTTTCTAATTGCATGGCCTGGACTATGAACCTACCTTTCATAGCAGTCCATTCATTTTCTTTAGCTAACATCTGAATGTGCCTCTTCGATACAACATGCTTCCCAACAACTCACAACTGATCACCATTAGTATTGTTCCTCCCACAACATTGTAGTGGAAAACATGCCCCTGTCTACATCACTGGGGACAAAGTAGAAATGGTCGAGAGTTTAAAGTTTTTAGGTGTCCAGATTACCAACAACAACCTGTCCTCGTCCCCCCCATGTCGACACTATAGTTAAGAAAGCCCACCAATACCTCTACTTTCTCAGAAGACTGAGGAAATTTGGTATGTCCACTATGACTCTCACCAACATTTACAGATGCACCATAGAAAGCATTCTTTCTGATCGTATCATTACTTGGTATGGCTCCTGCTCTGCCCAAGACCGCAAGAAACTACAAAGGGCTATGAATGAAGCCAGTCCATTACTTAAACCAGCCTCCCACCCACTGACTCTGTCTACATTTCTCACTGCCTCAGAAAAGCAGCCAGCATAATTAAGGACACCAGCCACCCTGGACGTACTCTTTTCCACCTTCTTCCATTTGGAAAGAGATACAAAGGTCTGAGGACAGATACAAACCTACCCAAAAACTGCTTCTTCCCTGCTGCCATTAGACTTTTGAATGGGCTTACCTTGCATTAAGTTGATCTTTCTCTACACCCTAGCTATGACTGTAACACTACATTCCGCACTCTCTCATTTCCTTCTCTATAAACGGTACGATTTGTCTGTATAGCACGCAAGAAACAATACTTTTCACTGCATGCTAATATACATGACAATAATAAATTAAGTCAAATAATTGGTTAACCCTCTTTGAGTGCATTTTAATGTGTGCTTTAACCCGTGTACTGAAAACAAAGAGAATCATACATTTCACAGCTTCCTTTGTGAGCAGCAAGTAAACCTCAGAAATATAAAGAACAATCATTTGAGTTAAAAGAATTATTGTTGCAAATTCATCACGACACAATCTACTATTATCAGAGTATAATAATGGTGACATTGTGCTACATGTTATTCTCACTATTGTGAAGTGTTAAATGTTCAGTTAGAATATTTTCATTATCACTTTGCTTTCACCTGCCTTTGGCTGCTATTTGACTAATTTATCATCTTCTCCAACATTCCTGACTCATCCAACAACATCTTCTGCAGCAAAGCAAGTTGGGCTTTCAAACAATAAACCCCAACATCCTTCTTTTTTGGACTAATTTTTCTCCCCTTCCTTTTTGCAACAATTAGTGGAACAGGTTTAGTTTCACACATAGCACCAGTGTGCTGGTAACATCTGAGTGCCATACTTCAACTGCCAGCTTAAGAGTGTGTGGATAATCACGTGACATTGGCAACAGCAACTGAACAAGAAAATTAAACGTTACACTATCCTCATTCAGTATGCAAAAAATCATTGCCCTCAATGGTTACATAAATATAAACTAACCGCATGGTGGTGTAGTGGTTAGCGCTGCTGCCTCACAGCGCCAGGCACTTGGGGTTTTATTCCAGCCTTGGATGACTGTCTGTATGAAGTCTGAACGTTCTCCCCTGTCTGCGTGGATTTCCTTCGGGTGCTCCGGTTTCCTCCCACAGTCCAAAGATGTGCAGGTTAGGTGGATTAACCATGGTAAAATGCATAGGATTATGAGGTTGGTGGGATGGATAAGATGTTCTTTCAGAGAGTTGGGGGAGACTCAATGGGCTGAATGGCTTCCGCACTGCGGGGATTCTAGGGTCCAAGCTACCTTTACCTCTCATCTGTGTGCTCCATAATGTTGCTTCAGCTGAAGCCATCGACCAGGCAGTTAACAAAGCAGCACCTTCATATAACTGTGCTTTTAACCGCTGAGATAGGGGGCATGAGAGGACCACTTAAATTTTTAATCCACCATTAAAGGCTAGTCACAAAGGTTGATCTGTTGAACTCAATGCCATGGAAACAGTTAACACTCAGACAAACGATATGTCCTTATTAAGTTTTCTCTCAAGGTGCTGCTACCCTGAGCTTGATAATTATTAGTCATGAATTAATGATAAAGTTCCAGAGACTTGCATAAAATTTCAGATGCATGACCTCTCTTGTTGCTCCTAATAATCTCAGTCTCAGGACACTAAAGAACGGTTGAGACGCTGGCTACCGGCCTTAATTAATGGAAAGTTTATGTCTCAATTTAAAACAGAACGGGGCTCCTTTTCTCAAAACAGTGAATACACAATGTGACCAATTTTTTTAAAAAAAAGATCCCTTTGGAATTTCAGGCTCTGAGCTATATTGATATGCTCAGCACAGACCAAAGCGCCCACTGAAATTTACTGAGAGACAGAAAGAGGACTGAAAACTGACAGCCTTTTGTCATTTACCATGAATCAATGTCAAGGGATACATTAATGACTGCACATGCGGTATCAATCCTGGCAGTCACGCCACTCAGTGCTACTTAATCTGTGAAATCTGAGACTCGTTTGACAGGAAAGATACATAGAAATTGAAATACCCAAATAAGCAAATGTAAAGCTCATTTGATTGAAAAATATCAGCAATTTCCCGTAATCTTAACACGGACGGTAGTTTATTTTCATTGAAATATCATTAAGGAAAATTGGAGGCTGGAACCTTTTTAAACAGTAATTCACAGGGAAAAAGCAGGTGCAGAAAAAGAAATGAATGCCATCTTAAATTGTCTTTTTCATAAAAGTGTCCCTGTTAAAGAAAAGGCTCAGAAACAATATCAGGATTTATGGTGTATCCAATTGCATTACAGTATGTGCTTACTTTATTCCTAGTCATTTAAAGAGCTCTGAGGAAGTCTGAGAAACCTATGAGAAATCTAATGTTATTGGACAGTTAATATCAGAGTGCATGTATTGGTTATAGTATAAAGAAAATGAACAGTTGGGGTTCTCCCACAATCACCTGAACCATGCCATCTTGGTGGCACAGAGGTTAGCATAGCTGCCTCACAGTGCCTGGGACCTGGGTTCAATTACGACCTTGGGTCACCGTCTGTGTGGAGTTTGCATGTTCTCCCTGTGTCAGTGTGGGTTTCCTATGGGTGCTCTGGTTTCCTCCCATAGTCCAAAGATGTGCAGGTTAGGTGGATTGGCTATGCTAACTGTCAGGAGGACTAGCAGGGTAAATATGTGGGGCTATGGGGATAGGGGCTGCGTGGGATTGTTGTTGGTGTAGGCTCGATGGGCTGAATGGCCTCCTTCTGCATTGTAGGGATTCTATGATTCTATTATTCTAGCAGACCATCCAGAAAAAAATATCAAACATAAAATTGCAACCTACACTGCCAACCCCATTAGAAAGTATCTCATAACCAAACATTTTGGGCTCGATTTTCTCATCCTGATGCAGGGCCAACTTGTCATGGGTGGGCTTTAAAATTTTAGGGTGACACCTCCTCCCACTCACCACAGCTGTCACCCCACCCCCCCCCACCCAACCCCATCCCATCCCTGGTAATTTTGAGCAGCACAGAATAAGGGATTAAGACAGTCCACACTCAGCTGTCCCAATGTTGGCTCCTCCATTGCAGACATGGGCATTTGCTGCAATTTTCATGGCGCTGTACTGGCTTTTTCGTGCTGAGATCCACACCAGCTGGGTGGTGTCTTGAATCAATGGGAAAACCCCTTGTTTGGAGTTGAGAATCATATATGAAAGATCAGCATAAAAGGTGTTGCCAACTTCACATCATAACAAAATGCAGAATGATAGTTATGTATGTTTTGATTAAAGGGCTTTGCTTGAAGTGGTAAAATGACTATTAAAATGAATAGTATTGTGTACATGCGCTAGTCTTCAGATGCATTAGAATGCATTATCCACTGGATAAAGTGCTGTTCTGCATTATACAATGTTGAAATTCAGATTTGACTCTGTATCTTTTCCATCATATTTTTCTTGAAATCTAGCTCAGCCATCAGTTTGGCTGTTTCTGTGTTTTGACAGATGCCTTTGCTGTAACTCTCATAGTAAGAACTATAGAAATACATATTCTCTGTTTGGCTATTTGTGGTTTTATCCCTACCATAGCAACAAAAGCGTGCTAAACAGATTTCTAAGCAATATCATCTGTGATTGCAGTCAGACTGCGTTATCCCTCCTCCCCTCTTTGATCTTTCTGGAGTCTTTGACATGGCTGTCCAAATTGTCTTCCATGGGATTTCTCTTGCTTGGTTTCATTCTGACTCTCTGGTCAGAACCAGAGAACCTAGCAGAAAACTACATTTCTATTGCTGTAATTTTGGCATATTTTCTGGTGCAGAGAAAAATGAAAAATAATAAAGGGCCACAACAGAGGTGAGGGGGAGAGAGAAATGAAGCAAGAAATGACAAAAAAAATTGCACTTTCATAGTACACAACATGCAGAACATTCCTGAGCATTTACGAGAGGTGAAAGATAAATCAGCAATCAGACAAGGGGTAAATTCCTGTGAACGAAAGGCAAATGACTACAGCTGGTGAAAAAGAAAACAGAAATCACGGGAGACAGTCAGAAGGTCAAGCAGCATATGTCGAGGAAATGTGAATCCATTGATGTTTCTGGTATAATATATCCTTCCTAAGATGAAGGCCGTTTAAGAAGGAACTGAACCAGAGGCTGTAAAGTATATCTAATAGTTATGGGAATGTCCATAAAATGAGTTGCTAATACAGCATCAGAAGCAGATGCAGGGGAACACCACCACCTGCAAATTCCCCCCCAAGACATACGCCATCCTGGTTTGGAAATATAAGTCTGTTCCTTCATTCTCACCGAGTCAAAATCCTTCCCTCCCAGCATTGTGGCCGTACTTACACCACACTTACTGCAGCAGGTCAAGATGGTGGCACACCACCACCTTCTACAGTGCAAGTATGAGGATGGCCAATAGATGCTGGCCTAGCCAGTGATGCCTACATCCTGCAACAATCGCTTAAAAATTGTGTTGCTGACTCATACCATCATTTAGCCAGGGAGTAAGCTGGGAAAATTACACTCAGAATCTGTGGACGTCAAGAGGGGGAAAAAGGAGAGTGCAATGGGACTGTTGAAAATTAGCGAACTGGAGCAGCTTCCAGCAGCCCAGGAATCTGGTGAAAGGAAAATGTAGGTTGGTATTAGCTCCATTAGTACTTAACTCATTTCTTTCTGTCATTCCTGGAAAAGTAATACACTCATTGCAAACAAACATCAACTGCCGGAGAGATTTGATGTAATCACGGGACTCTAAGCAATAGGCCATACACCATTCTTCAGCTCTCCATAACTGTAGCAGTACTTTCAATCCCCTCCCTGTAGTCACACTGCTCTTCCCTCTCTCCTCCATTTGGTTACATTACCACTGCCCCATTCTTCCCTGGGCAACTTTGGGCTGGGTTTATAGCCCCTCATCAATTTCTGGTTGAGGGACATATAGACAGATGGCTAAATCATCATTGTTCCACACACCCCTGAACAAACCCTCATAACTGGTGGGGACAGGGATCCACTGCTCCCATTACAATGCACTTGGTGTGGGTAAACGGGCAAGAGTTGGGAGCCTGCTTTACCCAGTGGGGGGAAAGTGGGAAGAGTGGGTGCATTCTTTGGGGGTGCCCTGTATACTTTGTTGGGGAGGAGGGGAGGGGGGCTTCACATCAAAATGATAACCTGCCTCTCCCTCCCCAACCCACCTTGTGTGCCTCCCTGCTTGCCCTCCAAAACCCATCCCACCACCCTCTCACCACCTCAGTGCCAGATCCATTCCCACTATAAAAGCCCAGGGAAAATGGGAGTGGCACAGTAGTTAGCATTGCTGCCTCACAGCGCCAGGTGCAATTCCAGCCTCAGGTCACTGTGTGGAGTTCTCTCTGCGTCTGCGTGGGTTTCCTCCAGGTGCTCCGGTTTCCTCACACAATCCAAAGATGTGCAGATTAGGTTGACTGGCTGTGCTAAATTGACCCTTGTGTCGGGAGATTAGCAGGGTACACGTGTGGGGTTATGGGGATGGGGCCTGGGTGGGATTGTGGTCGGTGCAGACTCAATGGGCCAAGTGGCCTCCATCTGCACTGTAGGGATTCTGTGATAGTACCACGTATATTTGCAAAACGAGGCACTTGTCATTCAACTTCAAATTCCATCTCACAATCCGACTAACAGAAGTATCCTTGATTAGAATATGATTTCCCTTTGGGCGAAACAACTGTAGCTAAGAATCAGATGGCCTGTGCAAACTGACAGAAGCGTACACAAAAAGTAACTTATTTCCTTTTGTTCCAATCGGAAACCTAAATTTCAAACAGACTCGGGTGTGTTTTTATGAAGGGCATTGTTTCTCTTTGACAGTCTCACTCAATCATCCCAATATATCTGATATGATTTAAACTGTTCCAGCTTTCTGCTCTGTTTTCTCAGAGATAACAAATGGGATTGCTCAATCCGGCTACTGATGTAACAGCTATCTAACTTTGTATATTTTGAGACCCTTTTTAATGAATCTTGGCTTTTCCAACATGCCTAAGAAAGGCATCAGACTAAAAATCTGTTTCATTACAACCACTTCAGTCATACTAGTGGATACCCGTTATATGAACAAAGAACTCTAATTTACTTTTATGATGAAAATATGCAAAATCATGGAATCCCTACAGTGCAAAAAGAGGCCATTCGGCCCATTGAACCCGCTTCGACAATCCCACGCTGGCCCTATTCCAATAACCCTAGGTAATGCTGCTAATCCTTTTGACACTAAGGTACAATTGGGACGGCATGGTGGCACAGTGGTTAGCACTGCTGCCTCATCGGACCAGGGACCCAGGTTCGATTCCCAGCTTAGGTCACTGTCTGTGTGGAGTTCGCATGTGCTCCCTGTGTCTGCATGGGTTTCCTCCAGGTATTCCGAGTTTGAAAGACATGCAGGTTAGGTGCATTGACCCGGACAGGTGCGGGAATGTGGCGACTAGGGGAATTTCACAGTAACTTGGAGTCATGGAAGTTTACAGCATGGAAACAGGCCCTTCGGTCCAACTTGTCCATGCCGTTCTTTTTTTTTTAAAACCCCTAAGCTCATCCAAATTGCATGCATTTGGCCTATATCCCTCTACACCCATCTTTATCAATATGCTTTTTTAAAAGATAAGATTATACCTGCCTCTACTACTACCTCTGGCAACTTGCTCCAAACACTCACCACCCTCTGTGTGAAAAAACTGCCTCTCTGGACACTTTTGTATCTCTCCCCTCTCACCTTAAACTTACGCGCTTGAGTTTTAGGTTCCCTACCTTTGGGAAAAGGTATTGACTATCTAGTTGATCTGTGCCCCTCATTTTAAAGGCCTCTATAAGATCACCCCTCAGCCTCCTATGCTCCAGAGAAAAAAGTCCCATCTATTCAGCCTCTCTTTATAACTCAATCCATCAAATCCCGGTAGCATCCTAGTAAATCTTTTTTGCAGTCTTTCTAGTTTAATAATATCCTTTCTATAATAGGCTGACCAGAACAGCAAACAGTATTCCAAGTTCCCAATTCCTGTATTCAATTGCAGTTTCAATGTAAGCCTTACTTGTGACTAATAAATAAACTAAACTAATTGAGAATGGCCAATCCACCTAACCCACACATCTTTGCACAGTGGCATAGAAAATAAAATCTTGAGACACTTTGGTTGCATATTAGTGTTTTGATAATCCACTGCCAGCTGTTTGCGTAAAATTCCTCCAAGCGTTATTGAAATCTGAAGCTGTTTATTTCAAGTGAGCTCACAAGTGCCCTAAATTCAAGACACATGGAATCATTACCCAGACATGAACCGATGCCGGGCCAGACAAGATCAAATTGCTTTGGAGTTCAGTGCAAATCATTTCAACATTTCATGTTGCATGAAGCTACCTGACCAGACTGTACTCTTTGTTCTTATCATCAATATGATGATTAATCAGAACTGAATGAGCACTTACAATGGAAACCCAGCACTCTTAAGCACAATACTTAATGCTTTTGGACTATGTGATTTCAGTTCAGTTGTCAGCTCCTGTGATTTAATTGCAGGAATGTATGGCCATCAGGGTACACATTCTTAATGGGATAGAAAGATCATTGGGAAAAGAAACAGGCCTCACCAATCAAAGTGTCTTTAAACTAAGGATACACGATAATAACCTGCTCTCACGGGTTAACCTATCATTTACCGATTGCAAATGTTATCTTTGTGCAGTCATTTCCCTTTCTTTGTTTGCTACTTAAATGCAGTTAATATCCCATTTACTTTTCAAGAAGTGACACCTCATTCAATTAGCAGAAAATGGATTGCATTGCTGTCTCTTCCCACTCCCGTGTCGTTACTTCAGGTGCCCCTGAAGATTTATCCTTGGACGCCTCTTATTTCACATTGCAGCATTAGATTTCACACATCTTCTGGTAACATCCAGCTCAACCTCATTACCATCTCTCTTGACCCCAGCTCTGATGAAGGGTCATCCAGACTCTAAACATTGGCCAGAAGTTCATTAACCTACCCTCCAGGGGAATCGGATTGGGCGATGGGCAGGCAATGGAAAAGTCTGTAACCTCAGGCGTGATTTCAGAGTTTTGGGACGAGCAAGGCTGTAAAAAGCTGGCTCTGTCCTCTCTCCACAGATGCTGTCAGACCTGCTGAGTTTCTCCAGCATTTTCTGTTTTTGTTTCAGATTCAAGTATCCACACACAGTATTTTGCCTTTATTTCTTCACCCTTTGATTGTTTCCAAGTTGTCAGACTGCTTGTCCAGCATTTATATCAATAGACAGAAATTACCAGCAACCAAACACTAGAAAGATCAAGCCACTGTTTCCATTTCCCTCCACAAAATCCATTCCTTGGTCAGCACCTCTCCACTGGTTTCGGAGTCATACCCTATTACAAAGGAAGAATGCAAAGGAAGAATTACAAAGGTAGAATGCCCTAAATGTGACAGACTTGGAACACTTTGCTGCATTAAAAGTTTGAATTGAAGGTTTACACTGCTACTGAACTAAGCACTGACAACAATCCCTGATTCCAACTCATTCATTCCCAACTCAAAGTTGCATCCTGTGTTTTGAAATCCAAGCTGGGGAGGGAGAGGCACAGGCAGGCGGAGGGCAGGACACAGAATCCAGTCCTTGTTGTGATGGTGGGGTGATAGGATTGCAATTTGGGGCAAGACTTCTGGGTTTCTACATCCACCATTCTAATCCTACAAATTCTAACATTTGGCTGTGGGATAGGCACACTTTCTGCCAGCAGCACTTGGGCAGCATCTCTGGGCTGTTTAAAAGAATCTCCTGCTACCTTTCCACACACTTCTATACCTCAGACCATGTGCTGCTGTTACATGTCTACAGGTGTGGCCTGTCTGATTTTGCTAAGGTCCCCATTAGCTGGATTGAAGTCAGGCTCATGATGGGGCCTAAATGACAATTTTGTTTTTATTCATTTGTGAGACATGGTCGTCACTGGCTGGCAACATTTATTGCCCATCCCTTGTTCAGAGGACAGTTGAGAGTCAACCACATTGCTGTGGCTCTGGAATCACAGGTAGGCCAAACCAGGTAAGGACAGCAGATTTCCTTCCCTAAAGAACATTAGTAAACCAGATGGGTTTTTATGACAATCGACATTGGTTTCATGGTCACCAACAGATTCTTAATTCCAGAATTTTTTTATTGAATTCAAATTCCACCATCTGCTATTGCGGGATTTGAACCCTGGTCCCCAGGACATTAGCTGAGTTTCTGGATTAATAATCCAGCAATAACAACCACGAGGCCATTGCTTCCCCTTGAAAAATTGTAAAACCTGTTCCTTCACATTCCTTTCATTCACATTCCTGTGAAGCACCTTGGGATGTTTTGCTACATTAATGATGATAATGTAAAGCCTTTGCTGTGGAATGCATTTTTATGGTATGAAGGTAATTTGCATTCGGAAATTGAAATGCTTCCCCCTCCCTCCTCAATGCTTCTTCAACATTCCTTGCCTGATGTGCATGAACGGCAGCTGAATGAGTGTAAACTGGTAGGCCTGGTAGGTATGGATATGATTGGTGCAACTTGTGGGCCGAAGGGCCTGTTTCTGCTGTAGTGTTCTATGTTCTAAACTTACATTTCAAAACCGAAAGGAGGACTGTGGTTGGGACTTTACCCCCTTTCCGCAGAGTGTTTGACAGCAGCAGGAGATGACATGCCACTTGCTGGCAGTGGGACCTTATAGTCCTGTAGTTGTCAGTGGGGTTTCCCACTGAACATACCCCCTTGTTGCTGGGAAATCCACAGCAGGGGTGCACTGTTTATACAATTGTACAATCCTGCCGGCACGAATGGCAGCAAGATTTCAGTGAATGCGGTATAGATTGCAATTAAATTGAGCTGGCTTCCACCCATTTTAAACTTGTGTGTATTCTAATTGCAATGTCCTGGCTACGTTAGGGGTTGTGGGTTTTAAACAAGTAGAAAAGTTGCGGTTTGCACACACAGATTCAAACTGACAGTTTTATTGAAAGTGGTGTTCTCTGTACAGAGTACAAGCTGAAATTAAAACAGCAACCTGTGCAACAACCTAATGACATCACTGTCAATCATGTGACCAGCTCTTAAAGCAATCATACTACCATTTAAATATATAACACTAATGGTTTGGGATTATATTTGGATATTTCCCACCATGGATCTATTTTTGGATGTGGCCTAGGGAAGAAATACCCTGATGAACTAGATTTTAAGGGCTGCCTGAAAATAATGACAAGCCAAGATAATTAGTAAGCATATTACATATGTGTTATAACACACAAAAAGTCAATCATTACATAAGAATAATACCTCTGACATTTGTGTTGTCATTGGCTAAGAACTTGACTTCCTTGGGTTTTTAATGGCACAGTGGTTAGCGTTGCTGCCTCACAGCGTCAGGGACCTGGGTTCGATTCCTAGCTTGGGTCACTGTCTATGTGGCGTTTGTACGTTCTCCCCGTGTCTGCCTGGGTTTCCTCCCACAGTCTGAAACATGCGCTGATTAGGTGCATTGACCTGAACAGGCTTCCAGAATCTGTAGCATTTTCTAGTTGCACAATAACAGTTCGCAAACTAACTCTTCACACGTAATAGCTGGTGTAATCATGATAGATAAGAGAGGGTCCCAAGTGATTTTGGTAAACAAATACCTCCAATATGCTGGGCAAACTTCAGGGGCTCTGATCCAGCTCTCATTTAACTGCAGAAACAGTTTGCTGCCTAGCCCATCTGATAAGCCAAGGCAGGATAGGGCTTAAATCTTACAAGAACAGCTTGACTCATTAAAGTTCACAGGAAATTTCATCAATAAAGTTTACTCAAACAAAGTCAGCATTTTCAAACACTGGAAAAGTGACCTTCATCATCCCATTCCAGTCCAGGGAAAGTGAGGGACTTCATTGATTTCATGCAACCAAGTGTCAGTTATGGGAAATGACAACAGGCGTAGGCCAGTCTCAAACTGGAACATAGGGATTATTGAGGCTTTGTTTTGTATTCAGGAGATGAGGAGAGCAACAGGATTGTTTTCAGTTGGATTGATGACTTCTGTATGCAGTATCTGTAATTCTATGTTATTGAACATGATGTATATTATCGAGTGTAATAATGGGACACTTGCAATGCATGTTTTAATATCTAAAAAACCCCAAATCCTCAATCATTTGTACAAGCAGAATTCACAGTCTGAGCTTCAGAATCCCTTTGCAAAGTCTGTGCTTCCATCTTTGCTCATGACTGCTGTATCTGGGCAGTCACTGGCACAATAATGCAGTTACACTAATGCGTGATAGCTAGTAGAATGAATAGGAAGGTCAAAATACAAGTTCATGTTTAAAATCATGTTGTGATCAGGTAATGGGAACAAACTACAAAATGAGTGAAATGAAAATTAACATTCCTTTTGCAGTGCTTTTGAATAATAATTGCAGCTTAAGAGGTCTTTCAGTTCATATCATTAGGGTAAATTATTTTGGTTGATTTTCCAGTTCCTGTGCCTGGGCATATTGCTTTGCTTGAGCGCAGGGAATAAGGGAACATTGTCGCCAGGAAAATCTTCCCACGGGAAACTAATCCACAGCATGGCGGCACAGTGGTTAGCACTGTTGCCTCACAGTGTCAGAGACATGGGTTCAATTCTGGGTTACTGTCTGTGGAGTTGCACATTCTCCCCGTGTCCACATGGGTTTCCTCCGGGTGCTCCTCCCACGCTCCAAAGACGTGCAGGTTAGGTTGATTGGTCATTCTAAATTGACCCTAATCTCAGGGGGATTAGCAGGGCAAATGAGGGTTACACGAATAGGGCCTGGGTGGGATTGAGATCAGTGCCGACATGATGGGCCAAATGGCCTCCTTCTGTACTGTAGAGATTCTATGAACCCAATTTCCTGCAAATTTATGTACAGGAAAATTAAGTGGTCTCCTGCCTCTGGTTCTGTTTTCAATTTTTCCCTCTATTTGTCCTATTTGGGAGCAACATGTGATGCTCCAGAAAGAAAGAATAGAAATGAAGCCCATCTGTCAACACTCCAAGAAACGTTTATTTATAGAGTTACACATTACAAGTGTACAACTCCTGACCCAAGAACCACAGTTCCAGTCTGTTTCAATTGCAGGGACACAAGTGGATCCCTAGATGACGTCCACCCATGCAGACAATTAACAGATACTCTTCTCCCTCTTTTAAAAGAAATTAGTTGGTCCCTACAACCCAAAATTTCAAAACAAATTGAATCCATATCCCCTATATTTTTACAAAGCATTACATATTGTGAGACACTCCTCCACTAGGGTCCCTAACAATTTGTTTGTATATGTTCTTGTAAGAACACTTGATAACTTGCATCCGCCCATTTAACTTTAAAGATTTTCTTGCTCTCCAGCAATTGCTTCAAGCCAGTAAGGTCAACCCATAACCTTTTCTTGTTCACATTTTTCATTGTACTTTACACCACAATGGATGATTATCTATTCCGTGAGTATCCTACCTTCAGGACAACATTTCTCATTGTCACTTGAAAGGGTTAATAATCACACAAGTTTAAAAAAAAATCACGGAAGCCACTATGAGAAAAACCAGAGGGCTTTATAAAAATCTACACAGATAAGCATCAAGGCCTTTAGTCTGAGAGAATTCATTAAATCTGAACATCTGGACATGCGATGAGGAGTGATATACACAAACAACTGGGACATCAATCATAACTTGTAACAATAATGAATCAGGTCGGCTAACATGATTAAGTCTTTGCACTGATTGGATATAATTAAGCAGGCACATAGTGATTGGTTTTAATATCTGTATCTTATGAATGATGTAACCTTAATAACTATGAGTGGAAAGCGATAACTCTTTTACCTTGCTAATTACTTGTAATCAAACTTGAAACTATAACTGCTTGTGTATTCCTGAATTCTGGAATATAGCTAGTTACAGACTGTGACCTGGGACTTTTCAGTGTTCTCGCTATGTAGCTCAAATTAAAAACAACTATTTAACAGAACTCCGTGACTTGGTGGTTACTTAAAGGATACAAACTTGTGATCAATTAAAACGCTGAATAACAAAGCCTACAACATCACGCATAAGAAATATTATGAACCAACTGCACTAGAATTTCTGACAAGATGTGGGACTAAACGAACAGCTTTTTTCCATGAGCCAGCACAGTCACAATGGACTGAGTCACCTCCTTCATTCAATAATTCCATTTGTGTTTCTTAAAAACTTAATTAAGTATTTTTAACAAATCACATAAACCCTACATTTCAACACCCTATTCATTCAGCTTTTGCCAAACAAAACCAAGCAACAGTCTCACTGCCCATGACATAACCAAAAATTACATAATACCCCCCACAAAAATTTTCCCAAAAGCAATTCAAGAAACATTCATCAATAAACCTGATTACCAAGATAGTCACGATGTACCACACTCTGTAATCCCTTGCGGGCAAGTAAACCTTTTTGCTTCCCACCTAGCCAGCTTTCCCTCCATTTTAGGAGATTTGATACTGTTGGGCTAATTTTAACCTCACCCTCTGCACAGCAAGCCCACCAGAAACACCAGCTTTAGACACCCATCCAACATTGACTTCAATGGAGAATGGGGCTGTGAAAATTAGCTATATACCCAATCCAGTTAGTTTCCCGATGATAAAGACATAATACTGCGGGATGCTGGAATTGGAAGCGAAAACAGAAAATCTCAGCAGGTCTGACAGCAATTCTGGAGAGAGAATAGATCCAACGTTTCGACGACCCTTCGTCAGGGTAACCCTGACTCTGAGATTTTTGTTTCAGTTTCCTGACGACTCAGGTTAGGTTAAAATTTCCCCTGCTAGCTCTGATATAAACAGAATTTACAAATGCTCAGTAAATCTAAGAGTGCAGAAAAATACCCAGGAGCTGCCATGACTTCAATGGAAATAAAAATCAAAGGGAGATTTAAAACGGGCTGCTAACTCACTGAGATCTAAATTCCAATGTCTGTTCCCTCCTTGTATGCTAACCCATGCTGTTTCTGGCAATATAGATTAGAAATTGAAAAAATCCAGTGCAGCCAAAAATCCACTTGGCTCCACTCCTATCAAAGCATAATAGATTTTTGAAGTGTCTAATCTTCGTTATAGTCCTAACAAAGAAACAATTCACATTCTCCTTGCACCCTTTTCTCATTCATTACCCCATGCTAACATTACATGATTCATTGTGAATTCAACTACTGATCAAAGTTGAATGAGAGAAACAGCTCACCTTAGGCTATCATTACACAACATGCTTGTTGTACCTTACAAAGCACCATTATGTGTAGACAGAGAAGCACATCTTCTGCCTGCCCTTGCTTCCACCTTCATAACATTACAATAACTCTTTGGTCTGCCTAAAACCTGTTGCTCTTCCAGTACAGAGAGTTGTCCACAGCCGAGTGTTGCAGGCTGGCACATTCCAAAGTTTAGGAATATTTCAGAGGGTCTGGAAACTGAGTAAATCCTGCTGGGTTGTACGTTTGAGGTTAAATGAGCACTGTAAATACCAATAATAGCTGTAAACATTGTGAATATCATACAGTATTGGGAGAAACTGATCTATTTTACACTTTATGTAATGTCAATTTTGACCAGGTAATCTAATGTTATAAATTTTATGAGTAAAGTATACTTTAAAAGTAAACATTTACCCAACCCACAACCCATTGCTATAGTTTTGTCATCTCTGGACTAAGGGCCGGAATTCTCCAGCCGTTCACGCTCTGCTGCCACTGCCAGTGAGAATGGAGAATACGGCACTCAACCAAATCTCCATTCACTGCAGCGGGACTGGAGAATCCCAGCAGGATCTGGTCCAACGACTCCAGTGATATTCTTCTGTCGTTCAGCCATCAAGAAAATCCAAATTGTCCCAAAACACTGTTATTCTGCGCAGTCAACATGGCCACTCTTGCATCGTTTACATTTTAACTATCTGCCTCATAAGACCATAAGGCATAGGAGCAGAATTAGGCCACTTGGCCCATTGAGTCTGTTCCACCATTCAATCATGGCTGATATTTTTCTCATCCCCATTCTCCTGCCTTTTCCCCACAACCCCTGATTCCCTTGCCTCATCTTCAAACTCCTCCGTGACCACTTCTGAAAATTTCTCAAGCCATACGCTCTTTCACATTCTTTGATACCATTGCCTCCTGTGCATCATATCCTCCATTCACAGTGCCATCAATGGAACAACTTTCAATTCACCTCAACCTTACTGTCTCAAACGTCTTGCCGAGCCCCCCGAGCCCCCCAATCCCCACTCCCCCACCTCTTGAATTCTCTTTCAGTCTTTCAAAATGTTCTCTAAACCCATAATATCAACCTAACCGTCGGTTGCCTCTCCCCACTTCACTTGTCTGCCTCAGCAAGGGTTGCTCTTGTTAATATACATCAGGTGGACAGAAAATTGCCAGTGTTTCAATTTGCCACCTGTCCTCCTGGCGGATGAGGGTCTTTTCTGAGAGCGTGAAGTGTTGGAAAATCACTCCCGGGAATATCAGATGATTTTCCTAAACCGCCCGATCTTGAAGCGAAAGTTGCCTATTCTCTTGTGACCACCAGCTGAGAACTGTGCACGCTGTCAGGTTGTGCGACTGGATAATTAATCAGGTCCACACTGTAATCTACACTTTGGTTACCACCGTTATAAATGTCACTGCTCATTAACACAGAACGTCTGCATTCCCTAACACTGTATCATTGTTCCCTCATGTAAGGTTTGCTCTGCAACTGAGAGCTAGCTGGCGGGTCCATTTGAGCGGCAGGGTATGGTTTTGGGCATTGCAAAGAGTTCTATAATTTGGTCTCAGAGTGCAGTTTAAAGTACCACTGAGGAATACGAACCATACTTAATTCTATGAACACTGCTTATTATTAATGGACACAGATTGAACCAGGCAACCTAGGACACATGGTTTGTCAGTATGTTGCTTTTCCACCTACTCTTGGGAATGGAAGGGTACAATAGGAAGCCTGTTCCAATTCCGGTGAGCGTCCCAGTGTTATTAATGCTGGATGTTATTTCATTCACTTTGTTAGTCACATTTTTGTTAATGGGAAAAAATTTCAGCTTGTAATTGAGAGCTCACTTTCAAGTGTTGTGAGAGTGTTTCACACATCACAGCAACTCTGGCGGTGTGTATAGGTATCACAAGCCAACGTAACCGGATGTGTGTTCATCTTCGTGATCCTCCTGCACCATCAGAAACAAAAATGATTGTAATATTGATCATGTACAGTAGGGTAACCCAAACTGATATTTCTTTATGATTTATGATTCTTTATGATTTATGATTCTTTTTCTTTCTCTCTCAACTTTTCTCCACCTCAATGTTTGTTATCTCCATATTAAGCTTTATTTATTACTTTCCCAAGTTGGCTTACATTAACACTGCAAGAAGTTACTATGAAAATCCCCTAGTCGTCACACTCTGGTGCCTGTTTGGGCACACTGAGGGAAAATTTAGCATGGCCAACGCACCTAACTTTTGGGCTGTGGGAGGAAACTGGAGAATCCGGAGAAAAGCCATGCAGACACAGGGAGAGCGTGCAGACTCCGCACAGACAGTGACCCAAGCTGGGAATCGAACCTGGTTCCCTGGTGCTGTGAAGCAGCAGGACTAACCACTGTGCCACCATGCCGAATGTCACCAGATCAGTCTGTGACCAAGGGTAGCAGCATGTGACTACTACTTATTTTCTGTAAGAGATTCATCTCTCTTGTACCAGTAGGAGATGATGCTAAACAAAACCAAGGTGCTTAGACATTGCAAAAGTGGGACCATATGCACTCTAGCATATACGTCCTAGTGAATTACAGAAGTGATGTAGATTGATACAGAACACACATAGAAAAATAGAAAGAGAGGAAGAGAGTAAGATGCAGAAATAAAAGGAATCACAGTGATAGTTATCCCCCTGTACTTAATCAACATTGCAATCATTTCTTTCTGATCATAACTGACTCAAAGTGTTTTGATTTGATTTATTATTGTCACATGTATTAACATACAGTGAAAAGTATTGTTTCTTGCGTGCTATACAGACAAAACATACCGTCCATAGAGCAGGAAAGGGGAGAGAGCAAAATGTAGTGCTACAGTCATAACTAGGGTGTAAAGAAAGATTAACTTAGTGTGAGGTAGGTCCATTCAAAAGTCTGATGGCAGCAGGGAAGAAGCTGTTCTTGAGTCAGTTGATACGTGACCTCAGACTTTTGTATCTTTTTCCTGACAGAGAGAATATCCAGGGTGTGTGGGTCCTTAATTATGCTGGCTGCTTTTCCGAAGCAGTGGGAAGTGTAGACAAAGTCAATGGATAGGAGGCTGATCTGCCTGATGGACTGGGCTATACTTACGACCCTTCGTAGTTCCTTGCGATCTTGGGCAGTGCAGGAGCTATACCAAGCTGTGATACAACCAGAAAGAATGCTTTCTACCTGTGTCTATAGGAGACATCAATATGCCAATAACTGACAAGGTTTCTCTTGCAGAGTTGGTCATCACTGGATGAGGAAGATTTCCAATCTTGGAAAATCATAATGGAAACTGGTTCACCAAACAAGACAATATTGAAACGTTGTCAAGCTGATGGTCAAAGAGCTTGCTTTCTTGTTGTCTAGGCTATCATCACAAATGATTACATAATTGTATTATTATAGGTCTTACTGACAGCTATAATACAAATGTTAGATTCAGGATTGAGTCTGTATTGATGGAATACAACTGTAGTTCAATAATAGACTGCAGTTTTGAAAATCAGACTGAAATAGCCTCTGTCTAGCTGTCAGAACATGAACTCCCATTATATCCACAATACCTCAACAAGACAAATGGAAGAAACATGATTCTTATGTTAAGCGGCCAAAGAGAAATGCAAGGCTTTACTGGACTGACAGGACAGTTAGCAGATAAATCCCAGTTAGACAAGCAAAGTCACCGTGGAGAGGTCTGGGGTAGCCTAAAGCCTCAGAGAGTTGTCTACTCAGTTGCTGTGCTTAACATTTATTGCCGTTGTCTTAAGATGGAATTGACTCTAAAGTTAAAGGCTGTGTGGGAACATGCCATCATTCCCATCATATACATCAAAGGCGTTGAGGGAGGGCATGACAAGACACTAAGGACTGTAGAACTGACAGTCCAGAATCACATCAGTTTATCCATTTACAATTGAAATAATCCTTGAAGTCACATCAATGTCATATCAACTCAGCCACAGTTATCCCAGAAGCGCTATGTTTTGTTTTGTGTGGATAAGGATACAGACGGGGAGAAATAAATATTTTTTGCCCAGAAGCCAAAGATTATTCTCAAAGGCAACATAACAATTTATTATGGGCAACCTTATTTCATTGTTTTATTTCTCATTTTAACTGCACAATCTCCCAAGCACCAAAACAACTTCTGTACGTGAACGACATGCATCTTGTTCTTCCAACTGATTGATAACTTGTTGGGCATGGAAGCCTCCATGGAGGCCAAATATTAAGACCAAGCCATTGAATCATAAAATCATATAGTGCAGAAGAGGCCCTTTAGCCCATCAAGCCTGCATCAATGCACGAGAAACACCTATCCTCCCATGGTGGCACAGTGATTAACACTGCTGCTTCACAGCACCAGGGACCTGGGTTCAATTCCCAGCTTGAGTCACTGTCTGTGCAGAGTTGACATGTTCTCTCTGTCTCTGCATGTGTTTCCTCTGGGTGCCTCTCACAGTCCAAAGATATGCATGTTAGGTGGATTGGCCATGCTAAATTCTCCCTCACTGTGCCCGAACAGGTGCCGGCGTGTGATGACTAGGGGATTTTCATAGTAACTTCATTGCATTGTTAATATAAGCCTATTTGTGACACTAATAAATAAACTTGCATCCCATTTTCTAGCACTTGGTCCATAGCCTTGGATATTATGACATGCCAAGTGCTCGTACAGATATTTTCTAAAGGATGTGAGGCAACTGGCCTCTACCATTTTCCCAGGTAGTCAAAGGGTCAAACTTTGTCTAAGGTGGGCAGTCCCTCACCACCTACACTGAATATGAGGGATAGAGGAACCCTTCCCCAGGGAAGGGCATGTCTTTGAGTTGCTCCAGCAGCTGTGGGCATCTCCAATGTTGCTGTAATGCCAAAGTGAGGTTACATTTATTTGGGATACAGTACAGAGGGGCCAATGGATGTGAAATGTTAACTATGTTTCTCACTCTACAGGTGCTGCCAGACTGAGTTTAGAGTTTTAATTACATTTATTTGCATGTGTGTCCATTCAGTTCTCGTCAGAAATATTCCTGAAGAATTTGGATTTGAAATTGGTCCCAGTTTAAAAAAAAGCAGGATTGCATCTCCCCATTCCACCTGCCAATGGGATGAACATGGAAATGAGGGGCAGGATTTTCCAGTCCCACCATGGTGGGATCTCCAGCGACAAGACACTCAAAGGTCCATTGGCTTTGGCGGGACTGGAAGATCCTGCAGGTGAACGGGACTGGAAAATTCCAGCAGGAATCTAAAGATCTAGCAATACATGTGTTTTAGGCTGGAATTCTCTGGCTGTTTGTGCTGGTGGGTTTCCCAGCAGCACGTAATGGCTTCAATGGGAATTCCCATTGACAGTGGCAGGACCAAAAGATCCTGCCACCGGCACGCCACCTTCTGCCAGCAAGAAAAAAGCGAGGGGAGGCCAGAGAATCTCGCCCTCAGAATCTGATGTTCAAATGCACAATAATAGGCCAAATACTGCATTGCCTGAATAACACTGTCGTTAAGGTGCATAGCAACTGTAAAACCTTATTAAAGTCAATTTGGAAATTTCATATAAATCCAGCTGAAGTCAGCAGTACCTGAGATCTCATCCAATGATTTAACCAACGTCAGGAATTGATATACAAAGTGTACATATATTCCCACAGTGATTAACAAGGTCTTTAAAAGTAGGATACCTCCACCTGGGAAAAGTACTAAATAACATGAAGGTGTCCAGAAGTGCTATATGCAAACAAAATATAGTTATCTTTAAAAATATGGTGCAAGGAGTTAAAGCAATGGACAATGGTAGACTGAAAAAGATGGCCACTGAGGGTCATCTGCAGATTCAAAACTGCCATGCTGTCTCAAAGGGGCAAAACAACACATTCCAGAGTAAGGAGGGGTCACTTCTGACACCATCCAAAAGTTATTTCTTGAAATGAATACCATTAACACTTCACAGGGTCTGAAGATACCATTGTGTTATCACCTCTGGAAAATCTGTCCTGCTTACAATACAGGAGATCCCCAAAGATGGTGATGCAGGTGCCTGAGACAAGTGGTGGCATTTTCCAGCCCATTCGCCTCCAAAACCAGAAAATCCCACTCGAGGTCAACGGACCTGTCCACAAACCGCCCCTCAATCGCTACAATTCCTGTAGCAGGTGGAACAGGAAAATTTGCCCCAGTGTCTGTAAGGTAGGATTCACTGAGTATTCATTAAGGCTGTTGCTTAACTAGTCTGTGAGACAGCTTTCCTAATTTTGGCACAAACATTTTAAGTTTAAAGTTTTAAAGTTTATTTATAGGTGCCACAAGTAGGCTTATATAAACTGCAATGAAGTTACTGTGAAAATCCCCTGTGTTGCCACACTCCGGTGCCTGTTCGGGTACACTGAGGCAGAATCTAGCATGGCCAATGCACTTAACCAGAACATCTTTCAGACTGTGGGAGGAAACCAGAGTGCCCAGAGGAAACCCACGCAGACATGGGAAGAATGTGCAGAGTCCACACAGACAGTGACTCAAGCCGGGAATTAAACCCACTTCCCTGGTACTGTGAGGCAGCAGTATTAACCACTGTGCCGCCCAATGTTGGCAAGGAAAACATTTCTGGGTCGTCCTTTGGATGTGCCTTTGCTGAGAACTAGATGGTCCTTTCTGCAGCAGCTTATGATCATTGAGTGACTTTCTGGGCCTCAGTCCATCCATGTCCCCGGGGGGCATTCTGTGAGTCTGGAGTTTGGTGTAACCTAGACAGAGTAAAGCCAGCCAATTACTAACAGGATATTGGTGAATCAAACGAGTTTCTAATGACACGCCATAGGATTCATGGTCACCATTGCTGAGACACGCTTTTTACTCTAGACTTAATTAAATGATTGAATTTAAATTCGGCAGGGATTTGAACTCATATCTCTGGATCATCAGCCCTGGCCTATGGGTCACAGTAAAATAACCAATTATGAACTTATAAGATGGTTATGGAAACCATTCGCATAAGATATAGGAACAAAATGAGGCCGTTCAGCCCATTGAGTCCACTCCCCCATTCAATCATGGCTGATATGCTCCTCATCCCCATTTCCTGCCTTCTCCCCATAACCTTTTAACCCATTGACAATTAGAAATCTGTCTCCTTAAATTTCATCCTTAAATTTACTCACTATTCCAGCATCCACTGCACTTTGGGGTAGAGAATTCCACAGTTTCACAACCCTTTGGGAGAAGTAGTTCCTCCTCAACTCTGCTTTAAATTTACTACCTCTTATCTTAGGACTATGACCTCTTGTCCTGGAGTGCCCCAGAAGAGGAAGCATCCACTCCATGTCTACTTTATCCATACCTTTTATCATCTTGTATACCTCAATTTGATCTTGTTTCTTCAGAAGGAACTCTTCGAAATGGAGCTAATGAAAATACAACAAAACTTACTCCAACTTATAAATCAAAGAAAGGGTTTAATAAAGAAACATCACTAGTCCAAACTTGGGGCCTTGCCCTGGGCCACTCCAAGCTTCCCACAATTCGACATAGTGAGTCAGCTGACTACTACATTGCTCTGTAATTGGTTCCATGTTTTACTGGGTCAGCTGACCCTTCCATTTTGTTCCCATTGGTCACATTACATCCAATACAAAGTTGTCATCCGTTACATTCTAACAGATCTTCTCTGATTATTCTACATTCTGGAGAGTATAGGCCTAAACTGTTCAATCTCTTTTCATACAACAAACCCCTCATCTCTGAAGTGTTAAGAGGAGAGGAAGCCTTTGGAAATGTTGCTGAGTAACACTGCCCTAGTGTTTGTGACACACTGGAACTGGCACTGACCCTGTACCAAGTTTTTCAGTTGCCCTCAGGTCAAAGATTGATCGCGCCAGAGGAGGATGAAAACAAAATACCACATGCTGCATATGAATAAACGTATTTGAATAAATTCTCACTCCCCTCTCTTATCTAGATTCATAAACCAGCCTGACTGATATGCTTAGCCTTGTGTTCTGAAGCTGGACAATATTCAGAGGAGAAGTTGAATTACGTGTCTATCCTACAAATGTTCGGAGAAATCAATATCTTGATCTACCGCCTGAAACATTTTCATGGATGCGTGTTCACCTTGCTTCCTCCTCTCCCTCGAGGGAGCTCCTTGCTATTTTCTCATCTAACTGTTAGTAAATGTAAACGGTATATAAAGCTGGAGGACGGGCAGGTGAAGGATAATTCGGGCACCAGTCCATGATGACATGATGTACATATTTTTATTGCACTGCCTGGCAATGAAGCAGTTACAACTAAAATGTTGAAGTAAATTGTGTTTAGCATAGCCACCGCAAACCAAGATAATGGCTGGAATTTCACCGCCTCACCTCCCCCAAAAGAGGTTCGCAGAACAGAATTCTCCGTTGGCCTCCGGTGGGATTTTATGAGCCTCGCTCGAACAGGGTCGTAAAATCCCGCTTAATGATTTTAAAAGAATTAAGAAAGACTATCCATGTTGAGCTAAAATACTCATAGTTGGCCAGCATTGAATTTAACAATACAACCCTTACAATGCAGAAGGAGGCTAATTGGCCCATTGAGTCTGCACTGACTCTCTAACAGAGTGTCTTATCCAGGCCCTATTACCATAACCCCACATATTCACCATGGCTAATCCATCTCACCTACACATCTTTGGACACTAAGGGGCAAGTTAGCATGGCCAATCCACCTAACTTGCATGTCTTTGGACTGAGAAGGGGAATCAGACACAGGGAGAATGTGCAAACTCCACACAGACAGTCACACAAGGCTGGAATCAAAGCCGAGTCCCTGGAGCTGTGAGGCAGCAGTGCTAGCCACTGTGCCACCCAGTGTAGCACTGGACAATTAAAAAAATTAGCCAGTTGACAATTAGCTTATGGTGGATTGATCTTGTCCATCTCCAATCTAAACGCACTTAACTGACAACAACAAATCAACTTATTCTTCCCTGACCTTGTTCTATTAGAAACACAGTGACATATTTTGAGGCTCCTAAGGCAAAGGTCTAGTTGCTAAGACTAGTTTAAGTGCAGGCAATTGTAAGAGGTCAGTAGGGGAAGAAGTAGTTACAAAGGAGGAAGAAACACCTGGGCAACTCAAGCATCTCGACACAAACAGTATGGGGTCATTTTGTTCCCTACTTACGGCCTCAGCGTTGTAATTGCTTTGATTTGTGTTTGGTTCAATCACCTCAGTAAAGAAATTCTCACAACCCACAAGGTGTCAGATTTGTTACGTGGTTATCTCAGTCTTCATGCTCGCTGTAGTGGTGATGCTGATAACACAGCGATGCAGGACAAGTACTCTAATGCAAGATAACTCAATCTGTTGACACTGTCCACTGTGCCAAATCACATCGTACCTAGAAGTAACTTGTAAATTTAAATAGTTAAAAAAACTGATGCTCCCTCCAAGGTGTAAGTTACAATAAGTGTAACAGAATCTTTATGCTGTTAAAAAAAAAGTTATTATAGTTACACATAATCTTCAGATAGAAACCACGGGAAGGATCATAACTGATAAGTGAGTTTAGTTGGTTATTTGCTAGTCTCCTTCAGCTGCCTTTTATATCCATTTCCAGCTGATTTTTATACTCATTTCTTTTATCATTCCAGCATCCTGCACCAAATCTCATTAACTTCCAATATAAAGCTTAAAAAAATCATTTTATTGGATTGAAAATCATCTGTTGAGTCCACTGTGTGTGTGTATATAAACACACACGCAGCTGACTGTCTCCTGCATGTGCAGAATAATGTTTTACTATTACAACAGGGCTAAACTGCATTAAGGGTGTAAAAGGTGACATTGCCACACTGCTTGAACTTATCAAACACGGGAAAGCAGCACTCTTACAGCATCTACTTGATTTTCTCTGTTTCTGCTAGACAGTGGGGTGAGGGTGAGGGTTGGGGGAGAAGAAAGGGGCACATGCTCCATGAAGTACATGATGCACACGCATGATCCCTGTGCAAGAATCAAGGCCACCTCCTCAGTGATGGCATCAATTGTCAAGGCACCTCCCTGCTGGGCATTTTCTCATGTTGTCCTGGTAAAACTGCAGATTCTGGCTGAGCGCATCTACCCTGAATCCCAATGTTTAGCCATGGAATGTTTTTCTTCCTTTGATAATTTCTCTTCTCAGGAATATGTTTTAATTGAGAGGTATGTAATATCTCCCTGAATGTCTTCCATGGTTCCTCCACTGTTTTACTCTCAATTATTTATGTCCAGTCTACTTGGACCAACTTTTTGCACAGCCTGTATAATTACTTCTGCCCAACACTAAGACTCTGGTATGGCACTCTATTCCATCTGAATCTGAAATTCTGGGATGCTGTGATCACTCTTTCCAAGAGGATCTTTAACGACAAGACTATTCATCAACCCTTCTTTGTTACACAATATTAAATCTAAAATAGCCTGCTCCCTGATTGGTTCCATAATATATTACTCTAAGAAACAATCCTTCATAACTCTGTGAAATGGTCTATTTAAACTGCTGGAGAAAATGGCTGCCCACTGAAGCAGCTCAATGTGATCTCCTCTTTCCATGGCGACGTGACAGCTAAGGTCAGCTGTGACGTGGTAACATTGGAAAACTTTGAGATTTGCAGTGGGTTGAACAGGATCATCTCCTGACACTAACGCTCTATGGCATATCCTTCTCTCTGCTGCTGTCATATGTCTTCAGGTTATCTACAGGGTATGTCTACTTACATACCAGAACTAACGGAAAGTTGTTCAACTTGACTCGCCTGACCTCCAAGACAAAGTGCACCAAGCATTCATCAGAAATGTGCATTATGCCTACAATGCCACACAAGTATTTTATGTTGTGAAATACCTTCAGCAGCAAATGGACAGACTCTCCCCAAGTTTAGTTTGACCATCAGCATCAGGAAGACAGATGTCATGGTCCAGGATGTTGCCATATTGCCATTTATCAACATTGACAATGTGACACTGGAGGCTGTTGAGAGCTTCACATGTCTAAGCTCTAAAATCAACTGCAATCTATCACTTGATGCTGAAATCTACTCATCCATCACAAAGGTTGCATCCATCATTTTCCAGCTGAGTAAGAGAGTGTGGAGCAATGGTAACCTGACTGAGAACAGAAATCTACCAAGCCTGTGCCCTCAGTGCATCCTCAGCAATGCTGAGACCTGGGCAACATTTGCCACTGAAGGCGTTCCTCTGAATGGAATACTAGTGCGGCCTTGTCAGTGTGCATCAACTCTCAGATGTAAACTGTGTTAGCCCTAAAATCTGTGAAAATTTGTGCAGATAAGGGGGGAAAAAGGGGTTGGCAGTTATAAAAGCAATGGCCTTCTCTTGTTGAAGATGTATGCTGAATACAAGTTCTTAAACACCAACACAGTTTACCATCTGTCTGATCACATCATATACTGGATGTATTTCTGTCCAATACATTGGCATCTGATTGACTGTTCATCACCAGACAGAGGGACAGACATGATGTGTGTGCAACGAAAGCCCTATGTAGCACTGACTGTTGGGCAGAGAACCATTTTATTGTTTTAAAGCTAAACATCAAGATCGATCCCCTAGGCAACCCCAGGATAACAAGGTCCAGAAGCATACCAATGTCTTGAGGCACAAATTGGCAGCCATGAAGGAATTTCTCTCAAACCCAAGGGTTATTTGTCCACAGTGAAAATGGACACACTGCATTGAGGATGACTGGGCAGCTTTCGAGGGTACGGTGTATTTCATTGCTCCAGTAGCCAATGGCCCTCCTTCAGGAAAATATCAAGATTGATTTGATGGAAAGAATAAGGCGATCCAGAAACAATACATCTAGAGGCTATACCTCAATGACAAGTCATCGTTATTGAAGCTCAATCCCTACAGAAATATCCACAGGACTGTCCGAAGCAAGCTCGAGAGATGCAGGCCATTTAGTTGAACCAGAAAACGCATGAACTTGTATCACATGCAGACCACAAAGACTAGAAGGGATTCTGTCATGCACTGAAATCTGTCTACTGGGATTGGTATGCTGGTTAGTATACTGGCTAGTATATTAGTATCCTGGTTTATCACTAATCCACATCACACAAAAGGGGCAAATTCTAGAAAGATGGACAGAGCACTTTAATCACATCCTCGATCAGCCTTCGATGAAGAAGCAACCAACAGGCTGCCATAAGTCAACATCAATGGCTCTCTTGATGACCTTCCCACCCTGTTGGATGACAAACACAATCAAAATCCAGCCCAGAGCAAAGCTTCAGAAGCTGGTGTTATCACAGCTGAGGTCTCTAATGTTTGTCCAGACATTCACTGAAATCTTTCTGTGTATAAGAGAAAGGAACCATCCTTCAAGAATATGAAGATACTTCTATTATCCACCTGGAAAAGTGGAAAGGAACTTTCCAATCTTGGAACAATCAGAGAATTTTGGAAAGTAATGGAGTAATTCAGCTGTCCTGAGAAATTAATCACGATGGTTTGACAGTTCCATGACAGCATGACAAACACATGACACTCCAAAGCAAATCTTCTATGGTGAGATTGAATCACAGGTGCAATCTCATGGTAGTCAAAGTACTGCCAGGGCACTCTGAAACTTCAACTGGAAACTCTGATGTCAACTTCAAGTTCAGGAGAAAGCTTGCTTGGTATCACCGTCTCTGGGATTTAATTTAAAAAATTTTCCAAAACTGAAAAATCCCACCCGAGATCAATGGATCTTTCCATGGTCTGCCTCTCGCCTGCTACGATTCCCATGGTGGACAAAACGGGAACATTCACCCCAAGGAGAGGAAAGCCTGAGGCAGCAATTTGTCCAAACTCAACAGTCTGTGATAACCAGCAAGATCCAACAAATGGCAATGAAATAAATAACCAGTTCATCTATTGTGCTAATTGAGAGATGAATATTGGCCACTACTAATGCCACATGGGCAGACAGATAGAGCTTTAGAACCCAGTGGTGAGATGATTTAGTATCCCAGTACTTACAAAGTCTGGAATAGTCAGAGGGAAGCTTTTGATGCTGCAAAGCCAATCTAATAAAAACTAACGTATATGATTAGAGCAATACTTCAATGATTTTAGCAGCTGTGTTTCAAGACGAAATGCAGAATCTGTGTTGTATCACCATCATGTTGCTTTACATCTCACACAACCATCTCTGAATCATTAGCCCACTGACAGGCACCTTTGGATATTAGAATAGACAGGTGCACCCCACCTATTTCTCCCAAGAACAATGATACAGCAAAAATACAGCAAACTCAAATGGGCTGGAACTATATTACCTCACCCACCCAGGATAGGAGCAGGTGAGGGTCCAACAAGGGAAATTCTGTTGACTTCAGGCGGGAATTTCTGGTCTCACCTGAGCAAGGCCGTAAAATCCCGCCCAAAATGTCTGATCTGGCTATCATTTGCCATCTGCTCCGGAGTCTTCAACATATCATTGATGAAGACGAACATCTCGCCAGGGCCATCCCCACACCCCCACTTCTTGCCTTCAGACAACCACGCAACCTCAAACAGACCATTGTTCGCAGCAAACTACCCAGCCTTCAGGAGAACAGTGACCACAATACCACACAACCCTGCCGCAGCAACCTCTGCAAGACACACCGGATCATCGACATGGATACCATCATCACACATGAGAATACCATCCACCAGGTACATGGTAAATACTCTTGCAACTCGGCCAACATTGTCTACCTGATACGTTGCAAGAAAGGATGTCCCGAAGCATGGTACATTGGGGAGACCATGCAGATGCTACGACAACGGATAAATGAACATCGCTCGGCAATCACCAGGCAAGACTGTTCCCTTCCTGTTGGTGAACACTTCAGTGGTCACAGGCATTCAGCCTCTGACCTTTGGGTAAGCATTCTCCAAGGCGGCCTTCACGACATACGACAGCGCAGAGTCGCTGAGCAGAGACTGATAGCCAAGTTCCGCACACATGAGGATGGTCTCAACAGGGATCCTGGGTTCATGTCGCACTATCTGTAACCCCCGTGACTTGCCTGGGTTTGCAAAACCTCACTTACTGTACTGTATGGAGACAATACACATCTCTTTAACCTGTGAGCAGTGCTCCTTCCACACACATTGTTAGCCACTTTAAGACTTGAACAGCAGGTTAGGTGTAAAGATTCGCATTCTAATCAGTAATCTGTAAACTGTCTGTGCTTTATATGCTCTGTCTGAGGCCAGAACTCTCCATTCACCTGAAGAAGGGGCTAACCCGAAAGCTAGTGAGTTTACTATCAAATAAATCAGTTGGACTGAAACCTGGTGTTGTCAGACTTTTTACCATCATTCACCATGACAGTGGGCTTCGCAATCAAGAATTTGTAACCAAACAGAACAAACTACGTATGCCACCTATCAACTATCACATGTTGTGTCACTTCAACAACAGCAATACAATGGCCAATGGCCAGGATTTCCCAATCCCGCTGTGGGGGACGCAATGATCCAACTAAACTCCAGCATCAAACATTTTAAAAAAAATTCAAAATGTTCAACAAAAATAAATTCCATTAGGAAACAGAAATTTGGCAAGAGTAACGTATTCCTAGCTTACTAGGCCTTCCGAAGCGATGGCCTAGTGCATTATCACTACACTATTAATCCAGGAACTCAGCTAATGCTCTGGGGACCCAGGTTCAAATCCCTGCATGGCAGATACTGGAATTTGAATTCAATAAAACTGATCTGGAATTCAGAATCTACTGATGACCATGAAAATCATTGTCGATTGTCGGAAAAATCCATCGGGTTCACTAATGCCCTTTAGGGAAGGAAATTTGCCAAGCTTACCCGGTCTGGCCTACATGTCATTCCACAGCCACAACAATGTGATTGACTCTCTAACTGAAACAGACGATATTTCAAAGGGGCTTGATCGGGTAGACACAGAGATTGAATATAGAACATGGGGGCTCAGTCTCGGGATAAGGTGTCAATCAGTAGGAATGAAATGAGGAGAAATGTCTTCACTTCTAATTTTTACAATTCACTGCTGCAGAGGGTTGTGCATGCTACACTGTTAAATGAATTTAAGGCTGATTTGGACAGATTTTTGGGGCAGATTTTACAGTCTCACTCAACCTGAAACTGTGAAATGCTGCCTGAGTTCAATGGACCTTCCCATTGTCCGCCCCTCACTCGCTCTGGTTCCTGTGGTGGGCAGGGCAGTAAAATTTCAGCTGTGGTGTCTCAGGGATCAAGGAATGCGGAAAGCAGTCTGGAAAACGGAGTTGAGGACGAAGATCAGCAACAATCATACTGAATGGTGGAACAAGCTCAAGAGGCAAGGTGGCCTACTCTTAGTCCTTGTTCTTAAGTTCTTCTGAGGGGAATGTAGTTCTTTGAAACTACCTTGTCTGTTCTCACCTCTCCTTTTTTCAGTTCCATGCAAGTTGGTTCGTAGTAGTGGAAACAGTAACTTCTTGTGGGTTTTCTTTTGGCCTGTTGAAAAGCTACAGTCTTTCTTTGCTTGAATAAAATTTTATTCACACCACACTGTACCATCTATGACTTATTTAAATTTGGCCTGAACAGCTGTCACTGATCCTCCATCAAGGAAGAAGTCCATTTAGGATGAAGTACTGAATCAAATTATAATCTGAAAATCCATTCCTGTCAAGCTAAAGGCCACATGAAAAGAAGTATTAAGTATTCAGATTCAACTGCCCCAGGCTAAAGTACAAAGTAATCAAACCCAATAAGGGAATACTGAAGCTTCTTTGTACAAAGCTTCAGCTGATCAACTACATAACTTCTTTACATGCAAATTGCCCATGAATGGACTCATCAGTATATCTTTGTCAAGATGTCCGTGTGTGGGGAACACTGTAATTTTGCAAGGGGGGACAAAACAGAGGGAAAAGGAGAGATAAATGACAAGGAGAAAGGAGAGGGGGACTGAGGAAATTGATGAAAGGAGATTGAGGAGGCAGTGGGGGAGTAGGAATGTTTTTGTTCTGGTGAGGTGAATGTCGAAGTTCCCACGGGACTATTCGAAAAACAGTGGGGAGTTCTCCTGGTGTCTTGGCCAACATTCCTCCCTGAATCAATATCACAAAGACAAGTTAACTGGCCATTCATCTCACAGAGTGTGGGGTCTTGTACACATTTGTCCACATGGCAAATTGCAATAATTGCACTTCATGTCAAACATTTTGAGGTTTTTCTCAGCAATATAACTTGGCATTACATCAACATAAGCTTTCTTTTTTTCTTGACCTCATATTATTTCAAAAGATTTATTCAAGCAATGACTTGCATTTCTAAGGGAGTCTGCTGAAGTAAGGTTAATTAACTGGACGCGTGTCCGGAGAGTGCAATGGTAGGTTGAGAAAGCGGTTTTGGTACATTGAATTCTGTCAGGAAGGTTAGATCTTGACAAGCCTAATGATCTCCTTTGGTGCCTGAAAGTCCTTGAGTTCCCAATGAACTGATTGATTCACATCTCAGTGTTCTAAAGCACAGGACACCACATCAGTCAGGCTCTCTCAAACTGAAGATCAAGTTGAGAATAGAAAAAGAATAGCAGCAAAATCATTTTGATCTAATATTCAGACACTGTTCATTTAAATTGATCCTGTGAGACTAATTTGAAGACAATATTGCCTTATGACACAATAGTTAAAGTTATTAATCAATTGACAAGCCCAGTTTGCGGAGTATGCCAATTAGTTATCTGTTGAGTATGATAGTTGAAACAATTCCATTAGTTTTCAAAGCAACAGTGATTTGATTTAATTTGCGTAGATGGGGAAGATTGAGTAGAGTCTTTAGAAGTTATAGTTTGTGAGAATTGTCAAAGGCAGTTCAAATGAAGAGAATAGCAACATGCTAAGTATTTCCAATTAGAATACTGATGTCTTGTGCTATGCTGCAGAACAGGTGGAATTACGTTGACTGCCTCTTACACATAGCGCCTGATATTTCGGTTCCATGGCAGACGAGGGAATTAAATATCAGGGATCGGATTCTCCGGCCGCGCTCGCCCCAAAAACAGAGAATCCCACCCGAGTCAATGAATCTTTGTGTGGCTCCCCTCCCATCCCCCGCCACCCCGCTACGATTCCCATGGCAGACGGGACAGGATAATTCCCCTCCAGGTGCTTCATGTAGATGTGACAAAACACAAGAACACTTCAGTAAACTTGCAGAATGGGTGATTAATTTGCAGATTAATTTCAGACATAAATGCGAGGTGTTATATTTTGTTCATGAGTATGGGAGCTCCACATTGCTTGATCAATAAACGTCTAATGGGGATAGAGAACCGAATGAACCTGAGGTACAAAACAAATAGGAAGATTAATATTTATCTTCTTCAAGGTCTCCTTGTGTACGCTTGGTCAAAAATCTAACTGAGTTTTTGATCTTGGTTATCATGCAAAGGAAATCTTCCCAACAGGGCTCCATTGAAGATTTAACTCTCTAAGGCAAACTTTAAAGCCTATGAAATTCATTGCAAGTTTTAATTTTGCGGATGGCTTGTTGGAATGAGTAAATATGAAAGAATAAACACTTTTCTAATATTCATTTTTGAGGGAATGAATTAAAAAGAGAAGATGTACACAAAATCTGGCATGGTGACACAGTGGTTAGCACTGCTGCCTCACAGCTCCAGGGACCCTGAGTGCGATTCCAGCCTTGGGCGGCTGTCTGTGTGGAATTTGCATGTTCTCTCCATGTCTGCATGGGTTTTTGCCAGGTGCTCTGGTTTCCTCCCACAGTCCAAAGACATGCAAAGACCATGGTAAATTGCCCCTCAGTTTGTGTGCACGCAAGTGTGAGTGCCCTGTGATGGACTGGCGTTTAGTCCTGGGTGTACCCACCCACTGTCCAGTGCTGTTGGGATAGGCATCAACTCCCGCAACCTGGAATTGGAGTAAGTGGTCAAGTGAATGTGGTGAAGAGGTATATACAAGTTAACTTACTTCCAACATTGATGAGACCAAGTTTAGAATACCATGCATTGTTCTGGTTTCCACTTTATAAAAAGGAAAAGAACAGCACTAGAGAAGGTGCAAAAAGGCTTACAAAGAGGACAGCAAAACTGTGAAGTGATATTTATCAACATAGACTGAATAAACTGAGGTTATTTTCTACAGAGTAGCAAATGGATATAGTCTCTGCCTCTGAGCGAGGATATTCAGGTTCATGTCTCACTGCTGGACTTGATGACCAAAGAAGGTGTGTTCATAATGAGGACTGACAGGTTGAGTATCAACTTGTAAATCCTGCCCAGATGTGTCAATGGCAGGCAGTAATAGAAGAGATGCCAGTGAGCCCTGTGATGGGAAGAAAGTTGGAGCTCCTACATTCATTGCTCTAGTCTCCAATATGTTGGACATGTAGGTAAAGTGCACACTCCCTGAGTGAAATATAATGCAGAAGAAACTTCTTTACCCAGACAGTGGTTAAAATGTGCAATTGGTTGCCACATGGGATCAGTTAAGAAAACTAGCATTGAGGCATGTAAGGGAAAGCTAAATAAATGTATTGGGGAGAATAAATAGGCGATAGATTTACGCATACTTTTGTGAGCGCCAGCTGCTGCCTGTTGGGTTGTCTGATCAGTTTCTGTGCTGTACATTCAATGCAACTCTAAAGACATTGGGCAGAATCTTTCCAGAAAGGGGGAGAAGTCCCAAGGTTGGAGAATTTTTAGGTGGTCAGTATGCTAATTTGGGTGGGGGTTGTGTACGGAGGAAGGGCATATGGGTCTTCCATGTTTCTGGTCCAATCAGAGAACTTGTGGCTATGCAGCCTCAGCAGCAACACTGAAAAAGGTGGCAAAAAGGACCTGAAGAGGCACCTTCACAGGACTGACAATGATTTGCTTTTTTCTGCTGGGTCCAAGCAGGTAGATCCTGGTAATTGTGTGCGAGACCCCTTCAGCGGCTGTAGGACCCCTTGCTTCTGGCAGTCCGTTCACATACCGCATCCTCCCCACCCTTCAGTCATAGAGCCTTTTTCAGCCCCTAATAGCCTCCACCATGAAGCCACAAGGAGGTCACTTCCTCAAAGCTCATGATCTTATGCTGGTGGCCTGGGAAATGGCCCTGAATTGGGTCTTCAACTGTCTAAATTTGCCAGCAGCTTCCAGTCATCAGTCAGCCATTCCACTGCCAGGAATCTGGGAGCTGACCCAATGCATTTTGCCAGAATCTTACACATAGAACCATAGAATCTCTACAGGGCAGAAGGAAGCCATTCAGCCCATCGAGTCTGCACCGACTCTCCAACAGAGAATCCCACCCAGGCCCTATCAGTGTAGCCTCACGTATTTACCCCGCTAATCCCCCTAACCTACACATCTTGGGACACCAAGGGGCAGTTCTGCATGGCCAATCCACCTAACCCTCACATCTTTGGACTGTGGGAGGAAACCTGAGCACCCGGAAGAAACCCACGCAGACACGGGGAGAACATGCAAACTCCTCACAGACAGCGACCCGAGGCCGGAATTGAACCCGGGATCCTGGTGCAGTGAGGCAGCAGGACTAACCACCGTGCCGCTACATGACCCCTGTCACCCCAAACACTCACCGCTGGAAAAATCCCGATCAGCGTCTCAATCTTAATCTCCAAATCAATCTCAACTTTTTTTTTAATTAAAGAAATACAATTGAAATATTTTATAAAACCACCCTTTTCGACCAGCGAAATGTATTAGCAGAGAAAGTGAGTGACATTTAATCTTTCTCCATCTGTCTCATTTTCTAGTCAGGATGCAGAAATATGGCAACGGGGTATTGAATATTGTAGGCTCCTTACTCATGGAAACTTACACCCTGAGCAAGTAAAGGATTACTCCAGGGTGCTATTAAGACAGATAGCAGGTAGGATCAGGTAGAAACCTGGGCCTCAAGCACACCTTTATTGGCAGGCAAATCGGTAAGTAGATAAATTAGTCATCAGCCTGGACAAGAGCGCAGCAAAAAAAAACAGCTCCTAGATATATGGCTCACATTAGTAATGCAAGATAAGGGCTAATCAGTTTGAATTCTAATGTAGGTGTTAACATCAATCATGGGACTGCTGCCATTTTAAAGGGATAAAGTGTTACAGAGTGTTTCCATACGGCGACAGAAATCATTAATTTATCGACACATCTCAACTAAGTTCCATAAAATATTTATACTGCAGTCATGCAATAATGACTGCTCAACTTCATAAACAATCGATTCGCAATGTGGCTAATCACAAGTAATAATTCATACATGTTGCTTTGGAAGCAGGTCTAGATTTTTCTACATGGTAACTCTTCAACACACTTCCAGCAAGTAAAATCGGGCAGGATTTTTACAGTTTCACTCCAGCGAGGGGTGAATGTTTAGGGAGGCAGGGACTGAGTAGCAGTGGCACGGTCGTTAGCACTGCTGCCTCATAGCGCCAGAGCCCCAGGTTCAATTCCAGCCTTGGGTCACTGTCTGTGTGAAGTTTGCATGTTCTCCCTGTGTCTGCGTGGGTTTCCTCTGGGTGCTCTGGTTTCCTCCCACTGTCAGAAGATGTGTGGGTTATGTGGATTAGCCGTGATCAATGTATGGGGTTATAGGGTGGAGGGTGGACCTGGATAGGGTGCTCTTTTGGAGAGTTGAGAGGCCTCCTTCAGTACTGTAAGTATTCTTTGGATTCCTTTCATTGAGAATGCATCATTTTGTTTTCTACCACCATCATGAAGCAGACTGGTCTATGGTTCTATCACCCTTCTTAAATATGGGCTATCTACCAATTCACTGGCATTTTGTCTCTGTCTAACAACTTATTAAATACGTCCTCTGCTACTTCTTTCCTTCATTGTTTTAAAATGCTCAGAGGACCAGTTTAGTCCTGTTTGAGTTTGATGAGCTTATTTAATACTTCTCCTTTTATTATAAATCCAGTTGTATCATCTCAAATCTCATCTTCCAATATCTTGCTCGCCTGGTCTGTCTCGCTGGCAAATAGGGAAGCAGAGTAATGATTTAATGACTGCCATCTCACTCTCTCAGCCTGTGGTTTTAAGCTGCCTATACCTCAGTGGCCCTATTTCCACCCCGACCTTCCTTTCCTTTTCATTATTTATGCACCATGTTTGTATATTGTTTGCTTCTATGTCTAGATAACCTAATTTCATGGTTCCTTTTTGCCTTCTTTCCACTTTTCTCCTAATCTGTTCATATTCTCCCCTGCCACCCATGTACCGAGTGCATGCCTTACCCTCAATTTTTTCTTCATTCATCTGAGGTGTCTTATTTGTATTCAGTTTGTTCTTGTTTTCTGGCAGAACATTGGAATCTGTCGAACGCCTATTTTCAACGTTCTCCATTATTTTCCAACCTCATTGTTAGACGATAACATTGCTCATTTATTTTCCCAAGTTCTCCTCTGAGCTGCTCAAACTCAGCTTTACTCCAATCTATTACCTTGGTCTTGATCATACTCACGTCCTTCCCTATTTCTATCTTAAAGCATATGTATCATTGTCAAGGGTGGCACAGTGCTTAGCATTACTGCCTCACAGCGCAAGGGACCTAGGTTCGATTCCCAGCTTGAGTCACTGTCTGTGTGGAGTTTGCACATTCTCCGTGTGTCTGCGTGGGGTTCTTTTGGGTACTCCGGTTTCCTCCCACAGTCCAAAGATGTGCAAAAAGTGAACTGACCATGCTGAATTGCCCCTTAGTGTCAGGGGGACTAACTCGGGTCAATGCATGGGGTTATAGAGATAAGGCTTGGGTGGGATTGTGGTCAGTGCCGACTTGATGGGCCGAACGGGCTCACAGAAATCATAGAAACCATACAGTGTAGAGTGAAGCCATTCAGCCCATCGCATCTGCACTGACAACAATCCCACCCTAGGCGCTATCCCCACAACCCCATATATTTACCCCGCTAATCCCTCCAATCTACATTCGGGACACTAAGGGGCAACGTAGCATGGCCAATGCCGTTAACCAGCATTTGGACTGTGGGAGGAAAGTGAAGCACCCAGAAGAAACCCATGCAGACACGAGGAGAATGTGCAAACTCCACATAGACAGTGACCCAAGCCAGGAATTGAACCTGGGTCCCTGGAGCTGTGAGGCAGCAATGCTAACCACTGTGCCACTGTAGGATTCTATGAATTCTCCCGCCTCCCAGCCATGTGTTTCTCGGTGGCAGCAGGTGGCGCACTGTTCATTGGTAGGGGGATTCCCCGGTCCTGCCGCTGTTGATGGGATTTCCCAATGATGTCACCCCATGCTGCAGGGAATTCCATGGTGGGAGGTGCACTGCCAGCCGGACCTATGAATCCCGCCGACACAAACAGGTGGACAGTTCTCTCTCGACGTGCGCCTATATTTGCCTTCTACCCTGGACTATTCTCTTTTACTAGACCGAGCTGCAAATGCTGCCTTGTTGGGCTTTGTCAGCTAACTATTAGAAATCTCATTTCTGAGACAGAAGAGTGTGGGTTCAAGTCACACCACAGAATTAGAGTACAAAGGTTCGGCACCGCTGGAATGCCATCTTTATACTGGGACAATTAATCTGACTACCCTCTCATATAGACATAAAGGATCCCATGACACTACAGGTATTTTAAAGAAAAGCGGAGTTATCCCTGATGACTTGGCCAATATTCATCCCTCAATCAACACCAGGAAAACAGATCATTACATTGCTGTTTATGTAAAGTTTATTTATTAGTGTCATAAATAGACTCACAGTAACACTGCAATGAAGTTACTGTGAAAATCCCCTAGTTGCCACACTCCGATGCCTGTTCAGGAAACTGAGGAAGAATTTAGCGTGGCCAATTAACCTAAACAGCACACCTTTTGCAGTGTGGGAGGAAACCGGAGCACCTGGAGGAAACCCACTCAGACACAGGGAGAACGTGCAGACTCCGCACAGACAGTGACCTGAGCTGGGAATCGAACCCTGGTCCCTGGAGCTGTGAGGCAGCAGTGCTAACCACTGTGCCACCCATGGGAGCTTGTTGTGTGCGAATTGGCTGCCACATTTACTTACATTATAACTGTAAGTGCATGATTGACTCAAAAGTGCTCTGGGTCATCCTTAGGTTAGGTAACATTTAAATGCAAGTCTTTCTTATATAGTGGGTTAGAAAGAAATTCTCCACATGTCAGGATTTCCATTACCTCAACCTTTTACCTAACTTTCTGGTTAATCATTTCCAATTATTTTTGGGTAGTTGAAATCCCTACTTTTTTTCACTAATTTCTTTAACCTGTCTGCATATTTGTTTAGGCACCTCACCTCCACATTTGAGTAGTGCGTAGACTTAGGTTCTGTCACATTTTTCTACTGACATTGTTGTCTCTAGTAAGTACAGCTGCTCCAGCTCTATTTCCCCCTCTCTAATCTTTTTATAAATATGAAATATCCTGCAATGTTTCATTTCCTATCCTAATTTTACTATAGCCATGTTTCAGTAATGCTCCAATATCTGCCGCCAGTTCTCTATTTTATTACAGAAAGATACTGTAAAATAATAGAATCCTTACAGTGCAACAATAGGCCCTTTGGCCCATCAAGCCTGCACTGATAATGATCCCATCCAGGCCCCTATCTCTGTAACCACATGTATTTACCCTGACACTAAGGAGCAATTTAGCATGGCCAATCCACCTTACCCCCACATCTTTGGACTGTGGGAGGAAACCCACGCAGACACAGGAAGAATGCACAAGCTCTACACAGTCACCCAAAGCCAGAGTGAAACCCTGGTGCTGTGAGGCAGCAGTGCTAACCACTGTACCACCATGCTGCTCATAAAATCACAGAATCCCGACAGAGCAGAGAGGCCATTCAGCCCATTGAATCTTTTACCAACACTTACCCAGGTTTATCCTGTTATCCCACATATTTACGCCGCTAATCCCCCTAATCTATATACCTTGGGACTCTAAGGGGCAATTTAGCATGGCCAATCCACCTAACCTGTACATCTTTGGGGTGTGGGAGGAAACCAGAGCACCCAAAGTGCTAACCACTGTGCCATCCTGCCATCCAGTGTAACTCATTTTCAATCGCACTTTATTTTTAACTATCTTTTTCTCTAACTCCAATTGTTCCCTCACCTTTTAGGCCATTTCTTAGTTTAGTCCATCCTATGTTCTCTTTATACTTAAGCTAATTCCTTTCCTCGTAGATTGCTCCCATTGACTCTCACCAGTTTCATATACGTTTGATGTGGTTGCTGGCTTCTGGCATGCATAACTGTCTTAGGGCAGCACGGTGGCACAGTGGTTAGCACTGCTGCTCTACAGTGCCAGGGACCCGGGTTCAATTCCTGGCTTACATCACTGTCTACATGGAGTCTGTGAGGCCATGCTAAATTCTCCCTCAGTGTCCCCGAACTGGCACTGGAGTGTAGTGACTAGGGGATTTTCACAGGAACTTCATTGCAATGTTAATGTAAGCTTACTTGTGACAATAAAAAAAACTTAAACCCTATCTAACCTGGTACTTGTGTTAAACAGGTTTATTAACATATATCATAGACATGTCTCTCTGACTGCAGGTGTTATTTATACATTACAATCTTTACTGCTCATTTGAATATCTATTTGGTAACGTATTATACTACACCACCTGTCATATTTTGCATTTATGGGTTATTTATGTTGCAGTGGCAGTATCTTACTAATGAGATTTTGAGGCTTTTGTGTTTAAACATTACCCCCTTTATTGGTAGGCTTTAACTATGTGCGGTTCCAAATATGGTCTTGCATTGTGTAGCTTCCAACATGATGTGGAGATGCCGGCATTGGACTGGGCTAAACACATTAAGAAGTCTCACAACACCAGGTTAAAGTCCAACAGATTTATTTGGTCTACCATCGACAGCGCAAACTGCCAGCTCCAAGTGGAGAGGATCTCCAAGAAGATCACGCATATCGACACAGAGATCAAGATTCTACAAAGACGCAAGAAAGCAGACTTTTGTAAATTGAGTTTATGTCTTTATATGCCCTGCTTGTGAATAGAACTCCCACTCACCTGATGAAGGGGCAGCGCTCTGAAAGCTAGTGGCTTTTGCTATCAAATAAACCTGTTGGACTTTAACCTGGTGTTGTGTAGCTTCCAACATCCAGGCTAGCTCCTTACCAAGGGATTCTCAATTGTCCACGTGACTACCTACATCACAGCGTGGATGGTCCAATCTCCAGTCCCATGTTAATCCTTGCCGTGCATCATACATGATGCCGTCTGCAGGTACATATCATCACACCATCCACCTTCTGCTTAAAACAAATGACATCAACTGACAGCTAAAAGGGAAAGTATCACTCACCAACCCATACCTGACTCATTCAGATCTGGATGGGGAAAACACCAAATTGGTTTACAGGCTGATTTCATTGCTGTCATCTGCGCCTTGAGTAATGGTCTCTTCTCAACACCCACTACACAGTCTACACGCAACAAGAGTTGCGCCAACAGTGCTTGCTGACCACAGGATGCCTGGCCTTTTAAATGATGCTTCTATAAGACCTAGTGAACAATGCAATCACTCCCAGAACCTGTATCGTCCATGCTTGATATCCTGATTTGTTACATTAACTGATTGAGCTCTGTGATGCCAGGAGAGCCATCATTCCACATGTTGGAGCACATACTAGGAACACAGCTCCATGTACCACTGACAATGATGAAGGCCCTGTGAGGTTGTGACTGGTGGCTTCTGGACCACTCTCCCCCACACCATCCACTCTGTCCTGCAGGGAACCAGCGCAAGCCAGCATCAGCACTAAACAAATGAATGTCGCAGGCAGAGACTTGAAACAGGTCACTTAACAGCCTTCCTGGTCAGAGAACATCAAACCCATGACCACTTCCATCTGGAAGAACCAGGGCAGCAGATATATGGAAACACCACCAGTTGCAAGTTCCCCTTCAAGCCTCTCACCATCCTGGACTTGGAAATATATCGCTGTTCCTTTGCAGTTGCTGGGTCAAAATCCTGGAATTCCCTTCCTAATGGCACTGTGGGTCAACCCACAACATGTGGACTGCAGCAATTCAAGAAGACCGCTCACCACCAATTTCCCAAGGGTAACTAGGGATGGGCAATGAATGCTGGCCAGGCAGCGACACCCATGTCCCATAAATAAATGAAAATAAGAACACACAATGAGAGGTCAGGAGACCTCAAGAAAAAGCAAATAGGCTAGAGGTTGGATAAAGACCAAAAAAAGTGCCACGGAAAATACTTTGTATATTTAATAGAATCCAGAGTTAACTTAAGTAAATTAATTTACTGCGCCAATAAATATTATCAAACTGCTACTATAAATAATGCTGTTGATCATCCAAATCTACATAATTAATGCAGCATTTGTACCCTGATTATATAGTCCATGTTTGGTTCAGAGATTCCTTCACTGTTTAAACAGCAGCTGCTTCCATATTTGAATCTGAAATCAGCCACATTAGCACACTGAAATGGTACTTGCTGCAACAGATTAGGCCAATTTTAACGGGTAGTGTCGAGATTAATGGTGCAATTATTCCTTTCTGATTTTATTACAGACCCATTTTGATCATCCAGCTTCTCTTAGAAAGAAAAAAACGGCTTAACTCCTCATTTCAATTTCAGCTGCTATCTCACCACGTGCTTTGCATAAGCCTTTTCAATCTTGCCACTCCACTTGACGGAGGCTGCTTTAAAAACGCCTGAGTCTGCGTTTGGTGGCAGCAATGACCACAACCCTGTTAACTTTCACTGCCATTATCCGACTGACACAGCATCTTCAGAAGTCTCAACGTAAAAATGCAATCCAGAAGTTACCGCCAGGAATCCCACGGTCCTCTAGGGCAATGTAGTGCTGGGGCAAATCAACGAGTGATGACAATTTCCGCTTTGACACTGTAAAGTCTTGCTGTGGAAACCCTTGGAAAATTACACCTTGCTGAATGAGATGTAACTTGATTTTTTAATGGTGTAACAATATCATCATTACTTACTCCTGCACCCAATTTTACATTTATTGGGTATCAGGATCAGTGTTGGGGAGTTGTTGGTGTGGGGTGGGGGGGGGGGGGGGTGGTTAGTGGGGGAGGGGATGAGTGGTGATTGGGGGAGAAGTGGGGGGGGATTCCATGGAGGGGAGTGGGAGGAGGGAGGAATTCTGAGGGGGGGGGTGCAGAAGAGGGGAGTCCTGTGGGGGTGGGTGAAGGGTCAGTACTATAAATGCCCAGGAGTAAGAAGCGGTTTTAATTCTACCTCTTCCTGTCCAGCTAGTACTACAAGAGAGTTCAATGTACATTAGAATTTGGATGGTTTCAATTGAAGGGCAACATTGTCTGATGGACAATCAAAGAACAAAGAAAATTACAGCACACAAACAGGCCCTTCGGCCCTCTGAGCCTGCACCAACCATAATCCTGGGCAAATGCTGGGTAATCCTTACCTAGGAACATCTAAGGGGGCAGGGGTATCCCCAGGGCACCTTTGGGGTAACAGCCCCAGGCATGACTTCCAGAAGCTCAGAAGTTACAGGCCAATAGTTGTGTCTGCATGGTGTTGCACCTTTCAGTTTGATCACACTTTCATTGATAAGTCCATGCTGCTATGTCATTGAGTGTACACTGGTCAATGGTTATTTGACAGAGCAGAAGGGAATGGACAACCAACCGCCCGGCAGCCACTGGAAGATGAGAAGCCTTAATTTTGGCTTGAGGAATCAGTGCTAATGCTGTTTTGCCTGGAATTTGCCTGCCCTCCAAGTTACAGCAATGAGAAAAATCCCAATGGAAAATCAGGGGTTAAAGTTTCAGCCAATTCAAGCTCTGAACGATTCTGTCAAGTCCTGTTGTACCCAAGAGCTAAATTTCAGAACGTCCAGGCCTCAATTTCCTGTTGTAAGTCGTCGACGTCTCATGGACTGACAAACTCTTGCACATTACATTTTAATTTACTTGCTGGCTATAAGATCCCCATGTTATGTTGTACGGTGCTGGCACTTGAAGGGCAATTACTGGCCAGTGACAGACAACTGATGTGGTTTATATATTGAAGTATGGCTTTACAACATCTTAAAGAACAAACCTCTTTTTTTTAAGCATCTATTTCAAGTGCAGCGAAACAACATCCATCACAGACTGTCCTAATTTTTCCATTACTGTACGTCAGACAGTGTTGTTGTGGAGGGCAATTGTGGTGGGAGAATTGCCCTGGGGATTTTGTGCTGACTGATAGCAAGCCTGAAGGCGGTTGCACATCTGAGGTCACCTGTTAAACTCAGGGGAAATTCCTCCACTGCTGGCGAAAAAGCAATCATTATTTGTTTGATTAAACTTGTTGTTTAGAATTAGCAATGGTGTTTTTGGCCGTGTATACTCAATTCCACCTGATCAACAGGACTCGCTGCGATGGCAGTCCCTCCTGCATCCATTATTTGCATGTTATTATCCAAACTCCTCCCTTTTTCTGCAGGAGGATGTGAGAATAGCAACAACAACGTGCATTTCTATAGTGCCTTCAGTGCCTAGAAACAGCTGAGCCGCTTTATTGAGGATCAGGGAAATGATCCTCAATAAAGGATATAATCCTCCTAGCCAAGGAGGAAAAGATTAGGAGTGATGAAGGCTTAGTGAGAAAGGAGAGTGTTAAATCATATTACAAAAGAGGAATGGAAGATGGAAAGGGGAAAATGATTAGGATGAGAATTTTTTTATTATTCAATTGTGGGACATGGGCATTGCTGGCTGGCCACTATTTATTGCCCATCCCCAGTTGCCCTTGTCTTCAGAGTGCAGTTGAGAGTCAACCACATTGCTATGGCTCTGGAGTCACATGTAAGCCAGACCAGGTAGGGATAGCAGATTTCCTTCCCTAAAGGACATTAGTGAACCAAATGGGTTTTCCCGATAATCGACAATGGTTTCATAGATTCTTAATTGCAGGTTTTTTTTACTGAATTCAAATTCCACCATTTGCTGTGGCGGGATTTGAACCTAGGTCCCCAGAACATTAGCTGAGTTTCTGGATTAATAGTCTAGCAATAATACCACTAGGCCATTGCCTCCCTGTCAAATGACAGAGAGTAGAGTTTGGTGGGTTGAAGATAGAGTCCCCAGTGGTGGGGCAGATGATCCATAAGGTGGGGGAGTTGGAGGAACAGAGAATATAGGGTCATAACTTGTAGAGCTTGAGGTGAATCATGGGCATGGATGAGGCGATGGAGAAACACAAAGATGAGAAATTTAAATTATGTGTGACAGCAGGACAGATATAATGACGTGAGATTATCTACAGGCAGGAGATTCTAGCATCAGTAATTGGAGTGATTGTGTGTGGAGGTGATGACGGTATGAATGAGGATTTCATTAGCATATAGGATGACTAATGAGATACAATTCCAAAGATTTATGTAAAATTCTTAGTATTGCCTAATCGCTACTTGAATTACCTCATCGTTTATCCCGTCTCGGTGATGTCCTGCACTATGAAGCTTGAACCTTCACCCAAACGTTTCAATTAGAAAAAGGGAAACAGAGAATCGCAAAGCCACTGAAAAATTTATGGTATGAAGGGAGATCTTTTGGTCCATTGTGCATGTGCTGGATGAAAGTGTCTGGCCTTGTGGTAGCATGACCCCTTTAAGGGGATATTCCCCGAGAGCCACATAATTGGTGCGGACCCTACAGAGATCCAGTTTGGGAAACTGAGCCAATCGGGAGCAGGGGCACGTCTGGAGCGGAACCTTAGTTGGGGTCGGGGAGCAGAGAGTGTAGTCGTGCCTGGCCAAAGTTTTAAAGTTTATTTATTAGTCACAAGTAGGCTTCATTCACACGGCAATGAAGTTACCATGAAAATCCCCTATTCACCACCCTCTGGTGCCTGTTCAAGTACACTGAGGAGGAATTTAGCATAGCCAATTCACCTAACCAGCATGTCATAGGGCTGTGGGAGGAAACTGGAGCACCTGGAGGAAATCCACACAGACAGTGACCCAAGCTGGGAATTGAACTCAGGCCCCTGGCACTGTGAGATAGCAGTGCTAACCACCATGCCACCAAGTCACCCATTGCACGTAGGGCCATATTCAGACTGTTGATAATAAACCCTTCTTAACTTAAAGTCACAACGAGTTGCCCCCAAGTTATTGCAAACCTAATGCCACTTTCCAGCTCTTGGTCCATAGTCTTGTAGATTATGGTGTTTAAAGTACATATCCAAGTATTTTCCAGATGTAATAAGGATTTCTGTTGCTATCAACCTTTGAGGTTGTGGGTTCCACACCTCCATTACCCTCTGGGTAAAAATATATCTCCTTAACTCCTGTGCAATTTGTCAGTGCCCCCGCCCCCCCACCCAGATATTACCCATACCCACCCGCTGGCCTCCCCGGTCGATCGTCCCCCCTCCACCCGACCCCACCGGATATCTGACTGTAGCACTACATTCTGCACTCTCGCACTTCCTTCCCTATGTACAGTATGCTCTGTCTGTATTGCACGCAAGAAACAATATTTTTCACTGTATACTACTACATGTGACAATAATAAATCAAATCAAATATCACCCCGATACTCCATCCAACCCCCAGCTGATTGCTGCCCTGATACTGATCCCAGCCCATCACCCTCACCACACCCGCCCTGATCGATCGCTGTCCCACCGAATCTTCAGCTGCAGAGTGTGCATCTCCCCACCCTCCTCCCCTAAGGTCTCGTCCCATCAATCCAGGGTCAGTAAGATTGCGAGAGGTGAGAAACCAGGCACAAACCTAGTGTTTTGCCTCTCTCACAATCTCATCGCCTCACCACGCTGATCAACTGGTGCGATGAGCGGTAATCACAGAAATCCTACAGTGCAAAAGGCAGCCATTTGGCCCATTGAGCCTGCACCAATCACAATCCCACCCAGGCCCTACCCCCTTAACTCCACCTATTTACCCTCCTAATCCCCTGACACAAAGGAGCAATTGAGCATGACCAATCAACTTAACCCTCACATCAAGTGTGGGAGGAAACCGCAGCACCCAGAGGAAACCCACACAGACACGGGCAGAATGTGCAGACTCCGCACAGACAGTAACCCAAGTCCAGAATCGAACTCAGGTCCCTGGTGCTGTGAGGCAGTAATGCTAACCAGTGTGCCACCGTGCTTCCAACAGCTTTCATTCTCATTCTAAACCACACGGGCAATTTCTGTCCAATTTGCAAACACCTTAATTGTGTCCTCTAGATTTAAGACTAAACCATTGATAGTAAATACTGATAACTGAGCCATGCGGAACCCCACTGGAAGCAGCCTTGCAGCCACAAAAACACCTGTCAATCATTATCCTTTGCTTCCTGTCACAGACAATTTGGGATCCAACTTGTCACTTGTTCTTGGTTCCTCTCCATTTCTTTCTAGTTTGCTGACCAACCTGACGTGTGTAACTTTGTCAAAGGCCTCACTAAAATCCAAATAGACAACATAAAAACCGTCATCGATAGCCCTTGTTACTTCCTCAAAAAATTCACCATGGTTAGGCTCAACTAACAGAAAATGCTGGAAAATCTCGCAGATTGGACAGCATCTGTAGACAGAGAACAGAGCCAGCGTCTCAAATCTGGATGATCCTTCGTCAGAGCACTGTGGTTAAGCTGCTGGCCCAGAATTACTCAGTTATCCCCTCCCCCCTTTATAAACAAAGATACATTGCCAGCAGTCCTCCAGCTCTCCAACACTCCACTTGTGGCCAGGCAGCACTGGAAAATGTTGGTCAGAGCCTCCAATATTTCTTCCCCTGCTTCTCTTAGCACTTTGAGATTTTTCTTTTACTAATTTACAGGATGTGGGCATCGCCTGCTAGACTAGCATTTATTGCCCGTCCCTAATTGCCCATGAAAAGGCAGTGGTGAACTGCTTTTCTGGAACCACGGCAGTCCCTGGGTGTAGGTGCTGTTAGGTACAGGGTTCGAGGTTTATGATCCAGCACCAATAAAGGAACAATTATATATTTCCAATTCCGGATGATGAGTGACTTGAAGGGGATCTTCCAGATGGTGGTGTTTCCATGTGTCTGCTGCTCTTCTGTTTCTAGTTTTTTTTAGGTTTATTAGTGTCACAAGCAGGCTTACATTAACATTGCAATGAAGTTACTATGAAAATCCCCTAGTTGTCACACGCTGGCGCCTGTTCGGGGACACTGATGGAGAATTTAGTATGGCCAGTTAACCTAACCAGCACACCATTCGGACTGTGGGAGGAAATTGCAGCACTCAGAGGAAACCCACGCAGACATGGGGAGGCAGCAGTGCTAATCATTGTGCCACCATGCCTCCCATTGTTGGTAGTGATTGTGGCTTTGATGCTGCCTAAGGAGACTTGGCGGCTACCTGCAGCGCATCTTGTAGATAGTACACATTGCTGCCACTGTCCATCAATAGTGGGGAGAGTGTCTCGCTATGGAAGGGGTGCCAGACAATATTTCATCAAGGTTTGACTGTTTATCCAGTTTCAAGGATGCTAATATTTTCTACCTATGATTTTAGCATGCAATACTTACTAGTCGTCTCTTTACTATCACACCGAATATGCATAATTGCATCCAGTACTCCACAGCTGACCACTGCAAAGTTTTATTTTCTTGTATTGAGTAGTATAGAAATATTACATTGGTAATACTGAAGCTTTGCAGTCAATCATCTTTAAATTTAATAGGTGATTGATGGACTGTTCCATGTTATATAGAACATTACAGCATGGTTCAGGCCCTTCGGCCCTCAATATTATGCCGAGCTACGTCCAATCCAAGATCAAGCTATCCCACTCCCTATCATTCTGGAGCGCTCCATGTGCCTATCCAATAACCGCTTGAAAGTTCCTAAAGTGTCCGACTCCACTATCACAGCAGGCAGTGCATTCCACACCCCCAACCACTCTCTGAGTAAAGAATCTACTTTGGACATCCCTCCTATATCTCCCACCATGAACCTTATAGTTACGTTTTTCAAATATAAATGCACTTCAATGGAAATTGATGTGTACGTTTTCAAAGAAAATTACCACCCAGGAACAGGCTTTTCGGCCCTCCAAACCTGAATCGATCATGCTGCCCTTGTCATTTAAAACCTCCTACCCTTCCGGAGACCATCATCCTCTATTCCCATCTTATTCGTGTATTTGTCAAGACACCCCTTAAAAGTCACTGTCGTATCTGCTTCCACTACCTCCCCCGGCAGTGAGTTCCAGGCACCCACCACCCTCTGTTTTAATCATGTTTGGTGATGAAACAGTTCAGGGCCATCCAAGGACTCCAAATTTAGATCTTTTGCTGGCCCAATCACCCTTGAGGTGGTGGTGATGAGCTGCTTTTCTTGAACTGTTGCAATCCCTGTGGTGTAGGTACACCCCCAGTGCTGTTAGTGAGGGAGTTCCTGGATTTTGACCCAGTGACAGTGCAGGGACGATGATATATCTCCAGGTCAGGATGGTGGGTGACTTGGACTTGGAACTTCCACGTGGTGGTATTCCCATGTATCTACTGTCCTCGTTCCAATTATAAAAACGCCAAGTGATATCACTGAGAAATTCCCAGCAGCCTCCAGTGCTGTCAGCTTCCCGAGAACCCAATAGACCGCAAGGGAGCATAATCGAAGACGTCTTTCTCCATATTTTTCCACTCTCAAAGAGTTAATTATTATTGTCACATGTATTAATACGTAGGGAAAAGTATTGTTTCTTGCTAGCAATAGAGACAAAACATACCATTCATATAGTGCAAAGGGGAGAATGAAGGGGTACCATGCAGAATATATGCTTTGACAAAGGGTCATCTGGACTCAAAACATCAGCTCTTTTATCTCCTTACAGATGCTGCCAGACCCGCTGAAATTTTCCAGCATTTTCTCTTTTGGTTGCAGAATATAGTGTTGCAGTTACTGATAGGGTGTAGAAGAAGATCAGCTTAATATATGGTAGGTCCATTCAAAAGTCTGACGGCAGCAGGGAAGAAGCTGTTCTTGAGTCAGTTGGTGAACATTTTCAGACTTTTGTAACTTTTTCCCGAAGGAAGAAGGTGCAAAGTGTTTTTTTATTTATTAGTGTCACAAGTAGGCTTACATTAGCACTGCAATGAAGTTACTGTGAAAATCCCCTAGAAAGAGAGTATGTCCGGGTGCATAGGGTCCTTGATGATGCTGTTATTTTCCTGAGGCAGCAGGAAGGGGAGATGGAATCAGTGATGGGAGGCTGGTTTGTGTGATGGATTGTACTACGTTCACACTCTTTTGTAGTTTGGTGCAGTCTTGCTCACAGCAGGAACCATACCAAGCTGAGATACATCTGGAAAGGATGTTTTCTATGATGGTACAGAAACATAGAAACTATAAGTAGGAGTAGGCTATTCAGCCCTTCTAACCTGCTTCGTCATTCATTTTAATCATGACTGCTCATCAAGTTCAATATTTTGATCCCCCTTCCCTCTATATCTCTTCATCCCTTTAGTCCCAAGAGCTATATCTAATTTCCTCTTGATGCATCAGCAAAAATTGATGAGAGCCATAGTAGATGTGCTAAAATTGAACAAAACAGAGTGGAAGATGATGCTTTCATAAACTGTTCTAAAGCATCCAGAAGTGGACAAATGAAAGAAAAAAACCGTGACATCAAATAGAAACCTATCTGGACTGGAATGCTCCACCCTGCTCAATCTAAAAGCTTAACTCTTTACAGAGTGCAACTCGAAAGCAGGGGGCTGGGACAATAACAATAACGTTAATTGTCATTGATTATAGAACTGTAAATAGCATTTTTTAAAGCTTATTAATCACAGGGAGGCTTACATTAACACTGCAATGAAGTTACTGTGAAAATCCCTGAGTAGCCACACTCCGGTGCCTGTTCAGTTACACTGAGGGAGAGTTTAGCATGGCCAATGCACCTAACCAGCAGGTCTTTGGACTCTGGGAGGGAACCGCAGCACCCGGAGGAAACCCACGCAGACACGGGAAGAACGTGCAAAATCCACCCAGACAGTGACCCAAGCTGGGAATCAAACCTGGATCCCTGGAGCAGTGAGGCAGCAGTGTTAACCACTGTGCAACAGTGATCCAGGAAATTATTACTCAATATTAGCTTTGACATGTGCTTGAATCAGTTCACTGGTTTCTTTTCAATGTACAAACTGGCAATTAGTCTGCATAAAACTAATCAGCTGCAGTGAAATGAATGACTAATGGTTTATTGAAATGTCCCTATTTGCACCTTGAACCTTTTATCAGTTTGTTTTAATTACACTCTTTCAGTGTGACTCTATGTTCTATTTTGGGTCAATTCACCTCTGAATTTCTTTATTTTACAAATTAGTGATATTCTTTTATAAATTTTTCTTGAAAATTCCAACATTTTTATAATTAAGTCCCTATATTATCGAGAAGTGAGTGGCTAGAATTCAAACAGCAGGAAAGAGAAAGAAAAATGAGTGCAAACCAAAATCAAGATTAACGTGTCTGGGATGCAATTTGTTCAGTTCTAAACTCAAGGCCATATTTGATTTTTTTTCCAAGTGCGCTGAAGTCCACCTTCAGATATTAGCTATTTCAGTACATTGTAGCTCAGCTAAACCTATTTATTTAGAGGCAGGAGGTGCCATTTCATGTCACTGCGTAAATAATTATGAATTTTTTTTATTGGAGTGCTAATGCATCATTGCACCAAAGTTCTGTCAAGAGTGGAAATGGGGTCAATTTCTTTGTGCGCTGCACTTTGCAGGAAAATTAAATCCCAGACTGACAGCATCTTATGTGCTTTATATACACAGCATTACTGAAAATTTGAATCCCTGAGGCTTACGGGATGTAGGTCACCACCAAAGCATACATTGCGGCAGGCAAGGTAGGATATCAAGTAAAGTTAGACCAGTCAATCTAACAACACTAACAAGCAAACTTCTGATCCCCGATTTTAACTCAAACCTGCCCAACAGAAATGAAACAGGTTTGCTCAAATATTCTTCTCACACCTAGCCCTGATTTTACTCTCTGCTGAACTCAAATGCAACACAAAGCTGGTTCACAGTAGCTAATCTAGGCAGAGGGTTAGCTAACTTTATTTTTCATTCATGCCAAACAGGATATTCAATTTCTCTGCATAAGAGGCAAGCACCGTGGGTGGCACGGTGGCACAGTGGTTAGCACTGTTGCCTCACAGCATCAGGGACCCAGGTTCAATTCTGGCCTCGGGTGACTGTCAGTGTGGAGTTTGCATATTCTCCCCATGTCTGCGTGGGTTTCCTCCGGGTGCTCCAATTTCCTCCCACACTCCAAAGATGTGCAAGTGAGGCCATGCTAAATTGACCCTTCGGGTAGTATTGTATGGACTCACTTATCCCAAAACCGTAAAATTCCACCCGAAGTCAACAGACCATTACATGGTCCACCCCTCGCCCGCTCCGATTCCTGTGGCAGGCAAGGCAGTAAAATTCCAGCCTTAGTATGAGGGGATCTGACAGGGTAAATAAGTGGGGTTACGGAGATAGGGCGTGGCTGGGATTGTTGTTGGTGCAGGCTCAATGGGCTAAATGGCCTCCGTCTGTGCTGCAGGAATTCTGTGATCTATATTTCTAAGTTCCGCGATCAATCAGTGGGAAATCTGGGCTAAAATATTTTTATATTGTGTATGTAAATCAGCTTGGATTGAGTTGCGAGAAACAAAATTCTCCGAGGTATATACTTTGTTAATGGTAGCTCGATATTCATAAATGCCAAGGGCTGTTATAGTTTTCTGAAAGTCAAGGGCCACTTTAGATTATTAAGGAAACACTCACCATTCATATCTACCATGAATTAAGGAGTAAAGATTTATTTTTAGCATATCTTCGCATCCACCATATTATTTTCTAACCTTTTAGGGAAGAATGAGAGCAAGTGATAGAAGAACTTCTGAGCTGATTATAAGCCGACTGATCCCCGAGTGTTGAACACTCCTTCCATGGCTAACAAGTCCTGGTATGGGACTCAAAGAACAAAGAAATGTACAGCACAGGAACAGTCCCTTTGGCCCTCCAAGCCTGTGCTGATCATGATGCCCTAACTAAATTTTTAAAAATCCTTCTGTCCTTACTCGGTCCACATCCCTCTATTCCCTCCCTATCCATGTACCCATCCAGATGACTCTTAAATGTTGCTGATGTGCTTGATCCCACTGGCAGCACGTTCCAGGCATCCACTACTCTCTGCATAAAAAACTTCCCCTGCACATCTCCCTTAAACTTTCCCCCTCTCACCTTGAACCTGTGCCCTCTCGCACTTGAGATTATCACCTGAGGAAAAAGCCTCTGACTATCTGCCCTGTCTGTGCCTCTCATAATTTTGTATACCTCTATCAGGTCTCTTCCTCAGCCTCCATCTTTCCAGTGAAAACAATCCTAGTTTATTCAACTTCTCCTCATAGTCAACATCCTCGAGACCAGGCAACATCCTGGTAAACCTTCCTTGCACTCTTTCCAAAGCTTCCACGTCCTTCTGATGGTGTGGTGACCAAAACTGCACACAATACTCCAAATGCGGCCTAACCAAGGTTTTACATAGCTGCAACGTGATTTGCCAGCTCTTGCACTCAATGCCCCGGCTGAAGGCAAGCATGTCATTTGCCTTCTTAATCACTTTGGCCACCTCTGTTGCCACTTTTAGGGAACTGCAGACCCGCACGCCCAGATTCCTATGTATGTTAGTATTCCCAAGGGTTCTGCCATTTACAGTATAATTCACACCTAAATTTGATCCTGCAAAACTCATCACCTTGCATTTATCTGGATTAAATTCCATCTGCCATTTCTGTGCCCAAGTCTCCAGTCTATCTATTTCCTGTTGTTTCTCTGACAATCCTCCGCACTATCAGCAACTCTACCAATCTTTGTGTCATCCACAAATTTATGAATCCACAAATTAATTAATTTTCCTCCAGATTATCGATCTATATTACACAGGTCCCAGCACTGATCCCTCGGAATACCACAAGCCACAGATCTCCATTCTAAAAAACACCCTTCCACCGCTACTCTTTATCTTCTATGACCAAACCAGTTCTGTATCCATCCAGCCAGCCCATGCCAAATCACATGTGATTTTAGTTTTTATACAGTCTGCCATGTGGAACCTTGTCAAATGTCTTACTAAAGTCCATATAAACTTCATCCACTACCCTTCCCTTACCAATTATCTTTGTCATCTCTTCAAAAGACTCAATCAAGTTGAACCCAGAAATAGGGATGCTACTACTGCACCACAAGGCCTCCTAGGAATAAAGATAAGTGGACATTTACTAAATCTGATCAAATAAAGAAAAATACGTATAATTAAAACTCTTTTTGACACCTAAAGTAATCAATCAACAGAATTTTATACTTGATGATGAATTTACTGTCTCATGTTGGATGCTCCATCTACAATTTACCTTGACCTGTTCCTTCATTGGGATTCTCTGGCTGGTGGCAGGATCTCTGGTCTCATTTCACACACTAATACACAACATACATACTCATACACTTCACACACTAACACACTTCACACACTAACACACAACATATATACCAATACACTTCACAAACTAGCACACAACATACATACTAATACACTTAACACACTAACTACACACACTAACACACTGCATGCACTACACATACTAATGTACTACACACAGTAACACATTTTACATACTAACACACTATACACACCAACACACTAACGCACTACACACAGTAACACACTTTACACACTAACACACAATATGCATACTGATACACTTCACACACACTAATATACTACATACACACTAACACACTTCACACACTAATATATCACATACACAGTAATGCACTTCACACACTAATACATCACATATACACTACCACATGAATGCACTTCACACACTAATACACCAGATACACACTAATATACTCACACACTAATACACCAGATACACACTAATATACTCACACACTAATACACCACATACACACTAACATACATTTCACACACTAACATACCAACATACTAACACACTTCACATATTCATACACCACAGACACCCTAATACACCATATACACACTATAAACATAAATACACTTCACACATTAATGCACTACACAGATAGTGGAGTCCAGAAAGCCATGCGTAACAGTCCATGTGGGAACAGCTATTGCATCTGCCAGAGTCTGACCTTTCTCAGAAGCCAATATAGTTTTTATCATAAGCTGCACCAACCATTCCATTTCAATACAGAATTAACAACATCTGTCACTAATAAATATAACACTGGCCACAAAAATCATGTGAATCTCACATACACACAAACACACATGTAGACACACACAAAACTTTAAAACAACTTCAGTAAAATAATGCTGAAATATTGAGTGGCAATCCACAGGTGGGCTTGCTGTCTCCTTTTGATTAGACTTTGTGGCCTTTGGACCCTGGTGCTTTTATTTTGCACTTCTTACAGATGAGTTAAGTTGTGTTTTATCCTTTTCCCACTCAATTCAAACCATTTCCGGTTTTGGTGAGGAGCCAAGTTCGGCCTCAGGAGAAGGGGCTATGCTGCCTGCCAGGATCAGCATTATCACAGCAGTGCTTTCATTCTCTCTGGGTCGCACACAAGGAGTACTTGTACAGGAATAAAATCTGTCAAATAGAGATGACATTCTCTTTCAGATTGTGCAGAGTATAGCACGGATCCAATCAAATGAAAGCAGCATCATAGTAACGTCATTGTTGTTTGTACAACTTCTTCTGCAGACATTTCGGATACACTATTCCTATCATATTGAAGGGAGAACGTTTCGGATAAGGTGTATCTTTTCCTGAAAAATATTGGCTCCGGATCGTCAGGGAGCAGACCTGACCCGAAGGATGCTCTACAGAATCCCTCAGAACTCCCAACATACTGACTCCATGGGAATTGTCTTGAGAAGTTTGAATTTCCGATGGACAGTTCTGCTGCTGTGCTCTGAGTTAGAGTCAGAAGGCAAGACTTTACAGCCTCTCTGGGGTGAGATCGTAAAATCCCATCCAAGGCCAATGGAAGTTTCTGTTCTGGGAACCTTGCCCACCCCGGAATTGGGACAGGCGAGGTTGTAGGCTTTCGGCCAGAAGTTAAAGTAAAGTTAAAGTTTACTTATTAGTCACAAGTAGGCTTACATTAACACTGCAATGAAGTTACTGTGAAAATCCCCTAGTCGCCACATTCCAGTGCCTGTTCGGGTACACTGAGGGAGAATTTAGCATGGCCAATGCACTTAACCAGCACCTGGAGGAAACCCACGTAGACACAGGGAGAACGTGCAAACTCTGCACAGTGACCCCCAAGCCGGGAATCAAACCCAGGTCCCTGACGTGAGACAGCAGTGATAACCACTGAGCCGCCAACCTGCCTCGGGTTTGGATGGTTCTGATTGTTTTACCCAAGTGGTTACCCAGGGAATGTTAGACGGGAAACACTGAAGTGGGATTTTCAGGCCGTGCTCGCCCCAAAACCAGCAAATCCGTGGTCAACGGACCTTTGCATGGCCCATCCTCACCGATACAATTCCCGTGGTGAGAGGGAAGGGAAAATTTCCCCCTAACCTAACTCCTGGGTAACTATACAACTAACCCCTACCAGTCACCACACTGAACTGACACTCTACTTCACCTCTGACCCCTGACCTGACCCCAACACCCACTCTCCATCCACCCAACCTGACAACACCTCCGACCCACCTACCATCTCATCCACCTTACACATCAGCCACTTACCACATCACCCATTTGACAACCTCGCATTCTACCCAGCTGTCACCTACCACATCACCCATCTGCTATGTTAGCACCCCATCCAGGTCTCACCCTGCCAGCCTACCCACCTACCAACTCTACAGGGCATCAGTTTGCCATCCTACCCATAAAAAGAGGTGTGGGTGATCTTCTCCTGACAATCCAGCCATAACCATTTCAGGTAGACTCTGCATTTCTGGAGAAGGCAGGGCCAGAGGTTCTGACCAGAAATGTAGGAGCAGGGTGGCAGTCAGACAGCGATCACCAATCCTTGGAAGATTCAGGCTACGAACATACAAATCAGCCTGCAACTTGAGAAAAGATATCTCAAAAACTCTGAATTTGCAGTTCAATTTGCACTGCTCACCATTAACTTTGAGAAAACAGCATTTCACACTCAATCTTCCTGCGATTTTCATTAAATTTGCCTAGAAATTGCCAGTTTAACTTGCTAAATACGTAATGTCTGATAAGTAACAGCTTAAGTACCCCTTTAACAACGTAACTGAGGATTGTTTTTGTCCAGGGGCAGCATGGTGGCACAGTGGTTAGCAGCGCTGCCTCACAGCGCCAGCGACCTGGGTTCACTTCCAGCCTTGGGTGACTGTGTGCGAAGTCTGCACCTTCTCCTTGGGTCTGTGTGCATTTTCTCTGGGTGCTCTGGTTTCCTCCCACAGTCCGATGATTAAGGCGTGTGCTTCATGCCTGGCCCAGAAAATAGGCCTAAAAATACTTCCACCTTCTGGCAAAAAAAAAACCACGCGGGCTGCTCTGGGTTGAATAGACAGCTGCAAGCGGGTCAAGTGGCAAATGATCAAGTGCCATCCTTAACGCCCTCAACACATTTCCTCTGATATTACTTGTTCGTGAAAGCAAATTTAATGATAATCTGTAGCAGTGTAAATTTAAGAAGTAGGGCAGAGCTGTGTGGAAATCAGTGCCTTGCTGCCTGCCATCACTGCCTCAGCAGGTTTACTGGTTTAATTGATGAGTATTTGTTTTATACCCACCAACTGTTCAAACACTGGGGTCTGGCAAGCAATACAGACGAACGCGGCAGGCGGCTGGCTCATGTAGAACTCTGTGCAATTATCAGCTTTTTGTGAGTCATTTTCAGGCTATCCCACAGCAGGCCTGGTACACCGTGTAAGCCTCGCTCGGAAAGTCAAGCGGTCAGACCCACTCTACAAAGCAGTCGCTCTGGAAATAGCACGTGCTCGCAAGAGCTGAGGTCACCCCACCAGGCACACTTTCTATGACATAATTGGCATTCCAGTGTGTACCAATGCCTTATTGATCACACCGCACAATGATCTGAATACATTTCAGACGGAGCCAAATTCCCATGAAAATAAATTGAGTGTTGGGGGCAGCTACAATAAATTAGTTTTAAAGACGTTTTGGCGAATAGAAGCAGCTCATTTTTGAAGAAGGATTCGCAGCACAGTCAATGACCTTTTCCCCGTGCTACCGACATGGTCAGAATTTATAATTAGGAAGCCCTCTTCCACCCCACCACCCACACCCCACTGCCCCGCCCCCAGCAACTCAGCGACCAGTTCAAACCGCAGTTTATCATGCACTGCTTTCAACTTGACTTTGAACTTTTTCGCCCCATTCCTAAAATTATTGCATTCCGGTGAAAAGCTGGAACTGGGCTGTGATAAAGAGAATGCGATCCTTCTGACTGTAGAGTCTTCACACAGTGCAAAATCATCCAAGACTTTCCTGACTGACTTTTATTTTTGTCAGGCAGGCTAAAGTTCCTATAATCCGAAGTAAATTAAAACACCCAGAAGATAAGACAGTTCAGTCCAATATCCTCATTCCCCCGTTTTACTGGTGCTCCATTTTAAAGTAGACAAGACCAATTTGGACCAGTATTCTTATTTCCCCGTTTTACTTTTCTTTTCTGGGCAGTGCCCACATGCAATGGTGTAACTTTTAGCAACTGTTCTTTTTCACTACGGCCCGATAGGAAGCCCTGATGAATTGAATGTCAGGATCACTTCATCATTTTCTTTGCTGCGTTTCCTGCCTGGACTGGAGGCCAGTCAGATTGATAGCTCAACTCATTATTTCAGCTCAAAATACATCTCCTCCCACCCCTCTTCATTTATCCCTATCAGAATATCCCCATGTTTAACTATCTACTTTCCTCCGCTCTGAATCAATGCTATTCACCTCAACAGCACTTTTTCATAGAATCGTAGAATCCTGCAGTGCAGAAGGAGGCCATTCAGCCCATCGAGTTTGCATCAACCACAACCCCACCCTTGCCCTATTCCCGTAATCCCACATATTTACCCCAATCCCCTGACACTGGGAACAATTTAGTGTGGCAAATCAACCTAACCTGCACATTAAAGTTAATTTATTTGTCATAAATAAGGCTTACATTAACAGTGCAATGAAGTTACTGTGAAATTCCTCTAGTCACCAATTCCGGCACCTGTTTGGGTCAATGCACCTAACCAGCACATCTTTCCGACCGTGCGAGGAAACCGGGAGCACCCAGAGGAAACCCATGCAGACACAGGGAGAACATGCAAACTCCACACAGACAGTGACCCAAGACGGGAATCGAACCCGGGTTTCTGGTGCTGTGAGGCAGCAGTGCTAACCACTGTGCCATCGCGTGTTCTACATTCAAACCCCTCTCTTAGTAAAGATATTTCTCCTGTTTTCATTATTGGATTTATGAGTGACTATCTTACATTTAGTGCCTCTGATTTTGAACTGGTCATAAATGGAAACACTTTCCCAGAGAAAGGAGCTTCAGTTTCTACACCCTATTCTGCTACGTTTTTCTTCTCAGTTGCAGCAACATCGTTGTGAATCCTTTCGTTTTGTACTTCTTGTGGTGTCTTTACATCTTTTCTGTAATATAGTGACCAGAACTGTGCACAGTACGCCAATGTGTTTGAACAAAGATTTGGAACACATCGAAAATGACCTTCCTGTTTATCAACTTTATCCCTCTAGAAATGCTTGTTCTTTTCTCAAATGGGCTTATTAAACTGTGTAACGACGGAAAGCGATTTGCGAATGTGCACCCTCTGTTCCCCTACCTCATTTTGACTTTTTATCCAAGAATGGCGTCTTTTTCTCTCCTTACCAAAATACATCACTTTACACTTCTCTATATTGAAACTATATTTTCAATTCCATACCCGTGCTGCAAGTTTTTAATGTATGTATTAATGTAATGATACTCGTTTAGTAAACACCACCTGAACTTTCCCGTCCCTTAACGCTCCTCGCTATGATTCTGTGAAGCACTTTGGAATATTTTTCAGTTCCTCAAATGTTGTATTTGTTTTTCTTTATGATCAATATTTTCTGTTCTTCTTCTATCAAATTTTTCCTTTTTGCTTTTCTCCTGAAGGTGTTGTCTTCTTGTTGGGACAGCTTCATAGGCACAAGAGAGAATCCATAGAATCCCTACAGTGCAGAAGGAGGTCTGTTGGCCCATCAATTCTGCACCTACGCTCCAAAAGAGCATCGTCTGTAGGCCCTCCTCTCCACTCTATCCCCATAACCCCATGCATTTACCATGGCTAATCAATCCACCTAACCTACACAAACCTGTACACTAAGGGACATGTTAGCATGGTCAATTCACCTAACCTACAAATCTCTGGAGTGTGGGAGGAAATCAGAATACCCAGAGAAAACCCACGCAGACACAGGGAGAACGTGCAAACCCCACACAGACAGTCACCCAAGGCCGGCATTGAATCCGGGTCGCTGAAGCTGAGAGACAGCAGTGCTAACCACTATGCCCTCTTAAACTCAAACAGTGAATACAAGTGAATTGCTCAACGCTCCTCCCCTAACTCATGGACACTGAGTCGAACTATACTACCCACATCTTTATCTCAACTCTATCTTCCTATTGCCAACAGAGATCAGTGAACCCAACCCAGCCAGAGGATTAAGCCACCAAACTCCTGCGTCTTTATAAATCGGCCACTCTCTATACAAAGCTGTTCAGCCATCAGAGAATCAGTAGTTCCATATTTTCCAAATACACAGACATTTTCCTGTTCAGGGTTCATAGCTTCCATTACCAAGACTATTCAAATAATCACAACACACTGACACCAGACAGGAAGATAATATTAATGCAATATTAGCCAGCAGTTACATTGGTATTGGCTGCTATTCTGAAGATTAGAGAATGTCACTGCTAGCTCAGTCCTTACAGTGTGCTTTAATAGTCAACATGGATTGTTTGACAATCTGCGGTTAATTCCAGATAATCGGAAATTGCTTTGAACTGGCACATTAATCTGCCCCTGATGGTTTAAATGATAGGGATTTAGCTGTTTAACTAATTTTCTTACCATGTTGTTGGGGGTCAGGTCCTATGGAGAACAGTAGGAATATTCAGCGATGGTGCACTCCTCCACATGCTTCCTCATTTCCACGGGGACACTAAATTGCAGACGTGATGGATGAGATGTCCTCAGCATTAATCTGGCCCAGTTTTACCGTACAGCTTTGAGGAGATATTGAATTTCTGTTCCAAAACAGACACTGCCTAATAGTCACAGTCTTGAAAGGAAAATGGCCCTGATAGACGCTGGAGAGAAAAGGCACTATAATCATGCAGGCAATTTAAAATATGAGCCTAGATCTATAAATTACCCAAATGATTAATGTGCACTGGTGGACCTGATACATTTGTCACTCAGCACGGAGGTCATACCCTTTCAAAAGATCGACAATGCATTTCCCAATTTTACTTTCTCTCAAACATTAAAATAGAAGCACGAATTTCATGGTGAACTCAACCTGGAACTGGCAATTATGTTTGCAGTAATAAAGAACAAAGAACAAAATGCACCACGGGAACAAGCTCTTCGATCTTCCAAGCCTGTGCCGAACATGCTGTCCTAACTAAACTAAACAAATAATCTTCTGCCCTTACTTGGTCCATATCACTGTTTTCCCTCCCAATTCATGTACCCATCCAGATGCCTCTTAAATGTTGCTAATGTGCCTGATTCCACCATCTCCTCTGGCAGCACGTTCCAGGCACCCAAAACTCTCTGCGTGAGAAGCTTCCCCTGCACATCTCCTTTCAACTTCCCCCCTCTCACCCTGGGAGAAAGCTCCTAGCTATCTAAACGTTTCAGTATCTTTAAACTGCAGCAGAGACAACACCCTTGTATGTCTACCTCCACTTTATTATTGGGAATAGTTCTTTCTTGGTTATTACATATTTAGAACACTTTTATGCTGGTATTTTTCCAGTTGAATTCCAGGTAGTTCATATAATCAAGAATCTCAACCTCTGGAAGACACAACTAACTAGTTCAGCCTCAGTCAGTCCTTCAATAAGAATGATGGTAGAGCATTTATACAAATGCTCTTTATACAAATACTCTGTTGCAAAATCATTTGCTGAAAGTTTAAGTTTGTTTATTTGTACTGTAAGTAGGCTGACATTAAAACTGCAATGAAGTTACTGTGAAAAATCCCCTAGTCACCACACTCCGGCTTCTGTCTGGGTATACTGAGGGAGAATTTAACATGGCCTGTGCACCTAACCAGCACGTCTTTTGGGGTGTGGGAGGAAACCGGAGCACCCAGAGGAAGCCCACGCAGATACCGGCAGAACTGGAGACTCCGCGCAGGCAGTGACACAAACCAGGAATAGATGCTGGGAATCGAACACGGGTCACTGGCACTGTGAACGCCAGCGGTACCAACCCCAGTGTAAATGTGCCATCCATCTTCCAATGACCAAGTTAGTAAATTAGAAGATGCAGAATAATTTGACCAAAGCCTTGTTTTGGAAGAGATCTTACAGATCTCTGGAAGATATTTAACAGAGTAAGTGAAGTTATTGTGAAAATCCCCTAGTTGCCACACTCTTGGCGCCTGTTCAGGTACACTGAAGGAGAATCTAGCCTGGCCAATGCGTCCAACCAGCATGTCTTTGGACTGTGGGAGGAAACCCATGTAGACACAGGGAGAACGTGCAAGCTCCATGCAGACAGTGACCCAAGCTGGGAAGCGAACCTGCATCCCTGATGCTGTGAGGTAGCAGTGCTAACCACTGTACCACCATGAAGAGACACAAAGAACCTAAAACAGTAACCTCAAACAGGTGAAACCTGCAGGATGAAAGGTTTAGGGTCAAGCAGAACAAATTTAGGACAGATACCAGGAAGTATTCCTTAATTCAGAGTGACCAAAAACAGAAAGGACTGGCCAGACAGAATACTAGGCTCCTTTATGGAGCCACTAAATGATTCAATGTTAGGATTGACCATCCTGGAGGAAAGAGATCAAATGGGCCAAAGGGACATCTTTTCGCAAACTTAACACTCCTTTGTTTTAATACAGCATAGAATTACATGGATCAGAAAAATCTTTCATTTAAATCAATTGTAGACTCAGACCTATTTAATAAAACTTTGATAAACTGACACCTATTTAAAAATCCAATTGTGTTGAGCATTGCAGAATTCCCAACACATTTTAGTGGATCAAGGCAAACTTTTGACAATGCAATCTTTTGGTTACAAGTTAAGAATAAAGTGTATTCCCTAATAAGTCCAAACTACAATATCTTGCTTTATTGATGATCTCTTCCCATTCCTTTTGTTGCTTCAAGCTTTCATTGTCACGTTTTCTCCCTGAGCTCCTTTTCTATGTTTATTTATTAGTGTCACAAGTAGGCTTACATTAACACTACAACGAAGTTACTGTGAAATTCCCTAGTCGCCACACTCCGGCGCCTGTTCGGGTACACTGAGGGAGAATTTCGCACAGCTAACGCACATAACCAGCACGTCTTTCGGACTGTGGAAGGAAACCAGAGCACTTGGAGGAAACCTATGCAGATACAGGGAGTTCATCAGACACCGCACAGACAATGACCCAAGCTGGGAATCGAACCCAGGTCGCTGGCACTGTGAGGCAGCAGTGCTAATCATTGCGCCACACGTCACCTATAACTGTACGATTGAAGGCACACCTTCCATCTTTCCTTTCGTACTGCCCTGAAAGTAAGACGCAGTAAAGTAGGTGCACCATGGGATATTAGGCTATGAAGAGCAGCAGTTTATTTTTCACTGGGACAAATCCAGGCAAAACAGGATGTGCCAGGTGGCAAGTCAAATCTGAGTACCCAGCATCATAATAAATAGCAGCAATTAGAAAATTCAAAATTATTGAACGTAACAGTGCGGTGCAAAATAATTACTTTTGCCGCAAAAGTGGCGATGTGGATAACAAAATGTTTAAAAATAAAGCCACTGAACCTTTGCACCTCTCACAGTGACAGCCAAGGCGTGAACAGAGGCAAAAATAAATTAATTGCACTGCAGGTGTAAAGTGGAAATGCAGTTCCTTATGTAAATTCATATGGAAAACATGTGCTTGTTAATTAAGGATGTGAAAGTAATGACAGTACTTCGTTGGTACACTGCACATGCTATTAGTCACGGAACATCTTCATCTTAGTTCCAATGTTTGATGCATATATTGTTGCAACTCGAGGGAACAGTTCACAAAGCAACATATATTCTGTCAGTGAAGGGATGCAACTGTTACAAACTCCTGTAATTAACTGATTGCTATAATTAAGTAGTGATTAATGAGTAGGTTGCAACTGTTGCACTACTTTAGCTGGTCTCTGTTGTAAACTTACATGCTTGCTATCGTTGCAAGTCACTGGGTAAGAAAATCCCACAAAGCAGTGTTACACTGGGTATATTGATTCCTTGGGCTGGGCAGCACAGTGGAGCTGCTATCTTCACAAGCTGCGGAGCCTTCTTCAAAGGTACCAGTGACGAACGCTGCACGGACCACACTTGAAATGGCATGTGGCACTGTCTGTCCTCCAAGTCGAGAGACATCTGCATCATTTCCCTCCCACCCTCCACCCATTTACAAGGTTTTGAACATAATGTACAGAAAAGGCTAGGAGCTCACCAAATATCACTGTATAGCAAGTCTAAACTGCAAGACCAATAATCTAGTAATAAGTGCTCTGCCACCAATCAAATACAGAATCATAAAATCCCTACAGTGCAGAAGGAGGCTATTCGGCCCATCAAGTTTGCACTGCAACAATCCCACCCAGACCCTATCCGCACAATCCCACTCAACTACTCAACTAATCCCCCTAACCTACACATTTCGGGACACTAAGGGGCAATTTAACATGGCAAAGCACCTAACCTGCACATCTTTGGACTGTGGGAGGAAACCAGAGCACTCGGAGGAAGCCCACACAGTCACGGGGAGAATGTGCAGACTCCACACAGACAGTGACCCAAGCCGGGAATCGACCTAAGTCCCTGGAACTGTGAGGCAACAGTGCTAACCACTGCTGCCCCGTGTGTATTGTGCCCATGCTTACATGACAAATGCAATTACTTCCAAACTCTCAACTTTACAGTTCAGGCAGAATCTTTTGGAGGTGACGAGGCTGTTTGAGAAAACAACAAACAAGGTGGGTAAGATGTGGTGGACTTGGATTTCCAAAAGGCATTTGATTAGGTGCCAGTTGATTAGGTGCCACATCAAAGGTTAATTCATAATTATGAGCCCATGGCGTAAGAGGTAACATATTAGCATGGGCAGGGTATTGGATCACTAACAGGAAGTAGAAATTAGGGATAAGTGGGTCATACTCATGCTGGCAAGCTGCAATCAGTGGAGTGCCACAAGGATCACAAGGATCAATGCTGCAGCCTCAATCCATATCAATTAGCTGGATGATGGTTGCTAAGTTTGCTGGTGACACAAAGGTAAGTGGGAAAGAGAGTTATCAAGAGGACAAATAGTCTATGAAGGGATTTAGGTAAATGGGAAAACATTTGGCAGGTGGAGTATTACGCAGGAAAATGTGAACGTGTCCACGTTGGCAGGAAGAATAGAAAAGCAATCTATTATTTAAATAGAGAGAGACTGCAGAATCCTACAGTACGGAGGGGTCCGGGTGTCCTGGTACACGAATCACAAAGAGTTAGTATGCAAGTGCAGCACATGATTCGGAAGGCAAATAGTTACTTATTGCAAGAGGACTCGATTATAAAAGTAGGAATGTTTTACTGCAGTTGCACAGCAGTTTTTGACAGTCACATCTAGGGTACTTGTGTACAGTTTTGGTCTCCTTAGTTAACGAAGGATATAACTGCATTAAAAGCAGCTCCGAGAATGTTCACTTGACTGATTCCCAGGGTGAAGGAGTTATTTTATGAGGAAAGATTAATAAATAAATAAGATTAATAAATTGTGCCAGTACCCACTGGAGTTTAGAAAAATGAGATAGGATAGTATTGAAACAAGACCCTGAGGAGACTTGACAGGGTGGATGCTGAGGGGTTGTTTCCCTATGTGGGGGGGAGATGAAAAGCAGGGGACGCACTGGGGAAGTACTGGACAACAAAGGGTACTCTGTCCACCGTGTCCTGTGTTTGTTTACTGAGGAAGTCAGTGTGGTTTTACACTGTGGCACGTCGGAACTCTCGATCAATGAGTCGAGCGCCATATCCTATTCTTACGCGGGTGTCTTTCAGCGCCTATAGGTATCTGTTGCAATCCTCCTCATCTGAGCCAATCCTGTGTATACGGAAGGTTTGTCTATAGGGGATGGCTTCTTTAACGTGTTTGGGGTGGAAGCTAGATAAGTGGAACATTGTGAGATTGTCTGTGGGCTTGCGGTACAGCGAGGTGCTGAGGTGACTGTCCTTGATGGAGGTGCGTGTGTCCAAGAATGCAACCGATTCTGGAGAGTAGTCCATGGTGAGTCTGACAGTGGGATGGAACTTGTTGATGTCATCATATAGTTGTTTCAGTGAAGGAAGAAAATGTCATTGATGTCTCAGTTGAAGGTCCTGTGTGGTGAAGAAATCTTGTTGTGCACGAAGATGTTGGCATATTGAGGTGCAAATTTGGTCCCCATGACTGTTCCATGTGTCTGGATGAAGAACTGGTTGTTGAAGGTGAAGACATTGTGGTCCAGGGTGAAGTGGATGAGTTGTAGAATTGCGGCTGGAGATTGGCAGTTGTCAGCATTGAGTACTGAGGCAGTTGCCGTGATGCCGTCGTCATGGGGGATGCTGGTGTAGAGTGTCCAGACATCCATTGTGACAAGGAGTGTTCCTGGTTCAACTGCTCCATGGGTACTGTTTCTGTAGGAAGTCCGTAGTGTCACAACGGACGCTGGGGGTTCTTTGTACAATAGGTTTCAGGATGCCCTCAATGTAGCCAGGGAGGTTCTCACACAGGGTCCCATTGCTTGATACGATGGGACGGCTGGGTATGTTGGCCTTGTGTATCTTTGGGAGGCAGTAGAGATCTCTAACGCAGGGAATACATGGGATGAGAGTACAGAAGGTGTTCTGAAGATCCAGATCAAAGGTCCTGATCAGTTTTTGAGTTGATGGGTGTATTCTTTGGTTGGATCTGCAGATAATTGTCTGTAGTGTTCCTCATTATTCAGTTGTTGGTACACTTCTTTGCAGTAGTCTATTCTGTTCAGTATAACAGTGGCTCCTCCTTTGTCTGCTGGTTTGATGACAATGCTACGGTTGGTCTTGAGAGCGCGGTGACATTGTGTTGTGCTTGACTGAAGTTCGGGATTGTCTTCTGAGTGCAGCTGATGAATCTGACATTCATGCACCTCCTGACGACTTGGGCATTGGCCTTCCGGAGGAGTCAAATTCAACCCTTTCCTCTTCGGTTGCTGCACCGTGGATCTCTCTGTTGGCTGTTCCGGTTCACTGTCTCATTGTGTTCACTGTTTGCCTCTTGGGGTTTGTGGAAGAACTCCTGCAGCTTCATTCACCTGATGAATTCCTTTGTGTCTGCTGCGAGACTGATGGGGTCCACTTTGGTGACGGGGCAGAAATTGAGCCCTCGGCTGAGAATTCAATTTTGCCTGGTCCAAGTGTGTAGTCCGACAAGTTGACAACGGACTTCCCTTTAGTTTTCTACTATGGTACTGGGGGAGGCTTGGTTGCTGCTGATGGTGATGCCGAGTTTCTCAAGTTTCCTGCTCTTGGTGTGCATGGAGATGGCTTGGTTCCATTGTCTCGTCTGCTTGGCAGTGTTTCACAGCTGGATTAAGATGAAGAGAAACTTCTTCACTCAAAGGGTTTTGAATCTTTGAAATTCTCTAGCCCAGAATTACTTAATGGGTTATGGATGCTCCATCATTGAACACATTTAAGGCTGGGGTAGAGAATTTTGGTATCTCAGGGAATTAAAGGATATGGGGATGGGTGGGAAAGTGGAGTTCAGCTACATTCATATTGAATGATGTTACAAAGTCTTTGGGTGGAATGGATTACTCCTACTCCAATTTCTTGAGACTTTATTCTGCCCATCATGGGATAAGATTTGAATCATGAACAGCCACATCCAAAAACATAAACATGGTTAAAAGTGACACACAGGTCATAAAGGACAGCTGAATGGGACGAATCCACTCCTATACCCTTTCCTTATGCTTCTCTGACTCCTTTACCTCTTCTTCTCTTTGCAGAACCGGCCTGATGTCAGACTTGGCAAAATTGAGAGATATGACTGTTTCAAAGACTTTATTCATAGTCTTAAGGAATTTGGGTTTAAGAACCTACAATGAAATACTTCATGACACAAAGCTTCTTCACTCAATGGAAGAAAACAGATTGTACTTTACTGATCTGCTGGGTACCCAAAGTCGTAAACTGAGCCTATCCGTCAGCTACTATCTTCCTGGGGACAAGCTCACTGAACTCCTCGGAATTTTGCTATGTAAACTCTATACACATAAAACGTATGTGATGACTGATTTCCAAATAATGGTCAATGCAAGACTATGTCAAAAAGCGTAAAACAACTCCACTAATGGCAAATTAAAGAGATAAAGCTAGCAACAGATATTACAATGCCTGTTATAGTTACTTTGGATTCATGGTTAGCTTGTCATAGAATCCCAACAGGAGGAAGCCATGTGGCCCAATGAGCCTGCACTGACAACATTCCTACCCAGGACCTATCACTGTAACCCCAAGTATTTTACCCACTAATCTCCTGACACTGAAGGGCAATTTAGCATGACTAATCCACCTAATCCTCACATCTTTAGAGTGTGGGAGGACACCCACTCAGACAAAAGGAGTGCATGCAAACTCCACACAGTGACCCAAGCCAAGAATTGAACCTGAGTCCCTGGTGCTGTGAGGCAGCAATGCTAACCACTGTGCCACCAAGCCACCCCCTTGGCGTGGTCCTTGGCCTAAACAAGGTCAAGAAGTTATATTCACAACCAGACATTGTGCGCTGACCCGACTGGCTTGTTGCTGCTAAGCTGACGGTGAATTTGCAAAGAATTTTTAACACTCAACCTTCTGCTGTGCGTTGTTGTGGAATTTTGAGAAAGCTTCCAGCTTTCGGGTGAGAGACAGAACACTGTGGAATTATAGAATCATAGTTATAAAGCTTTACAACACAGAAAGAGGCCCTTCAGCCTGTCTGCACCAGCCACCAACTTAGACTGATTTTATGAAGCTCATGCTGGACAGCAAGAAAGATGCCAGAAATGACATTGCATACAGGAATGAGTTGTTGGGCAGGATGTTTCTCCTCTGCGGCATGTTTGGCGATGGGGGAAGGCAGCACAGAAACATGGGATTATAACTGGAGTACTTTTCTCAATGACCAGAGTTCATACATATTTCGGGCTCATTGAGACTTGAACAGTCAGCAAGTTGATTAATGTGAATAGCTATATAAATTCACATGGGGACTACATATTCCTACTTCTTATACAGGTCACAGGTTTGCAGATGATCCAGAAGAACTTTAAAATGCATCAGCCAGAGTGAAACCATTTTGCTAAGGCATGATAAGTTTATCAAAATGATCCTGTGGTCAATTCATAGCGCACAACGCAGAAAGAACTGATCCCCAATCTGTCGCAAGGAAACACATAGACTTAGCCCAGTAGAGCTAAGTTACTGCTCTTGACAACATACTTCATCCTGAGTCACCCTGGCTCATCAGCAATTATTGCCCCATCTGAAATAAAGAATTCTGGAATTTTTATCATTTGGTAGACTATCTGGAGAACTGAGACCACCTGAAATACTGGGAGAGAATTTTCTGCTCTAGATTTTTGGGGGCAGGAGTGGGGTATCCCATGGGAGCCCAAAAATATGGCTTTCATTGGCAGGTTTTCCCGTTCCAAATGTCCCTGACACCACCACGCCCCCCCCCCCCCCCAACTCCCCCACCCAAACTAATGAAGTAGCAGGAATCCTGACATCAAATGGTGAGATCCCCATTTGACTGGGACGTGGGGATGGCTCCTTGGAGTGGAGGGGCTCCATTTGGCTGAGGGTCGGGGGGGGGAGGTGGCAGGGATGCAGATGGTGTGGAAATGAAATGGTAATTCCAGCTGTGGCCAAATATTTAAGTCACTTTGCTCTGCAAGATTAAGAATGCTCACTTTAAATAAAGCATCGTGGGCTCGCTGGAACTTGTGAAATTATAGTTAAAAGCAGTTAAAAACTGCAGATGCTTGTGTGGAAAATTAAGTTACAACCATTGTGGAAATTAAGTTGTGGCAAACAACTCTGTCAAGTAATGTTTATTAGCAAACAAGGTCTTCAGTGAGGCCAGTGCTTGCGTACTCAGGATAAGCGACTAATCTAAACCTTGTGTTAGTTTCATAAACACTGTGTTCCCAGCCTTCACTCCTTGGGGTAGAGGGGCTCTGTTTGGCTGGGGGGAGGTGTTGTTCCATGGTGGGGAGGGGTTCCCTGGGTTGTGTTCTAAATGTGTTCTGTTTTTCCCATCTGTGGCGCCAATCTGTCTAGAAATAAGAAAATTCTGCCCATCATCTTTCCTTTTCATTATTTATTATCAAAGTCCAATACATTAATAATTTCTTTTCATAAGAAATGTTTTTGTTTTGAGTTGATTACAGACAAAAACATTGATACATTGTGCTCCTTGGAAGAGATTAGGATAATTTTCTGAATTCACACACATCGAATATTTTGTATTCATTTACGGGCTGTTGGCATTGCTGGCTGGTCCAGCATTTATTGCCCATCCCTAACTGCCCTCCATTTCACAGGGCATCTGAGATCGGACCTGCAATCACATGTAGACCAGACCAGGTAATGCCGGTGGATTTCCTACCCTAAAGGAAATTAGTGAACCAGAAGGGGTTTTACAACAATCAACAATGGTTTTGTGATCATCGGTAGACTTTTATTTCTAGGTTTACATTGAAGTCAAATTTTACTATCTGCCCTAATGGGATTTCAACCAAGATTCCCAGATTTGCTCCAGGTCTCTGGATTACTGGTCCAGTGACAATATCAGCACACCACTGCCTCCCTCTCTTACTGGAAATGTAAGCACTATAACCAAGACTTTCCTGGCTAGAGGATAGCAGGTTAATACATCCAAATGGGCGGCACGGTAGCACAGTGGTTAGCACTGCTGCTTCACAGCTCAAGGGACCTGGGTTCGATTGCCAGCTCAGGTCATTGTGCAAACTCCACACAGACATTCTCCTCGTGTCTGTGTGGGTTTCCTCCGGGTGCCCTGGTTTCCTCCCACAGTCCAAAGATGTGCGGGTTAGGTTGATTGGCCATGCTAAAATTGCCCCTTAGTGTCCTGAAATGCATAGGTTAGAGGGATTAGTAGGTAAAATATGTAGGGATATGGGGATAGGGCCTGGGTGGGATTGTGGTCGGTGCAGACTCGATGGGCCGAACGGCTTTTTTCTGGACTGTAGGGTTTCTATGAAATATCTCCCTATGTGTTACCACCATAAAGGCAGGAGGATCATTTTATTGAACTATTCCTAATGGGCTGAATCACTGAAAGGTTCGGGCTGTGGATTGGTGTGGGATGGACACTAATTTGGCTTTGCTGGCCTCCATGCCAGTTCTCTGCCAGAATCCCAACTCTGAGCTATTTTGAAAGAGGCTGGCTCGGGCTTGGACTGGCTACCCACAGGAAAGCGGCAGAAAGCCAACAGAGGCCAAGGTTTTTCAGTCAAGGGCCCCATTCGCACGCAGACTGGAACTTTTAGTCAACAATGTGGGCAACAGGCATTGGCCTGGATCGCAGGCTCAGGGTGGAGGGGTGGGATGGGGCTGATGGACCAACGAATCATGCAAGGGGACAATCCCAACCTCAGATCCATAATGACTGCTGTGACCACCGGCTGGAAGGATTGCTCCTCCAGAATTCAGGAAGCTGTGGCTTTTTGAAATGTAAAAATAAACTTCCCTTTATTTGCTCCTTGCTGTCTCCACGGTGACATTGGCAGGTCCCACTTCAGATGCCGCAGCTGCCAATAGCTGACTGTTGGAGGGCCTCCCAGTGGCCCCCCAGGGTCACGACCCTGCCCACCATCTCCGTTTGGACTGTGAGCTCACACCTCGGCCTTTAACTGGCCGAGGATTTGAAAATTCCCGGTGGGCATTCCTAAAGTGTGGTAGGCTGGAAGTAGTTGCTAATTCTGGTTCCTGACCCTCGACTGAACCCATAGCCCTTAAAGGGTGTATCTAAAAGCTTCTAGGGTGTAGTATTTTCACCAGATGAGAAGTAATGGGGTGGTTAGTAGACATGTTGAAGCAACTTGTAAGTGTGATATATTAAAGCTGAAATAGACATCATTTGCGTCTGTTTGGCACTCAGCCTCTATTGATTATAGGAACTGTATTTATAAGTATGATGAGACAACATTTGGGCCGGAATTTTCCAACCTCACCCACGGCTAGGATTCTCCTATCTCTCTGCAGCGAATGGAGATTTGGCTGAGAGCCAAATTCTCCGTTTTGGCTGGCAGCAATAGTGGGGTGTGCAAGACCAGAGAATTCTGGCCTTGACTTCTGTGACACTGAGTGAAGATGATGCCAGAGCAAGTTAGATAGGGGAGCACAGATATACATCGCACAGTGGTTTCCAACTGAGCATCAGGACAATGAGGCTCAGGGTTCAACAGGACTGACACTGAACAGTTTTGTCTGAGATTATAAAGCTTTATGATGTTCAGACAAGATTGAGTTTGTAGAACAGAGATGGAGTAAAATTGATAGGGCAGGATTTTCCAGTTCCATCATGGCAGGAGATTTAGTGGCCCAGCCAAAAGTCAGTTGAATGGATAATCCTGGTGGCAGTTGGGGGGCTGTAAAATCCCACCCATAATCCAGATAGGGCAACTGTTAATGATAATGTTTTTCTAAAATGTATTAGTGTCACAAGTAGGCTTACATTAACACTGCAAGGAAGTTACTGTGAAAATCCCCGAGTCTCCACACATCGGCGCCTGTTTGAGTACACTGAGGGAGAATTTAGCTTGGCCAATGCACCTACCAGCACACCTTTTAGACAGTAGGAGGAAAGCGGAGCACCGGAGGAAACCCACACAGATATGGGAAAAATGTGTGGACTCCCATAGACAGTGACCCAAGCCGGAATTGAACCTAGGTCCCTGGCGCTGCGAGGCAACATTGCTAACCACTGTGTTTCCCCCATTTGGCACAGTTACAATCCATTTGGTAAAACTCAAGAGGCAGATTATCAATAAGGAAATGTTAATAGATTCTTATCCTGAATTAAAAAAGTCTACAAGCTCAACCACATGAGTTAAAGTTGCTAAGAGCATTAGGGTTGCAACAAAGGATGATTTCAATTATACAGTAATTAAGTGGGTAGAACGAAGAGTAACTCAAGGGAAGGAAACATGGAAGCAAATTTATACCTAATCAGGGACTGTTTCTTGTCACAGTATATAAAGCCAAGCACTAGACCTGGCAGATTGGATGGAGAGTTCAGTGATAAATGGGCAATAATAAGTAATCTAAGAGCAGTGGGGACTTTCAGAATTACCAAGTGCTTCAGGTTGGCATTGTTATTAGAGCATAAAGTAAGAACGCTCAGCTTTCGTGCAGCAGGTCTGGTGCCCTGAGGGAAGTTTCTCTGGATATTACACCGAATGCAAAAAACAGCAGAGGAGAGACTTTTTTTTAATGAAAAGCAAACATATATCGCAAAGAGAAATAAAAGATGAGAAACATGATTGAACTGTCAGCTCCAGTAGACAAAGAAGACAGGAATTTTACACGGAACTGAACAGGCACAAGAACAAAGCGTGAATATATACGGGTTATAAAAATGAAAAGTGGGGAGGCTGATTGCAGTGCAGAGAGAAAGAAACAGGATGAAAACCATCGGGGAAATAAAAACAAATTGTTCAGTTACATTGGCAGAAAGGAGAAAATTAAAATGAAAATCAGTCCTCTAAAGGATAAAGGAGGATTTAGAGCCAGGAAATTAATGAATTATTAAATTAATTTTCACATTGCTTTTCACAAAGGAGGAACCTGTGGGAGAATTGTATTTATTCCAGCAATGCAAAGACGGTGTGGGAGTTAGTTAAGTATGAATGGAGGTGTTTTGCCCCTTTCTTTTTGCTGAAGAAGATAATGTTTTCAGCCCTGTCAAAACCTGAAAGAGAAGAGATGCCAACTCCCAGCAACGATCACAAGGAAGAACTAATCCACAGCCAAGGCAATCAGGGAGTTCACTCATCGTCAGAGAGCTCAAAACTTGCTACATTTCAAGTGATAAAACTTTGCAAGTATTCCCAACTCTACAACTCCCTGATTGGAATTTTCCAGCTGCTCTCACTGGGCGGGATCTTCCAGTCCCGCCAACGGTGAACACCAGATGTGGGTTTCTTGGCAATGGTGGTGGGGGGGGGGTCGGGGGGGGGCGGGGAGGGAGGGGGTATCCCGTTGACAGTGCCGGGATACAAGGTCCAGCCGACGGGCAAGGGTGGATAACTTCCATCACCACAATCATACCATGGAGGTACCTGGAATCTCTGACTTCTTTCCCGCAACTCTCCTTAAGCCACTTTCAATCTCTGTCACTCCGAACCAACAATTAGAATTTGTGGAAGAATTACTTTGAGACAAATCTGTTGATTTCCTCCCACCTCCTCCACCCCTGCCCAGCCCCACTGCTCGGATTAGGAGAGTCTAACAGGAATTAGTGCAAGTGAAATCGCAAATGATGGGGGTGGAGAAGGATGGAGAGGGAGAGGGAAGAGTAGGCATGGGTAACGGCTGGCCTAGCTGATGCAGGTCAGAGGTTAGGCAGCCACAGGACAGCCAGGGATGGGCTGCTTAAAAGATCATAGAATCCATAAAACCCCTACAGTGCAGAAGGAGGCCATTCAGCCCATCGAGTCGATACTGGCAACAATCCCACCTAGGATCTATCCCCGTAACCCCAGGTATTTATCCTGCCAATTCCACTGATACTCAGGGGCAATTTAGCATGGCCAATCAACTTATAAGAACATAAGAAATAGGAGCAGGAGTAGGCCATCTAGCCCTTCGAACCTGCCCCGCCATTCAATAAGATCATGGCTGATCTGAAGTGGATCAGATCCACTTTCCCGCTTTCTCCCCATAACCCTTAATTCCCCTGTCTATCAGAAACCTATCTACCCATGACTTAAATATATTTAGCGAGGTAGCCTCCACCACTCAACGGGCAGAGATTCACCACTCTTTGGGCGAAGAAGTTCCTCCTCAACTCTGATCTAAACTGCACCCCCACCACCGCTCCCCCCCCCCCCCCCCCCCCAGCTTATCTTGAGGCTGTGCCCTCTAGTCCTGCTATCTTTTCTAAGCAGGAAGAATTTCTCTACCTCTACCCTATCCATCCCCTTCATTATCTTATACGTCTCTATAAGATCCCCCCTCATCCTTCTAAACCCCAACGAGTTCAAGCCCAGTCTATTTAGTCTCTCTTCATAGGCCACTTAACCCACATATCTTTGGAGCGTGGGAGGAAATCAGAGATCTGAAATCTGAAGGAAACCCACGCAGACATGGACAGAATGTGCAAACTTCACACAGTCACCTGAGGCCGGAATTGAACCCGGGTCCCTAGCACTGTTTAGCAGCAGTACTAACCACTGTGCCACCAGGCCGCCACAAAGGCCCACATCAATGATTTCCAGTCCTCCCCCTTCATACCCTACCACCTCCCACACCCAGCCCCCACCCATCACACAAGCCCCCAGTCTCAAACCATACCACTTCTTTCCCCTACGGTAGACTATGCTAATCATCCATCCCCTCCCTACAAATCTCCACATTACCCCATGCCAAGCTATGGGCACCCGCACCCCCATGACCCTTTATGCTTGCTTTGCTAAGCTCTGGCATTTCACCCATCCCCATTGACCCCTCATGTCCCCTGTGCCAAGCCATGGCATTTCTATACTCAGTGACCCACTAAACACTGTATGGAACCAATTAACCCTATGGTGATAGTAGGATGTGGGGGGAAAAAAAGCTTAAATATTCTTGGCAAAGAGACCAGTGATACATTACACTTTTTGGAACAACTGCCCAGAAAAAGCATTGACAGTTCTGCCTCTCTGATCTCTACGGTCACTTTCACAATGTTTATTTGTACAGGGTTATGTGATATCAAAGGTTTGTTATTTATACTTCTAAAGGGTTTAGATGATTGACACTTCTATTGCTTGTAGTGAAATGACTTTCTTTTACCATATTGTAAAGTAATTAATTAATTACTTTTAAAAATAAGCTATTTCCCCAATGCCTTGACCAATCGAGGCCAAGCTACCTAGTTACAATTTCAAACAATGCTCAAAAGTGATCTATCAGTCACCATCAACTGGTGCATTCTCCATGGCCATGCCTCTAACCAATCTGAATCCACTTGTCAACCAATCCACATTCTCTTATACAATATAAACTGTTGCTTTCCCCTTATACAGGTGTTCTTGTTTAAGTTTATTTATTTGTTTAAGTGGGCTTGTATTAAGACGGCAATGAAGTTACTGCAAAAATCCCCTACTCGCCACACTCCAGTGCCTGTTTGAGGGAGAATTTACTATGGCCAATGCACCTAACCAGCCCAGCTTTTGGAAATGTACTGATGAGTATACGACAAAAAGCTTCAATGTGTCTCTTCCTTTCAGCTACTATAAAATCAGTCGTTTTGAGCCTATGAATTTAAATACACATCTACTTCATTATTTTTCACTAAGGTGTTTTCAGTGAGGTAGCAGAGATAAATAGGGACAGGCAGTGGCGTAAAGGTATTACTGCTGGATTAATAATCCAGAGACCCAGGGTAATGCTCTGGGGATCTACGTTCGAATCCCACCACGGCAGATGGTGAAATTTGAATTCAATAACAATCCGGAATTAGAAATCTAACAATGGCCATGAAACCATTGTCGATTGTTGTAAAAACCTCATCTGGTTCACGCATGTCCTTTAGGGAGGGAAATTTGCCGTCCTAACCTGGTCTGGCCTACATGTGACTCAGAACTAAAGCAATTTGATTGACTCTTAAATGCGCTCTGAAATAGAGGGTAGTTAGGGATGGGCAATAAATTCTGGCCCAGCCAGCAACGCTCACATCCCACACATGAATAAAATATATATATATATATATATATACAGGGAATTTACAAACACCATTAATTTAACTGGAGGGGATGGAGATGTTAGAATCAATCTGGCATGTTTAAAGTTTATTTATTAGTTGCAAATAGGCTTACGTTAACACTGCAATGAAGTTACTGTGAAAATCCCTGCATCGCCACACTCTGGCACCTGTTCAGGTACACTGAGAGAGAATTCAGCATGGCCAATGCAGCTAACCAGCTTATCTTTTGGACTATGGGGGGAAACCGGAACACCCAGAGGAAACCCAGGCATAGACAGTGACCTAAGACAGGAATCAAACCCTGGTCCCTGATGCTGTGAGACAGCTGAGCTAACCACCGTGCCACCGAAGGGCATTGGCGGAGCAGCAAAAAGGTCCCAGGGGTTTATATTGTGATGTGGATAGCACGATGCTCCCTGGGGCTTCTCACAATGTGAAACAAACTCAAGCCTTTGGACACATCATCCCAGTGGTGTGCAAACCCTGGGCCAATAGCTCCACCTCCGTGCCTCTACTTCAAAATGCAAATAGCTGAAAGATTAAACTTCATCAATTCTATTCATTCTGCCACTGTGCCAGGAGACTCACTGAGACTTCTCCCCATGAATATTCAGCTTCAGTGATGGATTAGTCCCATTCAATTCAAATATCGGAAAGAAAACTAAGCCGTTTTTACAAGGATGTATTGTCCTTTGTGTTAAACCACCAGAAATGGCAATCAGGTTCATCAAAGCTCCACAGTCACCACATTTCATTACAAATCCATTAGAGTTTCATAACCCTTTATAAAATTAAATACATTCCATTTTCCAACTAATGAAACAATCACATTTGCCGCCTGTTTAAAATTCATTGTGTTAGCTACCCATTGGCTGAAATTAAATTTAAAATTGAATAAGACATTCTTTTTTTATGGAAATGGTTACGTGTGTTTATTTTGAAAGTGGAGATGCGAACTGTGTATTGAAGCGACTGCCAAATGAACTAGCCCGCAATCTACTGACAAAATTACAGCGCCTGACTTGTTGAGCTCTCGGCATTAAGAGAAGGATATGTCCTGGGAGGTAGCTACGCAGCTGCCTTGCTGCAGTTTGTCAGACTTCAACAAAGAAAACCCCCACTCTGAATTCCAGTCTCGGCTGACATTTTCCCTCTGGTTTTGCGTGGCAAGGTCACCTGTCCCAAGAGTGTTTTACTACTGTGGCAGAAACAAAGGAGAGGGTCCGCCTTTCTTTCTGTGGCAGGAAAGGAAGTTAGTTGGCACGGGATTTCCCTAAAAGGCAGTCAAGTGTGCCTCCCGATGACCACACAAGCAACGGGAAAGATACAACCTGGACTGGACTCACTGCACAGCGTGGACTGGCTGGGTGATGTGAGGGGCAAGTAGAATCACAGAACCCCTACAGCACAGAAGAAAGCCATTCGGCCCATCGAGCCTGCACAAACAACAATTCCACCCAGGTCCTATCCCCTTAACTCCACGTATTTACAGTGCTAATCTCCCTGAGACATAGGGGCAATTTAGCATGGTCAAACAACCTAACCAGCACATTTTTCGGACTGTGGGAGGAAACCGGAGCACCCCGAGGAAACCCACCCAGACACAGGGAGAACGTGCAAACTCCACACAGGCGGTCACCCGATGCTGGAATTGAACCCAGGTCCCTGTGAGGCAGGGGGGAGGGTCATCTGGACTCAAAACATTGGCTCTATTCTCTCCCCACAGGTGCTGTCAGACCCGCTGAGATTTTCCAGCATTTTCTGTCCTTGCAACTGAATGCTTTGTCACGGCGAATTTGGCTAAGAGGCTGAAGTGCTGTGTTGAAAAGACAACAAAATAGCAAATAAAAATAGAATCAACCACGTGTCGGCACTAAAGAGATAGAGTGTGCACAGAACAAAGCTTCGACTTGTTAGCAATGTAGCCGGATTTACAGGTGTATGGCAATTTGTCTGTGCACACATAGTAAAATGAGGGTTGTGGCATAATTGATTTGTCTCTAGGACTCAGGTGGTACTTCAATATTTTACACCATCACCCTGAGATGCAGGCTTTGAAATCACACAGGTTTGGCTCAAGCTTTCCAACGATCCTTAACCCCTGATCTCAGTTACACAGCGAAGGGGAAAGGACAGCTGATCGCTCAAGTTTTACGGCAGACGAGGCAGAGACTGTGACTGCCTGAAGGGCAGGAAAAATGAACTTAGCTTTGAAATCTACCCCCCCCCCCACCCCCCCGCCCCGACTTGCTTCCCACTTCTGCTCCCGTCAGTGAAAAGCCTTTTCAAGTTGCTGCTTTTGGAAGCTGGCAGGCTGTGAGGAAGGGGCAGCTCCCACACGGTGAGCTTAACCTGGCAGCGCTCACCATGGAGTGCTGAGTTATGTGATGTTTACTCCACAATCAATGGCTCATAAACTCCCGTTTCCATGGCTACTTTTCAGCCTCAAATCCGAGTCTCTGCTGCTACCCTCTCCGGCTACGTTATTGGTGTGCCGGTCCAGACATGAATGCACAATGGAATCCATCCTTCATTATCAATGGAGAGTGTGTGCTGCTCTTATTCGTTTTGCTGCTCTTCTCTGCGGAGTGTCAAACAGATTCATTTTAGGGGGGAAAAAAAAACACAACAGTGTATTTGCAAGGTGGGAATCCCTGAGTGAGGGCCAGGGGGAGGCCTCGCATGCACTGATAGCTCGTATCATGCGAGCACAGAGCACAGCATGAGAAAACAAGGCATGTGGTGCAGCCAGTCAACCCTGCACACAGGGCTAAGAACTGAACACGTTAGGATGGGAGGATCCTGAAAAAGGCAAAACTATGTTGTTAAGCATAGGGGCAGGGATTTTACCGGCTCTCCCCACCCTGTGATGAGCAGAGCGAGCCAGTAAAATCGCACAAAAGCCAAGAAAGCAGAATCACCCCTGGTATCTCAGCTCTCGTAACCTTACGAAAGCTGGATTTCCGACGCGGTCAACCTCTCGTCAAAATAATTTATTCAAATTTATTTAAATACTGATTTACCTTTGTTCTTAGTGATCTTAGGGCTTCGTGATCTCGTCGGGAGATGGTCTCTCCGGTGAGGAAAACACCTGATCCCCATAGATGGTGGGTAAACAGTCGTGTTAGCCTCGCCGGTGGAACCAGAGGCCTTTGAACCACACCCCCCCGCCCCCCCCCCCCCCCCCCGGGAGGCTGAGGCAAGGGCGTGCCATCTGGCACCTTGGCACTGTCAGCCTGGAAGCTGGGTAATGCCCACTGGGAACACTGGCAGTAGCTACCAGACAGTGCTGGGTGTGGTGCCTATGGGGGCAGCGCCTATGGGGCCGAGGCCTGAAGGGCTGCCCCCTACCACTCCCCAATGTGATTAGATTGGGTGGGGGGGGGGGGGGCGCTGCCACACTGTAATGTAATCGGATCTTGGGGGGGAGCGGAATCAGCCTGGGTGGCAGGGGAGATGGCAGGGGCTGCATCTCAGGCAGTGTGGGGCTCACGATTGTCCACGGATCCCTGTGGTTGCAGTGGGGAGAGGAAAGAGTTTGTGAGGCTGCCTGCAACAGCAGGGGACTGATAGCTCTCTCTCCATCTGTCAACCCCCTATTGATATTGCACGTGTGGCATCAGAGAGCAGCACATGCGCAAAAGCTCCCTCTACAGTTGCTATTGTGCATGTGCAGATACAGAGGTCTGCGCATGCGCAATAGGTCCCTTTGCGGGCTGTATGGCGAATTAAGCCCAGACCACTGCCAGCAGCAGCTCGGAACAGTTGAGCCCATACTTTCAATGACTAAGCACATAAGATTGGGTGTGAAAACTTGCTCAAAAAACGAATCAGGAACTTTCCAATTTTCATGCTAGTTGGACACTTAGAATCATTTGTGGGACACAGGTGCCAGCATTTATTGCCCATCCTTTATTTCCCAACGGCATTTGAGAGGTGTGGGGCTCTTTGCAACTTCTTTGCAACAGATGTGGAGTCACATGTAGGTCAATCCAGGTAAGGATGGCAGATTTCCTTCCCTCGCAGACATCAGTGAACCAGATGTGTTTTTCCCACAATCGACAATGGTTTCACGGTCAGTAGATTCTTAATTCCAGATTAAGAACATAAGAACATAAGAACATAAGAAATAGGAGCAGGAGTAGGCCATCTGGCCCTTCGAGCCTGCCCCGCCATTCAATAAGATCATGGCTGATCTGTCGTGGCTCAGTTCCACTTTCCCGCCCTCTCCCCATAACCCTTAATCCCCTCTCTTATCAAAAATTCTTTTTTATTAATTTCAAATTCCAACATCTTCCATGGCAGGATTCGAACCCGGGTTTCCAGAACATTACTTGGGTTTCTGGGTTAATAAACTAGTGACAGTACCACTAGGCCGTACATTGAGGTAATGGAGCTTTTGTTCAATTGGTTCAAATTGCTCCATGAGGGAGCCATTCAAGACTCGTCACACCACGAGAGCTTCCCCCATGTCCAATAAATCCTCATGCATTGAAACCGACTCATTTAGCAACCCAAATGTGGAAAGTGATTCAAATACAAAACTGTAATGACTAAAAAAAAAGCATCCACTTCTGAGAATGTGCCACTTGCAGCTTTGGAATTGTAGTTGATGAAGCCATTATTTGAGTGCAAAAATGGAGGAATCAACACAAGTGTGCAAGATTTCGAATAGTTGTTGCTTTGGCTATTGCCTACCACTTAGCTGCCTCACAGCTTTTCACTAGCAATGCATGTGTTAAAATGCCATACTCCATGATTAATGGTGGGAACCATTCTGAACTGTTCATTATTTCCTGTTACCATACATCCAGAAACCTTGGAAGAGATTCCGTTTGATAGCTTTACTAAATCAAACTCCATAAATAAAATATGGAATGATTTCTGCCACTCCACACAGCATTCTGTGCCAGAAACGTCTCCTCATTTTAACTGGAAGAAGGATTACCGGAGCGTTGAAGGTTTTTCCACATAGAATCTGTTACTGTCGGTTATATTTTCCAGGGGCACTTACTGAATAAATGACTCATTGTTTTTTCAAACATAAAACATAACCAAAAAATCACAGCAAGTGAGGCAGCTTTGTACATATCGTTCTTTGAAATGGAAAATACCAATATTAATAAAACTTGGGGGTTATGTTTCAGTTAGTGTGGGAGCTTCAGGCATCTCTGTCAATCTAATCTACTCCAAAGAGCAAATAACGGATAAAGCACCGTACAGTGTGTCCAAACAGCTGTAACATCAGCCAAAAGAAAAGATTTCTAATTATATAGCACCTCTCACAACCTCAGGACATCCCAAAGCACTTTATAGCCAATTAGGCACTTTAGAAGTGTAATCACCATTGCAATGTCAGAAATGTCGAGACTAATTTATGCATTGCAAGCACCCACTAACAGCAATGAAATGAATAGCATTCAACAAGAAAGTTTCACCCACATGAGAGGTGACTCTGTAGAAAGGGTTGAGAATATAGTGATCAGAATGCCAAAAAAATCGCCTGAATCCACATAAGCTTCTTTAACTGCAAGTGTTTTTGACAGAGAAATGTTAACACGAGAGGCATGATTTCCTCCCGTGTGGATTTATAAAGTAACATAGCTGCAGGCAGTTTTTAATATCACAGAGGATACAAAAGTTGGATACACAATTTATTTTGCTTTTGCAATAAGATTATGGAGATTACTATATCCTGCCTCTCCCAATATAAAGGACCGTTATATTCAGGTGCTTTGCAATGATGGTGCCATGATTGCAGAGTGCTGGGAGCAAAATGAAGCACGAACAATAAAGTATTTCTGTTGCGCAGACACAGATGACTGCAACAGCATAAATTCATAGAGGGTGATGACGGTCTGGAATGTGCTACCTGGGAGAATGGCAGAGGCAGGTTACCTCAACATCCTTTAAAAAGTATCTGGATGAACTCTTGGCACTTCGTAACATTCAGGGCAAAGGGCCAAGTGCTGGCAGGTGAGGTTAGATGGGAGTTCAGGTGTTTCTAATATGTCAGTGTGGACTTGATGGGCCAAAAGGCCTCATCTTTGCTGTACAGTTCTATGATTCATACCAACTCCACAATTCACCAGTGCAATGAGAATTAAAGCTCTTGGGATGCGTGCACTTCTGTAAATTTAGTTCTACATTTTTATTAAGTTCAAATATGCACAAAATAAATGTTAAACACAAAAATGTATGAAAAGCCAGAGAGCAGAACATGCAGATTGTAACATCATCTGCTTGCTGTGCCAGTTGCTAATTTCTTCTTCTACCAAGCAAATGGAAGTATCCACAAGTTCAAGTCCATGAGATGAGGACCAGCAGGAGTGTGGGGGAAGAGTTGGAGGCTTGAGACTGAACTCGTGGCTGGAGACTGCCAGAAAGACAGACATGCTTTGAGAGACAAGAGATAAAAGCCTAAATGTTACAGATCACACTCACCAGTCTCTGTCCCCCATTCACTACTTGTATCATTTGGCCACTAAGAGTAATGAGCCACGGTGGCACAGTGGTTAGCATTGCTGCCTCACATTGCCAAAGACTCAGGTTCGATTCCGGCCTTGGGTGACTGTCTTTATGGAGTTTGCATGTTCTCCCCATGCTTGCATGGGTTTCCTCCAGGTGCTCCAGTTTCCTTCCATAGTTCAAAGATGTGCAGGTTAGATGGATTGGCCGTACTAACTTGCCCCTTAGTGTCCTAGGATGTGTAGGTTAGAGGGATTAGCCAAGGTAAATGTGTGGGGTTATGGAGATAGGATGGAGGAAATGGTCTGGATAGTCACTGGGAGAGTCAGTGCAGACTGGCTGGGCCAAATAACCTCCTTCTGCACCATAGGAATTCTATTTTATGAATTCCCAACTGCTGACATCCAGATTTTGAATGCTGATTTAATCAAGAAAGCCCAGCATGAATAGAAACAGAAGAAATATAAAATTAGCAGTCCTGGAGAAAGACCATTTACTTATCACAGTACCAGAAGTCCAAAGTATATATAACTTTGCGGGGGGGTGGGGTAAAGGCTTAATTCTGTTGATTGCAAAACCTTTGAAAGGGTGTGTCACAGGGGTCAGCACTACTGCCTCACAGCACCAAGGATGCGAGTTCAATTCTGGCTCCCAGTCACTGTCTGTGGGGTGTTTGCACGTTCTCCCTATGTCGGTGTGGGTTTCCTCTGGGTGCTCTAGTTTCCTCCCCAGTCCAAAGATGTGAGGTTGACTGCCCCTGCTAAATTGACCCGGGTGTCAGGGGATTAGCAGGGTGAACATGTAGGGTTGCGGGAATAGGGCCTGGGTGGGATTGTGGTCGGTGCAGACTCAATGGGCTGAATGGCTTCCTTTTGCTCTGTAGGGATTCTATGATTATATGATTTTGGACTGAGTTAATTCCAAGATAAGTATAGTACAATTTACTCAGTATAATATTCACATTACGGTCTGAGTTAAGGCCTGGTTTCACACAAGTAGACATATTTGTCCTACTCATGTACGTATATCTGGTACAATGATGTATCTCATTTATGTCACCGTACCTTATTTCATACCCACAGCCAAATGTCACTTAAATATATTTCATTCCTGTGTAAAATCACAATATCTTGACAACACCATTACACTGTTCAGAAATATTCTCCTCACCACTTGATGCCTTTCAGACAATGTTACTGTAGCCTCTGAACAGACCAACAAGATAATTTAAACCACTAAATTACTTATACTGGAAAAAAGATGATGACAATATGATGGAAAATCTCATTTAAAAATTGATTAAAAGTTGTTGAGAAGATTTTTGTGTTAAATAATTTGGCAGCATGCTTTCAAATCCTACCCCCAAAAAAAAGGAATTTAACCAGTGATAGCTGAAAGGATTAATGTGAGCCTGTCACTATCAGGCGCAAGATGAAGTGCTGGGAAAATTCTTCATGCTGAAGGGATTTATTTCCACTGTAGATTGTAATTACCCCCTCAGACTACGCATTGACTGCACAAATGACACCATTTTTCTTCACCCGGGGAGGTTCACTTTGACCTGGTCAACATTATCCCATAAAAAGGGACATTTTACTGACAAAAATGATCTTGGTTTTTTGAATGAGGTCTAATTGGATCACGATCTAATAAAAATCAGATGGGTTTACATCGTACTGTAATTGTGCTTGGTATGGTCTATCTCCTGGACTCAAAAGGGGAGGAGATGGCCTGGTGGGCTATTAATCCACAAATTCAGTAATGTTCTGGGGACTTAAGTTCAAATCTCACCATGGCAGATGGTAGAATTTGAATTCAATAAAAAAATGTGTGGGACATAGAACACCACAGCACAAACAGGCCCTTCAGCCTACAAGTTGTGCTGATCATATCCCTACCTACTAGGCCCATCTATAACCTTCAATCCCATTAAATCCCACGTACTCATCCAAAAGTTTCTTAAAAGACCCCAACGAGTTTGCCTCCACCACCACCGACGGCAGCCGATTTCCCTCACCCACCACCCTCTGAGTGAAAAACGTATCCCTGACATCTCTTCTGTACCTACTCCCCAGCACCTTAAACCCGTGTCCTCTCATAACGACCATTTCAGCCCTGGGAAATAGCCTCTGAGAATCCACCCAATCTATACCTCTCAATATCTTATAAACCCCTATCAGGTCACGTCTCATCCTTCATCTCTCCAAGGAGAAAAGACCTAGCTCCCTCAACCTATCCTCATAAGGCATGCCTCCCAATCCAGGCAACATCTTTGTAAATCTCCTCTGCATCCTTTCAATAGTTTCCACATCTTCCTTGTAGTGAGGCGACCAGAACTGCGCACAGTACCCCAAATGGGGTCTGACTAGGGTCTTATAAAGTTGCAGCATTATCTCCCAACTCCTAAACTCAATCCCTTGATTAATGAAGGCTAGTACACCATACGCCTTCTTGACCAGTGTGCTTGTGTTGTGCTTGGCTGAGGAGCCAATGGTGCGAAGCTACCATCAGTGGGATTACGACTGAATGCCTCTAAGTCAGAATCCCGCCTAGACGTAACGATACCCTAAAGCCGCAATCACTGTATGGAAATAGGAATCTACTGATTGAAACCATTGTCAATTGTCGGAAAAACCCATCTGGTTCACTAATGCCCTTTAGGGAAGGAAATCTGCTGTCCTTACCTGGTCTGGCCCACATGTGACTCCAGAGCCATAGCGATGTGGTTGACTTTCAACTACCCTCCAAGGGCAACTAGGGATGTGCAATAAAGCTGGCCAGCCAGCGATGCCCGTGTCCATAAAAAAAAGCTTCAAAAATTATGTCCGGGTCCATTAAAAAACACCTCAAAGTGGACTGATGCATCACAGAAGAGTCATTTAGTGTTAGTCTTGGTTAAGGAAGGGGAAAGCCACAGAAGAGAAAAAGCACAAGATCACCCAATTGGGAGACCCAATGATAGCTTTAATTTGAGTCACAGCCCGAGACAGATCTGTGATATTAGCATGAGAGCACTTGGCACATTCAGATCATATCTCTTGCACAATCTCTGTTAAACTCAATTTCACAGCTGCAATTCCAGTCTCAGAAAACAAACAATATTACATGTAAATACTCCAAACTAGGGTCATTTGTAGAGGAGTTTGGTTCCACGGTGACAGAACATTCCAGGCTAGGAATACAAGCATACATCAAGATGAAACAACGTATTGCTTGGATACTGCTTATGAGCTAAGAGGAGGGCCGTGGAGGAAAATTGGGCACTCAGTAGTTTTGGGGAAATTGGAACAAGGAAGCAGGAGGTGCTTTCCATAGGCAAGATGAGCTTGAGAGATTGTAATATTTACAGTGCTTGAATCCAGAAGGGGTAATGCTTGGTATCACTGCATACATACAAAAAAAATGCCATTCTTACAGAAAAGGCAATAAAAGGAGAGGATACCAATAAGGAACCGGAGAACATGGATGAAATCTTGGTCCTGAGGTGGCATATTGAAAGAAAAGCCCATGCAGACTTAGGTTGGTGCAATCATAGAATCTCTGAAGGGCAGAAGGAGACCATTCGGCCCATCGAACCTGCACCAACAACAATCCTGCCCGTGACCTATCCCCATGATCCCATGTATTTACCCTGCTGGTCCCCCAGCATTAAGAGACAATTTAGCACGGCCGATCAACCGAATCTGCACATCTTTGGACTGTGGGAGGAAACTGGATCACCCGGAGGAAACCCACGCAGACATGGGTAGAATGTGCAGACTCCACACAGACAGTGACCCGAGGCCGGAATTGATCCCAGGTTCCTGGCTCTGTGAGGCAGCAGCACTAAACACTGTGCACCATGATTGGCATATTAAGGGCTTCATTTAATGGACCATGCGGTGGGCCTGTCCACCAGTTGGAGAGCCAGTGGCAACCCTGCCCTGGTCTGGTCATTTCTGGGAGGCTTGATGCAATTTAATGCCAATCAGCACCTACATGCCTGCCAATTGGTCAGTTTGCATACCCATGATGATAACATCTATCTCCATTTACTGATACTTCTGTGATGTTGAATGACTTGTTGATCTCAGATGTTGATTTGCCCTCATGTTGCAGAATCCTAGTTAGGCCACACTTGGAATATAGTGTTCAATTCTGGTCGCCACACTACCAGAAGGATGTGGAGGCTTTGGAGAGGGTACAGAAAAGATTTACCAGGACGTTGCCTGGAACGGAGGGCATTAGCTATGAGGAGAGGCTAGAGAAACTTGCTTTGTTCTCACTGGAGTGACAGAGGTTGAGGGGAGACCCAATAGAAGTCTATAAGATTATGAGAGGCATGGACAGAGTGGATAGTCAGAAGCTTTTTCCCAGGGTGGAAGAGTCAATTACTAGGGGACACAGGTTTAGGGTGCGAGGGGCAAGGTTTAAAGGAGGTGTACGAGGCAGATGTTTTACACAGAAAGTAGCGTGTCCTGGATCTTGTTGCCAAGGGAGGTAGTGGAAGCGGATATGATAGTGACTTTTAAGGGGTATCTTGACAAATACATGAATAGGATGGGAACAGAGGGATATGGTCCCTGGAAGGGTAGGAGGTTTTAGTTCAGTCAGACAGCATATTCGGTGCAGGCTTGGAGGGCCTGTTCCTGTGCTGTAATTTTCTTTATTCTTTGTTTTTGACTTGTTCAATCTCAGTGCAGATGAGATAGAATTACCTCCAAGTCAACATCGGGAAGACTAAAACAATCATTATGATGCCTTCAAGCAAAAACTTCATGGACGGGAACTCCTGGCCAAAGTCAACAGACCTTTGCATGGTCCGCCCCTACTCGCTATGACTCCCGTGGCGGATGGGATGGGAAAAATCCACCCTTACCTTTGCCATTGTCCAAATCTGCCTCCCTGTCGTCCCAGAACTTCAATATCCTGCTCACTCAGGGTGAACTACCACATCCTGGTATCAACAAGACTGCTTAATCCACTTCCAAATGTTGTTCCATCTTGATCCCTACCATAACTCTTAACATCGCTAAAAGCCCTAACCATTTTTTTGCAGCCTGCGGTCTTGGTTTCAGTGACTCCCAGCTTGCTGATGTTACAAGCTCGAACCTTCACAACTTCCAACACATGTTGAATTCCAACACAGTATATAACATTTCTTGGCCTATATTGGTTCCCCGTTTCCCAGTGCATCAAACTAAAAAGATGCGTGTCCTCATCTACAAATCTCTCCAAAACCTTGGTCCACCCAACCCAATGACGCCTTCCATTTTTGTGTCCTCCATCAAGTTCCTCCATTCTAGTGTGACACAGCTCTCCCTCCATTTCACCACTGGTTTTAGCTAACTCTGCCACACTCACTGCTGGAACTCCCTTCCCCTGCCCCTCGTTGATGCTTCCTTTCTCACTGACTTTAAATACTTTCTCAGAGTTGGCTCATCCGCCTCTTCTGCCTCCAAAACCCATAATCTGTCTACTTTTATTCTTGTGTGACACACTTTAGAATGTTTTCCTATATTAATACTGCTCTACTTATTGTCACCATAAAAATTGCGGAGTTACTTCTGATTGTGATCTCTGGAACTGGATGTTTATCTTCCGCAGTGAAATAAGATTAGCTCTCAGGACATCCAACAATAATTCACAGTGGCATTTCTTTCTCTCACTGCTATTAGATTGCTTTGTCTGGTGCTTGGGGGCGACTGCTTCTCGTGGAGAACCAGCACCAACCAAGAAAAAGAATTGCTGCACTTTAAAATATTAATGAGATGACGCACAAAGGCAAGAAAGGAGGGTGAAAATAGGTGATGAAATGGGTCTTGGACAGTTGCCCAAAGAGGTATAAGACTTGCTGCCCATTTCCTGCTGCTGTCTCAAGATCACTTCCATCCCCATTATTTCTAGCTTTGTGATCCTCTCCGGGAGGGAATCACAGAATCACAAAAGTCTGCACTGATGCATGAAATGCCCTGACCTGTCCATTTAATCCCACTTGCCAGCAGGGAGGCACGATGTGTAGGTTAGGTGGATTTAGCCATGGTAAATGTGTGGGGTTACAGGAATAGAACGGGAAGATGGCCTGAGTGGGGTGCTCTGTTGGATGGTTGGTGCAGATTTGATGGGCTGAATGGCCTCTTCTACACTGTAGGGATTCTATGATAATCACTATCTTGGTCCCACTTTAGAAAATTGGAGCTGTTGCGTGGATGAAACATGCGATCTGATACATTTGGAGAGAGTTTTACACAAGTTCACAGGCATGTACTATACTGACAAAGAGAAAGCACTTAGTCACGGGGGTTATCCCAGAAACCTTCACCAGAAAACAGTTCTGCTCAATTATAAGCAAAGCATTAACCTCTTCTGTATCTGATGACCTGTGGCTTATTTCTATAATTGTCTTTTTATGTTTAATGATCTTTAATTTCTGTCCTTTAAATGCAAAATCTTTAATTCATCGAAACTCATTTATTCACGCTAACACAGGGATGCGAGAACCTTTTGCTCTTCAATCGTATCAACATTTTGATCCAGAAAGCTGCAGCGTTCAACCAGAAAAACTGATAACATTTTCACTGTGTAGTTTATGTACAATACGCTTCTGGCGAACAAAATTTAAAAGCCAAGTTCTTAAGCTGCAAGGTATCAAGTGCTTGTTCACCGAACTTCTCAGCTATTCTAACTGGATCATAGTCTGCCTGGAGGCAGTGAAAAACTGAAAGGAACAGGAGAGTAATTGGGGCGAGAACAAAGACAAAAACATTCCTCTCGACAGCAGACTCTTCAAGGAATCCAACCAAGAGTAATTCCAGCTTGTCTGATATTGTCACTGAGAGCTTTAATCTGTCAACACCTACCGCCAACGATGATAAAACATTTAATAAGGCCCGTTCCTCACAGCATCTTGTCACCAGCAAGTAACTCTTAATGACATTTATTCTCAACTCAAATCCATCTCGATCAGGTCTGCAGCATCATTCTTTTTGTACTGTGACACTAAAAATTGACAAAGATAACTTTTTAAAACTTCAACTGGAAAATATTAAGAGCTGGAAAAGAGCGGTTGATCCCTGTCAGGTCAGATGAGGACCTAACCCACCTGGGAGATACGGCCTAATATGTTAGGCCCCGGTGCATTTTCCGATTGGGCTGAGCTCGAGAATGATGCTTTGTATCTTCCATACTGGCTCATCATAGATCTCTTCCCAATAATGAATTATCTCAGCCTCTGTTCTAATTTTTATTTGTTCATCGGATGTAGGCATTGCTGGCTGGGCCAGCATTTATCGCCCTTCCTTAATTGCCCTTGAGGGGATAGTTTAGAGTCAACCACACTGCTGTGGGTTTGGAGTCACATGTAGGCCAGACTGGGTAAGGACAACAGATTTCCATCCCTAAAGGACATTCGGGAACCAGGTGGGTTTTTACGACAATTGACAACTCCAGGCTTTTACTGAATTCAAATTCCACCATCTGCTGCAGTGGGATTTGAACCCAGTTCCCCAAAGTATTACCCTGGATCTCTGGATTACTAGTCCAGTGACAATACCACTACGCCACTGCCTTCCATCAGGGCAGGATTGGGGATGAGCTGGGCAGCAAACCATTCTGACCTGAGCAGCACGAGGTAGAGATTTTTTGATTTTTACTGTGACATTTTCCAGACGTCGCTGGATTCCGGGGAAGTGCCGGAAGATTGGAAAGCGGCTAATGTTACGCCGTTGTTTAAGAAGGGTGCCAGGCAAAAGGCAGGGAATTATAGGCCGGTTAGTTTAACGTCTGTTGTAGGTAAAATGTTAGAATCCGTCATCAAGGAGGAAATAGCGAGGCATCTTGAGAGGAATTGCTTGATAGAGCAGACGCAGCACGGTTTCGTTAAAGGGAAGTCGTGTCTGACAAATTTACTGGAGTTCTATGAGGATGTGTCTAGGGCGGTGGATAGAGGAGAGCCGGTGGATGTGGTCTTTCTGGATTTTCAGAAGGCGTTTGACAAGGTACCTCACAAGAGGTTATTGCAGAAGGTAAGGGGACAGGGAGTTGGGGGTAGGGTGTTAGCGTGGATAGAGGATTGGTTGTCAAATAGGAGGCAGAGAGTGGGGGTCAGTGGGTGCTATTCGGATTGGCGGATGGTGACTAGTGGAGTGCCTCAGGGGTCGGTGCTGGGGCCTCAGCTTTTTACCATTTATATAGATGATCTGGAGGAGGGAACCGAGTGTAGGGTGTCGAAATTTGCTGATGACACCAAGATTGGAGGAAAGGCAAATTGTGCGGAGGGTGTGGAGAGTCTGCAGAAGGATCTAGATAGGCTGGGCGAATGGGCCAGGAAATGGCAAATGGAATTTAATGTTGGCAAGTGCGAGGTGGCCCACTTTGGTAGGAATAATGGTAGGAAGGATTATTACTTACGCGGCGAAAAACTGCAGCAGGCGACGGTGCAGAGGGACCTTGGGGTCCTTGTGCATGAGTCGCAAAAACCCAGCTTGCAGGTGCAGCAGGTGGTCAGGAAGGCAAATGGGATGCTGGCCTTCATAGTGAGGGGGATTGAATATAAAAGTAGGGAGGTCTTGCTGCGGGTGTATAGGGCACTGGTGAGGCCGCAGCTGGAGTACTGTGTGCAGTTTTGGGCACCGTACTTATGCAAGGATATTTTGGCCTTGGAGGGAGTGCAGAGGAGGTTTACTGGGCTGATGCCGGAGTTGAGGGGGTTGAGCTATGAGGAGAGGCTGAATAAACTAGGCTTGTACTCATTAGAGTTTAGAAGAATGAGGGGAGATCTCATTGAGACGTATAAGATGATGAATGGGATGGATAGGATAGAGGTGGAGAGACTCTTCCCGCTCAGAAAGGATAATAGGACTAGGGGGCACAGCCTCAAGATAAAGGGGGGGCGGTTTAGAACGGAGTTGAGGAGGAACTTCTTCACTCAAAGGGTGGTGAATCTCTGGAATTCTCTGCCCGTTGAAGTGGTGGAGGCTACCTCGCTAAATATTTTTAAGACGCTGGTTGATGGGTTTTTGATAAGAGAGGGGATTAAGGGTTATGGGGAGAGGGCGGGAATGTGGAACTGAGCCACGACAGATCAGCCATGATCTTATTGAATGGCGGGGCAGGCTCGAAGGGCCAGATGGCCTACCCCTGCTCCTATTTCTTATGTTCTTATGACATTCTCATTCTAACTGGTCCCGTAAGAGATGTCCAAAGAATATTTCTTTTAAGCCTCTTCTGGCACCGATCCTTCTTTCAGTGAGCGGGCTTGTTGGAAAGGACACAACCACTTCCCATCTCAGACCCACAGTTAAAGTAACAGTAATGCCCTGATAATGTCATGAGCTTGATTTGCATATTTAAAGGACCCCATTGGCTTCCTATTGTGCTCCCCTTGCTTGCTCAGAAGACCACACCTCCAACGGTTAAATTATGATAAACAACAGTGTCATATTTGACACACGGCATCGTGGCACAGTAGTAAGCGCTGCTGCCTCACAGCGCCAGGGACCCAGGTTTGACTCTCAGCTTGGGTCATTGCCGGTGCTGAGTCTGCACATTCTCCAGTGTCTGCACGTGTTTCCTCTGGGTGTTCCAGTTTCGTCCCACAGTCCGAATGACGTGCTGGTTAGGTGCGTTGGCCGTGCTAAATTCTCCTTCAGTGTGCCCAAACAGGTGCTGAAGTGTGGCGACTAGGGGATTTTCACAGGAATTTCATTGCAGTGTTAATGTAAGCCTACTTGTGACACTAATAAATAAACTAAAAATTAAAACTTACTTCCCTCAGGGTAAGATGCACTTTCAGAGAGTTGGTGCAGACTCAAAGGGCTGAATGGTCTTCTTCTGCTTTGTATGGGCATTTGATGGTTCTAGTTAATGATGAGGTGTGGATCAGGTTTTTAGCTGTACATCTCTAGTTTTCTTCATTCCTTATTGCTTTTGAATATCTGACTTCATTTTCACTGCCTGCTGTGATCTTGTCATACCTTGGTTGCAAGTAAGATAGAAAAGTGATTGAAAAAGGAACAACCGCTCCTATTAGGATCGGATGAAACAACCTCCCATTGAATCACAACGTTCCACCCTCTGCCACTGGATTACACTCAAACTCTAATTGACAGCCCAAATTCTTCTGCCAACTTTCTGTATTTTCCAGCCAGACTCAGAAATTCATAGAACATAGAACAGTACAGCACAATACAGGTCCTCCGGCCCTCAATGTTGTGCCGAGCTATGTCCAAACCCAAATTCAAGCTATCTCACTCCCTATAATTCCGGAGTGCTCCATGAGCCTATCCAATAACTACTTGAGAGTTCCCAAAGTGTCCAACTCCACTATCACAGCAGGCAGTGTATTCCACATCCCAACCACTCCCTGAGTGAAGAATCTACCTCGGACATCCCTCCTATATCTCCCACCATGAACCTTATAGTTATGCCCCTAGTAACAGCTACATCCACCCAAGGAAATAGTCTCTGCACATCCACTCTATCGAGCCCCCTCATCATCTTATAAACCTCTAACAAGTTGCCTCTCATCCTCCTCCGCTCTAAAGAGAAAAGCCCCAGATCCCTCAACCTTTCCTCATAAGACCTACCCTTCAAACCAGGAAGCATCCTGGTAAATTTCCTCTGCACTCTCTCCACTGCTTCCAAATCTTTCTTATAGTGAGGTGACCAGAACTGAACACAATATTCCAAATGTGGTCTCACCAACATCCGATATAGTTGCAGCATAACCTCACGGCTCTTAAACTGAAGCCCCCTGTTAATAAACACTAACACACTATAAGCCTTCTTCATGGCTCTATCCACTTAAGTGGCAACCTTCAGAGATCTGTGAATATGAACCCCAAGATCTCTCTGTTCCTCCACATTCTTCAGGACCCTGCTGTTGACCCTGTAATCCGCATTCAAGTTTGTCCTACCAAATTGAATCACCTCGCATTTATCAGGGTTAAACTCCATCTGCCACTTTTCAGCCCAGCTCTGCATCCTATCAATGTCTCTTTGCAGCCTGCAAGAGCCCTACACCTCATCCACTACTCCACCAATCTTGGTGTCATCAGCAAATTTACTAACCCACTCCTCAGACCCCTCTTCCAAGTCATTGATAAAAATCACAAATAGCAGAGGACTCAGCACTGACCCCTGTGGTACTCTGCTGGTAACTGGCTTCCAATCTAAAAATTTTCCTTCCATCACCACCCTCTGTCTTCTATGAGACAGCCAGTTACTTATCCATCAGCCGGATGGATTGGGAGCAAAATTAGCATGGAATTAGCAAGGGAAGGTTGAGAATGAAGTGAGTGTCAAACCTCGCACTCAGAGCATATATTTACAAAGACAGTAATCTGAGCCCCTCAGTGATGAACACAGCTCAGAACAATACGTACTGCAACTGGAACTAAAGGCTGGCTTGCAATCACAAGATTTCCTCTGTATGAATTTATGAAACATTGTGTAGTACAAGAAAAGTAATTACAATCATGCCAGACTGGGCAGGCTCTAATGAACTGTAGAACACAAACAATTACATACTTCACAGGTTCTCTCTCGACTATAAACACAATCCACATGCACTGCACTGGAAGCAATGGCACAAGTCACTCAGGCTAATTTCTTGCTGCCCAATTGTCTCCTTTGCATTTCACTGCTTTTGACCCAGGGAATGATGTGGGAAAGGTGACACGATGCTGCTGCTGTACATCCCCTCTGTGCAACATTGACTTATTTACCAATTTTCCTCTTCCGCTGGATGTGCAACAGGAGAGTCCAGGTTGAGAATTTGGGCCCTCAAGACACTCCCAGACATGTGGCTTAGCTCAGTGGGCACAGTAAGAAGTCTCACAGCACCAGGTTAAAGTCTAACAGGTTTATCTGGAATCAAGAGCTTTCGGAGCACTGCTCCTTCATCAGGTGAGTGGACAGTAGGTTTCACAAACACAGCATATACAGCCAAAGACGCAATTGCAAGATAATAGTTTGATTATTCTGACGGTGAGCAAGCGCTGTATCATTGGAGGTCCTGTCTGTTGAATGAGATATGAAACCAAGGTTCCAGTCAGGTTTCTCAGGTGCAGGAGCGAATGATAGTTGAAGATGAACAGCAGAGTTCGCCCAGTGCCCTGACCAATATTTATTCCACAAACAACATCACAAAGAAATAGATTATTACCTCACTGCCATTTATGGCAGCTTGCTGTGTACAATTTAGCTGCCACCTTTTCTCCATAAAAATAGCAGTTAGATACCAAAAGCACTTCATGAAGTATGGAGCATTTGGGGGTATCTGCTGAATACAAAAGGCACCAAATAAATGTAAATTACCTCTTAATTCAAATGAAAATCTTTAAACATCTCCGGAAGCAATGGTATTGAGCCGTTTAGTAATGTTAAAATGTATTAAAATATTACTAAGCTACCTTAACAGGATTGGTGTCCGTGATGAACAGATGCTGAGAACTGCAGCTGTAATTTTTAAGAGTGAAAGGTTGGTAAATGCAGCATGAACTTTGGCCCACAGCTGATGGACAGAATTCAAAATTTGTGTCTAGACCTTACTCATTTTCAAATGTTGCCCAAGGGGTAACTGTTCCAATCTCCAATCAAGTAAAGTAGCCTGAAACAGATTCCATATTCCATAGCCATTGCTTAATGTATTACCTTGGGAGCAGAACAAGAAACACTCACCAGTTGAAATAGTTGCCCTGCTTACTATAAACATGGACAGGTACAGGCAACAAACGTAACCAAGCTGGGAAATGATTTTAATCGCAACTGCTACAGTTTGTCGGTTGTGATATCTTCTAAGAAGCAAAAGTTCAACAATTCTCAAGAATTGTGACCAACGGGAGTTCAGACATCTTTACAGCAAATCTCATGGATTTTCTTCAAAAATCCATCAAATCTCCTCTCCACTGTTTATTTTCATTCTTATTTCTTGTCACAAGTCATAGACTTGTGCGAAAGCCTGAAAACTGCCATGTCTTATCAAGGTCAAAAGGCCAGACATTGAAAAATCCATAAGGTATTCCCGCTATTCAATACTCAAGTGTCACATAACAAAATATACATCAAACCTTGAAATGTGCTCAATCTGGGGAAAATAAATGAAAAATATCCAACATATCAAAGCTGTTCATACAAAGATAATTACAGAACGGGAACAGGCCCTTCGGCCCTCCAAGACTGCACCGATCATTGTGCCTGATCTGCAATCAAGTTACTGTGAAAATCCCCTAGTCGCCACACTCCGGTGCCTGTTTGGGCACACTGAGGGAGAATTTAGCATGGTTAATGCACCTAACCGGTCTTTCAGACTGTTGGAGGAAACCGGAGCACCCAGAGGGAACTCAGGGAGAACGTGCAGTCTCTGCACAGACAGTGATCCAAGCCAGGAATTGAATCCAGGTCTCTGGCACTGTGAGGCAGCAGTGCTAACCACTGTGCTACCGTGCCACCTCTAAGTTAGGTTACATTCGAATGTTCTTTCGTACGTGACTTCCAAGGTGTTCAAATTTGATCCCAGGTCTCTACAGCAAGATTTCACTGGTTTAATATACATTCAGTTTTCTAATTTTCTACATTCAATATACTAGATTAGGTTTACTCAGCCATCTCTTCAACTTGTGGCAGATCAGGTCATGTCCACTTTCATTGACCCATTCAATAGGAACCAAATCAAATGGCTTTCTACACTTGTGAGATCAATTCAAATGTGTACATGATGCTGATTCAGAAAAGGGCAACACACCAACCACAGAACATATACCATTACTTACCTTTTATTGCATTTCCCCATCTAATTACGACTTCTTCAAATGAGCAATGTCAGTCAAGGATCGCGTCACAACCAGTACTAATGACCTAATCTTGTTGTTCATCAATTATCTCAAGATTGAAAGATGTACGAGGCAAGTTTTTTTACACAGAGGGTGCTGGGTGCCTGGAACCCACTGCCTGGAGGGGTAATGGAAGCAGATACAATAGTGACTTTCAAGTGGCACCTTGACAAATACATGAATGGGATGGAAATAGAGGGATATGGTCCCTGGAAAGGTAGGGGCTTTTAGTTAAGTTGGGCAGCATGGTCAGTGAAGACTTGGAAGGACAAAGGGCCTGTTCCTGTACTGTAATTTTCTTTCTTCAACAGAAATCCTATTTCTATGTGTTGCGCCATTTCTTATATTTAATCTGTTGTGGATTGACATGCTTCTAAAAGCACAGCATTCACCTATATTATCTGAATATAGATCTGTGTTGAATTATATTATTATGATATATTATATCACCTATATTATCTGAATATCTGAACTGTGTTGAAATAGGACCTTCCACATAAGGACTATCAGTTGGATACAAGCAGCGGTGACCCAGCTATTTAATGCATTGGGAATTCACCACTGGGGAGGGAAGTCTGGAATTCTCCAACAGCAAGGAATTTTAATGGGTTTCTTGACCCACTGGGGCTGCCTGATTGAGACCTTGGCCAGGGTTTGCCACTTTTACACGCCCCACCACTATTGTCAGTGAGAATGGAGAATTTGGCATTCAGCCAAATCACCATTCACCGCAAGAATCCCAGCCGCAGGAAAGGTCAAAGAATTCCGGACACTGGGCCCAGTTCTCCCAAAAGATTTCTGGCCAGAATTCTCCTCAGAGATTGGAGGATCACTTTTAAAGGTGAAGGTAAAACAAAACGGTTGCAACTTCCATGGCGGGCCTGGATTTTCTCAGATGGAAATGATGTTTTGAAAGTTGAACTGAAAGTCTGGCAAAGTGAAGCATTCAAAAACAGACAATCAATGCAGGCAGAATATTCCCTCCTAAAAATTACAGCACAGGAACTAGTCCCTTCAGTTCTCCAAGCCTGCACCGACCATGCTGCCCAACTGAACTAGAGATTCTCCGGCTGCATACACTCCCAGACCGGAAATTCCCACACGAGCTTAACAGACCTTTATATAGTCCGCTGAATTTTCTGTCCAGCCTGCGGCGAGAAGGGAGATTTTCAGCCTAAGTGTCAGAACAGTGTGCAAATGGGAATGGTCCACACCAGCCCTTTGGGCGAGCTTACCACTGCAATCATCCGGCTCTCTCTGTCAGTTTTTCTGACAGCTGAGAGCTTTGTGCCAATGGGGGGAAGGGTGGGGCGGTGCCAAATTACACCAGGGTACCAGCTTCAGAGCACCCCAGTGCCACTGAGCAGGATGTGCTGATCTTCTACTGAACCGACAGACCACCTCCTATCCCTCACCCTCCACAGACATTGGATCATCAGCAGCAACGTCAATCAACCCACGCCAACTCAGTTCGCTGGCATCAGGACCACCCTGAAAAGTCCTCTGGCAGAACCCGACATGCCCCCAACCAGCCCCCCCCTCGCATCATGTCCCCCTCCGCAGCTCACCCTTGCACATGCTCCTCTGCATGCCACCATCCCCCTACCCATACCTACACGGGGGGGGGGGGGGGGCAGTCTTGTGGGGCTATGCCAGGGAGCTCATCAGGAGGGTTCTGATGCCCTGTTGTCAGTGACCTTTATAGGTGTTGGTGGGGAGGGTGACAGTGCCACTGACGATGAGCAGAGGGTTGAGAAGAGGTCTCCTGGTTCAGCAGGAGATTGGGGTACCCTGTGCAATGGTCCCAGAGCGCTCTGAGCCAGCTACCCCTGCGTACTTAGGCTGCGCTCCTCCACCCCAGCAGCGCTAAGCTCCCAGCTGTTTCAGGAATGGGTGCTAACACATCAGTCTGCAAGGCTCATTGTTCCCTCTGAAGATGGGGGAGTGATTTCAATCCACAAAAGAAGTCAGGTTTCCCTTGAACACACCTCCACAACAAGAAGAGGGAATAAAGATGATTGACAGACAGTCACAGGGCAAGTACATGCTGCAATCTGACCAACGGGGACAAAGTAGAAACAGACAAGAGCTTCAAGTTTTTAGGTGTCCAGATCAAACAACCTGTCCTGATACCTCCATGCCGACACTATAGTTAAGAAAGCCCACCAACGCCTCTACTTTCTCAGAAGACTAAGGAAATTGGGCATGACAGCTCCAACTCTCACCAACTTTTACAGATGCACCATAGAAAGCATTCTTTCTGGTTGTATCGCAGCTTGGTATGGCTCCTACTCGGCCCAAGACCACAAGAAACCACAAAAGGTCATGAATGCTGCCCAATCCATTACGCAAACCAGTCTCCCATCCATTGACTCTGTCCACACTTCCCACTGCCTCGGCAAAGCAGCCAGCATAACTAAGGACCCCACACAGCTCGGGCATACCTTCTTCCACCTTCTTCCGTTGGGAAAAAGAGACAAAAGTCTGAGGTCACGTACCAACCAACTCAAGAACAGCTTCTTCCTTGCTGCCATCAGACATTTGAACGGACCTACCTCGCATTATGTTGATCTTTCTCTACATCCTAACTATGACTGTAACACGACATCCTGCACTCTCTCGTTTCCTTCTCTATGAACGGTATGCTTTGTCTGTATAGTGCGCAGGAAACAATACTTTTCATTGTATGTTAATACAGGTGACAATAATAAATTAAATCAAATCAAATATGATCCATATAGAATATGGAGCTTGTTTCAAAAAAAACGGCAACACTTCTGAGACCTCATGAAAACCATGGTGCTTGAAATGGTATAAATATAAAGAAAGTACAGAAAGTGAAGAATATTCAGTAGGATTGAGGAGTTCTTTCAGGTGGACTGCGGCGTTTCGCTGACTTGATCCCCAAAGTCAACAATGAATTTGTAACTTGTTTTGATCCCTTCCAACGATCAAATTAAAATGTCAGAATCTCTCAAGATTACTCCACAGGTGTATAATTTGGAAGACATGCTAATGAAAGGCTTTCAAAAACTCTAATTAAAAAAAAAATCACGATCAACATTTTTTAGACAGGACATACAACTTATGACGAGCGGTATAAGATTTCAGGGACCTGTCACAGTCGCTTTGTTATCTTTATGCACATCAGCAGCAGTCAATGATTGACTAAATAAGAGCCACTGGGCTATACGTTCTTTGTAAAGTTAAAGAAACAGCTGATTGTGACTAGTGTACACTGACCAATTATAACAGGTTTTTTTTAACTATGCACAGAGGGAAATGTATCTAATATTGTCAAAGCTTCATTAATGTTCTTTACTACTTCACTTAGGTCCTTTAGGGAAGGAAATCTGCCATCCTTACCTGGTCTGGCCTACATGTAACTCCAGGCCCACAGTAATGTGGTCGACTCTCAACTGCCCTCGGGCAACTCAGGATGGGCAATAAATGCTGGCCAGGTAGCGACGCCCATATTCCACAAACTAATTTAAAAAAAGTTCTGAAGCTCACTGCACTGGAAAATTATCAAACAAATGTCAGGTACATCCAAATAAGGAACACATCCAACAGGGACAAGATTAGTAATGGAGAACCATTTTACTCCCTGGCCTTAACTGGAGAGTTTGTGTGAATATCTGAGGCACCACTTGTAGCTGATTACATCGGGAAAAACAATCAGACTTTCAAGTGAATTACACAACTCCCTTGCACACTTCATCTAAAGTCCAGGAATAGGAATGGGTGTTCACTGACCAGACTTGCACGTAAGGTACTTACCAAACATGGAGACCATCCAAAGTGTGTCACCACAAACAGCTTCAGGTTGTGGCATGGGGAGAACAAACTAGGTTTGCTGCTCCCTCAGGTCCAAGGGAAGTCCGAGCAAGTCCCAAGATTCTCACACAATATCCAGATCTGACGCTATTGCTGAGGTGTAAAATTCAATGCAAATCAACCCTTATAATGCCAGGCTCGTTATGACACAAAGCTCCACACCCCTTCACCAACTTCACACCCCAACTCACCCCCCACTCCCCCCACCACCAGCCCCGCCTTCAGCACATTTTGTTCTTTCACTCAATCATGTCCTCATTATTAGATAACATTATAGGTTATATGTTATTGGGCGGCACGGTAGCAAAGTGGTTAGCACTGCTGCTTCACAAATCCAGGGACCTGGGTTCGATTCCCGGCTCGGGTCACTGTCTGTGCGGAGTTTGCACATTCTCCTCGTGTCTGTGTGGGTTTCCTCCGGGTGCTCCGGTTTCCTCCCACTGTCCAAAGATGTGCGGGTTAGGTTGATTGGCCATGCTAAATTGCCCCTTGAGATGCATAGGTTAGAGGGATTAGCGGGTAAAATATGTAGGGATATGGAGGTACAGCCTGGGTGGGATTGTGCTCGGTGCAGATTCAATGGGCCGAATGGCCTCCTTCTGCACTGTAGGGTTCCATGATTCTATATGGGCGGCACGGTGGCAGTGGTTCACACTACTGCCTCTCAGCACCAGGGACCCGGGTTCAATTCCAGACTCAGGTGACTGTGTGGAGTTTCCACGTCCTTCCCTCGTCTGCATGGGTTTTCTCCGGGTGCTCCGGTTTCCTCCTACAGTCCAAACATGTGTGGGTTAGGCGGATAAGCCAGGCTAAATTCTAACATTTCATCCTCACTTATCAAAAATCAATCCAGCTCTGCCTTCAAAACATTCAAAGACCCTGGATGGAGTTTTCCCATCCCTCTCGCCATGGGAATCAGAGCAAGTGTGGGCGGACCATTGACCGTGGGTGGGAATTTGCAGCCTGGGGGATGAGCATGGCTGAAAAATCCCGCCCTCTGCTTCCACCGCCTTTTGAGGAAGAGAGTTCCAAAGAGTCACGACTCTAAGAGAAAAAAAAACATTCTCCTCATCTCTGTCCTAAATTGGCGACCCCTTATTTGAAAATAGTTAATATGCCGCAGGAGTATGCAGCATTGTCAACTGATGGCAGCTCTGACCAAGGGAAAGCAGCCCCACTGCTAAATTACAATGTACAATAACCTCCTGGAGAAAGACAAAGGGAGAAAGTGAAGGTGGCACACAGTCCAAGATGCGATGCCAGGAATGGCAAAATCCTGGCCAAATGCTCCCTCCCTTTGCCACACCAATGACAGCTGCATTTTTGGCTGCTGGCCTCATGCATTTCCTGCAGGTCTCAAACCTACTCACCTCCTTTGAAAACCTTTACAAAACCCATCTCTTTGACCAAGCTTTTTGACACTCATCCCAATATTTCCTTCAGCTTGGCATCTTCTTTTTATACTGGAGCAGGGGGCAGCATTTCAAGACCATTTTACCCATGCTAAAGGCATTCTACAAATCCTGTCATGTTTCATGGTGTGTTTTACGAAATGGCATTGTGTCGTTACTGAAGAAGCTGGGTACTTTTGCACAATTAACTGGAGAAAGACTATTTCCTGGGCTGGGAAAGTACAGAGGAATGGATATAATCTTACAGGTTAGAGTTAGGTGTTCCTAGGTGATGTCAGGAAGCACTTCTTCACATGAAGGGGTTGTGGAAATCCAACTCTTGTCACACCCCCTTCCCTCACTCCCTCTCCTACCCCCAACACAACAAATGGTGTTGAGATGCATGGTGGCACAGTGGTTAGCACTGCTGCCTCATAGAGCCAGGGTCCCAGGTTCAATTCCCGGCTTGGGTCACTGTCTGTGTGGAGTCTGCACGTTCTCCCTCTGTCTATGTGGGTTTCCTCCCCCACCCCCAATGCACTAAATGGTGTTGAGATGCATGATGGCGCGGTGGTTAGTACTGCTGCCTCACAGCACAAGGGGCACCAGTTCGATTCCTAGCTCAGGTCACTGTCTGTATGGAGTCTGCACGTTCTCCCTGTGTCTGTGTAGGTTCCCCCCTACAATCCAAAGATGTGCTGGTTAGGTGCATTGGCCATGCTAAATTCTCCCTCAGTGAACCCGAACAGGTGCCAGAGTGCGGCGACTGGGGGATTTTCACTGTAACTTCATTGCAGTGTTAATGTAAGCCTCCTTGTGACATTAATAGATGGACAAACTTCAACTAGATCAGCCATGATTGAATTGATTGGAGGAACAAGGTCAAAGGGCTACATTCAATCTAAAAAAACGTCATTTGAAAATAAATGGAAATCTTAAGATGATCAAAATCTCAATCACCGCACGCTCATTCACAACTAAAAACTGTGATCCTGAATGATATTTTGCAGTGAAGGGGGCTGAATTCTCAAAGAGATTTCCCTTCCTATTTGCAGCAGTCAGTTATGCGTCTGGAAGAAAAGTAAGTCCATTCATTGGTTTTAGTGGAATGCAGGTTTGCACCACATGCTGTTATCTCACTACACGGAAAGCACGCTGACAGCAAGACCCTAAATACAATTCACATTCCTCCTGTACCAGCGGCAAAACTATTAACCTTTTCAGGCCTGTGGTCCAATTGGAAAGGTCAGCAGCTCCCAACTCAACTACTGTTCCACAGCAGCCTGACCTCCCAGGCCACTTTCAATGATGCATTTCCTGAACTAGCTTAACTAGAAGTGTAAAAGAGCATTCCTCAATGTAAGCTGCTTTTGCGGTTCCAGCAGCGCACCATTCACCATTCTGCTCTGCTTAAGGGTATTTTCATAGAATCACCACAGTGCAGAAAGAAGCCATTTGGCCCATTGTACTGTAGCGACAACAATCCCACCCAGGCCGTAACCCCCAGGTATTTACCCTCCTAATTTCCCTGACACTAAGGGGCAATTTAGCATGGCCAATCAGCCTAATCCGCACATCTTTGGACTGAGAGAGGAAACTGGAGCACCTGGAGGAAACCCAGTCAAACATGGGGAGAATGTGTAAGCTGTGCACAGACAGTGACCCAAGGCCGGAATTGAACCCGGGTCCTCGCCACCATGAGACAGCAGTGCTCACCACTGTGCCACCATGCCGACCCAAGTGTGACGCTCCTCTCCTCCTTTACATGAGTAAACACAGGTTGCAGTGAGAGGGGTGACACGTACGTGTAGTGTGATGAGTATAACATTTAGGCTGACACTGCACTACAGAAGAGGGAGTGCTGCACTGTTGACAGCACCATCTGGCAAAAGGCCTCTGTCTGCCCTCTTAGGTGGGCACAAAAGCTATGGCACAATTTTGAACAAGGGGAGCATTCTTCTGAGTAACCTGGCCAACATTTACCCCTCAACCAACATTACTTAAACAGGTTTTCCTGCTCATTGTCACCTTGCTGTTTATTTGAGTTTGCTTTGCTGGAGTGTTCAGCCTTGTGAAATACGCAGCTGCATCAAGAGATAAACTACAAAAAAAATTAGAGAAGTTCAAATGTTAAAGATGATCAAGGCAGGAACCAGACAAAGGTGAAAATATTAACCCATGACTGATAAGCTGAACATGAGAGAGAACCAGCCAGAAAATATAAGTTGAAGTGAACAGGCTTTTTAACACAGGAATGAGGAAGAATGTTGTGACTGAAAGACTGAGAAATGTTTGGACTAGTCATTCATTTGGATGGCAAGGTGGCAGAGTGGTTAGCACTGCTGCCTCACAGCCCTAGGGATCTGGGTTCAATCCTGGCCTGTGTGGAGTTTGCATGTTCTCCACATGTCTGCATGGGTTTCCTCCCACAGTCCAAAGATGCACAGGTTAGGTGGATTGGCCATGCTAAATTGTCCCTTAGGGAGATTAGCAGGATAAATACATGTGGTTACGATGATAAGACCTGGGTAGGATTGTTGTCGATGCAGGTTCAATGGGTCAAAGGCTTCCTTCTGCACTATAGGGATTCTATGATCTTCTATGAAAAGATTGCTAGGAGTAAGAGGACTGAATGGGCATTTCCTTACATGTCTTATAAACATACTTCTAGAAGGCGAAATTGGCGATTCAGTCACTTGGGCCTGTTTCACCATTCAATAACACATGGCTGATTTGATTGTGGCCTCAACTCCACTTTCCTTCCCACTGCCCATACCCTTTGACGCAATCAAGAATCAATCTAGCTCGAGCCTTAAAAACATTCATTGCTCCTGTCCCTGCCTCTCTCTGGGGAAGAAAGTTCCACAGTCACACAGGCCCCAGACAAAGAATTTCTCCCCACTTCCCTCTTAAATGGGAGACCCTTCATTTTTAAATAGTGCCCTCTATAGGGACCTCTCACATCTGCCACAAGGGAAAACATCGTCACAACATCCACCTCATCAAGTCCCCTCAGAATCTTACATGTTTCAGGAAAGTTGCCTCACATTCCCCGAAACTGTAATGGGCACAGGCCCAACCTAGACTCATAGAATCAAAAACAGTGCAGAAGAAGCCATTTGGCCCATCGAGACTGCAGTGACTCTTTGACAGAGCACCTTATCTAGGCCCTCTCCCCTGCCCTATCTCTGTAACCCACGGCTAATCCATCTTGGGATGCTGAGGGGCCAATTCAGCATGGCCAATCCGCCTAGCCTGCACATCTTTGGATGTACAACTTTTCCAACGCTTCCTCATAGGATGTGTTGCATTGAATTGAAATTGCAATTGAAAGGCTTGCTTTAGAACTGCATGAAAAACATAAGAAGTTAAAGATTAATGGCCGTTGTCTCTTATTGAATGAAGGTACGGCAACTCCAGCCCGGATGAGTTATGATTTTCTTGATTATGAGTGAAAGATGAGCCCAGAGGCTTGGGTTTATTTCCGGGTGCACAGCACCTGGGAGAAACTGCCAACACATCCTTTAATTAATGTCATGACAAAGCCCCTTGCCGCTCCTACCTACGCTATTTTATTCATCTGATTGATTGCTTTTGATTTCTGTCCATATGAAATATCAATTTAGTCAGCAATTGATATTGCCCCTATGGATTAAGAGTGCATAAAGAATCACACAGTAGGCTTGATAACTTGAACAGCGGGAGCTCTTTATTTAAGGTGTGCACAGGGCAACATGATGGTGTAATGGTTAGCACTGCAGCCTCACAGTGCCAGGGACCCAGGTTCAATTTCCAGTTTGGGTCACTGTCTGTGCAGAGTCTGCACAGGTGTCTCCTTGTGTCTGTGTGAGTTTCCTCCGGGTGCTCTGGGTTCCTCCCACAGTCCAAAAGACGTGCTGGTTAGGTGCATTGTCCAAGCTAAATTCTCCCTCAATGTACCTGAACAGGCGCCAGAGTGTGGTGACTAGAGGATTTTCGCAGTATCTTAATTGCAGTGTTAACGTAAGCCTACTTGTGACACTAATAAATAAACTTTTAAACTTTCGTTCACAATCTGATCCAAGATTGCCCAACACTGGGAGAAGCTAATTACCCAGGGGTCACCTGACCCACATTCTTAAAGGAGCAGTCCATACCCTAAACCCCAACATACTATACATATATCACAGCTATAAAACTACTCACTCTCTCTAAATAAAGAGAGCATTCAGTCAGAAATGGTGTGTCAGGATGCAGTTCCTATGTTGTCAGTGGACAGACATCACATCACGCTACTTAGCACTCCTGAGGATTGGGAAATCTTCCAGCCTGCAACAGACCAATAATACTTAACAGCCCGTAACCAATCCAGCATAAATATAATAGCTTCAGTGCCTATTACGGATGTGAAGGTGGGCAGAAAAAAATAAATGCTGCAACAAAGCCTGTGAGATATCAAATTCATGTAGACTATTATTTTAATAGAGTATTAAAGTTAACTGGTGACCAGAATTCCTCTGTTGAAAATAAAAGGAGCAGCATATGTTGCTCAGGCAGTTTAATGAAATGCTAATGAAGTTATGGGATCCCATGAGACTCCTCAGCACTGACTGAAAGAAAAGTAAATCCGCAGGCAGGTTGTGAAGAAGTTGCAGTAAGTTGGACTGAACCTCCATTTTAAAAGGGGGTTAATCCATCAATGGACAAATGAATGTCATCCGAACGTGTTGGGTATTATAGCCTGCTAAATTGTTCAATGACACAAGATGCTTCCAAATACCAAAAAAAGTAACCACTTGGGATTTACCTTGTGGGCAACAGATGCTGGCCTAGCCAGGGATGCCCACCTCCTGTAAATTAATTAGAAAGAAAGCTTAGCGAAGTGTTCAAAATTGCTTCATGAGAGAGCTCGTCAAACAATATTTGACACCGAGCCACGTTAAAAAGGTCATCAGGCAGATGACCAAAAGTTTGATGAAAGAGTTGGGCTTTAAGGGGTGCCTCTGAAGAGCAGAGAAAGAGAGACAGGTGGAGGGGCAAAGCCATGGGTGGAGTGAGTTTCAGAGCTTGGGGCCTCAGCAGGTTCAAGCTCACAGCTTAGTGATGCTCAGCAGTTTTGAAGGTAGTCGGATGAGGGGGGTACCTTGAAAAAAGGAAACGGTGGGGGGGCCTAAAAGATGTATATGGGAGGGGGTGGGAGGGTGGAACGGGGACCCTGAAGGAAGTATAGGGTGGGGAACCCCCAAAACTGAAGGAAGTATAGGGTGAGGGGGGAGACATTGAAGAAAGTATAGGGTGAGGGGGAGACACTGAAGGAAGTATAGGGTGAGGGGGGAGACATTGAAGGAAGTATAGGGTGAGGGGGAGACATTGAAGGAAGTATAGGGTGAGGGGGAGACATTGAAGGAAGTATAGGGTGAGGGGGAGACACTGAAGGAAGTATAGGGTGAGGGGGAGACATTGAAGGAAGTATAGGGTGAGGGGGAGACATTGAAGGAAGTATAGGGTGAGGGGGGAGACATTGAAGGAAGTATAGGGTGAGGGGGAGACACTGAAGGAAGTATAGGGTGAGGGGGAGACACTGAAGGAAGTATAGGGTGAGGGGGGAGACATTGAAGGAAGTATAGGGTGAGGGGGGAGACATTGAAGGAAGTATAGGGTGAGGGGGGAGACATTGAAGGAAGTATAGGGTGAGGGGGGAGACATTGAAGGAAGTATAGGGTGAGGGGGAGACACTGAAGGAAGTATAGGGTGAGGGGGGAGACATTGAAGGAAGTATAGGATGAAGGGGGAGACATTGAAGGAAGTATAGGGTGAGGGGGGAGACACTGAATGAAGTATAGGGTGAGGGGGGGAGACACTGAAGGAAGTATAGGGTGAGGGGGGAGACACTGAAGGAAGTATAGGGTGAGGGGGGAGACACTGAAGGAAGTATAGGGTGAGGGGGGAGACATTGAAGGAAGTATAGGGTGAGGGGGGAGACATTGAAGGAAGTATAGGGTGAGGGGGGAGACATTGAAGGAAGTATAGGGTGAGGGGGAGACACTGAAGGAAGTATAGGGTGAGGGGGGAGACATTGAAGGAAGTATAGGGTGAGGGGGGAGACACTGAAGGAAGTATAGGGTGAGGGGGGAGACATTGAAGGAAGTATAGGGTGAGGGGGGAGACATTGAAGGAAGTATAGGGTGAGGGGGAGACATTGAAGGAAGTATAGGGTGAGGGGGGAGACATTGAAGGAAGTATAGGGTGAGGGGGGAGACATTGAAGGAAGTATAGGGTGAGGGGGGAGACACTGAAGGAAGTATAGGGTGAGGGGGGGAGACACTGAAGGAAGTATAGGGTGAGGGGGGAGACATTGAAGGAAGTATAGGGTGAGGGGGAGACACTGAAGGAAGTATAGGGTGAGGGGGAGACATTGAAGGAAGTATAGGGTGAGGGGGGAGACATTGAAGGAAGTATAGGGTGAGGGGGAGACACTGAAGGAAGTATAGGGTGAGGGGGGAGACATTGAAGGAAGTATAGGGTGAGGGGGAGACATTGAAGGAAGTATAGGGTGAGGGGGAGACATTGAAGGAAGTATAGGGTGAGGGGGGAGACACTGAAGGAAGTATAGGGTGAGGGGGGAGACATTGAAGGAAGTATAGGGTGAGGGGGAGACATTGAAGGAAGTATAGGGTGAGGGGGGAGACATTGAAGGAAGTATAGGGTGAGGGGGGAGACATTGAAGGAAGTATAGGGTGAGGGGGGAGACATTGAAGGAAGTATAGGGTGAGGGGGGAGACATTGAAGGAAGTATAGGGTGAGGGGGGAGACATTGAAGGAAGTATAGGGTGAGGGGGAGACACTGAAGGAAGTATAGGGTGAGGGGGGAGACATTGAAGGAAGTATAGGGTGAGGGGGAGACATTGAAGGAAGTATAGGGTGAGGGGGGAGACATTGAAGGAAGTATAGGGTGAGGGGGAGACATTGAAGGAAGTATAGGGTGAGGGGGGAGACATTGAAGGAAGTATAGGGTGAGGGGGGAGACACTGAAGGAAGTATAAGGTAATGTTCATTCTTATCCCAATGACAATTTATAACCGAAGTTCTTGAGAACTTTCAGCAGAATTAGTGGAGTTCATTTCACTAATGACTCTCCTGAGAAGCCGGTCTCCTTGCAAACCATTAATGAAGAAAATACGGGTCCATTTCACAGGTGGCAGTAAAGATATCACCAGTCATTAGTCAGGCCCATTAGCTTCAACAGCAAAGTTACTGAGTTGCAGTGAACTTGAAGATTAAAGCAGCAGTTATTCCCAATGAACTGGCTGATCTCTGCTATATTTTGCATTTACGAGGTGACGGTCAAACAGAAAATTATATTTAAAAGCATTTTTCAAAACAAAAATTTGTCTGCATTTTTCTTCACAAAGAACGTATGTGCCAGCAGGTTCCATTTACTAGCCCAGTAAGACATTATTTGACTCTCGGCTGGCATGTGTATCCCTCATCCCTTTTTGAAATGTTTGACAATGTTATACTATGTGGAACGGGGTCACACGCATCAGTTTTCACAATCAAAGATTCTGGGGATGGGATCATTCCTGATTGTTTTTGAACAAAATGCAACCCCCGGGAACCACGACTTGACTGGGCCTGACAGTTTGTGGATGTTACTTAGAGTTTTCAAACGCACTAGGCTCCATCTCACAATCACAATGGTACCGAAAATTGAGTGTGCTTCTCGGTCACCAATGGTTGATTTGGCGGGCGACTGTTGGAGCAGCATCCCCACTCCTCAACGAGAAGGAAGTTTTCCGCTACAGATGTAACTTTTTCATGGGAGCCGCAGGACTCCAGCTGCACCAGGGAACCAGGAGAATCCGTACGTCCCTGCAATGTCAGCAAGGCGATTGGATTTTGAATTAGAATGTATTTTTCCCCTTTGCCCGCCATTGATCTGGCCCCCAGAAGCAATAAGGCACTAATTTGTGCAGGGGACGGACATCAGAGGCACTGAACACACTTTGATTCCTTAGTGGAACGACTAATGGGTAAGCAGGAGGCAGATTTGCGGTTATTATCAGATCTGATACCATTGTGGCACAATAGCACAGTGGTTAGCACTGCAGCCTCACAGCGTCAGGGACCTGGGTTCAATTCCAGTCTCGGGTGTCTGTCTGTGTAGAGTTTGCACACTCTCCCTGTATCTGTGTGGGTTTCCTTCGGCTGCTCTGGTTTCCTCCCACACTCCAAAGATGCCCGGGTTAGGTTGATTGGCCATGAAAAATTGCCCCTCAGTGTCAGGGGATTAGCAGGGTAAATATGTGGGGTCACAGGGATGGGGCCTGGGTGGGATTGCTGTTGGTGCAAGCTCGATGGGCCAAATAGTCTCCTTCTGCATTTTAGTGATTCTATTCTTATTAAATAGCAGAGCAAGCTCGAGAGGCTGAATGCCTCCTCCTGCTTCTTGTTTGTATTCTTTATACTTGAGCAATGTAGAGGAGAGTTGGCAAACTCATTAACCATAGACAGCAGAGACCAATTTCATCTTCACCCTCTTTCATTCACATTTTTGTCAATGTCTTATTCATCACAATGCAAAGGTCCAACAGCGATCACAATGCTGAACGACAACTACATTGGAAAGTTTGAATGGCAACTTCACTGTTAAGGCAATTGCATCATGAAACAGGTATTCGTCCACCAATGAATTGCAATACAATTTGCTCCTTTGTTTTAGTTGATTTCCTCAAAAGTGTATAAATGGGGACAGCTGGACACTGAGATGAGGGAGAACTAGGAGAGCGTGTTACTTTGGTTTCTTGGAAATAAACTTGTTTTAAGGTACAGGTTCAGTCTTCCTCAACCTACAGTTATTGAAATTAATAATTAGGGTGGCACAGTGTTTCACACTGCTGCCTCTCAGCGCCAGGGACCTGCATTTGATTCCTGGCTTGGGTCACTGTCTATGTGGAATCTGCACGCTCTCCCTGTGTCTGCGTGGATTTACTCCAGGTACTCCAGTTTCCTCGCACGTGCTGGTTAGGTTCATTGGCCATCTTAAATGCTTCATCGGTGTACCTGAACAGGTGCCGGAGTGTGGCGACTAGGGGATTTTTACAGTGACCACTGCAGTGTTGATTTAAGCATACTTGTGACACTAATCAATAAACTTCAAACTACGCTTTCCGACAAGGGACACAGTAGCTCAAACCTGAGCTGATTTCTCAGAGACCTTGAGGCCAATCTTACCAAGACTGTGGCAAGTGACCAGGCAGCTTAGCGCAGAGTAGGGGACAGAATTTAAGTACCTTCGTCTTGTGAAGCAAAATAAATGCCGTCCCTTCCTTTCCAAAGAGGCCCTTACACGCTCTGAGTAGAGTTCAAGAGCTCCTGAGATCACTGAACAGCACAGCACGAGCAGTTTGATCCCATTTACTATTCAAATAATTTCACCAACAAACTAAATCCCATTCCAGGAAACAGCGACTCCCACATTCCTCACCGGACAACATCTACAATTCAAAAATCTGCAACAGTGGAACTAATTAAATGGCCCACAGATGTGACCCAAGCATTTCTATAACAGAAGATCTGCACCACTGACCCCCAAGTACATCAACACTGTAACCAGATGTCATGCATGGAAATTACTTTTCTGCCCAGAATGACAATGTTAGAGTATGACTTGGACTCAGTGCTGTTAAGCGTTACCTCCATGTTAATTAAGGGGACTGTAACTCGCTTTATAATCAGTTTAGAGGTCAATTCTAGTCATCTGGTGTGCTATTTCACGGCTTCATTATAGTTTTTCATTATTAGGTTCCCATAATAGGCAAGCTTAATGCGCAGTCTTTTACAGTTCATTGGCTACCAGTGATACTTCACAGTAAAGTGCAGAATTCGACGCTAAGTAGGCCACCTGTAATTAGATTTCTTTTATTATATTTCCTATTTTGTCCCCTCCTCTCCTGAAGACGCCGATTCATATTATGAGTTGTTTCTATTGGAATTGCCAGCTCTCACTCAACTGCCCATTCTCGATATGTGAAGTGATTAGACCAGAAGACCATAAGACACAGGAGCAGAATTAGGCCACTCAGCCCAATGTGTCTGCTCCGCCAGTCAATCATGGCGGATACTTTTCTCATCCCCATTCTCCTGCCTTTTCCCCATAACCCCTGGTCCCCTTAGTCAAGGACATATCTGATTAAAGACTCCAAAGGACCTGGCCTGGATTCAGCAAGCTATCAGAACATGGGAAAGGGTAGAATTTTATGAATGACCCCAAGACTCACCGCACATTCCCTTCACATCAAGGCCACACTTGGAATACTGCGTGCAGTTCTGGTCACCCTATTATAGAAAGGATATTATTAAACTAGAAAGAGTGCAGAAAAGATTTACTAGGCTGCTACTGGGACTTGATGGTTTGAGTTATAAGGAGAGGCTGGATAGACTGGGACTTTTTTCTCTGGAGCCTAAGAGGCTGAGGGGTGACATTATAGAGGTCTATAAAATAATGAGGGGCATAGATAAGGTAGATAGTCAATATCTTTTCCCAGAGGTAGGGGAGTCTAAAACTAGAGGGCATAGGTTTAAGGTGGGAGGGGACAGATGTAAAATATTCAGAGAGGCAATTTTTTCACACAGACAGTGGTGAGTGTCTGGAACAAGTTGCCAGAGGTAGCAGTAGAGGCTGGTACAATTTTGTCTTTTAAAAAGCATTTAAACAGTTACATGGGTAAAATGGATATAGAGGGATAAGGGCCAAACCTGGGCAATTGGAATTATTTTAGGGGGTTAAAAAAAAGGGTAGCATGGACAAATTGGACCAAAGGGCCTGTTTCCATGCTGTAAACCTCTATGACTCTCTGTTCACTCTAACCTATCCCTGACCTTCCATTCTCTCTCCTCCCCACCATCCACCCAAACTATATAATTCATTGCATTTCTATCCCTCTTTAGTTCTGTAGAAGAGTCATATTGGATTTGGAACATTAACTCTGTTTCCCTCTCCACAGATGCTGCCAGACCTACTGTGTATTTCCAGTGCTTTTATTTCATACTTGCAGTCTCAGCGGTATTTTGCTTTTATACGATGGCGTTAAGTACCGAGGAGTGCATATTTAAAGGTGAACGGGATAATATAACTGAAGAGAAAGAAAACTGAAGAGTAGCAGCCAATATGGGGATAAGAAGGTGGGGGCAGGGCAGGGGATGGAATTTTGTGGTCAACGGTTTAGTGGGAATAGGATCGAGAGAGCATGAGAAAGGTCTCATGGACAAGATGAGCTTGGGGAGGGCACATGGGGAGGAACTATAAAGGTTGAAATTTAAAGGTGAGACAGAAAATTAAGGTGGACCATTTAACGGGCTGCTGAGCGAGGACAGGAACTTGCGGTCTTGCGGCCAGAGAATCACGGGAGATGTTCTAAACTATAGCAAAATTGTCTCTTACAACCTCATTCAGACCTCGAGAAAACTCTTTTCTAATGACGCCTGGGCTCCCTCTGTTGAAATCCAATCCACTGGACACTGTGAAACTCCCCAACACGTACAAACATGCTCATTTCAAAACTTCAAAGTCTTTCTCCGTGATAAAGCACTTTCTTTTTTTCAAATAGCGACACATTATTAGCACATTCGGTCAGTGTTTTGATCATAAGTCAGCTGAAACAGCAGCAAAAATAAAGCCCACTTTACCAAGAGCATCAGTTTCAAATTATTTTGTGACTCGAAATGAAATGACTTCTCCCATCCTTCTTTTAATCATACCACATTGTCCTAAGGCAGGCTGCTTTTTAGCATAAGACTAAAGAGAAATGGAGATGATCTTTAAACTCCATTATTTATCTCTTTGTTTGAAATCTCGGGCCTTCTGTTGGCCGCTGTTAACATTTTTGAGCGTGAAATATATGTCAGAATTTAACCGCCTTGCCTGTCCGCTACTCATACGATTCTGCCCAAGGCTAAAGGAGAACGCTGTTCTGTGAGCCTCGCCTGGCCCTATTCTGGGATGGGCAAGGTGGTAAAATTCCAGCCATAAATCCTGGTTTTCGGAGAAGTCTTTTGCACCACTGGATGCTTGTGGTTAAATTAGTAGTTGGAGAAGATTTCCTCCCCGTGTTATCTACAACTGAATCAGGAGCAGTCAAAAGACGACTAGGGTTTCAATCATAGTCTGAGTAGACACACCATCTGAGGGAAAGAAAGCTACTAAGACTTTGCTTTAATTCTACCCGTAATCCAGCGTGAAGACATTTTCTTTGTGGCCCTCTGATTGCCGCTTGAGAGGAGGCACATAACTTGATGTAAAACAGAAAATACGCTGGAAAATCTTGGCAGGTCTGACAGCATCCGCAGAGAGAGAATAGAGCCAATGTTTTGAGTCAGGGTGACCCTTCGTCTGAGCTGAAGACAAGGAGAATAATGCAAGGCTTAGACTGTGAGGGAGGGGGAACGGGGACTGTAATTGATAGGGATGAGGTAGACAAAAAGACAAATAGAATGTAAATAGTGATGACGAAGGCTCGGAATGATGCTAATAGCGTCCATTAAGAGCTCGTGTTATGCCAGCTGAAGCATTGCCACAGCCTGAGAATGTGTCTAAGTGTCCACGGAGAAGTGCTCAGAAAGAAAGAAAACTCATCCTTTCTGTTTAAATCTTTCACCTGCTGGGAAAAAATACCTTTAAAATGTTGTTTTACAAACCACACAGAAAAATCTGTTCCTATTTCGGGTGCCATTTTCTTGCTTTCCAATACCTTTTTAGTGGGCACTCAGACAAGTCCTGAGTGCTGTTGCCACTCAGGACAGTGTGCCATCCAAGAGAAATGCTCCAGTTCAATATCACATCAAAGTTTGCGTTCCGCTTGCATCGTAATCAGAGGGGACATGAAGTGAGCAGCTTACCGCTACATTACTGGCAGCATTGTGAGTGAACTTCAACATTCAAAAGCATTCTCCCCCCCCACCCCCCCCGAGACAGTTTTGATCCTCGGGTCATGATTGAAGCCTCGCTTTTCTTCCATTGGCCCTGATCACACTTTTTTATTCTCCCGCCGAACCAATTTCTCAATCCATCCGTCTTGGAAACATCAAAGCCTTCCGCGCCAAACTTCAAAACCTCTGAGCAAATTTGCTGCAGACCTAATTACCGACCTGTGACACACTTCCTTCCCGACAAAGGAACCGCCTCTCTCTTGTATTCGGCTGAACAGAAAGTAGATTTCACCCACTGGGTCAGGCTTCAGAACTCACTGTGTTTACAGTTTAGCTCGCGTAGAAAGCAGCAGGCACAAGCACTGTACTCTTCCATCCTTACAATACAAGTCTGTAACACAATGGGCTGAAACAGCAACAGCAGAGAACAGTCCTCAGGAGTGCCATTAGAACCCGAGATCTTTTAACTAAACAGGCCTACTTCAGTCAGCAACATCCATTTTCAGTATTGTTCCACACATTCCTGGCTGTTAGTAATGCCACATTAAGTGAAACCAGGAATGCTGAGGAAGTTTAGTACTTGCTTAACCAAATGGAACTTAAAAATAATCACACTTGCGTATTGTCAACCTTTCTCATTATTATGTCCATATTTATAACAGTAAACTTGGATTGCTGCAATTACACTGCTGTTCCACTAGAGGTGCTGAAGTTCCATTATTCGTACCAGTAGCAAGTTCTAATGAAAATGCATATTTTCATAAAGCACTTAAGACATTAAGATGAGAACCAAATTTTATCAGTACGGTGTGGTCCATGTATTACCAGGGCTTTCGCTCCATTTCAGGTGGCTAGGGTAGATGAGGTAAGTGTGCGGTTGCAGAGGGTGGCAGGTTAGTGTTTGGGACGGGGGGAGGGGGAAGGCGGGGGAGTGTGGTTGGTGGTGGTGGGTGGTGTGAGGCGGTATGTGAACAGGATGTCAGGTGGCTGAGGTAGAAGCTGGGTAGGACGGAAGGGGATGTGACGGTGGATGGGTGAAGTGGCTGATAGATGAGGAGGTGGGTGAGTTGGGTAGTCGGGTCAGGAGGGGGTAGTCAGGTCAAGGGCTAGTCAGATCCGGCCAGGGAGGGGTAGTTGGGCTGGGGTGTTGGTCACGTGGTAGTCAGGGGTCAGGGGAGATACTGGGTGGCAAGGGGGTGGTTGATGCCTGGTGGGTGAGGGGTAGGTGGGTGACGGGGAGGTAGGTGAGTGAGGGGGGAGGTGGGTGAGGGCATTAGTCGGGGAGCTAGGTTGTTGGGCGTTAGTGTAGTCAGGAGAAGTAGTTGGGCTGGTCGGTGGGGTGTCAGTTAGGTAGTTATATGAGGTTTGGTAAGCTCAGTTGTCTAAATGACTATAGTGTGATGCAGAACGATGGCGTAGAATCCCGACAGTGCAAGAGGCGGCCATTTGGCCCATCAAGTCTGTACTGACCACAGTCCCACCCAGGCTTTATCGCCGTAACCCCTGTATTTATCCTCTTAATCCCCTGACACTAAGGGTCAATTTAGCATGGCCAATCAATCTAACCCACACATCTTTGGACTGTGGGAGGAAACCCACACAGACACGGGGAGAATCTGTAAACTCCACACAGACAATGGCCCGAGGCCAGAATTGAACCCAGATCCCTGGGACTGTGAGGCAGCAGTGTTAACCATTATGCCACAGTGCCGCCCAAGTGAATGACTAGTCCAAATAAGCTGCCAAAACTGTCCCTCTCTAATGGAGAGAGATTCCCATCGTCATTTGGGACTATGATTAGATGAATGAAAGTGTTGTTAGCTAGGAGTTAGATTCAGATTTTTTCTGCCTGACGTTTTCTGGACTGCTTTTCCGTTAAGTACATCAGAACTGTCCCAAATTTCTGACTCTGGATCAGAATTGGAGACATTCAGGTATAGCCCTGAGGAGCGGAGAATTAACCATCACAAGTTCAAACATTCCAGCAATTCCCACGTGGGCCCTTGCATCGAGACTACCACAGAATCCCAATGCACATGTTGGGTCATCACTCCCATCTGTGACGATCCAGATACTGGGAGATCTGGGCCATTATATCTCTGCATTCTTCCCGGAAAAATATGCAGACCAATGAATTCAATAGGCTCCTAATTCAAGTCCGAATTTAAACAAATCGCTTTGTGTATTTACCAGGCAGCAGCTCACACCCCATTTTCATTGGCTTCTTGTGTGTATTTGATTTCAGAAATATATTAAATCACCTAAGCATCAGGGAAAAGTAATAATTAGTCTGATATCAAAATGATCAGGAGAGGAGGCCTGTCATCAAGACACAAACACATCAAGAGAGCCTAATAAAAAACAGAAAAAACAAGTGAATATCAGTGCAGCAAATGAGACAATGGCCAATATTTGGTACTCATTTACTTTCGTGGGACATGGATGTTGTGGCTAGTCAGTATTTATTACCCATCCCTAATTGCCCGAGGGCAGTTAGGAGTCATCCATGTTTCTTGTGGCTCTGGAGTAACATGTAGGCCAGACCAGGTAAGGATGGCAGATTTCTTTCCCTAAAGGAGATTAGTGAAGCAGATGGGCTTTTCCGACAATTGACAATGGACGTCAGATTTCCTCCTCTAAAGGGAACCAGACGGGTTTTTATGACAATCGCCAATGGTTTCATGGTCACCAGCAGATCCTTAATTCTAGATACTTTTTACTGAATTCAAATTCCACCATCTGTTCTGGCGGGATTCAAGTGCAGGTTCCCAGTGCATTAGCTGAGTTTCTGAATTAACAGTCTAGCGATAATACCACGAGGCCATCACCTCTCCCATAAATTCAGACTGGAGGAAGGCTTGTACTAGAGTTCCCCAGTGATTGCAGTTGGGACTTGATAGACATTAATCACCTTGGCTTGGTGTACAGGACACAGTTTCAAAGTTTGCAGATGATACAAAACTCAGAAGCATTGTGAACTGTGAGGAAGGGGTGTAGAATTTCAAAAGGACGTGGGATGGGCAGACAAGTGGCAGATGAAATCTAATGTCGAGGAGCGTGAAGTGATTCATTCTGGTACGGGGATGCAGATTGGTAATATGCAGAAGTGTTTCTATGAATAAATCACTGAAGGGGGCAGAACAGGTTGAGGGGGTTAATAAAGCATACAGCACCTGAGGTTTTATTAATAGATGAACAAAGTACAAAAGCGAGAAAGTTGCGTTAAACTTATATGTAACACTGGTTCAGCCTCAACTGGAGCATTGTGGATGTGGAAAAAAATGAGACAACCTTCGAATGCAGGGAAGATTCATGAGAATGGTCCCAATGATGAGGAACTGCAGTTACCCAGATTGATTGGAGAAATTGGGACCGTTACCCTTGGAGAAGCGAAGATTATGAGATTTGATGGCAGTGTCGAAAACTTTGAGGCGTCTGGACAGTGTCGATAGGGAAAAACTGTTCCCCTTGGCAGAAGGATCAAGAGTAAGATGAATAGAAAAGAACATACCCCTGTCTATATCAACGGGAACAAAGTAAAAAGTGTCAAGGGCTTCATGTTTTTAGGTGTCCAGATCACCAACAAACTGTCCTGGCCCTCCCATGCCAACACTATAGTTAAGAAAGCCCACCAATGCCTCTATTTTCTCAGAAGACATGGGAAATTAGATATGTCAACTATGACTCTCACCAACTTTTACAAGTGCACCATAGAAAGCATTCTTTCTGGTTGTATCACAGCTTGGTATGGTTCCACAAGAAACTACAAAAGATCATGAATGTAGCCCAATCCATCATGCAAGCTAACCTCCCATCCACTGACTCTGTCTACACTTCCCGCTGCCTTGGCAAAGCAGCCAGCATAATCAAGGACTCCATACACACTGCACTCTCTCTATTCCATGTTCTTCTGTCAGGAAAAAGGTACAAAAGTCTGAGGTCACATATCAACTGACTCCAGAACAGCTTCTTCCCTGCTGCTGTCAAGACTCTTGAATGGACTTCTTCACATCAAGTTGATCTTTGACTACAGCCTAACAACGTCTGTAATACTACATTCTGCACTCTTTCGTTTCCTTCTCTATGAACAGTATGTTCTGTCTGTATAACACACAAGAAAGAATACTTTTCACTGTACACTAATACATGTAACAATAAAAAAACAAATCAAAATCAAAAACAGTTTCAAGGTTACTCGAAAAAAAGTAATTACAACATAAGGAAAACTTTCTAACTCAGTGCAAGATCAGGATCTGGAATGTACAGGCTGAGAGGGGAGTTTTTCCGTCCTGCCCACCATGGGAACCTGCAAAGTTCCTTTGGCCTTGGGTGGGATTTTCTGGTTTTGTGGTGAGCGTGGCTGGAAAATCCCACCCTGCGAGCTGAGACAAGTTCAATCAAAACATTCAAGAGGGAATTGGGTTGTTATCTGAAAAGGAAGAATGTGCAGTGCCATGGGGAGGAGGCGGGGGGACTGGCACTAGATAAATTGCTCCCTTAGAGGGCCAGCACCGACACGATGGACCAAACGGGCTGTGGTGTCTGCAAGGAAGTTGCAAACTCAGCAAACCTGTGATGAGATGCAGAAACTTTCCAACTTAATGGGAAAAGTTTCAACATGTGCACGTTATTCTTTCTGTTACAGGAATCTGCAGCCAATAAACACAATGCAACTTCAGCTGCTACCAAGAACCAAAGGTATGTTTCTTCTCTCCAAATGAACTTGCCATTTTGTACATTTAATACCTCCAATGTAATTGAGTCCCTTCACATGTACAGCTTAAATAATTTGTCTCCATGTCTAAAACAGGTTCACCTCCACATCATGTCACAAACATCTGCCACCTAAATAAAACCAGTAGTAGTCATGGCAGTAATTGGATGCAATGTGAATCATCCAGAGGGATTTTAGGACAAAAGTAGAACATAAAATACATTGTGAGGACAAGGGAATTGAGAACATAAAAAAGATTGCTGTCTGAACTCAGGAATCACACTCAGTATTTGTGAGGTTCCACCACACAATATATTGCTGCATGAAGCACTATTATCTTTCAGACTATTTTAGATTACTTGCAATATCCTTCATGTACGGACACACTGAAGAACATCTGGGTGGCTTGTCGATGGATCATTGTACAGATAAAAATAAGCAGGAATGAGATGACCTCTTTTGTACAGAAAAGCCATCAATACACTTATAGGCTGAATGCTTTTCAAATATGAATTTGCCTGTTGTATACTGGCAGGATTTTCTTCAGGATTTCTGATAACACAGACATTTTAACAACAAAGGCTGGGATTGTCCCAGCCCGCTGTACTGCTTGAATAGGCGCACCGGCACTGCCCATTGGGCACCTCATCATTGACCACTGGGCACCGCCAAGAGTGTGGGGCCAGAGGGGGTAGGGCATTCTGGAGGGGGGCCTATTGGATGGAGGGATTCACTGCCACCCTGCAATAGGATTGATGGGGAGTGAGTGAGGGGGCAATGAGAGCTGGCCATGGGGGGGGTTGATGTCAGGGCTGAGGGAAGATCAGTACTAGCCAAGGGGGTGGGAGCGAACAGTAGGCCAGTAATCGGAGCAGGGGTGGGTAGGTCAGAAGGCCAGCCACGAGGAGCAGGAATCCAGCAATCAGGGAGAAGGGAGCCTGGGAAAACATTGGAAGGGCAGTGACTGGGAGGCATGCGATGGGGGTGGGGTACATGGACAGATCGGTGCATGCACAGTGGCCTCTCAGCGCACTTATTTGGGCCTCTCCAGCAGGATGAGGTCCCACCTCACCCCCGATTTACAGGTGTGAATCCCTCAGAGACACTCTGTGATGCACAGTGTGTTAGAGATTTGTTCAGGTAAGTTTGCCCAAAAAACGGGTGGGTATTTTTCCCATTTTCCCTTCCATTGTGCACTTAGCGTTTTTTATTTGGAGAATCCCAGCCAAAATTTTGGAGGGAGGCAATAATATTATCTCGCCTTTCCTTCACTGTCACTCAGTCAAAATCTTGAAACTCCCTTCCTAACAGCACCATGGATGGGCCTACGCCTCATGGGCCGCAGCAGTTCAAGGTAGCGGCTCACCACCAATTTGTCAAGGGCAATTAAGGATGGGCAATAAAATGCTGGCCTAGCCAGTGACATGCACATCCCATGGAAGAATAAGGAAAGGCACTGGCCAGAATTCTCCGGTCTTGTGTGCCCCTGCTACCACTGCCAGTGAGACTGCAGAATTTGGCGCAGAGACAGATCTCCATTCACAGCAGCGGGACTGGGGAATCCCAGCCGTGGGTGAGGTCGGAGAATTCCAGTCATTTTTTATTCTCCTATCTGATTTCACTGTGAACAGTTTTTAAAAAAAAATTCTTTCATGGGATTTTGTCACTGGAAAGGGCAGCATTCAGTGCTCCTTCCTGAGGAGCTCGGTGGGCCATTTTCAGAGAAGAGTTCAGAATGAACAGCATTGCTGAGAGTTTGGAATCATGTGCAAGTCAGACAGGGTAAGGATCATACATTAGTAAGCCATGGTCTGGAATTTCCAGCCCTTCCCACTGGTGGGATCTTCCAGTCCCGCCAAAGGCGATCCCCACCCCTCCCGTCCCTATGGTGAGTTCCTCGGAGACACGGCCCATGCAAATGTCAAGCCGCCCCTATCACTTTTAAACTCGCTGTGGGGAGGGCCTAAAAATACTGGCCCTTGGGTCTTTACAACAATTGATGATCTTTTCAGTAAATGAGACTGAGAAACTATCTTCCAAACTACCTTTCAGGTCAACTGAATTTAAATTCTATCAGCTGCTTTGGTGGGATTTGAACCTGCAGCCCCAGAATAATAGCCTGGATCTCTGGATCACTATTAGTTAAGTGATCTTATCATGATTCCACCCTCTCCCCCAAACAGTGAGCTGTTCAAATGGATGTGTCACATTTTGTCTCCAGGCACTCGTGCGACGTGCCTCGGGGGATGTGTTATTTTGTTAACAACAATATGTGAATGCAAGTACTTCATACACGCTGCTAAACAATGAGGCAATGAATCAGAAACGATTCCTGTTCCTGAATACAAAGCAAAACTGCTGGGCTACACTCATCACAGTGTGTATATGGGATCTGTATAGTCACCTAGCTTCCAGAACCCCATTTCGTGGGCACACATCATACAACATTGCCTAGGTATGTCCGTTGCATAAAAAGCAGGATAAATCTATCCCATCAGTCTACTCTTGAGCATCAGTAAAGTGATGAAAGGAGTCACCAACAGCGCTATCAAGCAGCACTTGCTCAGCAATAACCTGCTCAGTGATGCCCAGCTTGGATTTCACCAGCTCCTGACCTCATTACAGCTTTGGTTCAAACATGGACAAAAGAGCTGAATTCTAGAGATGAGATGAGAGTGACAGCCGTTGACATCAAGACCACATTCTACCGAATGTGGCATCAAGGAACCCTAGCCAACCTGAAATCAATGGGTATCAGGGGGCAAACACTCTGCTGGTTGGAGTCGTACCTGGTACATAGGATGATGGTTGTGGCTGTGGGGGAATCAGTCATCTCAGCTCCAGAACGTTTCTGCAGGAGTCCCTCAGGGTGTCCTCAGCCCACTATATTCAGCTGCTTCATCAATGACCTTCCCTCCATCATAAGGTGGAGGATGTGTGGATGTTCACAATGGTGATTTCACAACGATCAGCACATTCGTGACTCCTCAGATACTGAAGCAGCCCATGTTCAAATGCAACAAGATTGGGACCATATCCAGGCTTGGGCTGACAAGTGTCAAGTAACATTCACACCACACAAATGTCAAGCAATGTGCATTACCAATAACAGACACTCTAGCTCATGGCATTCAGTGGTGCTATCATCACTGAAACCCCCACTGTCAACATCCTTGGGGTTACCACTAACCAGAAATTCAACTGGACTTGTCACATAAACACAATGGTTACAACAGCAGGTCAGAGGCTAGGAATACTGTGGTGAGTAACTCACCCTCTGACTACAAGGCCCAAGTCAGGGGTGTGATGGAATACTCCTCACTTGCCTGGGCCCTCTGGGAAGTTTGCCACATGGGAGGTGACACAATAACTGAGAGAGGCCCCAGCAAAATAGCCAGCATTTGCAGGAACTCTCTGACTATGACAGCAAATCAGGTAGAATGTGGGTCCGAGCTGGAAAAAAGATCTGAAATCGCTCTGTCAAATCACAGAACACCTGAACCGAAGAATCAGCTATTCGCCAGCTGAAGTCAACCAATGGAATTAACCTGTATCGACCACAATGTTCATCATCTACTCCTCATAACTCCAGGACTGATCTACAGAACTTACTCACATTTATTAATGACTGGACAGAATTCTGATTTCAAATCGGTATAAATGTAGATGAAGGTGCCTTACCATTTCTCTCCTTACCATTTTAATAGTTAATAATCTTACTCTATCTTAACTCAAGGAAGTCTGGTTAAATTGGCTCATTTTCAAATATAACGATTGGGTCTGGAAAAAGTATCCACGGGAAAGGGAACCTTGTTAGATTGAACCTTGCTGCGAGCAACAGAAGGTGGATTGAATAAAGCCGGGAAGCCAGTCACCCCTCCCCACCTGGATTTGTAACAAGTTGGGGGGTATCTCAGCTGGCAAATCGAGGGATCAACAAATTCTGCGGAATCTCACCTGGGACTGATCGTAACAAATGAAAGCCAATGAAAAATGAAAGTAAAGGGCTGCGGTTGCGTTTGTTTGTGAATAAATCAGTCAAACTCCAGGAAAGCATGTTTCTCATCACTTTCTGTCTCCCAGATCAATAGGCCCTGGTGATGCAAGGTGTAGAAAACTAACATTAGCAAAACATTGATTAAATTCCTTACTGAAGCTCTCTATAACAGAAAGCAGCACTCCATGCTGTCCTTAATTCAATGGATTTTTGCCCAGGCCCTTTACAGTTGTTGAATAGGCACTGCTAGTACATGGGGACAATCACTACTGTAATCTAATCAAAATATGGTAAGCCACTGCATAATTACTGTGTTAATATCCATGTAAACCACATGTTCTCATTGTCCTAAGGCAGCTTCCATTCATTATCATTGAGTATGCCCTTCAGATTGACATACAGAATAATGGATGTATGTCAGAGGGATAAGGTCCCATTTATTAATGAACACAAACCCCTCGGAATAATGGAGAACATTATCTACATACCTATTCATCCCTGTGCAGAATATAACTGCTTTTGTTTCTTTCCAGCAGTTGTGACTTCAAACATTCCTAACAGGAACTGCTCACCCGAAATGTTCACTTTTTTATTAAAAGATTTTCTGAACAGTGGTCAACAATTACTCATGAGGAAGATCTGGCTGAAGCTGGTATGGACTTTGCCAATAGCTCACTTCTAGCCTTCTTTTATTTGGGTGGGATCTCTGGGAGTTGGAGCACTGCAGGTGAGGAATTCTTCCACATCACTTGGGATGGCATAGTGGTTAGCACTGCTGCCTCACAGTGCCAGGGACCCGGGTTCAAATCTCGGCTTGGGTCAATGTATGTGGAGTCTGCATGTTCTCCCCGTGTCTGCATGGGTTTCCTCCGGGTGCTCCAGTTTCCTCCCACATTCTGAAAAATGTGCTGGTTAGATGCATTGATCCAAACAGGTGCCAGAGTGTGGCGACCAGGGGATTTTCACAGGAACTTCATTGCAGTGTTAATGCAAGACTTACTTGTGATGAGTAAATAAACTTTACCCGCTCAAAGAAAAGATGACATAGTTAGGACTGGAGATGGGTAAGCCCACAATTTCCCATCACTGGCTGGTTTGCCAGCACATTCACGCCCATTAGGTGAAGCGATGGTGTCATGGTATTAACGCTAGATTATTAATCCAGAAACTTAGATAATGTTTGAATCCAGCTGCTGCAGATCATGGAATCCTAATTTAGTAAACAATATCTGGAATTAAGGATCTATTAGTGACCATGAAACCATTGCCAATTGGCGAAAAATCCCATCTGGTTCACTAATGTCCTTTAGGGAAGGAAATCTGCTGCCCTTACTTGGTCTGGCCTACGTGACTCCAGATCCACAGCAATATGGTTGACTCTCAACTGCCCTGCGGGAATGAGGGATGGGCAATAGATGCTGGCCAGCCAGCGACACCCATGTCCCAAGAATGAAAAGCACATTTTTGAAAATGCCTTTTTGGAGGTGAAGGGATGGTGGGGGGGTGGTGGTGGTGGTGGGTGGGGGGGCGGTACTGACCACCCATCAACAAACGACAAGCAGCCCATTAGACCACAGGACCATAAGATATAGGAGCAGAATTAGGCCACTCGGCCCGAGTCTGCTCTGTCATTCAATCATGGCTAATTTTGATTCACATCTTCATTCTCCCGCCTTCTCCCCGTAACCCTCGATCCCCTTATTGATGAGGAACCTGTCTATCTCTGTTAATGACCTGGCCTCCATAGCCCTCTGTGGCAATGAGTTCCACAGATTCACCACTCTCTGACTGAAGAAATCCCTCCTCATCTCAATTTTAAAGGAGTGCCCCTTCACTCTGAGGTTGTGTCCTTGAGTTGTCGTCTCTTCCACTCGTGGAAACATCCTCTCCATGTCCACTCTATCTAGGCCTCTCAACATTCTGTAAGCTTCAATTAGATCCCTCCTCTTCCTTCTAAACTCCACTGAGTACACACGCAGACTCCCCAACCACTCCTCATATGACAAACACTTCATTCCTGGGATCATTCTTGTGAACCTCTTCCGGACTCCCTCCTAGGACAGCACATCCTTCCTTAGGTATGGGGCCCAAACTGCTCACAATATTCCAAATGAAACAATTCTTAATGCCATGTTGGGGCCACCCTTCCAATGCGACCAGCCACAGATCTTTCTGCTGACCCTTATTGGCCTTCCGGCTTCGAGACTCTGTCCACGTCCTTTTTTTATTCATTCTTGGGATACAGGCCTCACTGGCTGGTCAGTATTTATTGCTCATCTCAGGGGCAACTAGGGATCGACAATAAGTGCTGGGCAGCCAGCAAAGCCCCACATCCCATGAACGAATAAGAGAAAAACTAAATGTCCATAATTGTCCATTTAATTGGCTTCCTTCTCAAAAATTATTTCCAGGGTCCTGCAGCCAGCAGTTCTGGCTTCCTAACCTGGGATTGAGCTGGTCAGCAGGGTCAGGACCCTGGGATGAAAAGCCACTATGTCGTGCTGCATGCTTTGATGATACAAGAGTATGATTTTTTTGGAGTCTTTATAATCTCAGCAAGCAGGAGTACAAGAACAAAACACAACTGCAGGAATTTAAAGCTTAACAAAACAAATACATTTACTGCTCATGAGTTATCTTCCATAGTTAGTAATTCCAGCAGAATAAGAATCATCTGTCAATGTTGGAAACAGTCAATTAGCCTAAGAAAACATTTGAAGCAAATAAACACATTCATCAACTCCTTTGATACGTTAATCTATCATCAGAAGGTTCAACAATTAGCCACCTACACTGCTCAAATTGAAAATCCTGAAGTATTAACCATGACAAAACCAAGCTTTCCGAGGCTGAAGTTCACTAAATTACTCTTACACATTCTCATGTCAATTAAAAAGAGAACATCTTTGCATCTTGTATTTCAATTTTCGGTATTTCGATTGGAAGGGAAGAGGAAGATAATAGATATACACAGCTCTGATTTTCCACGTTTATTCAATTCTCTTTGTCTAAGATGTAGCTCAATGAACTTCACAGAATCCCTACAGCGCAGAAGGAGGCCATTTAGCCCATCAAGCCTGCACTGTCAACTATCCCATCCAGGCCCAATCCCCCTAATCCCATGTATATAACCTACTAATCTCTCTGGCACTAAGGGGCAATCCCATCCAAGCCCTAACTCCATAACCCCAGATATTTATCCTACTAATCCCCCTAACCTACACATCTTGAGACTCTCAGGGACAATTTAGCATGGTCAATCCACCAAACCCACACACCTTTTACTGTGGGAGAAAACCACAGCACCCAGAGGAAACCCATGCAGACATGGGGAGAATGTGCAAACTTCACACAGACAGTCACCGGAGTTATTATGCAGAGTTGGGGTTGAACTGCCCCAGGTCAGTGCAGTGGCTCCACATCAGCTGAATGCCCCTGTAACTGACTGAGTCGACAGATTAGCAGTTTTTAGTAGATAAGGTTGTCAGTAAGAAAGCCCCACTCGAATGTTACATCTGTAGCACTATACCATGGAGTATAAACGTACGTACATCCAGTGTGAGGCTAGGGTCTCTACTGACTCTCCAGAATGGCATGTGAAGCTGAGGGGCCTTCCCAGAGGGACAAAAGATAAAAAGGAAATCAATTTGTTCCAGTCTCATGAGTTCAGAGGAGCTATGTCGAGAGCAACACGGCTACAGGCAAACAAAATCAATGAGTAACTGCAAAAGGGAAATAAACCTCTAGCAAGAGAGAAACATAACACACAGGTGCAGTCAAAGTGGACCAGTGGTACATCTTTGCAAGTTGTATTTCAATTTTCAGTATTTCGATGGGAAGGGAAGAGGAAGATAATAGGTACACACAGCGCTGACTTCCCACGAGTTTACTCAATTCTCTCTAAGTAGCTATTGTCCTCACAAGCTTTCGAGGGGACAGCCTCTTCGTCAGGTGAATGGAGAGTTCTGGCCTCAGACAGAGCATATAAAGCACAGACAGTTTAGAGATTACTGATTAAAATGCGAATCCTTACACCTAACCTGCTGTTCAAGACCTGAAGTGGCTGACAATGTGAGTGGTAGGAGCACTGATCACAGTTTAAAGAGATGTGTATTGTCTCCAGACAGTACAGTAAGTGAGGTTTTGCAAACCCAGGCAAGTCACGGGGGTTACAGATAGTGCGACATGAACCCAAGATCCCTGTTGAGACCGTCCTCGTGTGTGCGGAACTTGGCTATCAGTCTCTGCTCAGCGACTCTGCGCTGTCGTGTGTTGTGAAGGCCGCCTTGGAGAATGCTTACCCGAAGGTCAGAGGCTGAATGCCCGTGACCACTGAAGTGTTCGCCAACAGGAAGGGAACAGTCTTGCCTGGTGACTGTCGAGCGATGTTCATTCATCCGTTTTCGTAGCATCTGCATGGTCTCCCCAATGTACCATGCTTCGGGACATCCTTTCTTGCAACGTATCAGGTAGACAATGTTGGCCGAGTTGCAAGAGTATTTACCATGTACCTGGTGGATGGTATTCTCACGTGTGATGATGGTATCCATGTCGATGATCCGGCATGTCTTGCAGAGGTTGCTGTGGCAGGGTTGTGTGGTATTGTGGTCACTGTTCTCCTGAAGGCTGGGTAGTTTGCTGCGAACAATGGTCTGTTTGAGGTTGTGTGGTTGTCTGAAAGCAAGAAGTGGGGGTGTGGGGATGGCCCTGGCGAGATGTTCGTCTTCAACATATCATTGATGAAGACGAACATCTCGCCAGGGCCATCCCCACACCCCCACTTCTTGCTTTCAGACAACCACACAACCTCAAACAGACCATTGTTCGCAGCAAACTACCCAGCCTTCAGGAGAACAGTGACCACAATACCACACAACCCTGCCACAGCAACCTCTGCAAGACATGCCGGATCATCGACATGGATACCATCATCACACGTGAGAATACCATCCACCAGGTACATGGTAAATACTCTTGCAACTCGGCCAACATTGTCTACCTGATACGTTGCAAGAAAGGATGTCCCGAAGCATGGTACATTGGGGAGACCATGCAGACGCTACGACAACGGATGAATGAACATCGCTCGACAGTCACCAGGCAAGACTGTTCCCTTCCTGTTGGCGAACACTTCAGTGGTCACGGGCATTCAGCCTCTGACCTTCGGGTAAGCATTCTCCAAGGCGGCCTTCACAACACACGACAGCGCAGAGTCGCTGAGCAGAGACTGATAGCCAAGTTCCGCACACATGAGGACGGTCTCAACAGGGATCTTGGGTTCATGTCGCACTATCTGTAACCCCCGTGACTTGCCTGGGTTTGCAAAACCTCACTTACTGTACTGTCTGGAGACAATACACATCTCTTTAAACTGTGATCAGTGCTCCTACCACTCACATTGTCAGCCACTTCAGGTCTTGAACAGCAGGTTAGGTGTAAGGATTCGCATTTTAATCAGTAATCTCTAAACTGTCTGTGCTTTATATGCTCTGTCTGAGGCCAGAACTCTCCATTCACCTGACGAAGAGGCTGTCCCCTCGAAAGCTTGTGAGTATATTATCAAATAAATAGGTTGGACTAAAACCTGGTGTTGTCAGACTTTTTACTGTGTTTACGCCAGTCCAACGCCGGCATACCCACATCATAAGTAGCTATTAACAGATTATGAGCAAAAATGCTGACCCAAATGCACAAACCTTTTCACACACAAGGACAAGATATCCATACACAGCTATAGTAGAGTGATTATCAGCCCCTGTACACCAACGACAGTCCCTGGTTCACAAATTTCACTCTTCAATACCCTAACTAACTGTCCTTTGAATAATCTCTATTCGTTTGAATTACAGCTTGTATAAAGCTGCCTGCATACTCACGCACTCAAAAGGCCAACCAGGTAACAGGGCCCACTGTTAATTGACAGAATTCCTGTCCACTAACTGACCAATGGAAGGGCAGATCATGGTTTGGTCTTGACTGAATTGATTTGGGCCAATGAAAGGGCAGAGCGTGGATTAATTGGAAGGGAAGCGTGCTGGCCAACAGGGTGGTTGTGTTTGCATGACAGGTGTGATGCAGTGTCAGTGTGTGGACCAGAGCTCAGGATAACACTGAGGGTTCATTTACGTGCCCAAGTGGAAGGTCTTGGTGCCTGTCTCTGTAGCTTGGCAGACAGGGCTCAGCACCTCAGTTTCACTCAATCCTATGGGAATACAGCCAGTCTAACATTAAACATGGCTTTGTTGGTGCATGTGTAGAAAAGCTACACTCCTATGCTGTGTCTCTATGGACTTGATTTGATTTAATATTGCCACTTGTATTGGCATACAGTGAAAAGTATTGTTTCTTGCGCACTATACAATTTATAGAAAAGGAAATGAAGGAGTGCTGAATGCAGTGTCACAGTCACAGCTAGAGTGCAGAAAAACATCAACTTAATGCAAGGTAGGTCCATTCAAAAGTCTGATGGCAGCAGGGAAGAAGCCGTTCTTGAGTTGGTTGGTATATGATCTCAGACTTTTGCATCTTTTTCCCAACAGAAGAAGGTGGAAGAGAGTATGTCCTGGGTGCGCTGGATCTTTAATTATGCTGGTTGCTTTTCCAAGGCAGCAGGAAGGATAGACAGAGTCAATGGATGGGAGGCTGGTTTGAGTGATGGAATGGGGTTCGTTCACGACCCTTTGTAGCTTCTTGCGCTCTTGGGCAAAGCAGGAGCCATACCAAACTGTGATAAAATCAGAAAGAATGCTTTCTATGGTGCATCTGTAAAAGTTGGTGAGAGTCATAGTGGACACGTCAAATTTGGTTGATTTGATTTGATTTATTATTGTCATTTGTATTAACATACAGTGAAAAGTATTGTTTCTTGTGCTCTATACAAACAAAGCATACTGTTCATTGAGAAGGAAAGGAGAGAGTGCAGAATGTACTGTTATAGAATATAGGTTGAGAAAATATGGTCCCCCTTAGCAGTAAATAACATCCATTCACAGGAAAATCTGATTTCCATAAAGTCTCACTTTGCTTGCATCAGCTCTGAATGCCCATACAAACTGGATTCAAAATTCAGGCCCAGGTACACAGCTATTGATGGAATGAGAATTAATAGCGAGAAACTAATCTTTTATTCATTTCAGCAGGTTTGTCTTGACATTTGCTGATTAACTTGCTGAATATTAAGGTTTTGTGTATTATTTGTGTGTATAAATGCTCTGACTAAACACAGCCATAAACAGAGGACAAAAAAACAAAATCATGTGGGTGCTGGAAATCTGGAATAAGTTCTGAGACTCCCCACTCACCTGATGAAGGGGCAGAACCCCGAAAGCTAGTGGCGTTTGCTACCAAATAAACCTGTCGGATTTTAACCTGGTGTCGTGAGACTTCCTTGCTGTGTTTACCCCCAGTCCAACGCCAGCAGCTCCACATCACATGCCGCAACAGCCAGATCCCATGTTTGAATTTGTAGCTTGTCATCTGGAATCACGAGCTGTAACAAAGATTCAACCTACAATCTCTACAAGCGTATAGATCCTCACACCGGTCTGGTGTACAGGCTAACCTTTTGCCACTTGTTTCAGTTTCAAAAATGCAAGAAACTGCGTCCTTGTTTCTACCTGAATGAGAAACAGGTCAAACAAAGATGTTGAAGAGGCACAAGCAAGGCTAAGTGAACAATCGAACGTAGCAACGAGAGCAAATGGTTTCCCTGCTTTTTCCCAAAGGCAGGGTTGAAGACTTTGCATCACTCATTGGTGGTGGGTTGTGCAGAACATTCCCAGTTAGGACTGGATCATTATTTTATTGTGTGGATAAATCAAGACGATATGAGCTTGAATGCTCTTCAACTCTTCTTGGTTACGTTGGACCTCCGTCTCATAAATTACCTGGAATTGTCTTTACAAAATGTCTAATAACATCAACACTAACGAAAGCATCAGCACTCACCTAACAGAGTAAGCACAAGTTGAAACATGGCCCAGCTTTTGATGGTGGATAGATAACTGATATAGCTAATGGAGGGTGATTTTGTGTCTTTGATACAAATTGAGAGATCTAGGGGAATAAGACACAAGGTACCAAGATCTGGCATAATTGTCTAGCAATGCATGGGGATTGACCTTTACTATAGAGTCTCTACAGTGCGGAAGGAGGTCATTCAGCCCATCAAGTCTGCATCGACTCTAGGCCCTATCCCTGTAGCCCTGCGCATTTACCGTGGCTAATCCTCCTGATCTACACATCTTTGGACACTAAGGGAGAATTTCGCATGGCCAACTCACCCAATCTGCACATCTTTGGACTGTGAGAGGAAACCAGAGGAAGCCCATGCAGACACGGGAGAACATGTAAACTCCACACAGTCAGTCACCCAAGGCTGGAATCAAACTCGGGATCCCTGGTGCCATGAGACAGCAGTGCTGACCACTGTGCCACTCTGCCATCTTGCCCTTAAAGCGACAATCACCACACAGTACCTCACAATTTTGGAAAGATAGATAAGGGTGATAATAATATGTCACAGCCCAATCAACAAGAACAGATAATATAATGATTTAAAGGCCTGTGTTAATGCGGTGGCTTCATTCTGTACCGTGGAAAAACTCGTCCACTCACATCATCATAACTGGCAAGTTCTTTTTGTTTTGCAGAGTATCATTGAGTGCCAGGGTTAAATTGTCAACATGTTTTCCTCCTCTTCCAGGAGATCATTGACAGGGAAGCGATGGCAGTCATCAACCGCATCATACCCGCAAGAGACCAGTGGATGAATTAACCGAGCTTTCTTTTTCTGTCCTTTGTTTCATATGGTTAACACCACTAAGTAAGTGACTGCTTTACTTAAATCTTTCATCAAATGCCACAATGTTTCCCTTGAACAGCATCAAGGGTTTAGAACTTTGCACTCTGAGTGAGACTTGATCTCTGTCAATTGCCTCGATTCAAGACATGATCCATCCATTTCTGTGTGGGTACAATGAAAGTGAAAATCGCTGTTGTTGCCCCAGGGGGAGTTTCCTTTATTCTCTGTGGTTTTTTTGTTGCTGCCTGTTTTATATCTTCAGTTTTTCACATAACTGGATACGACGAGAATGACCAGCGTTAACTCTGCCGACAACTGCACGGGGAGCTTTTGGAATTTTAAACCTTGGCCTTGCCCGTATGACAAGCCCATTTATAAGTCCTCCTTTGTGTTATTGGAAGTAAATGGGGTAGTGCATCTCAGAGATAGCAGAGAGGTGTTTGTGTGCCATCATCCTCGAGCGTTACTGTGAAGCACTTGTTTTCATCAGCAGATGGGATTGTCAAGAGGGACAGATGAGAATGAACACAGTGGCATTAGGATAATGAGAACAACATATCCAGGCAGATAACAGATATTGTGTGTTGGCTGGGAGGTGTCTGTGGAAAATTTGTACTACACCAGATATTGGCAGGTTCCCCACTGACACATCTATTCTGGTGTAAGTTTTCTTCCAAAGCCACAGGTGCTTGTTTGGAAGCATGAACATTGTCATTTGCCACTGATCTGTGCGAAAGTCCTGATACTCCATCCAATTCTGCACATGTGCTGGATTATGAATGAGCCAATTTAAATATGCAAATTTTTTTCAACACACTCCTGTCCTCGGTCACAGAATTAATGGGCTCCACATTGCAGAAGTGGGCATTTGGCAGAGTGCCATTATAAGAACATAAGAACATAAGAACATAAGAAATAGGAGCAGGAGTAGGCCATCTGGCCCTTCGAGCCTGCCCCGCCATTCAATAAGATCATGGCTGATCTGTCGTGGCTCAGTTCCACTTTCCCGCCCTCTCCCCATAACCCTTAATCCCCTCTCTTATCAAAAACCCATCAACCCGCTTCTTAAAAATATTTAGCGAGGCAGCCTCCACCACTTCAACGGGCAGAGAATTCCAGAGATTCACCACCCTTTGAGTGAAGAAGTTCCTCCTCAACTCCGTTCTGAACCGCCCCCCCTTTATCTTGAGGCTGTGCCCCCTAGTCCTACTGTCTTTTTTGAGCGGGAAGAGTCTTTCCACCTCTATCCTATCCATCCCATTCATCATCTTATACGTCTCAATGAGATCTCCCCTCATTCTTCTAAACTCTAACGAGTACAAGCCTAGTTTATTCAGCCTCTCCTCATAGCTCAACCCCCTCAACTCCGGTATCAGCCTAGTAAACCTCCTCTGCACTCCCTCCTTATATTTTAACCCTAAGCCTAAACTCAGTGAGACTTTGCAACATAACGGCAGTGTGGGCTGATGGTGGCACAAAAACATTGAGGTTTTTGATACCATAATGAATGGCAGGGCCGACAGGTTCTCTCTTGACTAAGGGTTAAGATTACAGGTTAAGGCATTGAGAAACAAATAGAGGAGAAGAAAAGCGGAGTTAATTAAGTCAAATCAGATAAAGGAAGAAAGAAACAAGAGATGGAAAGAAAGATTGTATCGAGAAAAACGTAAAAGGCAGAGAAAGTAATTGGCTTTTTTCTAAAATCCCTAATAACATGCAGGACTGAGATTAAATGGTTGCCTTTCGAGGCTAGACAGGTTGATTGGTAGTACATTAACAATCATCACATTAAAGGAAGAGGTTTGCTCTTAATTACCAGGCTTAACTTTCCACAAGTTTAATGGGCAATTAATGCGCAAATTCAGCATTTATAATGGGGAGGCAAAGGGCGAGATACCATTAGTGAGAAGCAGACAACAGAGTGGTGTAAATTGATTGACAGGTTCTAGAGGTTCTCAACTCAGAGCTCGTCTCTCAACTTTCTGAACTTGCTGGCCAATTTGGACATCAATGATAGTTTGCACCATGCTGTGGTAACGCGACCCCTTCAAAAGGACAATCCTTTGCGGGCCATGTGATTGGGACAGTACCTATGGAGAGGCCGCACATGAAGCCAAGCCAATCGGGAGCAAGGGAGCGCGTGTCTTGGGATATGGGGAACCTCAGCTGGAGCCAGGGAGGAAAACAGAATGGCCTTGTGTATTAGTTCCGTCAGACCCTTATCTTACATATATATTGTTTTAATTAATAAATCCCTTCTTGTTGCAACCACAATGAGTCTTGTCAAATTTACTACATGTGCCATTATTCCACTAACAAGAACTGTTTTTTTCTTCATTGCAGAAACTTTACAGCTTTACCCTGTGCCATAGTCAACCTCATGGGAATGTCATTTGAAGTTTTCTGTTGCATTTGTCTATTACTTCTATAATAAATTTCTTCAATTCATTTTTAATTAAATGTTAAAATATGATCTTTCCCAAGGGAGATGTGGTATATTTTTCGTGTACAGTTCATGTTGTAAAATTTGTTACTTCATAATACAGTGCAGCCCCATTATAACGTGATGGCTGGGGTCCATAAAATGTTATCACAAAAAAAGCGGGGTCACACTAAATTGTGGTTCAAGAAAATCAGGGTTCAAACCGACTTTCCAACACATATGAAAGGGCAATTAATCCTTTGTGAAAACTAAATGTTCCCTATTACAGTTGACATACAAAAAGACATGCATAACATCTGCCTAGAACCCTACCTCCTGTATAAAATTAGTCAATTAAAGATAATCCATTGATACTAGTTGAAAAGGCCATTAGTTTGCCTCATTACGTGGTGTCCGAAGCAGCCAAACTGGGGAGGAAAGGAGGAAGCATTGTGTAATAATCTTGTATCCTTCTTGATTTTCCATGTTCACCCAAATATTATAACTGCCACACTTTCCTACCGCATCCACTCCAGGTGTGTGTTTATCACAAGCAGTAATGCTAGCCGTGAGGACTGAAGCCTCATTGTATGTTCAGATTTTCAGCATCATTTAGGTGGTTGCTAGGTTAGGTATGACACACAACCATGTGTCGAGTAAAGAAATTCTCCTCTTGGCTCCGACTATATGTCTCCGTAACAGCCTCAGAAGAGCACCCATCATTGTGTACTTCCACTTCCCACGTTAGCACTTCTGTGGTGGTAAGTGATGTTGCCAGTTTGTGTCTTTTGAGGAGCAGTTATTGCTTTGAGACAGTCAAGCACGAGGAACTCTGATCTGGCTGACAAGATTCAGGCTTGACTTTAGCCCAGATCCAAGAGATGATGGAATCACAAATGATCACATTGCAATTTTAGCAAATATAGTTTTATCTTTCTTTGTAATTTTAATGCTGCAAACTGATGAAAATCAATTTGTTTGGCTTCATTTTGCTTTATTTAGAGATCTTAGAACAGACTGCATGCATCTGATACGCTTGTATTATAAATGTCTGCATAAACTGCATAAAGAAGGGTCCAATGATTCATCACATTATATCTGAATTCGCACTAAATCGGGGTTTCACTGTATTGATTAGTATTTAGATAATAAGCATGTAAATCACAGGTTAAATTCTTGCAATTAGAGAATGTCAGACCTGCATAAAATTGTGACTGGATGTTTCCGATTACTACAGCATGTGCAATCGCCAACCTGCCATACAGTGATATCCCCTCGCAGGCCTGTGTATCACGTACCCTTACTAAACACCTCTACTCATCTGATTGTTGTCCTCAACCCTTACTGGAAACTGAGATATAAGTCAATGTTGCAATGAGTTCCTGCAGCCTCCTATAGCCTTGGCCCATTACTGAGAAAACCACTGTAGCATTTATCTGTGATACATCATGATTACACTTAATCGTTATTCTGTTATCTGCAGTGCCATTGACTGACCCCTAAATGTAGCTTAAAAGATGCTGGTGTAAATGCTTAAATGAGTGAGAGCGGCTATCACCAAATAACATCTGTCCATCGTAGTAAACATCCTTGGTGCTGATCTTCAGAGAGATCCCAATGCAAGTCCAACTCAATCATTAATTTATTGTTGGAACTGAATAGTGGTGATTACTAAACTGAATAGCCCCTGATTCAATAGAAATGCAATTGTATTGCAGTCAAACCTCAGTGTAGATCCCAATCCACTGAGCAACACTCTCTATCCACCATATTATCACGTTCTTATCATGAGTTTATTGGAATTGGTTGAGGATCGTTTTCATGCAAACCTATTTAGCTCTGATTATGAAAGTACAAATAATGGAGGCATAGTTTCATATTGTGACATTAGTAACAGTGATTCACAATGTCTCCCAAGTGTCTGCAATCTGTTATCCATTATTACTTACTCTCTCAATAAATAATCACAGGTGTGCGACTAGTTTGAACATTTTGTGGCTTTGTCCAACAACGCAGTTTGTGATTGATTTGGGCTGACACATTTAGGTTGGCAATATGTCAACGATCAAAGTGCTGAATGAAGGTTCCTTGTTCTGACAGAAGTTAAACTGTAGAAGCAAAGTGAAGACTTTTGCAGTCGAGGTTTCCCACTACTTTCCCCCACCACTAGAACTGTACAGCCAGCCGTTAGCACTGCTGCCTCACAGCACCAGGGACCCCGGTTCAATTCTGGCCTCGGGTCACTATCTGCGTGGAGTTTGCACATTCTTGCCATGTCTGCGTGGGTTTCCTCTGGGTGCTCCGATTTTCTCCCACAGTCCAAAGATGTGCGGGTTTGGTTGAATGGCCATGCTAAATTGACCCTAATGTCAGGAGACTAGCAGGAAATATGTGGGGGTTACAGGAATAGAGTCTGGGTGGGATTGTGGTCAGCGCAGATGTTATGGGCCAAATGGCCTCCTTCTGCACAGTAGGGATTCTATAGATGGAAACAAGGAAAATAAAAGGGGAATGCCATTCAGCCCATCAAATCTATTCTTCCATTCATGGCTGATCATCAAATTCAATATCCTGATTCCTTTAGCTCCAAGAGCTATGTCTGGTTTCTGGCGAGTTGGGTATGGAGCTGTCTGATGCCAGGAGAACCTCTGTGGCGTCTGCAGCTTATCCCCAAGTGGATTCTTAATTGACCCGAATTGACTACTGCCAGATGGGTAACTACTGCTGCTTAGAGCCCACCGCCAGCAAGATCGCTCAGAGGCAGGAACACATTGGAGAGGCAACCCAAAGTGCAACTTGCAAACTTTATTCCTGGCTCCGATTCACAAGCCTGCCATCACGGGGTTGAGAATAGTCTGCTTTTGGGTGGTCCTCAGCTTACCTGCCCAGCAAGCTTTGCATCAGCTCCTTCACCTGTCACTAATATAGATTGCAATAGCTGAGGCCCCAGCACTGACCAGCAGTGCCCCAAAGTAACAGCCTGTCAACCTGAAAATAACCTATTCCTGCTTTGTTTCCTATCCTTTAACCAACCCTGTATTCATGCTAATATATTTCCCCTCATCATACGAATCCTTATCTTGTACAAATGTTCATGTGGCGCCTTGTCAAATGCCTTCTGAAAATCCAAATATATCATATCAGCACTTTATATCCTATAAAAACTCCAATAGATTTATCAAACACAAATTTCCTTTCAGGAAACAACATTAAATGTCTTATGTTTTCTAAACGCCATTATGATTAATTATTAATATATTATACTCATAAATGTCAGTTTAGCTTGGTGATAGCACTCTCATCTCTGCGTTATTGGATTTGCAGTGTTTTGGAATGGCTAGAGGATGTGTAAAGGGTGAGATGAAGGGAAGATATTTCTTTATGTTTCAATCCTACAAAAGATGTGCGCTCTTTCAAAATCAGTGCACAAATGATGCTCGTATTCATCATTCAAAGCCAATAAAAATGCCCTTCTACCTAGTTGAGCAATATATTTTACAAGCTTAAGCGTGTCTACATGGATTTAAAATGTGCTGCACCCTAGCTATGACTGTAACACTGCATTCTCTCCTTTCCTTCTCTATGAAGGGTGTGCTTTGCCTGTATAGCGCAAAAGAAACAATACTTTTCACTGTATACATGTAATACAATAATAAATCAAATCAAATTAAATCTCACAAGTGAAAGATGCAGGTTATTTTGTTCCTCAATAAAATATTTTGACACATGTTGTAAAATGGATGGTTTGTCCATCAGTGTCCATGATGACAGCCTATGATCTCTCTCCAATGAATATGGGCACTTGTATGACAGTAGATATCAATTTTAACAAGAAATGTTTGTCACACTCAGGACAACAGATTTACCCGAGAGCCGACCTACCTGAGATTTCCTTCAGGCTCTCCTTTCCATAGCTGACTGAATGCAACTTGCTTCAGGTTTAGTCCTCTCATTGTGAATCACCTTCGGACACTTTTTCCTATCACAAGTTTCACAAGCTCCAATTACAATGGCATGCTTTCTTTCTCCCAATTGACCTTTGGGAACTTTGAAGTGAAATAATGCGGTACAAAATTAACGCATAGGAATTAGATTGTCCTAAGTTATAAAGAACTTTCAATTATCTTTTCTAATTGTTCACTGACATACAAGTATGATCAGGAGTGACTTACGTCCACTTTTAAAAGCCACAGATGGGGTAGCGTGGTGGCACAGTGGTTAGCACTGCTGCCTCACAGCGCCAGGGACCCGGGTTCAATTCCAGCCATGGGCTACTGTGTGGAGTTTGCACATTCTCCCCATACCTGCCTGGGTTTCCTCTGAGTGCTCCGGTTTCCTCCTACAGTCTAAAGATGTGCTGGTTAAATTGATTGGCCATGCTAAATTGCTCCGAGTATAACGAGGTTAGGACTGTAAATATGAGGGGTTACGGAGATGGAACCTGGGTGGGATTGTTGTCAGTACAGGCTCAATGGGCCAAATGGCCTGATTCTGCATGATTCTATGACTTGAAATTACTACGAGCAGTGGCTATGTTTCTTGCTTTAAGTGGCAGAGTGGCCTTTGCTGATATCTGGGATAATCTTGCCCGTGGAATGTCCACCCCACAACAGAAACAAGTTTCATTACTTTATGCTCCACAAGGACAAAACCTCAGGGGGCACCTCATGCAACAACACAACAGTATATTACGGCCAGGCACACTCCTAGAGGTGGTGCATGTGAGATGGTCAGAGATAATCCATTATATTGTCAAAAGCTTAGCAATACACGTCAGCTCATGAAGCAGTCCTTTTACGCCCAGCAACCCCGAAAGACTCCATTTCGCTCCACCCCACACCAATTTCGATCTTGTGGAATACAGAACCATGGCGAGTTTTATTATGCCTTAGCAAGCATACAACTTACTGGAAATCACTACTGATCTATAGGCACAGTTATGTGTGGGTCCCTGCTGCCTCTGGTACAGTGTTTGAATCGATCCTTTCTGGGACACCCTCCACTGCTACAAGGGGGAGAAAAGAACATTTGGGAACAAATCAACATGACCAAAGTCTTTCCAATGAAGTGGCGTATCCCTCATGCCCTGCCAGTACCCTCAATTCCCTAGCACTAGCCCAAGTTGTTCCATTTCACTACTTACTCTACGCAGCATTCCATCGTAGCAGTTCTGAATTTCCTCCACTATTTACACTAATCAGCCTTCCTTGAATTAAAGAAAGAGTGAGCTTATTAGCTACTAAATGTGAGAAAAATGGTAAAATACTTGCATATCCATTCACAAATGTTAGAAATGAGATTTGAATCCACAAGTTAAAAAGATATACCGAATTGGTCTTTGACTTGTCTGTGAAGAGTAGATGTTCGTGATTCCGCTAGCACTGACTTCAGCAGGTGGGTGGCGCAGTGGCATAGTGGTTAGCACTGCTGCCTCATAGTGCCAGGGACCTGGGTTTGATTCCTGGCTTGGGTCACTATCTGTGTGGAGTTTGCGCATTCTCCCCGTGTCTGTGCGGGTTTTCTCCTGGTGCTCTGGTATCCTCCCACAGTCTGAAAGATGTGCTGGTTAGGTGCATTGACCTGAACAGGCGCCGGAATGTGGTGACTAGGGGAATTTCACAGTAACTTCATTGTAATGTTAATGTAAGCCTTACTTGTGACTAACGAATAAAAACTTCAAACTTTGTTCAGTTACAAAGAACGAAGAAAATTACAGCACAGGAACATGCAGACACGAGGAGAACATGCAGACGCCACACAGACGGTGACCCAAGCTGGGAATCAAACCCGGGTCCCTGGTGCTGTGAGGCAACAGTGCTAACCACTGTGCCACCATTTAATGTTATTGTTAATCAGCAATCTATCAATCTTTGCTTCAAACATTCACAATGGTTGAGCTTCTACAGTGTCTGAAAATGTGCCCTCCCTAGTTTCCCTGCCTTTTCCCAATTACGCTCAACTAATGTCTTCGTTCATTCACTCTACACAGCCCTTCACTATTAGTTATTTTTTTCTGACCAGCAGATCCTCCTCCACATCCATATTGTAAGACTATTTAGCAAGTTAAATGTCCTCCTTCCATTCAAACACGTGCTTCATATCCATACAAAATAATGCAATAAATTAAGCTATTTACAAGTCACTTTTTGAGTTGTACATTCAGCTTTCCGCTCGGCAACCATCTCGTCCTCCTGAATGCGGCCTTTATCATTGCTATCCTTGTTCTTATATCTATGCTGCATCTTCCACCTGAAGATCTTATGCTTCCTGAATAATTGAATTTTTGCGCTTGTTCCAGATCCCTTTCTTTTATGAATATTTCTTGGTAATTTTTAGATATGCATCATTTTGGTTTTGTCAATGTTCACATTCCAAAATTGGTGCCAGTTGAGACAAGTCTATCTACTAGTTCTTGTAATCCTTCTTCGGTGCTTACTATGCGTGGTTTGTCATCTGCAAATCTAATTGATGTTGTCATTTGCTGCCCCATCCAACCTTAACACCATATTTTGTGTCTTCAAATCCTTCTTTCTTCTTGCGTAGACATCGAAGGAGACCAATGATAAACAGCACCCAGCTCCCCTTCGAATTACACATGGCCCTGATTCCCCATTGGTTACTCTCAAGACTACTGTTTGTCCTAGATACAGATTTCCGATGAGTTATCTATATCTATCTCTCCAGTCTACTATAATGTTCTTCAGCACTGTCAAGAACTTAATCCAGTCACCCCAATCAAATGTTTTTTCCAAGTCTACAAAACAAGTTTAAAATTCCCACCCAATCTCCAAACCGATGCGCAGTATGTTGAACACTGCTGTCTCACAGATCTGGGGACCCAGGTTCGATTCCTGGTTTGGGTCACTATCTGTGTGGACTGTGCACATTCTCCCGATGTCTGCGTGGGTTTCTTCTTGGTACTCCGGTTTCCTCCCACAGTCCAAAGATATGCAAGCTCCTTTGTGGCTTGAGATGTGTATGTTACAAGGATTAGCAGGGTAAATACATGGGATTAAAGGGGGTATGATCTCGGTAAATTGTTCTTTCAGAGTGGGCCAAGTGGCCTCCCTCTACACAGCAGGGATTCTATGATAAACTACATTGACTCATTTATCTTATAATGCTGATTGCTTGTCTTGTCCCTGTTCCTCCCTTGGATCCACACAACTCATCTCCAATTTGAGTCAATGCTTTCCCAACCACACAATTGGCGGAATTTTCCATTCCTTCCGCAGAGTGTTTTGCAGTGGAGGCAGCCCACCATTGGCGGGCGGCGGGATCTTACGGTCCCGCCGGAGTCGACGGGGGTTCCCACTGTTTATAGCCCCTGCTGCTGGGAAACCCAGGGTTGGGGATGGGGAGGGAGTGGGTCACAATCAGAAGGACCAGGAGATCTGGTCTGTTATAACCTGCAACAAAATCTTCGCTGCACGGGCATTCAGACTAATTATTCATAAGTGATCTGCATGAAGTGCTCCAGCCATGGGAACAGAATTAACATTAAATCTAAAATGGGAACAGAAAATGCTGGAAATACTCAGCAGGTCAGATAGCAGCAGTTGAGAATTACCATTTCAGGTCGATGACCTTCCATCAAAATAAATATTAGCTTACTTCCACAGCGCTCATATTAGAACAAATTCCCAATCCCTGCGAAGAAATAAGTGAAACATTGTTTTCAATGAGAGGACTTGAATTAGGAATGCCATCATATTGTAGCAAGGACTGAACAATCAGCTTTTGTGTTAAGTAGGGACATACTAAATACCCCTGTCTATCAGTGCATCACACTGTCTGTAACAATGATTAACACCAACTGTAATATCTCACCTACGCAAATAAAATTCAATGAAGTGTTAGATTAATAGAAACAAAAGAGTCGATTTGAAATTCAGATCATTGTAATTTCAGAAACTGACAGATTTAAAATGTTATATTGCCGCTGCCATCCACTTTCACTGTTTTATGTTCAATTATATTGTCATCAAAGCAAATGCATAGATCTGGCGACTGTGTCAGTAGTTGCTCAATAAAATGGGATATTCAATGATTTGCTTCTGTAGCGCTGGTTAGGCGCACAGGCCATGCTAAATTCTCCCTCAGTGTACCCAAACAGGTGCCAGAGTATGGCAACTAGGGGATCTTCACAGTAACTTCATTGCACTGTTAATGTAAGCCTATTTGTGACACTAATAAATAAACTTAACTTAAACAGCAGAATTACCTTCCGAGAAATAGGAAGAATTAATTTTGTATACTATGACATTGGTGGCTCATAATATTTAAGGTCTGCTAAAAAATTGGCACCGGATCAGATGATTTCATCTACTGAAAGAACCGATTGAAAGTATTTACGTAGTATCTTGCCACATCCCAAAATGACTTAAAATCAATGTTGTACCTTTTTATTGTATGGCAGAGTACTTAGTAAGCCCCTACTTAACACAAAAGCTGATTGTTCAGTCCTTTATTGTTGTTCTGGAGTCATCACAGAAGTCTATCTGTACACAGTCAAGCGCCACAAACTGCAAATGACCACTGAATACATTGCTTACTCATTCATAGAATGGTAGAATCCTACAGTGCAGAAGGAGACCATTTGGCCCATCAAATCTGCACCAATCACAATCTCACCCAGGCCTTACCCCCATAACCCCAGTGTGAGCTCCTCCCTCTGTGGCAATAAGATGGGTAAGATCAGCACCAACAGGGCAATACTGAAGTCCTTTAAAATCCACAGTGGCATCAAAAAGATGGCATTGACACTTTCTGATATATTCTTCTCTTTGCGGTTGTCTCATGCCTTCAAGTCATGTAAAAAAGTAATGGCCTAGGGATATTTTTGCTAGACTATTAGTCCAGAAACCAACTAATCCTGCAGCTGGTGCAATTTGAATTCAATAAAAATATCTGGAATTAAGAATCCGTTGGTGTGCATGAAACCATTGTCGATTGTCGGAAAAACCATCTGGTTTTACTAATGTCTTTTAGGGAAGGCCTACATGTGACTACAGCGCCACAGCAATGTTACTGACCCTCAACTGCCCTCTGACAAGGGCAACTAGGGATGGGCAATAAATGCTGGCCAGCCAGTGACGCCCATATCCCATGAATGAATAAACTAAAAGAGGGTGCCTACTTACACAGTGAACCTGATGAAAAGCTGTTCTGCCTTGCCTACCTGAGATCTAAGACAAAAGTGTGCCAAGTCTTCATCAAAGAGTTGGTTTCCACTGACAGTGTCAATGAACATTCCATACTGAGGAACACCTTCAGCAATAATTGTACACACACTCTCATACCTGTGGTTTGACCATCAGCATCTGGGCATCAACAATCATGGTCCAGGATGTTGCCACACTGTCTTCTGTCAGCACTGACAATGTACCACTGGAGATCGCTGATAGCTTCACATATCTAAGCTCCACAATCACCAGCAATCAATGCTAAAGTCAACATGTGCCTCACAAAAGCTGTTAACTGTTATGTCTGAGTTGAATAAAAGAGTGTGCTAAACAGCAGCCTGACTGAAAACAGCAAAGTCACCCAAGTCCTGCTGAATGTCCAACAGGTCATGATCCAGGTGCAAGTTCCTTAACTATACAGCCATTAACAACCCAATGAGTATAGCTGAGCCAGAACACACACTACTGGTTTAGTAATGAGTATGCATTGTTAGACAGACACCTAGAAGAGAGATATGAAGATGGTGGCCTCTGACAGAGACAACTGGGTGACCTCTGGAGGCTGACTTTCTCGAGGAGCATTGCAGGCGGGGAGGTGAAACGGAAAGTTCAGTTGGCTGAGGAGCGACATCGAGAAAAATAAAGAGGACAGCACACCCCTCACATTATTAACACTAATTTTGAATGTACATCTAGTGAATGAACAACACTTAGTGAAATTTCCTTCTAAAAGTGTTGTTGATCATGAACAGACAAACATCATGTCAGGTACATCAGAAACACTGGAGATCTTGGGTTTTATTGGAGGTTTTTGTGCATGTGCATGAGTCGCAAAAACCCAGCCTGCAGGTGCAGCAGGTGGTCAGGAAGGCGAATGGGATGCTGGCCTTCATCGCGAGGGGGATTGAATATAAAAGTAGGGAGGTCTTGCTGCAGCTGTATAGGGCATTGGTGAGGCTGCAGCTGGAGTACTGTGTGCAGTTTTGGGCGCCGCACCTGCGCAAAGATATTTTGGCCTTGGAGGGAGTGCAGAGGAGGTTTACTAGGCTGATACCGGAGTTGAGGGGGTTGAGCTATGAGGAGAGGCTGAATAAACTAGGCTTGTACTCGTTGGAGTTTAAAAGAATGAGGGGAGATCTCATTGAGACATATAAGATGATGAATGGGATGGATAGGATAGAGGTGGAGAGACTCTTCCCGCTCAAAAAAGACAGTAGGACTAGGGGGCACAGCCTCAAGATAAAGGGGGGGCGGTTTAGAACGGAGTTGAAGAGGAACTTCTTCACTCAAAGGGTGGTGAATCTCTGGAATTCTCTACCCGTTGAAGTGGTGGAGGCTGCCTTGCTAAATATTTTCAAGAAGCGGGTTGATGGGTTTTTGATAAGAGAGGGGATTAAGGGTTATGGGGAGAGGGCCGGAAAGTGGAACTGAGCCACGACAGATCAGCCATGATCTTATTGAATGGCGGGGCAGGCTCGAAGGGCCAGATGGCCTACTCCTGCTCCTATTTCTTATGTTCTTATGTTCTTATGTTTATTTTATTCTGACATGTGATGTTGGCTTCTCTGGCTGGGCCAGCATTTGTTGCCTATCCCTATTTGTCATTGAGGGGGTATTTAAGTGTCAACCACTTTGCTGTGACTCTGGAGTCATATGTAGGCCAGATCAGGTAAGGATGGCAGATTTCCTTCCCTAAAGGACATAAATGAACTAGATGAGTTTTTATTACAATTGACAAAGGTTTCATGGTTATTATTAGACTTTTAATTCCAGATTTTTATTGAATTTAAATTTCAGTACCTGTCTTGTGGGGATTCGAACCCGGGTCCCCAGAGCATTACCCTGGGTCTCTGGGTTGCTAGTCCAGCGACAATAGTACTATGTCACCACCTCCCCACTATTATTATTATTCCGATAACTAGCATTCTGGGTGGACAAAGAGCTGTTTCAGTTAGCTCAATTGGCTAAGCAGCTCGAATATGGTTGGGAATACCAGAAACAGTGCAGGGTTCAATCCCCAATCTGGCCTGCTTCCTCATCCTGCCCAGTAATCAAATCATGACAGAAGACATAGTTCAGTGACTCTTAAATAATCCAGCAGGATTCTGGTGAATATACAATTAAAGGTACCATACTTCGAGATTAAAACTGATGCGTTGATTCAATTCCTCAGTGTCGAATGAGAAAGAAAAAACAATTCACAAAGAATCATTGAACAGAATCCCTACAGTGCAGGAAGAAGCCATTTGCCCATCATGCCTGCACTAACAACAATCCCACCCAGACTTTATCCCCGCAACCTCCCTGCTAATCACTCTGATACTAAGGGGAAATTGAGCAGAGCCAATTAACCTGACCTGCACATCTTAGAAGTGTGGGAGGAAACTGGAGCACCTGGAGAAGGTGTAAACTCCACACAGAAAGTCACCGGAGACCAGAATGGAACTGTATCCCTGGCGCTGCGAGGCAGCAGTGCTAACCACTGTGCCACCATGCTGCATCAGTTTAAAAAAGAAGAAAACCTCCAGACAACTGCAACCTTAAATGTATAAAACGCAAAAAAATCTGCAAAGCTTGGGCTGCATTCACCTGGAGTTCTTTCATCAAGCACTCTTCGAGTCATTTACCAAACAAATTAAAATCAGTCTCAACATTGATGCAAACATGTTTATTACATTATTTTAGGTTTCTAAACTATGCTCAACCTTTAGGAAATTATACGACAATTGCTTTTAATATTGGGATTTAATACACAGTCACGTCATGCAGAGTAGGCATTTAATGTATCAACAGTGACAGAATGCTGAATTTAATTACCTTCTGGAACCAATCAACCTTTAATCTAAAACAGTCTTTGGTGAATTTAAAGCTAAAGCAAGCTTAACAATATTTTAGTTGCAATTATTAGCAGCGAAACACAGCATTAAAAGAGATGCTATGTAAGAAAGGGACTGTATTGAAATTTACTGTAATGCATTTAACAAAATACAATATTGTAGGAGAGAAGGTAAAGACTGGATACCAGCTGCATGATCTATATTAGACAGAGCAGTCTAAATCTCTCATCTTTAGTTCTTCTCGAGGGTCAGTATAGAAAAAGGAAAGTATGCTTGAAGGGTAATCTAATTTCATTCCTTTGATAATATAAGTGGAAGAACATTTGGGGAATTTCAGATCCCCATATTAAAAGGAAAGCTTCCTTCACAGAAATCAAGATCAAAGACATCTTAAGCGTCTGTACTTCAGCAGCTGAACCCTGAACTGGTTAAGGAGGGCAAGCTGTCATTATGCATCATGTAGTACCCTTCGTTTTTGCTTTCTATAAAATTAGCAAAATTCAGTACAAGGACATGAACGTTCAAAGCAACACGGTTGAAGGGAAATGTCTGCTGTGCAGGGCAGATTGAAGATGCAATAAGATCCTCTGTGGCTCAGCTACAGATGCCCTCCATCTGATGTGGCTCTTTTAATTCCACAAAACAAAAATACTACAAGTTGCTGGAAATCAAGAAAAAAACTGAAAATGTTGAAAGCACACAACAGGTCAGGCATCTCCTGTGGAGGTAGGAACAGTAAGAGTGATTTTAAAGTCATTCATGGGACATGGCTGGCTGGCCAACATTTATTGCCCATCCTTAGTTGCCCTTGACTGATGTAACTGAGTAGCTTACGAGGCCACTTCAAAGGGAAGTTGAGAGTCAACCACATTGCTGTGGCTGTGGAGTCACATGTAGGCCAGACCAGCTAAGGACGGCAGATTTCCTTCCCTAAAGGAAATTAGTGAAACAGATGAGTTTTTCTGACAATCAACAATTAAGTGCAGATATTTTTTATCGAATTCAAATTCTGCCATCTGCTGTGGTGGGATTTAAACCCAGGCCCCCAGAACATTAGCTGGGATTTTGGATCAATGCTCGAGCAATAATACCACTAGGCCATTGCCTCCCCTGCAGACCTTTCAGAAGAATGTGTGGCCTTTTCCAGGTTTGCAGTAGAGTTTGGCAAGCTGCCTCAAACTAAGTACAAGTGATTTGAAAAGAATTTAGGACAGTGATGGGCAACTTAGGCAAGTGATTGGGCTGCTTGAGTGGCCCTCCTTCATCTCAATGGGCCACAGATCAGTCTTGTTCACCAACCATGACCCCATGAATAAGATTAAATACATTAAACACATGCTGAATATTTCATAACAAGTAATAGATAAATCTTAATTGATGCATTTAGCATTTAATCATTTGTCTATAATAGAACTATCAACTTCAAATGGTAACAACAATAGACATATTGATATTTTGGATGCATAGGGGCACGTGGCTCTCTCAGTCAATGTTGTGAGCAATCTGTATACACCTCACTTCACATGCCCTTGCTTCTTAACACTTCAGCCATACTGGTAGGAAAATAACTACACGGATGGAGTGATGTGGAGATGCCAGCGTTGGACTGGGGTAAGCACAGTAAGAAGTCTCACAACACCAGATTAAAGTCCAACAGGTTTATTTGGTAGCACAAGTTTTCAGAGCACTGCCCCTTCATCGGTAACTACACAGATGGAAGTCAGTGGAATGTGGCAACCCCGTGCGTGCGCAACAATCAACAAAATGTCTCTTGGGTCGCACTCAGAAGCCAGATGGTCCCTGGTCTGCCCACCATGGATTTAGACCTTTGGATCTCCCTCCCCTCCTAATACCACGAGCATTTTCTGGCAATTAAGCTGCTCCGCCTGCATTAATCTGAAAAGTAAAATATACGCCATCCCTCCATCATCAGATGTCTGTTATATTTAGAGTTCTCCACACTCGTTAGCTGAGCATTATAACTGGACCCCCCCCCCATCACATGACAAAGATGGACGAGACTCACCCCACTCCCAACTTCACAGCCTTAGAAAATACTGAACATCACCGAACCAACCCACATTCGATGTGTAGTATAATATTATATTATTCATAAAGAGTGAGGAGCTCAGAATGGGCAATGAATGCTGGCCTAGCTGGCGACACCTACATCCCATGAACAAATTAAAAGCTAATTGTAATGTGAATATGTCATAGAATCCACCCAGACCCTATCCCTATAACCCCATGCTATTTTACCCGAGCTGGTCTCCCTGACACTAAGGGGCGATTGAACAAGGCCAATCCACCTAACCCCCACACATCTTTGGGTCCAGAGTTCCACATTCACAACTGCACTTTAATCATGTGCTGGCTGACTGTGTATCAGTCTACCAAGCACATGGAGAGCAGCATGTCTGTGTGGAATTTGCATGTTCTCTCCCTGTCTGAGTGGGTTTCCTCCAGTTCCTTCCCACAATCCAAAGATGTGCAGGTTAGGCGGGTTCCTCATGTTAAATTTCCCCTTAGTGTCCCAAGATGGTAAATGTATGGGATTATGGGGATAGGGCAAAGGAGAGGGCCTAGGCATGGTGCTCTATCAGAGGGTCAGTGCAGACTTGATGGGCCAAGTGGCCTCTTCTGCACTGTAGGAATTTTATGATTCTATGAAATGTACTCAATGAAGCTTCAGCATTTTGAGTACAAAGAGTGATTATTTTTGACTTATGGGAAGCAGAAGACATAACAATTATGTATCACACCTCAACTGAGTACCTCCACTATATACAATTGTCCTCAACACTGAACAGCCCTTTCTAACTGATGACTTTCCTGTATCTTTTGAACTCAACATAGCTGCATTCATATGGGTGAGAGCTTCGACTTAGGTGATTTGTGGATCCCTCCCCCTGCCATCTTTCCAAACACAGCTTTCCCCTAAAACTCCAATACCGGCTCCCCCACAGAACAGTATTATATCTACCATGACAACATCTTACACAGTCTCACCTCTGCCAGCTAAGCAGGATGACCGTCCATCCTCCCTCATTTCACTTTGCATTTCTGTCCCTCTCCTCATCCACACTCTCTTCTTTCTCCCGTCTACATTTCCCTCATTCTTCCCTCAACATTCCTCCCTCTCCCTTTTATTCATTGCTTGTCTCTTTCCCAGTCATCCGAGGCCTGTTTTTCACCTCCCACACCCCTGGCACTTCTCTCTTTCTTCCCATCTGCATCTACCGCTCTCCAGTCCCATCCCATCTGCTTCCTTCCACCTTTTGCCTTCTTGCTTCAATTAAATTATCCTCAGTTGACCTGATGACAGATTTGGTGATGACCTCCTTTGTGAAACGTGATATGAAACTAACCAACTAACTAACTAATAATGGGCTCTCATTCCACTCTATCAGAAATAGCCATGTGATAAATTGGCCTGTATCGAACCTCTTAAGTCATGTTCAAACAATTTCAAACAAATTACTGAAGTTTATGAGTTTAAAAAAACAATGAACATCCACTGATTTCAAATTACTGGCCCAAAAATTCCTTCTTGGGCTTATCTCTGTCTCTTGCTGCAACTCCTCCAGGAGTCCACTGGTTACAGCAGGGAGGGTGAAAATATTCCCACCCAATGCTAAGGCCAGTAATGTAGTCTGTTAAGCTGGGCTGTGTAAGATCATCAGATTTCCCATAGGGGCGGCATGGTGGCACAGTGGTCAGCACTGCTGCCTCATAGCACCAGGGGCCCGGGTTCATTTCCAGCCTTGGCTGACTGTCTGTGCGGAATTTACACGTTCTCTCTGTGTCTAATGGTTTGATAGAGCAGACGCAGCACAGATTCGTTAAGGGGAAGTCATGTTTGACGAATTTATTGGATGTCTATGAGGATGTGACTAGTGCGGTAGACTGAGGGGAACCAGTGGATGTGGTGTTTCTTGATGTTCAAAAGGCGTTTGATGAGGTGCCACACAAAAGGTTGCTTCAGAAGGTTATGGGGCATGGAGTTGGGGGTAAGGTGTTAGCGTGGATAGAGAATTAATTGTCTAATAGGAGGCAGAGAGTTGGTATCAATGGGTGCTATTCTGATTGGCGGTTGGTGACTAGTGGAGTGCTGCAGGGGCCTCAGCTATTTACCATTTACGTAGATGATCTGGAGGAGGGGGCTGAGTGTAGGGTGATGAAATTTGCTGATAACACGAAGATGACTGGAAAAGCAAATCGTGCGGAGGGTGTGGAAAGTCTGCAGAGGGATCTGGATAGGCCGAGCGAGTGGGCGAGGACCTGGCAGATGGAGAACAATGTTAGCAAGTGTGAGGTTATCCACTTTGGCAGAAATAATAGTAGGAGGGATTACTATTTAAAGGGGGAAAAGCTGCAGCATGCTACGGTGCAGAGGGACCTGGGGGTCCTTGTGCATGAGTCACAAAAACCCAGTCTGCAGGTGCAGCAGGTGATCAAGAAGGCGAATGGTATGCTGGCCTTTATAGTGAGGGGGATTGAATATAAAAGCAGGGAGGTCTTGCTGCAACTGTACAGGGCACTGGTGAGGCCGCAGCTGGAATACTGTGTGCAGTTTTGGTGGCCGCACTTGCGCAAGGATATTTTGGTCTTGGAGGGAGTGCAGAGGAGGTTCACTAGGCTGATACTGGAGATGAGGGGGTTAGACTATGAAGAAAGACTAAACAGACTGGGTCTGTACTCGTTGGAGTTTAGAAGGATGAGGGGGGATCTTATAGAGACGTATAAGATAATGAAAGGGATGGATAGGGTAGAGGTAGAGAGATTCTTCCTGCTCAGAAAGGACAGCAGGACTAGAGGGCACAGCCTCAAGATAAGGGGGGGGGGGGGCGGTTTAGAACGGAGTTGAGGAGGAACTTCTTCACTCAAAGGGTGGTGAATCTCTGGAATTCTCTGCCCGTTGAAGTGGTGGAGGCTACCTCGCTAAGTATATTTAAGACACGGGTAGATAGGTTTTTGACAGACAAGGGAATTAAGGGTTATGGGGAAAAAGCAGGTAAGTGGAACTGATCCATTTCAGATCAGCCATGATCTTACTGAATGGCAGGGCAGGCTCGAAGGGCTAGATGGCCTACTCCTGCTCCTATTTCTTATGTTCTTATGTTCTTATGTCTGCGTGGGTTTCCTCCGGGTGCTCTGGTTTCCTCCCACACTCCAAAGATGTGCGCGTTTGGTGGAGCAGCCATGCTAAATTGCCCTTTAGTGTCAGGGGGACTAGCTAGGGTAAATATGTGGGGTTATGGGGATAGAGCCTGGTTGGGATTAAGGTCAGTGCAGACTCGATGGACCAATGGCCTCCTTTTGTACTGTAGGAATTCTATGATTATCATAGGGTCCCTACAGTTCATAAGGACGCTATTCAGCTCATTAAGCCTGCACCAATAACAATCCCACCCAGGTCTGCAACCCCATGTATTTACTCTGCTAATCCCCCTGACACTAAGCAAATTTTTTTTTAAGTGTGGCCAATCAACCTAATCTGCACATCTTTGAACTGTGGGAGGAAACCAGAGCACCCCCCAGATGAAACCCAAGCAGACAAGGGGAGAACGTGCAAACTCTGCACAGTCACCCGAGGCCAGAATCGAACCCTGGTCCCTTGCACTGTGAAGCAGCAGTGCTGACCACCCTGCCACCAAGCCGCCCTTATCTACACTTTGTGTCCTGGTAAGTCCATGAGGGTTCTCCCAGCCTGCCACTGAAACCTCAGCAATGTAGAAGATCCCACAGTATTAGCCACAAATAATACAAGGGCTTTCTCCTTGTTACGGACTTAGCTCATTCTTCAAACAACACCATCAAAACAGAGATGAACTGGTTTGTCTTCTTATTTGATCTGAGAATATTGACTGCTCGATTTACCCACATAATAAGTGACTAAAAATACCTTTCTGCAACTGCTTAGCTTACTACAAGGTTAACTGATGTTACGCAGAGCCTGGAAATGATGTGAATGATGTACTTGTCCAAATATTTATCAGTTTTATATCAAATATCACTCCGTGTTACTTGAATTGGAAGATTAATCAATTTGCAATAAAGCGGGTAATTGGTAATGGCCTCTCAGCTGACTACAGTTGAATCCATTTTCACAGAAGAAGAGGAATATGCTGCTTGTATTCTGGTTCCTACAATCAGTACCGGAAACACGAACTGGAGTAGAGGGATGAGGTTTATGGAAGATATCGCCAGGTTCAGACCTGTTACATTGAGTAGTTCATACACATAGCTCCCTAAATGTTCCATGAAATGGTGTTTTGATTACCTCTTTCACCACACTGCTGTCACCAGACTGAATACTGGTCTTCAAGCAGCTGAATAGAAATCAGCCCCTGTGCCTTTCGCATTTCCATTCTTTCACCGACACGGACTGTGCCCCGCTCTGATTATCAAAAGACGGTGCAGGTTTAAAAGATCACATGACAGTTTTGTAAAGGAAGCCATTGAGGCTCCAAAGTGATTTATGTCCACGCGCTAAATGTGTAAATTGAAAATTTGAAGCTTAAATCGCAGCTGGAATCTCCTTCATTTCGCTTCACGAAGGTTTAAATTGTAACTATTCAAACCTGACAGTTAATCCATGGAGGCACAAATCACTTTTCTGACTATGTTAGGTTTCTCAAGATGATGCTCCGTTTCTAGAAATTTCCACCGCTGTTTAATGGCATGAATTTCACTTTATCGAATTGCATTACATGTCACTTCAATGTTAAAGGGACGCGCAAAGCCATGAACTTAAAAGAATAGAGGAGAGCATCTCCATTTTGCCATCTTCATCTAAATGCCACAGGTAGGAAGCAAACTACTTCTGTTGAGAACTTCGATCATCATTCGGGGCACTGTCAAATGTGACTGGGTGGACTCTTGCAGACTATTCAAAGGCTTTAACTAAGCACTGCCAAGGCACCAGAAAAGACTTCCAATTAATCGAGGGTGCCCATTTCTTTCAATCCTAGGCCGATGTACCTGTTAATATTATGGAACGACACAGTGGTTAGCACTGCTGCCTCACAGCGCCAGGAACCTGGGTTCGATTCCCAGCTTCGCTGGCTGTGCGGAGTCTGCACGTTCTCCCCGTGTCTGTGTGGGTTTCCTCCCACAGTCCCAAAGATGTGCTGGTTAGGTGCATTGGCTGTGCTAAATACCCCATCAGTGTACACAAACTGACACCGGAGTGTGGCAACTCGGGGATTTTCACAGTAACTTCATTGCAGTGTTAATGTCAGCCGACTTGTGACACCGGTAAATAAACTTGAACTTAAAAACTTAAACATTATGTTCTTAAAAGTCAGAGAGATCTCATTCTTTGATGACATCCGTTTGCTATTTTTTAACACAACAATAGGACATTATTTCTAGCTCTGACTAAGTAGAAAATTATCATTTATTAATCTTTGCCCTAAATTTGAATTATAAAGCCCAAGAGAAAAAAAAGGATGTGTGGGAGAATTTAGCTCAAATCAAATCAATCGCTTGATTCAGAAATTGTTATGTGAAAATAAAAGTTAAAAGATAACATGGGCAAAGTAGTTTATATATTTGGATGCTTTCAGTGGCTCTCGCTATGGCTGTAACACTATATTCTGCGCTCTCTTGTTTCCTTCTCTATGAACGGTATGCTTTGTCTGTATAGCGCATAAGAAACAATACTTTTCACTGTATGTTAAATCAAATCAAATCAAATCAAAATCAAATGGCTCAGTTGATGGATTATCTGTCAAAGGTGAAGAAGGTCTCCGGTGTATTTCTAGGTCTATGCTGGATCAATTGCTCTCAGTCAAGATAGCAGGTGGGGCATTTATCATTCCCTCAGTTCCCCTGGCCGAGGGAGAAGGGGAGACAAACAGAAAGGAAACAGCCGTGGCTCACATTCCGGATTGGCATCCAGCTATACTCGCTGGAAGGTGCCACGTGTGGGTGAGATGAGGGTCGCTGTGTTGCTTGCTGCGCTCAAACAGCCTGCCAGTGCTCACCCGAGGAGAGCAGTTTGGGCAAGGATCCAGGTCTGAGCATGAGCAGGCATCTTCAGAGAAGTTGGGCAAAAAAGAACTGCGGAGAGAGAAACAGCCAGGAAGCAACCTTGTGAGACTGGCGCTGAATCTGATGGATTTGCCCAGATTAGAAAAGCAGGACTTCTTATCCCGAACAAGTTTTCCCCTCGTAATATTCAGTCCAACAAAGCACAAGTATAACATTTACAAACCTTCAAACAAGCCTCCTGAGAGAGGAAATCGCAGTGGTACCGAGACTGTGTTGTCAGCTAGTAATTTACAGAGATTGGTGAAAAGCTGCACTTCCCCTGCAGACAAGTGAGCTGAATCTCGATGTACTTTGCTCTCAAGGAATGATGAGAGGACCAGTAATAGTTTGGAGCAGATACAACAGCAATAAAATACCACTTACAGGACTAATTGTGGCATGTTCAGAAGGATTTGCATGTTAGTCCGCTCCGCAGCAGAAAGGTTTGCAAATACTGCACTGCAAGATTGTGAAATGCCCTTTTGTTTGCATGCTATTACATTTCATTCACTCCGCGCATCTTGCCATTAACACTACTTCATGCCAGTGTGAATAATGTTGCGCTCGTTATTCCAGGAGGTCAAAATATAAAGCACATGCCACAATTGTATTTGAATTCGATATATTTGAGGAATCGTTAGCGACAAAAAATCTACGGAGCGAGGTACACAGCCAATGGAATGATTCACTCCAGGGCTGCCTCGGGAGAATTTCCTTCAGCACAAACTAACACAAACATGCGCAATAATTGCTTGGCTCAGAAAATGGTCAACCTAAGCCAGTACACAAGTAATTCTCCCTCCTGGGACATTCATTCTGTTGGTATTGGCCAGGGGCCACGTCCAAGCGATTGGTACAAAGAGCAACAATTTATGATTGGAGTGCAAGGGTTTGAATGGACGAGTGCATTACTTAACGCTTTTTATCAGGATTGTTATGCTGGCGTGTAATTAACTTGAATAGGCGCTCCAGCGTAGCCCAGACGAACAATTTCATTCAAATCATTCAATGCTTTAAGAGTAATTCTGCTTTGTAACCTTTCTTGTTTAAATATGTAGACCAGTCAATAGTCAGAAGTGCGGATTATTACTGACATTTGATCATTTACAGAGTTGAAGTAGATTGTAGCTATTTCTGAAACTTTTTACAAAGACATTTTTGCAAAATCTATGCACAGGTCATCCAATTGAAGAAATGGAAACACTGGGAGAGAAACTGTGGAGAGGTTATGGAGCGTGCGGTGTCTGAACCCATTATAATGTTTGTATGTAATTAATCTTAAATATTACAGGCAACAAGTACCATTTAATTCCCACGGTTCCTCACTTCAGCAATAGCCCCAGATCATATTTTAACTGCTACAGGGATTAGTTAGCATGAATGTGTTTTGAGTTATATTTTATGGTAATTGTTTTTCTAATTACAGTACATTCTTTCAAAGGTCTGCTCTGTTTTGCTTAGCAGCCAAGGGCTTTCTTTTATTCAAAATTCCTGGAAGAATTTTCGTGCAACCTTAATCTGAGCTATCCTTGCCCTAGTTCAGCTATTCCCCCAACTCAGCTCTCACTGCGACTGATATTGTTCTGCAATATCGTAATGTAAAAATGATTAAACACAGGTTCAACTAAAATCCAGATGGTAAATACCAATATCATACACTCTTTATTCCTGGATATATACAATTTTTAAGGGTTATTTTGACTGATGCTCATGCTCCCCAGAAAGCCACAATCTTCTGTCCCCTCCCGTGGTGAGTTTGGTGGTATTTGAACAGGCAGGGGGCACAGTGGGTAAGGATCCCGCTGCATTCCTATCTCAGCCAGTGGATGGACTTCCCAGCTCTACTTGTGGAGGAAGCGGTGATATATTGTCACTGGATGAGTAATCCAGACAAGTAAGATGATGATCTGGGGACCCGTGTTCAAATCCCATCAAGGCAGATGGTGAAATTTGAATTCAAAAATAATCTGGAATTAAGAATCTACTGATGACCATGAAACCATGGTTGATTGTCAGAAAACCCATCTGACTCACTAATGATCTTTAGGGAGGGAAATCTGCCATCCTTACCTGGTCTAGCCTACATGTCACTCCAGACCCCACAGCAATGTGGCTGTCTCTTAAATGCCCTCAGGAATGGGAAACAAGTGCTGGCCCAGCCAGCGACACCCACATTCCATGAACAAATATAAAAAAAACAAGTAAGCCTTGGTAACCCTCTTGAAGTGTGTGTTAGTATTTCAAGTAAAGTATTAGAGTTCAATGCTTATAAATGCAACAAACAGTTAAAGACCAGCACTGACTGAGGAGGAAGAGCAGCACAAGTTACAAAACGGTGTATACGTATATAAATGGCATATATAGGGCGGCATGGTAGCACAATGGTCAGCACTGCTACCTCACAGCACAAGGGACCCAGCTTTGATTCCATCCTTGGGTGTCTGTCTGTCTGTGTGGCCTTTGCGTGTTCTCCCTGTGTCTACGTGGGTTTCCTCTGGGTGTTCAGGTTTCCTCCCACACTCCAAAGATAGAGTCATGGAGTCATAGAGGTTTACAGCATGGAAACAGGCCCTTCAGCCCAACTTGTCCATGCCATCCTTTTTTTAAACCCCTAAGCTGGTCCCAACTGCCCGCATTTGGCCCATATCCCTCTGTACCCATCTTACCCATATAACTGTCTAAATGCTTTTTAAAAGACTAAATTGTACCCACCTCTACCACTACCTCTGGCAGCTTGTTCCAGCCACCACCCTCTGTGTGAAATAATTGCCCCTCTGGACCCTTTTGTATCTCTCCCCTCTCACCTATGCCCTCTAGTTTTAGACTCCCATACCTTTGGGAAAAGATATTGACTATCTAGCTGATCTATGCCCCTCATTATTTTATTAACCTCTATAAGATCACCTTCTACCCTCCAGAGAAAAAAGTCCCTTTCTATCCAACCTCTTCTTATAACTCAAACCATCAAATCCGGTTAGCATTCTAGTAAATCTTTTTTGCACTCTTTCTAGTTTAATAATATCCTTTTTATAGTAGGGTGACCAGAACTGGACACAGTATTCCAAGTACGGCTTTAGCAATGTCTTGTACAATTTCAACAAGATGTCCCAACTCCTGCATTCAATGTTTTGACCAATGAAACCAAGCATGCTGAATGCTTTCTTCACCATTCTATCTGCCAGTGACTACCCTTTCAAGGAGCTATGAACATGTACCCCTCGAACTCCTTATTCTGTAACTCTCCCCAACACCCTATCAACACCCTACCAGTGCAGAGGGACCTTGGGGTCCTTATGCATGAGTCGCAAAAACCCAGCTTGAAGGTACAGCAGGTGGTCAGGAAGGCAAATGGGATGCTGGCCTTCATAGCGAGGGGGATTGAATATAAAAGTAGGGAGGTCTTGCTGCGGCTGTATAGGGCATTGGTGAGACCGCAGCTGGAGTACTGTGTGCAGTTTTGGGCACCGTACTTACGCAAGGATATTTTGGCCTCGGAGGGAGTGCAGAGGAGGTTTACTAGGCTGATGCCAGAGTTGAGGGGGTTGAGCTATGAGGAGAGGCTGAATAAACTAGGCTTGTACTCGTTAGAGTTTAGAAGAATGAGGGGAGATCTCATTGAGACATATAAGATGATGAATGGGATGGATAGGATAGAGGTGGAGAGGTCTTCCCACTCAGAAAGGACAGTAGGACTAGGGGGCACAGCCTCAAGATAAAGGGGGGGCGGTTTAGAATGGAGTTGAGGAGGAACTTCTTCACTCAAAGGATGGTGAATCTCTGGAATTCTCTGCCCGTTGAGGTGGTGGAGGCTGCCTCGCTAAATATTTTTAAGACGCGGGTTGATGGGTTTTTGATAAGAGAGGGGATTAAGGGTTATGGGGAGAGAGCGGGAATGTGGAACTGAGCCACGACAGATCAGCCATGATCTTATTGAATGGCGGGGCAGGCTCGAAGGGCCAGATGGCCTACTCCTGCTCCTATTTCTTATGTGCTTATGTTCTTATTAACTAAGTTGTTCAATCTACCAAAATGCTTCACCTCACATTTATCTAAATTAAAGTCCATCTACCATTCATCAGCCCACTGGCCCACTTGATCAAGATGCCGTTGCAATCTGAGATAACCTTCTTCACTGTCCACTATGCCACCAATCTTGGTGTCATCTGCAAACTTACTAACCATATTCTATATGGTTCCATATTCCTCCTATATTCTATACTGCCTCCCATATTCTCATCCAAATCATTAATATAAGTGACAAATAACAGTGGACCCAGCACTGATCCCTGAGGCATACTGCTAGTCACAGGCCTCCAGTTTGAAAAACAACCCTCTACAACCAGCCTCTGGCTTCTGTGCAGGTTAGGTGGATTGGCCATGCTAAATTGCCCCTTAGTGTCCCAAGATGTGGAGGTTAGGTGGGATTAGTCATGGTAAATGTGTAGGGTTACAGGGATAGGGTCTGGGGTAAGATGTTCTCTCAGACAGCTGGTGCAGGCCCAATGGGCCGAATGGCCTCTTCTGCACTGTAGGGATTCTATGAAGACTAACTACAGTTTCGCTTCAGGAAGTAGTGATATCTGAAAGCTGCAGCTCAATGATCTGCAGTCGATGTTGTTAGAAATTACAAGCATACTAACCCAGTAGCAGCAGGGGGGTGAGGGAATCTGTATGAGAGTCAGGCTTGTATATTGCGTTGACAGTCTTAACTGAGTATCCTTGAGCTGTATCCATCCAGTATCATTTCTGCCTGATCTTTATTAGCAGTGAATTACATCTGGGCACACTTCACATTCTAAAGAAAAGAGATACCTTCTTCCCCCTCCCCCCCAAACCCCCTCTCAGTACCGGGCTCTAATAAAGGTTACTATTTCTTTCTGACTGGATTGCAAAGCAGTTTTATTAAATTACAAGCAATGAGCAGATAACTACTGCTATTGCCATTATATTCTCATTTCTGTCTGGGACATTATAATTGTCTTTCATTTATGCACCGTTTTTATCTCCCAAGTGCTGAATTAGTTTGCACAGCGAATGCAAACTGAATGAAGTCAAACACTGAATCTTATCAGGGAAACACATCCATTTATCAGCATATGTACTGTACTCAATATCAACTTAAAAAGCCTCTTATAAATTTCCAAATGAAAAAGCCTGTCATTTGTAACATGATAAATTATCTAATCCCACTGTAAACGTTGCCAGAGGAAACCTTGTCATTCCCCATTTCTTCAGTTCCTGCAGATGTTTTTTATACATGCAGTAGCAGGCAGAAATCCACAATTGCAAAGTCCTGTACAGATACACCAATTTTGTTTTCAGAACGAGGAGTATTTGTGTCTGTATAAAGAACTCCATTCCACAAGCAAGATCCACTACTTCTTCAAAATGTTACTTTTCTTTTGTTTCCCCCCAATGCTGAATGAGTCCTTTTTCGCAAAATAATCTGCCCCTGTTCAGTTTTGAACACAATCTGAGTTCATCTGCCTCAGGAATTCCAAAGTCAAGCTCCTTCAATAAAAAGAGGCAGAGAGGAGGCAGTGAGTCAACCCCAGTGTGACATTAACAAAAGCGAGCCTTGAAGTTTATTTATTGGCATCACAAGTAGGCTTACATTAACATTGCAATATAGTTACTGTGAGAGTCCCCTAGCCGCCACACCCTGGCGCCTGTTTGGGTACAGAGGGACCTCGGGGTCCTTGTGCATGAGCCGCAAAAACCCAGCTTGCAGGTGCAGCAGGTGGTCAGGAAGGCGAATGGGATGCTGGCCTTCATCGCGAGGGGGATTGAATATAAAAGTAGGGAGGTCTTGCTGCGGCTGTATAGGGCATTGGTGAGGCCGCAGCTGGAGTACTGTGTGCAGTTTTGGGCGCCGTACTTACGCAAGGATATTTTGGCCTTGGAGGGAGTGCAGAGGAGGTTTACTAGGCTGATGCCGGAGCTGAGGGGGTTGAGCTATGAGGAGAGGCTGAATATATTAGGCTTGTACTCGTTAGAGTTTAGAAGAATGAGGGGAGATCTCATTGAGACGTATAAGATGATGAATGGGATGGATAGGATAGAGGTGGAGAGACTCTTCCCGCTCAGAAAGGATAGCAGGACTAGGGGGCACAGCCTCAAGATAAAGGGGGGGCGGTTTAGAACAGAGCTGAGGAGGAACTTCTTCACTCAAAGGGTGGTGAATCTCTGGAATTCTCTGCCCATTGAAGTGGTGGAGGCTACCTCGCTAAATATTTTTAAGACGCGGGTTGATGGGTTTTTGATAAGAGAGGGGATTAAGGGTTATGGGGAGAGGGCGGGAATGTGGAACTGAGCCACGACAGATCAGCCATGATCTTATTGAATGGCGGGGCAGGCTCGAAGGGCTAGTTGGCCTACTCCTGCTCCTATTTCTTATGTTCTTATGTACACTGAGGGAGAATTTAGCATGGACAATGGTCTTGACCAGCACATTTTTCAGACTGAGAGAGGAAACTGGAGCACCTGGAGGGAATCCAAGAGACACAGGGAGAACGTGCAAATGCCACACAGTGACTCAAGCCAGGAATCAAACTCAGGTCCCTGGAGCTGTGAGGCAGCAGTGCTAGCCACTGTGCCACCATGCAGAGATCCACGTGTGAGAGCTGGGATATTGACTATACACCTCAGTTTCACTGATATCGTTTAGTTTTCGATGACTGGGTTTTAACTGCAAAGCCCATCTCCTGTGCACTATATTCACACTGCTGGACTCTAACAGGCAATTGGAATCACACCCTAGTGAGGGAACAAATCAAGAGCACTTTCTAAGCCAAAACTGAAGGCTGAGTTCCAAGTAGCCATGGGTTCTTGCCAATGGTTGGAAAACTGCAGCATTCTTGTGGATACAGATATTCATTCTGGCTAAGAGCAGCACAAGTGGCACAGTGGTTAGCACTGCTGCCTCACAGTGCCAGGGTCCCGGGTTCAATTCCAGCCTTGAGTCACTGTCTGTGTGGAGTTTGCATGTTCTCCCCATATCTGCGTGGGTGGTGCTCTGATTTCCTCCCACAGTCCAAAGATGTGCATTTTAGGTTGACTGACCATGGTAAATTGTCCTTTAGTGCCAGGGATTTAGCAGGATAAATATGTGGGCTTACGGGGATAGGGCGTGGGTGGGATTGTTGTCAGTGCGGGCTAGATTGGCTGAATGGCCTCCTTCTGCACTGCATGGATTCTGTGATTTAGAAAGAGTTGATAGTTACATAGCATCTCACTATCCGGTATAGTATATAGCTATATCTATATAATTATATCAACATAATGCACGGGCCCAATTTTTTAGTTCATAAAATGAAAGCACATTGTGATGTTTTACTAAATCAAAGGTGCTATAAAAATAGAAGTTGTTACTGAAACAGTGAATGAAGTTCAAGACCAGATTACAAGCGATTCAATGCAAACCGGTTATACTGTCCTTTTATACACTAGAGAATCCAAGCCTACATTCAGCCCCATACCAGAGACACATACCGACAAGCTAATGTATTGCTGGGTCAGGTTGGGAGACGTGCACATATGCTGATTCATGGGACTCGCACATGCATTCCTGACAACTGCGCATCTTCTACCACCAGAGAACAGGCGCAATTGGGACCACACTGGAAACCAGCAGGAAGACCAGGTAAGTACTTTAAATCTATTTTTAATGTAATTTAAATGTGATTATCGGGCCCAGGACTGAATTCTCCGGGCCCGATAGCATCTCCCACCCCGCCAGGAGTATTTCACCTCCGTGGGGTTTAGAGTAGTTCCCCACTTTTGGGGAACGAATGGGAGACCCCACTGGAGTGAAGGGAGGGACAATCAGAGCCCCCCAGGGTGGCAGGGGGTGGTGTCCCCTGTGCATGGGCACCTTGACAGAGTCAGCCCTCTGGCATTGCCCAAGGGACAAAGTGGCCATGCCCAGAAGGCACCTTGGCACTGCCCACCAGGCATGGGGGCAGGGCCTATTGTGGGCAGGGCTTAGGGGCAAGTGGTGGGTGTAGGGGGTCCCGCTGCCATTCTGCATGGAGATCGGTTGGGGCAGGAGGGAGGTCAGCGATCAGAGTGGGTAGGGGAGTGTCTGCCCCCCTGGCTATAGTGTGGGGGGGGAATCTATCTCCCATGGCAGTGGGGGGGGGGGGGGGGGGAGGTGGTTCTGTCTCCCGTGGGAGATCTGCTTTCCGTGGGGGGGGGAGAGATCTGCCGGAGTTGGGGGGTGCTAGAGATCAGAGCACTCTGGGATGGGACAGAGTTCAGGGCTGGTCTGGTAATGGGATGGGGGGTTGGGTGCCATAATCGGGCCCTTGGTGGGGTTGAGGGCAGCGGTGCAAGGGTCCCAGCCTGGCCAGCAAACTGCAGGGTAACAGTGCGGGGCCACTGTGCATGCACAGAATTCTGGAACTGTCAGACTCTAGCGTGAATAGACCCCACCCTCCCCCGCCACCCCCCACACCTCCCAACTTTTAATGATATTCGCGACTGGGACCAGTGCATTGCACAGAATGTGGGAGATTTGAGTCTGACCTCCCACTGCAAAAAACAATCATGAAATACACCATTTTTCTCACCAATTCAGCACTTAAGATTTTTTTGGGAGTATCACCTCCATGTTTTCTCTTACACACTGGTATGACAAACTGACTTGAATCAATTTTGTAATGCCTAATCTCATTCAAGAATCAAGTTTCTTAGCACCTGGTACCATGAAGGAGGACATAGTGAAAGCAGGTAGAGACAGGGAATAGCTCATTTCCCAGTAGCACAATTTTGGCCGAGAGCTTGCATTTGAAAACACAGTCAGTGGTCGTAGAATCTTAGAATCCTGACAATGCGAAGGAGGCCATTCAGCCCATTAAGCCTGCATCAACAACAATCTAGCCCTAGCCATGTAACCCCACTGTGTTTACCTTTCTAATCTTCCTGATGCTCAGAGGCAATTTAGCATGGCCAATCAACCAAACACGCACTTCTTTGGATTGTGGGAGGAAACTGGAGTCACATGGTTAAAAAATTCCCATCAAAATATAAGTCTGTTTAATTTTGAAATCCTCATGAGCTGAGATTATGATTTGTAAGACAATAAATGTCCACAACAGAAAAAAGAAGCTCAGCTAAAGAAGGAGATGCATGATGATAGCAGGCTGGCAAACATATCCAGCTTGTTCACCGTCATGCCAACCATTTTGATCAGCAGTATACATTTTTCACAGACATTCAAAGAGATTGGAGTCCAAACCGTTTCCAGACAGCTTTATTTTCCATCAGAATTTACCAATATGAAAAGAAGTTAGGGAGAACTGTAGGTCAACACCAGTCCCATCTCACATCAAATTATCCAGTCCTCACAGAATTGGATGCTATTTTCTTTTCGATTGATGAAATCTCTAATTTTCTGATCGAAGCAGTAAGTTATTATTTCAAGATTGGTCTTGCCTTAGATTTCTTTTCCCGTGTGCACCAGTGCTAGTCAGCTCCATGTAGAGACCGCATGTTGAATTTAGGAATATGCCCTACACGTAAATATTAAATAGCAAAAACATGTAGTGTTACGATAGCACTCCCTCAGGATCGGAGCTGGAATTTCACATCTTTCATATATAACTTATGGTTACCTTCCAATTTTATAAAGATGGATCGTAGGAAGTTTAATGTTTATTTATCAGTGTCACGAGTAGGCTTACATTAACACTGCAATGAAGTTACTGTGAAAATCCCCTAGTTGCCGCATTCCGATGCCTATTCGGGTAACTTGAGGGAGAACTTAGCACTGCCAATGCACCTAACCAGCGCATCTTTGGGCTGTGGGAGGAAACCGGAGCACCCAGAGTAAATTCACACTGACACAGGGAGAACTTGCAGACTCCGCACAGACAATGATCCAAGCCAGGAATCGAACCTGGGTTGCTGGTGCTGTGAGGCAACAATGCTAACCACAATAAGCTGCTTTACTTGAACACAGGGAGCTGTTCAGGCTCCAATTCTTCAATCAGCACAATCCATACTCACAGAAGACAACAAAACAATATTGGCCCAGAACAGCCGGCCTCTGGGGATCCATCCTCTGGCGGTACCCCAGAAGATACGCTGGAAGATCCTATAACCAATGGCATCAGGCAAGAACTGCACGGGAGTTACCCAGGAAGTTTAAACTTCTGATGGGCAATTATTCTACACAGGGAACCATCCAAAACTCCGATTTAAATCAGACACTTGGTTTTGGCTCTCTCAGCAGAATCATTACCAGGAAAAGTTAGAACAATTAAAACCACTTTTAGTGCCTGGGCTCTTGGCTAACTATATTACTGACCCCAACAACCCTCCCACATTGATTCACCCACCCCCAGCTACAATCTTTTCCCTTCTCCTCCCTCTGACCACCTCTCTCAACTACACTCTGCCACCGTCCCCCATCTTGATTACCACCCTCTCTCTCACAACCCTACTTCCCCATTCGCTGACCATCCTCCCTACCCCCCAGACTATAGCCCACCATTCGACTGCCAGCCTCAGCTTCCCCCATCACATTGCACCTTGAATTTGGAAGGACTCAGGAACCAGGTACACTGTATATTTCTCACCAAGCCCAAGTAGGAAATCCAGGCAAGAAATGTGCAGCCCCAGACAAAGAACATAGCACATAGAACATTACAGCACAGTACAGGCCCTTCAGCTCTCAATGTTTAAAAAGGGTAAACTGGCAATCTGACTGCAACTATCACTTTATGCAAGTCCTGGTCCATACTAGTTCCCCACATCAGTATTTAAAATAATTTAACTTGGGCGGTACAGTGGCACAGTGGTTAGCACTGCTGCCTCACAGTGCCAGGAACCTGGGTTCGATTCCCCGCTTTGGTCACTGTCTGTGCAAAGTCTGCACATTCTCTCCGTGTTTGCATGGGTTTCCTCCGGGTGCTCTGGTTTCCTTCCACAATCCAAAAGACGTGTTGGTTAGGTAAATTGGCCACGCTAAATTCTCCCTCAGTCTACCCGAACAAGCGCTGCAGTGTGGAGATTAGGGGATTTTCACAATAAGTTCATTGCAGTATTGACGTAAGCCTGCTTGTGACCCTAATAAATAAACTTCAAATTGGTCTTAATCATAGAAGAATCATAGAACCCCTATAGTGCAGAAGGGAGCCATTCGGCCCATTGAGCCTGCACTGACAACAATCCCACTTAGGCTCTATCCTGCGTGACCCCACAAATTTACCCTATTAGACCCCCTGACGCTAAGGGCATGGACAATCCACCTAACCTGCACATCTTTGGACATGAACCTTCTAAATGAGGCAAAAACAAATGCCATCTTACAAAAGCTCTGATCTCATAAGAACATAAGAAATAGGAGCAGGAGTAGGCCATCCAGCCCTTCGAGCCTGCCCCACCATTCAATAAGATCATGGCTGATCTGTCGCTGCTCCGTTCCACTTTCCCGCCCTCTCCCCATAACCCTTAATCCCCTCTCCTATCAAAAACCCATCAACCCGTGTCCCGAGTGAACAGTTTGGTACATTTCCATAACCTGGGGAAGTATCAATGCAAGACTATACCTGATTACTGGCCAGGACCAGGCAGCTTCAGACACAACAGGGATGAAATGCTTAGCGATTGCAGAGACCAGTTAATGAATTGCTTTCTTGGAGGCAACAATTTCAATGTCAAAGCAATTAACATTTTCATCATCTCTCGTCTCAGTGGTTTCCTTAAAAAAATATTTTCTGAAAACAATTTACTAAAATGAAACTACCATTTAAATGCACTGACTTTCCCAATCCTTCGGTGGAAAAAATGGCTAAAAAGTTCCCCAGATGTGAAACTACATGACATAGAATGACAGAGAACCCAGCTGAGTTTCCTTCCAGTTTTCTTCAGCTAATTCTTACATCATATTCCTACCACACAAACCCTCTATTGCCCCCTCTCTCATCTGCTTATCTAGGCTCCCCTTAAATGTATCTTCACTACTAAACACAAACGCCTTACCACTTGGGTAGATATTTCTTCTGAATTCCTCACTTAATTTCTTGGTGACTATCTTATATTGGTGCCCTCTAGTTCATGTTGCCCTCCACAAGTGGAAACATTTTACCTGGGCCAATGCTATCCAAACATTTCCCAATTTTAAAGGCCTCTATTAGGTTGTATCTCAACCTTCTCTTTTTAAGAGAAAAAGTAACCCAAGCCGTGTGCTCTTTCATGATAGGTATAACCTTATATTGCTGGTATCATCCTTGTATTCCTGTGCCTCTGCATCCTTTTTATAACATGCTAACCAGAAATGAATGTGGCACCCCCAGTATTGTCTAACCAAGGTTCAATACAAGCTTAGCATAACTTCTCAACTTTAAATTTAGAAGTAGTAACGTGATATCGCCAAGAGCTCATTCGTCCACATCTTGTCTTATACTTTCCTCCTTAGTTGCGTGTCGGAATTTCCCATTTACAATTTCAATGAGCAATATTTCTCAGAAAGATATTGCAGGAAGTTGTTTCCCTTTCCTTCGTTGTGCGTTTAAAGAAAACACAAATTCTTTTCCCAATAGAATCCGCCCGCCACCTGCAAATAGCTCTCACCCCTTGAGTTCTAGCTTCTCCACCATCATCACAGCTAGAATACTGCATGCAGTTCTAGTTGCCATACAACAGGAAGGGTGTGACCGCACTGGAAAGGGTGCATAGGAGGAGACTCTATAGGATATTGCCTGGGTTGGAGCGTTTCAGCTATGAAGAGAGGGACTGGCTATGCTGGGGTTGTTCTCCTTAGAGCAGAGAAGGCTGAGGAGGGAAATGATCGAGGTGTGCAAAATGATGAGGGACATAGGAAGGGTAGGGATGCAAAAAAGAGTATGAACAAGCATCTCCTGAGGGTCCCAAGTCATTCTCCTACCCCGCATTAGAAAGTGTCTCAGAAAGAACCTCCGTGCATTGTTTGTTTTTCAAAAGAGCCTGATTAAACTGCATCCCCTTTTTCGTGATGTGTTGATCCCAGTGCTCCTCCACCTCATTACGCTTCAAACAGTGCGTGACCTCTTTATTTCTTGTACCAAATTATAACCTCATAGCTATCTATGTTGAAATTAATTCACTAATTAGATGTCCCTTCTGCAAGTGTATTAATGCCTTCTCGATAAATATGGAATTACACTGCCTCAGAATTCTGATATCACATGAGGAGGGCTGTTACAAACATCACATGGCAACAAAAAATTGAAAATTACTGGAGGCTATTAAAATGCAATTATTTTACTTTGAAATGTAAACCCCTTTCTCAAGCTAAAAAAGCTTATTTATCAGAGCTTGCTTTTTGTTGATATATCACAGTGAGCCTCAATTATAGAATCCCTGCAGTGCTGAAGGCAGCCATTCGGCCCCATTTGGTTTGCACTGACAACAGTCACATCCAGGCTCTAACCCCCTAACTCCATGTATTTACCCTGCCAATCCCCTTAACACTAAGGGGCAATTTAGCATGGCCAACAACCTAACCCGCACATCTTTGGACTGTGGGAGGAAAGCTGAGCACCCGGAGTAAACCCACCCAGACACGGGGAGAATGTACAAATTCCACACAGACAGCGACCCGAGGCTGGAAATTGAACCCGGGTCCTTGGCGTTGTGAGGCAGTAGTGCTAACCACTGTGCCACCATGCCACCTCACTTGTCAGTTGTCAAAGAGGAAAAATAGGAAATTATCATAGTGTTTACAAGTCACAATATAGAATAAATCCTCTTCATGTATCTCTGATGTTGAGTGCACACAATCAGCCAAGTCTCTGGACAACAAAGAGCTTTACCCAGGAGGGGGTTATTGCAGTGACATCTTTGCTGGAAGGAGCGAGATCCACAAAGCGTGGAGATCAATTCATGATTTCACTCGCCATCAATGTGACACTTCAGCAGCATGTATGTGGTTGCAGCCAGCTAGCAATCAATACAACTCTAAATGCTTTCACTTTGTGTTATTTTTCCAAACTGTTGCCAGTGGCTTTTCAGCCGGAATAAGTCCTAATTTTAACCTAACCTGCCCGACTTCAATGGAGTGTAAAAACAGTTTGCAAAATGGTCATCTGGTCAGGAATATAATTCTGTCTGGAGCTTCTATTTCTTTCCAATATAAATAGTTTATACAATAACCAGGTGCCAGAATTTTCGAAAAGAAAGAAACAGAAAATGCTGGATAAACTCAGCAGGTTTGGAGATTCCGACCTTTCTGTTTTTATTTCAGATTTCCAGCATCTGCGGTATTTTGCTATTATCTCAGTTTTTTTTAATGTTCACTAACTGTGTGCACAAGGGACATAATGTTCTTTACATTTTACATCATTTGCACTCAAAAGCGCTCATTCAGCCATCATTTGACATCCCAAGTCCTGATCAACTGACATCATTAGTTCTTAACTGCTATCAAAAACACTCAAGCAACATCATCATTTAACTGCCTTCAAAATGCTCTGAAGCATTTAACTGACATCAAAGTCAATCAGAATTTGTTGGGGAAGAAATATTTGGAGTTCTAGCAATCCTATTGGTTCTATTCAGACTAACATACATGTCTAACATATACGTAAGCTTTATAGGCAGAATGTGGTGTTGAGCAAAAAAATCCCCATTCACTTCAGAGAGGTGGGCAAATCCTGCTGGTAACATTTTGGCCCCCACGTTTTTACACGGTGATTCCAAGTTAACACCATCTTCAGGTTCTGCTCACTGCATTTAAAAACTAATAACTTCCCAGTCACATTCCTTAAGCACAAGCCCAAGCATTTATAGCGAGAACCATGTAAAATTACTGATAATACCACAAGATAGAATTGAAATATATTCCCTATGCAGTGCATCAACAGAATCTCTGTCACTAAAAGCTTCCCACAGCTGCAGCGTGTTCTATTCACAATACAGAAATTTTGCAATTTTCATGATTTAACATAATGCGATGAGATATAAAGACAGTGCGCAAAGTGGTGAAAGTCAGGGAAATGTGGCACTGGATTACATATAAGCTACCCAGAAATTTTGAAAAAAAATAATTAAAAACGTTCCCTGCTGGCTTGACATAATACTCAGAAGGAAATCTTGTTTGCTACTTAAAACTACCACACAAATCTCCTTTGATAACAGGACTGGCATTTTTAAAAGCTGCCTGCAAAATGCTTTGGGTAATATGATTAAAGCCTTCACTTCTGCACATGTCTTGCAAATCAAGGAAATTACACCTGTCACAGTAGCTTAGCGTTATTAACACTATTTTTTTTTGATCTAGGTGGGTTATTAAGACACACAAAGACACTACAAATGAAGCTAATTAACACTGTGGCCTGGAACTCGAGTGACAACAATTTTAAGTTAAAATTTAAGACGGCAAAATTAAAGAGGGAAGGATTTAAATACAAATTATGGGCAGATTTGCACTAGACTGGAAGCACATACCGACACATCAATAAATTACGCTAGACTTCAAAAGAATTTGGTGTAAGTCTGTTAACCAGGTCTAATATCTGAAGTACTTCAGCTGCAGACCATGCATTACCGAGGTGCCACGTCACACAGTCCAGTCACCGAGCCAATACCACTGCAAACTCACAGAAAGTAGGAAATAAAGTCTGTGTCTATTGACGTATGGGCTGTGGAACAGAACTCTGCTTTTGCACTATGCTATAATATCAAGCACTACCTAGTCAGATACATCATAGGTTGGAAACACTGCAACTCTTCATACTCAAACCCTACCACATCCCCCAAACAATACCTTAAAGGGACAACCATTTCTGTTTCAGTCTCCTGCCAAGGAAATTCAGTTATTATCACCAATATCCGTCCTGATTTCTTTCCTGAGTGAGGTCTGACGGGTTGCGTTGTATTTTAGGCAGCTTTGTGCTCTGGATTTATTGCTATTAAGTTCACCCCATTAAGAACGCTGGTTCTGTTTAGAATTATTACAGCAGAGACTGCCAATTGGTCTGTGGTGGACTTAAAGCCCACTGAATGAACAGTGCTCAGACTCATTGGGTCAACCAACTCCTTTAACTCAGGGCACTGAATGAATTGTCAAAACAGAAGTAGAATTATTTAGAAAATGTTAAAGGGCATCAGCCAACAAGATTACCTCCTTTATTTCAGATTTTGAGCTGTCATTTTAATTCTTCACTCCACCACCACTTTGCCGACCTCTCGATCCTTGGTCTGCTATTATTCCAGTGAAGCTCAGCTCAGCGAACAGCACCTCATCTTCCAATTACCAGGAGGTACTTTACAGTTCAACAATTTCAGATCCTAACCTCTGCTTCCATTTGTTTTGTTTCTGCGTAGCAACTATTGGCGATAATTCTGTACTATCCGTTTACACCTCTAGACACAAAGAGTCATAGAACAATACAACACAGAAACAGACCTTTAACCCAACAGGTCCATGTCGACCATGGAGCCCTCCCAGCTAGTCCCAATTGTCTGCATTTGGCTGATATCCCTCTCATCCTTTCTCATCCATGTACTTATCCAAATGCTTTTTAAATGTTGCTATTGAACCTGCCACAACTTGCCTCTGGCAGCTCATTCCATATACACACCACCCTCTGCGTAAAATAGTTCCCTTTTGAATCTTTCCCCTCTCACCTTAAACCTATGCCCTCCAGTTTTCAATTCCCCTTTCCTGGGAAAAAGACTATATCTGTTCGTCCTTATCTATGCGTCCATGATTTTATAGACCTCAGTAAGGTCACTCCTCATTCTCCTATGTCTAAGGAATAAAGTCCTAGCCTGGTCAACCTCTGCCTTTAACTCAGGCCCATTAGTCCTGGCAGCATCCTTGGAAATCTTCTTTGCACCCTTTCCAGTTTATCAATGTCTTTCCTATAACAGGCTAACCAAAACTGTCCACAATACTCCAAATGCGGCCTCACCAACGACTTATACAACTGCAACACATTGTCCCGAATCCTGTACTCAATGCCCTGACGGATGAAGGCCAGTGTGCTAAACACCTTCTTCACCATTCTGTCAAACTGTGATACCACTTTCAGCAAATCATGTACTTATACTCCTCAGTCCCTCTGATCCTCAACACTCCCCAGGGTCCTACCATTCACTCTATAAGTCCTACCCGACATCTTCGTCTCAGTATCTCTGCATTTTTGCCTTGCATTATCGTCCCTCGTCATTCAGTCACTGCCTTCACCTTCTGCCCTTCTCTCCTTCCCCTCCCCATTTTCTTTGCCTCTGTAAATCCATCACATCTCCAACTTTTCCTTGATCAAATAAAAGACCTAAAATCTCTCTCCACACAAAGACCGGCTGCTTTTTCCCAGCATTTTCTGTTCCTATCACTTAAAAATGCAGGCTTATGTCAAAATATTAAGTAATCTATTGAGAATATCCCAAATAAAGTTCTGGTACATAACATTCAGTAGAATAGAATGACCCTGATTCACACAACCGTCACTTGATGCCATGCAGTTATGTGATACGATTCAAGTTACTCGTGGTCTCCTACCTGCCAGTTGAAGCACCAGGTCTTTTCCGACAAACAACCGTAGCGATGGAATGTTTCCCACCATTTCCCATCTCCTGTTTAACTTCCCACAAGCTTGGAATGCTGGGTTTTACAGTGACAATATTCACACCTTTTTTTGCTTTCGCCCTGTTGGTGAAAAACACAAACAAAACCAAGAATTAATAAGCTGGATCCATTATGTAACGAGAATCTGAAACTCTAAAACAGTACATTGGGATGAAATGTTACATATTTCAATATTTTCCCAGTATCACTGTAGTGTACTGTGAAACAGGCTTGTGTGTCACGGAATCACAGAATTGCAATGGCGTAGAAGGTGGTAATTTGGCTCGCTGCATCTGCACCCGGTCTTCGAATGAGCATCATGTAATTCTAGAATCCCTACAGAGTGGAATGAGGCCATTCAGCCCATCGAGTCTGCATCAACCCCAATCCCACCCAGGCCCTATCTCCATAACCCCATGCATGTACCCTAGCTAGTCCCCCTGACTAAGAATCAAATTGCCAATGGCCAATCCACCTAATCCGCACATCCTTGGACAGTGAGAGGAAACCAGAGCACCTGGAGGAAACCCAAGCAGACACAGGGAGAATGTGCAAACTCCACACAGAAAGTGACCCGAGGCTGGAATTGAACCCGAGTCCCTGGCGCTGTGAGGCAGCAGTGCTAACCACTGTGCCACCGTACTGCCCCATGTGTCATGAGTTAGTGCCTTTTCCTTGCCTTTTCCCTTACCTCTGTGTGATTAGAACCATAGAAAATTACAGCTCAGAAACAGGCCTTTTGGCCCTTCTTGTCTGTGCCGAACCATTTTTTGCCTAAACCCACTGACCTGCACTTGGACCATATCCCTCCACACCCCTCTCATCCATGAACCTGTCCAAGTTTTTCCTAAATGTTAAAAGTGATCCCGCATTTATCACTTTATCCGGCAGCTCATTCCACACTCCCTAATATTCCCTTTAAACTTTTCTCCTTTCACCCTTAACCCACGCCCTCTGTTTCTTTTCTCCTCTAGCCTCAGTGGAAAAAACCGGCTTGCATTCACTCTATCTATACCCATCAAAATCTTGTATACCTCTATCAAGTCTCCCCTCATTCTTCTGCGCTCCAATTACTGTGAATAATATTAATAAATTGAAGACACTCGATTGCGGAGTTCAGAACATCAAGGGGAGGGTTAGCCATGAAGGCAAGTTGTTTAAAATGGAAATGAGCAAAGACAAGATGTAGTACGAGTGGACAGCACGAATGGAAATTTACATTAGGAAGGTAAGGGAAGTGACTTGAAGCTTACAATTGTATTTTAAGAGGAGCATAAGCCATTGACGTTGACCGTAAATGGACAGAGCAAAGTGGTAAGTTTACTCTTACAGAAAAAGTATTGGCCATATATAACATGAAAGATCTGTAAATTCTGAGAAAGGTAATGTCTAAGAAAACACAGAACAATTGAGTAAAAGATGAAAGAGAGAAAAAAAATCGTTAAAGAGAGGTTGGTAAACTGTATCAGTAAATGTAGTTATCAGATCCAAAAACAGTGTGTGTTGGAAGCGGACCAGTGAGAAACCAGCTGCTACCACTCTCCAAGAAATATGCTTTTGTCTGCAAAGTTTTTGAGACAAGCTATGGCTTCTTGGTATTGGATAAGAGAAGAAGGAAAGTCTGCGTAAGATTTTCCTTATAGCAATAATGGATTTGTGGGTAACATTACTGGAATTGTTTACATTAAAATCTATGTCGACTGCTGCCTGAAATGGATGGGCAGCTTTATTTAAATTAATTTAGGGTGGCACGGTGGCAGAGTGGTTAGCACAGCTGCCTCACAGTGTTAGGGACCTAGGTTCAATTCTGGCCTTGGGTGACCGTTTGTGCACATTCTCTCCATGTCTGCGTGGGTTTCTTCCGGTGCTCCGATTTCCTGCCACACTCCAAAGATGTGCAGGTTAGGTTTATTAATCATGCTAAATTGACCCTTAGTGTTATGGGAAATTAGCAGGGTAAATACGTGGGGTTACAGGGATAGGGCCTGGGTGGGATTGTTGTTGGTGCAGGCTTGATGGGCTGAATAGCCTCCTTCTGCACTGTAGAGATTCGAAATAGAAATCGTTTTGGGAAATGTTTGTAAAAATAAGCCTAAATGGCTCAGTTAGGAGAGCGTTAGATTAAAGATCGAAAGACCCTGGGTTTCAGCATGAGGCTACATGCTGGATTTCTTCACTATCTGCTAATTTGCACTGCATTTCTAGTCTTGTGTCTGTGTGGAGTTTGAACATTTTCCCCAATGTTTGCCTGCATTTCTTTTGGGTTCACTGGTTTCCTCCCACAGTCCAAACTTGTGCAGGCTAGCTGGATTGGCCATGCTAAATTGTCCCTTAGAGTGCAAAAGTGTGTAAGTTAGGGGGATTAGTGGGATAAATGTATGGGATTGCAGAGAGATAGGGCAGGGAGTGGGCCTGGGTAAGATACTCTGTCGGAGAGTCAGTGCAAACTCAAAAGGCCAAATGGCCTCCCTCTGCATGGTAGAGATTTTCTGTGAACTCTGTAAATGTAATTGTGTGAATTTATTTTCTTTTAATAAAAGTTTAAATGTAGTTTTTAAAATCTTCACAAGTGGTTTGAACTTCTTTCTCCTGACTTCACATACCTTCTCATAAAGTGCAAATCACAAAATGGTTGTGACAGCTTGTTCAAGTTTCCCTTTGGGATTTGGGTAGCCTGGCACTTACCATTCGGGTTTATCATAACAACAAGCAGCATCTCTCCATACATTCTCTGGAGGCTCTTTCCCAAGTGTGGAACAGGGCAAATGATGAAATGGGTAACGCACTATATCAATGAGTGACGAATGTGAGGCAGGGTACCGGTAGGTCTAAACAGATCAGCAAACTGTAGGTGAAATCTGCCAAACTAGCACTGGAGATTGGGAAATTTTCAATGCATGTTATGCCAAATGTAAATCATATTTCTGTGATATTTGATGCTTAAAAAATAGTTTTGCCAGAAGCTGGCCATCCACCCCTGAGGGATCCAACTATGGTTTGCTTCAGTTAAAAGGCGTTGTTTTGAGGTATTTCTGCCTAATGTAAGTAATCGTGCTATGCTTTAAAGCTAACTTAAGCTAACCTGGCCACATTTTAAAATTTAGCTTGGAATTCTGGATTTTTATCTTAGAAATTGGCAACGTTCTTCGCAAGTACAAGGCAAGCAAAGTTTTGCCTAAACAAGCTGTCTCATAAGGTAAACAAGCTTTCATGGTCATGCAGCTGCCAATTGTTAATGCCACTAAGATACCATCTGTACCAGTAATTTCATAACACAAGGTGAGTATTTAGTCATATTGTGGTAACATTTATATGTTTTCAGTTCAGTTGTGTTTGAATCAAGTCCATATTCTCTCTCTCTCTTACCAGTAAATTAATCTCTTTCACTTTCTGTAAATGCTAAATTCGAACGGATGCTTAATAAGGAAGTTCCTGCTTCGAACCAGTTGTGTCTAAGTCTATTCTGAAGCAATGAATAGATCCTACACCCACCGTCCGCCCACTAGCCCCCCCCGCCACCCCCAATGAACATGATGAGTTTCTATCAATTGTACCCATTCATGGACAGCCTTCAAATTAAGCAAGGTTTTGCTTTTAAGAGAGGCGTGCAAAACTTTTTATGAAATAAAAGTAATTGAGAAACTGACACATGCATGCCAATGAAACTTGTAAATAGCTCAGTATAATTTTGTTTTCAAGTTAAGCTCAGTGATCTAAAATTGGGTTGATCACGAGTGCAGTATTGGATATCCTTATTCAAAATGCTTATTTATTGTGATAAACCCATTTTCACTGCACCAGGTTACCTTTTGTAAACACAAGGAGGAATGCAAAGAAAAAATACAGCTACAATCTACTATGTTGCACAATTACACTGGTTTTGCATTTGTTATTAGGTTAATGAATTTGGAAACTGAGCAATAACTTCTCTTTGCAAGAACAATCTAATTTTGAGTGTTTTTTTAAATCATTTATAGGATTTATTGCCCATCCCTAGTGGCCCAAGGGCAGTTGAGAATGAACCACATTGTTGTGGCTCTGGAGACACATGTAGCCAGGCAGATTTCCTTCCCTAAAGGACACTTGACAACCAGGTGGGTTTTCCTGACAATTGACAATGGTTTCATGGTCATCGGTAGATTCTTAATTCCAGATTTTTTAAAATCAAATTCAAATTCGAGCGTCTGCCATGGCGGGATTCGAATCCGGATCCTCAGAACATTAGCTGAGTTTCTGGATTAATAGTCCAGTGATAATACCATTAGGCCACTGCCTCTCCCCCCATAGGTGGAAGATAACGGGAAATCCTAACATCAGCAGTTGGTAAAAGCTGCTCGTACTAATGAACATAGCGGACTTCTTTTACAGCTCAGCTATGGAAAGCTGGCAAGTGAACATATGGGACAGAATGAGCCCTTTTGCTCTTGCTGGGTTGGGAATTCAGCTGAAAGATGAGACATGCAGTAGAAGATGATAACTGTAGGTGGGGCTGTGCAATGGTTCTTCTTGTCACAATAGGCGGTAAAGCTGGCTGGAGATCGATAACAAGACTGGATGTAGCTCTCACACCCATAAATCAGGGCAGATGTGGAAATTTTTCTGGCACAAAGCCATGAAATGACTTCCCAGTGTTTAACACTTGAGATTAATTCAATGCCCATAGTGTCAAAAGCACCATAGAACATAGAACACTACCGCGCAAACAGGCCGTTCAGCCCACAAGTTGCGCCGATCATATCCCTACCCACCAGGCCTATCTATAACCCTCAATCCCAATAAATCCCATGTACTCATCCAGAAGTATAGAAAATTGGAATTTTCCAATGTACTGAACAAGGTGGAATATAAGTCAAGCTTGAAAACACATACCAACAGGTTCAAGACCTGCTTCTTTCCCGCTTTTGCCAGACTTTTGAACAGAAGAGTCTTATACTGAGCTGATCCTCTCTGCACCTTCTCTGTAGCTGCGACACTACATTCTGCACTCTATTCCGCTACCCTGATGAACGTATGTATAGTATGATTACTGCACTCAAAACAATACCTTTCACTGCATTTTGGTACATGTAACAATAATAAATCAAATCAAATCAATAAAGGAAAACTGGCATAAACCTTTTGCAGTCTTAAGCCACCCTAATGTTGAACCTGAGCTCTCACAGATCTATGGGCAGCAGGTTTGACTTTTGGGCAATGGTTTAACACTGATGATATTGAATCCATTGTCTGTAATAAATCTCTCCAGATTTTTGCATTGAGGACAATGCAATTCAGATCAAGAGGGATGGATAATGGCTGATTAATTCCAAATGCTTGCTTCCTATTATTGCCCAAAACAGACCAGTCTTGTCCATCATGCCTCCGACCAAATTTTACAGTTGGCGCTTAAAAATGCTTCTGATGTGATGGATACCTGTTGTATCACTATCAAGACACCAACTACCACACAGCAGACGTAGGTCATTACTGACAACCTGAGAAGATGCCTCAGTGGTTCGATTACATGTCCTGTTCTGTCCCAGCATGCTCCCCTTTTTGTTGTTTCAAAATGGTGTTATGTGGGGCGGACATCTTGTTTTCTTAGCAACCAGTCTTTAAATAATAGCAGTCTGAAACAAACTCTGTGGCTGCTGCCAGTGTGTCATGTGGCTCTTTGGGTGCTTTTCCTCGGCAGAACACGGACAATCTGCTCTGAATCATGCTCATTACAGCGCCAGTGTGATACTTCCACTTCCTGCGTGAGCCACACGGGTGACGGTGTCAAATTGGAGGTAGTTTGATGCTCAGCATGGAACTGGCTTCTAATTTTTTCAAGTTGTTCGTTTTGGCTTCCGTCCAACAATAAACATTGTCAGCCGAGATTTCTGCAGGGATCCTACTAATCTTCCACCATAACTTTGGCAGAAACCCAGAGAAATAGCATCGGCAGACTTCAATGTCATCTCATCAAGCCTTCCGTTAATATAACGGAAATACTAACTGCACTGCACCCCCCCCACCACCCCACTCTCATCCTATAAATTTAGTTGAATCAGAACAAACAAAATGTAGCATTTCAATGTGATTCATTGCACCAAATGAATATAATGTGATGGCCCAGTGGTGTTATCGCTAGATTATTAATCTGGAAACTCAGCTAATGTTCTGGGGACCCATGTTCGAATCCCACCATGGTAGATGGTGGAATTTGGATTCAATAAAACATAGCTAGAATCAAGAATCTATTGAAGACCATAAAACTATTGCTGATTGTCGGAAAAACCCATCTGGTTCACTAATGTCCTTTAGGGAAGGAAATCTGCCGTCCTTACCTCATCTGGCTACATATAATGCTGGCCAGCCAGGGGTGTCCATGCCCCACGAATGGATGAAAGAAAAATTTGGATTCTGGAGAGTGTAACTAATGAGTACTTTCACTGGCCTTGGCTCTCGAGGAAGGTAGGTCCTGACTGGTATACACAAGTTCTTATGGGGGTGATTTTGAGCTCACACTGTCCGTCTGCGGGAAGGATGGCACGTGCTCCAAATCCAGAGAGCGTGATTTGTGCCAGTGGGTTTCTGCGTTCCGATTTTACCAGCCCTTGCCGGGGGAGTGGTTCAAAACATGCCATGGGAGTGCAGAAAGCTCAGTTTTATATCAGCCTATCATTGGCGAACACTTTCCCCAGGACTTTCCCCCTCATCAGATTTTCTGAGGAAACTTTGTTCTAGTTTGGGGGTGGAGCAAGGAGCAGGAGGTTCTGGCGATGGCCATTGGGCCGTGGTGCTGGCTGCAACTCGGGGGGATGGTAGGAAGAGGCCGATGACTGAGAAACATTGGGGGGAGAAGATGTTGATGATTGTGGGGGTGGGGGAAGAGGTAAAGAAATGCCCACTCCTATCAGGGGATGGGGAGGGGCGCCCCGAGACTTCTGTGGTGGGATGGGCAGGAGGGAGGGTTATTCAGGTTCAGATCGGGTACAGCTGGGTTTTGCCAATGTGTTTCAGGCACCACCACCATCACCGTCCCCCCTACCCCTCCCCACCCCCCTACCGTATGCCCACGTGAAATACATCCCTTGATTTTTTGGGGGCAGTATGTCCTAATATCTGGAAAGTAAACTAGCTGATTGGAGAGAAAGACACAGATTTCCTCACTGGAAACAACGCACAACCATTTTTTGATTTGATTCCTCCCCCCACAATTTTAATAGAGGACATTCACTTTTACTCTGCTCACTGGAATAGCCTGCATCCATTACATGTTCTTGCTTTCTCTCAGAGGAAGTATCCTTATCCCTATTTCACTTCAATGGCCAGAGCTCATCCAATTTTACTGCTCTGTGAGGGCTTCTGCCCTTGTGCCAAGATACCACTACTTAAAATTAAGCATTTCAAAACATTTGATAATGAAATGAATGATGAATGGCTGGCACAGTGGTTAGCACTGCTGCCTCACAGTGCCAGGGACCTGGGTTCGATTCCTGGCTTGGGTCATTGTCTGTGTGGAGTTTGCACATTCTCACCATGTCTGCGTGGGCTTCCTCTGGGTGCTCCAGTTTCCTCTCACAGTCCAAAGATGCGTGGGTTGGGTTGACTGGCCATGCTATATTGACCTTTGTGTCAGAAGAATTAACAGGATAAATGCTTGGGGTTGTGGGAATATGGGTGGGTTTATGGTTGGTACAGACTCGATTGAGGTTCCACTCATGGGAACTGTCGCTCCATCAGTCCCAGTAGCTCCAACAGCATATTCGAGGACACTGTCATGATCGCAACCAGGGACAAGTCAAAGGCCCATGGCTTCTAGAGCTGGGTAAGGCCAGGGTATAGGGTGGGCAATTTGTGGGCAGATTAGGGAGGGGGGGGGGCAGGTGAATGGGGCTAGTTTGTTTTCAGAAGCCAGCGCTTGGGAAAAAAGGGAGTGCTCTATCTTGGTGGGGGTTGGGGTGGGTGGGTGCTGCCTCCCGATCCACAAAGTGCAACCCACCCCGAAGATGGTAGCTCTTTCTTTCCCAACTTCTGAGAAAGTTTTTGAAGCAGACAGGCCTACTACCACCTGGTTACCCATGCCAACCATGTTGATGTGTGGGCAGCATGTTATTGGGGTCAGTTAGCTTGTTAACAAGCCCTGTTGACCCTTGATTATTCACTTAAGTACGGTGAGCAGACATTTTTGCACCCACCCGTCCCTTTATGCTATGGGGATAAGTTCAGTGGTGCGAGAAGGTGGTGGGGTGGGCATTCACCTTATTTTATGTGCTCCTCTTAAAAAAAAAACACAGCCAGCGTGGGACACATTCACCAACAACCTGCCCTGGTTCCTCCATGCCGACGCTACAGTCAGGAAAGCCCACCGATCCTCTACTTTCTCAGAAGGTTAAGAAGATTTGGCATGTCCACTAAAACTCTCATCAATTTTTACAGATGCAACGTAGAAAGCCTCCTTTCTGGTTGTATCACAGCTTGGCAAGGCTCCTACTCTGCCCAAGACCGCAAGGAACTACAAAGGGTTGCGAACGTAGTCCAATCCATCACACAAACCAGCCTCCCATCCATTGACTCTGTCTACACTTCCTGCTGGCTCAGAAAAGCAGCCAGCATAGTCAAGGACCCCACGCACTCCGGACATTCTCTCTTGCAGCTTCTTTCATCCGGAAAAAGATACAAAAGTCTGAGGTCACGTACCTATCGACTCAAGAACACCTTCTTCGCTGTTGCCATCAGATTTTTGAATGGACCTATCTTATATGAAGTTGATCTTTCTCTACACCCTAGTTATGACCGTAACATTACATTCTGCACCCTCCTTTATTTCTTCCCTAGGTACCCGATGAACGTTATGCTTTGAATAGCGCACAAGAGACAATACTTTTCACTAACTCAATACATATGACAATAGTAAATCAAATCAAAGTCAAATCAAATCAAACACATAAAATGAAGACCATCCATTTAGTAAATCACGGTGGAAGGCTGTTTTACGAAGTGGAATAGCTATCTGACCGTACAGGGTGGAGCAAGAGCTATTACAGAGCCACTCTTCACAAGCATCCCACATTCACAAACCACGTTCACATACACCATTCGTTTTTTTTAATGGGATTATAATAATACTGAGTCTCTATATTTCAGTATGTGCCCTTATTTTACAGAATGTCAATGTCATCAACACAAGCTCAGGCAGTCCCCTGGAAGGAAGACACGAGTAATAATTAACAGATGGCTAGCTGATTGTGCGTGTCAGTAAATTGAAATAATAATTTGTAAACTCTAGTCTATAAACTGTTCGGCAGTTCCCAATGGTCATATCAACTTGCTAGCACACTGAAGGGTCACTGTGTGATCGGTTTCTAGGTTAGTTGGGCGTGTGTACCTCTGGTCTCCTCACCGGGTGGCCAATGGTAAACATTGTTGTTGGAAAACGTAACCAGATACAAAGGAGCAGCCGCCTCAGACAGTTGAACGTGGGGTGCAACTTCTGTCATTGCACATCCAGTGTGAATTATAGTTTCAGCATGTTGCAGAATGGACACTTGGCCAGGACATTTATCAAGTCACTGAAATACACGTGACATTCTGCAAATCCATTCCGGGGGCCCCATCGGTGGCGGAATGAATCCTGGAAATTGGGTAAACTTCTCCTCATTTTCAGAGTACAATTTACAGGCAACCCGTCAACAATATGTATCTGACAGCAAGTCTGAGGCAGGCTGCTGCAGGTATTGCAAAGGTTTTAAACACCAAAGTAAACTTATTCCTTTCCTACATTCCAATTCTGACTAGACACCCAAAGTACTTAATTGGTTGTAAGCACTTTGGGATGTCCCGAGATCATGAAAAGCACTATACAAATGCAGGCCAGTCATTCAACTTTGGATGATGAAGTACCCTGCAAAACTCAAAGTGGAATTTATTTTTCCAAACTGTGCCTTGTACCCAATAACTGATCTAATAAATGTCACCATGTTTTGACGAAGTTCCCAAAAGTCACAGAATCATAGCATCCATACAGTGCAGAAGGAGGCCATTCGGCCCACCGAGCCTGCACTGACAGCAATCCCACCCTGGCCCTATCCCCATATAGCCCCTCATGCTTATCCTTCTTGCCACGACATTAAGGGAAAATTTAGCATGACTAATCAACCTAACCTGCACATCCTTGGAGTGTGGGAAGAAACCATAACACCTGGAGAAACCCACAAGGAGAATATACAAACTCCACATAGGGACCCAAGGCCGGAATTGAACCCAGGTCTCTGGCATTGTGAATCAGCAGTGCTAACCACTGTGCCACTGTGTTGGCACGATGACACTCTATCCAATACAAATCTCTCTTCCACCTTCTTCCGTCAGGAAGAAGACACCAAAGTCTGAGGTCACACACTAACCGACTCAAGAACAGCTTCTTCCCTGCTGCCATCAGACTTTTGAATGGACCTACCTTGCATTAAGCTGATCTTTCTCCACAGTCTAGCTGTGACTGTAACACTACATTCTGTACTCCCTCATTTCCTTCCCTATGAATGGTATGCTTTGTCTGTATAACGTGCAAGAAACAATACCTTTCACTGTATACTAATACATGTGACATAAATAAATCAAACCAAATTTTAAAAAATCATGTTCAACACTCCCTACTTCCAGTGCTCAGCGAATTGTGCTGAATAAATTGACAAACAGGAACCAAACTGGAGAGTAAATTGTTCTCATTTCAAGCTAACTCGTTGTGGGTGACAAGTCAATGCTCCATTTCTTACTCCATCTTCTTTGCTCCAAAACAAGCCCACTTGTATAATAAGATCACAGTTTGAGGTGAACTGCTATCTGAGCAACCTGGACCTGTACTGCTTAAACTTTCACCACTAAATATTAAGCAACCATTGTCTTTCGAACTTGTAAAATGCCATACACAAAGGATCCAATACATTACTGCAGGAATTTCAGGACCCTCAACTTGTGATAGCCAGGAAGCCCTGAATGACAAACATTTAATAAATATTATGTTATTTATCACATTAACTCCAGGAAATGGTAAATCATTGGAAGTAGCAACATACAGATTTCTCTTGGAATTTTGCCCATTTGTTTCAACTGAAGGATAAGGTTACCTTTATGCTTGTAAGTCAACATGCTTGGCCTTCGGATACTGTGGAGTTCGTGGTGAAAATGAACAATAGATTGATACACTTGATTTAGTTTAGGAGGGACAAATAATCATGTTCATATTTCTACCCTTAATCATTATCATCAGGGCAACTGCTAACTAATAAAAGCATTATTGCTTGTGACTTCTAAGGAAAAATTGAGGAAATGTGGATTGAGGAACACATACATTTTAAAGAAACTTTTTTGGTGAATATTTGCCATATTACCTACAATTCTGTGACTTTTTCCCTTTCTTGTGTGAGTGCCTTATTCATTCTATGGGAAGACTGTAAACCTGCTGGTCCAATCACCCTCTAGATTAGCTGTAATTACATTCATGGCAAAGAACCCATTTGCTCGCAGTTTGCTGTAACCAGCCGATGCACTGCATCCAAGATTTATTAGACTTGCCTTTGCTGTTTAATTTCTGAGCTTTTGTGTGGCATGTTGCAATGAGTGGGAAATTGAAACAACATTGCACCCTCTACAAGACATCTGGGGTCTGCGTGAACTGGGCTAACAACTATGGACCTCCTTAAATAGTCAGATTAAAAAATTGTTATTGAGCCACATGGAGTCTGAACTAATGACAGCAGTGATACAATGTCAATTAAAGTACAGAAAACAAAATAAAAGGCATGATTCTTTGGCTCCACCACACTGTGTTTTGCAACAGCCGGAGGCAGCCCACTGTTAGTCGGCAGTGGGATTTTCCAGTCCCGCTGCTGTCAATGGGATTTCTCACTGAATTCACCACACGCCATTGGGAAACCCGTAACAGAGATGGACCCCCACTGTCAGGAAACCCATGGCAGGGGTGCGCTGCCAGCAGGACTGAAAGATCCTGCCGGTGTGAACAGCTTGAAGGTCTCGCTCAAAGTAAAGATGAAAGAAGTTGAATGAAGAGGGGGAGGAGATAAAGGATCAGAGAGAAAAAGTTAAAATGAATGTAATTGAAAAACATTTTTTAAAAATCTCCAACAACAATTAGCAAGCAAAGAAATGAGATTTGACACTTGTATCAGTTAATTTTTCAGTGCCGGAGAGGTTGTTTGCAAGTAATTACAACTGATCGCACCGTTCAGATGAACACTGGGACTAAAATGGAAAAAGCTAACTTTTAGTGGTGAGTTTAGTCTTTCACTACAGTGTCAGTACAGGATGCTCACATTGTTCAATACACTTAAATGGGGAGCCAGATAGTGAGATGCAGTTTGCGGAGGACAATGACGTGCAGATTTAATTGTGCATCTGTGTTTGGCTGTAGTTGCTGACTGATTTGCTCATAAATAACACCTCACCATTATTTTTACAGTAAATTCTGTCCAAAGCGTTCTGAGACATCAAGAAACAAGGGTCAGACTGTACACAGAAAATCATAACAATTGCCAATCTCCAGAAGAACTGTATGATCCCAGTGATCTCCTTCCAATACTTGGGTTTTGGACTCCTCTAAAGCACTCGCTTCGTCCTCCTCTTCCTCCTCTCAGTCCTCCTCAGAGGAAGAATTCCAAGTCCTCCTCTTCATCCAGCTCCAGTCCTCTTTGTAACACCATGTTTTTTTTTCATTTATGGGATGTGGGTATCACTGGCTGTCACTTGCCACTTGCCAGTCTAAGCCTGGATATTGTCCATGTCTCACTACATATGGACTGCTTCAGTATCTGAGGGGTCATAAATGATACTGAACATCATCCCCCCCTCCAGTGAATTGTTTAATTGTTAACCAAAATTCACAGCAGGATGTGGCAGGACTGTGGAACTTAGATCTGATCCACTGATTGTGAAATGCTTAGCACTTCATATCATTTGCTGCTTATGCCATTTGCTATGCAAATAGTCCTGTTTTGTAGCTTCACCAGGTTGTCATCTCATTTTTAGATATGTCTGGTGCTGCCCTTGGCACTGTTTCCTGCATTCTTCATTGAACCAGGGTTGATCCACTGGCTTGATGGTAATGGTAGAGTGGGGGATATGCCAGATTGTGGTCAAGTACAATTCTGTCATGAACAGATGCATCTATGGCAGGCTGGCTTGTCAGAATGTGGCACACAACAGATCACAATATAAGACCCCCCCATCTGACTGATACTAAAGGGCATCACGTAAGCAATCAAGATAACACTCATGCATCTTCAAGATTTTAATGGTCTGTTTAGTACAGGTAAATGTTAGTAGATGCCTTTGGTTGTTCTGTCCCTCTGCTTCCATGGCTGGATGCCGGATGGGTGCAGGACTGGCCTTTTCAAGGAATAAACCCTTATCCCTCAGAATTTGGATGTTATCCTAAAAAGATTTGACACCTGAATCACTTGCAGGATGAAGAAATCACAAGGGCTTCCCAAGAGCATGGCAGCAACCTGGAAGATGGACTTTCTATGCTCACAGCCAGTGGTAGCCTTTTTTGTTCAGGAATCTGTCAGGTCCGTTAGTGCCTTGATAGCTACATGATGATCCCGAGGATCTAAGGCAAGTATTCAATGACAGCAAAGCCCAATGCTCTCTGTGTCTGCACTGGCCCAACCAATCTCAAAATGGATATATATTCCTGTCACCTGGAAGAGGGCAGCAGTGACCTGCCTGATGTTACGATGAGTCGCTCACTGCGAGATGCCAGCCAGGTCTGCCCTTGGAGGCATGAAAACTGTTGGGCGGCACACCCAATGGCTGGAATTTTACCAACCCGCCCACCACAGGAATCGGAGCGGGCGAGGGTTGGAGAACGGGAAGGTCCATTAACCTCGGGCGGGGCTTTACAGTTTTGGGATGAGTGAGGCTGTGTAATTCCACGCAATGTCTCAGAGAGTACCTGCTTCCCCACGTTACCTCCTTTGATTCCTCCTGACAAGGAGGAAATACGTGCTGAAGCTCCTTCTTACCACTCTGTCCAATGTAGGAGGGTAGCCTGCTCCCATCTCACCCACCTCAGCAGCCACTTTGTTTGCTCACCAGGGCTCACCCTGCCAACCTCTGCTGTCTAAATGATGCTGACAGCCTCGTAGAATCTCTACAGTGGAGAAGGAGACCATTCCGCTCATTAGGTCTGCACCGAATCTCTGGCACAGCATCCCACCCAGGCCCTATCCCTGTAACCCCACATATTTACGCCACCAATCCCCTTAACCTATGCATCTTGGGACACTAAGGGGCAAACTTGCACATCTTTGGAGCGTGTGAGGAAACCGGAGCACCCAGAGGAAACCCACCCAGACACGGGGAGAACGTGCAAACTCCACACAGACACTCACCCGAGGCTGCAATTGAACCCAGGTCTCTGGTGCTGTGAGGCAGCAGTGCTAACCACCGTTCCACCCTAACAGCCTTGTGCTGCTTTCAGGGGGTGTTGGGATCCAGTGAGCTCTCTGTCTCCCAAGTGAAAGTCAGCAGTTGGAGAACAGGCAATCTTCTGACCTGGAGGCCCAGTTCTAACTAATTTACAGCTGGAAACACTAAACAGCAGGGTTTACTCTGCACTGTGAAGTGGTAATGGAGCGAGCTTTAATTCAAAATGTCTTCCTGTAAAAAAAATCAATGGTCTACACATGGAAAACATTTCTGCCTGAAGCAAAACCCATTGCTGCTGTGTTATTGCATTCTCACCGCTCACCCATTGGATGGGCATGTTATAAAATAAGTTAAATGTAAAATGATACACACGCCTCACAGTGAAGGAGTTAATGGCAGCAAGCCCTCGTCTTGGCCAACAGAACCAATATTAGTCCAAATTGTTCAGTACCACATCTTTTTACCATTAATACTTGGAGACAATGCGTGTATTTTCAACTTCTGTTCCCTGGGAAAGATAATGACTGTAGCTGCCACTGAGTGCTTAATGGATCGAACAGAATAGGCCCGAGCAGTTCCTAATTGGTCAAAATGCTTCAAGCTTCAGAAAGTGCTACATTTACTCTGATTTTTAATAGGCTTTCTGCTAGATTATTAGCTTCATGGAGCTATTTGGAGTCCCTATTATTATTATTTTTTGATGTTGTGAATTTCTCTGCTCATCAAGAGGAGGTCTACAGAGGAACAGATAGTGCTTTCAATGCCTCCAGCCAGTGCCAGCTTCAAACATTCACTGGCCAGGAGGTACAACAGAGTCAGATAAAGAATGAACCTCCTTATACTCTTGACAACTTATCCTGAGCCACTCTCAGTAAAGATCTCCTCCTGCGCTAAAGTAACATTTCCATTTCCCTTGAATGCCAGCCCTTTTCATGGATATTCCAAGGCTCAAACTTTTCTGCTGCACACTTTAACTCAGCTAAGAAACTAGCTCAGACTATTCATAAAATTACTTTATACTGGGTTCAAAATGACTCATCAAACAATCTCGATGCAATCAGCTCCTGTCAATTTATTTGAGACATATTTGACTGTCTAGTGTGCGAGCGAAAGAGAGGGCAGTAGAGTGAGCAAGAGACAGAGTGAGCAAGAGACAAAGCGATGGACGGAGTGAATGAAAGAGTGAGGAATAGAGTGAGCGAGAGAGAGAGAGACAGAGTGAGGGACAGAGCGAATGAAAGACAGAGCGAGTGAGAACAAGTGAGAGACAGAGCAAATAAAAGGGAGTGAGAGTGAGTGAGAGATTGAATGACAGACAGAGCGAGTGAGAGTGAGCAAGCATGATCCAAAATGGCACAGGAGTGTGGCGACTTGTTACAAGCTGTGCCCAGCATACCATTTACTTCTATGTTTTATTCTAATTCTATGCTTCTAAAATCTATCCTAACTTTTTAACTCTCTCACAAAGCTTAAATTGATCTTTCTCAACCTAGCTACGACTGTAACACTACATTCTGCACCATCTCCTTTCCTTCTCGATGAAGAGTATGCTTTGTCTGTATAGCACACAAGAAACAATACTTTTCATTGTATACTACTGCATGTAACAATAATAAATCAAATCAGACTGTGAGGGACAGAATGAGTGACAGCAAGTGAGGGGCAGAGCAAGCGAGGGAGGGACATACCGAGCGAGGGGCAGAGCAAGGGAGGGACAGAGTGAGCTAGGGTCAGGACCTGGGAGGGACAGAGCGAGCGAGGGGCAGAGTGAGGTCAGAGCGAGCAAGCGGCAGAGCAAGGGCAGAGCAGGGGCAGCGCAAGGGCGAGTGAGGGGCAGGGCGAGTGAGGGGCAGGGCGAGTGAGGGGCACATTTACTTTCAAGTTCATGACTCATATAGAAGTGAAGCAGGTCCAAAATCAGGTCATCATTGAATCATCCCTTTGTTTTCTGTAAAAGAGGATACCAGTCTACATCTGGCAAAAAGAAAATCCAACTAAGAACCTACTCAGTGCTTTAGCAATATAAACACTGATTCCATCAAAAATCCAAAACTGAACCAAAACATTTTCATGGACAAATGCCAAAGAATGCATTTTCAAGAATGTCATAGTGAATCCTTGAGGTGAAATAGTCACAGTTTTAACTGGCTGTGTTCAGAATATCTCTCATCATCAGCAATAAATTGCCACATCTCAGAAGCTGGTCAGAAGCCCATCAAATAAAAATGCATTGGCTACAAAACAGAGCCTGACATCCCAGATATCACGCAGGTCTGGAAAATACAGCTGAATCCAGCATTGCCATGAAGCCGTCTCGTGTATTCCTGGTTGCCTTGCTCTGATACACAGGATTTTCTGATCTTCTTCACATTACCTAGACAAAGGAGAGTATTTTGGACAATCGCAGGATTTTGCTCCTTTACAGCCTGAGAGCAGCACCACAGAACACCAGTTGCGAGTTGGCATTGATCTTGCTGAGACTTTATGAAAGGGTCTGAAGGATCCAAGACTACAAGAACCAATTTCAGTAAAATGACTGCCCAGATCTTGAAGTCAATGGTTAATTTTTTTCACACTATATTTGTCTGGAAATTCATGAGGTGATGGCAAACTGATTGAGCCCATTCACAGATGTATATTTTAAATAAAGATTCCTTTTTGATACAAAGCGACTTGTTCACGACTCCAACACTTTTCAAAGGTTATAGCCTATCGAGAACCTTTGAAGTGTGGTCACTGTTATAATGAAGGAGTATTGTGTACAGTTTTGGGTGCCACAGTGAAGGAAGGATTTGAATGCATTGGAGAGAATCAAGAGGTTTACAGGAATGGTTCCAGGGATGAGAAAGTTCAGCTATGAGAGTAGATTGGAGATGTTGGGACTGTTCTCCTTGGAGAGAAGAAGGTTAAGAGGAGATTTGATAGAGTTGTTCAAAATCATGAGGGGGCTGGACAGAGTAGACAGGGGGAAACTGTTCCTGCTCATAAAAGGACCAAGAATGAGACGGCACAGGTTTAAAGTGATTTGCAAAATAAGCAAATGTGAGGTGAGACAAAAACTTTATCACACAACGGATGGTTGGGGTCTGGAATGCGCTGCCTGGAAGTGTGGTGGAAGCAGGTTCAATCAAAGCACTGGGTGATTATTTGAATAGAAACAATGGGTAGAGGTATGGGCAAAAGGCAGGGGAACGGCACTAAGTCATGTTGCTCACTTGCTGAGCCGATGCAGATACAATTGGCTGAATGACGAGTTTCCACACTAACAATTCTGCCATTCTGTGAAATGCAGCAGTTAGTTTACTCACAGCAAAGCCCCACAAATGTAACTGTGGGTTATCTATTTTAATGATGTTGCTCAGGGGTAATATTGGCCACGAAATTGGCAATGACTCTACTTTCCTTCAGAATAGTGGCACTGGATTTCTTACACCCTCTGGGGGAGCAGTCGAGGCTTCATTTTAATGTGACATCTGACAGGTGCACCTCTGGCACTGCAACACTCCCTCAGTACATTACTCAACGTCAGCCTAGATTTTGAACTCAAGTCTCTGGAGTGGGACTTGAACTCATGCCCTCTGACCCAGAGGTGAAACAGATGTTGCAAGACAGGCTGCCATTGGGTTTTGCTCAATCAGGGTTCAGCAGAAATCAGAGTATTTGACCCCGGTGCTGTAGATCAAATATGTTATCCAAAGCAGATAACCCAGAACTGTTAATTGAAGTCATTATTGGAGAAAATTGGAAACACGATACAGAGGAGAAGGTAAACAACAAAAAACTAGTTTTAATTGTGTCTGTAAAATGGTACAGTGCAGCAGCAGAGAAGGAGGTCATTCGGCCCAACAAGTTAATGCCAGTTATCTCGAGAACAATCAGTCACATTCCCCCTCTCTGTTCACGTAGCCATTCATGTTGATTTTCCTCAAATGCCAGTCCAATTTTTTTTTTAGCTATATCCAATCCAATCAAAGTCCAATTCAAAAGTCTCAACTAGTGAGACATTTCAGATCCAAGCTGACAAGGCAGGCAAGCCTCTTCCTGGGCTTAATCTAAATGATCCAGGCTATAGGAGCAGGCGTCGCACCTCCTCCAGTGCTCGAGGAATTTCACAGTAACTTCATTGCAGTGTTAATGTAAACATTACTTGTAACTAATAAATAAACTTTATTTTACTCCTACTTTATCTCATTTGCATCCCAGTCAAAAGGCCCAGATGCCTTTTTAAAAATTGCTACAAATAAAGCCTCAGAGTAACCTCACTGACTTCTATCAAGTACAGGACTGCCGAACTATATTTGATCTCGGCCAAAAGGCCGCCCCACTGATATTTCAACCACTTGCTCATTTCCAGACTGTTTCACTGCAACACAGACTGTGAGGACACTGTCCCTGGACCACTTCACCGTGACACAGACTGTGAGGACACTGTCCCTGGACCACTTCACCGTGACACAGACTGTGAGGCCACTGTCCCTGGACCACTTCACCGTGATACAGACTGCGAGGACACTGTCCCTGGACCACTTCACCGTGACACAGACTGTGAGGACACTGTCCCTGGACCACTTCACAGTGACACAGACTGTGAGGACACTGTCCCTGGACCACTTCACCGTGACACAGACTGTGAGGACACTGTCCCTGGACCACTTCACCGTGACACAGACTGTGAGGACACTGTCCGTGGACCACTTCACCGTGACGCAGACTGTGAGGACACTGTCCCTGGACCACTTCACCACGACACAGACTGTGAGGACACTCTCCCTGGACCACTTCACCACGACACAGACTGTGAGGACACTGTCCCTGGACCACTTCACCACGACGCAGACTGTGAGGACACTGTCCCTGGACCACTTCACCACGACGCAGACTGTGAGGACACTGTCCCTGGACCACTTCACCACGACACAGACTGTGAGGACACTGTCCCTGGACCACTTCACCACGACACAGACTGTGAGGACACTGTCCCTGGACCACTTCACCACGACACAGACTGTGAGGACACTGTCCCTGGACCACTTCACCGTGACACAGACTGTGAGGACACTGTCCGTGGACCACTTCACCGTGACGCAGACTGTGAGGACACTGTCCCTGGACCACTTCACCACGACACAGACTGTGAGGACACTGTCCCTGGACCACTTCACCACGACACAGACTGTGAGGACACTGTCCCTGGACCACTTCACCACGACGCAGACTGTGAGGACACTGTCCCTGGACCACTTCACCACGACGCAGACTGTGAGGACACTGTCCCTGGACCACTTCACCACGACACAGACTGTGAGGACACTGTCCCTGGACCACTTCACCACGACACAGACTGTGAGGACACTGTCCCTGGACCACTTCACCGTGATACAGACTGTGAGGACACTGTCCCTGGACCACTTCACCGTGACACAGACTGTGAGGACACTGTCCCTGGACCACTTCACCGTGATACAGACTGTGAGGACACTGTCCCTGGACCACTTCACCGTGACGCAGACTGTGAGGACACTGTCCCTGGACCACTTCACCGTGACACAGACTGTGAGGACACTGTCCCTGGACCACTTCACCGTGACGCAGACTGTGAGGACACTGTCCCTGGACCACTTCACCGTGACACAGACTGTGAGGACACTGTCCCTGGACCACTTCACCGTGACGCAGACTGTGAGGACACTGTCCCTGGACCACTTCACCGTGACACAGACTGTGAGGACACTGTCCCTGGACCATTTCACCGTGACGCAGACTGTGAGGACACTGTCCTTGGACCACTTCACCGTGACACAGACTGTGAGGACACTGTCCCTGGACCATTTCACCGTGACGCAGACTGTGAGGACACTGTCCTTGGACCACTTCACGACACAGACTGTGAGGACACTGTCCCTGGACCACTTCACCGTGACGCAGACTGTGAGGACACTGTCCCTGGACCACTTCACCGTGACACAGACTGTGAGGACACTGTCCCTGGACCATTTCACCGTGACGCAGACTGTGAGGACACTGTCCCTGGACCACTTCACCGTGACGCAGACTGCGAGGACACTGTCCCTGGACCACTTCACCGTGACGCAGACTGTGAGGACACTGTCCCTGGACCATTTCACCGTGACGCAGACTGTGAGGACACTGTCCCTGGACCACTTCACCGTGACACAGACTGTGAGGACACTGTCCCTGGACCATTTCACCGTGACACAGACTGTGAGGACACTGTCCCTGGACCACTTCACCGTGACACAGACTGTGAGGACACTGTCCGTGGACCACTTCACCGTGACACAGACTGTGAGGACACTGTCCCTGGACCACTTCACCGTGACACAGACTGTGAGGACACTGTCCCTGGACCACTTCACCGTGACACAGACTGTGAGGACACTGTCCCTGGACCATTTCACCGTGACGCAGACTGTGAGGACACTGTCCCTGGACCACTTCACCGTGACGCAGACTGTGAGGACACTGTCCCTGGACCACTTCACCGTGATACAGACTGTGAGGACACTGTCCCTGGACCATTTCACCGTGACGCAGACTGTGAGGACACTGTCCCTGGACCACTTCACCACGACACAGACTGTGAGGACACTGTCCCTGGACCACTTCACCGTGACGCAGACTGTGAGGACACTGTCCCTGGACCACTTCACCACGACACAGACTGTGAGGACACTGTCCCTGGACCACTTCACCGTGACGCAGACTGTGAGGACACTGTCCGTGGACCATTTCACCGTGATACAGACTGTGAGGACACTGTCCCTGGACCACTTCACCGTGATACAGACTGTGAGGACACTGTCCCAGGACCACTTCACCGTGACGCAGACTGTGAGGACACTGTCCCTGGACCATTTCACCGTGACGCAGACTGTGAGGACACTGTCCCTGGACCACTTCACCGTGACGCAGACTGTGAGGACACTGTCCCTGGACCACTTCACCACGACACAGACTGTGAGGACACTGTCCGTGGACCACTTCACCACGACACAGACTGTGAGGACACTGTCCGTGGACCACTTCACCGTGACACAGACTGTGAGGACACTGTCCCTGGACCACTTCACCGTGATACAGACTGTGAGGACACTGTCCCTGGACCACTTCACCACGACACAGACTGTGAGGACACTGTCCGTGGACCACTTCACCACGACACAGACTGTGAGGACACTGTCCCTGGACCATTTCACCGTGACGCAGACTGTGAGGACACTGTCCGTGGACCACTTCACCGTGACGCAGACTGTGAGGACACTGTCCGTGGACCACTTCACCGTGACACAGACTGTGAGGACACTGTCCCTGGACCACTTCACCGTGATACAGACTGTGAGGACACTGTCCCTGGACCACTTCACCGTGACGCAGACTGTGAGGACACTGTCCCTGGACCACTTCACCGTGACGCAGACTGTGAGGACACTGTGCCCAGACTGTTTCACTGCAACTCTGACTGCAAAGACACCATGTGGGTGGCATGGTGGCACAGTGGTTTGCCCTGCTGCTTTACAGCTCCAGGGATCCAGGTACAATTCCGGCCTCGGGGCACTGTCTGCATGGAGTTTGCACATTCTCCCTGTGTCTGCGTGGATTTCCTCCAGGTGCTCTGGTTTCCTCCCATAATCCAGAGATAGGTTGATGGGCCAAGATAAATTGCCCCTTATTGTCGGGGGATTTGGAGTGTAAATATGTCGGGTTACGGGGATGGGATCTGGTTGGGATTGTTGTCAGTGCAGGCTTGATGGGCCAAATGGCCTCCTTCTGCATTGTAGATTCTATGATTCCCAGACTGCTTCACTGCATCTCTGACTGTGAAGACACCATTTCCAGATCTTTATGGTTTTGCTCTCGCCCTCTCTGAATTTCACACTGCTTTAGGGGCTCTCTCTCGCTCTCCTTGCAGAACAACACAGTAAGGTAGCACAGTGGTTAGCACTGCTGCTTCACAGCTTCAGGGACCTGGGTTCGATTCCCGGCTTGGGTCACTGTCTGTGTGGAGTTTGCACATTCTCCTCGTGTCTGCGTGGGTTTCCTCCAGGTGCTCCAGTTCCTCCCACAGTCCAAAGATGTGCAGGTTAGCTTGATTGGCCATGCTAAAATTGCCCCTTAGTGTCCTGAGATGCGTAGGTTAGAGGGAATAATGGGTAAGATATGCAAGGATATGGGGTAGGACCTAAGTGGGATTGTGGTCGGTGCAGACTCAATGAGCCAAATAGTCTCCTTCTGCACTGTAGGGTTTCTATGATTTCTATTTCTGTGAACAATCGACAGCAACACGTGGGTCATCTTGCAGCTAATGCTCATTAAACAGTACACCCAGATAGAAGCCACTCATTCAAACAGGCTGGATCCAGCAAATAAAAACCAATTTAAAGTCAAATCAGTCAACCAGCTAAAAAAGACACAGTAACAACAATCAAAAAAACGGAGTTCCTGAAATTCTGTGGTGTTTTACCAATCTCCTGCTACAACTTCAACAGGAGATTTGGCAAGACTCTGCCGAAAAATATCACGAGAGTCATTTGCACTTTTTTTTCTGGGAACTCAGTCAACTTGACACCAGAGTTATGATGGGAGATTGAGTCAAATCTCACAGAAGTTTATAAGAACATAAGAAATAGGAGGAGGAGTAGGCCATCTAGCTCTTCGAGCCTGCCCCGCCATTCAATAAGATCATGGCTGATCTGAAGTGGATCAGTTCCACTTTCCCGCTTTCTCTCCATAACCCTTAATTCCCCTGTCTATCAAAAACCTATCGACCCGTGACTTAAATATATTTAGCGAGGCAGCCTCCACCACTTCAACGGGCAGAGAATTCCAGAGATTCACCACCCTTTGAGTGAAGAAGTTCCTCCTCAACTCTGATCTAAACTGCACCCCCATTATCTTGAGGCTGTGTCCTCTAGTCCGGCTATCCTTTCTAAGCGGGAAGAATCTCTCTACCTCTACCCTATCAATCCCCTTCATTATCTTATACGTCTCTAAAAGATCCCCCCTCATCCTTCTAAACTCCAACGAGTACAGACCCAGTCTATTTAGTCTCTCTTCATAGTCCAACCCCGTCATCTCCGGTATCAGCCTAGGGTACCTCCTCTGCACTCCCTCCAAGGCCAATATATCCTTCCGCAAGTGCGGCGACCAAAACTGCACACAGTACTCCAGCTGCAGCCTCACCAGTACCCTGTACAGTTGCAGCAAGACCTCCCTGCTTTTATATTCTATCCCCCTCGCTATAAAGGCCAACATTCCATTCGCTTTCTTGATCACCTGCTGCACCTGCAGACTGGGTTTTTGTAACTCATGCACAAGGACCCCCAGGTCCCTCTGCACCGTAGCATGCTGCAGCTTTTCGCCTTTTAAATAACAATCCCAGTATGGCCAGTATCTTTTTATCACTTAGCTCATTGGACCAAGCAGAAGGCACTGTACTCTCTAAACAACCAAGAGAAACATGGGGCACTAATTTGATGCTTTAGGAACATAAAACAGGAGACCATTCAGCCCCTCAACATGCTCCATTAGTCAATTAGGTCATGACTGACCTACACCTCTATTTACCTGTCTGAGCTCCATATCCCTCAATACTCTTAATTATCTCAGCATTCACTTGAGGCTGTGTGTACTTCTAGAGTTTCCTGATTTTGCTTCTGAATGACCCAGCTCTCAAAGAACAAAAAATAGTACAGCACAGGAAGAGGCCCTTCGGCCCTCCAAGCTTGTGCCAATCATGAGATGCCCTAACTATGCTAAAAAAAAAACCTTCTGCCCTTACTTGCACCATATCCCTCTATTCCCTCCCTATGCATGCATTGATCCAGATGTCCTTCCATCACCTCCTCTGGCAACACATTCCAGGCACCCACCACTCTGCGTGAAAAATTTCCCTTGCACAACTCCCTTAAACTTTCCCCTCTCAGCTTGAACCTGTGCCCCCTTGTAATTGGCACTTCCACCTTGGGAAAACGCCTTTGATTTTCCACCCTGCCTCTGCCTCTCTTAATTTTGTAGACCCATATAAGATCTCCCCTCAGTCTCTGACTTTTCAGTGAAAGCAATCCCAGTCTTTTCAACCTCTCCTCATAGCCAACACCCTTGAGACCAGGCAACATCCTGGTGAAATTATTTCGTACTCCCTCCAAAGTTTCCACATCCTTCTGGTCGTGTGTTAACCAGAACTGCATGCAGTATTCCAAATACAGCCTAACCAAGGGTTTATGCTTTATCGTTTTAAGATAATGCCCCTTTTTTCTGAAGCTTCCCACAGGAGGAAATATCGTTTCCGTATCTACACTATCAAATCCTTCTGACATGTTAAACACATTGATTATCACTCCTCAGCCTTCTGCATGCAAGGGAAGACAAGCTAAGATTATGGGGTCTGATCTCATCACTTAATCCCTTCACACTTGAACAAAGTCAGGCCGAGACGGGTCAAAGACATGGATGAGAATTTCAGCATTAGATTAGCTGAGTCAAGGTCAGAGACAATGTTACAGAGATGCATCACATGTGGGAAAAGATATGAGGAAACTTAGTTGGAGGTCCATTTGGCCTCCCAAGCATGTGTTGGCTCAAAGGAAGAATGGCCCAGTTAGATAATCCCTGCCCATTATCCATAGCCTTGTTTAATAAGGTGTTGCACATGTAAATAGTCTGGTTTAACCCTGATTCAGCAACCACAAACAGGTTTGAATCTGTGATAAGGGGTCACAGATTGGGGACATGGGCCGAATATAATCGCTTCAGGCTTCAGGGTGGAATGGTGGCACAGTGGTTAGCACCATTGCCTCACAGCATCAGGTTCAATTTTGGCCTTGGATGGAATTTGCACATTCTCCCCGTGTCTGTATGGGTTTTCTCCGGTTGTTCCAGATTCCGCCCACTGTCCAAAGATGTGCAGGTTCGGTGGGTTGGCCATGGTAAATGCATGGGGCTACAGGAATGGGGCAGGGAGGATGCGCCTGGATAAAATGCTCTTCAGAGAGTTAGTGCAGGCTCAATTGACCAAATGTCCTCCTTCTGCATTATAGGGGTTCCATGATTCTATGGTTCTTGTCAATATTTATCTGAAGAAAACTACAGCTTATTCAAGACTAGATTTTAGATGTGCAGTGTGGCAACACAAGGCAATGGAGAAATGGAAACAATTTGGGACGGAGAGATGCATCTGTGTTGCCAATGTGCAACAAATAAACCTGAACAAGGTGGCAAGCTCCAGACCAGATTAATACAGGGATATTCTGCAGGCATCAACCACCTCCATTACCTTAGCATATGCAGGAAGTAAAATAGCTCAAATCCACATATTCTGCATTTAAGTGAGACTTGTAAAAAGTGAGACTTGTAAAAAGAGTTCATTTTGAATACCTTAACTGAGGCTTCTAAAACCTGTCCAAGTTGTGCCAAACACTGTTTACAAAGAAAACCTTTCTCCAGAGCACTCCTACTGAAGCATACTGACTGGTTACCACCAAACAGAAAGGAACGAAGAGACAAAAATCAAATCAAATGGGGTTGTTCACAATGCCAGTAAAAAGCACCTAAACTTTCTGCTTTAGGCAGAATCAATGATTGTGCTCAGGATTGTGTTAATTTCGAGAAATGTTTTTATCCCCCCCTCACATTTGCAGATATATCACTAAATGCAAAATCTTCCATAAACCAGCATTATTAGACAGTGTTTTAGGACATAATTTTGCCAAAACCTTTTCCAATAAAAAATATTTCTTTTCACACATTTCAGAGTGGTAAACCTCCTGCACTTTCATTCTTATAGCTCAAAATGAGGTTTTACCAAAAATAGCATTTAAAATCAGCACCAAATCCAATCAGTAAGACCATAAGACTATAAGATGTAGCAGCAGAATTAGGCCCATCGTGTCTGCCCCACCATTCAATCATGGCTGATATGAATCTCATCCCCATTCTCCTGCCTTCTCCCCATAACCCCTGATCCCCTGATTGATCAAGAACTTAGCTACCTCTGTCTTAAAGACACTCAGTGACCTGGCCTCCACAGCCTTCTGCAGTCTGCAGTAAAGAGTTGCATAGATTCACCACTCTCTGGTTGAAGAAATTCCTCCTCATCTCTGTTTTAAAGGAGCATCCCTTCACTCTGAGATTCTGCTCTCGAGTTCTAGTCTCTCCTACTAGTGGAAACATCCTCTCCATGTCCATTCTATCTAGGCTTTTCAGTATCCTAGAAGTTTCAATTAGATCTCCCCTCATCTTTCTAAACTCCACTGAGTATAGACTCAGACTCCCCAACCGTTCCTCACATGACAAACACTTCATTCCTGGGATCATTCTTGTGAACCTCCTCTAGACCCCCTCCAAGGCCAGCACATCCTTCCTTAGGTATGGGGCCCAAAACTGCTCACAATATTCCAAATGTGTTTCCACCAGTGCCTTATACAGCCTCAGAGGTACATCCCTGCTCTTGTATTCTAGCCCTCTAGAAATGAATGCTAACATTGAATTTGCCTTCCTAGCTGCCAACTGAACTTGCACGTTAACCTTAAGTAACTTGAAATCCAAAAAAAAACTGAAAATGGATTTTAAAAATCTGTACAGAGCAATTTGCCACTTACATTGCTGTTAATTGTCAGTTTCTGAGCAGAAAATAGTAAAGCTTTTAAAATGTGCCTGTTTGTCTTTGCAGCTGGAATAAATAAGAGGCTCCTCCAGGCAAATGAAAAGTTGCAACTGACAGACACTCTCCATGGCGATTACTATTCCCTGGGGGCACGGCCATTGTTGTGCGCCAGGCCCTCTTGGAGTTCAATGTTTTTAATGTGTGCAACAATATGCACTGAGCTTAGTTTGTGCTTGACTGTTTTCAACCATTTGTGCTGGTTTGACTGAACTGACTGGGTGAATTGCAATGGGAACACAACACCAGAATCCAGTGACAAACCCCAGCTCAGGAAATAGATGCAATATTTAAAAAAATTTTTACTCCATTCTTAAAGTTACAAAAGCCAATCTGCATAGTGGGCCCGGCAGACTCTAATCCATTTCCTTGCTTGCTCCCAAAACAAATTCAAATTGGGGTGGTACGGTGGCAGAGTGGTTAGCACTGCTGCCTCTCAGTGTCAGGGACTCGGGTTCAAATCCTGCCTTGGGTGACTGTCTGTGTGGAGTTTGCCATTCTCCCAGTGTCTGCATAGGTTTCCTTTTGGGTGCTCCAGTTTCCTCCCACAGTCCAAAGACGTGCAGGTTAGGTAGATTGGCCATGCTAAATTGCCCCTTAGTGTCTGAGGCACGAGCTAGGGTAATTACATAGGGTTATGGCCGGTGCAGACTCCATGGGCCAAATGGCCCCCTTCTGCACTCTATGATTCTATGAATTCAATTCATGGTCCCCACAAGAGAAACATACAAGCTGACAAGAAAAGGCACTGCACTTGATCTTGGGTTTGATCTGATGCTCGGATGGCATCGTGGCACAGCGGTTAGCACTGCTGCCTCGCAGCGCAGGGATGCGGAATCAGTTCCAGCCTTAGGTCACTGTGTGGAGTTTGCGTATCCTCCCCGTGTTTGCAGGGGTTTCTTCTGGGTGCTCTGGTTTCTTTCCACAGTCCCTAACCCAAAATTAGCATGGATTGGCCAGGCTAAATTGCCCCTTAGTGTCAGGGGGACGAGCTAGAGTAAATGTATGGGATTAGAGGGACAAGGTGGAATTATTGTCAGAGTAGGTTCAATGGACCAAATGGCCTCCTTCTGCACAGTAGGGATTCTATGATTCTTGACTTAGCCAAAAGGCTGAGAAGTGCACCCCTGCCAGATGATCGGGGTTTCACCCCTGCCAGGTAATGTCTGGATAACTGCCCGCTCCAAAATTCTGGAGTCTGAAGTGCGTCTGTGAAAAAACATGAGTTCTTTGGGTCAAATACCAGCCACTTCCCTGTCCCAATCCATTGATCAGAAGATGTGGCCTTTGCTTTGGAGATGAAATGATAGTACAAGTGCTCAGCTATCCTCTGCAGTGCTCTGACCCAGCTGTATTGGCGTTCCCACCTAGCCTTATGACTGGAATGGTGCAGCATGTACAATGATGTAAATGATCAATTAACGAACCCATTCTGAGATCAAGGGGATTCTTCACACAGAGTCCTAATGAGGGAGCTAATCACACTGGATTAACTGCTTTAGGTGGGAGCCCGTTGCACATATTCATTATACTCAGAAAGGCAATGGGGGGGGGGGGGGGGAGTGGGTTTAAAACAAAATTCTATTAATCTCTAGCTTTGCGTTTGTTAATTTTATGCTCATGCCCTCCAGTTCTGCTAATAATTTCTTTATCCCGACAATACTGATGCCCTTCGGCAGACCACGCAGATCATGTTCCATCACCTTTGTTTGTATTATAGAATGAATTTACCAATAGCAAGCCTAAAGCAACAGGTAAAAAGACTCACATTGGTTGCCAGTCTGACTGTCCACAGCTTTTCCATTCTCCTTCCCCTTGGGGTAGCTCAGTTGGCTGGATGGCTTGATAGTGATGCAGAGGAATGCTAATAGCGTGGGTTCAATTCCACATGCTGGCTAAGGTTATTCATGAAGGCTTGCCTTCTCAACCTTGCCCCTCCACCCTGAGCTGTGGTGATCCTCAGGTTTGTAGAATCCTTACAGTGCAAAGGGAAACCATTCGGCTCACTGAGCCTGCACTGACTACAACCCCAGCCAAGCCCTATCCCTGCATTTACCCTACTAATCTCCCTGACAGTAAGGAACAATTTAGCATGGCCGATAAACCTAATTCGCCCATCTCTGGGAGGAAACTGGAACACCCGGACGAAATCCACGCGGACACGGGGAGAACGTGAAAACTCCACGCAGTCAACAGATGGAATTGAACCCAGGTCCCTGATGCTGTGAGATGGCAGTGCTGAAAACTGTGCTGCCCTTAAATCATCATCGGTCAGTACTCTCCTTCAAAGGGGAGAGCTGCCTATGGTCATCTGAGCCTATGGCGACTTGATGTGGAGATGCCAGCTTTGGACTGGGGTAAACACAGTAAGAAGTCTCACAACACCAGGTTAAAGTCCAACAGGTTTATTTGGTAATAGACACCACTAGCTTTCGGAGCACTGCTCCTTTGTCAGGTGATTAGGGAGTTCTGATCACAAACTGGGCATATAAAGGCACACACAGTTTACAGAATACTGATTAGAACGAGAGTCTTTATACCTAATCAGCTGATCAAGTCTTAAAGGTGCAGACAATGTGAGTGGAAATCGCATTAAGCACAGGTTAAAAAGATGTGTATTGTCTCCAAACAGGACATTAAGTGAGGTGTTGCAAGCCCAGGCAAGTCATGGGGGTTACAGATAGTGTGATATGAACCCATGAACCTATGGCGACTTCACATTTACCCCAATTACAGTAAAGAGTTTGTTAAGTTAAACTACACTTATATAAAAGCGATGCCCTCCAGGTGGTCTGTTCTGCTTAGGACGGTGGGGGGGGGGGGGGGGGAGGAAGGCTGCAAGTTTACTTCATTTGGACCAATTGTTCTTGGATTTAATATATCCAAACGTCTAATTAGATACAAACATGATCTAACTATGGAAACACTTTTAGTATGTGGGTGGGGAGGCAGACATAACCTTACTTTGAATTCAGTGCATTAAACAGGAAAAAAAGGAATCCCTTTAAGGCAACCTGAAGGTTCTGCTAAAATTCAGCTCACAGCCTATCTAGGAAATATCACCGACATGCAATGGCCATGAACGCTGTCACTGGGGTGCTATTTACACTGGAACAGCTGGGTAGATCAAAGGAGTCTACTAGAAGCACAATGTCAGCACTGTTGAGAGGTGCTGTACTTTATCACTTGCTTGTTTTGTCTGAAGAAGTGCAGGAATTTAACACTCTAAACCGGCTCGGTGAAAATCAAAGGGGCCATCTCTCTGCCAAGCATCAGAGAAATGTTCAACTCCATCGTGAAGTTAGGCTGGAAGCAACTGTTGACCTCTGTTTGAGCGAGTACTTTCTACACCAGGCTAATGAGCAGGCTCAAGCACACATATGATTATCTCTGGCTCTCTCTCAGCCGGTTGGTTTCAGGTGCGGTTCCCTTTGATACTGCATCAGATTGAAGTTCATGAACCGACTGTGTAATCGCCCCAGCGTAGGTGGCTGAATAAGACGCAGCGACAGAACACTGGCTGCAGAAATTTGAAATCATCGGTCTTTGTTTGCGAGGGCACTTCTCCAAATTGTTGGACATAAATCCTCAAAGTCTGAATGGCTATCTCCGCTGTGTTCTTTGTGGAAAGTACTGGCCGTGGAAACAAAGTCGCCACTGTACCTAATTAGCCTAACATAAAGATGCAATGATCCGCTAACTAGACAGGATCTTCGAAAGATACCTGCTATAAATCTAACCCCGACTGAGGCTGCAGATTGTGAATTCAAAGGGCTGCATGTGAATTAGCTTTTCACTAAAAAGCAACCTCGATCTGCGCCACACATTCAACCCAATGGGGCAGAAATTATTACAATGGTTCAACATCCCAGTATCAATTGGAAATGGCCAGCTAGGTTTGTGCTTTCATAACGCTGAGTTTAATAACAAATCAAACATTTGTAATTATTCGTCACACTGTGGTGCCTTTCCTACATAGTTAGTGCTGCTGCCTCACAGCGCCAGGGACTCGGGTCCAATTCTAGCCTCGGGTCACTATCTGTGTGGAGTTTACACATTCTCCCCGTGTCTGCATGGGTTTCCTCCAGATGTTCTGGTTTCCTGCCACAGTCCAAAATGTGCAGGTTAGGTTGATTGGCCATGCTAAATAACCCTAGTAGCAGGGGATTAGCAGGGTAAATATGTGGGGTTATGGGGATAGGGCCTGGGTGCAATTGGTGTTGGTGCAGACTTGATGGACTGAATGGCCTCCTTCTGCACTGTAAAGATTTATTCTATGATACTTTTGTTAATATCAGATTTTGCACATTTGTGCTATCTGGCCACTGAGCAAATAGAGAGAATTGTATTGCTGCAACTCTGCTAGGTAAACTCATCGGTGTTATTGAATACTTCATTGACGTCCCACAAACTGCAGAGGCTCTGAATCCTGGACTGTCACTTACAAACAGCTACCTGATGCCTGCTGTGCCAGGTGCCTTGTTCACACAAATCATTCTAGACAGACTCGATAAACTCGTGAACTTTTCATTACACCCAGGTGAAGTGCTTATTGTGTTGGTAACACATAACTACAATCCTGGGCAGTTAAATTAGAATCTTTCCCACACACGGTCCAAACATGTGTGGCTAATTCCCCACGGCACCAGTTAATATCGCCATTTATCTCTTCACTACAGCCTTGCCCATGCACGTTGAGACTGCATGGCACCTAACCACCAGCAAAAGCCAAGTCTGTCACCATCACTTCCACCAGCACAAGATGACCAGTCGAGTATGGGTTAGAAGTCTCATGGGTCGAGGATTTCTCGGCTATCAGCAAAGGTCGATTGTGCACAGGAAAAGCAGCATTGAGCCTACTAATGACAATGGCAGCTTTTCCTGCTATCTCGTGCAGTATTTAGTGTCAAAGTGCTTCATTCATGGCTTCCACTCTTCATCAAGGTCTCAGATTCACCCAATGACAGGTTTTTCCATTAGCCTCGCCCTTGTCAACAGCCCACTTGCAGAAGCCCCCACCTCAGATTTGAATGGAACCATCAGTCCAAGATGAGACCCCCCACTTCCATCCTCAGTGCACAGCCTCGGGCTTCCCTCCCCATTATGAAACTCTTCTAAGAAGCACATGGTCTGGCAGCAGAAGACATCCTCAGGAATGGTGCTTTCCACATTTGGCAGTCAAAAACCCAGTACCCACTGAAGTCTTCCAGCCAGGTATCCCCGAATAGGTCCCTGGAGTCTTCTCCCTGATACCCTTCCAGTCTTACCCCCGGCCTTCATCGATTATTATCCTGGTCTTCCTGAGTCAAGCCTGGTGTCCCCTGAGTCAGAGCCGATAGCCCCCAAGACAACCCCCTAAATAGCAGAGCAGCTCCATGACTGCTGCATTCACCTCCAAGCTCTCCTCGAAGATGTGCTTGCCCTGGTGCACACCTTTTGAAGCCAGTCATCACAGCATGCCGCTGTGAATGGGTATTCTGATGCGGGGTGAAGGGGGCGGGTGGGCATGGTATGATTACAGCCATACATCCCGTAGCACCCTGGACATTCTCTCTTCCACCTTCTTCCGTTGGGAAAAAGATACAAAGGGTCTGAAGTCACGTACCAACCGACTCAAGAACAGCTTCTTCCCTGCTACTGTCTGACTTTTGAATGGACTTACCTTGCATTAAGTTGATCTTTCTCTACACCCTAGCTATGACTGTAACACTACATTCTGCACTCTCTCCTTTCCTTCTCTATGAATGGTACGCTTTGCTTTTATAATTCACGAGAAACAATACTTTTCATTGTATACTAACACGTGACAATAATAAATCAAATCAAAATCAAAATGTGGGCCCAATAATGAGATTCAAATATATTATAATAACGTCCCCAATATTGAATGATGGGAACCTTAGACTTATCGCAATATTTTCCACTCCCATCACTGCCAGGCTTGAGCGTGAGCAGAAATTCTCGGCCTAGGTGTTATAACATACTCGGAGTTCCTCACATGCCATAGCAAGCAGCACCAGTGGTCATTAACTGTTGAGGGCTTTGCTAATCACAGCCTGGACGCAAAACATCAACATATCCCACAGAAGCAGAGTTTCAGCAGGAGCTTCTTGCCCCTCTGCAATCCAAGCATGATAGATCTCAAATCAATGATTATATCTTCCCAGAGTCAACGTGCTAGTTATAATTATCATCTGATGAAAACACTCATTGCAAATCAATGAACCACAAAGTATAGAAGGTGAACATTTCTGGAAAGGGAGACATGTTGCTAAAGCTTTGCATCTTGCACTCTCCCCTCACAGCAATAAAATCTTTACCATGAGTTAAACAAAACTCTGACTAGTCGAAATAGAAAACAATTCCTGCATTCACCGAGCACACAAGAACAGTGTAACCAGAGTTTCAGATGTCAACTTGTGTGTGTGAAAGTGCATTGCAAGCGTTCACTCAGAATGCACCTGGATAATTCGAGACCTTCACTGCCACGTTAAACCGTCAGAACAAAATCTGAGGCAGGACCCACCCAGAGCTATCCTGTTTGATTCCTCCGATTAAGCCAGTTCTTCAGAGCTACAGCAGGTGGCAGGCAAGGCCAAGAGTGCAGGAGCTGGATAGTGTTTGGGTGGGGGAGTGGAGACTGTGGGGGTGGGGAAAGAGGGACTCATTGATGAGGCAATTTTAGTTCAGTCTGCCTCTAAGACACTGCAACGTTTTGTTTATTCATTCATGGGATTTGTGGGTGTTGCTAGCTGGGCTAGCATTTATTGCCCTTGAACTAAGCCATTTCAGAGAACATTTAAGAGTCAGCCACATTGCTGTGGCTCTGGGGTCACATGTAGGCCAGGCCAGGTAAGGACGGCAGATTTCCTTCCCTGAAGGGCATTAGTGAACCAGATGGGATTTTACAACAATCGACAATGGTTTCATGGTCATCATCAGATTGTTAATTCCAGATTTTTTAACTGAATTCAAATTTCACCAGCTGCCGTGGTGGGATTCAAACCCAGGTCCCCAGAGCGCTACTCTGGATCTCTGAATTACTAGCCCAGTGTCAATACCACTATGCCACCATCACCCTTAATGTAAAGCACATGCTTGATTCTTATGGAAACATGACATGGACCATACACACAAAGATGGCATATCCTTTATTCACACAGCAGTAAAGGGTCACAGGCTTTCTTTGTATGGGGGTTGGATTTGATCAGTTAGAGCTGTTTGGAGATCTGTATTAAATCAACAGCGATCTAGAATTTTGACAAGGCACATCTGAAAATTCAGGTCACAGAATATCTCAAAACACAGTGCACGCAATGCTTACGAAGCCAGCAGCATGAACGCAGAGACCTATTGTGCTGGAGACCGAAAGGATAGATACACTATAGAGTCATTTCTCAGAACAGCAAATTAGACCATTTTATTAAACCAAGCTGGCGACAGAAAAGAAATTACGTTCTTGCAAAAATTAGATTTTGTGTTGCAATTGAGTTTGTGCATGAGATTTTGTATACATTTTGCAGGATTATAGGTCAGTTCATCAGAAAGTACGCTGGGTGATTTACAATTCAATAACTGTGGCTTTAAAGATAGCAGAAAATCAGTAAGGCATATCAGTTAAAATTTCTTTTCTGCGACAGTTGGTTTTAGCAACAGCTCAAAGGACAGAAATCTGCCAATCCAGCTTTCTTCCTGTTCATTCTCTGATCTTTGCACTGGTACTATTCCGCTATAAAGTGTACTCATTATATCTCATGTCAGCTTTTTGACACCAGAGGCTCAATGGTACAATGACCCAGTTTCCTCCACCCCCGGATCAGACAACACACTGAAGTGGCGAGAAAGGAAACAGTGAAAACAGATCTGACCTGCATTCAGAAGCACTTTTCTCATTTATAGTTAGTACATTAGAAAGGTCATGGTGATGTACAGCATGGTTTCATCACGGATCACGGAGAGTGCACGTATTAAAAATATGTAATCACTTAAACATTTACGTGGGGTGACACAATGGCACACTAGTTAGCACTGCTGCCTCACAACGTCACGGACTCGGGTTCAATTCCTGGCTTGGGTCACTGTCTGTGTGGAGTTTACATGTTTTCCCCATGTTTGCATGGGTTTTCTCCAAGTGCTCCAGTTTCTTCCCACATTCTGAGAGACATGCTGGTTAGGCGCATTGACCCGAACAGGCGCTAAATTCTCCCCTAGTGTGCCTGGACAGGTGCCAGAGTGTGGCGACTAGAAGAGTGCCACAGTAACTTCATTGCAGTGTTAAGTAAGCCTATTTGTGATGAATAAATAAACTTTAAACTCTGGGTGCTCCAGTTTCCTCCCACAGTCCAAAGATGTACTGGTTAGGTGCATTGGCCATGCTAAATTCTCCCTCAGAGTATGCGAACAGGGGCTGGAGTGTGACAACTAGGGGATTTTCACAGCAACTTCACTGCAGTGTTACTGCAAGCCTATTTGTAATTAATAAATATATAAACTTTAAACTTTTAAGATGTGTAGGTTAGGGGGATTAGCAGAGTAAATACATGGGGTTACAGGGATAGGGCGGGGTGATGCTCTGTCCAAGAGTCAGTGCAGACTTGATGGGCCAAATGGCCACCTTTTGCACTATACGGATTCTATTCTGTGATATTGCAATCGCTTTACCAGTCCTGAATTACTTGTTTTTCTTTTGTGTGAGCAGGGAGGATTTGGAAAACTCACGTGGAAACACTATTCCCTGTGCAATGGCCTTCACTCTGATCGCCTTCCAGTCAATAAGGTGAGAGAGAGAGCAACAAGCTTGTCTGATTCTAAGCATCTTTGACCTCAGATAACAATTATTGTCAATAGCTGAGGGTCTAGCATAGGAATTCCAACAAGACTTCAAGCACAGCTTAACATGCATGGCAGGCGGACACACTTCCACACAGGGCGATGCATGAATCTGGATTTTGGTCAATTTTACATTGGTTCAAACTCCCACAATTCAGGGGTGGTTTTGAAGTCTGTTACCTGAGGACAGAATGGTTTGTTTACAAACTGATATTGAATTGGCAGATCTGAATCTGAAACTGTTCCAACTAAATGCCGCATTCCCTGGAGTTTTTGAGTGTTTGAGAGCAGCCAGCTACAAATCGCTTGGTGAATGCAAATCACTGTGGATGCTGGAATCTGAAACCAAAACAGAAAATGCTGGAAGATCTCAGCAGGTCTGACAGCATCTGAGGGGAGAGCAGAGAGCCAACCTTTTGAGTCGAGATGAAGTCATCCAGACTTAAAACGTTAGCTCTATTCTCTCCCCCCACAGATGCTGTCAGGCCTCATAGAATGTGTGGCACAGAGACAGGCCCTCCAGCCCAAACCACTCCACGCTGACCAAAATGCCCATTTAACTCACCCTATTTGCCTGCATTTGGCCCATATCTCTCTAAACATTCTCTATCCATGTATTTGTCCAACTGCCTTTTAAATGGTGTCAATGTCCCTACCTCAAACACTTCCTCCAGCACCTCTTTCCACAAATGTACCATCTTCTGTGTAAAAAAAGCTGCTCCTCAGGTTCCCGCTAATTCTTTCCCCTCTTAACTTAAACCTATGGTCTCTCGTTCTTGATTGCCCACCCTGGGGAAAAGTCTGAATGCATCCACCCTATCCACGCCTCTTCACCCCATCCACACCTCTTCCCCCTATCCACGCCTCTTCGCCCCATCCACGCCTCTTCGCCCCATCCACGCCTCTTCGCCCCATCCACGCCTCTTCGCCCCATCCACGCCTCTTCGCCCCATCCACGCCTCTTCACGTTATTCATGTCTGTTGAGATTTTCCAGAGGTTTTGGTTTCTGTTACAAACCATTTGGTTCTGCTTATGGTTATTTAGTGGACATGGCCCAAACACGTCTTTTCATCCATTGCATTCAAATAAAATTGGTCAATTTGAAACGTTGCGAAAGTCTGGTTCACAATTCATAAGTTTTAGAATACAGCTTTTCAGTTCAGGATTCCAACTTTTAAGGTTCAAGTGTTTCATGTGAAATAAGTGGATTTCTGACTGAGAAATTGGTAAGCATAGAATCATAAAATCCCAACAACAATCCCACCCTATCCCAGTAATCCCACATATTTAGTCTGCTAATCCCCCAACACCAAGTGCAATTTAGCATGGCCAATCAACCTAACCTGCACATCTTTGGACTGTGGGAGGAAACTGGAGCATCCAGAGGAAATGCATGCAGACAGAGGGAGAACTCTATTAATCTCAGTAAGGGGCATGTGAGGAGACAGGAGATTATACCTGAGTTAGACAGGGACAGAGTGAGTGGCGAATTAGGTTAAGCTCTGTTCAGTCTTTTTCAGGTTTAAATATACCTCTGACAACCTTCAAGTAAGTTAGATTAGTTTGTTAAGCAGGGAACTGCCCGATAGCTATCTGCCAGTCAGCTGAAAGTATTTAGTTTGATTGGTGTTAAGTACTGTAGGAGAAAGCTAAACTGGCTAGTGACCCTGTCTGCAGTCTGCAGACCTGTTGGACTTCAACCTGGTGTTGTGAGACTTCTTACTGTGTTTACCCCAATCCTAACGCCGGCATCTCCACATGCAGTCTGCAATGCACCATGCCTGAAGAAAAGGAAGTACAAGCTTCCAAGAAGGGTGCCAAGAAAGCCCAGAAGAAACTATCAAAGAAGAGTGGCAAGAGGAGGAGGTGGTCCAGGAAGGAGAGTTATTCCATTTACATCTATACAGCGATGAAGCAAGTCCACCTCAACTCTCTTCCAAGGTCGTGAGCATCATGAACTCGTTCAACAACGACAGCTTCAAGCACACCGCGGGTGAGGGTTCCCGACTGGCCCATTATAACAGGTGGCAGACCATCAGCACCCGGGAAATCCAGACCGCCATGCACCTGCTGTTGCCCAGGAAACTGACTAAGCACACCATATAAGAGGACAAAGGCGATGATCAGTACACCAGCTCCAAGTAAAACTGTTCAATGCACTGAAAAACACACTCCAAAAACCCATGAGGGTCTTTATAAGAAGCAGTTTTTTCAAACCACATGCTGGTAAGAGTTAGGTTCATGTGGGAATTCGGTGCACACAGGATAGAGGTGCTTGAAGTAAGATTTATTGCAACTGATAAAGTGTGTTAAATATTAATCAGATTTATCCATACGAGTAAAATTTATCAATAGTTGTAAGGTTTATTAATTTAAGGCCAAGTATAATTAATATAAGCAAAAGTGAACATAATTGAAGTAAATTTTAGACATGGTAGGAGCTCAGTTGTGTGGAATGCGTGTCTTGTGGTATGTGGGAAGTCACAGATGCTGCTGACATCCTATGCAACCACATATGCAGGAAGTATTGCCTGCTACAGAAACCTGGCCTCTGGGTTTTGGAGCTCAAGCGCCAGCTGGAATCACTTTTTACACATCAGCGAGGTTGGAAACTATATGGATAGCAGTTTCAGAAATCACACCACAAGCTTGGAGGGAGAAATGGAATGGATCACTGCCAGACAGTCCAGGGGAACCAGGCAGGTATGCAGTGGTCCCCCAGAGGTTCCTGCTCAGTGGTGTAGCTAGATGGGAGCAGGGGGAACGATTGCTCCCCCTGAGCACATTCTTCAAAAGTGGCACCTTTTCAATAGGGTGTTCCTCACGGGCCCCTCAGAAATCTTCCTGAGATCTTAAGTCCTCGATCCATATACTGCAATGGCAGGATGCGATATGGATGCGGAGACTTCAGGCAGCGAGGAAGGCATGCAATCTCCCAAGAGGGGAGGCAATCACAAGGATAATTGCAGAGGCCATGAAGAACATAAATATGCAGCCACCGCGGTGAATGGGCTGTCGAGACCAAGCATCCCTCGCCGATGGACATCACCAGCCGAGACTGGGTGAGTAAATAGATTTGGTGATTATCATTTGAAGAATTTAAACCACTGCAGAGTCCTATATTGGCAGCTTTAATTTTAAGAAACCAGCTCATTTAAGTACATAGCAAAGATCAAGAACAAGAATGTGACATCGCAAGAATGGTTTAGTGAAACTATTCGGTGCATAATTTATAGTTTTAGTCACCATTCATTCAATAGCGTTAGAATCGTGGAACCTTTTTTATGTGGTCACTCCCCCGCTAACTGTAGAACCTGGCTACGCCCCTGTTACCACTCACTAACTCTGTTTTGAATGCTGATGAGGTCATTGGTTCCTCAGAGGAATGCAGTAAAAGAGAAGTTTGTGGCTCAACTGTACACGAGGGGAGAAAGAAAAAGAGAACAGCAGTGATGGAGGATTAATTAGTTACAGGCATATTGGAGCATTTCTGTAGCCATGGCCATGACTCCAGGATGTCTCCCTGGTGCCAGGGTCAAAGGTAAAATGGAACATTATTCTGGGATGGGTGATCAGCCAGAGGTTGTGGTCCATGTGGGTGCCAATGTCTTAAGTAGAAAAGAGGATGAGGGCCTGAAAGCAGCTTTTAGAGAGGAAGGAAGGAGATTGAAAGGCAAAATCTCTAAAGCAGAAATCTCAGGATTACTCCCAGTCCCAAGTGCTGGTGAGCATAGAAACAGGAGAATTGAATGATCGAACACATGACTGGAAAGTTGGTATGAGAGGAGAGGGCATCAGATTTCTGAGGCAATGGGTTCAGTTCTGGGGAAGATGGGACCGGTACAGGCAGAACGATCTACATCTGAGCAGGACTGGGATGAATCATAGCGAGGAGATTTACCAGTACTGTTACGGGGCTTTAAACTAAGTTAGCAGAGGGATGGGAACCTGAGGGCACATTTGGAGCAGGAGATGGAAAATTAGCAAATCGCTCCGAAAAACAGGAAAAAGACGGGTTATATTAGGAGGATATAGTTAATAAAACCAGTGAGCTGAAGGTGCATGAAGACACATGGCAGCATGATATCAGTGATATAATAGAAACTATTTTTTCTTGTATATTTTGCCTTACATTGTGACAGTCACAAAATGCTTCATATTATAGAAAGTTTAGAGGAGTACAGAAAATACAAGGGAGAAGTGAAAAAGGAAATTAGAAAAGCAAAGAAAGGATACAAAAAATATTGGCAAGTAAAAAAAAAATCAAAGAAAATCCTAAAATCTATTACCAGAAAATAACTAAGGAAAGTGTTGGGCCCATCAGAGATGTTTATGGTAACTTATGCATTGTCGCAGAAGATGCAGTATTATCATTATCTTGTAAATTGAGCTCGTGTCTGTATATGACCTGTTTGTGAACACAAGTCCTCACCCACCTGATGAGGGAGCCTGAGTCTCCGAAAACTAGTGCCAAATAAACCTGTTGGACTTTAACCTGGTGTTGTGAGACTTCTTACTGTGCTGTGTTCATCAAGGTGAGTGATGATTCAAACATTCTAGTTAAAATGCAGGAGTGTGAAATATTAGACACAATAAATATTGTGAGAGAGGAAATACTGGAGGCACTGCCATCCTTGAAGGCAGATAAATTACCAGGGCCAGATGAATTGTATCTCGGGGACATCTTTAAAAAGCCACGGAGGAAACAGCGGATGCTCTGAGGATCATTTCTAATCCTCACTCAATCTCGGTGAGGTTCCAGAGGATTGGAGGTCTGGGAATGTTTGTACAATTATTTAAAAAGGGTGTGAGGTATAGGCCAGAAAATTATAGGTTGGTTAGTCTGATTTCAGTGGTGGGCAAATTATTCAATTCCAAGAGACAGGATAAACTGTCACTGACAAAGGCGAGTGTTGATCAGAGATAGTCAGCATGGTTTTGTTAGGAAAAGATTATGTCTACCGACATCATGGAATTTTTTGAGGAAGTAATAGAGAGGATTGATGAGGATAGTGCAGTGAATATTATTTACGTGAATTTTAGTAAGGCGCTTCAACAAAACCCCGTCCGGCAGACTGTCAGAAAAACGAGACCATGTGGGATACAGGTGGTAAGTTGAGAGTAATGGTCAATAGATGTAGTGGTCAATAGATGTTTTTGCAAATGGAAAGCCATTTATAATAATGGTCCACAGGGCCACTGTTGGGGCCCTTGCTGTTTGTTGTATGTATTAATCATTTGGACATAAATATGGAAGGCATCATCAGGAAATTTGCAGATGACACAAAAATTGGCCGTGTAATTGATAATGAAGATGATATGTTTTGACTCAGTGGTTTGGTGGAGTGGGTGGAGAAGTGGCAAATGGAATTCAATCCAGAGAAGTATGCAGGTAATGCATTTTTGGAAGGCAACAAATAGAGGGAATACTCAACAAATGGGAGAATGTTGAGAGAGTTTGAGGATGTGTGAGAGCTTGAAGTATACGTTTAGTCCTTGAAGATGACAGAACAAGTGGACAATTTGGTGAATAAAGCATATAGAATGCTTTCCCTTCATTTAACAAGGTCTTGAAAACAAAAATAGAGATGTAGTGCTGGAACTGTACAAATTGTAGGTTAGGCCACAGCTGGAGTTTGTGTACAGTTCTGGTCATCACATTTTAACATTTAAAAAAGTTTATTATTAGTGTTACAAGTAAACTTACATTAACACTGCAATGAAAGTATTGTGAAAATCCCTGAGTTGCCATACTATGGCACCTGTTCAGGTACACTGAGGGAGGATTTAGCAGGGCCGATGCACCTAACAAGCACATCTTTTGGATTGTGGGAGGAAACCGGAGCACCCGGAGGAAACACACACAGACAGGGGGAGAACATGCAGACTCCACACAGATGGTGACCCAATCCGGCAATCAAGCCCAGGTCCCTGGCGGTGTGAGGCAGCAGTGCTAACCACTGTGCCACCATGCTGCCCATTGCAGGAAGGACATGATTGCGCTGGAAAGGGTACAGAGAAGATTAACACCAGGGCTTGAAAACTGCAGCTATGAGGAGAGATTGGATTGAGGAGAGTTTTCCTTAGAAGAGGAAGCCGAGGGGTGACCTTATTGAGGCATTGCAAAATTATAAATGACCTGAATAGGGTAGACAGGAAAGATCTATTTCCCCTTGGTGATGGGGTTCAATTATGAGGGAGCATATATGTAAGGTGACTAGTAAAAGGATTCAGGGGGATATGCGGAAAAACATTTTAACTGTGATGGTGATGGGCATCTGGAATTCAGTGCCTGACTTAATGGTTGAGGGTGAAACTCTCAACTCAGTGAAAAGATACCTGGACCAGCATCAGAAGTTCGGTAACTTGCAAGGCTATGAACTTGGTACTGAAAAATAGGATTAAAATGAGCAGCAGTTTCAATTTTTTTCTTTTTTTTGGCCAGCATGGACATGAATGGCCGAATGGTCTCTTTCTTAACTGCAATTTTTATGTGGTTCTACATTAAATTATTCATATGGGAATCAAAAAGTGCATTGAAGGTGAAATAATCCATTTGTGTTTGTGAACATCCCACTGTATGCTACTTCTTCATACATCTGGATTATGCAGGTAGAAGATTCTTTAATTTAAGTTATCTGTCTGCACTTGCTAATGGAAGAAAGTTAGTTTTGGGAATAGGCAGAGACAACTGTAGCTTTACTTTGATGTAGACTGCATCTCACTGGCTTGAGAGAGAGAACAAGAGGTGATCACCCATTGGGATTGCACTTCAAGCAGAGAAAATACTCACCTTGCTGTTCACCACATGGAATGTGGGAGGAGCTCTATCTCACATTTGATTTCATGAAGGAAAGGTAGCTGGAAGCTTTGCTGTAGCTTGCAGCTGGTTGGAAAAGTAAACTGCAGTGGTCCTCACAGAGCTTTGTGGCAAAAAAGCAGTCAGCAGAGTTTATTTGGAAAACTGTAGAAAGGTAGTTGGGTATCTGCCAGCAATCTGAACAAGGTGCTGAGTCACCTTCACAGTTGTAAGGCTTTTTGGAATGAAAAGGTGGAGAATCACGTAGCCAAAAAATCAAATGGTAGGATCTCCACAATATCTTAACTTGGAGGATAGCTGAACGCTGAAGAGAAAGGGAGTGAATTTTGAAGGGCCATCGCACAACTTTTGGGTTGGTCCCTAAAAAATCAAATGGACCTTCAAGATTGTTGTAACACATTAGGGGATTCTTGGGGGTAGTAAAAAATAGAACTGAGTTCATCTTATACGTAATTAAAAACTATATTGTTCATTTAATAGTGCTTGTTTAATTATTTTATACAGTTTGTTGCTTATTTTAAAGTATGAAATCTTGTGGTGCAGTTCTGTCGTTTGATCACTAGGTGTTCTTCACATATTAGCCATTCCCAGCAGGGTAGTACACAAGTTACAGTAATATCACAATTAAGATATAATCTGACAAGTAGTTTCTCACTGTTTTATTTTTAGAAATTTGGAATGTGTGACTAAATGCAGCGCTGGGCATCTTGGCCCCTTTACCTCCGTGGAGAATTGGCTTGGCAGGTGCTCATGTTCTGATTTGGAAACAAAATCTCCCATCAGAGAATGGAATCAAAAGGATATTTTTTCTTTCAGAAGTCAAGTCACAGGAGAATTCTCTTGGCTAACACCGCAGTGATGGTGCAAGCAAGGCATCTGACAGGAATAGATGTCTTTTCGCCTCAACACTGATAATCTTCAAGACAGGATGTCTCCACTGGAAATTCATTGTGCCTACAGGCACTTTGAAAATAAGCAAATGAAAACAGTCCAAATTATAGAATCCCTACAGTGCAGAATAAAGAAAATTACAGCACAGGAACAGGCCCTTCGGCCCTCCAAGTCTGCATTGACCATGCTGCCCGACCAAACTAAAACCCCCTACCCTTCTGCAGACCCTATCCCTCCAATCACAACCTATTCATGTATTTGTCCAGACACCCCTTAAAACTCACTATCGTATCCGCTTCCACTCCCTCCCCCGGCAACAAGTTCCAAGCACCCGCCATGCTCTGTGTAAACAAACTTGCCCTGCACATCTCCTTTAAACCTTGTCCCTCGCACCTTAAACCTGTGCCCCCTAGTAATTGACTCTTCCACCCTGGGAAAAAGCTTCTGACTATCCACTCTGTCCATGCCTCTCATAATCTTGTCGACTTCTATCAGGTCACCCCTTAACCTCTGTCATTCTAATGACAACTAACCAAGTTTCTCCAACCTCTCCTCATAGCTAATGCCCTCCATATCAGGCAACATCCTGGCAAATCTTTTCTGTACCCTCTCCAAAGCCTCTACATGGTAGTGTTGCGACCAGAATTGAACACTATATTCCAAGTGCGGCCTAACTAAGGTTCTATAAAGCTGCAACATAAATTGACAATTTTTAAACTCAATGCCCCAGCCAATGAAGGCAAGCATGCCTTGTGCCTTGACTATCTTCTCCACTTGTGTGTCCACTTTCAGTGACTTGTGTACTTGTACACCCAGATCCCTCTGCCTCTCAATCCTGTTAAGGGTTCTGCTATTTACCATATATTTCCTATCTTTATTAGACCTTCCAAAATGCATTACCTCACATTTGTCGGGATTAAACTCCATCTGCCATCTTTCCATCCAAGTCTCCAACCAATCTATATCCTGCTGTATCCTCTGGCAGTCCTCATCATTATCTGCAAATCCATCAACCTTCATATTGTCTGCAAACTTACTAATCACACCAGTTACACGTTTCTCCAAATCGTAAGTGCCATTCAGCCTATCAAGTCGACATTTTCTCTGTGACAGAATATCTTACCCAGGTCCTCTTCCCCACCCTATTCCTGTAACACCTCACTTCTATCATGGATAATCCATTTAACTTACACATCTTGGAACACTAAGGGACAATTTAGCGTGGCCAATCCGCCTAACCTGTACATATTGGGACTAATCTTGGATGAATGAACAGTAAAAAAGCAGTTGAAAATGGGTCTACACCCACTATAATGCCCAACTAGTTATTTATTCTCTATTGTAGATCCAGCCAATGAACGGTCAGTATGCTATTCCAGCATGGTAGAAATCACAATTGAGGCAGAATACTGTCCAGCAGGGGTTACTGCAAGATCCTGACTGATGCTTACCCTTCCCAATCAACCATTAAAGTTAATTGCTGTGCAAAGCTTAGACCATCTAACAGTACAGGCTGGGGTCAAACCTCGGACATTAACACACAACGCAGTCCCCTCTTCTTCTCAAGTTCCCTGCCCAAAGACAGGCCCAATCTACTGCACCACAACTTCCATTTCAAGTAGGGCAAGGAGGCAGGTCTAGAATCACATGCTGCCGTAACGGAGATCGAATGCCATGTTGTTGGCACCGAACTGATCCAAACTGAACCATCCAGCCAAGACTCTTCGCAAAGAGTCCAAATTGCTGTGACTACATGCATTTTTACACGCATGTTGGAATCTGAAGTGAGGATAGAGGCTCCAATTTCTTAACATCGTGTGGCTGACCAGGAAATGTCTCCTGCTCTTATGGTCTGCTTGTTGGAAGGATTTACAAGCTGGTACTCAACCACCAGGATTTTACGACCTCACTCGGGTGAGGCTTGTAAAATCCTGCCCGAGGCAAACGGAGAATACCATTAATGTGAGCCTCGCCCGCCCCAATTCTAGGGTAGGCGAGGCAGTAAAATCCTGGCTAACCTGTCCGGCCGCATTATGAGTGCGCCTTCCTTGGTCACTAAGTCTGGGATGGGACTGGAACCCGGGATTTCTTGCTCAGAGGCAGGGATGCTACCCACTGTGCCACCAGAACTCCTCCTGCAGTGCCTATACCAAGGAAAATGAAAAGTGATGGGCAGGACTAATGTTACAAACCATTATTAGTGCAGTGATAGAGGCAAAAAGAATCATTGGTAGTTGGCAGTTATTTGAAACCTGCCCTGCATTTAAAAATAATGCAAAAATGCTGCTATTACCCCTCAAAGGATTGAGAAGAGGATGATAACACTGCAGATTATAAAAATTCAAAGATTCAAACTTTAATCATCTTCCTACATGGATATAAAGGAGTACTGACTCATGAACTGAAGAAGATTGGCAGTCGGAACAGTAAGATTTAATATTATATCATCTCTAAATCCCCAAGCAACGACTGGTAAGTTAAAAAAAAATCACTTTTAAAATATGACTTTGTTCGCTATATTCAATGACAGAGCAACAATTCTTGAAAAATGGTGAATATTGTGACTGATATCTGAAACTTTGTTGATATCTAGGCATCACGTCTGATGCACAGATCAGATACCAGCACCATCTGGTGTTATTTGGAATACTTGCTCTTTGGCTCCTCATCTGCTTAAGTCATTAATTGCTTCACTAGATTTTGCTTAACAAGTGCACAGCTGAAGCTTTTAGCCCATTGAATGCATTGGTTAGAATGGCGTTTCCAAAATCAATCCCCAAACCAATCGTGGACATTCCAAAGATGTGCGGGTTAGGTTGATTGGACCTGCTAAATTGATCGTTAGTATCAGAGGGGTTAGCAGGGTAAATATGTGGGGTTACGGGGATAGGGTCTGGAATGGGATTGTTGTCGGTGCAGGCTCAATGGGCCAAATGGCCTCCTTCTGCATCACAGTGATTCAATGATTCTGCGATTCTATAAAGGGAACACAAGGTCCACTGATGGGAGTGGTCATTAATGCTGAATCACAAGGGAAATTATCTAACTCTCAAAGTGGAATATGTAACGAAAAGCAGCAGATTCCCCTGGGCCTGAATTTTCTGCTTGTTGGGCTCGTGGACCCAGCGGGTTGGGAAATGGGCGCAAAATGCATTCCTCGCCGCAGTGGGCCCCAGAACACAATTCCACTCTGGCTGGCCAAGTAACAGCCATCCACTCCGTGAAAGGCTGAGCACTGCTACGAGGGCGGGAAGAAGGTAACTGCCAAGAGGAGGAAGGATGCGGGTTGGCGCTTCCAATGTGCTCAAGGGGAACAGCTGCTGTGGAGCTTTCTCAGGGAGCCACCAAACCATGAAATATAAATATCGATGTTACGGCTACGCCACAGGCATCCAGACAGCACAATCAAGCAAAGACCTCAGTCCCCAGACACATTTGTTAATTTTTATTACAGCCCAGGCAGTTCATCCCTCTCTGAATCGAGGTTGCAGCTTAAACATAAAGGCCACCTTGCCAATTGTCCATCTGCCAACTGTAGAGATAGTCGGGCAGTGTAAAATCCCAGTCAACCGATGTTTCATTAACTTATATTGGATTGTGACTGTCGGCAGACAGGCTTCCAACTTGCACACAAGCACACCGACCAAAATATTGCACGTGACGTCGGGACATGCACCTGAAGTGTTCATCCGCAATTTTAAAAGTTAAAGTTTATTTATTGGTTACGAGTAGGCTTACATTAACACTGCAATGAAGCTATTGTGAAAATTCCTTAGTTGCCACACTCCAGTGCCTGTTCAGGTTCAGGTACACTAAGGGGCAATTTAGCATGGCCAATTCACCTAACCAGCACATCCTTAGACTGTGGGAAGAAACCAGAGCACCCGGAGGAAACCCACACAGACACAGGAAGAACATGCAAACTCCACACAGACTGTGACCCAAGTCGGAAATCGAACCCATATCCTTGGTGCTGTGAGGCAACAGTGCTAACCATCGTGCCACCCATCTGTGTGTTACGTGTGTTGTGTGTGTCCGGATTGAGCGTGCACCTGAACTTTATATAAAAAATTCCAGCCCTAGTGTCCTGGCCAACATTCATCCATCAAACAATAACCACCCCAAACAAAAGGCTAATCCATCATTTATCACATTTACATCTTGACGTACTAATGAAAGTGGCCATACTTTAAAAGCAATTGATTGATTATCAAGCGCTTGAAAGAATTTGGGCATGATAAATGAAAATGTTACTTTAATGATTAATAATGCTATTCGAAGATGATTAGGTGAATTGGCCATGCTGAATTGGCCCTTGGTGTCCCACAATGTGTAGGTTGGGGGATTAGCGAAGTAAACATGTGGGGTTATGGGGATAGAGCCTGGATAAGATGCTCTGTTGGAGAGTCGATGTGCCGAATGACCTCCTTCTGTGCTGTAGCGATTCTATGAAGACATCTAAAAAGCGACACGGTGGCACAATGGTTAGCACTGCTGCCTCTCAGCGCTAGGGATGAAGGCTGAATTCTGACCTCGGGTGACTGTCTGTGTGGAATCTGCACATTCTCCCCATGTCGGTGTGGGTTTCCTCCTGGTGCTCTGGTTTCCTCCCACATTCCAAAGATGTGCAGGTTGATTGGCCTTGGTAAAATTGCCCCTTCATGTCCCAAGATGTGTAAGTTAGATGGATTAGCCATGATAATTGTGTGGGGTTATGAGGATAAGTCATGGGAGAAGTAAGACACTCTGTCAGAAAGTCAGTGCAGACTCAATGGGCCGAATGTCTCCTTCTGTACTGTAGGGATTCTATGATAAAGCATCATTATAAGGTGGAAATGGGAAATAGCACTGATTGTGGGTGATAACTCTTACACTGGCCATATTCCCATGGTGCTGCTCTCAGTGTGTCAGACGTTATGATGAGAGTTTGAGGTGGCAGAAGGTAGGGGTGATACTTAGCACAAATGCGTGCATCTCACATGACTTTTAAAATATCTTATTAATACATATTTTTAAATTTATGGAAGATGTTATAAAAGATTAGTTCCGCTAAGTCGATTTGTACCTTTTTTTTCCTGAGATGTGACAATTAAAACAATCCAAAGAGGAATTAAGATTAAATGATTAACATGAAATGAGATCCTCTTATTGCTGCTCATGGAGTCTGTGGAACCATCCATGACTGAACAGATTAGTCATCAAATATTAATGTTAAATCTACATTCCGTAGTGCAACACAGATGCTGCAAATGGTTAGATTACTCTCTGCAATGGGCCCCAGCTGAGATGTATTTAATACGGTTAAAGAGAGAAAAGCGGACACAAAATGGAGTTGGCAATGGTATTAACAGTAGCTCCAGGGAGTTAAAAGCAACATAAGTGTAGAACACTTCAAGTGTAATGTTGAATACATTGGCTAAACAAAAGGCTAGGATTATCATGACTTCATGTTATTGCTACATTAGTGCACACTGGGAGGCAATGGCCTAGTGATAATATTATCGCTAGACTATTAATCCAGAAATTCAGCTAATGGTCTGGGGACCCAGGTTCAAATCCCACCATGGCAGATGGTGGATCTTGAATTCAATTAAAAATATCTGGAATTAAGGATCTACTGATGACCATGAAACCATTGTCGGAAAAACCCATCTGGTTCACTAATGTCCTTTAGGGAAGGAAATCTGCCGTCCTCACCCTGGTCTGGCCTACATGTGACTCCAGAGCTACAGCAATGTGGTGAACTCTCAGGTGCCCTCTCAAATGGCCTAACAAGCCACTCAGTTTGAATGCAATTAGGGATGGGCAATAAGTACCAGCCAGTCAGCAACACCCATGTCCCACAAATGAATAAAGAAAAACAAACACTAAGGTGAACTGCAATGTGAAAGTGAAACAAGAACAGAAAAGTGCTGGAAAATAGAGTCACAGAAGTTTATAGCATGGAAACAGGCCCTTCAGCCCAACTTGTCTATGCTACCCTTTTTTTAAAAAACCGCTAAGCTAGTCCCAATTTGGCCCATATCCCTCTATACCCATCATACCCACGTAACTATCTAAATGCTTTTTAAAAGATAAAATTGTACCCACCTCCACCACTACCCCTGGTAGCTTGTTCCAGACACTCACCACGTTCTGTGTGAAAAAATTGTCCCTCTCATCTTAAACCTATGCCCTCTAGTTTTAGACTCCCCTGCCTTTGGGAAAAGATATTGACTACCAAGCTGATCTGTGCCCCTCATTATTTTATTGACCTCTATAAGGTCACCCCTCAACCTCCCGCACTCCAGAGAAAGAAGTCCCCGTCTATTCAGCCTCTCCTTATAACTCAATCCATCAAGTCCCCTTGGCACCCTAGTATTCAGGTCTGACAGCAAACTTGAAACGTTGGCTCTATTCTCTCTCCACAGATGCTGACAGACATGCTGAGATTTTTCAACGTTTTTATGTTTTTGTTTCAGATTCCAGCATCCGCAGTATTTTTGCATTTATATCAATGTGAAAGTGAACTTTGCCCATGGATAGTAAATGAAATTTTGTTTCTGCATGGTTAATAAAGTAAAAAGTCTGACAACACCAGGTTTAAGTCCAACCGATTTATTTGATAGTAAACTTCATGTTTGCTATCAAATAAATCGGTTGGACTTAAACCTGGTGTTGTCAGACTTTTTACTGTGTTTACCCCAGTCCAATGCCAGCATCTCCACATCATGGTTAATAAAGTCTCTTTATATTGCCACACGGGTATCAGAAGTCTGTTATGTTGATCAATAATTGTTGAGATGAAATATTGGATTGCTCAGAGTACGTTGCAATTATCAGGATTGCGTTGTTCTTTCTGTACCACTTATTTTCACAGGGTTCGTATCAGCAGCTGCTTTATCTTGCTCCACGCAGAGTGGAAAGTACTGTTCAGTCGCCGTTAATTTGATGTTAGATGATACTAAGAAAACAGACTGTTACTGCATTAACAGTTACCCAACATTTCAAGATGAAGTTCCATTACATTGTCTGTCAGGCTGCTTTCTATTAATTAACAAATACTCCTTGAGCACTGGACCACAAGTTATGTTGCTTGTTTCACACTAGCTGGAGCATTTCCCTGTCAAGAGATTTAGAATCTAAAGTGCTTTCAATCCTTAAATAAATGAAAACAATTTTATGGGACGTGTTTTCCCAAATGCAAGAACTCACAGTAATATACTTTCGCTGCTGGAAAACATTGCTCATTATGTTTAGCGGAGGCTGTGGCAGAGTGAGTTGTCGCTGCGCTAATAATGTAGAGACCCAGGTTAATGCTCTGGGGACCCAGATTCAAATCCCACCATGGCAGATGGTGAAATTTGAATTCAATAAAAACTCTGCCTGTAAAAGTCAAATGATGATCATCAAACCATTGTTAATTGGGGCAGCATGATGGCACAGTGGTTAGCACTACGCCTCACAGCACCAGGGACCAGGGTTTCGATTCCCGGCTTGAGTCACTGTCAATGTGGAGTCAGCACGTTCTCCCTGTGTCTGCGTGGGTTTCCTCCGGGTGCTCTGGTTTCGTCCCACAGTCTGAAAGATGGGCTGGTTAGGTGCACTGACCCAAACAGTTGCCGGAATGTGGGGACCAGGGGAATTTCACAGTAACTTCATTACAGTGTTAATGTAAGCCTTACTTGTGACTAATAAATAAACTTTATTAAGTTTCGTTAAAAAACCCATCTGGTTCACTCATGTCCTTTAGGGAAGGAAATCTGTCATCCTTACGTGGTTTGTGACTCCAAATCTATAGCCAAGTGGTTGACTCCAAAATACCCTCAGGGATGGCAATAAATGCTGGCCCAACCAGCGACAAGCACATCCCACGAGCTAATAAAAAAATGACTTTGCAAATGCTATATCTAGAAATAAATATATTTTAAAGGATGAGTATTTTTTAAAAATACAGCAATTATAGACAGATGGAGCATGCATGATGTTTGCATGTCTTTTTGACCATGTGGGACCACTATAGTCTTACCTTCAATGATAAATGAAGTAGTGTATTTTCCTGAGTTTTCAAATCTTTGCAAAACCCTGGATAAATAACTTTGCACGCTACAAATGACCAGGCAACCTGCTGTACTGAATGTTTCTGAAGATATAAATACTGGCAAGACATGATTTAAATCTCACTTGGTAGTTTTGTGAATATGTCACCCTATTTTGTACTTAACAGTTGGTAAGTTAATTTGCTTGCATATATTTATATTGTGCATAGCTTTTTTCCCGGCGTGGAAGAGTCAATTACGAGAGGGCATACGTTTAAGGGGCAACTTTAAAGGCGATGTACATGTTGGCAAGTGTGAGGTGGTCCACTTTGGTAGGAAGAATGGTAGGAAGGACTATTACTTACGTGGCGAAAAACTGCAGCAGGCGATGGTGCAGAGGGACCTCGGGGTCCTTGTGCATGAGTCGCAAAAACCCAGCTTGCAGGTGCAGCAGGTGGTCAGGAAGGCAAATGGGATGCTGGCCTTCATAGCGAGGGGGATTGAATATAAAAGTAGGGAGGTCTTGCTGCAGCTGTATAGGGCATTGGTGAGGCCGCAGCTGGAGTACTGTGTGCAGTTTTGGGCGCCGCACCTGCGCAAGGATATTTTGGCCCTGGAGGGAGTGCAGAGGAGGTTTACTAGGCTGATACCGGAGTTGAGGGGATTGAGCTATGAGGAGAGGCTGAATAAACTAGGCTTGTACTCGTTAGAGTTTAGAAGAATGAGGGGAGATCTCATTGAGACGTATAAGATGATGAATGGGATGGATAGGATAGAGGTGGAGAGACTCTTCCCGCTCAAAAAAGACAGTAGGACTAGGGGGCACAGCCTCAAGATAAAGGGGAGGCGGTTTAGAACGGAGTTAAGGAGGAACTTCTTCACTCAAAGGGTGGTGAATCTCTGGAATTCTCTGCCCGTTGAAGTGGTGGAGGCTGCCTCGCTAAATATTTTTAAGAAGCGGGTTGATGGGTTCTTGATAAGAGAGGGGATTAAGGGTTATGGGGAGAGGGCGGGAAAGTGGAACTGAGCCACAACAGATCAGCCATGATCTTATTGAATGGCGGGGCAGGCTCGAAGGGCTAGATGGCCTACTCCTGCTCCTATTTCTTATGTCCTTATGTTCTTATGTACAAGGCAAGTTTTTTTTTACACAGAGGGCGGTGGGTGCCTGGAACTTGTTGCATGGGAAGATAATGGAAGCAGACGCGATAGTGATTTTAAAGGGGCGTCTTGACAAATACATGAACAGGATGGGAATAGAGGGATTTGTCCCTGGAAGCTTAGTAGATTTTAGTTCAGTCGGGCGGCATGGTCAGAGCAGGCTTGGAGGGCTGAAGGGCCTGTTCCTGTGCTGTAAGTTTCTTTGCTCTTTAACAAAGCATGATTGAGCTTTAAAGTCTTTTACTTGCCCTTTTTTTGAAGAAAGCAGGCTACACTCTTCAAGAATCTTCACCCTCGGGGTTATTCCTTTTGGTTTTCTCTGGCCGTTTTATACCAATCAACGTTATTTTGAAGGTGCTATGCCGTAAGTGAATGGACATGCTATACCTCACCTTACCAAGGAATCATATCAAGTTAAATTAACCAATTTTCACCTGAGATTCTCTGTTTGATTGGCCTGCCTCAGAACAGCTTCACAAGGACTGGACAATTTCAGACTGCTGCACAGGTATCACCAGCAAGATTTTCAATGTTAACTCACCAATATTGTAGCGCTCATTAGAACTACTGACAAGAAACTGGTGGCAGTTTGATAAATCTAGTTTAACTAGTGAAAAGTAAACTCAGCTGCAATCCCACGCCTGCGATATTTGATAACTCATTACACCTCAGTCAAACAACTCCCCATTTCCGCCAATGCTTTCCAAATGTTGGGTCACTTTGAATTCAACTAGCTAAAGTGCTATTGATTCCATAAATCCTGATCAATACGAAAAAGCCCCATTCTTCTCCTTCAGTTCACTGTCTGACCGGCAGCAGGTCGGGCCCGTAGCACTATGATCTTCAACATTGGCAGGGCAAGAAGGCCAGTCTCCAGTCAAAGCCATCGCTGTTGGCACCAATCCAATCCATATTAATCATCTAACTAACTGTCCCTCTTCCCCCAAGGAGTCCCAAACTGGATCTGACAACACACACGTTCACATTCATGTTCTAGCCTGGAACGACAGATAGTAATGGTAGAGGTTGCTGGAGGAGAGAGTGAATAAAGAACTTAAAAATGATCGCAAATTGAAAGAAAGAATGTATAATTTTGCAAAGATGAGAAGGTTTGACAGAATATAAAGAACAGTAGAGAGTGACTAAAGATTAATAAGGAGCAAAAAAACTAGAGAATAAGAGAAAGCTAGTTAGAAATATAAAAAGAGATCAGGAGAGTTTGTACAGGTATTTAATGAGAAAAAGAGTAAGTAAAATGAACCTTGGTCCTGCAGGGAGTGAAACGGGGGCATTGATAATGGAAAATAAGGAAATAATGGATAAATTCAATAGACATGTTGCATTTGTCTTCACTGTAGAGGGTATAAATTACATCCCAGAAATAATTGTGAATCAGGAGGTAAAAGGGATGGAGGAACTTAAAACAACTGCAATCACCAGGGAACGGGCACTGAGAAAATGATGAAAACTGAAAGTTGACAAGTTCCTAGGTCTTGACGGACTTCATCCCAGGTTCTACAAAGAAGTGATTGCTGAGATATTAAGTGCATTGGTTTGAATTTTCCAATACTCCTTAGATTCTGGAAAGGTCCCATTAGATTGGAAAACAACTTATTCAAGAAAGGAGTGAAGGAGACAGAAAGCAGGAAACTACAGTTGAGTTAACTTAACATCAGTCACAGGGAAATTGCTGGAATCTATCGTTGAGGGGGTTATAGCAGGCAGTCAAGCGGACCCAACATAGTTTTGTGGAATGGAAATCATGTTTGACTTATTTTAGGAGTTATTTCAGGAGGTAACACCCAGTGTCGGTAAAGCTGTGAATGTGGTGTACTTAGATTTCCAGGAGGCATTTGACAAGATGCCACATCAAAGATTACTATGCAAAATAAGTGCTCATGGGGCGAGGAGTAACATATTTGTTTGCATAAAGGATTGTCTAGCTAACAGGAAACAGCGAGTATGTGTAAATGGGTCATTTTTGGGTTGGCAAGATGCGACAGGTGAAATGTCACCAGGATCACAATTTCCATCTAAGATTCAAGAACCAAATGTATGCTTGCCAAATTTTATATAGAAACAGAATATAGAAGATAGGAGCGGGGGAGGCCATTTGGTCCTTCGAGCCTGCTCTGCCATTCATCACGATTACGGCTCATCAAAGAACAAAGAAAATAACAACATAGGAATGGGCCCTTTGGTCCTCCAAAACTGCATCGATCATGCTGCCCAACTTAACTAAAACATCCTATCCTTCCGGGAACCAGATCCCTCTATTCCCATCCTATTCATGTATTTGTCAAGACGTCCCTTAAAAGTCACTACTGTATCCACTTCCACTACCCGCCCCCCCCAACGAGTTCCAGGCACCCACTATTCTCTGTGTAAAAAATCTGCCTCGTGTATCTCCTTTAAACCTTGCCCCTCGCACGTTAAGCCTATGCCCCCTAGTAATTGACTCTTCCACCCTGGGAAAAGGTTTTGACTATCCACTCTGTCCATGACTCTCATAATCTTGTAGACTTATATCAGGTCGCCCCTCAACCTCTGTCGCTCCAGTGAGAACAAACCAAGTTTCTCCAACCTCTCCTCATAGCTGATGCCTCCATACCAGGCAACATCCTGGTAAACCTTTTACGTACCCTCTACAAAACCTCCACAGCCTTCTGGTAGTGTGGCGACCAGAATTGAACACTATATTCCTAGTGCAGTCTAACTAAGGTTCTATAAAGCTGCATCATGACTTGCCAACTTTTAAACTCAATGCCCCAGCCAAAGAAGGCAAGCATGCCATATGCCTTTTCGACTACCTTCTCCATCTGCATTGCCACTTTCAGTGACCTGTGTACCTTACAGCCAGATCTCTCTGCCTATCAATACTCTTAAAGGTTCTGCCATTTACTGTATATTTCCTATCTGTATTAGACCTTCCAAAGTGCATTACCTCATATTTGTCCAGATTATATTCCATCTGCCATCTCTCCACCCAAGTCTTCAACTGATCTGTATCCTCTGATGATCCTCATTGCTATTCACAAATCCATCAACCTTTATGCCATCCGCAAACTTACTAATCAAACCAGTTACATTTTCCTCCAAACGACTTATATATTTAACAAACAGCAAAGGTCTCAGCACTGATCCCTGAGGAACACCACTTGTCACTGCCCTCCATTCAGAAATGCATCCTTCCACTGCTACTGTCTGTTTTCTTTGATCGAGCCAATTTTATATCTGCCTTGCCAGCTCACCTCTGATCCCATGCAACTTCATCTTCTGCACCAGTCTGCCATGAGGGACCTTGTCAAAGGCCTTACTGAAGCCCATGTAGACAACATCTACTGCTCTATTCTCATCAATCATCTTTGTCACTTCCTCAAAAAACTCATCCAACTCAATAGCCTAATCCTGCCTTCTCCCCATAACCTTTGATCCCTTTCACTACATCTAGCCACCTCTTGAATACATTCAATGTTTTGGCATCAACTATTTCCTGTGATAATGAATTCCACAGGCTCACCACACTTTCGGTGAAGAAACGTCTCCTCATCTCTGTCCTAAATGATCTACGTTGAATCCTCAGGCTGTGACCTCTGTTCCTGGATTGCCCCACCATCGGGAACATTTGCTGATGACACAATATTCGGCAGCAAAGTAAGCTGCGAAGAGGACAGAAGGGGTCTTCAAAGGGAGGTTAAGTGAATGTGTAAATATTTGGGAGATGGAGTATAATGTGGAAAAATGTGAACTTGTCTGCTCTGGCAGGAAGCATAGAATAGAAGCATAGTATTCTAATGGAGCAAGTTTGCAGAACTCGGAAGCATAGAGGGATCTGGGTACCCTTGTACATCAATCAGCATACAGTTAGAGCAAGTGATTAGGAAAGCCTATGGAATGCTGTTCTCTATTGAAAGGTGAATCGAATATATAAGGCGGGATGTTTTGTTACAATTGTGCAGGGCATTAGTGAGATCACATTTGGAGTGCTGTGAAGTTTTGGTCTCCTAAATTAAGAAAGGGTATAAAGATATTAAAAGCAGTTGAGAAAGTTCATTCAGCTGATACCAGGGATGAGAGGGTTATCTTGTAAAGAAAGGTTTTGTCAGGCTGAATCCATTGGAGTTTGGAAGATTGAGAGGTGGTCTCATTGAAACATATGATCCTTAGGGGACTTGACAGGGTGAATGCTGAGAGAAGGTTTCCCTTTGTGGGAGAGATCAAAACCAGGGGACACAATTTTAAAATAAGAGATCTCCCATTTAAGATGGTGAAGAGAAGAAATGTTTTCTCTCAAAGGGATGTGAGCCTTTCGAACTCTCTTCCCCAGAGGTTGGTGGAGCGTCATTTAATATTTTTAAGGCAGTGGTAGATGGATTGTTGGCTGAGAAGACAGTCAAGGTCATCAGGATAGGCAGAATGTGGAGTTGAGGCCACAGTCAGATTGACCATGATCATACCGAATGACAGAGCAGGCACAAGGGGCTGAATATTCTGTTCCTACTCTGAATCCAATTCGTACACATTTGTACACTCCGATTTCTTTCCACGGTCAACAAGAAATCTCTCCCACTCCTATAACCTGCCATTAGTAAGAAGTCTCACAACACCAGGTTAAAGTTCAACCAGGTTTATTTGGAATCATGATCTTTCAGAGTGCTGCTCCTAAATCAGATGAGTGATGGCAAACCTGCCATTAGTACACATTGGAAGGATTTACAAGTTGATATTCAATCAGTTTTGGCCACACTATGTATTCACCTTCCTTGGCAACAGGTCCTGGAATGGGACTTAAACCCAGAGCCTCTTGTTCAAAGGCAGGGATTTACCAATGTACCACAGGATCCCCAAAAAGCCTCATTAGTGGAACGATATTAAATGCTTTCTGAAAATCTAACCATTTACACAAGCATAACTTGTATTTTAATTACTTACTTAAGACATACATGTGCAGTAGGGAATGAGTTAATGAACTTTGTAACACTTGAGAGAATGAGAAAAATATCCAGTAGCCTAGATGCAGCCTGTTTTCATATATTTCAGATAAATGTAACTTTGTTTTCGTGTGCCCAGACTGCTCAGTGCCTTTGCTGTTGTACACAAGTTTCAGGTGACCCAGACCGGGAGACGGCAGCTGCTCTTGCTATCGTACGCAAGTTTATGATAAGCCGCTCAGAAATGTAGCTGACCCAGCTTGTAGTTATGTTGTGTCTTTAATTTTGTGGACTTTCGCCTAATATAGTGAAGCCTGCATGTCCTAAATATATTTTATATATATATTCATTATGTACTGCTTATGTGTCATGTACTAACATATTATACATATACATATGTTATACAACTTATGAGCATAGATTGTTATTCCGGCCCATTAATTTTAACTTGTCTTGTCAGCCTGTACATTAGCTAAGGGCTAATCACACACGTCATTCACGGCCTTGAGATAACCATGAAGAGATGCCGAGGCAGCCATGTTCCTGTGATGGAGGACGACCCACAGCCTGGGAACCTGCTGAGAATGAGGAGATGCGTACGTGACCGGGGGGGGGATATAAATATATGCTCTTAACTTGTATTCGGAGAGATGCCTGGGGAACCACTGTTAGGTGCCAGGTGTATCTCCCAAAAGCTTTTGAATAAACTGCTGTACTTTGACTCACAATTAGTCTCAGAGGTATCTTTACCTACAACACATGTTACTTTCAAAACCCCATGCTGCATTTCTCCTTCTTATCTCTATCCACTCTGAAGGAACAGTGATGGTGTCCTAAAAATGCTCTCCTGCCTTTTTTATGTTCCCATTGTTAGTTGAACTAGCTCACTGACAATGTTAGTTACTGTATATGTGATGATTCCTAATATATTATTCAGATATGCCTAATTTCCCTTGCAATTCTTCATTGAATCAACATTATCAAAAGAGGCAGGCAAAATCATTAAGATCATAAACCATAAGAAATAGAAGCAGGAGTAGGCCATTCAACCTCTCGAGCCTGCTCTGCCACTCAATGGATCATGGCTGATTTGACATTCGTCATGTCCACTTTCCTGCGCTTTGCCTGTAAGCCTTGATTCCCTTACTGATCAAAAATCTATCTCAGCCTTAAATATACCACAAGGACTCGACCCCCACAGCTCTCCCCATAGCAAGGAGTTGCAAAAACTCTCAACCCTCAGAGAAGAAATTTTTCCTCATCTCAGTCTTAATTTGGCACCCCTTTATTCTGGGACTATGTCCTCTGGTTCTAGACTCTCCCATGAGGTAAACATGCTCTCAGCATTTACCCTGTCAAGCCCCTTAAGAATCCTGTATGTTTCAATGAGATCAACTCTCATTTTTCTTAGATCCAAAGAGTCCCAGGCTGTCAATCCTTTGCCTCATAAGACAATCCCTCCATACCAGGGGTCATCCTATTGAACCTTCTCTGAACTGCCTCCAATGAAGTAGTATTTTTCCTTAAATAAGGGGACCAAAACTGCTCACAGTGTTTCAGATGTGGTCTCACCAGTACCTTGTACAGTCGCAGCAAGGCTTCCCTATTCTAAAACTCCAACAACTTTTAAGTAAGAGCCAACATTCCATTAATCTTCCTGATTACTTGAGATAAAAGCCCACAGAAAATGACATCTGATGTTTTAAGGTCTTAACTATTCAGGCATTCAACCTCCAGGCAAAACAATGAGATATTGACTCTCCGCATTGCCTGGCATTTGGCATTGTTGGTTCCGTATTAGGTTTTATCAGGTTGCAATTGGATGGCTGGATGCTATGCAACTCATAATCATAGTGGCACAGAACTGCCAGCACCATTCATGGCATAGTCCATGACCTAGATCATGTGCTCCATTGACTAATCATGGAGCCATTGATATGAAGAGAGATCGAACAGCTTTGGCCTATACTTTCTGGAATTTAGAAGAATGAGGAGAGATGAAATTGAGATGTATAAGATGATAAAAGGTACGAATAAAGTCGACGTGGAAAAGATGCTTCCTCTTCCAGGACACTCTAGGACGAGAGGTCATGGTCGCACGATAGGTTGTAGCAAATTTAAAATAGAGTTGAGGAGAAACTGCTTCTCCCAAAGGGTTGTGAATTTGCGGAATTTGCTACCCCAAAGAGCAGTGGACGCTGGGACAGTGAGTGAATTTAAGGAGGAGTTAGACAGATTTTTAATTGGTAATGGGTTGAAGGGTTATGGGAAGAAGGCAGGAAAATGGCGAAAAGGAGCATATCAGCCCTGATCGAATGGGGGAACAGACTCAATGGGCCAAATGGCCTAATTCTGCTCCTATATTTATGAACTGCGCCAAGGGATCCTATGATCATATCATTCCTTTCTTCCTGCTGGATTCAGAGAAGATAATAACAGAAACATAAAATGAGCAGAACGTAGGAAGGATTTAAAATCACTCAGTGAATGTTTGGTGCGGAGCCAATAGACGGTGAAAGAGCACAGAAGGCAACATCTGAACACCAGCCAGAATAAATAAATAAAACTGGCTCACTACTCCATTACCTCCACCTCTATCTCTGTGCTCATGGAATAATTAGAAAATAGAGAAAGCAAAACAAAACTTGGGCACACTTAATTGTTGAAAGTTGTCAGGATGACTAGACTGTTGATTTATGGATGACTATTTTTCAATTAAGGATAAGTATGTGTGAAATATCCATTGGCAGAGAAATGTGCTCCACCTAATGGTTGAGGCACTGACAGCAACCCTCTTTATTCTAGTGCTGAGGGTTTCTCCTGATAGCTTAACGTCATTTTTTGAACCAGACAAAAATAGGTCATACAAACTAATAATTCTGTTAAAATGGCAATACTAAACTGTTTGAAGTATTCACATTTTCTTATAATTTGAATTAACAAAATTTGCAATGAAAATCATCAACAACTTTAAGTAGTATTGGTTTTGCCTTTAAGGCAGTAAAAGGCAAGGGAGAATCGTAGGAACAAAAGTCGGCCATTCAGCCTGTTGAACCTGTTCTGCCATTTAACTTGATCATGGCCGATAACGCTGCCAAAAATGGCACTCTCCCACATTCTCTTTATGGCCAGAATTTTACCGCCCTGCCCGCCATGGGAATTGGAGTGGGCGATGGGCAGACCATGAGAGGTCCATTGACCTCAGGTGGGATTTTACAGTTTTGAGACAAGCAAGGCCATTAAATCCCATCCCATGTTTCTTGACATCATTAGTCTTTGCAAATCTGTCTTGGACATGCTCAATGATTAAGCTTCCACAGCCCCCTGAGATAGGGAATTCCAGCCCTGAGTGAAAAAGTTTATTTTCATCTCGGTGTTAAATGGCCCCTTCCTCAAATTAAGACTATTTCCCCTGGTTTTTGACTCAGCAACCAGGCGAAATATTTTATCTAGATCCATCCTGTCATGCCCCGTAGGAATTTTATAAGCTTTAGTAAGGGCACCATGCATTCCTCAATTCTAGAGAATACAGACCCAGTCTTCTCAATCTCTCCTCATAAAGTCCATCAACCCAGGGATTAATCTGGAATCTCCATTGTGCCTGCTTAATGGCAAATATATCCCCTGGTAGACAAGGAGACCAAAATGGAGCACAATACTCCAGGTGAAGTCTCACCAAGGCTCTATACAACTGCGGAAAGACAGCTTAAATCCTGCACTCAAATTCCCTTCTGTTAAAGGCCAGCACATCATTCGTTTTCCTAATTGCTTGTTGCACCTGTATTTTAGTGTCTCATGAACATTGGCTCCCTTTGGACATCAACACATCCCAACCTCTCACCATTTGAGAAATATTCTGTTATTTCTGCCAAATTGAATAGCTTCAGACTTATTTACATTATATTGCATTTGCCATATTCTGGCTCATTCGCTTAACCAGTCAAAATCATCTTGAAGCCTCCTTGCATCCTCTTCACGGCTTACACTCCCACCCAGTTTGATGTTGTCACTTTTTGGAAATATTACAATTGGTCTCCACATCCAAATCATTTTTATAGATTGTGAACAGCTGTGACCTAACACTAATCCTTACAGTACCCCACTGGTAACAGCTTGCCATCTTGAGAACGATCCGTTTATTCCTACTCTCTGCTTCCTGTCGAGTCACTAATCCTAAATCCATGCTACCATATTTTCCCCAGTCCCACATGCTCTGATTTTATCAACTTTGTGTTTTTCTAAAATCCAAATACACCACATCTGCTCATTTACCTTTACCAATAATATCCTCAAAAATTGCAACAAGCTCGTCAAATATGATTTCCCTTTCACAAATCTGTGTTGACTCTGCTCAATTTTTCCATTCTTTTCTAAATGTCCACTTAACACATCCTTTATAATAGATTCTAATATTTTCCTACTGATATTAGACTAACAAGTCCTTGGTTCTCCATTCTCCCTCTGCTTCCCTTCTTAAATAGTGGGGATACATTTACTACTTTGTAGGAACCTTTTCAGAATCTATAGAAATTTGAAAGAAAACCACCAAATGCACCTTAGCCACCTTTTCCAACACTCTGGGAGCTCTGACAAAAACAGTTTGACACTGAACTACGTAAGCTCAAGTGGCTATAAGCGTGATGAAACGATAGAATTTTAAAAAGCATCATAAGGGGGAACAGAAATGGTGAAGCAATGAGGTTTACTCCCAAAATAGAGAGAAAAAACCGTTGATTTGACAGCAGTTACAAAGGCTTTTATTGATGTTTTCAAATGTTGTATGCAACATCTGGTCCAACACAATCTTTTGCTGCTTATTATGTGTGCATGTCATCTAAATTTTGTAATGAAAGTCAATTGAGCATTTTCACCACACTCTTGTAGAGAGCAACTCCTTTGCATATTGCAAGACCTTTGGGTTTCAAAACATGTTATCATCAGCCAAGCTTTACAATGAGGGAAAGAAGAAAATTATAAAATTGAAGAAAGTAGCTGAGAAGAATTTTGAATGCAAGATTGACTAGTACACTGCTGTTCTGAAACAATATGGTGTTCTTGTTTAATATATTCACTCAGGGACATGTAGTTAAAAAAAAAGTTTATTTTAAGGTGTTTGATGGATAATTAACATTTTTCTGTATGTAATAAAACAATGTTAAATGATGCGGACTATTTGTACTCAGGACCCCGGAGAATGCAATTTATAATACTGATCTAGAAATTCAAAAGAGTCACACACCCTTTGTTCTGATGAATTTGCCCAAAGGCAGCAAGTTGCAAAGACTCAAGAGATATTGTAAGATGTAACCTTCAACTCCTGACAGGTAATTCTACTCTTTAGATAAAGGGTGCAAAGCAGATTTCAAGATTATCTCTAATTTAAATATATTCAGTGAGACCTGGACACCATTGGCCAGGATGTAGATCGGGGGTTGGGGGAGCGGGATGGCAATCAGGGTGGTGATCGGGGAGGAGGGTGATCAGCGAGAGTGTGATTGATCAGGGAGCAGTGGGGGTTGATCAATTGAGGGGGGTGTTGATCAGCCAGGGCAACAAATCTGGAGGGGTGACAATGTTTGGGGCAGCGATCGGTGGGAGAGGTGGGGTGGCAATTTCCAGGGCAGCGATGTCCAGGAGAGGGGGGTTGGAGTGAAAAGAGATCTCCCAGTATACTGTGTATACAATATACTGGGAGATTGGAGCACTTGTGCAATGGCGTCCCTCAAGCTCAGCAGCCGGTTTCCCAGTGCGAATAGGCTTCACCCCCTCCTCCTGCCAAGAATCACATCCTGATCATTTTTTAAAATTTTTTAAGTGCCGTACAATTATGACTAAAAGCTTCCCCAAAACAATCACTGTGATTCTCTCCTGTTTCCAAGCTCATTCAGCATTTAGAATTTTTTTGGTCAGATCATCCCCAAACCTTCCTTTCCATATACATTTTACAACCATAGGCCACTTTAATTACTGACTCTTTACAAATCTTTGCTTGGAAAGTTAAAGACAGAGTTGGCCCGATAAAGCATATAAACTAAAGCTGTAGCTTAGATTGTCAAAAGGAGGCAAAAGCTGACATTGACCATCAACATCAGTTTATGTGACTCCCTCACAGCTTTAAGAACATGTAAGTTAGCTAAACAGATACTCTGGCTGGGATTTTCCAGCCCTGCTTTCTGCTGGGATCTTCCATTCCCACCGAAAGACGATGGACTTTTGGCTGGTCTGCCACATCCCCCATAGTGCATCCTGCCACAGCGGTAACAGAAATTCTTGGCCTTTGTCTCCATGTTGAGAGGCATCTGGGTAGATAAATAGGGAGGATATAGCGGGATACAGACCGAGTCAGGGCAGAAGTTTTTTTTAGTTAGGGCATCATGATTGGCAGCCGCTTGGCAGGCTGAAGGGTCTGTGCTTGTGCTGTACCTTTCTTTGTTCCTTGTTTGTTCTTTGCATGTTATCATCTTCATGAAATTTTTCAGAAGTTCCAACTTACATCAAAGCAAAATGTAGCTTTGAAGCATGTTTGCTAGTTGGTTTCCAACAATTTTACGACCTTGTGCTTCTTTTGCTAAACATTCCATTGACTGAAGACATTACAAACAAGCATCTGTTTGTCTGCAATGAACGAAACAGAGCCTGCACTGCTGTATCAGCACACCCCCCCGCTCCGGGTTGAATCAATTCCATGAATCTCGACCAGAAATTTCAATTCCAAGTAGATTTATATCAATTAAAAATAATACAGCTTCTCATAGGGCCCCCACTCAGCAAGTCAACAAAGAGGGATTGAGGATTTGATCGCTGCAACATGAAAATTAGCAACAGCCAAGTGTTTAAAGGGAATCAGGGTGGGAAGGTTGCTACCAATGACAACTGGAGAGACCTGAGGCCAGGATTATTGTGGTTGGTGGGGTAACAGTCAATGTGCTTTGAATATGGACTCCTTTCACCTTGACATTTAGAATCCCTACGGTGCAGGAGGCCGCCATGTGGCCCATCGAGCCTGCACCGACAACACAATCTCATCCAGGCCCTATCCCCGTAACCCCATGTATTTACCCTGCTAATCCCCCTTATACTGATGAAAAGAATATATTAAAACCATACTTTTTAGTCTCTTAATGGACTACTTTGAGGCCAGGCTTAATTTTGACTTTCCTAGATGAGCCAGCACCTTGAATCTCAGCGCAGACCAAGAGTGCAGAAGGGGCTTTAAATAGGCACGAGGCCCCTGATTTGCATTTGCCAAATGTTACAAACAAATACCCGTTTGTCTGCAATGAACAATGCCAAATGGCAATGGATAGTAGTTAATCAATTTCTATGATGAATTCATCTGTCCTGCCAGCAACTTTGGAAGTTTAGGGGGCCAGGAAACAGGAAAGACATGATTGAATTTTTAGGCTGATGTCTCTGAACACTTGGTTACCACCCACTGGGAACCTTACATTTGGACATCATGGCCACTGGGTCAGTGGGAGCCAGTGAGACAAAAGGCATGGTTTCGGCTCCATGACAGACAGCCCCAGTATGTTGATGCCAGAGCACCGGTTATGAACTGGGTCAACATCCATCTGTGTGATTTGCTTCCAATAGGTGCAAGGGGGTTCCCATTCCCCCCATCGTACAGGGAAGGTGGGTCCTTTAGCCTTAGTTATGGCCAGTGTAGGGGAACATATCCATTCTGAAGATGCACACTGTGTGGAAGGCAATAGGAAACCTCATCAGCTACGCATCTCTAACAAGAATCCCACATATCAGACTTGTGTAATGCCCTGCGCAGGTCCTAATGATGGACAAATTTATATTTACAAAAATAATAATCTTGAAAGTTTGAAACATGCAGGTTAGTGAGTTTAAAAACTTAATTCCTCCAGTGCAGTACTGGAGTTGTCTTTTTTTTGGATGAAACTTTCAGTTGGTGCCCCAACTGCCCTCTCTGGTAGACATAAAAGATCCTATGTTATTATTTTGTAGATGAGCAGGGAATTGGCCAATATTTATCCCCAAACCATCAGTAAAACAATTGAACTGGGTGAAACGATGTTGCTGTTTTTGGGATCTTTCTATGTGCATATTAGCTGCCACATTTCTTATGTTACAAAGTGTCAGCACTTCAAAAGTACTTCATTGGCTGTAAACTGCTTTGGGATTTCCTGAGAATGTGCAAGGTGCTAAACAAGCACAGCGGGCATGATCTCACTGGTCGTTCACACCACAGTCCCGCTGCAGCGAGGTCAGAGAATTCTGCACCCATTCAATTCTCCGTTCACTGCAGCAGGACCAGGAAATCCCACCAGCGTGAAGGACTGGCACGTCTATCCTTTCCATGCTTTTTCAAAAAATTTACAAACCTCTTTATAGCATCAACCAACCTTACCTCTGCAATCTTTTCCAGCCTAACACGACAGCCCAATCCTCTGAGTTCCCTGGCTCTGGCCTCCGGCGTATCATCCTTTACCCTCAGATACACCCTTGTTGGCAGAGCCTTCAAGTATGTAGAGCCGTCCTTTAACTTTGCTTCTTTCCTTTGAATCTTCAAAAGCTTTCTCAAAACCCATTTGGTTAACTATGCTGAGTCAAACTCCACCATTGTTTGGCTTTGGTTCAGTTTTGTGCACCTTTCCTACATGCAGGTTGCTACATAAACGCAACTGCTGTTAGATACATTTCCTCATACAAAAGTTATACTTTGTATTATACGAGCAACAGACTGATACCCACACTGTGGTAAATGTTAAATAAAACCAATCAGTCCAGACATTCGTCCAAGTAACAGATGGGCATCCAGGTAAATCTACTCCAACTATAAACCCATTTTAACTACCCCTTCTAAGAATCAGTCCCTTGATGAACAGGGAAGAAGAAAATGATTCTTGTTCACAAAGATTTAATCCAATTCTTTGACTAGAAGCAGTGGCATTCAGCAAGAGTTATAAATTCTGACGGAACAGATTAATGTGCAAACAGAACACACACGTATGAGTAGCTGGGAAAATTAAGTCTTGCTTCATGATTAGTGAGGTGTGCATCTTTTAAAATGTTGGCTGTTTGATGTTTGACTCTGAATGGGCTTTCTACAAATGCATTTGCTCGAATTCATTAATCATATTGAAAACAATATGTTAATCCGAGTAACAGTTACCTCGGTGTGATCAGCTAGTTTTAGAGTGCTACACTGTGGAGGCAGTCCGCTGTGTAACGGCTCGCATTTATTCAAAACTCAGCTTGAAAGTGACCTTGTTAGAATTATCCTTGCATCAAGAGCATGCAAGCAAGAGATTTCAATAAAGAATCAATGTACTGTACAGAGAGATGGAGATTAGACAGAGAAACCAAGATTAGATCCAATTATTGTAGGAAGAAAATATCCTAAGTAACAGTTGCCTTTTTCAGTGAAACAAATGCTCCGAGACACCTTCTGGATGCAGATGTTTTCAGCCACGTTTGCAACCATGTAACTTTTTGAACGGGGGTTGCAGAGCAGAACGCAAAAAAGCGCTACCACAAAGAATCGCATTCCAACTCTGGAGACCGCCTCTCTTTCTCAAAAAGCCTTCCTTTCTATTTTAAAAACACAACATTCAAATTGCTGTAATTTTTATGGCAGCTCTCAGATTTTGTTTTATAACTACTGTCAGCGAGTAGAGAACGCAATCTCCCGCCTGGGGAAGATGTTCTGATATTTCTCCACTTTGCACTAATAGTTTCGCTGATTGAAAATTCATTCTAAACCTAACCAGAAAGAGAATTGGGAGTCCCTCAGATGCTATTGGGTTAGAATAATTTATGATATGAAGTCTAGCGAAGCACAAAGCCATTTAGGGTTGCGTAAATCAGGGGAAATTGTTGTTCTGAATGTGTAGTCTCCACCAGTGTAAACCCATTCTCTGTGGATATCGAGGGTTACAATTATTTTCTCTGCGCTTGTTCTCTTTTGATAGTGAAAGGGCCCTTTCAGAATTTCAAATATATGATATTCCTTGAATCAGAGTGAATGCCGGTGTACTTAGTATGCTGCTACATTCCTGGCTCTGTTATTCTTGCCAGAAGAGGCTGTTTATTTGTGCTAACCATTTCCTAAACCTATTGGCCTTGAATGTGTAAAAGATAAGCATTGTTGAATAGGGCTGAATTGTCACACTGTTCTGATGCTGCCAGTAGTTCACAATAGAATAATAATCAGATGATATGCAGGGCTTTGAAGTTCCATTTGCTGTGATGAGAGCAGTATGAAAACAGATAACTGCACAATATGTTTTGTTAAAAGTATCAGTCTGCCAGTCTGTCCTTTTACCATCAGTCTCCCATCCATTGACTCTGTCTACACTTTCCGCTGCCTTGCAAAGCAGCCAAAATAATTAAGGACCCCACGCACCCCAGCCATTCTCTCTTCCAACTTTCTCCCCTCGAGAAAAAGATACCAAAGTCTGAGAACGCATACCATCCGTCTCAAGAACAGCTTCTTCCCTGCTGCCATCAGACTTTTGAATGGACCTATCTTGCATTAAGCAAATCTTTCTCTACACCCTAACTATGACTGTAACACTACATTCTGCACTCTCTTGTTTCCTTCTCTATGAATGGTATGCTTTGTCTGTATATCACGCAGAAACGTTTACCTTATCCCAATACATGTGATAATAATGAATCAAATTATCTGGAATCAAAACCAGAGCTATACCTAATTACGGGCTAGATTCTAGTTCAAGGGGATTGGTAGCGTGAAGGAAAGTCAGCTTTTGAACCCAGCCACTGTATTGCCAAATTGTTTCTGTGTTCCCTGACCAATTGGCGTTAAGTGGATAACAGCAACCTACATGAATGGCTTCAACTCCAGTATTTAAAAGGTCATCCCAAGCATGAAATTTAATGGTAAAAGCAAAATACTGTGGAATCTGAAACAAACAGAAAATGCTGGAAAATCTCAGCAGGTCTGACAGCATCTGTGGAGAGAGAATAGACCCAAAGTTTCAAGTCTGGATGACCCATCATCAGAGCTCTAGATGTTCCAGGGTTGAGTGCAGGGCCAAGGAGATCGCGTTTGCAGTGGACTTGTTGCAGCGGTAGGTGAACTGCAGTGAATCCAGGCAGTCTGGGTGGCCAGAATTGATTCGTGCCATGACTAGCCTTTCAAAGCTCTTCATAATGGTGGATGTCAGAGCCACGGACAATAGTCATTATGGCACGTTGCCTGACTTTTCTTAGGTACTGGGATGATGGTCGTCTCCTTGAAGCAGACAGGGACCTCAGATTGTTGTAAAGAGAGGCTGGAGATGTCTGTGAATACCCCCGCCAGCTGATCCGCACAGGATCTGAGTGCTTGTCCGGGTACCCCATCTGGGCCAGTCGCTTTCCATGGGTTGACCTTTGAGAAGGCTGCTCTGACATCTGCAATGGTGACCTCAGCTCCATGTTCATCCAAGGCTTCCAGAGAGGAGGGTGTACTCTTGCTGACGTCCTGCTCAAAATGAGCACAGAATGCACTGAGCTCATCAGGGAGGGGTATGTTGGAGCCAGCGATTTTACATATCTTCATCTTGTAGCCTGTTTTGTCTTCAATACCTTGCCGTAGGTGGTTAGAGTCCGTGTGGCTGGCCTGGAACTCTAGCTTGGCCCCAGTATTGTCTTTTGGCGTCTTTGATGGATCTCCTTAGATTATAGCTGGCTTTCTTGTATACATCAGGATCACCTGACTTGAACATCTCAGACCTACGCTACAGCAAGAAGCGGGTATCCCTGTTCATCCATGGTTCCCGAATGGGAATTGGGAGTAGAAGACAGTGGATTGACAGAATGGAATGCACACATTCGCAAAGATTGCAGCTCATTTTATTGACTCACAGGTTACTTCTTACCCTCCTGACAGGCAAAAAGTGAATATGAGAGGTTGGCAGAGACCAGGAGGTGGCCCTCTGATAATTTTGGAATTGACAGCTACAGAGCAGAAAGCACTCAATCAACATCAATGGATTCTCCAGAGGCATAACCATGGGAAAGGGGGTTCTCCCATGTACGTGGCGTCAGAATGAAGTTTCAGACAGTCACATAGCATTCAACACTCACTCATATTGATTTTTCTGTTAGCAATGAAGGAAATATGATCATGTGAATAGTGATTGCTCCAAACTTTGACAGTTCTAACACATGACTTGAATCCCACAGGAGGTGGTACAAAAGGATGATGACGACACACTCATTCAGAGGACACAAGGTTCAGATGCATAAGTCAGATAGTTGGGTTCTCTCCAGTTATTCGCGCAATACAAGTTAGCAAGAGCAGGTGGTGGAAGGTGGTAAAAGGGGACATGGAAATGCTTCCACTTTCATTACTTCCCCCTCCCTGTCCCCAAGCATGTGATGATCCACATGCTGCCTTGTGTCCCACTGGCTGTGTCTATCCGAGTGTACATACAGGAGCAGCGACCACATCTTTCCATTAGCGGCACTTACAGCCTTTCAGACTCAACTTTGAGTTCAACAATTTCAGATCATAACCCCTGCCTCCATTTTGTTTCTTGTTGATTGGCAGCTGTTGGTAATGAGTCTTAAATACTTCCTCCCAATCCATTTTTCTACACTTTTACTCGGCCATTTCCCATCTCCTTCTGTCTTGCCACATTATCCCATTCATCAATTATTTTCTTCAGCTTTCCAGCCCAGCAGAGACCTTTAATTTTCTTCTCCCCTCCATTCTCCTAACCCTGTACTTGATTAAAATCCATTCCAGTTCCAACCTTTTACAGTTCTGAAGAAAAGAAAAATCATCAACCTTACTCTCTCTGCAGAGTCAACCTAAGAAGTGGAGTATTTCTGGCATTTTCTGTGTTTATTCTCAGTCAGTCTACTTAATCTGAAACAAGATCTTCAGGGCCTGGAGACTGAAACGCATTATTACATCTCATAAAACTATCTTCAAAACCATAATGAACGTCCTGCATTTTTCTTACAAGATCTCATTATTCAAATCAGTATAAGGTCATTGTTTCAGCTGCAACTATCCATGTGCAGCTGAACCTATGATCTTATAATGTTTTGGGGGGCGCGGTGGGTGGAGGAGTTGGGTGGTGGGGAAGCCTGGTGGCACTGCTGCTTCACAGCACATGAACCTGGGTTTGATTACCAGCTTGGGTCACTGTCTGTGTGGAGTTTGCATGGTCTCCCCATGTCTGCGTGGGTTTCCTCCGGTTCTCCAGTTTCCTCCTACAGTCTGAAAGACGTGCTGGTTTGATGCATTGGCTGTGCTAAATTTTCCCTCAGTGTCCCCGAACAGGCACCAGAGTGTGGCGGCTACGAGATTTTCATAGTAACTTCATAAGAACATAAGAAATAGGAGCAGGAGTAGGCCAACTAGCCCTTTGAGCCTGCCCCGCCATTCAATAAGATCATGGCTGATCTGTCGTGGCTCAGTTCCACATTCCCGCCCTCTCCCCATAACCCTTAATCCCCTCGCTTATCAAAAACCCATCAACCCGCGTCTTAAAAATATTTAGCGAGGCAGCCTCCACCACTTCAACGGGCAGAGAATTCCAGAGATTCACCACCCTTTGAGTGAAGAAGTTCCTCCTCAACTCCGTTCTAAACCGCCCCCCCTTTATCTTGAGGCTGTGCCCCCTAGTCCTACTATCCTTTCTGAGCGGGAAGAGTCTCTCCACCTCTATCCTATCCATCCCATTCATCATCTAATATGTCTCAATGAGATCTCCCCTCATTCTTCTAAACTCTAACGAGTACAAGCCTAATTTATTCAGCCTCTCCTCATAGCTCAACCCCCTCAACTCCGGCATCAGCCTAGTAAACCTCCTCTGCACTCCCTCCAGGGCCAAAATATCCTTGCGTAAGTACGGCGCCCAAAACTGCACACAGTACTCCAGCTGCGGCCTCACCAATGCCCTATACAGCTGCAGCAAGACCTCCCTACTTTTATATTCAATCCCCCTCGCGATGAAGGCCAGCATCCCATTCGCCTTCCTGACCACCTGCTGCACCTGCAAGCTGGGTTTTTGAGACTCATGCACAAGGACCCCGAGGTCCCTCTGCACCGTCGCCTGCTGCAGTTTTTCTCCACGTAAGTAATAATCCTTCCTACCATTATTCCTACCAAAGTGGACCACCTCGCACTTGCCAACATTAAATTCCATTTGCCATTTCCGGGCCCATTCGCCCAGCCTATCTAGATCCTTCTGCAGACTCTCCACACCCTCCGCACAATTTGCCTTTCCACCAATTTTGGTGTCATCAGCAAATTTCGACACCCTACACTCGGTTCCCTCCTCCAGATCATCTATATAAATGGTAAATAGCTGAGGCCCCAGCACCGACCCCTGGGGCACTCCACTAGTCACCATCCGCCAATCCGAATAGCACCCATTGACCCCCACTCTCTGCCTCCTATTTGATAACCAGTCCTCTATCCACGCTAACACCCTACCCCCAACTCCATGCCCCCTGACCTTCTGCAATAACCTCGTGAGGTACCTTGTCAAACGCCTTCTGAAAATCAAGAAAGACCACATCCACCGGCTCTCCTCTATCCACCGTCCTAGACACATCCTCAGAACTCCAGTAAATTTGTCAGACACGACTTCCCTTTAACGAAACCATGCTGCGTCTGCTCTATCAAGCAGTTCCTCTCAAGATGCCTCGCTATTTCCTCCTTGATGACGGATTCTAACATTTTACCTACAACAGACGTTAAACTAACAGGCCTATAATTCCCCGCCTTTTGCCTGGCACCCTTCTTAAACAACGGCGTAACATTAGCCGTTTTCCAATCTTCCCGCACTTAGCCGGAATCCAGCGACGTCTGGAAAATAACCACCAAGGCATCCACTATCACCTCTGCCATTTCTTTCAGGACCCTCGGATGCATTCCATCCGGTCCTGGGGACTTGTCCACAATCAGCCCCTCCAGTGTTAACGTAAGCCTACTTCTGACACTAAGAAATAAACTTTACTTTTTACTTGATTTTACATGTTTGTTTGCCAGTGTATTTTTCTCAGCAACACAACATAAGTACAGCAATTTATTTTTAATTTGAAGGGAATTACATTCTTGTTCTCATTTATTTTGTTCTAGCATAGGATTCTATGAGAGTTTGAGAGGTTAAAGCAGTGATGGTACTCCCACTTACTGCCCAGCAAGTCACGTTTGTCAGTCTATGCCTTATTTCCCTAGCTATGTGGCCAAATACTTACCCCATAAATGAACCTTCTATGAACTCCTACAGTGCAGCTAGCTATCACTATGGGGGCAATTATTTAACAAAAGAGAGGACACAGTTCAGTTCTTCATACAGAATGGACGGATGAAATTTATCTCAGAAAATAACGCTCGCAGCTGAGGTTCATGTAATAAAAGATGCAAGCATTTGTATATTACTCTCCCTTTGAAGTCTTCTGTATAAAAAGCAAGAGAAAGGAAAAACTGTCATTTGATGTAGCTGATAAGATCAGTATGAAGCTTATTATTGCAGGTAATTCCAGTCCATATTCAACACATTGCACGATTTGCCTCTCATCTTCTATGCAGGAGGGGTGCTATTCCCACACAATGCACTGTGCAGCACAACCAATGTTATTTCAGTTGAACCCACAAGATGCAATGAGATGTCAATTCAGGTCTTCTGATTCAGTCATGAATAAAATTTGAAAGATATGGAAATCTAATCCTTGGAGGCTTCTTGAAGAAACGGATCACCCAAATAGTTACATCTGCCACTCAGATTGGCCTGCTGAGCTTCATTCTAAAACATCACATCACATTTTTGAAATTTCTAATTGAATTCCAGAGATGTAACACTGAAGGTGTTGGGAAAATGACTCATTTTGCGAGCTTTGCTCCTAACAATGAGGACAGGGGCCAGGATTTTCTGGCCCTGTTAGTTGGGGGATGTGGCAGCCCAGCCACAAGTCCATCAACTTCTGACGGGACCGGAGAACCCTGGCAGTGGTTCTGGCTGGAAAATCCCAGCCAGGATCTCTATGTCCCTTGACTCACCTTGTAGTTCCTTGCCGTTCAATGGCATTACCATCGTAGAATTCTCCAGTATCATCATCTTTGGGTTACCACTGAGCAGAAATGGAACTGGACTAGCCATATGGATACAATAGCAGGTCAAAGATTGGGAATCCTGTGGCAAGGAACTCACCTCCTAACTCCCCAAAGCCTGTTCACCAACAATTAGGCATAAGTCAGGAGGGTGATGGAATTCTCTCCACTTGCCTGGATGAGTGCAGCTCCAGCAAAGCTCAACAAGTTTGACAATATCCAGGACAAAGCAACCCACTTAATTGGCACCACAACTCCCTTAACCAAAGACACACAGGGAAGCAGTGTTTACCATCTACAAAATGCACTGCAACAACTCACCACAGCTCCTCTCTTTTTCCTTTGGTTTTTCAGTCTCTGTTCCCCTTTACACTGTCCTCAACCACAAAAACCATACAGGGTCTGCCCCTGGCGCTTTAGCACGTACACCACATCCATGGCAGTCATTGTTTTGCGCTTAGCATGTTCAGTGTAGGTCACCAAGCCCCTGATCACATTCTCCAAAAACACCTTCAACACCCTGCGGACCTCCTCATAGATCAAGCCGGAGATACGCTTGACGTTTCAGCGGCGAGCCAGACACCTGATGGCAGGTTTGGTAATGCCTTGAATATTGTCGCGGAGCACCTTGCGGTGCCGCTCGCCTCCGCCTTTACCACCTTTCCCTCTACCCGACATGATCAATACTAAACGATCAACAAATAGCTTTAGGTACCATCTTCCAAAACCATGGCCACTACCATGTAGAAGAATAAAGGCAGCAGATACATGGGAATACCACCACCTGTAAGTTCCTCTCCAAGCCATTCACCATCCTGACTTGGAAATTTGTCACAATTCCTTCACTGTTGCTGGATCAAAATCCTGGAACTCCCTCCCTAACAGCACTCTGGGTGTACCTACACCTCAGGGTCTGCAGTGGTTCAAGAAGGCAGCCCACCACCACCTTCTCAGGGGCATTTAGGGATGGACAATATATGCTAGCCTAGCCAGTGACACCCACATCTCATTAATACTTTTTTTTAATTAAAATTTTAAAAATGCCTAAGAATCTTATTCAACCTCCCCTTGAGTTTCAATGGCATTACCAAAACTGAATCTCTCATTACCAACATCTCGCTGCAGTTACCAACATTACCCATCCCGCTGCAGTGAACAGAGATTTGGCTGAGCACCAAATTTTCCAACCTAGCTGCAGTGGGAGCGTGGCAGGAATGGCAGGTAGGATTGTGCCTTGTCTTTCTTCCATCTACAAGGGAACAATTCAGGATTGAGTATTCTCTACTTGCCTGAACGAGCACAACTCTAACAACAATAAGGAAGCTTAACAACATTGAGCCCAATGCTGCCCACTAGGTTGGCATCCCATCCATCAGCTTAAACAGTCACTCTTTCCACTACTGATGCACAGTGACAGTGGCGTGTACCATCTGTAAGATGCACTACAGCAACTCACCAAAGCTCCTTCCACAGCACCTTCCTCCGCCATTAGAGGGAGAAGAGTAAGAGGCAAATGGGAATATTACCATCTGCCAGTTCTACATTAAACCTGGAACTGTCGCTGGGTCAAAATCCTGGAATTCCTTCCCTAACAGCACTGTGGGTGTACCTACACCACATGGACTATGGCAAGTTCAAGGCGGCAGCACACCACCACCTTCTCAAGGACAAGTAAGGGAGGGTAAATGCTGGGCTTACCAGTGATGCCCACATCCCATAAGTGATTCTTAAACATAAATACTACAATATGTAATGAATAAGCTTCAGGTTTCAGTAGAGGGTCTCCAGACTTGGTTCTCTCCATCTGAATGGGGCCTCAGTGTGAGTTCTGCCGCTATGCTCAGGTGAATTGCTATCCCTTTTGTAAGATTTTCAGTAGTTCAGTGGCAAAAGGCAGGAAGTTTCCACTGCTTGCTCAGTGACACAGGGCAAGGTAAACTTGAGTGCATCCAACCAGTTTCCCTGCTTGGGTGAGAAAGGGAAATGCAAAGCAGCAGTGGTAAAGAAGCAAATGCGATGATACAAAGCTCCAAGTCCCTGCCTGACTTCAGAATGAGTGGCAGAAGAAAATCAAGTTTCATAATTATCACAAGGAGGAGAATTCCAATTTAAGTTTTTTTAATTAGTGTCACAAGTAGACTTACAATGACACTGCAATGAAGTTACTGTGAAAATTCCCCAGTCGCCACACTCCAGCGCCCGTTCAGGCACACTGAGGGAAAATTTAGCATGGGCAATGCACCCAACCAGCGCATCTTTCAGACAGGGAGGAAACTGGAGCACCGGAGGAAACCCATGCAGACATGGGGAGAATGTGCAGACTCCAAAAAGGGAGTGACCCAAGTCGGGAATCAAACCCAGGTCCCCGGCTCTGGGGCAGCAGTGCTGCCACCGTAACGCACAATTTAAATAGCACTTTCACAATATGTATGTGACTTTTCCCCACTTCACATTTTAAATAAATTGCTTATTGCAATGACGTCTTGGATCAGAAGAAACTCATATCGTGCAATCCCAGTGATCTGATCAGAAGGAAGTTATGACTTTGTTTTTGAATTACATTCTTGAACTATGTAGGATGCCTTTTATCTTTAGTACTGGAGGAGTTCCAGAAAACTTTTAAAATTCCACATAACCAGATTTATAAAAACACATTGTAGCCTTATTAACACGTTGTGCTGTCCAGCTGAAGAGGTGCACAAAAGGAACTTTTCACTATTTGTATCTTAGTCTGGGTCACAAGTAGACCGGGTCACAAGTAGACCAGGTCACCCCTACCCACTCCCTACCCATTGCCTCCCCAATTCTCTTCCCACCAACCTCCAAAGCCTGAGATTAAACATCCACTCCATCACCCCACTCCCCACCAACTGCACCTCCCTCACCCCCATACTAGACCATTCAGATTTACCTTCTTCTTTCTCTACACCCTAGCTATGACTATAACACTACACTCTGCCATTTCCTTCTCAATGAATGGTATGCTTTGTATGTATAGCGTGCAAGAAACAGTGCTTTTCACTATATGTTTATGCATGTGACAATAATAAATCAAATCAAACCTTCCAGCCCCAAATCTAGCAGACCACTGAATTAGAGCCATGCCTTGATTTAACAGGCACTACATATTCTGTAAATCTTTAGAAACAACTGCCTATAATATTGCACAATAGGACTAAACTCCTTAAAGTTATGGAATTACTTCTGAGAAGAAGCATCCTTTCCTCACGCTTCTGCCAAAATAGAAAAATTCTTGGAGTTTAGTTTGGCTTCACAATATACCTTGGGGTTCTGGTCCAGGATCTTATCACCACCTGATCTGTGTTATAATTTTAAAAATTGTTGGGCCTGTTCTAACTAAAAATTGTCAGTCTGGCTTCATAATAAAACTAGGGGCCCTGGCCCAGGATCCTAATGTCACTTTATTTGTTTTAGATACTGGTTGAGTGCTAAGTGTTGGCTAAGGTATTAGAGTCTCCTCTTCTTCGGATAATGCCATGCTAGATAGGATATCAGCTAAACATTGAACCTGAATGACGGCATTGATAACAGTGCAGCACTCCCTCAGCTTGGTCTACTTGAAGCTTGAACTCATAACTTTCTGACTCAATAGGGGAGAACCACAAATGACACCTTTTACAATCCTTGAATTTTTTTAACTGGAAGTGCTAATGTTATCAGATGTAGCACTGTATTAGGGAATATATCTGTACACAATTTATAGAAAAGTCCATGTGAAATGAAGGACGGCACGGTGGCACAGTGGTTACCACTGCTGCCTCACAGCACCAGGGACTCGGGTTCGATTCTCAGCTTGGGTCACTGTCTGTGTGCAGTTTGCATCTTCTCTCCATGTCTGCGTGGGTTTCCTCCCACAGTCCAAAGATGCACAGATTAGATGGATTGGCCATGCCATATTGCCCCCTAGTGTCAGGGAGATTAGTTAGGGTATATGCACGGGGTTATGCGGATAGGACTTGGGTGGGATTATGGTCGGTGCAGGCTCGATGGGCCGAATGGCCTCCTTCTGCACTGCAGGATTCTATGATTCTATGATCTATGATTTTCAATCTCCAGATTTGGGAGTTATTTTTTGGCACTATTATTTGCAGAAGATGACTATAGTCAAGGTTCATGTCAACAACACAAGTTTTAAGGTTCATTTGCACTCCTACTTTCAAGCTGTCCATTTTATTCCCAATGTTGTTAAGTTCAGAGAACCAGACATGTTACACTATGTTTGTAATACCACTGAACAGCACACATTTCCCGCTGTCTCGGAGTAATGATAGATGTACAGTGTCCCTAAATGCTTTTGACTATGCATTGCCAAGAATGAGTACTGAGAGATGCTTTCAACCTGACTTGAATCTAGTATTGGAAATCAATGTACATTTATGTATTATTGCTCCCCTTTGTATTCTCCTTCTGTAACCCTTGGTCTTTCGGAGCGATTCAGTTTGAAACCCTTACAGGTGGAATAGGCTCCAGGCTTCACAGTGTAATATGTCATCTTACTCCGGCTTCAATAAATTTGCCGTGTAAATAATTATTTTTGAGCCATCAATCAAGAGACAATGAGAAGTCCAGGGTTCATTTCTGCTGAACGTTTCAAGAGATCCTGGGAATGAAATTGGCCAATGCCAGTAGTGCCATGCAGGCAGTAGGAAATTGTCAGCCTTTTTTCCAGTGTGCCAATTTTCAATAAAATTCAGTGGAAAACAAAATCAAGCACTTTGTAAAACAGGTTGCCAAACCATGATTGCTCATTCGCACCACTGTCCAACAGCAAACCTATTTTCCAATTTAAAGTCACCACCTTATAAGGAATGTTTACGTTTTAAGCACAAGTTTTTTAAGTTTATTTATTAATGTCACAAGTAGGCTTACATTAACACTGCAATGAAGATATTGTGAAAATCCCCTGTGGCCACACTCCAGCGCCTGTTCCGTTACACTGAGGGGGACTATTGCATGGCCAATGCACTTAACCAGCATGTTTTTTGGATTGTGGGAGAAACCGGAGCACCCAAAAAAAGCCCCAGGCAGACAAGGGGAAAACGTGCACACTCCAGACAGACAGAGACCCAGGCTGGGAGTTAAACCTGGGTCCCTGGTGCTGAGAGGCAGCAGTGCTAACCACTGTGCTGCCCACGTACATACACAAAGGCTCAATCTGCCACACATTTCTTGCTCTAAATAATAACAGTAGGATTAGCAACATCCTGACAATGTAACCCCTAACTTGACCACCAAGAGGTGGTCAGAACCTGAATCCACATATTCGGAATTTAAATGTTCTTTTTGTCACCAGCTTTCCCACGTTGGAATGTTATTTAGCTTCACGCTGACCTAATGTAGCTAGCTGAGCAAGCAAGTAGATTGCAGACTTTACAGTTTGCAACCCAGTGTTTTAATCATGCCTTAATATTCGTCCTTGAGATGAGGCATGCAGAATCTTTAGCTGCTAGACTTTGACCCAGTGGACAGGGATGATTGGTGAGTTAGGCTATTGTCCTTGAGAGAAATGTGAACAATCATCCTGAATGTGTTTAAAAACACAATCTGTAACAATATAACTCAGCAATGAAGAACTTCCCTTTCACATTCAATCTAGAGTCTGAATAATTTGAAAATCCAGTCAATTGAGGAGACATGCAGCCACTTACTGTCAGGTTAAACAGACTTATTGCACACTTACTGCTTTAGTGAAAAGTAGCAAGATACAAATATTATTAAATTTTCCACGAAGCAGTCTAATCAATTGATTTATTTATTTAAAATCTTACATTAAAGAAAAGATTTCTGAGCTGGATAGTTGTGAATTCAAGTCTAGGGACTTGAGTACATAATCCAAGCCAATGCCCCGTGCAGAACTGAGGGAGCGCTCCACTGTTCGAAGGACTATCTTTCAAATGGCGTGCTAAGTTGAAGATCTGTCTCTATGCTTAGGTGGACATGAAAGCTACTGTGGCACTATTTGAAGGGACCAATTTTCTAGCCAACATTTATCGCCCAGATAACACCACTAAGGCACATTTGGGAATGTCTACCTGATAGAAAAGAGTGGCGATATCCAAAAATGGTGGGAGAATGACATATTTACTTCTGTTCTTTCCCCAGGACAAATAACTGCTACAGGTCAAGTGATTGTCCCTTCTTCAATGCAAATCAGGATGGTGGAGTCCTATTTGCTGTTTTAAGTCAGTACAGGTGAGAGAACTCACAGTCTTTGGGTGTGCTATTGTGGGGGTAGAGGCAAGGGAAATGGAGCAACCAGGCAGAGGGGAGCTGGAAAGAAAGTCGGAGGAGGAGCCATGGCCTCAGAGTTGGAGATTGGGAATAGCAGAACTGGAAGCAGCAATGATTCTGTTAAGTTCTCCTTTTTGTGTATGGTGCTTCAAATTGACTTTCCCAGAGACAGCCAGTGTGGGAAAACCAAAGTTGCAGCAGTCACTTGCAACAGACATTACGCATTGTATTTTCATATGTAATTTGGTCAACACCTGTCTCAGGTATGGTGACAGCTTGTGGTGGTGTTTTTCAAAAATGGCAAACGTCATGTGCACATCTCCTGCCCAAAATGTTAATGTTTTAGCAGTGCCTAAAAACATGAGTGCTTCTTGGATCAGTTTAATCCCCTTTGATGGCCTATGGGCAAAATCATGGGAGACAAACAAGTGTTTCAAATGACATGATCAGTCAGCAAACATCATATAGCTGATGCCTACGTTTGCCCAGTGCAAGTTGAACTCAAAGAACAAGGCGCTTCAGCTTCTCGAACTGAATGCAAGTAGGTGAACAATGGAATGTTCAAATCACTGCAAACAAAATTAGATTTGCTGCAAAGTTTACTGATTTGATTCGATTTATTATTGCCACATGTATTAGTATACAGTGAAAGGTATTGCTCTTGCACACTATACAGACAAAGCATATCATTCATAGAGAAGGAAAGGAGAGGGTGCAGAATGCAGTGTTACAGTCATAGCTAGGGTGTAGAGAAAGATTAACTTATTGCGAGGTAGGTCCATTCCAAAGTCAGACAGCAGCAGGGAAGAAGCTGATCTTGAGTCGGTTGGTACGTGACTTTAGACTTTTGTATCTTTTTCCCTATGGAAGAAAGTGGGAGAGAGAATGTGTAGGGCGCATGAAGTCCTTAATTATGCTGGCTGCTTTGCTGAGACAGCAGGAAGTGTAGACAGAGTCAATGGATGGGAGGCTGGTTTGCATGATGGATTGGGCTACATTCACGACGTTCTGTAGCTCCTTGCAATCTTGGGCAGAGCAGGAGCCATGCCACGGTCATGGTTGTGAATATTTTCCCGCAGAAGCTACTAGTAAATAGACAAGTCTGTTCATCCAAGTTGGACATGAAAACCTACCTACAATAATGATTGTTAACCCACTGGAAAAAATTTTAAAAGGCAATGCTGGGGACATGTATTATGCACATCACTTCTGTACTTACAAATTAGTATTTGAGAATGCAATACATCATTTTCCTTGCTTCAAAGCTACTGTGAATGAGGAACACAGGCCACACTTCTGTTTCAAACACCTCAAGAGTGTTGTTCTTTCTGTTTCAGCCATGCGTTCACAGCTCACACCCTCTTTGTGTTCCCTGCATTAATTCACTACTTGAATCCATCTGTCATGAAAGATAGATTGGATGGATATAACGGCACCACAGTTGGTATGCCACTGTTCTAGTCTATATACACACCTGGGAGTTAACATTGACAGTAACGTATGCTGTAGCTCTTAAGCGCATCATTCTTTTCCCCTAGGCATCCCCAAGTCTTTGTCTTTCTGGGCCACATAGGTTTGTGTCATGCAGCTTTGGAGGCCACAGATAACACTGAAATCAATGGTTCCATAAAGCAACACATCTCGGCATTTGATTCAGAATGTATTCAGTACTGAGTCAACAGCATTAAAGGCAGAGAAGTCCAAACTTCGAGTCTGACAAAACTGGAGCATGTCAAATCAGCATATATTGTAAAGATAAACTCAGCAGATCTGGCCATGTCTGTGGGGAGAAAAACAGAGCTAGCGTTTTAAGTCTGTATGACTCTTCTACAGAACTAAAGAGGGACAGAAATCTAATGAATGATATTCTTGGCGAAGGGGTGGGCAGCATGGAAAGTCAGATAGGTCAGAGCTAAGGAGAAATTGGAAAATATGTCATGGACATAAGACAAATGGGCTGTTAACTGTGCCATTCGGGACTGAAGTATGTTAATAATGGCAAAAGGTAAGAGAACAGAGTAGGGAAATGTGGTAATAAGAGAAAAAAGATCTGTGCTCGGTGGGAGCAAAACTGAATAACAAGGGACAGTGGCCAACAGAAAGGAAAAGGGAGGAGTCTAAAGCTATTGAACGCTATGTTGAGTCCAAAAGGCTGTATAGTGTGCCTTATCAGAAGTGGGGTGTTGTTCTTTCAATTTGTGTTGGGCGTCGCTGGAGCATTGTAGCATGCCAAGGTCCGACAAATGGATGTATATATAAATTGGGCTTCCAGAGCCAGATTGGCCAAACACATGTGCATTTAGCTTTATGAATCATTATTCTGACACCCACTGTTTTACATTGGGTGTACTGAAGAAGTCAGATCAGTTGCGATAGCAATACCAGTGAGCTAATTTTCTACCTAACAATAAAGCTTTGTCCTTTCATTTTTTCCTAATGATTAGCTAAGCAAGGGTAGTTGTGACTCGGTGCTTTATGCAGACAATCAGTATGTAGAATCAGCAGCTGTTAAAGCACAGAAGGAGGCCAGCTTCATTGACTCCATGCCAGCTCTCTGCCAAAGCAATTTAGCGAGTCCCTCACCCAGCTCTTTTCCCATAGTGTTCTGTAAACTGTTTCTCTTCAGATGCTTATACTTTCTAAAGGCACAATCTGCCAGTCTCTCTGGGCAGTACGTTTCAGATCCTAACCACGTGCTGTGCCAAGATGATGTTCCTCATGTGACCTTTGGTCCTTTAGCCAATATCTTTAGTCTGTGTCCTTTGGTTCTCAACCCTCCCACCAAAGGCAACAATTTCTCTCTATCCACTCTCGACTCTCTCTCTTTTTGCCAAAACATTGAATGTATTCAAGAGGTGGCTACTTGGGGTGAATGGGATCAAAGGTCATGGGGAAAAAGCAGGATTAGGCTACTGAGTTGGACGATCAGCCATGATCGCAATGAATGGCGAAACAGGCTTGAAGGGCCTATCTTCTATGTTTCTAGACCATGGCTAAGGTCTTCCAAGAAGTGGCAATCATCATCAGAATGCTGCTCCATTCAACTTTCCCACCTCTTGATGCTGTTTAACATTTCTTGCCAGGTTTTCTGAGCCTGTCTTCTTCAGAAATGAGGAGCATAGTGTCCATCGATGAATTCCGTCTGTGGTGTCAGGGTGAAGACAAGACACACCTTCTCTCTACAGCAAGGAATACAGAGCCAGTGTCAACGTTAGTGAATGATCATCAATGGGTAGGTTGGCAGAGAAGGTGGGTGGGTTTGGTAAATAGGTAGAGTGGCAGGTGGATAGAGTGCCAGATGGATCAGGTCAGGAGGGTAGTCAGGTTGGTTTGGGGGAGGTTTTCAGGTGGTGAGGGATGGTCTGGCCAGTTCTGGGTGGTTGTTGAAAAGTCATGGAGGTAGACAGGGTGAGGGGGCAGGGATTAGAGGTGAATGTGAGTGATTGCTGTACAGTGCCAGAGGTTCCCACGAGTTAGAGTAGGATTTTTCTGTCTAATGTTTCCTGGGTAATTATTCAGGTATGTACTGTGGAACTGCCTGAGTTCACTGACTCTAACTCAGTAATCCAGGGACCAAGGGAATTCCTACTGAAAGCTGAATCTTTCTGGGTAATTTTCACAAAGGTAAGTACATCAGGACTTCTGCTGAGTCCCAATACACATCTTGGGTCATAAGTCTGCTCTCTAACAACTCAGAGACCAGAAGATCTGGGTCATTATTTATAATGTAACAAATAGTTACTAGTTTTAGAATCATAGATAACCTGCAATATCGAAGGAGGCCATTTGGCCTATCGAGTCTGCACCGACTCTCTTACCCAGGTTCTCTCCCCCACCCTATCCCCAAAAAGTTGCACATTTTACAATGGATAATCACAACTTGAGACACTAAGGGGCAATTTAGCATGGCTAATTTATCTAACCTGCACATCTTTGGACTGTGGGAGGAAATCGGAGCACCCGGAGGAAACTCACGCAGACACGGGAGAATGTGCAAACTCCACACAGTCACAGTGACCCAAGGCCGGAATTGAATCCAGGTCCCTGGCACTGTGAGGCAGCAGTGCAAAACTACTGTGCCACCGTGCTGCCCATACGTTGTCCTGTGCCACTCAAAAACCAATGCATTTGATAGAGAGAGAACCAATTGTTGGACCAATTCACTTTTCAAATTGTATATTGGGCGCCTTAGCACAGAACGAATGGGAAACACTTTGGCTGGAATTTTCCGGGTGTTCTTGCTGGCAGGATCTTCCAGCCCCACTGACAGCAAACCCCTGCTGCAGGTTTCCCAGGAAAACCCTTTCAACAGTGGCCAGAAAACCCTGCCCTAATGCTATTTTCTTCATCAAAATGTTTATTTCATGATGGATTAATATGTCAATATTAATACTGTAATGCTCAACTAACGTTTTTTTTTAATTTGGAAAAAATGATGTGGTGGCTTCTGCGTAGCCATAACCTGACTGGAATGAAGTCTGCACTCCTTGAGGCACCCCCATTGAACGGACGGCTAGGGTTAATGAGTTAATTGCTGCTACTTTCCTGGACTGAGATACAAAAGCGGGATGTAACCCATGAACCTTGCAAAGCCTCTTACTTCAATGATTCTCATTCTAGCGAATGTTAAAGAGTCACTGTGATGGCTTGTGTTTAGTAAATGAAAATCCAACATATTAAAAGGTGATGGCACCCTCACCTCACAGCGTCATCTGACGAAGGGAACTACAGTTCTATTAAAATCTAAGTGCAATCAAAAGTCCCTCAGATTCAAAAGCAATCTTCAAGAGCATCGCAGTCTAGGTTTCTGAATATCTGACTGCATCAGTTCCATCAGTGTTGTGTTTCTCCAGTGATGCTAAAGTTTATTTATTAGTGTCACAAGTAGGCTGGCATTAACACTGCAATGCAGTTACTGTGAAAATCTCCCAGTCGCCATACTCCGGCACCTGTTCAGGTACACTGAGGGAGAATTTAGCATGACCAATGTACCTAACCAGCACATCTTTCGGACTGTGGGAAGAAACCGGAGCACCCGGAGGAAACCCACGCAGACACAGGGAGAATGTGCAGGTTCCACGCAGACAGTGACCCGAGCCAGGAATTGAACCCCAGATCTCTGGCGCTGAGAGGCCAGGTTAGATTAATTAGGTTACCAAATAAACCTGTTGGACTTAAACCTGGTGTTGAGACTTCTTGCTGTGAGGCAGCAGTGCTAACTGATGGTGGCCGCAGCACATTTCTAACAGGCTGTGCCATTCTATTAAGCACCACCCAACTTTTACCGGACACCATCTCTGGTTTTCCCCGCTACCACAATCTGTTCTCACACGATAATCTCAACTCGCTATCCAAAACAGTTGTTCAAAAAGTTCAATTTTAAAATTACTTCATTAAAATCGGGGGGGGGGGAGGGGGTGTGCGTAGGCAAGGTGAATAGCCAAGGTCTTTTCCCCAGGGTAGGGGCGTCCAAAATTAGTTTTAAGGTGTGAGGGAAAAAATTTAAAAGGAATCTGAGGGTCAACTTTTTCACACAGAGGGTGACGTGTATATGGAATGAGCTGCCAGAGGGGGTGATCGAGGCAGATACAATTACAACATTTAAAAGACCTCTGGACAGGGACATGGATAGGAAAGGTTTAGAGGGATAGGGGCCAAACAAAGGCAAACGGGACAAATTCAGTCTAGGGGACTTGGTCAGTATGGACGAGTTGGGCCGAAAGGCCTGTTTTCATGCTGTATATCTCTATGACTCTACTAATGCCACTGTACTTAATTTTGAATCAAAATATTTCATTATATATGCAGATTAGAAGAGATAGGACTGGAATAATCAAGTTTAAATTAATAACCTGAGTCACCTTGGTGTGAGAGAGTGATGGGTAAGCTTGTGTCTGTAAGGTGGAGGGTTGTTGGTGAGGGTTGCACAGGCGTTGTCAAGGGAGCAACTGAATGCTGCAAGCAGGCTTCAGGTGTAACGCACCTGGATAAGGGCATCGTGGGTTCCTCAGGTAGGCAGGTTTGTGGCTGTAGGCACCAACTTAGAATCAGGATGCTCTGCATCTTCCTCTGAGGGTACCAGCCTCTCTCCACCCTCTCATACCACAAATAAACATGTGAATTAGGAGGACGTGGCCATTCGGTCCCTCGGGCCTGCTGCATTATTTGATAAGATCATGCTGATTGTTGCCTCAGCACTACTTTCCAGCCCATTCCCAATATTCTTTGACTCCCGTTTCCATCAAGAATCTATCTGCCTCTGCCTTAAAAACATTCAACCACCCACCTCCACTCTTCTGAAGTACAGAGTTCCTCAGACTCAAGACCTCTGAAAGAAAAATATTCTCCTCCTTTCCATCTTAAATAGGAGATCCTTTATTTTTAAACTGTGCCTTCTAGCTCTCACCTTTCCCACTAGGGGAAACAGTCTCCCAGCCTCACTCTGTCGCGTCTCCTCAGGAATTTATACGTTTCAGTAAGATCACCTCTCAGTCTTCTAAACTCCAATGGATACAGGCCGAGCCTGAATAACCTGTCCTCATAGGATAACCCCCTCACCCCATCTGTCTGAGAACTTTTCACCTTCATTTACAGCTATGCTAAAGATGCTATACTAATGCAATGTGCTGCTGTTGTTAGAAGAAGGATTCGGGTTAAGATGTGTCATGATGTCTGATCACTGGTGACTCTGTCACACCAGGGTGTCACAATCAGTTCAGTGAAGGTGTGATTGAAAAAGGTAAGTTAGGGAACAGACTAACTAACCCTGCTATGGCAAGTTTAGCTTTACCGGCTCCAATACTAACCACAGAGATCCCCCTTTATATCAATGGCAAACTCTTACATAAGGGCAAATGTTTGTCGCCTAACAGCACCCCTTCCTTCCAATTGATTGCAAAATTCTCCTGCAAGAGTGGAAGTGGGTAATACATGGCCTGGGCTGGGACTTTGTACTCTCAGCAAGCATTAGCCCATGTGAAACAGGCTGTACAATGAAGAAAAGGGACAGCAAATGTGTTGGGAAGGATCAGCAGCTATCAGGGCAACAGCAGCTTACTGAGGGTGAGGAAAAGACAAGAAGGAGCAGTGAAGACTTTGTTACTGACGTGTGGACAACCACAGCTGAAGCAGAGGCGAGCTGAGCTGTGCAGAGAGAAGGAAGGGTGTGAAGAGATCATGCTCTTGGTGAGGTGATTCAGTTGCTTTGGGGCCAATTTCTGGAGAAAATGCCAGTGTGAAGCAAGGTTAATGCTGGTAGTTCGCCTGCCACATATAAATGAAGGATGACCAGCCTCTGGAACAGTTTCCACCCTCTGACTCCTTCAGGGTGGATGTTGCTTTCAGCCTACCCGCTCGCTTCATGCTGAGACACCAAAGTTCACCATAAAACATTTTGGTTTCCAATCTCATGTCATCGATCATAAAAAAGGCTCGTTGCTAATACAAATGGCCAGTCAATTAAACGTGCATTTCTTTGGAGTATGGGAGGAAACTGGAGCACCCGGAGGAAACCCACATAGACACGGGGAGAACGTGACAGTGACCCGAGGCTGGAATTGAACCCGTGTCCCTGGTGCTGTGACACAGCAGTGCTAACCACTGTGCCAGCCTTCTTGTTTTTTTTTCCTCTCAATCTGTAAATCTCACTGCTTAAGGAGATAGAATGTTGGTCCTGCCCCTCACCAAGTGCCCGGATTCCTCACTACCCTCACCCTGCCACAGGCTCACACTTCCAGCAAAAAAACAAGGCAAGGGAATGAGCTGAGTAAGATACCAGACTCCAGCAAAATTTGCACCTCTGCAGGTTGTGCATTTGATTCTTCTGTGTTCAGCATTGCAGCAAAAATAACAAAGCAGTTACATTCAAGAAAAATGATTGTGTGACACCTAATAATGTTGTGCACAAATGTGGCAAGTGAAGGAAAGCATATATCTGTACCTTTGCTTCCATCTGATATATTTTTGTTTAAATGGTGACTACTTACAGAGGAAAGAGCAGGGAGTGGGCAGCGATTCTGTCAATTAATGAATGGAGTTCACATCAATAAAGATGCACTCATTGACCTGTGTGCCTCAAATCCAGCTATGCATTTCAATTCAGCTCCCTCACATGGTTGGACTCAGTAATCATGCCACTTCCCTAATGAGTTGATAAGCTGTAAGCGCTCATTCAAACAAAATGACTAAACTCAGTGAAATGACAGATGCAAGCAGAAGGACTTATTCCTTTATGGCAAAGATTTCTGTTTGAAAGGACACCAACTGGTCATTAATATTATTTTCCCCCACATTAACAGGCGTGCAGCTGTTTTCATGTCCATAAATGCCGCTACATGGCACAGTAATCATATTTCAGCAGGAGAAAGTACTGTCATTAAAGTAATGGATGAGTTCCACGCAATAGATTTTCTTTGAATTTTAATCCTGAGGCCACTTGATCTACAGCGTGTCAGGTTAACATGGATTTCTAAATCCCATCACCAGAAAGTAGACTGAATAATCAATAATTTTGTAAACCGCACAAAGTTATCGTGAAACGCGGGGACGAGAAATTGACAATGGTTGCTTAAAGGAGTGCTCTCTTTGTGAGAATGTTTATCTCCTCAGGACTTCCTGCTGTCTGCAGGGAAAACATCCTCCTCAAAGGACACCATCAACTGACAGTCGACAAAGCATTCACACTGACCTCAAATAAAGACACACACAACCATCTGAAATCCTGTAGATGCCTTTCATCGAAGGGTTAAGGTTTTGCTTACTGATGCTTGTATTTGCTAAGCTGTCAGTTCTCCTTCACTGCTAATTTTCATTTAAAGTTTTATTAGTGTCATAAGGAGGCTTAGGGGAGGCGATGGCCTAGTGCTATTATCGCTAGATGATTAATCCAGAAACTCAGCTAAGTTCTGGGGACTCGGGTTCGAATCCCACTACGGCAGCTGGTGGAATCTGAATTCAATAAAAAAAAAATCTGGAATTAAGCATCTGCAGATGGCCTTGAAATCATTGCCGATTGTCGGAAAAACCCATCTGCTTCACTAATGTCCTTTAGGAAAGAAAATCTACTGTCCTTACCTAGTCTGGCACCAGAGCCACAGCAATGTGGTTGACTTTCAACTGCACTTGGACAACCAGAGATGGACAGTAAGTGTTGGCCAGCCAGTGACCCCCATGTCTCATGAATGAATAAAAAAAAATTAACACTGCAATGAATTTACAATGAAAATCCCCAAGTCGCCACACCCCGGCGCCTGTTCGGGTACACTGAGGGGGAATTTAACATGGCCAATGCATCGAACCAGCATGTCTTTTGGACTGTGGGAGGAAACCTACGCAGACACAGGGAGAGTTTGCACACTCCACACTGACAGTGACCCAAGCCGGGATTCAAACCCAGGTCCCTGGCATTGTGAGGCAGCAGTGCTAACCACTGTGCCACCACGGTGTTTGAACGAACTGTATTGCATGATTTGGTCGGGTTGTTACCGTCAACGAGAATTGGTTCTAAATTCACTCATCTGGCTAAATAAAGATTAAATAAATAAAACAAAACAAACCAGCAACAACCCTTGTTGGTGTAGCTCCTGGCTGACAGAAAACATCGCTGACTGCAATCTGGTAACTGACCCAGATGGTGAAATCCCACTTTTCAACCTTCCCCATTCAATTTGAACTACTGCAGGACGAGCTGGGGAAGGTGTGGCCACCTGCTCCACAAGTGGGCCATGAGGGACAGCTCAGATTATGACTGTGACCATCGAGTTGCCCATGTACTGAACCCCTGCCCTGTGAGATCCATTCCTAGTGGCATCACAACCATTCACACTGCATGAACTGGAGCTGCTGAATGGATTGTTAACTTTGACATTGAACTATAACTGCTTCCCAAGCCATACTGAATGATAACGACTGGGGTTATCCAACCCGCCGCTATTGGCAACATGGGCACAAATCCCACGAGAGTCAGAAAATGAGAGTCTCACCAGCAAGATCTTGGTTTGTGAGTTATCCTTCGCCAAGTTCCCACACAGGAACCCCATACACGGGCGTACAGGTAAGCCAAGCTCCTGAGGGCAGAGGGACATGCCTGGCAAGTACCCTGGCACTGCCCTGTCACCATGGTACTGCCCTCTGGCAATGTCCCTGAGGAGGGGCTGCCTGGGAAACTCCTTTGATGGGGGTTCCCCTTATCTGTATGGGTGAGAGTTTCCATGTACATTGGGAGAGGGGGGGGCGGAGTTATTTGTTTTTCTTAATCAGAGTTCGGCGCACCACGATCTCGGGATTTGCAGTGTTGCCGGCTTTTTCCCACCCCACCCTGCTCACCTGACAGTGTGGGACGTGCCTGCAGATTATTTTTGCACAGAGTACTGCACAGTATGGTGGGAAAAGCCGGCTGTGCAGTTGGCAAGCTGCAATGTTGGCTTTCCTGCCTCAGCCTCTGTGCAAAAGAGGGAGAATTCCAATCTATGATTATTATTCTCAGGAACTGGTCCGCAGTGGAATCTTGAATAGATGCACTTTGAGAACAGAGCTGGTTTTTAAATTGTAGAGACTTGACCCTATTCGTAGAGGAGAAGCTTTTCACTCATCACTTCCAATGTTAAATGGAATGCAACGGTGCAAGATCTTAGCCTGCAAATTGGAAAAGGGGGAACTGCACAAATCACAGATGCCCAAATATCAGAAGATGGGTTTTTTTCCATTCCCCACAGGATGCCCAGTACAATAAAGACTGGCTGCTCCTTTTTTTTTGGTATAACCAAGTGGAGCTTGTACAGAACATACAGTAAAACCCCTGGAAATTGCAGGATTCCTGCCTCTTTTGCACAGCAGGAGATGTCCGAGGCCTATGGTGCCTGCACACAAAAAGGCGCAAGAGCTTTACTTAAATCAATGGCAATGGAGATATAAAAAGAGTCAGTCTTGCTTCAGTGTTGTCCAACCCTTACCGCTCCCATTCCATGGCGAGTGAGGTGGTAGAGCTCCAGCCAATGTATGATTCTTTGAGCTTCTTGTGAAGGAAAGCATCAGCTTTCCTTTGCAAAGCAGCCAGTAACTGCTTAATGGAAGCCACACTGGACTTTTGTCCAGCAGTCACTTGTAAAAGTAAATTTCCAAACGTTCAGTTTTTCACTGTTCTTTTATCAGTATCAGGCACAAGTCTAATTTCTTGTCTTTTCATTTGCCTGGAATTTTGTCAGCAATATTTGTAATTTCTGACTTTATCAGGATGCAGATTTGATCAGTATCCCACTGCAGGATCAGTGTTACGATCCAGGTAGGTAACTCTTCCAAGGTATTTTATGAAGTCAGCTTAGACCACTTTGAATTTGATTAGAGAAAGCATAAGATGTTTCACTTTCTTAAAGATGAAGGAGCACCACATCAGCTAAGCACAGGATGTTACTGGTGACACCCACATGTTTATCTGCATGTTCATAACACAATTCTGTACCCTTCATTGACCACAAGAGGTTCCATTGTGCAAATGCTCAGTGAACATGTGTGTGAAAGAGACTCAGAAGAAGCTGCAAAGTTTTCCAAGGACTGAGAGAATGCATGTTGCAAATTGAGTCAGAACTCCTTGTGGCACACAAACATTGTTTACCTAGTTGATATAGGGAAGGAATGGGCTTCATGATCTACATCCTAGCTGTGTCTGTAATACTATGGCCTGCACTCTCTCCTTACCTTCTACCCTATGCATGCTATGAAAGGTATGCTTTGTCTAAATAGTGAGCGAGAAACAATACTTTTCACTGTATCCCAACATATTTGACAATAATAAATCAAAATCTTTGCACATTAGGGTCCTTGTCCTTTGCCTGCCGGTTGCAACATTAACACTTGGGACCAGCTACCTCCAATTGCATACCCCTCTTGTGCAGAAACATCCAAGAGACCAAAACAGGACAACCCTTCTTTGCTTGAAATGTGAAGGCAAGTATCTCCAATGCAGCATCAGGAAAGAGACATGCTCTGTGACGGTCTCCAGTTTTAGGCAAACAAAATCTCTGGCCAAGAATTTAAATAGAAGCCCTTTATACATTTACCCATCATTCCTTAATTCCCTTGTTGATACTGAGCTCATACATAATGGCTCAATCTGGCTTGGGAGCTTGTTAAGTAACTGGACTAGCACTGGAAAAGCAGGTCAAGTTCCAATGTGTGTTTTTACCTGCTCTCATAAAGGACAGTCACCAAGATTCTGCAGTGAATCACGCTGGCTTGATACATTATCTCGACTTACTATCTACTCTTTTTATTAATTTAAGCTTCTACTCACTATGTTTTATATGCTTAGCATTCAAATCGCTGTAGCCTTGTTCAGGTCCCAAGGTCTTGCCACTTCACTAAACTAATTAATTCCGCACTGCTTCACGCTGTAGAATTGCACTCTTAGCTATGACCTCTCCCTTTTCTACACAAAGCCAGTTTCCAAAAAAAACTCCTGTGATGGTATTTCTGTCTGATTTCGAGTTTATCCCCAAATCCCATTTGAATTTGCTGTCCGTCAATGATTAGCGGTCTGGGCTGGAGCTTGCAGTGTTGCGCCTGGCAGTCAGCCAATTTTTTAATTTCTACCATCAACTAACAACTTACTTTTCAGAGATTAAACGGTGACATCCACAAGGGTGCTTGAAAAAAAAACACCGCCTCAGTCCACACAGGACTTTATCTGTGGATAAGAATCTGAATTGCAGGCAAGTCAGCTCCAACTTCGCTGTTGCAAATCATTGGAAGGATGCTGATAACCTAACCACGCTGTCTCTGTAATAAGTCTGCGGAGGCAGGAGTCTCAAACCAAAATCCCTTTCTTTCTAACAGCAGTACACAAAGTGCTATATAAATGTATGTGTGTGTATGTATATATACGTATAATGTACACAGAGTGCTATGTATATGCATGTGTGCATGTTATATATATATATACACATAAAATGTACACAGAGTGCAATGTATATGCATATGTGTGTGTGTGTGTGTGTGTGTGTGTGTATGTATATAATGTACACAGAGTGCTATGTTTTTGTATGTGTGTATATATAATGTGTATATATTGTTAATAAATGGAAATTTAGCTTAGCTTGGGCAGATGCCGAAGACTCCATTTCCTGGTCAGCTGAGAGTTCTGTGCGTGTGCAGCGTGTGGCAATGTCACAAGCCACACACGTTCCATTCTACGATCTCTCTTGTTAAAGGGCTCAGCCATCAGGGGCATGGAGTATGCGCTTGTGTGGTGCAAAAACAAGAATTCAAAACCCAGGACTTGGTGCCGCAACACGAGAAGTCCGAGGACCAAGAGGAAGGAGTCCAGAGAAAGGGAACCTGGGAAGAGGTACAAGAGAGACAGTGAGAGAGAGTGACAGGATCCAAGGGGGGAGAGGTCACTGGGGAAAGAGCCACCAGAAGAAGAGAGCACTGACAGGAGGAGACTACCAGTAGCAGTCACTGAGGAAAAGAGCAAGGGAAGAGATTTTCCAGCAGCAAAAGTACTACCATTGGCAGGCTTTAAGTAGCAAGAGCTCAGGTAAAGCCCTGGCAGCTGAAAATATAGTGGATGGTCAGTGGCTGTGTTCTGGGGACTGATGGGGCAAAGATAACCCTATACAGCAGTGTTGTTGTGCTTAGTGTGGCTCAAGAGCTGGAGTTATGCCCGTGTGTCAGTGCTGGAGTGCAGACTTGGCAAGCCAGAGGAATGCAGTCTCAAGAGAAGAGATTAAACCATCAGGAGGTGACTATTGTTGAATCAAGTCAGAGAAACATTTGGAGGGAATTCAAAGGCTAGATCTTAAGGAGTAAAGACTTGAAATCCCCCTTGAGGGAGGCAGAGTTTTAACAAAACTGTGCAACTTACAGTGAACTATGGCATCTGGGTTGGTTGCTGAGAAATCCATTGGATATGTTTTGGTCCTGTCTGCCATTTATTGTGCGGTGTGGTATATGACCATACTTCATCTGTTAATTTGCATAGTATCCCACATTGATTCCACATAATATAGATAGTGTTAATTTTACTTTTCTGACTTTGTATAGTAAAATTTATTCATTCAAAAACACTTGGAATCTTGTGGATATGTTCTCTTAGTAAGTATTCTGGATTCCAAACTTGGCCTATTTTAAACAAAACATTATTAGTCCTTAACCGGATCATGGTTAAAGCCCTATATATATAAATTAGGTCAAAGTCCTATATATATATATAAAAAATCTTTCCACAGGTGATATAAAAATCAGTGAAGCTGATAAGGAACATTTAAAAAATAAATCACTATAAAACACCAGAAATGGTGACTTCAGGTGTATTTACAAATTTGGATGTTCGTTCGCTTGTCTGACAAATGTTGGGGAAATGAGGCTTCAGCTCTCTTACTGGAACAAGAGGCTACAAAGAGTTGCCTGTGGAAACTGCGAAAGAAAGACTTACCGTCCTGCAGTCTCCAAACTAATCATTTAAACAGTGGCAGAAGTGGCAACTTTCAAGGAGTATATATCTGGACATTACTTGGTGCAGACATTATTTGAAGGAGGGTATTTCATTAATTTTCAAGTCAGTAGTTAGCATGCCAGTGATGCCAAAGCAGTGCACCAGCTGCACAATTATAAAAAGTCATACGACATCTGCATTTAAATTTGAATTTCTTTTCGAAAGCAGGGAAATCATGACACACTTACAATTTCGACAAACTATTTTGTTCCCCACTGACATAATTTATCTGAACACAGAGGCATACTGATGCCAGTGAGTTTAAAACATTTATTGCCTTTCTAGGTGTCCCCACAGCTTGAACATAATTTGTGCTCTTGAAACGGGGTGGGCGAAGATTATGGCTTTATGGTTTGGGTTAACACTTTCCCTACCCATTACAGGAGCGCTCTCATCCCAATTTGGTGGTGGCTTTGTTGAAACTTATTCGTGCTGGAGATTCAGGAGCAAGTAGGTGTTGTAACAATCGATGGCAAAATAAAAGAGGCACATCTATATTTGAAACTGATTTAATGGTCCCAGGGATGCAGGTCTAAACTTGCAAGACTAGAGTGGAAAAGCTATAGTCGTTTCTCTTGGAGAAGTGGTTAGCATTGTTGCCAGAGATCTGGGTTCGCTTCCAGCCTCAGGTGACTACCTGTGTGGCATCTGCACATTCTTCCCACATCTGCATGGGTTTCCTTTGGGTGCTCTGGTTTCCTCCCACAGTGCAAAGATGTGCACATTAGATATATTCGCCTTGCTAAATTGCCCCTTAGTTTTTTCTCATTCATTCAAAAGACATGAGTGTCGCTGGCTGGCCAGAATTTACTGTCCATTCTCTTGGAGAGCAGTTGAGAGTCAACCACATTGCTGTGGCTCTGAAGTCACATGTAGGCCTGACCAGGTAAGGATGACAGATTTCCTTCATTAAAGGACATTAGTGAACCAGATTTCTTTTCTGACAATCGGTTTCATGGTCATCAGTAGATTCCCCAATGCCAAATTTCTAAAATTGAATTCAATTTCTATGAACTGCCCGTGGCAGGATTCAAACCCGGGCTCCCACAACATTAGCTGAGTTTCTGGATTTATAGTCTAACAATAATAACACTAGGCCATCACCTCCCCATTGTGTTCAAAGATGTGTAGGTTAGGGGGATTAGCAAGGTAAATGTGTGTGATTACGGGGATATGCTTGAGGTGCTCTGTCAGAGAGTCAGTGCAGTATTGATGGATCAAATGGCATCCTTTTGCACTGTAGGGATTCTAAGGAAAGGTTGAAAAGGGATTTGATAAACCTGTTCAAAATCATGGGAGTTCTGGATGGGGCATTTGGAAAGAAACTGTTCCTATTGGCAGAAGGGTCAAGAACCAGAGGATACCAATGTACGGTGATTGGTAAAAGAATAAAGATGGGCTGAGTTTTGCACCTGGGTAAAGGTGGTGGAGGCAGATTCAATCGAGGGGAAAAGACTGGGGGAGGTGGATCCAGCAAAATTTCTCTTGTAGGGAGTCAACATGGATTTGATGGATAGAATTGCCTCCTTCTGTATTGGAACCATCCTATGATTCTCTTAAAAGTTTGAACATGTGGAAAGTGATAATGCTGCTCAGTCATTAAAGTCTGACGGGGTCTGCACAACTCAAAAAATACCTTAGTCCATTTGGCGAAGACAAGGGGAGGGACTAGCAAATAAATTCTCTGCTGCATTGCCTGTTCAAGAAATTGAGTAAGAAGTCTCACAACACCAGGCTAAAGTCCAATAGGTTTCTTTGGAATCACAAGCTTTCAGAGTGCTGCACCCATGATGAAGAAGCAGTGCTCCAAAAGCTTGTGATTCCAAATGAACCTCTTGGACTTTAACTTGGTGCTGTGAGACTTCTTGCTGTGCCCACCCCGGTTCAATGCCAGCATCTCCACATCAAGAAACTGAGGACATCCATGGAAGTGTGCCACACAAACTTTCCAAATTGGAACAATGCAGCTCCCTGTGTCTTCAATTTCCCATCTGATGCTGAGAATGTCTCCGAGACTTGGCTACTGATTCCTAAGAGGCAAACCATGGTGAATATCAATTAACCTATTTAATAATAAAGGATATTATTAAACTAGAAAGAGTGCAGAGAAGATTTACTAGGCTGCTACTGGGACTTGATGGTTTGAGTTATAAGGAGAGGCTGGATAGACTGGGACTTTTTTCTCTGGAGTGTAGAAGGCTGAAGGGCAATCTTAAAGATGTCTATAAAATAACAAGGGGCATAGTTCAACTGATAGTCAATGTCTTTTCTCAAAGGTGGGGGAGTCTAAAACTAGAGGGCATAGGTTTAAGGTGAGAGGGGAGAGATACAAAAGTGCCCAGAGGAGCAATTTTTTCATACACAGAGGGTGGTGAGTGTCTGAAACAAGCTGCCAGAGGTAGTAGTAGAGGCGGATACAATTCAGTCTTTTAAAAAGCATTTGGACAGTTGCATGAGTAAGATGGGTAAAGAGGGATATGGGCCAAATGCGGGCAATTGGGATTAACTGAGGGGTTTACAAAAAAGATTGGCATGGGCAAGTTGGGCCAAAGGGCCTGTTTCCATGCTGTAAACCTCTATGACTCCATAATTTAACTGCTGCAAGGATATGCTTGCCAAGATCTTTGGAGCTATATTAATTTATATATTTATTTACTAGTCAAAAGTAGGCTTACATCAACACTTCAATGAAGTTACTGTGGAAATCCCCTAGTCGCCACACTCCGGCGCCTGAGGGAAAATTTAGCATGACCAATTCACCTAAACCACACATCTTTCAGACTATGGAAGGAAACCGGAGCACCCGGAGGAAACCCACACAGACAGTGACCCAAGCCGAGAATCGAACCCGGGTCCCTGGTGCTGTGAGGCAGCAGTGCTAACCACCGTGCCACAGTTATGGGTTGTTATCTAGTTTACCTGTGAATGGTGTGCCCCCTGTTGGCTCTCTGTGGTCTGGAAATGTTAAAAACTAATTTTATTTGTTCCTTCTTGGTTTCCTGGCTCCCAGTTTCTCACTGATGCTCCCCTGGTTTATGATGCAAGAAAGAAAAGCGGATAAACACAGTTCTACCAAATCTGTGATTAAATAATGAGTTTCCAGAGAGATAGAAAGGGAGGGTGACGGGCAGGTGACAGAAAGCACAGATGGGAGTGAATGCTGGTAACTTGTATTCGGCAATGAGACAGCAGTGCGTGTGCGTATGAGTCTTCATTTCATCGGACAGCTTTAGATTCAAATCCTGCAGGTACAGATCTCCAAGGACAGTCTTTAACCCAATGAGTCATCCGGTCGTCTAGAGATCACCTTACTCCGAGTGTTCTGGGAAGGACCTTGCACACACTGGAAACATATCTTTCGTCTGTCAGCCAAAATAAAAAGCACAAACCTAGACTTGATGCCGCAAGAGCATCTCTGAGTTCAGCGGTGTGTGGAAAAGGGGGAAAGCAAAAATAATCCCACTCAGAGCAGTATCAGTCAAGCAAACCATTAAGGGTTGATTTTGATGTATTTATTCTAAGAGCCTTATTGTTAGGCGTGCTGTGGAATGCTAAAAAGCAGTTCCAGCACCTGTCTTAATCAGTTTACTGATCAACCACACATACTGGCATTGCTCATTACTTGGGTGGTTCAATCCCAGACTTGTTGCCTGGACGACATTGTAAGACCGGACTCCTAATAACAGTTTTCAGTCTGAAAACAAAATGAGGAACAGCTCAAGTTTAATTCAATACATATTTTCTGCCGATCTGTCTCAGAATGTTAACATCTTGTCATCAGCATTGTGACTATTTGGAGTTGTGGTGTATTAGAGGCGGTTCTGAATTGAAGTTGGAGTAGGGGGTGTCTGTAGCCCCCTGCAGGTTTCTTAAAGATTTTAAGTGGTTCACTAGTAGCTCCCTGCCTCTAATAAGCAACAGTGTAAGCTAAATCTAATGCCAACAAAGTACAAGTATTTAGAGAATAATGCTACTGGCGCAAACCAGGGTGTCAGTGCCAGGGTGCATAGCTGGCACTGCCAAGGCACCTAAACGAAGGCTGAATGGGGAGGTCTGAGGGAGTCTGGGGGAAAGGGGGCCTGAGTGGGGCATTGGGTCAGATACACCTCATGTCTGTGTGTCGGGCGGGGAGGGTGCCTCTCATTGCTGAGGGGTTTGTGGTAGCTTCCTCAACACTTGGGGTTCAACGTGCCATGAGGACCTGACCAAACCCGCTTGCTGTAGATCCCTCTGGGGAGGTGGTTGGCTATTTGACTTGGGCTGTGAGCCCGCTAATTATATTTGAGGTAGTTAATTTGAATAGTTATTGGGTTCTCGTCTGCTATGGGACAGGAACCCGACTGGGGCTGGTAGGATGGACCAGGAGCATCGCAACACATTTGGCTCCCAGCACAAAACCCACTTTCTACCCAATATCCAATTCTCCAGACCATCACAGTACTCACAGGGACCGAGCGGACCTGGAGAATCTACCCCAAAGTCATTGTTTGGGAAAATTCTATTCATTATTTTTTATTCCAGAGTTGAAAGGGTTGACTTAAGAGGAGAGATTGACTGGACTGGGGCTATAGTCATTGGAATTCAGAAGAATGAGGGGAGAAGCATATAAGATTATGAAGGGAATAGATAAGATAGAAGCAGGGAAGTTGCTTCCACTGACGGGTGAAACTAGAACTAGGGGGCATGGCCTCAAAATAAGGAGGTGCAGACTTAGGACAGAGTTGAGGAGGAACTTCTTCACACAAAGGCTTGTGAATCTGTGGAATTCCCTGCCCAGTGAAGCAGTTGAGGCTACCTCATTGAATATTTTTAAGGCAAAGACAGATACATTTTTGAACACTAAGGGAATTAAAGATTATGGTGACTAGGCGAGTAAGTGGAGCTGAGTCCACAAAAAGATCAGCCATGATCTTACTGAACGGTGGATCAGGCTCGAGGGGCCAGATGACCTACTCCAGCTCCTAGTTCTTATGTTCTTATTCTGACATCTATACTGAATTGCACCATATTTCCCAAAGGCACCAGAACAAAGGAAACACTGAGGAAATATGTGAGCACAACACCTACGCAGGACAACATCACGTGACTAGTTTTTAAGAAAAAAAATGTATCTCTTTTTTCTAGTAAATACAATTTTCCCTCATGTCTGCTGGGAATATGTAGAATTAGCATGTACTTCTGTGGTTGCTTTCCAGGTCCTTGCAACAGGCATCATGTTAATGGGCTCATTAAAACTGTACAGCAACATCACTAAGTGCAGTAGGAACATTTGAACCTTTTGTCAAAAGTTCTATTACCTTCCCATCTCCTTAAATAAAGCTGAAGAAATAATTGTTCAGAGTCCAAGTTATAATGGAATGATTACTCATTATCAGTAACCATTAACTACACCAAATAGGCAACTTCTCACAAAAGAAAAAAACGTTGAGTATTATCTATTGATTAAATGCAAGAACCACTAACTAGCCTGACTAAAAAGGAGAATATCTCATTTTTCCCAATGGTCTAGATATCGACTGCACTGGCTGAACTAATTATTGGAAGAAAGCATTCTTAGCAACAAATTCAAGTGTCCAACAGGTTCTTAAATAATAGCCTGGCCGACTGAGAAATCATAAGAGGAAGACTTGAACCATATGTGGATCTCTAAAGCCTCAGATTAGATGATTCTTCTTTTCTTCACACCCGGGACATTCTCTCTTTCACCTTCTTCCATCAGGAAAAAGATACAAAAGTCTGAGATGATGTACCAACCAACTCAAGAACAGCTTCTTTCCTGCTGCTGTTACACTTTTGAATGGACCTACCTCGATCTTTCTCTACATCCTAGCTATGACTGTAACACTAAACTCTGCACTCTCTCCTTTCCTTCGAGATGAACGGTATGTTTTGTCTGTATAGTGTGCAAGAAACAATACCATGTATACTAATACATGTACAATAATAACTCAAATCAAATCAATGAGTTTTCAACTTGATCAAGAGTAATGATCGATCAGAGCAGCTGATCATGGTCTAGAATATCTGTAATTAATTGATTGCTTCGAAAGGAGTCAGGTTAATAAATAGTATTAATTGGGGCAGCACGGTAGCTCAGTGCTTAGCACTGCTGCCTCACAGAGCCAGGGACCCGCATTCCGGGTCTGCACATGTGGAGTTTACACATTTTCCCCATGTCTGTAAAGTAAAGTAAAACATATTTATTAGTCATAAGTAAAGCTTGCGTTAACACAACAATGAAGTTAGTGTGAAATTACCCTAGTCGCCACAGTCCAGCACCTATTCGGGTCAATACATCTAACCAGAACATTGTGGGAGGAAGTCCACGCAGATATGGGGAGAACATGCAAACTCCACACAGACAATGACCCAGGCTGGGAATCAAACCCGGGTCCCTGGCGCTGTGAGGCAACCACTGTGCCACTCCCTGTGTCTGCATGGGACACCTCTGAGTGCTCCATTTTCACCCATACTTCAAAGACGTGTGGGTTAGGTGGATTGGCCAGGCTAAGTTGCTGCTTAGTGTCGGGGGTTTAGCAGGGTAAATGCATGGGTTTGTGGGGATAGGGCCTGGATGGGATTGTTCTTGATGTGCATTCGATGGCCTACTCTGCAATGTAGGGATTCTATGAATTAGACTGGGAACTTGACAATTCAGACTCAACAACAATAAAGGAATGGTGATGCATGTCCAAATCAGAATGGTGTGCAACTTGTCGGGAGGGGCAATGCTGCTCCCATAACATGGCTGTGTTTATTCTTCATGATACTGGTGGTCACGGGGAGGAAGATGGTGTTGACATGCCTTCGCTAACGAGTGATATCTGATAGATTTGTATTGTGTTGCCGTGAGGTAACAAGCTGACCAGAATTACCTTTCAATGAGTCAGCAGCAATTAAAAAATTGAGTTGAAGGCTGCAAGTCACTCCACATTAACCAAGCACAGTTGTAACCAAGACAACACCTTCACCACAGCTGCTTTAAACCTTCATCACAAAACAAATTACTCTTGTGCTGGCTACACTACGGATCCATTATAAGAAACACAGAATCAACAATGTCTGAACAACTAATTGAAAGACAATCAACATCTTCACCTTAACCACATTCAAGTAAGCAACATGCCCATACTCCTCCTATCATTGATAGGAAAACACCAAGTAAGCACATCAGAACCACTGCCTCTGCTTTGAAACTGCTTTGCAGACTATTCTACACATTTAAAGAAAAGCAAAGCAGAGCGAATGCTCACTTAGAACACACGGGTATGTTTAAAAAAATTCAACCATACCAAGCAAAGGTTGTAGGTGCTGCTTCTGTAAATAAAACAGTGCAAAGCTGTCAAAAATTAAGGTTTTACTGTTCATTTAGGTGATCTGTTTAATCTGTTTATGATCTTGTTTCTGAATTGCAATGCTTTCCTTCGCTTATGGAATTAACATTGTTTGGGCAGGATTTTCCGCTTGTGCTCCCCCTTAACTGGAAAACCCCACCCAAGATCAACGGACCTTTCCATGATCTGCTCCTCAGCCGCCATGACTTCTGTGGCAGTGGGTTGGGAAAATTCACCTCTGTATGTTAAGTTTTGTTACATGTTTTAGGGCTACAAACATTCCGCATGTGAGTAACAAACATGCTCAGGTATCTGCGGACATCAGTTAGCTCAGTTGGCTAGATGGATAAAGTGGGATGCAGAATGATGCCAATGCCACGGGTTCAATCTTCATACCAGTTGTAATGCATGGAGGCCCAACTCCTTGCTTTGCCCCACACTTGTGGGTTGGGTGCAGTGGGTGCCACGAGTAGCCAGAATTGTCTCAGTTTAATACAGTGAGATGCCTTTGGTTCTTTGCACTATTTCTTGATGATAAAATTCCTGTGTCTGCTATTTTAACCAAGGCATTAAGTAATTTAATAAATAGGTCAACAACCTTTGTTAGACCAACGGACAGAAAAATTTCTTCTGAACCTATTGCCATGTTTGGTACTAGGGCACCCACACGATTATAAGCCTTTTTGTTTATTGTACTTTCATAGGTTTTATGTCAGAAGGCAGGTTAAAGCTAGTTCAGAATATTTGCAAGGGTCTATTACAAATATTAGTGCACCTCCAACCGCAACCACTGTGCTCTCAACACATAACTTTCTCACGATGTTATGCTATAACTTAATTATGTTACTACAAAGTGATTCTGACTTCGCAAACAAAACAATTCTGAGAAATCGCCTTCGAGTTGTTAAGTGATACGTGCTTCAAGGTCACCGAAAATATGGAGCTGCTTAAAATGAGTCAAACGCACCGTGAGGAACAAAGTCTTGATTCATCTGTAATTCTATTCCATTGTACGTAAGTCTAAGTGTTCTCGCCAGAGACATGTTAGCTCAGAGACTTCAGTGAATCATCTTGCCCTCTTGCTTCATCAGAGATGTCAACTATTCTCAAATTATGATTAAAGTGGTGACATTGATGGTTAGTCACTGATGGGAATATGGTTTAACAAGGTAATTTAAAACTTCGAATGCACCACATCTGTTTTCCATTTAGTATTTGCTGGGGACTGATTTTCCTTTCTCTCTCCAGTTACTATATTTTCATTTCAGAATCCAGTTCAGTGCAAGGCGGGGAGAAATATCGTGCACAGAATCCACATGTTGACCCTAGGGGTGTTTACATAAATCAAATAAATTAGTTCTTGAAGCGCTTAGTCTTTAATGCCAGGGTACTATTTATACCTTTTTTTTGCTGGCACATTGAAAAAGAACACATAACATGTCCCTGTACGTCTCATTGCTGAGAATTAAGGGCAAACAGGAGAATGCATCAACATAAGGATGTCGGGACAGGAAGTAGGCCATTAAGCAACTTTGAGCCGGTTCTCAAATTCATTTGCTCACTTTTGTTCCCTGACCCTTTGATCGCTTTGCAGAAATCCATCAATTTCAGTGCCGGAGATTTTAATTGACATTTCACAGCTTTTCAGGAGCAATGAAAACCATATTTCCAGCATCTTTTCAATGAAAAAAACACTGCTTCCAGTCTTTTCACGTCTAAAAGCCCGGCTTCTGTATTTTAAATTGATTAATTCTTGTTCTAGAATCTCATGCAATCACCAACACCGCACCAACCCCCACCCCCCAACAACTACAAGAGCAGTCTCTCTGCATCTAACTTTATCATTTCAATAAATAGCTTGGATCACCCCGCAGCCTTCAAAACTCAAGAGAAACCCAAACCAATTTTACCCAGACTGGCCTCATAATTTAACCCTCAAGGCCCTGGTGTCATTCCACTGAATTTACGTTGGTGATGGCTGATCATGGGGTTACTCGGACAATTCAGTGGGAGAGTTGGCAGGGTGGGGGGGGCCTGTCAGGTGGGCGAATTGGGGGCAGGCCAGAACTAAGCTTGAGGTGCACAGGAGCTGCGCTGCTCCTCCATTCCCATAGGAAAGCCAAGAAAACAAAGACAGCTTTGCTTTTTTGGACCTCCTCTGAGCTGGACTGCTCCTCCCACTAGGCAGACTTGGTGGGAAAGCCACAACTCATACTATTGATCATGCCTAGTTAAAATAGCATCCAGCCCTGATGACAACATTGCAACCCGTGATGACTTCAGCCAGGCTAATGAGATTGGCTTGCTGGAATATAAACTGCCGGCTGAGTCCTGGGCCTGGCGAGACACGCCATCAATAGGTCCAGACGGCAGGCGATCAACAAGGTCGTCCATCCCGACTGTCTGCCCCTCTACCGCGGCTACATTCGCAGCCAGGTGTCCCTGGAGAGGGAGCATGCGGTGTCCACGGGCGCTGTTGACGCCTTCCGCGCCCGCTGGGCACCGCAGGGGCTGGGGTGTATTATAGACCCCGACAATCACATTTTGATTGAATGTTTTAAGTTTCCTTTTGATTTTGTTTTTTGTTCGGGCCGTCCCCTTCCTTTTGGGGAGCTGCCCTTTTAATTTGTCCCTAAGTTAATTTGAGTTTGTTTATTTGGTTGGTGTCAAAAGAGATGCTGGATAATCCTAATTGATGGTTAAATAAGGGAGCCTCATGCTCCCTATTTAAAGCAGGTGTGTCAGACTCCCAGCCTGCATTCAGCAGGGAGCAACTGGAGAGCTGGCTGTGTACAGATGTATGGTGTAAATAAAGTAACTTGGTGACGGGACTTTTGTTTCCGCGCAGTTATTACATATATTTAAAAAACAAAGGCCTTGCCAAATTCTGGCTGATATCTCTCTTCCCCAGCTAGAAGAGCATTTAAAATCATACCCTGTGGGATTGCAATGGCACATCAGTGGCCAAGTTTCATGGGTGATATAAATTGCCCATCTGGTCTCACCAAGGGGCAACATTGCCCCTCAAATGCCCTGCACACATTTTAGGCCCATCCCTTTTCTATTGTCTGCACCTCAAACTTTTTAGACTCATTTCAACTGTTAAACCTACATTTTTATAGACGTAGCATTCTCGAAACAAAATGCAATTTAGATTTCTATATACAAAGCATAGGGAATCTATAAACCAACTGGACACATTAGTCATCTTCTGGCTAAGTTAACATGATTCATCTCTGCATGCAGGAAAATCCCAGGCAGGGACGAAGGATTCATATATCTTAGCATCGCCAATGCTTCGATTAAAAATTGGTGCCATATTGAAGAATAATGTGGACAGATAAGGTAAACAACTCCAAAAGAGCTGTGAAAAACTGCTGAGGTTGACAATCTCTTATCCATGTTTTCCTTTAACCACCAAATTCATCAAAATACAACTGTAGTCTCCAGTATATAGCTGGTTGAATTCCATTGTGGTTTGTGGTTTATTAATTAAATTGATCACCTTCATCAGCAATTTGTTTGTTTTTATTCATTATGGGCTGTGGGCATCACTGGCTGAGTCAGCATTTATTGCCCATTCCAAATTGCCCCGAAACTGAGTGGCATTTCAGAGGGCATTGCTGGAATCACACATAGACCAGACAGGGTAAAAATGGCAGATTCCCCTTCCCGGAAACCAGATGAATTTTTACAAAAAATAAAACCAAAAGTAGTTTCATGGTCACCATTAGACTTTTATAATTGCATTCAAATTTCACCAATTTCATGGTGGGATTTGAATCCAGGGCCAGAATTTTACCAGCACGTCTGCCCGAGGCTGGTAAGATCATGCCCGAGGCCAATGGAGAATGCCGTTCTGCAAGCCTTCTCTGCCTCAGTTTTGGGGTGGGCGTGCCGGTAAGATTAGGGCCCAGGTCTCCAGAGCATTATTCTCTGGATTGCTAGCACAGTGACAGTACAACTATGCTACTATCACCCCATATTTAAGAGCAGTTTTATAAAAAGCCTCTTTAAAAGTTAGGAGGCTAAAGGAAGTTATAATAGAGATTTTTAAGTAAGGCTTCAAAAATTGAAAGAGTGCTGTGATCAGAAGCTACAAGCTGGGAAAAGTTGAACACAACTAAAAGCTAGACAGCACATTGGGAAAAGTATATTCACTGCACAGAGATATCTCACAGGAGAAGATTAGCTATGGCAAAACAAGACGATGACAATCAGAGAAAGGCGTGTCCCTTCCCCTTCCCTCCTGCCCCGCCAACCCCCCTCCCGCCCACCCCCCGTCACCCCTTCTTATTTTTTGGTATTTAATAACATTGCTGAGGTAACGCAGTCAGTGAAAGGAAATATATTATGATATATTGCTAACTGCAGCCACTCCGTATCGAACACAGGTACTGAGAAAGTGAAAACTGGTGAGTAGGAGAGAACAAGAACAAGAAGAAGATAGACTTTGAAGCAGTCTTTGACGCCAATCATGATCTTGCCATTTTCACCAAACTGCCAGAGTTTGTGTGGACATTGTTGGGGCTATATGTTTGCACAGGATAAATGGACGTACCTCCCAAGCAGTATGGAATCCTGCCAAGTCCTATCTCCCCCACGGTCCCCCATTAGTGAACTCGATGGGTTCACTAATTTTAAGACCTCTTGTAAAAAAGACTTGGGCGTGATATTTTTTAAGTGTACCATGGATGTAACAAAGGCCCACCCTGAGACCCCTTCTCTACCCTCTTCAGCCTCCTTCAATAAAGCCAAGAGACAATCTTTTCTTTAGAAATGCCACCTCCAGGGGCTCACACCACCTTCCTTGGTCCGGACTCCTTTACTGTAGCCCAATTTCACCCTCCTGATGGCCAATGCACTGCCCTAACTTTGCTTGCAGCCGGGACCAGTGTGAATATGCAAGTTCCGTGTAAGAGTCCCCACCCATCGACCTATTCCTTCCTATGTGATTGGTCTTGTAAAAGGCAAGGAGGAAATTCTCAAATCAAGTTGAAACACAATATGTATGGGCTCTGGCCTTGTTCCTAGCCTTCCTGCCAGACTCAATATAAATTTGGCAAAACCGTCACAGGATTTCAAATCCCTATGTTATTTTTTTCTTCAAAATGGTGACACCAGATGCACCCCTTTCTCTATGTTTTATTTTCAAACAACAGATTTCACATAAACATTTGCAAGTTCTAGAAGTGCAATATCATTATTCCAGCAAGGAGCAAGATTCTGAATACTAGTCCTGATGAAAGTATGTTCATGTTTTCTTTCTTCACACATCCACCAAACACCTTGGGAATTTTTTTCTCAACATCAAAGGCACTATATCAAATTCAAGTTCTTGTTGCAGTGACACAAAGTAAAGAAACCGATATGTAAATTAGTTGAACCTTCTATTCATTGTTCTCTTTTCCTTACAGTGTTTACACACTCAGCATGAATAGAGAAATGTTAAATGTTTGAAGGCAAAAGGCAGAGCAATGCATTCGAAAGGTTGAACTTCATCTGAAGGGCTGTCCTGGGTGGTGGTGGGACCTCAAAAGTAATGATTAAAAAACCTACTGTCTCTCCGCATTTATTGTGATAAAGCGGAAAAGGGAAATGCAAGTGCGTTCCAGGAACCAAACCCAATTATAAACACTGCATTGCGACCAGCGAGATTACTAACAGAATTATTTCCCTGTTCTTGCATACAGTCATGTGATCATACAACCATATGAAATAAGAGCACAAGTAGGGGTGACACGGTGGTTGCATTGCTGTCTCATAACACCAGGGACCCAGGTTCGATTCCAGGTCATTGTCTGTGTGGAGTTTGCACATCCCCCCCGTGTCTGCAAGTGTTTCCTCCAGGTGCTCCAGTTTCCTCCCACAGTCCAAAGATGTGCAGGTTACGTAGATTGGCTATGCTGAATTGCCCTTTAATGTCAAGAGGACTAGTAGGGTAAATGCATGGAGTTATGGGAATAGGGCCAGGGTGGAATTGTGGTCAGTGCAGAGTTGATGGGCCAAATGGCCTCCTTCTGCACTATCGGGATTCTAGGATAAGCCATTTGGTCCCCTGAGCCTGCTCCGCTATTCTATAAGATCATAGCTGGTCTGTTTATGTTTCAAATTCTACACTCTCATCAATTCCCAGTAACTTTTGACTTCCTTTCCTAACAACAATCTAACTACCTCCACCTTAAAACATTCAGTGATTTCTGCCTCCAACACCTTCTGAGGCAGAGTTTCAAAGTCACAAAACCCTCAGAGAAAAAAAACTTCTCATCCTTGTCCTAAAAGGGTGACCCCTAATTTGAAAACAGTGTCCCCCCAAGTTCTGGACTTATCCACAAGTGGAAATATCCTTTCCATAGCTACCTTGTCAAGACCATTCAGGATCTTTTACACTTCAATCAAGCGATCTCTCACTCTTCTAATCGACAATGAAAGCAAGCCCTGTCTGTCTAACCTTCCCTCATAAGACAACCCCCTCATTCCAGCTAACAATCCAGTAAACCTCCTTGAACTGGCTCCAACACATTCATTCCTTCCCTTAACTGTGGGGACCAAAACTGCACACAGTATTCAAGATGTTGTCTTACCAATTTCAATGGTACAGTGGTTAACACTGCTACCTCACAGTGCCACAGACCCAAGTTTGATTCCAGCCTTAGGTGACTGTGTGGAGTTGGCACATTCTCATCCTGAATGTCTGTGTTTCCTCCTACAGTCCAAAGATGTGCAGGTTAGATAGATTAGCCATGGTATTTGCGTGGGGTTACAAAATAGGGCAAGGAGGGGGGTCTGGGCGAGTCGTTCTTTCGGAAAGTTGGTGCAGACTCGATGGGCCAAATGGCCTTCTTCTGCACTGTAGAGATTCTATAGTTCTGTGTCCAGTGTAACTGAAACATAGCATTCTCACTTTTATGTTCAATTCCTCTCATAATAAAGAATAGCATTCCATTAGCCTTCTTTATTACTTATTGTACCTGCATGCTGACTTTTTAAGATTCATGCACTAGCATATCTAGATCCCTCTGTGCCTCTGAATTATGCAATTGTTTTCCATCTAAGTAGTATTCTGCCTTTTGTTCTTCTTGTCAAAGTGAAATAATTCACATTTTCCCCCACACTATACACCTTCTGCCAGATTTTTGCCCACTCGTTCAAACTATCTACGCTCGTCTGCAACTTTTTATGCCTTCTTCACAATGTATTTTCCTGCCCATCTCTGTGTGCTTCAGAAATTTGCTCCATTCATCTAAATCATTGATATAAATATTAAAAGGTTGAGGCCCCAGCACAGACTCTTGGGACACAATTTGTCACAGCCTGCCATCAGAGAGAAACCCATTTATGCATACTCTCTACTTTCTGCCAGCCAGTTAATCTTCTATCCATGCTAATATGTTAAACCTAGACCATGAGTTTTTATTTATCTGCAATAACCTTTGATGTGGCACCTTATCAAATGCCTTCTGGAAATTCTATCACGGTACGTTTATAGTTCTCTTTTATCGACAACACATGTTACTCTATCAAATAACTTGAATAAATTGGTTAAATATGGTTTCACTTATTTTGCTTTGATTGTGGGTCATTCTGCCAGGTGCAGTAGGTTTTTGGCCTGAGATTAATAAATTTGCTGATATCCTGATTATTTTCAACAAGCAAATCCAGATGTTTCCTGACAGAAAATCCAAGTGTCTCTTTGTGGGCATTGATGATATTGGCCTTGAGGACATCCCAGACATTATGGACACTCTTCTCCCATTTTTAATTGGATTTTGGAAGTTTTTCCCTCTGACGTTACTGGAATTGGTCTCTTTTGATTTGATCTGGTTTGATTTATTATTGTCACATGTATTAGCAAACAAAGGTATTGTTTTTTGCACACTATACAAACAAAGCACGCCATACCTAGAGAAAGAGAGAGTGCAGAATGTAGTGTTACAGTCATAGCTAGGGTGCAGAGAAAGATCAACTTAATGTGAAGTTGGTCCGTTCAAAAGTCCGATGGCAGAAGGGAAGCAGCTGTTCTTGAGTCGATTGATACGTATCCTCAGAATTTTGTATCTTTTCCTGGTGGAACAAGGTGGAAGGGAGTGTATCTGGGGTGTGTGAGATCCTTAATTATGCTGGCTGCTGCAGCAGGAAGTGGGGATGGAATCAATTGGGATTGGATTGGATTGGATCCTTCATGATGGTCTTTTGTGGACATCTGTTCTGTTGTTACCAGTAATTTGGGGGCCATTTTGATGGACACAACTGAATAAGTTGGTGATTGGGATCCAACAATTAGTCCCTGACATGGCCTGGAGGTACAAACATCTTTGTGATTCTGGGCATGGACGATGATGTAATTGATCAGGTGCCAATGCTCGAACCCTAGCTGATGTCATGATGTTTTGTACGCGCTGTTCTGGCGTACCAGGGTATAGGCGACACATGATAATGTTGGGTGCATTTGATCGGGGGAAGAATGCCATTGGAGTTGACTTTTCCAATTATTTCCCTGTCAAAGGTTCCATTGCGGAGATTGGGATCTCTTCCCACTCTGCTCTCAAAGTCTTTAAGAAGAATAAACCTATTCTCCTTCGAAACCTCACAGAGAGCTTGGTCAAGTTTGGCAGTGCCCAGAGCTGGGGCATATACGCCGACTATAGTATCAAATTGGCTCCTTGCCAATTTGAGATGAGGAGTAATGAGATGCTCATTTCTTCCAACAGGAACTCATGGAGCCGGTTCACAAGTTCATTCCTGGTGGGAAATCCAACTCCGTGAACTTAGCTGCCTTCTCTTTCTGATTTTCCCTTCCAGAAAGAAGGATAGCCACCCAGGAGCTCCTTGAGCTGTCTCGCTGGGGCTCATTCAGAGTGGCAATGTCAGTCGCTGGTATTCTCAGGCAACAAGCGCAGTGCAATGCTCTGGGCGTTCATCGCAGGTGTGTCCATGAGGGTGCTGATATTCCAGGTCCCAAACTTTACTGCCTGCATCTTTTGTGTTTTTGTACTGCGGTTATCCAGTCAGAAGAATTGAGGCAGACTATTTTTTTGAGACACCTTTTCTAATCCCCTTTCCAATAAGGGGCGAGCAGAGTGGATCCTAAAGAGAACTGACTGCTCAGTCAGATTTCCGGCTGCCAAAAGGCACCCCTACCTCATCTGAGTGTGAGACCACCGACTTGTAATTGCTGCTTCCATGCCAGATCATGACTAGAAGCTTCCAGATAATGATGTCTCGTTTCGCCATTTGCCAAAGGGTTGGGCAGATGTACACGCAAAGAAAGAGGCTTGTGCGTGACAGCTTTTAGAGTGGGGAAACTGCTGCCCACCAACCTCTGCATGTGTCTTGGACAGAACAAAACCTTGATCCAATGGCAAGGAAACCAAGAGATTCTGTTCATCGGCAGCTTTCGCCTGCCAAAACAGCCATTCAGATATTCCAGATGGCACACGTTCCTCCTCCACCTGTTCCACTGATTTTTTTATTCATTTCTGGGACATTGGCGTCACTGGCTGGCTGGCATTTATTGAGTCAACCATTTAAGAGTTTATCACATTGTTGCGGCTCTGGAGTCACAGGTAGGCCAGACCAGGTAAGGACAGCAGATTTCCTTCCCTAAAGGATATGAGTGAACCAGATGTGTTTTTTTGACAAGCGACAATGGTTTTGTGGCCATCAGTAAATTCTTAATTCCAGATATCTTTTTTTCATCGAATTTAAATTCCACCAACTGCCATAGCAGGATTCGAACCCGGATCCCCAGAGCATTAGCTAAATTTCTGGATTTATAGTCTAGCAATAATACCTCTAGCCAGAACCCCTTCTGCTGCGTATTTCTAGAGTGCCTAACATGCCTTCATGGTAACCAAAGCGGCCCTGGTCACTAGGAGTCCCACAATACTTCATCCTGTTTACAGTATCTACCCACCCCGTGCCCCCTGTGCCTCCCCCACCCCAGACACCACCACCCCTCCCCCCCACCCCCCCATCCAATTCCAGGAACATTTCTACCAGAAAGCAGTGTAATCTCTAATACAACACCAGCACAGGAGATCTGCGGAAGTTATTAAAATGCTGCTATTAATGTGGGAAAACATGTGTGCTAACCTTGCACTATGATCTCTCAGCTATTATACAGCGTGCCATTTATTTCAGATTTTGAAAGCGACACTCCACTTTTTCATTCTGCTTGCATAATCTTCCTGGCTGACACAATCTTTATATTTGCTGTCAATTCATTATAGACAACATAACGCCTGACTGTGACTGGGTTACCAAGTACTGCAAAATTGACTCGCTCAGGCAGTATCATACACACACTATAGCTCCAACAGGTGCCTTTTCCTTTCAGAAAATCTGATAGTCACATTATACATGAAGGTGCACAAGTGGACTGCACTGAAGAAAAAATCCATGCAAAACTCGGAGGTCACACTCCGCATTTAATGACGGAGCATTGTAACACATTGTCTAAATGTTTTACCAGAGTCAGGGAACAGTAATCTATGGTAGAATACCCTGCAATGTTCACCTCTGGCATGCAAATCAGGTGCTTTACACCTTTTATATTACTCCATGCTGCTTTAAAATGCTTGTGTTCTCCCTCGCTCAATCTTCTTGAAGGGAGTGAAGAGTTCCTTACAGCAGCCGCCACACCGTCTGCACATGTTCAGCTATCTGCCAACTGAACCCAAAATAATTCAATACATTGCTGATCAGCTGAGTGATTGGCAATGATACTTCCAGCCGCAATCTTCTGGGAGCTTCCTCCAAAGCAGGGCAGGCGGAGAGGGGGAGAACTAGGAGGCACACTTTTAAAGTTAGGGGTCGCCCTTATCTAGAAACACAGAATCCCTACAGTGCAGAAGGAGGCCATTCGGCCTATCGAGCCTGCACCATGTTCATCCAGCAGAAGGTACTCTTCAGTTATTGACGATGAGATGAAACAAAACTTACTCCAACAGAGAAATCAAAGAAAAAGGTTTAATAAAGAAACTTCATTTCTCCAATACTTGAGGCCTCATCCTAGGCCATTCCAAGCTCTGTAACAATTCCCAACAGGTTCTAACTTATACTGAGTCAGCTGGCCATATGACCACCACATCATTTTGTCATTGGTTACATGGTTTACTGGGTCAGCTGACCCTTACAGCTTATTACCATTAGTCACACTACAACACATCCAATGTTATCATTAGTTATATTTTAACACACCAGCAACAATCCCACTCAGGCTCTATCCCCTTAACCCCACATATTTACCAATCTAGTCTCCTAATACAAAGGGACAATGTAGCATGGCCAATCCACTTAACTTGCACATCTTTGGAGTGTGGGAACACCCGGAGGAAACCCACACAGACATGGGGAGAACGTGCAGACTCCGCACAGGCAGTCATTCAACCTGGACCTCGGCACTGTGAGGCAACAATGTGAACCACTGTGCCGCCCTTATAGGACAAAGATGAGGAGAAATCTTTTCCCTGAGGGCTGTGCAACTTTGGATATTTGTCTCAGAATGCAGTGGAGGTGCAATCATTGAATATTTTTATGACAGAGGTGGAAAGATTCTTCTTAGGCAAGAGAATCAAAAGTTATTGACAGTAGATGGGAATGTGGGACACAATGCAGAAAGATCTTATTGAATGGCAGAGGAGGATGAAGGGGCCAAATAACCTCCTTCTGCTCGAATTCTGTAGGCACATATGTGACAATTTAAACGGTGCTACCAATACAAATTCACGTGTTGTTGACAGAAATAGCCGGAGACAGCAAGAACATTTATCTTAAAGTGTCTGAGCAGGAGAAGGATCCTGGGATTTTGGTGAGCAGATACTAAAATCATCAGGACAATTTGCTTCTTGTTTTGTTAAATAAAAGGAGATGACAAGGTTTTAGGGCACCTTGCAAAGGATATAGTGTAAAAACAGTACGTGGGCCCGCTGTGACCAGCTCTGGAGTATTGTGCCCAGTTTTGGGCACCATTTTAAAAAAAAGATATTCTGTTATTGGAGAGAACTGCACAGTTTATCTCTGAACTTGAGGGAATAATTAATGAGGTAAGAATCCCTAGCAGGGATGAACTAAGAGTCACAAGCAGGAATTTATCTTCTGTCTTGTCCCGAGGGAAGGTATGGGGGAAGTATTCAAAATTAGGAAAAGCTCAGACAATTTTGATCCAAGTAAATACCGCAACGTTCAGGACCATCGAAGAAATGAGGAACCAAACTGAAAGTGATAAGTTTGTGGAACAGATTACTGACATGGTTGGTGAAACAAGAAACCTCAACGTCTTTCAAGATGGAAGGAGTGGGAATGAAGGTGGTGTGATGTTGTTACACAATTCTCAGCTTCTCCTCTTGTGAAAGTCGATCAGGAATAATCTGATTATATATTATAATATTTAAATAGCCAACCCATCTCATCGTAGTGTGGTGGCTGGATCACTGCCCTTCCCTCCACCATTCCCCAAGCCCCCACTTCACCCCCAACTCCCTTAAAACTGGAAGTGGACAGGTTGTGTTCAGGTCCAGGGTTCTTTTAAATTCCCATATCTCACCCAAACTAAACTCAATGTGTGTTTTGTTTTTAGGGGCGAGGGAGGGGTCCAGACCTCCCACCGGCCCCCTCCCTATTAATTCTATTTCGCCATTGATGCTATTTGACTTGCTCAGTGTCTCCGGCATTCTCCACTTATATTCCAAGTTTCCAGCATTGGCAGTTTTTTTGCTTTACTGAGCCACCTTCCTCCATTCACAGTTTGTTAAAAAAAAAATCAGGTTAGTTAATGTGGGCCTTGACCACCTCGCACACCTTGTGTGTGAAAGGAAACTCCTGGAAAAGAGAAAGCTATTTCAAATTGCAGCTTATCTGTACCATTCTGTGAACTTGGATCGTTTTACAGCCAAGATTGACTTTTAGAAAATGAAGCCTTGAAGCTGGAATGTTAATGTGCACGTCTCAATCTCCAAACAGTTAGGAGCTCAGTTTTGATCATGATACCATGATTTAGAGTGGAATAGTTACTATGTATCTCCCACTACACGCTTACAAAAAAATTTACACTGAAATTCCTAACTTTGATATTATAAAGTAAATGTGATAAACCCCCCCCCCCCCCACCCCCGCCGATCTGCATGGGAATTCATTAATTGATCTCCCAGCTGGGCTCAGTGAATACGAGCTCTCTGGGGATTGGGAATTAGCCCAACAGTTGGAGTTGGGACCTGTTGTGTCCGCCACAGTCTTGTGGTTATTATTTATTTTCATTTTGTGCAATAAAAGCACAGTTCCTCCACAGCCGACTCCTGGAGTTATTAGAGTAAGGTTAGATAGCTGTGTGGAACTGAAAAATATTTCAGTGGGTTTACTTATAAAAAATGTTCTACTTGTAACTTTAGTCTACAAACATAAAGAAGCTTCCCAGGCCACTACACTATTGTGTTACATAATGACCTACAAGTTTGAAAAAAAAAAATTACCCTACTTTCTGAGATATTTTTCCTCACTTTTTTTTCTTCTTCACATTAAGGCTTTGACGATACAGTAGCTGAGAAGGGGCAATTCCATGATTCCCCCTCTTTCCCAGCAAAGAGAATTGGATCTACAATGTTGTACTGGTATCTCTGAACTGCATTTCCCACAGGGATCCTTAAGGGATAACAGCAGGGGTTAGTTCACTCGAGCAGGCTGGGGCATGGTGCAGCATAATGCCACTGCAGGGTTCAATCACTGCACTGGCTGAAGTAGTTCTTGGGACCTATCTGCTCACCTTGTCCTGGAGTGATAGCATGACACGAGCTGTGATTTGTGACCCTTGGACAATGAGGATGCGACACGGAGAGAGAGAGAGACAGAGAGAGAGAGACAGAGAGAGTAAAACCAGTAGGACGTCACATTGCTGGAGGGGGGAGTATTCAGCGGGGCCTGATACTGTGGCATAAAGCTGTTTACTTACATTTAAATTAATTTAACTCCATGAAAATTAGGGTCACCTTTTTGGACATGAATCTGACCATGTCACTGGTAGGAAGGATCTCAAACTGAGACCTCGTTGGCGCATGTCTTTTTATGGCCCTCTCGCAAGATTTAGAGGCCATAATAGGATTTGCACCCATGGTGGAGAGACCCATCAAATCCCATCCATTGTCGCTTTCTGTTTGTCTACTGTCTCTCTCCTCTCTATTTAAGACACCTCTCCTCTGTCTAATTGTCTGCATTGGCTCTCTCCAGCAAAGTTTGGGCCAATGTGCTTCTTGTACTTTTAGAGTTTTGCCATACTAACTGCAGTCCACAATTTAGTGTTATCTGCAGGATTTCCAAGTCCAACTTTTTTACATAAATGGTGAACAATAACGATCCTTGTGCAAAACTATTTCCTACCTGTTTCCAGTTGAAGTAACAGTCTACTTTGATTTTTGGGAGGTGTCTGATAAGTGATAAATAACTTGCAAAGCTCATAAAGATGCTTTTTTGAAAAGGTGAAAACGTCAATGGCAGAGAATGGTTTCCATCTATCGACCTCTGGGCCCAGCATGCTTCTGCTGGGCCTTATAAAGGTAATATAGAGTCATGGAATTAATGACAAATTAGCTAATTGGATTTTAAACCAGCTTTGCAACAGATAACAGGTGGTGACGATAAATGACAAAAGCTCTGGTCAGGAAACAGTGATGAGTGGAGTGCTACAGGGATCTGTTCTGAGTCAGTTGCTATTTAAACTGTTCCTAAATGGTATGCATAGGGGATTTCCTGTAATGATATAAAATTGCTGATGGCGGACAGAGAAGATTCAATATTTTGCAGAGTATTCTGACGTCTGTGATGAAAATGATCTTGGTTGACAGTGATAGACTGAAACATAAACATAAGAACATAAGGAATAGGAGCAGGGGTAGGTCATCTAGCCCCTCGAGCCTGCCCCTCCATTCAATAAGATCATGGCTGATCTGATAGTGGTTCAGTTCCACTTACCCGCTTTCTCCCCATAACCCTTAATTCCCTTTTTGGTCAAAAATCTATCTGTGACTTAAACACATTTAACGAGGTAGTCTCCACTGCTTCAATGGGCAGAGAATTCCAAAGATTCACTACCTTCTGGGAGAAGAAATTCCTCCTCAACTCTGTTCTAAATTGACTCCCCATTATTTTGAGGCTGTGCCCTCTAGTTCTTGTTTCCATTCTAAGTGGAAATAATCTCTCTGCTTCCACCTTGCCCAGCCCCTTCATCATCGTATATGTCTCTGTAAGATCTCCAAACATATCTTTTTATCAGGAGGCTCAATGTGTTGGATTGAGTTCAGATTGGAGTTTATTGTGCAGGATCTGTGGGTGGAATTGGCTCAATTAGCCAATGGTCTTTCCACATTATTGCCTTCCTTTGATTTCATGACTTGGAAAAGACTGGAAATCACTTGACTGTGAGTAATAGCTGAGGTAAGCCAGTCAACTCAAGTCTCCCAGTTGAGCATGGAATACGATAGCATTGGATCCAACTAATATGATCTTGTGAAAATGTGTGTGTCAACATTACTGGGAAGTAGAGCCAGTTTATTCCCTTTTGGCATTCAGCAACCTGTGTTTTCATAGAATAGGCACAGTAAGGAGTCTCACAACACCAGCTCAAAGTCCAACAGGTTTATCTGGTAACACAAGCTTTCAGAGCGCTGCTCCTTCGTTAGATGAGTGATTGTTGACAAACCTGTGCCTACCCCAGTCCAATGCTGGCAACTCCACTCCATAGAATAGATCCATAGAGTGTTCAGAACAGTGTAGAAGGCGGCCATTTGACCCACTGAGTACGCATCAACTCTCCAACAGTGCATCTTATCCAGGCCCACCCCCATTCGCCCTTTACCCCCTAAACCCACGCATTTACCCCACTAATCCCCCTAACCTACACATCTTGAGAGACTAAGGGGTGATTTAGCATGGCCAATCCATCTAACCTGCACATCTTTGGAGTGAAGAAGGAAATTAGAACACCCAGAGGAAACCCATGCAGACATGGGGAGGACATGCAGACTCTGCACATCCAAAGTTCCTGGCGCTGTGAGACAGCGGGTCCCTGGCGGTGTGATGCAGCAGTGCTAATCACTGTGCCATTGTGCCGCCCTAGTTATAATTTGATTTATTATAAAGTTCTCTCTGCACTAATTAAATAATAAGCCCATGATCCAAGAGCAGAAGAGCTCGTCTTACGATACTACTGCGTTTTTCTATTTTTTGTCCCATCGATCACAGTTACGACCATCAAGAGGAATACCAAATGACTTTCAAGTGACACTGTATTACAGTCAGTCATATACAGTAAATCAACGTTCACTGGGGCTTTTATTCAGATTTTCCTCATTTCAATTTGAACTCTCAACAGCTGTGACACAATGGAGACTTTGAAATATTTGCACAAGTTGCATTTGAATCAAAAGTGAAAGGACTCTAATCCCAACTGGTCCCACTCAGCCTTCTTTCTACATTGTGTGTGGACATGGTAAAAAGACCATTCAATCTATTGATGCTCATGTGGTTTGCTTCATAACTACTCCAGCCAAGCATCTCTCTCTATTCTGAGTGTTGCAAGTGTTTTGCCTCTTTATTAATAAAGACAATAACAATGAACTACAGATTTAAATACATTATTTATCCATCGCAGAAGACCCGCTGTCAACGTTCTGGGGGTTATTGGACAGGAAGTGGACCAGCCATATAAATACTGTGCAAGAGCAGCTAAGTGGATGGAAATTTAGTGGTGAGTAACTCACCTCTTGACTCCCCAAAGCCTATTTACCATCTGCAAGGCACAAGTCAGGAGTGTGGTGGAATACTCCCCACTTGCCTAGATGGGTGCAGCTCCAACAACACTCAAAAAGCTCAACGCCATCCCGCTTGATGGGCACCTCTTTCATTACATTAAATATTCACTCCCTCCACCACTGGCACACAATTGCAGTAGTGTGTACCATCCACAATGTGCACTATGGAAACTCACCAACCTTCCTTTGATTGCATCCCCCAAACTTACAGGACAGGATTTTCTAGCTGTTCCCACTGCATGATCTTCCAGTCCTGCCGACGGCGACCCTCTTCCTCAGGTTCCCCACTGGCAGATGCTGTGAACAAACAAGAAACCCTGCTGATAGCAGTGAGACCAGAAGATCCTGTCACTGACCTGCGGTGGGCCACCCCTACTGCCACAAAACACACTGCGGGCGGGAGAGTAGGGTGTTTAAAATCCCACTCCAATCTCTACAGCCTAAAAGGACAGAGGCAGCAGATGGATGGGAACACGATCACCTGCAAATTCCCATCCATGTCACAAATCATCCTGACCTATTGCAAATATATAACCATTTCTTCACTGTTGCTGGATCAAAAGCCTGGAGCTCTCTTCTGAACAGCTCTGTAGTTGGAACAGCACCTGATAAATACAGTGGCTCACCACTAATATCTCAAAGGTATTTACATATGGGCTACAAATACTTGCCTTGCCAGTGACACATCCCATTGAAGAATTAAAAAAATCTTGGTTGATTCCATATATGGAGGAATTTATTTCTGAGGAAAGCTTGAGTAGGTTGGGCTTGTAGTTACTGGAGTTTAGAAGAATGGGGGGGGGGTGACCTTATTGAGACATACAGGATTCTCAGAGGCCTTGACAGGGTAAAAGCATTGAGGACGTTCTCCCTTGTGGGGGAATCCAGGACCAGAGGGCATTATCTCAGAGTAAGGGGTCACCTATTCAAATCAGAGATGAGAAGGAGTTTCTTCTCTCAGAGGGTAGTGAACCTCTGGAATTTATTATTGCAGAGGGCTGTAGGGGCAAGGTCATTCAGTACAATCAAGGACGAGATGGACAGATTTTTAATCAGTCAAGGAATTAGGATTAGTGGGGATGAGGCGGGAAAGTGGAAGTGAAGATTATCAGATCAGATCAGTTAAGATCATTGAAGGACAGAGCAGACTCGGTGGGCTAAATGGCCTACTTCTACTCCTACGTCTTGTGGCTTCATGGTCCTATAAGTTATATCATCAACTATTTTAGAATGACTGTCCTTGAATTCTTTTTTCATTCCTATTCTTGTTCACCCATCTAATTAAACACTCATCCAAATCATTGAAAAAAACAGAGCCATATGTTTTACCACTGAAGCAAATAGTATCTGTAATTGAATGACAGAAGAAGCACTTCGAGAGTAAGCCTGGTGACTTTGTTCTTCTCTGATCCCTCGGTGAAAACCCTCTGCACACTGACTCAGGGTCATAAATAAATTCTGCTACACTGACTATGAATATTGAGACAAAGAGTCAAGATCAAAGATTGAATCCTTGGGAGTGAAATCTTGGAAGCTCGCAGCTTCTGACTATACTGAAACTTTTAACTGTGTAGCCCATAACATGATAATCTCTCTTATAGGGACGTGTATGCGAACGACTGACTATGTGGTTAACTGCAGAACTCATTAGACATTGGGCGAAGTGGCACTGTGGTTAGCGCTGCTACCTCACAGCGCTAGGGAGCTGGGTTCAATTCCTGGCTTGGGTCACTGTGTGTGGAGTTTGCATGTTCTCCCTGGGTCTGCTTGAGTTTCCTCTGGGTGCTCTAGTTTCCTCCCACAGTCCAAAAGACGTGCTGGGTTAGGTGCATTGGTCATGCTAAATTCTCCCTCAGGATACCTGAACAGGAGCCGGAGGGTGGCAACAAGGGGATTTTCACAGTAACTTCATTTCAGTGTTAATGTGAGCCTACTTCTGACACTAATAAATAAACTTCACTTTTAGACAGTACCTTTGGAAGAGGAGGATGGTTAGGTAGGTGGGAGGGGATAAAAAGAAAATCAGGGGAATATAAGAGATCTGCAAAAGGAGAAAAAAATGCCAATTGCAAAGATTAGGTGTGAAACATTTAGATAGATCTATGCATTTTATAAATTTGCCATTTTGTGAAGTAGCTATCAAAAAACACTGAAAAGCAATTTCACAGCATCAATTTTAAAGTTTATTCCTGGGACATGGGCATCACTGGCTAGGCCGGCATTTACTGCCCACCCCTAATTGCCGAGGAGAAAGTGGTAGTGAGCTACCTTCTTAAACTACTACAGTCGCACGGTGCAGGTACAACCATGCTGTTAGGGAGGGAGTTCCAGAATATTGACCCAGCAACATTATGAAAGCGGTGATTATATTTCCAAGTCCGGATGGTGAGTGGTTTGGAACGTAACCTCCAGGTGGTGTTCCCATGCATCTGCTTCCCTTGTCCTAGCTGGTAGCAGCTGTGGAGCTGGAGATGCCGTCTAAGGAGCCTCGGTGATATCTTACAATGTATCTTATGGATGGGACACACTGCTACTACTGTGCATTGTTAAAGGAGGGCATAAATGTTTGTGGATGAGATACCAATCAAAAGGGCTACTTTGTCCTGGATGGTGTTGAGCTTCTTCAATATTATTGGAGATGTACTCATGTGGGCAAGTGGAGAGTATTCCCTCTCACTCCTTACTTGTGCCTTGTAGATGGTGGACAGGCTTAGGGAGTCAGGAGGTGAGTTACTCACTGTAGAATTGCCAACCTCTGACCTGCACTTGCAGTTACAGTTTTTGTATGGCTGGTCCAGGGTTCAGTTTATGGTCAATGGCAACACACATGATGTTGATAAAGGAGGATTCAGCGATGGTAATGCCACTGACTGTCAGGACACAATGGGTAGCTTCTCTTTTGTTGGAGATGGTCATTGCCTGGCAATTGTGTGGCGCGAATGTTGCTTGCCTCTTATCAGCTCAAGTCTGAATGTTGTCCAGGTCTAGCTGCATTTGAACATGGACCAGTTCAGTATCTCAGGAGTCATAAATGGTGCTGAATATTGTGTAGTCAACTGCGAACATCCTCACTTCTGACTATATGATGAAGGAAGGTCATTGATGAAGCAGCTGAAGATGCTTGGGACCAGTGCACTATCCTGAGGAATTCCTGCCAGCATGTCCTGGAGCTGAGATGATTGACCTCCAAAAGCCACAAGCATCTTCCTTTGAGCCAGGTGTGACTCCAACCAACGGAGCGTTTCCCCATTGATTCCAGTTTTACTGAGACTCCTTAATGCCACACTCATCAACTGTTACCTTGATGATATTTCAAACATATGAGGTTAAGTATCAATTTTAACTCACAGCAAGCGACTGAAACAAACAGGTGATAACCACTAGGTTTGGCAGCATCAGAGAAACATGAGCTTCCAGTGAGCTGGAGCACAGAATGAGGCAAAAGAATCAGCAATCATTACAAGAATGAAGGACTTCAAAAGAAGGGAGAACAGGCTGTAACCTCGAAAAATCAACTGTTCCCCTACATTTTCTGTAAGATTTGGGCCCTGCACCTTCAAGGCTGATAGGATTTATCTCTGACATCGATTGTATGCTCTCCCGCTAGCAGGGTTGAAGGTGGGAAGGAGTGTGTAAGATCCAGTGAGTGGCTTTCCTGCCTCCTACCTCTGAAATTTGAGGGCGATTTTGGGCTTATGAAAGCCTAAAGTGGCAAATGAATGCTCACATAAGGGCCTCATGCCACACCCCACCAGCAATTTATTTACAACAGGGGAAATTCCACACCACAAAAGCAGCCCAAGTGCTTTAATTGCACAGGCTGGTGTTGGACAAGTAGGGGGGGAACACCCCCTTTGTGAGCCTCTTGGGTCTATTGGAGGAAACCCGCCCGATCATGGCCCTGACCTCTTGAACTGACCCTCACCAGACTACTCACCGAGAGTCCTGACCCTGGACTCAACTGGGCTTTTCTGGCACAGTGGGACTACCTATGGTGCAGTGCTGTGGGCCAACTGGTTGACAGTCCTGGAAGATGGTCTCCTTCTGAGACAGGGGCAAAAGACACGCCTTTGAGCAATTTACGCTTTGCCCATAATTAAATTCCTGCAGGGCAGCCAAGGGGATCGTGGGCCAGTTCACAGAATCACAGAATTATCATAGCGCAGAAAGTCCATTGTGTCGATATTGGGTCTCCTGCTCCCTTCCCCTCCTTTTGGCCACTGGGGCTGGGACCATGACACCCCATAAAATCCAACCCTTTGCATCAGGATCTAAAATACTTTTATTAAACCAAACAGTACTCTTGATCAGGCGTCGCTTGATCATTTTGTTTACTGTAATCTGTGCCAACTTGCACACTTGGGATTGATAACAAAAATATTTCTTTCCCTCTCTGACAAAGTTGACGGTTCTAAAGATTGTTTGCCAAGTAGAAATAACTGATTACTTGGCCCTCCAGCAAACAAACACTCCCCCCACCCTCAACTCTCGCACATTAGATCAAAGAGCATTCCCTGAAAGATCACATTTCATCAGATGCCTGGTTTTCAGAAAATGTGAATATAAGTCAGCTTTTAAATGGACTATCTCAGATTTCAAAGGAAGAAACACATGCCACATTAAGTGGGAGACGCAAGCTCCATTACCTTGAAATGACTGGACAAAGATGCCTCACCTATCACAATTCACTGTCGCAATCCAACCTTCCTACTCTGACCACCCTCCCCGACCTTTACCCCTCCACCACCCACACCTCACTCACGTCCTGCTTTCTGTTTGATCCAGTTTAACGAATGGCATAAAGATCCAGGGAGAGATTTGACATTTCCAGCCATTAGCTGAAAGCGTGATGGATGACGTGAGCAGCACCTGCAAACAAGGCTCTTCAGAACTTGTCAGGCGCACTCTAACCCGCCATCTGTCTTCCCTTTTCATTGCGCAGACTGGCAGCACCTCTTCAAATTGTTTCATTCACTGCTGGTGGAGGTGGGCTGCGGGGAGAGCTCAGAGTATTCGATAAACGAGTCACCAAGGTGGAATGTAAACAACAACAACAAAAAAAAAAGAATGATTGGATGGATGGCCCTTCTTGTCATGTACATTCCAAAATACTTCCTGGCGATCACCAGCCAACTAACTAGAACGCCACAAATAAACCCACAAAAGAAAATTGGATTTTCTGCGGCAAACCATCAAAACTGGCAGATGTTCTCCGCAGGTGGCACTGACTGACTAAAGCTCAGCACTTAAGATACAAGATAGACAGATGTTGTTAAGTGTAAGCACAGCTTAGGCGATTATAACTGTGTGTGAAAGAGAGAGAGAGCATTCCAGAAAGGACAAGGAATTGAATGTTGCAGTTTTAACATCTGGAAAGCCACTGGGGTGTAAAATCAGTGGACAGTAGCATTTTTCACAATCGGTAAGGGCCTTAATGCTGCAATACGCAATCTTCTTTTCAATTTGCTTGTCCACTACCTGCAAGAAAATCCTGCTGGAGAGATAAGTCAGCATTCAGCTCCCATCTATTATTAAGGGTATGGTGAATGAAAGTTCATAAAAGATCGGTTAAGCTGCCTGCAGAAAAGAGCTGGGACCTTAAGCCTGATGTTGAACTAGAGCTGCGTAGCTGACCCGAGGTCTCCACATTATGGCTGCAAGGTACATGCATAAAGGCGGCACGGTGGTTATCCCTGCTGCCTCACAGCGCCAGGGATCCTTGGCTTGGGTGAGTGACTGTGTGGAGTTTGCACATTCCCCCCATGTCTGTGTGGGTTACCTCCGGGTGCTCCGGTTTCCTCCCACATTCTGAAAGACGTGCTGGTTAGGTGCATTGACCCGAACAGGCGCCAGAGTGTGGCGACTAGGGGAAATTTCACAGTAACTTCATTGCAGTGTAAGCCTTACTTGTGAAACGTTTAAGAAGCTGCAGGGACAAAAACACTCAATAGAGATTCACTCTTACAAACTGCAGACACTGTAAATACTTAAGGATTGTGACTTCCTCCTGATGTAAATCATTTCGACCCACTTGTTCTTTGAAGTGAAGCCTAGATTCACAAAGCGATGCACTGAGTGATCCAGCATGAAGTGGAATTTCAACCCAAGCCTGCCCGTGTTCACGTTAGCAATGGAGGGCACTCCAGGACTGCAGTTCTGAAGTACAGCTCGCTGGCAACAACGTAAGACTGGTGTCAGGGATTGTTTCCACCTTAGTGCTCACTGCTAATTATTCCCAATTAAATCCTGAATTAGCAAATTACTTAATTTCTACAGTCGTGGTACATAAATGTTAATTGCCTTCAGGAGATAATTGAGAGGTTCAGCACTTTCCTTGAAAGCTGATACTGGAGCCTGACTTGTTTACTGCACAGGCAAGTCTTTCCCGAAGACGAATAATGCTTGCATTCATAATAGCATCTCATCGCACAGAAATGGTTCAAAGAAGCTCACACCATTTATTATTCCTGGAGTGAGCTGTCTGTTTTTGCAGCAGCTGTTCAGCCAGCAACACCCCACAAATAGTCATGACAAGTTCATCTGTTTTCTTTGTCGCGGAAGAAGAATTGGCCAAGAACTTGCTGGTCTCTTGACTAACTGGCGGGGTATGTTTCTCTAACCGGACAGGTGGGATAGCGTAACATGTTATCTCAATCATCTTGAACACCGCATCATTTAAAACAGAGGACCAGGATACCCATGCACTCGAGTCCTCAGGCAGGATTTTCCATTCCTTCCTGGCCAAAGTTGACCCCCTCTGCTGTGAGTTCTCCCACAATGGGGTGGGGGAGCCATCTAACGCGCCGTTGACTTTTGGGGGAGGCAATGGCTTAGTGGTATTATGGTTGGATTATTAATCCAGAAACTCAGCAAATATTCTGGGCACCTGGATTCAAATCCCATCATGGCAAATGGTGGAATTTGAATTCAATAAAAAATATCTGGAATTAAGAATCTACTGATGACCAGGAAATCACTGTCGATTGTTGGAAAAAGCCATCTGGTTCACTAATGTGACTTTAGGGAAGGAAATCTGCCATCCTTACCCAGTCTGGCCCACATGTGACACCAGAGCCACAGCAATGTGGTTGACTCTGAACAAGGGCAACAAATGCCGGCCAGCTAGCGACACTCATATCCCACAAATTAATTAAAAAAAAGACTCACCAATGGTGAGCTGCCTCTATTGTGGGAAACCCACTGCGGGATGGCGGGGTGGGAGGGGGCCTGAAATATTCTGGGCCCAGTGTGAACTCTTACTCATAATGCTTATCAGTATTATGAAACAACACAGATTACCACAATGCAAAGTCTAATGTCTATCCTAAGCATGAGCTATACAGGATGAGTGAGTGCGCATATCAGAAAAAGATGAACGAGCTGGGTCTCCTTTCTCTTGGAAGAGAAAAGGGCCAAGGGGTGACCAGCTGTGTTTTTATTAAAGCAATGGAGTTTTGATAGGGTGGATATGGACAGAATATTTCCACGTATACCTGAACAAGTACTTGGCACGCCTTAAAATTCAAGGCTATGGGCCAAATGCTGGCAAGTGGGATTAGGTACACAGGTCAGGGCCTTTCATTGGTCGGTACAGACTCAATGGGCCAAAGGGCCTGTTCTGCACTGTAGCATTCTGTGACATGTAGGGAAGGGAATAAGTAGAGACTATTGACAAGAAATCCAGTAGAATTTCAGCAGAAACCTCTTTACCCAAAGAGTGCTGAGGATGTGGAAGTTGCTACCACAGGGAGTGGATGAAGGGAGTAGTCTCAATGCATTTCATGAGAAGCTAGACAAGTTTATTGGGGGTGAAGGGAATTGAGGATTATGGTGGTATTTTGAGATGAGGACAGATAAGAGGAGGCTCAAGTGATGCATCAACACTTAAATGACTAGTTGAGCTGTAAAGCTTGTTTCTATGCTGTTTATTCTATGTAGCCCTACATACATACCTATCAGTCAGCAATCTTAGGAGAAATTTGTCAATTTAGTCTAATTAAAGGAAAACAATGACAAATATTGAATCACAGTTGATGCCAATTCCAATTCTCTTCCTGTACCCTGTGATGCACTGAGGCAGACGTTCATCTGTTTCCAAAGCTAATAATTCTAGGAACAGGTCGCCAGGCTTATTGCTTGAGTGGTGCCACTCCACATCAAGCGTGGGTGACCAGGAGTCTCTCTTACATTTACCACCAGCCATTGGCATGTTTGGAAAGATTTGTAGATTAACACTCAACCTAGTTGGTCGCATTATGACTGCATCTTCCTTGTCCATCAAGTCCTGGGGTGGGACTTGAACCCAGAGCTCGTGGCCCAGAGGCAGGGACACTATCCACTGCACCACAAGACCAAGTTGATGTCAATAGAGCATTTTGGTTCTGTAAATGCTTGCAATATTCCTCTACGCTCCCTATTACGCGTACATGTAAAAAGTGCCAATGGGCAGCATGGTGGCATAATGGCTACGGGCGGCACAGTAGCTAGCACTGCTGCCTCACAGCATCAGGGACCGGGTTTGATTCAGCTTGGGTGTCTGCATGGAATTTACACATCCTCCCCATGCCTGCGTGGGTTTTCTCTGGGTGCTCTGGTTTCCTCCCACAGTCCAAAGATGGACAGGTTAGGTGGACTGGTCATGGTAAATGTGCATGGTTATGGGGATAGGGTGGAGGAGAAGGCCTCTTTCAGAGGGTCAGTGCAGAGTCAGTGAGCCAGATGGCCTCTTTCTGCACTGTAGGGATTCTAATGATTCTAGAAACACAGAAATCACACAGACATCTCACCAAATAATAAAGTAAGAACATTCCAAATCTGATTTAATCATTGATCTTTTGAACTTTTCCCAGACCTTTGCCTTGAGACTGTTTTGGGTCCTGATCAGTCTTGAGATTGCTGATATATGTTGCATTGGATGAACGTTCATCAACACTACATGCCTGCTTCCCCTGATCTGAGTGAGGGAGCAAGATCAAAGCATTGTGAAGTGCCGTTTATCCTATAGCTACCCATAAACAGCATTATCAAAGTTTATTTTGCTTGCTGGCATCATCCACTTTCATTTCCAGGTTTTTATTTTCCGACTCGCTCCTTGACTTTGCTTCTCCCAATTCTTTGTCTGCGTATCCAGTTTCTTTTCCAGCTCCTAGTTCTTGTTCTCTCTTTCTCTATCATGCTTGCCAGAATATTCAGTCCAAAGAGTCACATGAATATACACAGAGCAGAGGACAGCAACAAGACATAGGACAGCAGGGAGTTCAAACTGTTCTCTCTACCTCTCCCAACAGAAATGACAGTAATCAATGCATGGACAAGCTGTTTTAAAACCAAAGTTATGGGGGCGATTTGAAAGAGGCAGATTTCAAAATCTCTTACATTGCAATGTAGCTGTTTATTGTCCAAATTTGGGGCGATGATGGCCCCTTCCATCACTTGTGGGAATCATCTTAGCTCTGGGACTATTATAAAGACTGCTGAATCATCAGTGATCAGATACATACCTATAAACAGCCCTATCGCTGTACAGTCTCCTCTCCCCATACTTCAATAATTGGTGCTCTCGATGTGAAACTCTATATACCAATTACTTTATTAGGCAGTCAGCAGCACACATTCAGATTGTCAGTAATTTTATTGTCCAATTACTGCCAAACAGAAAAATGCACCTCCAAGCACAAAAGGTCCGTTCAGCATTTATGTCACATCTTGCCTTTTTACACTCTGGTTTTAATACAGTATTAAATGTTTACCAGTGAACTCAATACACAACTTTAGCTCATTATGAGGTGCGGATCTAGTTAGTTACCATTGTCAAATATTTGAAAGCCTTTATGACAATGGCATTATACCACAGCTAAAACATGCTGGTATGCCTAATTGCTTATTTTAAGTATGTGGCAACATTCTGAATATAAAAACCGTCTTCCTCCAGCACCATAATGCACCACTAAGCACTCCAATATTGGAACAAACCTATTAGAATTACAGTGTATTTTTACAGGGTTTTGTGGGACTTTTGTGGGGAGGCAGTGGCGTAATGGTTTATCAGTGTCACAAGTAGACTTACATTAACATCGCAATGAAGTTCCAGTGAAAATCCCCAAGCAGTCACACTCCGGCACCTATTTGGGTACACTGAGGGAGAATTTAGCATGGCCAATGCACCTAACCAGCACGTCTTTTGGACTGTGGGTGGAAACCGGAACACACGGAGAAAACCCACGCAGACATGGGGGCAACATGCAGACTCAGCACAGACAGTGACCCAAGCCAGGGAGCGAACCCGGGTCCCTGGCGCTGTGAGGCTGCAGTGCTAACCACCGTGCCATCCTATTGTCACTGGACTTGTAATCCAGAGACCCGGGTAATTCTCCGTGTACCCGGGTTCAAATCTTACCATCACAAATAGTGAAATTTGAATTCAATAAAGTCTGGAATTAAAAGTCAAATGATGATCATGAAACTATTGTTGATTATTGTAAAAACTCATCTAATTCACTAATATCCTTTAGGGAAGGCAATCTGACACCCTTACCTGATCTGGCCCAGCAAACTGCTCAGTTCAAAGGCAGTTAGCAATGAGCAATAAATGCCAGCCTTGCCCACATCCCTGGATGAAAAATAATTCTATTCTGAAGGTGGTGCTCGGTCATCTGGGCAAGAATTCCACAGCTTCAGTGGTCTGCAGGTAACTCAACTAAATTGTCATAGTTCCTGAAAAAGCCTGGATCAAGAGATTAAGCCAAGCCAAATCCCATCCTCTTGCGTCATCCATAGCAACAATCTTCCAGCAACAGATTCTTGGCTGAAATTACTGCTGTAATAGAGGGATGCTCCAGCTGTTTAAAACTAAGGTTGAGAATTTCCTTGGAAACTTGGATGGGATTTTAAGGCCCCATTGCAGTGGGGGAGGGGCCATAAAATGCAGCAAGCCATTCAAACACACATTGGATTCGGTGGGACTGGAAAATCCCAGCGGCGGGTGGGGGGCGGTAAAATTCAGAGCTGTGTGAGTAACTGGTGTGTCTGCTGCACTAATGGACAACTTACAGAAGAGGGGTAGGTGCAGTTCTATCACAGCGCAATGCAAGGATTGACAGGGGCTTTTCTTTAGGGGGAATGCAACAATTTGGACAAGTCCAGTTATCGACTTTATGAAGTTGCAAAGCTTTGTCATGCTTAAATTGATTAATCTATCCTTCCACAGATTGTAAAAACATTTTGTCTTGCAACAGTTACCTGCATAGTACAAACAACAAAGCTGGCTTCAGCCACTTACAGAGCAGAGACCTTTCAGTGAAAGTGGGTCCAACTTATCGATCGGATACTGCTTTGAATTGTTCAGCTTACAGACCAAGAATTCTGAATGCAAAATGCTACGAAGAAAGGGTACAGGTCATCTTATAAATGTACATCACCTTAAAAGCAAGCACTCTCTGTAACTGACAGTTTGCATCATGATCCCCTTTTTAGAGAAACTTGACTGGTAAACCTTTAACTTGTTGGAAAATCCCACCCAGTGCATTTAATATCCCAGGTTTTTGCTGAACCTGATGGGGAGAAACCAACAATGTCAGAGGCAAGGAAATACCAGCTACTGGCATCCGGACATCTCTTTTCTTCAAATATATCGTCACGAGTTAGAAATATTTTGTACCTTTAAGAAATGTATTCCAGTCATGTTTCTGTGCAGAATGCTTCTAGCAATCCCTTCCATTTCATCAGCGCTGTTCTGTCTACAACTGGTATCCTATATTGTTGCTGTTGCAGTATAACTGCTTAATCTGAACTAATGCTGTTCTGCTGGTCTTGGTTTTCCCTTGGGGCAGAGTAGGGTTTGATTGGTATGATTGACAGGTATCATCATTTAACTAGGTACAGCTAGGCTTACATGGAGAGCCCAAGCTCATTCATATCTTTGGAATAAGAAGTACCTCATTTTTCTGTCTCTGCAGTCTGGAGACTGGGAGCTGCCTGAGACTACTTCTCTGAGGTTTTGTGGTTTTAAGGATATATCCTTCTGTGAAAACTGCTGTTTGGATCTCTGTCCAGAAGTGATAAAAAGCTGAAAATCTAATACTCCTGTAAGCATTGTTAGTTTTTATGTTAAGTGGTTCTACAGAAGGAATTTATGGCTATGAGGGATACTGCTGAATTGAAACAATAGAGATAGCTAGCTGATAATAATTATACTTTATCATGTTTAATTCTAATGCTGGCACAATTGTTAGCATTGCTGTCTCACAGCACCATGGTCTCAGGTTCAATTCTGACCTCGGGTCACTGTCTATGTGAAGTTTGCACTTACTCCCTGTGTGTTTCCTCCGGATGCTCTGGTTTCCACCCACAGTGCAAAGATGTGCGGGTTAGGTTGATTGGCCATGCTAAATTGACCCTAGCGTTGGGGGATTAGCAGGGTAAACGTATGGGGATTATGGTCAGTACAGACTCAATGGGCTAAATGACCTCCTTCTGTACTGTGTGGATTCTATGTTTCTATTCCATGTACTGTGTTCTTAAATAAACTTTGTTTGATAAAAGCCTCCTAGTGGGTCACTTGAATCACATCTGGAGTGAAACAGTTTATGCTCAAATACATATGTCTATACTGGTGCCAATTCTGTAAACATTGCTGAAAAAGAAACTTCCTGAACAAGATGCTCAATTTGAAAAGTTTCTTGAGTGAAAGCAAGATATCAAATATCGGATCGAATAAAAAAAAATTAATTAGTCACAAGTAAGGCTTACATTAACACTGCAATGAAGTCACTGTGAAAATCCCAGAGTCGCCATATTCCAGCGCCTGCTTAGCTACACCGAGGGAGAATTTAGCATGGCCAATGCACCTAATCAGCACGTCGTCCCGACTGTGGGAGGAAACCAGAGCACCTGGAGGAAACCCACGCGGACACAGGGAAAACTTGCAAAACAGACAGTGGCCCAAGGTGGGAATCAAACCCAGGTCCCTGTCAGATCACCCAAAAATTAAAACTTGGCTGCAGCAAATGCTTAACTTCCAGAACACAGTGATTTCCATCCAATCATCCCCAATTTTGAATGCTGACATACAACTTGTATAAATACACCAGAATTGTTAAAATGGCAAACAACCTGAATGTTGAAAATGAGCAAGATACACATGAAATCTTTAATTCTTGATAGAGCCACGTCTGCTGTATTCACAATAAAAGGGAATGATGGATTATGTATACAATATAATTGCAAGAAAAGATGCAACAAATGCCTATTGTCATGCCCAAGTAGCTATGCGTGAGAAATTATGAAAACGTGGGCACTTTACTTTTAAAAAATAGAATGAAAAATGGCCAATTTACCTTGAAATAAGATGGTGTCAACAGGGTCAGTTGATCTCCCTCCTTGTCTGCAAATATACATGAAAATATGGAAGACTGGAAGTGACCTGTGTGGCTGGTCAGGACATTAAAACTGCAAACCACCTTTTTTGAGAGATTCCTTTGAAGGAACATTAAAATTGCAAAAAATGCTTCTCATGGTATTAATAACTGCAATTGTCTACATTTCTCCTGAGACTGATGTACAATAGCCACACACATTTAATGGCTGCAGAATGAAATTTCACAGATGAGTGTGAAGGGAAGCTACTCCATCACAAGAAAGTGCAAATGACTGAGATCCACGTGTGTCAAGGCTAATGTCATCAGGAACCATTTGTGTGGACTTTATGAATACTGATACAATGGTCAGAAACCAGCTTATGATAAGGAACATTTATTAATACCCATCTGGGGCAGCAGCGTCAGGTCAGTTGCCCAGCAAAAGAGGAACCCTGCCTGGAAATTCACAAACAGACAGAAAAATGTGGCTATCCTTCTATGTACTGATTTGCAAAACCATGCCAAATCTTCGCCACAGGGACTAATTGGCAATTATGGCTGCTGTGAGGAAACCTACTATTGTAAGGAGTGAGCAAATGTGAATTCAGTACCAGAAACATCTATCCATAGAACCCCGACAGTGCAGAAAGAGTACATTCCACCCATTGAGTCTGCACCAACTCTGACTGATACACTGACAAGACTATCTTACCCAGGCTCTCTCCCTGCCCCATTCCCATAACCCCAAACATTTACTACATCTAATTCATCTAACCTCAACATCCTGGGACACTGAAGGGCAATTCAGCATGGTCAATCCACCAAACCTGCAAGTCTTTTGAGCTGAGAAAACTGTAGCACCTGGAGGAAACCCACACAGACATGGGGAGAACGTGCAGACTCTGCACACACGAGGCCAGAGTTGAATCTGGTCTCTGGTGCTGTGAAACAGTGATGCTACACATTTACACATTTTTTTTTAAAGAAAACTTGTCTTGTGGTTGCTTTTGGGCATCATAGCACTGAAAGTTATTAAAAGACTTCTTATTGTCATTGGTTAATGGGACAAAAAAAGGGAGGAACCATCTTACCATCTCACCTCTGTCAGTAACTAATTGAAAACACGGGATAAAGAATAAATTGAAAGTGGGTGATGAAATTAATCCTTGAAATTGTTTTAAAAAGATAATCAGTAGATTTTCCCATAGTTTCACTGTGAAGTACTTAAGGTGACCTCATTCGTTGCTCAAGCCTTTGCAGACCAGGATGGGGTAACCTGTGCTGCATTAAAAACATCAACTGTTGGAGGTAAGAGCTGAGGTCCAGCAGGTAAAAGTAAATAGAAGACCAAAAGCAAGAAAGCCCCAGACTTCGATATTGAATCAATACCATGAGTGTGCAGCGTGGCACCAAAAACTGACAGAGTAGTGTTAGCTGGAATTCAGATAGGGATAATGTCACATGGAAAATGGAATTAGAATACCAAGCAAAAGAAGCAGAGAGAAGAGAGAGAAAGCAAAACATAAATGCATAAGGAAAGAGAGAGACAGGAGAAATGCAGCAGGAGAGAGATTAGCACTTAGAGTTAGTGGGCAATAGGCTGCAATCAAGACATGCAAGTGTCAACAGCAGTTCAGATATTGATTCAGATTCAGGGCAAAACTTCGACTTTTTGACGGCTAGTGTAAACATTTCATGAGGTGGTGGTCAAATCCTACTTTGTTTAATTGTAAAAAAACTGCTAAGACATTATAAAGGCCAGACAAATCTCAGACCCTTCTTCTGTAGGGCCAGTCAGTTGGGAGAGCTCATGAAGGTTACTCCAAAATGTCAGAGAAAAACTCTGTGGATTATGAACTGACCTGAACAATCATTTTCAATGCATACAAGTTAGTTCCCAAGGCATAGCAAATTCAGGAAAAGTCCTGCTTAGAATTACACCAAGTTTGAGAGAGAGAAACACACTTTTGATTGCAGGTTTACATCTCTAAAAACAGAACCTTCTAATGGGAGCTTATATGAGAGTTTAGGAGGGATAACTTTGTTGGAGTTATTCAAGCATATAATGTCCCCTCAACATCAGGATCCACTTGGAGGAACAAAAGAATTTTGAAAGGAAAGGATGCTGCTGGAATGCCCCATGGTTAGGAATTCATTCATAAGCCTTTGAACCAAAGTCATTTTTTTCTCATTCATTCATTCATTCATGAATGTGGGTGTCACTGACATGGTCAGCATTTATTGCCCATCCCTAATGGCCCTTGAAAAAGTAATGGTGCCCTGCCTTCTTGAACCACTGCAACTCATATACCTACCTGCTCATGCTGACTATGTACAGCCTCTTTTCTAATTCTGCCATTGTTTTTGGCACCTACATGGACCCTGATGATTGGACTCTTCCTCTCCCAATGCAAGCACCTCTCCAGATCTGAGCAGGAATCCTGGCACAAGGCAGGCATCCCAAACCCTGGCATAGGGCAGGCAATGTAACCTTCTGGACTCGTGCTCTTGGCTTTTTGCTCCCTGCACTTTAATGACTTCTTGTACCATGGTGGCATGGTCAATGTGCTCAGGAACCTGCAGATCTCATTTTCGTCCATACAGATCACAAGCACCTCAAACCTGTTTGACAACTACAAAGTCTATGGGTCCTTCACTGCTGTCTGCTTGGGCCCTTTACCCGTCTCATCACGGTCACACCCTTCTGTCCATCGTCGCTGACCATATTCTAAGAGGTGGGACTACCATCTGGTACAAAGAATCGGGATATTCCTCCCCCTTCCTGATGTGGCGCAGTATATGCAGTGTGGTTTCTAGATCAATAACTCTGATCTAGAATTCCTCTACCTGTTTACATGTTCTGCAGATGTGTTTGTTCTGGGTCACATTGGTGTTTAGGAATGCCCACATTCCACAGCCGCAACGCAACACCTCTCTTGCCATTGTTACTTATATGCTTTAGTTAATTTAATTACTTTCTAAGTTCACTTAGAATAATTCCTATGTCAACAACAGTTTCTTGTACTTATTAAATGCTAGTACTGCATTCAACTAAGAGGTTTACATTTCTTAATTCTTAATTGGCTTATCAGTTATCACCCATCAGCTCCTTCTGTTGTACCAAAGTAAGAAAAAAGTGAAAAAAAACAGCAAATCCTCCAAGGATTATCACCTCTGATGTTCTGTTTTTTTTAAATTTAGTGCCCAGCTCCTCATCCTCTCTTTGCAAGACCTCTTTCCTGAATCAAAAACAGAAAATGCTGAAAACTCTCAGCAGATCTGACAGCATCTGCAGAGAGAGAATACAGCCAACATTTCGAGTCTGTGTGACCCTAAATAGTGAGTATCGGTCCGATAGAGAGCACGTCAGGGAAGTGAATAATAGAAAAGAAGGAGAGGGCAGTGAACTGAATCACTTGCTGGAATTTTACCACCTCATTTGCCCGAGACGCTAAGATCCTCCCCCAGACCAACGGAGAACGCTGCTCTGCGAGCCTCGCCCGCCCCAATTCCAATGCGGGTGTGCCATTAAAATTTCGGCAAGTATTTTGCATTGGTCATCATTCTAGGGGATACAAATAACATCCCAGAAAAGGCTGTAAATCAGGGATTGGAACGGAGGGTGGAACTCAAGAAAGTTACAAACACCAGGGAAGTGGCATTGTATGGTATTTGTATTGAAACGTAAGATACTGAGGGATCTTGACAGGGTGGCTGTAGGAAGGATGTTTTCTCTTAGGGAAGAATTTAGAACTAGGGCTCACTGTTTAAAAAATAAATAGCCACCCATTTATGACAGAGTTGAAAAACCATGCCAATTTTCAACACAGGGGCTGGGGCGGTACAGCGGCACAGTGTTTAGCAATGGTTGCCTCACAGCACCAGGGACCCAGGTTTAATTCCAGCCTTGGATCACTCTCCGTCTGGAGTTCGCACATTCTCCGTGCCTGCATGGGTCTTCTCCGGGTGCTCTGGTTTCCTCCCACAATCCAAAGATGTGCAGGTTAGGTTGACTGGCCATGCTAAATTGACCCTAGTGTCAGAAGGATTAGCAGAGTAAATACTGGGGCTACAAGAACAGGGCCTGGGTGAGGTTGAGGTCGGTGCAGACTCGATGGGCCGAATGCCCTCCTTCTGCACTGTAGGGATGCTATGATTCTATAACTCCGACTGAAGGAGAGCCAGAAGCCTACTGTTGCTCAGAGTAAGCTACTGTGAATTAACACAACCTTACAACCTCCATTTTCTTTAGTGAACTAAAATGAAATCATCAAGGCTGCAACATTTCCAGCTTCCGTGTTAAAGGACTATAGTCCAGTGAGTTTTTGGACTCTTTAAAAAAGTCTTAGTGCATGCTATCGCTTTTGAAACTACGTTTTCTTGTGGATGTGTGATTGTTGTGATTGCATTTCAGGTGTTGAGAAATAAACATTCACTCTTTCCTTTAAACTTACACGAAAATCTTTCTGGTATTTGTTCTCGAGAATCACTTCGCTGAAAGGGAGGGGGGGGGTGGGGTGGTGTTACACACTTCTTCTGGAAAACACATTTTGCTGTGGTTATTCAAGAGGCGGAAAAAAGGGAGAATCCATCCTCACCTTCTCTCTCCTGTCTAAAACACCACGTACAGTGCTTGATCATGGGAGCAAACAGCAACATCTTGCAGTATTGTACAAACACCTGGAGCATCGCTAATTAGAGTCCTAAAGGCAGGAACCTCTTGATTTGTTTTCCTGTGATTGAAGGATAGTTTTTCATGTATTTGGAAGCCTCGGGCTTTAGTGAGACCAGTGCACGATAACACACCCATATTGTTTCAGAGGCAGGTTGTTCACCCTTCACTAGGGAGCTGGAATGTTACACGGTGAAGTAAGCACCGAGCAAAGTTTATTGTAAAATTTCAACCTGATTGACAAATAAAATTCAAAATAGCACACTGTCAGTTCCAATGGGCAAGTTGTAAACCGAACATCTTTCCTATTTTTATCAAATAAACGTTATTTTCTAATTGGAGAAGTTAAAAGCTGGTTATGTCGCATCTCCATAGCTGTGTGTACGATGATTTCAGTTCAGTTGGGCAGCATGGACGCTACAGGCTTGGAGGTCCGAAAGGCCTGTTCCTGTGCAGGAATTTTCTTTGCTCTTTGACTGGCTCCCCTTCCAACTATTAATCCACAAGCCCTAGTTCTAGATTCTTCCCCAAGAGAAAACATCCTTCCTACAGCCACCATGTCAAGGTCCCTCAGTGTCTTATATGTTTCAATACAAGTACCGTACAGTGCCATTTCCCTGGTGATTGTAACTTTCTTGAGTTCCACCCTCCCTTCCAATCCCTGATTTACAGCCATTTGACCATTTCCCTGGGGAAACCTTGATGTGTGATTGCTAAGGTGGCCTGTTTTCACGTCGACTTGTTGCTTACACATTTCTATTTATATGTCAAACGTTTAAATCTGCCACAAGAATCTGCATCCAAAGAAACGAGAAGTGAAAAAGAAACTACAGTAACTTCAAGCTTGCCCCCTGAATTGCAAAGGAGGATTTATTATCTCCCAGTTTGCAGAGTTCCCTCACTAACAACAATTAGTCTGCAATGGATCCTCGGACGGCCCCTCTACAGCAATTTGGCATATGTGTCCTAATTAAACACAGCTGCACCTTCCAAACACAATCATAAACTACATGGTAAGTGGTATAATGTTCCTGCTGCTACAAAACAGCGTGTCGTTTAACTCACTATGAAAAACTCCAAGGAATCTGTTGGGGATAAAAGTGAGGTTGGGAGGATATTGCTGCCACTGCTTGTAGCTACTGCTGTCAGGAGATCTGCTGTCATGGTATGCCATTGCTCGTCTGCCTTGTGCCATCGCTTGTCTGCCTTGTGCCATCCTCATTCATCCACTGTGGCTCATCTGTGACTTCTGTCTTCCAACTATACCTCGCTCTTTCTGCTGCCGTCCACTTTGCCCTCTAGAAGGGATCTCGGGAGCTTTTGGATATCATTTTTTTTAAGAGTTCTTTTTAGTTCTTGCAATTTCAAGTACTCCTCCATTTGTCTTATAGTCTGTACATGGAATTTCTAACATACATGTATAGGTAGCTGGGATCAAGTGGATCTCTTAAAGACTACGGAGGGTGCAGGAGTAGAGTTAAGAGACATAGCAAAAAGGGGACACGAGATTGCTTTGGCAGATAAGGCAAAGGGGAATCCAAAGAGATCCTACAAAGACAAAGGGCAGAAGAGTAATTAGGGAGAGAGTAGGGCCTCTTAAGGATCAACAAGGTCAACTATGTGCGGATCCATAAGAGATGGGTGAGATCCTAAATTAATATTACTCATTAGTATTTACTGTTGAGAATGACATGGATGTTAGGGAACTTGGGGAAATAAATAGTGATGTCTTGAGGAATGTACATATAACAGAGGAGGAGGTGCTGGAAGTCTTAAAGCGCATTAAGATAGACAAATCCCCAGGACCTGATGAAGCGTAATCCAAGACATTGTGGGAGGCTAGGGAGGAAATTGCGGATTTCCTAGCAGAGATATTTGAATCATCAATAGTCACAGGTGCCTGAAGATTGGAGGGTGGCAAATATCGTGCCTTTGTTTAAAAAGGGCTGCAGGGAAAAGCCTGGGAACTGCAGGCCAGTGAGCCTCACATCTGTAGTGGGGAAGGTGTTAGAAGGTATTCTGAGAGACAGGATCTGCAGGCATTTAGAGAGGCAAGGACAGATTAAGGACCATCAGCATGGCTTTGTGAATGGAAAATCATGTCTCTCAAATTTGATCGAGTTTTTTTTGAAGGGGTAACCAAGCAGGTAGATGAGGGCAGTGCAGTTGATGTTGTCTACGTGGACTTTAGCAAGGCCTTTGACAAGGTATCGCGTGGTAGGTTGTTGCATAAGGTTAAACCTCAAGGGGCCCATGATGAGGTAGCCAAATGGATAGAAAATTGGCTTGATGACAGATGACAGGTGGTTGTAGAGGGTTGTTTTTCAAACTGAAGGCCTGTGACCAGAGGTGTATCTCAGGGATTGGTGATCAGTCTGCTTTATTTATCATATTCATTAATGATTTGGATGAGAATTTAGGAGAAACGGTTAGTAAATTTGCAGATGACACCAAAATTGGTGGCATAGTGGACAGTGAAGAAGGTTATCTCGGATTGCAACGGGATCTTGATCAATTGGGCCAGTGGGCTGATGAATGGCAGATGGCATTTAATTTAGGTAAATGCGTGGTGATGCATTTTGGTAGATCGAACCAGGGCAGGACTTACTCAATTAATAGTAGGGCATTGGGAAGTGTTATAGAACAAAGAGATCTAGAGGTACAGGTTCATAGCTCCTTGAAAGTGGAGTCACAGGTGGACAGAGTAGTGAAGAAGGCATTCAGCATGCTTGGTTTCATTGGTCAGAACATTGAGTACAGGAGTTGTGACGTCTTGTTGAAGTTGTACAAGACATTGGTAAGGCCACACTTGAAATACTGTGCACAGTTCTAGTCACCTTATTCTGGAAGGATATTATTAAACTAGAAATAGTGCAGAAAAAATTTACTAAGATGCTACTGGGACTTTGAGTTATAAAGAGAGGCTGGATAGATGGGACATTTTTCTTTAGAGCATAGAAGGCTGAGGGGTGATCTTATATCAGTCTGTAAAATAATGAGCGGCACAAATCAGCTAGTCAATACCTTTTCCCAACAGTAGAGGAGTCTAAACCTCGAGGCCATAGGTTTAAGGTGAGAGGGGAGAGATACAAAAGGGTCCAGAGGGGCAATTTTTTCACACAGAGAGTGGTGAGTGTCTGGAACAAGCTGCCAGAGGTAGTAGTAGAGGTGGGGACAATTTTGTCTTTTAAAAAGCGTTTAGATGGGTATGGGTATTTGGCGTTCATACTTACATGGGTAAGATGAGTATATAGGGATATGGGCCAAATTGGGACTAGCTTAGTGGTTAAAAACAAAGGGGCAGCATGGACACGTTGGGCCAAAGGGCCTGTTTCCATGCTGTAAACCTCGATGACTCTATGATTCTATGACATATTAGCATCTACATTTCGAAGCCTGCTATTTTCGTCCACAGATCTTTGCTATTTGTCCAACTTCCTAAGGCATGCAGGAAATTGGATAGGATGTAGCCTCTTATGAGTTTTTTCCTTGCTGCGGTCATGAGTCTTTTATTAACATATCCTTTATCTGCAGAAAATTATTTTTGACTATCTTTATCCTTCTACGACCTTCTCCATTACATTTGCCATCTTCTGTTATAATTCGTCCTAAATAGATAGTTATCTGCCTGTTACAATGTGGCACCATCCACTTCAAGCTTCACTCTAGTTTCTTCATATACATTCCTTTTGGTGTTCATACTAAATCCATATTCTTAGCTTATAGAGTTTACCTGATCTCTGATATTTTGTAGGGCCTCTTCTGATTCTGCCGGTAACGCTGTGTGATCAACATACCATAAATTTGTTGTGTTCTTGTCTCCAATTTTTAACCCTAAAGTACATCTAATTCTCTGAATATTTGTTCTGTGTACAGATTCATAATTTTGGCAATAGGACACAGCCTTGTTGTCCTCCTCTCATCATTTGAAACAAATATTTACTCCTCTTCTAGTCTGGTACTTGCTATTTGGTCCCAATATAGACTGAATAAATCTCACATCCTTACTGTCAATGTCACATTACACATCTATTATATATTGATAATAAACAGAACTAAACACTTTATCATAGTTTCTAAGGCATATGTAAAATTCTTGTTTACTTCTGGATATTCATCAAAAATTGTTCTTTGATTAAACATTTCCTCTTTTCTTCCTGCTCTAGGTCTGAATCCAGACTGCATGTCACTATTTCCTGCTTCAGAAGCGTTATTATTTGTTATGATTTTCAAGGTCATATTAACGATTTGACTCATTAAGCATACATTGTAATATGTCTTTAAGGTGTAGCAGCATGCTATCACTTTAAGGAAAATATATCACGTGACCCATACCTCAATTTCAGTTCGGTCTGGAGCAGAACACAGCAGTTGCACAGCTCTATGGCTGTGATGTCTTCAAACTATCTATCCATGCATATATGTTCTCTTGTCTTTGTTTAGATAACTGGACCTGACACATGTTTACACCATCTCTCATGAGTGATGTGCGTCTTTAGATAACACACAAAACAGCTTACAGTTCTCAAATGATTTTTTTGATTTATGACTGCAACAATGCACGCTACAGACTTCGCCAGAAACACAAAGGGTTCTTGTTAACAAGGAAAAACTGTACAGAGGCCAACAGCCCCCTTGCCCTCCCCCCACCCCCCATCCCTGGCTACCTTCGAGTAGCCCCCCCACCACCTCTCCCCTCCCACCCCCTCCATTTGCCCCAATGCCTCCAGGTCTTCTACATGCCATCAGACTGCCTTTGCTTAAGATGATTACCCACTCTCAGTCCCAATTGGTCCCTCATCCAAGTGACCCTCTTCTGCTGTGTTGCCCTTACAGGGACGGTCACCACAGCAACAAAATTCTCTTACGCTCGCGAGAAAGGTAAACCTCTGAGCCCGTTATGCTAATGGAAGGGGTAGCTTCTTGAAAATAGGAGCACAGAATGTAAAAGACATTATATCATATAGGAAAGCTTGGTCAGTGCATACAGACAATGGACAGACAGTGCATTCACTCTGTAGAATTGCAGAGAAGATTGGTGCGCTTCACATCTTGGCAGTGAGAAACATAGGAAGGGAACAGGGATCTCAGTAAACATAAGATGGCTTCAAGGTTACTGGCCAATCTCAAAAAGAGGGATCATGATTAAGATCAAAGGAAAAGCCTGTAGATCTGGCTGCCATGTAAGATTATGCTCTGATTACAAGATGACAGTGAACGGGAAATAGTGGCATTTTATGGTGACATTTTAAAGTCTGATGATCAAATGATGTGGTAATTATCATGGGCGACTTTCGTCAGTGCAGGAACATCAAGGGCACAAGTCAGTCAATATGGCCTTGGGCTGAGAAATGAAAGAGGAGAGACATTGGCGCAATTTTGTCAGGAAAATTACTTGATGTTGGCAAATAACTTCTTCAAGCAACCCAAAGGATTGCACACTCGGAGAACATGATGTGGAGATGTCGGTGTTATACTGGGGTAAACACAGTAAGAAGTCTCACAACACCAGGTTGAAGTCCAACAGGTTTATTTGGGAGCAAAAGCCACTTCTGCTACTAAATAAACCTGCTGGACTTTAACCTGGTGTTGTGAGACTTCTTACTACACTTGGAGAACTCCAGGTGAAGTATGGAAATCAAGTATATTATGTGATGGTGAAACAACAGAAATGACGTGGAAGAACTTTTCATATTTATCCCAGCGCAAATTTAGATCTTTGTATCCTTGTGACAAAAGTTAAGTCAAAATTGAAAATACCAAAATAAGAAAAAGATGTGCGATCTTTCAGAGCTTGTCAAGAGCTAAGAAACCATTAAATTAGGATTCTGCAGCAGAAAGTCAGATGTTTGACAGGTGGAAAAAGGGGGTTTACAACGTCAAAGACAAAGCTGGTAAAATATTGTTCAAAAAAGATGCAATCATAAAGAGATGGGCAGAATGTGTAAGTGAATTGAATGAAGATCCAAATGGAGGGAGTCCTCAAGATCTATAGAGGTAAATAGGCCAAACATTATTTCAGAGATAAAGACTGCTTTGAAATTATCAAGTAAGAAAAAGCTCCAGGCACTGATGAAGTAACAACAGAACATATAAAAAGCTCTAGGAAGACAGGATTAAAAGTGGTCACAGAAATTTGTGATCGCATACATACCAAAAGACATTCCAAGTGAATTCATAGAAACCCTACAGTGCAAAAAGAGGCCATTTGGCCCTTCAAGCTTGCACCAAATGTCCCATCCAGGCCCTATCCCCATGTAATCCCATGTATTTAACCTGCAAATGCCCCCTTACACTAAAGGACAATTTATCATGGCCAGTCCACCTAACCTGCACATCTTTGGATTGTGGGAGGAAACTGGAGCACTGGGAGGAAACTCACGCAGACATGAGGAGAACGCGCAAACTCCACACAGGCAGTGACCTGAGGCTGGAATCAAACACAGGTCTCTGGCGCTGAGAGGCAGCAGTGCTAACCACTGTGCCACCATGTCATCCTACATTCACCTCTAGTCTTGCCAACTGGCCTTGTACTGACAATTTTTAAAAAAGGGAATGGGAGGTGAGTGATAGTTCCTTGTGCAGTGGTCGCTCTCTTTCCTGAGTTCCCCCCACATCAGTGATCCCCAATTTCTGGGAGCATTCCTGTGAGTGATATTTCGATGATAGCTAAATTACCACATGAACAGAAAACAGCAACTTAGTACCACACATCTCTGTATCACAATTTATTATCAGCCATGGTGTTATGTTGAGATTTGCAGAGAAATACTATGGAAATAAACCCCAATAATTGTTCAAATGTAGCATAAAAGCTCCCCCAGGGTGAGTACGGTGCTTGACTTTTCAACTTATCATAAAACTGTCCGTCAATAAGAATAAAGTGATGAAACCACAGGAGTATTACCGTGGCTGTTTCATAGAATCCCTACAGTGCAGAAAGGGTTATGCAGATAACCACAGCAATGATTTCTGAATCCCAAGCACTGTATTGTTTTGAGGAGATGTCAAGGAAACAATCACCACCATCCAAAGATGTGTGGGTTATTTTGATTGGCCATGCTAAATTGTCCCTATTGTCAAGGGACACTAGGAAGGTAAATGTGTGGGATGGGCCTGGATAGGATTGTTGTCAGTACAGGCTCGATGGGCCAAATGGCCCCCTTCTGCACTGTAGGGCTTCTATAATCCTACAAAACAGCCACAGTAACACCCGTGGTTTTACCACTTCAACCTTATTGACGGACAGTTTTACGATAAGTTGAAAAGGCGAGCGCAGTACTCACCCCGGGGGAGCTTTTATGCTACATCTGAACAATTATTGGGGTTTACTTCCTCAGTGTTTCTCTGCGGATCTCAACACAACGCACAACAGGAAAGATGGAATTCCATTCCATCTGAATTCATTAAGATCAAAGAGGTCAGACTCCGACCTTGATTTCTTGTGAAATGATTGAATACTACATGAAACAGAAATTAGAGTTGACAAAAAAACCTCATAACACAGCCATGTTTCCACATGGATCGGTTCAATTTTGGTTGAATTTAAGTAGGTATCCAATTCAGACTAGCATGTTCACCTTGCTGTGCGCTTCCAATATGAATTTTCTTTATGACATATAGTAATAACTTGTTGCTGGATAAGGTTATTTCAGACACTAGTGAATGAAGGCATCACCTTGCTGTATTCAGCAGTTCCAAAGGAAAAACCAACACTTTCACGCAGGGAGGGCAAGCTTTTCACTGTTCAAACATAAATATAAGTTTTGCTGTTACCTTTCTTTTCTATCACCACTATGACGGTCGCACCGAGCTAATTGAGAAATGGATACTACTTTTTGTTTTAAACAGAAGAGGACAGCAATATTAATAATTGACCCTATGGGGGCGATTCTCCCAGCCCGCTGCATTGCTCTAGTCGTGCAGTGGGCTGGGACACGTCAGCGGCGGCCATTTTGCAGAATTCAAGCTGGGCGTCACAACTTGCATGCGTCTCCCAAGGTAAGCTGTTGGTGCCATAACCCAGTGCAGAGCTGATTATTATATGGAAATGTCATGGAAATTAACATTTCCATATGATTAGCGGGCCTGGGATGGTAGTCTCCCTCCACATCACCCCCACCAAACCCCCCCAACATCCACCCCCCACTGCACCCATGAGGAGTCGTTCCCTCCAGCGGCGCTCAAGACTGACATTAATGGGGTGGCTGATCCCACTTGAGAGAACAGAGGCCATTGAGGCCTTCCCAGGGGATTGGGGGATGTCCCCTGAGCAGTGCCAAAGGGGCATGGCCAGGGTCTACTGCAGGGGTCAGGGTCAATGGGGTAGAGCAAGGAACCCACTGCCACTCCGCAATCGGGATCCATGGGGAGGGAGTGAGGACTATCGGGGTTGTCGGGGGGTGGGTGGGTGGGGAGGATCATAAGGGCTCACCTGGTGAGGCTCGGGAGGCCAGCGATCAGGGGTTGTTGGGGGGGGCGATGGGGGTCAGAAGACCAGCAATCAGGAGTTACCAGGCTGGCCAGTGATGTAAAGGCCAGCAATGGGGAGGTTCACTGCTCTGATCTCTGCATTGACAGATCGACGCGTGTGCAGTGGTCCGCTCAGCACTACGCTGTCGCACCTCAGTGGAAATAAACCCCAGTCCCTGTGTTCCAGAGTGAATTTTGCTGAGGTACTTTGTGATGCACAGAGTGTCAGACATTCACTCTGGTAAATATGTTAAAGAATACAGCAGGAATCACTCTCGCTTTCCAATACATTGGGAACTTGGAATTTTTTGGGAGAATCCTGGCCTATATCTCCACAAAATAGATTTTGGACAGTCAGGTGATTTCTATTGTGATTTTTGGACAGATGGTGACAAAGGTCCATAATCTCCATTGTCCCCAGTGTTGGATTGGGGAGTAACCCAAAGATGCACTGGGGGAAACCCTCTTGGAACATCACAGGTAAGGTTTGCACGGAAATTGCCCAGGACTGCAAATTTCCTCTAGGCAGTTGTCCTGCATTGGGAACTATCCAAAAATGTAACTTAAATGACTTTGGGTGTTACACAAATAGTTAATAAGAAAATGTCAAACCTCTGAGTAACTAGTGTAAACAACACCCAGACTGAGCCCCACAACCCACTTCACACCCCCGCCATGGGAATCCTCCAACACCCCCAACTCCAAAGGATTCCCACCACCCCCTTCCCCCAGTGAGTAAATCAATATTCCATGATATTGCACATAGTCCCTCCATTACTCCCCACATCCCATAGGATTGCCTCCATCAGCACTGGACGTCCTGCGGCCTCACTGATCTGACCTGACCCTTCCTCCTCACCCGTGCCTAACTCAAGTCACCCCACTTGACCACTGCCCACAGGCCTGATTGGATCCGACCCAACCCGAACTCCCTATCAGTCCACAGGCCCAACCCATCCCCACCCTGCAGCCCGACACAGCCCCCGCTCAATCCAACCTGAACCCCAAATCCCACGTCAAGGCCCCACCCCTATCCCAAAGATCTAAGCCCCCCCACCCTTCCCGCGGTCCCACCACCCAAACCCCCTTGCTGAGGTTCAAGCCCGCCACCCCAAGGTCCAATTGCCCCAGGTCCAAATCCCACCCCTCTCAAGGTCCAACTTTCCCTGACCGCCTCAAAGTCTGAATCCACCCCCCCCATAAGCTCTGACTCCTCTCTCAGGTGCTAATGAACTACGCCTCACCATTTCAGTGCAAGAGTTTTAAAATAAGATGTAATGACCCCATGAAGACAGGATTTCAAATGAAGTTAAATGCTGGATAATCCATCCCACGTTAGGGCAGATTTTCAATCATTTCTCCATCATGTGTATAATATGTCCATTCCGTTATGTGGACAACGGAATTCACCAATATCATCATCACCTCACTGAAACTGGTTTGAGATGGAGCCAATCCTATATTCCGTCAGAAGATTGTGTACAGTTTTGGTGCTCTCACTTGAGGAAGGATGTAATTTCCTTGGAGGTGGTTTAGAGGAGGTTCACTAGATTGATTCCAGGGATGAAGGGTTTATCATATGAAGAAGAATTGGGCAGTTTGGGCCGATACTCCCTGGAGTTTAAAAGAACGAGAGGAGATTTAGTTAAGGCATATAAGATGAGAAGGGGCATTGATGAAGTAGAAGTGGAGAGGGTGATTCCTCTTGTAGGGCAATCTATCACAGGTTTTGGATAAGGGGTAGCAGATTTAAAACAGGGAGGAGGAGAATTTACTCTTCCCAAAGGATCGTAAGTCTGTGGAAATCACTATCCCAGAGCACGTGGACACTGGGACATTGAGTAAATTTAAAGAGGTGGGCAAAATTTTTAATTAGTAAGGGTTTGAATGGCTGTGAACAGCAGGAAAGTGGAGTTGTGGCTGAGGTGAGATCAGCCATGATTGTACTGAATAGCAGAGCAGTCTCAAGAGGCTACATTGCCCATTCCTGCTCCTGTTCTTATATTCTATCAAAGGATATGTGGGGAAAGTAGGGACAGGATACTGAGTTCAATGATCAGCCATGATCATAATGAATGGTGGAGCAGGCCTGAAGGTCCAAGTAGGTTACTCCTGCTCTTATTTTCAATGTTTTTTTTAATACCTTATCACTCAAGGAAGCCCACCAGTGCAGTCTGGGACCAACACCTCGGAGGTAGAGGTCATATGCAGGGAAGCCCTATCTGGAAAAGTCAACTCAGGCAGTGGAAAGAGGCTAATCTATCTTATTGCAAGATTATATTTCTTCACTACGGGAGCTCAGCCATAATTTGGTCTGAAACAAACAAACAAACTTCCAACAGCGACTTGTTTTCAAGGAGCCTGAACAGAACCCTTCATGCCTGCAATCATTTCAACAACCATCTTAAGCACTGCAAGCAGGTAACTTGTTTCTTGTTACTCTGCTAGAAATCTAAGTGCATGTTACATCTACTGAAATTGTGTGTGTGTGTGTGTGTGTGTGTGTGTGTGTGTAAAACACTTGTCTCTTAAACCTTGAAGAAACCAGCACTCAGCCACCTTCTCAACAGCCAGCCTATTCATCCTTCCCTGATAGGTATAACCTTGTACTTCTGTTTTCATCCCTGTAAATCTTTTTTTTTGTATTTTCCTCAGCGCCTCTAGTTCATTTCTTCCCCCATATCCTCCAATCCCTTTCCAACCGGGTAATAAATCAGCTACTCTGAAAAGAGTGACAAGATGGAACAAGGTTAATTTGCGAGATGAATCAATGGAAAGGCATTTTTTTTTATCACTTTAAAGGAGAGGAAGAACTTGTACTGCCTTTCGTGCCGTCACAGCCAGTGAAGTGCTTTAGCTGCGTAGACAGACAGCTGAAACAGCTGTCCCTCACTCTGTTTCTAACGTGTTACTCTCTAAGATTAATAGAGTTCAAAAGAATCAGTGCTGAACCAATTCAGTTGCTGCAGTGCAGAACAGAAGAGCTATTTCAATATGGAAAATGGAAGATGGTGCAACAAGGAACCTGAGTGGCTGTCAATTGGCTAAGACGGAAAAGAAGTGTTATTATTGACAACTTGCTCAAAGCATCTAGTCAAACAACAGCTCTTACAAGGAAGAAGAATGAAGTGCAAAGATGAATTTGGATAACAGTTAGCTGCAAGTCATCCAATCACAGAATCTCTACAGTGCAGAAGGCGGCCATTCAGCCCATCAAACCTGTACTGACAACAATCCCACTCAGGCCCCATTCCTGTAACCCCATGTAATTACCCTGCTAGTCCCCCTGACACTAAGCGATAGTATATCACAGCCAATAACCTAACCTGCACATCTTTGGACTGTGGGAGGAAACCAGAGCAGATACAGGGAGAATGTACAAACTCCACACAGAGGCCCGAGGCCAGAATCAAACTTGGTTCCCTGGCACTGTGAGGCAGCAGCGCTAATCACTGTGCCACTCTCTGAGCTCTAACGAAGGGTCATTTGCAAGGGTCAACCTTGGGCTTCCTCCATGTGCTCCGGTTTCACAGAAATCATAGAAACCCTACAGTATAGAAAGAGGACATTCAGCCCATCGAGTCTGCACCAACCATAATCCCACCCAGACCCTACCCCCATATCCCTACATATATTACCCACTAACCCCTCTAACCTATGCATCCCAGGACACTAAGGGGCACAGTTTAGCATGGCCAATCAACCTAACCCACACATCTTTGGACTGTGGGAGGGAACTGGAGCACCTGGAGGAAACCCACGCAGATACGAGGAGAATGTGCAAACTCTACACAGACACAGTGAACCAAGTCAGGAATTGAACCCAGGTCCCTGGAGCTGTGAAGCAGCAGTGCTAATCACTGTGCTACCGTGCCGCCCACAGTCCAAAGATGTGCGAGTGAGGTTGATTGGCAATGTTAAAAAATTGACCCTTAGTGTGTCAGGGGGATTAGCAGGTTAAAAACTCGAAACGTTGGCTTTATTCTCTCTCTACAGATGCTGTCAGACCCACTGAGGTTTTCCAGCATCTTCTGTTTTTGTTGTATAGAAATTGGGGTCCTTGTGAATCTATCAAGTGTTAAAGATAATCATCATCAACCTCTCCACCAGCTTTTCCCTCCAGTCCTTTGGCACAGTATTTGGTAGCACAAGCCACTAGCTTTCAGAGCGCTGCTCCTTCATCAGGTGAGTGGAATTTGTGTTCACAAACAGGGCATATAAAGACACAAACTCAATTTACAAGATAATAGTTGGAATGTGAGTCTTTACAGGTAATCAGGTCTTAAAGTACAGACAATGTGAGTGGAGAGAGGGCCAAGCACAGGTTAAAGAAGTGTATTTTGTCTCCAGCCAGGACAGTTAGTGAGATCTTGCAAGGCCAGGCAAGTTGTAGGGGTTACAGATAGTGTGACATGAACCCAAGATCCCGGTTGAGGCTGTCCTCACGTGTGTGGAACTTGGCCATCAGTTTCTGCTCAGCGATTCTGTGCTTTTGTGTGTCATGAAGGCCACCTTGGAGAACGCTTACCCAAAGATAGAGGCCAAATACCTGTGACCGCTGAAGTGTTCCCCGACAGGGAGAGAACAGTCTTGCCTGGTGATTGTCGAGCGGTGTTCATTCATCCGTTGTCGTAGTGTCTGCATGGTCTCGCCAATGTACCATGCCTCGGGGCATCCTTTCCTGCAGCGTATCAGGTAGACAACGTTGGTCTAGTTGCAAGAGTATGTATCGTGTACCTGGTGGATGGTGTTCTCATGTGAGATGATGGCATCCATGTCTATGATCCGGCATGTCTTGCAGAGGTTGCTGTGGCAGGGTTGTGCCACTCTCTGAAACTCTACTCAAGTATTTGTGTGGATCATCAGCCATTACTTTAGAACATCTCCACGCCTTTGACAGGAACTGGTTTGCTGCACAGTTGAAAAAGTTACCACTCCATGGCTTTTCAACAAAGTTATTGCCACCAATATCCAGTTTCCTCGTCAATCTCCTTTTGTTGATAGAATTGACAGCTTGCCCTCTGACTCATTTCCACTAACATAGGGGTTACCCGGGGCTCTGGTCTCAGTTTCGCTCCTAAACTCAGACTTTTTGTTAAGTCGGTGGACTGGATTTTATGGGCACTATGGTCTCTGCTCTCACTGCTATAAAAACGTGGAGGGTGCCAGCTGCCCCCCAGCTATTTAATACTGGGAGCACCAGTAATTGGTTTAACATGACGTTTCTGCTCCAATCCTGTGAGGAGATCCAGCCTTCGAGAGCTGCCAACCAATCTGACTGGCTGGCAGCTGTGTATTTCCAGCAGTGCTACACTTGTGCAACTGGCATTGATGGGACTACAGGCAGTCCCCAAAGAAGTGAAGCCTATGGACCCCGTGCTAAAGGTAAATCAGGGGTATTGCTGGATACATGGCAGGGAAGGTTAACAAGACAATGTGACCTCGGGTGGGGGATATTGCCTCAACTGGACACAGGGACCTCCCAGTGAAGGTTCCATTCTCCCCTTGCCTGAAACCAACCCATCCATTAAAAACTGCTCGGTTACCTATTTGGAATGGGCCTCTCCCTTCATTAGGTTAGTTAGCGAGGGGAATGCAATAAGAGCTTTATGTAGTCATTAATTGGCTACTTCAGGACCTCAGTATGCCCGAATGTGCCATTCCACGGGGACTGCCCAACATCACATTCTCCCTTAAAATATGAAACAGGTCAGGTGGCTGGAAATGGCATTACAATTTACAAGCTCCCCCCTTCACCTTCAAAATCAGCGGAAGTATAAAATCTCCCCCATTTATCATTTAACTACGTACAAATGGGAAAAAAAACAAGATTGAACATGAAAGGGTGGAGAAAATCAAGGAGCAGTGATTCAGTCACTGCCGTGTGCAAAGACTACAGTTGTGGCACAGAAATGTGGGCACTGAAGCATGCAATTTAAAGAAAGTTGATGAGAATACTGAGTGGGATCAACAAGAGTGAATACAGTTGGATTATGAGTGAGTTAGTCAGGAAGAAAAACATGTGTTTCTCAAGTTTTTAGGGGAAGGAGAGATATTAGGCCTATTAACCCAAAAGAGAAGACAGTTTCAAAACAAGCATCGAATATTCTTTGGACTGATTTCCATTACAATCAGTACAAAAAACCCCAAACTACCAGTTGGGATTGGACCTCCATGGCTATTTCAGAAACCGTTATGACTATTAACCTGCCAAGGAAGGACAATTGGCTACTGGTACACTAGTCTCCTGATCCACTAGCCAGGTCACCTACAACATTGCATCGAGTGCCAATCCAGTTAAACCTCCAGATGTCTGTCCCTCAGCGGATGCACAAGTTCTAAAACCTGCTCCCTTCTTTCAAACAACTGAACCACTATCAATTCATCATTATCTCTCTGCACCTGTGAAGCAGCAAGAGACACGGTCATCGGTTCCAAGCTTGCTTTCTCATCCAGAACAGTTAATAGTTAATATGCGCTGCATGCCATCAATCCACCCCAGCATAAGACAATTGCAGTGACAGACAAGGATAGGCACAAATGAGCAGCTAATAAACTGTGGTAGAAATATCCAATGAAGTGCCGTACAGTAACTACCCTTGCCCAGCTGAGGAAAAAGAGCTCCGTGACATTGATAATTTAATCAAGATTCCCAACTAACTCAAAAGGCTAGATTGCACCAAGCTTGTTTCAAAATTATTGGCAACCAAGTAACAAGAATGTTTTAACATCTATAACACTAACCGTCAGGACACAGAGCTCGAAACAAATAATAAAATTGCTCAAAATGTTCAGCAGGTCAATTAGAATCCACCGAGAGAATAGAGGAGTTTACTTTTAGGGTGTAACCCTAATCCAGGATGAACAGTAAAAAGATACAAATGTCCGAGAACACGTACCAACCAATTCAGCAACAGCTTCTTCCCTGCTGCCATCAAATTTTTTGAATGGTCCTGTCACACATTAAGCTGATCTTTCTTCTCACCATAGAAAGCATCCTTTCTGGATGTATCACAGCTTGGTCTGGCTCTGACCAAGACTGCAAGAAATTACAGAGGGTTGTGAACATGCCTCAGTCTGTCAAACAAACTAGCCTCCTATTCATCAACTTTGCGCTGCCTTGGAAAAGCAGCCAGTATAATCAAGGACCCCACACACCGCAGACTTACTCTCTTCTACCTCCTTCCGTTGGGAAAAAGGATACAAAAGTCTGAAGTCACATACCAACTGACTCAAGAACGCTTTCTTCCCTGCTGCTGTCAAACTTTTGAATGGACCTACCATATCATAAAAGCGTAGAATCTATGGCATGGAGACAGGCCATTCAGCCCAAACTGGATCATGCCAACCAAAAAGCTCATCTCAGCTAACCCCATTTGTCTGTCTTTGGGCTATATCCCTCTAAATCTTTCCTATGCATGTATCTGTCCAAATGCCTTTTAAATGTTGTCAATGTCCCTGCCTCAACCACTTCCTCCGCAGCTCATTCCACACACCTATCAGCCTCTGTGTAAAAAAGTTACTCCTCAGGTTCCCATTAATTCTTTATTAAATTGATCTTTCTCTGTACCCTTGCTATGAATACAACTCTAATTCCGCACTCTCTCCTTTCCTTCTTCCCCATGTATTCTATGAACAATATGCTCTATCTGTATGAGACACAAGAAACAATGCTTTCACTGTACCCAATACATGTGACAATAATAAACCAAATCAAATCAATTCATTTAAACAGAATACCAGATTAAATGAAAGGGATAGACAAAATACAATCACATCCAGGAAGAGGCATGAGTCAAATGAGGAGATGTACTCCAAAGGCATAGTCCGAAAGATGGTTAGGTGCATTGATTTGATTTGATGTATTATTGTCACATGTATTAATATACAGTGAAAAGTATTATTTCTTGCATGCTATACAGGCAAAGCATATTGTTCATAGACAGAGTGCAGAACATAGTGTTACAGTCATAGCTAGGGTGCAGAGAACGATCAACTTAATGCAAGTTAAATCCATTCAAAAATCTGACAGCAGCGGGGAAGAAGCTGTTCTTGAATCGCTTGGTATGTGACCTCTGACTTGGCCATGCTAAGTTCTCCCTCAGTGCACCCAAACAGGCACCAGAACGTGGCAACCAGGGGATTTTCACAGTAACTTCATTGCGGTGTTAATATAAACTGACTAACAAACTTCATTTGAAATGACAGAATGATTTTAATGCAAGACAGGACGAAGCATAATAAAAATAAATAAGATGTGAGAGGCAACAAATGTGTGACTGGTTGAAGTGGTGAGAGTGTGATGGCTGCTTTATTTGTTCTCTCTAAGTCAATGTTATTCCTTGCTGGTTTCTCCTGTCTACCTCACTTACCCTCTCCGTCATCTCTGCTAATCGTGTGTTCTTTGTTATTTTATTGCATTTCTCCCTATGATACCATTTCAAACTGGTAACATCCCTTCTGTTTCTTTAGAGTGTCACTACTCATAATATCTCTCCAACCTGTGTATTTTTAAAAATTCCTTTGATTTAAATGCTGCTGATGTATCTCTTCTCCACTTCAGCGCAAGGATTATAGTTTAAACGTTAACGTTATCCACTCCTTCCACGGGTGTTAGCTCACTTTACGTGCCGTTTCCATCATTTCAGCCTCAGATTCTCAAAATTGCTTTTAATTTTTCATGTGAAGCACCTTGGGATGGTTTATTACATCAGTGGCACTATGTGAATACAAGACTGCTGTTGCTGAAGGGCAACAAAGACTAGATGAACCATCAGGCCGGCTAACATAGTTAACACGAGTACTGGAAAACCAACCACATCAGTACTTTCTGAATTTGCACATTGTTTTGAAATGCTAATTCCACATGTTAGCTATGTTATGCCAAAATGAGGTGGTGAAGAATGCCAACAAGGCCAGTTGCAACAACTGAGGTAGGTTCCCTGCCTCATCACCTTGATCCTACAGTGATATCATGCACGAACCATGAGCAGAAATCCTTGGACAATGAGAATTCTACGTGGAACCACAGAATCATTGAATCCCTACAGTATAGAAAGAGGCCATTCGGTCCATCAATTCTGCACCGACTCGCCAAAGGAACACTGTCCCAAAGGCCTATCCCCATAACCCCACATACTTTCCCAGTAATCCCTTTAACCTACACATTTTGGGATACCAAGGTGCAATTTAGCATGGCCAATCCACCTAACCTGCACATCTTTGGAGTGTGGGAAGAAACCAGAGCACCCGGAGGAAACTCACGTAGACGTGGGGGTAATGTGCAAATTCCACACAGACAGTCATCCAAGGCTGGAATTGAACCCGAGTCCCTGGCGCTGTGAGGCAGTAGTGCTAACCACTGTGCCACCATGCTGCGCTGGAATGTACGAATTCCTAACTATGAAAGGGTTACATCTTTCATAACTAGTATAAGGCACACAGGATAGGAAGAGCTGTTTAGCAGAAATGTTCCTCATTTGGAGATTTGCAAATTGTTTCCAAAACTACAATTCTTATTGATTTTGTTCTGTCACATTGGACTGAGCCTAAACCCAGTGCAAATTATGCATTTTCATATTTTTAATGAATGAACTTCTTGCAAATATTGCACCTCAAAATGCAGATTAATTCTGCTTCCCATTAAACCAATTCCAAGTAAAAGAAAAATCACTGAAACTCTTAAATAGAACAAGATCAGAATATTCGTTTTTAAGAACAGTATTTATGATGCTTTATTATGTGGCTAACATACTGATGAGATAATGTATTTAAAAGGGATGGTAAAATGACAATAACATACAAACCTCATGATGAAAAGACTATTACCTGAAAATGGTTATGATGCTCTAAAGGATCAGGCAGTAGCCAAGTAGTCAATGTCCTTCTGTTCTATTTTGGAACTGGATGAATCAAGTGACTGGGTCTTGTTTGGAAAGGAAATTCCTCGGCTGCTTATATGGCCAGCTTTAGCTGCATCCAGCCTTTGTGACTGAGCTGAGCAGATTAGCCCACCACTGAACCAAACCTAAGAAGGTTTCAAAGCCTCTACAAAACCTTAATACTGCCGCATGAAAGCTCCCAGTTACTTACAGGAGTTTTCTCATGCACTATTCTGGGTGTCTTTTCTTTCGTTTCTGCGGGCTCATTTGCCCACTTTTCAAGGTTAAGCTGTCTGCGAACATGCTCGAGAAATCTTCGAAATACAAGATTAGAGCAGTTATCTGATCAACAGTCCAAATCCTGTGACACTGTCACTTTGTGAATCAGCCACACATTTTTTTTCTCAAAGAGCAGTGTTGTAATTATGAAGGCGCACAGATCGGAATCCTTTACAAAAACCTGTATAAGATTTAGAATTTAACACTTGAGATTAAAAAAATCAAGTGGAAATATTAAATACTTTAACATCACCGCTACTGGAACCTGTAATAAATCAAGGACGACATGATGAGGCTTTAGAGCACAAAGGCTTTATTTATAAAGCAATGAATAATAATAGATTCAAGTAGGGTCTGACTGAATAACTATGCGATTGTACTCTACCGCTCCTTGGCTCCAAATGCTGACCCTTCCCAACACGGGAAACACAGTCCTTGCATGCCGTTGGCTCAACTTCCTGCCGTGACACTCCATAGGGTTCAGCCTGGTCACGTGGGCCCTCAGGGAACACCCCCTTAAAAGGTCCACACTATGACAGAGCCCTCAGCATACAGTAAGAAATAAACATAGGGATTCTCATCAGGGATCCCCTGGTGTCTCAGGAGGTTCGGTGTAACAATTCATAGGTTTTGGCACAATAATATTCACAGCTGTAAATCAGAATTTGTTCCAAATCAAGAGTAATAGCAATAAAACGGAAATCCCACACTATGAGAGGAATGTTAATTTGAATGCAGATTGACTCAGGACAAGTCAATACAAGGCAGTAGTGCTAACCATTGTGCCACCATGCTGCATTGGAATGTAACAAATGTACCGTGCTGGAATGTAATTAAGGAAAATCCAAAGGCGTTTTACTCCTATGTCAGGAACAAAAGGGTGGTCAGAGGAAAAATCAGTCCTCTCAGGTACAGAGGAGGGGAACTGTGCTTAGAGTCCAAGGGAATGGGGGAGATCCTGAATGAATACTTTGCGTCGGTATTCACAAAGGAGACGGGCTTGATGTCTGCTATTGTCATGGAGGGAGCTGTAGACCAACTGAAGGAACTATCCATTACGAGGGAGGAAGTGTGAGGGCTTTTAGGTAGCATTAAAACTGATAAATCTCCGGGGCCTGATGGCATTTATCCTAGGCTGCTTAGGGAGGTGAGAGATGAAATTGCTGGGCCTCTGACGCAAATCTTTGTCTCTTCCTTGGACACAGGTGAGGTCCCAGAGGACTGGAGGATTGCGAACATGGTACCATTGTTTAAAAAGGGTAGGAGGGATAACCCTGGTAACTACAGGCCGGTGAGTTTGACGTCAGTGGTGGGCAAGTTGATGGAGACGATTCTTAGGGATAGGATGTATGAGCATTTAGAGCGTTGTGATCTGATTAGGGATTCGCAGCATGGCTTTGTACAGGGGAAGTCTTGCCTTACGAATCTGGTAGAATTTTTTGAGGAGGTGACAAAAACGGTCGACGAAGGGCGAGCCGTTGATGTCATCTACGTGGATTTCAGTAAGGCGATTGACAAAGTCTCTCATGGTGGGTTGGTTGAAAAGGTTAAGGCTCATGGGATACAAGGACAGGTATCTAGATGGTTTGAGAACTGGCTTGGGAAAAGGAAACAGAGAGTAGTAGTGAAAGGGTCCTTTTCTAGCTGGAGGTCTGTCACTAGCAGGGCTCAGTACTGGGACCTCTTCTATTTGTAATATACATAAATGACTTGGAAGAGGGAGTAAATGGTGTGATCAGCAAATTTGCAGATGACACTTAGATAGCTGGATTGGCGGGCAGTGAGGAGCAGTGTCAGGCAACACAACGGGATATAGATAGGCTGGTATATTGGGCAGATAAATGGCAAATGGAGTTTAATCCTGATAAATGTGAGGTGATGCATTTTGGCAGAAATAATGTAGGGGGGAGTTATATGATAAAGCGTAGACCTATAAAGATTATAGAAACGCAGCAGGACCTGGGGGTGCAAGTGCACAAGTCTTTGAAGGTGGCAGTACAAGTGGAGAAGGCTGTAAAGAAAGCTTATGGTATGTTAGCTTTTATAGGAAGGGGTATAGAGTATAAGAGCTAGAGTCTAATGTTGCAGTTGTATAGAACGTTAGTTAGGCCGCATTTGGAGTACTGCGTCCAGTTCTGGTCGCCTTACTACCGGAAAGACGTGGAGATCCTGGAGAGAGTGCAGAAGAGGTTTACCAGGATGCTGCCTGGTATGGAAGGACTGGGTTATGAGGAAAGATTGAGCAAATTGGGGCTGTTTTCCCTTGAAAGACGGCGACTGAGGGGGGATCTAATAGAGGTATATAAGATTATGAAGGGTATAGATAGGAAAAAGCTTACCACTGTTTACTCTATGTTGGAAATGCACATTACGAGGGGCCATGGGCTTAAGGTGAGGGGGGAGAGGTATAACACAGGTATCTGTGGTTTTTCACACAGAGGGTAGTGGGGGTATGAAATGCTCTGCCAAGCAAGGTGGTGGAGGCAAACACGCTGGAGTTGTTTAAGAGTTACTTAGACAGGCACGAGTGGGTTGGAGATGGGAGGATATAGGAGATTGTTTTAAAGAAGGTTCATTCGCATTGGGACGTCCCTGGGAATGTATAAGGATGTGGACGATACTGATGTTTTTCCTCTTTTAATTCACAGGTGCTTCAGTCCGCCTTGTTGCCCAACGAGGGGCATACACGCGATGGGTCGTACTTGGGCTGCTCTTGGTTGTTTCGAGAATAGCCTAGTGCTTCATGTCGTTAGTGTGTGCTTAAACTGGACCAGATGCTGGGCAAGACGACAGCTCAGTGACTATCACTGTTTGCTGTGCAGACACATGGATTTGGGCCGGTGTCTGTGGGAGTTTGTGCATTCTCCCCGTGCTTGTGTGGGTTTTCTCCGGGTGCTCCGGTTTCCTCCCACACCCCAAAGATGTGCTATTAGGCTGATTGGAAGTAATAAGTTATCCCTAAATTAGTTTCCCTCAATATGGAATGCCATAAGCATAGATAAGGGTCATGGGTGGAGGGAGGACTCGAAATCTTAAAATGGCGGCACGGGTTCGTTGGGCTGAAGGGCCTGTTTCCCGGGCTGTTTTGTTCTTTGAGTTGGCAGTTCCAAATTCAATTCAGTGAGCCAAGTGCACCAAGGCACCTTACAGTGCACACAGCAGACCTCAGCTCTGACTGGAGCTTCACCATGTGATGCGCATCATCCCTGGAGGATCTTCTTAACCTGATACCATCACCTAGAAGCAGGTCTCTCTGTGCTGTAACTATACTCCAGCTCTGACGCCCAAACCCTCCACCACAACACAACAGGCGGCACGGTGGTACAGTGGTCAGCATTGCTGCTTCATAGTGCCAGGGAGCCGGGTTCAATTCCGACCTCGGGTCGCTCTCTGTGTGGAGTCTGCATGTTTTACCCATGTCAGTGTGGGTTTCCTCCAGGTACTCCGGTTTCCTCCTGCAGTCAAATGATGGGCAGGTTAGGTGGATTGGCCGTGCTCAAGTTGTGTTGGTTAGGGGGAAATCAACAGGGCAAATACATGGGGATTGGGCCTGGGTAAGATGCTCTGTCGGAAAGTTATGCAGACATGATGGACCAAGTGGCTTTTTTCTGCACTGTAGGGATTCTACGATTCCCCCTTCCATCCCCATTTCCCAGCAATAGGTCTGATCAGGAGAAACACTTGTACTTTGTGGTCTTCCAGAAGAAGTTCAGAATGGTTAAATTAATTGACTCACATGGGTTGATATCTATGAACTACTAAACAACACTTCAGAAGCATGCTCCAAACATATGCAAACTCAGGTTTTAACAGAACAGACTTTCACTGAATAAACTATCTAAATTCTGCATCGTTCCTATTTTAAACTAAATCACTTTTTGAATCTCTCGTGGGATTTGGGCGTCACTGGCTGGGCCACCATTTGTTGCCCATCCCAGATTGTGATTGAGCTAAGTGGCTTGCTTCACCATTTCAGAGGGCAGTTAAATCACTGTTGGTCTGGAGTCACACGTAGGCCGAGCCAGATAGCAGATTTCCTTCTCTGTAGGACATTAGTGAACCAGATGGATTTTTACAACAATCGACAATATCCCATAGTCACCAGCCGACTTTTAATTCAAGGATTGGATTAAACCCGCATTCCCCAAGCATTACCCTGGACCTTTGACTTCTAGTCCAGTAACAATACCACGATGCCAATGTCCCACCTTCATGAACCTATACCCATTCTCAACTTTCCCATTTTAATTTTTCAGGATCCTAACTATATAAGGCAAACATTTCAAGTTGAAAACAGGCTGGCAATGTCGCAAAATTCACAGTTTAACACAAAATCAGGGAGAACAATCCTGATGACAGAAACATAAACACTTTCAGCTTTATAAGCATATATGATATGAGCTGTTGAGTGACATGAAACTAATAGGAGTAATATCACCCCAACACCCCAAGAGTTTCTCCAATGTGAATGTATCAACTGATAAGATTTGAACTAAGTGGCTTAGTGCACACTTAGTGGTTTTAGTTTGGGCAGGCATCATGATTGGCGTAGGCTTGGAAGGACGAAGGGCCTGTTCCTGTGCTGTACTGTTCTTTGTTTGGTCTTTGCTTGACACGAGCAGTACAATCGTTACACTTGTAATATAGTCGGGGCCAAGAAATGAAATGGAGAGTAGGATTTGACTGTTGACGAGATTTATTTTATTCATGATAGGGATTTGCACAGGGCTGCATTCGAACCAGTCATGAGTTTTGCTAAATTACATAGCGCGGCTATATTAACTTGAAGCCATCTTAGCTTCAAAACCAATATAAACTTGTACAGCAATTGCTTTTGAAGGGAACAAAAAATAAAGCACTGATTTATTTATATATTGTGAGCGACAACTCCTCTAAATTATTTTTGTTTCACCTGTTTACCCCAACATGTCATACTTTGAAATGTTGCTCAACAGGTTGTGAGCAGACTGTGTGGTACTTTACCAGCACAGTATCTTCGGAGGAAACTGGTTGTGTCGTGATCCAGATTTTATTCCACATGGGATGTGGGCATCACTGGCTGGGCCAGCATTTATTGCCCATCCTGTAATGACTTCAAACAGGCCACTGAGTTTCGTGTATTAGAATATGAACTCATTGATTAAGGAGTCAATTGATGGGCCAATCAGGAAGTCTTCTCCTTGTATTTAATCAGGAGTGTCAGTTCCTCTGGGACTCCCGAAGGTAGACCGCTGACTGATAGCACTCTGTACTGCTGTTGGAATTATAAATAAAGGGGTTTTGATGAAGGGACTTCTGCCTCTGAAGACTTATTACACATCCATAACTGCTCCTTGAGCTAATTCACTTAATATTCAGAGGGGACATTTAAGAGTCAACCACATTACCGGGGATCTGGAGTCACATGTAGGCCAGAACAGGTAAGGATGGCAGATTTCCTTCCCTGAAGGACATTAGTGGGTTTTTAAAAATTACAATCGATAATGATTCCATGGTCATCATTACTGAACTCAAATTTCACCATTTTCTGTGGTGGGATTCGAACCCGAGTCCCCAGAGCATTACCCTGGCTCTTCGGGTTACTAGTCCAGCGACAGCACCATTACTCCACTGCCTCCCCTTATGATATGCTCAGTCATTACCCACAGGGCCTGTCTCTGCTCGAGGCACTGCGCTGATGACATTTCCTTTAAACTTGTGTTCTTGCTTTTTAAAATAAAACTGTTCTTTCCACTTGGTTCAGGGCAAGTTATTAACTTTAAACATGTTCAAAATGACAAAGTGTGCTTTCTTTTATACGCTGCAAAATCAACCCATAAAAGCTTTCTTATTGCCCACCAGAGCTGTGTTTCAACAACTACAAGTTCACCTTGGAACATTCCTCCGTCAATCAACACAACAAAAACTAAATCGGTAGTCATTGTGGAACCTTGTATGCAACATAATGGCCGCATAAGTCAAGAATACTGCAAAGTGCTTCACTGCGTCCTCACACCCTAAACACATTCAATCATTTGACTAAAACATCAACTTGATCTTAGATATTCATAGATTCTCCATTGAATATTTCCCATGACCAGAAAGGTAATTTTCCAGTCATTGGAAATAATGTTATTTTTCAAAAATGTCATGACTGCTGCCGTTTTCTCCCACAAATGCAACTGAAATGTTAATTTGAAACACACGATCTTACCGGTGGTTCACACCAGGCCACGCTCCCACTGCAGCGAAGTCGGAGAATTTGGCGCCCAGCCAAATCTACATTCACCACAGTGGGGTGGGAAAATCCCCACCGGTGTGAACGATGACAACATTCCGGCCTTAGGCTGAATATATCCATTTCTTAAATATATCCTTCTCTGTAGGTCAGCATTTATTGTTCATCTCTAATTGCCCTTGTTCAGAGGGCATTTAAGAGTCAACCACATTGCTATGCATCTGGAGTCACATGTAGGCCAGACCAGGCAAGGACAGCAGATTTCCTTCCCTAAAGGATATTGGTGAGTCAGGTGGAGTTTTTACAACAATTGGCAATGATTTCATGGTCATCACTTTAATTTATTTTTAATTCCAGAATGTTATTGAATTCAAATTTCATCATTTGCCGTGATGGGATTCCAACCCAGGTCCCCAGGGCAAGAATTCCTACAGTGCAGAAGGAGGCCATTACAGATGCTCTCTGGAATACTGGTCCAGTGACAATACCATTAGGCCACCACCTTCCCTCAATGTGTCGTCTTTAAGTTAGTGGTTCTCAAATCTCATTGTCTGCAGACCGCTCTGGTAGGGCAAAAGACCCATCCAACCCGTGTCCATTTCCACCAAATTATAGGGAAGAATGATACTGTTTTTGTTGAGGCACCAAATGAGGTACAGTCTGCTTCCAAACCGGAGATCTTCAGCCTTACGGCGGACTCTACGTTCAGCCGGTTCCTCCCTCTTTGTTTCCAGCCCCACAGGATTTGAAAATCTGATCTCACTGTTGTATGTTGCAGCAATAACCTAAGTTTTGCTCATAAAATTCCAACTGTCATTTCTCTCACACCTGACAGCTTGTGTCGCACATATGGGAGTTGGTCTGGCTGCGTGACACCACACATGTGGTGGGAATGAGTGTTTGCCTTGTTCTCTTGTAAGGACTGGGCCATGGCATTGAGCGTCAGTCTTACATTTTGAACCAGCCCATGCACCACATTTTGAGAGCCACCGCTTTAAATGACTGTACAATCTGTGGGCTTGAATTCAAATTTGGGAACCAACTGGCTAGCAATAAAACGTACACTAGCTTCTCCCCCCTCTCAAAAGCGACTGCCCCAGTTTCGAGTGGAAGGCTAGACGAATTTGAGCTGTGGGCCAGCAATGACTCGTGAACAGAAGAAGCAATATTGCACAGTTTGTTGACCCCAGCAATTCTCTTTCCCCCCCCGTGCAAAGATGAAGGCCAGGATTTTCCAGACCCAGCCAAAGTCAATGGATTTTTGGTTAGTCCGTCTCATTTTCCACTGCTGTCATGGGCAGGACTGGAAAATTCCAGGCAAAGTGTTTTGATCTAGCAAGACTAAAAAAGAAAGTTCAAAATTTCCCCAATTAGAATAACTGTATTTCAGAACGAGATGTGGAATTGAATGTGCAAATCTGTGACTCAGATTTCAGTAGTTTCACGCTTAGCACAATAACAGGGCTACATTTACCATTTACGTTCCCACTTTAACACAATTAATGCAACAATTGCTAAGCGATGACTATCCTGCAAACATTAACCAAAGTATGACCTACCGTAATGTGAACTGGTCCACTGTTGAGCTGCTAGCCAGAGACACATAAAAAGTGACAACTTCACCTTGCTTGACAGGCCTTCGTAAAACCGAGATGACAATGTTGCTGTCCAGCCTCATTTCTGTTCGCTGCGGGTCCCCAGATCCTTGGCGAAGCCAGACGCTGCCGATGCGTTGCAGAGACTGGAGCGTTTCGTCAACGTCGTTGCGGCCTGGTCGGATGGCATTGCCCTTCCGTGACTCCTCTACGTCACAGTCGCCATCTTCATCCGTACCCTGCACCATGTAATAGAGTTCCACTGGCGTTCCCTCAGACTGATCGGCTATCTTCTTACGGCCGGGCACCACGGTGGGAGGGTTAAACCAAGATGGCAGGAGTTCCAGCTCCACGATGCACAACCCGAGATCTCCTTTCAGGCGGCAAGTGTTTCTGACTTCCCTCGTCTCCCGGAATGCATACACCCGGATACACGGCAGGTTATCATTAACACTGTAATCATCCCAGTCTCGGCCAGCGATATAAAACAAAATCTGCACAAGTGGCCGATTGGAGTACACTTTATCATCAATAATATTTGCTTTGATTTTCCAATTGAAAGTGAACCTATCGACCATGCTGAAAGCATTAGAAGGCTGCAAGAGAGCCCTGGGGACAACTTGTTCCACCACATAAGGTCCATAACTTGCATTAACTACAGGGGCTGTCTTGGTTTCGTGGATGAAGAAAGGCTCCACACGGAACTGTAAACTGGAATTACGCATGATGTCCTGGTTGGCTTCTTTTAGCAAAAACGAGCTTCCAGCTTTATGTATTCGGTAGTTCACTGGCAGATAGACTGGAAGAGAAGAAAACTTTTGTGCACCCTCCACATTTCCCATGATGGCACGACTTTCGACAGCTGGGAATAAACGAGAAACATAAATAAACGTGAACAATGTTCCTCCATTTCCTTAAAATAGTACACTTCAGATATTTACTTCAATGATTAAGTTATTGTCGTTGCTTTGAATGATTGTTTTTTCCGCGAATAAATGACAGTGCAGATGTCAATCATTTAGCACACAACTCTTTCAATTGACAGCTCTTCTGTCAGATGTTGCTATAGGTGTGAAAATCAGCTTTATTCAGTAAGTATCTTGGAGTAAATAAAACATTATTCCATTAGAGAAGCTTTCAATGTAGCTCTCTCACAGAGAGGGAGGCAGCGACCTGCAATAGTGAGTAAGATCAAACATGCAACTGTGATGGAAAGGATGATTCAATATTAAGCATTTCTAATCGATTGTCTCATCAGACATCTATCCAAAAGTGATTCCACCTTTCTGAGCACAACTTCATTTGGACAATGTGGCAGAGACCCATTTTACATCCCAAATTCTACACATTAAGGTCAGAATTCTCCAGTTTCGCAAGTCCCAACACCACCGCCAGTGAGAACAGAGAATTTGGCGCTCAGCCAAATCTCCATTCACAGCAGCGGGACTGGAGAATCCCAGCTGCAGTCGGTGATCAGGAGCCTCAACCGTGATAGTGTTTGCAGAGAGGCGAACGTAAGGGAGGATTGCCACGTGGTAAAAGTCTTAAAAGGAGGCCCAAAGCCACACCAGTGCCATGCAAGCACCAATTCTGAATAGCTCCCATACCAAATCTATGAAGTAAGGTCCCTCAGTCTGTGAGAAATTACTTAAGAGCCAATGAGAGATTCTAGTTGCCTTGGAGAATTGGTCAATTTGAACAAAACAACCTTTTTAAATGAAAGAGGCTCTGACAAACATTAAAGAATGTGCTATTTGTTTCATATTTGTTCATAAGGTGCGGGTCTCACTGGCTAGACTGGCAGTTAGTTCCCAATACTAGGCCTGAATTCTCCAATCATTCACGCCCTGCTAACACTGCTGAGAGTGCAGACAGAGAATTAGACAGTTAGCCAAATCTTTGTTCACCACAGCGGGACCAGAGAATCCTTCCGGTGTGAACGGCCAGAGAATCCCACTCCTAATTGCCCTTGAGACTGACAAGCTGAGCTGCCTTCTTGAACTGCCTGTTGTAGGAACACCCACAGTGCTGTTAAGGAGGAAGTTCCAGGATTTTGACCCAACGACAGTGGGAACAATATGCGCTAACATAATTTCTTATGATCATCTGTTGACTTTTAAACATGTCGAATTTCCTTAGCCTCCTGAGAAAGTAGAGTCATTGATAGGCTTTCTTAACTATAGCAAGGACAGATCTGGACCAGGTTCCTTCCTGTCTGGCAGCCCTGCCCATTTGTTCTGTTTCTCACTCCACAGATTATGTCTGTGGGAGACCTCCCCCCGACACCTGCCAAGGAGTTATTGCTGCTCCCACTTGTTTCCTCTTACTGCTCACTAGGGCCTGCCTGACTGGCTCCTGTGAAACCATCCCATTTTCCTTGGTGTCTGGCCTCCAGTGATGGTCTTCACGAGGCACCGACTACAACCTCAGGTGGTGGCCAGGAGACCTGCTGGGACTGGAAAGCTGCCAAACCATTGGATTGGCCAACAAATATCAGAGGCGGGGCTTCCAGATGATGACTGAAGCCAAGACCGGAGGCAATTAACCCCCAGCCGGCATTTAAATGAGGTTGGACATTCCTGGCCCTGCACAGGCAGGCATACCGCTGACTGCGAGCTCATTGACTCTGTGAACAATTCCAGCCCAAACACTGAAAATTACACCACTAGATTGTCTTCATTGGTGCACTTCCTGCCATGACTGATTCCAAATGACTATCCCATTCATTAATGCAGCATTATCAAGAACTAAAATACAAACAGAAAGTGCTGGAAAAACTCAGTTGGCCTGACATAATCTGTGGAGAGAGAATCAGAGCTACTGGGCAGCGCTTTCCAGCAATTCCTGCTAGCGGGATCATCCAGTCCTGCCTATGGTGACTCTCTACCATAGGTTCCTTGATGGTAGAGGCTGTGAACAATGAAAGACCTCAATGATAGCAGCAGAGCCAGAGGCTGCCTCCGCCATGGCCAAGCACACCATAGGGGAAGGAAGGTGTGGGGGTGGGGGGGATGGAAAATACTGTCCAATGTTTGAAGTCCAATATGATTTCTTCAGGGATAACTCTTTGCTGAGGTTTCCTGCCTGTAGTCTGCCAGTAAAGAAACTAACCAATCCTGTAGTGACTTCAACGAGGCCCAGAGGTTAGCCTCCTGGCATATGAGCTCCATGATTCAGGTCATAGTTGCCTGCCCAATCAGGGAGTCTCACTTGTATATAAATATGGAAGTGTCAGCTCTACTGGCACTCCAGATTCTGACTTTGTTGTCTGTCTTTTAGTGTGGAGTTAACTTTGTAAATAAAAAGATTCTGGTGAAGGGACACTGGCCTTTGAGGAATTATTTCACATTCGATTCTCAGAAAGAGTGACAATAGGCTTCCACGCCCATGAAAGCAGCTGGTTTAGGCATATTAATTGTCTCCTTCCTCCATTAAGGACTACCATCCGAAACCTTGGTTCCATTACGCATGAAAACAGACAGAACACCTTTGCACCATCTAATTTCTTCTTAAGTGGCAAAATATTGTCAAACAAAGACAAATACATCACAGTCATCCAAGGTGTCTGATTCATATTATCTGTCATCTCAGAATCCCCCGGCACTCCCGGGGATCATTGAGCGTAGATCGAGCAGGGATACCAATGTTGGTAATTCCGTGTGGGTGGGGAGTGGAAGGTCCTGCCTGATAGCTTAATAAAATGGGGCTCTGAGGTCACCCCAATGACCCAGTTAATGTTTATGTCTGACAAGGGGAGAACATAGTAAGAAGTCTCACAACACCAGGTTAAAGTCCAACCAGCTTATTTGATAGTAATCCCACAAGCTTTCTGAAACGCTGTTCCTTCATTAGAAACAGTGTTTCCAAAAGTTTGTGGGATTACTATCAAATAAACTGGTTGGACTTAAACCTGGTGTTGTGAGACTTCTTACTGTGTTTATCCCAGTCCAATGCCGGCATCTCTACAACATGGCAGCTATTGCTGGCCACCTCCATCAAAAGAGAAAAATTACATGGGTCGGTTTTTGGGGCAGAGATTTGGGCTTTGGACCTTATCACCAATTGTTAACCACCCTGGGCAGGTCCAAAAATAGCACCAAAACAGATAGAAATGTCATCCCAAGCTTCCATTCAGTGGTAGCCTGATTGCAATGTAAAAGGAACCAGAATCTGGTTTCTGATCGCTGACAGTATTATACCTCTGGACAAGCTAAAACTGACCATGACAAGTCTGGTCTTTTATCGCACCGAGTGCTGTATTGAGCTGCCTATTAAAAATGCCTGTCACATAAGGTTTAGCGTTCCCATGTGAGCTGATAAATGAAAAGCAATTGGGTTTTTTTATGCTTTACACAGTTTGTTCCTATTACATTCCCATAAAGATCTCTTGGCTGTCACAGCTCAGGGTAGTTTTGCAGCTATTTCACAAATATAAATCCTCAGAGAGTATAAAGCGATATCAGAGAAAAGATCCTGGAGTCTCTATCAAAGATCAGCATCACTCCCAGTGGATTCCTAATCCAAACAACAGACCTCAGGGCAAAGGCAATATTCTGGTCACCTATGATTTTGTCAATCAAGTTAAACAGTAGAAATAGTTGATTTAATCTATTTTGTGGGAAAAAAACTCAGGAGGGTTTTATAGCGATACATCTGTCAAACAAGCACTCAGAAGGACCAATATAATGTGATCATTCCATGATCTAATTAGGCGCAGACATTATGAACTGGTAGGAATTAAGAAATGTAGTTGAAAGCATTATCTCCATTTTCCAACACAGTAATCTGAATCAATCATTACTGGCACAGTGGTTAGCATTACTGCCTCACAGTGCCAGGGACCTGGATTCGATTCCCGGCTTGGGTGACTGTGTGGAGTTTGCACATTCTCCTCGTGTCTGCGTGGGTTTCCTCCGGCTGCTCCAGTTTCCTCCCACAATCCAAAGATTTTTAACGTGAATCTCACTAGGGCATTCTGCAGTGCTCAGAGTATGGGAGACTCATTTTGAAAAACACACTGAAAAAAAAGTGAGATTTGCTCCCAATTTTGTGCAAATCTGGCATTTTTTTGAGAATCCAGGTTGAGTTGTCTGAAGGTTTGTGTTCCTTTTGTGTTGTCTCAATTTTGCCTCTGCTTGTTACCAATAAAGTTGATCAAAGTATTCAGTGCCTTCCCGAAAGAATGCACTTCTTACTACATTATACAGTCTACTTTAGACTTCTCTATTTTATACAGTCACAAACCAAAGACTCCCAAGTCAAAGAGGGTGTCTGACCTCTCCAGCAATGCTTTGAGGAAATCTCTAAAGCGTTTCTGCTGCCCTTTCAGGAGTCTCCTGTTGCAAATAAGTTCTGAGTAGATCAGTTGCTTTGGGAGTCTGGTATCAGGCATGTCCTGCCCAGTGGGACTGGTGTTGAGTGATTATCACCTCAATTAGTGGCTGGACATGTTGACTTGGAAGAGGGCACTGCTGTTGGGCCAGCTTGTGGTGGTCACACACAGACATGTAGGATTAGGAACAGAAACAGGAAATGCTGGTAGATCTCAGCAGAGTCTGACAGCATCTGTGGAGAGAGACTAACCTTTGCTTAACCCTCTCTCCCTTCACATTGTCTGTAATTTTAAGATTTGATTACCTGTAAAGACTCGCATTCCAACTACTATTTTGTAAACTGAGTTTGTGTCTTTATATGCCCTGTTTGTGAACAGAACTCCCACTCACCTGATGAAGGAGCAGCGTTTTGGAAGCTAGTGGCTTTTGCTATCAAATAAACCTGTTGGAGTTTAACCTGGTGTTGTGAGACTTCTTACTGAGCGAGAGTAGAGCCAACATTGAGTCTGGATGACCCTCTATTGGCTCTATTCCCTCTCCACGGATGCTGTCAAACCTGCTGAGATTTCTTGTTTTTATTTCAGATTCCCACATCCGCAGTATCTCTGCTTTCATATTTATGTAGAATTAGGATTCGATTTGGTCTCATCTGGTTAATGCTGTTTTTATTTCTTTCTGTTACATGAAATAATTTAAAAGTTGTTTCTTCCAAGGTTGCTTCAGAATGTAACACATCAGGTTACAATTTAGCTGATGTGGTTTAGCGTTTGCTGAAACAGCAGGATGTATGAGATACTTGTATCCTACTTACATGGCCACGTTGCGAAACAATTAGTCAAAGTAGTTTGCAGATGCGTAGTGGAACAATGGGAGACAAAATGGGAATGAATTTGCATCTGGTGTTTTGAAGGAGATGCATTCTTTTTGATGGTCTTATTCACACGAACATTTGTGATACCAAAACTAATTAGCGCTGACAGTATTCATGAGAAGCACACCATAAAGATCCAAAGCTTTTCTTAAGTTGTAGTTGCTGCTTCAAATGAAAATCAATGAAAGGGAAATGTGGAGGGAAAGCGTATTAGAGTGATTTATTTTTCTGTATATCTACTGCTGTGTGTGTGTCTGGACTTGGTCAATACAATAGGCAAAGATAGATTTGATTTATTATTGTCACACGTATTGGTATACAGTGAAGAGTATTGTTTCTTGCGCGCTATGCAAAGCATACAGCTCATAGAGAAGGAAATGAGAGTGTGCAAGGTAGATCCATTCAAAAGTCTGATAGCAGCAGGGAAGAAGCTGTTCTTGAGTCGGTTGGTACATGACCTCAGACTTTTGTATCTTTTTCCCAGTGGAAGAAGGTGGAAGGGAGAACGTCCAGGGTGCGTGGGGTCCTTAATTATGCTGGCTGTTTTGTTGAGGCAGCGGGAAGTGAAGACAGAGTCAATGGATGGGAGTGTGATGGATTGGGCTACATTCACGACCTTCTGTAGTTTTTTGTAAATGCAAACCACATTCTGCTGTCATGTTATTTGAGCAAAACTAAATATATTGATCCTGATCTCTGAACTAACACTTGTCTGTGAATGCCAATGGTACTTTCAGGTAATGGATTCACATTGCATTCAAAACTGATATTCATTTCAGGTAAATGAGGAGCTACTCATGATGATAAATGTCTGAACCATTATCACCACGCCCACCCCCAAAGAAAATTCCCCCCTTCAGCAGGATGTGTTATCAAAGCTGTCATTCAGGCTTGTTGATCTTTGGCATTTGCTCTAATGTGTTATCCTTGTGCTAAATGATGTGACAAATACACAATTATACCTGATGATAAAATATACTGTACACATACTAATTAAAACAATTCTTTTTGCAAGGCAAGCCCTGACATTTGCACCTGACAGAAGTGTCTGACTTTTAAGCAGAAGTTCGTAAGAGCAAAGCAGATGCTGGATCTGAAATTAAAATGTAGAAAACACTGGAAAATTGCAGCAGGTCTGACAGCATCTGCGGAGAGAGAATAAAGATGTGGAGATGCCGGCGTTGGACTGGGGTAAGCACAGTTAGAAGTTTCACAACACCAGGTTAAAGTCCAACAGGTTTATTTGGAGCAAACACCACTAGCTTTCGGAAGTGGCTGTTCCTTTGTCAGGTGGGTGGGTAGGAGGGTAGGGGTGGGGGTGGGGAGGGGGGCAGTGTGGATAAGGAGGACAGTGACACTTGTGAGGGCCATCGCTCCCGAGCTGCCTTCTCCGGCCTGGGAGCGATCTGACATGGGCGCGCTTTTTCAAATTTTTTTCCAACTGTACGTGCGCAGTTCAGAGCTTCGATTGTTTTGGGTGCGCTAAGCCCCGCCCACAGCACAATTCCGATCTGTGATTTTTTTTTCCCCAAGGTAAGTGTTAATGGGGGCGCCTGAAAGCAAATTTCCAAGTTGGATCTGAATTGTGCCCAGATTCAGCACTTAGAATGAAAATGGTAAAATTGGGCCCCAAGAGGCAATTTAGCATGGCCAATGCACCTAACCAGCAAATCTCTGGATGGTGGGAGGAAACTGGAATGCCCAGAGGAAACCCAGGCAGACACAGGGAGAATGTGCAAACTCCACACAGACAGTCACCAAAGCCGGGAATCGAACCCTGGAGCTGCGAAGCAGCAGTGCTAAGCTTTTTGCTACTATGCCGCCCCTAGAGCACTAGGGATGTGACACACCAGCTTATTCAGCATGGTCAATCGAAACTCAGAAATATCCATGTGGAGAAGAAGTAAGGACCAGGTAGACAATCACCTGAGCAGCAGACAAGTGGTTTGGGAGAGGCAGATCTATCTCCTCCCAACACTGGTGTGCTGCAAAGGGATGGCCAAGTACTGAAAAGGGAGAAAATACTATCAACACAGAAATCTTCATCAATATCTTTGATGTGATTTATTATTGTCACATGTATTAGTATACAGTGAAAAGTATTGTTTCTGGGCGCTGTATAGACAAAACATACCATTCACAGAGAGAGTGCAGAATGTAGTGTTACAGTCAGAGTGTAGAGAAAGATCAACTGAATATAAGGTAGGTTCGTTCAAAAGTCTGATGGCAGCAGTGAAGAAGCTGTCGTTGAGTTGGTTGGTACACGATCTCAAACTTTTGTACCTTTTTACCGACGGAAGAAGGTGGAAGAGAGAACGTCCAGGGTGCGTGGGGTCCTTAATTATGCTGGAGGCACTGAACCATCAAACTATTCAGAATTGTTATGTTGAACTGGGTGTAAATGGAGGTGCTGAATTGAGCCCTGGAATAAATGATGTTGGACCCCAAAGGGTGGTTCCGATGCAAACTGACCTGGTCAAATGAAGCTGGCTGTTAACTGGTCAGATTTATCATGGCACAAAAATCAGGCAAATATTAAGTTTGGAGTATACAATGATAGAATAATAATAAGTGCCACAAAATGGGAGGATGTCATGAAAATGATTTTTTTTACAAGTAAAATTAAACCATGTATTTTGTAAACCATATCTGGGCAACAACTAAGGAAAAGGAAGGAAAAGGAAACAAGAGGAAACAGGTTGTTCCTTTGCAATTAGTGCTCAGAGTGCTGTGAGCCTGAAAGCAGCGTAGACACAGATGAGGTGTTGAAGCAGCAGCAGCAGCAAGAGAGAGGGAGGCATCCATCCCCAGCAACCAGTTCAGCCAGTGATTAGTAGCTGAAGGCAGCAGAGGAGCAGGGGAGAGGGGCAGCCATCCTCAGAAAACTGCTCAGCTCAAGATGAAGTGCTGCAGGCAAAAGTCAGTTTGTGCTAAAGATCGTTTTCTTCGCTGAACACCCAAAAGTATCTGTTTCTCTAAAACAGTAGTCCTGAACTCAGGTGAAACCCCCAAGACCTGATCACTTAAGCTGTGCAGTGCGGTAATCACTGGCTAAATTTGACCAGTAGGTTTAATATTTGGGAAATGGGGGTCTCAACTGAGTTTAGGACTACTGTTTTAGGGAAGCAGATACTTTTCGGTTTTCATTATGTGAAGGACAAAGTGCTCACTATTAATTTGCCGATGAACAAGATTATTCTTTGTAGTGTTTCATTATCTCTCTTCTACTTTAATAAATATTCTTATTTTCATGTTTAACAGAAGAGAGGTCTGAGTTTTCACAGTTACCCAAACATTTCTTACTAATATCCAAAATATATCAGGGGAAACTAGTGTTTCAGGTTGGAACACTCTCACACACAACATCAGCGGGGCTTCATAACAGAAAGCACACGGTAGATTCAACTGAACGTTGTTAAATGTCAATTATTGAACGTAGCTCAAAAAATGTGCCACTTAGTAAAAAAATGAATTGGCACTGGGGGAATACAGAAAGGATCTCAATTTGATTATAGACCAGTCACTTCAATCATCTTCGAATCATAGAAACCCTACTGTGTAGAAGGAGCCATTCAGCCCATCAAATCTGTACCAACAACAATCCTATCCATGCCCTATCCCTGTAACCCCACATATTTACCCCACTAATCCCTCTAACCTATGCATCCCAGTATACTAAGGGGCAATTTAGCATGGCCAATGAGCCTAACCTGCACACCTTTGGACTATGGGAGGAAGCCAGAGGACCCGGAGGAAATCCTTGCAGACATGGGGAGAACGTGCAAAGCCAGGAATCAAAACCAGGTTCCTGGAGCTGTGAGGCAGCAGTGCTAACCACTGTGTCACCCATTCTAACTAAATTTGGTGAAATCAGTTTCAAATAAGGATGAGAGCGGCTTCACAATGACCCAGTAAATTTATGCAGGAGGCAGTGGAGCCAGACAGGAAAGCCCCATGTTCAATCACTGGGATGGGCTGAGGTATTTGATCATGAGCGGACCAACAGCAGGGATGTTAACCTCACCCTTCAATCTCTTGGACTGAAGAGGAAAAGATTGCCAAGGGTTCCTAAAGCTGATCACCATCCAACAATCTATGCTGGAAGTATAGTGTTTGTGGGGGTGTTGGGACTCAATTGTGATAGAATCCAGGTTTCAACAACCCGCTGACACACTATCAAGGCAATTGTGTGAATAAGAACCACTTCAGCCGCAGCACTGCAGTGCTGTTGGCATCTGTGGAATTGTAGCATTGCAGGCAATCAACACCTTCAACAAAGGCTAAGAGGTGAGGAAATTGTTGCTGGAGAGAAAGATACTGTTTTGAACCTCATGCCTCAAACATATACATTGTGATTAGATAGGGTCCAGAAGAGAACACATGATACTGAGTGGATGAGCTATGAATGTAAGTGAGCGTATCTCAACCCTTACAAACTCTAGAATGAAGCTGGTTAAGCAAATGTCGTACTTAAGTGTGTATATGTATGTCAAATGTTAAGTGGTACAGAAATTGGGGATAAAAGGCAAAGAGAAATTGGTGAAAACCAAACTAAAAATCAGGCCAGAGGGTGATGAGAGTCTGGCCCTCTTTGAAGCCAAACTAGAAGAGAAAAAATGCTGGAAAATCTCAGCAGGTCTGGCAGCATCCATAAGGAGAGAAAAGAGCTGACATTTCGAGCCCAGATGACCGTTGGTCAAAGCTAAAAGGCATTGAAAGTGGGAGATATTTATACTGCAGGGTGAGGGAATGAAAGATTAATCATAGCCACAGAAATCAGGGGAAAGGCTGCTAATGGCAGTCCATAGACAGCACAGAGGATGTGAAAGGCCAAATGGCAGAGAAGCTAAAATCAGAGGGTAAACTGTGACAGATGAAGGTGTGTGTGTGGGGAAGGAGGGAGAGGGGTAAAATTGTGAAAAATGGGGAAAGCGGAAGCAAAGGGGGAGAAAGCATAAGGAAAGGGGGATAAAGTAGGGGGAAAGAGTTGGGGAAGAAAAATTTAAAAAGACAATAAATAAATATTTTTTATTGTAAAAAACTAAATAAAATGAAAACAAAGGGGTTGAGGTGGGGTAGAGCGAATCATCTGAAGTTGTTGAATTCGATGTTGAGACGGGAAGGCTGTAAAGTGCTGAGTCGGAAGATGAGATGCTGTTCCTTCAGTTTGCGTTAAGCTTCACTGGAACATTGCAGCAAGCCAAGGACAGACATGTGGGCATGGGAGCAGGATCATGTGTTAAAATGGCAAGCAACCAGAAGGTCAGGGTCCTGACTGCACACAGACTGAAGGTGCTCAGCAAAGCAGTCACCCAGTCTATGTTTGGTTCCACCGATATAGAGGAGTCCACATTGGCAGCAAGGATGCAATACACCAAATTGAAAGAGGTGCAAGTGAGACGCTGCCTAACCTGGAATGAGTGTTTTGGACATTGGACAGTAAGCACAGAAGATGTAAAGAACCAAACGTTGGGGTGATCCAAAGTGGATGTCAGGGTGGGAAATCAAAGCTGGAATTTTACCATCCCACCTGCTGTGGGAATCGGAGTGGGTGAGGGGTGGGCCATGAAAGGTCCATTACCTCGGGTGGTTTTGGGACAAGCGAGGCCATAAAATCCCAGTCCTATGTACAAGAGGGATGAGCCTCAAATGTTTGAAAGTTGGCTCATATCCATAAGACTTTTTTAAAACTATAGTTACTTTCTCTATTATTGGAGCAGAGATCACTTCATACAAGAGGTAAGTCCCCTCCCCTTCCAAGGGAAACATCATCCCTGCATCCATTATAATGTTAATCAGAGCTGGGGTGATCAAAATTAGATCACTTAAAGGGATTGCAGAAGAATATTCCAGACATTTTTCTCCACAGTTTTTAAAAATTTTACAGGATGCAAACGTTGCTGGCTGGGTCAGCATTTATCGCTTGTCCCCAACTGTCCTCCATTTCAGAGGACCTTTGACTGTCAACCACATTGCTGTGGCTCTGGAGTCACATGTAGGCCAGACCAGGTAAGGACATTAGTGAACCAGATGGGTTTTTGCAACAATGGTTACATGATCATCATTATAGACTTTTAATTCCAGATTTTTATTGAGTTCAAATTTCACCATCTGGTGCAGCAGGATTTGAACCCAGGTCCCCAGATCTGGGTCTTTGGATTACTAGTCCAGTGACATCGCCACTACGCCATCACCTCCTCATTGGTCTGGGTTTTTCACCTCTGCCAGGAGGTTACATGGCTCCAAGTGAACTGGGAGGATATTATGATGCATAAGCCATCACATCTGTATAGGGCGAGCTGGATGGATCAGTAATCTTTACCTCTCTGGCATTTTTCATATATTTGTAACTATGCATTATAATCGTGTAATGCAGATATTTCTGTTTCAAGACCAAAATAAACTCAAATAATTTATCTGTCTTAAATAATTTTGTTACTGCGCCACTTTCTTTTTAATAAAAAGAAAGATTTGAAAATATATTTGGCACTTTTCAGGATGTTTCATAGTATTTCACAGCCAATGAAGTGCATCTGAAGTCTAGTCGCTGCTGTAATGTAGTGAACACACCAGTAATTTGGACTCAGCAAGGTTCCACAAACAGCAGTGAGATAAGGAACAGATCATTTTCACTGCTACGGGAGCAGTAACTGTTCCAGAATGACATCTGTACTTTACATAAACACTTCTGGTGTGGACCATGCTGGACATCATTTTGGGTAATTTACCAGTATGGGTCCTGGATGTGCGCACCGGCCATGTGTAGAGTAGGTACATCATGGCACCAATCAGCATGCAGCACGTGTTCAGACCAGCAGTGCCACTTTTAACCCAAAAGCTTCAGCTAATGCCTTCTATAAACCTTACACAATTGAACAAGTATTTATTAAAAGGAAGAACTTCACCCCAATCGCTAATTAATTTCTACTGGCTGACTTAGCAGGCATTTTTGAACGTTTGCATTGCTTCTCAAAGTTAGTGACGTCTACAAGCAACTGTAAGACATGCGGTGAAGACTTTGATTTTCAATTCAAGGCTTCTGCTCAGACCACATGCTTTGCTCCCAGTCATTGGCACTCTGGTTTCTAATGCCCCTGGGCCTTCAGCATGACAGGGAGAATGAACGAGAGATGACACAGAACAGGACAAGCAGCTGGAAGTGGGAGGAGGAAGGGTGGAGGAGAAGGGCGTGGCGGGAGGCTGTATCCAGAGAACCTTGCAGCATACTGTCTACTCTGTGGCACCGTTGGATGGCGTTCTTCCTGCTCAGGCACTTTTTCCCATCCAGTTCAAGCACCTGTCCCAGTCAAAATGCCCTTTCCCTTTTTTTCAGATGTACAAGGCAGATTCTTCTACACAGAAGATGGTGGGTGCCTGGAACTCGCTGTCGGGCGAGGTAGTGGAAGCAGATACAATAGTGACTTTTAAGGGGCGTCTTGACAAATACTGGATGGGAATGGAAAGGTGTGTTCTCCGGAAGGGTAAGGGGTTTTAGTTCAGTCTGGCATGGAGGGTCGAAGGGCCTGTTCCTGTGCTGTAATTTTCTTTGCTCTTTAAGAGGTGCAGGTTAGTTTTAAGTGGTGCTAGCTTTTTATAATTTTGCAACTCCATGCATACAAATTCCTCCACTCTGCCACACTTAGCTCTGCATTACAAACATTGTAATGAGAAGGCACGACAGTGTTTGCATGTTGCCTGTACCAGAGTGAATGGGCGGGTGTTGCACAGAAACTAGAAGCAGGAGTAGGACATTCGGCCCTCCGAGCCTGCTGCACCATACATTTTGATCATGGCTGATCGCCATGGCTGTTAGTTGTGCTTTATGATCCTCACGCCCATTTCATCGAATTTTGCAGCCAGCCTGTTCATAGAATCATTTGAATCCCTACAGTGCAGGAGGCGGCCATTCAGCCCATCAAGTCTGCACTGACAACAATCCCATCCAGGCCCTATCCTCCTAACTCCAAACACATTTGTTTTTTGTTTCTAACACTGATGTTGTTTGGCGATGAATATTATCCAATTCACTGGGGAGGATGCACCTCCTCCTCTTTACATAATGTCATGGGATCTCCACCTCAGATCAGACTTTGGTTTAATGTCTCAGTTGAAAGGCGGGCAGCACCTCTGACAGTGCAGCACTCCATTTGTACTGAACTGGAATGTCCGGACTGATATGCCTGAGTTTCCAGAGTGGGGCTTGAACCCATGAAACCTTTTGACTCAAGAGGATATATAAATATATACCTCACAATTGACTTGTCAGCATAGAATGCTGACACAGCAGACAACAGTTTTCAATTTTCTAATTCAATAGTTAGCCTTTCAATTGGCTTTGAGTTTACAAAACTTAAATCCTCTGTTCATTTCCAAACACACATTGCATCAATTTCCTTTTATGTGGTTTTCATAGAAAAACAGAACATAGAACTAGAAGCAAGAGTAGGCTATTTGGCCCTTCATGTCTGCTCCAGCATTCATTATGATCATAACGGATCATCAAATTCAGTATCTCCCCTTCCCTCATATCCCTTGATCCCTTTAGCCCCAAGAGCTATATATACTTCTTTCTTGAAATCAGACAACGTTTTGGCCTCAACTACTTTCTGTGATTATGAATTCCACACATTCACCACCCTCTGGCTGAAGAAATTTCTCCTTGCCTCTGTTCCAAAAGGTTTACCCCTTATCCTCAAACTATGACTCCTAGTTCTGGATTCCCCCACCATTAGGAACATTTTTTCTGAACCTACGCTGTCTACGCCTCTTAGGATTTTATATGTTTCGATGAGATCCCTTCTCACTCTTCTAAACTCCAATTAGTACAATCCTAAATCATGTTCTTGGCAGTGAGATTACATAGAAACAATGGATTCAGACAGATTGTATCACAGACATGATAAGCCAGACCTTGCATAACACAACAGCACATCCCACACATCACCGGAAAGAAATAGGAGAATTCTTCAGTATGGTTAACTTGTAGCATGAACAAAACTTCAAAACCACTTAAGTCATTAGGCATTGATCATATTCCATCAATTCCATCAAATTTTGGATTTAACATTTTTGCTACAATTTTAGGTGCTTCTTGCCAGAATTGTCTGGCCGTTCACACCGGGGGGATTCTCTGGTCCTGTTCAGTGAACGGATACTTGGCTGAGTGCCAAATTCTCCGTCCCCTCCGGCAGGGCATGAGTGGCTGGAGAATTCCAGCCGTATATGTTTAAAAGGTTAAAGCATCACGCCCATAACACTGCTCAATTTGCTGCAAGTCCCAACAGCAATTCGAATCTTAATGATGGATTCACTTTCAATCCTGATTGTCCATCCTTGTACAAGGATGGACAATGAAATCTCTATTTAAAAAAAACTTGTATCAAATTTAATATAACCATGCATGTTGTTAACCAAGCACAAACTATCCACAAAGGGGATTGGGACTTCAACATTTGCTGATATCTTTCTGAAGCTGGGAGTAGGAAATGCCACAGCACCAGGCCACCTTGATGCCAGGGTGGTCCTCTGCAGATGATTTTATTCTCTCAGACCTAACGATGAGAAATAGGAAAAGCAGATTGCAGCCCATGGCACAAGACAATTGAGTTAAGAGAAAGTAATGGCCTGAATTTCCACAACATTTCAATTCTTAGACATCTATCGAGAGGCAAGTCCCCTACCCTCACTGATAAAGGTGCAACATCTCCAGTTTTCTCAAGGGGCACTCCCACCAGGCGGGTTCTGAGTTGGGGGTGGGGGTATAAGGGAATGTAAAATTGAATGGGATGGGTTTCCCCCTGGGATCTTGCCCACCCCAACCCGGACACAATTTCACACAGGAAATAGCATATGTAGGCCATTCGGCCCTTCGAGCCTGCTCCATCACTCATTTTGATGGTGGATGATCATCAAATTCAATGTCCTGATCCTGCCTTTCCCCGATATCTCTTTATGTTGCAGAGGAGGAGTAGGTAAAGAAGGGGGATCTAAAATGGATCCTTGGAGGTATCGGGACAGGGCAGGAGAGAAACTTTGACTAGATGCTGCCCTTTCACATTATTAATCACCATAATCAAAACAAAAGAAAAATCATCCCAAGAATATAAGGAACGTTCTCTTTGAGCACACAGCTCCCCAGAAGTTCCCATGCGAGCCAGGCATAAGTTAAAAACATAGAAACACAGAAGATTGGAGCAAGAGGGGGCCATTTGGCCCTTCGAGTCTCATCTGCCATTCATTGGCTGATCATCCAACTCAATCCCTAATCCTGCTTCCTCCCCATAACCTTTGATCCCATTCACCTCAAGTGCTATATCCATTTTGCCTTTTGAATGCATTCAATGTTTTGGCATCAACTACTTCCTGTGGTGCTGAATTCCACAGGCTCACCACTCATTGGGTGAAGAAATGTCTCCTCCACCCTGTCCCAAATAGTCTGCCCTGAATCCTCAGACTGTGACCCCTGGTTCTGGGCTCCCCCACCATCGGGAACATCCTCCCTGTATCCATCTATCTAGACCTGTTAGATTTTATAAGTTTCTATGAGATCCCCCCTCATTCGTCTGAACCCCAGCGAAAACAATCCTAACCTAGTCAATCTCTCCTCATACATCAGTCCCGTCATCCCTGGAATCAGTTTGGTAGCCCCTTTAATTTACAGTGTGTGCACATCCAGGCAAACAAATTAAAGGACCCACGCTCTTCAAAAAAATTAAAGGGCTGTTGACTCAAAACAATTTTATTTGTTTATTTCAGTTAATTACTTCAATCACAATTGATCTCGAAGCTCCGCTGTGTCCACTGTTTGTCACTGTATTTAAACTGTACTCCTTTAAATCAAATTACACAGAGACTAATTACCAGGCTGCCCTTCCAGTAATGATGCTTTGTACCCTTCCAGTATCCCCATGCGAATGCTCCATGCCCTTACACATAACACCATGTGTGCTCACACTAACAATTATTCAGGTTTTCAACTTTAACGTACGCCCTTGAACTTAGTGGATGTTTTTACACCAATTATGATATGTGCCTTCATATTAATGTGTACCCTGACATCAATCCTACACGTGTCTGCACCAATGACATATGCTCTCACAATAATGGTGAATGATCTCACATAGAGTAAGCGTGCACCATCAATTATGTATTTAGTCATTTATACTAACAATGATTTGTGCCTTTGCACAGATTGGAAAGATGTTCAGGAACATTCAATGATATTGAGGTGCTAGGTATCAAAGAAGATCCCAATCTTCAAATACACAGCAACTTCCAAACACCAAAGCAATAATTGTAGAACCGTAGAAACCTTACAGTGCAGAAGGAGGCAATTCAGTCCATTGAGTCTGCACCAACAGCAATCCCACCCAGACCCTATTCCCAAAACCCCATTTATTTACCCCTCTAATCCCTCTAACATACACGGGATGCGAAGGGGCAAATTAACATGGCCATTCATACTAACCTACACATCTCTGGAGCGTGGGAGGAAACCAGAGTACCCGGATGAAACGCACGCAGACACGGGGAGAATGTGCAAACTCCATAGAGACAGCCAGGAATCAAACCCAGGTCCCTGGAGCTTTCTATTCCACAACTAAAATATGGCATATGGAAGTTGCAAACAAAATCTTATGGCTGTAATATAGCTAATGAGCAAATGGTGATTTTATTAATTGTTATACTAAACAAACCGGAAGAAATGGAAATGGTGATTGCAGGGAAGACAATACTGTCCCATATTAACGCAATCTAACTAAATAAGGCCAGAGCACAATTCAAATCTGAAAGCATTGCTTTCACTAATGAACTGACCTAAGGGTTACTGCACTGATCCAACATTTGATTCTAACCAAGCTTAGTAGGACTGGTTTAAAAGCAAAATGTTATAGACGTTGGTGATCTGAGACAAAAACTATCCGAAGAGTCATGTTGCACTTAGAAAGTCAACTCTGTTTCTCTCTCCACGGATGCTATCAGGACTGCTGAGTTTTTCCAGCACTTTTGTTTTTATATTAGTTTTACAGATGTTTGCTGAATGGATTCTAATACAACGAGCTGCTGTGGCTCCGTTACAATTCAATGTGCACCAGGAAACCAATAAGTCGATCTTCTTAAAACATGCATGGAAATGTGGGGCAGATTTGTTGGGGACAGAAAAAAAAAAGTACCCTGGGATGGTTTATTACTTTAAAGGTGCCACATAAATCCAAGTTGTTGTTGTGGGTCAGTTACCCATTAACACGGACATAAAAAGAAAATAATATCAGACGCTTTCTACAACAGGTGCAGGAACTGCAATGAGTTTCATGCCAGGGCAGCAGAAATCTTAAATATCAATACCTCAGTGAATAAAATATCTTGAATGCAAGAATAAATCTGTCTTCTATACGTGTACAGTGCCGCATCTGTCATCCACACTTGTTTCACAACATTCACTGTATATCACAAGTAGTTTATTATCTCCATTATAAATGACCTTTCAGAAACTCAGACAAAAATACTAAAAACTCCAAGGAGAAATAACTCAAATCTATTTCCTATCCTCAAACAAAAATGGTATGAAAACCGAGGATGAAATACGAAGGTATTCTCTTATGCACTGGACTTCCATTTTAGTAGGTTGGTTATTAGATCCAGCATAGGGTCAGCACTCATTCTCTACAGTTACAAATCGTGCCTTTATCAGTACTGAGGCAAATTCACAAACCCGCATTCTCCCCGCAGCCCCCCCCACCCCACCCATGGAAATTTCGTATGAGAAAAGTATTGACAGGACATCAGTGCGTAAGATGTGCTGCTATGTCTTCTGGTCATCCTCTTCCATCCCAATATCAGTCAAAAGAATCCAGCCCAGGAGTTACTATCAGTTTCAGACAAATAATAACAGCAAATGCTGACAATTCCATCATTACGGCAAAATACAGAATTTTCAGCGGGCTGATGTGATCAATGCATATTTTTCGGGCTGGAGGAAGATTTGTATATGGAGTTCTCTAGGGGTCAGTATTGGGACCCTTGCTTTACCTCACATATAATAATGTTCTACATCTTAGTTTGCAGGAGATAGTTTCCAAGTTTATGGATTACACAAATCTTGGAAATATTGCAAACTGTGAGGAGGACACTTCAAAAGGATGTAGAAAAATTGGTGGAGTGGGCAGATAGGTGGCAGGTGAAGTTCAATGCAGAGAAGTGAGAGGTGATGTGTTTTGGTAGGAAGAACATGGACAGACAATTCTTAAGGAGGTGCAGAGCAAAGGGACCTGTGTGTCCATGCACATAGATCATTGGAGGCAGCAGGATATAGTATTCTGGGCTTTATTAACAGGGGCATAGCTTACAAGAGCAAGGAATTATGCTGTAGTTATACAAGAAACTAGTTATACTGCAGCTGGATTATTGCATACAGTTCTGGGTGTCATTCTATAGGAAGTATATGAACACAATGGAGAATACGCAAAAGAGGTTTAACAAGAATGGTTCCAGGGATGAGAAACTTCAGTTATGAGAACAGATTGGCAATGTTGAGACTGTTCTAGGAGATAAGAAGGCTAAGGGGAGATTCGATAGAGATGTTCAAAATCATGAGGGGGCTGGACAGAGAAAAAGTTGTTCCCACTAGGATCAAGAACAAGAGAACAGATTTAAAGTAATTTGCAAAAGAAGCAAATATGATTTGAGAAAAGTCTGTTTTCATACAGCAAGTGGTTAGGGTCTAGAATTCATGATGGAGGCAAGTTCAATCGAGGCATTCAAGAGAGCATTTGATGTTTATTCGAATAGAAACAATGCACAGGGGTACAGGGAAAAGGCAAGGGGATGGCACTAGGTCATGAAGCTCATTTGGAGAGCAAGTGCAGACAGGATCGGCTGAATGGCCTCCTTCTGCACCATAATAATTCTGTGAGCCCATGAAATGTTAGCCCTGTTTCTCTCTCCACTAGTACTTCCTGGCCTGTTCAATACTTAATAGCCGAGGTTTTCCATGTCCGCCACAACGTGTTTTCCAGCACCAGCTCGCCACAAGCCACCAGTGGGATTTTCCAGTTCCGTCGAAGTCTATGGTGTTTTACACGACTCTTTGATCACCCCACCATTGGGGTTGGGGGGCGGGTGGGCGCGGGATTACATTCGATAGGACTGGAAGATCCCACTGTTGGGAAGAGCTGGAAAATCCCATACAAAATGTTTTCCAATTTCATTCTCTCAAAAGGCCAACTGGGATTTGGAAATTGCTTCGTGACCAATTAAAAGCGAAGCTGACATTTTCGATCAATAATGCAATGGTTTCAATAACATTTTTCTTTGAAAAATATTGTAGATCAATTTGTGGAAGAGGCCAATGCTGACAAAATGAATATCTGATTTTTAGCACACAATGTCTGGCAAACCAGCAACATTTAAAACAAAATAAAATACTAACTCTGATACCTGGAATGCAAACAAGTTCTGCATGTTCCATAATTGCCCCCATGTCCAATCCCTGTAACCCCTTGCATTTACCATGGATAATCCACCTAACCTGCACATCAGCTGGAATTTTCCAGCCATACTCATCCTAAGGCCGGAAATTCCTGCCAGAGGTCAAGGGTCTTTGCATGGTCCGCCCGTTCCTGCTACGATTCCCGTGGCGGGCGAGGCAGAGGGGAAAATTCATCGTTTGTAAACTAAGGGGCAATTGAGCATGGCCAATGCGTCTAAACTGTGCATCTTTGGACTGTGGGAAGAAACCAGAGCGCCCGGAGGAAACCCACGCAGACACAGAGAGAACATGCAAACTCCACACAGACAGACAGTCACCCAAGGTCGGAATTGAACCCAGGTCCTTGGCATTGTGAGGCAGCAGTGCTAACCGCTGTGCCCCCGTGCCACATCAAGGCTTAAATTGGCAGCACGGTGTCACAGTAGTTAGCACTGCTGCCTCACAGCTCCAGGGACCTCGGTTCGATTCCCAGCTTGGGTCATCGTCTGTGTAGAATTTGCACATTGTCCTTGGGTTTCCTCCAGGTGCTCCGGTTTCCTCCCACAGTCCAAAGATATGCGGGTTAGGTGCGTTGGCTATGCTAAATTGCCCCTTAGTGGCCTGGGAGGTGTAGGTTAGAGAGATTAACGGGGTAAACATGTGGGGTTATGGGATTAGGGCCTGGATGGGATTGTTGTCGGTGCGGACTTGATGGGCCAAATGGCTTCCTTGTCGAGATACTTCTATATTCTAGGATCATGCAAACTACATCAGGAATTGGCAGTTTTGAGAACTTGCAACAAAATAGCTTCATTCCGTAAGTCTGAATGGTAGAGATTTGACAACCGGGGCTTTTTCACCATCTCTGAACACTAACAGTTAATAGAACAGCAAGAAGTCATTTGATTGGAAGCACAGCTGCGTCAGCTAACAAGACCTGACCTGATTGCAGCTAATTTCCCTCCGGGCAGCGTGAAGTGAAAATTAAAAGCAACTGAACTAAAACCAATTTAACATCAAGCTACATGCTAAATGGACTCCAGGAAGAAACTGAAACAAAATGATATGGCCAAATTTATTTGATTAGTTACAGAGAGAGAAAAAAAATCCAAAGTAGGAAAACTGTGGTGCACTTCAAACACTTGGCGTGAGATTTAAGACACTGGAGTCTTTTCAGCATCTTGAGGCATGTATACAGGATCCTATTGTCACTGGAATGGCATGGTGGCACAGTGATTCCCACTGTTACCTCAGGGCAGGGACTCAGGTTCAATTCCTGGCTCGGGTCACTGTCTATGTGGATCTGCATGTTATCTCCGTGTCTGCGTGGGTTTCCTCTAGGTGCTTCGGTTTCCTCCCACAGACCGAAAGACGTGTTGGTTAGATTTATTTATTAATGTCACAAGTAGATTTACATTAACACTGCAATGAAGTTACTGTGAAAATCCCCCCCGTTGCCATATTCTGTTGCCTGTTTGGGTACACTGAGGGAGAATTTAGCATGGGCCATGCAGCTAACCGGTACATCTTTCAGACTGTGGGAGGAAACTGGAGCACCCAGAGGAAACCCACACAGACTCAGGGAGAACATGCAGACTCCACATAGACAGTGACCCAAGCTGGGAATTGAACCAGGTTCCTGGCACTGCGAGGTGCATTGACCATGCTAAATTCTCCCTCAGTGTACCTGAATGGGTGCTGGGTGTGTGGCGACTAGGACATTTTCACAGTAACTTTATTGCAGTGTTAATGGAAATCCACTTGTGACACTAATAAATAAACGTTAAAAACAAAAAGAGACGTTGATGCATGAACAAAAACATTTATCTAATGAGAGTCTGTCCAGAATTTACTTCCACAGGAAGATTTTGTAAGCTGGACTGATAAGTAAGTGCATCTTCCTCTATTCCAGTCCTCATTGTACGAAGAGGACAACTGGTTTATTCACCTCCGTAACTGATTGGATATATGTGCTTCTAAATATCAACCAGAATTGGACAATGTGATATGATGGAACACAGCTACAGTGATATTTATGAAACAATGATAACCTTTGAACTGTCGTCCTGTCTTGGAATAAAATACAGCGATGTGCCTTCCTTGGTATTGTGATGTTGAAGACTGTAGTTCAGGTACTGCAAGATATGAATCTAAGTCAATTATCTCCATCAGCTTCACGCTCATGCCTGCCTATTCATTCCTAACAGTATTAACTGCACTGTAGCCTGCAGGTGCAGCAGGTGGTCAGGAAGGCGAATAGGATGCTGGCCTTCATAGCAAGGGGGATTGAATATAAAAGTAGGGAGGTCTTGCTGCGGCTGTATAGGGCATTGGTGAGGCCACAGCTGGAGTACTGTGCAGTTTTGGTCGCCGCACTTACGCAAGGATATTTTGGCCTTGGAGGGAGTGCAGAGGAGGTTTACTTGGCTGATACCAGAGTTGAGGGGGTTGAGCTATGAGGAGAGGCTGAATAAACTAGGCTTGTACTCGTTAGAGTTTAGAAGAATGAGGGGAGATCTCATTGAGACGTATAAGATGATGAATGGGATGGATAGGATAGAGGTGGAGAGGCTCTTCCCGCTCAGAAAGGACAGTAGGACTAGGGGGCACAGCCTCAAGATAAAGGGGGGGGGCGGTTTAGAGCGGAGTTGAGGAGGAACTTCTTCACTCAAAGGGTGGTGAATCTCTGGAATTCTCTGTCCGTTGAAGTGGTGGAGGCTGCCTCACTAAATATTTTTAAGACGCGGGTTGATAGGTTTTTGATAGGCAAGGGGATTAAGGGTTATGGGGAGAGGGTGGGAACGTGGAACTGAGCCACTTCAGATCAGCCATGATCTTATTGAATGGCGGGGCAGGCTCGAAGGGCCAGATGGCCTACTCCTGCTCCTATTTCTTATGTTCTTATGTAAGAGGCACAAGAGGATTGTTGCTCGATTCTGGTGGCAAAGCACCAGCTGCGAGTATATCTCAGTGCCCTCTGATTTCAGCTGAGTTCTGCTTTATAGGTTCCAGAATCTGCACAATGGCAGAGAGGTAAAACAACACTCAGAACTTCACTTCTTATTCCAATGAATTGTGAGTGGAGCCTTTTATTTGCTGATGAGATCACATTAGCAGGCGAGGATTGTGTTCCTTATTGTTGACGAGTGAGTTAATGTTTTATCAGCACAGACCAGGCGTTAGATGTTACATACAGTTGCACAAGAAGTTTATTGTATTAAAAAGAACTGAATTCTTATCTGCATTCTACTCTGTGCTAAAAAGCTGAAAACACTGCAGCTGCTTACTTCTTATGTGTTGCACTTCATTTAGTGTGTACCATTTTCAGCAAAGTTTACAGGTAGAAACTTGGGCCCAACCCCGTGGCAAATTTGGTTGTGGGCAGGGAACGTTTAATCAGGTGGGAGGGAGGCAGATGGGGAATTCGCCACCTTCCCATCTCCACCCCGGTCAAGTCCAATACAGGAAGTCACATGAACAACATTCCCATTCAACTAATGACCACTTAAGGACCTCATCCTGGCAACACTGGTATCCAGCACAAGCAAAGGATGGGGAGCTTATGTCATGCAAACTCACTGGGATTGCTCACAGGCTCTGGGACTCGGCGCTCAGCATTAAAAAGGTGAGGAGTGGTGGGGGGGTGGGGGGGGGTTGGTATGAGAGTCACCCACCTGCCCTTGCTGCCAACACCCTTCCTGCCCACAACTCCACCTTGTGGTATCCACCCTCCCTACGACCTGTGGCCTGGGGCCCAGTGGCGATCAATCCAAGGCCTTGGGCAGGTGTCATTCCAGCAGCAGCCATTACCTCCCTGGTGGCGCTGCTGTTCTATAGAGTTACTTGCCTCTGATTGGCTGGAACCTGTCAGTGGGCAAGATTTCTGCTCCCAGGATATCTAATGCTGAGGAAGTCCAATCACTGTTGTTAAGTGTCTGAAACAACACTTAATGCATGGAACTTTCCAGAAAGAGTTGATGTAAGGCTCTCCCAGTTCTTCAGATGACAGGCAAGGGGCCAGCACCTCCATTAAACACTGTCCTCAGGGCTCCAACAATAAGCTGATGGCAGCGCTGAAGAGCCATCCACCTGAATCACCTCCACCTTATCCAAACTATTCCAGCAAAATTGGTATTAATGCCGGACTGGAAAATTTCAAACATGCAGTTGAAACTGAGGGTGGAATTTTCCTGCACTGCCCACCATGAGAATCATGGTGTGCAGTGTGGGGTGGGGGAAGTCCACACAGAGGTTCATTGATCTCAGGCAGGATATTCCGGTCTTGGGGTGAGCGTGGCCGGAAAATCCAGCCCAGGATGTTAATTTCATAAATGTCGTAAGTGACGGCACGGTGGCAGAATGGTTAGCACTGCTTCCCCACAGCGCCAGGGACCCAGGTTCGATTCTGGACTCCGGTCACTGTCCGTGCGCAGTCTGCACGTTCTCCCCGTGTCTGCATGGGCTTTCTCCGGTTTCCTCCCACAGTCCGAAAAACATGCTGGTTAGGCGCATTGACCACGCTAAATTCTCCCTTAGTGTACCCGAACAGGCGCCGGAGTATGGCAACTAGAGCATTTTCACGATAACTTCATTGCAGTGTTAATATAAGCCTATCTGTAACTAATAAATAAGCTTGAAGGGCATTCACTGTAACTTGAAAGTTGCAAAGTTAGAGACTGCTTGTATATAGAAAAAGCATTCCTGGGGATCTTGAGGATTTTGTTCAATGAGTTGCCAAATAAGGAAGTGTTGTCATATTTAGAATCAATGAATGGCCTGCCTCTGCCAGAACGATTGAGAGGGACACAAGTGAAATGGCAGAAAAGGATTAAAGAAAAGCAGATAACCGTACTAAAAGACACAGCGGTGGTTAGTGCTGCACTCAATGGCATGAATGACATTGCACATTTGGCAGTTGTTGCACAATATTGTGCTTCTGAGGAAATCCAAAAAGAACTTTGTTGCCTAAAGCCCCTGCAGGGCACAACAAAGGGGGGGAAGGTATCATTCTGTAAACCATCCTGAAGAACAAAGAGTCAATATCAGAAAAATAGTTTGTGTGACGACAAGATGATGCTCCTGCCCTGGTCGAAAAACAAATGGGATTTGTGAAGTTACACGAACAGATCAGTCACCCGACAGCCAAATTCCACTTATCATCCATCAAGACAGCCTCTGTGCAAAATTTCTGATCCAGAGCTTAATAGTGTAATCAATCCAGTCATGCGAATTGTGAGTTTTCTTGTTGCTCAATCTGCTTCGACTCGCAGTTTCGAACACAACCAGGAGAGTTGGACAGTGAATAAATGAAGACTTAGCATGGCATTTGAGAGGTTGCTGACCACCGGTCTACAGGAATATCTTGACATCCCTCCCTCCTCTGTGACCTCCGTCACCTAGAAGAACAATATTGCAGCACCAACACTTCGTCCAGGTTGCACATCGGCCTGTCTTGGATTTATATTGTTGGTCCATCACTGTCACTGGTCACTATCCTGAAAATCCCTAACATTATTGTGAATCATCATGGCACAGTGATTAGCACTGCTGCCTCACAGCACCCAGGGTCACTATCTGAATGGAGTCTATGCATTCTCCCCGTGTCTGCATGGGTTTCCTCCGGGTGCTCTGGTTTCCTCACACAGCCCGGTGCTGGTTAGATTCATCAGCCATGCTAGATTCTTCCTCAGCGTATCCGGACAGGTGCTGGAGTGTGGCGACCAGGGGATTTTCACAGTAACTTCATTGCAGTGTTAATATAAGCCTACTTGTGACTAATAAATTAACTTTGAACTTATATTGATTCAAGGACAAAGCCTAGCATCACCTTTAAAAGGGGAAGGCTGACTATCATCTCCAGGAAACAGGAGAAGACAATAAAAATGGCCTCATTCACATTGCCTACTCGAGGATGATTCCAAAAAAAGACTAGCACAGAGGAAAATTAGTAGCAACTGAGGAAAATCCTGTGATACAGGCTGTTGTAGCCTTCCTGCCTAGATACAACTCTAAGTTATTGGAAGCTTAATGAAAAGGTGAAAATAGAAACAGTATAAAATATTAATTAAAAATACAATATTAATTAAAAATCTTGAGGATTCCTTTAGCTCCAGATTAGTTCAGATCTCAAAGGTCTCACTGAGATATTGCACCTGCAATGTAACATTGAGAATGTGTTTGATACTGAGGTACTTGACAGAAGCTGTCAACATTGCCCTGACACAGTTACACAGTTGTTAACCATTCCTGTATTAAACACCGTGGCCTTTTGTACCCATGTACAAGTCAGACCTCCAATTTCATGGAAGTAATTTTAGTACAGTTGGGATCTGAAAGTTTAATTTACTCCCTGTAATTAGAAGAGTTAAGAATATACGTGAAGATGCGAGTTTGCTCACTGGAGTTTATGGCTGGTGATTTAAATGAAGCATTTCAAGATAAGTTAAGCAAAATCTCTCATCTTTGTCCTATTTTCAGCTAGGTAGAGAATCATTTAAAGTTTTAAAAGTGTATTTATTAATGTCACAACTAACTGTACATGAATACTGCAGTGAAGTTATTGTGAAACTCCCCTAGTTGTCACATGGCGGCGCCTGTTCGGATACTCTAAGGGAGAATTTACATTTAGATATTGAACCCCTGCGTTTCAGAAGGAGGCCATTCGGCCCATTGAGGCTCCACCGACATCAATCCCACTCAGGCCCTATCCCCATAACCCCCTGCCACTAAGGGGCAATTTACCCAATAGAGCCAATGCACCTAACCCACACGTCTTTGGACTATGGGAGGAAACCCACACAGACATGGGGGGAACGTGCAAAAATTTAACATGGCCAATGCACCTAGCCAGCATGTCTTTCCGACTGTGGGAGGAAACCCGGAGAACCCAGAGGAAACCCACACAGACACGGGGAGAACATGCAGACTCGCACAGTTATTGCTCAAACTTAAGGCTTACAAAACAGTTCCCATCAGATATTGAAGTTTCTTTTTATTAAATCTTATTGATAAAGCAAAAATATAGTCCCGAAAGTATGGTATAGAATGGTACTATGTTCTTTTTGTGATGTTTTAGGGTAGATTAGTTTCCTGGGTTGATCAGGTTTTAAATCTCTGCAAATGCCATCACCAGACTCAAAATGATAGCGTATGAACCGCTATAGATCATTGTCCATAAAAACCAATCTTACATTTCCTTTTAAAATGATATTCTTTTTAGCACAAATCATTACAATTAATGATTCAAATACATCACAATCATTTCAGGTCACTTTTTATGGAATCTGCAAAGAAGAATTTCATTTGAGAGAAACAGCAACATCCCTTTGCTGGAGGATAGATAACAAGAAGTGTTTAAGTTATTGGTGTCCATGCTTTGAAACAAGCAACTGTCTTCGAATTCCAACAGTCTGCACCGAATCTGCATCCCACCCAGGCTTGGCCCCATAACTCCACACATTTACCCTGGCTAATCTCCCACACTTACATGTCTTGGGGCAATTTAGCATGGCCAAATCACCTAACCTGCATATATCTGGACAGTGGGAGGAAACCGGAGCACCCAGAGGAAACACAGTCACACACAGGGAGAGTGTGCACACTCCACCCACATAGTCACCCAAGGTAGGAATTGAACCTGGGTCCCCGGTGCTACAGTGCTAAGTGCCTTTGTGAATAACAAAAACAACTCAAATGATCGTTTGAGTTGAGTCAAAGGATCAATTGCACCATCAGATTTATGCACACATTCAGCAATGGAAAATACTCTTATCTAACTCTTAAACACACTCTTTTACAATCCCTTAATGTGTTTAGGTTATTGGAACAAATCCAGTAAGATTGTGGAGTCAAGTGAAAAACTTGCTTGGAGCAGGCTGATGAGGTAATGTGAAGAAGAGTGATGGCCCTGAAGGAAACCTTGATCCAGCAAACATATTTCCTTTCATTCTGGCTTTCGGCACGGTTGAAGTTAAGTGCCGGTATTGTTATTACCCAATTTGGGCAGACAGAAAGTAGATGTACTATTATGATATTATAGTCGAGTTACCGGTCCCTCTGATCACCTTCTAGGTAGTGTTGAAATAAAGGGAGCAATTCAAGGTTATTGGACATTTAGAAAAGCATAAGTGAAGGGCTCATGAAACACATCGGGTGCATTGTTCAATCGTCAGGAAGGTGGAACAAACAGAATTCAGGGACAGTGGAGACGCATCTTGATTTTCACCCAGAGTTTCATGAGGTTAACAAGAGAAAAGCAATGGTTGAAACTGAAGATGTAGCCCACTCCCCTGCACCCGGCCCGACCCTCCACACCAAATGAAGCTGTAAATTTGATTGTTATTTTGTTATTCCTGAGGAATTGTCGTCAACACCAAGGGTTCCCGATGGGAACTGCCTCAGAAGCCAACCCTGTTGTTCAAAACTTAATCTTTCAAAAAAAATATTCTGAGAAGAAAGTGCACGTTAATTTGTCAATGGGGCACACTGGAAGAGAAATCAGAATATTCCAGGGAAATAGGTATTTTCAAAACAAGTCATTTGAGAATCAGTCAACCAGCACTTAACATTCATTAATAGTGATTACTCCATGAAGAATGCTCATTAAATTAATCTCAGTAGGAGACACAATAAGGTCCACAATGGTTCAAACATAAGGTGACAATCCTGCTACACTAACAAGCAACTTATGGTAATCAGTCGAGTTTGTAACGTGGCTCACTTATGTTTGTGGCAAGCAACGTACACTCCTGTATAGGGAGTCATTCTCTGAAAACAAAGGGGAACATGCTCAAGCCTTGTACAGTATTTTTTGAGGAACATGGGGAGCCTCTTTCCCCTGTAGGATGAATTGTTGCAATCGTTCGAAATTTGGCCTGCCTTCAGTAGGTTTCCCTATCCGCCATGGCGAGTACCAACAGAAGGTCTTACGGGAAATTCTCACCAGCATAAACCTGAGTTTTAAAATCTGATTTATTATTGTCACGTATTAGTATACAGTGAAAAGTTTTGTGCGCGCTGTACAGACAAAGCATACCATTCATGGAAAGGACAGAGTGCAGAATGTAGTGTTACAGTCATAGCTAGGTGTAGAGAAAGATCAACTTAGTGCGAGGTAGGTCCATTCAAAAGTCTGATGGAAGAAGCTGTTCTTGTGCCGATTAGTGTGTGACCTCAGACTTTTGTATCTTTTTCCCCCGATGGGAGAAGGTGGAAGAGAGTATGTCCAGGGTGCGTGGGGTCTTTAATTATCGTGGCTGTAGCTGGATTCCTGCACCCACCCCATCCCCTCCAGCTCACCACTGAACCTGTTGGCAGGAGCTTGGTTGGATTCTGTCTGTCTGTCCTTGGAAGACTAACAGTCTACCTCTCCTATCTTCCACCCTATCACTGACCTTCACAAGGGAATCGTTTCAAGATGACACCCTCCAATTCCATCTTTTACTTTCATTCTGTGCTTTTAACACCCCAGCTATGTTTGTAACATGACATTCTGCACCCTTTCCTTTCCTTCTCTATGAACGGTATGCTTTGTCTGTGTGGCAAGCAAGAAACAATACTTTTCACTGTAAAGTTTATTTATTAGTGTCACAAGTAAGGCTTACATTAACACTGCAATGAAGTTACTGTGAAATTCCTCTAGTCGCCACAGTCTGGCACCTGTTCAGGGTCACTGCACCTAACCAGCACGTCTTTCAGAATGTGGGAGGAAACCGAAGCACCTGGAGGAAACCCACGCAGACACAGAGAGAATGTGCAAACTCCACACAGACAGTGACCCAAGCCGGGAATTGAACCCAGGTCTCTGGCGCTGTGAAGCAGCAGTGCTAACCACTGTGCTACTGTGCCACCCAAAGTATACCATTATGTGTGACAATAGTAAATCAAATCAAACTTTCCTTTTGTCTTTTTTCCATCCAGCCTTTGCTAAAAGCCTAACTTTTTCTGATGAAAGGCCATTGATCTGAAGATGAATTTTGTGTCTCTCTCCACAGATGCCATCAGACCTGCTGAGTATTTCCAGCATTTTCTGTTCTCATCACTGCTTTTGGTTAAATGTGACTATTTCTCACTATTTCCCAATCAAGTTCAAAGCAGCCCGCTCAATTGGCGCCATATCTATAAACATTCACTCCCTCCACCACTGACGCTCAGTAGCAGCAGTGTGCACTATCTACAAGATGCGCTACAGCAATTCACCAAAGATCCTTGGACAGAACCTTCCAAATCCATGACCACTTCCATCTAGAAGGACAAGGGCAGCAGGTACACGGTAACACCACCACCTGCAAGTGCCCCTCCAAGTCACTCACTATCCTGGCTTGGAAATATATCACCATTCCTTCACAGTTGCTGGATCAAAATCTTGGAATTCCCTCCCTCATAGCATTGTGGGTCAACCCACAGCACATGGACTGCAGTGATTCAAGAAGGCAGCTCTCAAGGGCAACTAGAGGGATGGACAATAAATGCTGGCCAGCTAATGATGCCTATGTCTCACGACTGAATAAAAAAATTTCTGGTCAAGCTGGAGACTGAAGATTGGGAAGTTAAAATAGCCCAGCGTCGACTGGGAAAATAGTGTTGACCCATCCCCGATTTTTCTCATTTTAATCAAAACACAAGTGAAATTCACTTTGTGCTAAAATTGTCTGAAGACAGCCACAGTTGCGAATTCTGCTTCTTCTTATTCTGGCAACAGGCCTGATGGTAAAAATGCTTTTTCCCTCAAGCCTCAGATTAGCATGTCTGGCTCTGTACTCTATCTAAAGCTAAATTAATTTCCACAATCTTAATGACTGCATTAAATGGAGAGATAATAACTTGAGGGCCTGAGACTGATCACAATTAAGTAAATTAGTTCTAAAAGTGCATACAAGGCCACCCAACTTCGATTACAATTTCTGGTTTCAAAACCAAAAACTTATACAGCAAGGGCAGTAGATGTCTCATTCTAATAACACTGTCTTCCCACCGGACAAGACTTCCCCAGGGACTTCCGGAAGAACTCAGAGTCCAATAATTAATGCGTGTTTCTCACTGGTATTTGGTGCACATTGCATTTGGAATGCAATCCCATTTAAATGTAATAATGCAGTCTACCCATTTAAATAACATTGGGTTAACAACAATTCCTCTGTCAGGAACTCACTGGATGAGACTCTCCAGCCTCCCAGCTGCATGTTTCTTGCTGGTGGGAGGTGGTGCATTGTTTGCTAGTGGCGGGATTCTCTGGTTTCATGGGAATTCCCACTGATGTCACTCCACATCAGCAGGAAGCCCGTGGGCGGGGGTTGCATTGCCGGTGGGACCAGAGAATCCCGCCAGTGTAAATGGCTGGAGAATCCTGGCCACTGTTTCTGAAAGAAACTTTGGAGTTTCAGCTTTGTAGTCGAGACAAAGGATTATTTATTGACAGACTACATGCCCCGCAGTCATGGAAGCACCATGGGGCAGGTTAATGATGGTCGTGTGGGACCTCTGCTCCCTATTGGTCAAGAGGTCACATCCTCGGGTCAATCCGATTGGCCAGCACTGCCAAGAGGGTGTCAGTGGCTGCTCCCGGAACTGGATGAGGAGGGGGATAGAAAAGAGAGGACCAAGCCCCACGCCTGATACAATTTTTCAAAGCCATCTGGGCTAAAATCAAACCCAAGATGGGGTGCAATGCCTCATCTTACCAGCTTGGATCTTGTTTGTCTCTCTCGTGGAGACCATGAATTGGATTCAATTGGAATTTGGTTCTTTGGATGGAATAAAAATTGGAATCCCTGTAACGGGTAAGTCTGGGTTTTTAGGCTGACAGAGCTTGGGTAGTGGAGGGAGAGAGGTGGAAGGGGCTGGATTTAAAAGGAGGCAGTGGGTGGAAGGGTAGTTTGGGGGGGGGGGGGGGGGGCGGTAATTCTATAATCAGGAAAAGGCAGTCCCCAAACAGTGACTCCCTCCTCCCCTTCCTTCATGCCCTCTAAGCTTTGTCAGTGAAAAACTTGAGCTACCCACTCCTGTCCAGTTGCCCTCGTGAAATGTTTTATGGTATGGGCAGCCTCTTATTAGGTTAGCTTCACTGACTCTTGGTTAATTAAACATAGCAACACCCTTCCCCCACCTCCACAAATTATGGAGGGGAGTTTGGGAATGGGCAACCCCTCTATTTTATATGCATTCCCCACCCCGGCATGAGAAACACCCCTACATGACATAAAATTCAGCCCTTCGCGTTTAGACAGCATTTCTAATACAGAAAGCAATTCTTTATCAGTACAGGGTTAGGTTAAAGATCATGCCTGGGCTTCCATTGCTCCACAAGTCATCAATTAATTTATGGAGGGAAGCATTTAACTGGGAAAGATTAAGGAATGGAGGGAGAAGAAAACCTATCTTCATTTGTAGGGGCTGATAGAAGCTTGCTCACAATCCTCAATGCAAATTTGACATTTTGCAAATGTTAACAGCGGAAGATTTGGAATAATGATTCCACATGTGTTCATTCATTAGAAGAGCTTTGAGATGTTTGATATATCATTAAACTTCAAACTGTTCATTGCATCACAGGACTGTAGAATTGCAGAACACACAGTAAGGCCATTTGGCCCATCGGCAGTACTATCCAATCAACTCCATTCCTCGGTTCTTACTTCACAGCCCTGCACATTTTTCCTTCTCAAGTTAAGATTTTAAGTTTATTTGTTAGTGTCAGAAGTAGCCTTACATTAACGCTGCAATGAAGTTACTGTGAAAAATTCCCACACTCCATGGCCACATTCCGGTGCCTGTTTGGGTACACTGAGGGAGAATTTAGCATGGCCAATCCAACTGACCAGCACGTCTTTCGGACTGTGGGAGGAGACTGGAGTGGCTGGAGGAAATACTGCACCTGCACTCCCACCCCCACCACCACATGATCCCCATTGCAATATTTTCATACGCTGTCGCTGTTTATTACAGGTTAACCCAGACATGAACCTGTTATGGGGATCCCTCCCTGTCCCCAGGATGTAGCAGCGAGGACTGTGGCCTGGCAGTGCCTTGACAATGTTCCTGGTGCAATTTGCAGTGACAGGTTGGCAACATGCCAACCTGGAAGTGCCAACAGGTGCCAGGGTGCAGTGCGTGTAATGGGGAGGAGAGAGAGGGATACCGGCAATGACTGTTGGGTGGAGAGGATTTGGGGGAAGGTGGGGTGAAAGCATGAGGGGGAGGTGCCAGCAGTGACTGTTGGTGGCGGGGAGAGGGGAGGGGGAGGGTGTTGCCATCGTTGAACCCAATAGGAAAGAATGCCAGCTTTGATCATGTCTGGAGAAGTGGGGTGTTGTGGGGGGGGGTGGGGGAGGGGTGAGGGAGGCCCTGAGACCTCCACAATGGGCAGGGAGGGGGTATTAATCTGATCAGGGTATCCTTTAAAAACAGTGCCCTGATCTCAATGCAGCTGGCTTCACTGGTGTGTTTCGACTCCATCCCTCAACAGGAAGGCACGACATATGCCTTCCCCCCACCAATTTTCTTTTGATGAGGTTCCATAAGATCTGGAGGGAAAACCTGTCCGTTTCTCTGGAGAGGAACACTCCAGTTTTCAGTACTGACACTTTGCCATTTTTGATAAGATTCCACTTCTCATCGATCCCTCTGGTTCTTTTGTCATTTGTCTTAAATCCATGCCCTCTTGTTTCAACTGTCCAGCCAGTGTAAACAGTTTCTCCCTATAAACTCCATCAAATCAGTTCAGGTTTTTGAAGGCCTTTATTAAATCTTCCCCTCTGCCCTAAGGAGAACAATCTTAGCTTCTCTAGTCTTTCTACATAACCCTCATCCCTGGTACCATTCTAATAAATCTCTGCACCTCCTCCAAAGCCTTGACATCCTCCCTGAAGTGATGTCGAACCAATCAATTATACAAGCTGGCCCTAACTTTCCTGCTTTTGAACTGTATGTTCCTAATTATAAAGCCCAGAATCTGGTGTGCTTATTTTAACCGTCTTACCATCTTTTCATGCCACCTTTAATAATCTGTGTCTGTGACCCCCGAGGTCTCTTTTCCTGCACTCTCTTTAGAGTTGTTTGATTGTTCTTGGGTGAGAGTGGGGCCCCTCCAATACTGAACAGTCTTCTATATATAAATACTGCCATGTTTCTTCAAGTGAGCAAGTCATTTGTTCAATAGCCTCCAAACTAAAAAGATCGAATGGTTAATTACAGCAACCATTTCTATTGTCCTGGCTCCTGTTGGAGCGTAGCTCAACAAGTATAGTCATCTTCTCGGGAAAGGGAATATTCTGCCACTTATTTAAGCATTCAATCGAAATAGCACAGGGACCGTATCTCACTTAAATGTGCCTTTGACATCTGTTAGACAATCATGTTGGCATTGCTCGCAAATGAGTCCCAATTTATTTGGATTATACTTTGCAGCCAACACACATCTCCACTGGTTAGTTCATAAATGTAGCTGTTTCCTTGCATTCTGGAAGCTAGCCCTATTGTGCAAACTCTAAATAGTTGGATCAAACATATTCTAATCTAACTTCACAGTGTTTCAGTGACGAGAAGATTTATTATTTACATCAATTACAACGATCCAATGTTTACCGACCGTGTCTTCCCGTGAATTATGCAAAAATAATGCAATTACAGTGCAGCCAGTTGTCGAACAGTTTACCATGACAATGTCATTGCTCCACCTATGCACATGGAGCGACTTCACTCTGGTGTGCCGAGCCTATTGCTGGCAAACTGCCTTCAGAATCCAACACAAACAGATGGTGGGGACGTTTGTTTACAAGCACTGAAACTTCAATTCAACTCTGAGATCAAAATACTTGGCATTTGAATTCAATTTTGTTACCCAGGCAATGCTAAATGTGGCTATATACAGTTGCGTTTCAGTCATGCAAAGGTTGCTGATTTCAATGCAGGTGGGCCCACGTGTACTCGGAGAGATTTCAGTGTCACAACTAGGGAAAGATTGGCTCCCGAGGACTACCTAATGAGCCCTGTTAAAGGTACAATTTAGTGGATATAAAGGGAGCAATTCAAGATCATGCAGTCTCAATAAAAGCACAAAGTGAAGGTTCATGAATATACTTTGCAAATGTCTCAGTTCAGTTTTAGTTCATTGGGGGCTAGTGGAAGAAGGAGGTTGGGCTTTACTGGCCATGCTCACCCCAGAATTGGAGAATCCCACCAGAGGGCAGTGGACCATCGTTTGGTCTGTCCCTCCCCCCCTTTCGCTATGACTCCCGTGGTGGGCGGGATGGGAGAATTCTCCCCGACATAGCTTGACTTTCAGGGGGAATTTCGTGAGATCCTTAAACGAAGATTTGAGACAGAAATGAAAGACAAAGGGCGCAATCTTACCACCTTTGACACCATGCGCCCACTGCAGTGCAGGCAGAGAATCTGGCGCCCAGACAAATCCCCTGTTCGGTGGCTGGGAAAATCCCGCCAGTGCAAACGGCTGTAACATTCCAGCCAAAGGGGTATAAGAGGAGGTTATAAATTGGTTCATCATTTTTATTGCCCTAAAGAAGAGGCATACAGACTCAAAATGTTTACTGTTTCTCACTCCATTGATGCTGCCAGGCCTGCTAAATTGTTCCAGCATTTTCTTTTTTTTATTTCAGATTTTCAGCATCTGCATTATTTTGCTTTCATTATTTTGTTTGTGCTTAGGAAACGAGGCCAGCGTTCCCGATGGGAGCTGCAGTGCATGAAGACCCTAAGGGACTGAACGAGTCAGGGAGGTGGTGGCACAGTGGTATTGTCACCGGACTAGCATTCCAGACACCCAGGGTAATGCTCAGGGAACGCAGGTTCAAATCCCACCATGGCAGATGGTGAAGTTTGAACCCAGTACAAATCTGGTGGTGGCCACGAAACTGATTGTTCTAAAAATGTACATGGTTCCCAATGTCCTTTCGGGGAGGGAACATGCTGTCCTTGTCCAGTCTGACCAACATGTGATTCCAGACCCATACAACACAGTAGACTCTGAAATGCTCCCTGAAAAAGCCTAGCAATCCACTCAATTCAAGGGCAATTAGGGATAGGTAACAAATGCTGGCCCAGCCAGTAATGCCCACATCTCACAAATGAATTTTAAAAGTGTAATCACTTATTAAAAATCATCATGAAAAGAATGTGTAAATTCACGAACCACGTTGGGACAAACTTGGCTGGGATTTTACATTTCTGTTTTTCTCGCACAGATTTGACAATGGAAGTGGAAAATCTCACGAGATATTAATCATGTTTTATCCCATCACATGATGCACTTGTCCCCTGCCTGTCAGTAACAAAGCACATTTCCTGATATTAAATACCAGGGACATCATTTGAATTCATTAGCATCTAATTATCAGGCCTCTACACCCAGAAGCTCCATTCACATCAGGGATGAAACTGGAGCACAGGGAGGAAACCCACGCAGACACGGGGAGAATGTACAAACTCCACATACTCAGTGACCCAAGCCGGGAATCGAACCCAGGTCCCTGGTGCTGTGAGGCAGCTGTGCCAACCACTGTGCCACCTGAAGATGTGTGGGTTAGGTGAATTGGCCATGCTAAATTGTCCCTTGGTGTCAGAGGGACTAGCTAGGGTAAATGCATGGGGTTGTGGGCATAAGGCCTAAGTGGGATTGCGGTCGGTGTGGACTCAAGTAGGCTCCTTCTGTACTGTAGGACTCTATGATTCATGCCCAGACAATACCTGGGTACTGCCTCCTGGCACTGCTGCCAGCTGGCCTGCAGGGACAGGGGGGTGGGAAGGTGCAAGGAGGGAGGCACAGCAAGCTCCCACAGAGGGCAATGTGACAAAGACCAGATCGTCTGCATTCTCCGCTGGTGACTGAGAGATATATATTGACCAGGAACCACAAGTAACCCACCTTTTGAAAGTGCCACGGGTTCAAATACCGCACTACAATTCCAGTCTGGATTTTGTGCTCATGCCCTGGAGCGGGTCACAAACTTGGAACTTTGTGTCCTAGAGGCAAGATTGCGAAGGCTGACACTCCAAATAAATATGATTTTTAAAAAGTGGGTAATTTAGGAGTTGGATGGCAGATAAACAGTTCTTAACATTAATAAATAGTGAGAACTCAGTGAAAAGCATCTACTAAAATGAGCTCAATTGGAAAAATAATGAATATGAGGGTTGGTTAGCCATTCATAAGTAACAGAATAGTTTAAAAAGGGATGCAAGTTTTTAACCATTGAAGCATCAGCTTAGTTCAGCCTTGCCTTAGAGTCAGAAATGCATTCTAACAGTGCGAGCATCTGTACATTGCATGAGGCTTAGCTCAAAGATGAACAGGCGACCATCAAGTTACAGCCTAACCTTATATGCAAATAACCAGTTACCCCTGGTCAATCTGCACCTCAGGAGGCATCAAATCCTTGGAGATTAGAATGAACAAATGCGCAAGGAACAGTGACCAGAATTCTCCCACCTCATACACAGCTGGGATTCTCTGGCCCTGCTGCTGTGAAAGAAGATTTGGCTAAAGGCCAATTTCTCCAAATCCAGTTGCAAGTTGTATCTCAGTCATAGGGAAAGCTATGTGAAAACCACAGATCTTGATTAAAGCAGACCCAGATAAGAGTCAAGGACCATTCAATTGAATGATATGCAGCTACAGCTCATGTTTGCCCATTAGAACAAGAAACAACGGAAAGAGAGGTTGGTATACCATTGACCAGAGATGTAGCTGTCATTGCTTGATGATGTAAGATACACAAGTTACACGTGGACACAATACCCTTATATATGCATGATGTAACTTCAATCAGTAGCTATGAATGGATAGAGATAACTCCCAAACTTTGATTGGAATAAGCTAATTATTGCAATTGAATTTGAAACTATAATTACTTGTGCATTTTTGAATTCGGCACTCTGGTTGGTCTTAAGAAGATGGTCAGTGTCCTGCAGTAATAAGTCGTCTTAAACCACTGCATGACTTGGTCTGACAACTTGAGGGGAACGATAGTTTTAAATACAACAATAACAACACCCTGCAACAACCAGGCAGACTTAAAACTGCTGTTATGGCTTGACTATCCATTGCAGAAAAGGCCCAACGCCCACTTCCACTTAAATCAATAGAAAACATACTTTCTATCATTGCCACAGCTCTGTATACAGGCAGCAGGCTGAAAATCGACCCACCCCGCCCCCAATTTTGAAGAATGTATTTTTCCCCTCAGTACTTTGCTGAATTCTTTTGGCTTCTTTAATTCTGTGCATAACAGTAAAAAGAAAACAATTTCATTCACAGGAATCACATCCCAACTTAATTTGCCTCGTTGTCACACTGCTCGCTGGAAGATTACTTGAGGATCCAAGCCCCTCAATTCACATACAAGCGCGCCGTGTGATGAATAAGATTATTTATCAGTGCGGCCGACCTTCAATTCTATGACCTCAGTACTAATGGGACGGCAGAATGGGTGTGCAGGATGCTGCAGATGACCTCTGATGTTTTACAAGGAGGAACTGGAAATCCAACATCCAAGACACAGCCATGAACTGCTAAATCCCTGTTCACCACCTCAGCAATTCTAAAGAACAAAGAAAAGTACAGCACAAGAACAGGCCCTTCGGCCCTCCAAGCTTGTACTGATCACGATGCCCTAACCAAGCTAAGATAAACTTCTGATGGGGTGATCCTTTTTGTCCTTTATTCTTACATGAGATGTGGGCGTTGCTGGCTGGGCCAGCATTTGTCGCCCATCCCTAACTGCTCCTTGAACTGAGTGGCTTGCTCGGCCACCTGAGAGGGGTAGTTGAGAATCAACCACGTTGTTGTGGATCCGGAGTCACAGGTAGGCCAGACCAGGTAAGGACGGTGGATTTCCTTCCCTAAAGGACATGAGTGAACCCCAGATGGGTTCACTAAAGGCAACAGCTGTGCACGCCACACAACTGCACGCGAAGACCAGTTTTACTAGCAGTTGGTTCTGACCAGTCGCCTGTCTCTCTCACGTGACTCTAAGCACCACACCGAGGAACTTGCCTGGTGCGGTTTGCTAAACCTAATGAGAATAACCAGGCAGCAAATGGTCAAAAACATGGAAAGTTCCAGATTGGTGGAGGGGGGGGGGGGTGCTTTCTTTCTCTGATCCAGTTGTCAGTGCTTTCTTGCACGTTTCCTGCCTCCTCCAGTGCTGCCGTTTCCCTTTACCCTGCGGCTCCCCCCTCATTACCAACCCCCCCACACCTCCCACCTAGTCTATCTCAGCCTCACCCAAGGGTCAGCAGCACTAAATAAAAGTTTTTAAGCTGTTTTCGCCCAGCAGTGAGGAAGAGGTTAAGTGCTTCGCCCTGTAGGCCAGTGGCCTGCATTCTGTTGCCAAAACCAGTGGGCGTTTAAGCGACAGAAAAAGTGCAGGGAATGGAGGAGGAAAAAGGGACGATTCCATTTTAATTGTTTCCACTCCCTCATTCCTTCCCTACATGTGAAAACAGCACGCTCAATATCAACACAGCACTGTTTACATTGAACAATCATTTGAAGGCAAGCGCCTTTAAAGCTTTTTGCGTGTCACTGACCAGAAATTCTTCCCGGCAGGTTAAGAAGCGTTCCCACAAGTGCGCGCACTCATCCAAAACAGACCCTTCATCTGCCGACACTCTGGCCATCAGCTGTAAGAAATGACTGTTCCTTGACGCTTGGTGACAGACTGCTGAAGATTGTCCATTCCGCTGTCAGTCACACCTCATAGCAGAGTGCCAGGTTAAGTGACTGCTTTGAAATCTGTTCCCTGGTGTCTCTGCTGGAATACCAAAGGTCAGCTGCAAAGACAGGGCCCCCTTTTCTTTTCAAAGTCGGATCCGGCAGGATTTGCAGTCATTTGATTGCGTCTTACGGTGCAATGTTTGCAGGGGGATTTGTTGGGGTGAAAGGGTTGCTGTTCGAGAAGAGTTTTGGGGCTTATACTCCCTGGAGTTCAGAAGGGTGAGTGGGAATCTGATCGAGTTACTTAGAATACTAAAAGGGATTGATAAAGTAAAGTAAAATGATAAAGTAAAAGATATAAAAGTCTGAGGTCATGCACCAACTGACTCAAGAATAGCTTCTTCTTCCCTGCTGCCTTCCGACTTTTGAATGGACCTCTGGCTTTGACAAAGGGTCATCGGACTCGAAATGTCAGCTCTTTTCTCTCCTTACAGATGCTGCCAAACCTGCTGAGATTTTCCAGCATTTTCTCTTTTGGTTTCAGATTCCAACATTTGCAGTAATTTGCTTTTATTTTGAATGGAACTATCTTGCATTAAATTGATCTTTACACCCTAGCTAGAACACTGCATTCTGCACTCTCCCGTTTCCTTCTCTACGGATGGTATGCTTTTTCTGTATAGCGCGCAAGAAACAATACTTTTCACTGTACGTTAATACATGTGACAATAATAAATCAAATCAAATCATTGACCAAGGCTGGAGTTCTCCACATCGGCGGGATTCTCCGGTCCTGCCGGCAGCACATCCCTGCCCGCAGGTTTTCCATCAGCGCAGGGTGACATCAATAGGAATTCCCATTGACAGCAGCAGGACTGGAGAATCCCGCCACTAGCAAACAAAGCGCCATCCCCCACCAGTGGGAAGCACACGGCTGGGAGGCTGGAGAATGTCATCCTGAATGTTTCCCCTTGTGGGGCAATCTGGAACCAGAGGTCACATGTTCAGGTTGAGAGGCGGTAGATTTAAAACTGAAATGAGGAGCAACTACTTTTCACAGAAGACAAATTTGTGGAACTCGATACCCCGTAGCGCAGTGGAGTCTGAATCATTAAATGGTTTCTAGAAGGGAATCAATATATTTCTGATTTAAGAAAATGGGTTAAATGGATATAGGGCACGGGTAAGGAGATGGATTTGAGACTAGCAGGAGTTTAAAGTTTTTTTATTTATTAGTCACAAGTTGGCTTACATTAACACTGCAATGAAGTCACTGTGAAAATCTCCTAGTCACTGCAATCCGGATACATCGAGTAAGAATTTAACACGACCAATGCATGTAACCAGCGCTTCTTTCAGACTGGGAGAAAACTGCAGCATCCGGAGGAAACCACACAAACATGGGGAGAACGTCCAGGCTCCACACAGTTACCCAAGCCAGGAATTGAACTGGCGCGGTGAGGCAGGAGCGTTAACCACTGTGCACCATCCATGATCTGATATAATGGCGGAGCAGGTTCGAGGGGCTGAATTGCCTACTTCTGCTCCTAATTCCTCTGTTTCTATGTTCAATAGATCATTTGGGATTGGATGTCATGTCTGTGCTTTACCCACCATCACACGGACTAACATTGTAAAGAACAGGACACTTGCCATCAGTGGGATCAGTGTGTTAATTGGGCTACGGCTTTCAAAGTTGTTTGGCTGGCAGCCCTCCAACCACAGTCAATGAATGCAAAGCTCCTTTCCCAGATGCCTTTTCTTTTTAAATTGAACAATATTCTGTTCTAACCCGATATGCTCCAACTGTGCAGTTAATGGTCTCAGAAGGTATCGGTGCATCTGAGGGGCAGGACTGAAATCTCCTTGTTCACCACAATCCTGCAAACCGAGATAATTGTGCTGCTATAACATTGTGAGATTCCCCCGCTGCTCTATCTTTGTGTAAGTATATCTTTTTTTTGCGCTGATGACCGACAATATAATTTAGTGAGAGTGTTTCTTCAGAAGTAACAATGAAATGACCTTGGCTAGGTTAAAATGTTCCCTGGCAATTTCAGCTGAAATGTCGATATTCCTGATTTGTGCCAGTGCGTCAGTATTCCTAACCAACTAACTTTAGCTCAAACTTGCGACTTTTCTTTTGCAGAAGCCCTTTGAAAAATTGACAGAAATTCATCTGTTATGAAATCCTGGGAAACTTATAGAACAAGTGATTTTATTGTCCTACCTCCATGATGTGTTGGCACAGTGGTTAGTCCTGCTGGTTCTCAATGCTAGGGGCCCGGGTTCAATTCCCAGCTTGGGTCACTGTCTGTGTGGAGTTTGCATGTTCTCCCCAGGTCTGCGTGGGTTTCCTCCAGCTGCTCTGGTTTCCCCCCACAGCCCAAAGATGTGCAGGCTAGGTAGGTTGGCTACGCTAAATTACTCCTTAGTGTCCCAAGACGTGCAGGCTAGGTAGATTGGCCATGCTAAATTACCCCTTAGTGACCCAAGATATACAGGTGAAGTGGATTGACCATGGTAAATGTATGAGATTACGGTGATACAGCAGGGGGGACAGCTTGGGAGATGCTTTTTTTGGAGATTTGGGCAGGATTGAAATCTCCTCATTCACCACAATCCTGCAAACCTAGATAATTGCGCTGCTATAACATTGTGAGATTCCCCAACCGATCTATCTTTGTGCAAATATATCTTCTGTTTTTGCACTGATGCCAACAATATAATTTAGTGAGAGTGTTTCTTCAGAAGTAACAATGAAATGACCTTGGCTAGGTTAAAATGTTCCCTGGCTATTTCAGAAGAATGTCGATATTCCTGATTTGTGCCAGTGCATCTGTATTCCTAACCAAGTAACTTTAGCTCAAACTTACAACTTTTCTTTTGCAGAAGCCCTTTGAAAAATTGATTGAAATTCATCTGTTATGAAATGCTGGGAAACTTATAGAACAACTAGTGATGTTATAGTCCTACCTCCGTGACGTGTTGGCACACGGTGGTTAGCCCTGCTGGTTCTCAGTGCTAGGGACCCTGGTTCAATTCCCAGCTTGGGTCACTGTCTGTGTGGAGTTTGCACGTTCTCCCCAGGTCTGCGTGGGTTTCCTCCAGGTTCTCCGGTTTCCCCCCACAGCCCAAAGATGCACTGGCAGGGTAGAATGGCCATGCTAAATTACCCCTTAGTGTCCCAAGATGTGCAGGCTAGCTAGATTGGTCATGCTAAATTACCCCTTACTATCCCAAGATGTGCAGGCTAGCTAGATTGGCTATGCTAAATTATCTCTTGGTGTCCCAAGATATGCAGGCTAGATGAATTGGCTACACTAAATTACCCTTTAGTGTCCCAAGATATACAGGTGAGGTGGATTGACCATGGTAAATGTGTGGGATTACGGTGATAGAGCAGGGGGGATAGCCTGGGAGATGCTTTTTTTGGAGAATCGGGCAGGCTTGATAGGCCAGCTGGCCTCTTTCTGCACTGTAGGGACTCTATACATTCATTGACAAATGGTTCCGTGGAGCAGTTGAACAAAATACTGATGCCTCTGTGCCCTTTATGTCCCCATCATTCTACCCAATTCATTCAATGAGAAGGAAGTTTCTTCCAGCAGATCCTGTGATGTTGAACTCTCACTAAAGCTTGGACCAAACCATCAGAACCAGTGGATGCACACAAGGGTAGAACAAATCCAAGTGACACTGCTAGGAGCAGCAATTTAAACAGTTTTGTAAATGGCTTGCTCCACACGTGTGTTCTGCTTTTAAAAATCTGCCTGAAGCTAATTTTCTCAGAAGCTGAGTTGATTGTGCTTCCCCCATTGTTGGCATGTTTCTAATTTCAGGCTGCATGGCAGGAACTTGGCATCACTGGCTGTCTACTGGTGGATTGACAAGGATACGTTCTGCGGAAACCCCGTTGAAAGTTAAACAGCAAAATAAATCATTTTAGCTTGTCTGGGGAACTTTCCCTTTGGAATCACAGAATCCCTACAGTGCAGAAGGAGGCTTTTCAGCCCATCGATTCTGCACTGACCACATTCCCACCCAGACCCTTTCCTCGTAACTCCATGTATTTACCCTGCCAGTCCCCCTGACATTAAAGGGGCAATTAAGCATGGCCAATCAACCCAACCCTGCACATCTTTGGTCTATGGGAGGAAACCAGAGCACCCGGAGGAAACCCACACAGGCACGAGGAGAATGTGCAAACTCCACACAGACAGTGACCCAAGCTGGGAATCGAACCCAGGTCCCTGACACTGTGAGGCACAATGCCACCCTTTGTAAGAACAGCACATGATCAGGGGCCAGGGCAGACTGGAAGTAAATCCTTTAGCCCTGATTTTAACTGCCCCATCTACTGTAAACCAGTCGTATGGGGAGCACAGTTAAATTAGGGTTGGTCACTGACCATCCCACATCCCCCAACCACCAACTTCTCGTCCCATTGCATCCCAATCTTAACCGCACTTTTGAGCAGCTAATTCCAACACTCACAGCAAGGAAGCAGGGTCCTATTTTAACAATGCGAATCAGGGTCAGTTGTGTCAGTAGACCCTGTCAAAAGCCACGGATTGTGAGGTCAGAAGGCAAGCTTTGAGCTCTTATTTCAGATTAATTTACAGCTCAGGACAGCTTCATTGGACCTGACACAGAAAACCTTGCATAACCTCAGCAGGTCGAGCAGCATCTATGGAGAGTGTGATATTAGCGTATCTTCATGAGTTTTTTTTAAATTCATGCTCACAACCTCAGGTGATTTCATTGTTGGGAGGAAGAAAAAGAAACTGGGGGCACATCAGGTGTTCATTTTCAGTTTCAGTTTCAGTTTGAGGGTCAGAGGTTAGAAGCATCAAGCTGAGACAGAAGTCTCTCTCTCTCTGTTTCTTTGAGAAATTCTGTTGCTTTTCTGCAGGGTGAAAATCTACTGTTGTGGGGGGCTGGACCAGAGTGTCTCTGGTATTTTGGGAAGCTGTCTTGTCTTCAAATTGTTCGGAGTGAATTAAGTCTGAGAATTTTCAATTCTCGAACCAAAGGATTTAATTTCCAGTGTCACAAGGGCATTAGTTTATGCTGTGTTAAAACTGTGAAAAAGGTGCGTATGGGATTGGACTGATTAGAACATTGTAAATATCTTTATTAAGGGTTATACATTATCATGCTTGTTTATAATTGATAAAAGTTCTTGCTAATTTCCTTACCATACATGTTAATTGTGTTCTTAAATAAACTTTGTTTGATAAAAGCTCCCTAGCGGATCACTAGAATCACACCCCAAGTGAAACATCTCATGCTTATCCTAGCCAAATTCAAGTTGCAAAGCTTATAATTCAGGCGGGCTTCATCAAACGCTTTGAAGTTTCCAGCCTGAACTATAACAAGACAGAAACAGAGTTAACCGCCAGAAACCTCTGACCTCACCCACGGCTGGGATTCTCCAGTGCTGCTGGAGCGAATAGAGTTTTGGCCAAGTGCCAAATTCTCCATTCTCGCTGGCAGCAGGGCGGGTACAGATGAGATCAGAGAATGCTGCCCAACGTTTTGAATCTAATACAGTTCTTCTTCAGATCTGAGAAGTCGAGAAACCAAAGTCGCCATACAGACTCTGTCTTTCTTTCTGTCGGGAGTCGACAGATCTGCTGCATTTTTCCAGTAATTTCTATTCTTGTTTTAGATTTCCAGCATCTGCAGTACTTCTGATTTTACTATTACAGAATGCTTGGACCTTGTGACACAGGTCACCCACCCCAACAGTTGTAGGCCAAAGACTTACCCCGCTCCATTAGCCTTTCCCCTTCCCGGATCACAGCCTGAGTACCTGCATCTCTGCTCCCCACTCCACATGCTACTCCGATTGTGGTCAGAACCATCACCTCACACCACCACCATCTCCAGGGTCCCTGAGGGTGCCGCCAGGTTCCCACTCACTGGCCCGGTAATCAGTTTTGACAGGACTCTGGAAAGATTTATTTAAATGAGCCCTGTCATTATGCTTAGCCTCCTCATTGCTGACAATGCCTGCTGCATCATCCTCCATCTCAATCCCTTACCTCCTTCCTATTCCCAGCACACCCCCTGCTCCCCCCATAAATACTGAAGCTTTTACCAACCTGACATAAATTTCTTGGATGGTAATAGCTCCAAATCATGGTATCAGTAAAATCAGAGAATCCCTACAGTGCAGAAGAGGCTATTCAGCCCACTGAGTTTGCACCAACTCTCTTCCCCCCGTCCCAGTAACCCCATATATTTTATCATGGTTAATCCATCTAATCTACCAATCTTGAGATATTAAGGGACAACTTCAGCATGCCAAACCATCTAACCTGCATATCTTTTAAATGTTAATTAAAAAGAAGTATTGTCACTTAATTTATTAAACACATATTTCTGCACTTACATTTATATCTCATTGGCCTATACAACAAGTCGCTGTCCTTCAAGACAGTCCAAACAGAGAAAGTTATGCATAATTTCCCTTTCCTTTATTCTCCATAATTCACGTCTCCTTATATTTACCTCCTGAAAATTAAAATAAAAGTGATCTCTCACAAATCTCTCCCCATTTAGTCAGAAATCAAATTTGTGTCAAAACTCTGATCTCTCTGCTTATATCAGCCTGATGGATGCCAAGTAATCACATTCATTCTGATGACATATGGACGTGTCTGTACATTTTAAAATCAATTTAATTCTCTCAATGCAATTGGGACAATCTGTGCTCTTTTTAAGCCCTGGTTGGTATTGCTAGAGAAAATAAATCACTTTTTTTTCTCATTTTAGAAGTGGAAGAAAGGCTCCCAATCAGACTGAATGGCCACTTACAGAAAGCTCCAACGTTCATTGCAATTCTGATTTACGACAAATGGAGAGAAAATGGCTCGAATATTGGCCGTGAACTGATAACGTGCAGAAATACAAAATACACGGGGTGAATTCAAAGGTCACAACACAACTGAATGCTGCAGATGACATTCTAAGCCAAGAGGTGGGCAATTTCACTGCCTCATTGTTGGATCTTGCAGTGCGTAAATTGGTTCTGTCTTTTGGACATGACAACAGTGACTGCATCTTAATAAACTGTTCACGGGAAAGTACTTACAGCTAGCCTGTGAGAGAAGATACGGCATAAATGGAAGTCTTTTCTCCTTACTTACTGTACAAAAGGTTACTTGGACTATAAAATCAAATAAATACTTTCTGGAGGTATTCACTAGATAAATTAAAACTTACTTGCTATTCAATCAGTCTGAGGACATGTACTAACCGTATCAAGAACACCTTCTTCCCTGCTGCAATCAACCTTTTGAATGGACCTGCCTCACATTAAATTGATCTTTCTATACACCTCCTAGCTACGATTACATTCTGCATCCACTCTTTTCCTTCTCTATGAACAGTATGCTTTGTCTATTGTGCGCAAGAAACAATGCTTTTCACTGTATACTAATACAAGTGACAATAATAAATCAAATCAAAATCAATATCTGTTATAGGATCATTTCGGCACATTTTAAAAAGTCACCTTGACAATGTTTCTTGATAGCTTAATATACAAGACTGGGAGATTCCTGAAGTTGGTTAATGCATATTCCTCAATACTGATAGAGACCAGGAAAGAAATTTTTGGGGTTGTAACATATAAACACTACCTGGGTTCCTTAGGGCTAGAAATGGAAAACACGATATAGAAAAAGGATAACAAAGACTAACCACTGCAATTACAAACCTTTCACTCCAACATGAATTTCAGGAAGAACAACAATTTATTCTAAGTGTAGTCGGAAGATTATCCGAACAGCAGGAACTACACAAGAAGCAGCAGTGGATTGTGTCAGGAAAATGAGAGTTTTAATAATTTTTTGCCTGTAATATCGCTGTCAGGTTCTCATATTTCTTCACCCAAAGAATGACGAGATTGTGGAATTTGTTACCACAGGAAGTAGTTGATGCCAAAACATTGAGTGTATTCAAGAGGTGGCTGGATATAGCCCTTGGGTCAAATGGGATCAAAGGTTCTGGGGAGAAAGCAGGATTGGGCTATTGAGTTGGACGATCAGCCATGATTGTGATGAATGGCGGAGCAGGCTTGAAGGGCCAAGTGGCCTCCTCCTATCTTCTATTTTCTATATTTCTATATCGTGGAAAACAAGCTTATTGGGGGTGTAACTGGTTTCATCGGATTCGAGTTGGAAAAACTGCAACAATCTAAGATCACTAAGAAAGGTGTGAAGGTTTGATATGATGAAGAGGAGGTAACTCAGAGAACTTGAATATATGTTCAAGATAAAAAAGAGAGATGTGGTTTGTAGTTGGCTGTTGAACTTCAAAGGAGAAATGTACAAATTGAAAGACTGTAAATAGATGAGGAAAAATAGGGTAAGTGTACTTTAAATATAGTAGTCATTGTCAAATGGAGAGAAAATGGCCTGAATATTTGCTATCCACTGATGACATACAAAATAACCCAGTGATTTTTTTTATTCATTCGAGGGACATAAATGTTGGCCAGCATTTATTTGCCCATCCTTTGTTGCCCACAGGCAGTTAAGAGTCAACCACATTGCTGTGGCTCTGGACTCACATGTAGGCCAGACCAGGCAAGGATGGCAGATTTCCTTCCCTAATAGATATTCGTGAACCAAGTGGGTTTTTTCAACAATCTACAATGGTTTCTTGGTCATCAGTACATTCTTAATTAAAGATTTATTTTTTCATTGAATTCAAATTTCACCATCTGCCTTAGCGGGATTTGAACCCGGGTCCTCAGAACATTCAGCAAGTTTTTGGATTATCAATCCAGCAATAAAACCACCAGGTCATTGCCACCCCTTAATTCAAAGGTCACAACACAACTGCAGATGACATTCTGAGCTCAGAGGACAACTTAACTGGTATCTTGTGGATCTTGCAGTGCGTAAATTGGTTCTGCCTTTTGACATGACAGCAGTGACTGTACTTAAAAAATAAGCTGAAAGTACTCAAAGCTATCCTGTGTGATAATATGCTGCATAAGTGGAAGTCTCTTCTTCCTATACAAAGGTTACTTCGACTGTAAAAATCAAATAAATATATTCTAGAGACTTTCTAGAACAAAATAAATACCTTTTATAACAAAAATAAAATGATCAGTGAGTTCCCTCATGGCAGAATGGGTAATTAAATTCCCTATACCATACTTCATATAGACTTTCACAACAAAGACCTCTAATTAAACTGAAATTTCTGGTAGAAAATGTGGCTAAATAAAAAAATTATTAAAATACGTGGGGTAGAGAATATTCATGAACAAAGCAATGGGATAAACCTTTGGACTTCACACACAGACGCAAACGCTGGTTATTTCTGTTGGCTAAAGCAACCACAGTATTAGAGGTGGTCTTAAGATAAGGGATTGACCATATCAACATCCTGGTAGCTACCACTAACCAGAAACTGAACTGGATTAGCCATATAAAAATTGTGGTTACTAGTTCAGGTCAAGGAACAGGAGCCCTGCAGTGAGTAACTCACCTCCTAACTCTCCAAAGCCTATCTACCATCTATAACGCACAAGTCGGGGTGTAATGGAATACTCTCCACTTGCCTTGGTAAATGCAGCTCCAACAACAATCAAGAAGCTTATCATCCAGGATAAAGCAACCCATTTATTACCCCTTCCACAAACATTCAATCTTTCCACCCGCATGAACAGTGGCACCTGTGCATACCATCTACAAGATGCACTACAGAAACTCAAAACTCCTTAGACAGTGCCTTCCAAACCCACGACAACTACCATCGAGAAGGACAAGAGCAGCAGATGCCTGGGAACACTACAAACAGGAGGTTCCCCTCCAAGTCACTCACCATTCTGACTTGGAAATATAATCACCATTCCTTCACTATTGCCAGTCAACATCCTGGAACTCCCTCCCTAACAGCACTGTGGGTGCACTTAGAGAATATGGACTGCAGCGTTTCAAGAAGGCAACTCACCACCACCTTCTGAACAACCACTAGAGAGGGGCAATAAATGCTGGCCTAGCCAGCGACACCCATATCGCATTTATGAATTTTAAAAATATGGGACTTACGGTTAGGAGAAATATCTCGACTTGGAGGGATGTGAATCTTTAGAATTCTTTATCCCAGAGAGCTGTGGAAGCTCAGTCATTGAGTACACACAAAGCTGAGATCAATAGAATTTTGGGCACCAAATGAGTCAAAGGATAAGGGGATAGGGTAGGAAAATGAAATAGATGTACAAGTATGGATTTTGGGGAGGATCTTCTGGCCGTTTTCACTGGTGGGATTGCTCACTGCCAATCATGGCGAATCCCCTATCATACGGCCCCCAGCAATGGACGGTGTGGACACTGAGAAACCTGTTGACAGTGGCCTGACCAGGAGATCCCACTGCTGGCCAATAGTGGGCTATCTCCACTGCTGCAAAACACTCCATGCAGGAGGGGTGGGGGTGGAAAATCCCTCCCGTTATCTTACAGAATGGCAGGGGAGATTGGAAGGGTGTCGCGGCCTAGGCCGGCTCCTGGTTCTTATACAGAAATTTACGTGGTCAAAAACAAATCCACACAAAGTTATCCAAATTTCTGAGCGAAGGTTTTCAGTGGAAATTGCAATTTTTGATGATCACTGCTGTCTTGTCAGATGCAGAGGATGTTTCGAGTGATGTACTGCATTTCTAATTGAGGTAAAAGTTACCTTGATCTCTTGGTGCAGCCAAGCGTGAACTGGTTAAAACTTGCTGACAACAATAGGAAAAACAATAGAGGTGGAAAATGTGGCCATCGATTTGCAAAAATGTGCATTTGGGAAGACAGAAGGGAAATGGAATTTAACGCTGATAAATGTAAAGTGTAATGCATTGATCAAAAATGTGAGATATAGCCTTATTAAAAGAATGGAATTAGGAGAGATTTAGAAATGGACATGAGAATGAGAGCAGTACATCATCCTCAGCAACCAGACAATTTGGTGAAGCCATTAAAAGACGTAATAACAGAGTGCGAATACAAATTGCCAGAACAGGAACACGGCCAGGGCGATTATACTGAGGCTTTACAATGCGATCATATTTATCATATTCCATTATGACTTTCAATGTATAAATATATACACCCACATTAGGGTGCATACAGAAGGGAGCACAGGAACACATCTTTAATGGGGGGGGGGGGGGGGGGGGCGTAAAAATTGCAAAGAAGGATTACAAAAACCTTCAGCGTCACAGTTTCGAAAAGAAGGGGTTTAAGCAGGTAACTATCAACCTTAGCAAACAAAATGGCAAAGGGTACACTCCATGTTAAAGCAAGCCAATGATTTAAAGGATACGAAACTGAAGATCACCAAAGTTATTTAAAATGTGAGTCAAGAATCACTGCAGTGCAGAAAGAGTCCATTCAGCCCATTGAGCCTGCACCAACACTTTCGGTGAGTGGAAGCTGGCGAGTTAGGTTTTGACTTGAGGGTGGTGACTGGTTGGACTTGCTGACCAGCACCTGTTCCAGTCACAACAAGACAGTGGTAATTTTCAGGCCCAGGTCCTGTTTGAATTTGGTGGGCACTCTGCGGCTGGCTAACTGGAGCCCTGACGAAGCTCACCACTCTTTTGCTTTTGACTTGCTTATTTTACCAGTGGATTGAAGACTGATTAATGTTGCAAACTGCATCAGCTTGGAATGATTCAATTGCATAAAAAACATTCACTGCACGGGCAGCACGCTGGCACTCTGGTTAGCGCTGTTCCCTCACCGCATCAGGGACCCGGATTCAATAAGAACATAACATAAGAAATAGGAGCAGGAGTAGGCCATCTAGCCCTTCGAGCCTGCCCCGCCATTCAATAAGATCATGGCTGATCTGTCGTAGCTCAGTTCCACTTTCCCACCCTCTCCCCATAACCCTTAATCTCCTTGCTTATCAAAAACCCATCAACCCGCGTCTTAAAAATATTTAGCGAGGCAGCCTCCACCACCTCAACAGGCAGAGAATTCCAGAGATTCACCACCCTTTGAGTGAAGAAGTTCCTCCTCAACTCCTTTCTAAACCGCCCCCCCTTTATCTTGAGGCTGTGCCCCCTAGTCCTACTGTTCTTTCTGAGCGGGAAGAGTCTCTCCACCTCTATCCTATCCATCCCATTCATCATCATATATGTCTCAATGAGATCTCCCCTCATTCTTCTAAACTCTAACGAGTACAAGCCTAGTTTATTCAGCCTCTCCTCATAGCTCAATCCCCTCAACTCCGGTATCAGCCTAGTAAACCTCCTCTGCACTCCCTCCAAGGCCAAAATATCCTTGTGTAAGTACGGCAGCCAAAACTGCACACAGTACTCCAGCTGCGGCCTCACCAATGCCCTATACAGCCGCAGCAAGACCTCCCTACTTTTATATTCAATCCCCCTCGCTATGAAGGCCAGCATCCCATTCGCCTTCCTGACCACCTGCTGCACCTGCAGGCTGGGTTTTTGTGACTCATGCACAAGGACCCCGAGGTCCCTCTGCACCGTTGCCTGCTGCAGTTTTTCGCCTCGTAAGTAATAGTCCTTCCTACCATTATTCCTACCAAAGTGGACCACCTCGCACTTGCCAACATTAAATTCCATTTGCCATTTCCTGGCCCATTCGCCCAGCCTATCTAGATCCTTCTGCAGACTCTCCACACCCTCTGCGCAATTTGCCGTTCCACCAATCTTGGTGTCATCAGCAAATTTCGACACCCTACACTCGGTTCCCTCCTCCAGATCATCTATATAAATGGTAAATAGCTGAGGCCCCAGCACCGACCCCTGGGGCACTCCACTAGTCACCATCCGCCAATCCGAATAGCACCCATTGACCCCACTCTCTGCCTCCTATTTGACAACCAGTCCTCTATCCACGCTAACACCCTACTCCCAACTCCATGCCCCCTGACCTTCTGCAATAACCTCTTGTGAGGTACCTTGTCAAACGCCTTCTGAAAATCAAGACCACATCCACCAGCTCTCCTCTATCCACCGCCCTAGACACATCCTCATAGAACTCCACTAAATTTGTCAGACACGACTTCCCCTTAACGAAACCGTGCTGCGTCTGCTCTATCAAGCAATTCCCCTCAAGATGCCTCGCTATTTCCTCCTTGATGACGGATTCTAACATTTTACCTACAACACACGTTAAACTAACCGGCCTATAATTCCCTGCCTTTTGCCTGTCCTGGCCTTGGGGGGGACAGTCTGTGTGAAGTTTGCGTGTTCTCCTTGTGTCTGGGTGAGTTTCCTCCAGGTGCTCCGGTTTCTGCCCACAGTCCAAAGATGTGTGGGTTAGGTGGATTAGCCATGCTTAATTAGAGTCATTAGAGGTTTACAGCATGGAAACAGGCCCTTCCACCCAACGTATCCATGCCATCCCTTTTTTGTTAAGCAACTAAGCTAGTCCCAATTGTGCGCATTTGACTCATATCCCTCTACACCCATCTTACCACGTAATTGTCTAAATTGTACCAGCCTCTACCATTACCTCTGGCAGCTTGTTCCAGACACCCACCAGCTTGTGTGTGAAAAAATTGCCCCTCTACTCACTTCTGTAACTCTCACCTTAAAACTATGCCCTCTAGGCCATTTGGCCCATTCAGCCTGCACAGACAACAATTCCACCCAGGCCATATACCCTTAATCCCATGTATTTACCCTGATAATCCCACTGACACTAAGGGACAATTTAGAACAGAGAGATCTCGGGGTACAGGTTCATTGCTCCTTGAAATGGACTCACAAGTGGACAGTGATGAAGATGGCATTTGGCATACCTTTGGGAAAAGATATTGATTATCTAGCTAACCTATGCCCCTCGTTATTTTATAAACTTCCATAAAGGCCACCCCTCAGCCTCCTAGACTCCAGAGAAAAAAAGTCCCAGTCCATCCAGCCTCTCCTTATAACTCAAACCATCAATCCCGGTAGCATCCTAGTAAATCTTTTCTGCACTCTTTCTAATTTAATAACGTCCCTTCGATAATTGGGTGACCAGAACTGTACGGAGTATTCCAAGTGTGGCCTCACCAATGTCTTGTACAACTTCAACAAGACATGCCAACTCTTGTATTCAATGTTCTGACCTTTGAAACCAAGCGTGCCAAATGCCTTCTTCACCACTCTATCCACTTGTGACTCCATTTCAAGGAGCAATGAACCTGTACCCCTAGATCTCTCTGTTCTAAATTGTCCCTCAGTGTCAGTGGGATTGCCAGGGTAAATACATAGGATTAAAGGTATTTGGCCTGGGAGGAATTGTTGTTGGTGCAGGCTCAATGGGCCGAATGGCCTCTTCTGCAGTGTAGGGATTCTATTGTTCTAATCTGCAGGCCATGCCTGTTGGAAATCTTGTTTGGCAACAGGGTCCAAGAATACTGCAAGGGGGTGGGGAGTGATATTTGCTTGAGTTTCAGGACTGTCTGGAGCTGAATATTGCAAAGTCATATTATATACTACTGCCATCTTCAACAGTTTTTGGTGTTCACTTTTTGTTAAATATAGCTTTAAACCTTGTAACATCTCCATGCTTGTGAGGGCATGACAATATATGTAATAGAGATAGAATATACGCTTTGAAAGTTGGTACTTTGATAAAGCAACTTAGACATAACCGTTCTATGTTTTTAAAGGGCTTCGCAGTTATGGTTCAATTGCTTTCTCAATACAGAAAAATACAGATTTTGCGACTGCCTAAAAATTCAGATGGAGGTACTTTTGCAAATATCTTCAATCTGAATGTCATAATTTGCTTCTTAATGTATTGCATTTTCTGAATTAGTTTATGTTTCTGGTGGGAATTACATGTATATCACTCCATTCGTAATTACCTCCCCAAATATGAAATTCATCATTAATAATTAATCATTTTTCTTACAAAATCAAAAATAAATCCCAATAAAGCGTTTGAAACAGCTACTGAATATGGATGCAGAATAATGGATTACCAAAATATGGATATTTCCAATGCGCTAAATGCTCTCGTATTCATAGCCAAGTCTGACTTTTCTACATTTAAAAAAGATGCAATATCCTATCCATCAATGTTAATCAAATTAAACTACCTTAAACTTGGATTAAAATGGATTGTTAATTGTTACTTCCATTTCAGTTTTACAAAGGGGAAAACGTATACTTTCTACCAAAACCAATGAGCCAAGGTTTAAAACAACATGTTGTACAATGATTAATCCTTCAGTCAGAGTGGCACTTAGTAGTTGCAGGGTTTCATTTGACGTTCAAACATGTGCATTTTAGCAGGAATAGGGCAATACCGATTGTTTTTTTCCCTTCCTAACCCCAGAATACTACAATTAATTGGCACCACATTAACAACACCCTGGCTGTGATAAGTCAACTCAACACAGATTCAGGATCGCAGCTCCCCAACCACACAACAGCAGGTTTACCAATGCTGCTCTGAAATCTTCTCAAATAGAAAGAAGTGCTGCTTCTTTGGCGCTGAAATAACTGGTGCTGTGAGCCTAGCAGGAGGTGGCTGACAACTAGCTTGTAGTCAGCATCACCCAACGGACCTCGATCCAAAACGTGCAAGATGAGAAAAGAAGCTGCCAAGGTAAGGTTTCCATAACAGCATTCAATGCCTGTGCCAGGTAGTGGTCCCACGTATGTACGCCCCAAAGTGCTTCTTCTTAAACCTGCAACTGTTCCACTCCTGTCCCAGCCAAAGTATTCATGTAGTCGAACAGCTCTTTGAATGGCTGCCATTGCAAAGCAATCCTGAACCATAGCAGAGATACAATCTGCAACTGTAATTCACATTTCAAATATTTCTAACAATACCCACCGACTTTGTTATTCTTCATTTCGGAACGTACAGAATGGGCTGAAAATTGATTGAGCATCAAATAGAATCCCTACACTGCAGAAGGAGTCCATTCAGCCCATCAAACCTGCAACGACCACAATCCCACCCAGGCCCTATTCCTGTAACCCCGCATATTTACCCTGCTAATCCTCTGACACTAGGGTCAATTTAGCATTGCTAATCAACCTAACTTGCACATCTTTGGACTGTGGGAGGAAACCAGAGCACCTGGAGGAAACCCATGCAGGCACATGAAGAATGTGTAAACTCCACACAGACAGTGACCCGAGGCCAGAATTGAACCCAGGTCTCTGGCACTGTGAGGCAGCAGTGCTAACTGTCTAATTGATGAATATGCTCTTTTAACCTGCAGCAACTCAAGACTAAATCTCCACTTGCAGGACAAGATGGAACATTCAGAGGGAGAACAAATCCACAATGAAGAGGCATCCAGAGATTACAAGCATTACTTCAATTGAGGAGACCATGCCAGGCAACACTGGCTACAAAACCAATCTAAGGAGCATAGGGAGGAGTGGTTGAGAGGGTTCTTCTAAGCCCTGGTCTTGTCTTGCTCATCCCATCCATAAAGAAGCTAAAAGGATTAAATGATGAGGTCAGGTTAAAGAGTAAGGTTGTATCCCCTTGAGTATTGAAGATTAAGGGGCAACCTAATTGAGGTGTTTAATTGACAAGGTAGATAGGAACAATGATTTCTGGTGGGCAATCAAGAACAAGGAGCAGAAAGTTGAAATAGAGCTAGACCATTCAGAGGTGATGTCAGGGAGCATGTTTACACATTAACAACACTGGAAATCTGGGCTCTCCCCTCCAGTTAAGGATGAGGATAGGTCAATAGCAAATTTCTAAACTGATAGGTTTTGGTTGGGTAAACGTAGAGGGTAGATGGTGTTAAGGTGTAGATCATAGTGTAACCGAATGGCAGAACAGGTTCGATGGGCTGAATGGTCCACTACGTCCTTATATTTCTTTATTCCATGCAAGCAATATTTGAAGCTGTCACGTGGAGTTATCCTTATCCTTGGTAAGCCTGAAAGCACAGCCTGTCAAGCAAGTCTTGTCACTCTCATCAACTTTCACAAGCTTCAACACCGGTCGACAGGCTGCAGAGTTTCCGATAGTGAGCTTAAGAAGCTGTCAGTGAGTTCATGGATGTGAAGGGGGTAAGCAGAGGAGAAATAGGAACCTCCTACCTCGAGAGTTTCTGCCACAGCTGCTGCCTCAGTGGACTTAAACATCGCAGACTGCATACACAAGGAGAGTATTCTGACTGAGCGTGAATCACACGGATCTGTCTAAAGGTCTGGTTAGTACTGCAGAGGAGTCCACTAGCAACAAACAAACATTCAAATTATGAACAGCAGTAGGCCACTTGGCCCCTTCAAGACTGCTCTGCTACTCAATAAAATCATGGCTGATGTGATTGTAACCTCAACTCCACATTGCCACCTTTCACTCTCTTGCTTATAAAGAATCTATCGAGCTCTATCTTAAAAAAATATTCAAAGACTCTGCTCTCATTGCCTTTTGAGGAAGATTTCCAAAAACTCACAGCCCTCCGGGGGCAAGAAATAGCCTCATCTCTTAAACGGACAATTCTTATTTTTAAACAATGACCCTGAGATTTAGATTCTTCCACAAGAGGAAGCATCCTGATTAGATCCTCCCCGTCAAGACCACTTAGGATCTTATATATATTTCAAACAAATCAATTGATATCTTTTAAACTCGAGTGGATATAAGCTTAGCCTGTCCAACCTTTCCTCATTACACAACCCGTCCAATCCTGGAATTTGTCCAGTAAACCTTCTCTGGAATGCCTACAATGCATTTCTACCTTTCCTCAAAAAAGGCCAATATTGTACCCCAGATATAGACTCTCAAATTCCCATTATAACTGAACCATAACCTCTACACTTGTGTTCGATTCCCCTTTCAATAAATTATAACAATCTGTAGCTTTCCTCGTAGCTTGCTGTACCTGCATTATAACTTTTTGCAGTAGCGTACTAAGACACCCAGATCCCTCTGCCTCCTCAGAGCTCTGTAATCTCTCACCTTTATGCTTATTTTTTAATTCTTCCTGCCAAAATGGACAATTTCACATTTTCCCACGTTTTATTCCATTTGGCCACCTTTGTCTATTTACATAGCCTATCCCTTTATAGCCTCCTCATGTCCTCTTTGCAACTTACTTTCCTATCTATCTTTGTACCATCAAGAAAATTTAGCAACCAATTTTTTTGTCCCTTCATTCAAGTCATCTATATAAACCGTAAAATGCTGAAACCTCAAACACTTATCCCTGTGACGCACACACTTGCCAACCATAAAATAACCCATTTATGCCTACTCTGGGTTTCCTGTTAGACAGTGAATCTTCTCTACATGCCAAATACATTATCCCCTGCACCAGAGTTTTTACTTTCTGCAATCATCTTTGATGTGGCATTTTATCAAGTTTCCTTTGGAAATTTAAATACAGTACATCTGCCAATTATCTTTTATTCAGAGCACAGAAGACTTCTTCAAAGAACTCCAATAAATTGGTTTAACATGATTTCCCTTTGACAAAACTATGTTGCCTCTGCTTAATTATCTTGAATTTATCTAAGTGCCCTGCTGTAACACCTTCAATAAAATATTCTAACATTTTCCCTGTGACAGATGTTAAGCTAACTGGTCTATAGTTTCTTGCTTTCTGTCTCCCTCCCTTTTTAAATAAAAGAGCTACACATTATTATCTAATCTAATGAAACCTTCTCTGAGATAGGCTGGGCGAATGGGCCAGGAAATGGCAAATGGAATTTAATGTTGGCAAGTGTGAGGTGGTCCACTTTGGTAGGAAGAATGGTAGGAAGGACTATTACTTACGTGGCGAAAAACTGCAGCAGGCGACGGTGCAGAGGGACCTCGGGGTCCTTGTGCATGAGTCGCAAAAACCCAGCCTGCAGGTGCAGCAGGTGGTCAGGAAGGCGAATGGGATGCTGGCCTTCATAGCGAGGGGGATTGAATATAAAAGTAGGGAGGTCTTGCTGCAGCTGTATAGGGCATTGGTGAGGCCGCAGCTGGAGTACTGTGTGCAGTTTTGGGCGCCGCACCTGCGCAAGGATATTTTGGCCTTGGAGGGAGTGCAGAGGAGGTTTACTAGGCTGATACCGGAGTTGAGGGGGTTGAGCTATGAGGAGAGGCTGAATAAACTAGGCTTGTACTCGTTAGAGTTTAGAAGAATGAGGGGAGATCTCATTGAGACGTATAAGATGATGAATGGGATGGATAGGATAGAGGTGGAAAGACTCTTCCCGCTCAAAAAAGACAGTAGGACTAGGGGGCACAGCCTCAAGATAAAGGGGGGGCGGTTCAGAACGGAGTTGAGGAGGAACTTCTTCACTCAAAGGGTGGTGAATCTCTGGAATTCTCTGCCCGTTGAAGTGGTGGAGGCTGCCTCGCTAAATATTTTTAAGAAGCGGGTTGATGGGTTTTTGATAAGAGAGGGGATTAAGGGTTATGGGGAGAGGGCGGGAAAGTGGAACTGAGCCACGACAGATCAGCCATGATCTTATTGAATGGCGGGGCAGGCTCGAAGGGCCAGATGGCCTACTCCTGCTCCTATTTCTTATGTTCTTATGAATCCAGGGAATTTTGGAAAATTAAAACCAATGCATCAACTATCTCACTAACCACCTCTTTTAAGACCCTAGGATGAAGAACATCATGACGTGGGGATTTGACAACTTGTAGCTCTAATAATTTGCTGTATATCACTTCCCTGGTGATTATAATTTTCTTGAGTTTACCCATTCCTTCCATTTCCTGATTTACAGCTAGTTCTGGGACGTTTCTTGTGTCCTCTGCAGTGTATGCAAAATACCTGTTCAATTTATCTGCCATCACCTTATTTTCCATTATTTATTTCCTAGACTCACTCTTTGTGGGACCAACACTCACTTTGCTAACTCTTTTCTTTTAAAACAAATTCATTAGAAACTCTTACTGACTTTATATTTCTAGCTTGTTTTTTCTCATGATTTTTTTTCCCCCCTTATCAATTTTTTTAGTCATTATTTGCCATTTTTATGTACTGTCCAATTTTCCTACCTACCATTGAACTTTGCACAATTCTATGCTTTTAGATACTTTTTTTTAAGTTAACCGCGGATGACGGGTATCACCCCCACCCTGGAATGTTTATTTCTCATTGGAATATACCTATTCTGTGCATTCTGAAATATCCCTTTAACCTAATTTGCCAGTTCACATCTGTGCAGTCAGTCAGGGGATTTCAGTATAGAAGCTCTGGCTTCAACATGGCTTGAGGCAAATTAATGAACATGTTGAAGGAATACCCCAGAGTACGGTCATGGCTGGATCAAATGTTTGGGCTGCTTTTCCCAAGTGCAACGGCACATTCTGGGCATCCAGCATCCCTATGCAAGTGTCAATTGATATAACTTAAAATGCGCCAGACCATCCAGTCACAGCAGCCGCAGGCGTGGCTGACTCAGATGTAAAGCCATCTTAAGAATCAGCACTAGAAGTCATGAATTCCAGCCATCTGACAGTGAAATACAACATTACTGGAAAGCATAGGCTCAAAGTTAAAAGTCACACACAATACATCAACAGGCTCCATCAAGGACAAAACATCCTGACTGATTGGCACCACATCCACAAACATTCACTCCCTCCTCCGCCAGCGCTTAGCAGCAGCAGTGTGTACTAGCTACAAGATGCACTGCAGCAATTCAACCGAGATCCTTATACAGCACCTGCCAAACCCACGACCACTTCCAGCTTCCCCAGAGAATGAGCCTGTGCCTCTGGATTATTAACCCAGTGACACTGCCACTACACCACCTCCTTCTAAAACGGGTTCCACTGAAGAGTCTTCACTGTATCACGAGGATTAGTGTTGTTGCAATGTCACAAATTAATTTTCACTTGCGTACAGATCCATCTGCCAACCTGTCCCTGCAAGCACCTGTCTCTTGGCAGAAAGAGACTGAACACATTATCCCGAGCTTTCTGTTGTACAGAAGAGAGCTCTTGCTGGTGAGGTAACTTCCAAGATTTGGTCTGCTAAAGGAATTTTCCACTTTGAAGATAAAGGAGTTACTGGTAAATCATTTGAAGGTTTGAAACTTGAACTTAATCATAATAATGCAGACTTCTATTGCTATCTTATTATCTTTTAGTCCATAACAAGAGCATTAGATTTCCAAATCATATATCTCTGAAGATATTTCCACTTTTTTGTAAGATATTTCAACAAAAGTTCTGGTAATCCTCAAATGCTAAGTGTGACAAGGTAAGATCAGAAAGAATAGGATTGGACAATAACAAAAATATAGTTACATAGAACCCCAACAGTACAGAGAAAGAGGCCATTCAGCCCATCGGTCCGCATCGACTCTCTAACAGAGCATCCCATTCAGGTCCTATCCCTGTAGCCCCAGGTTTTTACTCCATTAATCCACTTAATTTGCACATTTTTGGAGTGTGGAAGGAAACCTGAGCACCTGAGGAAACCCACGCAGACACAGGGAGAACGTGCAAACAGACAGTGACCCAAATTGGGAATTGAACTCTGGTTCCTGGCGCTTAGAGGCAGCCATGCTAATCATTGTTTTAGCATACATAAAAGTGACACCCCTCTTAAAATCAAATAAATGCAAACACAAATAACTCAGTTAGTTGTGCCCTGATTGCCAGAGGCGTGTCCTCTCAGAGGCTAGGGTCTATTGATCTAGCTTTGCATTCAGCAATGAATGTACAAGCAACTGTTACAAAGGGCCAGGCCAGCACAGATCTCACTGGAGCCTCCATCACTGTCACTATAAAGTCAGCACATTTATTTGTCAACATGTCACACAGTCTGACTATTTAAGACTGAGGCGAGGAGGAATTTTTTCACTCAGTTGATGGTGAAGCCTTTAAATTCTCTACTCCTGTGGATTGTGGAAGCTTAATCATTGAGCATGCTCGAGACAGAAATCAATAGATTACTGGACACTAATTTCACCAAGGGACAGGGGGAGAGTGGTGTTTAGCATACATTAGCATCCTCTTAGCCGACCCCCTGCTGTATCATTTCCCCCCACATAGGGATTTCTGCCCCCTTCCCCACCAGAGTGACATCACGTCGGCAGGGTTAACAACAGGTCTTGACAAATGAGGACCTGGCAATCAGAATCCACTGGGTCTCAGGTAAATACAGTCATGAGGGGAGAGGGGGTCATGCCTGGGCACTGCCAGGGGTGGGTTCCTGTTAGAGTGGTTTGAGGTTGGGAGGGTTGTCTCCAGAGGGGTTGGTTCCCTAAGTGGGACCTTGCGTCCATTTGGGGGGTGCAGTCCCATATCCAGTGGCAGAGTGACCCCCTCTCGCCTCGGGACTGTATTTACCCGTGCCCCAGTGGATTCTATTTACCAGGTCCTCATTTATCAAGGTCCATTGTTAATCTTACAGGATGGGAGTGGGGGGGGGGGGGGGGGGGGCGGTGGTCTGTGGGATGTCTTACATCATTTTCATTTCAGGGTACTCTTTAAAACACCATCCCAATCTGTCTCTTCATTGTACTGCCTGAGAATGGGATTGTGTAGCACGTATTCTGGCCATTCTTTGATGCAGTACTCTCTGACCCGAGCACCTCCTTCATCAGATTCCTGTTCATCTCTAATTTTATTCAGTTGCTGAATTGTTGCTGGTGGAGTTGTGGTTGTTGTTGGTGCAAAGGTTTCTGCCGCTTTAACAAGAGCTACAAATTTGTTCAGGTTTTGTCACTGGGATATGGGAAAAAGCAATTGCTGCTTTCCTGGAACCTATTCCACCTCTGTGTCAAGTCATTCATTTCAGTGTGAATCGTACTCATGAAGGTATTTTTGCTAACAGCTTTGAAGTTAAAGATTTGTGGAGACCAAGAACATGACATGCAAACTAATCACACGCCCATCCACCAGCCAATATTCTCTCTCTATCATTGCATACCTCCGTTCAGTGTCTGAGAGTGAATGTGATGCATATTAAACTGGTCTACGCTTTTTATCCTTCGACAACTGAAGGAGCATGGCTCCCAATCCTGGAGAATGATAGTTGGTAGCTCTGGGTCACAGTGAGCTAAAATACCAGATGATATCAGCATTGCTTTGATTTTCTCAAAAGATCTTTGTTGTGCTTCCTCCTGGCATCATGTATTGTCCTGTTGTAATAGTAAATGTAATGGCTCATTGACAACACTTAAGTTAGCAGGAACTTTTCAACTTGGACAACCATACCTGTGAATCTATGGAGTTCAGTTATTTTGGGAGAAACTGGAAACTTCTTGATTGCTCTTATCTTCTGTGGATCTACTCTGGTACCAGATACACCCATAATCTGCCCAAGGAAGTTGACAAACAAACAAAGAATAACCCAGCACGGGAAACAGGCCCTTCGGCCCAACAAGCCCGCGCCACCATTTCAACAAAGCATTTTCCTACACCTACCCTGCCCCGTGTGTATGTGAATGGTACCCCTAATGTAGCCAGATTCAGGGGAGAATAGTGTAGGGTCAATTTGGTACACCAATCAGCCTAAGAACACATCTTTGGGGAAACAGTCGGCTGCATGAACTACATTTGTCATTGAGTGTAAGCCTTGTTTCCTGGAGACAATGTCTGCACAGTTCATACTCTAGTTTCATGCTCTGAGTGAATCCATGGATCAGGACATCAGCCATGTGATACATGAGTCTATCCAGTCCTGGGACGCTTCCCAGTGTCCTCTGGAAGATTTCTGGCACTGATGTGTTGTCAAAGGGTAGTCTGTTGAAGCAAAGCCTCCCAAATGATGTAATGAAGTTTGTGAGCAACTTAAGACTCTTCATCAGTATCCATATCTATCTTCGTGAAGGTCAAACTCATTCCCAATTTAGCCAAAAGCTTTCATCCACAGGTGTACTAGGGTGAATTTTCTGTTCAACTGCTTTGTTCAGCTGGGTAAGATCGATCAAATTCTAATCGATCTGTTGAGTTTTGGTACTGCGACCATCATTGAGCACCAGTGGTTCTGTTATAGGTGAACTAACTGCTTGCCACAGCATATTCTGTCTTGCAAAAAGCCTAGCAGTGGTCCTTCTTTTGGAATAATTTGGTCTTTTTGGTAGGACAGTTTTCTCACCTGTGTTTTCCCTGCCTCTCCAATTACAATTAGCTGGAGCAGTTGATGGATGTTCTTCCTGTCTCTCTGCTTTTTTTAATGACAGCTGCTCTGTTTTTAAATTTGACATATTCTACAGGGGTTCCCCTTGTCACCTCAAATCATGTGTCGCTTTTGCTTCCTGACGTCAGCTTTTCTGTTCAGTTGGATTGCCTTTGCTACGGTTAAATCATCTCTCAACTGCAAATAGTCAGACAAGGCATCAGTCAGCACTCTCAGGACAGTTTTGGTTCTGATTAGTTCACCGTTCACATTACTCACCAGTCCTCTGCAAGTCTGTGGAGGTCATTTATGAATGCATCAACGTTTTAAGTTTAAGTTTATTTATTTATTCGTGTCTCAAGTAGATTTACATTAACACCACAATGAGGTTTCTGTGAAAACCCCCGAGTCACCACACTCTGGCGCCTGTTCAGGTACACTGAGGGAGATTTTGGCATGGCCAATGCACCTAATCTGCATGTCTTTCAGACTGTGTGGAGGAAACCCATGCAGACACAGGAAGAATGTCTGCAGAGTCTGCAGACAGTGACCCAAGCCGAGAATCGAACACGGGTCCCTAGAGTTGTGGGGCAACAGTGCTAACCACTGTGCCACCATGCTGCTCATTCCCCTTCCAATTCAGTGCATTTGTTAAATTTATCCTGTTAAACAACGTCATTCTTTTGCAGCATGAAGTATGCTTTGATTATTTAATCAGATGTGGCTTTTTCCTCTGTTGTCCGCATAGCCAGCAATCACATATAACAGCGTACTGACCTGCTCACTTTTGCAGCGAGGTCTAACGCAGTTGATATGAAGCCGGGAACATAGTGTGGAGCTGGCCCAGTGGGAATTCCTTACATTTTTGTCACCACCATCTTGTCTTCACAATATTGAAAATTCAACCCTTTAGTTTTTAAAAAAAAAGGACTCATTTTCCAAATAATTTGATTCAATTGCTAAGAAACAGCTACCTTCGTTTTTTTAGGGCTTCATACTGTACAGGCAGCAAGAAAAAGCAAATGTAAATGCAATTACAGTGGGCTCATTTTGTTCTCCTTGAATCAATTTTTTAAAAATGTCTTGCAAAATAATTATTTTGATACGATCGAATTGTTCTCTTCTGAGGGTTCTTTTCTCTTATCATGGAATAATGAAACCATTCTGTTAAATTCAGTTATGGAATCCATCAGTACATACTGCATGAACATTTATTAATTATAATAGCCAAAGGGATAAATCACAATTTTTACAATCAGAACTTATTTGAAAATATCAGACGTTCAACGAAAGCTAACTTTTCTTATTCATCCGTGGGACGTGGGCTTCGCTGGTTAACCACCATTTATTGCCCATCACTAATCATCCTTGGAGGGCAGTTGAGAGTCAACCACATTGCTGTGGTTCCAGAGTCATATGTAGGCCAGACCAGTTAAGGATGGCAGTTTTCCTTCCCAAAAGGACATTAATGAAGCAGATGGGTTTTTATGACAATCGACCATGGTTTCATTTTTTTTTATTCATTCATGGGATATGGGTGTCGCTGGCTGACCAGCATTTATTGCCCATCCCTAATAAACCCTTGAACTGAGTGGCTTGCTGGGCCATTTAGGAGTACTCCTATTTATTAACTCTTATTTTAATCGACTAGAGCTCCGCCTCCAACATCATTTTTCCCACAAAACTCATCTCCAAACTCCGTGGCCTGGGCCTCGGCACCTCCCTGTGCGACAGGATCCTGGACTTCCTAACCCACAGAATACAATCAGTAAGGATAGGCAACAACACCTCCTCAACGATCATCCTCAACACTTGTGCCCCACAAGACTGTGTTATCAGCCCCCCCCCCCCACTATTATACACCTATGACTCTGGCCAAATTCCCCTCCAATTTGATTTTCAAGTTTGCTAACAACACCACCGTAGTGGGTCAGATCTCCAACAATGAAGAAACAGAGTACAGGAATGCGATAGAGAATCTGGTGAACTGGCACAGCGACAATAATCTCTCTCTCAATGTGAGCAAAACAAAGGAAATTGTCATTGACATCAGGAAGCATAAAGGAGAACATGCCCCTGTCTACATAAATGGGGACGAAGTAGAAATGATCAAGAGCTTCAGGTTTTTAGGTGTCCCCATCACCAACAACCTGTCCTGGTCCCCCCCATGCCAACACTAAAGTTAAGAAAGCCCACCGACATCTCTACTTTCCAAAGACTAAGGAAATTTGGTATGTCAACTACAATTCTCACTAACTTTTACAGATACATCATAGAAAGCATTCTTTATGATTATATCACAGCTTGGTATGGCTCCTGCTCTACCCACGAAACTACAAAAAGTCATGAATGTTGCCCAATCTGTCACACAAACTAGCCTCCCATCCATAGACTCTGTCTACACTTCCCACTGCCTCGGCAAAGCAGCCAGCATAATTAAAGACCCCACACACCCCGGACATTCTCTCTTCCACCTTCTTCCTTTGGGAGAAAGATACAAAAGTCTGACGTCATATACCAACCGACTCAAGAATAGTTTCTTCCCTGCTGCTATCAGACTTTTGAATGAACCGACTTTGCAATAAGCTGATCTTTCTCTACACTCTGGCTATGACTGTAGCTCTACATTCTGCACTCTCTCGTTTCCTTCTCTATGAATAGTATGCTTTGTCTGTATGGCGCGCAAGAAACTATACTTTTCACAGTAAACTAATACATGTGACAGCAATAAATCAAACCAAATCACATCAAAGGCAGTCAACCACATTGCTATGCCTCTGGAGTCACGTGTAGGCCAGATCAGGTAAGGATAGCAGATTTCCAGCCCTGAAGGACATTAGTGAACCAATGGTGTGCCAAATGGACACCAACGAACCCACCAATGATGTGGGTTTTTCCAACAATTGACAATGGTTTCATGGTCATCAGTAGATTCTTAATTCCAGACTTTTAATGAATTCAAATTCCACAATCTGCTGCGGTGAGATCCGAACCCAGGTCCCCAGAACATTAGCTGAGTTTGTGGATTAATAGACTAATGATAATACCATCGCCTCCCCAACAGTGCCTATACATTACTAGAAATCCAGTCTCGTTGCACCTACAAGTGCTTATTGGTTACTGGAAAACAGCTTAAACTTCAATCAACAAGGCCAAAACTGATTAAATGCCATTTGATATTGCACACAACTGACAAGGAGAACAGTCATTTATAAAACATAATAAAAATAAAAACAGAAAACGCATCTGAAAAACTGTCATGCAGATTCAAAATGTTAACTTTATCTCCCTCTGTCTCTCTCTCTCTCCACAGACGTTGCCTGACCTGTTGAGTTTTTCCAGCATTTTTTTATTTTAAATTAAGTAAGTACCATCTGCAGCCTGAGCGAGTTTAAATGACCGATGTGGGAGCCAGCCATCATCCTGAATCTCAAGGCTTGTGTAATCAGCTAGGGTCCAAGAAATTTAAAAACAATTTTAACGAAGCTGACATTGAAACAGAGAAGTCTGACCAGCAAAGTAAGCTTCATTCCAAACCTGTCCAGATGAGACACCACAACTGAGTTTTGTAGCTGAAGAATCTTTCAAACACTTTTGGGTTTTTTTTGGGAATCTGGCCCTTCCGCACATTGTGAACATTTCCACCTTACGCCCACCTGTGAGCTTGGGGTGCTATTCAAATTCAAGTTGTCTTGATACTGTTAATCTTAAAGCATCGACATTAGCAAATGGCACCAAGGTTTTTAAAAAAACGATCCAGCAACGAGTGCCATTTTTCCCAATGCCTGTGTGTAGCTATGGCAATGTGGGTCAAGGGAAGATAACTGAGCTTGTTCCCTTTTTGTTAAAATGACAAAAAAAAGACACATTTATCCTGCAGAGCACTTTTCATGACAACTCAATGTGGCAAAGTGCTTTACAATCAATGAAGTACTTTCAAAAGTGTATTCAGAATTGAAATGTTGAAAACATAACAGCTAATTGGCAAAGTCCCACAAACAGCAATGTAATAATGATCTGATAATCTATTTCCTGATATTGAGGAGTTAAAATTGGTCAGGACACCAGGATCAACTCCCCTGGTCTTTTTTTGAAATAGTGGGACCTTTAACATCCATCCAGACAGGTGGATGGGGCCCTGGTTCAAAGGGCAGCACCTCTGACAGCACACTGCTCCCTTAGTACTGCACTGGAGTGCTGGCTTTTGACTCTTACCCTGGAATGGTGCTGGAACCCGGAACGACACGGTGAAGAAGGAAGTATGCTGTCAATCACAGCTGACACTACAACAAGAGTTTTAGCATGGCGCCAGGAAAGGGAACTAAAATAACTCCCGAGAGGTCAGTGTCCCTTGACCAGCTTCCCTTTATTTACAAACATATTTCCACTGCTAGAGCGCTTCAGGTACAAAGTCAGAATCTGGAGTACCAGTAGACCCGATACTCCCATATTTGTTAGGCTCTCTGGGCAATTATAACCTCAATCAGGGAGCTCGTACTCCAAGTGCCCCACCTCATGGGTCTCGTGAAGTCGTTCCAGGAGCCACTTTAATATGGCACCTACTCAACTTCTTGGCATCTTCGTAACTGAGCAAATAAAATGGCTGCAACGCACCGTCCTTCCCTTTCAATAAAACTCATAAGCAATTTGCAAAATGAGGGCCATTCTCCTGGAGTGCGCTGAGCTGTAGGAGCCGCTACATGTACGGCCCAGGGTAGGTGACATTGTTCTGTTTCATTCACTACTTTGTGGGTGAGCACATTTTACTTACAAGAAATAATCAGGCAGAGCAATGACGTGCCGGGATTTAAAAATTCCCGGTTCACACTCTGACACGCCACACATCCACTTTTCCCAAGTTGTCACGTAAAGGCTTTCCTCAACATTACCACGACAATTTACTTTCATCAGAATTTCAAAAGCAAACCATCTTGTGTGTCAGCGTGACATCATTCTCTCTCTCTATGTGGTTTCCTCAAACTTAAATATGGAGAGCACCAACCATGCAGATAAAAGGAGTCACAAATAAAATTATTTTGTTTGGACGTTTTGCTCATTACTGTCTTGGAGGAGCTCATTATCAGCGCAGGCAAGAGATGATAATGATTGCCCCGGGCCCAGTAATGACCATAACAACCTAACAAAATGTTACTGCTATTATGATGAAACTCGGCGCTGTATTTTAGCTTTTATTCAAAGCTGCAGCTGCTTTGTTGGATGGAGCAGATGTGTGTGACTGTGCCTGCACTGATAAGAAGGCTGGACAATCTGCTTTGTCACACGATTTGATGTACACTTTAGTTTTAGTGAGTGCCCGGGCCTTCTTTATGGCATCAGAATACCAGATAACGACAACTTGTCCAATTAGTTGCCAGATGAATCATCAACGCTGTTGTTCAAAACCTGAGTCAATTCACATCTTGCTCTTCTCTTTCAAAAGATTAATTTTTTTTTTGGTCAGGTACCGAGGGCAATGGTTCCCAACACACTGGTGTGCCACGAAGACCCGTCCCCCCTTCCTCTGCCATCCCAAAGTGTGCCATGAGAAAAGATTCAAAATAATGGGTACATGAATAGGAGGGAATAGAGGGATACGGAACGAGTAAGGGCAAAAGGTTCTTTTCTTTTAGTTTAGTTAGGGCATCGTGACTGAGTAAGAAGTCTCACAACACCAGGTTAAAGTCCAACAAGTTTATTTGTTGTTCAACAAGTTCATCAAATAACCTTGTTGGACTTTAACCTGGTGTTGTGAGACTTCTTACTGTGTTTACCCCAGTCCCAATGCCAGCATCTCCACATCATCACGATTGGCACAGGCCTGGAGTGTCGAAGGGTCTGTTCCTGTGCTGTACTGTTGTTGTTCTGTGATTCAAAATTCATGCAATTAAACTAAAAACTAACCTTCACCTTCAGCACTGCGGTCAGCATCTCCGACAAAGCTTCAGCCTCTTACGCACACGTCAGCTGGGAGAGAGCCGCACATGCCTGGTTTCAAGTTTCTACGTTGGTCAGGCCCATACTCACGGCCAACAGGGACTTAGCGTGGAATACAAAGGTCCCACGTGTCTACACAAAAAGCAAAAATTCAAATAAGGGTACAAAACCCTTGGAGAAGCAAGAGAGACAGGGAGAGGTTAATAAAAAGTAGGTGAGAGGACAAGGAGCATTTTGGAGTGGGAGTTGAACGAAAGCTGAGAAGTGCTAGTTGGATGTCGTTGTTCTTCTTCTTAAAAACAAAGTTAAAAGTTTATTTATTTATTAGTGTCACAAGTAGGCTGACATTCACACTGCAATGAAGTTACTGAGAAAATCCCCGAATCGCCACACTCCAGCGCCTGTTCGGGTACACTGAGGGAGAACTAAGTGAGGCCGATACACTTAACCAGCATGTCTTTTGGAATGTGGGAGAGAACCAGAGCACCCAGGGGAAGCCCATGCAGACACGGGGAGAATGTGCAGACTCCATACAGATGATCACCCAAGCTGGGAATCGAACCCAGGTTTCTATTGCTGTGAGGCAGCAGTGCTAACCACTGTGCCAGGGTGCCACCCCAAAGTTCCCAGTAAGAGAAAAAGATAGGGAAAATAGGACACGTGCCTCAAACTTTTTTTTATATATAGTATAGAGGTTTGCCGTCAGATTGGGAACCACTGACTTAGGGGCTATACTGTAGCCTACGGGGATAGAACAGATTTGAACTTTAAGTACTTTCAATAAAATCTATTCTGGAGGTTAATTCAATCCATTTGGGTTGAATGGATTTCTGACAACAGGTTTTAGAGTTAAAAAAAAGTGTATTAAGTCTGTTTAAAAACTGCTGACCAACCTTTCTCAAATATTGCAATCGTACAGACTGACAGCCACTTGTCTTGTTTCAGTCACTGTCTCTGTGAGTGTGTTTTATGTCCTCGGTGGCCTCCAAGCTCTGGCTTCTCAGCAATGCTGTCGTCATATATTTTCAGCATTCACATTCAGTGTTGTTCACTGGGACAAAGCCGCTCGCTGCTCAAGCGCAACTTGTCACCAGTCACAGAGCTGAAGGCAATTACCTGTCACCCGTGATTCGGAAGGCCCTGGGCTTTTGATGGGCAGGAACAACACAATTCGTTTCCCCCCCACCACACCCCACCCCAGGCAGTGTTCATTTCCAGGACTGTTCTGGTTATCAATCCAAATCTCAGACTCGATTGCCCTTCGAAGAGCTTACAGCCCCAACTGGGCAACGGGAGATTACGTCAAGAGATAAATGTCAAAATATTTGTGTTTTCCGGGAAAGGCATTTCATTAGGAACTCAGAGTGCTTTTATTCTCAAGCCTTTTAAGTGGCTGCTTGTTATGGCGTGCCAAATTGAATGGAACTAACGGGCAAAGTTACAAATGAGTTGGAGGCACCTGATTGCTATTAACATTAAGACAAAAACACAGCCACTTAGACGAAATCTCTAGTTACAACAAATGTCACTTGCGGCTGCTTCTCAGTTGATCCTGATTCAAACACTTTTTTTAAAAAACACTGGTGCGGCCCTCCTGTCGCCTCATTGCTTGGCCAGGGTTCATCTCCACTTCCACCCCCAGCACTGCCACTGTCCACATTCACCTCCGCCCAATGCCTGGTTTTCTAAAACCTGCCAATACTAACCGCTCCTGCCTAGCAAATTGGCTGGAATCCAGAACTATTCATGTCAGCCCTTGACTACAGAGCTGTAAATGAATTCAATACACGCCACCAGATGAAGAGTCATCCAGACTCGAAACATTGGCTCTACTCTCTCTTTCCACAGATGCTGTCAGACAGCTCTGACCAAGGGTCAGGCCTGTTGAGATTTTCCAGAATTTTCCATGTGTGTTTCAGATTCCAGCATCCGCAATATTTTGCATATATACACACCACTTCCACTATAAAGATAATAGTGGACTTTAGGGGACAATTTAGATATTTGGTTTTGGTATACGTATTCTATTCTTTCACCATTTACACTCCTGGTCTTTCTCCTTCATGGCCAGAATTTTACACTCCCCCACCGGCAAGTTTCCAGGTGGGGTAGAGGGGGTGAGGAGTATAACAGATATGGAATTCCCTTTAGATTTTCACCCTTCTCAATGACACAGTGATTTACACTAGGGTGCACAATGCCGCAGATGGGAAGAACTACCTTGTCCCGATTGAGGCCTTTAAGTTTCCAATTATTGGTTGTGTAAAGGCCATTGCCCTCCCAGCCGCAATTTCTAGGCTGGTAGGAGGATTGAACCTCTGTGGGGGAAACTCAAAATCAACAGAGTTACATCTCAGGCAGGAACAAAGGGGTGAGATGGGGGAGGCCTCCGTCAGAGGCCCACCTTTTGGAGGCCCCCAGACCTCCTGCCTGCCACCTCCACCATCCCCCCTTCCTCCCCTCAGCTTCTCCCCTTGAAACCTTGATCACCAACTTTGCAACTCCAGAAGGCCTCCCCACCCTGGGACCTCTTGAACTTACTTGGGCCTCCAGTGCCCAGTAGTAGGCTCTGACACGCTCTTCTATCCATCACAGTGTTTTCACTGCAGGGATGGAGAGCTGCTAGTCAGTCAGGCTGATAGGACGAGTCAGTTTTCTTTTCATTCATTCATGGGACATGGGCGCCGCTGGCTGGGACAGCATTTATTGCCCATCCCTAGTTGCCTGAGGGCAGTTGAGAATCAAATTGCTGTGGCTCTGGAGTTACATGTAGAACAGACCAGGTAAGGAAGGCAGATTTCCTTCCCTAAAGGACATTGGTGAAACGGATGGGTTTTTCCAACCACCGACAGTGGTTTCACGATCATCAGTAGATTCTTAATGCCAGATTTTTTTTATTGAATTCAAATTCCACCATCTGCTGTGGCGGGATTCGAACTCAGGTCCCCAGAACATTAGCTGAGTTTCTGGATTAACAGTCTGGAGATAATACCACAAGGCCATTGCTGCTGAGTTTCTCCAGCATTTTCTGATTTTGTTTCAGTTCCAGCATCTGTTCTGAGCAAGGTGTGGAAGTCCCATTTGCAGCTACTTAATGCTTGTTTCAGCATGAAATGGGTGCCGGGCAGTCGGAGACGGTGAGGGTGTGTGAATCTTTCAGGCGGTGGGGCCTCGCACCCTACCATCTGAAAATATTCATACCTTGGTTCAGAGAACAAAATGGTAATCTCCTCTCAGTTTACTGCCATTAGCAGCCATGGAGAGGGCAGCTCAGTTTAATGACCTCTCTGATCCTCCCCGCTGGAAGGGACCTCATTGAATTTGGCTCCCTTTTCACAGTTGAGTGGCTGAGATCCAAAACCACTCAGGTGAATGCTAATGGATAGCTGTTGCATTCCACCACTCAAAGCAGAGTGGCACTGTGCCAGGACTGAAACTGTACAGCTGTGCCCATTAAATACATGGAATGAAATAGGAATTTGCACACTAGCTCATCATCATAATGTTCCCATTCAAAGTCTGTGTAATATTTTTATAATTATAAAATTGCACACAATTATAGAAATTACACCACGGAATGAGGCCATTTCAGCCCATCGTTGCTATGCTGTTGCTGTCTCTGTCTCATCAAGTGGAATTGATCCATTCAAACACATTTCTCTGTCCTTTCTCTACATCTTTTCAAGTACCTATAATTCCAATGCAAATGTTATTTTTACTGCTTCAATCGTCGTGTGCGATAAGGCGTTTCTTTTCTAAATAACCCTCTGAGCGACAGCAATTCTTCTGACGTTCCACTTTACGTTTTGACTCACAATCCTGATTTTATGTTCTCTCATCAGCTCACCAGCCAACAGAAACCACCTTTCACCTTATACCCTCTTAAAACTCATGAAGTTCAAATTATTCGATTCTTGATTCGTAATCATAATCCCCCCTTTTTGGCAAAGTTCATGTCAACTTTCTTTTTCCAATGGCTCCTATTTTCTACTGCGCCTGACAGGATCTGTGGAGAGAGAATGGAGTCAACGTTTCAAGTTTGGATGACCCTTCCTCTGACGAAAGATCACCCTGACTTGAAGTGTTGGCACTATTCTCTCTCCACAGATGCCATCAGACCTGCTGAGTTTCTCCGGCAATTTCTGATTTTGTTTCAGATTCCAGCACCTGCAGTATTTTGCCTTTATCTCCCATTTACTACCTCAGATAAAAGGTACATAGCGCTACACAGCACACCAGCTGTCACCAAACCAATACCCAATACAAATTCAGCATGGTTCCCTTGCTCGTGTTGTCAATTCCTCTCAATGTAAAATCCAGGAGCAAGTTAACCGTTTTCTCTCAACCTGCATTCTCACCATTAACGATGGACATGCAAAAATAGATCTCTCCACTCGCCCCACTCAACCAGGATCTGACTTTTCGCTCCTGGGGTCAGGAATACAGACTGTATAGAATTCCTAGTTCTGCAAACCCCACTCAGGAGCTACCAGGTGCAGAGGTGGGCTATCCGAAAGGCCTGCCTCTGTGATCCTGGATTTTGTTCCAGCCATAAAATAACAATGAAATAGCCATGAGCCACCTCACTGATCAAAAAGGCCCCACTTTCCATCCATACCAAACAATGACACCTAATGCCCCTCACTCTCCATGGTTCCTCATACACTCCATGCCATTCTCTATCCACCCCCATTTCTCTTTATAGTCCCTATGCTAACTTGTCAACCCATGTCTTCCGCTAACTATCCTTTGCCCTTAGACCCTCCATGTCATCTCACCCAGTATCTATTGTAGGCAGACCTCAGGACTCATGTTGAGATGAAATTTAAAAAACTCTGATGTTCTGTTGCAGACTTCATATTTTATATAAAAAATTCTAATACACAAAAAACCCATTCACTACATTTACACTTCTTCAACTACATCCATCATGAAAACAAAGTTTTTATTTAAGTACTTAATCCCTTATAAAAACAAATATGCCAAAGAATTTATAACCACTTGGAGCTACAGATCAAACTGTGAACTGATGGGTGCCCCACTGGGATATTGTGAAATCAGTCATGCAGCACTAATCCTATAATGGTAACCTCTAGGCTTATGTCAACAGAGTGAAATACCAATCCCTGTTTTTGTTTAACTCCACAATTTTTAAAAAACATGTAATGACAAGCAAATTTAAATGGATTGACAGCTTGACAATTCCAATGTGTTTATCCACTTATTTCACATGTTCATGTCTGCTTCTAACAATTCTCAAGGGTACCTGATCTTTCCCTGGACCTCTCCAATAGGATACCCTACTTCTCCAAAGATCATTGGCAGCTTTAGACCTTCTCCTGAAAGGTCAAAAATCAACAAGTCACGTTTTTGGACATCCAAGTTATGAAAACCAGATCTGTTTGAAGGCAGCTATTCTTCCGCCATGTAGCTGCCTCCGTGAACCATGGATGTGTAAACCACAACCCATACCCATTCTCCAACACTACAAAATTGGCGGTTGTAATATACACCAGTTGTGACATAACCAAAACCTAAGACAAATTCAGCATGGTTCCCTTCATTATGTCTTCAATTCCTCTGGATGTAAAATCCAGGAGCCCGTTAACCATTTTCCCTCGACCTGCATTGTCACCATTAATGATGAACATGCTAAAATAGATCTCTTCATTTCCCCCCACTCAAATAGGGCCTGACGTTTTGCTCCTGGGGTCGGGAGTACAGAGCAGGTAGAATTGCGAGCTCTGCAAACGTCACTCCACAGAATGAAAGGCCTGCCTCCTTGATCGGGGCTATGAATTGTGGAATGGAGTCTCCAACATGGTCTCTGGCTTAGCCAAAATTTTCTCCAGCTTTATGAAAATTCAGGCTGAAGAATCTTTCCAGTTAGGGAATATTTCCATTCATTGTCACTTTTCTCCCAAATATACTTCTCCACATCTCTCTGAATCAAGCCTCTTATCTACCCATTCTAGTTAGCTTCCCATACCCACCTACGAAGTGAAATATTCGGGGGAGTGGGAGGGGTGCGAGTTAGTGATCACGCCAGCAGGCCCGTAGCCTGGCTGGAGCCATTTCCAGTCGCTCCATTGAGATTAAATCCCAATCAGACAGACAGTCTGCTGGTTGCCACTCATGTTCCTGGGTCCAACTAGAGGCCAACGCCTTGCTGGGACTAGTAGTGCCACTGAGAGTGGTGGCCGCTGCGGGTACTGCAGTACACCCCAGGAGAAGGATCATCACTGGAGCCTTGGGACACAGGGGAGGCGATGGCCTTGTGATATTATCGTTAGACTATTAATCCAGAAACTCAGTTAATGTTCTGGGACCTGGGTTCAGATGCCGCCACGCAGGTAGTGCAATTTGAATTCAATTTAAAAAAATCTGGAATTAAGAATGCGCCGAAGATCACAAAACCATTGTCGATTGTCGGAAAAACCCATCCGGTTCACTAACCTCCTTTCGGGAAAGAAATCAGCCGTCCTTACCTGGTCTGGTTATATACGACTCCAGAGCCACAGCAATGTGGCTGACTCTCAACTGCCCTCCAAGGGCAACTAGGGATGGCCAGCCAGTGACACCCATGTCCCACAGATAAATAAAAAAAAGTGGGGCAGGATCATTGGGGCTAGTTATGCAGGTGCTGGCAAGTGAAATTGATATAAGGGGATAGGAGCGGGGGGAATGCCTTCCCCTGGGAGCAAACCTTCTTGCCAAGTGGGCCCCTCCATTACATGTCCGAGAAGGGGGCATCCTCCCATAAGACTGTAGCCTTGCCCAGCAGGTTACACCTAGTGGTTTGCCCACATAGTATGCCTCTTACCTGTTGTTGCTTGCATACCAGCAGCACAAGGAAGAGGCCCCTATGTGGTCCCTAAATGGCCACATATGGCCTCAACAGACCCACTGGGAAGGCTGTTCTTAACCATTCCACACTAGATTTAATTTGGGGTGGGGGGACGGTCAGGGAAGTGACAAAACTCTTCAGCCCAAACCTTGCCCTGCATTATTTAAACCCCACTCCAGTATCCCAGTGGGGCAAATCATTACATTCCAATGTGTGGAAATACACACACTCTATTATCAGGTAAACTGTAAATCCAGTAACCTGAGCCATGAATTCACACTGAAACAGTTTGATTTACTTCCCCAATGAAGAAAGTATCTCTGTGAGGAAGGTATGATTTGACGTAACCACACAAACTGATGGTGCAGTTGCTCTGCTGAATATGAACGAACCCAAGTGTCGTTTACAATTTTTCCATCTGTGTTCCACAAATATGGCCAGCTATTTGGAGACCCATCTGAAAATCGCATCGGGCAGTCAATTTGTTTCCCCAATTTTCGAACTGCTTGCTGCCTTGTTTGCCTGCAGCACTTGACAACTGCCCCCATCATCTTCCATAGTAACAGAGCCCTCACCTTCAATTGTCCCACTGAGGCAAAATCAAACCCGTCAGGAATAAGAGACCTCAAAATACATTGATGTAAATTGACAGAGCATTTTCAGGCGAGGGATTCCTGAATCAGAAACAAAACTTTGATCTCATGGGGACGGGAGATATTCTCTGTTACAGTTTCACTCTTCGGACAAAAGACCACAGCAGCGGCCACCACAGCAATGATATCCCAATCTCACCTGAATGTTTAATTCATGATCAGAGAATTACAATTCAGAACAGACCCTTAACTCTCTCTAAGTGCTATGTAAATCTCAGCATGTAGATATGGCACACTTGAATGTTACTTTATCGGATTCTCAGACAAATGCTTTTGCAACGGGCAGCACAGTGGTTAGCACTGCTGCCTCACAGCACCAGGGACCTGGGTTCAATTCCAGGCTTGCATGACTGTGTGGAGTTTGCACGTTCTCCCCATGTCTGCAAGGGTTTCCTCCAGTTGCTCCAGTTTCCTCGCACAGTCCAAGGTTAGGCGGATTGGCCATGCTAAATTACCCCTTAGTGTCAGAGGGATGAGTGGGGAAAATACGTGAGGTTACAGAGATAGAGGCTGGACAGGATTGTTGTTGGTGCAGGCTCGATGGACCAAATGCCCTTTTTCTGCTTCGTAGGAATTCTGTTCTATTCTATCAGACACCTTAATTGGCACAAGGGAGTTTTACTGTCATGTTCTTCGAATCTCAGTGTTACTGAGTAATGAATCAGAGGCCCTGAACTGGCTGAAACCCATGCATCAAATGTTTTAATTCACACATTGAAAAATGCACTCTTTGTTTGAAGGTGAGAATTGTGTAGACTTTTTCCTGAACTTTTTGTTGATGGAAGCTGGGAAGTGCTGATTTTAATATGCAGTAAGCACAGGCAATATTTCCACATCGTTTAGGCTGACACGGAGGGGATTAGAGAGCTCATGCTGGAGATGAGTAGTGGAAAGGGGAAGCTAATTGAAAGGACAGGGACTGAGCGTCTGGTATTTATTGTCATCGTGATGACATATATCTACCGCACAGAGCTCGAAGTGTCAAGGACAGTCCTTGCAAACCAGCAAGACAGAACATTTCTACACTTGTTGATGCTTCTTAATGACAAATAACACTGTCATCTGTGTGGCTGGTGATTGTACACATGGTACCGGCTGAAGGGGCACAAGTCGAACCAGCACTAGATCACAGTGATAGGCTGAATTGCAAGGCACACAGAAATGTTCCCAATGCACCTTAAATCTGGAATGCTAGCAATTTGCCTTCAGCAATGGCACAAACAAAAGGGTTAGGAAAAATCTACACAATTCTCACATTTAAACAAACAGTGTGTTTTTAAATGTAAAAATCTAAACATTTTGTGCATGGTTTTCACTCAAGCTAGGTCCTCTAATTCTTTCCTCAGTAAAGAATAGGGGCGGCATGGTGGCACAGTGGTTAGCACTACTGCCTCACAGCTCCACAGACCCGAGTTTGATTCCTGGCTTGGGTCACTGTCTGTGAGGAGTTTGCACATTCTCCCCATATCTGCGTGGCTCCCCTCTGGGTGCTTGGGTTTCCTCCCACACTCCAAAGATGGGTGGGTTAGGTTGATTAGCCATGCTAAATTGCCCTTAGTGTCCCACGTCTGTATGTTAAAAGGATTAGCAGGGTAAAAATGTGGATTTCAGGGATAGGGCCTGGATAGGATTGTTGTCAGTGCAGATTTGATGGGTCGAATGGCCTTCTTCTGCACTGTAGGGATTCTATGAAAACTAAGATTTTAAGAACATAACCTATAAAATTCTAACGTGACTAGGCAGGGTAGATGCTAGGAGGATGTTGCTGATGGTGGGGGTGTCTAGAACCAGAGGTCACAGTCTGAGGATACAGGATAAACTGTTTAGGACAGAAATGTTTTCACCTAGAGAGTGGTCAGCCTGTGAAATCTGCTACTACAGAGGGTATTTGAAGCCAAGACATTGAGTGTTTTCAAGAAGCAGTTAGATGTAGCACTTGAGGCAAACAGAACAAAGGATATGGGGGGGCGGGGGCAGGATTAGATTATTGAATTGGATGATCAGCCATGATCATAATGAATGGTGGAGCAGACTCGAAGGGCCAAATGGCTTCCTCCTGCTTCTACTATGTTTAAACACCAGTGTACTAAATAATGCACCTGATATATAAACGTTTGCCTGAGAATCCAATAAAATAACTGTTAAATATTAAAGTCTGCCACATCCACTTGCTGAGATTTACATCACACTTAGAGAGAGTTAAGGGTCTGTTCTGAATTGTAATTCTCCGATCATGAATTAACCATTCAGGTGAAATTGGGATATCATTGTTGTGGTGGCCACTGCTGTGGTCTTTCGTCCGAAGAGTGAAACTGTCTGTGACAGAGAATATCTCCGGTCCCCACGAGATCAAAGTTTTGTTTCTGATTCAGGAATCCCTCGCCTGAAAATGCTCCGTCAATTTGCATCAATGTCTTTTGAGGTCTCTTATTCCTGACGGGTTTGATTTTGCCTCAGTGGGACAATTGAAGGTGAGGGCTCTGTCACTATGGAAGATGATGGGGGCAGTTGTCAAGTGCTGCAGGCAAACAAGGCAGCAAGCAGTTCGAAAATTGGGAAAACAAATTGACTGCCCGATGCGATTTTCAGATGGGTCTCCAAATAGCTGGCCAAATTTGTGGAACACAGATGGAAAAATTGTAAACGACACTTGGGTTCGTTCATATTCAGCAGAGCAACTGCACCATCGGTTTGTGTGGTTACGTCAAATCATACCTTCCTCACAGAAATACTTTCTTCATTGGGGAAGTAAATCAAACTGTTTCAGTGTGAATTCATGGCTCAGGTTACTGGATTTACAGTTTACCTGATGATAAGAAGTGTGTGTATTTCCACACATTGGGTGGAACGTAATGACCTGCTGGTTTCAGGACGAATGTAGTGCTTCATCAGACCAACCACTCATCCTATCTTGATATTTAATTCTAGTTAGCGCAGAGTGACACTGAATATCAGACCTGTATTAAAATGTAGTCAATCTAATGCCTCCCCATCTCTCAATCCACCATCTTGCACGAGCATCCAACACAGAATTACTACCTTGGTGTGCTTTGCCTATCACTATATCTCGCAGTGGTTAGCTCTGCTGCCCCTCAGCGCTAGGGACCCGGGTTCGATTTCTGGCTCGGGTCATTGTCTGTACAGAGGAAGCGTGGGCTTCCTCTCGGTGCTCCGGTTTCCTCTCACAGTTTGAAAGACATGCTGGTTAGGTGTTAAATTCTCCCTTAGTGTGCCTGGACAGGGGCCAGAGAGTGGCGACTAGGGGATTTTCACAGTAACTTCATTGCAGTGTTAATGGAAGCCTACTTGTGACACTCAAATAAAACTTGAAAAAAGCTCTGCTCTATGAAGCTACACAAAAGTGCTGGCTAATGTTTGTTTTATTTGAATGTTTGGTCCAAATATCAAGAGCAATTTCAAATCTGCCATGGTTTAATAATGTCATTTTTGTTTTACCAAGTAGGCAATAATATGACAGCCATTAAAGATTCCAACTACATTCACCTACACATGTTCATCCATAAATACACTTCAAAAACAATAGTGTTACTCTAGGACCTACTGTGTGCCTAGTGAAAATGAGGCAGCACAGTGGCACAATGGTTAGCACTGCTGCCTTACAGCACCAAGGACCCGCATTCAATTCCAGCCTCGGGTTACTGTCTGTCTGGAGTTTGTGCGTTCTCCCTGTATCTGCGTGGGTTTCCTCCGGGTGCTCTGGTTTCCTTCCACACTCCAAAGATGTGCGGGTTAGGCTGATTGCCCCTTAACGTCAGGGCGATTAGCAGGATAAATAGGATTACAGTGATAGGGCCTGGGTGGGATTGTTGTCGATGCAGGCTCAATGGGCTGAATAGCCTCTTTCTGCACTGCAGAGATTCTATGATTCATAACACATATCCTGACTGTGGAGTAGAGAATACAAGCATAAACATCAGTGCTGTTTTATTGTTGTTACTTTTCATAATCCACTACAGCTGTATGCCCTAATAGAAGTCAACTGAATGCTACAGTAATGCTTAAAAGATAAAATGCCTTTCAGCTTAGCTTTGGTCCATTGACTGGTAAAGAATTAACAATCCATGAAGCTCCAGAAACACAAAGCTTTGCTTAATGATGGGCCTTTCTAGTCCATTAACTTTAAAGGCAACTTCCCATGTGGCTTAGGGTCACATCTCCTTAACAAAATACCATAAAGATTAGCTGGAGAAATCAAGAAATTGTGCACTCGCATACTTATCTCACTGAGAATGTCCAGAACCCATGTAGTTCTTAACATCGTTTATCTGTGCACACGTGAGCTAACCCGAGGCCTAAAAGGCATAAACTTGCATCTGTGGCATGAATCTACAAAGTAGATTATGGCATGGGGCATGCATGAGTATCGAGTTATGGAAATAAACTATGTATATCACAGCTAAAAAGGATCAGTCCAAAGGTCAGCTTTAAGTCCCACTTACAAAGTATTCTAATGAGCCACCACATGACTCAAATTGATCACGTGCAAGGAAATTCTAACGGTAAACTCAGTAGGGGTCAACAGACTTCACAGTGAAAGACTTAATGGCATTCTAATCAGCAAAAAAAAGGAACAATTTGCTTAACCCCTGCTTTTCCCCTTCCTGACTCACAGATGCTTTATGTATAATTTTGAATTTGAAAGGCATAGTGGGGTCAGTGCAGACTCAATGGGCCAACTGGCCTCTTCTGCACTATAGGGACTGGGATGAATCTATGAAGATAAGGGGCAAGAACCAATGAATCAACCAGCCTTTTCTCATCCACCATATCCAGGCCTCTAGTCAAGCAATCTGAGACATGGCTGCTTGCAATTGTACAGTGTCCTTCAAGGAAGAGAACATTTCAGGGTGAAGATACACACACACCCCAAGGAGGAGTAATCGGTCATCCCCCTGCCAGCCTAAGCAGAGGATGGCTGAGAATGGGCCATTAAGTAGCCACTTTAGGGCCTTAATTGGGGCAAGGGCAGGCTTCCCATCAGAAGCCCTGTTCACCCCTGCAAACAAAAATATCAACATACTCCCTTCTAATTTCTTCCATTGGGAAAAAGATACAAAAGTCTGAGTTTACATACTAACCGACTCAAGAATGGCTTCTTCGCTGCTGCCATCAGACTTTTGAATAGACCTACCTTACACTATGTTGATCTTTCTCTCCACCCTAGCGATGATTATGACACTACATTCTGCACTCCCTTCTTTCTTTCTCCTCTATGTACTCTATGAAAGGTACGTTTTGTCTGTATAAAGTACAAGAAACAATGCTTTTCACTGTATCCCAATATATGTGACAATAATAAATCAAAATCACATCCGAGTTACAGCGAGCAGGATTCTGGAGAGAATCCCATCGATGCAACTTCACGTTCCCCAACCCCACACACTCCACCCCAACCCCGCCTCAGAACCTACCACAGGAGTGTGAAAGAATGTACATTTTTTACAGCATCATGACTTCAGGACATCCCAAATTGCTTTGCAGCCAATGAATTATTTTTGGAAACGCAGTCACTGTTAAAATTTAGGAGATGCAGCACAGTCAATTTGTGCACAACCTAATCCTCCAGGTGCTCTGGTTTCCTTCCACAGTCCAAAGATGATGCAAAATTGATCCTAGTGTCAGGGGAGATTAGCAAGGTAAATATGTGGGGTTATAGGATAGAGCCTGATTGGGATTGTTTTTGGTGTGGGCTCGATGGGTTGAATGGCCTCCTCTGCACTGTAGGGGTTCTATGATTCTGATGACCAGATAATCGAATTAGTGATGGTTCTCAAGGAGTAAATATTGGCACAAATGCCAGGGAAATCTACCCTATCTTTCTTCAAGATCGTGCGATGGGATCTTATATATCCAGCTGCAGAGGCAGAGGGGGCATCAATTTAATGTTTTAACCAAAAGATGTCAGTTACTTGCTACTTTCGGCAGAATGTTCAAGTGATAGTACCTGCTCAAACAGCAGGACCTGTAGGGGGACAAGAATCCTTTGATAGCTACAGTGGGTTTTGTGAAGTTAACTGAGCCACAGCATTAGCATTCTGCTGCTCAGTGCCCAGGTAAATCAAAGGAGGTCAGGGAATGAAACATCAGGTCTGTCAAAAAGAAGAGTTCAATTCCCCCGTGCCCCTGCTGGCAGGTTCAATGGCAAGCCCGGGGGAACAATGGAATTCAGCAGGAGACCCAAGATTCATTTTTACGCCAGCATGAATTTCCCAGAGGATCACACGGAGATAGAAATGGTCAAGTACTTCAGGTTTCTAGATGTCCGGACCACCGATTTGTACTGGTCCCTCCGTGCCAATGCTACAGTTAAGAAAGCCCACTGATGCCTCTACTTTCTCAGAAGGCTAAGGAAATTTGGCATGTCAGCTATGACTCTCACCAGCCTCCTGGATGTATCACAGCTTGGTATAGCTCTTGCTCTGACCAAGACCAGAAGAAACTACAAAGGGTTGTGAACAAAGACCAGTTCATCACGCAAACCAGCCTCCCATCAACTGACTCTGTCTACACTTCCCACTGACTTGGAAAAGCAGCCAGCATAATTAAGGACCCACACATCCCAGACATTCTCTCTTCCACTTTCTTCTGTCAGGAAAAAGATGCAAAAGTCCGAGATCACATACCTGCCTTATCAAGAACAGCTTCTTCCCTGCTGTCATCAGGCTTTCGAACGGACCTAACGTCTATTAAGCTGATCTCTCTCAACATCCTAGCTATTATTGTAATATTACATGTTGTACCCCATCTTTGCCTTCTGTATGAATGGTAGGCTTTGTCTGCATGGTGTGCAAGAAACAATACTTTTCATTGTATAACCAAAACATGTGACAATTATAAATCAAATCAAAACACTGGTGCCCATCATGGCAAATCGGGAAACCTGCTGCAGGCAACTCAACTGGCATCCTGCTAACTGAAGGCCCTGCCCCCGGAAGCAGGCTCTCTATGGAATCAGTGTGAGCAGCAGCCTCTAACCTGCCATGTCTGTGCTTTCACTCTTTAAATGCTTCCCAGCCAATCAGTTGCATGAGGAAGATTTCCTTGGCCTCGGAGATCCTGGGAATTGCGGGAGTTGATAGCACATGAAGCAGTCGAGGCAAAGAGAGTAGGGGCATTTAAGGGGAAGTTTAAAAAGCATACAAGGGGGGAGGAAATAAAACGATGCCTGGAATTTTATGGCCGTTCATACCCTGCCGCTGCTGCAAGCAAGGATGGAGAATTTGGCACACAGCCAAATCCCCATTCAGTGCAGCGGGACTGGAGAATCCTGCTGGCGCGAACGGCTGGAAAATTCTGGCTGATGTGTCAACGAGGCAGCACATGAAGCATAAAAGCCGGCAGAGCAGTTGGGCCGAAGGGCCAATTTCTATCCATCCTTTCTAAGTCTCTGGCTTGTCTAACAATAATGCAGCACGAAACTCAGGAGTTATGAATCACACAGAGAGTTGTAATGAATATAAGACGAAAATGTCCTTGGATTTACATTAGTTCTATTTCACTGTTGTACAGCGATAACTCAAATGGTTTTCTTTGGTGTAGTCAGCTACTGTGTGAGTACATTTTACAGGATGACAATCATCTAAATTTTTCAGTTTATTTGTTAGTCATAAGTAGCCTTACATTGACATTGTAATGAGGTTGCTGTGAAAATCCCCTAGTTGCCACACTCTGGCACCTGTTCGGGTACACTGAGGGAGAATTTAGCATGGTCAATGCACCCAATCAGCACATCTTTTGGACTGTGAGAGGAAACCAGAGCAGCTGGAGAAAACCCATGTAGATATGGGGAGAATATGCAGTCGCTGCATAGAGCATGACCCAAGCCAGGAATTGAGCACGGGTCCCTGGCACTGTGAGGCAGCAGTGCTAACCACTAACCACCATTCACAAAGTGAAAATCTTGATACAACAAAGACATATTGGGGTAGGACTTGCAAAATGGTGGCCCCCACTCCCGCAATATTAATTGAGTAATCATTAATTTCTACACAGCACAGTTCTGCATAGCACTGCTGTCTCACAGCACTAGGGACCCAGGTTCGAGTCGTGGCTTGGGTGGCTGTCTTTGATTTATTATTGTCACATGTATTAACATACAGTGAAAAATATTGTTCCTTACACAAAGCATACCGTTCATAGAGAAGGAAAGGAGAGAGTGCAGAATGCAGTGTTACAGTCATAGCTAGGGTGGGCGGAAAGATCAACCTAACGCAAGGTAGGTCCATTCAAAAATGTCTGACAGCAGCACGGAAGAAGCTGTTCTTGAGTCGGTTGGTACGTGACCTCAGACTTTTGTATCTTTTTCCCGATGGAACAAGGTGGAAGAGAGAATATCCAGGGTGTTGGGGGTCCTTAATTATGCTGGCTGCTTTTCCAAGGCAGCGGGATGTGTAGCCAGCGTCAATGGGTGGGAAGCTGGTTTGCGTGATGGACTGAGTTCCATTCATGACCTTTTTTGTACATTCTCCCCAAGTCTGCATGGGTTTCCTCCAGATGCTCTGGTTTCCTACCACAGTCTGAAAGATGTGCTGGTTAATTGCACTGGCTGTGCTAAATTCTCCCTCATTACACGCAAACAGGCACTGATGTGGCGACTAGGGGATTTTCACAGTAACTTCACTGCAGTGTTAATGTAAGCCTATTTGTGACACTAATAAATAAATTTTTGAAACTGATCTAGCACTGGAGAATGTTACAAATAAAAGAAACAATACTGTCATCCAACAACTTCTGGAAAATATCAGAGGCTAGAGAATATCATTAGCAACAGATGTTACACTACCACCAATAAAAAGATATTTTTGGTTAATATGAGCTTACTTGACATTCTGTCATGTTGAACCTTGATGTAGAGTTCAATGTGACGAGCAGGGCATCAATCGCTGCAATCTAGATAAGGGCTTCTTTGTAAAATGATCCAAAGCAAGTTGATCACATGTTACAATAATACCAGGCAAAGCAGGCTGAAATTAGGTGGTCACAAGCAATGTTTTAAAAGCAGTTGAGATCATTCCTGTACTTGTATTGCTCCAAAGTACATTATTTCAATTGAACCAAATCAGTTTGTTTTTTTCAGTTATTGCAATTTGTAAAACAAAAAGCAATTTAATTTTGGCTGAATGAATTAATCCCATCAAATTAATTGCTGGAAACTCAAAACAAGTATATTCCTTGTGCAATGGATGGTGCACTTTGGATGTCATCAAGAGACTTCAGACTTTGTTAAGAACAAAAAGTATTGATTGCTAACAAAAAAAATACACAAGCAGTTGCAGCCCATGGCTACCTGGAGCAGAGTTCCAGCCTTCACATAGATGGCTGCCCAAAGTATTCTACCTGAGAGAGAACTCTACCCTCTGGGCTAATCATTCACTCTCAGTTCCCATTGGTCCCTCAAGTCAGGTGATCCTCTTCTGCTGTGCTGTCTTAAAGAGACAGGCACCACAATCACTGCACACTATTAGTTCTAATGAGGAAACAACTGGACTGACAATTTATATGATTGTCTGGTGGTCAGCACTGCTGTCTCACAGCGCCAGAGACCTGCGTTCGATTCCTGGCTTGGGTCATTGTCTGTGCACATTCTCCCCATGTCTGTGTGGATTTCCTCCGGGTGCTCCGTTTTCTTCCCACAGTCCGAAAGATGTGCTGGTTAAGTTCATTGGCTATGCTAAAATTCTCCCTCGGTGTATCCGAACAAGCACCAGGGTGTAGTGACTAGGGGATTTTCACAGTAACTTCATTGCAGTGTTTATGTGGGCCTACTTGTGACATTAATAAATTTTAAATGAGCCCTTGTCATAGGTAGATCTCAGGGTATGGCAACTGAGCATTGGACAAGCCTTACACGAGGGTCAGCATCAATATTCCTTTTGCTCATGCTTTTACTTCAATCAATTTTACAATCTGAGTCACTCAATCTATATATAATAAAAGTGTAAGATACTTGGCTTCAGTGGGTAAGTGTATTTTTATACATCCTGTTGAGGAGTCACAAATAAAGAGTGCCATTGTATTCTCAGATTTAATCAACAGACTAAAAAGTTAATCCTTTTCACTTCTGCAAGTACGGTGACTAAAAGCATCTCCTATTGCACTGGCCAGGTTTGATGGTCACCAACGTAACACTGTCAGTGCATTCAAGTGACACGGTTAACAGGTTTGTGCCTTGTTTCTTTAGTCTATAATTGAAGCGCTAAAAAGGAGCCAGAACCTCAGCAGTTTCATCTGTTACACAATACATCTGTGAATTAGCTGGTTAGCTCTCAGATGGGTTATTGGATTGGCGACATGCCACAAAGGGAAACTGGCGCTTCATCTGTCTTGCCAGTCAGTTCATTGGTAAGCATTACAGCGACATAAATGGTGTTGGCAATAAAAGCATTTTAAAAGCCTGCAACCCACCAATCTCTTCCAGCTGGAGAGACATAACAATGATGAATGCAGATGGTGGGAAAGCATAAAAGAATAAAATTTGGTAAAGACTTTTAAAATAAATTATTTTAAACCATGATAAAATGTATTCTACAGATATAAAAAAGGGAATTCTTTAAATACCGGACATTAAAAATCCAATTGCTCATTTCTTGGGTCTGAAAAGCTGCTTAATCAAGCCCACACAGTACAATTGTCTCATATCTAGAATTGCAATAATTCTCCAATTCCATTTCTATTTTAGAAAGCATTTAACTATTAGTCTGAGGGCACCACTTAGCTACATGTTTTAAAAAGTTGACCTTTTGCCATTTCAGTTTTGGCTTTGCCCTCAAAATCATTCCAGCTTCAACCTCTCTATGTTGCGTTTCACGAGTGCTGCCACCCAAGACAAATTTCTGCCCCCATGATTTTTAGTGAGAAATTTGGTCCCGATTTTCACCTTTCTTCTTGGGGCCAGCCAAGGCTCAGTTGATGGCACTTTTGCCTCTGAGTCATGGGCCAAAATTCTCCCGTCTCACCCCCTCCGGGAATCCTTGTGGGTGGAACAGAAGCTTCAGCAGACCACTCAAAGGACCACTGTGACCATGCAGGAATTTCTGATCTTGGGGCATGTGCGCAGCCGGAGAATCCAGCCAATAAAGTTCCAGGCTCGATCGCTGGGCCTGCACAAAAATCAATGCTGACACTCCAGTGTTGCGCCAAGGGCGTGCTGAATTGCTGGAGGTACCATTTATTAGAGGAGGCTTTAAACCAAGGTCCTCTGAGGTGGATGTAGAAGATTGTATGGCAGGTTTTCAAAGAAGGACAGGGGAATTATCCCTGGTGTTCCGGCCAATATTTATCTCTCAAAAATCACAAGAACAGTTTATCTGGTCACTATTACATTTCTGTTTGTGGGATCTTACTGTGCATGTCACATGGGTTTCCTCCAGATGCTCTGCTTTCCTCCCACAGTCCAAAGATGTGCAGGTGAGGTGGATTAGTCATGCTAAATTGCCCCTTAGTTTCCAGGAATATGCAGATTGGGTGGATTAGTCACGGCAAATGCACGGGGTTACTAGGCCTGGGTAAGATGCTCTATCAGAGAATCGGTGCAGACTCAATGGTCCTCTTTCTGCACTGTGGGGATTCTATATATGGAAATAACTTCAGAATCAGCATCTCAAATGATATTCCTTGGCTGCTGTGTTTCCTCCATTACCACACAGTGACTACACTTCTGAAAAGTGCCTAACTGGTTGTAAAGCACTTTCAGAGATCCAGTTGCTGTGAAAAATGATGTCAGAGCCTTGTTTCTTTACTTTAAAACTTAGAATGGCAACCAGTTGGGGGACAGATCTCATAGAAACCTATAAGATTATGAAGGGAATAGATAAGATAGAAGCAGGGAAATTATTTCCACTGGCGGTTGAAACACAAACTGGGGGCATGGCCTCAAAATAAAGGGGGGGGCTGGTTTAGGACTGAGTTGAGGAGGGGAAGTTTTTATCCAAAGGCTTGTGAATCTGTGGAATTCCCTGCCCAGTGAAGCAATTGAGGCTACCTCATTGAATGTTTTTAAGGCAAGGACAGGTATGTTATTAAATAGTAAAGAAATTAAGGGTTATGGTGAGGGGGTAGTGGAGCTGAGTCCACAAAAAGATCAGCCATGATCTTATTGAATGGTAGAGCAGGCTCAAAGGGCTACTCCTGCTCCTAGTTCTTATGTTCTTATCTCCCAAGGTTGATTAGCCATGCTAAATTGCCCCTGAGTGTCCAGGGCTCTCAGGGTGGATGGATTAGTCATGGTAATACAAGGGGTTACAGAGATATGGCAGAGGGGAGGGCCTGTGTGGGATGATCTTTCAGAGGGTCGGTGCAGACTCAATGGGCTAAATGGTCTCTTTCTACACTGTGGGAATTCTATGGTTCTATATGTGGAAATAATTTCAGAATTGGCATCCTCAAGTGATATTCCTTAGCGGGCAGCAAGACAAGACAATATGCACACAGGGACCCCAACTGATGACTGCATCTGATCCCTTGGTTTAGTTTTTCCCCTGTGACTTCATTATTCTGTCAAGGAGGCATGAGTAAATGTCCAGCAGAAAGCAGTAATGCGCTTCAAGCCTGATGGTGCTGCTTGCTTTTGCCCTCAAATGTAAGCGATGAAACTTGGGGGAAAGTGGCTTATTCAGTACCACAATGTCCAGTGGACGGTACAAGTTCCTGTTACTCTCCACAGCCTTTTTCAGAGCTCAGAGTGACAATTTCAACCTCCAGAGAAAACCAAAACCACCAAAGTTTCACAATGATTCTAAATGCTATAATTCTTCAAAGTGACAGGCCAGCTCCTATAAGCTACAGAACTCCCCTTTTGTACCTAAGACATGAACGTACCATCAGTCAGACAGACTTTTGTCTCTATGCTCATCCCATTGTTTTTTTTGATAGGTTCATCCCCACGTTTACCCTTTCTCCCCATCTTCGTGGGAGAGTCAAAAGGGAGACAGCAGCTAAATAGTCAGAAAATCTTTCTCTAAAGAGGATTTCTTGCTTCTGATAGATTTCTGCTTTATTCTAATTATTGTATTGTTGTAATGAGTGACTATGGCTTGCTGCACTTCAGTCTACCTCTTATGTATTTGTCGGATAGCTCAAAGGCTGGATGGCTGGTTAGTGATGCAGAGCCATGCCGACAGCATAGGTTCGATTCCCAAACCACCTGAGGTTATCCATGAAGGCCCCACCATCTCAACCTTGCCCCTTGCTGGAGGTGTGGTGATCCTCAGGTTAAATCACCACCTGTTAATTCTCCCTCTCAGAGAGAAGAGAGCAGCCTGTGCTCATCTGGGACTGCAGCAACTTTCATTTCATTTAATCATTCGAAACAGATCATGAAAGGGGAACTGTATGTTCAACAGGATTAAAAATGTGACCTTTAATGTTTAGAGAGAGAGAGAACTTTTTTGTGGATTCATTCATGCGACATGATGGCACAGTGGTTAGCACTGCTACCCCACAGCGTCAGGGGTTTGATTCCCAGCTTGGGTGACTGTCTGTGTGGAGTTTGCACATTCTCCCCATATCTACATGGGTTTCCTCCAGATGCTCCCATGGTCCAAAAATGTGTGGGTTAGGTTGATTGGCCATGCTAGTTTCCTTAGTGTCAGGGGGATTTGTAGGGTAAATATGTGGGGTAACGGCGATAGGGCCTGGGTGGGATTGCTGTCGGTGCAGGCTTGATGGGCCAAATGGCCTCCTTCTGCACTGTAGGGATTCCATTCTATGAAAATAACATAATAAGGATTCTGTGCTCTATGAGTGAATTACTCAACATTTCATCATTTCTGCCGCTGAGATTGGTATACTTGAGAAGTATTATATAAACATTATTAGGCACCTGTGGCATCTTCAAAGTTTTATTAAAATTGTCCACAACCAATTCATTTTCACTTGTCATTTTGATTGGTAAGCTACATTTTAAATTTCTTTTCTATTTCATTGAGGGCTGGTGGGGGGGTGAGGGGTGGTATGGCGATCATTACACAATTTGGCAAGGTATCAGGATTAGGCTGAGAAAGGTGCCTTTCTCAACAGGCCGGTTTTCTCTCCAGAGCTTCTGACACTTCTGTCAAAAAAGACCAGAAGGGTGTGTTTCATGGCGTCACGTAGAGGGATGGAGCTTAAACACGCCAGTATAGTCGTCTGCACTGAGGTTAGGGCACCACTTTTAAAGGGTGTCCCAATCAGAGGAAAAAGTAATCTCTACCCCACCATGGAGGTGTCAGGGGCTCAAACCTCCAACACCTCCCCCCCAGCTATCAGAGCTGGCACACCCCTCCCTTGCCACTGAACATCGGATCTTTCCCCCCAAACCCACCACACTGCCGCATCCCCAGCTCCCACATCCCCCTGCAGTCCGCTATGAAGCTCACTACATCCGTCCCTGCCTCAGGTGGACATGAGAGATTAATATCCTGGGGAGTGGTGGGGAGGGCAGTGTTTAATTGCACATGTACTGTGCCCAATCCATCTAACCCGCACATCTTTGGACTGTGGGAGGAAACTGGAGCACCCGGAGGATCCCCACGCAGACACAGGGAGTATGTGCAAACTCCATACAGTCGACCAAGGCCGGAATTGAACCTGGGGTCCCCGGCACTATGAAGCAGCAGTGCTAACCACCGTGGCACCATTCCACCCTTCTAGTCATGTTGGCGTGGGCCAATACAGTGATGAACACTTTTGTTCTAAAAAAGGTTTCTTCGGGTACCGGTTCTAACTTTGCTTGCTCATCTGAAAAATAGCGTGCTGCGCTTGACATCATTTTGGGTCTGTACTGTTCAATAAATGGTTTGACAGCAATTAGCCAGACGGTCAAAATAATAAATGGTTTTCAATTAGTGGAGTAAATAAGGAGAAACAGTTTCTCTAACGGCAGAAGAGTCAGTCACCAGAAAATACAGATTTGAGAGGTGATCGGTAAAAGTAGCTGAGGGGACAGGAGAAAGGGGCTTTTGAAAACTCAGCAAACGATTGTGATCTGCAATTCAGGGCCTGAAAAGCCAGTAGAAGCAGATTGAGTGGCAGCACCCGAAGTAAAACCGGGCAAAGAGCTCAAGGGGAAACATTTACAGGGTTGTGATGGAAGAGCGGGAAATGGAGACACCTGGAAAGCTCCACCAAAGAGCCAGCAAGACACACTGGGCTGAACAGCCTCCTTCTGGGCATCCTACGATAACTCAACTTCCATGGCAATGAAGTAGATTTTTAACTTTCCTCAACGTGCAATCCTGACTTTGTCGTTGACTGGTTATCCCATGTAGAAACTGCCCAGTTTTTGTTTCCACTGAGATGGGGGAAGCACTGCGTAGTGGCATTATCGCTAGACTATGAATCCAGAAACTCGTCTAACGCTCTGGGGATCCAGGTTCAAATCCCGCCACGGCAACTGGTGGAATTCAATTTTAAAAATCTGGAATTAAGAGTCTGCCGATGACCATGAAACCATTGTCAATTGTTGGAAAAACCCATCTGGTTCACTAATGTTCTTTGGGGAAGGAAATCTGCTGTCCTTACCTGGTCTGGCCTACTTGTGACTCCAGAGCCACAGTAATGTGGTTGACTCTCAACTGCCCTCCAAAGGCAACTAGGGATGGGCAATAAATGCTGACCATCCAATGATGTCCTTGTCCCACGAGTGAATAAAAAAGAATTTAAAAGTGAGAAAAGGAAATTGGGACAGCTCTTAGAATAGGTGCCCAATCCATAATGTCAGTTTTACACCCATGTAGCAAGTTGAAAATCTACCTGAATAACCATGATTACTTCTTCTTAAGAACATACATATATATAACTATAGTCGACGTTTACAGAGCTTCCTCCAGTGAAACCATTTTCACCTGTCATCATGATTGGCAGGCTAGGTTTTGGTCCTCTTTTATCCTTACTAATTCCAGATTACTATTCTCCTCAGAGGCTCCAGACAGACAACTTATCTCTGAAGGCTGAATATTTAATTCAGTTGCTTGAATAAGGGAAGTTGGAGTGGTTTCTCTCCAGTCAAAAACCAGGAGGCCAGCCAAGCAGAGTGAATAACTGCTAAATTCAAAAATGCTGCAATCAAATGCTCAATTGGAACAAGTCAGAAAACATGCTTGTATCTAAATTGATTCTCAAGCAGCCTTTCTAGTCACCAACCAAACAATATTCATAACGTTTTATCGGGTTTAGCTGAAATATGATTTTTTTGTGACGGGGCTGTTTTTTTAACTCCTTATGGACCAAGACAGAAGTGAGGGATACCAAGTTAAACCACAGGTAAATTTGACAAAGAAGAAATGGTCGAGAGCTTTAAGGTATCCAGATCACCAATAATCTGTCCTGGTCCCCCCATGCTGACACGATAGTTAAGAAAGCCTGCCAATGCCGCTATTTTCTCAGGAGACAACGGAAATTTGGTATGTCTGCTACAACTCTCACCAACTTCTACAGATGCACCATAGAAAGCATTCTTCTTGGTTGTATTATAGCTTGGCATGGCTCCTGCTCTGTCCAAGACCGCAATAAACTATGATGGGTCGTGAATGAAGTCCAGTCTATCGCTCAAACCAGCCTCCCATCCATTGACCCTGTCTACACTACCCACTGCCTCAGAAAAGCAGCCAGCATAATCAAGGACCCCACGCACCCCAGCCATTCTCTCTTCCATCTTCTTCCGTTGGGAAAAAATACAAAAGTCTGATGTCGCGTAACCAACTAACTCAAGAACAGCTTCTTCCCTGCTACCATCAGGCTTTTGAATGGACCTACCTTGCGTTAAGTTGATTTTTCTCCACATCCTAGCTATGATGGTAACTCTATATTCTGCACTCTCTCCTTTCCTTCTCTATGTACAGTATGTATTGTCTGTATAGCGCTCAAGAAACTATACTTTTCATTGTATACTAACAGTGTGACAATAATAAATCAAATCAAATTTTTAAAAAATGGCAACTCACTAAAACATGTTAAAAGTTGGCTACATATATTTTCATTTCGAAATGGAGGGGGACAATGACATTAGATAAGAGTGCAAGTTTATAAAGCAAATATTACCAGTAGGTTCAGATAATGCACGTTCTTAAACACTGTTGTTTGCTTAGAAGCTCAGTTATGAATTGATGTAAAAAGTCAAGTGTATCCAGTTGAAGATGATAGCCAAGCAATGGAGACTGCATTAACTGAATTCCATTAAGACACCCAAGGGTTTTAATTGTAACTTGTATCTATCAGGAAGAGTTCTGCATATATTTGAATGCTCATGAACATGGCTATTGTCTTACTGCTGTCCTCAGATAAGTTCCATACCTCATATACTAGCTTGAGACATGGTGGAAAGAACAACGGTCCTTTGATAGACAAGCAGCTCTCCCTGCAAACTAATACTTTGCAGGCTCTATAGACTCCTACAGATTGGAGGGTGGCTAATGTAACCCCACTATTTAAAAAGGGAGGTAGAGAGAAAACAGAGAATTATAAACCAGTCAGCCTGACCTCGAGAGTGGGGAAAATTATCCAAGGATTTTATAGCAGAGCACTAGGAAAACAATGGCAGGATCGGACAGAGTCAGAAAGGATTTACAAATCAGAAACCATACTTGACAAGTCCATTGGAATTCTTCAAGGATGTAACGAGTAGAGTTGATGAGGGGAAGCCAAAGGATGTGGCTTATTTGGACTTCCAAAAAACTTTCGATGAAATTCCACAATGACCATTGGGGTGCTGATGTCTCAAGCTAGTATATAAAGGTATGGAACTTATCTGAGGACAGCAGTAAGACAATAGCCATGTTCATGAACATTCAAATATATGCAGAACTCTTCCTGATAGATACAAGTTACAATTAAAACCCTTGGGTGTCTTAATGGAATTCAGTTAATGCAATCTCCATTGCTTGGCTATCATCTTCAACTGGATACACTTGACTTTTTACATCAATTCATAACTGAGCTTCTAAGTAAACAACAATGTTTAAGAACTTGCATTATCTGAACCTACTGGTAATATTTGCTTTATAAACTTGCACTCTTATCTAATGTCATTGTCCCCCTCCATTTCGAAATGAAAATATATGTAGCCAACTTTTAACATTTTTAGTGCAATGAATCCAGCTATGTATATATAGATATATGATTTAAATGAGGGAACAAAACGTGATATCTCCAAATCTACAAATTACCCAAAGTTGGCTGGAGGGTGAGCTGTGAGGAGGATGCAGAGATGCTTCAGTGTGGTTTGGACATGCTGAGTGAGTCAGCGAATGCGCGGCAGACGCAGTATAATGGATAAATGTGAGGTTATCCACTTTGGTAGCAAAAACAGGAAAGCAGATTATTATCTGAATGACTAGAAATTGAGAGACAGGGATAAGCAACAAGACCTGGGTGTTCTCATACACCAGTCACTGAGGGTAGGCATGCAGGTACAGCAGGCAGTAAAAAAGGCAAATGGTATGTTGGTCTTCATAACAAGAGGATTCGAGTACAAGAGCACGGATGCCTTACACCAATTATACAGGATCTTGGTGAGACCACACCTGGAATATTTTGTGCAATTTTCGTCTCCTTATCTAAGGAAGGAGGTTCTCGCTATAAAGTGAGTGCAGAGAATGTTTGCTAGACTGATTCTTGGGATGGCGGGACTGAAGTGTGAGAAGAAATTGAGTCAGTTTGGATTATATTCACTGGAATTCAGAAGAATGAGGTGAGGTCTCTTAGAAATCTATAAAATTATAACAGGAGTAGACAGGATAGGTGCAGGAAGGATGTTCCCCATGGCAAGGGAGTCCAGAATCAGGGCTTACAGGCTGAGGATACAGGGTAGACCATTTAGGACTGAGATGAGAAACATTTCTTCACTCAGGGAGTGGTAGGCCTGTGGAATTCACTACCACAGAAAGTAGTTAAGACCAAAATATTATATGTTTTCACGAATGAGATAGATATAGCTCTAAAGGGGCCAAATGATACAGGGCAGAAGCAGGAGTGAGAGAGGCAAGATCAGGCGACTGAGTTGGATGATCAGCAGGCTCAAAGGTCTAAATGGCCTCCTCTTGCTCTTATTTTCTATGTTTCTGGAATTTTATTTTGTTCTTTTGGGAAATCTCTCTGCAGTCCCCTCTCCTGTGTCCAGCTGCTCCTGGCACAAGCTTGCAATAAACTCAGAAGCTCTTGTTATCTCAGTGTGGCCCCTGGTTGCTAAGCAGTAGCCTAGTTTTTCTTTAAACCCTATTTGCTTTAACATTGTAAACGCTTCTTTGCAATGCAGGCATCTGAACCAAACTGAAATTATTAACCCTTTCTCAACACACAAATAGAGAAGAAATTAAGCTTTCTTAAATCTATACCTTATGTCTAATATCCACAAAACAAATACAAATTCCTTAAAACTACCTCTATTTCCTGACAAGCTGATACTTATTTCTGTTGAAGTTGGGCTGTTTCTATTAGAACTCCAGTTTTATGCATAACCAATCAGGGGAAAAGAAAAGGAAAAATAGGTTTTTTTTTACTTCGCAAACACATTTTAAAGACACATTTTAAGATTCAAAGATTTCAATTTCATTGACTGGAAATTTAACATCAGATTAAATTATCTCAAGGGTTGGGGAACTACAGAGACAGTAATGTATCAATATTCTTCCTCTCTGTCCCTCTTCACTAAATTCATTTCTTCACTTTTCAGAAAACAGCGGTCCTGCAAAAATTGAGGCAATTAACAAAAGAACGACGTGGAAAAATTCTGACGACTTGCGGACCATCATTCTTTGGTCTGTGATGTTCATCTGCTATGAAGGGCAATTAGTGTTGGTACAATGAGTCATCCCAAAGAACTCATCAGAAAGAAACAAAATGCAGATTTCTTTCTCTGATCTGCTTAACAAACACCCGGGATACTTCACAACCAAGAGTTCACTTCATTCACTTCTTTGTAATCTGGGACAGTTGATCACACAATGCAATAACACTGTTTAATTTTTAATTTAACACATCTCCAATTCTTAAACTGAAATAGCTGTTGTGTACTTTCCCACTGGGATTCATTTCACACGAGTATCTCTATGGGGTGTGCGTGTTTGATAGTTTTGCAAGGATGAAATAAGGCAGACATATTTTTCTGCTGAACTTGGGCATAAATATTCACTTGGGAAAACCTTATAGAGAAAAAAATCAGGCAAGGAGAATAATTTTACCTGATAGGAGTCTACAAGATTGAGGGGCATGGACAGAATGGATAGTCAGAAGCTTTTTCCCAGGGTGAAAGGGTCAATTACTAGGGGGCATAGTTTAAGGTGTGAGGGGCAAGGTATGAGGCAAGTTTTCTATAGAGATAGGTGCCTGGAACTCACTGCTGAGGGATGTAGTAGCAGTATATACAGTAGTGACTTTTAAGTGGTATCTTGGCAAGTACATGAATAGGATGGGAATACAGGGATATGGTCCCCAGAAGGGTACGGAGTTTTAGTTCAGATAAGCAGCATGGCCGATGTAGGCTAAGAGGGCTGAAGGGCCTGTTCCTATGTTATAATTTTCTTTGTTCTTTGTTCTTCTGTGTTCTTTATTCATTCATAATGAAGGACCCCCATTTTTCAGCTCTTCCACGTAAATGCAAAGATATTTGGGAGGACTCCATTACTTATATGCTGGGTTCGATTTTCAAAGTGGGGCCCGGAACCCAACAGCAGGATGAATTCCAGGACCCAAGCCCTGTGTCAAAACTGTGTTACCAAACCAACCCTGTTTTTGAATTGCAAATACCCTAATCAGGCAGGAGATGAGGACCGTCTCCAAAACGTTGGAGCTGTCTGCCTGGTGCCAGCCGCAAAGGCAGGCAGTAGCCATTTTGGTACTTGCCACTGTCTTGCCGAAGCAAGTAAGCAGCGTATCAGAAGGCCAGGGGAATGATGGTGACTGGTCCAAACAAAGGTTTTCTTTTTAATTCATTCGTGGGACAAGGGTATTGCTGGCTGGCCAACATTTATTACCCATCCCTAGTTTCCCTTGAGAAGGTGGTGGTGAACTGCCTTTATTAATCGCAACAGTCCATGCGCTGTGGGTTGACCCACAATGTCGTTAGGGAAGGACTTCCAGGATCTCGACCCTGCGACTGCGAAGGAATTGCGATATATTTCCAAATCAAGATGGTGAGTGGCTTTGAGAGGAACTTGCAGGTGGTGGTGTTCTCATTTATCTACTACCCTTGTCCTTCCAGATGGAAATGGTCGTGGGTTTGGAAGGTGCTGTCTCATGATTTTTGGTGAATTGCTGCAATGCTTCTTGTGGTTAGTAAACACTGCTGCTACTGAGCATCGGTGGTGGAGGGAGTGGATGTTTGTGGATTTGGTGATAATCAAGCGGGCTGCTTTGTCCTCTCAAGCTTCTTGAGTGTAGTTGGAGCTACACCATCCAAGCAAGTGGGAAGTATTCCAACACACTCCTGACTTGTGCTTTGCAGATGGTGGATAGGATTTAGGGAGTCAGGAGGTCAGTTCCTCGCAGTATTCCTAGCCTCTGACCTGTCCTTGTAGCCACTGAGTTTATGTGGCAAATCCAGCAGTGTTTCTGGTCAATAGTAACCACAAGTATGTTGACAGTGGGGGTTTCAGTGATGGTTACACCATTGAATGTTAAGGGGTGGTGGTTAGACTGTCTCTTATTGGTGATGGTCATTGCCTGACATTTGTGTGGCATGAATGTTACTTGCCACTTGTCAGCCCAAGCCTAGATATTGTCCAAATCTTTTGCATTTGAACATGGACTGCTTCAGTATCTGAGGAGTTGTGAATGGTGCTGAACATTGTGCAGTCATCAGTGAGCGTCCCACTTCTGACCTTATGACGGACGAGAGGTCATTGATGAAGCAGTTGAAGATTGTTGGGCCGAGGACACTACCCTGAGGGACTCCTGCTGAGATGTCCTGGAACTGAGATGACTGACTCTCCACAACCACAACCCATCTTCCTATGTGCCAGGTATGACTCCAACCAGCGCAGCTCTGACAAAGGATCATCCAGACTCAAAACATTGGTCTATTCTCTCCCCACAAATATTATCAGACCTGCTGAGATTTTCCAGCATTTACTGTTACAGCAGAAATACATTTGCTCCCTGCACTGTTTGTTGTTTCTCTTCCTGCACCTGTTGGTGCACAAGGCAGAATTTCATCTGTTCCCACACTGAGACTCGATCCTACAACAGTTCTCTAGCCTATCACCCAGAGGCTGACAGCTTGAGGGGTGCCACTCCACCTCAAACATGGCTGAAGAGGAGTCTCTCCCACCCTTACTCCTGCCATCGGCATGTTGGAAACATTTTTCAGGTTGATAGTCACCCATTTGCCCACGTTACGAACATATCTTCCTTGGCCATCAAGTTCTGGGTTGGGACTTGAACTTTGAGCTTCTGGCTTGGAGGCAAGGATGCTACCCATTGCGCCACCTATTGTTCCCTCCATATAACAATATATTAATAATGCCAACCTAGCATCACCCTATTTCACTCTATACAGCAGTAAATCACTGTGAACTAGGAGTCTACTGATGACCCAGAAACCATTGGCAGAAAAACTCATCTGGTTCACTAATGTCCTTTAGGGAAGGAAATCTGCCATCCTTACCTGGTCTGGCCTACGTGTGACTCCACAGCAATGTGGTTGACTCCCAACTGCCCTCAGTTAACTAGGGATGGGCAATAAATGCTGGCCAGCCAGCAATGCCTGTGTCCCACAAAAGAATTTTTAAAAAATCGCTCTCACCTATGAAAAATGTGATTGTCAAACCACTGTAATGTAATGCCGGCAGATTGATTTGCCTAGAAGCAACAAAAATTATTTGCATTTACATAGGGCGCGATCTGCCGTCCATCCACACCTTGCTGCCGCTGCAGCAAAGACAGAGAATTTGTCATCAAGCCAAATCACCATTCACTGCAGTGGGATGGGAAAACCACCCTGGCAGGAATGGCCAGAAAATTCCAGCCCTGGTGTTTAATGCAGTGAAACATCACAAGGCGCATTGTCAAACCAACTTTGATACAGAGCCACACGGAGACAGTCAGGAAGGTGGCAAAATGCGTGGTCAAACAAGTAGGTTTTAAGGAATGCCTTAAGTGGGTCAGGAAAGCTCAGAGCCAGAAATTCCAGAGTTTAAGGCCTCGGGAGTTGAAGGCATGGCTGCAATGTGAGCTGGCAGAAAACGGGAACATGCATGAGGCTAGACTTCCAGGGACACTGTGATCTTACAGGATTATAGGGCTGGAAGAGATTACAGAGATAGGGGGAGGTTCGACCATGGAGGAATTGCTAAAGCAGACAAAACATTCCCTCAGAACTAATGGAAAGTCTGCCAAAAGCTATCTTCAGCTCACAGATAAAATGTGCTACTTTTATGAAGCATCACGAATGTATCAAATGCTAAGCTTCACAAACACGTTTTATTGTTGGGTCTGTGGAATATCAAGGTCATGTTATTGTGAAAAAGAGCAGGGCTTAAAAAGCACCAAATGTGGGTGGCAGTAACATTAGACCATCAGTTTCAAAAGCAGATCAAATACTGAACTTCACCTTGACTGAAGTTCATTGTGAAGTGTCGCCTCTCTCAAATGGGGGGAGCACAAGGGAACAAACACTATCCAGGGAGGGAACTATACCAAGACCACACAATTATGGTGGCACAGTGCTTAGCACTGCTGCCTCGGGTCACTGACTGGGTGGAGTTTGCACATTCTCCCCACGACTGCGTGGCTTTCCTCTGGGTACTTGGAGTGTGGGAGGGAAACCCAAAGGTGTGTGAGTTAGATTGATTGGGGCCATGCTAAATTGCCCCTTAATGTCAGGGTGATTAGCAGGGTAAACATGTGGGGTTATGGGAATAGGGCCTGTGGGGCATTGTTGTCAGTGCAGACTCAATGGGCCGAATGGTCTCCTGCACCGTAGGGATTCTATGATTCTATGAAGTACGCTTCATGGCAGATTGACAATTCACTGTCGCTGAAATTATCCAGGAAGGTGCTGTGAACTGAATCATTCGACCTTCCAAGGATTAAGCTTGAAAGTATGTGAATGTCAGGGACTTGGGGGAAAAAAAAACGCAGAAGTTAAAAAATTACAAACCAGGTGCAACGCCGCGCAACCTGCTGCTTTACAGAAACATTTTTTTTAAAAACTATAATAGTGGAAGTGGCAAGAGTTCAATGTGTTGGGGTGGCCCTGCTACAGAAATCCCAGCAAGGTTTAACACTCCCACTCACTTATTAATATGCATGAAAACTTTTCAGTTGAGTCACCAGGCAACATGCCCATTTTGCGCTACATTCAATTCATCCGTCACATCTACTCCAACCCGGGGTGATGGGTGTGAGTCAGCCGTTTGATCATTAAGCTGCCAGAGACGATGCAGTTTGACAATGCCATTTGCTACACTGCATGCCTAACCATTAACCAGACCACAACACAGCCTCAGCAACAGACATTGGTCAGACACAAGTGTCCCAGACAGGCATTCTTGCAGGTTTCCAAAAGCATTTGGGGGAAAAAAAAATCCCACGAAATGTCATATCGATGACTAATTTGGCAGTCAGTTTAAGAAAATGATGTCAGTTTTTTTTGTTTTTATTCCAATTCAATCCAATCAAAACAAATCCAATTCAGAGTCTCAACAAGTTGAAACATTCCTGATCCAAGCTGACAAGACAGGGCTCTCACCTCCTGTGTTGGGCTTGATCTACATGATCCAAGCTGATTGGAGTAGGCATAGCTCCTCCTCCAAGGCTTGATCTCATTTGCACTGTAGCCAAAATGCCGAGGTGCCGCTTTAAAAAATCGGATCAAATGAAGCTAAGATGTAACCAAATGAATTCAACCAAGTACAGCATGTCGATGCTACACTTGATCTTAGCCAAAAGGCCGAGAAGCGAAAATGATGTCAGATATTTCAGCTAGAGACAAACCCGGCTGCCATAATACTATAATGCATTCTGAACCTTCAGTCACCTTAAACGTTAGCTAATAACTAATATTGCCAAAGATTTCAGAAGTTACACCAATAACATATGTGAAGAGTCATTTCCAGCCAGTGTCACTTTAAGAAATGTAAATTGGGATAAAGGGTGCTATTGGACGATATCAAAAATTTAACGATAGATAGTAGGCGTTTTAATTACTCTGCTAGTTTTTAAATCAGCCCCACTATTCACAATGCTGAGGTAAAGTACAGAGACTCTATCAGGTTCGGTTAAGACAATGATGGGATGGATGTGTGAGCAAGGTTGAGTTTATTTACTCATGTCACAATTACACTTACATTAACACTGCAATGCAGTTACTGTGAATACTGGCACAGTGGTTAGCACTGCTGCCTCATGGTGTCAGGGACCCGGGTTCAATTCCAGCCTCAGGTCACTGTCTGTGTGGAGTTTACACATTCTCCCCATGTCTGTGTGGGTTTCTGCCAGGTGTTCCGGTTTCCTCCCATAGTCCAAACACGTGCGGGTTAAGTTGATTGGCCATGCTAAATTGACCCCAGTATCAGGGGATTAGCAGGGTAAATATCTGGGGCATAGGGCCTGAGTGGGATTGTGCTTGGTGCAGACTCGATGGGCCGAATGGCCTCCTTCTGCACTGTAGGGAATTCTATGATTCTATGAAAATTCGCCAGCTGCCACATTTTTGTGCCTGTTTAGGTACACTGAGGGACAATTTAGCACGGCCAATGCACCTAACCAGCATGTCTTTCGGTACTGTGGGAGGAAACAGGAGCACCTGGAAGAAACCCACCCAGACGTGGGGAGAATGTACAAACTCCACACAGACAGTGATGCAAACCAGGAATCAAAACCGGGTCCCTGACATTGTGAGGCAGCAGTGTTAATCACTGTGTCACCATGCCGCCCATTGATGGAGCTTTATTCATAATCCAGTGAAAAATGAACATTTTGACAACCTGTAAACTCACTAGTTTGTTAAAGAGCGCTATTTGTCTCCATTTGTTTTGTTAAAAATGCCGTGCTGCCATTTTGGGAAGAAAAAGAGCCTCGAGAAGCCATGTATCATAACAAAATCAGAGGGATGCGACACGATGATGTCTCATCATGATGCCTTCATGCTGTGAATACAAATGACACAATCACAATTCTTTTTCATCTCAGTGAAGGTAAAATGCTTTCCCAATAATTTTTCTGGAGTGATATGTCCTTTTAAAAATAAACAAGACCTTTTCATGTGTGTGTGTGTGTGTGTGTGTGTGTGTGTGTGTGTGTGTGTGTGTGTGTGTGTGTGTGTGTGTGTGTGTGTGTGTGGAGCAGTGGGCAGTAACCCCAGTGATGATCCAAACAGCTTTCTCCAGGGAAATGTGTTCACATCTCCAGACTTGAAAGTGCTAAGTTGCCCACATCATGACAAACAAATTAGTCGTTTAACAAAACCAAACCCATTAGACATGAGGAGGAAAAGCAACTTTATTTTTAAATTCCCAAACAGATTGCAATATAAACTTCAGTTAGTCAAATAACAGGGGAATGATGGCGTAAGGTGACAATGAGTAATTGTAATAGCTGCAAATTTTGATCTGACTGGAATGAAGCATTGCAAAATGAGTATGCTAATTGCGGACACAAGGGGACTTGGTTGGCTCTCAGCTTTGCCTTTCCAGCGCACAAGAATAATCTGAAGTGATTGATCTGGACAAGATCAGAAGCAGAGGTCAGGAACAATGTTTGCGCAACAGGCTAAAGCGACCATCACTCTTCCTTGTGGCATTCTCCTCTGCCCCAGCCCAGTGCCAAATGTCCATTACTACGTGAATGAAGCTTGCCAATATGTCACCAGTATGCTGCCACAGGCAGGTTGTGGCAATATTTTCCTGAATGTTAAAAATTAGCATTCTGGCAGATACAGCCAACATGTTTCCTATGCCATCTGCACATACGCCTGTGAAGAAAACACCTTCCCTTATTCACTGGTGCCCATTAGCTAACCATTAGCAAGCTGGGTGGCACTGTGGCACAGTGGTTAGCACTGCTGCCTCACAGTGCTAGGGACCTAGGTTCAACTTCCGGCTTGGGTGCCTGTGCGGAGTCCGCACATTCTCCCCATGTCTGCGTAGGTTTCCTCCCACAGTCCGAAAGATGTGCTGGTTAGGTGCATTGGCCTTGCTAAATTCTCCCCTAGTGTACCCAAATAGGTGCCGGAGTGTGGCGACTAGAGGATTTTCACAGTAACTTCATTACAATGTTAATGTAAGCCCACTTGTGACACTAATAAATAAACTTAAAAACCCGAGTGCATGAGCTTCATTTTCTAAACGCTATCAATTTATACTTGGTCCACTTTTGGGGTGGTGACCAGAAACAAGACCAAAGTGGAAAATAAGTGAGGTGTCGATTTGAAGGCACTAATTTCAATCATATTAACAAAAAAATGTCAGGAGTTTGAGCCATTCTGATCCTTGTATGTAATCCATTAGGTAATACTTGCCAACAAAGGAAGGAGGGAACCAATTATCACATCTTTCAAGAGCTCTAACAATGTAAGTTCTCTTGTAAAGAAATATAGACTTGGATAGAATAAAATAAACTAATCTCAATCTAATTATAATCATGAGAGAAAAAAAAACACAAATTGGGTATGACATGTCATGCTTGCTTTCACTGTAATTTTTGATGCTTGATAACACTTCAGTACATTGCAAACCTTCCTATGCAGTTCACTGATTGTGAATGACTTATGCCTTTACCGCCAACCCCTGTGCAGAGAATGCAATGAAAGAATATTTGCTACTTGGCTACTTTTGAACACTTAAATCTTCCACAACTGATCCTAGAAAACTCACGACTTTCATCTTGTTTCAGTAATGTACTTCTCTAGTTTATAAGGCCTTGGGTGATTGCGGTGTGGACTTTGCACATTTTCCCCGTGTCTGTGTGGGGTTCCTCAGAGTGCTCCGGTTTCCTCCCACACTCCAAAGATGTGCAGGTTAGGGGGATTGGCCTTGCCAAATTGCCCCTTGGTGTTCAAAAAGGTGTAGGTTAGGTGGATTGGCCACGTTAAATTATCCTTTAGTATACAAAGATGTGTAGGTTAGGTGGATTGGCCATGCCAAATTGCCCCTTAGTGTCCAAAATGATGTAGGTTAGGCGGTTTGGCATTACAAAATATCCCTTAGTATACAAAGATATTTAGCTTAGGTGGATTGTGTGCGCTAAATTGTCCCTTAATGTCCAAAGATGTGTGGATTAGGCAGATTAACCATAGTAAATGTGTGGGGTTATGGGGGTAGGGGCCTGGGTAAGATGCACTTTCAGAGCATGGGTGCAGGTTCGATAGGCCAAATGGCCTCCTTCTGCACTGTAGGATTCTATGGTTCTATAAAGCACTGGCTTAACATGCACAGGAACTGCACAGATAAATGTTGGTTTCTCGTGTGGACCCACAAGATGACGATGCAAACAATATACAACTTCAATAAAATTTGACCACTCAACAACACCTCAATCATCTCTCAAAATATATCTGCTTCATAGATTAAATAAAAAATTGCGGCTTTCTGTTGTTTTTTATGAAAGGTTCTGACGAATAATTTGAAAGTGGCCTCTCACCTCGACAAACACGCCAATGAAATTTCATATCTGGATGCCCTCTGGCAAGGACGCTTCAATTTTCCTTAGGCTAAATTAAAATCCCACGCCAAAATACTCACACATACATAAACACTGATAAATAGCTCTGCTTCTGTGACTGCTGAACAAAATTGCACTAATTAAATATACTTTATTGACCAAAATCAGTAATTTAGGGGAAAAAAATGACCTGCTAATTATTCCATCATCCAGCCAGCTGTCCATGCTGCCGTGAAGGATACGCGCACTGGATCATGCTGTACTCGGGAGCTTTGTTGATTACGGAATGACAATAACAAACTGACATTGTTTCAGACAAATGGGAATGGAGTTTTAGACTTTCATTTAGAAGCTGACCAGTTGATGCATGTAATCAGTGATATGCATAATGGGAATATTCAAAGGAACATTCAGGATCATGCTGACAATTTCTCTAGAAGACAGTTCTGGTCGCCCTACTATAGGAAGGATGTTATTAAACTGAAAAGGATGCAAAAAAAAGTCTTACAAGGACGTTACCAGGACTGGAAGGTTTGAATTATAAGGAAAGGCTGGGACTTCTTTCTCTGGGGAGTAAAGGGATGAGGGGTGACCTTATGGAGGTTTATCAGGGGCATAAATAAAGTGAATAACAAAGATCTTTTCTCCACAGTAGGAGAGTCCAAAACTAGAGGGCATTGGTTTAAGGTGAGAGGGTAAAGATTTAAAAGGGACCCGAGGGGCAACTTTTTCACACAGAGGGTGGTGCGTATAGGGAATGAGCTGCCAGAGGGGGTGGTAGAGGCCGGTATAATTACAACGTTTAAAAGACATTTGGACAGGTACATGGATGGGAAAGGTTTAGCTGGATACGGGCCAAATGCAGGCAAATGGGACTAGTTTAGTTTAGGAAACTAGTCGGCGTGGACAAGTTGGGCCAAAGGGTCTGGTTCCATGCTGTATACATCTATAACTCTACGACAGTGAGCAAACACTTCAGCAGGACCAAGGGCATCTTTGCTTTGCCTGTCAAGCAGTTGAATGTTTCCAAGCAAAAGGGCGAAGGCAGGGTTGCAATAAATCTTGGAATTTTTCTTCTTGAAACAATAAAGTTGTAAACCCTATTCATATATAACATCCATAATATTAGGCAGGAACAGAGCATAAGAGAGAGCTTAATAGTGAATTATGCCGTGAAGATCCCAAGTTGCATAGGCAGCTTAAACTAATTGGAAAGTAGACTCTCCTCAAGGATTCAAGCACTGTTGTGTGGCAATGCCAAAAAAAAAACTGGAATGCCATACAATTTAAAATTTAATGCGTATAAACAGCAAGTGGCCCAATAATATGTATAAAATATTTAGTGATTTATAGAGTCTATTATATTGAAAAAGGTAAAAATATAATTAATGTTGTTGCCAGAGATTTTCCACATGTAGGAAGAAATTAATTGACTTTCTAAAACTTTTTCGTAGGATGTAGGCATTAACATAACATAAGAACATAAGAAATAGGACCAGGAGTAGGCCATCTGGCCCCTCGAGCCTGACCCGCCATTCAATAAGATCATGGCTGATCTGTCGTGGCTCAGCTCCACATTCCCGCCCTCTCCCCATAACCCTTAATCCCCTCTCTTATCAAAAAACCCATCAACCCGCGTCTTAAAAATATTTAGCGAGGCAGCCTCCACCACTTCAACGGGCAGAGAATTCCAGAGATTCACCACCCTTTGAGTGAAGAAGTTCCTCCTCAACTCTGTTCTAAACCGCCCCCCCTTTATCTTGAGGCTGTGCCCCCTAGTCCTACTGTCCTTTCTGAGCGGGAAGAGTCTCTCCACCTCTATCCTATCCATCCTATTCATCATCTTATACGTCTCAATGAGATCTCCCCTCATTTTTCTAAACTCTAACGAGTACAGGCCTAGTTTATTCAGCCTCTCCTCATAGCTCAACCCCCTCAACTCCGGCATCAGCCTAGTAAACCTCCTCTGCACTCCCTCCAAGGCCAAAATATCCTTGCGTAAGTACGGCGCCCAAAACTGCACACAGTACTCCAGCTGCGGCCTTACCAATGCCCTATACAGCCGCAGCAAGCCCTCCCTACTTTTATATTCAATCCCCCTTGCTATGAAGGCCAGCATCCCATTCGCCTTCCTGACCACCTGCTGCACCTGCAGGCTGGGTTTTTGCGACTCATGCACAAGGACCCCGAGGTCCCTCTGCACCGTCGCCTGCTGCAGTTTTTACGTAAGTAATAGTCCTTCCTACCATTATTCCTACCAAAGTGGACCACCTCACACTTGCCAACATTAAATTCCATTTGCCAGTTCCTGGCCCATTCGCCCAGCCTATCTAGATCCTTCTGCAGACTCTCCACAGCCTCCGCACAATTTGCCATTCCCCCAATCTTGGTGTCATCAGCAAATATTGACACCCTACACTCAGTTCCCTCCTCCAGATCATCTATATAAATGGTAAATAGCTGAGTCCCCAGCACTGACCCCTGAGGCACTCCACTAGTCACCAACCGCCAATCCGAATAGCACCCGTTGACCCCCACTCTCTGCCTCCTATTTGACAACCAATCCTCTATCCACGCTAACACCCTACCCCCAACTCCATGTCCCTCGACCTTCTGCAATAACCTCTTGTGAGGTACTTTGTCAAACGCCTTCTGAAAATCAAGAAAGACCACATCCACCGGCTCTCCTCTATCCACTGCCCTAGACACATCCTCATAGAACTCAAGTAAATTTGTCAGACACGACTTCCCCTTAACGAAACCGTGCTGCGTCTGCTCTATCAAGCAATTCCCCTCAAGATGCATTGCTTTTTTATTGCCCATCCTTAATTGCCCTTGAGAAGATGGTGGTGAGCTGCCTTCTTGAAATGCTGTAGTCTCTGTGGTGTAGGCACACCTACAGTGCCGTTAGGGCGGGAGTTCCAGGATTTTGACCCAGCAACAGTGAAAGAACAGTGAAATATTTCCAAGTCAGAATGGTGTGTAGCTTATAGGGGAATTTAGAAACGGTGTGTTCCAATGCATCTGGCCTTGCCCCTCTAGGTGGTAGAGGTTTAAAAGATGCTGTCTCCAGGAGCCTTGGTGAGTTGCTACAGTGAATCTTGTAGATGGTACACATGGCTGCCACTCTGCTTCAATGGTGGAGAGAAGAATGTGGATTGTTGCTTTGTCCTGGATGGTATCATGCTTCTTGAGTGTTGTTAGAGCTGCACTCAACCAAGCAAGTGGAGAGTATTCCATCACACTCCTGACTCGCGTCTTGCAGCTGGTGGACAGGTTTTGGGCGTCAGGGGATGAGTTACTCATCGCACATTTCCCAGCCTCTGACCTGGTCTTGTAGCCACAGAGTCCAGTTAAGTTTCTGGTTAATTGTAACCCATCAGGATGTTGATATTGGAGGATTCAGCAATGATAATGTCATTGAATGTCAAAAGGGAAATGGTTAGATTCTGTTTTGTTGGAGGTAAACATTGGAGGTAGTCATTGCCTTGTGTGGCGCACTTATTACTTGCCACTGATCAGTCTACCCCTGAATATTGTCCAGGTCTTGCTGCATATGAACATGGACTGTTCACAGGAACAAGTGAGTGAGTTGTTTTGGGAAGGAGCTGTTGGCAATTGGATGATGTAGTAATTTTCACATCAATTTAGTGACACTGCACAATTCCATTTATTCCACCATTTCTGTGGAAAATATTAGTGAGTAGAAACTACTATCACCAAAGTTCCTTAGGAAACTTCTGCCAAGTTCCTCTTCCCAATATTTGAACAAATGCACAAATCCTCTTAAATGAATTAAACCCTCTGTTATAAGAGCAGAAAGGGGGATTTGCAAACAGTGTGCTTGACAAGAAAATCATACCTCAGCATTGACAACACTAGTATCTGTCCTCCCATCTCTTTGTTCCATTTGAATTAAGTAGGGCAAGTCTTGGCTGTTTGTTTATTATAGACCGATTCCTTGCTACTTAAGGGGTCATGTGTTGGGAGCATGTGAGTTCTCCCTGGAGCACAGGCAGAGGGGAGACATGTGAAAGCCGCTCAGAGTACTGACTCAGCTATTGTTGTTATTAGTCCTTGATCACCAATAATTGGAATCCAGTCCTGCATCAATCCAATTCCTACTGGCAACAAAACTGTTGCCAACTGACACTTTCACGAAGAGGCGACAAGATGGCTGACGTGTTAAAAGAAACTCAGGCCCAGATTTCTGCTCCTGGGTCACGTGTGCAGAGGCAGGAGAAACCCTGCAGGCAGTTGCAATTTTCATTGTAGGACAGCAGGCTGGGTTGGAAGTCAAACCTGCCACCACTCCCCCCGAACCCAATGCAAGGCTGCCAGATGTGGGGACAGGTTGGGTGGTAATCGTACCCGCCTCTACCACCTCCTCTGGCAGCTCATTCCATATACGCACCACACGCTACATGAAAAAGTTGCCCCTCGGGACCCTTTTAAATCTTTCCCCTCTTACCTTGAACCAATGCCCTCTAGTTTTGGACTCTCCTACCCTGGAGAAAAAACCTTGGTTATTCACTTTTATCTATGCCCCTCATAAACCTCCATAAGGTCACAATGTCTCTGTACTCTGGCACTTTGTGTACAGAATTTTTAAAAAAGGTTAAAACAAAAAGCAGCCTGCCAGCCCTCAACCCTCACCCTCCCACACATACACTTCCTACGTGCCATCCAATCTAACCTATGCCATCTCATGCTCCTTATCCACCCCCCCATGCCCCTCATACCACATGCTAACCCATGCCCTTTTATCCACCCCCATGGCCCCTCAGATCCAAATACTCCATATGTTCATGACCCTTTGTAGCCCCATGCCAATTTAGTGCCAGCACATGCAAACCTATGCCACCCACCCGTTGCCCTTGCCCCTCCATACTAACTCACTTAGTAGCCTTTAACTGTTCCTTGACAACTTTGAAAGCTTTGACACTTCCAATGACAGCTTGACATTTCCTTGACAGCTTGATAGTTCCAGTCAGTGTATATACGTTTTCTGTACATAAGAACATAAGAGCAGGAGTAGGCCATCTAGCCCTTCGAGCCTGCCCCGCCATTCAATAAGATCATGGCTGATCTGAAGTGGCTCAGTTCCACTTTCCCGCTTTCTCCCCATAACCCTTAATCCCCTTGCCTACCAAAAACCTATCTACCCGCGTCTTAAATATATTTAGCGAGGTAGCCTCCACCATTTCAACGGGCAGAGAATTCCAGAGATTCACCACCCTTTGAGTGAAGAAGTTCCTCCTCAACTCCGTTCTAAACTGCCCCCCCCCTTATCTTGAGGCTGTGCCCTCTAGTCCTGCTGTCCTTTCTGAGCAGGAAGAACTTCTCCACCTCTACCCTATCCATCCCTTTCATCATCTTATACATCTCAATGAGATCCCCCCTCATCCTTCTAAACTCTAACGAGTACAAGCCCAGTCTATTCAGTCTCTCCTCATAGCTCAACCCCCTCAACAATCATGTTTACTTTTGGCAATCCCAAAGGGTGCCTTACCTCTCCCAAAGAGGGCCTAATTTCTCCCAGTTATGTCCCAGGACCACATCCAAATGAATATGTTTCCACTCCAAAGGGATACTTCAGCTATCCAAACAATTCCACCAAGTTCAGGCCTCCTCTTACCTGTTTCAACTGTATAATTCAGGTTTCACACTGTTGATCTACCAAAATCTCAATACACTGAAGGCAGCTGGTGATTTAAATGGCCAGTCGCCTTCATGAACTGTGCATGCTCAAACTCCAGCCTGGCTCCAGCATCACCCCCGTGGAAATAGGGAATACTATGTTCAGAGGTGGGACTTGCCATTCTCAGGATTTGTGCCCTACTCTGTCATTGCAAAAATCTGGATCTATGTGTCACATATGCAGAGGCTGGAGGTGCAGGGAAGGGGGTTGCCTCTGCCTCAGAGTAAAATATTACCTGTCCACTTAAAGTGAAGACAATTCCCTCCTTAACACTAACACTCTTCACTCTGAAGAGTAGAAGACAATGGAAGACCCTGATTGAGTTGTTTCCACTGCTTTAATGGTCATCCTTCTGTGAATAATCCTGTTAGAATTGAGACACAAGCAAAAAGCCTTTCCTGTTCTCAGTGACCACATATTAAAACTTTGGAACATCATGACTTATATAGGGGAAGGTTTAAACAGGGATGGTACAGTGGCACAGTGGTTAACATAGCTGCCTCACAGGGACCCAGGTTCAATTCCAACCTTGGGTAACTGTCTGTATGGAGCTTGCACATTCTCCCTGTGTCTGTGTGGGTTTCCTCCAGGTGCTCCGGTTTGCTCCCACACTCCAAAGTTGTGCAGGTTAGGTGGACTGGTCATTGCCCCTTAGTGTCCAAAAGATTAGGTGGATTGGCAATGGTGAATTGTCAAGAGGATAAGCAGGGTAAATACATGGGATTACAGGGAATAAGGTCTGGATGGAATTATGGGCAATTCAGACCCAATGGGCCGAATGGCCTCCTTCTGCACTATAGGGATTCTATAATTCTAAGACATATTAGATGTAACTATACAGATGGACCAGAAAGGAGCATGAATACCTTATTTCAGTGTGCCATTAAGGGCAAGCTTCTTCCTACCCCGCCTGTTTCATCAAAATTCCCTGCTTACTGATACTTCCTGACTCAACAAAAACTGATGAATTATCATTATCTTCATCGTGTCTCCCTCTTCTGAGCATGTGCAGAATGTAACAATTACATTACCACACCAAAATGTGCCAGAGTACCAACAGACAGCAGTGTCTTAACACATGCATATACTTTCAGTGTAAAGGAAAATTTTTAATCAATGCATATGGTTTGGGGATCATTTTTAAGAAATATTCTTATCAAATTTAGGTTTATTTCACTCCTTTAAAACCATCTATTCTTTGGTTATATTTGTTAATAGGACCAACAGCAACAGGATTCCGAACATTTAATTCCTCCCACTTTTGTAAACTGAACATTTCCTACATTACAGTTGGGAAAGGTTCCAAGAATACCAGCCCTAATTATCATATAAAGTCAGGACAATGTATTGTTAATTGCCAGTAATGGATGAGATTTAAGATCTGGCTAGTATTCATTCTATGTGCCTGACTTTGAGTTTATTTCAAGATGGCCTTGGTCTGCACAGCTCCATTTGTGTTTGGATAGGTATTAGATAACAGCGCTTTCTGTTCATCTGATAAAATGGCCAAGGTACTCAGTTCAAATCAGATCTATTAACCAAAGAAAGATCCACTCTCTACCCACAGTTATGGTGCAAGCTTAAAAATCAAAAAGCAAATAATCTAGTTATAAGCACGCAAAACTCGGATACGCAGCACACTCTTTTTGGTCTAAAATGGTGTCCACAGTGCGCGTACACATTTCTGGTGCCATATTGGTGAGGCCATTAATGTATACACAGTTAGCTTCTGCCAGAAATATACAGAGGAGGCAGCTCTTGACATCATGGCAGTGCTGCCATTTTGGAACTCAGCCCTACTATCTCTTCATCAAAGATGGCTGAAAACATTAAGAAAATGGGAAAATACTGCAGGTGTTGGAATTTGAAACAAAATACAGACAATCCTGTAAAATCTCAGCAGGTCTGACAACATCTGTGGGAAGTGAATAGAACCAATGTTTTGACCTCTGATGAAGGGTCGTTCTGGCTTGAAACATTGGTTCTATTCTCTCTCTCTCTTTCTCCAGATGTTGTCAGGCTTGCTGAGTTTCTCCAGCATTTTCAGTTTTATTACGGCAGAAAACATGTTGATCAACAAGAAGATCACACCCAACTGGGGCCATTTAAACAGATTATCACCTCCTTTAAGGTTAGCTACACCAATTGTTACAGATGCATCATAGAAAGCGTTCTTTCTCGATGTATCAGAGCTTGGTATTGCTCCTGTTCTGATCAAGACCACAAGAAACCACAAAGAATTATGAACATAGCCCAATCCGTCAAACAAACCAGCCTCCCATCCATTGACTCCATCTACCCTTCCCACTACCTTGGCAAAATAGCCAGCATAATCAAGGATCCCACATACCTCAACATACTCTCTTCCACCTTCTTCCAGCAGCAAAAGGATGCAAAAGTCTGAGATAGCACACCAGCTGACTCAAGAACAGCTTCTTCCTTGCTGCCATCACACTTTTGAATGGTCCTATCACACATTAAGCTGATCTTTTTCTACACCCTAGCTATGACATTAACACTACATTCTGCACCCTATCCTTTCCTTCTCCCCTATGTACTCTTATTAATAGCACGCTTTGTATAGCATGCAAGAAACAACACACGTGATAATGTAAATTAAATGAAATCGAAGCTGGATTGGTTTTATGTCCTATATTCTTGACATTTCTTCTCTATTTGCAATTATCAAACCAAACTACAACCACAAATTGTTTGATAAGACATTGTTCTCCTACTTTAAAAGAGAGCATCCAAAAATAAAATGAGGTAAGAATGTTAGTTGCTCACAGACCTATTGCCAATCTAATTTTCCTCAACCTTGGCCCACCAGAAGAACACAAAACTCCAGTAGGTAATGCTTCTGAACAATGCCTTTGAGCATGGATTAACCTACACGGAAGAGCATGGTTAGGGACTAACATTTCGATTTGTGCACTATGTGCTCCTTAGCTGAGAAAGATGGATAATTAACATGGAGCCTGAAGCCTTAAATTAAGGAAACAAAAACAATTAGGCTGCACAGAGAATTACAGCCTTCAGCCAGTGAGATATAATTTCCATTTATGCAGATATGAAGCCTGCAGGATCTCCAACATTGGAGAGGATCCAATGCTTCAGGCAAAGCTCCACTGGATCACAGGTCGCACGCAACAGATTATAGCTCATTAGTCATAATAAGAGGTGCAGGGGAATTTCACATTTCTCCTCTTTACCCATTTTACCACTGTAATCGATTGAGGCCAAATCAATATGGCTCAAATTAACATGAGGCTTTATTGACAAATAAAGGATACTGTACAAACAGCAAGGTCAGACTAAATCACAATGCAACTGATCTACTCGATTCCCTGACTCCAACCACGTGGCCCCTCCTCGACCTATGGTACTTGTCCTTCTGTTGACTGGCTAAGCTTCCCACTGGGACAAGCCAGAGGCTCTTCACCAATTGTGTCCCCCCCCACCCCAACTCCGGCTCTCCTTAAAGCACCACACTACTACAGTCCATCCCCCTAAAATCCAAGAAGAAATAAAGAGCAGGATCAGAAATCATAGAAATTCTACTCTGCAGGAGGGGGCCATTTGGCCCATCAAGTCGGCCTGACAACAATCCCATCCCAGGCCCAAACCACACAACCCCACACATTTACCCCGCTAATCCCTCTAACCCACACATCCCAGCACACTAGGTCAATTTAGCGTGGCCAATCAAGCTGTACATCTTTTGGACTGTGGGAGGAAACTGGAGTGCTCAGAGGAAGCCCTTGCAGACACGGGGGGAACGTGTAGACTCCACGCAGAGTTATTCAAGCCAGCAGCTTGGTTAATAAGACCCAAATTAAGCTCTTATGTAAAAAGGGTATCAGGAAGAATTACTGGAAAACTCATCAAAGGTTTAATCAGTCTGGAGAGTTCTGGGCTGTGGTAGAACACCTCACTTTGGTGCTAGACTCTTCGAAATTTAAGGAGTCAGAGGGGACAGATGAAAAAGGCAGACTCATTAATCCAGTATCTAATGGTCCTTTGGCAGCTTCTGGATCCTCGGATTCCTCAAACATCCGTTGCTCCGGTCCCACATTCTCCACCGAAATCCCAGTAGCCAGCCCTAACTAACAGCAGAGGCCACCTGTGCATCCCTAGTGTCCTTTGCTGCTCTTCTCCTTAGATGGTCTACATGTCTCCTGAGCTGACAGCCTTGTATCGCCACAATGTAGGAGACCGGTCCTCTTCTCTCCACAATTTTACCAGCCACCCATGCTGCAAAATTTCTAACCATCTCAGCATCCTCCACTTCAAACACTCTGTTTTTGCCCTTCCTGAATCATGACTTTCCATCTAAGAGGCTTGCCTAGCCTTCATCTCCCCGCCAAATATTTGATTTGTTTTGATTTGATTTATTATTGTCACCTATATTAACGTACAGTGAAAAACATTGTTTCTTGCGTGCTATACAGATAAAACATACCATTCATAGAGAAGGAAATGAGAGAGTGCAGAATCCAGTGTTACAATCATAGCTAGGGTGCAGAGAAAGATCAACTTAATGCGAGGTAGGTCCATTCAAAAGTCTGACAGCAGCAGGGAAGAAGCTGTTCTTGAGTCAGTTGGTATGTGATCTGAGACTTTTGTATCCTTTTCCTGACGGAAGATGGTGAAAGAGCGAATGTCTGGAGTCTGTGGGGCCTTAATTAATGCTGGCTGCTTTGACGAGACAGCAGAAGTGTAGACAGAGTCAATGGATGGGAGACTGGTTTGCAGGATGGGTTGGGCCTCATTCACGACCTTTTGTAGTTCCTTGCAGTTTTGGCAAAGCAAGAGCCATACTAAACTGTGACACAACCAGAAAGAATGCTTTCTGTGGTGTATCTTTAAAAGTTGGTGAGAGTTGTAGTTGACATGCCAAGTTTTCTTAGTCTTCTGAGAAAGTAAAGGCATTGGTGGGCTTTCTTAACCATAGTGTCAGCATGGGGGTCCAGGACAGGTTGTTGGTGATCTGGACACCTAAAAACTTGAAGCTCGAGACCCTTTCTACTTTGTCCCTGTTGATGTAGACAGGGGCATGTCCTCTTTTATGCTTCCTTAAGTCGATGACAATCTCCTTCGTTTTGTTGACATTGAGGGAGAGATTATTGTTGTTGCACCAGTTCACCAGATTCCCTATCTCCTTCCTGTACCATAAATATGGGACTATCATGTCTAATTGTGTTCTTAAATGACATCCTATCTGTAAATAGGGCGGCATGATCCCTGTGGTCAGTTTGGGTTGGTGTTGAATGTTAAAAGAAAACTGGCAGTGTGGAAAGGAAGACCCAGTTCACCTTTTCTTTTGTTGATGATTTAAATGTGTGTACCGCATGCTCTACCAGCCCACTTGATGCCGGGTGGTAAGGTGCCAGCCTCACATGGTGAATGCCATTGGACTTGACCATTTTCTTGTGGAATTCTTCCACTGTGAATGTTGTGCCATTGTCCAAACCCACCACTTCTGGAATGCTAGGAATGGCAAATACCTTCCTTAAGTTGTCAATGGTGGCCGTGGCGGTGATAGACTTCATCAACTGCACATTCAACCACTTGGAGTGCGCATCTACTAGTTCAATCGTAGAATCATGCACTCAGAAGAGATCCTTCAGCCCTCTGAGTCTGTACAGACACATCAGAAACACCCAAATTCCCATCTAATCCCATTTACTAGCACTCGGCCCATTGTCTTGAATGTTATGACTTGCCAAATAGTCATCCAAATACTTTTTAAACGTGCCTCTACCACCCTCTCAGGCTGCGCATTCCAGACTGTCACCACCTTCTGGATAAAAAGGTTTCTCCTTACATCCCCCCAAATCCTCTTGCCCCTCACCTTGAAGCTCTGTCCCCTTGGTCTGATCCTTCATCTAGGCTGTTCCTTATCCACTCTGTCCATGTCCCTCATAATCTCGTACGCCTCGGTCCTCCAGTCTTCTCCGCTCCAATGAAAACAACCCAAGCCTACTCGCCCTAATAGTGTGTATTTTTGCACATGACAAGGCTTCACGTCACGTAAAAAAAATTGTTGACAGACCTGCCTTCCAATAGTAACCTTGCTGCAATTTCATCTGCAAATGTGATGTGGGCCTGGATTTTCCTCTTTGCCTAGATTAAATGATTGTCCAATGGTGGTACTTTCTGAGGGTAAGCTTCTTTTTTTTAGTGTAACAGGCCGACATAGATATCTGCATCTGACTGGACCCTTGCCACTGAGTGGAGAAAAAGAAAGAAAATGGCTTAAAACAAAAACAGGAAATTTAGGAAGACATAGAATTGGTAGAAGGACTGAGGGCCAAACACAGCCAGATTTCCACAGGCATAAATAACAGAGAGAGACCAACTGATTGGCTGAAGATTAAGGAAAACCCAGAAGAGGGATGTGCAGACCGCAGTGGGGGAGATGGCTCAGATTACCAATGGAACTTCCCGGAAACCTCACATAACCAATGATATTTACCAAGTAAACCAAGGTATCATAGAATCATAGAATTCCTACCGTAAAGAAGGCCATTTGGCCCATTGAGTCTGTACCAACCACAGTCCCACCCAGGCTCTATTCCCGCAACCCCACACATTTACCCTGCTAATCCCCCTGACACTAGGGTCAATTTAACATGACCTATCACTCACATCTTTGGACTATGGGAAGAAACCGGAGCACCCAGAGGAAACACACACAGACACGGGGAGAATATGCAAACTCTGCACGGACAGTGGCCAGAATTGAACCTGGGGCTGTGGCACTATGAGGCAGCAGTGCTGCCCAGTAGACAGAAACACAACTACACATATAGAAAAATGTGCCTCATCCCCACATCTAAGTTCCTTCTCAGAGTAGATAACACTGAAAATGTAGCAAGTGGGCTGGGAAATTTCACAATAGGGGAGGTGGTGTTGTAGTAGTACTGTCACTGAACTAGTAATTCAGAGATTGAGGCTAATGCTCTGGGTTCTAAGTTCAAATCCCACCCTGGCAGATGTTGAAATGTGAATTCAGAAATCTGGAATTGAATGTCTAATGATGGCCATGAAACCATTGTCAATTATCGTAAAAACCCATCTGGTTCACAACGTCCTTTAGGGAAGGAAATCTGCCATCCTTGCTTGGTCTGGCCTACACGTGACGTCAGAGCACAGCAATGTGGTTGACTCTTAACTGGCCCCTATCAAGCCAACAGCAACTAGGGATAGGAATTAAATGCTGACCTTGGCAGCGACACCCACATCCCATGAATGAATAAATAAAAGAAGATGTAAGTCTGGAGACTGTGGCTGGAATTTTACCCGCATGCCAATTCTGGGGGTGGGTGAGAATTGCAGAATGGCATTTTCCGTTGGCCTTGGACGGGATTGTACAAACCTCAGGCGTGCCAGTAAAATTCCGCCATGCAGATGAATGCACTGTGCACAGGTCCTACCATTACGACCTATTCATGGTAGCCTGCCTCCTACTTCCTTGCTCCAACTATGTACCTCCCAAAAAATATTTGAATCATAGAATCCTACAGTGCAGAAAGAGGCCATTCAGCCCATCAGGCCTGCACCAACAACAATCCCACCCAGGCCCTATTCCCCTAACACCATCTATTTACTCTGCTAATCTTCCTGACACTAAGGGCCAATCAACCTAACCCAAACATCTTTGGACTGTGGGGGGAAACCAGAGCACCCGAAGGAAACCCACACAGACACGGGGAGAACATGCAATCTCCACACAGATCCAAGTGGGGAATTGAACCTGGGTCCCTGGTGCCATGAAGCAGCAGTGCTAACTACTGTGGCACCGTGCCTCCCTGAGACTTGCATTTTCCTGGTGCACACTTAAAATCCTCCCACTGCAGTTTGTTTCCTCTGCTTGTGGCTGTACAGGGATTTCTCTCCGAACGCAACAAAGTTTAGAAGGCTGTGGAAATATTGTCCAGAGCACTGGGGAGAACTGCCTTCCAAACATTGCCATGGAAATCTTTAGATTCGCCTGACGAACTAAAGGGGCTTTGGTTTAACATGTCACCGAAAAGGCCGCACCTCTGACCGTGCAGCATCCTCTCAGCGCAGCAGGAGAGCATCAGGGTTGTGCAAGCGTACAGCAGGCCACACTTACTCAAGATCCAAGCTAAACTACATGACAGGGTTGCTCCGGATCTGTCAACACAGGTCAAACAAGATTTCTACACTGCCTGCTCCGAAATAATCCAAATTCTTCTGTGGGCCTCACTCCACCTGCTCTCCCATGTCGGGTGAGTGTGGATATTTCAGAAGTGTCGTTAACCCGGAATGTGAAGGGCAGCGTAGGTCTCCAATCAACATTTTAGTCCAGCAATGCAGGAATGGCTGATGGATGAAGTGTGAACAAATCGTGGCAGCTTCCTGGGTAACAGACATCGGCATGCAGCATATGTGAAGGCCATGATGAGGAGACGCCGGTGTTGGACTGGGATAGACAAGGTGAGAGACCACACAACCTCCTTCGAAGGAGCAGCGCTTCAAAAGCTTGTGGTTTCAAATAAACCTGTTGGACTATAACCTGGTGCCGTGTTACCTCTCAGCTTGTTTACCCCAGTCCAAAACCGGCATCTCCACCTGACAAAAGGAGCAGTGCTCCAAAAGAATCACAGAATCTATACAGTGCCGAAAGAGGCCATTCAGTCCATCAAGCTTGCGCCAACCATAATCCCACCCAGACCCAATCCCCGTAACCCCACATATTTATCCTACCTGACATTTAAGGGGCAATTTAACATGGCCAATCTACCTAACCCACACATCTTCGGAAAGCTTGTGACTGTTGGATTACACCCTGGTGTCGTGTGATCCTGGAGTCAGGCATCACACATCTGCTGTATAGCACAGAATCATAGAATCCCTACAGTGCAGAAAGAGGCCATTTGGCCCATCGAGTTTGCACCAACAACAGTCCCATCGTCCCCATAATCCTGCGTATTAACCCTGCTAATTCCCCTGACACTAAGAGCAATTAAGCATAGCCAGTCCACCTAACCTACACACCTTTGGAGTGTGGGAAGAAACTGGAGCATCGGGAGGAAACCCAGAAAGACGCGGGGAGAACATGCAAACTCCTCAATTGAACACGCAGCCTATGAGATTGAAGGAATTTCAAACTGGTCCCTTGATATCATTAGTACAAATCAATAAAATGGCTGATTCTGGTTCTCCAGTACTTGGAGAATACTGAAAATCTATTCACTAATTCAGTATACACACACTTCACTTTACAAGGGGAGCTCAGCATGATGAACTGGGACACACACCGATCTGGGATTGGATTAGAATACAAATCCCAGGAGCAAAAGGGAAGTGAGCCAAGCCAGAGCATCAAGTTCCCTTCAGCGAGATACAGGCTAATCTCACTTTGACAGGCAAAAAAATCCCTCTTCTCCATCTGATCCCCATGTGGAATAATTGCTACTGATTTAACACAAAATAGCACTGAGCCAAGTGGTGGTGAGGTCGCAGGTTAGGGCTTCCCCGTCATTCGGACGAATAATTGATTATTTTCACATAGAGAAGAAGGAATTGAAAAAATGTAAGGAAACAATTAAACCTGCTGTTGAATAGAAACATCTCACATAAGCCACTGAAGGGAAATAAGCTGCTGCAGAAGCAAAGAAAATGGCAAATATTACATTCATTAAGAGATGATTTTTTAGCCTGGAGTGCAACACCTGCTATCCAAGTATTCTCGTTGGTCTTCTTCCACATCTGTTGTTCTGGTGCTCCCCAGTGCATCTGGAGTCCCCTAGCCATACCAGTTATTTTTGTGAGGGATACGCCACATTAGTCAAACACCAGTACTTGGTGCAATTAAAGGTGAGTGAATCTCGTAACTGATTCAATTGATGGTTAGAGTGTCACCTCTGAAAATTAAGCATGGATTAGCTCAGTAACAAGCCGCTTCCGGGACATGCGGAGTGACTTAATGGGACTCTCTCTCTCCATCTCTCAGAAATCTGCATTGTTACAGGAGCCTAACCTGTTCGCTGCTACAGACCACTGCTTTGGCTTAAATATCCCAATTAGAAATAATTTGTATCCAGGGAGGATGGCATTTTGTTTAGTTTTATAAATGTGGCTGTGAAGAAAAGATAATGGACGGAATTCTCTGGCCATTCACGCTCTGCCGCTGCTGACAGTGAGGATGGCGACTTTGACGCTTAGCCAAGTCTCCGTTCGCTGCAGTGGGCCGGGAGGATCCTGGCTGTGAGCGAGATCGGAGAATCCAGCTCAATGTTTTCTGCGCCTGTCACTGCAGTGCACATGGAATCGTGGATAAAGCAGACCTTCCTCTGACCTGAATTAAATTGATGCACTGGATATTTAAAGCATTTTTTAAAAAAAATAAAGATTAAAAATGCAACAAGGAAAACAAAGCAAAGGAACTAAAACATTTGCATAGTTACATATGGTTATTATTCTGCAGTGACTGGCATAGTTACACAGTGAGATTGAACAGTGTGCAATACAATGCACTACTCCCCGTATAGAAGCACTTTCTCACAATTTTCAAAAATTTGTCAAGAGGCCACACTTTATTTGGGAGTCATTGCTGTGTGCTGTATGTTGGAACACCAGTTTGTAGTTCCATTGGATTGAGAATGCAGATGTCTTTTCCCCCACTCTAAGGGCACAATTTCAAGCTCCCCCCCCCCCTCCCTCCCCACTATCCATCAGGTGGGTTCTGAGGCTAGGGTGGGGAGATACAAAATTGAATGGATGGGATTCACCCCGGGAACCAGTCCAACCAAATCCAGACATAATTTCATGCTTGGGCAGGCAGATACTCAGGCGGGAAACCCACCCATTCATCAATTGAGACTCTTAATGGTCATTTAAGGGCCTTATCCTGCCCAGCCTCAATTTTTAGGCTGGGGGAAAAAGTGCAGGTAGGTGGGAAAGTGACTTTTAAATTATTGCCCATCTCTGGCAGGGAGGGGAGAGAGGGCTGCTTCACTCTGAAGATCCCCGCAGAGTTAGGGAACCCCCATTGGACTTTGGACCTCTAAGGCCCTTCCCTCGTGGCCTAACCTGTAATCACCCCCCACTACCCCTCCATGAACGTCCCCTACCCTCCTACCCCTAGGATCTACCTTTTCAAAGGTCCTGGCTCCAAAGGAACTTAGCTCCAGGCAGAGCACTGCACTTTCTCTGTAGCCCAATAAATATAGGGACCAAATCCCGCATATGTGCTCTAACCTGGCTTCCGGCATAACTTTTCCAGGATCTGTCATCCCAAGCATTCATTTCCTTATGATCTGTGCAGTGGAAGTGCGCCTTCAGCACAGTGCAATGAGCTTTGCAGAACAGTTTGCAACAAGATTTTATTCATCAACATTCATTTAATCCAGGTCTTCATTCAGAGTTTTGTCCATGAGACGCAAAAGCTAATGAAGGGCCATTAACCCAAAATGCTCACCCCCTTTCTCTCTCCACAGATGATGCCAAATGCTCTGAGTACTTCTAACGCTTTCTGTTTCTCTTTCAGATCCACAAGCTGCCCTAGGCAAGAGGAAGGGTAGTCATGGAAATAAATATTAGGAGCTACTAAATTGCCCTTTGCACTATCTTTCTGAGTTTGAGGAGCTGGATTATATTTGAAGCATGGAGTCTCAATGTTCTAATTGTGATTTCATTGTCCAGGAATGGGGATCTCCATGATGCCCTATAACTCCCAGGGAGCCTGATTGATACTGGAGTTGTTTGTGTAGCTCATTCCAACATGCAGGTCTAATTTTTTTGGAGAATCCAGTAATTGGAAAGAAATAACTTGGATTCTGCTTTCTGTTTGCAGAATATGTGGATACTGTGACTTCATAGAGGATTGCAGAATATCGAGGGTTCGGGAAAAAAAATACCCATTGCTATGTCAAGTTTTATGAGGTCTTTGACCCAGTTCTCAGGCGACGCTCACAAAGGAGTTGGAAACTATGGAAATGCACGCCTAAATCGTAAATTTTGTTGATGGGTAGATAGGAAAAAAAACAGCCAACTGCTCTCTAAAAAGAACTGAAGCAAGACTTTTCACTGTCATTCATCCTATTTAATGTTTTCACCAATGGCAAATCAGGAGGCACAATAAAGGACGCTTTCGATGTGCATCATCGACTATTTAGAAAGAGTTATAGTGCTTCTTTTGCAGATTTTGTGTTGCCAGTGGCCTCGCCTCGAGATTTAGTGCCATCTATTCACCTTCTTTAATAGAGTTGGCAACTAACCAGTGGAGATAAAGTTGGAAAGAGACCTTGAAGATATTGATTGAAAGGTACAAGGGGTATCTATTGAAATTGTTGATGTGGAAGAATATCTTGGGATTCTGGTAGATGTTAAGTCTAACTTGCACACAATTCTTATGAGCTGCACTGGGATGGGCCACAGAGTATTTGATCTGTTGTCAGTCTTATATCTGTGGTTTCAAAAAGAAATTAAATATAGCTCTTGGGATTAAAGGGATCAAGGGATGGGGTGGGGGCAGGAGAAGGATATTAAATTTGATGATCAGCCTTGATCAAAATCAATGTGAGAGCAGGCTCGAAGGGCCGAATGGCCCACTCCTGCTTCTATTTTCTGTGTTTCTATGTGGTACTACTTCCTCTTCAATCAGGAGGTCAATAACACAAGCCCCCTTCCAAATCAAGAGTATACAATCTAGCCTGACACTCAAGAGGATACAAAGATATTCAGAGAGCAGTTTTAAAATAATCAATTGGAAAGCAAAGAGATAAAAATGAAATTGAATTATCAAGGTGCATAAAACAAAATAATAAAATATTTTACAGAACAGCAATATAAAAAAGGGAGGCTGTGATATGAATAGGATCATTAAGGAATAGATAGGATACTATCACAGTTAATGATAAAAGATGGTAGAAATATTAAATAATTATTTTGCTACAGTATTTACAAGGGAGATTTTGTGGGAGACATGACAATGAACAACTGAGATCAACGGTGAGAAAAATGCATTTAAAGTAAAAAGGTGGGGTACTGAACAAACTAAGCAGGGCAACACAGTGGCACCGTGCTTAGCACTGCTGTCTCACAGGGCCAGGGATCCGGGTTCGATTCCCGGCTTGTGTCACTGTCTGTGTGGAGTTTGCACATTCTCCCCATGTCTGTGTGGGTTGCCTCTGCATGTTCTGGTTTCCTCCCACAATCCAAAGATGTGCTGGTTAGGTTGACTGGCCATGTTAAATTGTCCCATAATGTCAGAGGGAATAGGAGGGTAAATACGTGAGGTTATGAGGATAAGGCCTGAGTGGGATTGTGGCTGGTGTATACTCGATGGGCCAAATGGCCTCCTTCTGCTCTCTAGGGATTCTATGATAAACAAACTCAAAGAAAATAATTGCCCAGGTTCAGGTAGATTGCATTCATGTATTCTAAAATAGTCTAGGGAAGAGGTAGCAGAGGTATTACCACTCACATTTAATTATTTGTTATAACATTGAATAAGGCAGAGAGTGAGAATAAAGGTTAATTCCTCAGTGTGGCAGAAGGTGGGATGTGGTCTCCCACAAGGACTGATGCTGTTCACAACTTACATTTACGATTTGGGCATTGGGATTTGTGAGTGACACCGAATGGGGGGATAGTCAGCACTGAGAAGGGCAGCAACAAATAACAGAAGGAGCTTAATAAACTTGCAGAGTGCACAACTAATTGGCAAATTGAATTCAACATAAATAAACATAAGGTACACTTTGGTAGAGGGAGATTGCAGATTACTTGGAAGGTGGCAGTCTAGCTCGTGTGGGGATTGTGGAAAACAGGTACGTTAATCACTAAAAGCTGCACCATAGGTTGGTGAGGATGTGCAAAAACAAAACAAGTACTCGGATTTATTTCAAAGAGATTGGAATGAAACGTAGTAAAGCTTTGCTAAACCTGTCCCTTGGTTAGATCATCCTTAAGGGTACTGCATGCAATTCTGCTTGCCATATTATTAAAAGGGCATAGATGTACTAGAGAGAATGCACACAAAGTTTACAAGGGTGGGACCATTAATGGATGTGTGTATATATCAGGACAGAATTGACAGGCTGAGTTACTATTTTCCTGCAAAAAGGCTGAGGTTTAACATAGAAACAAGAAGCAGGAATAGGTCATTCAGCCCTTTAAGCCTGTTCCATCATTCATCTTGATCATGACTGATCATCAAATTCAATATCCTGATCACCCCTTCCCCCATATCCCTTGATCCCTTTAACAACCAGGAGCTACATCTAATTTCTTCTTGAAATCAGACACTTTTTGGCCTCAACTACATTCTGTGGCTGTGAATTTCGTGCTTTCACCATCCTCTGGGTGAATAAATTTCTCTTCATGTTGGTTCGAGAAGGCTTATTCCTTATCCTCAAACTCTGACCCCTAGTTCTGCACTTCCCCCATCACTGGAAACATTCATTCTTATTCTACCCTATCTAACCCTGTTAGAATTTTAAAAGTTCCTAGGAGATCCTCTCTCATGCTTCTAAACTCCAGTGAATATAATCCTAACCGATTTAGTCTCTCCTCATTTAACAGACCTGCCATCCCAGGAAACAGCCTGGTAAACCTTTGCTGTGCCCCCCCCGAGAGTAAGGACATCCTTCCTCAGATACAAAAAAAGCAAAACTGTGCACAATACTCCAGGTGTGGCCTCACCAATGTCCTTTACAATTGCAGCAAAACATCCATATCCCTGTACTCTTCTTGCTATGAAAGCCAACATACCATTTGCATTCTTTACTGCCTTCTGTACTGTGCGCTTACTTCCAGTGACTGAATCCCCAAGTATGGGTATCCACCTCTCTCAATTTACGTCCATTCAAATAATAATCTGTCTTCCGATTATTGCTACCAAAGTGGATAACCTCACATTTATTCACACTATACTGCATCTGCCATGCAGATGCCCATGCACTCCGCTTGTCCAAGTCATGCTAAAGCATCTCTGCATCCTCCTCACAGCTTTGTATCATTTGCAAATTTGGAGATACTACATTCAATTCCCTCTTCCAAAGCAGTAATATGTAACATGAACAGCTGGGGTCCTAGCAAGATCCCTGCGGAACCCCACTTGTCAGTGACTGACAATCAGAAAAAGACCCATTTATGCCAACTCTTTGCTTCCTATCTGCTAACCAGCTTTCCATCCATCTCGAGACATTACCTGCAATGCCATGTGCTTTAACTTTACATCCTAGTTTGTTATGTGAGACCTTGTCAAAAGCCTTCTGAAAGTCTAAATAAACCAGATCCACTCATTCTCCTCAGCCGAATCTACTACATCCTCAAAAATTCCAACAGATTTGTCAAGCATGATTTCCCTTTTGTAAATCCATGCTGACTTTGACTGATTATACCATTGTCTTCCAAATGCCGGGTTATGAAATCCTTGATAGTAGACTCTTAATCAACCTCGTTAAAGTTACATACAGAGAGAATGGGTGGGATTTTCCAGCCCTTCCCACCCCCAGCATCATCAGTTCCCATCAAAAGACTTTATGCTGGGCAGCCAAATCCACTATGGGATGTGAGTCCTGATTTTCCGGTCTCCCCGGGGTGGGTTTTCCCATGGCAGATGCAGTGAGCCGTCGGCTGCCAACGGGATCTTCCAGTCCTGCCAAAATCTATAGGCTTTTGAGTGGCTCACTTGTCCTGTCTCCCTGCAGGGACAGTAAAAAGTCTGACAACACCAGGTTTTAGTCCAACCTATTTATTTGATAATATACTCGCAAGCTTTCGAGGGGTTACCCTCTTCGTCAGGTGAATGGAGAGTTCTGGCCTCAGACAGAGCATATAAAGCACAGACAGTTTAGAGATTACTGATTAAAATGCGAATCCTTACACCTAACCTGCTGTTCAAGACCTGAAGTGGCTGATAATGTGAGTGGTAGGAGCACTGATCACAGTTTAAAGAGATGTGTATTGTCTCCAGACAGTACAGTAAGTGAGGTTTTGCAAACCCAGGCAAGTCACGGGGGTTACAGATAGTGCGACATGAACCCAAGATCCCTGTTGAGACCGTCCTCATGTGTGCGGAACTTGGCTATCAGTCTCTGCTCAGCGACTCTGCGCTGTCGTGTGTTGTGAAGGCCGCCTTGGAGAATGCTTACCCGAAGGTCAGAGGCTGAATGCCCGTGACCACTGAAGTGTTCGCCAACAGGAAGGGAACAGTCTTGCCTGGTGACTGTCGAGCGATGTTCATTCATCCGTTGTCGTAGCGTCTGCATGGTCTCCCCAATGTACCATGCTTCGGGACATCCTTTCTTGCAACGTATCAGGTAGACAATGTTGGCCGAGTTGCAAGAGTATTTACCATGTACCTGGTGGATGGTATTCTCACGTGTGATGATGGTATCCATGTCGATGATACATGTCCTGTATACACAGGATTTGCTCAGATGAGGAGGATCGTGACAGACACCTCCAGACCCTGAAAGATGCCCTCGTAAGAACAGGATATGGTGCTCGACTCATAGATCGGCAGTTTCGATGCGCCACAGCGAAAAACCGCACCGATCTCCTCAGGAGACAAACACGGGACACAGTGGACAGAGTTCCCTTCGTCGTCCAGTACTTCCCCGGAGCGGAGAAGCTACGACATCTTCTCCGGAGTCTTCAACATATCATTGATGAAGACGAACATCTCGCCAGGGCCATCCCCACACCCCCACTTCTTGCTTTCAGACAACCACACAACCTCAAACAGACCATTGTTCGCAGCAAACTACCCAGCCTTCAGGAGAACAGTGACCACAATACCACACAACCCTGTCACAGCAACCTCTGCAAGACATGCCGGATCATCGACATGGATACCATCATCACACGTGAGAATACCATCCACCAGGTACATGGTAAATACTCTTGCAACTCGGCCAACATTGTCTACCTGATACGTTGCAAGAAAGGATGTCCCGAAGCATGGTACATTGGGGAGACCATGCAGACGCTACGACAACGGATGAATGAACATCGCTCGACAGTCACCAGGCAAGACTGTTCCCTTCCTGTTGGCGAACACTTCAGTGGTCACGGGCATTCAGCCTCTGACCTTCGGGTAAGCATTCTCCAAGGCGGCCTTCACAACACACGACAGCGCAGAGTCGCTGAGCAGAGACTGATAGCCAAGTTCCGCACACATGAGGACGGTCTCAACAGGGATCTTGGGTTCATGTCGCACTATCTGTAACCCCCGTGACTTGCCTGGGTTTGCAAAACCTCACTTACTGTACTGTCTGGAGACAATACACATCTCTTTAAACTGTGATCAGTGCTCCTACCACTCACATTATCAGCCACTTCAGGTCTTGAACAGCAGGTTAGGTGTAAGGATTCGCATTTTAATCAGTAATCTCTAAACTGTCTGTGCTTTATATGCTCTGTCTGAGGCCAGAACTCTCCATTCACCTGACGAAGAGGGTAACCCCTCGAAAGCTTGCGAGTATATTATCAAATAAATAGGTTGGACTAAAACCTGGTGTTGTCAGACTTTTTACTGTGTTTACGCCAGTCCAACGCCGGCATACCCACATCATCCCTGCAGGGAACCAGCCACAAGGGGTCAACTAGAAGATTCCACTGGCAAGAGAGGCTGGAAAACCCTGCCCAATGTTCCTGTTGTGAGAAACAGCATAATGAGAGGCCATCATTATAATGGAGTCACAACAAATCCAATATGGAATTCAGAAAAAAACTTTTTTACCCAAAGAGTGGTGTACACGTGAAACCTGTTATTAAAGCAGTTGTTTGAACTCAATAGTATAGATGAATTTAAGGGGAATCTGGGCAAACATTTGAGGGAAAGGGAGCATATGGTAATGATGGTGGATTTTAAGATGGTTCAGGACTCTAAGGTTAACATGCAGGTTCAGTTGGAAGGCAAATTCAATGATAGCATTCATTTCTAGGGGGCGAGATGTGCTGCTGAGGCTGCAGAAGGCTCTGTCAGTCAGACAAGAAGGGTTTTTTTTGCCCTGGTGATCAGGAAAGAAAACAATGCGCAAAACTGTTGTCACGGGATGTCCAAGTTGTGGATAGGCCCATCAAGAATGCACTTCCCACTATAATGCAATGATCTTTATTCATAAGTAAGATGCGTTGAAATGATCTCCTCGTTAGAAATGTTCATATACACGCAGCCTTGAAAAACACGAAAGAAAACAACTTATGAAGGGAAGTTCAACTTTGGCAGAGGCAAAAAATGCGTGATGGCGAATCAGCTGCTTTTTACATATCTGCTGCTTCTTTGTCACCAGTGATAGTTTGAACAACAGGCAGCAAGTGGGTCAGCTACAACATTCCCAAGACTGAATGTGAGCATTGGTGAGACTGAATCTGGAATATTGTGTACAGTACTGGTCTCCTAATTTAAAGAAAGATGCATTGGGAGCAGTTCAGAGAAGGCTTATCAGATTAAGAGCTGGATTGGGCAAGATGTCTAATGACGGACAGGTTAGACTTGTATCATTTGAGGAGACTTGATTGAAGCAGGTAACATCCTGAGGCGACTTGATATGGTGGCTATGGAAAGGATGATTCCTCTTGTAGAAGAATCTAGAACTCCGGGTCACCATTTCCAAAAGGGTCGCCCATTTAGGACAGAGATGAGGGAAAAATAACTCTCTCAGAGGATTGTAAGACTTCAGAATTCTCTTCCTCAAAAGGTGATTGCGACAGAGTCCTTGTATGTCTTTAAAGCAAAGCTAGATAGATTCTTGATAAGCAAGGGGATGGGAGGTTATCAGGAGTAGGCAGGAATGTGAAAATTGAGGTTAAAACAAGATCAGCCCTGATCTTATTGACTAGCGCTGCAAGCTCGAGGGGCCGAGTGGCCTACTGCTGCTTCTAATTCACATGTTCACATGAGCAATGCCATTGGGAATCAGCAAGTCTTGTCAATAAGTCAATGATACCTATTCAAGGTGTTCTAACCTCAAAGTAAAAGTATATATTATTATAAGCATGCTGTTTTTCCCTAGAATATACTTCATTTATAATATTTATCAAAGTGCATTACAGTATCGTTGAAAGAGGCATTACAAAAAATGCAAAAGTAATTCATTTTATCCAATGCTGTAATATTCTTCCTTTTATTATTACGGTCAATAATCTTATTTTTATTCATTTGTGGGACATGGGCATCACTGGCTGGCCAGCATCCCTAGCTGCCCGAGGGCAGTTGAGAATCAACCGCATTGCTGTGGCTCTGGAGTCACAAGTAGGCCAGACCTGGTAAGGATGCAGGTTTCCCTAAAAGACATTTTTTTTGACAATCGACAATGGTTTCATGGTCATCAGTAGATTCTTAAATCCAGATTTTTTTATTGAACTCAAATTCCACCAAATGCCCGGTGGCAGGATTCGAACTCAGTTCCCCAAAACATTAGCTGAGTTTTTGGATTAATAGTTTAGCGATAATACCATTCGGCCCATCACTTCTCCAAATTACAACGTTCATTACATGTCAGACATATAGGCTGGAATTTTATCGCCATGTCTGACCTGGAATCGGGGTGGGTGAGGCTCACAGGACAGAATTCTCCGTTGGCCTCGGGCGGGATTTTACGAGCCCCGCCCAAACAAGGTCATAAAATTTCGGCCATACCCTGAGGGGTTTCACCCAGTTTCAGCTGCTGAAGGACCTTGGGCAGTGGTCTTTCCCCCACTGCATTTTTACAAGAGCTGCCCCAAGCCTTAATGCATCTCTTAGCGCACAGTCCTGGACCATTCACCAAATGTAAACTGCTCTCCTCTTAATTACTGTGCACACCAAAATGTTACCAAGCTGGATGACTGTATGTTAACCAACCTTCTTCATAATAACAGAAGCTGTGAGTGTGGGAGCATATTCTACACAGTGTTTCCAAGCTAATTCTGAGCAGCACTTTAAAATGAATAGTTAACAGGAAAACAAAAAGTTAAAGTTTATTTATTTGTCACAAGTAGATGTTCATTCACACTGAAGTGAAGTTACTGTGAAAATCCCCTCGTCGCCACACTCTAGCACTTGTTTGGGTACACTGAGAGAATTTAGCATGGCCAATGTGCCTGGCCAGCACATGATTTGGACTGTGGGAGGAAACCAGAGCACCCAGAGCAAACCCAATGAGGAAAATGTGCAAACTCCACACAGGCAGTGATGCCAAGCTAGGAATCGAACCCAGGTCCCAGGCAGCAGTGCTAACCACTGTGCCACCTACCAGAAGAGTTAGATAGTAGAGTTCTAAAGGCTCACTGAGAAACAGGAAGAAATATTTTGATAATGTTTCAAATTCTGTGTCGAGTTAATAGTCCAATTTCACTTTCCTTCAACTACTTTATGGAAGCAGGGCCCCTGGGAATGTTGATGTGAATGAAAGATAGCATTTTAAAAAATTATAATCCAAGATCGTATACTGCTCTGTTTTCCACACAATCATCCCATGTGAATCAAAACGTACTACTTCTGTGTGGAGTTTGAGGCATGGGCCAGAATGTTACACACACCCCCCTCTTCTCCACCTCTGACAGCTTCTGAGGTGGGGTGGCGGAGTATGAAGTTACGGGACAGGCTTCCAACCGGCTTCCACCCGCCTCAACCTCACAGCGATTTTGTGCTGTTATGGACAAGGTCTTGGATGGGAATCCCTGCCTTCAGCCCAATTAAGGCCCTTAAATGGCCACTTAAGCGCCATTTCCCTTATAGCCCAATGTTTAGACTGGTGGGCAGATGGGGAGGGGGTTTACTGATGCTTCTTCAGACACTTCATTGAATGACAAAAGGTATTTATTAATAAAACCATACCGGGGAATAGCAACCACACGGCTGCCCTTAGTGCCCTATATGTCTAAGAAGGACTCCATTGCTTAAGGTGATTACCCACTCAGAGTACCAATTAGTCCCCCAAGTCAGGTGACACTTACTCTGCTGTGTTGCTGTTAAATTATCAGAAGGCGGGAGCCTGGATATAAAGAACATTAAATCTCCGATGAGAAGGAGGGGAGGAGAGGGTAGAGGTGAAGAGAGTTCCTCTGAAGGCTGACTGATGTCAAGAACTTCCCCGCAGTCTGGGCCTATCTCCCGAGACGCTGATCAGACCAAGGGTAAACCCCCAGACCTTCCCTACCCTCCCCACCCTTGGATCCCTTTCTCATAGCAAGGTTTCCAGTTCCTGAAACCTCAGCTCAGGCAGCTCCATGCAGTGCCTTTTCCGGCCACTGCAGCGCTGTTGCTGGAGGGACTGAGAGCTGTCAGCCAATCTGACTGGACCTCCGAGACAGGACTTTGTCCTGACTGAGGGACATGAGTCCTACCTTATATATAAATCAATGCTCGTTTGAGTGTAAAATGTCCTCAGAGTCGGTGGAGAATGCCTCCTCCATTATCCTAAAATGTCAGGACCTGTAGTTATGACGACACTAAGGTTTATTCATTGTATCCTGGATTCGAGCACAATGGAGGCACCAGAGATGTCTCCATCGCTGCGCCATTTGCAGCTACTCTCAGCTCCAATTAAATTATTACAGCTGTTACTAATAGCTTGCCACATAAAACCCACACAACTTCAAAGCATTATCTTAATGGCACACTTCAGTCAGTGACCTTCCTCATCACATTAACAATGGGACATTTTCATAAATGCTTGATTTACGTCTCACACTGTAAATCTTCACTTTTTTGGCCACGATGCCTCTGTAGTTGTGGCTTTTATCTTCCATCTTTCAGATCCACAGCCTATATTAAAAAAAAATCTCTTCAAGCTTCCAGTTCTCGTTCTTCAATCCTGTCTCCCTCAATGGGTTTTTGCCAGTATCATTCAGTATAAATCAGAGTTCGCAGCAGCGTACAGTGGAATACTGATTTCACGATATTTGTGAAGAAAATCTTTATAAACCACTTGTGCCACTTTGAGTAATGCAGTAAAGTTCACCTGTTATATATTCCTCGCATAGCCGTATTCATAATGCTTTCATAATCAATGGAATGTCAAATTTGAAACTCCAACTAAAATGGTCCTTTCTTCACAAAGATATGAGGCAATCACTGAAGTACTGCATCTTCAGCAATAATGTCAAATAACCACGTTTATAATGTTCATACTGTGGCATTGATGTAGTAATGCGCTGCTGCAAAGATTAAGAAATGAAGGAGATCTAGTTTAGTAAAATTAACCCATCCACTGATGTTAGCCCTCATCTCTCACAAGAGCAACATCTCTCTCAACAGATTTATAGACAACGTGTGTGGTAGCTTTTGCAGAATGGTGTCTTTTTAACAATAGGACTAAAGCATTGGCTTATCTACTTTATAAATTGAGTTTTTAAAAATATTCATTCGTGGGATGTGGGCATGGAGGTTAGGCCAGTATTTATTGCCCATCCCTAACTGCCCTTGAGAACTGCCTCTTGAACTGCAGCACTCCATTTTATGTAGGTACGCCCACAATACTTCTAGGAAGGGAAGTTTAGGATTTTGACCAGCGACATTGAAGGACTAGCAAAATATTTCCAAGTCAGGGTGGTCAGTGGCTTGGAGGGCACCCTCCAGATGGTGGTGTCCCCAGGTATCTTCTACTCTTTGTCCTCTAGATGGTAAGTGATCATGTGTTTGGTGTGTTCCTGAAGTGCATTGTGTAGAGAGTACACATGGCTGCAAGTGTTTGTCTGTGGTGCAGAGATTGAATGTTTGTGGATGTGGTGTCAATCAAAAGAGTTGCTTTATCCTGGATGGTGTCAAGCTTCTTAAGTGTTTCTGAAGCTGCACTAATCCAGGCAACTGGAGAATATTCCATCACACTCCTGACCTGTGCCCTGTTCATGATCGACAGGCTCTGGGGAGTCAGGAGGTGAGATATATCGATTTTGCGAAAGAAGGAGCGCGGAAGTGAGATTAATTGGATAGTTCTTTCAAGGAGCTGACAGAGGCATGTGGGGCTGAATGGCCTCTGTCTGTACTAAATGATTTTATGAAAGGTATTTTCATGCTGTGAGCTTGACAGCTAATTGACCCACCATTAGTGGGTTTTCCTGCATTTGTAATGGAGTGTGGGAATGTGCCAACGACTAGCTCCGTCTCCCAACTCTTTCATTCTGCTGCACCTGCCCTGTACCCAGAGTCTCGCTCAGCTGTGCAGCACAACACCGCATCGATGCCCAGAACCTGTCAGAAGTATTTTCAACTGGACAGCGGCCAGGCAACAGCATTTAGCAGCAATGAAAGCTTCCTCCAATACAGTGCCTTCCATGTTGCCAATGCCCTTTTGGCCATCACACGATGAGCCAAAGCTTGAGGAAAGAGAAGTAATGTAGAAATTGTCTTTGAACTTTGATCTCTTTTCCATTGATGAGGCTATTAGAAAAAAAAGCAAGATGCAGTTGCTGCCGGTCGCATTACCCTTGAAAAGTACTCTGCTTTTTGAAGCTACGGAATTTATTTTGCAGCCTTCCCCACGGGAATCTGACTGGACTCTAATGAGACTATTTGTACCCTTCTTCCTCTTCTGTTCAAGTTAAAAGCAAAAGAACGCAGATGCTGGAGATGTGAAATATAAACAGAAAGTGATTGAAAAACTCTGAGCCTGGCAATACTCGCAGGGAGAGAAACAGCAGAGTTCCGAAGATGACTCATGTTGAACTCGAACCATTGACTCTGTTTCTCTTCCCACAGATGCTGCCAGGCTTGCTAAATACTTCCATTCTTATACCTCAAATGCCTTTCTAGTTTCCCTTTAATTGTTTTGATTTGATTTATTATTGTCACGTGTAGTGTAGGGGCAGCATGGTGGCACAGTAGTTAGCACTGCTGCTTCACAGCGCCAACGGACCCAGGTTCGATTCCTGGCTTGGGTCACTGTCTGTGCAGAGTCTGCACGTTCTCCCGTATCTATGTGGGTTTCCTCCAGGTGCTCCGGTTTCCTCCCACAGTCTGAAAGACATGCTGGTTAGGTGCATTGACCTGAGCCGGAGTGTGGAGATTTTCACGGTAACTTCATTGTAGTTAATTTAAGCCTTTAATAAATGAACTTTTCTTTAAATTTATTGGGATACAGTGAAAAGTATTGTTTCTTGCGCGCTATACAGACAAAAACATACAGTTCAATGAGTGTATAGGGGAGAAGGAAAGGAGAGAGTGCAGAATGTAGTGTTACAGTCATAGCTACGGTGCAGAGAAAGATGAACTTAATATAAGGTATGTCCTTTCAAAAGTCTGATGGTAGCAGGGAAGAAGTTGTTCTCGAGTCGGTTAGCTCAAAAAAGATCACAGTTGATGCTCCACTACTGCTACTTCCTAACCCAGAATTGAGACTGATCATAGAACCATAGAATCCCAATAATGCAGAAAGAGGCCATTTGGCCCATTGAGCCTACATCAACAACAATCCTATCCAGGCCCAATTCCCTTAACACCTTGCATTTACCGTGCTAATCTGGATGACACTAAGGGCCAGTTTAGTATGGCCAATCAACCTAATCCGCACATCCTTGGACTGTAGAAGGAAGCTGACGCATCTGGAAGAAACCCACACAGAGATGGGGAGAATGTGCAAACTCCACACAGACAGTGAGCCAAGGTCAAAATCAAATCCAAGTCCCTGGCACTGAGAGGCAGTAGTGCTATCGTGTCGCCTTCAATCCCTACAATCACAAAATGAGTAGGATCCAGAAATTTAGAAGTTATAAGTTGCACATCGAAACTCAGTGTTTTTTTTTACATATCTCCTCCCCTTCAAACCCCCATCCCACCACTGCAAAAAGTTACTGCGAAAATCCCCTACTTGCCACATTCTGGCACCTTTTCGGGTACACTGAGGGAGAATTTAGCATGGCCGATTCACCTAACCAGCATATCTTTCAGACTGTGGGAGGAAACTGAGCACCCCGAGGAAACCCACGCAGACACAGGGAAAATGTGCAGACTCCACACTGACAGTGACCCAAGCTGGGAATTAAACCCAGGTTCCTGGCACTGTGAGGCAGTAGTGCTAACCACTGTGCTACCAAAGCACCATTCACGCAATGCAGGAAGGATTGCCACACTCTTGTCAAGATTACTAATGGAGGAGAGCTGCAATCGGGGTCTGAATTCCCCACCTCATTTGCTGGTGAAAATTCACTGAAACATTTAATAACCTGTATAATTAATTTTCTTCCATCCAACTAATAAACAAACTTTAAAAAAGTGTGATGATCTGGTCATTGCCGTGTGACTGGTAACTTCAGGCCCGCCGCAACAGAGAGAGGACAAAACCTCCAACCCAGGGAGGCAAAGTCACGTGAAACCATTCTTAAGCTTCTGACTTGCATTCAAAACACAACCTGGGGGCCAGTCATCCGAACTACAACTACCTCATTAATAATATCCATGTCGTGCTAAATACTTGGGGGGATGAAACCACCTTAGTAGCCATGTGTTACATAGCGCCGTTAAACAGTTTTGTGTTTGTGCGCAAGCTGTGAAATAACAAAGGTTCTGACCTTTTCCCCTGTGCTGTGTAAGGAAGAAAGCATTGCTAATAGCTACTTTGTCACGAAGTACGATGTAGCATTTGTATAGGTAAAATGTCATGGCATTTCAGTCCATAATGAGCTCCCTTGTCTACCACAGCTCAGCTTCTCTGCTTGCCAGTGACTTTTGCCTGCCGCGATTTATTTCCAGACAATGACTAGGTAAGGGGTTGCAGGAAATGCTCCACTTCCCATTGTCTATAATTGATTATCTATTATTTTTAAGAGACTTTTTTACCTGGGGAATAAATTTTACAAAGACACTGTATCTGTCGTGAGGTGGTAGCGAGTCCGCAGTACTTTCTTGCAAGTACAGAATTGGGACTCGAAACAAAGTGGGATTTTAGGACAGCAGAAACTTTGAAGAATGACATTTACACTCGCCTGGCTCCCCGTGGCTGGTGACTAATGAGGTGTTAAACAGACTTGTTCCAAAGAACAATTAACAAATTAGCATACATATTGTGTGTACAGACTGCTAAATTATACACTGAAAATGAAAATTACCCTTATTGTATTTACTTCAAGAGAAAAAGTTGCTATGGAAACGAGGAAGTAGAAAAGAAGAGTTTTTTGGCCTTTCAAAAGATGGATTTAAATAGGTATTTATTTTTGCATTTAAAAGATAGCCACTTAAGTAGCCCTGATTACTTAAAATAAATGAGAATGTAATTAACATTTATACTTTCATAGTAACTTCATTGCAGTTTTCATTGAATCCCTACAGTGCAGGAGGAGGTCATTTGGCTCATTAAATCTGCACCGACCACAATCCCACCCAGACCCTATTCTCATAACCCCAATATTTACGCTGCTAATCCCCCAGACACTAAGGGGCAACTTAGCATGACTATTCCGTCTAATCTGCACATCATTTTACTGTGGGAGGAAACGGGAACAAACCCACAAAGACGCAGGGAGAATGTGCAAACTCTACCCAAGTTCCACACAGAAAGTGACCCACGCCAGGAATCGGATCTGGGTCTCTGGCACTGTGAGGCAGTGGTGCTAATCACCATGCCACCGTGCCGCCCAATGATAATATAAACCTACTTGTAATACTAATAAATAAACTTGAAACTTTAATATGTTCTTGCAGGTGAGTAAAATAGTAATCGAGGTGTTGTCAGTGCATCTCAAACATTCACACTGACACAGTGCATCAAGATGTATTGCTGTTGGGGAGTATGGCTGATTCGTTCTGACATTCATAAGTGTTTGTACCAGCTGAAATAGAATACAAACAGCAGTCAGTGAGTCAATATCTCAAAATGTCGACTCCTTTATTCCCAATCAGCTCCCCCTGAGTGAATTGCAGGGCTACCCATCACTTGACGTTGCTTCAGTTTGTCTTGAGTTTTGTCAGTTCTCAGTATTTCCACTAGATGGAGGGCCATGTTGAAGTAAGGGCTCCCATCGGAGAAAAGGAGGGGATGAGGGAAACTGTTGAAATGTTATGTCTTCCTGGACATCACAAACACACCTTCCAGTGTTCCAGTTCCAGTTCCAAAGAAGATTCATAGATTCCCTAGATCTATAGAGAACCTCTCCGTCTTTACAAAAATTCAGTGCAGAAGGAGGCCATTCAACCCATCGAGTTTGCACCAACTCTCTGACATAGCATCCCACCCACTGCCTTATCCCTGTAGCCTCATGTATTCACCCTGCCAATTCCCCCCAACCTACACACCTTTAGACACAGAGGAAATTTAGCACGGCCAATCCACTTAACCCGCACATCTTTGGACTGAGGGAGGAAACCGGAGCACACGGAGGAAACTCACGCAAACACAGGGAAAACATGCAGACTCCACACACTGTCACCCAAGGCCGGAACTGAACCCGGCTCCCTGGTGCTGAGAGGCAGCAGTGCTAACCACTGTGCCACGGTGCTAGCCATAAAAAAAAATTGCACTTCTCCCCTTCGGAGAATCAAAACCAAGTCTCCCACATGACAGGCAGGGAGACTAACCACTCTATTAATGAGGACTGAGCAAGTCTAACTGTGCTTGACTTGGAATTCTGTCCACAGATGCTGCCAGATCTGCTGAGCATTTCCAGCACTTTCTGTTTTTAATCCAGGCTTGCAAAGTCCACTGTACAGATCGTCCAATAAACACTGGCTGCTGGAGGGTATAAGATAGCTCTCAGCTGGACAAAGTGACTTGCTTTCTGCCTGAAGGTGAAATAATTTCAAGGCTCCAGCAGCTTCAGACCTTCTCCAGGAAAGCGTGAGGTCCAATGGTCATGTTTTGGAAACTGGATCTGTTTGGAAGCAACTGCACTTTAACATTTGCAAACTACAACCTGTCCCCATTTTTCCCTGCAAAAAAATACGAGTGGAACCTCCGGATACGGGATTCGGTGCCATGTCAGAGGCCCTCTCCAGCTTTACGAAAACTCAGGCCCACGAGTTGCTCTAGCAATTAGCTGGTGTGGACACAACTGGCCAAAACAGCTTCTGTGCTGAAATCATTCAATGATTCCATGGCAGTGGATTTCTCTCCTGTCAAATAAACAAAAAGGACAAAACACTTCAAAGCAATTATCCTACACTGCAGACAGCAAGGTATTGATTATCCAATATTCTGTACCACATGGGCTCTACAATTCCTACTTGTTCTGTGTAGAGATCCCAGTGGGTGCAGTGCTATCATTTTCTTATAGGGAAGATTGAAAGGAACTACTCACCAAGACAGCTCCATTCCAGGCACAGTGACAACACAGAATCCCAATAGTGCAGAAAGAGGCCATTCGACCCATCGAGTCTGTACTGACTCTCCCAAACAGCATCCCACCCCTACTAATTCCCTACATCTTGGGACACCAAGGGGCAATTTAACATGACCAGTTCACCTAACCTGCACATCTTTGGACTATGGGAGGAAACCACAGCACCCGGAGGAAACTCACACAGACATGGGGAGAACATGCAAACTCCACACAGTCACTGAAGCCGGGTCTGTGGAGCTGTGAGGCAGCAATGCTAACCACAGCATAAGCAGGAGACTATCGCTTCTTCCTTGTATCATTACATTCCCAGCTGTACACTGGTACTTGGGAATCTCCTGATAAACTTTATTCACAGGTGCATCTTTGAAAGCATTCTTTCCAGTTGTATCACAGCTTGGTATGACTCCTGCTCTGTCCAAGACTGCAAGAAACTACAAAAGATCATGAATGAACCCCAGTCCATCACTCAAATCAGCTTTCGACCCACTGACACTGTCTACACTTCCCACTACCTCGGAAAAGTAGCCAGCATTATCAAGAACCCCATGCACCTCGGATATATTCTCTTCCACCTTTTTCCATTGGGAAAAAGATGCAAAAATCTGAGGGCACGTACCAACTGACTCATGAACAGCTTCCTCCCTGCTGCCCTCACTTCTGAATGGACCTACCTCGCATTAAATTGACCTTTCTCTACACCCTAGCCATGACTGTAACACTACATTCTGCACTCTTTTATTTCCTTCCCTATGAACGGTGCGCTTTGTCTGTATAGCATACAAAAAAAATACTTTTTACTGTATAGCAATGCATGTGAAAATAATAAATCAAACCAAAATCAAATCAAATTCATCACCGGTTAGTGAAGTGTGAGTGACCAGTGTTCCAAAATGACTTCCATTATTCTGCTCACTGCAACACGTTTCTCAGACTTCCTGTTACCTAACAGAATTCAACTGCTACTGCGAGAGCTTGGTGAGCAACTGGTTGTTTTATTCATCCATGGAACTTGGGCATTGCTGACAAGGCCAGCATTTATTGTCCTCTTCTCATTGCTCTCTTGAAGATGGTGGTGAACCGCTGTCATGAATATAACGGAATAGGCCAGTGGACAGGCCAATCGAGAGTACCACAGTGGGACTGGAGCCACATACAGGTCAACTCAGGTCAGGATAGCTAAAGGATAGAAGTGAACCAGTTTAGGCTTTTAGGGCAAGCAGCAGTTTCACAGTCATTTCCAATACGTGGCTTTTAACTGCAGATTTTATTTCAAGTAACTCAGCCACGGGATTTTTTTTTGCCACCATGGAAGGCCTTTCTGTTATGGAGCAAAAACCCAGAAATAGTTTGAGTCGAAACCGGCAATTCCCATCTTCGCAGGGGCAGGACTGGAGTTGTCGAGTCAGGGTTCGCGCATGCACAGTTCATGGAGACAGCCAAACATTTAAATCAGCAGCTCCCTCCACTCAGATGAAACTTTGAAAGAAAGGGAGTGTGGAATCCGGAAAGTGCGGATTAGAACGGGGAGAGGAGGTCTGAACTTAGTGGATTCTAATAGGTAGCCAGGAGAGGTTAAGATATTTCTTCGGATAGGGTTCCAGGGCACTTTTGCAGAGGGAAGGTACCCTTTGGGAGAAGTAAATGGCTCAACATTTGGGAGAGTTATGGAATATTTTGGGAGAGTTAAGGCGCTATTTGTGATGGTTAAAAGTGAACATAATTGTGCACTTTCTATGCACAAACTCACTGGAATTGTCCAGCTACCCAGGAGCTGTCCAGCAGTCCGGTAGATGTCCAGCTCTCCAGGAGATGTCCAGCTTTCAAGGATACCCAGGACAATTGAGCTGTCAAGTAAGTCAAAGCTACCCAGGAAGTGTCAAATCTGTCAAAGATTTCCGGGATGTGTCAGAGCTATCAAGGAACTGTCCAATGATATTAGTTGGCATACAGGAGGGAACGGACAAAGGGTTAGTGGGGGTGTGTGTTGGCATGAATTGGCACTAAGTTAGCATGGGGTATGGGGAAATGGCAGTGGGTAGAGGAGCATTAAGTTGGCATTGGGGTGAGAGAGCAATGGAAATGAGTAGAGGCAAACTAAGTTGGCAAGAAGCAGTGAGAGTGAGTAGTGTGTAACTAAGTTGGTATATTAGTGGGGGAGGGGCATGAGGGGTGGGGGAACAAGTTGGCATCCGTGGGAAAGATGGGACACAAGGAATCTGTGAGAGAGAGTGGGGTGTGCAAGGATTGGAGGGATGCTTTTAGTTTTTCAAGAAGTATTTTGCTCATTTAAAAACAGCGTCAGGGCATAGAGACATCCAGCAGATTCATTCCGAGAGCATTCGCCCCAACTCTTGTTTCAGTCATTCCTCTCCCTGACCGAAATTCCTACCCGAGGGGAGCCATTGCTTAAGGTCGGGTTTGCCAAGCTGGTAAAAGTCTGGACTCGGCAAGCCCGACCCAGGGACCTGAAGAAATTTGGGTCTGAAATCAAATTCGCCAGCCATTGGGTAGGAAGTGAACTCATATTCCTGGAGATGTAGTCCAACTCTCTAGATTAGTAAACCAACAGAATCACCACAATGCTACTGCACCCTTTGGCTTGCCCGAGCTCTGGGAAGAAGTCATTCAATGTGATCGTCTGTCCCTGTTGCTTCCGACTGTCACCTATAAGCAGCAGCAATGGTTGAAACTTCATTCTGTCAGTGTTCACCTTGGGGAAACACATCAGCATTCAATAATGTGGAACTGTGTAAAGGCCATAAAACACACACACACCGCTGATAATAGTTAAAATCAAAAAAATGGCCAGGCTATTTTGTAAACCAATAAATGAATAGCATGCATCACTGTCACACTTTTGAAATACAAGATGAATAACAGTTCAGTACCTATTTGAGTGTTTACCAATCAGGGAAATCAGGCACCTTGGGGAGTCCAGTATACATATATTTATAATGCACTGTGCAAACTACTAAGCCACATAAACTGAAAAGCTTCCAGCTTCAACCCCTGTTTTGTGCTGTATTAACAGATCTCAGCCAGGGCATCAATGACTTTGGCTCTCCCAGATTTTGGGAGGAAAATCTCCCACCCCAATTGTCCTCAATGACATTGGGAAGTACTTCCTTAGCTATATTGTGCTCCGGAATGTCCTGAAGTCATGAAAGGTGCTATGTAAATACAAGCCATTTTTTTTCCCTTTTTAGTGTACATGTGTGGAATAGTCAAAGGCTAGTTTTGATCTACTGTGAGGAATGGCTACTTGGGTGAGTTACTGGATGACTGTCAGCACGCATGTAACTGAGCAAAAAGGTGGAGAGGGAAGCATATCCTCCAGTCCTCACCACCCCCCACATACGCACACCTCCAGTGCCCCATCCTTTCAACTAATGCCAACCCATGCCCTCCACCTCTCATGGCCCCACATCATTATGCCAAATTAATTACACTTTATCCACCCCAATTTTTCCATGCCAACTTAATTGCACTCTGTGCTCCATGCCAACTTTGTTAAACTCTAACCATGTCTATTGCTCTCGAACTGTAATACTAACCCAACTTCACCTGAGCCACATCCCCATTGCCCCACTGGGGAAAGTTCACTTTGTGCCTTTTAAAATGCTAATCAGTTAGTTGTTTATCTTTGTAAATATGTAAGTTCTTCCAAGCAATTTAAACTGTAATTATGAAAGGGATATTTTTGAAGGGAGTAGGTTTGTTTTGGTGCTGCAGCTTCTATTTGTCTTGTGTACAGGGAGTGGGCAACGAGTTGTGAAAATCTTAGACGTGCATCCTGCATTGAAAATACCAATTATTCCTATCTGGACTCTCAGACAGGCTACCGAAAACTGTGTTTACATGGCAAAAGAGACAGCAGCACAATGTTGTGGAATCCAGAAGAAATGAAACTGGACCTTTTTATTATAAAATCTATGCAACTTGGGTCAAACTGCGAGCTTTTTTTATGCACGTAGCCTTTCAACTGATTGCATTCTTTGATTCCATTTCATTCTTTTATTCTTTTTTTCTATATCAATGAGGAGAGAATTTGACCGAGCTTAGGTTTATTGTTGTGTGGTAATAAAACGTATTCATGTCACTGAATTGCTCAACAGGCAGTTATCACCCAAGTTTGCATTACAGACCAAATCTCCCTTCACTACACTGCAGTGCCATCCAGCTTCATTCTTCTGCTAATCCGCAGCATTGTCGGTGGCCATGAAATCCTCTCAACAAGCTTGTGAGTTAATACTCGCATTATTCTCTCTCCCACAGGCCTCCTGAGAACAAGGAAACCACCCCCCTAAATGCTGCAATAAAGGTAGCTTTTATCTCAGGCTATAATTCTGGCTGCAGTGTTGGTCAACTCCAGCTTTTGGATATAGACAAGAGGATTACCTTGTAGCTTTCACAGGCTCTGATTTCTAAGTGGAGGGCTAGGCCCCCTGACCACCACCCCTCCGCCCCAGCTCCCAGCACTGTTACAGCCGTAACCTTTATTATATGGGATCTCCCCAAGTAATGCAGCTGTCTGGACAAGCCACCTGTGGGCTTTTGGTGTATTCTTCACCCACCAAGTATTGAGAGTATCCAGGTTAAAACAATTTCCCCAATGCATGTCTTTTAAATATATATTGTTTGTATCATCCCATCTATGTTAGAATCATAGAATAGAATCTATACATTGCAGAAGGAGGCCATTCAGCCCATCGAGTCTACACTGACAACAACCCCACTCAGGCCCTAACTCCATGCATTTACCATGCTAATCCCCCTGACACTAAGGGGCAATATAGCATGGCCAATCAACCTAATCTGCACAGGTTTGGCTTGTGGGACAAAATTGGAGCACCCGGAGGAGACCCATGCAGACACAGGGAGAACGTGCAGATTCCGCGCATACAGTCACCCAAGGTTGGAATTGAACTAGGGCCCTGATGCTATGAGGCAGCAGTGCTAACCACTGTGCCACAGTGCCATGTCCTCCCCCCATAAGCAATGGTTCCTTGAGAGGGTATGCTTGCAAACACAACTCTCCCTCCAGCACCTCACTCAAGTTACCCTAAGCAGTGAAAATGAGTGTCAGCAAGTTGTTCTAATCGGTGGGCATCACAACCAAGCCGTAACTTCACTCCCATTTCACCTCCACTTCCAGCCGAGATCAGGATTCATTTTCCTTTCCCTAACCTGGGTACATTAAAAGCAATCATACAACCTACAAATCTAATCTCAGCACCGCTGATCTGTATGACTCAACTAATCACTGGATGAACACATCGAGCCATCACAGCAGCGAATATTTATGTATGTTCACTGATCAAGAAATATTTGCAGTAAGACAGAAGATTTTGACCTCTAAGAATATTGTAGAGAGAGAAAGCAGAAATAAAAGGAGTGACAGCACTGATAAGATTCTAGTTTACTCTTATAATACAGTGATGATGAAATCCTTTCACCATTATGACAGACCTCTACACTGTTAATCAGCGTTAAAAAATAAAATTACAGGCCATTGGACAACCAGACCATTAGTTAATCAAAGTCACCAGCCTGTAGTTGTTTAACCAACATAAAAGAACATAAATTCTGAACGAGACGAAAAAGACAGATAAGCAAGCATTTGAAAAATGTTACATCTGAGATAATATCATGAATAATGCTCCCTATCAGAATCATGCAAACCTACAGTGCAGAAGGAGACAGTTCAGCCCACTGAGTTTTCACCGACTCTCCAACAAAGCATCTCACTCAGGCTCTATCCCTGTAAACCCATGTACTTACCCCGCTAATCTTAGGACACTGAGGGGCAATTTAGCATGGCCAATCCACCTAGTCTGCACATCTTTGGAGTGTGGGAGGAAACCAGAGCACCCGGAGGAAGCCCATGCAGCCACGGGGAATCTGTGTAAACTCCAACAGACAGTGACCCAAGGTCAGAATCAAACCTGCATCTCTGGTGCTGTGAGGCAGTAGTGCTAATCACTGTGCTGTCCTGACAGTCATGAAACTGTTTGCATTTGTCCAGCTCTCCAACACAATTAAAATTCATTCCCCACTAGTTCCACGTTTGATCAGTAAATACATGGATATTTTTCTGAACAAGCGGTATTCTCCTTTAAAGCTCAGGAATAGGTTGATGGAGTTGTCTCTCTCGCTCGCAGGAAATCTGCTGTTCAGTGTTTTCGCTACCCCCTCTCCTCCTTGCAGCCTCCTGCTATGATACACTCTTTATAAGGAATTCCACAACTTAGTATTGAACCCAAGGTTGTAAAGTCAGTTTTCCCCTCAACTGTGAGAAGCACAGACCCTTTCTCCATGTGAAAAAAAAACTCATTATAAAGATTTATGTTGTGCTACTTTGGAGCGAAAAAAATAATCGCTGCTTACTAATTGTGGATTGCAATTATAAAAATTTTCAATTTATGACAACAGGTGTGAATAAGATGTGGGATTTCTAACTAGCAGAATGATAATGGACATCAGCCGTGATTACGTTACAATAGTCAGTGAGAAACTGGCAATTGAAGTACATCACTTATGTACAGAAGGGGAAGTCAAATTTTGAATTAATGATCCCATGTTTTCAATAAATGTTTAAGGGCTGTAAAAATCCCCTGAAAAATCTCTACATATTTGAAAGGACTACTGAGTGAATGGCTCTTAGCAACAAATCCAAATGCATTTAACACAAATTGCCCATTTTAATCAAAAGTGTTCCCATGGCGCATTGAGTGGGCTCCCATGAGGTACTACAATCCACTGCACACAAATAGCAAAGATTAGCCATAGTTACCGACAACTCAGCTGGTGGTGCAATATGTTTGGTCCACAGCCCCAAATCCCTTCAACTATGAACCATACTAAAAAGGATGAGGTAAAGCGGAATATCTATACAGGGCTCTGTGTCCAAATAACTCTGAAGTACAAACCTGGGTAGATAAAGGAGCTTTCAGCCAAAAGTCCATCGGTGGGATTTTATGGCCTCACTCAAACGAGACCAGAAAATCCTGCTAGAGCACAATGGACATTCCCACTGTCCGTCTTTAGTTCGCTCCGAATCTGTGTGGTAGATGGAGCGGTAGAATTTTGGCGCATATACTTTGGAGTGGAAAACCTTAATTTGAGATATGTGAGTACTTTTGAAAATTTGCATGTTCTTCCTATAGCTGTATCCATCGTCAATGTAGTATAAGGATCTGGCACATAAAGGGTTAATGTGGGACTCAGCACAGGACCACCCACATTTGTGTAAAAGAACAAACGACCCGCACTTAGGGGTCAATGTCGTGTTGGACAGAGCCATGTGCAGGACCTAGCATGGAGACAGCTTTTAGCTTGGATCTTTATTATGCCGACATATATAGTTTCTAGTGATTAATAAATTTGCATGTTGACTAAGGCTATGACTGGAATTTTATCACCCTCCCACCACAGGAATTGGAAGGTCCATTGACCTCGGGTTGGATTTTATGGTTTCAGGACGAGTGAGGCCATAAAATCCCACCCATTGAGTACCTTAATAAGACTGAACTGCGCCCAACACCTTACAGCAGTCTGGCTGTGTTTATGAAACAGGAAGACCTATGGAAGGGACTGATGTTCAGTTTTGCAGGTCTTAAGAAAATTAAGAACTTAAAATCAAAATTTCATTTCTTATTTGGCTTGTTTGGTCCCAATGCAGATGCATGAATTGCCGTTTATGTGCTCTATGAAGTTACTGCAAAATCCCCTAGTTGCCACACTCTGGCGCCTGTTCGGATACGCTGTCCCCTAGTCGCCCCACTCCGGCGCCTGTTCGGATACGCTGTCCCCTAGTCGCCCCACTCCAGCGCCTGTTCGGATACGCTGTCCCCTAGTCGCCACACTCCGGGGACTGTTCGGATACACTGTCCCCTAGTCGCCACACTCCGGGGACTGTTCGGATACACTGTCCCCTAGTCGCCACACTCTGGTGACTGTTCGGATACACTGTCCCCTAGTCGCCACACTCCAGGGACTGTTCGGATATGCTGTCCCCTAGTCGCCACACTCTGGTGACTGTTCGGATACACTGTCCCCTAGTCGCCACACTCCAGGGACTGTTCGGATATGCTGTCCCCTAGTCGCCACACTCCAGGGACTGTTCGGATACACTGTCCCCTAGTCGCCACACTCCAGTACCTATTCGGGTACACTATCCCTAGTTGCCACACTCCACTGCCTGTTTGGGTACACTGTCCCCTAGTCACCACACTCCGGTGCCTGTTTGGATACACTGTCCCCTAGTCGCCACAGTCCAGTGCTTGTTCAGGTACACTGAAGGAGAATTTAACATAGCCAATGCACCTAACCAGCACATCTTTGATTGTGTACATTGTAATGTAAAGGCATAAACCTTATCTGTATACTTTGGCAAACTCTACGTAAATACACATGTAGTTATGTACAGCGTCCACTTAGGAAGGTTTGGTGCAGGCTTTACCAGGCTTTGTACTTTAATGGCAGTATATAAGATGGCAAATGTAATGATTCTATGATTGATAACGACTTATGTTGACACAAGTATGGATGTTACATCTGTTTTAAAAAATGGAATATGTTGTGTTTAAACCTGTGCCCTGGCAGATTAGCAAGATCAGTCATGACAATTGCAGCTGATTGCTATCCAGTGATGCCTGCTGGGAATGTGGCCATCAGGAAAAGCAAGGATCCAACTCTGCTATGAACCATCCATGGATGAGTAGCTTGCCAATCTCCCCCCCTTTCCTTGAAGTGTCAGTCATGGGTATCACCTTCCTCTCTGAGTCATAAGGCTATGGGATCAAGCCCCACTCTGAAAGTTTGAGAACAGAACGTTGGATGGTATTTCAGTATATGAAGGACTCTTGGAGCTGCTGTCTTTCTGATAAGACACTAAGCAGGGGATTTATCTGCCCTTTTAGGCGCGTGCAAAAGATCCTATGACACTATTCGACAAAGGGTGGAATTCTCCCACATATGAGGATGAGCTCAACCAGGATCTTGAGTTCATGTCACACTACGTCATCTTCAATATTTGGCCTGGACTTGCAAAATCCTACTAACTGTCCTGGCTTGAGACAATTCACACCTCTTTAACCTGTGATAATCCCTCTGTCCACTCACATTGTCTGTACCTATAAAGGCTTGATTACCTGAAAAGACTCACATTCCAACCATTACCTTGCAGTTGTGTCCATGTCTAAATATGCCATGTTTGTGAAACCTACCTCTCCACTCACTTGATAAAGCAGCAGCGCTCCAAAAGCTCGTGATTCTAAATAATCCTGTTAGCCTTTAATCTGGTGTTGAGAGACTTCTTACGGTGCCCGTATCCAGGTGAACATTTATCTGTCAACCAAGAGGTGATCTGCTCATTATTACATTGCTGTTTGTAGCTGACCTTTGTGAGCATACATTGGATGCTGCAATTTTTGATTGCAGTAGTGACTACATGCCAAATGTATTCATTGGCTGTCACGCTCTTGAGGTGACCCATTGTATATAGAATCATAGAATCCTATAGGGCAAAAGGAGGCCATTCGGCCCACCAAGTCTGCACTGACCACAATCTCACCTAGGCCCTATCCCCACAACCCCATACATTTACCCTAGATAGTCCCCCTGACACCAAAAGGCAATTTAGCAAGGCCAATCCACCTAACCACTCTTTGGACTGTGGGAGGAAACTGGAGCAACTGGAGGAAACCCACGCAGACACGGGAAGAAAATGCAAGCTCCACACAAACAATGACCCAAGCCAGAAATCGAAACAAGGTCCCTAGCGCTATGAGGCAGCAGTGCTAACCACTGTGCCACCGTGCTGCCCCCTTTCATTGTTATGAAGGGCACTGTGTGAATACAAGTCTGTCTTTCTCACACGTAGCAGACACTTGACCAAGGTACTGGAAGGCATGCAGAACTCTACTCGACATCTCAAGAGATCTGGGATGAAACTGGCAAAAGGAACAGTACAGAAAATTTAGATTTGAACAGACTCCTTCAGCACAGCTATGTGACTTTTTTGACAACTATGCTTAAAATGTGAAATTGAAATCCAATTTTTAAAATTGAATAATTCAAGTAGTAAATTGTTCCCAAAATGACCCTTGGCTGACTTCACTGACCACTCAAAGACTAAAGGAGCAGCCACTCTGGCAATGCATGCTGCAGTAGACTGCTGCAATAGTAAAGTGACTTGGCAACATGACAGCATCGCCATATCCCTTTTCCCATCTATCACAGCAAAGTTGTTTTGTTAATCAGCCATTACTTTCAATTCAATCAAAGGTAAAGACAATCTTTAGAGAAACAATCAAGTTGCGTCAGGTAGAGGCTTTGTGGCCAGAAGGTTAAAAAGTCCAAGCATTTTCAGCAACTAAGTTCACGTGGAAATCCCTACAGAAAAATATATCTACACAGTACTGGTGCATTTTCACCAGAGGGTCACGTGCGCTGTTGTACTAACAAAAAACATAGCAACTTATCCTGGACACATTGTCAAGACAAAGGTGCAGGCACATTTTATTTAGTCCCTTGCTGAAAGCTTTCTTCCAGTTTTAAGCACATGTGAAGTACCTGTCATCTAGTCAGCTGTAGCACAAAGTGGGCTCATCCAATTAAATTAGCATACGCAGAATCTTTTTTTGAAAAAAACCTCAATTTAAAATTCTATGAAGGAATGAGCTACGCTATAAGTACCATTCCTTTTAACCCAGAGCTGGTAAAATTGATGATTGCTTCCAGTACTTTGCAGTTGTCCAATAAATTAGCCTCTCTTGCAGTGTTTTGGCTGGAGGTTAAATAGTTATTTGTGAAACATCTTTCCTCCCATCCTCGTTCATTCTGGAGATTGCCACACTTTAAGTCTGTCTCCATGATGGGCAGAAATCAAAAATGCTAAAAGCTGACCTCTGATTTAAAAACCTGGATATAGAATCATAGAACCCTTACAGTGCAGAACAAGGCCATTTGGCCCATTAAGCCTACACCGAAAACAATCCCATCCAGGCTCTATCCCTGTAATCTCACATATTTACCTCTCTAATCCCCCTAACCTATAAACCTTGGGACACTAAGGGGCAATTTAGCATGGCCAATCAACCTAATGCCCTCATTTCTGGAGTGTGGGAGGGAATTGGAGAACCCAGAGGAAACTCAGGCAGACATGGGGAGAATGTGCAAACTCCACACAGACCCAAGGCCAGAATCGAACCCCGGTCCCTGGAGTTGTGAGGCAGCAGTGCTAACCACTGTGCCGCTCTGTATATATGTATATATTCAAAGAACAAAGAAAAGTACTGCATGGGGACAGGCCCTTCAGCCCACCAAGCCTGCACCAATCACACTGTCCTATCTAGACTGCTGAGGGCAATGGAGGCCATCGCCCATCCTTCAGAACAGAACGGCATTCAGCGTTCACTATTCCTTTCACTTTTTAAAATTTTCTCTTTCTAATTTTCTCTGTTCAATTACTCTAAAGGAGGAATTGAAATTCTCTTTGAGCTCTGGTCTCATCCAGATTGTTGCAGTAAAACACAACAGAGGCATGGGAACAGGAAGCAACGTCTTAAAGAGTACTCCAGGCCTCTGCAATAGGATATTCACAGAAAAGAATTGGAGAATCTCAAACTCTTCCCTCTAGCCAATCTAGTTGAAATCTTCAAAAATGCCGTCTCTTCAATTTGGGTGTAAGCTTCCACCCTCCTTTTGCCTGGTGACCAACATTTCCTCGACTTAAAGTGCAGGAATAACTGCCTTCACCTTCTTGTCCTCTCTCCAATAGCTGACACCCCAAAAAAGATAATCCAGAACAACAAAGAAGCTACTTTTAGTCAATTGTTTACAAGATTTGCTGGATTGAATCACACAGTTCCATAATAACGCTACAATTAATTGCAGGAACTGTAACCTTGCTGGATATTCTAGCCGTTACAACCTCCTGCAGCTGTTAGTCATTCATGAAGATTCACATGAAACAATGCAGGCAATGCAATAAGCTACGTCAGAACTGAAAAATGAAAGTATGGAAACACACTGCAGAACTATCAGCATTGAAAAGACTACCTTAGATTTGTTTCTAGACAGCATTTTTTCATGGGAGAGCTGTAAGCAGTGGGTGTGATACAACTATTTAGGTATCACAGCAGTCAGATCTCATTCTCATGTGACAGCCAATTTATGCCACTACAATAACTCGAGGGAGGAACCGTGCTTTTATTGCACAAATGAAAATAAACGATAACTACAAGTTTGTGATGAACACAAAAGGTCCCAACTGAAACGAAAAGGACCCTCTCAGGGTCTTGTTTTATATAGGGCTCAGTGTTCGAGCTCCACATGGTGGGCTAATTACAAGTCCTCAGGGAGCTCGTATTGAATGAGCTCAACTGGGAGATCAGTTGGTGATTCCCCATGCAGAGCATGGGGGGAGGGGAGTTATCACAGCCACTTTCTGTAAGCTTCACTGGTCAGCGATCAGGAAGAGATACCCCAGCCTACGTTTTCTCCTCCATAACTCAGGGGAATGAAATCCAGCACAGTCTCTTCCAACAATGGCCTAGGCTGAGGTCAGCATAATTTTGCATGGGGCACATGGTAGCACAGTGGTTAGTACTGCTGCCTCACAGTGACAGGGACCCGGGTTCAATTCCACCCTTGAGACACTGTCTGTGTGGAGTTTGCACTTTTCTCCCCGTGTCTGTGAGGGTTTCCTCTGGGTGCTCCAGTTTCCTCCCACAGTTCAAAGATGTGCGGGTTAGGTTGATTGACCATGCTAAACTGCACCTTAGTGTCAGTGGGAATGGCAGCGTAACTGTGTAGGGTTACGTTGATAGGGTCTGGGTGGAATTGTTGTTGGTGCAGGTTCAATGGGGCAAATGGCCTCCTTCTGCACTGTAGGGATTCTATGAAAATGGGTGTTGTGCGTCTGAGAGCTTTCTGGGGCCAGTGGGGGTCAATATTCATTGAGTAAAGGCAGAGTTACGGGTATCTATATCTACCAGGGATATGAAGAGGAAACATGAGAGTTAATCCACTGTTTGAAGGTCGGTCTCAGAAGCAGTTTTATTTGTATAATAAATGTGTTATTGGAATCACAATTTCTGCCCTTTCCTCAGGCGCAATGAAACAATAAAAGATCAAGAACAAACAAGTCTCAAATCTGCCCGATGGAAATGCAAATTGCTGCCAATACCAAGTGCAATGAATGATTTTTTCACACACCTAAAACAACTGTTACACACAGAAAGGTGTGAAAACACATTGGAAACAAAAAAAATAACACTTGTCTCAAATTAGCCAGCTCAAACAGCAATTGGTATGGGCAGAAATGATCAGTGTATCGAGACCTGGAACAAGCCTGGAATGAAGGAATGGGGGGGGGAATGAAAGAATTTTCTCAGCTCTTGTCATACTCAATTATTGTAATTTCAGTGATTCCAATTCCAGGTCTTTGCTATTTATATAATGAAAGCCTTTCCTCCCTGGGAATGATCATTTCATGAGAAAAGAGATCTGCGGCGGAATTCTATTGCCTCACCCGCCATGAAATTGGAGCGTAAAAAAAAATAAAATCCCGCCTCTGGAGTCTGATGGGAACCATTCCACCCGCCCCCCCCCCCCCCACCCCACACGCTGAACTCCTCCAATGCACCCCCTCCCCCACAACCCCAACCACCTTAACTTACAACATTAAGAGATAAAACTGGCAATGAGGACGGTTTTCCAGTAAAAATAGCCAGAAGAAGCAATTCATTAACAATTGAGTCAATGAGTGATTTTCAGGTGTCCGCTCCACCATCGATTGAAGTTTGTTAAATCAGGCAATTGGAAATGGGTTTACAGCCTTTGCTAAGGATGTACGTTAATTTGAAAATTGATAAAAAGCACCTTGGGCTGTTCTTTAATTTTGTTTATTCGACCGCAACCTTGAGAATGCTCGGAGAGTTGGAGGAAGGAAAAGAAAAGGCAATTTTCAGCCTGCACACCATCGGCAATACTATTTGATTAAACACAATTAGTGGGCTCAATATCTCCTAGAAAATGATCAAAGTGTACAGTAGCACAGTAGTTTCCACTGCTGCTTCACAGTGCCAGGGATCCAGATTTAATTCCTGGTTTGAGTCAATGTCTGTGTGAGTTTGCACATTCTACCCGTGTCTGGGTTTCCTCCCATAATCTGAAAGATGTACTGGTTAGGTGCATTGGCCATGCTAAATTCTCCGTCAGTGTACCCGAACAGGCGCTGGAGTCTGCCGACTAGGGGATTTTCAATATTACCATGTTGCAAACAGAATACCAGATTAAATTATAGTGGCAACTTTCCTGAGGGTAATAGGATGGAAAACCGTCACTCTATTACAAAATCTTGTCCATCCTGCCAAACCTGGTACAAAAACATACGAGGAATTGACTAAGACCCCTGAAGAACACTTCTCATCCAAAACTTTGATCATTGTAGAAAGATTCAGATTTCATCAATGGAGGCAAGAAGAGGATGAAAATATTCCACAATTTATAGCCGCACTACAGAAATTAGTAAAAAGTTGTGAGTTTGGACCAGCCGTTGAGGACACACTGCAAGACAGATTTGTGTGCAGCTTGAGAAATAAGCCAATTCAAAGATGATTGCCAACAGAAAGCTCTTTAACATTAAAACTTGCAGTGTCAATTGAATTGGCCATAAAAGAAGCTTCCCAAATTGAAGCTGATGCCAAAATGTACAAGATGAATACTGAGAAAAGATCTCCCAACATGCAAGCATGCCCAGTTGCGGTATTCTCCACAGGAATGTTGGTATCAAAAAAACAGATGCTATAATTGTGACAAGAAAGGTCACATAGACCAGACAAAATCCTTGGAAATGGTAAGTGCAAGAACGCGCCCAAACCCACAAAAAAGTCTATAGAATGACCGAAGACGTGTTTAGGAAGATCAAAGAACTCAAACTCGGTGCTTATCGATGCAAGGCAATACACAGAGATCCAAACTTGAATGGGAATAAAATTGAAATGAAAGTGGACGTGGGAGTCTCAGTATCTCTCTTATCTCTGAAAATTTATATCAACAGAGGGTCAAGAATATACCATTAAAGTTGTCTAATATATGCCTGAAAAGCTACATAGATGTGGTGATTCCAGTGAAGGGTTACATCATGGTGCAAGTTGAAGCAAGTGGTCAATCGGCAAAATTGCCATTATTCCTTGTTAAAGGAAATTTTCCTGCACTTTTCAGAAGAGCGTGGTTGAACAAAATCAAATTGAATTGGCAAGCTGTTAACCAAATTGGTCGATGGGACGAATACATTACAGAAACTCATAGAAAAGTACATGGGGTGGATTTCTCTAACCACGCTTACCCCAAAACTGGAGAATCCCGTCTGAGGGCAAGGGACCTTTGCATGGTCTGCCCCCCACTGCCCCACCCCACCTGCTACAATTCCCGTGGTGGGTGGGATGGGAGGATCCCCCCATGAAGTATTTAAAAATACTATTTGGGAAATGACTGGTATTGAGACACGGCTTGAGATAAAACCTGATAGCATCCTAAAACACTTAAACGCAAGGACTGTGCCACATGCTATTAAACCAAAGGTTGAGGCGGAACTTCAAAAATTAATTAGAGGGAGTGATCAAATCAGTGATCACGAGCAATTGGGCAACTCCAATCGTCCCTGTCATGAAATCAGATGGTTCTATAAGAATTTGAATTCACTTCAAGATAACGGTAAATCCAGTGCTATCAGTCAACCAGTATCCCTTACCATTAATTGAGGACCCATTCACTGAATGTCTGGGGGTCAACAGCTCAGTAAGTTAGACTTGTCCCAAGCAAATCTCAAAATGAAGGTGGCAACTGCTAACAATTGTTACTCACAAAGGGCTGTTCCAGTATAAATGCCTAACATTTGGAATAACATTGGCAATTGACCTTATCCCAAAAATTAGTCGATCTAATCTTACAGGGCGACGAGGCGGCACAGTGACTAGCACTGCTGCCTTACAGCTCTGTGTTCAATTCCAGCCTTGGATGCCTGTCTGTGTGAGGTTTGCACATTCCTTGCATGTGTTTCCTCTAGGTGCTCCGCTTTCCTCACATAGTCCAAAGATATACAGGTTAGGTAGATTGGCCATGCTGAGTTGCTCCGGTGTCCCAAAACATGTAGGTTAAATGGATTAGCCATGGTAAAAGTGTAGGGTTACAGGGATAGGGCAGAGGAGAAAGCTTGGGTAAGATACTCTGTCAAGAGAGTCAGAGCAGGCGCGATGGGTCAAATGACCCCTTCTGCACTGCAGGGATTCTAGGATTCTATTAGTATATGTGGCTTCAACACTGTCCCGTGTTTTCTAGGTGACATTCTAAATCATGGGCAAAAATGTACAAGGACATTTGCAAACCTTAGAAGTAGCACAATCTTCATGTGAAGAAAGAATAGTGTGATTTTTTTTTCAATTATCAATAAGATACCCAGGCCATGCAACTGGCAAGGATGGGTTCCACAAGAAACCTAAGAAAATGACTATGATTTTAGATGCACCTAGACCACAGAATTTATTGCAACTGAGACCTTTTTAGGATTCGTCAATTACTATGGAAACTTTATTCCAAATCTTGCCAACATATGAAAACCACTCCATACATTATTATGAGCAAATCAACAATGGACTTGGACATATAATGAAGTAAAAAATATGCTAAAGAAATCAGAAGTCTTGGTTCATTTCAACCCCAATTCAAAAATACAACTCATATGTGATGCATCACCCTATGCAGTTATCTCTCATAATGCCAAAAGGAGATGAAAGGCCATCAGTTTTTGCTTCAAGTACATTGACAAGTGCTGGACAAAATTAATCTCAATTGGAAAAGGACACCCTGAGTATAATTCTTGGAATCAAGAAATTTTATTACTACCTGTACAGAAGATATTTTACCTTGTTCACAGACCACAGGCCTTTAACAATGATCTTTAGTCTGTACAAAGGAATACTGTCTCAAGCTGTGAGTTATTTCAGAGATGATCCCTCATCTTACCAGCATAATTACAAAATTAATACAGAAGATCTAAGCAGCATGTGAACGCCAGTGCTCTATCCAATATGGTACAAAGCCGAATCACAGGAGAAGTATATGAACTTCTTGTACTTTCCCCAGTTGATCGTGAACAGCCTCTCAGGTGCAAAGATGCACAAGGTCAGATCCAGTGATGGAAAAGGTCATAGACATGATCTTGAAAGGAACACGATAAACAGAGGAGGAATCTGGAATTCAAGTTATACCAAACAAAGGAACTTGAATTAATGGTACAAAACAGAGTACTTCTATGGAGAATTATAGTAATCATTCCTCCATGCTTGCAGAATTGGATACTGGATCAACTCCACAAAGAACATCCAAGAGTCATTCATCTGAAAGAACTCGCAAGGAGCTACTCCTGGTGGCTAAGGCTAGACTCACAGATTGAAGGAAGAGTAAGACAATCTCAGTCTTGTGAGAGGTTATGAAATACTCCACCTCCTCAACCACCTCACCCATGGGATTGGCCAAGATGGCCTTGGAAAATAGTACATTTGGTTTTGTGGAACCAGATAAAGGGTATATGTTTCTCCCCCTCGTGGACACACATTCCAAATGGCCCAAAATAATGCTGACAAAGTTGATGACTGCTAGAAAGACAATCGAACAACTAGACAAAGTATTTGCATAGTTTGACAAACCAGAATAATTGGTTAGCGATAACGGAACTCAGTACACGTCAAGGGAATTTCTGGATGACCTCAGAAACCATGGCCTACAGCAAATCAGAATTGCCCCTTAAAATCCTTTCACCAATGGATTGACGAGAGGTTGGTACAATCATTGAAACATGCCATTCAAGCATCAAAGGTTAGAGGACCATTAGCCCAAAGAGTACAGAACTTTCTCATATCCTTTCCAAGCAATAATCCAAAACATGCCGGCAAAATTGTTTTCAAAGAGGAAGTTGAGAACCATATTTGATTTGCTCTTACCACCTGACACTTCTACCAACGTTCAGCAACAACAGCAAAGCCAAGTTACTCGCCATGAACAGACATCGAAGCCAAGAGGTTTTGATCGAGGAGAAAGGTTTTAGCGAGAACCTGCTCTTCCAAGTGAGAAGTGGGTACCTGCCACAACACTTGCAAAGATGGGAACTATTTCTTAGACTGATGGCGAGAGAGTTTGGAGGGGGACACACAGATCAAATCCTCACTTCGTAAAGAGAATTTGCAGAGTCGGTATCCAAAATGCCAATATCTGACACTCAAGGTTTGGGAATCCCTGAACCTACGATCACAATCGAGCCAAATTCAGGTCCTACACCACTGAACCAACGGCATCTGTAGGAGTTGAAAAAGAACAATTTCAGCAGATGATGCCCCTGAGCCAAGTGATGAACAGACTAGAGAGCTTGAAAGCAAAGATTCTTGACTGATGGAATCTGCCTAAACAGAACTGACATCCATCTAAAAGATTCTGGTACTGATTTTCTATAAAACGGTCTGTAACAATACTTGCTTGATAAAATAATTATTGCTCATGGTGAGTAAAAGTTAAAGCTAATATTAGTTGTCATACTGCTGGAGTAAAGGGGGAGGGATGTTATGGGTTGTAAACCAATGCATCTCTGTGTAGTGTGTCACATTATAAGGTGGTGATATCACAGACGCGTTTAGGATACTTTCCTTCTCTTCCATCCTGGGCTGAAAGTAAGCAACACCTATTTAATAAAGCTCCATCAACCAGTGAAGAACCCATCATATGGCAACCTTTTCATCCTTGTGTTTTTTCTGTTCAAGTGAACTATCCACATGAATATATAACAGTGAGTCTACAGGCCCTGTTCCTCAAATCTTACACCAAATCCCAGAGAGAGCCAGGGGTGAGGTTTGGAAAACAGGCACCTGCTACTGATGTCAGTGAGAAGGAAAACTGGGCAGGTGAATATAACTGGAGGTTGATTCACTCCCAAAGGTGAATTTCAGGCCCACTATCTCAAACTGGGTCATTATTTCTCCTTCTAAATATTGGGTAATTGGGTATGGTTCATTTAAATTAGAATCATAGAATCCCTCCAGGGGCAGACGGAGAACATTTGGCTGATCAAGCCCATACTGACAACAATCCCAACCAGGCCTTATCCCCGTAACCCCATGTATTTACTCTGCTAATCCCCCGGCACTAAGCGCCAATTTATCATGGCCAATCAACCTAACCCGCACCATCTTTGGACAGTGGTAGAAAACCAGAGCACCCAGAGAAAACCAACGCAGACATGAGGAGAACGTGCATGCAGTCACCCACAGCTGGAATTGAATTTGGATCCCTGGCGCTGTGAAGCAGCAGTGCTAACCACCGTGTGACTGTGCCACCCCCAAATGTCTCAGATCTCACCTCCCCCCAGCTCTCGACCACCCCCCCTCCACTCCCCATATCTCCTCCATCCACAGTTGACACAAGTATTTCAAATTCACCTCAACATGTCCAGGCATGCAATGCGAACATACCCTATCTGTCCATTTGATACAGCTGACAGCTTGGAGTTATAACTCTGGCAGTACATAGAGCCCACAGTGCAGCACAGTGAGAATCAAGATTGACACAGCGCCACTTATTTTTAGCAGTCTGGTAGCTTTTAGCGAGAACATTTTCCTGTCACTCATGATGTTAATTCAAAATCAGCTCAGTGATCGATACTGATGCTATCCCCACACCTTTCAACGCTACATTCAGCTCAGATCAGTAATTCACTGAGCAGAATCTCAGCTACGACAAAGCTGCAGTATAAACAAACGCAGATACACCCGCACAGATTCACACTTAGTCAGATATGAGAAGTGGATTCAACCGGGTGACACACATGTCCTGTTTAGATGACAAGAGTTAAAATATTTCTAAATGAGCTTAAATAGTGTAATTGCACAGAGGTCAGGATGGAAAACCTCTTCACCACTCTAGACAGCACATTTTGAAATAAACAGTGTCCTAAGTTGAAACGTTGCCCTACATAAAGAGCCAGAAAGGGTAAATTCAAAGCACCGCGGGGTTAATAGACTGAATTCTTCATTGCACTTTTACTTGCAGCCATCATACATTAATCACCCAGCTGTCACTTACATGCATACAGCACGCTTTGTTAATTTGCTACTATGCAAGTTCAGATTCCATTAATAACTTGCAAGAGAAAAAAAAGTCTGGTTTCATCGCAGGAGCCATTGCATAATGAAGGGAATGCAATCCCATTTAAGAAAGAGCAGCTCACTCAGCAAGGGCCGAGCTTCAATCGGGGCGGCTTCATTTCATGAAATTCATCATCGCAGCTATTAAGGAAATTAGTAATGATAACTGAAGTACCATGTGGTGTCAATTAGGCTCTGTATGTGGAAAATATACGACTTGGAATGATAAGGGGAGCAAGGAGAAAGACCTTGGACATTATGCAGACACTGGCTCAGAGTCTAGCAGCAGCATTAGAATGTTTTGTATTCAATAGTTCAAAGGCTTGTCACTTACAGATTACATCAACATGGCCCAGCATTCATAGCACAGGAAGCAGTCTCTGCCACTGCTGTCTGGACAGCTGAGCTATTTTCAACTGCTGGTTGCCCATTTCATGCCTGAAGGACAGAGTGACTGGCAGCTTCAAATTGGGGTTAAAGGGCACCTTGGCCACTTCACTAACTTGGTGCAATCAGCCGGGCCTGTAAGTGGGTGAGCAGCACTGTTTCCAATAGACACTGCTTAAACATACAAACCAGTGCCTTACACAGGCTGTAGGATACCAAATGCAACGTGTGACCTGCAGACTCTGACACTCTGTTTCACGGAGACATGGCTCAATCCTGCTTCACCGGACAGTCCCCTACAACCAAAGGGCTTCTCAATCCATCGAACAGACCACATAGTAACCTCAGGCAAGGCTAGGAGAGACACTTCATGGAGCCTAGACATTTCTAGAAATGCTGGCAACTTTCTGCTCCCCAGGCCGAGAATACCTGACGCTAAAATGCCGCCCCTACTATCTTCCATGGGGGTTCACCTCTGTGATCCTGATGGCAATTTACATCCCACCCCATGCGGATGTGAAGATCACGTTGGACAAAAGATACACCACTACGGATAGCCTTGAGACAAAACATTCCAAGGCCTTGTTCACCATGGTCAGGGACTTCAATCAGGCCAAGCTCAAGAGCTTTTACCAAGTACCATCAACACGTCTCCTGTTCCACCAGAGGCCCAAACATCCTAGACCACTGTTACACAAATATCAAACATGCCTACCGCTCTGTCGCCCACCTACACTTTGGCAAATCAGATCACAAGGCTGTGCTCCTGCTCCCAGTTTACAATCAAAAACCGAAGCAGGAGAATCTATCAAAGAGAGTCATGCAATGTTGGTCTGAGAATCAATGATCTCCTACCAGGCTGCTTGGAGTCAGTGGATTGGTCAGTATTTAAAAACTCTGCGACCAGCCTGAATGAGTACACCACTACAGTAACTGACGTCATTAGTAAGTGCGCAGAAGACTGTGTGGACACATTCCCCTCCAACTTGATCTTCAGGTTTGCTGACGACACCATTGCAATGGGTTGGATTTCCAACAATGGCGAGGCAGAGTACAGGAATGGGATAGAGAATCTAGTGAACTGGTGCGATGACAATAATCTCCCTGAATGGAGATAGCCATCGACTTCAGGATACATAGTGGAGAGCAAGCACCTGTCTGCATCAATAGGAATGAAGTAGAAATGGCCGAAAGCTTCAAGTTTTTAGGTGTCCAGATCACCAACAACTGTCCTGTTCCCGCCCCCACCCCACCTCAATACTGACACTATAGTTAAGAAAGCTCATCAATGCCTCCACTTTCTCAGAAGACTTAGGAAATTTGGCATGTCAGCTGCAACTCTCACTAACTTTTACGGATGCACCATAGAAAGCATTCTTTCTGGTTGTATAACAGCTCGGTATGGCTCCTGGTCTGAGGAAGACCACAAGAAACTACAAAAGTTGTGAATGTAACCCAATCCAACACGCAAACCAACTTCCCATCTATTGACTCCATTTACACTTCTCGCAGCCTCAGAAAAGCAGCCAGCATAATCAAACACCCCAGACATACTTTCTTCCATCATCTTCCTTCAGGAAAAAGTCTGAGATCATATACCAACACACTCAAGAACATATTCTTTCCTTCTGCTATTAGACTTTTGAATAGACCTACTATATGTTCAGCTGATCCCATTCTACACCCTAGCTATGACTATAATGCTATATTCTGCATCCTGTCCTTTCCTGCTCCCCATGTACTCTAAGAACGGTTATGTTCTGGCTGTATAGCGCACAAGAAACAATGCTTTTCACTGTATCCAATACATGTGACAATATAAATCAAATCAAATCATGAGGTTCCAACTTCTAGTATCTGATATAGTTTGATGGATGGCATTCATGGCACAGGGCTCTGCACTGGATCACGTGGCAACTTGAGCAATGACTGCAGGATGCTCCAATAACACCTTTCGACTGCATTCTCAGGTGCGATGGTACTAACCTGTGGAGGATAGGTATCTCTGGAGGCATTCACCAGCTTGACCTCCCTCTGTTCCTCTCCTAACGTTGGTGAAGGAAGGTTGGAAAAGAGACAGGCAGCTCCACGTGAAATGGCAGAGGACATGTGGTAATATAGTTGGTGGCAACAAAAATCCAACAACGGTGTGGAGAAACGAGGACTTTGTAATTTAAAATGATCTGTGCTTTGTTCTTTAAGATTTGCCCCTCCAAGGGAGTGGGTGGACAGCAGTCTTCCAGCAACGCTGAGCTTACTTTGAAAATTCAAATCTTTTTTTGTTGTGCTTTCGGGAACAGTTTTGAAAAACGGACCGTATAAATTGGGCAAGTTTTCAGTTCAGCAAATTCACAGTCTGAGGAATAGGAAGTGTATCACTGGTAATTGTTGCTGCCTTAGCACACACCATGTGGAGTAGCTCAGTGATACTTCAATTGTTGGCAGCAGTTTAATATCAACAAATCATTACAAACAAATGAAATTTAATATTTTTTCACCGGGATTTATAAAAGAAAACAAAAGCTGAAGGAATATCAGAAATGGTTTCCCCACCCACGCCTTGCTTTCATTTTTCCTTGATAACCTCAGTTTTATTGCGCACAATAATCTAGTTATCCTTTGTCTTTCTTCCTTATCTTCTGACCTTTGTTGGTCACCATCTGTGTTTGTTTTATTTGATGTTTAGCTAAATTGTTAAGATTTTCTGATACTCGACTGGCAGGGAAGTTATATTTTGCACCAAAGCAAAATACTGTGGACGCTGAGAACACACAGTAAAAATAATTGCCCTTTATTTCGAAGGGAATAGAGTACAAAAACAGAGAAGTCTTGCTATAGATAGGCAAGGCATTAGTTAGATCACACCTGGAATAACATGAACAGTTTTGGTCCCCTTACCTAAGGAAAGATGTACTGGCATTGGAGGCAGTCCAGAAAAGATTCACTAGGTTGACCCCAGGTATGGAGAGATTGAGTAGATTGGGCCTGTATTTATTGGAGTTTAGAAGAATTAGAGATGACCTTATTGAGACATATAGGATTCCCAGGGGGCTTGACAGGGTGGATGCAAGGAGGTTGTTTTCCCTTGGGGGAGATTCTAGGACCAGAAGGCATAACCTCAGAGTAAGGAGTCACCCAGTTAAGACAGAGATGAGGAGGAATTTCTTCTCACAGAGGATAGTGAATCTGTGGAATTCTTTACTGCAGAAGGTTGTAGAGGTTATTATGTTCAAGATTGAGATGGACAGACTTTTGATCAGTAAGGCATTTGTGGGCTATGGGGATAAGGTAGGAAAGTGAAGTTGAGGATTATCACATCAGATCAGTCATGATTTCATTGAATGATGGCACAGACCCGATGGGCCAAATGGCCTACTTCTACTCCTACATCTTATGGTCTTACAACTATAATGTTATGACTGGTTCCCAGGTGAGGTCCCTCAATTTGTCATGATTCTGGATGAGATGCTCCAAAATTGTTACTCTCCCAGCTCCCAGTGATGAGCTGGCTCCCCATCTTCATTCAACCCACTCGCCTGGTTGCAACAAGGCTAATTTAAAAAGAATCCATTTCCTTGTGCACACCTTTTCCCAGTCCAAATGCACTATGTTTTAAAATGAGCCACTTTTACCAGGCTTTGAGTTAAAGACAGAGTGAGTTTATTAGTTACTAAAACACAGGAAGAAAATAATAAAATGCCACATACATACTCACAGGTTGGAAATGAGAGCTGAGTCCAAAAATAGAAGTTTAAAAAAAAATGAATCAGTCTCTGGCTTGACTGTGAGGGGGAGAAGATGGTGAAAAGGATTAAGATGGGTGATTCCGGTAGTGCTGACTTTGGCAGTTGAGCAGTTGATGGAGATTCTTGGTTCTGCAGGTTAGCTGAGAGGAGATGTCCTGCTCACTCTTTTTGGTTGTGGCTTTGCTGACTTAACTTACTTTCAGCAATCAGAGAGAGGGCGAGCGACTTTTCATCTGCAAGCGGCAGGGATGTCTAATCGAAGTTCATCAGCTGTGACCGACATAGCACACACACCCCTCGTGTCTGCCTGGGTTTTCTCTGGGTGCTCCAGTTTCCTCCCAGTCAGCTGGTTAGGTGCACTGGCCATGCCAAATTCTCCCTCAGTGTACCTGAACAGGTGCTCGAGTGTGGTGACCAGTGGATCTTCATAGTAACTTCATTGCAGTGTTAATGTAAACCTACTTATGGCACCAATAAGTAAACTTAAACTGAAGTGGCTGTGTGCCAAAGACTGATAGGAATGCTGATGGCAATGGTCACCTCTTTTCTCTAATGTAGTGAATGCTAATTCACATATATCACATACAGTAATTCTTCTTTCATCTGAGCCTGACCTCTAGTAGTAGTACTTCAAGGACAATAATAAAAGCAATATTTCCTGAGTCCTACAACCATGGTATTGAACATATTCAAATAAATATACTTCCTGGCAGCATACAAAATGAATAAGTTATGTGGTTGAAGTTTCTGCAGAACACTAATTTAACACCAAATTAAGAGCAGTTACTGACAGTGGGGCACATCCACTCAGAACCAGTTTCAGCTGCCCAAGCTCATTCCAGCCATGAATCTTACCATCAGCAAATTTCATTCCATCAAAGTCCTCCCAGAAACGATGGGTCAGTGCATCACAAACTGGTCTGACTGATGTAACTGTTATTTTTTTAATTAAAAGTTTTACATTTATTAATTCGTAACTTCTGCTGCCAGTTCCCAGATGATTTGTCTGTAACCAGGAATAATTTATTTTAAATGTTAAATTAGCCCACAGATTTACGATTTTCATGGAATGATGCAAATTATAACTTCCTCGTGACTTTATCAAATTGCACTGTGTCAAATAATTCCGCAACATTGTGAGGGAATAAAGAAGAATACAGATTTCAATTTAACACATGGTTAAATGTCCACTGGATTGCAAATTGTGACAGTAAGCGAACAAATCTCTTTAAATTTTTGAAACAGCAATTTTATCACGGGCTGCGGGCATCACATCAACGGAAGGTGCTGTTTTGTGATTAATCTGCTCACAAAGTTTTACTTTCCCTGTTACTGTGCTGAATGTAAATCATTTTATAAATTCCATTCCAGTCAGGGATCCCTAAACATGTTCAGTTTGTTTCAGAGCATTTCCGCAATTACCAAGCTGACTGCTTTCATGCCCCTCAGTTGTGTATGGAATCGGAGACAAGTGTTTAAGAAACAAGGTCAATTTTGGTGAACTGCAACGGTAAACACAACTAAATACCTGAATTCTTAGACTTGCTCTCTCTTCCGTTATGTGGCTCAGGTGGAGTTGTATTATGTTCCTGGAAGCTGCCCTCTAGCTGTTTGATTGGGGAATAATGAGTCTTATAATCTTAGCCAAGTTGGTTTCTTTGCCCTAAGAGTGCTGGTTAGCATTCCTTTCAGCATTTTATTACTGCTCCCTTCTGAATTAAGGTAAACTCTCTCAATTCCATGTGCTAAAACTAAGCGTAGTTTATATTGAAGGTCAGTTGTCATGGTCGGATGTCCCTCAGTTTGGGGATGATGTATTCTCAGGGTCATGGGTTTTCATGTGACCGAGCAGCTAATTCTCCACCCTCAGATCCTTGGGCACATGGCAGAGTGCCCTAGAGATAATAGAATTCAGACTGTAGGATTTGCCTCCTTTTCTTTGCTCTTCTTCCACCACTATATCTCATCATTCAGGCACTGGGTTCAAAGCGAGGTGCAACTTGATGGGCAAGTTGTCACCATTCTGAATGATTGGTAGCATCGCCCGCCAGTCATTAAGATCAATGCCGCCATGCTTCAAGGAGAGCTTCAAAGTCTCTTTGAGGTGTTTTCTCTGTCCTCTCCTAGAACATTGGCCATTTGAGAATTGAGAGAACAATCCTGGCATGGGAGGAGGGTTATGGCCTTTCTGACAAAAAGTCCAATCATCAAAATTGAAGAAATGTAGCCTGTCCTTGAATGTTGCGAAGAGAAAACTCAAATCAACCCACATCTGGTCAGCCAAATATTCCACCACCAATTATGCAGAAGGAGAAACTCCAGAATACGTTGGCCATTTCCCATACCTCTAGCTCTCTCAAAAGGCCACCATTGACAAGGAGATCCAACACAATATCAGCTGAGCCAGTTCAACCTTCTACAAACTTTAGCAGTGAGCTTTAGACAATAAAGGCCTCCACAAGTCAACAGAAGTCCTAGTGTACAGAGCGGTTGTCATCACCATGCTCCTAGATTTCAGTGAGTTCTTCACTGTGCATCAGAGACTGGTTAGAGCACTAGAGAAATATTATCAGCAACCCCTTTGCTGCATCCTCCAGGTTCACTGGGAAGACGACTGAACAAATATAAGTGTCCTTCTTGAATCCGGCTCCTCAAACATTACATGCAAACATAAGAATTGGGAGCAGAAGCGGCTGCTCGGCCCCTCGACCCTGCTACACCATTCAGTAAGATCATGGATGATCTGATAGTAACCTCAAATCTGCATCCTGCCTACCCACAATAACCTATCACCCTCTGCTTACCAAGAATTGATCCATTTCTGTCTTAAATATATTCACAGACTCTGCTTCCACTGCCTTTGGAGAAACACCATTCCAGGAATTCACGGGTCTCTGAGAGAAGAAAACCCTCCTAATCGCCATCTTAAAGGAGAGACCCTTTACTTTGAAACAGTGACACCTCGTTCTAGATTATATGACAAGAGGAAACATCCTTTCCACATCCATAAGCATTTTGATCTAATCACTTCTTACTCTTCTAAACTCTAGTGACTACTAGCCTAACCACAACAATCTTTCCAAATAAGACAACACATTGATTCCTGGTACTAGTTCAGTAAGCCTTCTCTGAACAGCTTGTAATGTAATTACAGCCTTCCTTGAATAAAGAGACCAGTACTGTACATGGTACTTCAGATGTGGGCTGGGTTTTCTGACTGTTTACGCAGGCAAGGGGTGCAGTCAATCGGAAATCCCATTGATAACAATGGGTCCTGAAGATCCCACCATCAGTGAACAGCATGCCCACCTCCCACCACAAGGAACATGCCACGGGGAGGCCACGTCCTGCCAACCAGAAAAAGACAACTCTGTTTCCTGTTAGCTAGCCAATCTTCAATCCATGCCAATGTGTTACCCTCATTACCAGGATGTGATGAGGGGTGTACCACAAGATCAATGCTGAGACCTTAACATTTTATACTTTATATAAATTCTTGGATGAAGGGATGGCAGGTATTGTTGCTAAATTTGTTAACAACACAAAGATGGGTAGGAAATAAGTTGTGAAGGGGTCCTAAGGAGACTGCAATAGGATTTGGATAGGTTGAATGAGTAAGAGGCATAACAGGGGATTTAAAAGTAGGTCCAGAAATACTGAATCATGTGGGAGAGAGATATAGAGAGGGAGCACTGAGGGCAATTTACTTCATCATTTAATTGCACTCAATTTCCTTTAAAATAGAGATTGTCCAAAGATGTGTGGGTTAGGTGGACTGGCATGCTAAATTGCATCTTAATGTCAGGGGGACTAGCCAGGGTAAATGCATGGGGTTACGAGAATAGGGCCTGGGTGGGACTGTGGTCAGTGCAGACATGATGGGATGAATGGCTTCCTTCAGCACTGTAGGGATTCTATGTTCTTTAACAGGAGCTCTAACTGAGATTAATTGTCTCTTCCACCTCCTCCTTGGCTTTAGGCATATAGGAAAAGATGCCGCCTCATTAACTTCTGGACGGATTGCTCAAAGCACATCAAAGATTCTCATGTTGCTGTCACATAACAAACATCCAACACCATAAATACTATGAACCCTATCCGACGAACATGCATAGTGGTGCTTAAAAAAAAATTCAAGCGTTAACACTAGAAATTCAACCCAGCTTTGCTGTGCTTATCAAAATCTGGTGGGATCGCCTTTAGCCTGCCAGGCAATGCCAGATACCCAGAGCTGTCTTCAAACTAACTCTCTCTGTTTGCTAACCAGCCCATTGGGAGTCTCTCTTTCTGTTTGCTAACCAGCCCACTGGGAGTTTATCGACTGGCACTGCCCTTGCACGGGAAGAGCTACCAAAGATTGCACAGCTCTAAACAGGAATGTTGGTTTAAATTGGGAGAAGTTTCAGGATCTGATTGTGAAGGATTGCAGAAAATTTATTTGCATGGCAATATCTCTTGTTCAATTGATTTTCAAAGCCTAGGAATTGTAAACAGTAAAGGGCAACTAAACCCCAAATAGGTAACGTGTGAGTAGATCTTTGACGAAATCAGTTTGCTAAAAATGCTTTGCCAGGCAAAATTGCTATGTAGCTTCCCAAGCATAAAATGAATTACAAAAATAGAACAATAAAGGGAGGCATTCATTGCCACATCACAAATAGTCAAAAACATCAAATTCTGCAAAAACATGGGCAATTTATGAATCAACACCTGCAGCAGCTCTGGCAGCGTAGCAATTGCACTGAATAATAAAGGATACAACCCATCTCAACTGCAAAACAAAAAGCTCAAAGCTCTCAATTTCTGATTCACCATGGGTTGCCCCAGCAAATGCAGCGCTGTGTGGGAACACACAGCAGGTCGGTCAGCAGCTGCAGAGGAGTAAACAGACAGCCTAACCTCCTGGTAATGGAGCCTTCTTTAAAGCAGAAACTTGGCCCGGTCCACTCACCTGATCTGCTGAGCATTCTCAGCATTTGCTGTTTTCCATGGGATTTTACGACCTCCCTCATCGCGAAAGCGTAAAATTTCACCCAAGGTCAACAGACCTCTCCACTGTCCGCCCCTCTGATTCCTATGACTGGTGGGGCAGTAGGATTCCGTCCCACGTTTCCATGGACTGCAGTCGCCCCTCCCGGTCATTTTGTTTCAAAAACCCATTTGACTTTATACACCCCAACACACAGAACATTCGATTAAATTGCTGGAATGTTACCACCTCGCCCGTCCGAGGCTGGTCAGATCCTGCCCGAGGTCAGAGAATGCTGTTCTGGGAGCCTCATGTCGGTAAAATTCCAGCATGAAGTCTTATTAAATTTGGCCAAACAATACAACCCCAGTGAATAAATATGAGATATTTAAAAGTGATTGAATCCATGCTTGCCTTTACAATGACCCCCTTTAGAAAGCCCCACGAGAGGATTAACTGGTCCAGCGTGTAACTTCTTGTGCTCCAGTTTCAGATGTTTGTCAGTAAATTTACATTATCTACCACGTTTGCTGCTTAAATATAGGCTGTGTTTTCTCAAGGTCGTTCATCCCCTACATATCCCGTGACAGTGTTTTGCAATAAATTCTATTCTTGCGATTACTTAACTGGCCAAACATTTCCTGCTCATGTGAAATGCATTGGTACAGGTTAGCTGATTTTCACCTCTCCTCTCCTGAAGGCGGATTTACCACGGGACTGGTAATAGGAAACATTGTTTTACAAATCGCTTAGCATTCCTGCTGTAGCAACCATATGTTCTGTGTCAGGCAACGCTGACAAGAGGCAGAGTTGGCTTAAAACACATCAAAAGAGAGCGAGTGTTTGCAAGCTTTGATCCCTGAAAGAAAGTGGTGCAGGAGAATTCCATTTTACATTCAATAGTGACGCCTCGGTCACAAATGCTTTGGCTGCGAGGGCTCTCCCTTGAAGAGAAACTATATTATGAAAGCAAATCTAACATCAAATTATTTGAGCTCCTTCGTGTCTCAGCTGACACGGTTAGATTTTATTGCCTACAACAATCACTAATATTGTTTCAATCGAAAACATATAAAACTATGGTTTGCCTCGCAAAGTTGTTTTTGTGGAACCAACATTTCATATATGTGGAATAACTGGGGGAATAAAGTGAAGGAAAAAATAGATGCAGGTCAAATACTTACATAGACTCTTTCAACTGAAGTATCAGCTTAGAAATTAATGCAGCCCAGACTTGATAACATCAGGCAGTGACTTTCCAACAGTATAACAATTTAGTAGCTCCCAGATTGTCGCAAGTTGCAAAATTTGATATCGAATAAGACTTCAGCTTTTCTTTTTTGCTTCAGTAATTTTCAATTATTGCATGTGTGAAATTTTAACGATATAGGATGGATTACAGGTACAGTCTTGTAAATTCTAATACACTTGCAACACTCGTGCATAATTAATACATTTTACTAGCGTCTATGAAAAGCTAATTATATTCCCACAAGCATCAGAATGAGATAGAAAGAGAGGTGGCAAGTACTAAGAAGTGGTGCATTATTCAATGGTTCAATGTACACACTGGGAACCAGATTATAGAATCATAGAATCCTATAGTGCAGAAGGAGACCATTCAGCCTGTTGAGTCACCACCAACCACAATCCCACTCAGGCCCTATCCCCGTAACCCTACCAGTCTCCCTGACACTAAGGGGCAATTTAGCATGGCCAGTCAACCTAAGCCACACATCTTTTTGGACTGTGGGAGGAAACAGGAGCACCCGGAGGAAACCCATGCAGGTATGGGGAGAATGGGCAAACTCCTCAAAAACAGTGACCCATGACTGGAATTGAACTCAGATCCCTGGTGCTGTGAGGCTCTTGAACCACGTTGGCTCTTGGTTAAAGTAAACAAACACCTCACTTTTCAGATTCATCCTTGTTTGCAAATCCCTCCAAAGCCCAACCCAGCCTTTCTGAAACCCTATAATTCTATGAGTACTCCATATTTCTCCAATGTTGGCTCTTTGAACATTCCCAATTTTAACAGCTCCATTATTACAGACCAGATGCCAATCCCCAAAGTTCTGAAATTCCCACGCTAAACCTCGACGCATGTCTTCCTCTCTTTATTCCTTTTAGATGCTCTTGACATCTATCTCTTTCATAGAATCAGAGAATCCTACAGAGCAGAAGGAAGCCATTCAATCCATCATGTCTGCACCGACCACAATCCCACCCAGACCCTATCCCCAAAACCCCATGCATTTTACTCTAGCTAGTCCGTCCCTAACACTAAGGGGCAATTTAGCATGGCCAATCCACCTAACCCCCACATTCTTGGGCTGTGGGAGCAAATCGGAGCACCCGGAGGAAACCCACACAGACTCAGAGAATGCGCAGACGTCACAGAGACAGTAACCCAAGACCGGGAATCGAACCCGGGTCCCTGCCGCTGTGAGGCAGCAGTGCTAACCATTGTGCCATCAAGCCACCTGACTTTGACCAAGTCAATGCTGAAATGTAATTATGTGCCTCATTCCATGTCATCTTTGGATGTTTGACTATATTCAAGGTGCTACAACAAATACAAGTTGTTACAACTGTGTACAAGTATACCAGAGTTTTTAAAGTTATACTGCATATTAATATTTTGCCTAACATTTTCTATTTTGTTTCAATAAATTTACTAATGGCTGCCCTTAAAATTAGAATCCATACAAATTATCTTTTTTTTATTGTTGGACTAGTAATCCTAAATAAATTAGCTCCAATCCCACCAGGACAGATGAGAATGTAAACTGAATTCTAAAAAAATCTGCATTTGAGAATATGGCATTAGTCTTCAAAAGAAAATGTTTGTGATCACTTGTGATTGCAAATAACTCAAAATACAATAGTAATAAACCAACAAACAGTACTAAAAGACTAATAATTCAATAACAAACAGTTCCTTCACAACAATAGAATCCATTCTAAGTTATCTTGCAACATTCCAGGGGCTTCAACTTCCAGGGCTTTCGCCTTCAGGGTTACACCTTCTGGGGTTGCAAGTAGTTCATCCAAATACTTCCAAAGTTCCAACCTGCAGGCCGATTTTCTGGGGTTACGCATTCTGGGGTTAATCATAATGAATTGTCAGGTGGTCGTCTCATGTCCTTGTAAGGAAGGAAACCGGCCATCCTTGTCTGTAGTTTGGCCTTTAAGGGACACCAGTCCCATACCAATTCAGTTGCACTATTCTATAGTTTCCGGTCAAGCATCTCCCCCTTACGGCAACTAGGAATGAGCAATAGTTGCCAGCAACAATTCAAAGAAATGAATGTTCACCTCTCAATATGCAGAATATGAGAAATCACACAGCAACTTTCCATAAACAGGACTGAACTGTGCAAGCAGCATCTCTGACATGGCAAAACCCCCAGAGTGCTCCCAGAAATTAAACATTCAATAATAGTGGAGGTCAACCAGCAATACAATACGATGGGTGGATTTTTATGGCCTCACTTCAAGCGAGACCGGAAAATCCCGTCCCAGGTCAATGGACATTTCCATTGTCTGCCCCTTACCCACTCTGATTCCGTACGAGTGGGGTGACCGAATTCCAGAGCTACTCTCCACTCCAACGCATATCGTAGAAATCATAACTTAATTATGAAATCAAATACTGTAGTTGAAATAACTCCTCAGAGGCCGGTATCCCGTCACCAGATTCCCTTTTACTTACAAACTCAATTCCACTCCTAAGAGTGCTATAGGTACAAGTCAGAATCCAGAGTGTCAGTAGCCCTGACACCCCATATTTGTACACAGGTGAGGCTCCCTGATTGCGCAGGCAATTCTGACCTCAATCAGGGAGCTCACATTCCAAGAGGCCAACCTTAGGGACCTCATTGAAGTCACTACACATCTCCTCCACCAAGTCCGAGGAACCTCAGTGGCTCATGCATCACATGGGTCTCTTGCAACCTTTCAGTGCTGGGCCTCGTTGAAGTCATTACAATAATATGCATACAATACGACAAATATAAAGTTGAAGGAGCAGTACATTAACAGAGATCAGTTGCTCATTGCCAATATATTGTAATGGTGTCAGTCTCTCACTCCCCCACCTCCACCTTGTGCATGCTCAACCACAAAGATGCAGTCACAAACAAAACACTTGCCCATATAACAAGCCTCGGTTTGGAGTGACTGCGACAACTAGGTGAATAGCTGGTAGCGGCGCGTGAAGTTTGAGAGTCTGTTTGAATGCTGCTCTCCAGGGATGTCAATTGGAATGTAAAAGTACCTTTAGAGACTGCTCAATTACTTTAATTCTCAGCCACTTACACAACACTCTATAACTAATTGAAATCAATACATCTATAGTTAGCAGCCTGTGTCAGACAAAAACATTGAATTAAATAGAACGTTTCCAAATATCCTTAACGTGAAATCCTGATGTTTTCGAACCAAAAAGAACCAAGCTTTATTTTTGCACAAAGCATCTAGAATGAAAGATTTAGACCTCTGACCAAATATCCTGTTTTATCTTTCTTTTTAAATACACTATACAGGGACCATAATGTAGAATTGAGACAATGGGAGGAAATGGGATGTCACTCAAAAGATAATGACCGCGATTCTCCTGAATGAAATCGAAATGTTGCCACCAGCCACGAAAATCGATGCGTTTTCCACCGGCAGCGATACTGGTGTGGGATTCAACAACTATAAAACTGAAAAAAAATGCCCCCAACGCCGGGCCAAAAGGTAGAGGATGTGAGAGGCTCCCAAACTGGCAATTAGATATTCAGCTGACATTCAAGAACATTTCCTGCTTTTCCTTCTCTCAAATTAACTGAAGGAAGAATACCCAGTCTCACATTAATGTAGGATGCATTTCACATTAGATTGCCAATATATTGTAATGGTATAACTTAAAGTTTATTGATGATATTTGACAGGGATTGCTGCCTTAGTGGAACATCTTTTAACATGGTGGCTGACTTTTGGATGTGAGAACTGACTCATTCTTTTGGATACCCTTCCACCTTCTTTCTCATGAGTTCAGTGCATGGTTTTAAGCAAACCTTTAATCCCTCATGCAAAGCATTCTTTTAAGGCACTTTTCTCTTGAGAGTAGCTGCTGTTACAAATAAGCAAGTAGTTGTCCTGCCAACTGCACCAATCACAAAAATACAAAGTAGCAAGGGTTGAGATCTTCAAGTGTTTAGGTGCCCAGATCACCAACAACCTGTCCTGGTCCCTCTGTGTCGACACTATAGTTAAGAAAGCTCACCAATGCCTCTACTTCCTCAGAAGACTAAGGAAATTTGGCATGTTAGCTTTGACTCTCACCAACTTTTACAGGTGCACCATAGAAAGCATTCTTTCTGGTTGTATCACAGCTTGGTATGGCTCCTGCTCTACCCAAGACTGCAAAAAAACTACAAAAGGTCGTGAATGGAGCCCAATCCATCACACAAACCAGCCTCCCAACCATTGACTCTGTCTACACTTCCCGCTGCCTCGGCAAAGCAACCAGCATAATTAAGGACCCCACATACCCTGGACATTCTCTTTTCCACCTTCTTCTGTCAGAAAAAAAGATACAAAAGTCTGAGGTCACCAATCGACAAAATAACAGCTTCTTCCCTGCTGCTGTCAGACTTTTGAATGAACCTACCTTGCATTAAATTGATCTTTCTTTACACCCTAACTATAACAGTAACACTACATTCTGCACTCTCTTGTTTCCTTCCCTAGGGACAGTATGCTTTGTCTGTATAGCATGCAAGAAACAATACTTTTCACTTCATGCTAATACATGTGACAATATATGTGCAGAGCATTAAATAACCTCATGTTTAAGAAGGTTAGAACATGGGATTCCAAATAGCAGTGTGTTGGAAGTGTTGATTCTGGAGGCATCATGAGGTATTCAGCAAATCAAATTAAAAAAATCTAAATTAAATCTACCCATTGGAACCCAATTTCCAGAACCCAGAGAATATTGCAAATGACAGATTTCAATGGATTTTGTGACCTACCACAGGTTTCACAGTGGGAGAAGGTACGTCATTGGCTGGTGGAGGGACCTTCTGGATCCTGCATTTGTCAGTGGGATTTCATGTTGAATACACGCCTTGTCACCATGAAACCCATGGCAAGGGTACACCATCAACAGGACCAGATGATCCCACTGATGTGAATGGTCAGAAAGCTCTCGCCCATTAATCAACTTCTAATTAATGTTTGGGATGATGTACTCATCATCCACCAGTAGGCAACACAAACACAGTGCTCCAATATCAAGTGGTAAGCATTAAATTTCGTCTTTGGAATGATGTGTTTTCATAACTACCAACTGGACAAAGGAATTGTGGTACAGACCAACCATAAGCCATTGGAGGTTGTTTGACCAGTTCACTGCCAGGATTACAAATCTCTGGATTAAGATGCAAGGTTACACCTAGAGATTCAGTCCAAGCCAGGTAACCTGATAATCACATTGGATACACTTTGAAAACACTTTGTAGATAAATTAACCCAGGATAAACAGAAAATTCATGTGATGCATTATGACACCACTTTGTATCATGGCTGAAGCACCCAGGTAGACAACTGCCTTTCTCCCCATTCAAATATCACATGCTGTACTGTTTGATGAAGCTAAAGGCAGCTGCAAGCCTGAGATGATTGTATGGTTCAGGTAGACGCTTTGACTTACTTTTGATTACTGAAATTTCTGTTCCTGCAGGGTCGGCTTTATCAAGGGTCCAATTAATCAACAGGAGGCACAATTACATTTCTTACTTTGAGGGATGCATTTCACATTAGATCTTTTGTGAAACCAATCTTTTGGAGTCATAACTGTAGATTTACCTCTACCAGTCTCTACTACAGCAAGAATGAACACACTGAAATCCAAAACTAAACTGCTCCCCCCCAAAATTTAGTTCATCACAAGGCCAGTTTGATATTCCATGTAATGTCATTTTAAAATGAATATAATATAATGTCCATTTAAAATATGTGATATAAGCGATTGAAATCTGCAGTTTTTCCCATGGTTCTATCTTACACACATATCCATGATAATAGAACAGGGTGTCATTCTGAAATTGTACCTAGTGCAGGAGTATCGGAGTAGCACAGTGCACTGGGGTTTTGAGTTTGTATACAGTAATGCGGAGAGATATGGTTTAGCACATATAAAGCCTCATGAAATTTCAGCTAATCATTGGAAGGCAATCATTCCCCACACAGGGAAGGAGAGTTACCCCAATACCAGCCCTGGCATACCTCCTAGTGACTAGCTGCCCACCATCTTACTCAAATGCTGAATGTAAGAGAAAACCATCATAAAAAGGCTTGTGTTCTCGCATAGCACCTTATTATGTCCTGATAATGTCCCAGAGTGCCAATGATTTACATTCAAATATCATTAAGCTCTTAAGAACATTAATAAGGAAAAAGTTAAATCATGCAGAAAGAGTCTGGGTACTTTAATTAACCGTCTTCACACATTGGATCTGGCATGCTTGTTAAGTGTGGTATCTGAAGGTCAATTTCAAACCCAAGGAAGCCACAACAAATTCAGACTTGTGAAACCTGTGAGACCCAATGGAACACAGTGAGAAGTCTCATAACACCAGGTTAAAATCCAGCAGGTTTATTTGGTAGTACAAGCCACTAGCTTTCGGAGCGCTTCTCCTTCACGAGGTAAGTGGGAATTCTGTTCACAAGCATGGCATATAAAGACACAAACTCAATTTACAAAATAATGGTTGGAATGCGAGTCTTTACAGGTAATCAAGTCTTAAAGGTACAGACAATGTGAGTGGAGAGAGGGTTAAGCACAGGTTAAAGAGATGTGTATTGTGTCCAGCCAGAACAGTTAGTGAGATTTTGCAAGCCCAGGCAAGTCGTGGGGGTTACAGATAGCGTGACATGAACCCAAGATCCCGGTTGAGGCCGTTCTCATGTGTGCAGAACTTAGCTATCAGTCTCTGCTCAGCAAGTCTGCGCTGTCATGGGTTGTGAAGGCCGCCTTGGAGAACCCAATAGAACACCAATGAACTAAATGGACAAGATTCTGCATCTTCACCTCAAATATCAATAGCAGAATTATTTGGATATCTTATGTAACTAATATGAATGGTCCTTCTGAGGTGATCATTGGATGAATTGAGGAGGTCGGCTATAGATTTATAGTAATTAATATCAGAGGAGATGGCCATTCAGCCCATCAGGTGTGTGCTGAAATAGATCTATTTTTCAGCCCTTGGCAGTAGCCCCACAGATCATGATCCCCTGATGGTGACTGTCAGTGCAACCTCCTTTGGCTGGGAAGAAACCAGTCCAAAAGCTGCTGCAAGTGAACTTCAACACCTGCCAGTGCAGCACCATCAGCAAACAGCAACTCACAAACTACAACGCTAAGCACTTTGGTCTTGGCGTTACAAGCTTGCCAAGTTGAACAAGTTGCCATCGGCTCTGGCATGCATCCTCATTTGAGTTCCTGAAAAGTATACAGGGCAGCCTGGAGAAAAATTTGCCAAAGAGAAGTGATGCCAGGACACAGTCCTGTTTTACCCCACTGCTGATCTTGAAAGCCTCTGAAGATTCTCCTTTGTAACTGATGAACTGTGGAAAGAAGTAATGGTTCTCAGATATCCAGCCAGACAGCCTATTTCCTGCAGCAGGTTAATGAATCTGCCTCTGGTGACAATTGAGAAGGCCTTGTTGAGGTTGATGAGAGCAATGTAGAGTGGTCTGCGCTGTTCACAGAACTTCACGGCATCTACAACCACAATAGACAATGTTCAACACAGAAGTGACATTCCCTGGGTGGGATTTTCCGGCCGCACTCGCCCCAAGACCGGAAATTCCTGCCCGAGGTCAAACAGACATCTGCATGGTCCTGTCCCGCCTGCTATAATTCCCATGGTGGGCGGAATGGGGAACATTCCACCCAAGTGCAGTCCATCGTCTCCCCAGACAGACATCAATAAAAACAGACAATGACAAAGAAAAAGACAAATCCTTAGGTCACTAACAGTCCAATGAGAACTGACCCTCCGAGATAAAACAACCTATCTGACCTTAGCAATTTTTTTTTATTTCACTCCTGAATGTAATGATTTAAATAAAGCATGTTTTCCAATTCAGTAAACTAATATTAACTTCACTCGCATTAAACTATTTCACTGAATGGGTGACTAACAAGAGACTGAAATTGTGAAGCTCTAAAGTTTGGTCTTATCTCACACCAGCAATGAGCAAGAATACACAAAGGGAAGGATCTGCACATACAAGTTATGCAATCTGACTTCCCCTCCCGTGTCGCTGGACTTAATTGAAGGATGCCGAGAACGAATTTGTATCTCTGGTGGAAGTAGGCACTCCATTGCCCATGCAAAGTGACCAATTCCAGTAGGATTAAAAGAGATGACATAGAAAGATATGCTTCCAATTGCTCAGGAACACGCAGGAACAGATAGCCCAAAGCCAGCAATTCCTGAAGCCTCACAGTCACAACAGACGGATTATCCAACAATATTTAATGCTTCTGACAACGTCTGCAGTGAGCCAGGCTGGCCTCAGTAAATGCCGAGATGATATCTCTATCCTGTCAAGCAGAGATATATAGCTCAAGTGCTAACTCTCGGCACTTTGAGTTTCTCCGTTGAAGTGACCCTGACAACCAGCTTTAGTGACAAAACCTCAAGGTATTCACTATGGTGAGTTTCCCAGGCCAAGTAACATTGAAATCCCCACTGAATATCATTCTTCATCAGGTATCTCTAAGCAAATTAGTTGTCTGGCTATCAAGACATCCCTAAAGCTGCAGCATATATTCTAAAAATGTGCAGTGGCCCTCACTGAAGTAAAATTTAAAAACACAATCCTCCTACAAGCTACTGAACTGAATACAAAATGATTGCAATAAAATGAATGCTATGACATCTGCTTATAAATACATACAGATCACCAATTAGCAATCTGTGAAATCAGGAATCGGCCAACTCGCATCAAAACAAAATCATCAAGGAAGATAGGCGGAGCCCACAAGATACAAAACATTCTTTAAAGGAAATATTCCTATTTGCAGAAATGGGGTAATGATTTTGAATTTTAAACTAGTATCGCAGATTGCTGCCCAATATAGAAAACTGTTGATATTAGGCACACTTGTCACACTGCTGCCTCACAGCACAAGGGACCTGAGTTCGGTTCCTGGCTTGGATCACTGCCTGTGTGGAGTTTGCACATTCTCCCTATGTCTGCGTGGGTTGTCTCCAGGTGCTCTGGTTTCCTCCCACAGTCCAAAGACGTGCTGGTTAGGTGCATTGGCCACGCTGAATTCTCCCTCAGTGTACCCGAACAGGCACCGGCATGTGGCAACTAGGGGATTTTCACAGTGACTTCATTACATGTAACTAATAGTAATAAACTAATTGACAGTCAGGCTGTTTTCATAATGAGCAGCTGATCTGCAACACCAAAATCAACTTACTTATTGTTTTCAGTGTAACAAAACACCCCATTTTAATTGCATTGAAAAAATCCGAGCAAACTCAAACTCCTGCTCGACATCCTAATACACAACAGCAATTGTGGGAAGCTATCACAACAGGAACCTGATTCAAACTACGACTAATTTCTCTTCTGTTTCTTTAAACCATCCATGCCATCACCCACACTGGGCTGTTTCCCATGTTTGGAAACAATGATTTCATAAGAACATAAGAAATAGGAGCAGGAGTAGGCCATCTAGCCCTTCGAGCCTGCCCCGCTATTCAATAAGATCATGGCTGATCTGTCGTGGCTCAGTTCCACTTTCCTGCCCTCTCTCCATAACCCTTAATCCCCTCTCTTATCAAAAACCCATCAACCCGCGTCTTAAAAATATTTAGTGAGGCAGCCTCCACCACTTCAACGGGCAGAGAATTCCAGAGATTCACCACCCTTTGAGTGAAGAAGTTCCTCCTCAACTCCGTTCTAAACCGCCCCCCCTTTATCTTGAGGCTGTGCCCCCTAGTCCAACTGTCTTTTTTGAGCAGGAAGAGTCTCTCCACCTCTATCCTATCCATCCTATTCATCATCTTATATGTCTCAATGAGATCTCCCCTCATTCTTCTAAACTCTAACAAGTACAAGCCTAGTTTATTCAGCCTCTCCTCATAGCTCAACCCCCTCAACTCCGGTATCAGCCTAGTAAACCTCCTCTGCACTCCCTCCAAGGCCAAAATATCTTTGCGCAGGTGCGGCGCCCAAAACTGCACACAGTACTCCAGCTGCGGCCTCACCAATGCCCTATACAGCTGCAGCAAGACCTCCCTACTTTTATATTCAATCCCCCTCGCTATGAAGGCCAGCATCCCATTTGCCTTCCTGACCACCTGCTGCACCTGCAAGCTGGGTTTTTGCGACTCATGCACAAGGACCCCGAGGTCCCTCTGCACCGTCGCCTGCTGCAGTTTTTCGCCACGTAAGTAATAGTCCTTCCTACCATTATTCCTACCAAAGTGGACCACCTCACACTTGCCAACATTAAATTCCATTTGCCATTTCCTGGCCCATTCGCCCAGCCTGTCTAGATCCTTCTGCAGACTCTCCACACCCTCCGCACAATTTGCCATTCCCCCAATCTTGGTGTCATCAGCAAATTTCGACACCCTACACTCAGTTCCCTCCTCCAGATCATCTATATAAATGGTAAAAAGCTGAGGCCCCAGCACCGACCCCTGGGGCACTCCACTAGTCACCATCCGCCAATCCGAATAGCACCCGTTGACCCCCACTCTCTGCCTCCTATTTGACAACCAATCCTCTATCCACGCTAACACCCTACCCCCAACTCCATGTCCCTCGACCTTCTGCAATAACCTCTTGTGAGGTACTTTGTCAAATGCCTTCTGAAAATCCAGAAAGACCACATCCACCGGCTCTCCTCTATCCACCGCCCTAGGCACATCCTCAGAACTCCAGTAAATTTGTCAGACACGACTTCCCTTTAATGAAACCGTGCAGCATCTGCTCTATCAAGCAATTCCCTTCAAGATGCCTCGCAATTTCTTCCTTAATGATGGATTCTAACATTTTACCTACCACAGACGTTAAACTAACCGGCCTATAATTCCCCGCCTTTTGCCTGGCACCCTTCTTAAACAACAGCGTAACATTAGCCGTTTTCCAATCTTCCAGCACTTCCCCAGAATCCAGCGACGTCTGGAAAATAACCACCAAGGCATCCACTTCACCTCCGCCATTTCTTTCAGAACCCTCGGATGCAATCCATCTGGTCCTGGGGACTTGTCCACAATCAGCCCCTCCAGTCTGTCGAGCACCGCCTCTCTCGTAACAGTAATGTCATTAAGACCCTCCAGTCCTACCACCTTTCCATCGCTAACACCCGGCAAATTATTCACGTCCTCCTCCGTGAAGACAGACACAAAAAAGTTATTCAAGACCTTAGCCATATCCCCATCCCCTACCACTAGGTCCCCTTTCTCATCCTCTAAAGGACCAACGTTCACCCTAGCCAGCCTCTTCCTTTTTATATATTTATAAAAACTCTTGCTATCCTTTTTTATATTAAGCGCTAGCCCAGCTTCATAGTTTCTCCTACCCTTCTTTATCAACTTTCTGAAGTTTTGGTTTGGATTGTTTTGGCAGATGGAGTTTAACATGGATAATTATGAGGTTATCCATTTTGGTCAGTGTGATAACCCCCATGATCTGCATGGAGAATCATTAATTGATGTCCCAGTTGTGCTTGTTGAATGTGAATTCCCTGAGGACTGGTGGTTAGCCCAATAGATGAAGTTTGTACATCAAGACCTATGTAAGCAGCACCCTGAGAGGGCCAATTAACCTTTTCGTCCTAGCTGGGACCTGTTGCATTCACCATAGACTTGTCGTTATTGTTTATTTTCACTTATGCAATAAAAGCACAGTTCCTCACAGCCAACTCCTGGAGTTATTATAGTTAGAAAAATAGAAAGGCAACTTATCGAAAGGGAGAGAAGCTTCAGAGTGCTTCGCTGCTGAGGGATCTAGGTGTACTCATGCATGAATCACAGAAAACTAGTATGAGGTGCAGCAGGTTATAAGAAAGGCAAATGGAATTTTGGCATTTATTCCAAAAGGAATAGAAGATAAAAGTAGGAATGTGTTGTTGCAATGGTACAAAGCATTAGTGAGACTGCACCTGGAGTATTGTGTACAGTTTTGGTCCCATTACTTGGAGGGTTGCAGTTGCATTGGAGGCAGTTCACGGGAGGTTCACTAGATTGATTCCTGAGACGTGGAGTTGATCTAATGAAGAGAGATTGGGCAGTTTCGGCCGATACTCTCTAGAGTTCAGGAGAATGAGTGGAGATCTAATTGAGGTATAAGATGATAAAAGGGTTGACAGGGTAGACTTAGGGAAGATGTTTCCTTCCTCTGAAGGGTAATCTAGAATGAGAAGTCATAGTTTTAGGACAAAGGATTGTATAGCAGGGGATACAGAAATCCCTGATTTTGAGACTATTAAAACCAAATCAATTAGTTTAAAACAGGAACCACAATGTGCCTTATATATGTATATATATTAAAGGTATCGCAATCAGCCTCACTTATATATCATACAAAGATATTGTTTGTTTAAGCACATAATATAATAATTTTTGGACTCGTATTTAGAGAGTTAAACTACATTTTTGTATTTTCTTGTGAGCTTTGGCTGACTGGCAATTTGCCCCTTAGCATAATGGGAAACAAGTTTAATTAGACAGGCCACTTACTTTCGGAACAATGAAGCATAGGGCATATACCCTATTATTAGGGGCAGGCTAGGCAGCTACAGGCAACCAAGGTTATTGAAATGAAGCAAAGGATTTAGCTTCTAGCTGTAAAGAATACCTTCAATGCATCCTTCATTTTCAAAGGGATAGAAAAGATGCCAGAGAAGATGGCTGTCTTGTAGTTCTCAGGGCTACAGGTGCTTGGGGTGACCCTTGAATCTACCAGGTTTATGTAGGTAAGGTTACTAAGACAACGAGGGGCAAGAATTTCTGGATTCAATTGACCAATGAATTTTTAATTCTGCTGGAAGGTAAAATGCTATTGGCCAAAGTAAATAAAGCGTATTAATGTAATTGGGCCTTCCAACTTGGATGACACGGAGTATGAAATCTTCAGAAATGTATATCTGTTGTACCCATGTGATGTAAGGCAGACAGAATTTGGAATCCTCTGACTATCTCTCTCCCAACACGTTGTTCAAATAAAGAACGTCTTTAACTGCATAGTGTCTTTCTTAAGTCTTTGTGTTTGCTGAAATTGGCTGAATACAAGACTCCCCCCCCCCCCACCCCTCCCAGTGGGCCACCCCCAGGAACCTCCCCTTACAGATAGCAAATTTAAAACAAGGAGAAGGAGAAACTACTTCTCTCAAAGGGTCACGAATCAAGATTTACAGTGATTCGGTTTGATTACTTTTAGGAATTCGGACCAGGATCTGTGACAGTCAAGTTCACCGTCCATCAGATATTTGTAATCATCATTCAAAGGTGGGATTGGGTCCTTTTAGAGGCTCGGAGTCTGGTGTACAGCAGTTAACTTTGATTACTTTCAAGCACTCATACCACGATTTACAGCAGCAAGGGTTGATTCCTTCTGGATGATTAAGCTCTGATTTATACAGTCATTGGATGTAATTGCATTCCAGCACGTAGCCTGTGATTGATAGTGGACGGATTTGGTTTCTTTAGGTATTCATGCCACAATTTACCAGCAATGGCAAATATATTACTGTTAGAGCAGAACAGTCTGCAGTAACTCATTAAGATTAAAATATTGAAAGGAAGGAGCTGAGAGTCAGCTTAATGCCTCTGTAGCCAAACCAGTGCTATGTACTCGAGCTTACGAGAACGACTTTTTCAAATACACACAGCCCAAAGATGCAAAGGTTGGACTGCCATAATACCTGCATGAAACGTAAGTTACTTCTCCCCAAAGGAAACCCATAATATTATACAATGCTGAGTGCCTGGATTGCCTTGCCCATGGTGGAATGGTGGTTAGCTCTGCTGCCTCGCAGCAACAGAACCCGGGTTCGATTCCCAGCTTGGGTAACTACGGAGTCTGCATGTTCACCCTGTGTGGGTTTCCTCTGGGTGTTCCAGTTTCCTCCCACAGTCCAAAAGACATGCTGGTTAGCTGTATTGCTACATTCTCCCTCAATGTACTCGAACAGGTGCTGGGCATTTTCACAGTAACTTCATTGCAGCATTAATGTAAACCTACTTGTGACACCAATAAATAAACTTTAAACCAAGCAGGCAGCAGTGTGACATTTCCAACTTCTGAATAGTCTGTAGAGTGTACTGTGCTAAGCTCTTTTGAAAGTCTTGCATTAATATTGTACAAATGACAAAAAATTGACAAACTGTGTGCAGTTCTGGTCGCCTCTCTACAGGAAGGATGTGGAAGCTATTGAAAGGGTGCAGAGGAGATTTACAAGGATGTTGCCTGGATTGGGAGGCATGCCTTATGAAGGTAGGTTGAGGGAGCTAGGTCTCTTCTCCCTGGAGAGATGAAGGCTGAGAGGCGACCTGATAGAGGTTTATAAAACGTTGAGAGGGTGGATTCTCGGAGGCTATTTCCCAGGGCTGAAATGGTCGCTACGAGACGACGTAGGTTTAAGGTGCTGGGAAGCAGGTACAGAGGAGATGTCAGGGGTAAGTTTTTCACTCAGAGGATGGTGAGTGAATGGAATCGGCTGCCGTCAGTGGTGGTAGAAGCGAACTCGCTGGGGTCTTTTACAGGACTTCTGGATGAGTACATGGGATTTAATAGGATTGGGAGTTATAGATTGTTCTATGGCCTGGTGGGTATGGACATGATCGACACAACTTGTGGGCCGAAGGGCCTGTTTGTGCTGCAGTGTTTACGTTCTATGTTAAAATAACTTCTAATTTTCAAAGTAGGATGTAAAATGTTTAAGTTACCCATTGGGTAACTTTTTTCCCCATGTGTGACACAATCCACTGAGTTCAGAAACAGTTAAAGCTTTTAACTTTATGGGCAACTGATTAAAAGTAAAGTTGAATGAAAGACATTTTCCCAAGATAAATTTACAAGGAACATCAGAAGAAGGAATAAATTAGTCTACATGCAAACTGCTCCCTATGGGCATAATGATTGGAAACACAATCCGTTTGTCTTTGGAGTTGAAGCCAACATCAACTGATAATAGGGAAGTCACTATAAATAAAGGACCTCAATTCACAGGAATTTCAGTACTTTAAATCCAGCTTCTAAAAGGTACTAATGCACTGCTCCCAATAACTTCTGTGGGCAGCACAGTGGCATAGTGGTTAGTACTGCTGCATCACAGTTCAGGGTCCCGGGTTCGGATCACTGTGTGGAGTTTGTACTTTCTCCCTGTGTCTGCATGGGTTTCCTCCAGGTGCTCCGGTTTCCTCCCACAGTCCAAAGATGTGCAGGTTAGGTTGACTGGCCATGATAAATTGCCCGTTAATGTCAGGGGGATCCACATGGTAAATTTGTGGGATTATGGGAATAGGGCCTGGGTGGGATTGTGGTCGATGCAGACTCGGTGGGCTGAATGGCCTCCTTCTGCACTGAAGGGATTCTACGATTTATCATCAATCTCCCCAGATACTTATCACATAATGAGCCAACTGGTCTCACTGAACTCTGACTCCCATATGAGTATTTCTCATGCTTATGCATTACTTCTCCCAAGCAACGTTTCCTCTAAAATGGAATCATCAAGGATCCACTTTGAGGATTTAAATGTCTCCTTTCAGTTTTCCTGTCTTGGATTGTCATGTGCATCCAAGATTTACGCAAAATCTCAGGTCGCCAGCCATGCCAATAGAACAATACTGCTTCACAGGCTAAATTAAGGTGGCACCAACCTTGGAATTACTTCTGATGTCTGGCTTCTCATCAGCCAACTTCACCAGGTCTGCTCCCTTCAGCTCTATCGTAAACTGGGAACCTCGCTCTGCCCTTTTCTTTAACTTCAGTGAACAGTACTTCATTCAGATTCTAGTTCATTGTCCCCTTGACTTCAATCCTCCTGGAAATTCTGCTTCATTCCCTGATATCTAGAACTATTTATTCATACAATCATAGGATCCCCACATGGCAGAAGGAGGCCATTCAGCCTCTCGAGTCAGTGCCGACTCTTCGACAGAGCATCTTACCCAGGCCCTTCATGTATTTACCCCACTAACCCCCTAACCTACACACCTTGGAACACTAAGTTGCAATTAACCTAACCTGCACATCTGTAGAGTGAGGGTGGAAACAGGAGCACCCGGAGGAAACCTACACAGACACGGGGTGAACATGCAAACTTTACACAGTCATTTAAAGCTAGAATTGAACCCGGGTCCCTGATGTTTTCAGGCAGCAGTGCTAACCACTGTGTTACCGCGCCTCCTTTTTTCCTACGATCAAAGAGTTCAAGTCCAAGAAAAAAGATGCAAAGGAAAAAACTGTTCTTTAATTAATGGGCCTTGCATTCTGCCCCTTATTCCATAATCCTGTCTCTGTTGACAGTTTTTGTGAGAACTGCTTCCTTCTCAGGTAGTTGGTTCCAATTGATCACAAGTGCTTATGCATTTCAGTGTGGGCCTCTGGTTGCTAAGCAACAACCTAGTCTTTCTTTGAACTCTGTTTGTTTTCACATCATGAATCCTTCAATTACAATGAAAGCACAGTTTCAAAGGGAAACAAAAGCCACAGACATGTAGGTACCTTGCTTAACAGAAGCTAACTGAAGTTTTAACCCTTTCCACTCACTAACACAAAATTAAATCACTTAAAGTTATACCCTATTTCTAATATCCAAAAGTAAAAATGTACATTATTTAACACTGCCTCTGTTTTCTGGCAACCAACTTCACTAAAACCAACAGTATCTGGTCCATTACCTCATTGCAGTTAGTGGGACCTTGTTTCATGGTAACTGGCTGCTGCATTTCTAACTCAACAAAACGGTTATTATTCAAAAGTACGTCATTGTTTGTAAAAAATACTTTGGTGCTCTTTCATTTCTTTCCATAGTAGGTATAAACAGTCTGATCAAAGTGATCTGCTTCCAGTCCTGACATTCTTTACCATGAGCACAGATCTCTATGAATACAAGAAATTGATGCAGGACTAGCCCATACAATTTGTCCAGCCATCTCACCCATTCAATCTGATCATGGCTGCTTTGTTGCCTCAACTTCACTTTCTTACCTTTTTTGTATTCTTTCACAGGGCGTGGGCACCACCAGCATTTATAGCCCACACCTAATTTCCCCTTAGAAGATGGTGGTGAACTGCCTTCTTGTATCACTTGCCACTTGTCAGCCCAAATCTGAAGATTGTCCAGGTCTTGCTGCATATGGATCTGGACTGCTCCAGTATCGGAGAAGTCGTGAACAGTATTGAAAGTCATCACCGAACATCCTCACTCCTATCCTACTGCCTACATTCCTTGACTCTCTGAGAGACCAAAAATCTATCTATTTCAGCCTTAAATATATGCAACAATACACTTTCCACAAATCTCTGGTATAGAGAATTGCAAAGATTCACAACCTGTGATGAAAGTTCTCCTCAGAGCTAAATGGTGTACTCTTTATCCTGAGATCATGGTCCATTTTAGATTCCCCAGCCTGAGAAACAATTTCTCTGGCTGACTTTACCAACACATCTGCTCTAGGCTTGTAAGATCCGCTCCCCCCCCCCTCCCCCCCGACCAAGGCCAACGGAAAATGCTGTTCCCGCCTTAATTCCAGGGCAGGTGTGCCAGTAAAATTCCAGTCTCTATATCTACCCTGTCAAGATCTCTATGTTGTTTGAATTTAATGGAACAGTTGCAATGGCAGTAATTGTTTCATATTGCCCAGAATCACCCCATGCTTTATTCTAACATAAAACATTGGCCTATTGAAGGAGTATTGCATTATAGTCAATCATAGAAAATATGCACAAGGAACAATCTTAAGTAGGAACAGATATGCTAGAAACCCTTCTGATACTGAATTTTGGACATAATGTGGACACCTATGACTGTGTGGCCAAATTCCCCTTCAACTCGATTTTCAGGTTTGCTGACGACACCACCGTTGTGGGTTGGATCTCAAACAATGACGAGACAGAGTACAGGAATGAGATAGAAAATCTGTTGAACTGGCACAACAACAATAATCTCTCTCTCAATGTCAACAAAACAAAGGAGATTGCCATCGACTTCATGAAGCATAAAGGAGAACATGCCCCTATCTGCATCAAAGAGCACAAAGTAGAAATGGTCGGGAGCTTCAAGTTTTTAGGTATCCAGATCATTGATAACCTGAACTGGTACCCCCATGCCAACACTGTACTTAAGAAAGCCCACCAATGCCTCTACTACCTCAGAAGACTAAGGAAATTTGGCATGTCAGTTACGATTCTCACCAACATCTACAGATGCACCATAGAAAGCATTCTTTCTGGTTGTATCACAGCTTGATATGGCTCCTGCTCTGCCCAACACTGCAAGAAACTAAAAGGGGTGTGAATGAAGCCCAATTCATTACGCAAACCAGCCTCCCGTCCATTGACTCTGTCTACACTTCCCGTTACCTCGGCAAAGCAGGCAGCGTAATTAAGGACCGCATGCACCCCGGACATTCTCTCTTCCATCTTCTTCCATCAATAAAAAGATATAAAATTCTGAGGTCACGTACCAATCGACTCAAGAACAGCTTCTTCCCTGCTGCTGTCATGCCTTTGAATGGACTTACCTTGCAATAAGTTGATCTTTCTTTACACCCTACCTATGACTGTAACACTACATTCCGCACTCTCTCGTTTCCTTCTCTATGAATGGTATGCGATCCCATATAGTGCTCAAGAAACAATACTTTTCACTGCACACTAATGCATGTGACAATAATAAATCAAATCAAATCATTTATATAAATTTGAGGAGCTAAATGTAGGCAACTGTGGGGCACCTCCAGGCACTTGCTGGTGAAAAGCATTTCAGCTTCAGGCTGTTGCAACAGCTCTTAGGCTGCTTTTCCTATCTTGAAAGGCACCGAATCGACCACCACTAGTCGCAGACACCAGTCTAGGTGCTTAGGTTCCCCTTCTGAGATTGAAAAATGGGAGTTGTGTCATCGAATCACTTGGCCCTCATTTTAAGGCCTCCCACATGGAGTACTGGAGATTATTTCATTTTGCAAATAGACTCTGTCAGTAAGATGGATGTCAGGCGATGTGAGCCAAGGAGATCCCGTTATTAAATGTGGATAAGTCTGAAGTGATGTATTACTGATACTTGGAACGACATGGAAAGGGAGTATAATCTGAATGGTACTATTTTAAAAAAGGTTCAAGAGCAGAGGGACCTGCGGGGGTTGTAGATTCACTAATCCTTGAAGATGTCAGGGCAAGTTGATAAAGATGTTAAAGTGTATAGAATGCCTGGATTTTTAAATAGGCATGCTGAGTATAAAGACAGGAAAGTCATGTTAAACATTTACAAAACCACGACTTAGGCCTTAGCCAGAATATTGTTCACAATTCCGAGCAGCTCACTTTGGAAAGGATGTCTGGGCCTTGGAGGGGGTAAAGTGGCAATTTACAGGGATGATGCCAAGGATGAGGGACTTCAGTGGAGATGTGGGAAAAGCTGGGATTGTTTTATTTAGACCAGAGGAGGATGCCTGACACAAGAAGCGGAATCTTGCCATAATTTGTCAGTGTCAGTTTCTGCAAGAAAACCAAAGTGTAGCTAACCAGACTCAAAGAACAAAGAACAGCGCAGGAACAGGCCCACTAAGCACGCACTGATCACGTTATCCTAACTAGACCAACCGCCTGTATCCCTCTATTCCCCGCCTGTTCATGTGTCTACCCAGATAAGTTTAAATGTTGCTAACGTGTCTGCCTCAACCACCTCACCTGGCAGTGCATTCCAGGCCCCCACCAACCTCTGGGTAAAAAACTTCCCCCACACATCTCTACTGAACTTTCCTGTCTTTACACTCAGCATGCCTATTTAAAAATCCAAGCATTCTATACACTTTAACAGCCTTATCAACTTGTGTCCCCTTATAACTGTCATTTTGCCATGGCAAAAAGCTTCCAACTGTTCATTCTATCTAAGCCTTTCATAATTTTATAAACTTCTATCACGTCGCCCCCTCAACCTCCGTCTTTCCAGGGAGAACAATCCCAGTTTATTCAATTTTTCCTCATAGCTAATACTCTCCATTCCAGGCAACATCCTGGTAATCCTTTTCCGTCCTCCCTCCAAAGCCTCGACATCCTTCTGGTAGTGTGACAACCAGAATTGGACACACTATTTCAAATGTGCCCTAATTAATGTTTTATATAACTGTAACATAATTTGCCCACTTTTCTACTCAATGAACCGTCCGATGAAGGCAAATATGCCATGTGCTTTCTTCACCACCTTTTCCACCTGTGCTGCCACTTTTAAGGATCTGTGGACTTTATGCCTGGCACTCAGTTCACAGAGAATCTGGGGGCCTGGTTTTCACCATCACTCCAGTGGGCAGGGCCTAATAGAGCCTGCAATGCTGCCTCCATAGATATCTGGATGCCATCTTTAAAGGGTTCCCTGATCTGTGCTATAGAGAAACTCCCCCTCTCCCCTGACCACCCCTACCATGGACGCAGAGGACCCCTCACACAAAAATCAGGATGCCCCCCCAGCAACCACACAGCTATTGTCTCCCTCCTCCACCCCTCACTGTCCCACCATGCATAGGGGGAACCCCTTCAATGGGGCTCCCCAGGGGCTCCGCTCCTGGCACTACCCAGACATGTGTCTATGTGCGCCCCCCCCCCCCCACCACCCACACTTTGCTCACCAGGGCTATACTGATTTTTGCACTACCTCCCACCCCCACGGGTTCCCCTTGACAGCCACGGGTTTTGCAGCATCAAATCGTGAGGTACGAATATCCAGTGGGCAGGGAACACATCACGGGGAAATCCTATAACAAGATTTAAATTGATGAAAATTTACTGAAATAAATTGCGGGAACCTCGTTACATCACAGGCAAGGGGCATGGAAAATCGGGCAATGGGATCTCGCTTTCACTATCCGACTCCCATGGAATTTTCGGCACGGGTCAGTGTGTATGCTGATGGTAGACATGGGTTCAAAATCACCCCCAAGAATTTCAAAGTTGATGAACACAGCATAGAGAAACTGTTTGCTTCCATGTGGATTAGTATCCAGGGATCACAGATTTAAAATAATGGACCAAAGAACTAGAGGGGAAAGTGAGGAGAAATATTTTCATACAGATGATTTGATTTATTATTGTTACATGCATTGGTATACAGTGAAAAATATTGTTTCTTGTGCACTATATAGACAAAGCACGCCATTCCTAGACAAGGAAAGGAGAGAGTGCAGAATGTAATGTCACAGTCATAGCTAGGGTGTAGAGAAAGATCAATTTAGGGTGAGATAGGTCCATTCAAAAGTATGATGATAGCAGGGAAGGAGCTGTTCTTGAGTTGATTAGCATGTGATCTCAGACTTTTATATCTTTATCATAATCTAAAAATGTAGCAAAATCAGGTTTCATGGAAACTTCCAAAAGGGAAGTTTGAAGGGAACTAATTTTGGGGAGGTGCAGGTTAGGAAACAAGAAGGGGTATTGGACTAAGTTGGACGACTCTTCCAAAGAGACAGCACAGGTGTGAGAGGCCAAGTGGCCTACTTCTGTGTGGTATGATTCTAGAATAAGAGTGCATCCATTTCTCACAACAAGTGTAAGCGATAAAAAATTGCTATTTTTTTTCCACCAAGATATATTTCAAAACTGAACAGCAGCTCCTGAATGGCCCTGATACAAATCAATTCCAATTCTGAATTAGTAAAAGTGTTCAGAAAGTGAGTCGGCAGAATCTTGCTTCAACAGTTTGGTACCAATATTGGAGGGAGAGGAAGACAGGGTTTGCACAAGTCACAGGGGTTGTAAATTATAAGGTAATTGGAATTTTTAAATTCTTTTGCGGGATGTGATCGTCGCTGGCTAGGCCAACATTGATTACCCATCCCTAATTGCCCTTGAGAAGGCAGTAGCAAGCTGCCTCTTGAACCACTGCAGTCCATGTTGTGTAGGTACACCCACAGTGCTGTTAGGGAGGGAGTTCCAGGATTTTGACCCAGCGACAATGAAGGAATGGTGACATAGTTCCGAGTATTGGGTATTAAATAATACTTTGCACCTGTCTTTACCAGGCCATGGTGACAGAGCAGGAAACTCTAAGAAGGATTCAAAATTGATATACCGTTGGCACTTAAAGTTGACATGGCATGGGGACCGGGCGAGGATGCATCCAAGGGTACAGAAGGAACTGAAAATGGAGTTTGCAGGGGTGCTGGCCCTAATCTTCCAGTCTTCTCTAGACTGAGGGGAGGTGCCAGAGGACTGGGGAATTGCAAATACGCCACCCTTATTCAAAAAAGGCCATAAGGATAAAGCTAGCAATTACAGACCAATCAGTTTAACTGCAGTGGTGGGGAAGCTTCTAGAAACAATTAATCCGGGCAGAATTATTAGTCACGTGAAAAAATATGGGTTTATTTGGAAGAGCCAGCATGGATTTCTAAAGGGAAAGTTGTGCTGGAGTTTTTGAGGAGGTAGCAGAGAGGGTTGATGACGGTAATGTCATTGACATGAAGTATATGGACTTTCAAATGGCATTCGGTACAGTGCCGCACAAAAGATTTGTGAGAAAAGTTATATCTCATGGAGCAAAAGGGACAGTAGCAATGTGGATACAATATTAGCTGAGTAATAGGAAGCAGAGAGGCTTGACAGACTGGCTGGCCTTTACCTGCCTTTTTCATTCTTTTGCAATATAGGCTTTAATGATGATTCCTATTTTTGGCTTAGCCATCTGAACAAGCTCCATTCATAGACATCCACCAGTTTAAACACAAACTTTATACAATTTACTTTTAAATGCCTGTCACTCCTTGGATTGAGAGTGTGACAGAACAGGGATAAATGACTATTTTACTATTTTCACTTTAAAGATCAACTTTTTGTTCACACAGTGAGATGGGAACAGCAGAATCTTTAAACAAACTCCAGGTGGAATTCCACTTCTGGATACTAGAAAATGAATGTTTGCTAATCTTATCTGTCACTGTCAAAAGCTCGCGAGTTTGGCACAGCAATCACACTACTCAAAAATGTCTTCAAAGTAGCATACCAGAGAATTCAGAATTCAGGGAGGTCGGGCTGCGAGTATAACAATTATTCTCCGTGGAGTGGAGGGTTTGTGTGGGAATTGTTCTACATGGAGTTGGGGGGGGTGGGTGTAAGAATTATTCTTCATGGAGTGGGGGGTGTAAGAATTATTTTACATGGAGTGATGGGGGGGTGTGTAAGAATTATTTTACATGGAGTGATGGGGGGGTGTAAGAATTATTTTACATGGAGTGATGGGGGGGTGCGTAAGAATTATTTTACATGGAGTGATGGGGGGGTGTGTAAGAATTATTTTACATGGAGTGATGGGGGGGTGTGTAAGAATTATTTTACATGGAGTGATGGGGGGGTGTGTAAGAATTATTTTACATGGAGTGGGGGGGTGCGTAAGAATTATTTTACATGGAGTGGGGGGGGTGTGTAAGAATTATTTTACATGGAGTGGGGGGGGTGTGTAAGAATTATTTTACATGGAGTGGGGGGGTGCGTAAGAATTATTTTACATGGAGTGATGGGGGGGTGCGTAAGAATTATTTTACATGGAGTGATGGGGGGGTGTGTAAGAATTATTTTACATGGAGTGATGGGGGGGTGTAAGAATTATTTTACATGGAGTGGGGGGGTGCGTAAGAATTATTTTACATGGAGTGGGGGGGGTGTGTAAGAATTATTTTACATGGAGTGGGGGGGTGTAAGAATTATTTTACATGGAGTGGGGGGGGGGGTGTAAGAATTATTTTACATGGAGTGATGGGGGGGTGCGTAAGAATTATTTTACATGGAGTGGGGGGGGTGTGTAAGAATTATTTTACATGGAGTGGGGGGGTGTGTAAGAATTATTTTACATGGAGTGGGGGGGTGTGTAAGAATTATTTTACATGGAGTGGGGGGGTGTAAGAATTATTTTACATGGAGTGGGGGGGGGGTGTGTAAGAATTATTTTACATGGAGTGGGGGGGTGTGTAAGAATTATTTTACATGGAGTGGGGGGGGTGTGTAAGAATTATTTTACATGGAGTGGGGGGGGGTGTAAGAATTATTTTACATGGAGTGGGGGGGGTGTGTAAGAATTATTTTACATGGAGTGGGGGGGTGTGTAAGAATTATTTTACATGGAGTGGGGGGGGTGTGTAAGAATTATTTTACATGGAGTGGGGGGTGTAAGAATTATTTTACATGGAGTGATGGGGGGGTGTGTAAGAATTATTTTACATGGAGTGATGGGGGGGTGTGTAAGAATTATTTTACATGGAGTGGGGGGGGTGCGTAAGAATTATTTTACATGGAGTGGGGGGGGTGTGTAAGAATTATTTTACATGGAGTGGGGGGGGGTGTAAGAATTATTTTACATGGAGTGGGGGGGTGTGTAAGAATTATTTTACATGGAGTGGGGGGGTGCGTAAGAATTATTTTACATCAAATCAGAGGGAGCAAAGGAGTTATTCTACATGGAATGGGGGAGTATAAGAGTTGTTCTACATGGAGTGGGGGGGTGTAAGAATTATTCTACATGAAGTTGGGGGGAGAGTGTAAGAATTATTCTACATGGAACAGTGGGGGGGTGGTGTGTGAGAATTATTCTCCATGGAGTGGGGGGGTGTAAGAATTATTCTACATGGAGTCAGGGGGAGTATAAGAATTATTCTACATGGAGTCAGGGGGAGTATAAGAATTATTCTACATGGAATGGGGGACTGTAAGAATTGTTCTACAAGGAGTTGGGGGGGGGTGCAAAAATTATTCTCCATGGAGTGAGGGGTGTATAAGAATTATTCTCCATGGAGTGGGGGGGTGTGCAAAAATTATTCTACAAGGAGTGGGGGGCGTGTAAGAATTATTCTACGTGGAGTCAGGGGGAGTATAAGAGTTATTCTACATGGAATGGGGGAGGATAAGAATTGTTTTACATGGAGTGGGGAGAGTATAAGAGTTTTTCTACATGGATTATGGGGGAGTGTTTAAAAGTTGTTCTACATGGAGTAGGGTGAGTATGAGTTATTCTACATGGAGTTGCATAGAGTAAAAGACTTGTTTTACGTGGAGTTACATGGAATCTATGAGTTATTTTACATGGAGTATAGGAGTTGTACATGAAGTAGGGTGGGAGGAGTATTAGTGTCCATCTACATGGAATGTAAAAGTACAAAGGTGCTCATCCCACTATAAAAGAGCATGTTATTTTCCTGAGACTTTAGGTGTGCTACCCTTCCTTCTAGGTGGTTACGGCTCTCTGAAATTTCTCTTCTACAGGCGTATAAAGTGCTCACTGATTACAGATAATTCACTGAAAATGCTGTAATTTGGAAACTACAGCTAGTTCTAGTGTAACACATACGGTGTTTCAGTTTGCTGGGCAGTTAATGTGGATTGCACTAGCATCCTCTAGTGTCAACTTCCTGATCTAGGCCAAGACTTTTCTACAGCACATCAGAGAAAAACTGTGCTGAATTTGAAAACACTTGTTTGTTACTGATAGCACACACAGTGATAGCACACACCTGTGTGATCTTGCATGCAAACGGGAGCAGTCTTCGTCATATTTTAAACTGAGCTTTCAGAATTTGGTTACTTTTTCCAAAATGTACATCGATCACATGATCTACTCCTCAAGCCGTACCTTACTATCAGGTAACCTTTGATTCGAGTTGGGAGTTTTCTACTGTTATCCAGAAACCAGTACTTAAACTACTATCATAGAATGAATATAATCACTTGGGCTTCAACACTGGGCTTACATGCTCTCAGATTTTATTTCTGAGGTGAGAATTATGATTCCTCAAATTGGGGAACCCATGCTAATGGCACGGAAGTCTCAACTTCAGGATGGCTCTAGAGGTTTTCAAGGGAGCTATACCTGGGCAATTTAAACACAGTTTCAAACAAGCATGAACCTACATTCAAAAAATTTCCTCACTTCAAGCTATTTAGGCAATCTCAAACAGACCTTCAGAATAGTTAAAGAGCAAACTCCTGCGGATGCTGGGATCTGAAACCAAAAGAGAAAATCCTGGAAAATCTCAGCAGGTCTGGCAGCATCTGTAAGAAGAGAAAAGAGCTGATGTTTCAAATCCAGATGACCCCTTGTCAAAGCTCTTTTTATTTTCTTTTCCCTGGAGGTACCAGGAGCTTTGACAAAGGGTCGTCTGGACTCAAAACGTCAGCTATTTTCTCTCCTCACAGATGCAGCCAGATCTACTGAGATTTTCCAGCATTTTCTCTTTTGCCTTCAGAATGGTGTGGTGAACATAAATCAATGAGCAGTCAGCATATTCTGCCAATGCGGCACGATAGCACAGTGGTCAGCGCTGCTGTCTCACAGCAGCCAGGAACCTGGGTTCGATTCCCAGCTTGGGTCACTGTCTGTGTGGAATCTGCACATTCTCCCTGTGTCTAAGTGGGTTTCCTCCAGGTGCTTTGGTTCCTCTCAGTCCGAAAGATGTGCTGGTTAGGTGCAGTGGCTATGCTAAATTCTCCCTCAGTGTACTTGAAAAGGCATTGGAGTGTGGCGACTGGGGGATTTTCACAGTAACTTCATTGCAGTGAGAATGTAAGCCTACTTGTGATAATAATAAATAACTTAAAAACTTTACAGGATACTAAGGGAGGTTCAGCCTTGATTACGTGCATTCTCTGATCAGCCTTGGGAGAGCTGATTTCGGAATAAACATAAATAGTCTCCTCTCAACGGCAAGCAGATTCATCAGCCTTGTGAAATGTGACAGAGCTAGCTTATCCACCAACAATAAATACGATTCGTTTAGCTGAGGTTCATTGCCAGCATTCTCTAAGGAAACCTTCTGGTGCCTTTGAGAACCAACCAGTGAATTCAAAGAGAAACAGGTTGTAGGTTCTGCCAATGATTTGTTATTTCTGTCTTCTTTAGCTCTCCCCATGTCACATTCTATTCCCAAGCAACAGGCCAGACAGATGACCTGTTCTGGGGATTCTGCCAATGCGGCTCCTGCCAATTACTAGGAAGTTTGAGCCAGTTGATGCTCTTTGATTATTCCTCCACCCCTTTTCGAAATGTCTTGCCTCTGGTGGGAATTTCTTCAAATCGTCCAAACCTCACAGCTGGAAGTCTCTCCAGGGGAAATAAAAGGTAGAATGTGTGACATGATGATCATTAACAGTGCTGTTAACAGCACGCAAGACCCGCTTCAGTGCTGCCTACTCACAGTTTGAAGATCTGAGGACACAACCCAAAATAAATGTGACAGATTTACCCTGACCAGACCTGGAAGGTAACACACTCGGCACCCTTTCCATTCTTTGCCCTTACACACCATTGTTACAAATACACACTTCACCCAATTAAGTCAACACTTCCATAACGATCCCTTCACACTCCGCTCTAGTTAACATATAAACATATGCATTAGGAGTAGGAGTAGGCCATTCAGCCCCTCAAGCCTGCTCCACTATTCAATAAAATCATGCCTGATCTAATTGTAACCTCCATTCCACATTCCTGCCTACCCCCAATAACCTTTTGCCCTTTGTTAATCAAGCATCTATCCAGCTCTGCCTTAAAAATATTCAAAGATTCTGCTTCCACTGCCTTTTGAGGAAGAAAATTCCAAAGACTCACAACTCTCTGGGAGAAGGTGACCCATTATTTTTAAACCATGATCCCTAGTTCTCGATTCTCCCACAAGAGGAAGCACCTTCTCCACCTCCACACTGTCAATACCCCTCAGGATCCTAAAGGTTTCAAATGAGTTACCTCTTATTCTTCTAAACTGCAGTGGGTACAAATCTAACCTCTCCAACCTTTCCTCATAAGACAACCTACCCATTCCTGGGATCAGTTTAGCAAATCTTCTCTGAACTAAAGATATGCAGGTTAGGTTGATTGGCCATGCTAAAATTGCCCCTTAGTGCCCTGGGATGTGTATTTTAGAGGGATTAGCGGGTAAATGTGTAGGGATGTGGGGATAGAGCCTGGGTGGGATTGTGGTCGGTGCAGACTCGATGGGCCAAAGGGCCTGTTTCTGCACTGTAGGGTTCTATGTTAACTGTTTCTAATGCATTTACATCTGTCTTTGAATAAAGAGACCAATAATATACACAATACTCCAGATGCGGTCTCACCAGTGGCCTTTTGAAGCATAACCTCCCTACTTTTGTCATCAATTCTTTAACCCAACCGCCTGAACTATGCACCACGCAGCTGTCCTGACAGCAATTGCTTCATAATTCCACCTCCTATCTAACCTCCCCCATGTTATTTGGCGCACACTCAGTTGCTAATATGGTCTTCATTCACTTTAACATCCTACAAGACAAATTTTAAAGGGCATCCCCACCTTTAAATCCCTCACCTTCTTCAGGACATGATCATGAATCTCATGGCGCTCACTATCTGAGATGGCAAGCTCAGCAGCATCTTGCTATGTTACTAAGTTGGCACTGGCATCAGCATTGTCACCTAGGCGCCTGTCTAAAGATGGAACTTTTCATCTGTTTTTTCCTGTCTCCTTGTCCCTGGCTGACCAATGCTCAACTCATCTACCCTGGAGATCCACAACAGGATAATGAGAGTGAAGATGGGGAGTTTATTCTCTCTCCTTATGTACAATGCCAATGATGAGAAAGAGAACAATGTGAGCTTAGGTCATTTACCTGCATCATTGCAACTACTGCACTCTTTCTGCCCCATCACCCTCCAACTACAGCACATTTCTTTCCATCCAGCTGTCAGTTCAAAGACTTCCATCCAAGGAAATTAGATGAGTCATAATGAATATATGGCATTGGGTGACTCGCAATGATGGAGGGAACTGGAGGAGTGGGACTAGATGAGGATTGTTAAAGGGGAAGATGAGGAGAAGAGTGCCGATGGCTTTGGAATTATGAGACATAAAACTTGGAAGAAGGGAAATCTGAGGAATATTGCAGCTAGGTGCAGACTCTGAGGACAATCTCCAAGGATGTGCAGCAACTGCGAGGTGTGACTCTTGCCTATTTCACTCTCAATTTCAGCAACAATCAAGGAACCTTTGACTTCCTTGTAGGTACCAATAGAACATGATGTAGCTTTATTATTATCTGCAGTTAAAACTCAACTAAGGAGCAGCCAGTGCCTCCACCTCCCTGAAAACACAGAGGCTGTGATTCATTCTGTGCTTTATTCTGTCTCCACAGGGATTCAGAGGTGGAGGTGCATTAGTTCTGGAGACAGAATAGAGCACAGAATGAATCACAGCCTCTCGGCTGTTGGAAATGTCATATCTCAGGACTTTCAGGAATTATTGCCATTAGACCAGTTCCTGACCAATGGGATCTCAGATGCTTCCAGTGGAATGATGATGGGATAGAGTCCACCTGGCCGATACTGCCAGCTTTCAGGACAGGAATACATGTCTGCCCTCCAGCTATACTCAGAGCATCACCTCATTGAAATGTGAATGGCAGCAGTAACGCTGAGGAACACATTCCAGGGGTGCAGCCAGCAATATTCATTGGACAGAAGGAAGTTGCCGCAAGACAAGGGCCAACTCCATCCCCGACATCTGTGAGCAGCCAATCACTTCCCACGACCTTAGTTCTCAGATTGCAATTAGATGATGTTAAAGAATAAGTTTTTTAAGAAGGTACCTCTCAAGACAAGACAGGATTACTTGCATGCCAAACAGTAGAAGCAGCATGTGATTGAGTTAAGTGATCCCTCAGCCAACTGCTCAAGAACCTGTGCGAGCACAGACATATGAAAGCGAGCTGATTGTCTGCACTCTGGAATTTACAGGACTCAAATACGCATGGACAGAGCAATTAGCTATTGATGGAACTTAGTCATACAGAAAAGGGTGCACTGATGATGGCAGGCACAGTCATTAAACAGGAAAAGAGGCCTAATCTGTTGGCATGCTGTTGATTAGGCTGTGGTAAGTCTCTAGTTCACTATCTTTCTTGTGTGAATGTGACAGGACTGAAAAGTTTAGATTAAGCAGTTAGCTGAGGGATCACTTAACTCAATCATACGCTGCTTCTACATTTGGCATGCAAATAGTCCTGTCTTGTAGATTCACCAGGTTGACACCTCATTTTCAGGTATGCCTGGGTGCTGTTAATGGCATCCCTCCCGCACTTTCCATTGACTGAGGGTTAATCCCCCGGCTTGACGGTAATGGTAGAGTGGGGGATATGACAGCCCATGAAGTTAAAGATTGTGGTTGCATACAATTTGTCTCTGCTGATGGCTCACAGTGCCTCATGGATGCCTAGTTTTGAGTTTCTAAATCTGTTCCAAATCTATCTCTTTGAGCACAACGTCTTTGACGTGAAGGTGAGACTTGGTCTCCACAAGGACTGTGTGGTGGTCACTCCTACAAATGCTCTCATGGATAGATGCATCAATGATAGGAAGATTGGTGAGGATAAGGTCAGGTTGTTCTTTCCATCTTGTTGGTTCCCTTGCCACCTGCCGCATACCCAGTCTAGCAGTTATGTCCTCCAGGACTTGGCCAGAAGTGGTGTTGCTGAGCCATTCTTGGTGATGGACATTGAAGTCCCTCCGCCCAGAATACATTCTGTGTCCTTGCCACCCTCACTCGGTGCCTCATCCAAGTCATGTTCAACATGGAGGAGTTCTGAGTCATCAGCTGAGGGGGCAGGGAGTAGTTTGTGGTAATCAGCAGGAGGTTTCTTTGACCAAGTTTGTCCTGACATCATGAGAATTCATGGGGTCCAGAATCAATGTTGAGGAATCCCAAGGAAACTTCCTCCTGACTGTATACTCCTTGCTGGTCGATCCTGCTGGTAGGACAGGACATATCTAAGGAAAGTAATAGTGGTATCCGGGGGTATGACTATGTCAGGTTGTCGCTTGACTAGTCTGTGAGACATCTCTCCCAGTTTTGGCACAAGCCCTCTCAGATGTTAGTAAGAAGGACTTTGCAGGATCAACATGGCTGGGTTTGCCATTGTCATTAAAGGTGCACAGGATGATACTGGGTGGTCTGTCCAGTTTCATTCCTTTAAGACTGCATAGTGATTTGATACAACTGAGTAGCTTGCTAGTCCATTTCACAAGGCAGTTGAGAATGAACCACATCACTGTGGGTCTGGAGTCACATGTAGGCCAGTCTGGAGAATCAGTGGATCCCTATAGTGCAGAAGGAGGCCATTCGGCCCATCGAGTCTGCACCGACCACAATCTCAGCCAGGCCCTATCCCCATAACCCCACATATTTACCCTGCTAATCTCCCTGACACTAAGGGGCAATTTAGCATGGTCAATCAACCTAACCCGCATTTCTTTGATTATGGGAAAAAAACAGAACTCCTGGAGGAAACCCACACAGACACAGGGAGAATGTGCAAACTCCACAAAGACAGTGACTGAAGGCAGCATCGAACCCCGGTCCCTGGAGCTGTGACGCAGCAGTGCTAAAGCACAGTGCCGACCATCAAGAGGATTTCCTTCCCAAAGGACATAACTGAAACTGGTGGTTTTTTATAACAAACTTCAATAGATTCATGATCACCATTACTGAGATGAGCTTTTATTTTCAGATTTATCAACTTAATTCAATTTCCACCAGCTGTCATGGTGGGATTTGATGCTGTCTCCTCAGAATATTAGCCTGGGCCTCTGGATTACTCATCCATGCCATCACCTCCCTATAATTTGTGTGCGCATTGGTGTAGTCACAAAATAAAATGCTTGAAATGCACTTTCCAGTTACAGAAATATCCATTCCAAGTTGCCAGACTCTTGTGTAGGAATTGCTCACTTGGATCCACTTGTATCAGCTGACCAAGGTTGCTACTGCCCCTCAAATTTCAGTCCAAGTTATCCTGGGTGCACGAGCAGTGTAAATCTACTGTGACTATGCTGCTGATTCTCAATGATGTGTAAATCAGTGCAATGAGGGCTTGGCAGGCGTGATGTCGAGATGCCAGTGTTGGACTGGGATAGGCCCAGTAAGTTGTCTCACAACACCAGACTAAAGGCCAACAGGTTTATTCAGTAGCACGAGCTTTCGGAGCGCTGCCCCTTCATCAGGTGAGTGCAGGATTTGTTTCACAAACAGGACATATATAGACAAACTCAATTACAAGATAATGGTTGGTATGCGAGTCTTAACTAGCAGGCAAAAAGCAGGATGGCTTCAAAAAGCAGCACTTTATGAAGGACAAAAGTGACTCCCTCCTGAATTCCCTAAACTATTTAAGTGCCAAAATGCTGTGGAAATTCAACCTCAATTTGTACAAACAAGCCAATTATCCACAGGTTTAAATAACATGACGGTCGTCGAGGTGAGAGAGAAAATAAAGATAATGACACCACGAGAAGCGCTCACTAACTTTTCCATCCATGATATCGACTTGTACATTCAGATAAAACAACAAATTTCAGCATCTAAGGATAAAACTGAGTTAAACGCATAATAATAGATCAAAAGATTGAGGATTCTATTATATCCAAAATGAAAAGCAGCCCTTGAAAGCTTACTAATGAGATCCCATATCCTCTTATGTGTACAGCCCATCCTCAAATTGAAATTTACCAGCATTAAATAAATGTAAGTTTAAAAGGTGAACACAGAAACAGCAGCTTTGTACTGCGAAGAGAAATAGTGATATGCAGGTCTGAATGCAAGCAGAACACTAAGTGCTCCGATCCTTCAGCACTGTAACAATTCCGTGATTCAGATACTTGTGGATTGAAACATACTTGAAGAAGGACAACCCTGAAGATCTTTTGCTTTTAATTTGCTACCTTCAGTTTAGCCAAAAGTAATCCAGTAGGTAGTTCAATAAGGATAGGATTTTGGCTGCACGAGTGGTTCAAATGGATGTTGTGTCTGTGTGAAAACACAGCACTCCCTGCAATGGTTTTCAAACAGCTTCTGTCTGATGAATGTAAATTGGTACTGGTGCTGTGTAAGTACATATCTGGGTGGACACGAGAGTCAGATTTCAATCTCCTTGGCTTGTCTCCAGGCAACAAGGTTAGCAGCATGACAGTTTAAACCTTTCGCTTTTCTCTATTCGGGCCCAGAACCATGTCCTAAGCTTAACAATTATATCCACGAAAGGTGGCTTAGTGAAGCATCTCCACTTGCGCCAATAGACCATTCTGCTACAAGAACTACTCAAACTTATATGGTCTTTGAGGTGGTAAAACATCCTCAGGCATTTCATGGCAATTTTAAACAAAAAATTGTCATTGGGCCAGGGGAGAATAGGTGACCAAAAACCTGGAGTAGGAAGGTTTAGGTCAGAAATTGCAGAGTTTAGGGCCTAGACAGCTGAATACACAGCCACCAATGGTAGAGCAATGAAAATCAAGAATGCTCACAAATCTAACTGAAGTAGGCCATTTAGCACCTCAAGCCTGTTTGAGCCTCCCAGTTGCAGTTTGGTAAAGAAAACACAAGTTCAGCTTCTTCCTAAACCACCTTTATTTCTTTGATCCACCACCACATACAATTCTCCCCAACACTCAGTGCAACCTGTAGCCCCCTTTATATATCTGTGGCTTCTGTTCAACAATTGACATCAAATTAGAACTTAATTGGTAGGTCTATTAACCAATTCCAATCAAAGCCTGTTCCCCATTCAGTGAAATCTTGAGATATGGCACTGTGACACAGTGACACAGTGGTTAGCATAGTTGCCTCACAGCTAGGGACCCGAGTTCAATTCTGGCCTTGGGGTGACTGTGTGAAGTTTGCACATTCTCCCCATGTCTGTGTGGGTTTCCTCCATCCCACAGTCCAAAGATATGGAAGTTAGGTGGAATGGCCATGATTAATTGCCCCTCAGTGTCCCCAGTTGTGTTAGTTAGATGGGTTAGCCATGGTAAATGTGCAGGGTTATGGGGATTGGGCGGGGGAGAGGGCCAGGGTAAGATACTCTGTCAGAGAACCAGTGCAGACTCTATGGGCCAAATGGCCTCTTCAGCACTGTAGGGATTCTAAGAGAAATGACTGATTTGTGACCCAACTCCATTTATCCACCTTTGCCCCATATCCCTTATACCTGTGGATAACATGTCTCAGATTTAAGATTTAGCATCAGTTTGCAGAAGAACTGATCAAACCCTTTACATGTCGACATGTTTCCTAACTTCACTCCTGAATGGTCTGTGTTTAATATTTTGATTATGCCCCCTAGTCCTATAGGTTTCCTTAGCTAGCAATTGCCCATATAAGCATTTTTCCTTCAAAGTACCTTATTTTTTTCCCCTGAATCAAGTTGTCTCTCTCCCTTTTTCCTTTAACTCAGAGACAGAAAATTGTGGGCTTCCACCCGGCTCCAGGACTTGGACACGTGTGTACATCTGTAACAGCTGTTCCAATTTTGGATGAGCTGTTAAATCATGGTCCATTTGCTAGCTCAAGTAGATGACAATAATCCCACAGTATTGCTTAAAGAAGATCAGTATCTTGGCTAAACATTCTTCCTTAACTGGCACTACCAAATACACAACTGAGTCATTCTGTCTAAGATGTAGCAGTTTGCAAACTGACCATTGCATTTGTCTTCAGAAGATGAGCAAGTCTACTTCTCAAGCCAATAACTGAAGCATTTTGAGATGGCATGGGAATACAAGTCCCTCTCTCCTCCTGAAAGCCTTGACCATTTGCTGGTCACCTATCCACTTGCGTGCATGTCGATTATTCAGGTGTGACTGGGTGTGTTTGCTATGCTATTCAACTACTGGGGGACATCATAATCACAGTGTGGGTGGCATGATTGCACAGTGATTAGCACTGCTGCTTCACAGCACCAGAGACCCGGGTTTGATTGGGTCACGCTCTGCGTGGAGTTTTGCACGCCCACCACGTGCCTACGTGGGTTTCCTCCAGGTGCTCCAGTTTCCTCCCACACTCCAAACATATGCAGGTGAGGTGCACAGGCCAGGCTAAATTCTCCCTCAGTGTAGCCGAACAGGCGCCAGAGTGTGGCGACTAGGAGGTTTTCACAGTAACTTCATTGCAGTGTGAATGTAAGCCTACTTTTAACTAATAAATAAGCTTTACTTCATTTTTACAATCCAATCTGGTCTATGCCCACATCTCTGTCCCATCCAGCTCATCATTCAACCAAGAGCAGGAGCAAATACTCAGGATGAATTTTCCATTCATTGTGGCTGGGGCTCCAAGCCTCTTTGAAGTACTCACCTGAAGCAAGGCTGAGGATCAGACTTGGCACCTTTCTTGTCCAAAAGGTTCAGTTGCTCAGTAAACACGCTGATCCAGCAGGGAAGCCAAGTGCTCAGAATCTTTTACTGTTACCTCCCCATTTCAACAGACCAACTTGTTAAATTTCAGGATTTCTTCAGTCACTGTATAACGACTGAGGCAGTGAGGGATACACCACTGGACAGGATTTTAGACTGCCGGCTTGTTATCACTGCTCTATCGCCAAAGACCAGCTTCATCCCCAAGCTGTTAACGCCTGATGTTAAGACCAGATCCCCAGGATTTGAGAGTAAAGTCCATCCTCTCGTTCAGCTGTCTCTGTGCTCTCACACCCTCTCAAATCCTCCAGTAATTAGATCAATAGCTGATGTGAGTCTCAGCTCAAGTCACAACGATTTAGTTTAGTTTGATTCATTATTTTGAAAGGATATTTGATTTGCCAAATCAGTATTGAATCAAAAATGCCTTTTGAGCATTAAGTGGGCAGGTACTGAAAGTCACTGTGCTGATTGGAAAGGGATCCACTCTAAGACTGATATTGGTGCGGAGCCTTGGCATTGATACATGCGCCCAGGTTTTTGCTCTTGGTGTGGGCACGCAGAGACGGGACAATGTCCTACTCCATTTGTCTAGACCTCTGATTTTTCAGTCTGAGGTTGGGGTTTTGGGTTTTGGGGCGGGTGGTGGAATTCTTGCGGGGGGGGGGGCAGTGTGAACTATAATAGGAGTTGGGATGGGCAATCCCAGAAGAGTGTGGCGGCTAGGGGATTTTCACAGTAACTTCATTGCAGTGTTAATGTCAGCCTACTTGTGACACCAATAAATAAACTTTAAACTTAATCAGCCAGGGGTTTGGAGAGGAAAAAAAAAGATGGAATTTCAGAATGCAATTCCCAAACATTGATAAAAATTCTGGGAAAATTCATGTAATGAAAACCAAAAGATATTTATTCAGTCAGTGTAAACCACAGGTAAATGAAGGGGAATCTTTCACCCTCCCAGTCTCATCTACTCTATTTTCACAATTTTACATGTCACCAAGAAAAGAACGTTGTTTTCTCCATTCAATTCTATTCATAATTTTGAATCCATATACAGGTTCTCCTCTCTTCATACTCACTTGGCGTAATAATAATAGATTGTTTTTCCAGCTTTTCCCTGAGATTACTAGACATTGTTTCGATTCAATAAAGCACACACGACTTGACAGAAATTTATCCACACAAAAGAGAAGGAAAACAGCCTTTAAAGTATACCTTTGTCTGTATTCAGCTATTCACATCACAGATAAAAGATCTTTCTTCGAAAGTCGTACAGCTAGTTCTGTTGGATTGTAACAAACTGTCTTGTTGAAGTGAGATTAATTGTGATTTGATTTGCTTTGTTTCCATTTACTCGGCCCCATTCCACCAAGTCAAGTGAGACTATTGTATCTAATACAGTTATAATGTCAAGTACATATGGATTACAAGCAATAAGCACCCTCTTACTGGTACTTGGTTTCTCCCATCGTTAAATCTTGACCTGCTTAAAACTAATACCACATTCTGTTAACACAGCAGCTGGTAAATTAAATTTTGTACCAAATATGGAATTGCAACTAATTAAAACCTACCTTGTAAAGACAGCCCTGAGGCACACGTGCAATGCCCTACAAGGACAGGATTTGAGTTTGTTTTTCATTCGTTCATGGGATGTGGGCATCGCTTGCTGGGCCAGTGTTTATTGCCCGTCTCTGTGGGTATTTAAGAGCCAACCACATTGCTATGGCTCTGGAGTCACACGTAGGCCAGACCAGGTAAGGAACCAAGTGCGTTTTTATGACAATCCGCAGTGGTTTTGTGTAGACTTTTAAAAGTAGACTTTTAATTCCAGATTTTTACTGAATTCAGAATTCATCATCTACCATGGTGGGATTGGAAACCAAGGCCCCAAAACATTACCCTGAATCCTGTGATTTCTAGGCCAGCAACAATGCCATGATGCCACTGCCTCCCCGTGTAAAATTTGCACTGCGATTGATGTTCTCCTACATTTGGCAAAACAACTTTGACGCTGAGTGGATAGGAGCAGGTTTGCCTCAGGTATCTCTTCAGAACCCTTTGGCATGAACTGTTTTAGGATCCACCAGTCCCCCTCAGTCAGAATCTGAGGAGCCTGACCTGGGAGAACAGGGCAATTGACAACAAAGCAAGTGAAAACTTGCAGGCTTGTGGATCAAAAGCTGGAAGGTGGGATGAGGGCTGGATATCACTGCATCGACTGGCAGAGATTTAATGGGCTGAATGGCCTCATTCTGCGTCGTAAATCTTTCTACGTTTTCCAGACTCATAAAGTGACACATAGATTTTGGCAATGAATTTCAATCATTTGTTAAAATAGAGGGTAATATACCAAATAGAATCCCTTCAGTGCAGAAGGAGGCCATTTGGCCCTTCAAGCCTGCATCAACAACAATCCTAGCCAGGCCTATCCCCATAACGCCACGTATCTACTCTGCTAATCCCCTGACTCGTAGGGGCAATTGAGAATGGCTAATCAACCTAACAGCACACCTTTGGACTGTGGGAGGAAACCAGAACACCCAGAGGGAGCTCACACAGACACGGGGAAAATCCACACAGGCAGCGATCCGAGGCTGGGAACCTGGCGCTGTAAGGCAGCAGTGCTAACCACTGTGCCACCATGCCACCCTACATTGTTGTCCAGTTATTTGGAACAGGCTGTCGTGTAAACTGTCTGTTTCGAAGCACGTGTAAATTTGATTCTGCCCCCCTCCCCCCCCCACCCCCAGCCCCCACCCCACCCACCCAATCCCCTGCCCTGCAGAATGACGTCAGATTAAATTTCATACTGCCTAATGCTCAACCTGTTTCTGCTACAGGAAGGTAACAAGCAAGCGCAGGGATGATCTAATTTAGTTGAAACCAATAGATCAATACATCCAAACTGAATCTGATTTTGTTTTTAACTGGAGCAAGACGGCACGGGTTAGGGAAGGGGAATATAATGGGAATCGTGGAATGTCTCAAAGAAAAACATTTTGAGTCAGAACAAGTCGTGATAGAAACACCTAACAGGAAATCCTGTGATACCCACCTCAAACACTCAGGATTGCAATGAGAATCATTGACCTGTGGATTTGGACAGAATATTCCAACAAGCATCAGCACGGGATCAGCAGGAGAACATTCCATTAACAGCGAAAGTTGCGGAACACTTTAGAGGAGCTCCTTACCATTGCTCAGTGTAATTAATTCTTTGACTGCCACAGTGGGACATTGTGAATGAAACACACTCCTACGAGTAACGATTATGCTAATAGCATGAAGCTGTGCAGTAAATGAATACAACTGTCCCATTAAAAAGACCCTCTTCTAGAATTTTCTATTAATCACGTTCCCCCCCTGCCACCACCGCCACACCCCTCCAGATTCCTGCACCCAATCACTGGCTGAACTATTGAGAGAACACAATTACGTTACAAACTTTATTTAATTGCGGATAGATTGGCTCTGGTTAAAGCCGGGAATAAAGTCCTTCAGTGTAAACTCCTGTATTGGCAGCGTTCCTCAGCTTCGAATATTAATACAAAAATAACCCTCGTTGGCTTAACCACGGGATGCATCCCCAGTTTTTACTCTGGAACCCAGCCAATATAAACAGTCGGCCAGTGTAACAAATATCCTGCCAGCCTTCGCTGTCGCCTAGCAACGTAGTGGCTAGTGGAATAATACCCATACATTGAGACATGATGCACTTGCGCATCAGGCTGCAAAAATTCACCCTCAAGCTAAATGATGATGGTTAGAGCATTCTTGTGTGATTGAGGCAAATGGCAAGAAACAGTCCTCATACTGATTTCACTTGTGCCTTACGTAAAGCATATTTGTGACTCCAGGTATAGCATGAAATGCATTTTTTAAAATTCTTTCCCCTAATCTGGCAATGCCAGCATTTATTTTCCATCGCAAATTGCCCGTGAGGAGGTGGCTATGAGATTTCTTGAACCATTGCAGTCCACGTGGTGTGAGTATATCCACAGTGCTGTTAGGAAGGGAGTCCCAGGATTTTGACCCAGTGAAGGAACAGCAACATAGTTCCAAGTTAGGATGGTGAATGACTTGGAGGGGAACTTTCAGGTGATGGTGTTCCCATGCATCTTCTGCCCTTGTTCTTCTACGGGGTAGAAGTTGCACACTTGGAAGCTTGTATAAGAAGCCTTAGTGAGTTGCAGTAGTGCATCTATGGCTTGGTACATAGTGCTAGCAATGTGTGTCAGTGGTGGAGGGAATGAATGTTAAAAGTGGTGCCAATAAAGCAGGCTGCCTTATCCTGGATAGAGTCGACCTCTTTGAGTTTTGTTGGAGCTGCACTCAAAGAAGTGGAGAGTATTCCATTGCACTCCCAACTTGGACAGACTTTGTAGCATCAGGAAGTGAGATATTCGCTGCAGAATTCCTAGCCACTGATCTACTCTTGTAGCCACAGGATTTATATGGCTGGACCAGTTCAGTTTCAGGTCAAGGGCAATGCCCAGGATGTCGATAGTGGGGGAGATAGCAATGGTCGATAACAGTGAATGTCAAGGAAAGATGATTAGATTTTCTCTTGTTAGAGATAACTATTGCCTGGCACTTGTGAGATGTGAATGTTACTTGCCCCAATCAGCCCAACCCTGAATGCATGTGGACCAGGATTGCTTCATTGTCTAAGAAATTGTGAATGGTACTAATTACTGTACAGTCACCAGTAAAAGTCCCCACTTCCAACCTTGTGATGGAGGGAAGGTTATTGATGAAGACAGTTGGGCCTTCGACACTATCCTGAGGAACTCCTGAAGTGATGACCTGGGGCAGAGATGATTGACCTTTAAAAGTCACAATCATCGTCCTTTGTGCCAGGTATGATTCTAACCAGGGAATAGTTTTCCCATTGACTCCAGTTTTGCCTTGGGTTTCTTGATGCCACACTTGCTTAAATGCTGCCTTATTGTCAAAGGCAGTCAATCTCATTTCACCCTTTAGCTTCAGCTCTTTTGTCTACCATTAGGGTACAGATCAGAAATCCCAAGGTATATTATGAAGTTAGACTAGACACAACTATTTGCTATTTCTGGCATTAATGTGAGGATATGATGCTTTACTCCAGGTGTGATTCTATTGACACACTAGGAAGCTTTTATCAAAACCAACTTTACTTAACAATACACTTTAACTAAAACAAATCAGTCAGCTGAACATTTAACATTTCAACAACTCTTAAACGTAACAAGATATCATTCTTAACTGCGAATCTATCTCTATTCATTCCAATTCAAGCAATATTCCTCTTGTAGACTTAAACTCCTTTTCAAAATCAGTTAGCAAAAACACAGGCTTGTGAGCTTATACCTGGTAACAGTGCCAGAGCTTTATGAACACCTCTGGAGGGACAGGCAGAGACACTTGACTCGTGACAACCCCACATAGTAACCTCCAGAGAGAGAGAGAGAGAGAGACTGAAAGACACCTCTAGATTACTTGAACCAGACAGTAACTGACTGTTTTAAATTAAAAAAGAAACTGTGCATCTTCCCTGTAAGCTTAGCTCCTCCCATTAGCACATGACTCTGCTTCTATCAATCAACTGAATCAAAACTTTACTCTGACCCCAAGGGAAATCTAAGTAACCATAAATGCATTAACTGTGTTCAGATAAACACAGCATTAGCTAAAATCAGTCATTAGCCTGTATTTCAACATTTGACCTGTCTGCTGCCCAGCAAATCAGCACCTTGTAAAACAGAGCTGAATTTTAAACAAATTCCTTACAAGAAACAGGATATAAATATATTTCTTAAAGACACAGCACCATCACATTATGTTTGGACAAAGGCTGCAATGAAGTCAGGAGCTGAATGGCCCTGGTAGAACTCAAACTGAGCATCTGTGAACTTGTTATCATTGTGTAAGTGCTGTTGGATGGCACTGTCAATGACACCTTCCATCATTTTGCTGTTGGTCGAGTGATAATTGGCAGGATTGGATTTGTCCTGCTTTTCGTGGACAGGACACACCTGGGCAATTTTCCACATTGCTGGTTAGATGTTAATGCTGTGGCTGTACTGGAACAGCTTGACTGCTGGGGGTGTAGCCAGTTCTGGAACACAAGTCTACAGTATTGTTGTCAGGGCTGGTAGCCTTTGCAGTATTCTCTGCCTTTAGCTATTTCATGCTATCATGCGGAGTGAATTGAATTGACTGAAGATTGGCTGAGGGAACTCAGGAGGAGACTGAGATGGATCATCCAATACTTTAGTTAGTTTGCTCAGATAACTACTGAACCTGTAAATGAGCAGAGGTTAAATAAAACAGTGGAAAAGATAGCAATTATTCACCAAGTCTCCAGTATATTAGAAACTATGTGCTGTGTTGCCAGAGGTACCAAAGCCTGTCTGTCTGAACTATTGATATCTCATGGAAACAATTTGAAGAGCAAGTTGTTGGTGTCTTGCTCAACACCACTCTTAGCAACCAAAGCAAAAATAAATTAATTAGGTGAGTCAGTCTCTTGCTGTTAGTGGGGACAGGAGAGGTAGGATTGTTGCATTTGCTTATATGTCAACAATAGTTACATTCCAGAATATTTCACTGCCTACGAAGCATTTGAGGTATTTCTGAGACCCATAGCAAATGGCAAAGTAAATTACCATCCTTGGGGAATATTCTCTGGCTGTTCATGCCAGCAGGATTCTCTGGTCCTGCTGCAGTTGTGCAGGGCGCAGGGTGGCACAGTGGTTATCACTGCTGCCTCACAGCACCAGGGACCCGGGTTCGATTGGGTCACTGTCTGTATTTGCACGTTCTCCCCGTGTCTGCATGGGTTTCCTCTAGATGCTCCGGTTTCCTCTCACAGTCCAAAGATGTGGGGGTGAGGTGGATTGGCCATGCTAAAATTTCCCCTGAGTGTCAGGGGGACTAGCTAGGGTCAATGCATGGAGTTGTGCGAATAGGGCCTGGGTGGGATTATGGTCGGTGCAGACTCAATGGGCCGAATAGCCTCCTTCTGCACTGTAGGATTCTATGATTCTATGCAGTTAAATCCTGCTGGCATGAAAGAAGACTTGGTGCCAAATTCTCCATCCTCACTGGCAGCAGGGCGTAGACGGCTGGAGAAATCCGGCCCTTCAGTTTACATAATACTTTTAATGTGGTGACACATCCCAAAGTGCTGAAATACCCAATTATTTTGCATTTTCAGGCACAAGGAAAGTCAATTGTCAGATGTCTGTAGGAGTTAAGAAGTTCCACCATACATATTGTTTATGGTTCTCTGTAACACTATCGGGCTGTCAACCAGTTCACATAAAGCCAGGATGTTCCAGGTTATTCACAACCTGAAAATCAGTGGCTAGCACTGTTGCCTCACAGCGCCAGGGACCCGGGTTCAATTCTAGCCTTGGGTGGCTGTCTATGTGGAGTTCTTCCTGTGTCTGCGTGGGTTTCCTCCAGGAACTCGGGTTTCCTCCCACAGTCCAAAGATGTGCGGGTTAGGTGGATTCACCATGCTAAATTGTCCTTCAGTGTTCCAAGATGTGTAGGTTAGGGGGATTAGTGGGGTTACAGGGTAACCCTGGATAAGAATTGGTGTGGGCGCGTTGGGCCGAATGATCTCTTTCTGCACTGTAGGGATTCTGTTCTACGATTGTGTTCTTCTTGTACAAAATCGCTCCAGGGTACTGGCTTTCAACATTCATTTGGCGTCTCAAGCAATTTCTCATGCAGCCTGAAAGCAAACCAGGGTTCCTGAGGCTGGTGGCCAATAAACATGTCAGCCTGGTCACCAGCTGCAGTGAATCTTGGCAAGTTAACCTTTAGGTTGCAGCCAACTGCTTGAGACGCTTGTGTCAAACTGTGGCTCCACTAGTACGAGTCCTCACTGTACAAGCAACTAAAAATTTCATGAACATGAGGAAACATTGAATCCACTAGCCACTTACAACGTACTTGTAAATGCTTTTTTTACACACTCAGCAGCTTCCTCAGCATTGTAACAATCTTTCCCAATGCCTCCCAACTTCCCTGAGCTTCTAACTGTATTGATTAAAACTACTTAGGAACTATACTTCATACCATAAAGGTATTACTAACCTTCATGCTGATAGTGAGTTCAGTCTGCCATTCATTATCAGTCTATCCACCTCACTAGCGTAGATAATGAGGAATCATCTTTGTCTTTCTTCTACTTGTCACATAGTAACGTATCGGTAAATTTGGTAACAAAGAGAAGTATTCTCCATCTTGCCCTGTTACTGCCTGGTTTCTTTACCATTTCGTCTTGAAGAAGCAGTATGATGAACCCTTTCTAAATGGCGCAAATAATTCATCAACCTCAGGGTTAAAAATGCTGGTTACAAGCTGTTCTCGAAATCTAATGGCCTGGATTTTGTAATGATGTGGAGATGCCGGCGTTGAACTGGGATAAACACAGTACGAAGTCTCACAACACCAGGTTAAAGTCCAATCAATTTATTTGATCGTAAACTCACAAGCTTTCGGGATTTGCCCTGTCGTCAGGTGAGAGTTCTGGCCTCAGACAGAGCATATAACCTCCGTTAGGTCAGAACTCTCCATCCACCTGACGAAGGGGCAAAACCCGAAAGCTTGTGAGTTTACTATCAAATAAATTGGTTGGACTTTAACCTGGTGTTGTGAGACTTCGTACTGGATTTTGTAGTCAGTGGCAAAGTGATGACACCTGACTGTTGACCTCCAAGAAGGGTGACTACAAAGATCTAGCGATCACTGAGGCCTGGATTTCCAATATCTTGACAATCATTTGAATCATTTGTAGGGGTATTGAAGTGCAAGAGGAAAAGTTCTTGTCAATTCAATGGTAGTTAAAAGTCTGCCACCTGTGGCAACTTCAACAGCATGTTCTGTGGAAGGAGCAGAGTATCATTGACAAATTCTGGATTCCCACGTTTCTGCGCATGTGCCAATTCTGGAGGTTGATGTCAGTTTCACAGTTGTTTTCTTTTATTTTTCATGGGAAATGGATGTTGCTGGCCGGGCCTGCATTTATTGCCCATCCCTAATTGCCCTTGAACTACATGGTCTGTTCGGCCATCTCAGGGGGTATTTAAGTGTCAACCATGTTGCTGTGGGCCTGCAATCACATGTAGACCAGACCAGTTAAGGATGGCAGATTTCCTTCTCTAAAGGACATTAGTGAACCAGATGGGGTTTTTTTTTCCGACAATCAATAATGGTTTCATGATCGTCATTAAGCTTTTAATTCCAGATTTTTATTGAGTTCAAATTTCATCATTTGTCCCCAGAGCATTACCCTGGGTCTCTGGATTACTAATCTAGTTACATTTCCACTGCACCATTGAAAACGGGGCTAAGGTTTCATCAGAACCTTTGGGCTCAGTTACAACCTGGAGCACTCTAGTTCTCAAAAACCAGAACAATACAACTCCAAAACAAAGAGCAGAAATGTTGAAATGCACAGTGGGTCAGTCAGTGTAGAGGAGGTCGAACACTGCTGGATCCTGAAGGATTTTGATCACTACTGACTGTATTTTAGATTTTCCAGAAATCATTTCTTTTTATCTCTACTGTTTGAAAGACATAATTTTCAGTGAAATAAAATGTTGTTACTGTTCTTCTCTGTATATTATTTTTCTCCAAAGCAGCCTTTTAGCACCAACTTTGCAAAGACACTATAACATTCCTTTACGAACACGAAAAGCTAGTCATGCAGAATTTTACAGCACAGAAAGAGGCCCTTTGTCTCACAGTGTCCACGCCGGCCATCAAACACCTGTCTAATCTAATCCTATTATCCAGCACTTAGTCCATTGTCTTGTATGCTATGGCATTTCAAGTGCTCATCTAAGTGCTTCTTAAATGTTGTAGAGTTCTTGTCTCTCCAAACCTTTCAGTGAGTTCCAAATTGCCACCAACTGCTGGTGGTAATTTTCTCCAATCCCCTCTAAATCTCCTCCTTGCCTTAAATCGATGGCCCCTGATTATTGATCCCTTCACTAAGTTTCTTCCAATCTACCTCATCTATATCCCTCATAACTCTGCACACCTCGATGAGATCTCCCTCCTCAACCTTCCCTGCTCTCAGGAGAACAATCCCAGCCTATCCAGCCTCTCTTGATAACTGAAATGCTCCATCTCAGGCAATTGTCCTGGTGAATTTCCTCTGAACCCTGTCTAGTGCAACCACATCTTTCCTATAGTGTGGCGACCAGAATTGCAGTACTCCACCAATGGCCTAATGAACATTTGATACAGCCCTATCATAATCTCCTAGCTCGTATAATCAATGCCTTGGCTAATAAAGGCAAGTATCCCAAATGCTTACTTAACCGCCTTATTTACCTACCCTGCTGCCTTCAGGGATTTTTGGACATGCACCCCAGGGGCAGTCTTGTCCTCTGTACTTTCTAGCACAGTATAGTCCCTTGTCTTGTTAGTCCTCCCAAAAGGCATCACCTCAATTTTTCAGGGTTAAATCCTATTTGCCACTGTTTTGCCTATCTAACCAACACATCCATATCATCTTGTAATCTAAGGCTTTCTTATTTGCTACTTATCACACCACCAATTTTCACGTCATCTGCGAACTTGCTGATCATACCCCACATTCACGTCTAGATCATTACTGTTGATCACTCAAGTTCAGTAGGTCACGGAAAATTCATTAGCATCAATTTGCTTTTTGGAATAAAACATTTACTTCGTCAACCCCCCCACCCCCAAGATGCAGTTGATGGAATCCAGTTAAAAGAGGAATAGCTGTGTAAAATAAAAACAAATGCAGTTAATTAGGAGACTTGGCAAAGACATGACACATTAGCAAAGCGAGGGATGGCCGGCAGCACCATAGAGTGTTCACTGGGTCCAAACAAACCAACTCAAGCTGCTCTTATTCATGCAAGGACCCATGACAGATTTCATGCTGCCCAGGAAATGTTAAAGAGAACTGTTTTAAAAAAAGGTCCATATAAGATAGTTGGGCCTGTAATCAGTTTGGCAAGGACGGTGGGGTGGGGGGCAGTTTGGTCAAGCCAGATGTGTTGTGTGCTGTTAGCTTCATCTACAATCACAAGGCAGTGACTGCACAGCATTGATATGAAATCGCTTAATCTGCTTGGACGGGAGGTTTCCTTGTTCTCCAACACAACACACCATTCGGTGACAGAGCCACAATAATAAACTACTGCGCATTGTCAGTCAGGCATTGTATTTCCAAACTCCAAATTCTCTCATCCAACAAAAAAATACTGCAGTAAAAATTACTCCAGGATTTCACGGCTTAATCGTAAAACCAATACCACAGATTAAAGAAATAGCCTTAACTGGAGGAGTGACGGTAATTCAATACATCTCACAGATAAAATTACATATTGCAATGCAAACTATGAAGCCTCTTCTTCTTGCAGCGGAAGACAGAAACAAACCCTGAACACAAGTTCACTTAGAACAGGTGTCACGGACAACACAGTTATTAACCCTTGACATTTTTAGTCATCTATAAAGTGAATATATTACGCGGTAACAGTTGTATTTTCCATTATAGAAATTGCCGCCACCACTGATCATCATGAATAAACTACTTCAAGAGATCAACTTTTATGGCCAGCCAAAAGGCTACTGTTACTCAAGAGCCTCAAAGCCTTTGATAATAAGCCAGAACTGAAAACAGTACTACAAAGAATGCCAGAGGACCGCAAAGGGAGAAAGTATCCAGTGAACAGGCCTGGTTTGAAGATTATTGTCCATTTTTCTTCCTGTCACTTCTGCCCTTTATGTATATAAATCTGAAGAGGCTGACACACTCTGAGCACGCTGTTTACATCCACATCCATTAGTTCTGAGTAAATATTATTCAAGCTTGGGAGGAGCACAGTTGCAAATTTTGCATCAAAGCAGTCATTTGCACAAATAACTTGCACTTTTCTTTATTGTAAAGAGAAGAGCTCGAGGCCTTTTATTGTTAGGGAAGGTCAATAGAGATAACCTACCTCCTGGTTAATTACATACACGTCTATAGTCACTGATAGCCATCATTTCCTGCGTAATAGTAACTCAGTTCAATGGAACAAGTTCCTGAGCATAAACTTTTGACCGCAAGATTAGGCTTTCAGCTTATTTGCATTTTGCACTCTGGGTTTAATTGAAGCTGCTGAAAAGCCCACAAAACCTGGTAAGCTGCATATGGCAGTCTAAACTGTGATGGAAACAGCGCAGAAAAGAATGAATCTGGAGCATATAACTATTAAAGAGACATACAAAGGTAAAGAGCACAGGCTAAAATTGGTAGAAGGCAAATTTAAGGCTGATGTCAGGATGTTTTTTGTCACACAAATAATGATCAACATTTCTAGTTTAAAGTAATGGAGCCCTAAATGTGAAGCATTTATAAGCGACAATTGAAAATTGTCATGATGGTGGGGAATTCTTGGACCTTTGGATGGGCCAGGAGGATCTGAGTGGTCTTTCTCATCTTGAGCTAGCTTGTGGTCTTGCACAGCGAAATCAGTTGAAACCCCAAGACCCCTCTGCCATTTTTTTCCTCATATGATTTTAGAAATAATAGCCCAAAAGGTAGATATGAACTGTGTCTTCTCATGGATTGTCACATGGGAATAAATTCCAATGCAAGTGATGGCTTAGTTATGTAAAAGTTTCCAAGGAAACTAAGAAAACTGTACAGAATATCAAGCATATGTTTCCTTTCCAGCCTTGGGTCACTATTTGTGCGGAGTCTGCACATTTTCCCCGTGTCTGTGTGGGTTTCCTCTGGGTGCTCCGGTTTCCTCCCAAAAGACATGCTGGTTAGATGCATTGGCCGTGCTAAATTCTCCCTCAGTGTAAACTAAACAGGAGTCGGAATGTGGCGCCTGGGGCATTTTCACAGTAACAGTGTTAATGTAAGCCTACAAATAAATAAATAAACTTAAAATTTAAACGATTTGACCAAGTGGAATTGTTCTTTTATCTGAGGTTATAAGGAACTATAGCCAGAGTCAAGAAAAAAGTTTTAAAAAAACAGGGACGGGATTCTCCCGTAAGAATTCTAAATGCTGAATTTGCATGAAAAATGGAGTAAATCACACTGTTTTTCTCAGTGGGAGTTTCAAAATAAATCTCCCACACACTGTGCAGTGCTGAGAGCATTAATGGCATTGGGGCCTATTCCCGCTGGAAAGGCCGGCAGCTTAGTGCTGAGCAGGCCACTGCACGTGCACCAATCTGTCAGCGCCAATATTGGCGCGTGCGCAGTGGCAGCCTCCCAGTTGCTGGCCAACTCGATCTCTCGACCCTCCCACACCCCCCTCCACCCCACAGCTCAGACCAGGCCCCCCCCCCCGACAGTGGCAAGGTGCTTTCTGGGCATTGGCACCTTGCCCCTTGTGAGAAGTTGGGGGGGGGGGGGTGCAAGACTTCAGTCCTGGGCCCACTAATTATATTTAGGTTGAGATTTACATGCTTGTTTGTATGTATGATGCGGCTGGGTGCCTATTTCTAACACAGAGCTGACGCCACTGGAAATCTGGTGCTGGGAGCCACTATCGGGGTAGGACACCCAGCCACGAATCGGGCACCACTTAAACTTCCTGGTCTGCTGCACTGAAAAAAGCCCAGTGCACCGGGATGGGAAAATTGCCCCACTCCCATCCACCCAAGATTACCAAAAAAGGCATATTGGGCAGGATTTTCCAGTCCTTTCCACCGACGTGATCCCTCATGTTTCCCCCCAACCCACCCCCTCCCCCTCCCTCATGGCAGGTTGCCAGGTGAGGGTGGGAGGGTGAGCCATACAACATGCTGTAGGGGCACTAACGGTCAATGGCAAGGTGCCCCCACTGCTGGAATACATACCGGGGAGTAGGGGGGAGGGGAGGAAATCCTGACCGTCGTCTTTGTAACGTGTGAAGTAATAGCTTGTGGATGTAGTTTCTCTTTAGACTTTTCATTAAACGTGAACACTTGCTGATCAGCGCCGACTGGAATCCTACTTCAGCCAAGCTTAAAATCAAACCAGCCCTTAAACAAGCTTTCCCTTCAACTCTGCAGGTGGTGGATCCCAGCCAAGATTCAATTAATTTTCCCTCGAGTGCAGCTTTCCAATCACCTCTGCTGCTTGTTCCTAATCCGATGGTTTAATCGCAGACTATTGCTCAGGAAGCCAGCTCTTTCTGAGTTCACTGTGTACTCGCGCATCTGTTAATATTCTTGTGTAAATTATTTAGGCCTCGCACGGAGTCATGCTTCGAGATTTGGATGGATTTAAGCCCAAGTATTATCCGACCGCCCTCAGCAGTTACTCCTGGGACTGTCTGCCAACTCCCAGGCAACGGATCAATGGAGCACAAACCATTTAAAAATGCTGCACATTTCCCACCATTACGACAGGGGGATAGGGAGAGGGGGGGTTACATTCCACACAGAGCTCTCTGGTGGATCCTGCATTTCAGTTTGATGCTCCAATTCAAAGCAACCAAATTGTACCAACATAAAAGCAAAATACTGCGGATGCTGGAATCTGAAATAAAAAAATGCTGGAAAATCTCTGCAGCTCTCACAGCATCAGCGGGCAGAGAATACAGCCAATGTTTCAAGTCTGGATGACTAGTCAGAGCTGACAAAGGGTCATCTAGGATCATTTAAAGTATATTGTTATTAGTGTCACAAGTAGGCTTATGTTAACACTGCAATAAAGTTACTGTGAAAATCCCCCAGTCGCCACACTCCGGTGCCTGTTTGGGTACACTGAGGAAGAATTTAGCATGGCCAATGCACCTAACCAGCACATCTTTTGGACTGTGGGCAGAGACCAGAGCACCCGGAGGAAACCCACACAGACACGGGGAGAACGTGCAGACAGTGATTCAAGCCGGAATCAAACCTGGTCCCTGACGCTGTGAAACAGCAGTGCTCACCATTGTGCCACCCTGTTCATCTAGACTCAAAACATTGGCTCTGTTCTATACCCAGAAATGCTGTCAGACCTGTTGAGATTTCCCAGCATTTTCTGCAAATTGTACCAATGTTTCACAAGTGCAATCTTTGCCTCCTCTCTCCGGATTTAGTGATAACTGTTCTCAGAAGGCTGGAAAATTCCCCTTCTGCAAGCATTTAGAGGTGCTTTTAAAGCCAGTATCTTTGCTCGCTTGTTCTTCTCATCGAAGCAGTCGGGGCTGTGGACAGAATTGCATCAAGATTTGTCAGAGTGTCAGGCTCTGACTGAACATAAGAACATAAGAAATAGGAGCAGGAGTAGGCCATCTAGCCCTTTGAGCCTGCCCCGCCATTCAATAAGATCATGGCTGATCTGTCGTGGCTCAGTTCCACATTCCCGCCCTCTCCCCATAACCCTTAATCCCCTCTCTTATCAAAAACCCATCAACCCGCGTCTTAAAAATATTTAGTGAGGCAGCCTCCACCACTTCAACGGGCAGAGAATTCCAGAGATTCACCACCCTTTGAGTGAAGAAGTTCCTCCTCAACTCCGTTCTAAACCGCCCCCCTTTATCTTGAGGCTGTGCCCTCTAGTCCAACTGTCTTTTTTGAGCGGGAAGAGTCTCTCCACCTCTATCCTATCCATCCCATTCATCATCTTATACGTCTCAATGAGATCTCCCCTCATTCTTCTAAACTCTAACGAGTACAAGCCTAGTTTATTCAGCCTCTCCACATAGCTCAATCCCCTCAACTCCGGTATCAGCCTAGTAAACCTCCTCTGCACTCCCTGCAAGGCCAAAATATCTTTGCGCAGGTGCGGCACCCAAAACTGCACACAGTACTCCAGCTGCGGCCTCACCAGCATGTATCACCCCAGCTGCACTGCTGCATTTTCAGACCAAATTTTCCGACACTGAGTGCAAGCCTGGGGGGCATAGATTCTGCTGTCACTCTGGCAGGATGGACTAGATAGAACCAGCAAGGCCAGATCCACGGAGATTGGGGCACCATCTATAAGAAGCACCCCAATCTCCACTAAAAATAAACTCCTACCCACTACCCCACAAGTATTGGGGGCTCTTCCTCCCATCCCAATAGCCACACACATAGCAGGACACTCCCCCCTCCCCACAAAGCAGCAGCCTTCCCCCCCATCACACATATCAGAGGAAACCTCTGTTCCCCATTCCCCCCCCCCCCCCCCCCCCCGCCACCGCTCCCACGAGCTCCCCAGAAGACCCACCTCAGCATTGCCAAGCTGGCACAGCTCCGGCACAAGGCGGCAATGCCAGGATGGCATTGCCCTCTGTGCTGGGACAGTATCTGGGCACTGCTTGGGCATATCCCTCTCCCCTCTGGAGCTGGGCTTACATTGGTGCCCCCAGCACATCTGTCTCGACTGATTCCCGTTCTTATGTACCCGGTGTCTGAATGTTCACTGGGGGAATCATGCGACTGGGAAGTCCTTTAATAAGATGTAAATTTATTAAAATATATGGAAATGAAGGGCGGGAACCTCGCTACGTTGCCAACAAGGAGCGGGGAAAATCAGGAAACGAGAATGTGCTTGTGAGAATCTGGTTTCCCCATTCTCGTGGCATTTTGCACTCGTGTCACCATTTGTTCTTGTAGTGAAAGTGGGTGCAATCCCACCATCTCCCCCACCATTCTTCACCAACCAACCCCACCGCCTCCTCCAGTGACTACAAACTCATGGCTGCAAGTCAAATTGTAAATCCCAAAACATCTATCTCTCATTGGCATAATCTTCTTTTGCAAATGAGTCCCTATTATTTTGTTTGGACAGATGCCCTGTATAATGAGACTTTTACTTCACAGCCTCCAAAAATACTTGCAATCCGTCTCAGCAATGATCGCTTTTATTCCAAAGCACACTTGTTCCTACTCCTCATCTATCCGTGCCATTGTCAAGGCAGCCACAAGGAGGTGCAGGAGAGCAGCACTCTCCATTTTGTTTTGTTTTGCTCTGCACAGCACCTCCTGGTGAATCAGCCAAGAACTTCAGCCTGGAAGACAGGACAGTCGGGCTGTGGACCTGAATCCTTCCAAACTATAGAAGTTGTGTCAGGCAGACAACACATTGTCATGTCACTGTAGCAATATATCCTGTGGGAAATGATTTAACTTTCGTTGCTGGTAAGAACAATGAGGGAATAACCCCCTTCAGCCATCAACAACGGAACAAATATACGCATGAATATCTCTATGGTTGAGATTCCTACTAACAACTTAAATTTGTTGAAAAAGAAATAGAATTGGTGTGTCCATTTGAGTGGCCAACTCTTGTCAGATATATTCCTGGAGGTTTTATCACATCACCTCCCATTCAACCAGCCCCCGTCCAGTGAAGCAACCTTTTTCACCCATCTCTAACGTTCAAGTAATTAACAATGGAAGGAAATGGTGTGAAACAAAAACACGTTTAAGAATGACATTTTGGGAATTTTTCTCCTCGGTTGCTTGTAGCAATGTCCAGGAGATTAACCTGTAATTCCAGAAGCCGCCGGGATAATCCCGGATTATTGGCAAGATTCAGGTTCATGGATTGAATGTGTGAGCACTGCTACACAAATGTGAAGCTTGTGAAAGTAATCAGGTAATATAGATGTTCTCATTATAAAAGCAAGTCAGACAATACCACCTTTACTTAATGTCTGATTTACATCCCTACGTTGGGTGGCACGGTAGCACAGTGGTCAGCACTGCTGCTTCACAGCTCCAGGGTCACTGTCTGCACATTCTCCTCGTGTCTGTGCGGGTCCCCTCCGAGTACTCCGATTTCCTCCCACAGTCCAAAGATGTGTGGGTTAGGTTGATTGACCATGCTTAAATTGCCCCTTAGTGTCCTGAGATGTGTGGATTAGTGGGTAAAATATGGAGGGAGGGCCTGGGTGGGATTGTGGTCGGTGCAGATGCGATGGGCCGAATGGCCTCTTTCTGTACTGTGGGTTTTGATTTCTATGATACATTCCTCAAGCCCTATTACATGCCAGACTCTTGAATATAGAATATCGGACTGATCAGAGATTCTGCACCTTCCATAAAGAGCAGGAGTAGACCATTCTGCCCTTGAGATTCTTTTGTCATTTATTAGCCATGATGTGTAAATGTCGGCGTTGGATTGGGGTGGGCACAGTAAGAAGTCTCACAGGTTAAAGTCCAACAAGTTTATTTGGAATCACAAACTTTAGGAGTGCTGCTCCTTCCTCAGGTGAGTGGAGACAACTCTCCATTCACTGAGGAAGGGACAGCACTCTGAAAGCTCCAAATAAACCTGTTGGAGTTTAACCTGGTGTTGTGAGACTTCGTACTGTGCCGTTTATTAGATTGGGAGAGGCAATGGCCTGGTGCTATTATCGCTAGATTATTAATCCAGAAATTCAGCTAATATTCTGTGTAGATAATAGATATATTTATTCATTCATGGAACATGGGCATCACTAGCTAGCCAGCATTTAATGCCCATCTCTAGCTGCCAAGGGTAGATGAGTATCAACCACATTGCTGGGCTCTGGAGTCACTTGCAGTCATGATGTAGAGATGCCGGTGTTGTACTGGGGTAAACACAGTAAGAAGTCTCACAACACCAGGTTAGAGTCCAACCAGTTTATTTGATAGTAATCTCACAAGTTTCAGAAACGGTGTTCCTTCATCAGGTGTGTAGAAGGTGTAGAACGTGTGTAGAACCTTCTACGCATCTGACAAAGGTACACCATTTCCGAAAGCTTGTGAGATTACTACCAAATAAACTGGTTGGACTCTAACCTGATGTTGTGAGACTTCTTACTGTGTCACTTGTAGGCCAGACCTAGTAAGGACTGCAGATTTCCTTCCCTCGAGAACATTAATGAATCCAATGGGTTTTTCCAATAATCGACAATGGTTCCGTGGCCATCAGTAGATTCTTAATTCCAGATATTTTTAGAATTTAGTTCAAATTCCACCATCTGCCATGGCAGAATTTGAACCTGGGTCCCCAGAACATTAGTTGAGTTTCTGGATTAATGGTCTAGCGATAATACCTTGAGGACATCTCCTCCTCTCTAACATCCTGGGGACCTGGGTTCAAATCCTGCCATGACCAATGGTGGAATTTGAAATAAATTTCTAAAAATCTGGAATTAAGAAACTACTGATGGCCATGAAACCATTGTCAAATGTCGGAAAACTCATCTGGTTCATTTAGGTCCTTGAAGGGAAGAAATCTGCTGTCCCTACCTGGTCTGGCCTACATGTGACTCTAGAGTCACAGCAATGTGGCTGACTCTCAACCGCCCTCTGAAATGGCCTAGCCAAGGGCAACTAGGGATGGGCAATAAATGCTGGCCAGCCAATGATGCCCTTGCCCCATGAATGAATAATAAAAAAGATTATAGCTGATGTGTAACTTAACTGCATTTACCCCCGTTGCTTCCATCTCAGTTTTTGAAAATCTTCTATTGAAATCCTGCAGCCAAACTGTTTTTTTATTCATTCATGGGACATGGGTATCGCTGGCTGGGCCAGCATTTATTGTCCATTCCTAGTTGTCCTTGAGAAAGTGGTGGTGAGCTACCTTCTTGAATCGCTGCAGTCCAGGTTCTGTGAGTTGACCCACAATGCCATTAGGGAGAGATTCCAAGATTTTGACCCAGCGACTGTGAAGGAATGTCGGTATATTTCCAAGTCAGAATGGTGAGTGGCTTGGTAGGGAACTTGCAGGTGGTGGTGGTGTTCCCATTTTTCTGCTGCCCTTGTCCTTCTAGATGGAAACGGTTGTGGATTTGGAAAGTGATCCATAAAAGGAAATTGTGAGTCATCTGTTACAGTACTTCAATGTTCATCTGGTTTCCCTGACTTGTTCCTTTATGCATTGTTCTGACAGCAAACAAAATGTGCCAGCTATTTTGTCTTGAGGATATGAAGCCATAATTTACCTGGACATCAACTGAAGGTTTCAAATCCTTCTGAGTTACACTTTGTTATCCGTTGTAAATAATTGTAATCCTGTGTAAATTATGGGTTGACCAGATTGTACAATAAAGGGATTTGGAAAATCAATAGTTAAAGCCCCAGGACTATTTTCTTTTATCTGTGAACAGGTTTTATTTACAATGCTTGGCTGAAAGTTGAAAGAAAGTTTTGCACTGAATATTTAGTGAGGGACTGAATATTAGCAATGCCTTCACACGGAGGAGCTCGCATTCATCAAAAAAAAACACAGGATAGGTCATCGTACAGAAAGATACTTCGAAAATGGAGAGGAAACAAACGTCAACATTTCCAGTCACGTTTTTCGGTTAAAATCAAATCAGAAATTTTTTCACATGGTAAGCTGAAATATCCAATTTGCAGTCAATCACATTAATTCTACTTAATGGCATTAGCTATAAATAATAGCTGGAATTAAACAGGTTTCTGTCGATTTTCCAAAGGTATGGCAGCTGATCAGGAGAAGCCCAAGGAAAGTCAAGGTACTGATGTTGTTGCCTCTATTCTGTGCAGGACAATCTTGGGCAACCTAGGCTAGTGAGCGGCCATCCTTCATCTCAATGGGGCTGCAAGTTTGAAAGCATGACTTTTGAATAAGACTGAATATGTTTAATATGTGCTGAATATTTCACAACGATTTATAGAAAATGTTTAATCATTCGTATATTAATAGAACTGTCACGAACTTCAAGTGACAAAAACAAAGCAATACGTGATTGGACGCAGAGGGAGCAAATGGATCTCACAGTCAATATTGTGCACATTCAGCACTCACCACACTTCATATGCTTTTGCCATGTATCACTTCAGTCATTACGATAGGAAGAAAACTACGCAGGTGGAAACCAGCAGAACGTAGCAGCTTTGTGCATGGCCATTGGTCAACAAAACATCCCATGGGCTGCACTCAAAACCCTGATGGACTGCATGTGGCCCCCGGCAGGATGTAAAGAGAGGAAACAGATACCGATTTAAGGCACATCAGAAAACAGAAGTTTTTATCACTTGCTGTCCTCTTCACAGGCCTCCCTACAGATAGCACAGTTCCTTAAACGAGACCAAAAGATGCATCTCTGACAGCGTTGCACTGAAGACCCTGGGGTGAGGCTCGAATGCTGATCTTTCGACTCAAAGGTCAGAGTACTGGCACGGAGGCAAACAAACACCTGGAAATTCAGGCGAGGTCCTGTGGGGTGGCCTGAAGAAGTGGATCATTTCTGTTACGAGGATATGTTGCAACCCGATTTATATAATGTATTTGTGAACAAACATTTCTGGGAGGAATCTCAGTCTTTAAATAGGGATGTGATACTTTATTTTGACCAAACACTGTCGCACTGCAGATTAAGAGCTCTCCACAACAATCACACCGAAAATTCATTGCTTGGAAAACCTATCAAGGATCAAAGCACATTCCTGGAGAGATTATGTTTTAATAATTTATAAGCTTGTCTTTAAAATTGCTATGAAATGCTTTCAGGGCCACACGCAGACACACGATGATGGGGGATCTACTAACTTTGAACACTTGAGACTGTACAGTGTCCAGTGTATATTCAACGTGGGGGTTGTGTGTGTGTGTGTGTGGGGGGGCGGGGAGGGGTGCAAGGTAAATCAATGTCTTTCTTGAAAATTGGGTTATGAACTATCCATTTATATCCCCAAATGTACACAAGCATATATATTAATTGTGGCGTTATAATTGACTATAAACATCCTGGGATGAATGGCAAGCACAGAGAACGGGAATTATGTCACACAAAACACAAAAAGTGATGCCACTAATTATTAGGGAGCCATTTTAACAATGTAATACTATTAAGAATGGCAACCTGTTGAAATAGACTGATTCAAAGGTCACACTTTATTGAATTGGATTAATCTCTCCACTTTTAAAGGTGCTAGTCACTATTTAAATTAGATTTTTGGTCACATTGTTAACTGGAACATTGCTGCATATGCTGGGATAAAATGGGCATTTTGTGCAATGCGGTCTGTAACAAGGTTAATGTTCTTTGTGAGAGCAGGTAGATTATAGACACAAAAGGCTGAAACTTCTGACTAGCAGAGTTGCTACTGCGACAGAATGTTAGAAAATTAGGCCTCAAGTGCTCGCACCCATTCACGACTCGAGCTGCTCCTTGACAATGGCCTCGATATCATTCTTTTCCTGTACTGACGGCCGTTAAATCATAGGATCATTACAGTGCAGAAAGAGGTCATTGGGCTCATCGAGCCTGCACCGACAATGTCTTACATTTACCTCAGAACCCACTCGGATTTGTAGGTTTAAGTCATCAGCATGTTCATCTTATTCCCTCAATGGACTCTAGCTTTCTGGATATGGTCTGTGCCCAGAATCAAGAGCAGAAGGTTAGCTGTTGCTATGAAGTTGGATGATCCAACTGGTTCCCTTTGGAGAGAGGGAAAGGACTATTTTTCAGGCCTGAACTGTGTAACCTGCTTCTCTTACAATCGATGATCAGTTGGAGCAAAGGCAAACCAGTGATAGCTTCATCAGAAAGTATTCAAAAAAAGGGGGCTCGACAGTATTTGTTTATTCATTCGTGAGGCCTGGGTGCCACTGGCTGGCCAGCATTTATTGCCCATCCCGAGTTGCCTTTGGAGAGCAGTTCAGAGTCAATCGCGTTGCTGTGGTTCTGGAGTCACAGATAGGCCAGACCAGGTGAGGGTGGCAGATTTCCTTTCCTCAAAGACATTAGTGAACCAGATGGGTTTTTCTAACAATTGTTTCACGGTCATGGATAGTTACTTAATTCCAGATTTTTTTATTGAATTCAAATTTCACCATCTGCCGTGGCGAGATTCAAACATTATCTGAGTTTCTGGATTAATTCGTAAAAGGAAATGAAGCAGGAAGCACGGTTACATTGCTTCCCATTTCTATTTAATTGCAATGTATTACACTGTGCCAAGGAGCTGACCAATCCACAGGATTACAGGAAAGGTCTATTAGGACCAATCTTTCCAATTAGCTTTTACATGCATTATATTCAATACAACTCCTTTTGAGAGGAGAGGATCCCTCACTGAGTCTAGTCTGTTAATGAGGCCTTTCCATAATGTTCTCGACATTTTGGCAGCGCTTTGGGTCAGATAGGAATGTTTATCAGCCAAATGGTTGGAACAGTGGTTAGCACTGCTGCCTCACAACGCCAGGGACCCCAGGTTCAATTCCCGGTCTTGGGTGACTGTCTGCGTGGAGCTTGAACGTTCTCTCTGTATTTGTGTGGGTTTCCTCTGGGTGCTCCGGTTCCCTCCTACGGTCAAAAAATGTGCGAGTTAGGTGGATTGGCCATGATAAATTGCCCTTTAGTGTCTAAAGATGTGCAGGTTAGATGGATTAACCATGGCAAATGTGGATAGGGAGGGGATGTGGGTCTAGGTAAGATGCTCTTTCAGAGAGTCATTGCAGACTCGATGGGCTGAATGGCCTCCTTCTGCACTGTTGGGATTCTATGATTCTAAGTGAAGGAGAAACAGTCTGGGTTACAGACACAGAACCTCTTTTAATGAATCCTAACACAGGAGGGATCTAGGAAGAAGATGGAATGGGGTCTGAATCCATCACAGTCAATCATGATTTCTGTGTTCATTCCACTTCAGGTTACACCACATGCAGTGAGCTGCCAGAGAGGCTTGGAAAGAATCACAATCACAGGACTTCATGCTTCAAGTTAGTACGAGGTACTGGAGGAAGATTAGGAAGTGTTACAGACAGATTGGCCACACCTGCATTATACCACTGACTGTATTTGCAGGTCCTACACCCGATAATAGGTATGTGGGGAATTAGCACCACAGGGGGCAGGGTAGTTGTGCCAGCCATTATAAGAATGCCAGCTGCAGCCTTATTAGCTGGCTTAGGAAAAGGCAAAGTTTTGCTTTCTCAGCTGGACGATGACATGAAGTGGATGTGCTGACATTGTCACAGAGGCAATGTTCCGCACATGCAGTATTTTTGGATCTGCCTCCTTCACAGACTATAGCATCTGCATTGCCTGCACTGTCAGCTATCACACTGCCCACAGGGAAACTGAACAACTGAGTGATTCATCAGGCAGCACAGCAGCTATTTCACCTCTCTGATTAGCAACAGGCATATGACATAGCTGCCGAGAGTCACTGCATTTGCCAAAGTACAAAGTGTTGCTGATGGACACCTCTTGACGGTAAGTGTTTTTGTTTGGCTGTGGGTTAGCGAGACTCTGGAACAACCAGCCACGTGAGTTCTAACAGGGCCCTGAGGTTCTCCTGATGGGAGTTTCGTTGGAGCAAATCACCATCAGGAAAAAGATCCTCCCCCACAACCCCCAAACAAATGATCAATGGGCACCAAGATGGTACAAAAGATCAATGTCATTAGCCCAAGACCTGGCCACAGTGCACAAAGAAATTTAATGATCAAATGACAAAGAGAGGAATGGACATTGAATAAAGGATCAAACGAGATAGAAAAGCCTGACATTTCAGGCTGCTTCCAAACAGTCACAACAAACAGATTCTCATTAAAAGAAAAATCAATTTTGCGACATCAAAACGAAAAGTGTTTAAAAACCTTTGACTCCCAAATGAAAATGTCAGTGGATCCAACCTTGTAAAGATATGACCAGCTGCATATTTATGTTCACTAACATAAGAAGCTCCTTTGGTGCTACCCGTGCAATTAGATTAGGGTTGGAATTCTCCAACCTCGCCCGCAGCCGGGATTCTCCAGTCCCGCTGCAGTCAACAGAGATTTGACTAAGCGCCCAAATGTTGTGTTCTCACTGATGGCGGCGGCGGGGTGTGAGTGGCTGGAGGATATGTCAAAAAAAAATCTTTTATCGACAAATTTCTAACATGAGATTTTTGATAACTTCGTACTTAAGCACCAAATTCAACTTTGATGAGCTTGCATATGGATATGCATTTTGGGAAGTTCTTGAACATTCTTGACTTGAGGGATTACATTGCTGAAAGGCTGCACATTGGTATGGAATTATACAGGTTTAAAGGAAAAGGTCAAGAATTGTTTTAAAGAGAATTCCTGCTTTAAAAACCATTAAGTGTGATAGATTGTTCTGTTTCAACGGGCCAGGTGATCACAAAGGTGAGGATTGTTAGGCACCATTAGAGCAGGCAGACTAATGGGGAAAACATTCAACCTCGTTTTACAGAATATGATCAACAATCACTGACACAATATGGAAGGCTTAGAGGCAAAAACAGGCAGCTATTGCCTCTGAGTATAAAGGAATTCTTTGTGAAGATAACTAAATTGGCTGACAAGTGTAATCCGGTGGATATAATCTGCTTGGATTTCTCTGATCACTTGATAAAGTTTCAGGTTCTTAAAGATTAACGTTTGTTCATTTAATGAGAAAGTTGCCATCTGGGCTAACGCTAGAAAGCAGATGATGAACGGAAAGAGCAGAGTCCTGCAGCATTGTGTAACCTGCTCTGAGCTGCCTGATATTCACACCAGCAGTAAGTGCCGTATGTGGGAAGGTACACCTCGTGCAGAATGATAAAAACTTGCTGATGACATGAGGCTGGCTACATGCAGCTATCTGATGAGGCTAATACTACTCAAAGAGAGCTGAATCAGTTAAGTAAAACAAATAAAAGTTTTTAATATAATTACATGGTGGCACAGTGGTTAGCACTGCCCAGTATCCCCAGGTTCGATTCCCAGCTCGGGTCACTGTCTGCACAGAGTCTGTGCATTCTCCCTGTGTCTGCGTGAGTTTCTTTCAAGGGCTCCGGTTTCCTCCCACAGTCCAAAAGACATGCTGGTTAGGCACACTGGCCATGCTAAATTCTACCTCTGTGTACCCGAACAGGCGTTGGAGTGTACCAACTAGAGGATTTTCACAGTAACTTTGTTGCAGTGTTAATGTAACCCTATTTGTGACATGAATAAATAAACTTTAAACTTTACAAAAGATCAAGTTCGACACAGTTGAACAAGAAACATGAAGGGTGGGAATTCTCCGGCCACTCTCTTTGCAAGATCGGAGAATCCATCTTTGCATGGCCCGGCCCCCAGCTGCTACAATTCCCGTGGCGGGCAGGACGGGAGAATCCCCCCCGGAAATTGATGTGCACAATGAAAGGCCCTTATTTCTGATCAGTCTGTTATTGTGAATTGCTTCTCCTGAAAAGATGTGTAAGAGTGCATTTGTTAAGTTTTGGGTTATTTTTTGGACATGCTGCCTACACATTATTAGCTAAGTCCTTGCCAGCCTGAATGCTATGCTCATTTGTCATATGCTCATGCTGTCAACACCCACCCTACAACTGAAGCAATGCTTTAAATGACATTGGAAAGACCGCAGTGTCCTTGTTGAATCATGCTGCCATGCTCCAGCCAAGCTAACTTTCTGCCCACACTTGCCAACACGTCCTGTTGTACACTGGTACAAGATTGCACATATACTGAAGCTTTACTCCCTCTGGCCACCCTCATTAGGTCATTGAGCCTTTACTGGCATTTCCTGCTAACCAGATCAACTCTCTAGACCTCCTCTGTCACCTCCTCGCAGGCTACACTTGCCTGACTTGGCTTCCTCCTCTTACCAGGGCTACTCATCAGCTGCTCATGTTGGTCAGAGACTACACATAGGAGGCCTCTGGTGAATGCATGGGCCCTTCTCCCCTGCCTCTTTCCCCCTGCTCCAATGATGTAGACATCTCTGGAGAGAAACGTGCAACAACTAAACTACTCTTTCATACAATTAAGTGGGTTCACTTGTTCACATTAAAAAAGAATGCCGCCTCTGACCTGCGCTGAGGTTTGGAGACAGCAGAACACATGCACCTTAGAAGCCTACAAGCTGCTCAATGACAAATTACTTTGCAGAGGTTGAAGCCATCCTGGGTCCCCGAACACTGTTGCTCACCAAGGAGGCCCTTTAAGCTACAGTGCATAGGAATGCATCCACTGGGCCAATGGTTACTCATGGCGTAGTTCCCAGCCTCTGTATTTCACAGGCCGCTTGACCTCCAAACCCTTTGTGTTGTTAACACAGTGTACCCATTTATCAAACGACCCTTCAGTGTTGCAAACACAAAGCATTCAGTCGCACAGGACGAGAAGTTAACATCCGTGACTAGGGTCTGCACTGAGGAAGCGATGGAATAATTTCCCTCTCTCCATTTCTCAACTCGGTGAAAGCGATCAAGTGATCCCGTTAGCTTTTCTTTCCATTATCTGTGATGCAAAAAGCACTTGCCAAAATATAAGATGCAAGAAAACAAATATTTATCCCTCAAAGCCAAAATGGACAAAGCCATCAGACCTTCAAAGGTATCAGTAACAATCCCCAGCATTGTATTCCCATTGCCATTTGTTTCTTGTTAACACATCCATTTTTTACTTCAAGGTTTCACTGAAGAGTGAAATAATGTAGCCTGAGGTTGGCTTTACCTCACAACACGCCAGGGATTTTTCGAACAGTCTAGATTGATCTTAATCAGTTCACTACGGAAGGCACCAGTCTGAGTTGCGCTACAATAAAGCCACTCTGGGAGGTGCTTATTCAACAAACAGACTAAATGGATCAAGCACTTCCTGGGGTAATCCCTCCAGAAGGAGGCTTTGAAAAGTGGTTTATTGCCGGCTACATTCCCACGAAAAAGAAACACAGCTCAGGAAAATGGATTTGTATCATATCAGAAGGTACTTGAAGTAAACAGAGGGAAGTCTATCATTGAGACTGCACTTGTCAACATATCACCTCTAAAGGTACACATTAAATAGCCCCTGAAAATCCCTGGAGAATCACAGGATGTAATACTAGGAAAATAGACTGATGCTTAGCAAAACACAGAAACATAGGTGTGAGCAGGAGGCCATTTGGCCTTTCGAGCCTGCTCCACCGTTCATCACGGTCATGGCTGATTGTCCAATTCAATAGCTTAATCCCGCTTTCTCCCCATAATCTTTGATCCCATTCGCCCCAGGTGCTATATCCAGCCACCTCTTGAATACATTCAATGTTTTAAGTCAACTACTTCCTGTGGTAATGACTTTCACAGGCTCACCACTCTTTGGGTGAAGAAATATCTCATCTCCTAAATGGTCTACCCCAAATCCTCAGACTGTGACCCCTGGTTCTGGACACCCCCACCATCGGGAACATTCTTCTGCCGTCTACCTTGTCTAGTCCTGTTGGAAACACAGGGCAGAATTTAAAAGCAGACAGATGAAACATGTACAAATTGCAAGGTGGGTGAGGATTTCCACTGGAAGACCCTGCTGTTAGGGGACAGTTCAGCAGGTTGGGGGGAGTTGGGAGGGTGGGGGGGGGGGCTTTAAAAGAGCTGCCTGCACAAGCAGGGAGGCTCTGCGACAGGGCATCAAATTTCCTGCCCACCTTTCTGTCAAGTGTCTGAACTATTTGTTCAGTGCACTCCTCCAACCGCATTCCACCCCTCCTCAGGCTCAGGACATATCTCTCCCAATCTCTTTCCAGCCTTTATTAATCTTTACTGTCCTGTGACCACCCCTCCCCACCCCCCCAGCTCACCCCCACATCAAATCCAATAGTCAAGCCCCTTCTACATCTCTTTGGAGACACCAGACCAGCCCCATGATTGAGTGAAGCCTCCCTATACATTCTCAGACTGTCAGGGATTGATGGGAGGTGCTCTTCCTGAATGATGACCACAGGAGACTCTCCATGGCCTGGATGGAGATTGTAGAGGAGGTTAGTTATCCAGCAGAGATCCTGGGTCCTGTGCAGGAAAAGGGTCAAAGACCTCATTCGACCCACCCAGCACACTGGCAGGCTGGCATAATGGAATGTCCTAACTGTGTTAGGGTTTTCACCAAAAAGAAAAACAGATTTTTTCACATACAAATTCAAAATAACAACAACAGTTTATTATAGGAGACATTACCAGTACAGAGGAGAAAATGAAACTAAAACACGTGCTTGTGAAACACCCAATGACATCACCAACAAATCATGTGACCTACGCTTAAAGCAATCATGCAACCATTTATAATCATACAATCCCTATAGTGCAGAAGGAGGACATTTGGCCCATCGAGCCTGCACCGACAACAATCCCACCCAGCCCCTATTGATGTAACCCCATGTAGCTACCCTGCTAATCCGTCTAACCTAAACATCTTGGGACATTAACAGGTGATTTAGTATGGCCAATGAATCTAACCCTCACATATTTGGACTGTGGGAGGAAACCGGAGCACCCGGAGGAAACCCATGCAGACACAGGGGGAATGTGCAAACTTCACACAGTCACCCAAGGCCAGAATTGAACCCAGGTCCCTGGCACTGCCAACCATTGTGCCACTGTGCTGCCCACTTAAATCTATAACTCATAGGATTGTCTCTCATGTGGGGATCAGGCTATAGATTAGTGTGAATCTGCAGGTAGGTTTGGCAGGTGAATACATGGTGAGTCTTAGGATCTCATGAAGTCAAAGGGTGTGACCAGTTTGACTCGAGTGAGCGATTGGATTGCAACCTAATATCAAAAGATCAGCGAGTATGATGCGCATGCATGCAGATAAAGGGGTCAGTTGGCATTTGTCAAGTCATTTACTCTGCAAGTTCTCCTGCAGAACAAGCAGATCCATGACCTGAAATGAAGGGCAAAGGTTGGTGGAGAGGTGCCCTATCTCAAGATCCTCACCCCTGCTGAGGAAGAAGCCCTCCAGATTGCAGGAGAATCGAATGCCTGAGCTGTAGTGGATTGGGAGGCTGGAGTGACAAAACATCAGAGTGAGAATGCATCAAACTTGGTGCCGCCATGTTGGGTGCTAAGGAGCAGGTGTGGAATTGTGCCAGGCTCATAGGCTCTGTGGAATGTCAATGTGTTTGTTTTTGTTCTCCTTTACAGATCCCTGCAATCCAGATCCCTGGCCTCAGGCACTGGAGACCAAGGATTCCACCACTGGTCACAATGACACCCCTGACCCAGAGGATGTACCATCGCTCACCTCTCTCTCACCCTCCGCCAACCCAGGTACCCCCATCTAGGTTGCATTTAAAATTGACTCCACATTCATGCAAACACAACAGCTGGAGGAAAAGTTGGCAGCTGAAGACATAGGAATGTTGGAAATAGGAGCAGGAGTGGGCCATTTGGCCCCTTCAGCCTGCTACCGAAACACTTTTTAGTGAAATTGTTTCAGATTGGTAAATTTAACAACCGCGGTGGTTCAGAAGGATTTCTCAAAGGTTTTTTTTTGGTGCTACAAAACTAAACTCAACATCTGAGTAGAATTAAGAACGCAATTCTTTGGGAGTAAATCTACCGGCTCTCTGCTCTTTCCTGCCACTTCCAGGACTTCTGCCAGAGCTGGATAAAGATATACAATATAGGCAGCTATTTTACAGTGTGGGTGTGAAAAACCAGAATATTTGATGTCTATCCCATGATTTATTTCACAGGAACCCTGGAGCACTCTGTTCTCTGACCCCTCTGGTGTTTTTATGAGCAACAAAGGATCAGAAACCTCGTAGCACAGGTTTTAGCTCTTGAAATAAAACTTCCAAAACTATTTCTTCGACCTGCAAAGTTGCTGCTGGTTACTCCTCAGCACTGCAAGAAATTGAGGCCTGCCAAGTCATTATCAAGCCCGCTATCCATCCGGATAGATTCCTGGGAGAAGATTGGAAACTAACTAAGGTTGCAAGAGTCCCATCGGTGATGCAACAGAATTTGGCAATAGTGGTAAACCCAGTATATCCATTGTCATCCACTGAGACCAGATCTGATTCTAAAATGTGGTGACTTGATCGGTGCCAAATAAACTGAGGAGGCAGACGTACCAACTCCATGATTTTATTGCAAGAGAGGTGATTTTGAAGTTAAATTGCAGCCACTCAAGGGGCACAATCCTACCGCCTGTCCAAGCCACACTCCCATTGCAGTGAGAATTGACAAGCCAAATCTCCATTCACTGCAGCGGGATGGGAAAATCCCACAGGCGTGAATGTTTGGAAAATTCCAACCATGGTCTCACATTAGGGCTCAGAAGGATTTTCAACAAGGGTTACTTGCAGGTTGTATTAGTCCTCCTATGTGTATTGGCAGCTGCCCATGGACGAAGTGAGGCCTACCAAAGCAGGTTGCCCCAACCACCCCCTCAACGCACCTCACTGTATTTGCACCCCCTCCTCCAAGCCCACCTCCCCCCACCCCCACCCCCACACACCCAGCAGATGTCTGGACTGTAGCATTGGCTCCATGCTGATGTTTCACATTCTGCCTCCAACTCAACTTGTCCTCCAGCACCTCCCCAACACTGCAATCTGCTGCCTAGAAACCCAGTGCAATGCTCCCATTGAGCGCTGCCCATGCTTAAAGAGGTTTTTTTCTCGTTTCAGCTGGTGGGAAGCACATGGGAATTTGAATCAAGAAAACAGAATTCAAAAAAAAAACAGACATACAGCTGAGCACATTGATAGAGAACAAAACTGCATGGACTGATCAATCACACACAACTACAATCACAAAAAAATGAATCAAATACTTACAAATTAACAGCCAAATATACACAATGCATTCACAGATAATACACTGATAAGTACATTGAAAACTAACAGACAAGTGGTAACAAATGGCATTAAATATTAATAGTTACAGCCCAATTCATTTTATCATAAATAAGACATATTGATCTAACAGGCATGTAAGTACATTAATATGATGACACATCCCCTCGTCTCCTTAGATAAAAGCAAAATACTGTGGGTGCTGGAATCTGAAACAAAAAACAGAAAATGCTGGAAAATCTCAGCAGGTCGGACAACATCCGTGGAGAGAAAATGGAGCCAGTGGCCAGAATTTTACTGCCCCGCCTGCTACGGGAATCAGAGCAGGTGAGGGGTGGAGCATGGAAAGGCCCGTTGGCCTCGAGCAGGATTTTACAGCTCTGGGACGAGCGAGATTGTAAAATCCCACCCAATGTTTCGAGTCTGGTGGGACTGTGATCATAATCAGTGAAGGCGTGCATGTTCTAAAAATTATAAAGCGTTTTCAGATGTATTGTGGTTTATTTGTGGCTCTGACCTGTGGGAGATTAAACAAAACATGCTGGAAAAATAACTTTAATGTCCATTATCTTTATTTTTAAAGAGTTTGCCTCATGGTTTATGAGATGGTGCAATTAGAATTGTTAAAGAAAGAGGAGGTGGTAAATGGATATTTTTATTATATTCATTGACTCATGTGGGGGTGCCCATTTTAAAATTCCTCCTTGAATCTGGAAACATTGGCAAAGCCACGTCTTTTATTGCCAATCCATAGCTGACCCAAGAAGGGTTGGTGGGTCTTCCCCTTGACCTGATCCAGTCTATGCGGTGATAGTACTGCCAAAGTGCATCAGGTAAGCATTTCCGCAGTTGTAAGCCATCAGCACTGAAGGAATGGCATCCTTCCATGTCCGGATGTTGTGTGCTTTGAAGAGAAACTTGATAGCTGTGTTCCCTTGATCTGGGAGCTCTTCTCTTTCTTGGTAGTTGGTAGATGTCATGGGAATAGGAAATGTTGTCAAACTGAGTTTAGTGAGTTGCAGCAGTACACCAACCAAGTAATGCATACTACAGCCACAGTGCACCAGTGGCAAGGGATGAATATTACATCCAGTGGCAGGTGCACTGATAAGGCAGACTGTTTTGTCCTGGATGCTGTTGAACCTGATTCATGTAGTTGCACCCATTCAGTTCAGTATACAAGCATATGAACATGGATACATAGTAAAATGTTATGGCATTGAAAAAGACCATGTAGGTCATAGCACTTGAAGTGTTTATCCAATTATTTTTAAAATATAGTGAAGATTCTGCCTCTGCCAACTTTTCAAACTGGGAGTTCCAGATCCCCAACCACCCGATGGCCATAAGAATTACACCTCAACTCCCCTTTCATCCTACTGCCATCCTAATATCATGTTAGCACAGTGGTTAGCACTGCTGCCTCCTAGTGCCAAGGAGCTGGGTTCGATTCCTGGCTTGGGACATTAACTGTGCGGAGCCTGCATGCTCTCCCCGTGTCTGTGTGGGTTTCCTCCGGGTGCTCCGGTTTCGTCCCACAGTCCGAAAGGTGTGCTGGTTAGGTGCATTGGCCATGCTAAGTTCTCCCAAAACGGGCACCAGAGTGCAGCAGCTAGAGGATTTTCACAGTAACTTCTTTGCAGTGATAATGTAAGCCTACTTGAGATACTAATAAATGAACTGTAAAACTTTCACTCAAGATATTGAACTCATGCAGTTCAGCAAGGATCATATTATTTCAGGCAACAGGATCACATTTACTGCAACGACAAGTAACTTCCAGTTACTGGTTTTGAGGTCTGTCCTTGCTTGCCAAGATATTCTAGTATGGATAGATGCTACATCTCATTTACAATGCAACCAGAACAAAATAAATTGAGACTGTACTGATGGCCAGAAACTAAAGAGGTAGATATACCTAATACAATATTGAAAGCACGACCCTAAAGGCTATTTGCATCACTCCTACTCTCTGCTCAGTGGCGGACAGTCAATTTATTCAGCTAGTCTCACTGACCTTTGATCATTAGCAAGTGTGTCCAACAATGGCTTTTCCTTAAAGAGGCCCCACCATGGTGAAAGAGAGTTCAAGATTTCCCTGACCTTGGTGTGACAAAGAACGTTCTGATCTCGCCCCTAAATGACCTATCTCTAATTTATGCCCTCATGTTCTTCACTTCCCCACTAGAGAAAACAGCGGCAGCGATTCTCCCAAAAAAATTCTAAGTGTTGAATTTGTGTGAAAACTGAAATAAATCATGCTGTGTTTTTCAGTGGGAGTTCAGAGAAGAATCTCCCACTCTTGGTGCATTGCAGAGTGCACCAGCATGAACCCGTTAAAAATCAGTGGGGGAATCTATCCCCACGGAAGAACATAGCACTGTGCGGCCACTGTACATGCGCCAATCTGTCAATGCCGAGATGGCACATGTGCAGTGACCCCCCGTCTGCCAGCTTCCCGATAGCTGGCCAGCCCCACGACCCCCGTATTGCCAGCCTTACGATCCCCCTATGGCCCGATCACTAGTCCCCCAAGCATGCCCAGACTCGACCTCACCCCTCCAACTCTCCCACCCTGTTCTCAGCCCCAATCCCCAATCGCTGGCCTTCGTACTCCCCCACCGATCCAGACTGCAGAGTGGCAGTAGGACCCCCCACTGATCGCCCTGCATAGGTCCTACCCCCTTGGCATTGTCTTATGACTGACTGGCAGTGCCAAGGTACATCTGGCATTGTCATTTTGCTCCTTGGGCAGTGCCAGGGGCCCAAGCTGGCACTGCAAGGTGCCAATGTCCAGAGAGCACCACTCCTGCACCCCCACCCCCCAACCACCCCCTCCCCCCGCCCAACCCTCTTGGGGCACTGTTTGACCCCCACCCCATTCACACCAGTGGGGTCGGACTGCTAGCTCCCTGCAAATGGGGACTTATAATAGTCCCCATTGGAGTGAAATACTTCTGGCAGGGTTGGGGGAGAGGGTAGCCACCCCAGAGGTTCCAGTCCTGGGCCCACTAATACCATCGAAACGATGGACTGCATTTCCCATTTCCGACACGGAGCTGATAGTGCCGGAAATCTGGCACTGGTAGATGTGCTTGGGGTCCGACGCCCAGCGCAGATCACGCTAATCCGCGACCACCTAAATCTTCCGGCCCACTGCGTTAAAAAAATCAGCGTAGCGGGATGAGAGAATCTCCCTCTGCATCGCTATATACAGCCACTCCCATCAACTCCTCTGATCATCACCTCTGTTAGATAACCCTTAATCTCGCAAAACTCTTTGCTACATCGTTATTGATTCCAGCATAATCTCTTCACCCATGATCCTGGACTGTTCCTTTGATATCAGGATTTAAATGCTAAGTACATTTATTATTGATCCATGATCAAATTACAGCAAGAGACCGGCCCAATCAATTGGTGTGAAGAAGTGTTGTAATTAAAGAGGGTTGCCACAAAGAAAGGAGGTGTTTTGAATTACAAGTAATTTCATCATCCTTTTGTTGATTTCCAAGGAGTAAGAAAAATGTCCTCCTCTTTGTTTCCTTTGTGAAGATGTTACTTCCCCTTTAAGGTGCAGGTATCCTCTGGTCACTAGTCCAGGTGGCTATTTGATCCCATTGTCAAGTTGATTGAAGAGATGAGCATCTCAGTGATCCCAGTCCCGTCCTCACTCAGACTCCGCACTTGCACTTGCAACAGGGGTCACTGGTTAATTTCCCTGACACTTGGGCATTGACCCCATTTATAGCAGTCCTACTGCCAGTCCTGCTGAACCCAGCACACTTCAGCACTGCACCAAGCGTTTTGCAATCTGTAAGGTTCAGCTACCCAACCACAGGAATATTCCTTAAAAAAAACCTTAAATGTATAGTTCTCTGGATATCTTTCAGAGAAAGCAAAAGCACGAAAGCACTAAATTTACTTCAGTATATGTATATGGGCACCAACCCAGGGCCTTTTATTGATCAACCAAAGCAAAACACTGCAGATGCTGGAAATCAAAACAGAAAATGCTGGATAAACTCAGTAGGCCAGGCAGCATCGAGGTAAAGTTTATTTATCACTGTCACAAATAGATTTACATTAACACTGCAATGAAGTATACAATGAAAACCCCCTAGTCACCACGCTCCTGTGCTTGTTCGGGCACACTAAGAAAGAATTTAGCTTGGCCAATGCACCTAATCCAGCACGTCTTTCAGAGTGTGGCAGGAAACCGGAGCACCCGGAGGAAACCCATGCAGACACAGGGAGAACATGCAGACTCCACACAGACAGTGACCCGATTCAGGAATCAAACCCAGATCTGTAACGCTGTGAGGAACAGTGCTAACCACTGTGCCACCTTGCTGCCTATCAGAAACAGTCAGAAACATTCCAATTGACAAGGGTCATTTGGATTCAAAACTTAAACTCTGTCTCTCCCCAGACCTGCTGAGTTTATCCAGCATTTTCTGTCTTTTAGTGATCGGTCCATTAATTTAACTCCTTCCCAGTATCAGGATCAGCAGTTGAACCTAATCACTTCCTGATGCTGTTGAAATAAAAATATTCCACAGAATTCTTCTTAATGCTTAAGATAAGAAGACCTCTTTGTAACGTTTTTTGATACAAGTGACAGAGAAATTAGCTTTCAGGGTTTTCTGTTCCCACTCAACACCTGGAAGAAAGACTAGAAAGGCTGGCAACGCAATACGAAAAAGATTTTGTTGCAGTTTAATCGGGCTCATAATCCAAGTGGAACATTCCCTGGAATGAATCTTCAACCATGGCGCTGTAGTCTGTATAGATTACTGACTCAGGTACTATGAAATGAGTTTGCCATCATAGTTAAATTATATTATTTTCTATTCCACAGCCATTAAATACAAGGCCGCATCCAATGACGTGGGAATTAATTACAAGACCAGTAAAAGCAGCAATTAGCTAAATTCAATTACAGAATTCTAGCACAGAACGAAAACGGAGGACAAGAAGATCATTTGGCCCATCAAGCTCATTCCTTCCACAGATTGTGTACTAATCTGCTATAGGCACCAATTTTATCTGACCCAGTGAAAGCTTCAGAGGTGCTTTCCCTCTTGTCTCAACATCCAATTAAGCACTACTCCAGACCACGCGTTTAACTTTCTGTCATACATTATTTATCTTTCTGGAATTGATTTAAATGTAACCCACAGAATAAGTAGAACCTCACACGTTAAGACAACTCCAGACTTTTTTACATGTGAAACTCCCTTGTGATGTCCATACAAACACGTGTTTGCAATTTATGGGTTTGTTGACTAAAATAGAATTCTTGGAATTTTGTTCAGGCAGTAGAATATTGTAGGCAATTTCTTAAAGACCAATTTGATGCGGATGATCCATAACATGCCCTTTACAAATATGATCTTTTTTTTGGCATTCATGTCTTTAAAGATAAAATGAATACCCACACACTGTGCGATGGTATCACCAGTCTGACAGGCACACAGAATAAATCAGATTATATCAGCACGGTATCTATATAAATCTTGGAGTGAATACTTTGGCTCAGTTATTGTATGGCTATGATCATATCCCTTTTTATTACCCTTTACATCCAGCACACTCCACTGCATGTTTGTGTTAATCTTGTAATGTTTGCTCAGATAACCTCATTTACAGCTGAGTTCTGAGACACAGTGAGATCCTTTGTTCTATTCTGTGTGGTTCATTCATTGTGCATTGAGCACTGAAAATTAGAGAAAAATCTAACCACTTTGACCACTGCAGTTTACGAGTTAAGCTTGATACATAGGATGCCATCCTTCTTCTGTCGAAAAGAGTGAAATGAAACAGATGACAGTTTAAATAGAAACACTTCTTACCAAGTACATGATGTTTGCAATACTCACAAGAATAAAATAAATCAAGTACAGATGTATACTTTGGGAGATGCCTCAAGTGCATTTCCAAACAGATTTTATGCTTGAGTCCAGATGACTGAACAGCACATTTGCCATGATAACTATTCACTTGAAAATAATTCACTTTGAAGGACAGGTTACCCCTTTCAGAGGTACTCTTGCATTTTATCCCATGTATCAATTTTGGATGCGGTAACACTGGAGGGGAAATACTTCAGGAGACTAGTTGTTCTTTATTATGAGCCCAAGGATAAGAGGTTTACTTCTTATTCCCAGCAAGAGTTAACTGAAGGCAGCAATATTAAAATATTAGCAATTTGTTGATCAATAAGTGAATACGCAAAACAATCATACAGAACTCTGATAAAAAAAATTAAATGCTGGATAAACTCAGCAGGTCTGGCAGCACCTGTGGGCAGAGAAACAGAGAATGATTTAGATCTAAATGGTCCTTTTGGAGAAGGGTCATTTAGATCCAAAACATTAACTCTGTTTCTCTCCATGGATGCTGTCAGGCTTGCTGATTTCATCCAGCATTTCATAGAATCATAGAATCCATTGCAGAAGGAGGGCATTCGGACCATTGAGCCTGCATCGACAACAATCCCACCCAAACCCTATCCCTGCAATTCTACGTACTTATCCAGTTAGTCCCCCTAATGCTAAGGGATAATTTAACATGGACAATCCACCTGATCCGCATATCTTTGAACTGTGGGAGGAAATTGGAGCACCTGGAGAAAACCCACTCAGACACAGGGAGAATGTGCAAACTCCACACAGACAGACACCCGAGGCCAGAATTGAATCTGGGTCTCTGGCACCGTGAGGCAGCAGTGCTAAACATTGTGCCACCCAATTTAGCTTTTTTTATTTCAGATTTCCAACAGCTGCCATATTTAGCTTTCATACGGAACTCTTCTGTCTGCTATATTAATATTGGTATTAACTGGCTTATTACGAATGGACTAACCCCTTCTCTAAAACTAGCAAATGGAGGAATGTTTTGTAGATGAGTTGTGTTTCCCTGCTGCTACAGTCAATAGCCATTTCCAAACTATGGAACATTGCCTGCATTTAGGGGACATAAAATGGCAAGACTGTCTATTTTAATGATTCACTAATGAAACTGTAGGAACACGTGGACTTGAGATGAATGACTTCTGTGACAGCAACTGAATTAGCAAGAATGAAGAACAGCAGCCAATTATGACACTGCTGTAATTTGGAGTTTTTACCACGTCATGAGCAGCTAACAAGCCTCTTAACAAGTACAGAGTCAAATGTCATTTATTCATTTTTGCAGCACACACAATCTATGGAGAATTGCTCCAGAAGATGCAGGGGAAGCTTAATTTTCAGCTCATACTCTGGGAATGTGGATAAATACAGGTGAAGACTGCAGGGTAACATACATTAGATTATCCACTCCAGAATGGAGCAAAGAATGGACTATTTGAAGGAATTTTAATAATGGACTTGCTTCAACACTCATTGCCGTCTCTCAGTAATATAGATAGGAACTGGGTGGCACAGTGGTTAGCACTGCTGCCTCACAGGGCCAGGGGCCCAGGTTCGATTCCCAGCTTGGGTCACTGTCTGTCTAGAGTTTGCCCATTCTCCCCGTGGGTTTCCTCTGGGTGCTCCAGTTTCCTCCCACAGTCCAAAGATGTGTGGGTTAGGTGGATTGGCCATGCTAAATTGCCCCTTAGTGTCAGGGGGACTAGCTAGGGTAAACGCACAGGGTTACGGGGATAGGATCTGGGTGGAATTGTGGTCAGTGCAGATTTGATGGACCGAATGGCAATTCTTTCTGCACTGTATGATTCTATGACAACTTCGCTCTTTCAATTTCCATGTTTTATGTTGTATACTAGATAAAGGTGATGTACAATTGAAGAATGCAGTGTGGAACAGATGGTGCACCTTCAGATGTGAAACAATTTATTTATTAGCAGGCTACATAGATTCATCTAGGAGGGAGAACTTAAATGGTATTAAAAACAAGGGAGAATGAAGAAGATACTCCATGACGACATATTGCATCAAGTCCATGTACAGTAATGGTGTATAAGACTTCATGACTGTGTGGTAGCCAAATGGATAAGTATGTCTATTTATTCATTTTGTACCATCTGCTCTCTTCACACCGCAATGAGAAACCAGTCACACCGCAATCTGAAGGGCACCACTCACCAGAGCTCTAAATGTCACTATTCCGGTTTGAAACAAGACACTGGCATAGATGCATACACAGCATGAGAAGTAGTTAGTGATGCTGATAAGGAAGTAGAGGGTGAGTCAGGGAACACTCACTGATGAGAAACGAAACCAGTCACACCAATCACCGGTGTTTCATGTTGACATCGGTGTTTTGGGGGAAGAAGTTAATACAACGAGACTTCTTCTGTCATGCTTTCCCAGAGTTTGGTGGCGAGAGTTTGCACTTCTTCTCTCTCCTTGCTTCAGCTCGAATGATCCTCATTGCCATCCCTCGGTGATAATAAGTAGGAAATGTTGCAACAATGGGAATTTCATCTTATAATGTGCTGGGATGGCAACTCAACTAGTTTGAAAATGCACTAGGATATGGATCAGGGCATATCTGGTGCATTTGCCACTGGGTTGGGATGGAAGAGAAAACACTGCATAGTATGGGGATGATAAAGGCATAGAAGATGGGGAATTTTGGGGGATGACAGGAGGAAACTGAATGGCAGTGAAAGATAACGGAGTGGGAAATTGAAGCAATGGAGGGGAAAGTAAATGGTTGGCAATAGAAACATAGAAGATAGGAGCAGAAGAGGTCATTCGGCCCCTCAAGCCTACACAGCTATTCATCGTGATCATGGCTGATCGTCAACTCAATAGCCTAATCCTGCTTTCTCCCCAGGACTTTGATCCCATTCGCCCTAAGTGCCACATCTTGCTGCCTCTTGAATACATTCAATGTTTTGGTATCAACTACTTCCTGTGGTAATGAATTCCACAGGCTCACCACTCTTTGGGTGAGGAAATGTTTCCTCTTCTCCAACCTAAATGGTCTACCCTGGATCCTGAGTCTGTGACCCCTGGTTCTGGACATCCCCACCTTCAGGAACATCCTTTCTGCATCTATCCTGTCTAGTCCTGTTAGAATTTTATAAGTGTCTATGAGATCCCTCCCTTATTTGTTTGAACTCCAGCGAAAACTGTCCTAACCTAGTCAATCTCTCCTCATACATCAGTCCCACCATTCCTGGGTAAACCTTTGCTGAACTCCCTCGGGAATAAGAAGGTCCTTCCTCAGATAAGGAGACCAAAACAACAGAAGGGAAGGGGGAGAAGATGTTAGCATTTTTTTGAAGGGGGTGCAGGAGAGAAGGTGGAACAATCCCATGGCATGGCAAGGAAAGAGAAACCCAGCAATATTTGTGAGTGGGAGGAAAATTGTTAAAATGAACATGTTAAGGGAGACGGGAAAGGATATAAACTCAGAGGATTGGAAAAGTAAGTGCCTCTGTGAGGGAGTAAGGAATGTCTTTACTAACTGGGTCTGGAGCAGATTGAATATCTTTTATGGACTGTTGTTCTGGAAGGGAGCATGGATTTTGGAGGTGGGGTAATCGTTGAGATACCTTTTAGTAACTGACAGTTTGGTATAAAGTTGAAGTCTGGATCATCAAGTGCCCCTTCTGACATGTATGGGGACTTGAGGGTAGAATTTCAGGCAGTGGCACAAAACATAGTAACTCCATTGCAGTGTTAATGTAAGCTTACTTGTGACACTAATACATAAACTTTAGATTTGATTGGCCCTTTGTTAACTTGACTGATATTCAGTTCCATTGCAGGTAATTGAGTTAAATGTCAGGTGCTGCATAATGGGCGTCAGAACCCAAACTGCCCGTATTACACCAGCACTCAAGATAAGTTGCTACACCACAGGCCTTAATGGCACTGCTTCCCTACAGAGAATTGTATAAGACCATTGATATGGTTTCTTGAGTACTACGTCTGAAAGTGGTCTGGCTCCATCTATGTATGTATCGTCAGCTGCTATGTCAAGCAGCGGAACAATGGTTATATTGAATCCGGACTGCTATCAAGTATGTGAAGATCCCAGTGGAGGTCTGTAACACAGATCAGAGGTACAGCAGGAGTATCCCTCACGTATGAACATCTGATGAATGCTTTCAGTGCTGTTATGAAGATTCCAGTGTCCAAGCACAAAGAGATGGTCTATCAGTGCAAAGTACAGAGTAATACATGAATATGTGGATGAGAAGATAGGAGGCATGGTTAGTAAGTTTGCAAATGATACCAAGATTGGTGGCATAGTGAACGGTGAAGAACGTTATCTCTGATTGCAACAGGATCTTGATCAATTGGGCCAATGGGCTGACGAATGGCAGATGGAGTTTAATTTAGATAAATGCGAGGTGATGCATTTTGGTAGATTGAACCAGGGCAGAACTTACTCGATTAATGGTAGGGTGTTGGGGAGAGTTACAGAACAAAGAGATCTAGGGGTACTTGTTCATAGTTCCTAGAAAGTGGAGTCACAGGTGCACAGAATGGTGAAGGAGGCATCCAGCATGCTTGGTTTCATCAGTCAGAACATTAAATACAGGAGTTGGGAATGTCTTGTTGAAGTTGTACAAGACATTGTTAAGGCCTCACTTTGAATATTGTGTACAGTTCTGGTAACCCTATTATAGAAAGAATATTATTAAACTAGAAAGAGTGCAGAAGAGATTCACTAGGATGCTACCCGGACTTGATGGTTTGAGTTATAAAGAAAGGCTGGATTGACTGGGACTTCTTTCTCTGGAGATTAGAAGGCTGAGGGGGTGATCTTATAGAAGTCTATAAAAGAATGAGGGGCAAAGATCAGCCAAATAGTCAATATGTTTTCCCAAAGGTAGGGGAGTCTAAAACTAGAGGACGGAGGTTTAAAGTGAGAGGGGAGAGATACAAAAGTGCCCAGAGGGGCAATTTTTTCACACAGAGGGTGATGAGTGTCTGGAACAAGCTACCAGAGGTAGTAGTAGAGGCGGCTACAATTTTGTCTTTTAAAAGCGTTTAGACAGTTACGTGGGTATGATGGATATAGAGGGATATGGGACAAATGCGGGCAATTGGGATTAGCTTAGGGGTTTAAAAAAAAGGGCGGCATGGACAAATTGGGCCAAAGGGCCTGTTTCCATGCTGTAAACCTCTATGACTAGACGATTTACACTTGGCAATTTGTCACAGAGGAAGCAAGCACATCAGCAAAGCACACTGAAATGTACAGTACATAGGGCATAAAATTGATTCTATGTTTCAATATATTTTATTGTGGTTCTTTCATTGCACAGAAAATGAAGTAGCTGTTGTAGAAGAGGGAAACAGACCTCTGAGATATCCCAGCGGCATTACTTTATTATTCTTCTACGAATGTGAGCATCGTTGACAAGGTCAGCATTTGCTTCCTGTCTCTAATTGGCATTGAATTGAATGACTTGCTAGACCATTTCAAAGGGCAGTTAAGAAGCAACCACATTAATATCAATCTGAACTATAGAAACATAGAATCCAAACACTGCAGCAGAAGCCATTCGGCCCATCCAGTCTGCACTGACTCTCTGACAGAGCATTCCATCCAGGCCCTATCCCCACATATTTATCCTGATAATCCCCCTAACCTACACATCTTGAGACAATAAGGGACAATTTACCATGGCCAATCCATCCAACCTGCACATCTTTGGACTGTGAGAGGAAACTGGAGCACCCGGAGGAAACCCACACAGATGCGGAGAGCATGCAAACATAGACAGTCACCCAAGACCGGAGATGAACCCAGGTCCCTGGCACTGTGAGAAGCAGTGCTAACCACTGTGCTGCTCTATATCTGGAGTCACATGTAGGCCAGTCCAGTGAAAGATGGCAGCTTTCTTTCCCTAAAGGAGTTGGCAACACGGTGGGTTTATCAGACAACCATTGATTATCATTGCTGAGATTAGCTTTCAGTTCCAATTTTTATTACTTGTTGAATTTAAATTCCATCAGCTGCTTTGGTGGGACTTGAACCCTCATCCCCAAGAGATTCGTATGAATGACCAATCTAATGATATTACCACTATATCATCTTTCCCCTAAAATTATAGTTCAGGGCAACTGCATTCAACACTGCCATTGCTAACACAATGTAATTCACTGACAGCCTTCACAAGTCAAACCTCGATCATTGCCTCCCTTGTTAATGTGCATCACCTTGTGCACATTTGTTTAGGTAGAGAATCTATTGGAGCAGACACATTGACCAGGATAGCAACTACTGCGAGTTCTGAACCTCCTTTGCACTTTTGGCCTGCATTTACCTCCTTGCCTACTGATGGGTAGCTTCCAATATAGCAAAAGGAACAAGTGAAATGCACTTAACTGTTATCCATTAAACTGTAATATATGCAGTAGCTTTCAATAATTTAGCAGTTTTCTACACACTAAACAGCATGATTCAACTCTAAAGTTTGTAACAATTTAAGTAAATCCTATCCTAGTGCCTACTGTCCAAATTTTTTTCATATTTAAGTTGGATTAATTCTTCAATGGAGAATCAGAAAGGAATGTCATTTTAAGGTCTTTTTGTATCAGTGAAATCATCACATTGTTATCCATTAAAGCAGTTTTTTCACAAGCTAGGTGATCTGCAGTCCACTCCATATCAATTTATTCCACCACGAGGTCCTTCTAATTCCTACAATTTGTATTACATAAAGAACCATACAGCTGGAAAGTAGTTTCAAAGATCAATTTATCTTTGGCTGCATAAAACTGGCTTTCTGTTTTGCATTTGCAGCCTTCAGCAGAAGAAATGAAGGAGAAATAGGCCACAGGGTGCACAGTCTACAGTATTTCTAGTTATGGAAAGACACTGAAGCTGGGCAGTGAAGTGCATTACAATATAGTACTGTGATGCTTTCATCAGAGCACTTTCATTTATTTCAGGCTGATACAATTTCCCCCACCTCAATACAATTGATATGGACAAACCCAGCCACCCACCTAGTGGAAACTAGCCCACAAAGCAAAAGCCCCAATAATTTGGTACAAATTGACCATCTTATTCAAAGCGAACACAATGATTCAATATGTCACATTAGCGCTGCTCTTTTGAAGTAAGAGTTAGGCTGCATTGCCAAGGTGATTTAGAGGGCTTCTGCGTGCAACCTGTGCTATAACTGCCAAAACGGGAAATTGCTCTGCCCCACAGTACTGGCATCTTTCACTGGATTTAACAGAAAAAGAAGGACCATTATCTTTTAAAAAAACATAAAGTGGCAAAGGTATCAGAACTACTGTTTCTTGTCAACACAAAGCCTACGAAACACGCTACTGGGCAAAATGTATTTGATCCTATTGACCCACAAACAGGACAGCGGAGGGAGAATAAACAGAGGCGCCAAGTGCTGAAGCTCACTTTCTGAAATATACAGATCATATAAACTCAGCAATCAAACCCACCAACACCAAAATTAGTCAATACCATTTCAAATTTTGGTAATAGCATGCATTCTTTTTTTTAGTAATACCAGTCAGTAACAGATTCCGACAATACACATATGATCACACTCGCATGAGGGGTGGAAGAGGGCAGCTGTCTCCTCCCCCCCCCCGCCCCAATACCCAAACAACAACGCTGACCATCTAATATTGTTGAAAGCAAAGTAGGGACACATCGTGGACTTGCTTATTTGTAATGGGGGGGGGGGTACTTCTAGGATCAATGTGTATTTTCAATATTTCGCTGTTCCCAACGTTGTTACCGCTTTTGTATTCATCTTCTTCCATACCAACATTTCAAAGTTAATTTCCCGTCCATTTAATCATAAAATTATGTCATGGGATCATTAGAAATAATCCGGGAAGTCGTTGTGTGTTTGTGAGGGGCGGATAGTGTTAATGCTTGTGCTGGATTTTAAGTTAAAAGCACAAGGACATCCTCTCTCTTATCTGGGAAACGATCAAAAGAAAAAAAATCCACTTTTGAGACATGTTTAAAAATCAAAACATTGTGGAAATCGAAGCATTGTAATGAGGATGTGCTGTGTGATCTCAGCCGGATCCCAGAGCCGGGCACTGATGCATTGCTCCCCACACAAAAGTTGACCCCATTGCTTCCCTTCTAGCACTGACTCGCTGCCCCTCCCAGTACTGAAGCTGCCTTCCCAGCACCGGCCGAGGGTGGACTGGATTGAACTGGGGGGTACATTATCCCGACTGCACCTGTCACCAATCCTGAGAGCAGTAAATACTGCCCACAATAAAACAGCATTTCAGTGAGTGGGATTCACTTTGTTTGTAAACTTGTTAGAAGCTGCGTCAGAAAATGCAGTGTATCTGTTAAATATATATATATTAAAATTGATATTTAATATATAGTTAAGGCTCCAATCTAGCGGCCAGTAGGTTAATGGAGGATGGGATCTCTCTGTCACTTGGTTGTGGCTGTCAGTGGGCTGGAGAGAACGAGCTGTTAAGGCGCAACTGGATGGGGAAGTCGGCGACACTGCTAGGGCATTGCAAACCTCAATAAAACGTTTCCTATTCTTAGCGCGCTGACAGTGGTCCAAACCCCCATCCACGTTCGAAAAAAGATGAACGGGTAATGGCTGATAATTAACCTTGAAATAGGGTGGAAAGTTCAGGTTCTCCAGGCAGGGAGTTGCAGTAAGGTGTGTGTACTCAGAAGCCTGTCTTAGTCTCACTCTGCGGTCACCCTGTGGATTTGTAGCTCCACTGTTCTGATTAGATCCATCCATTGCTGAGTGGACACGCGTTGACTTAAACTGCAGGGATCCCCGATAGATTTGAACCGAAGGATGTAAAGTTAAAGCGGGCGTGCCATGTTGCTAAACTTCTTGAAAAAATTTTTGGAACAGGATGTTCCAAGTCCATTTAACATGCTGGCTTCCCTGTCCCTGACAACATTGTGTACTAGGGGGTAATACCTTTTCCAGTTATTTGAGAACTCATTGAAGTGATGAACTGCCCAGGTGATAAGTACAGTACAATTTCGCTGTAGATCGCCAGTTTCCCCCATAAACAGCAGATGATTTCGGGAAGCGACCGAAGGCACCAGACCAGCATGCTGCCGCTCTCCCAGGCAGGGCACAGAGAGGCAGCCTGCTCATTCGGATGGGAGATACTCTCCCCTGCTCCCTCGACTCGGCAGCCTGCTTCAACTCCAAGGGAACCTGACACAGCAGCCCATCCGCGACTGGAGTCCCCCAGCCTCTGGTGGACAAGGGATTACAATGTGGAGTTCAGCTAACAGGGGGGAACCAGAAATAATGGACTGTCCAACAGAAGAAAATCAAACCTTCCTGACCTGGATAAACTGGGCTCGCATTCTTCACGGGGAAAGATATCATTCAGGTGAATGTTATGGAGCAGAAAAGCTTGTGAAACTGGAGTGGTGCGCTGTATTACATGTCTGTGAAAGTTGGGATATTTCATTCGTGGATTTCCTTCTTCCTGATCAACAGTTTGTTGAATTTCCTCAATTTTTTTTTCACAGACTGGAGATTCACTCCCCATTGCATGAGGACAGAGATTAATGAATTGTACAAGAAAATGCACATTCTCCAGTCGAAAGGGTTTACTTAAAAATAAAGGATAAGCCAAGAATGTAGGTGCTCAGAGCTGGGCATTTCCCAATTCTCAGCAGAGTGAGGGCAGTCGCTCCTAAGCTTGTCCCTGTTGGGGACGAGGATGCAGTGCGTCGCCGGCATCAGGAAGGGGATGGATCTGAGTCTGACTGATACCCCAACCGATAGCGATCAGAGAGAGTGTGGAAACCGCCAGCAAAGTGCTTTTCCATCCCATTGTACACACCGTTACTCCCTAGCAGACGGGACAGTGCTCCAGTTATTAAATCTCCGAATTGGACGGCAGTCAAGATACAATTGCTTTAAAAGTGCGAAAGAGGAAAAAAAAAGCCAAGTTGCTTGTTTTGGTTAAACTTCAAACTTACCATTGCAGAATAATGCGGCAAAAATCACAACCTCAGCCATGCAAGGGCGCAGGGTAGTCAGCTTTGCAAATCCCAGAGTCCGCATGTTGCCTCGGGAATGATTTGTAATCTTTCCCGATGGGACAGCTTGAACTATCTGTGCTCACTTGCTAAAGCTTTGCTTTCTCTGTGCAACTCCAGCAGGCACTGGTTAATCCTGCCCTCTGCCCGGGGCACTGTTGTCAGGCAGCCAGGAGCGAGAGGGAATGAGCCCAGAAGAGAAGAGGCCAGTCTGCCCCCCCTCTCCTCCTCCTCCTCCCCTCCTCCTCCTCCTCCGCCTCCTCCCCTCCGCGCTCCCTCTCTCTGCCTTATCTCTCTGATCATGCTCCACTCACTCACTCAGCCTGCACCCCGCCCCCTCCCCGCCTGACTGGCAGACCGCCCGGCCAATCGGAGGCCGGGACTCGGACTGGCCCCGCCCCGCAGCAGGGCGGGACTCACTGCTGATTGGTCGGAAATAGGGGAGTGGGCGGGGCCGGCCGCTGTCCAAGTCGAAGTTGTCCTGGAGTCTGGCAGAGGGATGGGCAGAGGCAAGAATGCCCCCTGCACTGTGTGGCAGAGGGAGAGGGTGTCTTCTGCACTGTGGGCACAGAGGAGAATGTCCCCACGCATTGTCGACAGAGAGGAGGGTGCCCCTTGCACTGTGGGCAGAGGAGGGTGTCACCTGCACTGTGGGCAGAGAGGGGAGACTGACCCCTGCACTATGGGCAGCGTGGAGGATGCCCCCTGTATGGGCAGAGGGGAGGGTTCCCCCTTGCACTGTGGGTAGAGAGGAGGGTTTCCCCTGAGGACACCCCCACGTTTTATCGGCAGAGGGGAGGGTGCCCCTTTGCATGGACAGAGATGCAGGTCCCTCCCATCTCTACTGTGGACAGAGGGGAGTGTTTGGAGCCCCTCTCACTCCCCAATCTTGCATGGGCAGGGAGGGCTCCCCACAGCATGAGCATCGGGGCAGAGGGGATGGGTGGGTGCCCCTTGCATGGCAGTAGGAAGGGTGTCCCTTGCGCTGTGAAGCTGACCTGTAACTGCTCTTTTCCACTCCTCTCACATCCCCATCAAACTAAAATCACTCTTCATCAGAGCTTTAAGAAACCCTTCAATCCTGCCCCTCCCTCAATCCAGCCCTTCATCCACACTCTATCGCTCACACACACACACACACACCACAAACACAAGTCGCTTAACCTAATTACCCTGACTGACTGATTCCAGCCCCTCTTCCCTCCTGCTTTTTTTTAACCTTTGCTCTTTCAAGTTCAGCATTGTGGTTGTGTTTTTCTTAATTGGGGGGGGGGGGGGGGTGGAAAGAGAGTCTTTTTGAAAAATATTTAAACACTCAAAAAGTCGACTCCCAAACTCCTTTCACTAAAACAGAAAAACAAACGCCGGCACAATTATAGAAAAGTCCCGCGTCTTAAGTTTATTTTTTTTGGAACGCGCCTTAATTTCGTCTTCAATTCGAAATTAACATTTGATGAACTTAATTTTATAACCAATGGGGAAATTAATTATTACATTGAATTTCCATTCATTAATATATTTCTGTTGCTGTGTAGCGCCTAACATCATCCAGACTTACCATCTATTAAAACACCTCTACTTATTAAAAATAACCAGTAAATTGCAACTATTTATTCGCTTGCCCTTCCCCTATTGGAAATTATTTTATGAATTCGGTTCCGAGAGGTTATTCCTGATCATAATGTCGCTAACAGTAATTTTCCCGAAGATCAAGGTGGTTGGAAGGGCGTAGGTTTCTTAGAATCTGAGTACAACACGCACAAAATAAAATCTACTTTTCCATCAAACCTCTTCTTTCTCCTTTCCAGGCAGGCGACACATTAAGACAGAACATGTACTTAATATTACAGAATCTCTTTGATGAACATGCGCTAAATTACACCTCTGTAAAGCATTCTGAAGGACCGCACAATTAGGAGTGAAGTTTGCTGATTGATGTCTCATTTTCAGTGTGATGCAGTTAGTACTGATGTTAAAATATTTAAGGCTCAGCGTTAGATTGGCTCAAATCCCCTCTCGCCGTCCCTGCGCTGCCTCTTTGTCCGCAACTGTGAAGTAATCGCGACATCTAGTGGGGACGTCTCACTGCACTCATCTCTCAGAAATCTTAACACATTCACTCGCTCTCTCTCTCTCTCTCTCATCCCTAATGAACCCTGGGCTGGGCATCATCATCCCATGCCGATAACTGATCACCCCTTCACACCGATCAGCGTCCACCTCTGTCTCTCTCGGCGCAGATACTGTCAGACTTGCTGAGATTCTCCAGCATTTTCTGTTTCAGATTCCAGCATCCGCAGTAACTTGCTTTTTATATTAGCTGATCACCCCTTAGCTGGATTTGGTGTTGGTGCGGGGAGATGGGGCGTGGGGGTGTTTTAAGAATTCACCAATTGCGAATTCAGATAAAGTATCGATAACATCTTTAATCACAGGCAGAGGGCAGAACACTTGCGATTGTTGTTAACTTTTCTTCAAAAAAAGTCATGTAAAACCTTTTAAAGTAATCGTATCATAAAATGTGGACATCATTACAATTGCTGTGTGGACTCAAATGCACTATTGAAGCTCAGAGAAGTCCGCGACTCACAACGGAGGGACAATAATGTCCACAAAACCCAGAGCGCAAGCTCTCGAATTCTACCGCCCACAATAGTTGGAAGTACCACGGATTCCACGCCACCACCCCCGCCCCCCCGCCAACCTGGAAAGGATGGAGATTCAATACCTGGAGCGTTTCTTCTGAAAAAGTGTCTCTCAGCTCCAAACTCTGCCGTTGAACGCATTTTTACCCGTTGATTATCCCCGCAATTATCAAAATGATCAAAGCATCAGTGGGGCACAAACTAGAATGTGGAATTTCTTGCTTCAATTTCCTTTTAAACATAAAGCACATGATAAGTATACATGTTCACACTTCAGTACAAACTTGCGCCAAATCCATGAATGCAGAGACACCAATTTCGTGGAAGGTCAGTGTCTGGATAATTGGGGGGTTGGCGGAGTGGAGGCGGGGGGAGGGGTGCTAGGCAGGGTGTAGTACTAACAGTGCATCATGGCTTGGTAGAATATGGCCTCACATCTGCAGCTACCTGGGCAGTGAGCTTGCATTCACTATCTCAAGCCTTTCAAACTCTTTCCCAGCCAACAAAGTCCCTTTGAAATATATTCACCATGCAACATATTATGGTGCTTCTGGGTGAAAACTGCAACAGTAAGATCCCCAGAATTCCTTTAAAAGATGGTTGTTGTGTGCAAAGTAGCTTCCTTTTGGGATACGTATTCTTTTTCTAGCCCTTCTTGGTCCCTCTGCACCTTACCATCTGTGATTACAAGGATAGTTTAGTGTTCTGTTGTCCATCTTTCACCAGAATGACTCAAACTACATAGAAACATAGAACAGTACAGCACAGTAAGGGCCCTTCGACCCTCAATGTTGTGCCAAGCTATGCCAAACCCAAGATCAAGCTATCCCACTCCCTAGTCACTTTAAAGTGTGCACGTACATTAAACTGATAAGAACAGATACAATACTTGCTCTTAGCAAAAAAGCCAAGAAGTGAACACCAGGCAGATTGCACATTCATTGTGGGAAGCATCATGCTTAGGTAGCTGCAGATGTGAGGCACATTCTGCCAAGCCATGATGCATTGTTAGTACTCCCACCACTATTATGCTGCCACTATTTTATTTGCAGAATAAAGAACAAAGAACATTGCAGCACAGGCCTTTTGGCCCTCCAAAGCCTGTGCCAATCATATTGTCCTATCTAAACCAATCACCTGTATCCCTATATTCCCCATCTGTTCATGTGTCTATCCAGAGAAGTCTTAAATGTCATTAAGATGTGCAGAAGGCAGTAAACTTACATTAGGACGTGTCTGCACCACTGGCAAATTCAAATACATGAAGAGGCAACTTAATTTAAAGAAATGTCTTTTAATGCTCTGTTTGGATCTTCCCATCATGCGATTCCATTGGCCCAGATCTTCTGGTCTGTGGATGGTTGTGCCCAGGGGCCCCTCAGAAGATGCACCGGGGGACCACTCAGACATCCCCCACATGCTAACTGCGTGGTAATTACCTGGAAAACTTCCGTTGAGCAACTGCCCTGCACCCCTCCAAAACTCTGATTTAAAGTCGGAGACTTCAGATAGTTCTGGCTCACTTAGCAGAGTAGCTACTCAGGAAAAGTTAGAAGGATTAAAACAAGTTCTAACTCCTGGGTAACTATATACTGACCACCCCCCCTCCCCCATTTCCTCCCCACTGGACTCCACCCTACCACTTGACTACCCTAACCCTTCTAACTACTATCCCAAACCCTGGATCAAACACCAGCTCCCAACTACCCTCCGGAACACCCAATTACCCCAACTCCTGCACTCAAGAAGAATCATGTTGGGCTTGAAACAGAAACCTGTTTCTTTTTCCAGAGATGCTGCCAGATCTGCTGAGTATTTCCATTCTGTCATTTAATACTGTACACCTTAAATACTATGTGAAATGCTGCTTACCTATTGTCTCACAACAATTCAAATATATAAATGTCATGACGATGTTAATTCAGATAGGAAAGCTTTCCTTTGTTCCCTCTGCTGGTTCTTCCCTTTTGCCACCCAAAATACACACATCAACACCTTCCATTCATTCTCAACAGCCAAATTTACCTACATCAAATTGCAAAATTCCATCTGTTCAGAGTGGGTGGATTCTGTGCCTGTTTGGCCTGTATTCTTAACTTGGGTTAGCTTCCTACTGTTATATATACGAACCTCAGGTGGGGAAATGACTTGCTGCAACCTCTTCCTGGACAGGGAACATCAAAGTCAATTCTTGAAAAAGCCATTGGAATATGTGCTTGTTCTTTGCGGCAAAGGATTAGTTTCCCTGCATTGGCAAAACATGACTTCTAGGGAAAGTCCTGTGTAAAAAAAATGCCAGTGAAAACTGAGAACTGAACATTGAATTGATATAAACCACATTTAGTAGCTTGTTTTTCTTAGTGAGTTGATGGGGGAGGAAGATGTTGATGTGTGTTTTGTAGCAGGATTGAATTGAGGTCCATTGACACCATAAGAGTTGATCTTGGGGAGTTGGTAAGGTTGCTAATTCTCTCTCTGGGCTCCAACATGCAGCATACTGGAAACACAGCTCTCAAATATATATTTTCTATATCTGATAATTTGCCACCATATGCAGTCATCAGCAAAAGTGCACCATTTGAAAACTCCTCCTCCCAACAAATTTGATTTTCTGTAGGTTTATCATCTTACATAGATGGAAAGACATCAATGGTTTGCATTGCAAAAACCCCTTCTGCAAGATTAGTATGGGCTTGGCTACCTTATAGTAATTTTCAGTTATTTAAATGGAGAGGGGTTCCCAATGGATATCAAAATTATTGAAGAATATTTAAGAGCTCCCTCACCCAGAAAAGTTGAGAAACCAACGCTAAATCAATATCTTTGTCCTACTTAATAAGTAATAAATCAACATAGTTGGCACTGCTACTGATGAAGAGACTCTGTGCGTATGAACAAAGGGTCATAAAGTCTGAAATATGAACCAGAACTTCCTCTCTTCACAGATGCTGCCTCACCTGCTGACTGTCTCAAGCATTCTCTGTTTTCATTCCTGATTTTAACCATTCTGCTATGATGCCAGATGGAAACCACACCCTCCCCAATCAGAAAGGAAGTCATAGAGAGAGAGAATGACCTCTGATTGCTTTCCTGCATCTCTTGCTGAAGCTTCAGATTATAATTGGCAGAAGTCTGAGTGGGTCTCCTGGCCATTCATGGTACAAATAAACCACTAGAAAGAGGAAAGGGAGAAGATGTACATGCCTTAAATAGCAAGTTACCCTTCAAATAAAAAGCAGATACTGTGACACAAATTTTACCTTCTGCTTTCCAAGTTTGAAGCTCACTGCACAATCAATATTGGTTACTTTATCCCGGGTCAGAGATCTTTACAGTTTAGGTATTGTACACTGATCTGGACTGATTTTTTCGAAAATTGATCTATTAAAGTACAAGGTGGTCAGTGCCCATCTTTCCCTGAACAGACTTCCGACATGGATGAAGCTACAAATATCAAAAACAAATCAATTGAAGGTCAAGCAAGACCCTGTGAAAATGACTTAGAAGATCTGAGACAGTGTTAAAATCCTCGTCTGTAAACAGAGATGCAATATGTCTAACTGAAGACAGCCTCATTAATGTATTGCTTTGTCTCCAACTTTAATCTGTAAGATTATCTCACAAGAATGAAGGAGATTTTTGTTGTAGCTAAGAAATGGCATTTGCTGCGTTTGGAATGGAAGAATATTTTTACAGTGCGGAGGACGTCTTTATTTGAGCCATGATAAAACATTGATGCCTTTTTCTGGGCTACTAGCCTTTTGTGCTGACTCCTCATTTCAGCCAGACTTTGGTGGCATGGTGACAGATATTATGTATTTTATAACCCTGCAACAGCACCTTCAATACAATAAAAATCATAGAAATCACAAAATGGTAAGGAAAGGGTCTCAAACCTACTTTGTGATAAAATACCAGGATAAACTTTCATCCATGGAGTCACTATTAAATAGAGATAGCACATCACTGTTAACTAGCCGTATAGTTGGCTGGTGGTTTGATTTCCGATTCCAGAATTTCCAAATTGTGCATGCATGAAGATAGCTGTCACAGGAAATATTTCTACTCATGTCTGGCAATGCACTAGCAATAATCTTTGACAGCATTTGTGCCTTAGACCATTGCTGCTTATTACACCTCTCCAGGCCAGCAAATATGCAACAATCTGCCACCAACTTCATGGGAAATATATAAACCTACTTTACCAACCTCTGACCTGTTAAGCTTCATTTGAACTGCAAAGCTGCTTCTCCTCTGAACTCCTGAGGTAGTCAGAATAAATTGAAAGCGCAAGAGAAATGCAGGGCTCTATGAATTCCTTATAATTCAAAAATAACACCTGCTTTGAATAGACAAAACTGAATTTTAGTGTTGCAGCTTTAGCACATGCTTTAACTTACATTGCTGCAGTATGACACTGATTGTCATCCTAATACATGCAAAAGAAAATAAAACTTAGAACATTATTGTGCCTTTGTTGATCTCAGAATGGCCTTTGATTCAATCAGCAGAGAAGGGGCTTCTGGAAACTACTGACCTACATTGACTACTCTGAAAAATTTATCTAGATTATCCATTAGTTTAACAATGGCAAGAGTCATGGAAGCTGGTAAAGTTTATAACCCATTCCCAGTCTCCAAAGGAGCCTGACAGAGTTATGGTCTAAGCTTGCACCTTGTTTAGTATCTTCTTTCTACAAGATTATTTATGATTAGAAGACAAAATATGCCAGGCTTAGAGAGAGAGTAACGATGCAGCTAAATTAAGAACAAATGCCTAATCCTAGAATACTCAAGAAAGTAAGGAAGCTTGATCCCCTCAAAAATATATAAATAATAATTTGCAATCTCATATGGAACCAGGGAGTTTTTTTAAATTCATTTGTGGAACATGGCATCACTGGCTGGCCAGCATTTATTGCCCATCCCTGATTGTCCTTGTTCAGAGTCAACCACATTGCTGTGGCTTTGGAGTCTCCATGTGGGTCAGACTAGGTAAGGATGGCAGATTTCCTTCCCTAAAGGACATTAGTGAACAGATGGGTTTTTCCAACAGTCGACAATTGTTTCATGGTCATCGGTATGTTCTTAATTTCAGATACTTTTTATTAAATTCAACTTCCCCATCTCCCATGCTGGGATTAGAACTCAGGTCCCCAGACAACTAGCTGAGTTTCTAGATTAGTAGTTTAGCGGTAATACCACTCGACCATCGTCTCCCCTCGGTGTAATGGTAGGGAAACATGTGGAAAGTCGATTAGTTAGCACTGCTGCCTCACTGCGCCAGGCACCCAGGTTCAATCCCAGCCTTAGGCAATTGTCTGTGTGGAGTTTACATGTTCTCCCCATGTCTGAGTGGGTTTCCTCCAGGTGCTCTGGTTTCCTCCCACAGTCCAGAGATGAGTGGGGTAAGGTTGATTAGCCATGCTCAATTGCTCCTTAATGTCAGGGGATTAGCAGGGCAAATATGTAAGTTTAGGGCCTGGGTGGGGTTGTTGTCAGTGCAGACTCGATAGGCTGAATGGCCCAGGGATTCTGTGATTCTCTGATTCTCTGATTCCAGATGGCACAACTGGAGGTTATCCAGTTAACCTCAGCAACAAGTGTTCCAAGGAAATCAAGGAAAGGTCAGCCCTGAGGTCAACCTGACATCTGAATTGTGTGGAATTCCCTACCACAGAAAGCTGTTGGGGCCAGTTTGTTGGATATGTTCAAGAGGTAGCTGGATGTGGTCCTTGCAGCTAAAGGGATCAAGGGGCATGGAGAGAGAGCGCAAGAGTAGGATACTGAAGGTGCATGATCAACCATGATCATATTGAATGGTGTACAGGCTCGAAGGGCCAAATGGCCTACCGGTGCACTTATTTCTATGTTTCTATTTGATGTTCTGCATTTATGAAAGCTTTCCTTGCCAACATCGGACTTTGCAGTCATATAAGAGTTTACAGCCTGTATCAAATGGAGATGGATCATAATCTGTCATCACAGGCATCGATGGACACACTATCAACATTAATATAAACAAATATTAAGACAAGTTCACAGAGGGGAATAATCACAACTTACATTGTATGGAGATGTGTTCCCTTCAGATCAGCTTTATTGCAAAAGGCATACTGAAGAAGTTAAAAAAAAATAAACTTACCAAAGTCCCGGATGATCATGGGCTGCTCTCCCCTCTGAGGGGTGAGAGCTGACTAGTGGCGATTTACCTGAGGATCACCATACCTCAGGTGAGAGGCAAGGTTGAGAAGGTGGGAGCTTTATGAATAACAGTACTGAAGGCCGAATGGCTCATTTAGATTGTAATTTTGAATTACCTAAGTTAAAAGAAAAAGACTACATAAATTCCTTTTGGAAATCATTCACTATTTTCACCCTTCTAAGCTGTAATAATTCTGAAATAAATAATTCTGATATATTAACCCAGCTGAGACTTACTAGGTACATGTGTCATACATGATTGGTCCCACTCCTTACCTCGAATTGGCTTTTATCCAACTATTTTATATTGTTTATGAAGAACTGTACAGCTCCTAGAATTTACAAACACAATGGTGTTTTCTAGTGCTTTCATAGAATCTCTACAGTGCAGAAGGCGGCCATTGGGCCTATCGAGTCTGCATCGATAACAATCCCAGCCAGGCCCTATTCGCCAACCCCACATTTTTATCCTGCCAATCCTCTGACACTACGGTCAATTTAGCATGGCCAACCTAACCCACACATTTTTGGACTGTGGGAGGAAACTGGAACACCCAGGGGAAACCCACGCAGACACGGGGAGAATGTGCAAACTCCACTACTGTTTCACAGTGCCAGGGCTCAATTCTGTCTGTGTGGAGATGGCACGTTCTCCCTCTGTCTGTATGGGTTTCCTCCGGGTGCTCCAGTTTCCTCCCAAAGCCCAAAGATGTGCGGGTTAGGTTGATTGGCCATGCTAAGTTGCCCCTTCGTGTCAGGGGGATTTGTAGGGTTGATAAGTGCGGTTACGGGGATAGGGCATGGGAGGGATTGTGGTCAGTGCAGATTTGATGGGCTGAATGGCCTCCTTCTGCACTTTTGGATTCTTTGACTCCACATAGGCAGTCACCCAAGGCCAGCGTTGAACCCAGGTCCCTGATGCTGTGGGGCAGCAGTGCTGCCCAAATGACTGGCAAGTGAACAAGGCAGGCAATCTGTTCCCAGTGACCCAGCAATGCTATTCTGTACTTGGTATTGTTAAAGTAAAATTCAGAATAAAATGAGCTTCTCCAAGCTGAGAGAAAGTACTGCGCCCCATGTTGCTAAGGCTTTCTCTACATTATGTCCGAAGTTTAGAAAAGCACCTTTCCTGTCAAAATCAGAAAATAAATGTGCACTGATATTTCTATTCTGATCGAAAGTACAGTTTTACTGCACTAATAAAAAGGACCAACAAGCTTTCTGCTGCATGCTATGATTCTCCAAAGTTATATTGTTCCTGAGAGGGATAGCATCTGCCAGGGCCTTTAACAAAAATAAAAACAAAATGGATTAGAAAACATCAGTGCTGAGAAGGGTGAACATATTGCTGTGTGCATTCACTTCACATTCACCCCGAAGCAATCTTGCACTGACCTGTATGTATCAAACCTACAGAACAGTCTCTTATGATTCCAGCCAGCAAAGATCCATTCTTGGGCAAAAAAAAAGTCAACATCCTCATCGCCAAAATAATAAAACCTCTTTTGTTAATTTATTTCAATTATTTTCTTTTCCCCCTCCACAGGCTCCCTTCTCTCCTCCCGTGTCACAGACTGGCAAGTGAACAGGCAGGCAATCTGTTCCCAGTGACCTAGCAATGCTATTCTGTACTGTGACGATGACTGCTATGAGTAGGCCCATTCCTGCCCAGTATCAAGGGCAGAAATCCAGCTATTGTTGGTAATGACTGTTGGCGACAGTGTGCAATCCAAATATTCCACCGGATATATTTGGGAATAGACAGTCCTTGGGAATTTTCCCAATGTGCCTGCCACAGGAATCGTAGCAGGCAGTGAGTGGGGGAACCCAAGGTCCGTCGACCTTGCGTGGGATTTTCCAGTTTTAGGGTGAGCTTGGCCAGAAAATCCCGCCCTGCTATTGCCTTGCCGCTGGGTTTAGAGGATAAATAAATATTTGATTTGAGTTATTTTTGCCACATGTATTAACATACAGTGAAAAGTATTGTTTCTTGCGTGTTATACAGACAAAACATACCATTCATAGAGAAGGAAACAATAGTGCGCAGAATGTAGGATTACAGTCATAGCTAGAGTGTAGAGAAAGATTAACTTAATGCAAGGTAAGTCCATTCAGAAGTCTGACAGCAGCAGGGAGGAAGCTGTTCTTGAGTCGGTCAGAATGTGACCTCAGACTTTTGTATCTTTTTCCCGAAGAAAGAAGGTGGAAGAGAGAATGTCCCGGGTGTGCGGGGTCCTTAATTATGCTGACTGCTTTGCCAAGGAAGTGAGAAGTGTAGACAGAGTCAATGGATGGGAGGCTGGTTGGTGTGATGGACTGGGTTATATTCACGACCATTTGTAGTTCCTTGGAGTCTTGGGCAGAGCAGGAGCTACACTAAGCTGTGATACATCCAGAGAGAATGTTTTCTGTGGTGCATCGGTAAAAGTTGGTGAGAGTTGAAGCTGACATCAAATGTTCTTGGTCTTCTGAGAAAGCACAGGCATAGATGTGCTTTCTTATCGTGTTGGCATGGGGATACCAGGTTAGGTTGGTGGCGACCCGCATACCTAAAAACCTGATGCTCTCGACCCTTTTCTAATTTGTCCCTGTTGACGTAGACAGGGGCATGTTCTCCTTTATGCTTCCTGAAGTCGATGACAATCTCCTTCATTTTGTTGACATTGAGAGAGAGATTATTGTTGCCATACCAGTTCACCAGATTCTCTGTCTCATTCCTGTACTCTGTCTCATCATTGTTTGAGATGTGACCCACAATGGTGGTGTCATCAGCAAACTTGAAAATCGGATTGGAGAGGGAACGTTGAGCCAAGGGGTGTGATGTTACTGCCTTGTTCGTCCAAAAACTGTAAAATCCCATCAGAGGTCAATGAATCTTTCCATTGTCTGCCCCTTGCCCGCTCAGAATTCTGTGGTGGGCAGAACAGTAAAAATCCAGCCAATAACTTTGTTTTCTCTAGTTTGTTTTAGCCTCTGCATTCATGAAGATACATTCTAAGTCGGATTCCCCTGTTTGGACAAATTTTCCTTTTTATTTCCCTTCTCTCCTGTCCTGACTTCTTTAACTTGTCTTGCTTAATCCTTTTCAATCTTTCTACTTCTGTATTACTCATTCACCTAAAATTGATTTTCATCCATCCCCTCTCCAAGCTCTAAACTCAAATTACTTTTTGTCTCCTCTTCTGTGGGAGTTAACGTCCTGTGCCATGGCCGCAGTTAATCTCTTCATAGGAACGCTGATCCCATTGCTGTTCGGTTGCAGTCTGGCACTATCAGTACACTCCAGCGAGAGCAGTGACCATACGATGCAATCCCATACCTTTTAGCCAGGATCACCAATTATTCATCATATTACATGAGTAGCAAAAAGGTAATTATCCTCGCACATCATCTAATTCAACTAATCAACTACCTACAAATTCAAAGCATCTCTGGCTGTTTTTGATAGATGGAAACTCAGTTAGCAATGCCATCCCTCTCACTGATTGTCTTCAGAAAAACCAGAAAGATGAAAACCGTTTGTTTTCTTGGGTCCTGCTGTGCTAAGCAGATGGCTATAATGAGGATTCCTTCTAATTTTTCTATTGGCAGATAAATCTACAATACAAAAAGGTTCAGCTGGTGCAAGTCCTGTGAATTATTTATCACTTTTCATTCCAACTTCTCACAGCTAAGTCTACTGTTGGTATCAGTCAAAAAGTTGCCACAGCTCATTTCAGTGCAGCAAACCCGCAGCAAGGTCGTGCAACTGAATCCCAGAGTTGCCCATCTATCAGTTCCCTCCACTTAGTGTGGGTGAGCTTCTCCGTCTTTTTTAGCTGGGCTGCTAAATAGGGAATGGTACAAGGGTCAAGGCGTTCCATTCTGCAAGGGAGAGAAGGTCTATATGACTCAATGATCCCACCTGAAGCATACTTCTCATTGGCTTTGAATGGAGCGACATTCATAAAGGTTAGAAGTAGTTGTAATTTTCAGATGCTCAAACATTCCCAAACATTCATAGAGAAACTAGAAGCAAAAGTAGGCCATTCAGTCCTTCGAGCCTGCTCCACCATTCATTTCGATCATGGAGTTCAATACCATGATCCCTCCCTCCCCCCATGATCCCTAGAGCTACATCTAATTTCTTCTTGATATCACCAATTGTGAGTTCAGTCGAATTTTTGGGTTGAACACATGATTCATCAAGAAAATTGAATCACACAAGATGCATGTTTTCAAAACACTAACACAAGCTCAGTACTCACCCATGTGGAGATCACTTCCTCCAACTGTGGCAGCTTGTATGCGCCTGAATCATCATTCTTTTCTCCCAAGTTTGTATTTTGTAACCAAGACTTTTTAATCTTTGTAACATCTTTACTCAGACTCCGACATAGTTGATTTTGCAGAAATCACTTCCATCCACACTTAGAGGGAAGCGATGGCTTAGTAGTATTACTGTTAGATTATTAATCAAGAAACTTAACTAATATTCTGGGGATCTGGGTTCAAATCCTGCCACAGCAGATGGTGGAATTTGAAGTCAATAAAAAATCTGAAATTAAGAATCTAATGATGACTATAAAACTATTATCGATTGTCAGAAAAATCCATCTGGTTCACTAATGTTCTTTAGGGAAGGAAATCTGCCGTCCTTGCCTGGTCTGGCCTACATGTGACTCCAGAGCCACAGTAATGTGGTTGACTCTCAACGCCCTGGGACAACTAGAGATGGGTAATAAATGCTGGCCCAGCCAGTGATGCCCATGTCCCATGAATAAATAAAAAGAAAACTCCATTTAAATAACAAAAGGAAAAGGTCACCGAGGATCAACAATGTTGATCATTTTCTCCGGTGAAGTTAACATTGTCCGGTGCTCGAGCTAAAAGGAACAAATGTTTGGACGCTTCCCTAACTATATGGAATCTGATGACCTGGGCAGTCTTAAGAACATAGAATCATAGAAAAACTACAGCACAAACAGGCCCTTCGGCCCACAAGTTGAGCCGATCTTATCTTTACCTACTAGGCTTGCATATAACCCTCAGTCCCATTAAGTCCCATGTACTCATCCAGAAGTCTCCTAAAAGACCCTAACGAATTTGCCTCCACCACCACCAACGGCAGCCGATTCCACTCACCCACCACCCTCTGAGTGAAAAACTTGCCTCTGACATCTCCATATAACAAACAGAAATACAGGTAGGCCATTCAGTCCTTGCGCCTGCTCTGCCATTCAGTAAGGTTCAGTCTGATGTCCTACATTAACTCCATTTTCCCGTCTTATTCCACATTGAACAAAGAACAAAGAAAATGACAGCACAGGAACAGGCCCTTTGGCCCACCAAGCCTGCACCAACAACGCTGCCCGACTTAACTAAAACCCCCAACCCTTCCAGGGTCCATATCCCTCTGTTCCCATCCTATTCATGCACTTGTCAAGACGCCCCTAAAAAGTCACTACTGTATCCGCTTCCACTACCTCCCCTGGCAACGAGTTCCAGGCACCCACTAATCTGTAAAAAAATCTGCCTCCTACATTGCCTTTAAAACTTCGCCCTTCACACCTTAAACCTATGCTCCCTAGTAATTGACTCTTCCACCCTGGTGCTGGAATTGCTTAATTCCAGCACCAAAAATCTATCAATTTCAGCTACTGACTGAGCATCCACAGTTCCCCAGACTAAGCACTCTAAAAGTTTCACCATGCTCTGAGACATTTCTTCTCAGGCCAGATTTCAGTGGTTCCGCCCTCAAGTCAGATCCGGTTGAGTTCGCATTGGCGGACTCACCCCACAGCCCTTTAATAGCTGCCTGATTGGAGGTGGGACTTCACCCTTTAACAAAAGGAAGGTCCATCTCGGTGAGCTGCCAGCTAATCAGAGGCCAGCAGCTCTTCACTATTGGCAGCACCACCAGAAGTTGTGGCCACTGCTAGTACTGCAGCAAGGGAAGGTGTGCTACACTGGAGACAGGGCCTGAATTCCACCTCTCAGTGGGCCCCCGACGAGAGTAGGCAACTGGGGGTCAGGACTGGATTAGACAGGTTGGGTCAGGGGAGGGAAACCTGGGAGGGGAGACCTGGGGAAGGGCTCTCCAATAGGTTCAGGAGCCCATTAAAAGGAGACAACCTATTTTGCCTGCCAATAGCTTACAGAGTGAAAGCCACCAGGATGGTTGGAACAGGCTTCTCCCACTGCTGATTAAATCCCAGAGGCGGTGCAATGAGGCCCTTAAGTGACTGGCCTCAACTGGTCCATGGACGGGCAGGCCGCCTTATTGGTGCCCTGCTGCTGGTAAAACTGTGAAAGGCTAGGGGTGGATGGTTAGCCAGCAGACACAGGCCTATGATATTTTAGCCATGCTCCCTCCATCCGTCCACCCCCTACATAAATCATGTCCACTAGTTCTCTTTTATCTAACTTCCTCATTACCTCCTCAAAGAACTCTAATAGATTTGTCAGACATGACCTCCCCTTAACAAAGCCATGCTGACTCAGTCCTATTTTATCATGCACTTCTAAGTACTCTGCGATCTCATCTTTAATAATGGGCTCTAAAATCTTGCCAGTGACTTAAGTCAGACTAACCAACCCATAATTTCCCACCTGCTGCCTCCCTCCTCTCTTAAACAGCAGCGTTACCTTAGTTACTTACCAGTCCTCTGGGACCCTCCCTGCCTCCAGTGATTGCTGAAAGATCACCACCAATCCCTCCACAATTTCCTCAGCTAAGTCTTAGAACTCTGGGGTGTATCTCATCCACCTTCAGACTTTTCAGTTTTCCCAGATCCTTTTCCTTAGTGACGGTCACTACACTCACCTATGCCCCCTGATTCTCCTGAAGCTCTGGCATCCCACTGGTGTCTTCCACTGTGAAAACAGATGCAAAATAACTATTCAGTTCCTCTGCCATTTCTTTGTTTCCTATTATCACTTCTCCAGCCTTATTTTCCTGTGGCACGGGGAGAACGTGCAGACTCCACACGGACAGTGACCCAAGCCAGGAATCAAATCCGGTCCCTGGTGCTGTGAGGCAGCAGTGCTAACCACCATGCCACTCTTTTAACTCATTTGGTGGGATTTTCTGGTGGCATTCTACCCAAAAATGGAAAATCCTGCCCGAGGTCAACAGACCATTGCACGGTCTGCCCGCACCCACTCCATGCAGATGTCACAGGAAAATTTCCCCCATTGTGTGGTTTATCTCCTTCAGGTCTTGTCTCTCTTTAACCTACTGTAAAATCCCCGGCCTCTCCATGTTCCTTCCACAGTAGGAATTTGAGAGCTACGTCCCGCACCGTGTCACCAAGCCCGTTACTGCAACAGATGTTTGTGTGGGTATTAAATGGATGCCAATAATGGTCTCCATCAAAATTCTCATCATTTAAAGGAAAGGTGGATAAAATGGCAAAGTTTGAACTTTATTCAAACAAAGCTCACAAAAAAAAAAGTGCTTGCCTTCCGCTTGACACTTTCCTTTCTGCTTATCTACATATGTCATTATGACGATAGTCAGAAACTTGGCAGGCGTCTGGTACTCAGGGACTTCAGTGGATAATTTGATGAATGTTACTTGTCAGCAAAGCGTAATTTTGACATCTGTTGCTCGCCATTTGATGTTGCACATACCTTTGTGACAACGTGTCCGCAGGTATGATTATTCTGTTCAGATAATGGAGAATGTTTTGGGTGGTGAATTGTGTTTTGTAAGGTGGTCAGAAACAATACCACTCTGACGACATGTACAGCTTTATTTATTGTAAATACATCGGCGCTGTGAAAGAACTCAAACAGAGATGCATTGTACGTAGAAATAAAGAGAATCAAGGTTTACAAATGGAACATTACTGCGGTGTTACAGTTATACCAGTAACATAAAGACTTTGCACGTTGATGCATGCAAGCCTAATTTCTTTGTTACATCATAACTCATGCACTGCGAATTACTGTTATTTTCTCTTTCACTTTGCTAGCTGCAAAATAACAATGACAATGTTTCACACCAGCACAATGCCACTTACCTCAGGAAAACATTTACAATGAATCAGTCACAGCAAAAAATCGTTTTGAAACAAGTCAGTCACTATCTTCAGTGGTTACTGTTGCTGCAATCTTGTAGAGAATTTCATCACAGTGTCCATTTAGTGAGAGCTACCTGTCCTTCCATTGTGACTGCTATGTCAGGGTAATAACAACATTAAAGAGTACATGTGCCTGAAACATTGATGTAAAAAGTAAAGCTAAGAGTTGCCAGTAAATGACAAAGCGTGACATTACCATGGGAGGATAAAGGAGAAAGAAATCTATTGGAAAGAAACTGTACTTTTAGAAAATGAAACATGAGTTGCCTCTCCCTTCCATTGAGAATAGCACAGAGATTGCAGAAAATAAATGAGTATAAATCCTGCTGGTGTACATTTACCTATACAGCATAATCCTGGATTTATAAAACAAAGAACAAAAAAAGTACAGCACAGATACAGGCCCTTCAGCCCTCCAAGTCCATGCTGATTATGATGCCCTAACTAAACTACAAAAAATATCTTCTGCCCTTACTCAGTCAATATCCCTCTATTCCCTTCCTATTCATGTACCCATCTGAGTCTCTCGGTTGCAGTTCAGTAAAGGAGACACAAATTCTGCTTCTTCATAAACTACCTTTATTTCTTTGATTCAACTTCATGTACAATTCTCCATCAACACCCAGTGCCACTTGTAGCCCCTTTATATACACCAGTGACTTCAACTGAACAATTGACATCAAATTAGGACTTAATTGGAAGGTCTGTTAACCCATTCTGAACACCCATGTAGCCATTAAGATAAAACCAGAAGCACATTTTTTTTTATTATTCACGAGACATAGGCGTTGCTGGCTGACCAGCATTTATTGCCCATCCCTAGCTACTCTTGGAGCGCAGTTGAGAGTCAACCACATTGCTGTGCCATTGGAGTCACATTTAGGCCTGACAGGGTAAAGATGGCAAATTTCCTTCCCTAAAGAACATTAGTGAACCAGCTGGGTTTTTCCCAACAATCAACAATGGTTTCACGGTCAATAGATTCTTAATTCCAGATATTTTTTATTGAATTCAATCCCACCATGGGCCATTGTGGGATTCGAACCCAGGTCCCTAGAACATTATCTGATTTTCTGGATTAATAATCTAGCGATAATACCACGAGGTCATCACCTGATTTGCTAGCTGTTTGTTGGATGATCTGCTGTGCTATGTCAGAAAGATTACAATTTATGCTAAGTTGCTTATTACAAATTCTGAAGTAATAAGCAAGGAAATTTTGCAGAATACCAAGAAGGGCAGTTAAGCCAGATGAGGGAATAATGCTAGTAGTTATTTCCTTTCCTGTGCTACTCTCTACCACACCTTCCCCCTTCCCCACAACGAGGAAATAAATTAATAACAATATTTTGTTGATTGTTAGATTCCTATTAAAGGACTGATGTAGGAAGCAGAAGTCAGCATTTCAGGCAGTCAAAAGGAGATGCAGCATTTGGGGTAACATTACCAGCATTTCCATACCTTACTATCGGAAAATAGTTTCTCAGTTTGCTTTGGATTCGGAGAATGCTACGAAGACTCAGCAAGTCAGGCAGCATCTGTGGAGAGGACAACAGAGATAACATAGCATGTTAATGCTGTATAATGGGAGGAATGGCAAACAGCGAGGCAATACAAATCATCCGCAACATAGAAAGGCTAGCAGAATGGGGAGACAAGTGGCAGATGGAATTTGACACAGAGGTTCGAGGTAATGCATTTTGCGGGAGGAGAGGAGTAAATCTTACTTAGTCATACAATGTCAGAATGCGTGCAGGAACAGAAGAACCTGTGGGTTCATGTGCATCACTCTTTGAAGATGGCAGGACATACTGAGAGAGTGGTTAGCAATGCATATGTGATTCATAAATAGAGGCATTAAGCACAAAAACGGGGAAATTATGCTGAGCCTATATACAAGCATACGAATTAGGAACAGGAGCAGCCACTCAGCCCGTCGACCCTCCTCCACCATTCAATAAGATTGCGCATAATCTGCTTGTAACTTCAACCCCACATCCTTGCCTATAACTTTTCATCGACCATTGTTAATCAAGAATCTACCTAGCTCTGCCTAAAAATATAAGTTCATAAGATATAGGAGCAGAATTAGGCCATTCAGCCTACCAGTGGTGGGGCCTGGAATGCACTGCCAAATAGGGTGGTGGAGGCTGACACGCTGGCATCTTTTAAGAATTACCTGGATAGTCACATGAACAGACTGGGAATGGAGGGATACAAACGAATGGTCTAGGTGGACCAATGAACGGCACAGGCTTAGAGGGCCGAAGGGCCTTTTTCCTGTGCTGTACTGTTCTTTGTTAGGATGAGACAGGGTAGATGCAGGTATGTTCCTGATGGTGGAGGCATCCAGAATCAGGGGTCACAGTCTAAGGATATGGAGTAACCCTTCTAGATTTTAAATAAGGAAAAATTTCTTCACCCAGGGAGAGGTAAGCCTGTGGAATTCTCTACTACAAAAGGTAATTGAGACCAAAACACTTTGTTTTTAAGATGGAATTAGATATAAATGGATCAAAGGATATGGCGGGGGGCGAAGTGAGATCAGGCTATTGAGCTGGATAACCAACCACAATCGTAATGAATGGCTCGAAGGGCCTAATGGCTTACTCCCATTCCTACTTTCTATGTTTCAATATTTCACTGGTTGCAGAGGAAATTTAGCAGAATGGTTTCAGGGATGGTAGAGTTTAGCTACAAGGTTAATTTGAGAAGCTGCTCCTCTTGGAGCAAAGGAGGCTGAGGGGAGATCTGATAGAAGTATGCAAGATTGTGACAGGACTGGATAAGGTAGACAAAGGAAAATGCCCATTGGCTGACTGGACAAGGCTGGATAAACACAGATTGAAGAGCTTGGGCAAGAGTTGCCAGGGGGATTATGAAGAAAATTCCTTCTATGCAGTAATGGCAATGAATGGAAAATATCTGTTACCGAGCAGTGAGGAAGCAAAGGCGATCAATGATTTCAAAAGAAAATTAGTAGAAATGTGAAGGGAATAAACTTGCAGTGTTATGGGAATTGAGTGGGACCGACTGGATCATTCCACAGGGAGTCAGCATTGACTCGATAGGCTGAATGTCCTCCTTCTGTGTTGTAAATGACTCTAAGGACGGGATTTTGCGGCCATGCTCGTCCCAAAACTGGAAAATCCTGCCCGAGTTCAATGGATCTTTGCATTTTCCGACCTCGATGGGAAAATTCCAGTCTAAGACTTTACAACCCGCTGAACATTTCCAGCATTTTCTGTTTTATTTCGGGGACCCAGTACAATATTTTGCTTCCGACCTTCTGGGAATTAAATAGAATTTATAGCACAGAAGCTAACTATTCTGCCCAATCGATCTGTGATGGTTTATGCTGCACACAAAGCTCCTCACACCTTAATTCACCTAACTCTGTCAACATATCTTTCTAATGCTTTCTACATCCCATAACTATTCAGCTTAAGGATATACAATCTCATGGCTGTATTCAAATCGATGCCAATGGCTTTGTTTGTGGAGGGAAAGGATTCCATGTTACATAATATCTCATGGAAATTTTCAAGGAAGTCTGGGACCAGTGGCCTTAACTCCGGCATTCTCTATTCCAGTCTGTTAGCTCTCCTCCTTGTTGTGGGTGATCCTTTTCTGCATAAAGACAGATGGATAGACTATGAGCTGCGCGGATGCAAGATCAGATTCTTAGTATGCATGCCTGCTGAGCTTCCCAGTAAGGGCTGAAGACTTGTGTGACGTCACAGGAGATGATGGTGTTACAGTGTGTGTGAGAGAATTGGTGGTGATGTCTCCTCTATGAGAGATCCCTGTGTGTTGTAACCCTGCCGATGCCTGATGGCCTGACGAGCAGCATTAACTTGCGATCATGCTTATGACTAAATATTAAATAATTCCCACTTTCCCCTGCATCAGAGCAATTGGGCTAGTTAGCACTGGGTGAGTCTTCAAATGTCTGCTCTATGGCCACGACAGTGCAAAGTATTGGCCTAGCTTCATGGGGCTGGCGTATTACCCATGAGGATACAGTTTTGCATCTGAAGGTCTGTCTAGCAGTTTGACAGCTCTCAGGAGGGCAATCAGCATGGTTATCTGATACCAACAGTGTCCTTGACTTCCTCGTATATATCTCAAGCTGCTAGAATGAAAATGTGGAGGCCTGTAATGGGATGAGAGTGAAGCTCCTGTATATCTGCTGTGCGCTGTGTATTATCAGTGAGGTTACTAAGAAATGCAGCGTCGCGGTTGCCTGGGGGTCATGTCACTCTCAGATGCCATGACAATGCTGTACATGGGCTTGGGAAGCTCCAGATGAAGGCTGGGTCATTGGGTGCTTCTCAATGATCAGACAATGGTGCAACTGGTGCTCTCTCTGAGCGCACAATAGTGACCTGACTCGCGCGCTCGCATCCATGACTGAGTGTGACAGAGTCCTAAAGCACAATCTCTTCCTGGGGATTCAATATCAGGAATATTATTCATAGAGTACATAGGGGAGAAGGAAAGGAGAGAGTGCAGTATGTAGTGTTACAGTCATATCTAGGGGATAGAGAAAGATCAACTTAAGATGAGGAAAAAAAGAGCATCATTATTAGGGAGTTTATAAGAGTCAGAGTAAGTTTTAAAATCATAGGACGAGAATAAAAGGTAGAATTAGAGGGCATGCTGGGGACAGCTTGTATGAAATTGCCACGCTCCAACACAATGCAGGCACCAATCCCAGTCCCCAATATATATTGTGGAGATGCCACCATTGGATTAAGGTGGGCACAGTAAGAGGTCTCACAACACCAGATTAAAGCCCAACAGGTCTATTTGGAATCGTAAGCTTTCAGACTCACCTGATGAAGGAGCAGCGCTCTGAAAGTTCGTGATTCCAAACAAACCTGTTGGACTCTAACCTGGTGTTGTGAGACTTCGTACTGTGTCTAATATATACTGCCTCAGTAATTACCCATGGACCACATATTAGTGTAGCTCCTATTCCTCAGTAGCACATTGGGAGATGCGTTTACCCAGTGAGATATCAGGAGAGAATCCCAACTCAGTTTCATAAAGGTTCTGCATTACAAATGCTGGGATTGAATTCTGGAAACTCAGCTTAATCAGGCAGTGACGCAGCCTTTGTTTTTAATGAATTTCCTCTCAGCCTAGCAATGTTATCTAATGCAACAGCACTTGATTTCGCAATAATGAAAAGTTTTATAGTTCAATTTTGCACATTATAGGTGACATTAAATTTCAATGCAGTGCACAAAATTATCTCGACTGCTGTTATGACTGGGACAAATGCAATTGAATGATTTGATTACATACAATTGCTCATAATACACACAATCATGAACTTTATGGAGAAATATTTAGCTTGGAAACATTTGTGAAGCACTGGCTCATACAAATGTAATAATCTTGTCTGTTTTGCTACTTAAATCTATTTAAAACAGCCTATATTGCTTTGCAACATAACCCACGCATTGTCATCCCCCAGTGATTAATTAAACTCACTGTGTACTTTGATCAATATATTTTGTGTCTCTTGGCTCATGTAACCTTTCTGTTGACTTGCTATAACACCCGAACTAATATTCTGTTGTACGCTTAATTGACGAAGTGAACTGGGAACGGAAAAAAAAAAATCAAATTCACCTTGACCCTTCTGCGCTGGAAGAGAAAGAAAATCATCAGCACTATACTCGAGAAACGTATTGAAATAGAAACAGATACTTGAGAGCACAGAAGGAAAGGAAGGTGATATATTATCATCTGCTTTCAATTTATCTGCTACAAGGCTGACTCACTTCCAACATTTTAAACTCTCACGGTCAAAGGCACTGTCCAAAAGGAGACTTTGCATCTCCTGTGAAAGAAAAGAAGAAATAAAAGTGAAAAGAAAGATTCCCTTGCTTTTTTAACAATGCCATAATGCCTTTCACACTTACCAGAAAAGACAGTAGATGTAATGAATTTAGATGCCCATGATGTGGACCTCTTAGTGGACGAGCTCCTAGCTTAAGGCTTGTCCAATTAGGGAGCCCTGCAAGTGAATGTAATGGGGAGCGTCAGGCTTACTGGTGCTCCGGGTTTATGCTCTGTATGAGGAAGTATCTATCTGAATGTTGCTTACTGTGTAAATAAATGTAAATTTGGTGAAGGGACACCAGTTTCAGGGGAGCTATTCCAGTGGGAATGTTGGTTTCTGAATGGCGGAACCTGTGACAATGCGGAACTTCCTCAGCTTTGATTAGAAGTGCTAGTCTTTCGGGTGGGACATGAACCTTCTGACTCAGACTATCAGTGAGCATCAACTGTCAACGTGAAGTAAAACTTGATCACTGATCTGAGTGGGACTAGTAAAGCCTTAGAGCTAACAATTACCCATTTTCATCAGTACCCCACTACAGATTGTGCAGGTTGTTAATCATGCTTTTCCACTCACTCAGAAGGATGACATTCAGGTTAAGAGTTATGAGTCGCATTTATTTAAAAGTGATATAATTATACAGAGGTGAAATAATACAGGCCAAGATCTTCCATCTTCGTTTGTGGCTGGGATTTTCCAGGGCCACTGAAAGTGAATGGAATTTTGGCTGGAACAGCAAAATCCATTCTTGCTCACAATGGGTCCCGCCACGGATGGAGAATCTCACCCACAGAAGTAATCAGCAGTATGGTAACATACTTACAGAACTCTAACTGGTCCAAACTAAAAATAATAACAAAGCTGAATTCCAGTCATTTAAAATAAAACAGCTTAATTTTAAACATATGGGGATGAGAACAGAAGCAGGTGGATGTGGACATTAGCACCACCAGTTTGGCAGCCCCATCCTGGACCATTTTTCTAGAGCAAGGATAGAAATGGGGCAGAGGACCCTTAAAGACCAAGTGTTGGATGGTGACTGGGATTCCCCAGTCAGTTCCCAGACCTCCCCGAGACACTGGGCACCAGACCATCTATCCGAAGCTGCCTGGAGATGGCAGATGGTAAGGGCTGCACTCCAAGGAGGCTTTGAGGCCCACTCCACCTCCCTGGTCTCAGCTGCAGCCTGAGGAGAAACACTTGCTCCACAATAGTGGACTGGCACTGAGGGCATTTTTATTCTAAAGTTGAGGAAGTTGGAGGGAGGGTTCCTCCATCTGGGGGCATCATGTCTCTGATGGAATGAGTAGAAGTGTGTTGCTTCATCATTACTTGGTGGCCTCCTATTGTCCCTTAGCCTTTAAGAGCTCGCCCGCCAATCTTAATTGGATGGCAAGTCTGCTCTCTGGCGACTAAATGATAATTTACACCAATTTCCTAGGGAAAATCAGTGACTGTTATCACCACAGTGTTGGTTTTTTTTAACTCCCTTTGGGTTATGATGTTGAGGATCTTGATGCCCAAGAGGGAAATCCTGCTCAGAATCTCTGAAGAATTAATATTAGTTCATTGTTTCCATGATACGGTTATGGCTCAAAAAATACAAAACAGGCAGACATGATACTAGATACACAACATAGAAAAATAACATAGAAAATAAGAACAGGACTAGGCCATTCTGCCCTTTGATCCTGCTCTCCAGCCACTATGATCATGGTCAATCATCCAACTCAATATCTTGTTCCCACTCCCCCCCCCCCCCCCATTTCCTTTGAACCCTTTAGCCGCAAGAACTATATCTAACTCTTACTTGAAAACAGGCAATGTTTTGGCATCAATTGCTTTTTGTGGTAGCAAATTCCATAGGCTCACCATTTTCTGGGTGAAGGAATTTCTCCTCACCCCTGTCTCAAATAATTTACCTTGCACCTTCAGACTGGGACCCACGGTTCTGGAATCTCCCACTATCAGGAACATCTTTCCTACATCTACCTTGTCTAGTGCTGTTAGAATTTTATAAGTTTGTGAGATCACCCATCAATCTTCAGGGACTCTAGCGAATGTGATCCTAACCGACTCAACCTCTCCTCTTGCATCAGTCCCGCCATCCAAGGAATCAGTCTGATAAACCATTGTTGGACTCCCTCTACCGCAAGAACATCCTTCCTCAGATAAGGAGACCAAAATTGCACACAATATTCCAGGTGTGGCCTCACCAAGACCCTGTATAATACATTTCTTCAATTTTAGAAGCTGCTTTTAACACACTACATCAAAGATTTCTTATCTCAACAGGCAGGCTATCAGATTAATAATCAATAGAGGGGGTGTGAATAGTAGATGACTATCCATTTGACAGGATTTGTGTCTTTTTGATCATCTAACTTGCCCATCTAAAAATAAGCAACTGTCAAATAAGTAAGTTGACTCCAGGAACAGTTGCAGTGAGTGTCCAAATGGACTCTACCACATTATCATGCATTTAACATTTCCAAATCATGGAGGTTGATAGGTGACTCCATTATACCTGAGGATGTAATAAAATGCAAGATGGACAAGATTTCAGTCTATTTTGGTCGCAATTCTGATTTTCAGTTGGGCTGACGGAGGCAGCAGGATTTCCTTTCTGAATTAGTTGAAACTTTAGTAGTAGGGAGTCTCTTGCTCAGGTTTGTGCCGATGGAGCCTATTGTCAGGCTCATAAGGTGCAGGTGGGAAGTCACTTGAAAGGTAGAAAGGCTCGAGTGCTTCTCATCCTGGGATCAGCAACCTTTTTCACCCAAAGAGCCTATTGTTAAAAAGAAATGCCCAGGATAAAAGCTATTGGGCAGCAGATACATGGGAGCATCGCCACCTGCAAATTCCCCTCCAAGCCACTCACCATCCTGACTTGGAAATATAATCGCCATTCCTTTGCAGTCGCTGGGTCAAAATCCTGGGATTTCCTCCTTAACAGCATTACAGGTCAACCCACAGAACGTGGACTGCAGCGATTCAAGATGGCGGTTCACCACCACCTTCTCAAGGGTAACTAGGGACGGACAGTAAGTGCCGGCCAGCTAGCAACGCCCACGTCCCACAAATGAATAAAAAAATTCAGCATCTCTAAACCAAATATTTGGCAAATTGCCGTGTGTCTTTTATAGAATAATTAAGTTGTGGATATAGTTAGTAGAATACATGTATTGAATTTATGTATATGTAGAAAAAAAAATCAAGGGGCGGAATTCTCCGGCTGTTCACGTCAGCACGATTCTCCTGTCCTGCTGCGGTGAAGAGAGATTTGGCTGAGTGCCAAATTCTCAGACCTCTCTAGTAGCACCGAAGGGGTTTGAACAGTCAAGAGAATTCTGGCCAAGGTAAAGATAGACTTGACTCTGGATTATCCCATTTTTACATTTTCTTTGTTATAATTTTGTCAGTAAAATTATCTTTAAAGCAAGTTTTAACTTAAGATCCAAAGAATTAAGACCCTTTCCTCAGCTATTGATTCTCAAGATTAAAACAAAGCTTCTAATTGTACATTTGGAATAATGTGTCATCCCAGTTATATTGGGAAGAATAACGGCCACAACCATACAACCTGTTCCTCAAACTAAAGGCATCATCCGTAACCATGGTGCTGTCCCACTCAGGTTTACTTAGAGCACAGTGACGTTCTTTGTTAAAATAATAATTTAGAACTGTAAAGTGCAGTGTGTTCATTAGCAGTGTATGCCCACAGTTAAAATATGGCTTGTAATTTTCTTGATCCATTCTTTGTTTAGACTCTCCTCATGTTAATGCCACGCGACTGGAAAAGATTGGGAGCTGCAAATGAGATATTAGAGCTGCATGCGATTCCAAGGGCCGTAAGTTAAAGACCCCAGTTCTAGGCCATTTCTGAGATATTTGTTTTCTGTTTTGTCCCTGTTTCTCGTGTAAGTCACAGGGGAAAATTTTATCAGGCCTTTTGTGGCAGGTTGGGAGCAGCTGCCATGTGGGGAGAGCACCCAGTGAAACATGGTCACCTCCGAACGGGAAGGTGGAACTTCCTTTAAAGGACAGTCCATGGCCAATCCCACCCCGCCACACTCCTCCAACCCGATTCAAGGGAAATGATCGCCCCCGCAGCAATGATGTGACCTGTGCAACATAACTCCACCCCTGCCTGGAGGCCCCAATCCCAATTAGCCTTTTTCCTTGGACACTTTGCCCATTGAGACACTCTTGTAAAGCAGCCTCAGTAATGGCCACTGCTAGCTCAGCGCCAGCACTTATAGAATCCCCACAATGCAGAAGAAGGCCATTTGGCTCTTTGAGCCTGCATCAAAAACAATCTCACCCAGGCCCTATCCTCCTAACCCCACATATTTACACTGCTACTCCCCGACACTAATGGGCAATTTACTGTGACCAATCAACCTAATCCGCACAACTTTTGGAGGAAACACGAGCACTCGGAGGAAACCCATGGAGATACAGGGGGAATGTGCAAACTTAAGGCCAGGATTGAACCCAGGTTCCTGGCGCTGTGAGGCAGCAGTGCGAACCACTGTGCCACCGTGGCACCCTCAAACGACTTGCACTGTTATAGGAAAATTCCTACTATAATCTTTGCATGATATCCTTGCATGTGGAGATATCAATAACTTAGCCCAGCAGGACAACCTATTGTCCTATACACTGAAACGTACCCTCTCCCTGCTCCAGATCCAGCAGACAGAAATGGATGCTCAAAGGAAGAGTCAAGTGCACTCTGTGCAATGCCAGTGCCTTTTACAAAAACCTGCAGATTAGGAGAGATGGGACAACTTTAAGAAATAAAGACGTGTATTTAAATACCAAATCACATGACCTCAAGATGTTCCAAAGCAGCCAGTGAGGTATTTCTTACAGTGTAGTCAATGTTGAAATATGGGAAATGTTCCAGCCAAGATGCACACAAAACCCCACAAATAATGAGACAATGACCAGATAATCTGGGTTAGAAATATCTAAACATTGGATCATTAGAAGAAGTGCAAAGTTTTATTAATTAAAGGAGAAAACAAAAAATGCAGAGAAACGACGGGCTAAAATGCAGTTGCTTGACACGAACAGGCAGGCTGCCTTTAAGGAGCTGACTTTAGGATCTGCCTGTTGTCCAGTCAAGTGGATGCTGAACAACTACGGCACTACTCATTGTATTTAGAGTACATTATTGGCCAAGGTGTCATTACCAATTTTCAGGATCTTAATGGACTTAGCACAGAATGGATATCCACTGTTAATTAGTAAGAAAAAGCTTTTGGAAAACACAAGGGCTCAAACAGAGCAAAGAAAATTACAGCACAGGAACATGGTCCTTCGTCCCTCCAAGCCTGTACTGACCTCGCTGCCCAACAAAACTAAAACCCCCTACTCTTCCGCGGATTGTATCCCTCTATTCCCATCCTATTCATGTATTTGTCCAGATGCCTCTTAAAAGTCACTATCGTATCCGCTTCCACTACCTTCTCTGGCAAGTTCCAGGCACCCACTACCCTCCGTGTCAAAAACTCGTCTCTTACATCTCCTTTAAACCTTGCCTCTCGCACCTTAAACTTATGCCCCCGAGTAATTGACTCTTCCACCCTGGGAAAAAGCTTTGACTATGCACTCTGTCCATGCTTTAGACTTCTATCAGGTCGCCCCTTAACCTCCATCATTCCAATGAGAACAAACCAAGTTTCTCCAAATTCTCCTCATAGCTAATGCCCTCCATACCAGGCAACATCCTGGTAAATCTTTTCTGTATCCTCTCCAAAGCCTCCGCATCGTTCTGGTAATGTGGCAACCAGAATTGAACACTATTATTCCAAGTGCGACCTAACCAAGGTTCTATAAAGCTGCAACATGACATGCCAATTTTTACACTCAATGCCCAGCCGAAGAAGGCAAGCATGTCGTATGCCTTCTTGACTATCTTCTCCACCTGCATTGCCATTTTCAGTGACCTGTGTACCTGTTCAATTATATCTTGGTTGACTCGTAATCTGTTACTAATCAGTAATCTCTCATTAACTACTGATTGATAACTTCCCTATGTGTTTGTATCCTTCACACTCAAGACAGTTTTTTGATGGACTTCAGAAGTTTTATAGCTAAAGAGAGCTAGACTGGGAAGAGCAGAGTTACCACCAATTTACTGTGGATGTTTATAATGCTGTTGGTATGGATGGGAGAAAGTTGGTTAAATTGTGAACGATATCCATGAGATTTCTCCCAATCTCTGACTATGGTCACGGGCAGGACGGAAAATTTGGCAAACCAGCAAAAAAGTTCATTGACTTGCGATGGGACCAGAAAATTCCAGCCAATATGCCAGACAAGCTGCCATTCCAGCTGTTTCTCTACAGCTTCCATCAATCTACTGTTGAAGTTACTGCAGGGAAGTCAAGAGAAATGCTACAGAAATCACTGGCACAGATTTTGTAGGATGTAGGAACATAGAACAGCTGTATACCATTCAATTATATCATGATTGACCTGTAACTCAACTCCATTTATTCACCTTTGGTCCATATCCTCATACCCTTACTTTCTCAAATTACTGAACTGCTACACCACTGAAAATCACAAAAGATTTAAGCACTTTGCTTAAATGATGAACAAAGAGGTTAAACTGGGGTAATGTCAGCCTTCACTCAATAGTAGCTCTACTGCATTGTTTTAGATCAAACGTACAGCTCAAAAAGGTCTGTGCCACTGTTTTCATGATTTACACAAGCCTCCACTCCTACTTCACGTAATCCTATTAGCTTAGCTTTCTATTATTTCCTCCATCGTATAATTATCTAACATTTTCCAAAATGCACTGATGAAATTCAACTCAGTTAACTCCAAGAGTTAGCAAAATTTCATTCGGACTGTGGGAGGAAAGAGATGGTTAGGCACACAGGCCATACTAAATTCTCCCTCAGTGTACCCAAACAGGTGCTGGAGTTTGGCGGCTCAAGGACTTTCATGGTAACTTCATTGCAGTATTAATGTAAGCCTACTTGTGGTGCTAATAAATAAACTTTAAACTAGCCACTCTATGGCTAAAAAGAATTCTCTTGAATTCTTCAATAACTTATCAGTGACTAGCCTGTTTTTATCAGTCCTGGTTTTGTACAACCTCACAATTAGAGACATTTTCTGTATATCTATCCAATTTATTTCATAATTTTGAAGACCACTATTAGATCATCCCTCACTTTTCTGGAGAAAACAGCCTAGGACACTGCCCTGAGGCTTTCCTCCTCGCTATTTAACACCGCCAATTTTTGTGTCATCTTTAAACTTACTGATAATAACCCCGCACATTCACATCTAGCTCATTTATGTACACATTACAAGCAGCAAGGGTCCCAGTACCGATCCCTGCAGTACACTGCTGGACACAGGCTTTCAGTCACAAAAACAGCCTTTGACTATTACCCTCTGATTCCTGCCACTAGGCCAATTCTGGATCCAATTTGCCAAATCACTCTGGCTTCCATTGGCTCTTAACTTTTTAATCAGTCTCCCATGCGAGACCGTGTCGAAAGCCTCCTTAAAGCTCAGGTAGACTACATTGGCTGTGTAGATGAAGGCAGTGCAGTCAGTCACACCCCCCAAAAAATTCAAGCAAATTTGTCAGACACGATTCTCTGCCTTTCCAGCCACGTGCTCTCAGCGGTGAAAGGTGGTGTGCCATTCACTGGTGGCGGAGTTCTCTAGTCCTGCCGCTGTCAACGCGATTTCCCATTGAAGGCACTCCACCAGGAAATCCACACAAACAGAGGTGTGCTGCCGTTCAGACCAGAGAATCTTGCTGGAGTGAACGGCCAGAGAATTCCAGCCCTGATTTCCCCTTGACAAAGCCATGCTGACTGGATTGCATGAAGCAATTCCACATTAGTAGCTCCTTTAATAATACAACTACTGGCCAAAGACTTTGTTCTAACTTTGACTCAGATCAATAAATACTAATTTTTAAAGCCAAGAGTTTACCTGTTCATGATCATGGCAATGGGATAGTCATAGAAAACTACAGTGGAGAAGGAGGCCATTCGGCCCATTGAGTCTGCACCAACCACAATCCCACACAGGCACATAACCCCATGCATTTATCCTTGGCTAGTCCTTCTGACACTAAGCGGCAATTTATCACGGCCAATCCACCTAACCTTTGGACTGTGGGAGGAAATTGGCATATCCAGAGGAAACCCATGCAGACACAGCAAGAATGTGCAAACTTCACATAGACAACAATCCAAGCTGGGAATCGAACCTGGGTTCCCAGTGATGCCCACTAGTGATGTAGTTAAGGTACATACTTTTATAACAAGATGTTGAAGGGTTACATCCTTTGCTTCCGGATGACCTACATCTGCTCTTGGCACAAGAACGACATGTAAAATCGTACAATGAATTTCTCCACCTCAGGTAAAGAAAATGTCTCCCACTGGTCTCATTCACAGTCAATAGACTCGTAAGCTAATCATAGACAAACATTGGCAGTAGGCCACGTAAGGATGTGTCAGACGAACAGCATGAGGGAATGGAGAAAGAGAAACAAATCTTCCATAGTTAAAGAATATTTCAAGCCCAATGACAATATAGATAGGATTCCAAATAAGAGTATGACAGGGCAAGGCCCAACTCCGTGGGAAGATGGTGGCTGACTCAGTGTCCCTGGAATAGTAATCCAGAGGCAGAAGCTAATTCTCTGGCAGACACAGGTCTGAATCCTACCATGACAGCTGCTGAAATTCAAATTCAATAAATAAATCTGGAATTGGAAGCATGTTCACAATAATTTGCTTGCCATAAAATCATCACCAGTTGCCATAAAAACCCATCTGGTTCACTAATGTCCTTTTGGGGAGGAAATCTGCCCTCCTTACCTGGTCTGGCCTACACGTAACTCCAAAGACACAGCAATGTGGTTGACTCTCAACTGCCCTCTGAAAAGGCCTTGCAAGCCACTCAGTTCAAGGGCAATTAGGGATGGGCAGCAAATGCCCATGAAAGAATAAAGAAAAACTCTGCCTCAGCATGGCAGCCTGGGGCTCAGACAGTTTATTTTTCAGTCTCATCTGCATGCCGCTGGTCAGTGGTCTGGATGGAATGGCAAGTGGCCAGCAGGCAGGAATCATGGAATCCTACAGTGCGGAAGGAAGCCATTCATAAGAAGCAGGAGTAGGCCATCTGGCCCCGTGAGCCTGCTCCACCGTTCAATAAGATCATGACTGATCTTTCTGTGGACTCAGCTCCACTAACCCACTTGCTCACCATAATCCTTAATTCCTTCACTGTTCAAAAATGTATCTATCCTTGCCTTAAAAACATTCAATGAGGTAGCCTCAACTGCTTCACTGGGCAGGGAATTCCACAGATTCACAACCCTTTGTGTGAAGAAGTTCCTCCTCAACTCAGTCCTAAATCAGTTCCCCCTTACTTTGAGGCTATGCTCCCGAGTTCTAGTTTCACGCGCCAGATGAAACTTCTCTGCTTCTATCTATCTGAATTCCAATGAGTATAGCCCGAGTCTACTCAGTCTTTCCTCATTAGCCAACCCTCTCAACTCCGGAATCAACCTAGTGAATTTCCTCTGCACCCCCTCCAGAGCCAATATATCAAGTAAGGAGACCTAAACTGAACACAGTACTCCAGGTGTGGCCTTACCAGCACCTTATATAGTTGCAACATAAACTCGCTATTTTTAAACTCCATCCTTCTTTCAATAAACAACAAAATTTCATTTGTCTTCTTAATTATCTGCTGAACCTGCACACCAACTCCTTGAGATTCCTGCACAAGGACACCCAGGTCCCTCTGCACAGCAGCATGCTGCAATTTTTAATCATTTAAATAATAGTCCATTTTGCTGTTATTCCTACCAAAATAGATGACCTCACAGTCACCAACATTGTACTTCATCTGCCAGACCCTCTCCCACTCACTTAGATTATCTATATCCCTTTGCGGACTTTCAGCACCCTCTGCACACTTTGCTCTTCCACCCATCTTAGTGTCATCTGGTAATTTTGACACACTACATTTGGTCCCCAAATCATCTATATAAATCATAAACAATTGCGGTCCCTGCAATTGATCCCTGAGGCACACCACTAGTTACTGATTGTCAACCAGAAAAACATCCACTTACCCCCACTCTTTGCTTTCTGTTAGTTAACCAATCCTCTATCCATGCTAATACATCACCTGCAACACTGTGCATCTTTATCTTACGTAGCAGTCGTCGCTTGTTAAATGCCGTCTGGAAAACCAAATACACCACATCCACAGGTTCCCCATTGTCCACTGCACATGTAATGTTCTCAAAGAATTCCACCAAATTAGTCAAACATGACCTGCCCTTCATGAACCCATGCTGTGTCTTGCCAATGAGACAATTTATAACCGGATGTCTTGCTATTTCTACATTGATGATAGATTTAAGCATTTCCCAACTACAAAAGTTAAGCTAACCAGCCTATAGTTACCTGCCTTTTGTCTTCTTCTTTTTACCTTCTTTTTTAAACAGTGTCGTCACATTTGCTGTTTTCTAATCTGTGGGAACTACCCCAGAGTCCAGTGAATTTTGGTAAATTATCACGAGTGCATTTGCTATTTCTCCCGCCATCTCTTTTAGTATCCTGGGAAGCATTCCATCAGGACCAGGAGACTTGTCTACCTTTAGCCCCATTAACTTGCCGAACACTATCTCTTTAGTGATAATGATAGTTTCTACATTCTCATCTGCGTTAGCCTTCCTGTCATCAGTTTTTGGCATGTTATTTGTGTCTTCCACTGTGAAGACAGACACAAAATAACTGTTCAACGCCTCAGCCATTTTCTCATTTCTAGTTATTACATCCCCTTTCTCATCCTCCAAAGGATCAATGTTTACTTTCGCCACTCTTTTTCGTTTTATATATTTGTAGGAACTTTTGCTATCTGTTTTTATATTCTGAGCTAGTTTACTCTCATAATCCATCTTACCTTTCTTTATAGCTATTTTCGTGGCTTTCTGCTGACCTTTAAAGATTTCCCAATCTCTAGGTTCCCACTACTCTTTGCCACTTTGTATGCACTTTCTTTCAATTTGATACCCTCCAGCATGGGTTCATGAAGGGCAGGTCACGTTTGACTAATTTAGTGGAATTCTTTGAGAACATTATGTGTGCAGTGGACAATGGGGAACCTGTGGATGTGGTATATCTGGATTTCCAGAAGGCATTTGACAAGGTGCCACACCAAAAACTGCTATATGAGATAAAGGTGCACAGTATTACAGGTAATGTATTAGCATGGATAGCGGATTGGTTAATTAACAAAGTCCATTCAGCCCATCATGTCTGCACTGACCACAATCCCACACAGGCCTGATCCTGATAACCCTATGCATTTACCCTAGCTAGACCCCTGACACTAAGGGGCAGTTTAGCATGGCGAATCCATCTAACTTGCATATCTTTGGACTGTGGGAGGGAAATGGAGTACCCGAAGGAAACCCACACAGAAACAGGGAGAATGAGCAAACTCCACACAGACAGTGACCCAAGCTGGGAACTGAACGTGGGTCAGTGCTAACCACTGTGCCACCGCAGGCAGTCAAGAAGCAGAAGGGTGCTAGCCAATGGTACAAGATGCCTTGCTGTCAAGAAGGTTAGCTACGTGAAGAGGTTTTCTGATGGGACATGTGTGTGTGACAGAGAGGGGGAGAGGGGCAAGGGAGAGAAAGAGAAGCCTGAAATTTCCTTCTGAGTCTCAGTGAGTACACCAGCTCCTCCTCAACCCACAAGGGAAGTCAAAAAAGAGTGGCCTTTTTCTACTTAGTCCATGGCATGTAGTCATTGCCCAAAAGGCCAGCATTATTGTTCATCCCCTTGAGAAGGTGATGGTGAGACACCCATCTTGAACTGCTGCAGCCCACGTGGTGCACTGCATCTTGTAGATGGCATGCATTGTTGCCTCTACGCAATGATGGTAGAAGGGGTGTCTATCAAGTGGGCTGCTTTGTCCTCGTGCTGCCTGGGGTGGCACAGTGGTTAGCGTTGCTGCCTCACAGCACTAGGGACCTAGGTTCGATTTCAGGTCACTGACTGTGCAGAATTTTCACACTCTCCCTGTGCCTGCGTGGGTTTGCTCCGAGTGTTCCTGTTTCCTCCCACAGTCTGAAAGATGTGCTGGTTAGGTGCCCGAACAGGCGCCGGAATGTGATGACAAGGGAATTTTCACAATAACTTAATTGTAGTGTTAATGTAAGCCTACTAATAAATAAACAAACATTTTTGTACGACAAAAAGATGGTGGTAAACCTCGAGTGTTGTTGGAGCTGCATCCGTCCAGCGAAGTACAGATTATTGAATCACACTCCTGACCTGCGCCTTGTAGATGGTGGACGGAGTCTTTGGGGAACCAGGAGGTGAGTAACTCACCACAGGATTCCCAGCCTCTGGCCTGTTCTTATAGCCATGACATTTATATGGCTGGCCCAGCTAACTTCCTGGATGTTGATGTTGGGGGATTCAGCAATGGTATTCCATAGTATGTCAAAGGGAGATGGTTAGCTTCTCTCTGATGGAGATAAGTCATTGCCTGGCAACCATATAGTGCACTTTCCACTTACCAGCCCAAGCTGAACGTTGTACAAATCTTGCTGCAAATGGGCGCGGATAACTTCCGTTTCTGGGGAGTTGCGAATGGTACTAAACAGTGTGCAGTCATCAGTGGCCTCTTCTGGTTCTGGATCCATTCCACATTATTTTCATCCAGCAGGAAAACAGCAGCAGATTTCCTGTTCAAACCAGAGTTAAAATTGCATTGTTAAAGAAGAATCTTTATCAGGTTTGTCACCTCCTCAGGAAGCTGGTAAAACAGAAGATGGCAGAATGCCAGCTGGATATTGGCAAGCTTAAGTCACCTGATCGATTTTAATTGCTTGGTTAAATAACCTTCCAATGTTTCCACTTGAAAACTGAGAATGTGCTTTGCTTACAAAAATATACTTAAGGTAAAACTGCACGTCTAGCTGACCTTTAAAGGATCAAAGTTTAACACACTAGGATCCTTCCACATTGAAAGCAACATAAAGCACAAACCCATTACAAAATGAAACTCATTTGATAAGAGCTGCTGTTTGTACCAGAACTACAAAGGGAATTCTACAGTTCTGAGGTGCAGTGAGGATCAGAATATCTTCAGCTGCTGTTTGAATCATGAGAAAATTGGAAGGCACAAAATACCCTGGAGGTTCCATTCCGGTGTACATGCCAGGTAAGTGCCCAATTGGAACTGGGATTAGCAATTAATTACCATTCAATGATTAGCAGAGCAAGGGGCCTCTTTTCATGGTTGGCATGGTGGCACAGTGGTTAGCATTGCTGCCTCACAGCTCCAGGGTTCCGGGTTCAATTCCAGTCTTCGGTGACTGTCTGTGTGGAGTTTGCTCGTTCTCCACATGTCTGCATGGCTTTCCTCTGGATACTCCAGTTTCCTCCCACAGTCCAAAGATGTGCAGATTAGTTGGATTGGCCATGCTGAATTGCCACTTAGTGTCCCAAGAAGTGTAGGTGGATTAATCATGGTAAGTGTGTGGGGTTACAGGGATAGGACGAGGGAGAGGGCATGGATAAGATAGTCTGTCAGAGGGTGGGTGTAGACTCAATGGGCCAGATACCCTCTTCTGCACTGAAGGGATTCTATGATTCTGTATGCTTGATGTTAGTGGGTACTTTCGCCACTGGAGCAGCATCACAGGCAGCTGTCCACCATCAGAGGCTTCAACTGAGATGCAGACTATCAAACTTCCTCCACCACCAAGAAAGAAAGGAGTAAACATTCCCTCTTGGCCCTTGTTCCAGGGATTGCAGATGATACTCCACAAGTTTTTGCACAGGCCAAGGATGGAGGAATGGATGGATTAGATGTCCTCACTAACCCACACGCCAATCTGCAACCCATAAACCAATCTGGCTTAGAGCAGGTGAGGCTCTGCCCTCGACTGGGTCCCACAGAAGTCAACTGAAAAGGTTACAGGTTTTCAATCCCAGCATCTTGCGTTGCTAGCATCATGAAGATGGATCAAAACACCGAATTATGTATGGACAAACTGAACTTTTAAATGAGACAAGGGGTGAGGTTTTCTCCGTAGCAACAAAGGCCAATTTGGGCAGGGAAAGGGGTGTTGAGGATGCTGATGGCAATGGTGGCTGTTATCACTACGTTGTCCAGAAAAGAAACTTGCAGTCATGGGTTCCTCAATGTATCCCTGACTGGCGTCCTTTGAGCCGTCAAGTCCGTCATCAAATCAGACACTCAATGATTTGGGTGCAATTTTTAAAGGCCTCCCCAGCACACAGCTAGCAAACCAAGAAACAATCTGCACCCACGTTCATCCCACTGGGAATGGCTTGCATCAAACTAGCGCTATTCTGGCATTACACAGCTACAAGCCCTTGCCTGCTCCAAATGTTGCACTCACCTCCGAGCTCCTTTGAAAATACTGCTCGCCAGGTGCATGCCTTCTGAGGCCAGCACGCCATCGTGGATGGATTTTTTGATGTGGGGGAGATGATTCCAGTGTGTGATCCTGATTATCATGAGTTTCTCAATGTTGAATGTCAGGAAATGCAGTCTGCCCTGCCGGGAGGAAGGGGACAATGGCTTCCTGCTTTGACATCATTGTGAAACACAGCTTTGGATTTTGTGATATTTTCCGCTCCCATGGCTGAACCTGCCCAATGTGAACAGAAACAGAAAATCCTGGTCATGGGTTTTTAAAAATTAATATACCATCCAAAGACAGCTGAGAATCTGAGTTGCTCTTCCTTGGATTTACCAAGTCCTGAGAGACAATGGTATGTCACACCATTTTTCAGACAGGGACACATGGAAGGAAGAAGCAAATCAGAAACTGATTGTAATAGCCTATGGAGATAATGGCAGCCGATTATCATCCCAGTGGGGGATCATACATTGTAAATTATAGCCCAGGCCTGTTTATGGGTTTTCTCCTTCCAGGGATACACAGGGGACAGGGATAAAATGCCAACTGCAAACAAAGTGTGTAGGGTGGACGCTGGTGGTGTCAGAGTGTGTGACACAATCAAGGAAAGACAGGGACACTCTTGCTGCCCTGGCAGGTTAAAAAAAGCCTCATCTTTTCTCTGATTGCTGGAAGCGGGTCATGTCAGCAAAGCCACAGTGGAAAAGGAACCAGGACAACGCCTTTCAGCTGAACTATAGAAACAAGGATCTCAGAACCAATCACTCAAGTGCTGAAGACAGACGACTGGAATTACAAACGGCCACAACATTTCACCACCTACTTCTCATGGACATGTCAAAGATTGATTTGTAGCTTCTCTTTTTCACCTTATTTTTGAACTCAATGCTAATCTGTTTCTATTTTCTCGTGTTTTAGTAGCTAAGAAACTCAATGTTCCATTAACCCAAGAGAAGGCTGGTTAAATTGGTTCCTCTAGAACACAAATACATTGGGATTGGGAAAAGGCAGGGGAAGGGATCCGTTTTAAATTTATTTTGTTTCAATTAACCAAGAGGAGGTTGAATAAAGAGAGCTAGTGCATCCCTGCTTCCCGAGGGGACATAATGACTTGGTGGTACTTCTAAACGTACTTTCAACAGGCTCAAAAACATTGTAATTTAGATTGTAACTAATAATTTAAGAATGGGATGTAACATTACAAAATTACAATGGGAACATGGTACTTGCTCTTGCTGAAGTGGAAATGATACACATTACATTCAGATTTATTCAGATCTACATTTTGATCATCAGCATTGATTAAAACCAGGAATTGACCTAATTGGGACACATGCCAAGATAGTTCCCACAGAGAGGACAGAGGGTAACAAATCTGGGGACCTCACCCAGGGACCAGACGTAACACCAGAAGACTTGCTACCGCAAACAGGGCTGTTCAGGTGATCGGCAAACAGGTGCTGAATTATTTATGCGCTTGTAAAAATGTTAATATGATAAAAAACATGCAATCTATCTCGGCGAGAAAGAAGGCTGAGCTTTTTAATCAGATTGTGGTGTTCAGTTAGTGTGTAGTAATGTGAATAATATCTCTACTGGTGGCTATGACAGGTAGTGGTAATTGACAATTTGAAATGTGTTCCAAACTGATCTAAAGGAACTGACATGTGGAAGAAGAAAAGCATTAAAAAGGTAGCTTTACATTATTTATACTCAAATGCCTTCATTTTTTTAATGATCACGTTCTGTGAATTCCTATCTGAAAGTTCTATGACACGCTTGAGAAAGAGGAGATCAGAATCCGAGATTAATTTGAAAGTTTTAGCAGTTGTTATTTTACCAAGCTGGGTAAACCTCAGCTATAATTTGCTGTCAAAACAACGGTCAGGCTAAACGTGTTCACCGTTATTGAAGTGCAAAAGCTACAATCAATTTCAGACAAGGGCACATTCAAAGGTCTAAAAGTCCAAATTGCATTGCTCTGCCATAAACTTCACCAAAACACAAATACACTGGGACTGGGAAGAGGTATCCGCAGGGGGGAGGGGATCTGTTTTAAATTCATTCTGTTTGTGACAATCCAAGAGGGTTGAATAAAGGAAGGGAGCCAGTTTATCCCTCCTCCCCCAGGAGGCATAACACTTTAGTGGCATCCTGTCTGGAATGGGCAACATGGTGGCACAGTGGTTAGCACTGCTGCCTCAGCGGTTAGCACTGCTGCCTCAGCACCAGGGACCCAGGTTCAATTCCTGCCTTGGGTCACTGTCTGTGTGGAGTCTGCACGTTCTCCCCGCGTCTACATTGGTTACCTCCAGGAGCTCTGGTTTCCTCCCACAGTCCAAAAAAGGTGCAGGTTATGTGGATTGATCATGTTAAGTTGCTTCCTAGTGTCCAGAAATGTGAAGTGAGGTGGGTTGGCTGTGGGAAATGCATGGGGTGATTTGATGGGGAGGGGGGGGGGAATCTGGATGGGATGCTCTTCAGAGAGCCGATGCAGACCCGATGGGCTGAACGGCCTCCTTCTGCACTAGGGACTTGATGTAAAACAGCATCATGCTGTCTGCTTCATCATCAAATGGTGTGAAATTGCTGTACATTTATGCTTAATGCAGGATGGGGAACCCAGTCCATTTCAGCCTACGTATCCGTTTAATAATGTGGTAAGCAGTACATACTGTGTGTCAGCCTCTCTGGCACTGTCAATAACTATTACAAGTATGCAAGTCCCAATCCTTCGGGTTTTAGTGAGACTTAAAAAATGCAAACTTTGCTAGGAACTAGAGCAGTTTATTTAGCTCTGTAAGAGATGAGCCTGTTTCGCCATTGAATGAGATTCTCACTGGTCTATGACCTGACTTTATGTGCCATATCCCTTTTCCCCCTACATCTCTCAACACCTTTGACAAAGAGAAACCTAATAATCCCATAGTTAAAATTAACAATTGACCTAGCATCAACTGCCATTTTCAGAAGAGAGCTCCTAATCTCTACCCACTTCTGCACATAGAAATCTTTCCTTATGTCACCCCTGAAAGGCATGGTTCTATGTTTTAGGCTACATCCCCTATGTCATAGTCATTGAGTCATGGAGGTTTACAGCATGGAAACAAGTCCCAACTTGTCCATGTTGCCCATTTTTTTTTTAAACCCCTAAACCCCATTTGCTCACATTTGGCTCATATCCCTCTTTACCCATTTTAACCATGTAACAGTCTAAACACTTTTTAAAAGTCAAAATTGTACCAGCCTCTACTACCACCTCTGGCAGCTTGTTCCAGACACTCACCAACCTGTGTGAAAAAATTGCCCCTCTGGACACTTTTGCATCTATCCCCTCTCATCTTAAACCTATGTCCTCTAGTTTTAGGCTCCCCTACCAGTGGGAAAAGATATTGACTATCAAGCTGATCTGTGCCTCTCACTACTTTATAGACCTCTATAAGATCACCCCTCAGCCTTCTACGTTCCAGAGAAAAAAGTCCCAGTCTATCCAGCATTGCCTTATAACTCAAACCATCAAGTTTGGCTGACATCCTAGTAAATCTTTCCTGCATTCTTTCTAGTTTAATAATATCCTTTCTATTATAGAGTGACAGAGCTGTATGCAGTATTCCAAGAGTGGCCTTACTAATGTCTTGTACAACTACAAGACATTCCAACTCCTGTATTCAATGTTCTGACCGATGAAACCAAGCACGTTGAAAGCCTTCTTCTCCACTCCGACAACGTCTGACTCCACTTTCAAGGATCTATGAATATGTACCCCTAGATCTCTTTGCTCTGCAACTCTCTCCAATGTCCTACCATTAACTAAGTCCGTCCTGCTCTGGTTCAATCTACCAAAATGCATCACCTCGCATTTATCTAAATTAAACGCCATCTGCCATTCGTCAGCCCACTAGCCCAATTGATCAAGACCCCAGTACAATTCGAGATAACATTCTTCACTGTCCATTATGCCACCAATCTTGGTGTCATCTGCAAACTTACTAACCATGCCTCCTATATTCTCACCCAAATCATTAATATAAATGAAAATAACAGTGGGCCCAGCACTGATCCCTGAGGCACACCACTGGTCACAGGCCTCCAGTTTGAAAAACAACCCTCTACAACCACCCTCTGGCTTCTGGCAAGAAGCTAATTTTGTATCCATTTAGATACCTCATCCTGATCCCCTGAGGTTTAACCTGATGCAACAACCTACCATGTGGTACCTTGTCAAAGGCCTTGCTAAAGTCCATGTAGACAACATCAACTGCACTGCCCTCACCTACCTTCTTGGTTACCCCTTCAAAAAACACAATCAAATTTGAGAGACATGATTTACCACTCACAAACCAAGCTGACTGTTCCTAATCAGTCCTTGTGACTCTAAATGCCAGTAGATACTGTCTCTCAAAATACCTTTCAACAACTTACCCACCACAGATGAGAGGCTCACTGGCCTGTAGTTCCCAGGCTTTTCCGTAGACACAACATTTGCCACTCTCCAATCTTCAGGCACTATCAATGATTCAAATATCTCAGCTACGGGACCTGCATTTCCTCCCTAGCCTCCTACAACAGCAGAGGAATTAAGGGTTACGGTAAGCATGGGTAGACGAGCTAAGTCCACAAAAAGATCAGCCACAATCTTATTGATTGGTGGAGCAGGCTTGATGGGCCAGATGGCCTACTCCTGGATCTTATGTTCAATGTATATGCAATGACACATTCTCAGCGAACAAAAGGAATATGTTCGAGTCGTGTGTCTTTTTTTTGAATTACCTGGGAGCTTGAAGTCCCTTTAGTTCCCCATTGCCTTCTCCATGGTAACACTTCAGCCAATGAGACTTGACTTGCCAAATATTCGGCACCCTTATCTCCTGTGGCACAAGTTGTTTCAAATTTGGCATTCCTGTGCTCTGCAAAACCTCAGCAATATGTATCTCTTTTCAACAATATTCAAGTCCAGGTATCATCCTGTCTCTTTCTCTCTCTCAATTCAATCTTTTTTCATCTTGTTACGTATCTTTCTGTGCCACATCTGACATTGTATACAACATCTCTAATTTACACTTCCTTCTCAGTCCTTGCACTATCTCCTGATTAATCTGACCAGTTTGGATGATATGCTATTACTTGCCTTGGTCTCCGTGTGTCGCCAAGCCCTGTTTCCCTTGCTGTGATGTTATCAATTCACACGTTCAGGAACTTTGTCGCACAAAAATTTAAAAACCTAAACATGCAAAGGCATGTCTAACTCACAGTAGATACCATTAAATTCACTCCTAGAGCAAATTATGACCCATTGATCTGTTAGTGTGTGGTCTAAAGGAAAATGGGTTTTGTTTTGATATTTAGGAATAAATGACTTGCTCCAGGCAGTTTCAAATCAAATGAAAACGTGATGCCCATATATTAAATGCAAAGTTTAGTTGGCAAACTAAAATTGTTTCATAATCAGCACCTAAGTGGACTCTTATCCAAATGCACCCAAAGGACATTATTTTTCTACTTTAGCAAGGGTCACATTCCCAGGAATAGACCTTAAGGGAACGCAAGAGCTTAACATTAGTAAAAATGTGTTAAAATGATCATGATGGGCAATTATGATGGCATTGTGGTTAGCACTGCTACCTCACAGTGCCAGGGGCTCAGATTCAATTCTAGCCTCGGATCACTGTCTGCCTGGAGTTGGCACATTCTCCCCATGTTTGTGTGGGTTTCCTTTGGGTGCTCCGGTTTCCTCCCACAATCCAAAGATGTGCCGAGTAAGTGGATTGACCATGGTAAATTGCCCCTTGGTGTCAGGGGGCTAACAGGGTAAATATTTGGGATTATGGGGATAGGATCTGAGTGGAATTATTGTTGGTGCAGGCGTGATATGCCAAATGGCCACCTTCTGCACTGTAGTGATTCCATGAATTAAATAACTTTGCTAGATTTGTCAGTCAACAGAAGAAAAACGTTCTTGTAAAAAAAAAATTAGATTGCACAACTGTTTTATATCAAAAAGCAAATTTCAGCTCTCTGGAAATGCCACTCTAAACCTTTTCCCATCACCATCCAGCCCTCCTTTAAGACACTCACATCTTGTCCGACTGTGTCCTAATATCCTCTGGTGTGGCTTGGTGTCAGTTTTTTCTATAATTCTCCTCCAGTGGCTTGGGACCTTAAAAATACTTTAGAAGTGCAAGTTGTTCATCAATATCTTCAACGTGAAGGGCTCAATTTCATCTCCCGATTGGAGCACTGCAAAGTCACACTGCTGTGAGATCACCCGGCTGTGCCAGCCTCTGGGTTTGACTGATGTTGTAAGCTGGGCCTCATTAGCATGCCACTTGCCAGCTTCCCCAGCCGTGTTCACCGCCAGTCCGGCTGAACTGATTGCTGCCTAATTTTATGGTTTGCTACCAGAAGCAGGCATAGTGAAAGATAGCTAAATCAGCCGCGCTAGCTTTCTAAGTACCTCATTTCTTTTTTTTGCCTGGAAAGTGAGCGAAAGGATGAAGAAGAAAGCAGAATAAATTACAAAGAGATCAAATTAAAGAGAATAAAAGATAATGACGGTGACTGGGGTTTCACAGCGTGTGCTAAAATCAATGTGTGGCCTCCTCCAGTGCAGAAAATTTCCCAGTCATTCTGATTTGTAATAATAATAAACGAGGTGAATTATCTGACTGTCTCCAGCTTTTCAAATCTGTTAAATGGGTAAGGAAGAAATTATACAGCACAAGTCAGGTTGCCCTGAATTAAATCTAAACATGAGGCATCAGTTTGGTCTTGACCTGTACTTTAAACAGCACTGGCTGTGTGCTACATTATGGAATGATCCCAGCCAGGGGCTTGAGACAGGGGAGGGAGTTTACAGCTTGCTGCTGATAAAGCTTCAATTGACACACTTCACAATGCACACTGCTCCTGCGTTGTGGTTCAACCTTGGCTGTGGTTACATGTTTTCAGCAGGACATGTAGCTGTTCGATGTACTGATCTGCCCCCTATTACTTCAGCCAGTTCACATCACTTACACTGAAAGAATGGTCACACAGCTACAGGAATCTTCAGAGCCAGGATGCTGCCTGGATTAGAGGGTATGAAGCAGCTGGACAAACTCCAGTCGTTTTTCTCTAGAGTGGCAAAGATTGAGGGTGTTCAACTGGAACTGGTGATAACTTTGTATTGGATGTCTGTGACCAGGATCACATTAGGATCAGCTGACCCAGTAACCCATGGAACCAATTACAGAATGATGTGATGGTCAGCTGACTGGCTGACTCAGCTGGGACTCGTGGGGGGTATTTTCCAGACAAACCAAGTAAACAAACTCAAATTACATTCGGACAAGAAAAAAAGGGGGTGGCCTGAGCAGAAACAAAAAGTATAAACGAAACTTAAGACACGTCAAATCAAAATGTGATTGTCAGGGTCTATAAGGCACCTCAGCCCCTGTGGTGCCCAACAGGCTGGGACTTGTGGGGAGCTTGGGTTGGCTCTTAATTGAGTTTGAGTTTGTCTACTTGGTTTGACCTAAAAGACACCTAATTTAGTTTGAGTTTATCTACTTGGTTTGACCTAAAAGACACTTGGGTTGGCTCAGGATGAGGCCCTAAGTCTGGAGTTATGAAGTTTCTTTATTAAACACTTTCTTTGAGTTATAAGTTACAGTAAGTTTAGTTATATATTTATTGTCTGCATTTGAAGAGTGCCTTCTGAAGGAAACAGTGGGAGACCTGGTAGAAGTCTATAAAATTATGAGAGGATTAGATAGGATTGACATTCAGAATCTTTTTCCCAGAGTTGAAATGCCTAATACTAAGGGGCATATACATAAGGTGAGAGGTGGAAAGTTCAAAGGAGATGAGATGTTTTTAAGTCTCCCAAACACTGATGCAGTTAATTAACATTGCTGCACTGGGCTGACCTCCTCTAGAAATTGTTTAACAAAAGCTATTTGTAAATGACTAATTTATCTCCCTCCTCTTCCACTTCCAATAAAGGAGCACATGGACTTCTTTATCATAAAGACTGAGACCATCAGTTCAAATGCCCCTGCTATTTTCCTCTTTCTCCCTAGCTCATTGAGCCAAACATCCTTTAAGACATCTCGATGTGTTAGCCCTGAATTTGTATCTTGGAATTAAGAGGTGGGATTTTACGGCCTCTCTTGTCCTGAAACTGTAAAATCCCACCCGAAGCCAATGGACCTTCCTGTGCTGCGCCCCTTGCCTGTTCCGATTTAAGTGGCGAGTGGGACAGTAAAATTCCGGCTGTAGAATCCTCCGGTGCAGAAGAGGCCATTCAGCTCATCAAGCCTTAAGTGACAACAATTCCACCAAGTCCTGTTAATCCACATATTTTCCCTGCTAGTCCCCTTGACACTAAGAAGCAATTTAGCGTGGCCAATCAACGTAACCCGCACATCTTTGGAGTGTGGGAGGAAACTGGAGCACCCAGAGGAAACCCACTCAGACATGGGGAGAATGTGCAAACTCCACACAGATACACTGACCTGAGGTCGGGATTGAATCTGGGTCCCTTCATCTGGTTTCTGCAGTCAAATCAAAATTCTGCTGCCTGAACTTTAACTCACACCAGTTCCTGATTACACACAACCCTATGCTCACTGACCTACACGCTCCACGGGTCTGGCAATGCCCACATTTTAAAATTCTCATCCATGTTTTCCAATCCCTGCATGGCCTCACTCACCCCAAATCTCTAACCTCCTTCAGACCTGAAAACTAGTAAGATATCTGTGCTTCACCAGTTCTGGCCTCTGTTTCTTCTGCATCCCCATTTTAATCACTCCATCACTTGCAGCCTTTCCTTTAGTTGACTCAATCGTAAGCTCTGGAATTCTCACCCTCCACCATAACACTGCTCTGTCTTAAGTGACGAATAAAAAGTGTGGTCTGCCTTAAACCCCTCCACTTTGACCACACTTTGCCTATTTATCTTCACAGCTCCCAAGCTAGCCTTCAAGCGCCTATCTATTCTGATCCCATTTTCCAGCACTTAATCATTGGACCTTTGCATGTCCGTCATAATTACCGTCCCACCGGCAACAATTCCCATGGTCAGCAGGACCAGAAAGTTTAGGCCTATATTTGCAGAGTTATATTAAACAAGCAGCAGTGTTGTTCCATCCAGTGTCCCCCATTTGTTCTATCTGAGATTGTATGACTTCTGCATAATAAGACTTGATGACTTAATTGTAATTTTCAAAAGTGCTTGATCATTTTTAATTTAAAAAATTGCCTCCCCTCCCCAGACTAACAACAGCACAAGCATTTATGGTCATGTAGTATTTTCACATTCTTCAGACTATTCCCGTCTCTTTGAAATGCAGCTGAATAGGAATAATTTCACAATTAAGGATCATTAACAAATACATTCTGACTCAGGATTACAAAGGGCATTCTTTCATGTCTTTGGTGTCGACATTTCATGTTCCTGGGTTTATCAAGAATGATGATAAAAAGAATAGAAATTAGCTGAGTAATTGCACAACGCTCCTAGGGTAGGTATTGCACAGTTGGATGCAATATAGACCTCTCCTACATCAAAGACACTCCTTACTTACCTCTGTAAAGGAACATCCATATTCTGGGAAGCGTCTGACTGGAATAGGCTTGGAGGGCTGAAGGGCCTGTTTCCTGTGCTGTACTTCTCATTGTTCTTTGTAATATCGGACATGGAGACAGTTACCCTCTGCTCCAAATCCCTGCCAGCCATCAAATGAAAATCGGGGTGAGCTTAGCTCAGCTTGGCCAGGTTGCTATGCAGCAGTGTACAGAACATTAAATGGCCTGGTGAGAGCTACCTGGGAGGATGCCCCCCCCCCCACCCCATCAGAGAGCTGCCACACAATCAAATGGACCCACAGTGCTTGTGTGTGTGTGTGTGTGTGTGTGTGTGTATGGGGGAGGGTGGTGGTGGTGGCGGCGTGGGGTGGGCAGAGTTCAGAATGGCAAATGGTGGAATATTCAATTGAAGGAGAGTACTACAAGGTGCGTGGCTTCCACCGAATGCAAACTCGGGGACCACCCTCTGTTTCTAAAGTAATATTTTCCTGCAATATCTCTGGGTGACTGATTTGCATTGACTCTCTGTCAAGTGAAAGAAAGAAGCCTTCTCTTGAGTTAAGGCCGTTAACTCCTGAGTCAAACTGGAGTGCATGATATTGATCTGTATCTTCAATGTATTAGACACACACACACACACACACACACACACACACACACACACACACACACACACACACACACACACACACACACACACACACACACACACACACTATCCTCCCAAAAGCATACCGGAGGAAAACTAATACATATTTAACAACCTAAAGCAATGTCATGTTTTTAAATCATAGACGGGGTAAATGGAGGTGGCCAGTACTGTCTTTTACTACAGACAATACAAAACTCATGAGGCAGATATCTCTGTATAAAGACATAACATTTATTAAAAACAAAAACACAACAAGCAGCTGTTTGGAGATCACAAAAATGGTTAAGTAACTCTAGAATAGAGCGGCAGAATCTCTCTGATGAATCTGATGTGTACAATCAAAAACAAATCAATTATAGATTTTCTTATTGATTATTCCTGCCTTATATTAGTTTAAAATCCATTACATTCAGTAAACATACATTGATAACAATCTCTGACATTCACCTCAGCCAATTGCATTCCATCATCCCAAATGGTACCTCATTCATTCGTTTAATACGGACACTAATTCCCATCTTGGGTGAATTCATTTCCCTGTTACTATGTAACTATTGACACTCATGAGAGAGGTCAAAGTGAATATTCCCACTGGCTCATAGCCAAACTGAATAGACAGGTGATCCTGCATCCAAGTACATATCTATTCTATGTCTAAACAATGACTATCCATATTCATAATGTTGCAAGATGTGTTCCTTCACCAGAAACTTTCTGATATGAATTCTGCTAACTACCTTTGGGTTTGAATTCTTCACCTTTACCATCATACCTTGCAGTAACCTACTTTTGACTGAAATGGACAAGGATTCATTCAATACTTAAAATACATTTAAAATATCAGCATAAATGTTTTAGAATCATAATTATTGATTTAATTCTCTTACTGCATCCAAATACGTGTGAACTATTTGTTTTGTTAGCTTATTAAATTTGTTTTAAAAACCATTTGACTCTGCTGATAGTGCTTTCAGTACCTTATTATATTCTGTCTAAAATCTTATTAACTGGTTGATAATTTCAGTCTTCAAATCCCTACAGAAGAGACCAATTAGCCCATTGAGTCTGCACTGACCGTCCAATAGATTATCTTACTCAGGCCCAAACATTTCCCATGGCTAATCCAGATAACCTACACATCTTTGGACTGTAGGCGGAAATGGGAGTACTCAGAGGAAATCCAGGCAGACACCGGGAGAATGTGCAAACTCAACACAGTCACCCAAGGCCAGAATTGAACCTGGTCCTGACATTGTGAGGCAGCTCCTTCACCTAACATGTTTTTTCTGGGGTGATCTCTCATATCTGAGCAAGTGTGTATCATTGTTCATAACACTTTGAGCTCACAACTATGAAAGCAGCAAGATAGTTCAATGTTAATGTGAACATAGAACATAGAACATTACAGCGCAGTACAGGCCCTTTGGCCCTCGATGTTGCTCCGACCTTGAAGCCAATCTAAAGCCCATCTAACCTACACTATTCCAATATCATCCATATGTTTATCCAACGACCATTTAAATGCCCTTAATGTTGACATTCACTGCTGTTGCTGGCACAAAATGTGGGTTTCCTCCGGATGTTCTGGTTACCTCCCACAGTCCAAAGATGTGCAGGTTAGGTTGATTGGTCATGGTGAATTGACCCTAGCGTCAGGGGGAATAGCAGGGTAAATATGTGGGGTTAGGGGAATAGGGCTTGGGTGGGATTGTGGTCGGTGTAGACTCGATGGCCAACTGGTCTCCTCCTGCACTGTGGGGATTCTATTAATGGTGAGCCTTGCGTACTTGTTCATGAAAACCCCTGGAAAATACAGTTGGCATCACAGCTAGAAGATTGTGATTTCCCTAGGATCTGAGCATAGCAACCTATGGCAATATACTCTAGTGCAATAATGAGAGATTGTGTCATTATCGGACATATCGTCATTATTGTGTCATCAGATGAGGCATTTATTGAAGTTCCCACCTGCTTGGCTCAGGGCAGTGCTAAAGATCCTGCAGCAGGTGGTAAATATAAAGGTTTCAAAGTTATTAGTATCTACAGGGACAACTAAAATAACCAAGCGTTATTCTCAATATTAGAAGCATTTGTTGCTGAATGTTTAATATCTATCTTCTACTGCCCTACTTTTACATGATACCAATACAGCCTGGTAAACTTTAGTTTCCATTAGATTGTGTTGCTTCCTTCAAATACAATTCGCCTGTACTTGTTTGAACCACTGCAGAATATTGAGGAATTTCAAGTGCAAATTTCTCCAGTGTGAGTTTCCACATTTTTTTTGCACTACTTTAAAAATGTTGCACTAGAATTTGGTTTCCCCCAGTAACCTGCCACACCCTCAGTTGAATTAATCACACTGCAAGTTTCCACTCATTAAGAGCCTTTCGGAAATCTCTTGAGTTCTTCCTTTTGAATGCAAAGCCCTTATAGGCTGAGTTTAAAAGGATTTGAATATAATTCCTTCTGATTTATGAAGAAACTACCATGTACGCCAATATAAGAAAATAGTTCGGTATGGATTTTTCAGGTTGTTTTCAGTTAAATTTGGGTCACTCATGAGACACTGAATAAAATGTTTTTTTCATGATAAACCTATTAATCAAGCAACACCAGACTGCCACTCTTAAATATACCAAGGATCTTTTTTAAAAAAGCCTACAATTTAAAACTCTTCCCATCATACGAGGTGAGGGCAGATTTTACATTCTGTGTAAATAAAATTGAGCAGAAACTTTGATTTGATTTATTATTGTCACATGTATTGGGGTACACTGAAAATATTGTTTCCTGCACGCTATGCAGAAAAAACATACCTTTCATAGAGTTTTTGAGAAACAAACCACTTCTCAAACTAGTGCAATTTTGACGGGTCACCAATTGCGGACTAGGTGGAAGGTCCAGGCTGTATTTACACTGTTGCAACAGTTCAAACTCACGTCAGCTGAGTTGCTGACTTCAGTCAACCAAAATGAGGGTATCCATCAGGTCTATCCCACAATGAAGGATCAAGGGATAGATTTGCCCTTTTGGCAACAATGCAAAACAGCTGACCACAAATCACAAAACCCACACAGGTTTTCTCTTACACTGAAGTTAACAGTAAACATACTTGGATACGGTGAAAATTATAGGCTGCTGATTTCTTATTGGCCAAATTATGCAACAACCCAAGTTGAATACCTAAAATCCTCTCACACACTTTCAGGTAGCTGTGACCTGGATGGTGCAGCACTGAACGAACAAGATACCTAATCAGGTTGGAGGTAATATGAACTTCTGGTATTAGTGTAAATTGGGCAATGTTGGATTAGACACTTGCTGTTCACCACTCCAAAGCTTCCTTTCTATTGTCTTAAATAGGAAAAAATTGGAGAGGTGTCTAATAGGCAGTCGATCTGATTTAACGCTCTCGATATAAACTGTTGGCCCCATGGAATCATTACATTTATATCCAGCTTTGTATCGTGTACTTGCATCAACTCAGGGCTTGACTGATTCAGTTAAACCTGTTTCTTGAGTGTATCACAGTGATGAGAAAGAGAAGACTTTTTTCATTTGTCTGGTTTGGATTTGAAACCAGGTTACAGGGTGAAGTAATAATGTTTCAGTCAAGTTCCACGTGACTCAGTCTCCCTGAATTGCTTTTGTCCAATAATGAAAAAGAGAGCAGCCTAACTATAGTACTTTCACCTTGCTGACCTCCTTCACAATGCACAACCAATTACAGATTCTTTTTGTTTTGTATTCTTGCATTAGAAAGTAAGGAAACTATTATTTCATGATCAAAGTTTCTTGGGGCTGATGCAGTCTAAATAATTGATAATCTTTGATAATTGGAGTACAATTACATCGGAAAGTAGCTTAAAACCTGACTCCAGTGAATAAAGCATACTGCTCATTGTGTACTAATTCACCCTAATTCAGTTAATTTTAATCACATGTATTCTATACAATATTAGTCAGGATTCAGGAAATGGCTCAGGCTCTGTGCTGGACAATTTCAAGCAGGGTACATTTACAGCTGAAAGTCCTACTGTGGGGTGAGTTCTATCAGCAAGGCAATGCAAAAATCAACATCTTGATAATACATGGCCAAAGGCTCACTCCCTACTGGGTGTTGGGTCTTAACCCCTCACTCCCTCTAAAATTGGAACACCGTGTAAGATAGGCAATGGGCTTATGGTATGATCGCTAGACGAGAAACTCAGCTAATGTTCTGGGGACCTGGATTTAAATTCCGCCAAGGCAGCTGGTGGAATTTGGATTCAATAAAAAAAATCTGGAATTAAGAATCTACTGATGACTGATTGTTGGAAAAATCCATCTGGTTCACTAAGATGCTTTCAGGGAAGGAAATCTGCCGTCCTGGTCTGGCCTACACATAACTCCAGAACCATAGCAATGTGGTTGACTCTCAACTGCCCTCCAAGGGAAATTAGGGATGGGCAATAAGTGCTGGTCAGCCAGCGAGGCCCAATGACCCCTGAATGAATAAAGATAAAGAAAAATTGTCCTAACATTGCAAACACAAAACTTCTTTTTGGTTTATTATTGTCACATGTATGAGTGTACAGTGAAAAATATTGTTTCTTACGCACAGATTGTTTCTATCTGTGAGTCAGCGCACAGAGAAAGAGATACGATCGCCTCCAGATAGATCTTGGTTTCCAGGAATCATCGTTTAACATCCAACGCTTTGATCCCATTGACAACAAACCCGTGATGTTTACGTGCACCAAACAGGAAATAATCAGCCTCCTGGACCAGCTTCATTAAGCACTTCACACTATCAATACCTCAGAATATTTTAAGCAATGGTTGTATTCATCACTATTCCAAGGCACTTTATTTTCATTTACCTTTTGCGTCAAAATGACCATTGTATTGATTGAAGACCAATGCACTGCGATTGTTGGAAATCTGAAATAAAAACAGAAGACGTTGGAAATATTCAGCAGTTCAGACAAAAGCTCATTGACCTGAAATGTTAACTCTATTGCTCCCTGCAAAGACACTGCCAGATCTGCTGATTCCTGCAGATTTCCTGGTCTTATTCAACTAGGCTAAGCTCTTCTCTATTAATGGGCACTTGAGCCGAGACAGTATAAGTATTTCTTCCTCTCTTCCCATTTCACCAGACAGGTAATGATCAAACCTTTCCTTGAAAATGGGCAGACCATAATATATCTGAACAGAATGAGGCCATTTGGCCCATCCACCATTTAATTCTGGCTGGTAAGTTTCTCAACCTCATTCTCCCGCCGTTTCCCCACAACCTTTGATCCCCTTACCAATCAAGAATCCATCTATCTCTGTCTTAAATATACTCAATGACCAGGTCTCCACAGCCTTCTGTGGCAACGAATTCTACAGATTGAGCATACTCTGGCTGAAGGAATTCCTCCTCATCTCGATTCTAAAGGGTTGTCCCTTTATTCTGAGGCTGAGCCTTTGGATCCTGGTCTCTCCTATTAATGGAAACATCTTTCTCATGTCCCCTCTACCCGGGGCCTTTCAATATTGTGTAAGTTTCAATAAGATCCCCCTCATCCTTCTAAACTCCATCGAGTACAGACCAGAGTCCTCAAATGCTTTTCATATGTTAAGCTTTTCATTCCTGGGACCACTCTCATGAACCTCATCATATCAGATGCCAATTTGCTATCGCCCATTAAGTGCTGTGATCAAAATCAATTTCACCCCCCTGTGGGCATCACTTAGGAACATGACTTTCTTCGCATTTCAAAAATAATAAAATAAGTTTGGAAAACCAAAGCAGCAATAGACTCCTCGAGCCTGCTCTGCCATTCAATGTGGCCATGACTGGTCCTCTATCTCAATGCCATACTCCTGCTCTGTCCCAGTAGACTAGAAGTCTTTAGTGTCGAGAAAATGTTGCGTTTTTCCTCATTGGGGTATTGAACCCTGGTTTCCCACCTGAGAGGCAGGAACGTTAACCACTATATTATTAAGGACTGAGCACAATAGCATTATTACACTATTACACCGTTACAAGCTTGGAATAAACACTGTGATGACCCCCACATGCGGAATCATTAATTGACCTCCCAGTTGCGCTTGTTGAATATGAGCTCTCTGAGGACTGGTGATTAGTCCATCACATGGAGCTCAAATACTGAGCCCTGTATCAAGCAAGACTCTGAGAGGGTCCATTAGTCTTTTAGTCCCTGTTGGGACCAGTTGCATTCACCGCAGGCGTGTGGCTATTGTTTATTTTCATTTGTGCAAGAAAAGCACAGTTCCTTCACAGCCAATTCCTGGAGTTATTATAAACACAAAACCTGGCACTTTTACAACATATTTGATGTTGACATAGCAATTACACTATAGTTTTTGAATTAAGTTTTCAGTCATTGTTAAAGGAACAGAAGTCTCACTGGGATTGTTTGCAATGACTGTACATAGCCTGATTCAGAAGGTTCATTTTTTAAACCACTCGGACATCAATAAACTGTAGTGAGATAAATGTAGTTCTTTTATCAACAAATCATGAGCAAACATCAGATGATCAGATCTGGAAATGACATTGTAATCATCCCTCCTGCAGCAACATTTCAAATCTTATCTGAAAAGTGACAGTACAAAAGAAAACATGTTGACATTGTATAACATAAATGTGGTTACGGATTTATCTTTTAAACTTCTAACGTATAATAAGTCCATAAATAAAAGATTTGATAGCATTTGATGTGGTCAGCTGGCATATCACCTAGGCTTCATTTTCAAACATACATTTCATGCCATCTTGTACTAAAAGTAAATGTATTGACCCAAGTCAGGCCTGTCACATCATATCAACACCTCTTTTTAAGTAACGTTGAAAAAGTACCTTGTCATAATCAATTCATTTCATTTTATTGGCACTGGGAAGAAAAGGCATACAACTAACTGGGGAGGATGGTTTTAAACTGTCACTGAATGAAGGTTACCTGGATTTTTAATGACATGTAGAAATAAATTGGCTAGTTTTGTCTAAAATTATAAACAGGCAAGTCTTTTTCCACATAAGGAACTTGATTCTCTTCCTGATTCAGGTCAAATTTTACTCCTGACCAGCGGCAAGTATTTATATCCATCCTAACACAGCCATCTTTTCAGAAACAAGTCGATAGGTGTAGAGAGGCATTTTAGATTTATGGCTAAGTAGCCCTACAGCCTGGATTTTCCTAACAATGGTGTTTCAGTGATTGCGATTCATAGAGAATCATAGAATCCTACAATGCAGAAGGAGGCCATTCGGCCCATTGAGTCTGCACCAACACAATCCCACCCAAGGCCCTATCCCTATAACACCGTGCATTTACCCTAGCTAGTCCCCTGACACTAAGGGGAAATTTAGCATGGCCAATCCACCTAACCCCTACGTTTTTGGACTGTGGGACAAAACCAGAGCACACAGAGGAAACACACATAGACATGGGGAGAACATGCAAACTCCACACAGGCAATGACCCAAGCCAGGAATCGAATCCAGGACCCTGGTGCTGTGAGACAATAGTGCTAACCACTGTGCCACCGTACACCCGTGAAAATGACAGAAGGTGCCCAAATCCAAGGCCCATCCCCAAACATGGTACCTCTCATTTTCACAGGGCCGGGACTATGCTGAATTGAAATTTAGGTATGCCCATTTGGCAGAAGCAGCTACCCTTAGAGACCAGCAGCTGCATCCACCCATCTATGATTTTGGTGTGAAAAGTGTCTGAAACTTAATGTGTGCAGATGAGACCTGGTAGAAGCAGATCTAAAGTTTGTAGATTTGTTTGGGCAGCCAGGGTACCTTCTTGGAGAGGTAAGGTGCTCCTTTTCATCATGGTCCCAGAACACTTTTGAGGGAGTTTCTTTGGGGATTGCTAAAAGTAGGCATGAAAGGCCAAAAAAAGTATATTACTTCATTGGAACTATGTAGCTCATTGGAACTGTCACAAACAACTGTTAAAAAGGTCAAGGTGAACTCTCAGGAGGAGCTGTAAAGTTGTTAAGGATTTAAAACTCTTGCCCTATAACTCTTATAGTTGTAGTTATAAACTGTCTGGATTGTTAAGAAAAATGATTGCTTGCCATTTCACTGTCTTGACATAAACCTTAGGGCTACCATTACCAGATAAGTGTTACAAGACTGATTCCACTGTATTTGATTTGATTTGATTTATTATTGCTACATGCATTAGTGTACAATGAAAAACATTGTTTTTTTTTGCAGACAAAGCATACCATATATAGAGAAGGAAAGGAAGGAGTGCAGAATCTAGTGTTACAGTCATTGCTAGGGTGTAGAGAAAGATCAATTTAATGCGAGTTAGTTCCATTCATAAGTCTGAAGGCAGCAGGGAAGAAGCTGTTCTTGAGTTGCTTGGTGTGACCTCAGACTTTTGTATCTTTTCCCTGATGGAAGAAGGTGGAAGAGAGTATGACCGGGATGCATGGAGTCCTTAATTATGCTGGCTGCTTTCCCAAGACAGCAGGAAGTGTAGACAGAGTCAACGTGTGGGAAGTTGGTTTGAGTGATGGATTGGGCTTCATTCACGACTGTTTGTAGTTTCTTGTGGCCTGGGACAGAACAGGGGCCATATAATGATACAACTAGAAAGAACGTTTTCCAATGGTGCATGTGTGAAAGTTGCTGAGATAATGTGGAGATGCTGGCGTCGGACTGGGGTAAGCACAGTAAGAAGCCTCACAAGACCAGGTTAAAGTCCAACAGGTTTATTTGGTAGGTAACGCCACTAGCTTTCGGGCTCTGCCCCTTCATCAGGTGAGTGGGGAGTTCTTCCCCATTCTTGTGGGTTAGGAATACCTGACAAAGGAGCAGAACCCGAAAGCTAGAGGTGTTTACTACCAAATAAATCTGTTGGATTTTAACCTGGTGTTGTGAGACTTCTTACAAAGTTGCTGAGAGCCACAGCAGACATGCCAAATTTCCTTAGTCTTCTGAGAAAGCAGAGGCATTTGTGAGCTTTTTTAACTATAGTGTCAGCATGGTGGGATCAGGAGAGGTTGTTGGTGATCTGGACATCTGAAGACTTGAAACTCTCGACCATTTCTGCTTCATCCCACTTGATATAGACAGGGGCATGTCCTCCACTACACTTCCTGAAGTTGATGCCTATCTTCTTCATTTTGTTGACATTGAGAGAGAGATTATTGTTGTCTCACCAGTTCACCTGATTCTCTATCTCATTCCTGTACTCCATCTTGTGTTTGTTAGGGTTTGGACCCACTACGTGGAGTCATCAGCAAACTTGAAAATCGAGTTGGAGGGGAATTTGGTCACACGGTCATAGGTGTATATGGAGAATAGTAAGGGGCTGAGGACACAGCCTTGTGTGGCATCAGTGTTGAGGATGATTGTGGAGGAGTGTTGTTCCTATCTTTACTGATTGCGGTCTATGAGGTAGGAAGTTCAGGATCCAGCTACACAGGGGGGAGCTGAGCCCCAGGCCATAGAGTTTAGAAATTAGTTTCATAGAAATAATGATGGTGAAGGTTGAGCTGTAGTCAATAAACAGGAGTTTGTCATAGGTGTCTTTGTTTTCTAGGTGTTCCAGGGTTGAGTGCAGGGCCATGGAGATGGCGTCAGCCATGGACCTGTTGTGGCATTATGCAAACTGTAGCGGACCCAGGCAGTCTGGGAGGCCAGAATTGATTCATGCCATGACTAACCTTTCAAAACACTTCATAATGATGGATGTCAGAGCTAGTGGATGATCATCATTAAGTTGCACTACCTGACTTTCTTTGGTACTAGGTGGCAGTCATCTTCTTGAAGTCGATAGGGATCTCAGAAAAGAAAAGTTGAAGATGTTTACAAATATTCCCATCAGCTGGTCCAAGCAGGATCTGACTGCTTGTCCAGGTACACCACTGGACCAGTCACTTTCCATGGGCTGACCTTAGAGAAAACTGCTCTGACGTCTGCAATGGTGACCCCGGATACAAGTTTGCCTAATATCCATTACCACAACTGGGTGTCTGCCATTTCACAGTTTGATTGACAGCGTCAGGTGGCTATGGACTCTTTAAAGTGGGACTGTGAATTCCAAAGCTTGTTTTTATAAGGGATTGTGCAACTATATGATAGGTTTGTTGTTATAAGGGATAACATAGTTGAAGAAATTAAGAAATAGGGCTTTAATTAATAAGTGTTTGTTTTAAAAATAAAGTCTGCAATGGACACTTCAAATTAAAAAATATATCCCTGCATGTGTTCTGAGATCTGCCCATGGTGGATACAAGGTGACCTACCCCAGTTGTGGCTCGGTTGGTTACACGCTCACCTTTGGATCACGAGTTTTTAGTTTCAAGTTCCACTCCAGGTTTGAGCACAAAAAACACGGTTAACACTACACAGAGGGAGTGCTATGCTATGGGAAGTTCCAACTTTCAGATGAGATGTTAAACAGAAATCCCCATCTTCCTGCAGAGGTGAATATAAAAGATCCCACTGCACCATTTCAAAAGAATGGCAATGGAACTAACCCCCAGCATCCTGGCTAATATCTAATTTAACCCTCAGTCAACATTCCGTTATCACATTGCTGTTTGTGTGAGTTAGCTGCCATGTTGCATTACAGCAGAGGCTACACCTCAAAAGTGTTTCAGTGGTTGCAAGTATGCTTTGAGATGTCCATTGGTCATGAAAAGTGCCCTAGAAATGCAAAGGACAAAGAAGATTACAGTACAGGAACAGGCCTTTCAGCCCTCCATGCCTGCACTGATTATGCTGCCCGACTGAACTAAACCCCCTTACTATTCCGGGGACCAGATCCCTCTGTTCCCAACCTATTCATCTATTTGTCAAGAAGCCCCTTAAAAGTCACTATTGTATCTGCTTCCATTACCTCCCCCAGCATTGAGTTTGAAGGACCCACCATGTTCTGTGTAAAAAACTTGCCTCTTACATCTTTAAACACTGCCCCACACACTTTAAATCTATGCCTTCTGGCAATTGATTCTTTCACCCTAGTAAAAACCCTCTGACTACCCACTCTGTCCATGCTCCTCAGACTTCTAGTAGGTCGTTCCCTCAATCTCTATTTGCTTTAACTATTTTGAAGGCTATTAATGCATGAGTGGGAGAAGTGATTTTGAAATGTGTAATAAAAAGTACTTTTAAAAGACTAATTAATTCACTAGTTTGCTAATAAAGGATACCAGGTTAGCTGAGGAGGTATCTGTGACCTCCTTACCTTATCCCCTAACTGAATCAAACTTCCAGAAGTAGAAGGAATCTCAAACAGGTTGCCAATGGTTAATAACTTGAGAAAACACTAGATTCTTTGAATGATATTGCATGTTCAAAGCTATATGTTATCAAATAATCACTTTATAGCAAATTAAACAACTTGCGGCAAATGAAATGTTCTCACTTGACATCATTGCTCTTTAAGAGAAATCTCATTATTTGAGCTTCAGCACAATAAAGCTATCATACTGTTTTCAAAATTATTTTCAGTGGAAAGTGAAAATGAATACAGAAAGGAAATCGTCACAGAATGTATTTGCAAAATTGTTCCACGAAATGACCAGGGATTTTTTTTTTCCCCCTATATTAGACTAGATTTCTCTAAAAGTCAACAAAAAGAATCTCTGTATACTGAGTGGCAAACGTATCTTGTACATTGTACTTTTAAATAAACCTTCCAGTAAGGCAAGAAGGATGTTGAGGTTGGGTTTTACTAATAAGCCTTCAGGCCTGGTTCTGAATCAAATCAGGAGGAAGAAGCAAAATTTAACACAAGATGAATCCGGTGCTGGTTCCAATTTGCAAACAGGACATGTCGGAGCATGGTTCGAATGTCAGCGTGTTTACAGCACCATGCTTTCACATATTAGGAAAATATCTGAAATCAGCCTGGTTTATCGAACTGTTCTAGACACATTTTAACTGGAAAAGGCCATGGCAGGCTGAATAGCAATGACTTTCAGCTCCACTTCACTAATACGCTCACAGTAACCCAGCAGACTGTCGGTGAATTGGAATCGAGGTGAAGGCACATCAGAAGACATCAGTATTGATGAAAACATTCGGATAAATGAGTCGGTAAAGCAGATATTTCAGTAGTTTGGCAACTTTTCCCTATCCTGTTTATGTGGGCCTTTGCATAAACAAAGCCAATCTTTAACCTCCGCGAGGTGAGAAGAATTTTTATGTCAAAAAGCAAAAAAAAATCCCACAAAGTTAAGAAACTGTGATTCTCCAGCATAAAAACTAAGCGCTGCCTCTGGTGGGAAGGCAGTTCACTACCGTCTTCTCAAACTCAATTTGGATTACACAATAACTGCTGGCACAGCCAGTGAAGCTGACATCCAATGAACCAATCAGTAAAAAAGGTATTAGGTGCAAAGTTAGGAACCCAGCACCAGGAAGGACACAGAGTTACCTCTCTGCTCTTGGATCTGACTTCCTCTACAATCCAGCGATGGTCGCCAGCCCCTGCTCCCTCCCTCACCCCCACCAAACACATAACATCGTTCTCATCTTTCCTCAGCTCCCTCATCACTCCAACATCTCCAATGTGTACATTAACAACAACAGCTACTGATCCCAGTAGCACAAATAGGCAATGCAGCATTGCCAATCCCTGGCATATATCTCTCCCAGGAAGACAGGATTTCTTCCTGTCCAATATTTCTTCCTGTCTGACTTCCCCAGGTCCTGAATCCTGGGGAAGTCAGAGCACTGTGCATAGCAGATACTTAATCCAGTTAGTTCTTCCCATTAAAGCAACCTGGCAAAGGGGAAAAGCCCCGAAAGCTAGTGGCGTGTGCTACCAAATAAACCTATTGGACATTAACCTGGTGTTGTGAGACTTCTTACTCAATTTGAATGCCCAATGAGTAGCCGTCATATGGGATTTTCCAATCGTTCCCACCAGCGGAAACTTCTGATCCCACCAACAGTGACCTCTCCCCCCTGCAGCGGATGCCCTGGTGGCCAAGGATACAAACAATGGGAAATGCTGTTGATTGCAGCGGGACTGGAAGATCCCACCACTGGCCAATATCGGGACACCTCTGCCACCACAGGTGGTTAAAGAAAGCCAATGGGGAAATAACACTAAACACGTGATTAAAGTTGTAGATCTGTGACCCTTGGCTGATGAAAGAGCAGAGGTCTGCAATATGAGCCTTGTTTCTTTCTCTGCAAATGTTGCCTTCCAGCATTTCTTGATCTGCAACATCCAGGATGGAATTTTCCCATCCTGCCCACAACAGGAATCATAGCGGGCAGGACACGGATATGCAAAGGTCTGCTGACCTCGGGCGAGATTTTCCAACCTTGGTGGTGGGGGGGGTGAGTGCCTCTGGAAAATCCTGCCCCCAGAGTATTTTGTTTTTGAAATATTTAATATTATCAGCCTAAAAGTTCATGATGTTAACATGCTATAAAGACACCAATCACTTATAGGGGATTCATTGTGGGTTCATTTATTTAGAAGAATATATTGGTCAAAAGCTTGAAGGTATCAGTAGCAGAGCTGTGTGCACTCTGCTCAAAAACAAAATGAAACTAAGACTGGACTGCATGACACACTTCTTGCCTAGTGATGTCATGCTACTATCCCTTAATGGTATATTCTAGCAATATTTAGGTAATACAAGTTAAAATAAGCATGCTTATTTTGTGTGGATTTAAATTTGGTTTAAAGGAGCAGTGTTGTCATTATGAGGAATTTTCAATGAGTCTCTCTTCTCAAAACGCCAGGACATTAGCGAAAATGTACTTAAACAACTTCTAATTTTCTTGTAGCGTCAAGTTTTCATGCTCTATTTTTTTCTCAGAACCATGATGAACAAAGTTGACTGTTTTATGTGATTACAACACAATGGTGTTTCCTCATTGAGCCCTCTTGTGTTAAATATTTGAGAGACACTTTGCCATAGCGTTGACAATCCTTTAAAAAGACAATCAAGAATTTTGCTACAGCTCAACGAAATAAATCATCTAAATGGTTACTTTAACTACACATCATTGTCAGTAAGTATATGGGCATAATTTATGTTGTAATAAAACTCAAGGGCTATTCTTAACATGCTTTGCATGAATGTTTGAAGCAAATTTGCATAATTGTGATTATTTTGCATAGACCTCACATTTACATAAATGAGTTTTGATGTTCTGTAGCAGCAAGAAACTGGATTATGTGTTCATTTTCTTTAATGATTATTACTGCAAAGCAATTATCCTGTATATGACCAAAAAGTAATTTTGTTACATTTGCTTTCTTTCTGTGTCAATAATGTGCATTGGTTGCATTTGGAAATATTTACATACAATAACTTTATCGCATTAAGCATCTTAGTGTTTATTGCAATTTAAAATAGTTGGACTATCAGTCTTAATTATTGTTCATTGGATGATGATTTTTTTTCTGAAAAGTGACCAAAAAGTATAACTTACTCATATATTATAAGTTTAGGAATAAAATAGTGTACAGTATACCACACTTCCTTTATACGGCACAGTGGCACAGTGGTTAGCACTGCTGTCTCACAGCTCCAGGGAGCTGGATTCAGTTCCCAGCTTGGGTCACTGACTGTGCAGAGTCTGCACATTTGTCCCAGGTCTGCATGGGTTTCCTCCCGCAGTCTGAAAGATGTGCTAGTCAAGTGCATTGGCCATGCTAAAATTCTCCCTCAGTGCACCTGAACATGCCCCAGAGTGTGGCAACTAGGGGATTTTCACAGTAACTTCATTGAAGTGTTAATGTAAGCCTACTTGTGAACTAATAAATAAACTTTAAACTTTATTTGTGTCGTGGGAGAATAGCAGATATCATCAGAATTGAATTTTTCAGTAAAGGATACATAGGTGGACGATATGTTGATTTGACGCCTTGGAAAACAGAACTCTGGCTGTTCAGATAATTTGGAGAGATTAGTGTGATTCTGATGGCGAAGTTATTATTGAATAATGATATATTCCATTACATAAATATCAATTTTTATGTCTGAATCAATTATAGCACAAAATGACATGGACCATAAAACTTAATTTTTTTTATTATTTGATAGGAAAAGAGCCCGCTTCCTCACTCCATAGCAGGTTTTTGGGCTGATTCTTAACTTGGCGGCACATATGAATTTGGGAGTTGATGGGGGGGATGGGCAGTTGGGGAACTATAAGAAGGGAAATGGACAGCCATGGGGAACTTGGTCAGAGTCCAACTTTCACTTTCAACTGCAGCAAGTTTGGCTGCATGCGAGCAACCCCCTCAGGAGAGGCAGATTGTCAATTTCAATAAGTTATTTCATTCAATTCCTGTGATATCACCAAGCCTTTTAGGTTCCTGGACTTGTTGGAACATGCCAGTGGTTGCAGGGCAAAGAGCACAGCAGGAATTGAGGGGACTGATAGCCTGACAAGAGGAGTTTTGTTTTTGAATTTTGCTCCATTCTAAAAGTTACAAAGCCAATGCACAGCATGGGCAGGGGAAGCCCCTAATTCAACTCCTAGCTTGCTCCAAAAACCAAGCCAACTTCAAACTAAATCCGATTCATGGTCCCCAAAAGAGAAACATGCAAGGCAGGATTTTCCAGCCGCATTTACCCCAAAACTGAGAAATCCCGCCCAAGGTCAACGGGTCTTTGTGTGGTCTGCTCCCTGTCCTCTACGATTCCGGTGGCGGGCAGAAGGGGAATATTCCACCTACAAGATCCAAACTGACAAGTGAAGACATTGCACCTGATCTTGGGCTTGGTCTGATGCCTGATCTTAGTCAAAAGTTGTGTCTTTTTTGCAAAAAATATACTTTATTCATAAAATATCTGAAAGAACATTACAAGCATTTCAAAATGGCCATCACACAAAGTGTAATAATATTCAGGTTCTTTAAATACATTATGTTGCACTCTGAGCCGTTTCAACACAGTCAGAGATGTTACAGACATTTCAAAATGGTCATTACAAATGATGCAAAGGTATTTAAATGTCAGGGAGTTATTTTTTATTTTCTACTCCATTCTTAAAGATACAAAGTCAATGGTCAGAGTGGGCCAGGCAAACCCAAATCCATCTCCTTGCTTGCTCCAAAAACCAAATTCAGATTGAATCCAATTCATGGTCCCCACAAGAGAGACAAATAAAATCCAAGCTGACAAAATAAGGCATTTTGAAGTTTGATCTTAGCCAAAAGGCCAGTAAATACTGAAACTTTTATTTTCAAAAATATATTTTATTCATAAATCTGGGAACATTACAAGCATTCCAAAATAACAATCACACACAAAGCAACACAATTCAGGTTCTTTACATACACTAAATAACACTCTGAGATGCTTCAATACAGTGAAAGAAATGTTTCAGACGTTTTACAATGGTCTTACAAATGTTGCCATTACTTTAAAGATTGTCCACATATAAAAGGTTGCAATCCGAGATGCTTCAGCACAATTGAAATTTCTCAACTGCTTCCTTGTCTGATTGCATGAAAGGCTGTGTTCACTCTGTCTGCGCTGAGAGGTCCTCAAACAACATCAGGTCCAAGAAAGTATCATCAAAGCGAGGCACAGACATTGTGCACGTATGATCCATCTGTCACTTCCTTGTGTTCTGTGAACTCCAGAATCGATTAAAATTTAATTCCTGCAATGTCCCTTTAAGCGATGGGAAGTGGCTGAAGTTGACCCATGCAAATTGTCATCATGCCCACTTCATCTATTTGGTTAATGCTGGGGGAGAGTTTAAAACCTGATCCATGGCATTTACTTCTGGATTTCACCTGCACCGGTGAATCATCTCCCCCTCCCTCCCCGCCGTCTCACAACCCCAGCACATTGACATCTTTATGTAACATACTTTGTTGGTATCAAGAGCCATGGATAATTCAACTTGCTCAATCATTCAAAATTAGAATTGGCATCCAAACACTTCAATGATATGAAACCATTCTGTATAATTAATTAGGATTATCATTTTAAAATAATTTTCAAATGCTAGCAATGCATTTCATCAAGAAGGAAAGGTGTAGTTAATAATTGCCTGTCAACTGCAACCACCCACTTATCTTCAGCGCTGTCAAGAAATGCTACTCTTTTATATGGGCATCAAACCAGTATAAAGCACCCGTCTGTCCGAAACAATCATAAAACATTCCTTTCTTCAAGCCTCTATAGTATTGTCTCCATTTACTTTAATTAGAAATCACATCCTATCTCATGATGAAGTTAAGCTGTGGGGAGCATTAAGTTGGAAATCACACTGTGTGTGCATTTAAACTGGAGCGATTTTTAAAAAATATTATTTTCTCAGAGTTGCAAAGGTCGTGTACAGAGTGGACAGGGCAAGCCCTTAACTCAACTCCCGGTTTGCTCTGAAAACCAATTCAAATACAAACTCAATTCATGGTACGCACAAGAGAAACATATAAAATCCAAGCTGACAAGAACAGGCATTCACCTGATCTCACACTTGATCCTCCACTTGATTGTAGCCAAAAGGCTGAGAGGCAACCGTAGCTGAGACCAATAATAACCCATTTGGATTTTGGCTTGGTTCCTGCCTCGCCGGATCATTTATTGTCCTGTTCAGGAGAAAACTTTGGTGGGTGCTGGGATGTATGCAAATGCAAAGCTGTCTCCTGGGAATTAGCACTGTGAATGATTATAGAATAGAGAGGGAACCCTTCCTGTTCTCAATATATTCAAATGATGATATATTCCTCAGCACTTTCTAAACCAACTTTTACAATACCCTGGATTTTCACCATGCAATGTCATACTAACCCTGTCTCAGTAGTCTCATTTTCATTCACTGCAAAGTCAGTTTTGGCCCTGACTCCAGATTTTCACTGTCAGTGTAGCGGCCACGCAAAGCTGAAACTGCTTTGTGCCAAAGCTAAACCTATCGTGTAAAAATACTCTTGCACATAAATAAATAGTGGTCCACTCTATTGAAACTGGGATCACTTTATATAATTTTGCCTTCTCCAAAGGACTGGGTGGCTACAAATATAGTGTAAATTGTGGCATATAAGATGATCCAATTTTTCAGGCTACAAAATCACAGGCTACAAAGTCAGCCTTAATTTCTCACCCCGCAAATGCTTGTTTTATTTATCTTGTAACAAGGCGCAAAGGCAATACGGATTGTGTTGCAAACATGCATGACACACACAAACAAGGTGAACTATGAGGGAAATGAACCTTCCAACGAAACAAATTAAACACAAAGCTGGTTCAAGTTTCAAGTCGTAACATGTGACAACTTATGAAATATTTTGTGCTATAGCAAGAAAATTTGGAGTTTGTGTGAAACTGGTGCGAGAATGGAAGGAGAAAGGAGCCACCCGGAAGAAGATGCCCAAGGCCAGTTGCTCAACCATGCAAAGGTCTGTTGACCTCAGTTGGGATTTTCTGGTCTTGGAGTGAACGTGGCTGTAAAATCCCACCCGGCATAGCACCCGGCATCACCCCAAGACTGGCAAATCCAGCCCAGTCAACGGACCTTTGCATGGTCCGCCCCCACCCGCTACAATTCCTGTGATGGGCAGGATGGGGAAATTCTGCCCTAAAACTGCGGATCGATTGCCGCAATTTTCCCATCGCGACCCACAACTTTTCCAGCAGATCAGGGTGGGAGATGCGCACTGCTGGCCTTGTTCCGGGATTTGCGCATGCGCCGGTAATGCATACGCATTTCCCAGAGCCGGCAGTCACCGGTCAGACCACTCTGGAAAGCAATGGGAAGACAGGTAAGTAATTTGAATCTTTTTTAAATGTGTTTTAAATGTAATTATCAGGACCTTTCGGGTCCCAGTTGAATCTCCCACCCCACCAGTACTTCATTTCAGCGGGGTTTACACCAGCTGCCCATGTTTGGAGAACTAGCGGGCAATTGGGGCTTCCCAGGGGGTTGGGTGGTGGGGAGGTGGTGCCCTCTCAACATGAGCACCCTGACAGTGCCTAAGGGGCAAAGTGCCCATGCCCAAGGGTACCTTGCCACTACCCATCAGGCAGTGCCATGGGGGCAGGGCCTATTGTGGGCAGAGCCTAGGGGCGATCAGTGGGGGTGGCAGGGTCCCGTTGCCACTCTGCAGACAGGATCGGTCTGCGATGAAGGGCAGCAATTGGGGCGGGCTGGGGGTGGGGTGGTCTGCCGGGGGGCCTGTCTCCTGGGATGGGTTTGACCTCAGAGAGGGGGGGTCAGCAGAGGGGGTCTGCTGGGGTGAGGGGGGTGGGGGGATCGCTACTGCTGGGAGGGGGCGGGCTGTGCATCTGGATGCTCAGGGATGGGGGAGGAGGGGTCAGGGCTGGCCTGGGAATTATTTGTGCGCTAGAGGAGCAGAACTGAGGGGGTCCAGGGTTGGCCAGCGATCGGGCTGGCTAGCAAACATGCAGTCTGAGAGATTGGGACCACTGCTCATGCGCAGAGCTCCAGAACTGTCAGACTCTGGCGCGAATAGGCTCTGCCCCCCGGGTTTTTAATGATATTCACAACTGGGGCCTCTGCAACGCACAGAGTGGGGAGATTCGGGTGAGAAGCTGAACTGACAAAACAGTCGGAATCTAGAACAGTTTTCCTACCAATTTAGCGCTTTTGGGAGAATCGCAGCTGATATTTCTCAAAGACCAAGTTACATACATTTCTGGTCATTTGGTTATTTCCTTGTGACGAAAATGGAATACTGTGATGAAGAGATACTCCCCTCAGACTCTGCTCTCATTTTAGTAAAAATTGCAATAATTGCACTTTGTCTTTTGGAGGAAAGTTGTTTGCTTTTATACCAAAACATTTTCAAAAGGACAATTTTAAAACTGTAAAATCCTAGAGAATTGCCCCCTGTTTACACAACATGTAATTCATGCTTCACCATGTGATGATGCTTTATTGTTGGTGTTGATTTGGTCATGTATTTTGCAATGTGAATTAGCTGCTTCGTGCATTTAGCAGCCCAGGTGTAGCACTTAGCAGCAACTACAGAAGTTATTTTCACACATGAGCAAGATGTCTATTTTTGCTGGTGTGAAACAACACTAGTAAAGATGGCGAAAACAACAGCAACTGATGTGTAACAAATGGCTGCATATGTACTGTTACTAGTCAACATTATCAGGTATCACATTTTAAATTACAGTGTGTATATAAAAAAAAGGAGAATGCGTTCCTCCCACAATGATGCAATCGAGGCCATTGTGTTGGAATTCAATTTGGAAAGTTGGGCAGAATCCTGACAGGCGAAGGAAAGTGGGCTTAGTGCGTGTGAATAGCTAAATACTCTATCAGTGATGTTGCCTTGGGATTCCAGCATCATCCCACCCAGCTAGCTTTGAACAGCGTAAGCCACAGCAATTTTTTTTATGATTCAATTATGGGATGTGGGCATCACTGGTTAGGCCAGCATTTATTCTGCATCTCTAAGTGTCCTGAGAAAGTGGTGGTGAGTGGCCTTCTTAAACTGCTGCAGTCCCTGTGCTTTAGGTACACCCACAGTGCTTTCAGGGAAAGAGTTCCAGGATTTTGACTCAGCGATAGCGAAGGAACGGCAATATATTTCCAAGGCAGGATGGTGAGTGGCTTGGAGGGGAACTTCCAAGTGGTGGTGTTCCCTCGCGTCTGCTGCCCTTGTCCTTCTAGATGGTAGTGGTGACGGGTTTGAAAGGTGCTGTCTAAGGAACCTTGTTGGGGGTTCCCACAGTGCATCTTGTAGCTGCTACTCAGCAGTGTTACCACTGTACATTGGTGAAGGGAGGAACTAAAAGTTTGTGGATGAATTGTTTTCTCCAGGATGGTGTCGAGCTTCTTGCGTGCTGTTGGAGCTGCACTCATCCAGGAAGTGGAGAGTATTCCATCACACTCCTGACCTGAGTATTATAGATTGTGTTTTTGGGGAGGCAGAGAGTGAGTTACCCGATTGTAATAGGTAAGTAAGTATTGCGTGTAAACGACTCTGGCTTTAACAACCAGTGGACCTGTTTCCCAAACTCTCAGAACCCAGATCATGGTTGGTTGAAAAAGCTTCTAGATTGGCTCGATGGTGGCACACTTACATTGCAGAACCACTTTAGCAAGTGCTTTAAATAACTCAGCAGGGTCAACTGGAGGAATGGACAGTGCAGAGTTCTACAGTGAACCTGACAAGCTAGACAGTCTGTGATTGGTGAATTTGAAGAGCTGCCACCATGGCAACAGTGAAAAGCTCCTGGACACAGCATTTCCTCTTAGAGAGTGCTTTCAGTGCCTTACGGGTGATTGTCAACTTCTCGAAATGTTTTGCATTTCACCCTCCTTCACTTCCCTGCTGCCAGTCTTCAGGGTAGAATGGAAAAGGTTTCTGCAGAGCCACATGGCATCTCTGATGAGAAACAAGAGGAACAGCAACACCCACACCAGCAATAGATCCTCTGTCTGCTCTGCAGCTCCACAGGGCAGAGGGATAGAGAGGCAGCTCCAAGGAAGTGAGGCTGATAGGCAGACAATTAGCTCCCTCAATACCTGTGACCGCCAGTGCCTCAGACAGATTGTTGTTCACATCTGAAGCCTCCTGAATCAGTTCTCCTTCTCAGTGCTGCAGGCGGACATAGAAATTCTTCCTTTAAGACATCTGCTGTATCATCTAGTATGGCCTCTCCGCTACAGGAAGGATGCTAACTCTTTTTTCTTTTATTCATTCATGGGACATGGGCGTCACTGCCTGGTCAGCATTTATTGCCCATCCCTAATATCTTCGAACAGAGTGGCTTATTAGACCATTTCAAACTGCAGTTGGGAGTGAATCACACTGCTATGGCTCTGGAGTCACATGTAGGCCAGACCAGGTAAGGAGGGGAGATTTCCTTCCCTAAAGGACATTAGTGAACGAGATGGGTTTTTCTGACAATCGACAATGATTTCAGGGTCATCAGTAGATTCTTAATTCCTGATATTTTTAATTGAATTCAAATTCCACCATCTGCCGTGGCGGGATTCGAACCCAGGTTCCCAGAACATTAGCTGAGTTTCTGGATTAATAGTGATGATACCACTAGGCCATCACCTCCCCATTTCAGCTGAATTGGCAGTGGCTCCCGGACAAGGATGCACCAATGTTTTGGATTTGATGTCAAGTCAACAGAAGCGAAGAGGGAGGTTGATTTGTCCGTAAATTCAGGGGTGTTCATTTCTGGGTAGCTCAGGGAATGCAGGGGGGTAGTCCTGCGCCAGAATTCAGAGATCTGAGGGACTCCTTGTATCAGGGCTCACTGCCACAGAGCTAGTGAGGCAATTACTTCACTTTCAGCTGCATGAACCTTCTCTTAATCTCATTTCCAGCTCATGTTTTAGTGCTTACAGCAGTCCACAGAGGAATGAGCCCTGCATTAATTTTGCTTTAACAATATTTATTTTTCAAACACCACTCACTTCATTGACGAGAAGATGGTCTTTGTGTACTTTTAAAACAAAGTAATTACAAGAGCTGAAGGGATCGATCTATTTCTAACACATAAGTCATTGGGTTATTTGCAGTACCCTGTGCGTTATTGTTATTACACCAAATTGCAGTTTGAAAGTACTTTTTAACATAATTATAATTACCAGTAATTAACCGGAAATCTGACGGCAGTGCGTGGGTAAAGAGTTGTAATCACACACCAAATTCAGCATGTTTTAATCCCATCCTTTTCATGTGTTAGAATGAACGAAGGCTGCATTGTGCCAGAACAGCAATGTTTTCTTATCAGCATTTAAAGCTGTGGATGGTTATTAATTCTAATATCAAAGCAGCTGTGGCTGTGTCAGAGGATTGTTACATATTGCACGCTGTCGCTGAGACTCTTAACAAGCAACCTCAATTTGCCTGGGCCATGCATCCAGATGTTCCACTGATAAGGTGCCACAATTAGCAGCAACCAGCTTTATATTCATTAGTGCACCATGCAATCAGCTGGAACACTCAATACCAGCTGGGGCTTTGCTTACTTCACGTTGTGACACACAGATGGCAGCTCCTTGAGAACCCAGTTCACGGTTGGTTGAAAAAGTCTCTGGGTTGGCTCGCTGGTGGCACATTTATGTTGCGGAACCACTTTAGCGAGTGCTTTAAGAAACATCGGATCAGATTGCGAAAGCTACAGGAACAGCCTCATTTATATCACAGGGCAGATTCCACAGCAATCTGTGTAATGTGAAAGGGTTGACCTTACCGAGGCCACTGAATCGAAAACCGAACCCTACTGCAACTAGGGCGGCACAGTGGTTAGCACTGCTGCCTCACAGCGCCAGGGGCCCCGGGTTCGATTCCCACCTCAGGTCACTGTCTGTGTGGAGTCTGTACATTCTCCCCAAGTCTGCGTGGGTTTCCTCCGGGTTCTCCAGTTTCCTCCCACAGTCTGAAAGATTGGCCATGATAAATTACCCCTTTGTATCAGGGGGATTAGCAGGGTAAATGTGTGAGGTTATGGGGCTAGGGCCTGGGAGGGATGGTGATCGGTGCAAGCTCGATGGGCCACATAGAAACCCTATTGTGCAGAAAGAGGCTATGATTTTGTGACCTATGAATCTGAACTTTTCATAAAGCATTGAGCATAAAACTGAACCTTACTTCAGTGCTTGAGATTAAAATCACTTCGCCAGACTATAAGGTTGGACTGAGCCTTATAATCAACCAGAGATCTGAGTGGAGACCTTGCTCACCTTACTATGTAAAAATGGTAGATAGTGGAGGTGGGACTTACTATGACAGCCACAAAGGACACAGAGGATCCTCGATGGGTTTCCATATGGGCTCGATGGGTACAAACTCTCTTCAATGGGAAGTGAGCAGTGGGAAGTTAAAACCTGTCGCTTTAACCTGGACCGTTGCTGTAGGTCCCCAAGTGCAAGGATAGAAAGAACATTTCAAACAGGTGATCTGGGTCATGTAAGGAATTTCAGAGATGGTCCCAGTTGGGTCCCTAGGATCATTATGGAGAAAATGGGATCACTATCTTATAAAGTTAAAGTCCAGGGTAAAACCTTCTAGAAGCATCTGGACCATCCCAGAGGCAGGGAATCCACACCCTCGCTACCAGCCATGAAAATGGCTGCTTCCAGTGTTAGGCTTCTGCTTGAAGCCGACTCCACGTTGGCCCCTCTTAATAGTGAAGGCACGGACTTGAAGATAGGAAGCTGAAGAAGCAAGCTAAAACAGAATGTGAGGAGGAACCCACTTCAGTGATCCTGCAACGCTCCCTCTGACCCAATCCTGCCTTTGTTGGACCTCAGGACAACTGCCAAGCAGTGGAAGGGAGCTTCTCACAATGGTGTGCGAGGTGGGGGTAGAAATAGACCTAAGGAGGGGAGGGGTGATGTTGTGACGTCCAGGGGGAATCATTGACAGATCTCCCCGTGGGCTTTGTGGAGTACGAGCTCCCTTACTGAGTGAGCAGAGGCTCACCCTATGGTTTTCAATGAAGAGTTTCTGTTGACAGAAAACTGACCTGGGTTGAGTACTCAATTGAGAACAACGTTTAACGTATGATGTACAAAAGGTCAGAATCAGAGGACAAGATATCGAGCTGAGTTAATTCCATTTTTTCTCTTCCAGAATCAGTTACAGGGTGAAGAAGGTTACAAAATCTGTTGATTCCTCTGATTTATACATTCTCCCAATAATTCTGCTTACATGGCAAAGTAACATTAGACTTTAATGTTCTACTTACCTATTATGTTGATGATGCTCCTACAGTCTATTCGAGATTGAGTTGAAACTCACCTGGTTCCATTTTTTGATTATGAATATATTGTATTCTTCCCAGACAATTATTTCATCACCTTGCGCACAATCGCATGATTCTCATGGAGATTTTTTCTTGCACTGCTTTCAGCAGTACTGTGTAACTGGTTGCTAGGAGATACATAAAAGAAAGTTTGAAACCAGGACACTGATATTATTTCCTTTTGCTTCATATCTTCTGTAACGACTTCAGTGAGGTCCATGAGTTGGACCTGCTGGAATATGAGCTCCCTAATTAAAGGCCTGTTAAGGCTGCCCAATCAGGGGGCATTGCAGAGACATAGAGGCCGGGATTTTACCTGCTCACCCACCCAGCGATGGGCAGAGTGAGCTGGTAAAATCATGCGAAAGCTGAGAAAATCAGGATTACGTCCCTGCTTCTGCAGGCAGCCTCAAGCAGCTCCGTGCCCTGCGGGGGCCCACAGCCTGAGATACAGCCGCTGCTGACCCCCCTGCCACCCAGACCGATTGTGGGCCCCCTCCCCCACTGATCACGGACCCAACACTCTTCCCCCATCGATCACTGCAGAGTGGCAGAGAGCCACCTCTCCCTCCCTCCCCATTGCAGGGTGGCAGCGGACCCCCCCATTAGCACCCCCATTAATCCCTCCTCCATTGGTCCCATCACCACTGGCCCCACCCCTACTGGCACCTCCCCCCACTGACCCCGCCCCTGGCATTGCCCAGCAGGCATTGCCCAGGTGCCAGGGTGGCACTGCCAGGGTGACACTGCCCAAGGGCCACACCCTCCTTTACCCTCTGCCTCCCGGGAGGCCTCAATGGCCTCTGGTTCCATCGTCGAGGGCAAGTTGACTGCTTTCCGTTCAAGGGGAGCTTGTCTATTCCTCGCCGGCGAGAACCTTTCGCGGTGAGGTTATAAAGGGGGGGGGCTGAGCCCAGACGATTTAGTACTGCCAGCTTGGTAAGCAGATGCAAATATCTATTTCGATAAATTTAAATATGTTAACCTGCCTTTCACCCATTTTTGGCAAAAGGCTGACCGTGCTTGTAAAATGGCGCCGGCCACAAAAACTGGTGCCGATCATATTTAACGCTTTAAGGCCCACTTTAACACCACATCATGCCTGGAAACAGGCAACGCGATGGTAAATTCACCCCCACTGTTGCCACTTTGCCTATGGCCATGTTTCTGAGGCTGCCACTGCAGCTTCCATTCACATTGCTCTCCACTCAACAACGGAAAGTTGCCAGCAACCCACCTCACACTGTTATGTGTACAAGGCACGTGACTGCTCAATGCTGTCCACGCGTTCTAACATCCTGCACTGGCAAGAAGATCCAGGAAATTTGGGGGAATGGGAAGCAAGCAATCAGACACACAGATCTTCACAGTACACCTGTGATGGACAATCTAAGCTTAGCGAGTGGGCTGCAGAATGGCCCTCCTTCTACACAGTGGGCCACAAAATTGATATCAGGCTTGTTCACTAAACATGACACCATGAATAAGATTAAATACATTTAATACACGCCGAATATTTCATAGCGAGTTATAAAAAATCTTCATCATTTATATATTCATAAAACTCTCAACTTCAAATGGTAAACACAAAATAAATGTTTACACTTTGGATGTGGAGGAAGCACAGGGCTCTCAGAGTCAATGAAGTGAGCAGCTGGTGAGCCCTTGTTTTACATTGTGTTGTTTCAGTCGTACCAGGAGGAAATGAGCAGAATGTGGCAACCCTGGGCATGGGTAACAGTCAACAAAATGTCTTGTGGGTGGCACCTAGAACTCAGATGGGCCCCCCTGCTTACTAAATGTGGGCAATGTTCAGTAGCATTCTTCTACTTGAGGTGTGAGTTAAAGCTTATTCATTCCTGCTCACTCTCTCCTTGAGATAGATGGAATATTAAAGACCTCATTTTAACTGAAACCGAGGTCTGAAGGGGATGGCAAAATGTTTAAACCACTTCACAGTCTAGAAAAGTCTTTTCCTAGCAGGGGTGCACCATTGGTTCCACTTTGTGCCCTCCATGTTCCAAACATTAAAACGCCATGTTGATTAGAACATAGAAAATAGAACACTACAGCACAGTACAGCATAGTACAGGCCCTTCAGCCCTCGATGTTGCGCTATGTCCAAACCCAAGATCAAACTATCCCACTCCCTATCATTCTGGTGTGTTCCATGTGCCTATCCAATAACAGCTTGAAAGTTCCTAAAGTGTCCGACTCCACTATCACAGCAGGCAGTGCATTCTACACCCCAACCACTCTCTGAGTGAAGATTGAACTGGGTGATTTTCTTCATGGAAATTCTTCCCCAGCAAGATATGTACAATATAGGACAATACAATCTGCTTTCTTTAAACCATCTCCCTAGTTAGTATCTCCTGTAGCCACTACTGCTACTTTGCAGAAACCTTCTTCACACACATACGTTTTTCATGTCTTCCAAGTGGGGCTACAGGGCGTACGTGCATTGTTACTTACTTCTACACAGTTTTATTTCCATACAGTCTCGTCACAAAGGAGCAATTTCTATTTTGATTACTCAGTCCATCAGTCAAGACCTAGTCTGCGTAAAGGATTTTCAAAGCATTACACAGGCAAGAGTCAGATTCACAAACTGGGATTTTTGCTCCCTGTTGACCCTCTACCCTGTGGCAGCCAGCAAGCAATGCAAATGCACATTGACATCAGCAAAACTGGAAGATCTTGCCGGCAATCAATGGCGAGCGTAGCAGCACAGTAGTTAGCACAGCTGCCACACAGCGCTAAGAATCCAGATTCAATTCCGGCTTCGGGTGACCGTGTGGAGTTTGCACGTTCTCCCTGTGTCTGTGTGGATGTCTGCGTGGGTTTCCTCCTACAGTCCAAAGATGTGCAGGTTAGGTGGATTGACCATGCTAAATTGTTGCCTTAGTGTCCCAAGATGTGTAGAGTAGGGGGAATGGCCATGGAAAATGCATTGGGTTATGGGGATATGTGGGGCGGGCGGGTTGGTGAGGTGGTGGCTGGATAAGATGCACTTTTAGAGAGTTGGTGCAGACGCGATGGGCTGAATGGCCTCCTCCTTCACTGTAGGGCTTCTGTAGTTCAAGCACGCACCTCTGTCACTGGAAAAACCACCATGGGGTGTGGGGGGAGGGGGTGCAGGAAATCCTGGCTACAAACTTTTTTTCTGATTTGGTATTAATTAACTGGACACAGTGGCCAAATTCTCTACTTGTCCCAGGTGGAATTGCATCGCTACTTTTATCAGCGGATCGTAAATAATGATGGAAACGGGTTATTAACTTTTTTTTGAAACAAGGAGGTAAAATATTGTCACTAGCGCTTACTTCCCTCTCAACAGTTCTACTTTGGTTAATTAGTAGCCTATTTCAAACCAGATTGCTCAAAATACCTCATTAGTATAGTGGTCGTGCCCACTTACAATCGATAATTACTACGAAAGCTTCACTTTGCTGGTCCACTTAGTTAATTAAATCTTCCTGTAATTGATATGTAAGGAACCATTTTGCACTCACGCTGAGATTTCGCAAAAACAATCCCAGGGAGAGAACAGATTTAAACCAGAGTCGGCTCCTCAAATTCCACAACCTTGATGACTATTTGCGTATCATTGAAGCAAGTATTTCCAGTTCCGCCCTGTGGCAAATATGTTATGCCGCGGAACCCGTGACATTATCCGTCCCTTTCACCTGTCACGTTAGTGACTGATCCGCAGTGTGTAGCCCTGCAGACCGAGTGAAATAATGAGGTGTTTTTGTGTACAGAAAAAAAAACCAAGAGCACGTTCGCCATCCTGAGATCAAACTTGCATTTGGAAAAAAAAGAAACACTTTTAATTAAAACTATCTTTATTGATTCCCTGCGCAGTACCAAATTTAGAAAAATCCAATAATTCATTCCGCGCAACTTACGTTTTTATCCACGATGCTTGTATAATTCTCCCAAGCGGTCTGGTGAACTTCAATAAGTGCCTAAGGCTAAAATGTTGCTACACTGAAGCTCCATCATAGTGTGGTCTCAGTAATCCTGATTTCTCAGCACTCTGTAAACCTTTAAGCCCATAAACAAAGCTTGTAATTCTTTACAGTTTAAAAGCAGAACAAGCAATCATTCATGCATACTTCAATGTCACCATTTGTCATTGTTCAAGAGTCAAAGCATTTGGTTCACCAATTTAATCCAATCCATATCTTGTCTCCACAGACTCTTCACTTCAGCTTGTCATATCGGATGAATGACAATAAACCAACAATGCTGAATTAAGGTTTGTCAGTTTTACGAACATGAGCGCAACAATGCATGGGAAGTCTAAAAGGTTCAGATTATTCACCAGAGTATCATGTAGAGCTATCAATATGCCAGTGCCCCTTTTTAATTTTATATTCATATTTAACATCCCAGGGAATTTGATTCATAGTAAAATACAATTCCCTTTTGTAATTTATGATTGGCGCGATCTTCTGCTTGCCTCATGCCAGTTTTCCCATAGAATAGGATCACTTGAAAGCTGCCACAGGTTCCCCCTGTGGTCCTGATACTTCTGACATTTACCAGCAGAAATCATGTCAGGGACATTAGATGCCCATCCAAAATAAGAGTGTGTATTATAATGAGTTGTAAATTAAGGAAATATGTCACGACATATTTCTCATTATTTGCACCTTAGAATAAATCAGTTAGGATTCTATTCATTGGAGTTTAGAAGAGCGAGAGGGGATTTCATCGAAACTGATAAAATTCTAACCATGTTAGACAGGGTAGATTCAGAAAGAATTTTCCCGATGGTGGGGGAGTCCAGAACTAGGGGTCTTAGTTTGAGGATAAGGGGTAAACCTTTTAGGATTGAGTTTAAGGAGAAATTTCTTCAGCCAGAGGGTAGTGAATCTGGAATTCAGTACCACAGAAAGTAGTTGAGGCAAAAATGTAGGCCGGGAATCTCTCCACCCACTCTGCTCCTCGAGTAGTGCAGCAAGCCAGGAAACAGTGGTTGCACAGGATTTGCACTGGGCGCCCAGGCCTCCGGGCATTTTCAGCATCATTGGCTCTACGCTGGAAATCGGCACAGGGCCGATTATCATACTGAAATTACACAACCCAGCTGGGGGAAAAGGGGGCCACTGAGGCTCCCCAGTGAGGTTGGGGATAAAGAGAAGTGGCCATTGGGGAGTGCTAGTCTGGCGGTGCCAGTCTGGCACCCTGGCACTGCCGAAGGAGCAAACTGGCACTGTCCACCAGGCACTCATCAGTGCCAAGAGGGTGGGGCCAGAGGGAGGCAGGGCCTACTGGGGGAACAGCCTATTGGGGGGTGATTGGTGGAGGGGAGCACTGCCCTCTGCAAGAACTTGGTGGGGGAATGAGAGAATTGGGTTTGACCATCGGGGGTGGGGGGGTGGGACTGTTGGGGGGATCAGGGCTGACTGGGGGGGGACCAGGGAGATCAGAGCTGACTGGGTGCGGGCATGGGGGGGGGGCATTGGAGCTGGCCTGGAGAAGCAGAAGGCCAACAATCGGGAGCTGGGGAGAGTTGGATGGCCAGGGGAGGTTGCGGGGCTGGCCAGCGGTCAGGAGGCTGGCATTGGGCGGGCCACTGTGCATGCACCAATCTCCACTTTGACAGATCGGCACATGCACAGTGGCTCATTCAGCACTATGCTGCTGGCTTCTTGGGTGGGAATAGCCCCGCCCACCAATTTCCAGAGTAAATCCTGCTGAGGCACTCCACGGTGCTGAGTGTCAGATGTTCGCTCTGGTAAGTATCCCAAAAAACCAGCGGGAATTACTCTTATTTTCCTCCATATTGGGAACTTAGACTTTTTGAAGAGAATCCTAGCCATTGTATGATTTCAAGAAGGAATTAGATATAGCTCTGGCGGTGGAGGGGGGGGGGCTCAAGGGATATAGGGGAAGGCAGGGTCACGACATTGGATTTAATGATCAAAATGAATGGTGCAGCAGGTTCAAAGAGCTGAATGGTCTACTTCTTCTCCTTTTTATGTTTCTAGAATGCTGAGCACAATAAAGCCTGGAGAGACTGAGGAGGCTATTTAACTAACCTTAGATGTAGGACATTGGCCACTGGTAAATCATTACAGTGAGTGAATAGCCATCCTATTGCACTTCCACCAACATAACAACCAAACTAAGAATCTAGGCCAGTACATTTAGCATTTGTAAGAAAAGGTTGTCATCCCATCCAAAGTCTTAGAAATCCAATTTGTAAAGTCTGAAGTATGTCACAAAGCTCATATGTTTCTACAGCAAGTAATTAAGAAGTCTAATGGATTGCTACCCTTTATTATGACAGGAATTGAATGTAATAGTACTAATGTTATCCTTCATTTATAGAGGGCATTGGTGAGGCCACATCTCAAATTTCTCTAGTTTCTTTAACTAGCTGCTCATTAGAAAATCATTATTCCATTGTATGGTTTTTCCTACAACAACGCTGAGAGAACTGATCCCTCTCTAGCTTTCTAAAAGACCTGCTTTTAGCAGAATTGTGGGATAAGTTCCCATTCCACTTTTCTGTCTGCAACTGCCTATCTTCCAACGAAAATCTTAAGAACAAGAAAAGCTTTTTTTCTTACTTGCTAAACATCTATATTTATTTTTCACATGGTAGATGTCTCTATCACAATTGAGTCCCAGTTGGAATTGAAACCAGCCTCCATACATCCGAGCACCTTTGTCTAGCCTGAATCTAGCTATAGGGTTTTACCCTTCTAGGCATAGAAACATTAAGTTGAAGCAATCTAAAACTAGACCTCATTTCTAATGTTCCCCGTACAAATATAAATCCCTCAAAACTATCTTTCCTAACATATTATATGCATGAGTTGGACAATTATAAATTGAGTCTTTGACGGGTTTCCTGACACTCGATGAGTGGTGCAGTTCTGTTGTCTGCAATGTTTCCCCAGGACTGTCATCAACTGCAATAACTGGTACCTCTTCTGTGATAACGAAAATTGTCAGCAGCTTTAAACGAACATGATTCAGAAGTGTGGCTACCACCATATTGGTAACATTCCCCTTTTAGCATCACTATTGTATTGCCTCCTTTTTGTTCTGTTGGTGGCTGAATTTGTTTTCCACTTTGTGGCAGCTTTGGTGGTTTTGATGCCATGGCAGGCTGTAGATTCCTGCCCAAAGAGGGGAATGGCACCATTTTGTGCACCCTGCAGCTCTTGTGCACCTTTTTAATGCTTTCCATGGCCAGCACCACCTCCATTGCGCATTAAAAATTTATGTTGACCTCTGCAAAGTATTCTGTGCTGAATAGTGCCATTGTTCATGCCGCAGACTAACCTATCCCGTAACATGTTGTTAAGGGTCACTCCAAAATCACAGTATTTGGATAATTGCTTCAGTTTAGCAGGGAAAGGTGTGATGGATTCACCTGGGGCTCTCATTCTCAAAGTAAATTTGAATTTCTGGACTGATGGTTGAAATTGGAAATTGAGCCTTCACTAAATCCACAAGCTCACTAAATGATTTGAAGTTGGATGTTGTACCTATTAATTCTCAGATACTTTCGACCAGTTTGCTTACTCCAAGGTTTTTACCCCAGTGCTCTTATTTGCAAGATGGACAAAGGACAAACACAAGTAAAGGTTCAACAAGTGTATTAATAATAACACTATTAACCCTTAAATTACCCACATAAAACAAGCGGATACCTCATATTCAAGCATACTACCCGCAAAGATGGTTTGGTTAAAACTGCAGGCTCGATTCTCTGAGTCCGTCTGATCTGTCGTCATGAAGGTGAGTCTCGATGGCAGCTTCTTCCTTCTCTGGTCAGTCTTCTAAATGGTCAAGGCCACTCTCCTCATCGAGTCTTCGCTGCTGGTGTCTGAAAATGTGTCCCTTTATTCCCCGCCTGCTTGCCTTTCCAGAAACTTCTCTGGCTTCCGGCCAATGAGGTCCCAGGAGAGGGTTCCAATACCCAGTGGGTTTCTTGATGTCTGTCCAACAGGACACTGGGGTCCACCCCCAGGTGTCCATCTCCATGCTGTTGCTTTCGTGTAAGCTGTTATCAGATTAAGCCAACTGCAGGGACTCTTGGTGACAGAACATCTGGCCCGATCTGGGCTTCTAACAATAGGCCGGTGCATTTCAATGGGGTGCAATGGTCTCCTGTTAAGTATCAGTAGGGTGCAACGACCTTTGGTGGGTGATTGATGGGTTTATTATTTGTACAATTGGCCTGCCCGAGGTTTGACTGTGTTTGATTTTAATATGCCCAACTCTTTAATTTAGGATATCCAATTTTATCAGCCTTAAAACTAGGCGCTGTTTATATTATCACAGTGCACTTGGGTTGTAAGACTGCAAATAGACCCGACTGCCATGAACACTTGGGAGAATTGCTTTGCATTTCATCTCCTTCCCTGTTTTGTTTTCTTGGAAATAATACCTGAGGTGTTTGATGTATTGTGTTCAATCCTCTGCGAAAAAGTCAAATGGTCGATTCACCCAAAGACAGGCATTCTGCTGAATAGATATTTTTCTTTTTCTTTGATTAAAAGAGGGTACTCACAGATATCAGGCCAGAGACAGTGTCTGGATATTTTATCCTTATCGCCAGATGTAATGATACACTTTCAGAGATTTCACTAATGAACAAAAAGGGATTTATTTAGTGATCTTGAAGAGCAGGAGCATGTTTGCAGCTCATTCTAAAGTACTCCTGCCTAAGTGAGCTCCTCCCCCTGGAGTGATTCCCCACTCTGAGTCCCAATTGGTCATGTAGCCCAGGTGACCCTTACTCAGCTGTATTGCCCTTCAAGGGACAATCACCACAACAACACATCGTGCTTTCACTCAGTGAGCTACTTGGGAACCTCAATCAAATGTTTGTCTTCTTCTTAAAATTCTCTTCTGCGTTTAGTTTAATCCCAAGCCACACTTGGTGCCAAAAGAAAGCTGGCTTTTTAAACAGCCTTGTCAGTTCTGCTCAGAACTAACTGTTAGGAGATATTTGGACTGACAATATTTCTTTGTCCTGATAATATCTCCAGATGAATCAGTTGAGGTCCGAAGCTTACCATCTGGGAAACAACAGATGTGTTCAAACACTTCTTCAACTGCAGCCTTTTATAAGTTATTGATGGAATTGTGTGTGCTCATATCTCTTCAGAAGAACATCTCAATTATGAGTAAGATTGCTTTCTTAAAGCACCATGACCTATTTCACACACATTTTAGGTTAAGGACACATTGCTCAGTCTCTGGTTTTCTCGTGCTAAAACATTTCTAGTCATGACTATAGATACAGCCACTGTTGGATATACAAAGATGAGTATAGTAATACGGGAGAGCAGTGGATAGAGAGATTTCTTTAATCACTTTGTGGTCTCCAAGCAAACAAAGAACAGTACAGCACAGGAACAAGCTCTTTGGCTCACCAAGCCTGCGCCGATCATGTTGTCCGATCTAAACCAACCACCCACATCCATCTATAACCCACCTGTTTATGTGCCTAACCCAAATAAGTCTTAAATGTTGCTAATCTATCTGACTCAACCACCTCACCTTGCAGTGCATTCCAGGCCCCCACAACCCTCTGTGTAAAAAACTTCCCCTGCACATCTCCACTGAACCTTCCCCCCACTTACCTTGAGCTTGTATCCCCTTGTATCATTTCTGAACTGGGAAAAAAACTTCTAACTGTTCACCTTATCTAAGCCCATCATAATTTTATAAACTTCTATCAGGTCGCCCCTCAGCCCCTGTCTTTCCAGAGAGAACAATCCCAGCTTATTCAAGCACGGCACAGTGGAGCAGTGACCAGATGGAATTAAAGAAACAGAAATCTGAAACAGTGAATAGATAAAAATAAACCTGTGGCTCTTGCGCAGACAACAGGCAGGAAACAAGATGGGCTAAATTTCCATTCTGTACGCTTTCTCCTAGTGCGACAGTGTGCTAAGTGGCTGACGTTACAGTTATGTGTCATGAAGCAAAGTATGTCTTTATGCTGAGTAAATCTGTGTGGTGCCAGCCTTTCCCCGATTGAGGAGGGAGGCAAAGCCAGTAGAGCCAAGTATTTCTTTCTGGTGTCATCGTCATGAATGGCCTCTTTCAGCTTCATGTGCTTGCGAACCAACTCAGGAAGATTAGTGGCTCTTTTTGCAACAAAGGGCAGAGGTTAATGCTAATCCCTGTGGCAGATTTGTTGATGAGCTGGGGAAACAAGGAATACATTTATTCTGGGAGATTCCTGCCTGTGCCCTAGTTTAGTCTTTGGTGAGAAGTCTCATTGATGGTCTTACTGCACTACATCCCACCACCACTGGTATTAATTTAGTGGCAGGCAAACTCATAAGGGGTTGCCTGTTGGACAGAGTCACCAGTTCGAAGGGACTAGGTGCCTGATCGAGGGACACAGCAATGGAAACGAGGGCCTACTGAGAATAAACTCTACCCTTTCTGCTGACTTTCCCTCCCCTGCTCTCCCCATGACTCCATGGCCACATTCACTCATCTGAGACTGTGATTGACCAACAATACAGGATTCGGGTGGATGTCATACCAGCAGCAGCCACTTATTCCTGGATGGTGCTGTTATTCTAGAAATTAGGATATGTACACCTTCACTGCTCTCTTAGTCAACTAGGTAAGCTGTTTCTTACAAATAGGGCGATTACACCTGGTTCTAACTAGATGCCAGCTAATGTCATTACTGGGAAAATCACATCTTTTGAATACCGGCTACTGCTATTGCTAGGTAGATTTCTACCTGTTGCTGGGCAGATCACTTCCGATCACACCTTGTTAAATTCTTGTCATTGCCATTACTAGGCAGATCCATGATACCACTGCTGTTAGAAACCTGATTCGGTGAACTTGCTGCAAGGATAATAGACAGATCACATACTGAAGAACATATTACTGTGAGCTTCAATCTTCTTGAACCCCTTCTTCCTGCTCAAAACAATCCTAGCATTTTATTTATGTACATCCTTCTCACGAGGCCAACTTTCAAGCATTTTATGATTATATGATGGAGTGGCAGGTTGCTAAATTGCACATCGTCCTCTATTAGATTTATGCTGGCACATGGTTCTTCCTTCATGCACTAATGGCCATTCTGATTGTCAAGCAGATTAATAGAAACAAGTTCACTGGGTTATATTTTGGGTTACAAAGAATTCACAAATCTACTTGTTTGAATAGTATTGACTTAAAGGAATCAATCGTATTAACAATGCGCATGAACATGGACCGTGCCAACTAGATCAACGTCCAGACAGATTCACAACTGGTCATTTCACCTTGTCAAGAAAGCTGATCCACATCACACAGAATGCAATTTTTAAAGCCTTCTCAAAAGGAATTATCTTCAAGAGATGTATCAAGAAAAGCTGTGTATAGCGCTAGTTGCAGGATTGTTTGATAATGGAAAAGTGAGGACAAAGAAAAATCAAACACTTAAACCAAAGTAAAAAATGTTTCACCACTCTTACAAACATGTTCAAAGTAATAGAAAAAAACCTGAGGCCCGTTTAAATAACAAGACTATAATCAAAGGTCTAAAGCATTGCCTAAGGAACTTATGGAGACACGGTGGCAGAGTGGTTAGCACAGCTGTCTCACAGTGCCAGAGACCCAGGTTTGATTTCCACTTTGGGTCACTGTCTGTTCTCCCTGTATCTGCATGGATTTCCTCTGGGTGCTCCAGTTTCCTCCCACAGTCTGAAAAGTGGGCTGGCTAGGTGCATTGGCTGTGTTAAATTCTCCCTCAGTGTACCCAACAGGCGCAGGAGAGTAGGATTTTCACAGTAACTTCATTGCTGTGTTAATGTAAGCCTACTTATGACAATAATACATAAACTTCTAAAAACAATGTGGTTGAAAAAGGTCACAACTAATTTGGTTGCTGTTATTTTTCTAATTGGTGTTTTCATTTCGTAATTTGTCCAATAGGGTATAGTAAAGACACTTAAGACTGTTCTTCAGAAATACTAATTTTGGAGTTAAATTTGAAAATGCAAGCAATAATGAACATGCTTGTTCGCAGCTTAAGATTTAAACCATCAATCATTTTTGCTATGATGATATGATAAGACTAATTAATGCTATAACTATCTAATGACACCATCAAATATTTGGGGATGGTACCACAACATTTTTTGTACTTTATGGGTGGGATTTTGCAGCCTCGCTCGGGTGAGACCAGAAATTCCTGCCCGAGGCCAACTGAGATTTTGGTTGTCGGACCCTCACCCACTTCGATTCTGTGGCAGGGAAGGTGGCAGAGTTCCAGCCACGATCACCTAAGTTGTTGATAAGTGCTTGCTACATTATTATTGGGCCCAAGTTGACTTAATCAATGAGATTTTCCAATGGTTCCAACTCTCCTTGATGTCGTCATTGGCCAATTAGCCTTCAGTATTCAAATAGTGTGCGTCAACTCCAAATTATTTCTGTAGTCTTCTCCTGTCATTGGATTAAAGCATTGATATTCTTGCTGCAGACTCTGTTGCTGCCTTTGTTGGCTTGATGAATATTATGCTCGAAATCAGATTTCAAAATTCCAATTAATTAATTAAAACTTACCTACAAAAAGAATATGTTTGATAATAAAGATGGAAATGAGATAAGCCCCATGAGAAATAAGCTGCAGCTGCTTGGATAGGGTGGGACCAGTATTGGAAATGATCTAATTGATGTAATCTCAAAAATACTTTACAGACTTCCTTTTGTATATTTTATTTATAGGACACAGTTCTACTGTTTGCTTCTGGACAGAAATAGATAGGTTCTCGATTGGGAAGGGGATCAAAGGTTCCAGGGAAAAGGTGGGAGAATGGGGTTGAGAAGTCTATCAGCCATGATTAAACTGTGGAGCAGACTCAATGGGCCGAATGGTCTAAATCTGCTCCTACATCTTATGGTCCTTTGGTCTTAACTTCTGAGTCAGAAGTGTGAGTTCAAGTTCCATTCCAGACACTTGAGCACATAACCCAGGCCTGCATTTCACTGCTTTACTAGGCGAGTGCTGCACTATCTCAGGTGCTGACTTTCTGATTAAGCATTAAATCAAACCCCTCAGCCAGCATAAAAAACCAATATACCAAAGAGAAGCAAGGCTATAGTCCAGGGTTCAAAATATACATGGGGTAATTGGTCCAATTCACCTTCAAAATCCCCAAAGAGCCCATGAAAAATCAATCACTGGGGCAACGAAAGAGAGAAAAGCCACCCCAGTCCAGCCTTGCTCATCCCAAGACTAGAAATTCCCATGTGAGGTCAACGGGTCTGCCCCCGCCTGCTACAATTCCCATAGCAGACAGGACAAGAAAATTTTACCCAGTTGTCTCTCCCGTTCAAATTCTGATTTGAATTTACCAGGAAGCCTGTTTTGTGTGTTAGGGGAAGGTGGGGTTTACTTTAAAACAGCCCTGGTTTCATAGAATAGCATCGTAGAATCCCTACAATGCAGAAGGAGGCCATTCAGCCTGTCAACTCTGCACTGCCTATAATCCCACCCAGACCTTATTCCCATAACCCCACATATTTACCCTGCTAATCCCCCTGACACTAGGGTCAATTTAGCACAGCCAATCAACCTAACCCACACATCTTTGGACTGTAGGAGGGAACCAGAGCACCCGGAGGAAACCCACGCAAATGCAGGGGGAATGTCCACACAGATAAGTGACCTGAGTCAGGAATTGAACCCGGGTCGCTGACGCTGTGAAGCAGCAATGCTAACTACTGTGCCACTATGCCGCCCATTCACCAGCTATGGTAAACAGAGAGATGTTTTTGGTTTTTGATTTCCCCCTTTATAAGTGGTCCGAAATTCCATAGCTGCCAATGGAAATAGCTCTACACAGTGCAAACCAATGACAGCTCCCACCTCTTGATAGTGCACAACTCACCAATTGCAACCTGGGAACTGACCCAAGTGGTGAAGTCTCAGGATTCAATCTTCCATGGAAAATCTGGACAACCCTCAACAACTTAAGGGTGGGTCAGGGAACATGTGACCACTTGCTGTGTAACTGAAACTTGAGAAAGAGTTGAAGTAATGACTGTGGCCATCGAATCAGATCATCACCCACAGACTGAACTCTACCCTGAGAGATCCATTCCTAATGGCATCTTAACCATTCATGCTGCATTAGTCATTGAATGGATTGTCAAGCTGACATTGAATAATGGGGATCAGATAAGAGAGCCCTTCTCTTACCTGATGGGTGGCAAGGTGGCACAGTGGTTAGCACTGCTGCTTCATAGCGCCAGGGACCCAGCTCCAATTCTAGTCTCAGGTGACTGTCCGCGTGGAGTCTGCACATTCTCCCTGTGTCTGTGTGGGTTTCTTTGGATGCTCTGGCTTCCTCCCACAGTCCAAAGATGTGCAGGTTAGGTTGATTGGCCATGCTAAATTGCCCCTTAGTTTCAGGGGGACTAGCTTGAGTAAATGGGGATTGGGCCTGGGTGGGATTGTGGTCATTGCAGGCTCGATGGGCCGAATGGCCTCCTTCTTCACTGTAGGACTCTATGATCTATGATCTAGGTTAGGAGCAGAGGGAGATGCTCCTGGTGACTTATGCACAGTGTGTGCCAATTGCCACATCACCCTGAGTGCACTGGAAGCATGCAGACTGGGCAGGTCCTGAGGTCAGTCAACATCCAACACTGACGTGACATCTCATGTGCCATGTTGGACTTCCCCAGACCTGTTAATGCACTGTCTTAAACATGCACTGTGAACTCGCATTGAGAGGCATGAGGGACCTGCTTACCAATACTACTTAGAGGTACCATGCAACTTTCTAGAGAGCTGCTTTTGACTATCTACTTGCTGCTGCAAAGTTAATAGAGGTAGAAGTTGTTAGAGGAGTTTACTGAAGTTGCTTGAATCAGAACAGAGTGGTAGTGGTTTTATGGAAGGAGCTGTGTGCTTTGGAAAGGAGTACCCTCGTTTCTCACAGTAATGAAAGCTGTAGATACTCTTAAGCTGCATCACCACATGGAATTGAAGCAGAGCCAGTAAAGAAGATGAGACGGTCACAGAGGAAGGGAAGGGCACTCAATACCTGACCGTTCTTAGGTTCTTCAGGGAACACCAGCTACATGCACCTCAGCCTGGATCAATAGGTTCAGCCAGTATTTGAGCTGGTAGCCGTGGGGTGTCAGATCAAAGCTTCTTACTCAGACATCTGCTCTCCCTCTGGGTCTTCAGCTTCAACCACCGCTGGCTGGCCAAGATGCAATTCTTGAATGTCTGAAAACAGAAATGCAGAATGTGAATGAGGGCTGGTGGAAAGCAAGAGATGAATGGTTGCTCCATCTGCAGCTTTTAGCAGATTGCGGGATGAGTGTGAAGTGCGATTTGAGGAGGCAGGAACATTTCTTCCTCGATATCTTCATTGATATGAGTTGCCGTGCCCTCAGCAGTGGCCACACTAATAATATCAGTGTCTGAAACTGTCTCCTCCAAGAAGGTGAGGAGATGTAACCATGCCTGTCTCCAGCCAGTTTACTGCTGCTGCCTCCGTGTTGTGTAAGAGAAAGGGAAGAGTATCAGTGATGCACAGAAATGCATTTGAGGACTGCCTGTCATTACTGAATAGCTGGAAGTGTGTGGAAAGCTTGAAGCAGTCGGAGGATGTGGCTAATACACAGGCTTGCTGATGAGTGAGTCCAGGGGATGTGGTGCATTGAACAGTGTGAGACATTGGTGGTATGATTGGTAGGATCTGTCACTTGAAGATGCATTCAATGACCTTGACCATTCAAGTCAAGCTGTTGAACTTCTTCCGACATTGTATGCAGGTCATTATGGCAATGACCCCCTTGGTCATCTGCTCCCAATGCCTTTGCAGTGTCTTCCTGGAGGGCCTCCTTGCTCTCTGTGCAAAGATCTCTCCTCACCTTCACCAGGACATTCAGTGCTATCTCTGAGAGCCTCGGCACTCTATCTGAGCTAGGGTAAATGCATGGGGTTATGGGGATAGGGCCTGGGTGGGTTTGTGGTTGGTGCAGACTCAATGGGCTGAATGGCCTCTGTAAGATTCTATGATACTATGATAATTGCACACCAAGATCCCAGCGCCCACTAACTGGTACTGAGCCTTTCACCAGCACCTTGGATAATACCTCACATCCGCAGCACTGCACTGAGTTGCTGAAGTCAATGGGGCTTAAGATGAAAACCTTCTGACTTAAGAGGCAAGAGTTCAACAGCTGATAATTTAAATTCCCACAGATATGCAGAATCATATTGATCTTTCCCTTTATTCTTTTCGAAGCAATGAACCAACTCAAGTGAACATGGTTCCTCTTTATAAAGTCAGCCTTCCACGTTAAAGCTAAAATATTGACGCCCAGAATGATTGATTTGTGTTAAACGTTATTTGTTATAGCAGTGGACAGCCTGCAATTTATGACATTCTGCTGACAGAATGAAACCCTGGTGCTATCTGCCAAACAGTGTCAACTATTATTTACAATAAGAGGTCTCACATCACCAGAATAAAGTCCAACAGGTTTATTTGGAAGCATGTGCTCTCAGGGTGCTGCTCCTTCCTCAAGTGAAGGAGCAGTGCTCCGAAAGCTCATGATTCCAAATAAACCTGTTAGACTTTAACCTGGTGTTGTGAGATTTTGTACTGTGCCCACCCCAGCCCAATGCCGGCACCGCCACATCATAACTATGATTTAGTCAAACAGTGACAGCAATTCTGTCTCGCACTTTGGGTTTTTTTTGCTAGAAGGCATGACAGGGACTTCAATGGCCTCATGAAGAAAGAACAAATCATTGACATCGATCGGTGTATCTCACTTATTTCTGCACCATTTCTGAGTTATGTGTTGTGACAGAACTCCAAAGATGTGTGGGTTAAGGTTGATTGGCCATGCTAAATTGCCCCTTAAAGTCAGGGGGATTAACAGGATAAATATGTAGGGTTACGGGGATAGAGCCTGGATGGGATTGTTGTTGGCATAGGCTTGATGGGCCAAATGGCCTCCTTTGCACTGTAAGGATTCTATAATTCTATGCTGATTCTATGATTTATCAATATTCATAGCACATCAATTCTTTTTTATCACACTTAGGAGGAGTTTAAAGTACAGAATTTATTTTTTTATTCGCACCTCAAGGATTTTTCTTGCCTCCAAATTGGAGTTGGTAAAGAGATTTAATCTGAGGATGGTATCTTCTGTATCATTACCAACACCCCCCACCACCCCCCAACACCACCCCCCCACCATTACCCACTCCCCTTCCCCACCCCCCCAATCCCCCCCACTACCACCACCACGTGTCCTCCATTGGCAGAGACGGCTCACCATTGATGGGATAATACCACTGACCCTGTTGGCGGGATCGCCTGGTCGCGCTGATGTCTACAGCGTTTTGTGTGGCTTACCCATCCTGTCACCAGGCTGCCCGCTGTGGGATAATAGTGGAGGGCGATCGTCTTTGGTAGGACCAGAAGATCCAGCCAATGGGATGGGCAGGAAAACCCCACCCTTAATTTGGTGTTGTAGAATTTCAGCACAGCTTTAAGGGATTCTCACAGGAGAGTGAGTCTGCGCGGACAGATCACAAAGTTCTGGGTTTCTGACGCAATTGTCCCTGATCGACATTCAACCATTCTTGAGGCACATTTGAGGACAGCAGAAACAGGCTTCGCTGTGATCCTTCCCTGGTTGAACAGCTGCTGAAATCATTCAGGCTTATAAATGAGAAACTGCCATGTATGAGAGACATACGTAGAGATAACAGGTGAGAGAACGATGAGGAAGATCCATTACAGATCCCAATCCATTCAATGGAAATACTCCGGGAATAGAATGCCTTGCCATGAGATTGGAGCCACATTGGAAATACTCCAGGAATGGAATGCCTTGCCATGATGGAAATAGCTCTAATCCCTTAAGAAGCATGAGTAGTTTTGAAAGTTGCAGAAATCTTGAATGTGTGAGTCCTGTTAATCTCCAAACTTGGGGAAATAATCTTGCAATGCAAAACAGTGTCAAGTACCAGCAGGAAATAATACAGATGTAGCACAGTGGTTAGCACTGTTGCTTCACAGCTCCATGGACCTGGGTTTGATTCCTGGCTCAGGTCACTGTCTGTGTGGAGTTTGCATGCTCTCCTTGTGTCTGCGTGGGTTTCCTCCGGGTACTCTGGTTTTCTCCCACAGTCCAAAGATGTGCGGGTTAGGTTGATTGGCCATGTAAAGAAATTGCCCCTTAGTGTCCTGGGATGCATAGGTTAGAGGGATTAGTGGGGATGTGGGGGTAGGGCCTGTGTGGGATTGTGTTCGGTGCAGACTCGATGGGCCGAAGGGCCTCTTTCTGCACTGTAGTGTTCTATGATTCTATGATTCTACAGACGGAATCTTCCTTTAATTTGTCAGAGTATCAGTTTCAGCAACAAAACCAGCATGTAGCTCTCCAGATGCACAGCCAAGTTTTCTCTCCGAGTTCTCTGGAATTCACTGCACGGAAAATCTGGGGGCTTAGTTCACTCTGATAGAGTGGGGTGCAGCCTGATACAGCTGGCTTCACAGAGATCAAGGTGCTTTCTTTAAAGCCCTGATCTCTATTTGAGATTAACTCCTTATGAACACAAGGGATTCCCCCACAATCACTGGGGCAATTCAGCCCCTTCCACCCAAGGCAACCCCCCACTAGCATCAGGTCAATCCCTCTTCCCCCTCCCCATAAGCATCAGGGCCAACCCCCCACAAGCATCAGGATAATTCCTCCCACACATAATGGAAACCCCCTCAATGAGGCTTCTCAGGGGACAGCGCCAGGGTATTGTCCCTCCCAACTCAGGGGCTACACTGACATTTATGTCTCTGGCAGATTCCCTTCGACTCATTAAAATTTTTAAGCACCTTAGAATAGAATCACTACAGTGCAGAAGGAGGCCATTTGGCCCATTGAGTCTGCACCGACCACTTTCCCACCCAGACCCTATTTCCGTAACCCCACTCTGCTAATCCGCTGACACTAAGGGGCAATTTATCATGGCCAATCAACCTAACCGGCACATCTTTGGACTGTGGGAGGAAACCGGAGCAACCGGAGGAAACCAACACAGACACAAGGGAAATATGCAGACTCCACACAGACAGTGATCCAAGGCTGGAATTGAACCCAGTTCCCTGGCGTTGTGAGGCAGCAGTGCTAACCATTGTGCTACTGTACTGCCTGTTACAAACCGTGCCTATGTAACATCACTGAACGTTCAGTGGGGAGGAAACATATATTGGAATGCTGTTTAATATACTTGAATTTATTATTATTTATTGAAATGAAGTTTCCATCATTTCTGGGTGGGAACCTCTAAATGTCCTCACCAAGGGTTGGGGAAAATTAGAAAATGAGATCTTTCTGGTAAGGCTCTTATTTCCTGGCTCTTGCAAGGTTTTGGGCTGTGTTGCCAGTTACATTGATGGTGAACGCGGACTCAGAGATTCCCCTTACATCCAGCATGTCAACTTGTCCACAGTATTACATTTTAGGAAAAGAAAAGCCTGAACACATACTTAGACTGCACAAATTTCCAACAAGTACTTGGCCCTTTCTTTCTACTTTGAACTCTTCATTAAATCGCTGCAAAATTTCATTTAGAAATGCTAAGTTTGAAAAGCCAAATTCAAACCTCATACTTGATATCATGTTGAGTTGCAGGCTACAGCATAGATGAACATCAAGCTACCTACTCTACTCGGTCAGAAGTGATCAACAGGAAGCGTTGTGTGTTCTTCACCCTAATAAACTACCAGCCAACACGAAAACATTTGCCCAATTTGAAGTGAAACCAATGCTGTTGCACTGGCTCCTGTCCACAATTACATCTTTGTGACCCACTATTATGAGAAGGAAGCCAACACTGGGTTTAACAAAATGGAGATATGCAAATGACTGACGTGATTACCTTCCATCCATTCCTGTACACTTCTAGTCTGACAGGATCAGGAGAGTGTTTGAACTGTCACAGAATCATAGAATCCCTACAGTGCAGACGAGGCCATTTGGTCTGCACCGACTGTGACAGACCATGCAAAAATCAGGTGGGATTTTCCAGTTTCAGGGCGAGTTCAACAAAATTGAATTCAACAAAAAAAATCTGGAAGTAAGAGTCCACTGATGACCAAGAAACCACTGCCAATTGTTGGAAAAACCCATCTGGTTCATTAATGCCCGTTAGGGAAGGAAATCAGTGTCCTTACCTGGTCTGGCCTACTTGTGACTCCAAATCCACAGCAACTTGGTTGACTCTCAACTGCCCTCTAAAACGGTCTAGCAAGCCACTCAATTCAACGACAACTAGGAATGGGCAATAGATGCTGGCCAGCCAGTGATGTCCATGTCCTATGAATGAATAAACAAAAACAAAAGCACAAAACAGCATACAATGATAGAGGGCATTGAGCACTGGGTCAGAAGTTAATTGCAGAGATAGTGGCGAGAGCCACAATTAATACAGGGGAAAGGGAGGGAGCAAAACTAGTGACAGCTGAAAGAATAAAAGAAGCACCTTAAACAAAAGGAAATAGAAGCAAGGTTGGTGATCCAGAAGCCACTGTCAGCAGGGCAAAGAACTTTATAATCTGTTCAGGATGAATGGGAAAGCTACTAGCAGGAAAACCTTGACAAAACAAGCACCAATGAATGCCGGGATGGATATACCGAATGGGAAAAATATCAGAGGCAGTAAAAACTACCAAGCATATAATGAATAAGATGAGCTCAGCAAGACATTAATATACACGTGAAAACAGTGAAGAAAAAGAATGGGGATAAAGAAAGGGCCAACACAAAGGTGACAAGAACCGTTGAGAAAAACGCATCAATTTTGTTAATTTAGCATTTCTGTTATAGTTTCAAGTAATGATCTTACATTTTGAGAATTGCGATTGTATCAGGAATTTTCCGTCATAAAGCAGAGTTCAATTAGTTCTTGAATGTGAGGCTTGATAGCTTGCATTTGCTAAGTTTATTGGATATCAATAAACGGGCCACTCTCATGCCACAATGCAGTAAACTATGTTCTTTTGAGGACGCGGAATGAAAATTGCAGGAGTTCAGTGGAAAATGCTGGGCTGGGGCACATCACACCGCATCTGTACACTGATCTTCCAGCCATGTCCCGCATCCCCATCCAAAGGAGCCCATTTATATATTCCGGGAGATTGGCAGAGATGTCAGCTGGAAGTAGAATATTCCACCTTCCACACGCGTGTCAGTGTGAAAAGGGAGTATTTGTTAGGAGATCACAATTACTGCCTGAGTCTGCTGTCGACATGCTACATTTTTCATCTTTATACAGCCGTACAGTTTTCACCATGATCATTTCCACAACACCAGCCCCCATTTCCCCCACCTCCTCTCCAGATTACATCCTCTTGTCACAGATTTATAACTGGATCATATTAATTGAAAGCTTCAGCAAGTTTCAGTTCTTCCCCCCCTCCAGATACAGCTCTCTGTGCTGAGTTCACTGGATTTCTACTTGGTAACTCGCTGCTCAATGTCCAACCATCCCAGCCCCCTCCTCCCCTGGTTACAAATGAACTTTCGCCGCTTTATGCATGTGCGACGCCGTCCAGTTCATTGATTTTCAATGTGGCTGATTTATAAAATTCAAGATTCTCCCTTTCACAGATGACAGAAAGTGCTCGAGATGCTCATCACAGAAAGGAGCCGAGTTGCAAATAATCCGCGAAGTTCATTCGTTACAAACGGCTCAGTAATATCGGGCTGTCAGCTTTCAGGGACTGCATATTAATTCTCACCTTGATGTAGCAACTTTCATATTTATATTGACAGATTTCACTTCACGCATCTGACTCTTCATTTTCAGGTGGAACGCATGAAACAATTACTGGGCGGCCTACACCAGGAGAATTTCTGATAAGGCGCCTCCAGCTCAACCTCTGATCTGAGTGCCATTCGTTTTAAGGCATTATCATTCACTGGTTAGCACTGCTGCCTCACCATGCCAGGGATCCGATTTCTGACTTGGGTCACTGACCTGTGCGGAGTCTGCACGTTCTCCCCGTGCCTGTGTGGGTTTCCTCTCACAGTCCAAAAGACGCGCTGATTGGGTGCATTGGCCATGCTAAATTCTCCCTCAGTGTACCCAAACAGGCACCAGACTGTGGCGACTAGGGGATTTTCACAGTAACTTTATTGCAGTGTTAATGTAAGCCTAGCTTTGACACTAACAAATAAACTACAAACTTTGTCTGTGCAGAGTCTGCACGTTCTCCCCATGTCTACATGGGTTTCCTCCGGGAGATCTGGTTGCCTCCCACAATCCAAAGGATGTACAAGTTAGGTGCATTGGTCTTGTTGAATTCTCCCTCAGTGTGACCAAGAGCTGGAGTGTGGCAACTAGGGGATTTTCACAGTAACTTCATTGCAGTGTTAACGTAAGCCTACTTGTGACATTAATAAATAAACTTTAAACTTTATTCTGTGTTTTTCTGAATGACTCAAAGTTACTTGGTGTGATTATTTAATCCTCCTCCTTTCGAGACACTTGTCGCCTTTGAGCCTCCACCTCTCTCTTCCTCCCAACTTTGAATTTTATTTTAGATTCCTGTCATGCAGAGTCATAATAAAAATACATCACACTTCACTTCACAACAACAGAACTCTGTCTCGGCGTGAACAAAATGTCTTTTGCACCACATTCTAATTTGGTGCGCTCACTGTTATTTTGCATCAAATTGACTAACTGCAAAGTGACATTAACTACCCCAATTGATCATATGAAGACATAATTAATACACAACAAACTTTATTGACTAGTAAATTACATGTTTTGGCAATAGTGGAAGCTGATGTGCTCTTGCAAAAAGAGCGAGAGATTATTACAACTATTAGCAGAACTTGCACAGTGGTCCACACTGAAGAGCCATGAATGTCACTCGGGTGAAACACAATTCCGTCGAGCTAATTATTGGTGGTATTCTAGAGGACAAGTACTGAACGTGACCATGTTTTGAACCTGTCGATCACTGGCATTAGCCTGCTGCCTAAAGGCTGTGAATGTCAATGGTTCAGGCTAACGAAAGGTCAGGGACTCACATACCTGAATAGTCAAGCTAATTGAGGAAATAATGTCACGTTGGGTTTGCTGAAAGCAAGTTCCTTTTTTTAAGAGTAAGCTTATGGTATGCCCCAACTAGCCCTACTCTGAATATGGAAAAGATTGAGGAAAATGGCATTTAGGTAAATAGCAAAATGCTCCTTCCCATAAAGTGTGTCTAATTTTAGCCAACCGTTGAGCACCATGAATAGTAACAACACAGATGATTTTGTCTTGCCGGGCTCATGTTCTTTCATGTAAAAGGTACAGTGCCTGGCCCTCAAATGTGACTGATCCCTTCTACCCCAGTGTATTTGTTTTATAATCCAAACTCTCTATTGCCTCATTATATTGCTGGCCAGCATTTATTACCCATCCCTAGTTGCCCTTGAGAAATTGGTGGTGAGCTGCCTTTTTGAAACGGGTTGACCCACAATGCCATTAGGGAGGGAATTCCAGGATTTTGACCCAGCAACTGAGAAGGGACAATGATATATTTCCAAGTCAGAATGGTGAGTGGCTTTACATATGAGCTATTAAATCAGGCATCACAGCCAGCTGATTGAAGAAGTGAATATGTATTACATGAATAGTATTCCTATTGACTCATGCAACCAGTTTATTCTGTGGGGGTGGGTGGATTGGGGGAGGGGGAGGATGGTTTCATGAATGAGCAGGTTTAAATAAATCATTCCTGCCCTTTCTACCATCATCTATTCTGAAAGCTATCTGTATTTGGACAAGGTAAGCAAAAATGAAATAGCTCACTGGAACACTGGAGAACCAGGGGATACAGAAAGCAGTTTTATAAGCATTGCCAGATATTGCAGTGAAGGACACAGAAGACCTTTATGTTGGCCTGGCTCACAGGAGAGTTTGTTATATGGACCGATTCGAAGGATTTGACTTCAAAACGTTTTACAGACAAATCAAAGCTTTGGATTTGTTTACAAACTAACAGGAGTATGGAGCATAGAGTTTTCACTTTGGGCACAGTGCCGCCAAAATTGCATCCATAACAGATGACACGGTTGGGTGGCACTGCTACCTCACAGCGCCAGCGACCTGGGTTCAATGGCGGCCTCAGGTGACTGTCTGGAGTTCATATGTTCTCCCTGTGTCTGTGTGGGTTTCTTCTGGGAGATCCAGTTTCCTCCCACAGTCCAAAAATGTACAGGTTAGGTGGATTGGCCATGCTAAATTGCCCTTTCATGTCAGGGAGATTAGCTAGGATCAATACATGGAGATATGGGAATAGAATATGGGTGGGATTGTTTTAGGCGCAGGCTTGATGGGCCAAATGGCCTCCTTCTGCATGTGGAGACTCGATGATTCTATTCAATGATAACAGTGTCTACTTTTCAAAATCCTCAAAATAAATTTCCACTCAAACTCGTTTCAATAATTTCACAAATGGTGACAAAAGAGTGCAAACGTAATTGTCCTTTCAAAATTTGCTCTGTAAAACATCCCCGAAAAGTGGCAACATGTGATTAATGCAGTTGAAAATAGATTTGCAACAAAAAGAATAAGTGGTTTAAATTACCAGTGAGTAAACTGATTCAAAACTATTGAAAATGACATCTGAAAAATATACAAAATTATTTTCTAGTTGGGTTCTGGCAGAGCAGTCAATCGATTAATATATTGCAAATAGAATCAAAATGGTATTCATTTTAGAAGACTATTCGAAGATCTGAAAACAAATATACTTACTGTGAACTCCCAGTGGTGATTAATTCATCCTGGGAGTGGGAAAGATCATAGAAACTTAAGCTGCATTGAAAGCAACCTGCGCTTAAAATTCCACAGCCATTGGCTGTAGTTATATCAATTTTAGACAAATTGTGCTGAAAAAGACAATGGAATCCAGCAGAAACTCCAGAGCCTGAAGATTTGTTTTGTATTAATTAAGCTGTATATTGAATTTTCTATGAACCTGCTTCACCACAGGATAAATGCAACTTCTGCATTGGTCGACACCGTCTCTGACAGCTTGCAATAAGTGTTTGCTTTCACCTGCTTTTGACAGCAGACGGGCAAAAAGGCCGAATCAGACAAAGAAAGGTGTCTATTTGACAGTCACAGATAACAACTGAAAGGTCTCAAGTGAAGGAACAGAGGCAGACTTGTCAAAGTGCTTGCTTCTCAGTCCCATTAGCTAAAATGGAGCTTCTTTCATTACTCAATAATGTTTTAAAAAATAACTTCTTCCATTTAGGTGTTGTTTACTTCCACCTTCTCCTTGCCAGGTTCCCCATTGCCTCCACTCTCCAACCTGCATTGCTGTGCTGGAAAACTGCTCCCAGGTCGCTGTGTGACCTCCAGTAGCTCACCCCAGGGAACACTATTTGTTTCTTTTAACCTTGACAGTGACCACTGGCAAACTGATTGACATATGTGCAGATTATCCATAAAAAAACACCCAAGCTGCAGATTTTGTTTCTCCACCTTTGGCTCTAGGGCACTCAGGTCAGTTGTAAGGCCCCCAGCATACGGATGTTCCTGTCCAGTTCATTATGAGCTTGCTTTACCTTAACATAGGACAACCTTGGGCAGCACCTTGGCTCAGTGGTTAGCACTGCTGCCTCACAGCACAGGGACCCAGGTTCAATTCCAGCCTAAGGTGACTGTTTGGAGTTTGTGCGTTCTCCCACTGTCTGTGTGGGTTTCCTCTGGGTGCTCCAGTTTCCTCCCACAGTACAAAGATGTGCAGGTTAGATTGTTCAGCCATGCTAAATTACCCCTTAGTGTCGGGGGACTAGTTAGCGTAAATGCATGGGGTTATGGGGATAGGACTAGGTTGGATTGTGGTCTCAACGGGCCGATTGGCCTCCCTCTGCACTATAGGATTTTATGGCTCTATAACCTAGTTCAGAGATTCAAAAGAGCACAACGTAAAGGCACAAACCATTTATTGGCCATAAGAGGATCCTTCCTGCACCCACTCTTTGCTAAAGCAATCTAAAGCTCTTCGCTCTGGTCGTTTCTCTTTCCATGGCTCTTATTTCAATATTTATTTGTTCTCCCCTTAGAAGAGGCATTGTGTCCAGCAAAGAAACAGTTACTAGCAACAAAATGGAAAAGAATCGCTATGGTATTACTATAAGAACATTAAATGTACTTCCCTGAAATTCTTTGTTCTGCTTTTTTAAATAAGGCACTATGCCATTTATTTTAAAGCAAGGAAAAGAAATGAAGTATGTGTACAGTAATGTCACCACGTCAACTCCATGAAACAACCATATACATAATCTCAATAAGCACAATGTTGCATTAAGGAAAGAACAAGAGAGAGTGAAAAGATACAAGTAAAAATGAATTAATATTTCGAGGGAGATGGTGGAGTCATCATAAAGTTACAGGACCAGTAATCCAGAGGCCCAGACTCTGTGGACACAGATTCAAATCCTACCATTGCAGCTGGTGGAATTTAAATTTAATAACTAAATCTGCAATTAAAAGTTAGTCTAAAAATGACCACGTACCCTTGTCAATTGTCACAAAAAGCCATCTGGTTCATTAATGCCCTTTAGTAAAGGAAATCTGCCATCCTTACCTGGTCTGGTCTACATGTGACTCCAGAGCCACAGCAATGCATTTGATGTTGCCCTTTGAAGTGGCCTAGCAAGCTATACATTTGGATTAAGCTGCTACAAAACCTAAAAGGAATTAAACTGGGAGACCATCCGGCATTGAGTTGACCTAGGCATCAGAAACCGCAACGGCAAATCTAGCTCTGTTGACTCTGTGAAGTCCTCTTTACTAATACAGAGGGGATTGTGTCAAAATTGAGGGAGCTTTCGTACAGACTAGTCAAGCAGCTGCCTCACATTGTTGTCCTCACATAACCATCCCTTATAATGTCCCAGCCAACATCATCATCATCTCTGAGTATGTCCTGCCCCATTGGCAGAGGTGGTGGCAGCACAGCAGTGTACAGTTGGGAAGGAGTTGTCCTGGAAGTCCTCAAAGTTGACTCCAGGCCCACATCAATTCGAACATGTACAAAGAAATATCCTGCTGATTTCAAAGTAACTTTATTGCAGTGTTAATGTAAGCCTTACTTGTGACTAATATATAAACTTTATCTTTACTTTTTACCTACTGTAACCCCCTCTCAGATGATGAATAAGTACTTCTCCATGTTGAATACTAACTTTGAAGAAGCACTGATGAAGGTGAGGGAACGGAATGTACTCTGGATATCGGACTTCACTGAGAGACGTGGTTTGGTAGCACCACTACTGACCAAGCTGGTGGATCTGTAAAGGACATAGCTGCTAGATTGGTTTTGCAGCATGTATTGAGGGAACTAACAAAAAGGAAAATCCTACTGGACTTCATCCTCACCAATCTATCTGCCACAGATGAATCTATGCATGACAGCATCGGTATGAGTGATCATCACACAGTCCTTCTGCAGAAGAAACCCTGCCTTCACATTGAGGATAATCTCCATTGTGTTGAGTGGCACTACCACCCTACTAAATGGAACAAATTCAGAACAGATCCCACAGCTCAAAGCTGGGCATCCATGAGCCACAGCAGAATTGGGTTCAACCATAATATATAATGCCATGGTCCGGCATATCCTGCACTGTACCATTATCAGCAAGTCACAGGATCAACCTTGGTTCAATGAAGAGTGCAGGAGGCCATGCCAGGAGCAGTACCAGTCAGACCTAAAAATGAAGTGTTAACCTGGTGAACCTACAACAGGTTTGACACTTACGTGTCAAACAACAGAAGCAGCAAGTCACGGACAAAACTAAGTAAATCCATAACCAACGGATCAGATCTATGCTGTGCAGTCCTTCCACATCCAGTCACAAATGCTGGTGGACAATTAAACAACTCACTGGATGAGAAGGCTCCACAAGTATCCCCATTCTCAATGATGGGGAGCCCAGCACGAAAGACAAGGCTGAAGCATTTGCATCAATTTTCCACCAAGTGGATCCATCTCATCATCCTTCTGAGGTTCCCAGTCAGTCTTCGGCCAATTCAATTCATTCCACAGGATATCAAGAAATGTCAGAAGGCACCGGATAGTGGCACAACTACAGGCACTGTCAACATTCCAGCAATAGTACTGAAGACTTGTGCTCCAAAAATAGCCATGCCTCCAAGCTAAGCTCTTTCAACATAACTGCAACAGTGGCATCTATGTGACAATGTGAAAGTTTGCCCAGATATGTCCTGTACACCTAAAGCAGGACAAATCCAACCCAGCTAATTACCTCTCCCATCAGTCTACTCTGACTGACTGAAGGTCAGCTCCTCATCTTTTTACTGCCTTGGTTCATATGTGGATAAAGGAGTGTGAGGTGAGGTGAGGTGAGGGTGATTACTTTGAACAGCAAGGCAGCATTTAACTGAGTGTGGCATCAAGCAGCCCTAGCAACACTGCAATCAATGGGAATCAGGGGAAAACCTCTCCACTGGTTAGAGTCATAACTAGCCCAAAGGAAGGTGGCTTTGCTTGTTGGAGTCATCCGAGTGTCAGGACATCACTGCAGCACTTCCTCAGAATAACAGGGTGGTCTCCTTGGAAAACTATCTTCAGCCAATTCATCAATGACCTTCTCACCAACTTAAGTCATTAGCAGGGATCCTTATGGAAAATAGCCCAGTGTTCAGTACGATTCGTGACTTTTCAGATGCTGAATCAATCCATGTCCAAATGCAGCAAGACCTGGACACCATTCAGTCTTGGGCTGATAAATGGCAAGTAACACTTGCATCACACTAATGCCAGACAATGCCTATCTCCAAGAAGAGAGAGAATTTCATCATTTCCCTTGACATTCAATGGCAATACAATCCCTGAAACTCCACTGTCAACATCCTGAGGGTTACCATTGACAAGGAACTGAACTGGACTAGCCATCTAAATACTGTGACTACAAGGGCAGGTCAGAGACCGTGCCCCTCTAACACCATAAACATTCATTCCCTCCATCATCCTTGAGAAAGTGGTGGTGAGTCACCTTCCTGAATAGCTGCAATCTATATGATATAGGTACACACACAGTTCTGTTAGGTGGGAGTTCTAGGGGTTCGACACAGTGACTGTTAAGGAATGGTGATATATCCAAGTCACGATAGTGTATAGCTTGGAGCAGAACTTGCAGGTGGTGATGTTCCCATGCATCACCACAACAGACAGTGACAACAGTGTATAATCTACAGTGTGCAATCAACATCGGTGCCCTACAGGGTTGTATCCTCAGCCCCTTATACACCCATCACTGTGTGGCCAAATTGCTCTCCAACTTGATTTTCAAGGTTGCTGATGACACCATCATAATGGATCAGATTTCAAACAATGGTGAAACAGAGTACAGGAATGAGATAGAGAGTCTGGTGAACTGGTGCGGCAACAATAATCTCTCCCTCAATGTCAGTAAAATGAAGAAGACAGTCATCGACTTCAAGAAACATGATGGAGGGCATGCCCGTGTCTACCTCAATGGGTATGAAGTGGAAATTGTCAAGAACTTCAAGTTTCTCGGTATCCAAATCACCAGCAATCTGTCCTGGTCCCTGCACACCAATGCTATAGTTAAAAAAGTTCACCAGCACTTATACTTTCTCAGGAGGCTAAGGAAATTTGGCATGTCAGCTACGACTCTTACCAACTTTTACAGAGGCACCATAGAAAACATTCTTTCTGGTTGTATCACAGCTTGGTATGGTTCCTGCTCTGTCCAAGACTACAAGAAACTACAACGGGTCATGAATGAAGCCCACTCTATCACGCTAACCAGTCTCCCATCCACTGTCTACACTTCCCGCTGCCTCGGTAAACCTGCCAGCATAATCAAGGACCCCATGCACCCCGGACATTCTCTCTTCCACCTTTTTCTGTCGGGAAAAAGATACAAAAGTCTGAGGTAATGTACCAACTGACCCAAAAACAGCTTCTTCCCTGCTGCCATCAGACTTTTGAATGGACCTACATCATATTAAATTGAACTTTCTCTACACCCTGGCTATGACTGTAACATTACATTCTGCACCCTCTCCTTTCCTTATCCATGGAAAGTATACTTTGTCTATCTAGCGCGCAAGAAACGATATTTTCACTAATACATGTGACAATAATAAATCAAATCAAATCAAAAAAGGCGCACAGCAACAATTCACCAATGGTCCCTCAACAACACCTTCCTAAATGGCAACCTCTATTATCTAGAAAGACAAGGGCAGCAGATGCATGGGAATACCCCCACCTGCAAGTTCGCTCCAAGTCACTCACCATCCTGACTTGGAAGTATGTCGCCATTCCTTCACTGTCGTTGGGTCAAAATCATAGAACTCCCAATAGCACTGTGGGTGTAACTACACCACGTGGATTCAAGAAGATGCCTCATCACCACCTTCTCAAGGGCAATGAGAGGTGGGCAGTCAATGCTGATGCTCACAGCTCATGAACAAATAAATGAAGAAAAGAAATCTACACTATTCTACTGAGGCAGAGGCAAAATGAAGACATGAATTTGGAGTGCACTGCAATTTAATGTGTGTTAACAGCCTAGTTGAAAAGGTTATCACCTCTTCTGTAAACCTTTGCTTAAGCTATAGACTCTCTATAAATACGAATGCTGTAGTAGCGGCAGATTTACTGTAGCACCACGAATCTGGGAACACGTTTGGTTTAGTACATTAATTGCATTTCATCAAATATTGTTGTAAGTGGCACTGCAGTAACATTAGATTCCACACCTCAGTAATGAGAGATTTTACATTATGTAATTAAGCAATAATTGGCCGGCATGAGTATTAAACTTCAGAAGTTCATTTCTTCTGGGGTTTGCCTATAAATTAAAAATACTCACTAAGCCAAAACTTGACGTTCACAAATCAGTTTATGGTTCTCTTTCAACTGCCAAGTGGTACTTTCTTCCCCATTATATATCCAGAAAATATTGGCGCATACTTACCTCTCTAGTGATAGAAACAGAGACAATCCCTCCCCAAGGAACAATCATTCCAACATTGCCAAAAAAGATTGCTGCAGACTTATTACAAGGTGATCACGAAATTCCATTTCTTACTCAATAGATCACCAAGACCAAATGAGTCACTTGAGAGAATTGAATACATTTTTTCAGCCAGTAACTATGTAATTGTATATTGATATTATACAATTTTATATATATATAGCCATTGCAGCTTCAGCCAGTCTCACATTAACCACATTCAGCAAGAAGTTCATGTGTGCACTCCTATCAAACCACCCCTGCACTCAACTTATTTCCAGTTTTAAATGAAGTATATATGCTTACACGTTACTGGGGTTCAGTTTGAAACATTTGTATTGCTGTGTCTGAGGCAATAACTTTCTTCCTGGAAAATGGCTGCTGGTCTGATCCATCACACTCCCGCCACCCCCCACACCTAAAGCCAGTGGGATCTTAGAAAAACATTAAGGAATTCAAGGGGTGGAATTTTCCCAAAATGTGTCTGAGTGTCAGGTTCAGGTTGGAAACCGGTGTGTATCCCTCCAGAAACACAGTTTTCACTACACATTTTCTGGTGCTCAGTGCACAGAGAATCTGGGGGTGTAGCCTGCACTGACACTGTGCTGGAGTGAAGCCTGAGAGAGCCAGCAAGGCCACAGAGGTCAGAGTGCCATCTTTAAACAGTGCCCCAAACTGTGCTGACGTTAAACTCCCCCTCTCCACGGACACAGAGGACCCCTGCCTATAAGCGTTGGGGCAACACCACACCCTCTCCCGCTCCTCACCCCCCACCACCAGACTAGCAATAGGGTTAGCCCTTCCCTCCCCAGCATGCAAGTATCGAGGTGATCCCCCCATCCCATTCCCACAGACATGCCCTCACACACCACTCTTAAGGGGAGTGGGTGGGGCTTGAATCATCAGAAAACCGGCTGACAGCAGCGGAGGGTGCAATTGCTCAGAGTTGAGAGACCTGTCACATAGCGTCTGCTGCTGTCAGGTGGCTCAGTGGCCTAAACCTAGCACAAATGTGCTCCTCCCCCGCCCCATGCTAGTGTCGGGCCCCGCAGCTGACTATGAGCCTCCCCCCAGCCAGACAAATTGATCTCTGCCCTTCCCCCTCAACAGACCAATTGACCCTCGCCAACCACCCCTAAATGGACCAATCAACCTCCGCACCACACCCCCACCAAACACTGTGCAGAGTGGCCAGTGGGGTGCAATGGTAAGATTGCCCCCAGTGATAATTTCATGGCACCATTTACTGAGGCTAGCTTTCAATTCCCCATTTTTTAAAAGAAATAATTTGTTTGAATCTTTGATGAAGTAGTGGAAAAGGTTAATGGGGGTAGTGATGCTGACTACATAGCTATTGTATTATATTTGATGAAGTACAGCACTGTAGACTTGTCAGGAAAATTGAAGCCCAGGGTTTGAACCGAGGGTAGTGGCCTGAGAATGAAACTGGTGAAGAAACAGAAGCAGAGCACTCATGAGTGTTTATTTTTCCGACTGTAGATTTATGTTGGAACCACAGCTCTTTCTTTGACTTGAGCACTTAGCACGTCATAACATTCAAGGCTATGATTCAAATGCTGGTAAATGGGTGTGAGATGAGGGGGGGTGGTGGCTGGGGCATGGTCAGGTGTTTCTCACTTGACGGTGCAGACTCGATGGGCCGAAGGGCCTCTTCCATATTCTCTAATTCCATGGTTCTTTGATTCTATGATTTTATACAGGGCACAATCTGCAAGTGACATGAAATTTGAAAATGATGCAAACAGTTAGGAGGATAGTAACAGATCTTCAGGAGGACAGAAATAGGTTGGTAAGATGAACAGACATGGCAGATGAAATGTAACATAAAAAAGTGTTAAGTAAATAATTTTGGTAATCAAGCAATATATATTAAGTGGTACAATTTTAAAGAGCGTGCAAGAATAGACAGACAAGTTCAGAAGTCTGGTTCAAAGGTGTTTTGGATCCTGCGATTTATAGATAAAGATCTCACCTGGGCGGCATGGTGGCACAGTAGTTACACTGCTGCCTCACAGCAGCAGGGACCTGGGTTCAATTCGGCCTTTGGCCACTATCTGTGTGTGTTCTCCCCATGTCTGCGTGGGTTTCCTCCAGGTGCTCCAGTTTCCTCCCATGTTCCAAAGATGTGCAGGTTAAGTTGATTGGCCATGCTAAATTGCCCCTTACTGGAAGGGGGTTAGCAGGGTAAATAGGTGAGGCTATGGGGATAGGGCCTGGATGGGATTGTGGTCGGTGTATACTCAATGGGCCAAATGGCCTCCTTTTGCACTGTAGGGATTCTATAATTCTAAATAGAGACGTAGGGCCTAATTTTAACTTTATGCCAATGGATTTTGAATCAGTTAAAAGCACGCTCATAGATTATAAAAGCTGTAGTGCATCTTGTGTACAGTACACACTGCTGACACTGCGCAGTGGTTGGGGGAGTGAATGTTTAAGTTGGGTACAGTTTCAGGATAAGGGGCTGATCATATAGGTTTGGGATGAGGAGAAATTTCTTCACTCAAAGGGCTGTGAATCTTTGGAATTTACTACTCCAGAGGTTTGGGGAATGCCAAATTATTCCAAAGCTTTAGTCTTGTACTCAAGCATCACAGCAAATCCTGGACATCACAGTTTAGGAAGGATGTGGAGGCCTTAGATAGGAGATTTACTAGAATGGAACGAGGGATGAGGACTTTAGCTACATGGAGAAGCTAAACAAACTGTTCTCTTAATCCCTTAGTGAAGACATAAGGGGCCAAATGATGTCTTTCTGCAATGGGTCATTCTACAATAATGTGAAACTTCTTTGCAAACTTACTTCCGTGCCTCTAAAGGTGGCTAAATACGGCTTTGATCAATACTTACTTTGAGTGAAGAGGGTTTTTCCAAAGATGCTGTGATGTGGCATGTCTGGATCTAATGGCGTATGCAGCCAGTCAAAAACCAAACAGAAAACTGCATCAGCGCTCATTTGCTGCAACAATGCAAGGTTGTTTTAACTGGGTGTCCTTTCAACCATCCGCTTCTTTAGGCTTATTAATAGGCTTTTCCCCGGCAGCTAACTTTGTACTAACTGGGTGAAAAGTTGTGCAACTGTAGAAGAAACTATGTTGTCAGTTCAAAAGGAACCATTGCTCTAATAAGAATAGCATAGTCAACAAATTACAGATGATCCGCTGTTAGAAATCTGCCACCAACCTCGCTCCTAATGATTTGTTTACTGAATTTATTATGAATGTGCCACCTTTCGCAAACATAAGAAACGTCTTCCTATACGTGTTGTCGCTAACAACTTGACAGGAAACATCAGTGATGCAGTTTCAACTTTTATGCAAGATGTATTTTCGGCAATCCTTCCAACTTTTCCCCCAAATAAAAATGTATCTAACAGTGTCTGAGATGTGGATATAGATGCACATAAAAGAGATGTGGCGTGCTGTTGTTTTTCTTCTTTGGATATGAATATGTATCATTTTGTTATTTACATTTGAGAGATGCAAAGACGCCTCTTTGAAGACAGCAGCAGTAATCTAACACGAGACGCTGATTTTATGGTCCGTGCTCAAGTCAGGTTGTCATATCCGGATCCAATCCTCAAATACAGGTCAAATACGTGATAGCGTGGCCACGGTAACCTTAAAATGATCGATCAGCCCTCATCAAATGTTTCTGCTTTTGAGCTACCAAGTTGAACTTTGTCAAAGTCAAACCTCAGAGTCCTCTTTACAGATCACCGCTAAAACAGAACACTGAAATTTTATTCGGTATTTTTGTACGAAGTTTTATTATATATTAATCAGTCAGACACAGGATTAAATCAAACTTTCTTCAGCAAAATATTCTGTTCCTGTTATTTATCTGAGCTGAACAGTGTCTCCATCCACACACTGACTGAACTCCCATGAATCCCATGAAATGACCAACATTGGGTGGCACAGTGGTTAGCACTGCTGCCTCACAGTGCCAGGGACCCGGGTTTGATTCCTGGCTTGGGTCACTGTCTATGTGGAGTCTGCACGTTCTCCCCATGTCCACGTGGGTTTCCTCCGGGTGTTCCAGTTTCCTCCTACAGTCCAAAGATGTTGTGGGTTAGGTGGATTGGCCATGTTCAATGAACCCTAGGTATCAGGGGGACTAGCTGGGGTAAATGTGTGGGGTTATGGGGATAGGGCCTGGGTGGGATTAGGGTCGGTGCAGACTCGATGCACCAAATGGCCTCCTTCTGCATTGTAGGGATTCTAAGATTCTATGAACATGAGGCTTTGCTCACTTTCCGTTTTCAAGACAATAGTTAGCGTCCATTTTTCGTCAGTTGCCCCCATACACCCGCCGCCCACCATTTCCCCTTGCCCAGTCACACGTGTTATTTTCTTCTTCAGTGTGGCCCTGCCTGGTAACGTTTCCCACCTCCCCACATTACCCTATGTGCAAACCCTTCTCCTTCAGAAATACCCGGCTGAGTGCACACATCTCCAACCAACACCCCATCCCTATCCACATTGACCTCCCATCTCAATCTCCCCCTTCCCATCTACCCACACCCATGGTAACCCATGGTAGCCTCCTTCTACCAAAGACCAATGCATCCTCACTCTCCCAATCTACTGTCTCCCTCTGCCCCTCAGGCTGACTATTCCATCCTACCACTCTCACCCTCAGTTACCTCTCGACGAGGCAGTTATTGGCTTTACAAACCCCTCCCTTGCATATTCCCCTGAAAATTCTGCCCCCTCTTTCCTCGCTCCTCCCCGTTATTCCTTCCTGCCCCACTTCTCCCCTCCTGCCCCCTTCTTTCTCCCCCCTTATTCCCTCCTCCCCCTTACTCCCTCCTCTCCCTTACTCCCTCCTCCCCCTTATTCCCTCCTCTCCCTTACTCCCACCTCCTCCTTCCTCCCTTTTCCCTCCTTACTCCCTCCTGCCCCATTGCTTCTTTCTCCCATCTTACTCCCTCCTGCCCCTTACTCCTTCCTGCCCCTTACTGTTTCTCCCTTTGAACCCCTTCTCTTACTCTTCCTCCTCTTACACCTTCCTCTGCATTTACTCCTTCCACTTCCGAATTCCCTCCTCCCTCGTAGCTTCACCACCCCCTTGACACTTTTGCCCCCTCTCCCAGCTTCAGAAGCCCCCTCAAGACCTTCCACTCGCACTCACACCTCTACCTTCTTCCCTCTCCTCTCCTTTGTCATATCCTTATTAGCCAACAGTGAAGACCCTGAAGTTGGTCTGAGATCAGCGAAGCCAAAGATGCTGCCTGGAGACTACCCCTCTGCCCCCCCTCTTCCCCACCCAGAGGTGTTTCACGGCAGTGCCATACGCATGAAGATCCACGCCCCATGTGCACTGCATGTGTTCCTCCAGGATCCACTAGCTGCAGCCTCCAGCATCATCTTCTCCATGGATGAATTCACTTACAGGGGGTCGATTGTGAATGAAGAGAACATTCCACACCTTCAGTGTAATTAGAATTGTAACCAACGTGAATCTGACCTAAACAGAGACAAAATTAAGTCGAAGCACACACTTTCCTTCTTGTAAAATGTTTATCACAAGATTTATTTTCTGAATACAAGGGTTTGTATTGTACCCTGTGAGTATGTTGCCAAAATGGTGCATGGACAATGATGCTTCCAGCCTTCTGTAACCATCTTTAGATGATTCTCAGTTCAGTTTCCTTCTGAGCATTTAATTTCCATTGCCTCTATCGTGTGAAAAGGGTGTATTCATTTTCACTCATTGAATCATAGAATCCTTACAGTGCAAAAGGAGGCCATTCGGCCCACTGAGCCTGCGCCGACAACAGTCCTATCCTGGCCCTATTCCCATAATCCAACCTATTTATCCTGCTAATCCCCCTGACAGTGAGGGTGGAATTCTCCCAACCCGCTTGCCACAGGAATCATAACAGGCGGAACAGGAAATTTGGTGCACCATACAAAGATCTGTTGAATTTGGGCAGGAATATCCAGTCTTGGGGCAAACGTGGCTGAAAAGTCCTACCCTAAGGGGCAATTTAGCATGGCCAATCAACATAACTTGCACACCTTTGGAGTGTGGGAGGAAACCAGAACACCTGGAGGAAACCTACACAGAAACAAGAAGAATGTGCAAACTCCACACTGACAGTCACCCGAGACTGGAATTGAACCTGGGTCTCTGGTGCTGTGAGGCAGCAGTGCTGACCACAGTGCCACCATAATACTCTGAGCGAAAAATTAAATAAATGCCAGATAAAGGCAAGATTTCAATCACCAGTAATCTTTGCATCACCTTTTCCTGATTATTTGCACAACTGATGTTGCAGATTACTCACTTTTTTCTAATTTAAAGCTGTAAGTAAACTGCTGACTTTTTTTTTGCTCATCCTTTGATTGCCTGTATTATCTAAAGGCTGAAAAGCACAGCCGTATGCATTTTCTTACCTTATGCTTTGCACTTGATCTACACTAATCACAGTTTTGCTCCAGTGATGCTCTCTTATGACCCCAATTTTAGAGTTATGATGGAATTACTTGGCTGCACACCCATCTGTTATTTCTCAAGGTATCCTGGAGGTTGTTACATAAACATCAAATACTCGTTAACCTTCTGCATATCGCATGGAGCATCACAACACTGTGCTGCAAAACTGCAGTGCCTTGCAGTAGATGAAATCAAACATGTGTGGCCTGCAATACAAATCCGGTTTTGCTGACGCAGCACATTTTGTGTTGGCCGATCAGTTTTCAAACTAGGGTCTCAGTCCATCTAAGATGATTGCAAGGGCATCCCTGAGGGTCCCTGAAAGCGTAAAATTGCTGCTTGTTTTATATTTTGCTTCCCATCAGGTTACTTCTGTTGCTGTGTGAAAATCAAAGTTTCGGAAATAGCAGCATGGTTTTCCTCACAGTGTGGCGATGTCAGCGTTGGACTGGGGTAAACACAGTAAGAAGTCTCACAACATCAGGTTAAAGTCCAACAGGGTTTATTTGGTAGCAAAAGCCATAACTTTCGAAGCGCTGCCCCTTGGTCAGGTGACGAACCTCAACTGCAAAGGGGAAGTGCTCCAAAAGCTAGTGGCTTTTGCTGCTAAATAAACCCCTGTTAGACTTTATTCTGGTGTCGTGAGACTGCTTACTGTGTTTCCCTCAGGGTAGCAGACTGATTGTATATGTCAATGTTTACCAGAGTGTCTCCAAGCATGTCAATTGTCCCCAAGTGTGTGTGCTGGTTCCTTCACATACAACAATTTGAAAATCACTGGGTTACATGATATTTGTCACATTGTTGTTATCAGTTTGAATTATAAGGAGAGGCTGGATAGACTAGGACATTTTTCTCTGGAGCGTAGGAGGCTGAGGGGTGATCTTATAGCAGAGTCTATAAAATAATGAGGGGCACAGATCAGCTAGATAGTCAATATTTTTCCCAAAGGTAGGGGAGTCTAAAATTAAAGGGCATAGGTTTAAGGTGAGAAGGCAGAGATACAAAAGTGTCAGAGGGGCAATTTTTTCACACAGAGGGTAGTGAGTGTCTGGAACAAGCTGCCAGAGGTAGTAGTGGAGGCAGGTACAATTTTGTCTTTTAAAAAGAGTTTAGACAGTTGCATGGGTGAGATGGGTATAGAGGGATATGGGCCAAATGCAGGCAACTGGGACTAGCTTAGGGGTTTTAAAAAAGGGGGGTGGCATGGACAAGTTTTGCCACAGGGCCTGTTTCCAGGCTGTATTGTTGTCGCCCGGTTCCTCGATTCAAGGATGACATCAGCACAGGATATGTTACACCAGTCCCCAATTTTCCTGCTCCAGGTTGGTGATACGTTCTGAATGAATGGTGTGGATAACCATCAGCTCCTTCCAATAGCTTTTGACTTTGTGGGTGAATTAGCAAAAACCCCTCCACCCCTCAACCCCATCCCAATGTGACAGTGGAAAAATCCTCTCAGGTCTTATCAGAAATGTAGACAGGGAATTCAGCATTCCAGTTTCCTGGATTTGCACAACAAGCAGTGTTTTGACAGCTTTTGGCAAAGTGTCAACTCAGGTGGGAAAAGCAGAGTGTAGCCCGCTGGCTGCGCTGCCAGCTTTTCCTGCCATGTTCTTCGACACCTTGTCAGAAAAAAGTAAGGGTTGGATCCCACAATGTTATGGTGGGTGGGGTGGTCTCTGATTGAGCCCGCCCCAACAGCAACTAAGATTTTTGAAAGATTTTCTAAAGGTCATCCCAATGGTAAAAAATAATAGAAAGCTGTCCCTCCCCCGCACACCCGGACACGTAACTGTCCCTCGTCCTTTCATGGAGACAAACCTCCGCCCCCAACAAACATGGAATCCCCCCCAACAGTTTCGGATCAAATCCCCCATGGACATGGAACCAGCCCCCCACCTCCACACCCACACAGATAGGGAGCCACCTCCTAAAGACACAGAATATCGCCACTACAGACATGGAACTAACATCCCCCCCAACATGGACAAGGAACACCCACTATGGAAACAGATTCCCTCCCTTTCCCACATGGACATGGAAACCCTCCCCCCACCTCCTTAACCAATGGACACAGAACCTCTTCAGAATGCCTCTGGCACCCCACCACTGGGCTCTCTTCTCCTCCTGACCCCCCTGCCCCAAGCCAGGGTGTTGCCCAGGCATAACCCTCTCCCCAAGGAGCTGCCCTTACCTCTGTACCTCCAGCAAGTTCTGCTTGCCAGGTGTACGTCATGGGCAACCTGTCGTGGCTCACGCCAATGTGACAATGTACCGTCTAATATGGGGGAAGGGGTTGGCGGGCATTGGGTGGAGAGGGGACAGTGGGGTGGGGTGGGGGACAATCAGGTACAAACACCTGATATGCAATCAGGTGTAAATGGGGATCCCAATTTTAAAGTACGAAGGGGACAATCGAGCAGAGAAATCCCACCTGTGTAAAGGTGGTTTTGGGTCTCCTGCTCAGTTCTCAGCCATTTCTTCCCTCCCCCAACCCCACCAGAAATGGGGGACCCAACGTGTTTATGATGTTCAGCGGCACTCTGACATCCAATGGCCACGAAAGGCACTATATAAATGCAATTTTTTGATTCCTAATGAAAATACATCCTCTGTATTTTTGCATCTTTCAGCTAAATTTTTTTTGTCTTCCATTACAAATCATACATTGGATAATCCAGAAATTCCCACCCAAAGTCAACAGGCTGGCCTATCAGATGTTATGTCCCATCTGCAACGATTCCCACGGTGGGTGAAATTTTACCATTAATTATTGTTGGAAAACGCCACCAACTTTTTCTCATAATAGCCCAGCAAGTTAAAACAGTGAATATCTGAGCATGTATTGTAATTCCTGGCCTGTGTTGATAGAACTGGAGTGACAGTACCGGTGCCCAGCGCTCCATGTCTTTGCAAATGTCAGTGTTCCTATAATGTACCTCTGACACCTAAGTGTTGCCTTTATGCTGTGTGTGCTGGGCTTCCGGTGTCTGGTAGCAGAAGACTGCTTCACAACGGTAAGTAACCCATCAATTCCATTGGTAATGTCACACTGGCGATGGTGTGCGAATGATCCATAATTCAGCCAGTTCTAATGATCTTTTTGTGCAGACGAGGGAACATTGGAAATGCAAAATTCTGTTGATGAATTCGCTCGGCTCACTTTGCAATGAATTCTACAACATATCTCATAGCTAATACCATTACAAGGCAATTCACTACAATGAAAGAGTGATTATTAGTTTGATGAGGAAGAAGATGCATTTTCAATACAGATGCACTTGACTTTTAAAAGTCTTCTAAATTTCTTCTTTTTGAATCATTTCACTGAAACTGCTGCAACATCTGCAGGGGCGACACTGTGGTGGGGGCGACAGAGTGGCAAGGGCAGCACGGTGGCAGGGGTGGCACAGTGACACAGTGGTTAACTCTGTTGCCTCGCAGCATCAGGGACATAGGTTCAATTCCAGCCTTGGGTCACTGTCAGTGTGGAGTTTGCACATTCTCTCCGAGTCTCTGTGGGTTTCTTCTGGCTGTTCCCATTTCCTCCCACAGTCTAAAGATGTGTGGGTTAGGTTGACTGGCCATGCTGAATTGCCCCTTAATGTTAGTACTAACAGGGTAAATAAGTGGGGTTGTGGGAATAGGGCATGGGCCGGATTGTGGTCGGTGCAGACTCAATGGGCCAAATGGCTTCCTTCTTCAAAGATTCTATCTATACTTAAAGTTCGACCATTTGCATATAGGTCAACAAAATATTAGGATTGCAAAGCGTGATTGTCAACTCATGATCACAGGACAATGTGAAATAACAGAGGAATGGGATCAGCTGGAGAGTTCTATCACAGAATCATCGAATCATATATTTGTCAGAGTGTAGAAGGAGGCCATTCAGTCCACTTATCAAGTCCGTTCTGGCCCTCTGAATGAGCAATTCGATTCACCTAATGCCATTCCCCCTCCCTGTATCCCTGAACGTTCTTCCTTTTCAGAAAACATCTAATCCTCTTTCCAAAGTCTCGATTGAACCAACCTCTATCACACACACAGCCCGCGGTTAAGGCCTGGAATGCACTGCCTATGTGAAAACTTGTATTCTCATATTGCTTTTGCTACATTTCCAAACTACTTTAAATCTGTACCTTCTCATTATTGATTTGTTCACAAGTGGGAACTGTTTCTCTTTATCTATACTGTCCAGTTGTCTGATGATTTTGAGAGCCTCCATTAAATCTCCTCAGCCTTCTTTTCTCCAAGGAAAACAGTCCTAACTTTACTAATCTATCTTCATAGCTAAAGTTCCTCAATCCTGGAGCCAATCTCGTGAATCTTTTCTAGACTCTCTCCATTGCCTTCATGTCCGTCCTAAAGCGTGATTCGCACAACTGCATGCAATATTCCAGCTGAGACCAAACAAGTGTCTTATACAAGTTGAACATAATCTCCTTTCTCTTGTACGCTAAGCCTCTAATAATAAAACCCAGGATACAGCATGCTTTAATAACTACGCTTTCAACTTTTCCTGCTACCTTTAATAATTAATGCACATATATATCCAGGTCCCTCTGCTCCTGCACCCATTTCAGAGTTGTATCCTTCATTTTATATTGTCTCTTCATATATTTCCTTCACATTTTTCTATATTGAACTTCATCTGCCACTTGCCTGTCCATTCTGCCACTCTGTCAATGCCATTATGAAGTTTTACACTAGTTAAAAAAACCTAGATGCAATTCCCACCAGTTTGGCTGGGGGGGCCTTAACTCACTGGTGAAACTGGTTGCTGAGCTCTAGGGGCACCATTCATCTGCCCATCTGACTATTTGGAGGCCTGTAACTCATGCCCAGCAATGTGGTTGCCACCTTTATATTTCTAAACTCTATTCACAAAGTCTCATTTGAAAACCCTTCCAAGATATCTTCCCTCCTTATTGTAGTAACTGATTTCTTAATAACGCGACACCACCTCCTCTTTTACACACACCCCCCACTCATCTCAAGATCCTATGCCCCAGAATGTTGAGTTGTCAGTCCTGCCCCTCCCTCAACCACATCAAAGTCATAGAACTGATAGAATCCCTACAGTGCAGAAGGAGGCCAGTCAGCCCATCAAGTCTGCACCAACCATCCGAAAGAGCATTTTAACTAGATAAGCGATGGCCTAGTGGTACTATCACTAGACTATTAATCTAGAGACTCAGGTAATGTTCCAGGGACCTGGGTTCAAATGCTGCCACAGCAGATGGTGGAATTTGAATTCAATTAAAAATATCTGGAATTAAGAATCTATCGGTGGCTATGAAACTATTGTTGATTGTCAGGAAAATCTATTTGGTTCACTAATGTTCTTTAGGGAAGGAAATCTACCGTCCTTACCTGGTCTGGCCTACATGTGACTCCAGAGCCACAGCAATGTGGTTGACTCTTAACTGCCTCAGGCAACCAGGGATAGGCAATAATGCTGGCCAGCCAGCGACACCCATGTCCCACAAATGAATAAAAAGGTCCATCCCCTTGCCCTATCCCTGTAACTTCATGCATTTACCATGGCTCACCTACACACCTTTGGACACTAAGGGGCAATTTAGCACAGCCAGTCAACCTACTCTGCACATCTTTGGACTGTGGGAAAAACTGGGGAACCTAGAGGAAACCCACACAGACACAGGGAGAATGTGCAAACTTCATAGAACCATAGAACATTACAGCACAGAAACAGGCCTTTTAGCCCTTCTTGGCTGTGCCAAACCATTTTTCTGCCTAGTCCCACTGACCTGCACCTGGACCATATCCCTCCATATCCCTCTCATCCATGTACCAGTCCAAGTTTTTCTTAAATGTTAAAAGTGAGCTCGCTTTCACCACTTCATCTGGCAGCTCATTCCACACTCCCACCAACTTTTCCCCCTTCACCCCTAATCCATGTCCTCTAGATTTTTTCTTCCCTAGCCTCAGTGGAAAAAACCTGTTGCATTCATTCTATCTATACCCATCATAATTTTATGCACCTCTATCAAATCTCCCCTCATTCTTCTACGCACCAGGGAATAAAGTCGTAACCTATTCAATCTTTCTCTGTAACTCGGTTTCTCAAGTCCCAGCAACATCCTTGTAAACCTTCTCTGCACTCTTTCAACATTACTAATATTCTTCCTGTAATTTGGTGACTAAAACTGCACACAATAGTCTAAATTCGGCCTCACCAATGTCTTATACAACCTCACCATAACATTCCAACTCTTATACTCAATACTTAGATTTATAAAGGCCAATGTACCAAAAGCACTCTTTACGAGCCTATCTACCTGTGACGCCACTTTTAGGGAATTATGTATCTGTATTCCCAGATCCCTCTGTTCACTACACTCTTCAGTGTCCTACCATTTACCTTGTATGTTCTACCTTGGTTTGTCCTTCCAAAGTGCAATACCTCACACTTGACTGCATTAAACTCCATCTGCCATTTTTTAGCCCAATTTTCTAGCTGGTCCAAATCCCTCTGCAAGCTTTGAAAGCCTTCCTCATTGTCCACTATACCTCCAATCTTTGTATCATCAGCAAGTTTGCCACATTGTCATCTATATCAATGATCTGGAGGCCTGTGACTAGTGGTGTGCCACAGGGATCAGTGCTGGGTCTATTGTTGTTTGTCATCTATATCAATGATCTGGATGATAAACAACAATGGACCCAGCACTGATCCCTGTGGCACACCACTAGTCACAGGCCTCCACTCAGAGAAACTACCACACTCTGGCTTCTTCCATTGAGCCAATGTCTAATCCAATTTACTAACTCTCTATGTGTACCTAGTGACTGAACCTCCACATAGACAGTGACCCAAAGCCAGAATTGAACCTGGGTTCCTGGCGTTTTCTGGCAGCAGTGCTAACCACTGTGCCACCATGCCACCCTCTGTCACATCTCTGTGATGGCACCAATATCACAATTCCATGTGTCGACCCACACCTTCATCAGTCCAATCTATGATACTCCGAGCATTAGCACCCGCCCAGCCTTGCCTTACACTCTTGGAACACAACATGGCTGAACTCCCTCTGTTTTTGTTCCTTTATTATAGAATGCTGTGTCCCTATTGCACTAATGCTCTGTGTCCCTTCTCCCTGCTAAACTAGTTTAAACACCTCCCAATAGCACTAGTAAACTCACCTGCAAGGATGTTGGTCCCATTCTGGTTCAGGTGCAGACCGTCCCACTTGTACATGTCCCATCTTCCCGAGAAATGGTCCCTGTGATTGAGGAATCTAAAACACTCCCTCCTGTGCCAGTTTTTGAGCCACAAGTTCAACTGCCCTATTCTCCTACTTCTGTACTCAGCAGCATGTGGCACAAGGAGTAATCCAGAGATTACAACATTTGACGTCCTTTTTTTTACCTGCAGCTGAGCTCCATGAATTATTGATGCAACACTTCATCCTTCATTCTACCTATATCAGTACCAATTAGTATCATGATTTCTGAGTCATCCTCCTCCTTTAGGATGCCCTGCAGTGTTCAGTGACAATCCAGACTCTGGCCCCAGGGAGGCAACATACCATCCTGGAGGTGTTCATTTAATTCCTCATCTAAGCCATCTGATTCCATGCATAAATCCCATTTTTGGTCCCTAATTGACCATGCTCCTCCCATTACCACTCTTCTTTTTATATGGGATTCCTTCCCACGTTCAGTCTCTTTTCATACTCCTTCTTTGCTTCTCTAATTTGCTTTTTCACTTCCCTTAGTGGGGCACCGTGGGGTGGCACGGCAGCACAGTGGGTTCACTGCGGGTTCGCCTCACAGCGCCAGGGACCCAGGTTCAATTCCAGCCTCGGGTCACTGTCTGTGTGGAGTTTGCACGTTCTCCCCATGTCTGCATGGGTTTCCTCTGAGTGCTCCAGTTTCCTCCCACAGTCCAAAAATGTGTGGGTTAGGTGGATTGGCCATGCTAAATTGTCCATTCATGAAAGGGGTATTAGCAGGCTAAATACAGCAGGTAATGGGGATGGGGCCTTGGTAGGATTGTTGTCAGTGCAGGCTCAATGGGCTGAATAGCCTCATTCCGCATTTCAGGGATTCTATGATGGCCTGGTCAGCCATCTTCGGACACACCGCAACCAGCCTCAAAATAACAAATGGTGTTGAGGTCCTCATCGATGACGATGGACGAACAACAACGGCAGTGTAAGCAGAGAAGATGCAGTGAGCTGTGGCATTCTTACTGAAAGAAAGGCATGAGAAGAGGGACAGGAAAGCTTGCTTATGCCTTAGTCAAAGTAGGATGTTGCACGCCATTACAAAGAGTAATGGAGAATGTAAACTGGAGTCTTAACTTGGCAGCTCTTGGGAAGTTATCAAATTGCTTCTTGTCTGTTGCTAGGAGCTGGGTAGAATGCCGCTGCCACTGTAGCTCACTGCCACTTCTCCCAGTGTCCATAGGATCATAGAATCCTACAGTGTAGAAGGAGGCCATTCAGCCCATCGAGTCTGCACTGACCACAATCCCACCCAGGTTGTATCCCCATAACTCCATAAATTTACCCTAGCTAGTCCCACTAACACTAAGGGGCAATTTAGCAAGGCCAATCCACCTAACCCGCACATCTTTGGATTGTGGGAGGAAACCAGAGCACCCAGAGGAAATCCACGCAGACATGGGGAGAATATGCCAATTCCACACACTCAGTGACCCAAGGCAGGAAACGAACCTGGTCCCTGGTGCTGTGAGACAGGAGTGCTGACCACTGTGCCACCACATCGAAAATATACAAGAATGAAAAGAGAATTCAGGGATTACAACTTTCAGAAGGAACTGAGCAGAACGGGGTTCTCTTCTGGGCTATAAAGAAGGCTAAGGAGTGACCTAAAAGAAGCCTTTAAAAAACATGAAGAGATTTGAAGGAATAGAAGATGTTTCCACTTGTGGGAAATCCAAAACTAGTGGTCGTAATATTATGATCCTTGACCAGATTCCCAGACTTTTGGTATGATCTAGCTCGGGACTGTTATTCAGTTACTAACTGAAACCTTTCCCAAACACTCAGGAGTCTGACAGGAGTCAACTCAAATTCACTTAAACTTCCATTTATTTAGCACTTTAGGTATCAAACTCAAACTTACAAGAGTTGCAACACCTTAACTCTTTTACTGAACATTAACTCTCAACTGAACATTAACTCTTTCACTGGACATTAACTGTAATTTTGTAACTGAAAACAGATACAATCCAGCTTTGAATGAAGTGTCCAGGGCATTCCTAATGTAGATTTTCCATGTGGTTCACAGTCTTTTCAGGGCACTTCTTCAAGGGCATGTTCTTCAAGGGCACTTCTGCGATGGTTGATCTCTGAGTTATCACTGAAGACAAAGGACTGAAATACCTCTTTCATCCTCAAACTGTCTCAACCTTCCAGAAAGTTCTTTGGCACTCAGTCAATGATGTAACCGAAACCAATCACATTGTCCAACCAGACCAATGGAGTCGCTCACAGAAAAGTCCATAAAGCTTTGTTTAAATGGCATGTAAGTCACATTGCCTTTACCCACGTATGGGGTGTGGTTCCATCGTGCCTAGTTCAAATTAAACAACATTCCATATTTGGTCAACACCGAAGTGTCAGGTCACAGCTCACAGACCAGATCACAGCTCACAGCAGCGTTACAACTTGCATCTACGCTTGATTACAGCTTGACTAAAATCCCAGCATACTTAACTCTTGGTCATAATTACCCTTTAAAGCAAATATTGCCATTATTGTTGTTAAAATCATTGTTGTAGTTTGCTCTCCGACCACAGGACCAACAACATTTTGTTTAAAGTAGACAAGGTTTGCAGTTCAAGACACTTGCTAAGAGAATAAAGCCACAAGGTTTCACAGTGAACAAACCATGTCTTCAAACATTCCCTCCACCATCATTGTGGCAGCTGGGAGTCACATCCACAAGATGCACCGCAGCAACTCACCAAGGCTCCTTCAGCAGCACCTTCCAAACCCATGACTACCACCATCGAGAAGGACAAGGACGCAGACACATGGGAACACCAGTCCCTGGAAAACAAAACTTGGAGAACTGTGAGGTGATTTAGGGGTGCAACGCTTAAAAGTTATGCGCAAAGGGACATTCCTCACTGCACCAGCAACTCAACATCTACAAGTGACTTCTTGATAGTGAGGAGGGGGCGGTGGTGTCTGGAATCGCTATTCAAGGCATCATTCATAAAAAATAAAGAAAGACTTGCATTTTTAGGAACATCAGATGTGTCAAAGAATTTAAAGCCTGTGAAATATTTTTTGAAGTGTACTCACTATTGTACTGAAGATTGGTCACTGTTATAATGTAGAAACATGATAAGACAATTTACTAACTGCAAGCTCCCACAAACAACAATGTGAAAATGATCAGATAATCTGTTCTTGAGGGATGAATGTTGGCCAAGACATCAGGGTTCACATGAGCAGAGTGTTGGAAAGTTAAAGAGAAAGGACCAGTCAATAGCGCTGGATAGCAATACAGGTAATGCTAACCAAAATGTGATGGGGAAGGAGACAATGTATAAACCTAGCAAATAAGATCAGAATAGGGAAAATGGTATAAAAACAGAACTAAAGGCTCTTTATCTGAATGCTTGCAGCATTCACAACAATATGGATGAATTGATACCAGTCAATCTGGAAAAGGCAAGATCCAATCTGAGATAGACAAGCCCTGTGAGTAGAAGAAGTGCCAACAGGTCTGGGTCATTGACTAAACCATGGGCAAGTCCAATATACTAGTTGATTCCTTAGAGAGTAATGCTGCCTTCCAGATGGGCAGAGTGCATGACGTTATCTTTGGGGATGGAGACAGCACAGGTAGACATGAAACCAACAATAAGCTACATACTGACAGGTATGGCATCTTAGTGATTTGTATCTGTCTGAAATGTCTTTGAACTCTTCACCCACAGCATGAGGATGTCCAGCCAGGCCACTCCACAACATGTTGACCTTCAGTCATGCCATTCCCATCCCAAGGACGAGTTTTGGTCTCCTCACAAGAGTTTCTGGCCAGAAGGGGATCTGCGCCTGTGGTGAATTGGCCCAGAAAATCCTGGCCAGTTTAATTCAGTCAGATACAAATATCTCTGAGGGATAATGAAGAGCCCTGTAAATAAATCAGAAAAGCGCTCAAGGACATTGAACTGACTGGAGAGAGGTAAAGACATGATTTTATAAGCTATATTGGACCATAAAAGTTAATTTTACATTCAAAGTTTAACTCAAATAAGTCACACTGCCAACAAATAAAAATGTAAAATTTACCATAAACATCTCTTGCCTATTACCTGAGATAGATGTGGGTGCGTGATTACTTTGAGAACATAGGGCTTTAAGCAGTGAAAGTCCAGGGAATTATTGCTGTGATTCTAAATCTCAATATTCTCCTAATTCATTGACATTCTTCAACAAACATCAAAATAAGGAAGATCTTACTGGCTTTACATGATGGGAGTGCCTCACAGCAGCTCCAAAGGGGCCAACTCCAATGCAATATGGGGGGAGTGCCACATTGTTGAAGGCACTAGCTACTGTATTTCAGTTGAGATTGTAAGTCAAAGAGAAGTTCATCTCCTCAAGTGGAAGTAAAAGATCCCATGATACTATTTCAAAGAAGAGGAGTGACGTTGCCCTTGATGTTCTGGTCAATATTTCTCCCTCAAATTACATGACTTAAGAACATCTTTTCTGACAATTGTCACATTACTGTTTGTAGGTGTTGAAGAGTGTACATTTACTGCCAGGCCGCAACAGTGACTAAACAACAAAAGTACTGTAGAGTTTTGGGACTGTATGCTAAAAACGCAACTCTTCCTTTTCCACTCTTTCCTCTTCTGATCCATCATTTCATGTTTACCCCCAATTTCCACCTTTAAGTTGAAGCCATTCATTTCCCCACATATTCCTTCAGTTTCTTTAACATTTCCTTTCCTTTGTTCTGTCCCTTCGATCCCAGTCATTCTCTTGACTATCCATATCAACTGGTGACATCTACATTGCAGGGCTAATCATGGGAGGGAGGGAGCTGGAGATGCAGGCTTTGGGAGTCAAGGGCGGGGCAAAGAAAAGAGGAACCAATCAGGACACGGGAATGGGGAAGAGAGAGCCCACGATCCGCAGAGGACAGCCAAAGGTATCCTTAAGGGGAGCTGGCTCACAAAGAGTGTTGCATAAGACACATCTCAGCCTCACACAGCAGCTCCAACCTGCTTCTGGCTGTCCCAATTCCCCTGAGCCTGAGAAATCCCCATGGCTTTGTGGTGAGTGGGACAGCCACCGGGAATAAGATCGGTTTGCATTTATTTTGTGCTTGCTATGACCATCAGATGTTTCAAATTGCCCCTTTGTGTACACAGATGTATAAGTTAGGTTGATCAGCCATGCTAAATTGCTCCTTAGTGTTCCTACAGTGCAGAACAAGGCCATTCGGTCCATCAAGTCTGCAACAACTCTCCAACACAGCATCCCACCCAGGCCTTATCCCTGTAACCCCACATAATTACCCCACTAATCTACACATCTTGGGACACTAAGGGGCAACTTAGCACAGCCAATCCACCTAACCTACACATCCTTGGACTGCGGAAGGGAACTGGAGCACCCGGAGGAAACCTATACAGACACAGTGAGAAAGTGCAAACTCCACACGGACAGTTACCCAAGGCCAGAATCAAACCTGGGTCCCTGACGCTGTGAGGGAGCAGTGCTAACCGTGTCACCATTAAATTTAAATCCTTCCTATTTGCAACGTGGGAGCCTGATACAAATATTTTAATCAGATTGGCTGCTTTGTGGTGAGTGAGACAGCCGCCTAGCATAAGATCGCCTTGCATTTATTTTGTGCTTCTTATAACCACCAGATGTTTCAAAGAATTTTGCAGTCAATGAAGTATTCTTGAAGTGTCGGTGCTGTTGCAATATAATCTGCTAGAATATTGCAAACTCCCACGAACAGCAATGTTAGGATGGCCAGATAATTTTTTTTGTATGATGTTGCCTGAGGGATAAATGCTGGCCAGGATACCAGGGATAATACCTCTTCTTCTTCAAAAGAGTGTCATGAATTTATTGTCCACCTGAAAGGGAGGAAGGGTTTAATGGCTCCTGCAAAAAAAAAGCAGTAACCCTTCAAGTAAGGCACAGGGGTGCCAGCCTTGAATTCTGCACTCAAGCCCTGGAATGGGGCTTGGACCTTGTGACTGAAAGGTGAGAGTGCCACCAACTGAGACATGGCAGACCCTAAAAATGACAGCAGCCACATCCCCATCAAGTTAGAGATGCGTTCTAGGCTTTAAAATACCCTCCGACCCAAGATGGGGAGGGAAGCAGTCAACCAAGCCCACTTTTATGCCCCTTGTAATAGTCTATTCAGAATTGAATTGGTAAAAAAAATTCTACCTGCACACAAAACAGAGATCATGCACAAAATATGCGGGTTAGGTTGATGGCCATGGTGAATGCGCAGGTTACAGGAATAATGTGGAGAGAAGGGCCTGGGTAGGATGCTCTTTTGGAGAGTTGGTGCAGACTATATGGCCTCTTTCTGCACTGCAAGGATTCTTCGGTTTATGTTAGTTACACAGCTGAAGACAACAGCAGAGTTCACTACAGTCTGTTAATCTGCCTAACTGTGTACAATTACTTCAGTCAACAGTGATTCCCTGTAACGCTCTAAGCAACATATTTAGCAAGTCAGCATAAAAACAGAAGCATCTATTTTATGGATGGTGGGTTGGTCACTGTGCCCCACTTTTGAGAGAATTGAGATGTTTCAATCTGTATAGAATAAGAGAGCAGAGAAATTGGACTGTGGATGTCTCTACACTGCAATTAAACTGAGTGATTTGACAGGGTTAGAACTGCACCTGAAGAACTAGCTGAATTGGCCAAAATGAGAGTACAAAAAGGTCCTATATTTGTCTTCTACGTATCTTCAGGAGTATTGGATTTTTAAATCCTGAGGTGATCTATGGTTGAATTTAAACCCTGTAGAGGTATAAAAATAATATCTTGCAGGTAAAAGGCTTGCTACAGTGAAATCCTCAGAGTATTATTTTATTTTTAAACGATCTCAAATAAATGGCAATATATAATTTGAGAAAAAGGATCACGAGAGTGCAGGACAACATAAAGCTATCACTTGGTAATATTATATTAGCAATAAATTCTCTTCTGATAAAGTGCATGAGGCAATAAAAAAATAATTGATGCAAGGGCCATAGGTTGAGGTTTTCAAACAATAGTGGGAGGTTTTACGTGGAGTACTCTGCCTTGTAAAATAGCAATAAATTCTACTTCAGTAGCTTTATAAAATACACACGCACACACACCCAAAACATTGGAGTTCGTTATGACAATTAATGCTTCGGACCTTCACCTCTGTGTTCACAATATTCAGTGCAGCAGGTTTTGTGAGCATGTCTTCAGTTTGTGTTTAGAAACATAGAATCATGGAACCATAAAATCCCTACAGTGCAAAAGCGCAGTGAACCCAGTACACTGAATCCCCTAAAGAACATCCCTCCCAGGCCCTTCCCTCCACCCTATTCCCATAATCCCATGTATTTACCATGACTAATCAACCCTAACCAAAACATCTTTGGACACTAAGAGACAGCTTAGTATGGCCCAATTCACCTAACCTGCACTTCTTTAGTGGGAGGAAACCAGGGCACCTGGAGGGAACACACGCTGACACAGGGAGAACATGCAAAGTCCACACAGTCACCCATGGCTGGAATCGAACCCTGGTGCTGTGAGGCAGCAGTGCTATACACTGGGCCCATCAAATCTGTACTGACTCACCAAAAGAGCATCCCACCCAGGTCCTCAGCCCTATCCCCATTATCCCAGACATTGATCCTTGCTAATCTACCTTAGCTACGTATCTTTGGACACTGAGGAGCAATTTAGGATGGCCAATCCACCTAACCTGCACACCTTTGGACCGGAGCACCCAGAACAAACCCATGCAATCGTGGGAATCGAACCCGGGTCCCCAGTGCTGTGAGGCAGCTGTGCTAACCACTCTGCCACTGTGCTGACCCTGGGGGTTGATTTCTCCTCCTCCCCCTCAGCCTTCTCCCACCCCAAACAAAGAGTTGCTTAAAAATGTATATTGGACATTGTTTTGCGACACTCGTTTTTCGTTAGTTATTTAAAGTCTATGCGCTGCATACAAATTGGTGGATATAGTAATGGGGAAGGATGTGAAAGGACTGGCCTATATTCTTTCATCTGTTTTACACAATCGCATAAAGTCAACATCCTACCCCAATGGACCTGAATCATCAGCTCATTAAACCAATTGGTGTGAAGGTAATTGTGATTGCCAGGGAAATTACCCGTTCAAATTGAGAAGACGTAATCGACAGCCAATTCAATCAGACAGGCTATTCATATTCAATTTAGAATGTGGGCTGTAATCTCTATTTTCTAGTTATAATACATTCATTTATATTCACATTTGATTTTATTTAATGTGTTATTAAGCTGATTTTCTAATTGGGATTTTAGAATTCTATGCTAATGACAACAAACTGGAGTGTGATGTAACACTGCGTTTCAATATTGGTGACATTGAACTCGCAATAAATGCATTTACAGTACAGTGTCCTACTTGTCCTGAAGAAGCTCTGTCACATTCACACTATAGACATTATTTATTCAGCAACTAGACTTTATTTACAGAAAATAGTTCTATTGATTGTAATGGTTAGACACATTATCCAGTCATTAAATAATCTTTCATGGTTTATTGCATGGTTGGGCACCTGATTTCACAGTATCTCTTCTAAACTTGCTTGGTTAATTCTGAAAAGGGAAATAGACATTTGAAAGATGGCACCAATTAGCATGAAAAACATTAAGAATATCCTATCATAGACAAATAGACTTGGGTCAATCCATAAGGAGTCCAGTGTCTGCGCAACACCCATTAGTAATCTGTTGTCTAAATCATAGGCTTAACTGTAACACTTCAAACTCAACACCTCACAATGCTCTGCTGACCAAATGGATTATGAATCTTTTATATAATACACAGCTGAGATCAGCAAAGGACTTAGAAAGCTCAACATGGACAGAAAGTAGTCTCACTCAAAGTGGATCCCGTAAGGAACAATCCAGTCAGGGGAAAACCCAAGAGGTACCACACTTAAGCATAAAGTGGGTTTCACAGTAAAAAAAAACACTCATGATGATTGAACCTCCACAGAAGGATCGGAGGCTTCTCATAGAATCCCTACAGTACAGAAGGAGATCATTCGGCCCTTCGATTACCACCATCCCACCCACACCCTATCCCCATAATCCTTATATTTACCCTACTAACCCCCCTGACATGAGGGTCAATTTAGCATGGTCAATCAATCTTAGTCGTACATCTTTGGGAGGAAACCAGAGCAACCAGAGGAAACTCACACACACACACGGGGAGAATCTGCAAACACCACACAGACAGTGACCCCAAGCCAGGAATCAAACCCAGGTTCTTGGCACTGTGAGGCAGCAGTGCTAACCACTGTGCCACTATGCTGCCTGTGACTTCTAACTCTTTGCTTATCAACAAGCCCAGACCCAGTTAACCTCATGTGCATCAAGTCTCTGACACTGATCTCCACCCCAGATGTCAAGGATGAATTCTACAAGGCGCTTGAAAATGCCTTCAGAACACCCAGCACCAAGAATTGCACCTTCTAGGAGACTTTACAGCAAGATGGGTACTGACTATACAGCTTGACAAATTTGCATGGGGTACCATGGAATTGGTAAGGTGAATGAAAATGGACAGAGGGTGCTGGAGTTATGCTGTTACCATGGACTCCCTGGCCATGATTTTACCAAAATTGGGGCAGGCAAGGCTTGCTGAACAGTATTCTCTGTTGGCCTCGGGCGTGATTTTACGAGCCTCAAGCAGGCGTGCTGTTAAAATTCCGGCCTCTGTGGCAAACAGCTACTTCCAAAGTAAGCTGTGCCACAAGGTGCTGTGGAGACATCTGAGATCAGGCCATAAGCATAACTATATCCCATCATTAGAACATGTACCACCCTAAACAGTATCCTTGTCACTCGGAGCTATTACTGTGCTGACTGTTACACAGATCACTCCCTGATGTGTAGCAAGATCAGGTTTCAGCCAAGGAAACAATACCCCTTCAAGAAGAGAGTTCATCCTTGGATCAGCACTTACTGCATCACTGACCAAGAAAGGACCCCAAGATTCCTTAACATCCTTGATTAGGCTCTTTCTGATAACAGTTCCCAAAGCAAGAATGCGTTGTTGAACTTGGATCATCTGGTAACACATCTGTAACCCAGCACTCACAGGTTAGGGGAAAGGAGATCGGAAATATGCGGACTGGTTTGAGGTTTACTGGACAGAAAAGGAGTCAGTTACTGAAATCAGGAGGAAAGCCTTCAAACTACAAGGAAGTCCTCAGCAAACACGCTAGATAGTCTCAGGGCTGTTAGAATCAAGTCTTAGACTGCTTGGCATTGCAGTAATTAATACTGGTTGAAACTTACAACAGCACACAATCTGCTGCTGAATCCAAGGATGTTAGAGGCATGTGTGAAGGAATCAAGAATGCAACAGGTCCTGAAGCAACCAAATAAATTCCCTTGAAGACAAAGACTGGGATGATCATCACTGAATCTAGCATGTAGATGGAAAGGTGGAGAACCACCTCAGGTTCTATGCAATGGAGAACATTGTTGCTGATGCAGCTCAAGCCCAGACATTCCTGTCGTGAAGCAGCAGACAGCAAGTCCACCATAGCAGAGCTCACCAAGGGCATTGACCATCTTGCCAATGGTACTAGGGAATAACGGCATTCACCATCAAAAGTGGAAGGCTGGCACTGATGAAGCACTTCCATGAACTTGTCTCTCTGCTGGAAGGAAAGACTTGTTCTTCGAGACAGGCACGCCTTTTACTCCTGGTATAAAACCAAAGGGGATTGCAACAATTACTGAGGCGTCTCCTTGTTAATAATAGCAGAGAAGGTAACCTGCTCTGACTGGATTGCATATTCTGACGTGGTATACCTATCCTGGGTCTCAGCGTGGCTTCAGAGCTGGCAGACTGAGAGTTTATTATTATTAATAATAAGTTTTTAATATTATCAAATAAATAGGTTGGACTAAAACCTGGTGTTGTCAGACTTTTTACTGTGTTTACGCCAGTCCAACGCCGGCATACCCACATCAAGACTGAGAGTTGACATTATTTTCTCACTGCGGCAAGAGAAGTGCCATGGATACTCTACATCGCTTTCATGGACCTCACTAAGGCCTTTGATCTCATCAGTATTCATTAGAGGGCTGCAGTAAATGGACTGTCCACCTCCACCCTTGGGTGTCTTTCCATGGGAACATGCACGTTTACATCAGCTACGATGGAGCACCATTGGAGGATTTCAGATTAGCAGCAGGGTAAAGCAGAGCTGTGTCCTAGTGCCAATTCTCCTTGGCATCTACTTTTCACAGTGCTGCTGTACACTTTTGGCAACTAAAATGAGGGTGTCTATCTGCTGGCTGGTGCTGACAGCAAGCTGCTTAACTTGGCAAAACTGCATGCCAAGACCAGAATGCATGATGTCCCAGTCGGTGAGTTGCTGTTTGCTGATGCCCGCGTGACTCCCGTACCGCAGCTCATGCAACAGGTTGTGGCTCAGTTCTCCTGTAAGGAGTTTGGACTGACAATCAGAGTCAGGAAGATCAAACTTATGAGGTCAGGACATCCGGACTCTACCTTGCACCAACATGGACAACCTCAACCTTCACATACCGTGGATCAAAAGTTACCAGCGACCTCCCACTTGATGCCAAAAGCAGCAGCAGGATTGGCAAGGCTGCAGCCGCCATGTCAAAGTTCAGAGATCAAGTGTGGACCAATAGCAAACTAACCCAAAAATACCAAGCTCCGTGTGTAGCGAGTTTGTGTTTCCAGCAGCCTCCTTTACAGCCGCAAATCATGGACAACTTTTACCAGCCCAGGAAAGTACAGACCAGCTTCCACCTCCACTGCCTCAGAATGATACTGGGCATCTCCTGGGAGGATAGAGTGCCGAATGTACTCACGTGTTGTAGAATCCCAGCACAAGGAAGGAATTCAGCCCATCAGATGGTTGTCAGTCGGATGGTTGCGTGGTTCCAGAGAGGCTGAGTAATCTTTTCCTTTTTTCCAGCTCAGAGGCCATGTGTTGAGGCTCAGAGTCAGAGATCAAGCTTAGTGACAGGTTTAGTTCAAACGGTGCTTCTGACTGAATAAAGTTAAAGGGGCTTCTCAGGACAGACTGCAGCCTTGAATATAAAAGAGTGCTGTTCATCCTTGCAGGCTATGAACTCTGCATGCCGGAACTGGACTTCCAAGGCAGATTCATTGGAACCCCCTGCTGCTGTCAAAATTCTGCCCTTAGCTTCCAGCCTCTTGACTCTGGAGTTTTCTGTGGCAAGTTTTCTCAGCACCTGTATCTTTTAGTTCAGAATCTAGTGAAGATGTTTTTAATCTTTCAGCGTCTCTGAGAGGATGACGGTTTTTGATCTGGAGCTGCCACCATGATAATGTTTGTTGCAGAACGTGTCTGTTAAGGAAGTCTTCATAGTCTTCTGTACATTGACAGCAATTCTTTATTGCAGCACGGTGGCACAGTGGTTGGCACTTCTGCCTCACAGTGCCAGGGACTCGGGTTCGATTCCCAGCTTGGGTCACTGTCTGTGTGGAATTTGCATGTTCTCCCTAAGTCTGCGTGGGTTTCCTCAGGATGCTCCGGTTTCCTCCCACGCTCCACAGATGAGTGGGTTAGATGATTGACCAAGGTAAATTGCCCCTTAGTGTCAAGGGGACAAGCTAGGGTAAACACATGGGGTTAAGTGGATAATGTGGGATAGTTGATGGTGCAGGCTTGATGAGCTGAATGGCCTCATTCTGCACTACAGGGGTTCCATGAACTACTTGTAACTATATACACGTATACAATAAAGGGTAGAGGTATAAACTATCTCCTAGGTCTTAACATGTCTCTGGCCAACACCCACACTGACCCTAGGTCTACAGGTCATGTGCTTTCTTTCATCACCATGTGGGTGATACTGTACACAGACCCACATTAATCTGATCGGTACCAGGTCCTTATATTACACATCCCATCCTGGGCCAATTTCGTCGAAGTGAGATTTGGGATGTGTGGAGGGCAGGAGCGTTCCTTGCCTGCAAATAACAAATAACCAATTCACTTACCTAATGGTCATGTAAAACCAAGTGGGATTTTTCAGTTGGCCTCCCAGTGTCTGCAGACAGCAAGGGACAGTTTAGCTGCCTGGAGGCAAGTACTCGGCGACAGGCCAGTGCTCCAGGTAGGTAGAGAGGCCCTCCCTGCTAACCTGGTTTCAGCTACAGCTGCAGGCTGCCTTTGGGAGCGTTCCCCCACCCTTCTCACAATGGTAGCTATGTTGCTGAATTTTTTTTTACATTACAGTAAAAAATTGGAGAGAGAAAGGTCATCTACGTTTTGTGGCATCTTCCCCCTCACTTACCTGTCATGTTCACTGCTGCTTTAGAAGGGCCTCCAATTGGCCTTCCATCTTCCAGAGCCTGCCCACCATCCATGGCGAGCTTGCCAATTGGCCACTGATTGGCCAACTTAAGTCATGTGAGTGAATGTTTTCTGCACAGTGTATGCTTCTGATGGCAGGATTCTGAAGCCAACAGGAAAATCCTATTCTTGGTTCTCCTTCCTGGTTAGTGTACAGGCACCACCATAACTACCGTTTAAAGTTTAAGTACTGCTGTTACAAGTAGGCTTATATTTACGCTGCAATGAAGGTACTGTGAAAATCCCCGAGTCGCCACATTCAGGCACCTGTACAGGTACACTGAGGGAAAATTTAGCATAGCCAATGCACCTAACCAGCACATCTTTCGGATCTTGGGAGGAAACCCACGCAGCCACGGGGAGAACATGCAAACTCCACACAGACAGTGACCCAAGCCGGGAATCGAATCCGGGTCCCTGGCACTGTGAGGCAGCAGGGCTGACCATTGTGCACATTGTGTTGTTCTTTAATGTCATGTAACTTTTTATTCATTTCTACACAGCCTGTTCAAGTGGCTGAAGTTTTCCAGCCAGTGGGATTTTCCAGCCCCCCCCCCCTCACCGGTGACCTCTTGCTTTGGTTTCCCCCGTGGCAGAGGGTGCGAACCATGGGAAAACCTGTTGACAGCGGCGGGATTGGAAGACCCTGCTACAAGCTAATGGCAGGCTGCCTCCACAAAGCACACCGCAGTGAGCAGTGGGGAGATGGAAAATCGCGTCTACCTTTGACACTGACTTGACGTCTGGTATATTTGTGTATTTGTTTCATCCTTTCCCACTGACAAGGTACCATTACAGGATTTACCAAGACTGGTCACCGAGACAAGTTTTCTCTGTTTCGCACTGAATCATTCCCCGACACAATTATGCTTTCTTCACAAACGTTTTGACATTGTACAAGTTAAACAGCTCAGCAGCTGCTCAGAAAGCTGTGGAACTGCTTAAAGAATAATTAGTAGATGTGCGTCATAACTGGCTGTTTGTTGTCAGCGCTGAAATTGTATTTCCTGTCAGCTCATTTCCAATTCTTCAGTTTTAACCAAGAAAAATCCGGCTTTCCCATTAATCCTCAAGAGTATAACTTGTGCTGTGTCCACTATTGGCACACAGTGGGCTGGATTTTACAGAGCCACTAAGGACAGACTTGGAGAGGGCAGTAACATAAGGAGGGAAGGCAAGGGAGACTGTTGGCATTTTACGGGTGACAGGGGAGATGGCCCTCTCGCCCTGAGGCCAAGGGTGCCACTTAAAGCGCCGGAGTGTGGCAACTAGGGGATTTTCACAGTAACTTCTTTGCAGTGTTAATGTAAACCAACTTGTGACCTTAATCAATGAACTTTAATTATGGGTCTCTTCTGTCCAGCACTAGCATTTTGCCAGTGGCAGGAGATTTTGGGTTGCCAATCCTCCCAGAATGGCTGGGAACCTGCTGAGATCGCCGTCAATCTTCCAGTAGTCACAGAAGGCATTCTGGGTGATTTTAAAGCAATGTTTTAAACATTGGTAACCACCAAGAAGGCAAAAACTACAATTCCCATCATCCATAGGCACCATCATGCAGTCACACCCAGTGTCACACTGCCCAACCAGAAGCATGGTCCTGAAGGAGCCAGGATCCTGTAGAGTTGGGGACAAACGGTGTACTTTGCTTTCTGGGGAAGAGCTAGCCTGAAGGTCGGGGATTGAGATCAGCAGTTATCAGCACCCACCCACCAACAACAAGCCCACCTCCACCGTTCCCTACTCCCCACCGCTACAAAATCCAAAGGTTTATCTCCAGCCTGGAGTCTCGCACCATCAGGAAACTATCGTCAGCCAACGTGTTGTCTGATTTTTCCAGGTTAGGTGGATTGCCCATGCTAAATTGCCCCTTAGTGTCCGGGAGATTAACAGGGTAAATAGACAGGATTAAGGGGATAGGGCCTGGGTGGGATTATTGCCGGTGCAGGCTCAATGGGCTGAATGGCCTCCTTCTGCACTGTAGAGATTCTATTCTATGATTCTGTGAAAGGCCAGGTAAGTGTGAGTGATGGGGGGGCCTTCCCCTCCTGGCAGGTACAGTGCTTCAGGTGACCCTGCAGGCTATACTCACATGCAATGAATTAAAAATAATTGAGGAAGAAAATGGTTTATTGCTTGCATAAAACCTTAAATTCACCATTAAACAATTACTCTTACAAATTGCCCAGAAATGTCACCAATAGAATGCACTCATACCGCATCACCAGCTTTCCACAATGACATTTTTGTCGTGTCTCCTGGATTATGTCCACCCAGACATAACTTCCTTACAAGCAGGTTCTCCGTCAAGTAGGAAGACATCTAGCTGAATCCTAGCGGCCTCCCTGTGAGCTTTGGAGAGGGACCTTCCTAATTGGGCACTCTTCAGTCCATTCTGGGGCCCGTCAGTGGCAAAGGCCACCCCCATGGCAACAACTCTCCACCCATGCACCCCCCCAATGAGGGGCATAGATCAGCTAGTCAATATATTTTTCCCAAAGATAACGGAATCTAAAACTGCAGGGCATAGTTTTAAGGTGAGAGGGGAGAGATACAAAAAGATCCAGAGGGGCAATTTTTTTCACACAGAGGGTGGTGAGTGTCTGGAACAAGCTGCCAGAGGTAGTAAATCTTTTCTGCACTCTTTCTAATTTAATAATATCCTTTCTATAATAGGGTGACCAGAAATGTACACAGTATTCCAAGTATGCTACTGAAAATCAATGCTTGCAGACATAAAATTGTGAACCAGGCACCAACAACATTTCCTTGATGCAAGCGTTCTCTGTCCCTCTGTGATAAGCACAGTAAGAAGTCTCACAACACCAGGTTAAAGTCCAACAGGTTTATTTGATAGTTAACCCACAAGCTTTTGGAGTTTGCCCCTTCTCTCCACTTGGATGCGGCAGTTTGCGGTGTCGATGGTAGTCATGATGTGGAGATGTCAGCGTTGGACTGGGGTAAACACAGTAAGAAGTCTCACAACACCAGGTTAAAGTCCAATAGGTTTATTTGATAGTAAACCCACAAGGACTTTGTGATAAGGTCAACAATGATAGGTTCTCTCTTGGTGTTTTTTTAATTACTGGAGCATAAACAAAGCTGAAAGGAATCACATGACACAAATGGGACAATCCTCAATGAAGTACATGGTCTAAGTAGTAATACTGATTAAGATTTTTATTATCCAATTATATTTGTTTACAATACCTACAGTATTAATTTTTTTTAAATAGGTTTGGCTTTCGCCCTTTTAGTTTAAGAGGCCACAGCTAGAAGTAACAATGATAGTTTGCTGTCTGGAAGTTAAATGTCTTTCATAAAAATTATAATCTTTTAGCTATCGTGCCAGCTTCAGTGCTGACAGAACATTTGACACATTCAATTTACCTCAAATAATTACATTTATTTATTCACATTTATACATTTTTCAAGCAAAACAGATTCTCTTTTTCTAAAGTGAACATATGAACATAGGAAATAGGAGTGGGTGGTGTTTTTCAATCTGCTTTGCCAGTCAATTGGCCTCTGCCTTGAATATACTCTCCATAATCCCCAGCCCCCTTAATACTCAAGACTCTTACCTACCTCTATCTTGAATATATTCACCAACTGACTAACCATAGCACTTTGAGGTAGATAATTCCTAAGAGTCTCCTCCTCTTAATCCCAAATGGCTGATCCTTTATTCTGAGACTATGACCAAATGTTCTATATTCCCCAGCCAGTGTAAACATTTTCTCAGCATTTACTCTGGCAAGCCTCTTAATGATTTTATGGCCAGAATTCCCCCATCCTGCCCGCCACTGGAATTTTAGATGCGGTTGCAGAGAATGTGAAATGCCATTGGTGGTCAGGCAGGAATTTCCGGCTTTTAGACCAGCGCAGCTGAAGAATTTCGCCCTATATCTTTCAGTCAGATCATTGACCATTCTTCTAAGTTCCAGATCTTATTGACTCAATCCCACTTCACAGGGCAATCCCCTTTTTCCAGGAACTAGTTTAGTGAGCTTTTGCTGCACTCCCTTTAGGATAAATATGTTTTCCTTAGGTAGAATTATAGAATCATCAAATCATACAGTGCAGAAGAGGCCTTTTGGCCCATCAAGTCCGCACCAACACATTAGAAACACATGAACTCCCACCTATCCCATCTGCCAGCACTTGGCCCACAGCCCTGAATATTATGACGTGCCTAGTACACATGCAGATACTTTTTATAAAAGATGTGAGGCAACCCACCTCTATCACTTTCCCAGACAGCGCATTCCAGACAGTCACCAACCTCTGGGTAAAAAATATTTTCCTCATATCCCCCCCAAACCTCCTGCCCTTAGGTGAAGAAACCAAAACTGAACACAGTACTCCAAATGTGATCTCAGCAATGCCCTGTGTCTCTGTTGTAAGACATTTTTACTGTTACACTCTAATCCCTTCATAAGAAAGCGCTCATACTAATTGCCTTGCTAACTGATTGCTGAACCTGCATGTTAATTCTCTGTGATTCATGTGTAAGGCCAGCCATTTCCCAGCCCATCAACATTCAAATCAACTATGTTATTAGTTATCCCAAAGAAATAACGTTACACTCCAACCTGCTATGTTCTTGCCACATCAGCCAGCCTATCTAGATTGCCCTGCAATTTCTGTGGTCTCCTCACCATTTACCTATCCACTTAACCTTGTATTGTCAGAAAACTTGAATAACTTACACTCAACCCCTCATCCATATCATTAATATGCATCTTAAATAGCCAGAAGCCCAAATGCTGATCCTTGAGGTAGCTTAAACATGTCTCATTTATTCCTATTCTCTGTTTTCTGTCCATGAACCAATTCTCAATCCACGCTAATATTTTAAACACAATTAGTAACTTTATATTGCATCTTACCAAATACTTCGACCTCGGGTCAATACTGGAAATGTAATAGTACATGTTAATGTTTTGTCTCTTTTAATCCACAGGTGTCGGTCCACCTTGTTGTCAAACGAGGGGCATGCACACGGTGGGTCGTGCGTGGGCTGCTCTTGGATGTTTCGAGAGTAGCCTAGTAGTTCGTGTCGATGTGTGTGCTTAAACCTGGACCAGCAGACGGGCACCACAACAGCTCAGTGACTATCACTGCTAGCTGTGCAGATACATGGATTTGGGCCAGAGCTGTGGGAGTTTGCGCATTCTCCCTGTGGTTGCGTGGGTTTCCTCCGGGTGCTCCGGTTTCCTCCCACACCCCAAAGATGTCCTCTTAGGCTGATTGGTGTACCAAATTGACCCTACACTATTCTCCCCTGAATCTGGCTACAATAGGGGTACCATTCGCATACACACGGGGCAAGGTAGGTGTAGGAAAATGCTTTAAAATGGTGGCGTGGGCTCATTGGGCCGAAGGGCCTGTTTCCCGTGCCACATTGTTCTTTGTTCTTTGTACTTTTTGAAAATCCAAATACATTGCATACAATGATTCTTCCTTATCCATCTTACCATTTACATAGAAAGCATTCTTCCTGCGCGTGTCAGAGCTTAATATGGCTCCTGCTCTGTCCAACACCACAGGAAACTACAAAAGGTCATGAATGAAGCCCAATCCATCATGCAAACCAGCCTCTCATCCACTGACTCTGTCTACACTTTCCACTGCCTCCACAAAGCAGCGAGCATAATTCAGGACCCCACGCACCCCAGACATGACATAATCTTTTTCATCTTCTTCCGCCAGGAAAAAGATACGAAAGTCTGAGATCACGTACCAACTGACTCAAGAACAGTTTCTTCCCCGCTGCCATCAGACTTTTGAATGGACCTATCTTGCATTAAGCTGATCTTTCTCTACAGCCTAGCTATGACTGTAACACTACATTCTGTACTCTCTTATTTCCTTTTCTATGAACAGTATGTTTTGGCTCTCCAGCACGCAAGGAATAATACTTTTCACTGTATGTTAATACATGCGACAATAATAAATCAAATCAAATCTTCAAAACCTTTCTAACAGATTTATCAAACAGGAGAACATCCCTTTCGTAAGTCCATGTTGAACACTTTATTTTTTTCAGTGCCCTGTTACCATGTCCCTAAAGTTTGCCCGCTGTTGAAGTTTAGCTAACTGGCCTAAGGTTCCCCATGTTCCCTCTTCCTTCTGTCCAAAATAGCAGTGTTGTGTTTGTCAAATTCCAATCCTTTGGAACTATTCTGGAATCTAAGGAATTCAGGATGATCAAACCAATGCATCCACCATCTACAATTACCTCGTGGTCATCAGGTAGGTCCAGAGCATTTATTGCAACTCAGTCCCATTAACTTCTCCAGTACTATTTCTGGACTTAACACTGCTTTCTGTACAGTCCTCATTCTCACTAAACCATTATTTCTGTAATTGTTTTTGTGTTTTCTACTATGAAGGCAGATACAAAGCAAGTCTTCATCATTTCCTTACTCTCCACTATAATTTCTCATGACTCTTTATGTAATGGGCCTTCATTTACTTTCATTAATCTTTTCCTATTTACATATCTGTAGAAACATTTGTAAACCCTTCCAATGCCTCTCGCTAGTACATTCTTATATTCTATTTCCTCTTTCCTCATCAAATTTTTGGTCTTCCTTTGCAGAATTCTAAATCTTTCCAATCTTTAGACTTCTTGATAACATTATAAGCATCTTTCTTTGATCTAATGTTATCATTAACACCGTGGCCATGTTGGATGTAGGGTTTCTGTGTCACAGAAGGAGGGTGTATGTTTGACTCAAATTACATACTAATTCAGAAACAAAGATCTGACAGCCTTGTCCTGGCAACAGTTGAATGAAATATTAAGGGTAAAAACAGAAGAGGAAGAAGTCAAATCAAATGGGTGGATAACAATGAGAGGTGGACTGAGAGAGGCAGGAAAAAGCCAGAGAAAAAGCAAAACAATTCAACCGACACCACCAAAGCTATGGTGACAATAAACTAATGTCTTCATTTTTTAATTTGTAGCCACTGATGGCCCACCATCAAATCTTTTAATGCAGTTTCTCAATCTTCCTAGCCACCTCACACGTAATTGCTTTGTTTAGATTTAAAACCCTAATTTCAGACTGAACTAATTCATTTTCAAACTCAATATGAAATGCTGTTAATTTTACGGTCGCTCTTCAGTAGAGGCCCCGCTACTATAAGGTTATTAGTCAACTCTTTCTCATTGCTCAATTCTAAACCCAAAATAGCCCATTCTTTGGTTCCTCAACATACTGATCTAGAAAAACTATCTTGTATGCATTCCATGAACTTGTAATCCACACTATTACTGCAAATATGATTTGCCCAGTCTATAAGAAGATTAAAAATCGCAGTGATTACAATATTACACTTCCTACATGCTCCTTTAAATTAAAAGTGTGTGTAATAGTTAAATTTGACAAGAAGGATGTATGAATCTGTTCCCATACAATCACAATTCCTGTCTGGTAATAACTCAGTGCAGTGCTAAGTGATCCGTTTAGCTTGCAGAAGGGTCTTCAAGCATTGCAAAAGGTTGACACATCAAAGTAGCTTGACTGTCCATGAGAGTGACAAGCTTTTCATATCAGTGACAATAAGAAATGCCCAGAATCTTACATGATCGGAGAACAAATTTTCTGCAAAAAAACTGCACAACACGACAGGATAGATGATCACGCACAAAAGAAAAACTACAAGATGACAAGAAAAAGCACACAAAAGAGAAATAATAAAGTGGCTGCAGCAAAGCCCATTTGCAGTCCAATAGGTTGTATGAGTCCGACGCAGCAATCCGTTATTAGCAACACGTATTTGGAAGAAAAACAGATCAGTTATTTAGAATGACGATAAAAAAGGTTAGGTTTGTGCATGGATGTATTTCATATTGACTGAGATATATAGAATACAGAAAGGTCGCTGAGCTTCCCTCGGTGTTCCATGAAGGAAGTTTCATTTGTTTAGAAGGCTCTGTTTTGCAATTGATTTATAAAAATCATCAATTTTTCCCATAAATTTCTCTGAGCTATCTAAGTCTTACTTTGTGTTATTGTATCGTTTTATTGTAATCGCAAGATCCATAACATAAAACGTGCAATGCAATTATTCAACACCATAAAGTCTTCATCTATTAAATCCTAATATTTTAATGTAAAAAATAATACAGTCAGGTCATTTATGTTGTCTGCGAATTCATTTACATGATCTCAATTTAAACTGGAGTCATTACTCACAAAAGCTAAGGCAAGAGTGAATTTAATCGTATCTGTCTATTACGTTCTCACATATTTGTCATCAATTATGACATTTTTGATCTGAAAAGCAATATTTTAGATCAATTATCATATCTGTTTACAAAGTTATCTGAACATGGCGTAGGATGGGTGGGATGGTTGATAAGTGAGAAATTTTTAGTTTATTCAAGTTCTGGTAAATTTTGGGTCTGTCAATGGCAAATCCGAAATAACTGTTGCCTAGTTACATGAAGAAGTCTCACACAGCAGGTTAAAGTCCAACAGGTTTATTTGGAATCATGAGCTTTTCATCACCTGATGATGGAGCAGCGCTCTGAAAGCTCGTGATTCCAAATAAACCTGTTGGACTTTAACCTGGTATCATGAGATTTCTAACTATGCCCATTTTAGTACAATGGCAGCATCTCCACTCCATATTTACATTAAAATAGACACTATTTTAGAAACCAACTTAAGTGACCTAACTGATCATTTTGATTTTTAATTTACTAATTTTGGGGTGGCACAGTGTCACAGTGGTTAGCACTGCTGCCTCAGAGTGCCAGGGACCCGGGTTCGATTCCCAGCTTGGGTCACGTCTGACTGGATTCTGCATGTTCTTCCCATGTCTACATGGGTTTCCTCTGAGTGCTCCGGTTTTCTCAAATGATCCAAAGATACATTGATTAGGTGCATAGGCCGTGCTAAATTCTCCCTCAGTGTACCCGATCAGAGTGTGGCGACTAGGAGATTTTCACAGTAACTTCATTGCAGGGTTAGTGTGGCACTAATAAAAATAAACTATAAACTTTTCAAACTTGTCCAGCAAAAAACAAGTTCATCTAGCATCAGCTGCAATTTTTCACTGCATCCAATCTTCTTTGTGTGATATAGGATGTTGGGGTTTGGGGTGTAGATTGAATCTTTAAGAGTGCGGGTCAGTGTGGGTAGTTAGCTCCTCACAGTGTGGGACTCTGTTGAGCAATCTTAAGCTTGTCTGGAATCAGAGCACACCTTAATAAAGAGCTCCGGTGTTGAATGATTCAAGCCTACCTCATGCTTATTTATGTATCCCTTCGTCCGTAAAGGCACACAAAGAACTTTTCCACCGACGATCACAGAATGATAGTTCAAACGCTTTCTGGGGGTTTGTTTCCACACCTTACTGTTGCTGTCGGTTTGAAATTAAAAATCTTGGCACTATTTTCCAAATCAATAGAAAATAAAAAAACTGATCTGGTAAGAAATAATCAGCTGCCTATTTGCTGTGAGCTTATTTCACATTGCTGTCATAGAGCAACTTCACTCCCATTAGGCATTGGGATGAGCCAGTGGGGAGGCTCATTTAATATTGCGCCATTGGCAAACCCACTCGGAGGAGAGGGCTCTGCTGTGACAGGAAGGAGAATGTGAGAGTGTTTCAAGGTGGAGGGGTCCTGTGAGAAAATGCAAATCATTTAAAACTAGCAGAGATCACCAAAACACCGATGGTCAAATTTCCCATCTAATGTAACAGTACTTCATTAAACATAAGATTGCTAGACTTCAACATCAATTTAGATGAATCAACTATCTCAAAGAACAAAGATCAAAGAAAACTATAGCACAGGAACAGGCCTTTTGGCCCTCCAAGCCTGCACTAACCACACTACCCGACTTAACTAAAACCGTCTACCCTTCCGGGGACCATATCACTCTGTTTCCATCCTATTTGTGTATTTATCAAGATGACCCTTAAAAGTCACTACCGTATCTGCTTCCACTACCTCCCCCAGCAACGAATTCCAGGCACCCACCACCCTCTGTAAAAAATCTGCCTCGTACATCTCCTTTAAAACTTGTCCCTCGCACCTTAAACCTTTGCCCCCTAGTAATTGACTCTTCCACCCTTCTGACTAACCATGCCTCTCATATGTTCATGCATCTCACTGTGGGAAAAGCTATGCAGAGCTGTCCATGTGTAAAACAGGCCTAGGGATACAATGTTAGATGCTAGACATGAACCCCAAGTATATTATGAAGTCAGGTTAGACCCCAACAATTTGATTTTTCTGGAATAAATGTGAGGTAGGATGCTTCACCCCAGGTGTGATTCTACTGATAAATTAGGGATCTTTTATCAAAACAAGCTCTACTCATAACACAGTTTATATATAGCTCAAATAAAATGAAGTAGATAAACTTTTAACCATTGAACAATATGTAAAATGAAAGGAAATAATTCCTAACTTATCACTATTTCAGTTTCAATTAAGTAATTTTTCTTATAAATTTAAAACACACATTAAATATAGTTAGCAATCACAGATATACTTGCTTGCTCTGACTTGGGTAACAGCTGTGAAGCTTCCAGGGAGGCTTTGCAAAATGTTTGCAGAGAAAGACATTTCAGAGAGAGAACATTTGGTAGGCTTCTATCTTTAAGAACATAAGAAATAGGAGCAGGAGTAGGCCATCCGGTCCTTCGAGCCTGCCCCGCCATTCAATAAGATCATGGCTGATCTGAAATGGCTCAGTTCCACATTCCCGCCCTCTCCCCATAACCCTTAATCCCCTCGCTTATCAAAAACCCATCAACCCGCGTCTTAAAAATATTTAGCGAGGCAGCCTCCACCACTTCAACGGGCAGAGAATTCCAGAGATTCACCACACTTTGAGTGAAGAAGTTCCTCCTCAACTCTATTCTAAACCGCCCCCCCTTTATCTTGAGGCTATGCCCCGTAGTCCTACTGTCCTTTCTGAGTGGGAAGAGTCTCTCCACCTCTATCCTATCCATCCCATTAAACATTCCTCTCCTGCATCTGGACAGAAAACTGTTCTTCTCTCCTCTCATTAAGGTACTATATGACCCTCACCTCCCATCACTTTAATTTTAAAAAATCTCCAAAGGATCCTTTCTCATTTATAAACAAACATAGTTAACTATATTCTAAATATACACTACTGGATTAAAATTAGCAATTATCCTGCTTTCCAGCATCTGGTGCATTCCCACCAGACATACTGACTGCTTTGTGAAAAAAGCACAACTTTAAACACTCTACAGAAACATAAAGTATATCAATAGCACAGAATCACCACATTTTATCAAGACTCTGGTCTTGTGACTTCTTTACAATCATGGAATATGAAAGTCTAATTGGAATTTGTTTTCCATCAAGTTCAAATGGCAGATTTACATCTGCTGGGTTCAATATTATAGAAGGAGTAAACACTATTTCCTTGACATCTACCCATTTTACTTTTAGTATCTATCAAATAAAACAGGTTCCTAACTATCAATCTTGTTCCATGACAAAGTTCTTGTTTAGGATTTAAGATTCGTAGCAACAGCATAACTGCTCCAAGCACTAATCACTTGCCATTTTTGAAATCCTACCTTATGTTCATATTGCTTTTGCTTCTTTTGCCAATGACTGTATATTTGTGCCCTCTCATTATTGACCATTTCATGAGTCATACTGCCATACAGCAGGGGAGCAGGACCTTCGGCCCAACCAGTCCATGCCGGCCATGTGCGCTTCCAGCTAGACCCAATTGCCCATGTTTGGCCCAATGGAGGGGCCATAGTGGGCAGAATTTCTCCTTATCAACTCTGCAACCAGCCCTCCTACAATTAAGTAATTACATTTTTAATGGAAAGACAGAATTTGTATTTACATAACATCTTAACATGAGGTTTCGATGTTCTAAAGTGTTTTATAATGAGTGAATTGTGTTACAAACTGCACTTAGGCTCATTGCTGGGGCAAATGGGGCAGCACAGCAAGATTCCACAGAATTCAAACAAAACAAATTGAAGTCCAGGTCAACACTTTGTATCATTGTCATTTATTTTTAATGAACTTCACAGCTCAAAATGCAAGAGACAAACAGGCAAATACCTGTTCAGTACTGCTGCCACCAACCAATCTTACCTGCAGGCCACACGAAGGAAATGTAACCAAGCATCTATTCTGATTTCTGCTATTGATTTTTTAAAAAGTATAAAAGCTTTAATTTTCTTTCTGAATCGGGTGATTTGCAAAGATCTGCAGAGTTCATGGTGAAGCACAGAAAAATTGATATTTCGATGGTTCCTGGCGGAGCCTCTACCTCTATAAAACTGAACACTGGCCACTGTTGACTGATTCAGTGGGAAGTGAGAGATTGGATCAGAAGTTACTTGTCTCCAATAAACTTTCTGAGAACATAAATATTTTTCACCGAATGCATGAAGTGTCTGCAGATTAATTACGTTATTCAAACTCTGCCTTCCAAATGGCAAGTTGCTACATGAAATTTCAAAAGAGAAAAACTCTCAGCAGATCTTTGCCAGGAATGGAGAAACATTCTCTGCTTTCAAATACCATTTCTGCTTCAGCAGAACTTGTAATCCAATTCACACTGGCAGGCCGGGGTAATGTACTTCCTCGACACATTTAGAACAGAAACTGGAGAGCAATCAGAAACATTGATTACCTTCCACTCTGTTCTCTCAAGCTCTCTGCAGACTTAATTGGCAGCCTTCACGCACACGCGGCGAATTGCACCTCTCGGGAGATTTTGGGCCACCTTCCCGTCAAATGCTGCAGCGAAGAAAGTTCCTCGGGCAATCTGTTCATTGCAGTGACGAGAATGCTAAGGCAATCGCGGTTCAGAATGTGCCCAAAATTAAGCCGAGGCCCCGAATACGGCATTTGAAAATCTTTTCGCAAACACCTGAGGAGAGATATTGATGCAAATCGCGCGCAGAAAGAGTTGCATCATTTTATCCAGATTGCACGCTGTGGATGTGCGATAAAAAATTCCCGGCAAATTCTGCATCGTAAACAAAACTTATTAGCGAGCGCCAAAATCCTGTGAAAAACTTTTTGAGAGAGGAGGGTGGTTTCGGAGCACAAGCTGGCTTTATCAATACGCTCTTTCCCGAACACACTGTACAAAGATGCAGCAATCGAATCCCTCTGAAGGTAATCTATGCACTGGAGGATGCTGGATTTCTCCACAACAGATGGTTCAGCACACTCGGAAGAAGTAATTGATACAGAATAAATTACTGAAAGTTTTAAACAGGTGCAAAATCGTCCTTCAAATGCAGATTTTCTGTAGAATAAAGGCACCCAAAAAAATTGAAGTAATGTTTTCCTCTGCCTTTGTTCGATGATCTTGTGAATGTGGATGCTGCCATTAAATTGCCCAAGCGTATGATTATGCTGACATGTGTCTTCTTTTTGCCTCATGAGGGTATTGAACTACCTACAGTAATATGCAAGGAACAGAAGTCATTTGTACATTTAAGTTCATTTATTAATGTCACAAGTAAGCTGACATTAACACTGCAATGAAGTTGCTGTGAAAATTCCCCAGTCACCACACTCCAGCGCCTGTTTGGGTACACTGAGGGAGAATTTAGCATGGCCAACGCCCCTAACCAGCATGTCTTTCAGATGTGGGAGGAAATCGAAGCACCTGGAGGAAACCCACGGGGGCAAGGTGGGGAAAAGCAAATTACTGCAGATGCTGGAAAATCTCAGGAGGTCTGGCAGCTCTTTTCTCTTCTTACAGACACTGCCAGATCTGCTGAGATTTTCTCTTTTGGAGACATGGGGAGAATGTGCAGACTCCCCACAGACAGTGACCAAGTCAGGAATCAAACCCAGGTCCCTAGCGCAGTGAGGCAGTAGGTCTGACCATTGTGCCAGCCATATATTTTCATACATATATTATGTATACAACATCCATATGCATTTATACGGAGCCATTCATAATGTGATGATCCTGTGCCTTTTAGAAATGCATTTTGATCATGTTTCTCTTTGCTTTTCAAACAGGCCCTTACATTTTATTGGTGCCATGATGTCTGTAACCAGTGCCTTTTATTGTTGTTGAAGCAGTATAATTGATGTCATGCTAATTTTAGTGTGGACTATTGCAGTGTTCTAAGGTTTTATGGTCCCTTGGGGATTGCTGAATGGGGCTTGATTTGGGAATGATTGACAGGTCAGACAATATGCCTGGAGACAGTTTTTTTCCACAGAAGTGTCCAATTTTTAGTTTCATTTCCGTGTTGCTGCAAGGAGCTGCTGGAAGAAGGCAGTGTCTCAGCCTCTCTCCAGAGGCTTGCTGAAAGTTCCAAGACTGGAAAGCCTCAGAAATTTAATTTAACATTCAAATGACTATTTCACAGCAGGTGTCAAAAAGCTGCAAATGCAGCATCATGTGAGCATACTTGTTTTTGGGCCAAGTCTAAAGAAGCTGACTCTCAACTGTTCTTTGAATAAAGGCAATTAAAATTGGGCAATAAATGCTGGCCGGCCAGCAACACCCAGGCCCCATGATTGAATAAAAAAATTCTCATCACAACATCAATAGATGTGGGATGGTTTTTTGACTTGGAACAACATAGATAGCTAGTGGTTAATGTTTATTTTGTTTCATGTTTGGATCTTGTAATTGATAAAAGTTATGCTAATTTTTTTATGTTTTAACTGTGTTCTTAAATAAACATTGTTTATTTGTGGGTCAGTTGATTCATACCTGGAGTGAAAACACCTTATACTTAGCTGTGCTGAAATCAAATGCAAAATTTAAGATCTAGGCTATCATCACAAAACACCATGGAATTTTTGGCCTGGATCTTAACAACAAGCTCAGGACATGCTGGACCCTATCAGGTTTCACCTTCCTTTCCCAAATTTCTCCTGCAGAGCCACCATAAGGCATGACTTCTTGGTTCTACTTGCTTACCTATATATACTTTTTATCGCAGCTCAAGTCCCATTCTGTGCTCCTGCCAGATATATCCTCACTATTTCCTCCGTCTCCACACTGGGTGATTCCTCATACTTGGTGATTTCAAATTTGCTTAAATCATTTCTCCTTCCCTCCTTTGAGTTCTTTCAAGCGTCTTGCTCCCTATAAGCATTCTTACCCATATTCCTGGCCATCCTCTTGATTTTTCCATCTCACATAGCTTCTCCACTTCTGTGGTCCCAACCAGAGACAAGATCATATCCAACTACTTCCTCGGATGCAGCACTGCTCACGTACGTCGTCTGTGTCTGTTGGTGATTTTGAAAAACTATCGCAAATTGCTTACAATTACACCCCTGTACTTGATTTTATCCAAACTTCTGCTGCCCAAATCCTATCCCACATGGAGACACAATCATCCACAAACTCTTGGCCTTATTGATCCGTACTGCTTCCTGGTTTCCCAACATTCCCATTCTCATCAATGAATCTCTTGTACTTCTTCATATTGTTTAATCTCTGCATTTGCACTACAACTTCTCACAAGTGATTTGTGGTCTAATTCTGACCTCTTGTGCTCTCCCCTTGTTTTACCTGATATTTTCTAATTGCTCCTTGAGCCCCTTTACCACACCAGCTCCTGCTTTACAACCCCTTCATTACCCCTCCTAATAGCTCCTTATTTTACTCAGAGTTCATTTTGCCCGATTACATGTTGTAATGCACAGTGGATGGCTTCCTAAATCATAAGCGTTATGTAATTCATAGTTGCTGTTGCAACACAAACGTGAAAGCATCAGCTTCCCAGTATTACCAATGCTGGGGAGCAGAACATACAATCAACAGAGATACTGGGACCACACCAGCACCCTGTGCAAACCGGCTCAGGCTTCACCTTATGCTACAGCATGTGCATTCTTCCACCACACACTGGAAGGCGATGGCCTAGTGGTATTATCGCTGGAATATTAATCCAGAAACTCAGCTAACATTCCAGGGACCTGGGTTCGAATCTCGCCACGGCAGTTGGCAGAACTTGAATTCAGTAAAATAAAACTCTGGAATTAAGAATTTACTGATGACCATTGTTCAACCGGTTCACTAATGTCCTTTAGGGAAGGAAATCTGCCATCCTTACCCTGGTCTGGCCTAAATGTGACTCCAGGGCCATAGCAATGTGGCTGACTCTCAACTATTCTTTGAATAAAGGCAATTAGAGATGGGCAATAAATGCTGGCCGGCCAGCAACACCTAGGCCCCATGACTGAATAAAAAAATTCTCATTACAATGAGCTCGTATTTACATAGAGCCTTTAACATGTTTCACAGGAAATTATCAAACCAAAGTTGACACCGACCAACATAAGGAATATTATGACAGGATCTAAGCAATTTAAGGTACAGCTGCCAGGGATGAAGTGATAAAAAACAGGGATGAGAAAGAGGGCAGAATTGGAGGAATGCAGAGATCGCAGAAGGTACACGGATTGGAGGAGGTTTGAGAGATAGGAAACATAATGGTCAGACATTGTTAAAAATCACTCAAAGACATAAAACATCAGATAATGTTTGTGTGCAGTATTTATGTTTAAACTATTTAATGAAAAGATCATTAAGTACCAAACTGTACTGCTATCATTTTTACTTGTACTTTGTGTAAGTTTTGATGGAATCCTAACTGCTCTGGGTTAATATACAATCCATCTATGAGGATTATAGGTTCTGTGGTGATTTGTCAAATAGCACTCTTTAAGGTCGCTTTGTCACATCAACAAGGGAATTATATTTCAGTGACATTTTGTGATTGTCTTATCCCTGTAGCATATTTACAGAATAGCATGATACATGCGATAATGCAGAAATGAGTCTGGCACCTTATTATTTATGGGTCATATGTAGAGATAGAATTATGTGAATGTTTCACGCATCAGAATAGGTAGGACAAAAAAGATTACGAAGAGGTATTCCATTAAGAACATTTTACATTCCCATTTGCATGAAGTTTAGTATTGAATCATTTCTTATATCCTCGTAACTACTTTGAACCTTTCTAGTTTACAACAAGGTTTCTTTGTCTGTAACAGGTGTCAGAAAATTGCACATTCATAACAGTTAAGTACCTACAATTTCTACCTTAGCATCAGAACCATTGCAATCTCTGTTCTTCATCGACAGAAGTTATTTTCCAGGCCACTTAAAGATCCGTTCTGCACAGGCCCACTCATGCAGACCTCCTTAAATGGTTGAAAAAAGATTGCCTTTCCATTTCCATCTTTACAGTGTCCAATCAAATAGTCCAACATGCTTGCTTCAAAGCTAGGATCTTATAGTGCACACTAGGGATGCTTCAGAAATTGAATGCTGAGATTCCAAGGTGGTGTTAATCTCACTTCCAGTGGCTTGAAATTAAACAATGCTAAGTCCACTTAAGTGAATGTTTAGTCATCACATAATTCTCTGAAGTGAGTCAAAACTGAAAAACAAGTCCATTTTCTACCCACTCCCATTGTATTCGCTCCTGTCATTTGGATATTTTTAGCCCCAGATCTACAAATTACGCAGTTAACTATGATTACAGAAAAATTACACACCATTACAATTTGCATCCTGTCCTATGGTTTTGGAGTGTCTCAAAAGATAGCAAATTCAAATTTGAAATACAGCCAGTAAGGTATTGTGCACAGAGGCTGTTTCTCATGGATATAAAGAACATGCAACAGATAGAATCTAAATGCATCAAGTATTCAGTGAATGTTCTCCCTCCACAACCCTTGAGAGATGATTGTTCTCCGGGTTGTAACGGGGATAAAATTTGAATTTTTTTTTGCAACCTTTCCTCTTGTCCCTCTCATCATTATGTCAGTGAGGAATGTGGATTAAAAATAACTGGGGAAGATTTATAATTGACCCAGCATCATGACGCAGTCATGTCCCTCCTCATCGGTTGCTCTCTATGAGTGAGCTTTTTAGTTCCCCCCATCGATATTGTCATTATGTAAGCAATGATCTATGCCTGAGTTCAGAAAGTAACAAATGGAATTCTTCCTCCTCAGACTGCCTCATGTCAGCCGAGATTCAGCCACCTTGACAACAATCAGAAATGTGTGCAACACCAACCAACCCCCTCCCCACTTTTGCCATTCTCCACTGTTTGTGTGAATGGGACATGGGAATCCTGATTGTTGTCTACTTTCAACGAGTGTTGTCAATGCCAAAATCTCACGAGAATGACACAAAAGCTCACAGATGATATGCATTTTCTTTGAGACAGAAGTCATTGTTAATTCTAAATCTTCAATAGCTGCCAACTGTCAACCATTATTCCTCCATTCACCACAATAGTCTTGTAGTCGTTGATTTCTTCTCCGCCTCGTCCCCAGTTACTCGCAACATTCTTAGCTATTCTCTCTTGTATGTCTTCTCATAACATTGCCCCTCAATTCCAAGGAGTGGAAATGGAAGTGCATCTGGCACAGAATTCCTTTAGCTAAAACTACTCACGATGTATACAGGACTTGTACTCTTAAGAGTTTAGAAGAATGACAGACGACCTTGTGGAGACAGATTGAATTCTCAGGATCATTACTGAGAGGTTGTTTCCCCTTACGGGAGAGTTTAGGACCAGAGGGCCTAATCTCAGAGTAAGAAGTCACCCAGTTAGGACAGAGATGAAGAGGAACTTCTTTCCTCAGAGGATAGTGAATCTGTGGAACTCTTCACCGCAGAGTGTTGCCAACCGAAAAAATACCTGTTTATGCCTCCTTTCTGTTTTCAGTTAGCTAAACAATCTTAAATCCATGCCAATATGTTAACCTTATGAGTTTTCATTTTCTGAAACAGTCTTTGTTGTGGCACCTTATCAACGCCTTCTGGAAATCTAATTACAGTGCATCCACTGGCTCTCCTTTATCCACAGCACATGTGACTCCTTCAATGAACTCTTATAAATTGGTTAAACATGACTTCTCTTGCAAAAAAAACTATGTTGAATCTGCCTGATTGCCTTAATTTTTTTCTAAGTGCCCTACCATGACATATTTAATAATTGTTTCCAACATTTTTCTATTGACAGGTATTAAGCTAACTGGCCTGTAATTTCCTGCTTTCTGTCTCCCTCCCGTTTTGAAAAATTGAGTTATAGTTACTATTTTTCTGGAACCCAGGGAATCCATTAACAATCTTACTGGCCATTTCTTTTAAGAGACGAGGATGAAGTCTGTCAGGACAAGTGAGTTTGTCAGCCCCACAGCTCCATCAACTTGATACCTACTGCTTCACTTCCAAGTGATTACAATGTGTTCCTCCTTCTCTTCCAATTCCTGATATTCAACTATTTTTGGGATGTTACTTGTAATCTCTATAGATTGACCAATGTAAAATATCTGTTCAATTCATCTGCCATCTCCTTATTTTCCTTATGAGACCAACGTTCACTTTATAAACACATTTCTTATTTAAATATCTATAGAATTCCTTATGATTTGTCATATTTCATAGAATCCTGTCAGCACAGCCATTCGGCCCATCAGGTCTGCAACAACTCTCTGACAGAATATCTTTCTCAGCCCTCTCCTCCGCCCTATCCCTATGATCCACATATTTCCCATGACTAATCCATCCAACCTATACATTTTGGGACACTAAAGAGCAATTTAGCATGGCCATTTCACCTAACCCACACATCTTTGGAGTGTGTGAGGAAACCGGAGGACTCGGAAGAAACCCACATAGACATGGGGAGAAAGTCTAAACACCACACAGACAGTTACCCAAGGCTGGAATTGAACCTGGGGCCCTGGCACTGTGAGGCAGCATAGCTAATAACTGTGCCACCATGCTACCCCTCTAAGAAATTATGTGGAGAACATTTTATAAACTCCTCATCAAGGCTACCTTTACCCATTGCTCAGAAATGCTGCCTGGTTTAAATTTTTAAATAACGCTTGGCAGTTAAAAGACACTAACAAATACATTCTCTATATCAATGTCTCTACCAGTCATGGTCCACTTGCCAACCAATCAGCAGCACTTTCTTCCCATACTGTATAAAGCTATTGTTTCTCCTGACATTGTAGTCTTGCAATTGTCCTGATGAGTGCAAGATGAAAAGCTTCAGCAAAATATATTCTATCAGCAATACTCAAGATTATACTTATTCTAATTACACCATCAGTTGGTCTGTTTTGTTTTGAATGCTATTTGCATTTAGACACAGAGCCTTCAGCTTTGTCCTTTTATTATTTTTGTAACATCTAAGTCTTGGCTGCTGTTTTACTCTTAGATATGTACTTTCTATCACTTCTTGTCATGTTTCTGTTTTTGATTTCACACCTTGCCTTTTCTCTTTGTTTTACCGTGTCTTCCCAATTTTGATCCCATGCCCCCATTAGTTAGTTTAGAACCGTCTCTACTTCCTTTGAGGTTCTGGTTTTTAAGGTGCCTAACTTTTCATACTGACTATGCAGAACCTCCTTCCTTGTCTTTCCTTGTTGGCACCTACATGGACCAAGACAAATGCATCCTCCTTTCCCATGGAAAGTTCCTCTCCAGCCCTGAGCAAATATTCCCAAACCATTGCACCAGGCAGGCAACGTAGCCTTTTGGACTCTCATTATTTGCTGCAAAAACAGTGTCAGTCCCCCGCAATGCACTGTCCCCTACGTTCCTTTTTGATCCACCCCACTGGAATGGTTTCCTGTACCTCAGTACCATCGTCAGTCACCCACCCTGCAGCCCACACTCTCATCCAAACAGGCTGAAAGAACCTCAAGTCTTTTGGACAACTGTAGGAGCTGACATTCCTGTATTCCTACTCTCCGGGTCCCCTTACTTGCCTCAGATGAAGTCGCACCCTCTTGTCTCTGACCACCTTCCAAATTAGAGGATCTTATTCCTCGGGTGTGACCACCTCCTGGTACAAAGCATCCAGTAACTTTTCCGCTCGCTGATGTGTGACAGCGTCTGCAGCTCGGCCTCCAGCTCAATGACTCTGAGCCGAAGCTTCCCTAGGCACAGGCATATTTGCCCTAGCTGCATGGTGGCACAGTGGTTAGCACAGCTGCCTCACAAGGCCAGGGGACCCAGGTTCAATTCCAGCCTCGGGCACTGTCTGTGTGGTGTTTGCACATTCTTCCTGGGTCTGCATGGGTTTCCTCTGAGTGCTCTGGTTTCCTCCCACAGCCTGAGGATATGCAGGTTAGGTTGATTGAACATGCTAAATTGACCCTTAAGGCCCAATTTTACCAAAGCATCACGCCTGTTTTTGGACAAGGAAACTTGGTGAAGTCGGACGTGAGGTGATTAGTGCAATCCGTGCCCGCGTCCAAATTTACCAAGGCCTGAAAATGGCCGTAATCCGAACCAGGCCCGAATCACATTTAAATTGACTTAATGAAATGGACGCCCAATCTTGCCAGCATTTCCTCCTTTCCCATCACATTCGCCTGTCCAGATTCGGCACAAAACAGACATACTCAACAAAGTTCTTGGTTTTGGGCATTCCAGCTTCTGAAAAGGTAAGTTCAGAGCTTCCAAAGGCTCTCTAACTCAGATCGGTGGTGGGGGGGCTGTGAGCGGATGGAGGGAGGCGGGTCAGATCATTCTGTGGTGGGGGGGGGGGGGGTGGGGGGGAGAGAAGAAGGCAGGTCAGATGTATCTCTGGTGGTGGGGAGGGAGGGAGGCCAGATGGCTTTCTGATGGGGGGGGTGAGAGGGGGAAGGAGATGGGCCAGATTGATCTCTGATTGGGGGGGGGGGGGGGTGCAGGGGAGCAGGGGCAGCGGGGGTCCGCTGCCACTCCGCAGATGATCAGTGGGGGGGGAAAGGGGAAAGAGGGTTGTGATCAGTCTGGGAAGCAGGGGGTGAGTGGATATGGGGGACAGTTATGTTTCGGGGTTGTGGCAATATCTGTGACGGCCATCACTCCTGGGCCGCTTTATCCAGTTTATGCGGCCCAGGAGCAATGTGACGGGGGGCGCTTTTCAATTTTTTTCACTGCGCGTGCGCAGTTGAAGACTCCAATCAGAGCAGCAACATTTCGGGCTCAAGTCAGATTTGAATTGTGCCTAGATTCAGCACTTAGAATCAAAATGGTAAAATCGACCCCTGATAGTGTCAGAGGGACTAGCAGGATAAATATGTAGGGTTATGGGAATAGGACCTGGGTGGGATTATGGTCAGTGCAGACTTGATGGGCCAAATGGCCTCCTTGTGCACTGTAGGGATTCTATGGGACCAAACTGTTATCCAGGAATTCCCACATGTTGCAACCATGATACCTCCTCATGTGTCTTAATGAACTACTTAATTATTTTATTCAATTATTTATTTTCTTTCATGCATTTTGTGCATCTTACCACAAACTCCTGTACTGTTGTAAGAATGGAATAGACCTTAACCACTTCCCAGATACTCACAAAACAATTAGCCCCTTCCTCTGCAGTTGAGCAAGAACTATTTCCTACAGGTTAAAAACACTAGAAAAAGCACAGGAGCACCTCCTCCCTTCATCACCTAACTCACTAAACTTTCAGCACTCCATTGAGGTGAAGCTCCAATGTTAGGTCGCACTGAGATGGCGGAATTTATCTAGTCTGAAACTAAGCGGACTAGTGGAGCCAGGGAACAGCAAAAACAATTTAAGCTAATTTCCTTAATTAAGGTGGGATATGTATTAACAATATAATGCCACTTTTACAGGGGAATTGTCAAATTGGTTTCTTTTGGTGTTCGATATATTTCAAAACCTAGTTGCAGTTAAGAAACTATGAGCTTATCGTTAACGGATTCTGCATAGATTGATTCTATCCGAACCTAAGGCGAAATTTTCCTGCCCGCCACAGGAATCGCAACAGGTGGGGCATGGACCATGCAAAGGACTATTGATCTCGGGCAGGATTTTCCAGCCTTAGGATAAGTGTGGCCAGAAAATCCCACCTTAAGAGTCAAGACCACAGCACGAACCATGAACCTTCATTAGAATCCAAGTTTCCTTCAGGTGCAATTACTTTTTCCAGAACCGCTGTCATACAAAGGGCTGTTACAACAAATTGAAAATGACTTTGCTACTCTGGCTGTGATCTCTGCCAGAATTGGGAAAATACAACTGCATAGTTGATCTATGTGGCTGAATGAGAGATCAGATCCAAAATGGCAGCTACGCGTCACATGCTGCAGGTGACACCCAGCGATCAGAGACGCCTGGGAAAGTTTCCCATTGGAAGGTGTTTTGGTTTATCCCACAGTTGTGACATCACCTTGCTTATGTTCAGCGGTGTCTGTGGCAGGGTGCCTCACAGCGCCAGGAACCTAGGTTCAACTCAGGTCTTAGGTGTCTGCCTGTGTGGAGTTTGCACATTCGCCGTTTCCTTCAGGTTTCATCCCACACTCAAAGGTGTACAAGTAATGTTGATTGGCCGTGCTAAATCGACCCTTAGTGTCAGAGGGATTAGCAGGGTTATGGGCAAAGGGCCTGGGTGGGATTGTTGTCAGTGCAGTCTCAATTGGCCAAATGACCTCCTTATGCGCTACAAGGATTCAAGGATTCTATGACTATTGCTACAAAAAGCAACCCTATGAAATAAATGGACTATCTGGAGGGCTGACAGGGTCAGGCTACAGAGGGAGCCACATATATCCACAGTTAAACTTACATGGCAACATGGAAGTGAGCGTCTGTGTGCTTGAGAGAGTGTGTGGGTGAGAAAAAAAGCATGTCTATTAAATTTAAACCTTGTCTGTATATTTAAATTTGTACCTTTCTACACTTGTGCAACTTACCTTCTACATTTCCTTTGCTTTTTGACTGGAGTTCTGTGTATGTTGCTCAGTTTCTTTAGACATTTTTCAGATCACTTGTTGTGGGCACAATAGGAGATATATCCCCAGCTCCTTTTTTTAAAAGATGTTTTTTGATCAAATAATAATTGTTTTATTCCTTGCGTTCAGCACTTTGAAGAGTCAGGCACGTAACTATGAACTTAATTCTGTGCCCAAATTAAGCAACATTTGTGACATCTTTGCTTTACTGGAAGATACACATTTCTCATAAGTTCATAAGATATAGGAGCAAAATTAGGCCATTCAGCCCATTGAATCTGCTCCACCGTTCGATCATAGCTGATATGCTCCTCATCCCCATTTTCCTGTCTTCTCCCCATAACCCTTCCACCTCATTACCAATTAAAAATTTGTCTAACTCCTTCTTAAATTTACTCACTGTCCCAGCATCCACTGCACTTTGGGGTAGCGAATTCCACAGATTTACAATCTTTTGGGGAAGTAGTTTTTCCTCAACTCTGTTTTAAATTTGCTACCCCTTATCCTAAGATTATGACCTCTCCTCCTAGAATGCCCCTCAGGAGGAAGCATCTGCTTCACGTCTACTTTATCTACACCTTTTATCATCTTGTCATCTTGTTTATCATTTATCATCTTCAATTTGATCTCCTCTCATTCTTCTAAATTCCAGAGAGTATAGGCCTGAACTGCTCAATCTCACTTCATATGACAAACCCCTCATCTCTGGAATCGATCTAGTGAACCTCTTCTCCAATGCCACTATACATCTTTCCTCAAATAAGGGCACCAAAACTGTGCACAATATTCCAGGTGCAGTCTCACCAATGCCTTGTATAATTGCAATAATACTTCCTTACCTTTATATTCTATTCCTTTAGCTATAAATGCCAAAGATTTCTCAATCTCCTTTTATCGAATTGTTATTTGTAAGATAAAAGGTTCCGAAAAAGTCCGTACTCATAAACTACAGAAGCCATGGGATCATCCATCCCATAAAACAGAACTTATTAGTCACAGCATTCTATGAGTTGTTTGTACAGATGAGGACAGTAATAACTCCACACCTTGAAACAGCTTCCCTTTGCTCCCCATTTACTTCAGGTCTGTCTCATTAGTGGATCTGAAGTTAAACAGTCTTAATGCTGAGAACAGCCATTCTCACAGGTTCTCTGGTGTTCAGTTAATGTCCGTGACTGAACTAAGATTATGAGGAAGTCAGGGGCAAAGTAGTTCCTGAACTCAGCAACTTTGAGCCGATTATTGTGGATGAAGTGATTTTCAATGCCTCCAAGAATGTTTCCTTCATTATTGTTTGGGAAGGGGGCAGTTGTAGAAATGAGTGACTGGATCTGAATTGTCCTTTCTTTTTTGGCATACCTGGGCAATGTTACGCATTGTCAGGTAGATGTTATTATCACAGGCCACTGGAATTGGGTGACACACTGCAAAATTACAAAAAAAAACACATTTTTGAAGTAAAAGTGACAGTATAAACAGCTGCATTACATTTACACATTAGTGCTTCCATAGCTTCATTCCCTCGCAATTGGATTCAAAGCAATGAGAGGCACAATGATTAGCACTGCTGCCTCACAGCGCCAGGGACCCAAGTTCAATTCCCAGTTCGGGTCACGTCTGTGCGGAGTCTGCATGTTCTCCCAGGACCCGATTTTACCATTGCGTCACTCCCGTTTTTGGGTGCAAGGACTTGGTAAAGTCGGACGTGAGGCAATTAACACGATCCGCACCTGCATCAGTGCAGATGCCTACTTTACCAAGACCCGAAAATGCAGTGATCTGAGCTGTGCCCGCAATGAGCCTAATGGCAATTTAAATGCATTTGCATACATTTAAATTGAATCAATAGGCTATCTGCCAACTTTATCAGCATGTCCCCCACAAATATGAAGTAATGCATTTTGGAAGGTCTAATACAAATAGGAAATGTACAGTAAATAGCAGAGCACTTAAGAGTATTGGTAGGCAGAGGGATCTGGGTGTACAGGTACACAGGTCACTGAAAGTGGCAATGCAGGTGGAGAAGGTAGTCAAGAAGGCATACAGCATGCTTGCCTTCATTGGCCGGAGTATTGAAATTTAAAAATTGGCAAGTCACGTTGCAGATTTATAGAACACTAGTGAGGCCGCATTTGGAGTATAGTGTTCAATTCTGGTCGCCACACTACCAGAAGGACGTGGAGGCTTTGGAGAGGGTACTGAAAAGATTTACCAGGACGTTGCCTGGTACGGAGGGCATTAGCTATAAGGAGAGGTTGGAGAAACTTGGTTTGTTCTCACTGGAGCGTCGGAGGTTGAGGGGAGACCCAATAGAAGTCTATAAGATTATGAGAGACATGGACAGAATGGATAGTCAGAAGCTTTTCCCCAGGGTGGAAGAGTCAATTAGTAGAGGGATAAGCTTAAGGTGCGAGGGGCAAGGCTTAAAGAAGATGTACGAGGCAGATGTTTCACACAGAGAATAGTGGGTGCCTGGAACTCGTTGCCGGGGGAGGTAGTGGAAGTGGATACAGTAGTGACTTCTAAGGGGCGCCTTGACAAGTACATGAATTGAAGAGGCATGGAGACATACGGTCCACGGAAGGGGAGGTGGTTTTAGTTAAGTCGGGCACCATGGTCAGTATAGGCTTGGAGGGCTGAAGGGCCTGATCCTGTGCTGTAATTTTTTTTGTTCTTTGTTACCATCGCGTTCGCATGCCCAGATTTGGCATGTAACAGACATGCTCGGCAAAGGTCTGTTCCAGGTGCTCCAGCTCCTAAAGAGGTAAGTACAGAGCTTCCTGCGGCTGTCAGATCGGTGGTGGGTGGGGGGAGTAGGAGGCGGGCCACATCATCCTCCGGTGAGAGTGGGGGGAGGGGGAGGAGGGAGGTGGGGCAGATGTATCTGTTGTTGGGCGGAGGGAGGAGAGAGGCCCAATCATTCTCAGATGGGGGAGGCAGGGAGGGAGGAGGCCCGATCATTCTCTGGTGGCGGGAGGGAGGCCACATGTTTTTCTGGAGGGGGGGAGCGAGAACGGAGGCCACGTCCTTCTCTGGTGGAGGAGGAAGGTGGGTCAGATGTATCTCTGATGGTGGGGGGAGGGCCGATCACTCTCTGGTGGGGGTGGAGGGGAGGAGGGAGGCCCAATCATTATCTAGTGGGGAGGGAAGGGAGGCCAAACGGATCTCTAGTGGGGAGGGAGGGCACAGTAAAAAGTCTGACAACACCAGGTTTAAGGCCAACCGATTTATTTGATAGTACACTCACTAGCTTCCGGGTTAGTCCCTTCGTCAGGTGAAGAGCCTGATTAGGGAGGGTCCATTGCTACTCTATGGGCAATCGGAGGGGGAGGGAAGGGGGGGCAGGGGGTCGCAATCGGTCTGGGTAGTGGGGGGGGGGTGGGTGGATAAGGGGGACAGTTATGTTGAGGGGGCCATTGCTCCCGCTTTTCGCTCCTGGGCCACTTTATCTGCTTTTTGCGGCCGGGGACCAACGTGATAGGGGAGTGTTTTTCAAATTTATTTCATTGCGCATGCGCGGTTCAAAGCTCCGATCGGAGCTGCAGCATTTCGGGCGCGATAAGCCCCGCAATTCAGACTCGCGTTTTTTTTTCAGGCTAAGTGCATATGGGGACGCCTGAGAGCAGGTTTCCAAGTCAGATCTGAATTGCAGCCAGATTCAGCACTCAGAATCAAAATGGTAAAATTTTGTATCTGTGTGGGTTTCCTCCCACAGTCCAGAAGCTGGTTAGGTGTACCGGCCCTGCTAAATTCTCCCTCAGTGTCCCCAAACAGGTGACAGAGTGCGGCAACTAGGGGATTTTCACAGTAACTTCATTGCAGTGTTAATGTAAGCCTACTTGTGACAGTAGTAAATTAACTAAATAAACCAAAACTAAAAGAAAGCAAAGTGCCTTTGTTTTAAACACAACAAAATCTGCAAAGGGCATTCATCTCAGTATGTTCATCTCTTAGGACCAGGCTGACTGCAGACAGAACAATTCATTTCTTGAAAGCAACATCTGCTGGCATCTTGTTCAGTAATGCAGGATGAGACGGTGCAGTTTATTGGAAAATTATCCATTTTTCCACGAATTCGCCGTTGTGGAGGTTGGTATTCACTTGCAGTGGTAAAATGCATGCAAGTCAAATTTTGCACATTATATGCACACAAAGCAATTAAAATGAAACAGTCCAATGCAGGATTGAAAGAAATAGAGTAGTTATGACAGGAACACTAGATATTCTCGAGCTGATTAGCGATTGATTAGTGACGTTCCAACATTCAAATGTGGCTGGCAGGAGGTTTTGGCAGATGTCGGGGACGGAGAGCTGAGGGATAGGCTTTGAAATGATTCTTTTGAATTGGGTTTAAAGTGCACATTTTAATATTTTCTACATAGCTATACTCAGAGTAGTAAGACATGTGATAAAGCATAAAGAAATGAATACTGACTGAATCCAGAGTCCCACTTGACTGGCCGCAAATTAATTGCTAATGACATTTGTCAGTTCAAGAAGTACATTTTAATACGGGGGAGGTGGCGGGGGGGAGCGGTGGTGGAGACATGGCATGAAAACGGAAGCAGGCAAGAGCTGTGCAAACTCACGCGGTGCCTGACACCAGTGCTCTGTCTCCACTCTCGTGATAGTGTGAGTTATAAAATGAGAAAAGACCATCTTGGCTTATTGAATTTGCTCCATCTAACTGAGCATGTACCATCTGCAATGTCGTGGTCACTGTCCTCATTACCAAACCCACAATGGATAGCATTTTATCACAAGCTAAACGTCCAAAAGCAACAGTCTCTGAAATGTATTTCTGACCCCTGGAGGTAATTGAATGAAAACTCCAGGATGTCAGTCTGATGCTACAATCTCCACTACTGAATCTGACTGGCTGCATTCCAAATTTCCCATTTATATGATAACAGCACCACGGGGATCATCGCGTTCCCATGCAGCATACATTCATTTATGTCCACTTGTAGCCCTACCAGCTTTAATCGTACCCTTAACCATATTCAACTTGCTAATCCTGCTCCGCCACTGGTTCACCAGCGCACCAATTCTACAAATTCTCACCCTCATTTTCAAATTTCTCTGCGGCCTCACTGCTCCTGCTCTGTGCAACTTTCTTCAATTCTTAAAGAACGCTGAAGTCACCAGATCTTTCACTCTTGTACAGCCCCCACGCTCTTTGTTCCACAGCTGACCGTTGTGCCTTCAGCCATCTAGACCCACAATTGTCAATGTTCCCTCCATACCTCTCTCTTCATCCTCCAAGATCTTCGTTAACATTGACCTCTTTGATCAATCTTTTCTCCACCCGTCCTAACCTCTCCTACTTTCACTCATATTACAGCAATGTGGAGCACCTTGAGATATTTCGCTACGTTCAAAAATAATACCTGAATGCAAGTAGTTGTTACTGCCTCTGATCAAATTTGTTCTACTTCTAACCTATTGGCAAATTTTGTATTTTCTTCTCTTAAGGCTGTTTTCTTTTATTTTTTCATGGGATATGGGTATTGCTGGCTGAGCAACACTTATTGCCCATCCCTAAGGGCATTTAAGAGTCAACCACAGTTGCTACGGGTCTGGAATCACATGTAGGCCAGATCAGGTAAAGACGACAGATTTCCTTCTCTAAAGGACATCAGTGAATCAGATGGGTTTTTACAACAATTGCTAATGGTTTCATAATCATCATTAGACTTTTAATTCTGATTTTTTTATTATTGAATTCAAATTCCACCATCTGCCGTGGTTCCTAGAGCATTACTAGGAGTCTCTGGATTGCTAGTCCTGCCACTATACCATTACGCCACTGCCTCCCCTCATTTTGCACTTATTCCTCCAGTTGTGTGATTGCGGTTCAATTCATAGAAACATAGAAGATAGGAGCAGGAGGAGGCCATTTGGCCCTTCGAGCCTGCTCCGCCATTCATTACGATCGAGGCTGATCATCCAACTCAGTAGCCTAATCTTGTTTCTTCCCCATAACCTTTGATCCCTTTCGCCCCAAGTGCTATGTCCAGCCGCCTCTTGAATACATTCAATGTTTTGGCATCAACTACTTCCTGTAATGAATTCCACAGACTCACCACTCTTTGGGTGAAGAAATGTCTCCTCAGCTCTGTCCTAAATGGTTTATCCTGTAACCCCTCGTTCTGGACTCCTCCCGCCATCGGGAACATCCTCCCTGCATCTACCATATTATCATTTCATATACGGATAATACATATTATCCTTACTTTAATTTATTCATGCCCTCCATCAATGTTTCTTATGCAGGATTGTGCCAAAAACAAAAAATGGTGACCAGCTGTATCATGGTAAATAATTTGTCAATCTATCAGAAGACCAAAGCAAGAGTGCTATTCAATGCATGCTTGTCCTCTCTTTATTTCTCATTCTCATCCGTGCTGAGGTAATTGTCCTGATGACACCATACTCTGCAGAACAGCTCATGTGAAAGACAAAAGGTGAACGACACAGGCAGAATATAGACAGAATTAGACAGTGGGTAGATAAAGCATGTGTTACCTTCAACACGGAGAAGTCCAAATCAATAATTACGTCAATAAAGATTAACCAGAGTCATGTCCATCCACCACTATGCTATTCATCACTGTAAATCCTTTTTAATAACGAAAATTCACTCGCTTGGGATCCGGCTAACAGATGGATGGTAAACCTCAGGACAGTGTAACTAATTTGTCACCATTAATCAATTCAGTATTCTAAAAAATCTCATCTCCATCTTGTGATGCAACATCATAGCGTTGCATAGCATCTGCGGCGCAGAACAGGATGTTCCACCCAACTGGTTTTAGACTGGTGTTTATACTCCACAGGAGACCCTGCCCACTCTAATCATTTTTTGCTACACTTCCCTGTAGCCTCATATTCCTTTCTCCTTCATGAATGAATCAAACATTTCCTTAATTAATCAATGTTATCTGCTTCGGCCATTCACGTGACAAGTTAAAACCATCTATCAGATTGCCTCTTGGCCATTTTCCTCAGGTAAAGAGCCCCAGTATACTCAATCTCTCCTGTTATTCACATCCTCTCAATTCGAGTAGCAACTTTTCAAACCTTTTCTGCACTTTGTAAATTATTCAAGGTCTGTGTTGTATTATGAAACTGCAGAACTGGATGCAGTGCTCCAAGACAGGAAGAAAAATAACAACATCATTTCCCACACTCAACTGGGAAAGAGCATTCTGAAGAGCAGTGGCCTAGATAAAGCCATTAGCACTGGTGAAGGGAAGATCACCATCATTAGGTGTCTGAATATTACTTGGATCCCATCATTCACCTCAGCAAACATGCGGCAAGTTTCACAACTTCAAACTCTCTTTTCACAGTTATCACTTGCAAACACCAGGGTGACACAGTGGTTAGCACTGCTGCCTCACAGTGCCAGGAACCCGGGCTCAATTCTGGCCTTGGGTCACTGTCTGCGTGGGTTTCCTCCGGGTGCTCCAGTTTTCTTCCACGTTCTGAAAGACGTGCTGGTTAGGTGCATTGCGGCGGAGCATGGTGACTTGGGGAATTTCACAGTAACTTCATTGCAGTGTTAATGTAAGCCTTACTTGTGACTAATAAAGAAAAATTAAACTTTAAAAACTTTAGGTTGATTGGCCACGCTAAATTGTCCCTTAGTGTCAGGGGGATTACATAAGAACATAAGAAATAGGAGCAGGAGTAGGCCTTCTAGCCCTTCGAGCCTGTCCCGCCATTCAATAAGATCATGGCTGGTCTGAAGTGGATCAGTTTCACTTTCCCGTTTTCTCCCCATAACCCTTAATTCCCCTGTCTATCAGAAGCCTAACAACCCGTGACTTAAACATCTTTAGCGAGGTAGCCTCCACCACTTCAACGGGCAGAGAATTCCAGAGATTCACCAGAAATTAGCAGGATAAATACTTGTGGTTACAGAGATAGGGCCTGAGTGGGATTGTTGTCAGTGCATGTTCGATGGGCTGAATGGCCTCCTTCTGCACTGTATGGACTCTATAAACACGGGCTTTCTATCACCCTAACTTTTGCCTCTGTCATGTTTTACTATCAAAGGAAGTTGTTGTTGTATGGCAAGGCACCTCAGGAAGCAGACCACCCTCCTGCAAAGTGCACCATGTTAATGGGTTTTCTGTAGGGCTACAATACAGAGCCAGAAAGATCTTCACAAGGTGGACCATCCAGCACCAATAAGCAATAGCAGTTAATGGTACTGAGGTTAGCTGAGAAATAGCCTGCTAGAGAGTGAAGTCCTCTCCAAGTTCTACCGATAAAGATGGATGTAACTATGAAAAGAAAACCGCTGGCCTCATACAAAGTTCTCCAGGTTTTGGAAGGCCTAAGTACTACAGCTGAGTGTGTGCAAGCAGTGTCTAGTTACTTTATTGTTAGCGAGCTTTCTGCTGTCTTACCCGAAAATTGTGTCATTTAAGAGGACATTGCAAATGAGCCCCTCAGAACAGGAGTCCAAGTTTTCCCACTTTGCTCAGATAATTGCCATGCAGGTTCTAGGAATAACACGGAAGAGACAGGTAAACATCTTGGACAGATTAGTGGATCTAATAGGTAATGGTTGTGAAGAAGGAACTAGCCTCTGCAGCTACTTTCTCACAGATGAGTGAAAGCGAGGAGTTCCAGCCCCATAAGTGGCTCAATTGGAGGGGCCTATGTTTAACCTCCCAGGGTGTCAGTATCTCTGTTCTTTCATATATATACTTGCATATGAACTAGAAGCAGGAGTAAGTGATTCAATGCCTCAAGCCTGCTCCACCATTCAATAAAATCATGGCTTCTCTGATTTGTGTCAACTCTACTTTCCCGACTACCTCCTATAAAGTTTAATTCCCTTGTCATTAAAGAGTCAGTCAAACTCAACCTTACAAGTATTCAATGATCCTGCCTCCAGTGCCCACTGGAGAACAGAGTTGACATAATCAGAGCAGCCATGATCTTATTGAATGGCAGAGCAGGCTTGAGGTGTTAAATCATTTAGTCCTGCTTCTAGTTCGAGTGGAGAACAGAATTTCACAGACTAACGACACTCTGAGGGAAAACAATTCTCCTTATCACCATTTTAAATGGGAGATTCACTTATTTCTAAACTGTTCTCCGTAGTTCTGATCTCTTTTGCAAAAGAAAACATGCTTTCAGCATTCACCTGGTCGAGTCCCCTTGGGATTTTGCATGGTTCAATAAACTCACCTCTCGATTTTCTAAACTCCACTCTCAATTTTCTAAACTCCAATGGGTACATACTACAACCTGGCAAACCTTTCCTTATAAGATAAACCTTTCACTCCAGCAATCAGTTGAGTGAATTTTCTCTGAACAATATCCAATGCATTCTTTCCTTTCTTAAATAAGGAGGTCAAAATCTTACACAGTACTCCGGATATGGTCTCATCAACGCCCTGTATAACTTCCCTAACATTTATATTCCATTCCCCTTGCAATAAATGACAACATTCTATTTGCCTTCCTAATCACATGATTTGCCTGTGCTATGGGCAGGAGGCAGTTAATTTAAACCACCCTGATTTCTCTCCCCAACACCAATCGGTAAACAGAAAGGGATTTTGACTCTCCCCTTTATAGATGGTGGCATATTTCACAACACATTTTGGTTTGGCATGGTCAAATTTCTATTAATAACTCCACAGAAAACTCAAGATAGGATGAACACAAAGGGTGTGGTCTTATCAGCTGTTCATGGCACACTCCTGCTACAGAGAAGTCGGAGAATTTGGCACCTAGCCAAATCTGTGCTGTTACCCACTTCACCATGAGTTTTTAATGTTGGGTTGTAAGATTTGATGTAGCACCTTATCAAATGCCTTTTGGAAATCCAAATATACCTCATCCATAGTTTCCTCTCTAACCATGTCGCTTGTTAGTTTTTCAAAAAGCTCTAATAAACCAATCAAATATCTTTCCCTTTCACAAAAGCACGTTGACTCTGCCTCATCTCATGAAGATTTTCTAAGTGCTCTACTGTAACTTCCTTAACAATAGATTCTATCATTTTCCCCATGATAGATGTTAGATTACATGGCCTATAGATTCCTGTTTTTTTCCCTTCCTCCTTCATTAAACGAAGGAATCACATTCACTATTTTTCACTCAGATGGGACCTTTCCAGAATTTAGGAAAATTACAATCAGTGCATCTACTATTTCTCCAGCCATGTCTTTTAAGACCCTAAGGTGCAGGCGACCTGTCCCACCTCAACCAGTCACCACCACTGTGTTCACACTGCGACAGCAGAAATAACAACCTTTCACCAGCTTCACTTAAGCCACTCTGAGATAACCTCATAGGAGTAATCGAATTAGGAGGCCTTCCTGGATGATAAATGAATGGAAGGTCATTGTGTTTGGCCTTGGAGTAATTCTTCCTAGTTCTGTTGACACGTTGTTTCACAGTTTGGTTTAATAGAAACTTCCGAGTCTGTAATTGTCTGAAAATCATTGATAGAGTTGTTGTCTGAATGATTTGAATGTTCAGGACAAAGGGAGCGGTGAAGACTGCTCAGCTGAAAGACTCAGTTAACGGTATCAGGATAGGGATATCAGGTCAGCAAAACTGCTGAACAGCAAGTTCATCTCTTATAACTTAGAATAAGATGTGTCTCCTTTTTCTATTGCATTCTTTCCTTTCTTTCAGTCTTCCTTATCTAGTGAGGGTTGCTGTTGCCCTGTGGACGGACCCACAAGTGGGTGTTCCAGTCAATGCCCATTGGCTGGACGTGGATGAGATCCCACAGCCTCTTGCCTTATTATCTTGATTGCAGTGTACATATAGCCAATGATGCATGTGGGGTGGCAACATATCTGTGAGATCTGTCTTGTTGACTGCTGAGGTCAATATATAAGGAAATATACTGCTCCATCCTGGGGTACCTTTTAACATAACTGTGAACAGACTATGGCATGTGACTGGTATCCATTGCAACTGATCTGAAAGAAGTCTGCAGTGTGCATGTTAAAGATATGGGGATCTTCAAGATCCACTGGCAAGGATTCATCCTAATGCAGCAGCTCGCTAACTTTTCATACAGTTAACTTGGAAATTTTCCATTCCATTTTCTCTTGCAACCACCATACATCTATGATTAACCACTTGATGAAAGGTCAACACAACTTTGAGTTCCAAATCACTGACCTGTCACTGTCAGCGTGCACAGAGGAAAAGCCAAGAATTCCCTCTCGAGAAAGAGAAAATGGAAAAGTGCTTGTCACTAGATAGCTCTGTGGATGACATGCAAATTTTGGAAAGGTATTTACAAATATCTGGGAGAATGTTCCTCGTCTGCTAGGTGGTGTTTGGATAGAAATTTTTGAATAAAAATTAGATGATATTTATAGTCATTTGGTAGTACAGAACTTGAATATTTTTGAAAAAAGACACATAATATCAAAGTTTTTATCTTGCACTCATCAGATCTGATTCACAAGAATAGCAAATCTCAAAGAGATCAACAATTCTTGTGCATGAGGAGAAAGTGCTGATTGATTTTCAAGTGAAATCTGGCTAATGGAAGCATTGCCATGAAGAATGCTCCAAGGAACAGTTAACTACCAGTTTTTGACAAGGACTTTATGGTCCTTCCTGCCCTACAGGCCAAAGTAAACATCAGTTTAATTTGTCTAGGAGGAGACATATTTAAATTCAAACCAGACTAGTCAACTCATCATGATCAAAGCATTATCATGAGGAATGAACCATTGAATGACTGTCTCCCAAGTTTTGTTTAGCTGAAAAGGGTACAGTTCATAGACATGTTCAGTGGAATTCGCCCTAAAAAATTCTAAGCGTCGAATTCACATAAAAACTGGAGTAACTCCCATTGTTTTTTACAGCGAGATTTTCAAAATGATTCTCCCATAGTCCATGCACTGCAGAGTGCCCTAATGTGAATCACGCTAAAAATCTCTAGGTTGGGCCTATTCCAGCTGGAGAGGCGAGCAACGTATTGCTGAGCAGGACACTGCACGTCTATCGATCTGTCAGCACTGAAATTGGCAGATGTGCAATAGCCCCGCACTGCCAGTCTCCCGATCGCTGACCAGTACGGCAACCCTGCATCGCCAGCCCTTCTCCCCACCACGACTGGCCTGTCTCGATTCCACCCACACCACACACCCCCCCACCCCACTCCACACAACCCCCCCCCCCCCACCCCCCCACCCCCCATGCCCCTGGCAGTCCTGATTTCACTCCCCACTGCAGCTCTGACCCTCCCAGTCCCGAACCCTCCCCTCTGCAGCCCCGGCCCCCATGCCACCCGGCAGGCCAACCCAAACCCCCACTCCCACCCTGATGGCCAGTCCCATTCGTTGGTCTCCCTCCCTCTGTCAACAGACCTGAATGCAGAATGGCAGCAGTACATCCCCACCAACCTTGCTCCACCAGAGTCCCCATCCCCATTAGGCCTCACTCTCACTCTGGCCCTGTCCCCCTTGCTCGATGCCTGGTGGCAGTGCTAGGGTGCCACCTAGCCATTGTCACTTTGTCCCTTGAGCAATGCAGGGGTGCCAGTCTGGCACTGCCAAGCTGGCAATGCCCAGGAGGCACCCTGACTTCCTGGGGGGCCTTAGTGGCCTCCCTTCACTACAGTGGACTTAACATAGTCACCAAAGGCTCAGATAACCATGGGCTGTCACTGGTGGTAATTTAACCTGAGGATCACCACACCACAGGCAAGGGGCAAGGTTGAGAATGTGGGGCCTTCAGCAATTATCTCTGCTGATACAGGAATTGAACCTATGCTACTGGCATCACTCTGCATCATTGACTAGCTGAGAAGCCAACTGAGTTAGGCCGAGTATGTAGCATCCAGTACACTTAAGTAGCCCACGGTAAGCCCAACTTAGAATCTTAAATTGGTTTTCAGTGTAATTTTTAGCACAATCAGCATTGTTTGGTAAGTATTGTCCAATGGTGGAGTCATACTTAATGTCAGACACTATATTCTGAGTTTGGAAGTATGAGTTGATTGAGAATGGTCAATATTTTGCTTGTTATAAACTGCCAAATGGATGTGGCATTTGATATGATCAACCAGTTTTTGAGATTTACAACCTACAAACCTAACATCATAATACACTGAAATTCATACCCCACTTAATTCATTTGTGTGATAGGCAGAATGCCTTTTTGGCTAGACATGGCAACACTTCTACTAATCAAAGTCCACTTGCCAAACAATCAGCACTCTCTTCTCGTGTGGTATAAATTGTTATTCCTTTGGGACTTGGCCATCTTGCGAATCTGTTCTGATGAGTGCAAGACAAAAAGCTTCAGCAGCATGTCTCTGTTGTTCACCAATAGATTATGGTTGGAATTCTCCAGCCATTCACGTCCCACCACTGCTGCCAATGAGAACAGAGAATGTGGCACAGAGATTTACAAATATCTGTTCATTGCAGCAGGACTAGAGAATGCCAGCTGCAGGTGAGGTCGAAGAATCCAGCCCCATATTTGCTAGTTGTAAAATTGGTATTGAATGGCATAACATGATTGATGCGTCAAATTTTAATTTATCGATGAGTTGTCCAATTCAGGTACATTTGAACATTTCCTTGTCAATTTTTCACTGGACATTTAGATGGATGTTCAGATCTTGTGTTGTTCACCTTTATGCTATTAACCCCTCTTAGCAGCTTAACCTATGAGTCATTTTTCATATTGTCAATGCACTATAATTAATCTTTATATTTATGTACTTGCCCCCAGCATGTGTAGGAGCTTAGGCCATTTGTGTGGGTGTATAGAGTATTAATTGAAGTTTTATTGCTCACAGTTTCCTAGCTACATGGTTTATTTAAATGTGGGAGTTAGGATTAATTTTCTACAGCTCATTACAGAACAGTAAATATTTTAAAATATAGATTAATAAGTTATCAAGAGGAAAGTTCTATCACATCATTGCATTAACACTGCAAAGAGTGCTTGGTCAAAGGGCTGAGTAAAGGTCTTAAAGCAGAAGAAGGAAATGTAAAGTGTGACGGGCTTATGAAGGGAATTCCAGAAATCGGAGTTCAGGTGGCCTTTGGCACAATCTCTAAAGCTGGAGTGTAGGGAAGACAGATGCATAGAAGGCCAGAAACAGATGAATGTAGATTCAAGGGCATGAAGACATTTAGGCAAAAAATGACAATTTAATATTTGAAATGGTGAAGAATCAGGAGCCAGTGCAAGGCAACAGGTTCAGGGTTGAGCTGGACTTGGTGCAGGATGGGATACAGACAATAGAGTTTTGAATGAGCTAATGTTTTTGGAATGGAGGCTGATCGGGATAATCTGTCTATTGAGTATGTAAATTGTAAATGTTAAAAATTGGGGACAATTAAGACTTTAAAAAAGTATAAACAGGGAGTAGATGAGAGGCAGGCAGCGGGAGAAATGTGAATCAGCCTTTCAGTGGAAAACAAGCATTTTATATGTGTGACTAGAGAAAACAATGAGGCTATATAAGTGGAGAGATAAGGAAGCTGCCAATTCCACAAATCAAAGTAAAATCAAAGAAAAAATATGATATTATTGTAGACCCCTAAGCCATGGAAAAACAGGGAGACAAGGGAGAGAGACAGCTAAACATTAGAGCTGCAGCAAGTTATAGTCTCCCGAAAGGAGCAGCTATTTTTCGCCTTTGCTGAACCGGAAGACTATTTCCCAGATGTGTCCACCTTAAACTGGTTGTGGTAATCATTTGCTGGATTTAGCTCAAAGAATTACTTAATATTGAATGTTGTTGGGAAAAGGGGTGTCTCTGAGTTCAGGTAAAATGCAAGTAGTTTTGGGGAGCAAGGGATAGTTTCATGCAAAATTATGCATGTATAATCATCAGTATTCTTAAGTGTAGTAGAGTATTATTGTCCTTCTCGTCATGTATGTTCTTGTTTGTCTGTTAAGTTAATAAATAATCTTTATTAATTGTTCAACCAACAACTGGACTGTTTCCTCGCTGGGGTTGTACACCGTTCCTTATATGATACCAGAAACAGCAATGGTTAGCACTGCTGCCTCACAGCACCAGGAACCCAGGTTCGATTCCTGGCTGGGGTCACTGTCTATGTGGAGTCTGCACATTTTCCTGAAATCTGCATGGGTTTCCTCTGGATGTTTCCATAGTCCGAAAGATGTGCAGGTTAGGTGCATTGGGCGTGCTAAATCCTCCTTCAGTGTACCCGAACAGGAGCCGGAGTGTGGCGACTAGGAGATTTTCACAGTAACTTCATTGCAGTGTTAACATAAGCCTCCTTGTGACACCAATAAATAAAAAATATATATTCTTCAATTAACCACTGTTCCCAGTTACCTTTCTGGGTGTTGGGGTACCCTTGAATTTAACATCAGAATGGTTCCTGACACGGAGGATTTCACCAGCAGACGGGCTGAGGCAGCAGCCAAGATGCACAATGTTACAAAAGTCAAAGTCTACAATCTTAATGAGAAGATGATTTAGGGAAATTAGTGCAATGATGTGCTGATCAAACCAATCTCACCTTCATTACTGAAATCACCTGTTCATGAAATTTCATCAGAATGTTGCATCTACTGAACTAAATCTATAACAGGGGTTTGAGAAATCTACTGAGAATGTAGCCTCTTCGTTCTGTAATCACATTGCAGCCCCAAAATCAGAACAGAAAATGTTAAAAAATAGTTTAAGAATATTCCAGGCCATTAAGCCCAGGACAGGGAGCCTTCCCACCCTAATGCCCACTAAGTCCCTTTAGTGGCTTATCTGCCCACCACTGGCATTCAACCAATGGCAGGTAGGACAGTCACTCATGGAAAGCTCAGGAAACAATCCCTATTGAGGGAGCCAGTAGTGGGAAGCTGCTGAAAGCCACCTCCCCCTCCTTTCTTCCAAACCCCCCTCACTCCCAGCCAGCAATTCCCACTCCATGATACCCTCCTGACTCACTCACCTGTGGTCTGGATCCCTCACTGACCCTGGGCCTCTGGTGGGTACATGGCTGGCAGTGGTCACGACTCACCTACTGACACTGACAGAAATTAGGAGCTGCTGGCCTCTGGTTGGCCAGCAACTCTTAGCGGGGAAGGGGTGTGGTGGTGGAATCTCGACCCCTGGGTTCCTTGATCCCAGGGAATTCCTGCTGCTGGCCTTTTAAATGCCTGATTATCATGGTGAACATTCCTCAGAGGCGAGGACGTGGGGCTCTTCAGCCAAGGGGTACGACCCCCATTATTTGGATTTGAATTCTGTCTGGGGCTGGGAGAGGCTGGGAATGTTTCAGGAGTATGGTGGGAATCAGAGAATGTAATTTTTTTATTGTAAAATGGACAGGGGAGCTGGTTGGTAAGTAAAGAGTGACTGAACTAATTTTTCCATCTGTTATGGTTCAGGGCAGAAACTACAAAGTGTTTTATGGAGCCTGTCTGGGTCATATATTTTGCATTTGGCTAGGATAAGCATGATATGTTTCACCTCAAGTATGATTCAAATGACCCACTAGGGAGCTTTTATCAAACAAAGTTTATTTAAGAATACGGTTAACATGTATAGTAAGAATATCAGCAATAACTGTCACCGATTACAAACAAAATAAAACAACCACAATAACGTATAACCCTTAACAAATATATCTGAGATGTTCCAATCAAACCAATCCCATAATCAAGCCCCTCCCACAGGTTAAACACAGCAAAGACTAATGCTCACATGATACTGGAACTGAGTCGTTTGGTTGAATGCTACAGTTCTCTTGATATACTCAGAACAATTTGAAGTCAGAACAGCTTCCCAGGACATCAGGGAGAGACTCTGGTCAAGCCACCAACAGCAGATTTTCTACTACAGGAAGGAAAGAAGCCTAGCTTTCAGCTAGCTAACAGAAATTCCAAAACCTAAGGACAGAGAAAGAGAGAGAGAGATACTGCTTTCGGTCTGATGTCCACTCCCTTCTAAACTAAACACTGCTGCCAGCCAAAAACAGAAAGTGAAACCTTGAATTCCCCAGGAAAAAAAACTGGCCAGAACTCATGACCTTCCTCCTAATAATGCAGGGCCAAAAAACAACCCAGAGTAAAAATAAACAAACACCATTTAAACCACTGAAGGAGCAATAAAAGGAAAAGGATTCCTAAAGACAGCCCGGCAACAATGAGAAAGCCAAACTGAAAAAGGTCTGCTTACAACTGCAAAGGGCATAATTTTGAAAAACTCAAAGATACACTAACATCACACATCTTGCCAATTTTGAATTTTAGCTCCCCAACCTCTTTCCATTCAAGACAATCAAAAGCCCAGTCGATAGGCATGGGTCTCAGAGGGCTAAGCCCACACTTCCAGGCAGGGACGGTGCTTGCAGAGAACACCTCATAAGAAATATTGGGTGCACAGCAAATTATCATCCACCAATTATACTCACTGGGCAGCAAATTAGGAAGGCACCCAAAATGCACTCCTCCATACTGCGAGTGCAGCAGTGTGTAGTCAGATATCACACAGACCCCTGAGTGATTGTAAGTACTTCTTTCATTTCTTGCACAAGCTGTGGATTGTGAACCATCAGGATCCACTCCCTGGTGACCAAGGAGCACATCAATAACACCTGAACATTCTGCTGTGGAACAGTAGATCTCAATGTGAGATTTGCTTATGTTCATTGATGGGGAGACGGGTGGTGGGAGTGGCAGCCAAGGCCAGTATTATTGGGCTTATCTACCCTCGAGAAGATGATGGCGAGCCACCTTCTGCAGTCCTGTCCATGTGTCGGAGGTACACACATACCACTGTTAGGTAGGGAGTTCCAGGATTTTGCCCCAGCGATGGTGAGGAAACAGCAATAGTGTTCTATAGAGTCAGGATGATGCGCGACCTGGAGGAGAACTCACAAGTGTTGGTGTTCCCATTGCACCTGCTGCTTTTCTTCTTTTGGATGGATGGGTTTGCAGGATTGGAAAGTTCATTCGAAGGCACCTTGGCAAGTTGCTGCAGTGCATTTTGTAGATAGTCCACACTGCTGCCACAATGCACTAGAGATGGGGGGATTAAACATTTAAGTGATGTATTGGATGCCGATGAAGCCGGCTGTTTCTTCTTGGATGGTGTCGATCTTCCAGAGTGTTGGCAAAAGGTCAGCCAGGCAAGTGGGTTTTGGACAAGCTTTGGGAAGTCAGAAGTGACTTACTCAGTGCAGAATTCCAACCACTGACCTGCTTTTATAGCCACAGTATTCATATGGCAGGTACGGATAGGTTTCTGATCAATAGTGACTCCCAGATGTTAATGGTGGGAGATTCAATTACAGTATTGCCATTGAATATCTTGGGGAGCTAGTTAGATTCTTTCTTATTAGAGATGAATGCCACTGATCAGACCAGGCCTGAATGTTGTACAAGACTTTCTTCATGCAGACATGCAATGCTTCAGAATCTGGAAAGTTTCAAGTGGTACTGAACAATGTGCAATGCCCAGTGAAAATCCCTATTTGTGACCTTAAGATATGGGGGAAGTAGCCGAAGATGGTTAGAACTTGGACATTAATCTGAGGAACTCCTGTAGTAATATCCTGGGGCTGAGGTGATTGGCCTTCAATAAAATCCATTTGGCTGAAGATGGGAACCCATGATGATGAGGACTCAGGAGAGCATGCAACATAGGAGCAGAAGCAGGTCATTCAGCCCATCATGTCTGCACAGCCATTCAATGAGATCATGACTAACCTGATGTGATAATCCTTAATTCCACTTTCCCACTGAGCTGGGTGTGCCTGAATCTGATGGCTAGGTTAATTTTGGTTGTCCGTCTGCTTTTACTCTGAGTATAGTTTCTTGTAGCAGCTTTGATAGAAATGATTATGCTCTGCAGCAGCCTAGCAAGCCAGTTACAGCCAACTATATTTTCGTGGGTCTGAAGTCATGCATAGGCCAGACTGAGTAAGGATGGCAGATTTCCTTCCCTAAAGGGCATTAGTGGGTTTTTAAACAACAATCCAGTGGTCATTGTTTCCCAATACTAGCTTTTGATTTCCAGACTTATTTAATTGAGTTTGATTTCTCCAGCTGTCATGGTGGGATTCGAACTAACTTCTGGACCATTAGTCCAGGCAGCAGGATTAATAATCCAACAATGTTGCCATATTGAACCCCAGATACGTCCCCTATTCCAGTCTGAATCCACTAGTTTTTCAGATAGCAAAGTGAGCCACAAAAAAAGCCCTGTGAGTAGATCTGACAAATTGGGTGGGAGTTTCCAGCCCCATTCATCCCAAGATTGGAAGATACTCCCCGAAGTCGACAGACCTTTGCATGAAATTTTCCTGTCCTGCCCGCCATGGGAATCATAACGGGCAGGACAGGAAAATTTTGCCCAGAGTTCCCAAGAGACCAGGTAAGAAATTATCAGGGCAAATTTAAATATAAAAACATTATAAAATCCGAGACAAGAAAGAATCATTTGTATCATGACGTGCACCTCATCCAACATTCTGTGAAATCATTTCATCATTAATTTCCATTCCAATCACCATCAGCTGATGACTTATTTCAAAGAACATTAAAGGGTAAATGTTCCGGTTAGAAACTGACAGAGCAAAGCTTCAGAAATGCAGAGTGGATATGAGGAAATTACACCAAGCAACTCGTGATCGTCCATCCATTTAATGTCTGGTTCAGATGAGGAAACAAACTACGCTGCGGTAAGAGAAACGCTTGAAAGAACCAATTGGAAATGGTTTGAAAATAACAAACGTGTAAACTAATTTTAACAGTTAAGACACTGACTGATAATTACATTAAGCATGAAACCTTTCTCATACTTTTGCCTGTGAAAGTATTTTGGCAGAGCAAATACAGGAAAGCTGAATGACGCCTCACTGCTCCAGACAGAAACGGCCAGTTGAGTTGATAAAGATCAGCATTGTTTGAAAGCTCTGATAAAACACCTCAGATCAGAACATAAAGCCCACAGTGATGTATAAAATTAGCTGCACAGAACAGGATACCTACACTCATCCAATATTCTATGCATTTACCCAATTAATATCAGTCCAAAGATGTGCAGGTTAGGTTGATTGGCTATGCTAAATGATATTAGTGTCAGGGAGATTAGCAGTTAAATGCTTGGGGCTGCAGGAATAGGGTCTGGGTGGGATTGTGGTCGATGGGCCGAATGGCCTCTTTTTGTACGGTGGGGATTCTATGATTCTAAATTATTAGTAACTTGTAGAAGCTCACTTTTGTAACTGCTACATAGATAAAAAGATACATACCTTTTGAATGTCAAAGTGACCCACCAACTGAACAACACAAGTTCTGAAAATTAAGTTAAATGGTCTGATCAAAAATCAAACAGTTAACTCTAAATCGCAATCAGGAATTCAGAGCCCAAATCTGTATCCATGTAACCAGGGAATAAAAAGCCCTGAAGCTTAGCTTTATAAAATAAATACACACAAAAATGGGGGTTGGGTTAGTTCAGTTGGTTTGTGATGCAGAGCAACGCCAACAGCGTGGGTTCAATGTCCAGCTGAGGTTGTTCATGAAGGCCCCTCCTTCTCAACCTTGCCCCTCACATAAGGTGTGATGATCCTCAGGTTAAATCAGCACCAGTCAGCTCTCCCCCTCAAACGGAAGAGCAGCCTGTGGTCATCTGGGACTATGGTAACCTGATACACTTATTTGCCATCCACATAACCACCACTTTTTGAGCACTATCTGAATTTGTTCTGATGCATTAGAAATTTAATGTGCTTAGCTATTGTGAGTAAATATAAACAATCCAAAAGCAAAAGAGGAAAAAAGAAAGATTTATATAGCAAAATATTATTAAAGTATAGCCACATTTTTTAAGCTAGGAAATACAGTAGCCAATTTGGACACAGCAATTTGCTACAGATACCAATGTGATAATGACCAGATAATACATTTTATTTTGTCACGTTGATTGATAGATAGGTATTAGCCAGGCCACTGGAGCTAACACCCCTACTCTTATTCAAAACTGTACTATGGGCTGCACGATGGCACAGTGGTTAACACCACTGCCTCACAGTGATGGGAACCCAAGTCACTGTTTATGTGGACTTTTCATATTTTCCCCAAGTCTGCGTGGGTTTCCTCCGGATGCTCCTGTTTCCTCCCAAGTCCAAAGGTGTGCAAGTTAGGTTGATTGGCCATGCTAAATTGATCCTTAAGGTCAGGGGGATTAGCAGGGTAAATACATGGGGTTACAGGGATAGTACCTGGGAGGGATTGTCGTTGGTGCAGGCTCAATGAGCAAATGGCCTCCTTCTGCATGTAGTGATTCTGTGATTCAATTACGATCAATTATGGGGAAAGATGGTGCCTTGCCTTAATGTCAGTCTAAAGGGAGCATCTCCAACGGTGCAGCACTCACTATTGCTCTTGGGAGTGTCACTCTACACTGTTACTTATTGTACTGCAATTTCTGAAATAAGACTTGAACACAACCTTCCGACTTAGAGGCAGGAGGGCTGCCAACTGAGCCATAGACAATACAGTAAAAAATAACTTGTCTCCAAACTGGTGCTCAAGTACATAATTCCAATTGTTATCTGTCTTAGAAGTAAATAATGTTGTGTCCTTAAACACTGTTATTTTCTCTATTTTTCTTTATGATCCTAAACCATGCTTCTTCTAAACTCATCAGATTCCAAAATGGCATGTTTCAAAGAATGAAGCCACGCAATGAACACTTCTAGCTCAGCACTGTTATGCATCAGAAAGTACATCAGAGAAGAATAAATAACTCTCGACACTTTACATTCATGCTGACGTGATTTAAAAATGACATGCAGTGATTGGCTTCCAAATGTAAAAGTGGGCAAGTCATAAAATCCCTACACTGCAGAAGGAGGCCATCTGGCCCATCAAGCCTGCACTGATAACAATCCTACCCAGGCCCAATCCATGTAACCCCAGAGTAAATACATGGGGTTACAGCAATAGGGCCTGAGTGGGATTGTTGCCGGTGCAAGCTCGATGGGCCAAATGGCCTCCTTCTGCACTGTAGGGGTTCTATGATTCTATGAACCCAGAATAATAACAGTAGTCCCAATCACTCCTTGTGTGAGGAATCCAGAACTTACCTGTTACTGACTAGTAAGACTGCAGGTTATGTTTAACTGGGAATAATGTTCCAGATTAACCTTTTCTAATCTATTTAATTTCTCACACATCTCTATAAATTGCTTCATTTGTCTCTCTCCAAACCTTGCTAGTTCAAGTGGGGTTATTTTGGTCCCCTCCCCTCCCTCCATGCCCCTGGAATTCCTCCCACCAGCCAGAAAATTGAGATTGGGTGGGTAACAGCCCTTAAATTATCTGGGTCAGTAACACTGGTGACACTGCTGCTTCACAGGGACCAGGGTTCAATTCCCAGCTTGGATCACTGTCCGTGCTGACTCTGCACATTCTCCCCGTGTCTGAGTGGGTTTCCTCCAGGTGCTCCGGTTTCCTCCCACAATCTAAAAGACATGCTGGTTAGATGCATTGGCCATGCTAAATTCTCCCTCAGTGTACCCCAACAGGTACTGGAATATAATGACTATGGGATTTTCACAGTAACTTCATTGCAGTGTTAATGTAAGCCTACTTGTGACAGCAATAAAATAAACTTGAACTTTAGATTTTAAAATGGTCAACTGTTGAGGTCTGTGTGTCTGGTACTGGCTTTTAAAAGCCTCACATCCATGAGTTTGTCAGGATTTAAATAGGAATTAGTTTCCTGGTCTTTTTAACAATCATATTTGTGACGCTGCCATCGGAGAAGGTTTGGATGTAGGAAGGCGATAATTGGGTTGAATGAAAAGCAGAGGGAGAGACAGTGTTTGGGTACCACTTGTCATGAAAGCACTTCCTCACCCTTTAAATATTTTGTTTCACCACACGGAGTGCACTTTTCCACATTCGCTTCAACCAGCGACAGAAAACAAGATTCAGTGTGAACTCGGCAAGCAAGCAAAGCTATGTGTACACAAATCACAAATAGCCAGATCATCAGTCCCAAAATCATTTTCCCATGAGTTAAACAGTGGAGCAATGAAATGGATACGTTTTGAACAACTGACAATATCAAACGGCAATCACACTTTTTATCAGAAACAAACGAGGTGGGTGGAGATCTGCCGATCTCTTATAACAGCTTATCCTAGGAATTGTTTTATAGGGATGGGAAAAGCAATGATTGTGAGACTCATAAAATCTAAATTTCTATCTACAGTTTAAGTAATTCAATTGTAAACGAATATGAAAACTGTTTAACTGATGATTGCATTAGTTCAATATAACTGGACGAAAAATGCTACGATTAAATAAAATGCTGCCATGTGTCAATTCTTATCTTGGATCCAGGCAAATCTTGGCTTTTTTTTACATTTCTCAGCAGCCAAATTTTGCCGACGCTCTCATGGAAACGTGTGTTATTTTGAAGCCCTTGCCCAAATTGTTAACAAAAACAAAAAATGTTGCAAAATCTCAGCCGGTCCAACAGCATCTGTGGAGAGACAATAGAGGAGGGAAAGGCCTAGTGGTATTGACGCTAGACCATTAATCCAGAAACTCAGCTAATATTCTGGGGACCCAGGTTTGAATCCGCCACAGCAGATGTTAGAATTTGAATTCAATAAATTAAATTGAATTTGAATTCTATCTACTGATGACGATGAAACCATTGTCGATAGTCAGAAAAACCCAGCTGGTTCATGAATTTCCTTCAGGGAAGGAAATCTGCCATCCTTACCTGGTCTGGCCTACATGTGATTCCAGAGCCACAGAAATGCAGTTGACTCTCAACTGCCTTCGGGCAATTAGGGATGGGCAATAAATGCTAGCCAGCCAGCGCCCATGTCCCACAAATTAACTTCTAAGCAGAACCAAAGTTTTGAGTGTGGCTCGAGTCCAACATTTGTTGCAAGCTGTGAGGAGGTTGACCAAGTTACCCTTCTCCTCCTCCCTTCTTCAAGGAATAGTGACCAATCCCCATTCCCAATCACTAGCCTCCTGAAGAATCGTCACCCTTCCTTGCCCCAGGACTCTGAAGCCCAGTACCAGCAGCAAGCTCCCTGCCTGCTTCCAAGCTGTGCTTTCCTCCAAAGCTTTCCCCGACAATCAAGGAGCTATGCCTGTCAATCTGGCAGGGTGGTGGGGGGAAGGTGGCTATGGAGATAAAAGTGCACAGTCTGTAGGAAAACCCGACCACAATCTGCCCCACGTTCTCCACTTCTCGCTGCACAAAGCCACCCAAGGTCAGAACCAATGTAGCTTCTCTTCACAACATGTAACCTGGAAGAAATTCTGGTTTATCCATGACTGGGTGTCAGTCAAGCAGTCTGACAGAACAGAGACAATGTTGGGCAGTATTTTCCAGATTTCTCGCCCCAAGATTGGAAAATCCCACCTAAGGTCAATGGACATTGGCATGGTCCTTTCCCGCATGTTACGATTCCCATGGTGGGCGGGATGGGAACATATCACCCATCAAGTTGAGGGTCATTCATGTACCAGTGGAAGCCAATCGCTGCAAAAGTGATTATACAATAGCTGATATCGCAGTGGTAGTGAGACAGTGTGTGGAAGTATAATTGTTCAAATTAAAGTTTCATGCTTTCTCTGTACAATAATGGAAAATGTTTATCAGCTTACAGACATTCAAATGGGGTCAAATTCAGCATGAACAGGCTAATCTTCATCTGCATAAGCCCCACAATATTCTGCCCTTTGGCCTTCACCAGAGGATGAGCAAGGTCAGAATTTTCCATAACAAATACCAAAGGCAAGATATGGGGACATGTTGTGCAAATGAAGGATTAGCAGAAAACAGTTTTTCGTCAAATAAGAAAGGGTGAAAAGCTAGGATATAATTGGCGGATATGTATGCAAATGAAAGATTAGAAAAATTGTTTGTTTCTGATTTGCTGTAATGGACTATAATTGCCAAGTTGTTTGTTTGTAACATCAGAAACACCTATAGAGGGACTGTGAGTCTGGTTTCCTTGTGCACAAATAATTAATGCCTATAATATCGATTATGCACAGTGTCGAGCGCTGTCTGCACTCAACTTGACTAGTAGTGCCTAAAGTTGCTGGTACCCAGGATCTCCAACAATTGCATAAATTAACAACCAAGCATGCAGATGATCTCATTAACCAGTAATATTACCATGTGTTGTGGCAAGTGTCCTGGTTTCAGGTAACAAAGCTCTGTCCTGCCTACCTGCAGCAAGCGATTGTCAGTTTGATTAACTTGCAATTGTATAAAAGGGTTTCAGAATGACAGTGGGAAGTCTCACAACACCAGGTTAAAGTCCAACAGGCTTATTTGGCAGCACTAGCTTTCAGACCCTCAAGCTCCTTCATCAGGTGAGTGGGAGTCACGGCTCCCACTCCCACTCACCTGATGAAGGAGCTTGAGACTCTGAAAACTAGTGCTGCCAAATAAACCTGTTGGACTTTAACCTGGTGTTGTGAGACTTCTTACTGTGCTTACCCCAGTCCAACGCCGGCATCTCCACATCATTTCAGAATGACCCCAGAGCTGGCAATCTCCCTGGTAGCAAATAAGCTCAAAAATTTTGTTTGGCAATAGAATTAATAATGTAGTATTTATTTAAATCTGGGGATTGCCAATTCGGCTGTTACAGTTTTCTCTGATCCTGTATGCTCGTGTATTCCACACTAATCCCAGGAAGCAGGAAAGGTTCAAAATGATGAATGAATGGATAACAGTAATGCTATAAAAGCTACTATTACCCCAGTAAACAGATCTACAAACACATACGCTTACAGAAATCATTCACTGTGAATACTGTAAAATGCCATACATAAATCTCATACATCACTTGTGGGGACATAAACAGTTCAGTTTTATCATTCAGCATATCTGCGAGTCATCACTCAATATGTGTCCTATCTTTTCAAAGTGTCTTTCAAATTCAAATCCAGCTCCTTAAAAGTAATCCAATTAGATGTGTAAGAACAAACATGAGCAAATGCTTGTATATTCTACAGCTGTTTACTCAAAATAAGGGACAGCACAGTGGTACAGCAGTTAGCAATGCTGTCCCACAGTGCCAGGGAGCTGGGTTCGATCCCCAGCTTGGGTCACTGCCTGTGTAGAGCCTGCACTTTCTCTCTGTGTCTGCGTGGATTTCCTCCAGGTGCTCCGGTTTCCTTCCACAGTCCAAAAGATGTGCTGGTTAGTGCATTGGCCATTTTAAATTCTTTCTCAGTGTACCTAAACAGTGTGGTAACTAGGGGATTTTCACAGTAACTTCACTGCAGTGTTAATGTAAGCCTACTTGCGACTAATAAACTTTGAAAAGAAACTTTTAAAACTTCAAAAGGATGGAAATTGCTAAAAGGATTTTAAAGTCCTCACTTTCATTTATCACACATGCCTGGCCGAGATTGCTCAGTGCTTGTTCATAATGACATTTTCAAAGGAACATAATGGTCTGCTGTTGCAAAGATTCTCTTGTCTCATTCACGGTCAATATTAGAAGTTGAAACAGGGTATGTGGGGATGCATCGATGTAGCTTTGTAAAAATACAAATATGAACCACTGAACAATATGTTACATCCTAATTGAATGGCGTCATAAATAGCAGTTCCACGTTGCACATTTATCAAACAAGCTTCCAGTCTTTGATGCATTTGAAACGCTCACAAAACATGTTCCGAGACTGTTCAGTTCCATTTGATTGGATCTAATTATGCTGGCAGGTGTGGGAGGGCCACTCCTACAGATGGTGAGGTGGAAGCAGGCAGTCGCAGATCCCATTGTTCTCCAAACATCTTAAGGTTGGGTAAACAATGGAAGTGTCCATTGGGGAGGGGAGGAACCGGGGGAAGGTGCAGTCAACAAGTAAAAAGGGGATGACGGAGCCAGTGGGACTTATAATCCACTCATGCAATACCAGCTCCATAAGTGCAGTAGAAACACAAAGGACTATAATGTATTCCAGGCTTTAATTTTTAAACAATGAAACAGGTGGGAGCCCTAACCCACTCATAGCACACTGCTGCACTAATAAATGAATGGTGACTTATTAAAATATATATATATATTTTAGATTTTCTACTGACATTACTTTCTAAATTCAGGATTTCACAAGTAATTCTTCGACAAATTTCTGCAAAAAGTTACTGAACCATGTTAAGTCCGATATAAAGTGTTGTGCAACAGAATTAACTTTTGCAATACTGGCCAGAATTCTCTGATGTCGGTGCCACTGAGAACAGAGAATTTGGCACTCAGCAAAATCTCCATTCACTGCAGCGGGACCGGAAAATCCTGGTGGTCGGAGAATTCTGGCCTGTGTGTTTTTGCAGCTCCATAGCATTAAGATTCAGATTTTGGGAATAATGGGTTTTGTGTACATTTAGTCCCCAGTTGCAGATATAAGATTATTATAAGTTGATGATAAGATTACAATATATACTAATAACCTGCGCAGCACAATAAGATACTCATGTGCCCTCAAATCAATCCCCTATAAGATGTCAAATTCAAGTAACACTGGGAGTGACAGGGCAAAGTGACACGTCTCATTTCAATGTCTCGAGTCACTACAATGCAGAAAAATGGGAGAAACAGAACTCTTTAGAATTTCAAACGCAAAGTGAGAGGCTGATATCTAATGTAACTTCAAAGTCTCCCTGATACTGCCACCCAACCGAGTGCAGACAAAGTGCGCAAAGATGACAAAGACATCTCTCTAGACATGAAGGAAACAGAGAGGCTAAAGCAAGCTGGCTGGCAGTGGAGTGAAATGTATTGTTACCCTTCACTTTAATCTGGAGGAGTGACCAGTTGTCTGCTGCTTGCATAATTGTATGACCAAGTCACTAAAACACAGCTGCAACAGATCAACATGTGGAACCTCTGATCCTGAAATACTAATTAATTATACTTGCATTTATAGGAAGCCTTTCAAACTGAAGCATTTCAACGTTCCACACAATTAATTAAAAACATGATACAGTTCATTTTTGGAATAAGGACCTTGCTGATACAGTTAATACCTGTGGCCCATACCCAGTTGCCACAGAGTTGCTTATGAGCCACTTTCATAAAGGGTTGTGATAAATGTAGCAGGTCATGGAATCATAGAATCCCTACAATGCAGAAGGAGGCCATTCAGCCCATCAAGCCTGCACTGACAACAATCCCATACAGGTGCTTTCCACATATTTACCCTGTTAATCCCCCGACACTAACAGGCAAAGTAGCATGGCCAGTTAACCTAACCCACACATCTTTGGACTGTGGGGAGGAAACCGGAGCACTCAGAAGAAACTCACACCAGCACATTGGAATGTACAAACTCCACACAGATATTCACCCAAGGCCAGAATTGAACCTGGGTCCCCGGTGCTGTGAGGCAACAGTGCTAACCACTGTGTCACCCTTAAGGTAACCTTTCTGGGATGCTTAATTACCAAGATTTGATATCTCTGCCTCCGTTACATTACCCTACTTTGGCTCAACTGATGCTGAATGCCTGGATTCCCTCTGGACTTGACTATTCCAATAGATCCTTGGCCAGTCTCCCATTTTCCTCCCTCCAAAAGTGTGAGTTCATTTGAAATTCTACCATTTGCCCTACCGAACTCAAACCAAGTTACATTCTTGCATCGCCCCTCTGTTTACTGACTCACACTGGCTCTCAGTCCAGGAACAACTCAATTTTAATGTTCTTGTTTTCAAATAGCTCCATGGCCCTGTCCCTCACTATCTCAGCAACTCCTCCAGCCCAACACCCACTCAGTTTTTTAGTAGTGTTTAGCTGAGTTAACTTTACCTTTCCATAGCTACACATGTAAAGTTCTGCATGGGGAACTTTTGGGTAGCTGCACGGCATATTCCCTTGTTTAAGAAAAGAAGTAGGGTTAATCTAGGAAATTATAGGCCGGTGAGCCTGATGTCAGTGGTGGGGAAGCTTTTGAAGGAGATACTGAGGGACAGGATATATGCACATTTGCAGGAAAATGGACTAGTTAGTGACAGGCAGCATGATTTTGTACGGGGAATGTCATGTCTCACCAACTTGATTAAGTTTTTTGAATAGGTGACAAAGGTAATTGATGAGGGAACGGCTGCGGATGTAGTTTATACGAACTTTAGTAAAGCATTTGACCAGGTCTCACATATCAGACTGGTACAAAAACTAAAATCACATGGGATTGGTGGTGGCCTAGCTAGATGGATACAGAAATGGATTGGTTATAGGAGACAGAAAGTAGAAGTGGAAAGGTATTTTTCAGATTGGAGATCTGTAGCGACTGGTGTTCCCCAGAGATCAGTGCTGGAGCTTCTGTTGTTTGTAGTATACAAAAATGATCAGGAAGAAAATGCATAACATTGAAAAAGTAAAAGTGTAGGCATCCTATCCAGTGGGAATGTGTAAATTACTGAGGCAATTCTAACTGGGGTTTTGAAGCAAAGCAAGCAGTATACAACAGATACACAATATTGCAAATAGTGTCTCACAGTGAGAAGCTGAATAAACTCAGACTGTTTTCACTACAAGGACAGAGGCTGAGGGGAGACCTGATAGAGGTCTTCAAAATTATGAGAAGCATAGACAGGGTGGATATTCAGAGGCTTTTCCCAAGGATAGAAGTGCCAATTACAAAGCGGCACAGGTTTAAGGTGAGAGGGAGGAAGTTTAAGGGAGATGTGCAGGGAAGCTTTTCATGCAGAGAGTGGTGGGTGCCTGGAACGTGCTGCCAGAAGAGCTGGTGGAAGCAGGCACTTTAGTAACATTTAAGAGGCACCTGGATGGGTACATGAATAGGGAGGAAATAGAGGGATACAGACCAAATAAGGGCAGAAGATTTTTTTTTTATTTAGGGCGCAATGATCGGCATAGGCTTAGGGGAGGCCGAAGGGCCTGTTCTTCTGTTGTACCTTTCTTTATTCTAACCTTCTGAGACCTCTACACTTCTCCAATTCTGACCTCTACGTGTCCATTGCTATTGATTTTTAAATAATGTTATGAGGTGGGTGCATTTCCCTGCTGCTTTTGAGCCAAAGAAAATGGGATTTCTCTTGGTCCCTCAAGCCGAACCCGTGAACCCCACCATGCTAGGCCTCAAACAGGCTCACTACAAGCAACAGTGATTTCTCTCTCTATCATGACAGTGTCAGCCTGTCTCTCACTCTTTTTCTCTCCCACAACAGTGCTCTCTCATTCTTTCCCCATTACAGCAATCTTTCCCTCCCTCTGTATCTCTCTCTCCTGAAAAGCAGAGTCCTGGAATAATTTTAAGGCAGAGGTGGATCGATTCTTGGTAAGCAAGGGTGGGGTGGTGACAGACTGTCGCAGGTAAGCAGGATTTTGATTTGAGGTTACTTTCAGATCAGCCACGATCTTATTAAATGAGGGACCGAGTGGTCTATTCCTGCCCCTTGTTCATATGTACGCTCTAATCTCATTGGAGCGCACCAATGTAAGTGTTCCAAACCCTGCAACCTTTCCCTCCAAAGCTCCAAAAATTCTCGAGCCCTGCAACCGAGACTGATCAAATCTGTTAGCTGGGACCGTCCTAAAAGTCTGTCAGAGCAGCATTCACAACAAGGTACGCCCAGAAGGAGAAAAACGTTTTAGAAAGCACCTCCTCAATGACAGTAAAATGGACTTTCTTACTGAATGTTAATTTTTTGCCACTTCGATATATTACTCTGCGATAAAGATTACAAAGTTATAACTGGAGAAGCATTGTTTCAAACGTATGAATCCACAATTCTGAAACGAGAGGGAACCTAAACCTTTCTCCTCTGAATATTTCATTTTGTTGCCTCCACTTTCTCATTACTATGGGACTATCCAATTCCGCAGAAAAGTAATGGAGTTTGTAGAATGAGCAACCAGGTGACAAAGTAGGTCCTCAGCGGTGTGCAGTACTGAGCTCGCAGCTAATGTATAATCATGACATCATAGATGACTAAAGAACGCTCGCTCATAAATCAATTTTGCTCACATTTACACAGAAGCTATTTCTGTGAGGGCAAAGTGTTAGAATATTCAATTTCCGAGAATTCTAGTCAAGGTTTCCGAAGTGTAGTATTTCAGTGCCGGTTCCTGCTGTCACGAGGGTTTACTGTAGACCTGCCATCCATTCTCTCTGGAGATTTTCACTTTGCCCCATTCCTTTTAAGCAGAAATAATGACTTACAAATGCCAATTAAGCGTGTTGTGTATGTCGGGGCAGTTGTAGTTTGGAGTGTGGAGTAAAACCTGCAATATGTTCCTGTGTTCCCTGATGCCTGGAGTGAGCTCTTGAGGATATCCCTCAGTGGTAAAGAAGTTAACAAAACATAAGCTAGGTTTTATGTCGAAATACCTTTAGAATTTACTGTTCATCAGAGGCTGTCAGGCAGTATCCATACTCAGTATCCCCCACGACAAAGATTTCAGAGATAAATGTTTCCTGTTAACAAATTTATTTTGATGCCAGGAATAGTTCTAAAAATCAATATGTAGTCATAAGGATATTGCGCTGTCTGCAGTTCCAAGGTCTTTGAATATAAATGATCGCCACTCCACAGGGTGGCCCATATTTGTTCACCCTTAGCGAAGGGAAATGGTCATTGGCACCTTTGTTACATGAAACAGATGGCTTGATTCTTTCCCTCCATGGTGTTTAACTTATCGTTACTCTTTTTCAGAGCACCAATTAATGACTCTTGCACCCAATGATAATATTGTGGACATCTGTGCCTGTCTGGTGTTTTTAAGCACAAAGCATAATTTTGATTTGATTTATTATTGTCACATGTATTAATGTACAGTGAAAAATATTCTTTCTTGCACTTTACAGACAAAACATACTGCACATAGAGAAGGAAGGAGAGTGTGCAGTCACTGGGTCAAAATCCTGGAATTCCCTTCCTATCTGCATTGTGGGTCAACCCACAGCACACGGACCGCAGTGGTTCAAGAAGGCAGCTCACCAATCACCTTCTCAAGGGCAACTAGGGATGGACAATAAATGCTGACCAGTTAGCAACTTCCATGTCCCACGAATGGATACAGAATAAAACATCCACAGCCTTCTGAGGCAAAGGGATCTGCTGTTCCTGCCACACCCCACTGTAGTCAAAGAATCTGGTGGCCAGCCAAATCTCCATTCCGTGTAGCAGGATTGGAAAATCCCCCCTGAGTGAATTGTGATGAGATTCCAGCCAAAGAGTTCCAAAGTCGCACAACCATCTGAGAGGAAATAGAAGTCTCCTCATCTCTGCCCTATAAGGGTGACCCCTAATTTTAAAAACAATGTCCTTTTTTTTGCGGGGTGGTGTTGGTGGGGAGGCCTACTTCAAAGGCTGCTCAGAAATCAAGTCAGGTAGGCCTTAGGTCAAGTCAGGTGGCAAGGGAGCTGGTAGTTTTTATTTTTAAAATGGACTTTTGTCTGCCTGCTGTTCAGTTCACATTGAAATGTGCGGAGGTAGGGAGACAAAAAAAAAAAATCGCCCCCACTGTTCTTCCTGAGACAAGATCAAAGTTGCACAATAGCGCTCACACTAGGGTTCAAACTGCAGAACTTCAGTCACACAGGAGCTATTTGTTCGTATAAGCTGCCATCTAATCAGGAATGGCCTCATTCAGAGATGAGCTTTTATGAGTCAAAAGCCTCAAATTGTAGCTTTCGGTAGTTGCCATAGTGATCAAAATGATGAGGGAACAAACTTCGAAATGCCCTAACATGCATAAATATAGATTAGATGAGTGTAGAGCCAAGTAAGATGACAAATAGATTTCTGGGAGGAAAGGGGGAATTGTTTTTTTTTTAAGTAGTTGCAGATAGATGCAGTCCTCTGCGGCCGCATTAGCAAAGAAGCTTTGGGATATTAATTTTAAAATATCTTTTCGTGTTCGTCTGACTACAAACGGGTCTCAATTTTAGGCTTGCAATTTTTCTGGCACAAAACCATAATCGCAAAGAAAAACACATCTTTAAAAAGTACTCTGGAGGGAATATTGGCTGAGAGGGAAAGAAAAATAAAGGAGAGAATTAAGGGCAATATTAAATACAGCAACAGTGAAATTAAATTTGCCGTTGCAGAGCGTGACAAACCTTCAAGAGGCTGAGTTCAATCAGTGAGGAATGTACACAGAAGTATCTTGGGAAGGGAACAACACCTGGGACTGAAATTTTGTGGGGGAGCGGAGGCAGGCAAGCCTACAATATTTCGCTCCCGCCCAGACTAAACATTTCCATTGAGGGCACTTGTCAGGGGTCATCTGGAACTTTCCTGTCAGCAGGCGGGACCCCACTAAGGCAAGAGTCTTAACTGGACAGGACTCCCAAAGCCAACACCTTCAATCCCGAGATGAGTAGGAATTTCTTCAGCCAGAGGTTGGGTTAATCTATGGAATTCATTGCCACATAAGGCTGAAGAGGCCAGGTTATTGAGTGTATTTAAGATGGAGGTAGATAAGTTCTTGATTGGAAAAGGCATCAAAGATTATGAGGAAAAGGCAAGAGAATGGGGTTGAGAAACTTATCAGCCATGATTGAATGATGGTGCTGACCCGATGGGCTGAATGGCCTAATTCTGCACCCATAATGTTATGGTCTTATTAAAATCTTCCCCTGGGTTCCACTGCCAGCATTGTAGGTTCCTAAACAACATTTCAGCCTGATTTTTAAAAATGTGTTCATGAAATGTGGGTGTTGTTGGCTGGGCCTGCATTTATGGACTTCGAAGAGTCAACCACATTGCAATGAATCTGGAGTCTCACAAGTAGGCCAGACCAGGCAAAGATGACAGATTTCCTTCCCTGAAGGACATTAGTGAACCAGATGAATTCTTACAATAATCAGTAATGGTTTCATGGTCACCATTAGACTTTTAATTCCACATTGTTTTTATTGAATTCAAATTTCACTATCTGAATGGTGGGATTCAAATCCAGGCCCCGAGAATTACTAGTCCAATGACAATACCCCTACATCACAACCTCCCTAGCAGGACTGACTTTAGAATGAAAATTCAGCCCCGGGTGCAGGAATGTTACTGATGTTACGATTCTGCTATCTTTGCCACTCTCCTCAACTCCCCAACCGAACCTCCCCTTACTCCCACACCGCCCCCACACCTCTCCCTCCCCCTCCGCCACCCCAGGCAGGCAGATATATTCAGCCAAACCTACTGTCAGTTCGAAATTTCAACCAAGAGAAATTTTAAATCATCATAAGAGCTCCAATCAGCTATGTTAGTAATTGATAAAAGTCAATTACTGTGGATGCTGCAATGTGAAACAAAAACAAGAAGTGCTGGAAAACCTCAGCAGGTCTGACAGCATCTGGGGGGAGAGAACAGAGCCAACATTTGACTCTGGATGACTCATCATCAGAGTTGACAAAGGGGTGAATTTTCCCACAGCACTCGCCACAGAAATCGTAGCAGGCTAGGGGCAGACTGTGGAAAGGTCTGTTGACCTTGGGTGGGATATTCCGGTTTAGGGGTGAGAGTGGCCAGAAAACTCCACCCAAAAGTCATCCAGACTCGAAATGTTCGCTCATTTCCTCTCTCCACACGTGCTATGATGTAGAAATGCCACGTTGGATGGGGTGCATTCCACATAAACCTGTTGGACTTTAACCTAGTGTTGTCTGACTTCCTACTATGCCCACCCCAGTCCAACACCAACATTGTCACATCATGGCTACCATCGACACCGCAAACTGTAGGCTCAAAGTAAAGAGGATCTCCAAGAAGATTGCACATATCGACTCGCCTGATGAAGGAGCAGCACTCCGAAAGCCCATGATTCCAAATAAACCCACTGGACTTTAACCTGGTGTTGTGAGACTTCTTACTGTGTCCACACATGTTGTCAGTCCTGCTGAGATTTTCTAGCATTTTCTGTTCTTATTGTTGATGCTGGCAATTGATTTGATCTTCAGATAAAGTATTCTCTGGTTATATTTAGACTAAACAAATTATCTCAGAATAAAACATACATGGGTACATTATAGCAGAAATTAATCACTGAAGATTTTCAGAATCTTATAATTCACTGTCAGAGAATCCTGGAAGAATAAGGGTTCCTGAGGTTTATAGAGTGAGTGTACAATTGTTTATAATGGTTAATTAAAATACTTTTATTACAAACTTATATCTTGGACTATATTCTAATAATATTTTTGAGTATACATTCAAGATAAACTAATCAATCTATGCAGTACAAAATTACTTAAAAATAAATGAAACATTCAAATTCACTTAGAAAATAAAGGTAGAATATTTAAGTAAATAACAGCTACTTTCGTATATTCACAATCAAAGGTATAAAGTGTAGTTGCTGCTGCCTTGGCTTCAGCTCAAGAGGAAACTGTATTAGGATTCGGCACTCTGACAGCGTCGAAAAACTGAGTGATTTGTTTACCTACGTCTCGAATTTAAAGAAGATCTGTTACCTTTAGAATAGGCTATCCCAGGGCTCCCAAACTGGGGTTCCCGGTTAGAAAGGAGCAACCAATCAATTTCAAAAATACCTATGTCAATCAAATAGGCCCCCAGGAGCACTGGATGCTGATAGACTGACTAGTCCTGAGGGACAGCCTGGATCTCAGTTTAGCAACCAATAGACAACTACATGCCCCCCATCCTTTCCCGACATTATGCATTCGAATGTCAACCTAAGTTCAGTGTTCAGGTCCTGAACCAGAGTTACAGACTAACTTGTTACCACTGAGCCATGGTTCCTTCAATAATACTGATATTGTGATATTCTCGCTGGTAGGGGAGTCCAGAACCAGAGGTCACATTCGGAGGATACAGGGTAGACCATTTAGGACAAAGATGAGGAGACATTTCTTCACCCAAAGAATGGTGAGCCTGTGGAATTCATTACCACAGGTAGTAGTTGATGCCAAAGCATTGAATGCATTCAAGCAGCGGCTGGATATAGAACTTGGGGCAAATGGGAGCAAAGGTTCTGGGGAGAAAGCAGGATTAGGCTATTGAGTTGGATGATCAGTCGTGATCATGATGAATGGCAGAGCAGGCTCAAAGGGTCAAATGGCCTCCTCCTACTTCTATCTTCTATGTTTCTATAAAAGATGAAATGCTTATGGACCCTGGCGCAGGCATCCCTATCAACTGCGTTAGTACTAACATCTGACCCTATTATGCATCTATCCCTCACACACTCTTTTCTCCCTTTCATGTGATGTGGGCATTGCTGGTAAAGCCAGTATTTGTTGCTCAGCCCTAACCAAGAGGCTTGCTAGGCCTTTCCAGAGTCAACCACGTTCCTGTAGGCCTGGATGTAGGGAAGGATGGCAGATTTCCAGCCCTTAAAGAAACCAGATGGGTTTTTACACCAATGAATGATAGTTTTGTGGCCACCATCACACACACTAGCTTTATCTTCCAGATTTTATTAATTGAATTCCACCAGCTGTCATGGTGGGATTCAAAGCCATGTCCCCAGGGTATTAGCCTGGGCCTCTAGATTACTAGACCAGTGACATTAACACCATACCACCACCTCCCCATTTCATTTATTTCATTGCATTGCTCAACCAGGTCAAATTCTGGGCACAAACATCCTACACAATATTATAATGCCTTGCTCTTGCTATGGCTCAGAGAATTTCAATGTGGAAATATCACATGCAAAAACATATGGGGAAGTATTATGTTCTATTCAAGCTGGACTACATCACTTTGATTTTGGGCGGATTTCAAACAGGGGAACCCTGACAACATTCAATTTAAGAAAACGCATCTGACTGTGGCCAAAAGCATTTAAATACACGTTCCATGAGTTGTATAAATGGGTTATCAATATACATTTTATCCAGTCTGCCAAGGCCTGGCCAAATAATATAGTGGTGTCAGAGAAACTGGTGTTCCAGGTTTGGCAGCTTAATCAGCCTAATTTCTTCTCTTCAGATTAGAAATTATTCTCTGGTGACAGGGCCAGGGAGAGAAATCATGTCTCTCAACTTTGCGGGCCCCCTTATTACCAATTACCCCAGCCATCCCTTTAACCCTTCCTTTCAATTATGCAGGACATCTTTCGCTTGTCCAGATTCATCAATAAATTTGTTAAACAATCACAGAAATATCATAGAAACCCTACAGTACAGAAAGAGGCCATTTGGCCCATCGAGTCTGCACTAAACACAATCCCACCCAGGCCTTACCCCCATATCCCTACATATCTTACCCATTAGTCCCTCTAAGCTACGCATCTCAGGACACTCAGGGGCAATTTTAGCATGGCCAATCAACCTGACCTGCACATCTTTGGACTGTGGGAGGAAACCGGAGCACCCGGAGGAAACCCACGCAGACATGAGGAAAATGTGCGAGCTCCACACAGACAGTCACCCAAGCCGGGAATCGAACACAGGTCCCTGGAGCTGTGAAGCAGCAGCGCTAACCACTGTGCTAACGTGCCGCCCAAGAAAGAACCCAGTTAATCAATAACATCCATTGCTACCATCTGGTTACAAATATCATAGAATTATTGAATCCCTACAGTGCAGAAGGCAGCCATTCGGGCCATGAGGTCTGTACCAACTCCCTAACACACTATCTTACCCACGCCCTCTCCCCTCCTCTATCCCTGTAATTCCATGTATTTACCCCACTAATCCATCTAACCTACCTTGGAAAATCTTGGGACACGAAGGGGCAATTTTACCACGGCCAATCCACCTAACCCGCACATCTTTGGACGTGGGAAGAAACCAGAACACCCAGAGGAAACCCACGCAGGCACAGGGAGAACGTCCAAATACCACACAGTCACCCACAGCCAGAATTGAACCCGGATTGTTGGTGTTGTGAGGCAGCAGTGTATGAACCATTGTACCGTCCATATATATCGTCCGATACATATGCACTATGTGTCATTACTCTTAATAGCAACAATGATATAAAACAATGTTCATTTGTGTGTGCCCTATAGGTGATTCCACCACAATCATTATACAAACCAAAGGGTACACATTTTACCTTAACAGAATCATGCAATATGATTAATTTAACTGGGAAGTAACACTACGCAGATGATATCACTGATTTTGGTGACTGTCTCAGCCCTCATCAACAGGTTCTCCACATTGCACCATGTGGGTTCGGTGACAGTAAGTTCATATTTGGGAGGACGATAAATATTTGCGACCCACCTGAGCTGCACAAGTTCATTTCCATTCTGAGGAAGAAGTAGAACACTCCTACCTGAGTGTATGGTACTATTTACTACAATTATTTCATCTGCAGGATGTAATCGGATTCTATTTTATCATAATCTCAAATGATTCATAAGCAACAAAGCAGAATAATTGAACAATAAGGATCTTCACTATCAGTGAGAAGAGTTGGAGCCCTCAGGTATCTGTGTGTGCCACAACCTTTATTTAAGAAACTGAGGACATGATTCACATTTTTTAATAAACAAATCTGAAGACTCTGCTGATTGCTGTTTCTCACTAAAATATAGTTCCAATATAGAACATAGTGCAGAAGGAGGCCATTCAGCCCATACAGCCAACAACAATCCCATCCAGGTCCTATCCCCGTAACCCCACCTATTTAATTTGTTAATCCCTCTGACACTAAGGGTCAATTTAGCATGGCCAATTAATCTAACCCACACATCTTTAGACTGCGGGAGGAAACCAGAGCACCCATTCCTCACCTCAATCCTACAGTCACCAACCGCTCACCTCAACGTCCCACCCTCACTTCAACTCCCGCCCTCACCAACCCCTCATCTTCTTACCCCAGAACCTCACTCCCTCACCTCACCTTCAATCCTAAACATCTCACCCCCACCCTCACGCATCCTCACCTTCCTGTATACACACATCACCCTTCCAACATCCACTTATTACAGCTCTAAAATGACGAAGGAGCCTATCTGCGTTTGTACAGATCTTCATTGAAGAACACTCTACCTCACAACTCCAGGAACCCGGATTCAATTCCGGCCTCAGGTCACTGCCTGTGTGAGTTTACATGTTCTCCCCATGTCTGAGTGGGGTGGATTGGCCATGATAAATTGACCCTTTGTGACAGAGGGAATAGCAGGGTAAATATGTGGGGTTACAGGAATAGGGCCTGATTGAGATTGTTTTTGGTACAGGGCCAAATGGCAGCTTACTGCAGTGTAGGGATTCTATGACTCATTCTATTCTATGACTCTCAGTTTCTGCTTCCGACCTTTGGGCAGTTTGTGGGGTTTTTTTTGTGGGCTTTTCAAAATCATAACCACAAAACTGCCTGGCATTCAGAAGCAGCAGCGCAGCAACTCACTCAAGCTGAGCTGTAAAACTGGCTTTAAAAAAATCAGAACTCTTAGGTTGAAAGTCCTGGTGTTAAAAAATAAAACAATCTTTCCAGTTTGGCCTCTCATTTTGGACTCTTTTGCAACACTGAGCCCAGCAGGCAGCCATTGTCCCTCCCCATCCGCAATCATATCATAAAACCCATAAGATATAGCAGCAGCATTGAGCAATTCGGCCCATCAAGTCTGCTCTGCCATTCAATCATGGCTGATAAGTTTCTCAACCCCATTCTCCCACCTTTTCCCTGCAAACTTTCATCCCCTTACCAAACAAGAATCCATCTATCTCTGTCTTAAATATCCTCAATGACCTGGCCTCCGCAGCCTTTTGTGACAATGAATTTCACAGGTTCACCACCCTCTGGCTGAAGAAGTTCCTCCTCATCTCAGTTCTAAGGGGCTGTCCCTTTATTTCCCACAAAACAGGGGGTGGTGATTCAGATCATCCGTGATCGCAGTTGTGAGAGAGCATGTGAGTGTGTGCACCAAAGAGTGATTGAAAACTGACTTTTGTAGCGAGAAGTTTTGTGATGCTTCTGGAAGATGTACTTTCATGACCTCAGCAAGTTGGTATACAGCAAATTGGTATACAAGTTGGTCATGTATACTTGGTCAAGTATACACGACCAACCACATGTATACTTACTGTAACGCTTAAGCAAAGCCCACAATGTGGACCTCCTAAAACACGAGCTCCCAGTTTAAGGCAATAATGACTTGTCAAACCAAAAAGCCCAGCATGTGTATATCTTGCGTCCTATCTGCAAGATACACTGCAGCAATTCACCAAAGATCCTGAGCCAACACCTTCCAAACACACAACCACTTACATCTAGAAATGCAAGGATAACAGATTCAGGGAACACTACTTTCTGCAAGTTCCCCTCCAAGCCACTCACCATCTTGACTTGGAAAGGTACCGTCATTCCTTCACAGTCACTGAATCAAAATCCTGGAATTTCCTCTCTATTGGCATTGTGGGTCAACCCACAGCACGTGGACTGCAGAGATTCAAGAAGGCAGCTCACCACCACCTCCTCAAGGGCAACCAGAGATGGGCAATAAATGCTGGCCAACCAGCAATGCCCATATCCCATGAATGAATATTAAAAAATATAAGTGGAGTGTCAGGGTTATTGGCAATCTGGGTTTATACAGTAAAAAGTCTCACAACACCAGGTTAATGTCCAACCAGTTTATTTGATAGTAATCCCACAAATAAACTATTAAATCAACGGGTTGGACTTTAACCTGGTGTTGTGAGACTTCTTACTGTTTACCCACCGGTATCTCCACATCAGTCTAGGTTTACACCAGGTTTACATCAAGAGGAGGTGATAACCTAGTGATATCAACACTAGACTATTAATCCAGAAACTCAGCTAATGTTCTGGGGACCTGGGTTTGAATCTCACCTCAGCGAATGATGGAATTTGAATTCCATTAAAAAAATCTGGAATTAAAATCCACTGATGATTGTGAAACCATTGTAGGTTGTCAGAAAAACCCATCTGGTTCACTAATGTCCTTTAGGGAAGGAAATCTGCCATCCTTACCTGGTCTGGCCTTCATGTCACCCCGGAGCCACAGCAATGTGGTTGACTCTCTGCTGCCCTCCAAGGGCAACTAGGGATGGGCAATAAATGCTGGTCAGCCAGCGATGCCCATGTCCCACGAATGAAAAAAATAATAATCTGTACAAGGAAGTACCTGTCTGAGTGTTGCTAACTGTGTAAATAAATCCAAATTTGGTGAAAGAACACTGGCCTCAGAGGAGTTATTTCACTTATTTTTATAACATTCAATCCTAGTCTTATTGAAGTATTTGGCTTTTTTTAAAAAAAACAAAAAAAAGCTACAAGATGTTTATGAATGTACCAATGATCTGCTACTCCAAGGATGAAGAAAACTCTTTCAATCTTTAGTTTTGGTTGTGGCCTGTTAATTTTGTACCACAGGCAGCTAGATTTAGAGGAATGAAATATACATCATTTCGAACATTTTAATCTTTAGACTGAACATTTCAGCGAGACTAGAAGGCCCATTGGTATATCCTTTCCATTCACAAGGGTATCTTGCTGTGCAGCAGACACTAAATAAATGCATTAATATGAACATCAAAGTGCTTACCAAACATTGACAGTAACTTGATAAGTCAGCTCAACTGATGACTCCATTCTTAAATGGGTAAGACAATAATGCAGAAACAAACTCATTTAAGTAAATCTGCTAATAACCTGCTTCACAGTGGTCAAATCACAGGAAAGGAGAGTTAAAAATAAAGTTGGCAGGGCGATTTTTAAGATCAACTGAAACAAAAAGTAACTATGCTGCAGTGTATTCTCTGCTTAAGTGGCAAACAAAAATCTGCTTAGCAATGAAATACGGCAACCTAATATGATTCCTGCTCAAAAGGGCTGACACAAAGACAATGAGCCAAATGGCTTCTTTCTGTCTCTTAAAATTCTTTGATTCTACGATTTAAATTCCATTTGGATCAGGTTTAATTTTGGGACAATGCAGTTTGGGTTTACACAATTGATGCCAGGTTCATATTAATGCCTCTTTGCAAACTCAGCAGGGCATTCAAGTTCAGTTGTGCCTGCTTTGGACCAGAAATAAATGTCGCTATTTGGAAAACAAAGACACCAGGTAGCCAAAAACTTGACCAAGGATCTTGCTGGAACTGCGACTAAGACTGGACATCTCCTCCCTACTGGTCTTATGCACGCAAGTGTCTACTTGCTGCACTTCAACAATTTGATCGCAAGCGCAATGCATCACAAAGATGTAAAGAGTTATTATTATCTTGGTGATCAAGAATCAGAATGATCTCAAGCCCTTCAGACTGAGGGAGTTGCAAGTAGATGACATGATACTGAAAATAAAAGATTGATTTCAAATGACTTAGCAGGTTTGCCAAAGTAAATTAGCTTATTAATTATGCAGAAAGGCTCATGACTGGAGAGCTACACATTTGTTCTGTAAAATATCCATAAGACATGCAAATCTTTTCACACTTCCTGTGCAAAATGAAGCTGATGGAGGTAAGGAAATTTTCCAACATTCACTCCATCTCCTATCCAACAGTTCATACTCCAAATGGCAACGTCAACATGGGGTTGTGCAATTTTAGTCTAAAGTTTTGCAACAAGTGTAGCAATGCCCTGCCATTGAATTGTCTTTAAGATCTGTCCCAATGGGAATGTTTTTATTCTTCAGATAATTTATGCAATGACAAGTAAGCTGAAAGGGTTACTATCAAAGTACTTAATTACCACATTAGATAATATACTCTGTACTTTTGCTTTCACTGTTAATGGTAAGATTTGCTGGCTGAAGGTTTCCAGTTTTCTTTGACAGTTGCTCAGCATTGAAGGTGACTTGTTTTCACTCTAGTTTGATGGGTTCTGGGATGGCTGATAAGTCCAATGTGCAATCTGCAGATGCTGCCACGAGACAGGTGGTGCTTGAAGAGTTGGATAGATGGGCTGTTTGGAGGTTTGTTCATTCCCTCCAATACCTTCACTTCTGCATATTCCTGATGAAATCTTTCGATGCAGTCAGTGCACTCCGAAACATGCCATTTTCCTTCTTCAAATTAGATTTTTAATTAAGTTTCTGCCCCAGCTCTGTAGTGTTAAAGATCCTATAGCGCTATTCAAAGAAGATGTGATGATTTCTTTCTCATGTTCCTGGCTGACATTCCATTGTGAAACAACACTACCCAAAAGAGAAGATTCCTGCAGTTCACTGGGGCAGTACTGCTACAAAATGATTACTGTTTGCACCGATGTATCAGCAGTGACTGTACTTCCAATAAAGTCCAGCTCATTCTGTGAAGTCATGGAGCCATATACCATTGTGAACTGCAGCTTAAATACAAGCAATGCTACTTATCAAGTTGTTTAACTTTCAAGTTTTGCAATTTCAGATTGATGATTTAAAAAGGCAAAGTAATTTAGGGCATAAGCGATACGTTTGTGTCTTGTTAATACAAAAGGAAACATACAAACAAATGGGAAGATGCTTTTCTGATAAGCAGGTTTGAATGACAGTCACTTAATAACTCTACTCTTCAACTCAATGTGATCTTACATCATTTATTATTGAAAGATTTTTGTCAGATAAGAGAGTTCTGGATCAATCATGTAAACTATTTCAATATCTTTTGACAAATGTGAAGACAGTTGTTCCACTACTGATTTGCTTTAGTATTAGTTGCATAGATTAATAGTTACATAGGACAAATAGCAACGGTATTGAGCAGAACTGAACTCACCATTTAATTTGCTTCCAAAGACTTACCAGAGGTATTATTGAAAGAATAGACTAGGAGGTTGGAGGGCCGAAGGGCCTGTGCTGCAATTTTCTTTGTTCTTCAGAGGGATATGGTGCCAGGAAGGGTAAGGGTTTTAGTTTAGTCGGGCAGCATAGCCGATGCAGACTTGGAGGGCCAAAGAGCCTGTTCCTGTCCTGTAATTGTCTTTCTTCTTTATTCTTTGACACAGGAATATTGTATCCTTTATTTAAAAACAAAAAATTCCTGACATTGAAATAATTATATCTATTATTAACATTCAAACATAGAAATTGGGCGCAGGAGTGGGTTGCTCGACCATTCAATAAGCTCATGGCTGATCTGAGTGTAACTTCAACCCCACGTTCCTGCCTACCCCGGATGACCTTTTATCCCTGTGTTCCTCGCCCCTCCCCCATCTTGTTAATCAAGAATCTACCTTGCTCTGCCTTTAAAATATTCAAAGATTCTGCTCCCCCTACCTTTAGAGGAAGAGTTGCAAAGACTCACAACCCCTGGGGAAGAAAAAAATTGTCATCCACTGCATCTTAAATGAGTGGCCCCTTATTCTTAAGTCTTGCGTGTAATGGAGAATTCCAGACAGCAATGTTGGTAACCGGCCAGCTCATTCTCTCAGCAGACATAGGATCCAAACTTATGTGCCTGTCTCCCATAGTGCTGCCGACAGTAGACACACTTGCCACACATGTGTACCTGACAGGTCCTGTTTGCTGTTACCATGGCACTGCTCACCTGTAAAGCCTCTGTGTTTCTTACAATCTCAATCACAGCACCTTCCTTAATTAGGAACGTTAGAAAATGAAATAAATAATGAAAAATGCCATCTATAATACATAATAAACTGAGATCATTATTTACGTAACCCAGTGAAATACTAATATTTAATTGAGTTATATGTGACAATGATAATTAATGAAATTTCACACATTATAATATTTAAATCAACATTTGTGTGATGGAAGTTAAGTAAGTAAGCATTTTTGAAGTGAAAGGTAAACATTGATGAAGGTTTGCAGTTCCTTTAAAAGAAACTTCCGCTTATAAACCTGTGAAAGAGATCACGTCGGCAGCAACAGTGGGAAATGACAATAGGAGCTGGGAATATGAGGTGAACAATAGCAGGAGACAAGGGATGAATGGAGCCACGGAGGAGAAAGAGTGTCAGAAAATGAGGAATATTAGGTTCAAACAGTCAAAAATAAACACTGAGGTAATGGCAAACAAGGAGAAAGGCTTTGCATCCATCTTAGAAAATGTTGCTGGTGCGTATTTTAACAAGAAAAAGACAAACAAAATATTATTCAAGAATTTTAAAATAAAAGGTGTAGAGAAAACAGAAGAGAGGAAAGAATAACACTTTCAGCATGTTCTGGCCAGGCAGTTTGGCTGAAATATTTGTTTTGGCCTGAGGCTGTGGAAGTATTGACATTGTAGAATACTAGTTTACCTGTGCGCATCCAAACCTCCTGAATCTTCGACTGTATTAGATCTGGACCTAATGGCATGCCTGGAACTTCAATTCCTGCCCATTTAACAATGGGAAATCCAATTAATGAGCTAACTGGAGGCATCATAGGGTTGATGATTATCAATGTCTAATATCTTAACACTAGGAAAACCATAGGCGATAGCTCCTACCTTTAAAATGGAGAGCACAACACATACGCTGCGTCTCATAGAATCATACAATCCCTACAGTGCAGAGGAGGCCATTCAACCCATTGAATCTGCACCAACAACAATCCCACTCAGGCCCTATCCCTGTAACCTTGCATATTTACCTTACTAATCCCCCTGACACTGAGGGGCAATTTAGCATGGACAATCAATCTAGCTCGCAAATCTTTGGACTGTGGGAGGAGCACCCGGAGGAAACCCATGCAGACACAGGGAGAATATTGACAGACGAGGATGTCATTGACTTCAAGTGGCTAAATACATCACATGATGCGCCAATGAAGCACGTTAGGAAAATCCCAGATTCAACTCCAGGGGTGGGATTTTCCGGCTGCGTTAACCCCAAGGTCGGAAAATCCTGCCTGAGGTCAACAGACCTTTGCATGGTCCATGTCCCACCCACTATGATTCCTGTGGTGGGTGGGACGGGTAAATCCTGCAGTGAATGATTTATTTTTCACTTCATTTGAAGTCTCTGAATCACCTGGGTTTGAACTGTGCTTTATTTACAGTTGTTAGTTCTGCAGCTCATACTTGTAAAAATCGGGCAATTTAAAATCCACTTGAGTCAAGATATTCTCAAACTAGCTTCATCCTACAAGATTATTACAAAGTCCCTGTGGAAACATAACTATTGATCAATTGGCAATAAAATTTCTATTAATTATGAAAAGATAAATATACATAATCCACAAGTCAAAGAATACAATTTTCCTCACAGTTCAACACTCCCTAAAGAAATATTAATGTTTGTTCTAAATGATGTATCCAAATAAAATTGCATTATAAAAGTTAAGTTTATTAGTCACAAATAAGGCTTACATTAACACTGCAATGAAGTTACTGTGAAATTCCCCTAGTTGCCACACTCCGGTGCCTGTTCAGGTCAATGCACCTAACCAGCACATCTTTCAGAATGTGGGAGGGACCCGGAGGAAACCCATGCAGACACGGTGAGAATGTGCAAACTCCACACAAAGTGATCCACGATGGGAATCGAACCTGGGTCCCTGGTTTATATCTCTTTCACGGACTTCAATGGTTTCTTAACAGCTATTCTTTTGATTGTGCATTCAGTCACCTCTCAACTCCGCCAAAAGGCTGTGTGCATTCCCTTCTTCCTACGCGAAGGGCCTTTTATCTGTCAAAAGTGCAGTATAAATGCAACAAAGAACAACGAAGTAAACCCACAACATATAAGATGTTTTGTTATGCAATGCACTGATATTGGACTGTGCGCTGAGACATGCTCTGGAGGCTTTGCAGCTTTTTAGATATAGTTTAGTTTAGATTTCTCTAACAACAAATGAAATCATTTTCTTTGACAGTGTATTTTCATTGTCTGAACAACTTCCATCAAAGTAAGCTGCTTGGTTACTTTGGTTAGTCTTTGATTTCTTCAGTCTTACTCCTTCCCTTGCTAGGCCATATCAGTGAGGATCTCAACTTTTTTGAGCACAATTCTTCCATACATCGAACTACAGACCAGAAGGTTTGAAACAAGAGATTGTGCATTGTGGATAAAATCAAATTATTGCTTACAGAAAGGTAGAGGTCAGATCAGAATAATTGTACTTCTTTTGTTTTATCAATTAAGTTCCAAAGAGTTTAAAGTTTATTAATGTCACAAATAGGCTTACATTACCGCAATGAAGTTACTGTCAAAATTCGCAAGTCACCACACTCGTGCGCCTATTCGGGGACACTGAGGGAGAATTTAGCATAGCCGATGCACTTAACCAGCACATTTTTCGGGCTGTGGGAGGAAACCGGAGCACCAGAGGAAACCCATACAGACACAGGGAGAATGTACAGACTCCGCACAGGCAGTGACCCAAGCAGGGAATCGAACCTGGCACTGTGAGGCAACAGTTTTTTTTTGTCTTCATTTCCACTAAACATACTGAATTTGATCACACAGACTCAAACAATGCATTTTAACTGTTATTTAAAATCTCCATCACACACATTAACTTGTACATGCTATGAGTGATGTTCAAAGTGAACCAAGCAAGCATCTTCCTCTAAACTCATTGCACTCAATTCACTTTTAACTTCTCAACGGGTAACTTCCAAATCAGCAATTTCTTCTGATTTAAGATCTGTGGTTTTGGAAGCGAAAAAAAAGGATTGTGCAATGTTATTGCATAATTTCTCAGACTGTTAAAGTAGCATTCGCTTTACACATTCAATATCTATGTGAATGGCAACTGTGAAATACATTTCAGTAAATTGGCTATCTGAATGTAAATAAGTCTAGTTTTTGGAAGGTGGCCACAATGTCACATCCGACATATAAATTCTGATTGTTTTTCTCAACTACGTTACACCAGTCATCTGGACCAGATTCATCACAAAATAGGGAGGAAATATCCTAACCAATTGTAGATTTCCTTCGCAATATGGCTTGAGAAGACCTTTCTTAAGGAATATAATGTCGTTTTATGCTGTACTACCTTCAGAATCATTACACATCCGTGCTTCATGCACACTTTAAGATTTCCCCCTTGGTGAATTGCAGGATGCTTAGGTGACATTTCAAAGTGGCTACTTGAATCCTTTAATGAATGGATGTCAAAAGGCTAACAACCCATCTTCAAGGTCTTAAAAAAGCCCATAGGAAAATCCTTGTCCAATTTCTTGCCCAATTGAATTCCCAAAGAGGAAATCAACAAGAAATATTGTGATGTCCCCTCAATCTATTAACCATTCTTATATATTTTGCATCATAGTTACAGCAATTTTTCTGCCACAATGCTTAATCTCCTTACTGTGAGGTTGTTACCCATGGAACTGTTGCATCTAAGCTAGGGAAGTCAAGTCAATGCTCAACTACTGAACAGCTTGCTCAGTCATATAATAATAACAGTTGTGCAATAAGCACTCATATGAAAGGTCAAATTGCCATGAGTCTTGTTTTTAACGGTCATTAAATTATTGACCTTTCTGTGCAATTAGATGAGTAACATGAAAAGGCAGTCTGATAGGGTCAGCGATGCAGCATTCTTTCTGATAAGCTTTCAACTCTGTCTTGTTCAATGGCTTTTCCCGTTCACTGGGTACAGATTCCTGCTTGGCTTTGTTAAGAACAAGACTTGGCATGTAAGTAAAGCTGTGAAAATGAAATTAATCCTCTTGCCGTATAAATATTTATGCCTCTGTTTATCTTATAAGCACAAGTAAGGCTAACGACATGGTAACAGAAAGTTCTGCTTGTAATGGAATTTTTTAGGATTTTCTATCTTAAATAAATGTTTTACATTCTGTGGTCCCACCCCTTCTATAGTTAAATGCATTGGTTTCTAGTAAATGAATAAATTTACTCCTATTCTTATTCTGCAGCACTGCAGAATTGTTAATTGTGCTTTGTGACTTGAACATCACTGATCAGATTTTCTGTGAAAACAAATAAATGTCCTTAAGAAATTCTCTTGTCATTTATGATTTGTAAGTTCTTGATTTAAAGTCAAATCAGGAATATACAGAAAATCCAGTTTGCAGTTAACAAATCTCCAGAACCCCTCAAGCTCTGCAGTATGGATAGGCAAGCAATTAAAATATGAAGTTCTCCAATAAAGTGCCAAACTGTTCTGCTGCTGTAGCAGGGAAACCAGTTTAACCCCTGGTTTAACGGATACCCTGTTTTAACATTTTAAAATGATCAAAGTTGAGGCAACTGGAAAATAGGGAGAAAGATTCATGAATGTTAATAGTTATAGTCCCACAACTCAATTAAAAAGAAAGAAAAAGTCTGGTACGTATAGAACATCGTTAGTGCCATAAGAGTTTCACAGGCAATGAAGGTTGGTCACTTTCGTAATGTAGGAAACATGGAGCCACAACAAACTCCCACAAACAACAATATGGCACTAATGTGTAATCTGCTTCAATGATTTCAACTGAGGGATATATATTGGCCAAAGCACTAGGATAATTCCCCTGCTCTCCTTCCAAACAGCGCTATGGGATCTTTTATGGCGCACCTTGGAGGGCAAACAGGGCTTTGGTTCAATATCCCATCCAAAAGACATACCTTAGGATCCTTACAATGCAGAAGGAGACCAATCAGCCCACTGAGTCTGCACCAACTCTCTGACAGAGCATCTTACACAGGCCCTAACCCTGTAACCCCATATATTACTCTGTGAATCCCCCCCATCCTACACATCTTGGGACACTGTGGGTCAATTTAGCATGGCCAATCCAATTACCTGCACATCTTTGGACTGTGAGAGGAAACCAGAGCACCCAGAGGAAATCTTTGCAGGCCCAGTAATAATGTGCAATCTTCACACAGTCACCCAAGACTGGAATCAAACCTGGATCCCTGGCACTGTGAGGCAGCATTGCTAACTACTGCACAAGCATGCCACTCAAAGCACATGATTATCAAACTGGTACTGATACTAGGTCAACTCCTTGGAGTTCCCCACAAAATTGACAAGACTACAGCACATGCCATTCCACCACTGGGAGGTTTACATTCTTAGCAACTGCATCAAACTGCCAATGTTAACTGTACACTGAAAAAAAACTTTCGTTCCAAAGGTAAATCTGGAACTCAGCAATGTTTCCTCTTGTAAAGTGCCTGTGCAAATCCAGTCATTTAAGTGCAAAAACATTGGGCTGACTTCTTTCTACTGTGTTCAGGTAATCCAATAATCTTAATTGCAAAATCAGGAAAAATGTACCTAATTGTTCCTTATGTTCATCTTCATCTGCATCATCATTGGTTTCACATTGTTTTCCTGATGCCTTCTGAAGCAATGTTCCCTTCAAGATACACAATCAACCATATCTATTCACAGGTACTTAGCGCAGTATATTCCAGGCTCAAAATGTAAAAGCTAATCTAAGATTTTCAGAGGAATATTCACTTATTTCTAGGAATAATGCTGGATTTTGGGCTTGTTCATTGAAGGTGTTCTACGTTCAAATCAACCTAAATTTATTTTAAAAAAGTAAAATGTCTGCAAAAAGTCAGAGTGAAATGCACCTTTGGTTAAAACGGAGCAGAGACACCATGGCATAAATCTTCATGCTAACATGTACCTCTATGACTATTCATTCAGTGCAACGATAGTTTGATTATCAGCCTGATAATCGCAAGACTGTGATTTAATGCAGCAGTATCTAATAAAATGGCACACTCCTTTCAGAAATATTGAAGCAGAATCTTAGCCACATTAATTTTGACATAATTTATTTGGTTCAATATTTGACTTTGAGAGCTACACAGAAGTAATCCTCCCAATTTGTGTAGCAGCACAAGCACTTTAAGATTTGGTTGCGTACTTAGAACTTTTTTTTTTAAATTTGATTTATTATTGTTGCATGTATTAACATAAAATGAAAAGTACAATTTCTTCCACGCTCTACAGGCAAAGCATACCATTCATAGAGAGGGAAACAAGAGAGTGCAGAATATAGTGTTATGGTCATAGCTAGGGTGTAGAGAAAGATCAACTGCTTTTCATGATGGATTGGGATACATTCATGACCTTTTGTAGTTCCTTGCAGCCTTGGGCAGAGCAGGAGCCCATACCAAGCTGTGATATAACCAAAAAGAATGCTTTCTATGGTGCATCTGTAAAAGTTGGTGACAGTCATTGCTGACATGCCAAAATTCCTTAGTCTTCTGAGAAAGTAGAGGCATTGATGAACTTTCATAATGATAGTGTCGGCATGGGGGAACCGGGACAGGTTATTGGTGATATGGACATATAAAAACGTGAAGCTCTCAATCCTTTCTACTTCATCCCTGTTGATGTAGATAAGGGCATGTTCTCCTTTATGCTTACTGAAGTTCGATGACGATCTCCTTCGTTTTGTTGACATGAGGGAAATTATTGTTGTTGCACCAGTTTACCAGATTCTCTATCTCATTCCTGTACTCTGTCTCATCACTGTTTGAGACATTGTTTTCTACGTTTGTTCATGGGATATGGGTGTCACTGGCTAGGCCAGCATTTGTTACCCATCCTTTATTGCCCCAGGAACGTGGAAGGGAAATGGGCAAACCAATCAGTGCCAGTATTTTTATTTTCAGACTTCACCCACTGTGACTCCCAACCGCAGTAGGGCCCAGAAATTCAACTCATAGTAACTCTGCACTACAGGCATCATAGAAAGCCTATGGAGCAGGAGACAGTGCCATGCAACTCATCATGCCAACCACACCTCCTCACGACAGCAAATCCAAAACTAATCGCACACCCTTTCCTCGAACTCTTCATCTCCTCATCCTTAAAAGATGAAATGGTCTGTGCCTTCATTACTTAGAATCATAGAATCCCTACAGTGCAGAAGGAGGCCATTCAGCCCATCGAGTCTGCACCAATTACAATCCCACCCAGCCTCTATCCCCGTAACTCCATTATTTCTCCAAAGATGTGCGGGTTAGGTTGATTAGCAATGCTAAGTTGACCCTAATGTCAGGGGGTTAGGCAGGGTAAATAGGTGGGGTTATGGGAATGGAGCGTAGGTGGGATTGTGATCAGTCCAGACTCAATAAGCCGAATGGCCTCTTTCTGCATTGTAGGCATTCTATATGACCTATTTACCCTGCTAGTCCCCCTATCCTACACATCTTGGGGCACTAAGGACCAATATATCATGGCCAATCAACCTAACCCGCACATCTTTGGACTGTGGGAGGAAACCAGAGCACCCGGAGGAAACCCATGCAGACATGGGGAGAACGTGCAGATTTCACACAGACAGTCACCCTGACGCTGTGAGGCAGCAGTGCTAACCACAGTGGCGCCTAATCATTTCCTAATGCTGAGACTCGCAATGCCGTGCAGAGTATACAACACAGAAATGATCTGTTCAGCTGTACCAGTCTATTGCTCTGTTAATGAACTATGTGAGCCTTCTGCCACCCTCTTTCACCTGATCCTATCGGCAGATCTTGCTGTTCCATTCTCTCTCATTCAGTTATCTAACCTCTCCTCAATGGCATTGCCACTATTAGCTTCCAAATCTACGTATGCTCACTGATTCCTCACACTTTGTTATTGGATTTATTAGTCACTAGCAGTAGGAGAGACAAGGATCCGAGGGTGCAGCCTCAGAATAAAGGAATGACCCTTGAGAACCGAGGTAAGGAGGAATTTCTTCAGCCAGATGGTGGTGACTCTGTGGAATTCATTGCCATAGAAGGCTTTGGAGGCTAAATTGTTGTGTGTTTTTAAGAGAGAAATAGACATGTCCTTGATTGGTGAGGGGATCAAAGGTTATGGGGAAAAGGCAGGAGAATGCGGTTGAGAAATGAATCAGCCATGATGGAGCAGACTTGATGGGCCGAATGGCCTAATTCTGCTAACATATCTTATGGTTTTATTTCTGATCTCCAGTTTTTGACTCCCCTCCCCCATATTATCTAACAACATCCTGTAAATAAAAGAAAATCTTAATCTCTCTCTCCTTACTCTCCCGGTGGCTACTTTGCCTTGTTTTCAATTAAGCCAATCGGAAGGCTGCCAACTTTTTCTTCCTTAAAACCTGCTGTTTAAATCTTTAGGAGGGAGACTCAGTTTATATTCAGAATCCTCCTGTGCCACCTGACCCCTTTCCTTCTTTGCTTGAATTATCAAAGGCTGCATGTGAGAATAATGAACCGTGAGGAATTATCCTTTGTTAGATATAATTTTGCACACAGGCAGTGTTCATTAACGTTGCCCTATTACTTCATGACTAATGGACACCCTTAAATTAGATCAACACTGCACTTGGCCCTGTACATCCTATTATGCACTCATGGGTAAATTATCTCATTTTCTTCATTATTGCGGCCTTAATTTTGTTTCCATAGTAGTGAGCAGATTCTAAAACTTTCTAATCACCAGCAGCAACTTTAATTATTCTTTGATGCTCTTTTTAATTGAGCTGCTAAATTCAACATCATGTCAAGAAAGATTCATATTTTTGACCTCGCTAGTAAAGAATGCTAGTTCCACTGGAGAATTTGCCCCATCGATACATTACACACCTGTGGCCCACTGATGTCTTTAAGCATGATCTCAAAACTTATGTTTTCACAAAGAGGCAAATTGCAAAGCCACAAAATAAGAAGTTAAAAGCTAAAAGATTTAAAAGCTGGAAAAAATCCACACACACACACAAGTTACAGGCTAAACTGGATTTAAAAAAAAACACTTAAAAGGGTTTAAGCAACATCTCAGCAAACAAACACTATAAGTCTAAAAGTGATTGTGGCAATCGTAAAATTGAAGGTGGAGCAATGGGGAGTGAAGATCGAGACAGCAAGCAGCACATTGCTGCATTATTCATGTTCAGTGCCATACAATGGAAAGGTCAGAGTTGCATCAGGGGTTGGGCAGTGCCAGACAGAAACTCTGGCAATTAAATGCAGCTCTGTGGCACTTGGATTGTCAATACTAAGCACAACATATTGCCTGTAAAATGGCGCCTGTGCACACTTCGTGGGGTTACAGGGGTAGGACCTGGGCGGTATTATTGTCAGTGCAGGTTCAAAGGGCTAAATGGCCTCTTTCTGCACTATCGGGATTCTACGATTCTGGTAATGAGTGACACCAGACGCCATTTTGATGAGGGTGCTAAGTTGTGCACACAGAGGATCCACTAGAACAATATAGATTCTATCATCAATCAGCATGAAATCCAAAAATCTATCCAGTGGCCCTCCCATTTCTTATCTATATGCAATCCCTCAGGGGCATTAGCTTTCACATGTATGCCAATGACACTAAGCTCTACCTCACCAGTATAATGGCTTCAATCAGGCCACTGAGCTTGGCCTATTGGAACATGAAACTCCCAGATTAAGGAATCAATTGATGGAAGTTGTTTTCTTGTATTTAACTGGGAGTGTCCGTTCCTCTGGCATGCCCGAAGATAGACTGCTGACTGATAGTACTCTGTGCACTGCCGTTGGAATTGTAAATAGCGGGATTTTGGTGAAGGGGCTTCTGCCTCTGAAGACTTATATCCCCCCCCTCCCAACTCCTTCAATGGGGCTACATTATCAGATTGCTTACCCAACATCCAATACCAGATGAACCAAAGATTCCTCAAATTAAATATTCAACCACAAATTAACTTCCAACCTCATGTTCACGCCGCCACCAAAACTGCAACACCTCCCCTCAGTGTTTTTCTCACTGGTGGAAGGTGCTGGGCCATTCTCTGATGACAGGTACCTCTGGTCCTGTCACTGTCAATGGAAATTTCCACTGAATCCACCCCATACTACCGGGAAACACATGGCAAGGGGATGTGTCACTGGAGGGATCAGAGGATCCCACTGGCGTGAATGGTCTGAGAATTCCAGTCTTGATTATTCCAACGGATTCCTGGCAGATCTCTCACAACTGACCCTTATTAAACTGGAGATCATTCCTTTCCCCGCATCTTAAGTCACACAAAGTCCTAAACATTTACCTCTTCTGGCTTCGGATCAAGCAACAGCTTGATATTAAAATTCTTGCTCTTGTTTTCAAATCCCTCCATATCCTCACCTTCCCCATCTCTGTAATCTCCCCAGCCACACAACCTCCCAAACACACCCTCTTCCCCCCAACCTCTGCACCCTCCATTGAGGTCTCTCTCTCATTCTGGCCTCTTGAGCACTCCTGATTTTAGTTATTCCATTGTTGATGATCACCACTTCAGTTGCCAAGGCTCTAGGATCCGCAAGTCCCTCCCTACAGAACTCCACCTCTCTAACTTGCTTCCCTCCTTTAAGATATCTCTTGAAACCTACCTATTTAGCCAAGCTTTTAGTCACCTGTCTTACTGGACGAGATTCTCTGGCCTCTCCTCAGTGTTTTTCTTGGTGGTGGGAGACAGCGTGCCCTTCGCTGGTGGTGGGATCTTCTGGTCCAGTCGCCGTCAATGGGGATTCTCTTTGAAGCCACCCCACCCCGCTGGGAAACCCCTGGCACCACTGGCGGGAACTGGGGATCCTGTCGGCATGAACAGCCAAAGAATTCCAGCGAATACCTCCTCGTGCGGTTCTTTGTTATATTTTAAATACAAACAGGCAATGCTGAGAAAATCTCACCAGGTCTGCTGGTATCCGTGGAGAGCATCTGTGAGGCACCTTGGGATATTTTATTACTGCAAAAGTGGTGTATAAATAGAAATTGTTGTAACCATGATTTGATACGTCCTATTTTTGAGCTCAGTCCCCCCGACTAACCCCATTTTTCACACACGCAAAACTAAACATGTGTCCAGCAGGGGTTACACTCAATGCACAGCAGTATTTAAAGCCATAAATCACTTCTTTCAGGTGAGGTGCTGATTGAATTCTGTTGACTTTTGATGTGACTTTAGAAGTGTTTGCTGGTCTCCAAAGTTGCTAAAGTCCACACAGCGCAGTGCAGTGGGCACAAAGGACTTTGTTCTGACTTCAATGATTCTACACAGAAGGGCGGCACACTGGCATAGTGATTAACACTGTTGCCTCACAGCATCAAGGACCCAGGTTCGATTCTCAGCTTGGATCACTGTGGAGTTTGCACATTCTCTCCGTGTATGTGTGGGTTTCCTTCAGGTATCCTGGTTTCCTCCCAAAGATGTGCAGACTAGGTGTATTGGCCATGCCAAATTGCCCCTTAGTGTCAGGGGGACTAGCTAGGGTAGATGGGGTTATGGTGTTAGGGCGAGGGTGGAACTATGGTGGTGCAGACTCGATGGGCTGAATGGCCTCCTTCTGCACTGTGGGATTCTCTGATTCTAATTACTTAGACATGGGTGCAGTAGTTTCCACGCCCCCTTATTCTGCAGAATGACAGAGAGAGTGGGTAGAGGTGACACAGAGCCAGAGAAGCTGCTGGAAGGAGGAGAGGGAGAAGAAGAAAGGGGAATAATACCCTTGGCAGGAGGCCAAATCTACTTAGGGCACTCTGGGAGCAAGCTTTCTACATGAATGTTGGTGAGGAACAGTGCGTCGGTCATCTTTGCCTCACTAAAGAATGCCCCCACTGAAATCTGTCACCTGCTGCTGCTACAGCCACAGTCTGGGAGCAGGGATGGCATAGCATTGCCAGTGGGTGCGCAGGTAACAGTGGCCTTGAACATTTGCACATCAAGCTCCTTCAAGGCAGAGTAGCTAATATCTACTATATATATATATATCTACAATAATATATATTTTTGATAAGAGAGGGGATTAAGGGTTATGGGGAGAGGGCGGGAATGTGGAACTGAGCCACGACAGATCAGCCATGATCTTATTGAATGGCGGGGCAGGCTCGAAGGGCTAGATGGCCTACTCCTGCTCCTATTTCTTATGTTCTTATGTACAACACCTCCCAGTGCAGCATGGATTGATGTGTAAGGAAGGTCTTGTCAGAGAGGAACAGGCAGAGTGAGTACGTGGCTTCGCTGGATTTATAGGTGCAGAGTGTCACTGACTGTACCAGAGCTCACTGCAGGATTCTCCATTTGTTAAGATCCTGGGAGGGGTACTCCTACATGCTCCCAGCACCAGAACCCAATGAGCTGAGAGGGAAACTGATAAAACCTAATGTAGACAAGATGTAATTTTAAATAATTCAAGGTTGCAATGTCTTATACAAGTAGAGAAAATAATCTTACACATAGTGCAAAGCAACAATAAAAGTATTCCCACTAGCATATTTATACTATTTCAATGTAATAAACATATGCTGCAAAGTTTCTTAAGGAGTCAAGAATCCCAAAATGAGAAATCTTCAACACAGTCATCAGTGCCCTTTTCAGCATTGGCTTTTCTATCTGCTTTGTCCTGAAGGGGTACTTGCATGAATTCAAAAGGAAAGTTCAAGGTTTGATATTAAATGCGTGTGTTATAAAATAGCATCGATGCCAATCTGCAGTTCTGTAACTTTTACAGAGATAATCGAGTCTCTCACTTCAGCTGTTTCCAATCACAATGATCCGCCTTTTACTTGCCAGGGATTTGGAATAAGAATCCATCTTGACCACTCAGCTGCTAACTTCTTGATTTAGAAAGGCTGCTGCAATCGGCAGAAGGAGTGACTCAACATCAAGAATCACCACCATCCCCATTAGAGGCACAATCTTCCCTGATGTAGCGTTCCTTTTCAAAACCATCGCAGCTCCCATCAAATCAGCAGATCCACAACTTAAGGCAGATTGGGAGGAATTTCAGCAGCTTTGAAGTGTTTCTGCCACTGGGGCCAAAATCAGTGACCCCCCCTCTAAAACTGAACAGCCTTCCGGTACTCACTGTGTAAACTCACACAAGGAGACTGGTCACAGGAGCCAAGACAAAAAAAATTGTGCTTGAATTAAACAGAAGTAACTTGAAGTTACCAGCTGTGGATCAGTAGTAGCCTCTCACCTCCAAGTCAGTAGGTTGTCTGTTTAAGTCCCACTGAGTCTAATGTAGGTTGACACTTCTGAGGAAGCACTGAACTGCCTGAGGTGCCTTCATTAAATGAGATTTGATTTGATACAATTTGCTTTGATTTGATTTAATTTACTATTGTCACATGTATTAGTAGACAGCGAAAACTATTGTTTCTCACGTGCTGTACAGACGAAACATATAGTTACACTGAAGCCACAACTGCTAGAAGTGGATATTATATAAGATAAAATATTCCATGGCATTTATTTCAAAAAGGAAAGAGTTTTTTTTATTCGTTGATGGGAGGTGGTTGTTGCTGGCTGGGCTCTCAGGGGAGAGGGAAATGGGGGGGAAGGAGGCTTAGAGACCACTAGACCTCAAGCGGCGGCAGGGGGAGGTGAAGGTGAAGTGGGGAGGGGCACCCAACTTCAGAAGGGGGCCTCTGATTAAGGCCACAGTGCCAGACCATCCCATCTCCACACAGCTGCACGGCCGATATCTAAACCCTCTGATTTTCAGGCTTTCCCCATGCAAGGCTGAGGGGGGAAACGGCCTGAAAGTTGACAACGACTGGCCAGTTAAGGGCCTCAAATGGGGCATGGGTAGGCTCCTTGTCCAGCCCAGTGGGACAGGACAGGAAGCATCCCAGAGGAACCCCATTCCTTCAATCCCTCTCCACACTCGTCTCCCCACCAGCAGGGGCTGTTATATTCTGGCTATAGATTGTGAATATATGAAACAACATGTGCTAAATGTAGAAAGGTAGGGCGAGGTTTCCTACCAGATACTGATCTTAGGTGACTTAAGGTAACACTTCGCCTGAGTACATTCCGGGATCAATTCTTCAAACCCTTGGAAAAGGAGAATCTGTACAGTTTAAAATTTAAAACTTAGAGGAGGCCAATCAGTCAACATTGTTGAAGTATGTGTCAGAGCGATAGGATCACATGTGGCACAGTGGTTAGCACTGTTGCCTCACAGTGCCAGGGACCCAGGTTCGATTCCCGGCTTAGGTCACTGTCCGTGCAGAGTCTGCATGTTCTCCCCATGTCTGTGTCGGTTTCCTTCGGGTGCTCCAGTTTCCTCCCATGGTACGGAAGATCTGGTGGTTAGGGTGCATTGGCCATGCTAAATTCTTCCTTGATGTAACCGAACAAGTGCCAGAGTGTGGCAAGTAGGGGACTTCCACAGTAACTTCATTGCAGTGTTAATGTTAATGTAAGCCTACTTACATTAATAATAAGCGTTAATAATAAACTTTTACATGTAGAGCTATGACAGGAAGTATCTCTCAGCTGGTGGGGCACACAACTGGCAGCAGAGTCACTGAAGCTCAGCCGACAATTATCTAAAAGATAAGATGGAAGCTGTTTGCAAAACACCGGCTCACTTAAGGACATTGGGGCTAATTTAACCTTCACAATTTGTCCTGTATGTGAACAGGAAGCAGTAGGACAAAAAAAAATGTCCATTTCAATTCTCAAGCAGGCCTCGACTAAAGCAGCCAACATTCTGAAAGGACACAGGTAGGAGACAAATAAATATTTTTAAATAACAATTACAGATGCCCATTTAACCTGGCTCAGTCCTGCCAACACAAGTTCCTACTGTGCTTCCAACTCTTGGGCAGTGCCGAGCAGGAGCTGTGTCTGTTTCAGCCGCGTCAGTGTAGAACCCTGACAGATGGCCTGCCTCTCATTCTCAGTTCTTCTTGGGTGAGGAATTGCTGTGCTTTTGCTTGTGGCAGGCAGTCAACCTTATTGGGGAAGTGGACAGAGTGACTGGCAGCGCTTCCTTTCTGAGAACGGACACACTTGAGGCCATTCCCACGTGAGACTGGAGAGCAGCAGCAGATGGAAGGACCATCGACAGGAGAAAGAAAAGCCTGGAACTAAACTTAAATGGGAAACAACGTTTGTTGGGTGGATTTTTGACTTTCTCCAGGGCTCGATGTTTAGTTACCAACAACCTCAAGTCCCACAACCCTAAACCCACAGCACAGAGAAACTGGATTGAATCCTTTCCCCGTATTGGATAATCATGTAAAAGAAAACCAATCTGCAATGAAGGCCTTACACTAATTTCATCCTTCCTGTTTGTAAATATTTCCTATTAATGGGCGACCACTTCTTGAAAACCTCCAGCAACACTCAGCTCTGTCCAATAAACACAAACAAAGTTGGCAAGTGAGAAGTGGACTGTATACAGAATCAATGCTTTTCTTGATACATGTCGAGCTACGCTTGGATCTGTAGCATTCAACTGTTTGATTATGTCTGCCTGTTGTCTCTGTGTGCTATCTGTCAAACCCAAGTGCGGCTACAGACAGAAATGGAAAGCAAAAAGCAACCAGATGCATGAGAGAGTGGACATTTTAAAGCATCGTAAATGGTGCACTGGCACAGCGGTTAGCACTGCTGCCTCACAGCACCAAAGACCCAGGTTCGATTCCAGCCTTGGGTGACTGTGGAGTTTGCACGTTCCCCCTGTATCTGCGTGGGTTTCCTCTGGGTGCTCCAGTTTCCTGCCACAGTCCCAAAATGTGCATGTCACTGAATTGCCGTCCCTTAGTTTCCAAAGATGCGTAGGTTAGGTGGATTAGCTGTGGTAAATGTGCAGGGTTACAGGGTTGGATGCTTTTTCAGAGAGTTGGTGCAGACTCAAGGGGCCGAAGGACCACCTTCTGCATTATAGGGACTCTATTAAACTGCTGTTCACACATAATAATTAGCGTGTCCGCTCTGCGTATCTCTGAGGCACGAAGCACAATTGTCGGCAATAAGGATAGATTAATAGTTCACATTTATCAATTCCAGAATCTTTCCTTTCTTTACTGGGGTGATCCACCCATGCCTAGGGATTGATAGGTTTTGGGTTCAAATTTTATTTGCTTCCCTAGGGGACGGACAGTCCAGATGTCACTCAGCAGAAGTCAATAGTTAGACTGAACAGCTGAAGGGTAGTGAATATTCAAGCACCTCACAGAAGACACATATACACCTGACACAGTAGCAAGTTCTCTCACAAAATACTTTGAGTCAATGAAAAGTGTGATGATCAAATGATATACAATCCATCACGGATGCCAAGGAGATGGTGAGCCCATGAAACAGTACATAAGAGCAGTTTAGCATGGGCTTCCATATAGAGGTTTGGCACACTAACTAGCAGACTAATTTGTGATCAATTACTTAAAGACTTCAAATCCCTGAATAAGAAAGGCCTTCTCATAGAGGATAATGGTTTGACCTTGGAAAAAGCCATGACCTTGGCAGTCCAGATCAAATCTACCATGTTAGATTGTGAAGCGGTTACACAGTCTCAGAATCACAGGCAGTTTCCTCAACCAGTTTGAGATCAAGGGTTACGGACAAAGAGATCTCCACAGCCTCAACAGTATGTGTCCAATTACATTCATATAATTAAAAAATGTATCCAAATTGTACCCATTGGAGCACACATTAACATGATCAATGTAAAGTTTATTTTTTTTATTAGTGTCACAAGTTGGCTTACATTCACACTGCAATGAAGTTATTGTGAAAATCCCCTAATCGCCACACTCTAGCTCCTGTTCGGATACACTGAGGAAGAATTTAGCATGACCAATGCACATAACCTGCACGTCTTTCAGAATGTGGGAGGAAACTGGAGCACCCCAAGGAAACCCACGTAGACACGAGGAGATTGTGCAAACTCCACACAGAGACCTAAGCTGGGAATTGAACCCAGGTCTCTGGCACTGTGAGGCAGCAGAGCTAACCACTGTGCCAACATGCTGCCCCAGTGATATCACGTACAATGCTATCCTCCCTTATTCACTAGATTTAGAGAGATTATGGGGTACTGTCAATCCCCTTGCAATTCTGTCAGTTATGCAAAATTTAAGGGCTGGAATTCTCCGGCCATTCATGCCCTCACCGCTGCTGCCCGTAGAGACAAAGCATTTGGTGCTCAGCCAAATCTCCATTCACTGTAGCAGGATGGGAGAATCCCACTGGCATGAACAACCCCGAGAATTCCGGCCAAGGGGACTGCCATTTGCAATCCATGCAATGTGTCATAGGAGCTGAAACAAAGTGAAGTAGACACTATCATTGAGAGAATCAACCCAGAATCATGGATGTTAACCCTAGTCATTGCACAATGCAAAAATGGCAAACTTGGACTATAAGGCTCAAAGCACTCATTGCAATCAAGCATTCATTTCTTATGATAGGAACATAGGAATTAGGAGCAGAAGTAGGCAAATTCAGCCCTTTGAGCCTGCTCCGCCATTCAATATGATCATGCCTGATCTCACCCTGAGCTCAAATCCACCTCCCCACCTGTTCCCCATATCCCCTTATCGTTCTCTTTATTAGAAATATATCTATCTTCTTCTTGAAACCAATCAATGATTCAGACTCCACTGCACTATGGGGCAGCAAATTCCACAAATTCATCACCCTCTGTGAGGAATAGTTCCTGCTCATCTCAGGTTTAAATCTACCTCCTTTCAACCTGTACCTGTGACCTCTTGTTGGACATTGCCCCATAAGAGGAAATATTTAATCTACATCTATTTTATCAATCCCTTTTAAAATTTTATATACATCAGATCTCCTCTCGTCCTTCTAAACTGCAGCAAGTATAAGCCCAAACTGTTTAACCTCTCCTCATACGTCAACCCTTTCATCCCCAGAATCAATCTGGTGAACATCCTCTGAACTGCCTCCAATGCCACCACATCCTTCCTCAAATAAGGAGACCAAAACTGGACGCAATACTCTAGATGTGGTCTCACCAAAACCCTATACAATTGCAATTATACTTCTCTACTTCTATACTCCAGTCCCTTTGCAACAAATGCCAACATCCCATTTGCCTTTTTTATTACATGCTGCACCTGCATACCAAATTTCAATTGGTTTGCATCACAGACATAAGACACCCAGATCCCTCTGCCCAGATACATCTTAAATCTGCTTTCCATTGCAGTAATAATTTGCATTTCTATTTTTTTTGCCAAAATGAATAACCTCACACTTATCCATATTAAACTCCATCTGCCAAATTTTGGCCCATTCTCCTAGCCTATGATCCAATAACTGTTGGCATCATTTCACAATTCCAGAGTGTTCATGGAGTTTGACAGGTGATGGAACTTTCTTCAGACATCACTAGCAGAGTTAACCTGATATTTTACAGCTTTTGTTACTCATAAAAGTGTTCTTCAGCACTGAATTTTTTTTTATTAATTCATGGGATGTGGGTATTGCTGGCTAGACCAGCATTTATTGCCCACTTCTAATTTCCCTTGAGAAGTTGATGGTGAGCTGCCTTCTTGAACTGCTGCAGTGTAGGTAGACACACAGGCAAGACTGTTCTCTTTCTGTTGGCGAACACTTCAGCGGTCACAGGCCTTTGGCCTCCGATCTTTGGGTAAGCGTTTTCCAAGGCGCGTTCATGACACACAACAGCACAGAGTTGCTGAGCAGAAACTGATAGCCAAGTTCCGCACACATGAGGACGGCCTCAACCGGGATCTTGGGTTCATGTCACACTATTTATAACCCCCATTATTTGTCTGGGCTTGCAAAATCTCACTTACTGTCCTGTCTGGAGACAATACACATCTCTTTAACCTATGCTTAATGCTATTTCCACTCACATTGTCTGCACCTTTAAGACTTGAATAGCTGTAAAGATTCGCATTCTAGTCAGTACTCTGTAAACTGAGTGTGTGTCTTTATTTGCCCTGTTTGTGATCAGAACTCTCCACTCACCTGACGAAGGGGCAGAGCCCCAAAAGCTAGTGGTGTTTGCTACCAAGTAAACCCTGTTGGACTTCAACCTGTGAGACTTCTTACTGTGTTTACCCCATTCAGGCCAGTTGCTTTCCATGAGTGAACCTTCAAGAAAGCTGCTCTCACATCTGCAATGTGACTTCAGATACAGATTCATCCATAGGGACTTTGGCCACTGCTGCCCCATTCCTGGAAGGACTGGAAAGCTTCCAGCCAATCTGATTAGTCAGCAGCTCTTCCAGGCCGGACTTGCTCCCGGTGAGGGATGCAAGCCTCACCTTCTGTCAATCAGCACTCGTTGGAGCGTGAAATGGTGTTGGGCCTGAAGGAGTCCGCGGGGATGGGTTCCCTGCCAACTCTCCAGAGAGCACCCACATCTTGAAAATTCTGGCCATAGGGTACAAAAACAAGAAAGTTGTAATGAAATTTAATAAAACCCTGGTTTGGCCATATCTGGGAACAATTGTGTCCAATTCTGGACTGCACACTTTAGGAAAGGTATGAAGGCATTAGTACTGAAGAAAAGATTTACAAGGATAGTTCCAGGTATGGGGGGGAGCGGTGCAGGGTGCAGTGGCTGCAGTTGAGTGGATAGATTGGATAATCTAGAGTTGTTCTCTTTAGAGAAATCAAGACGATTCTAGACAGAGTAGATAGAGAGAAGCTATTCTCATTGGTGGAAAGGTCAAACAGAGGACACCAATGTCAGCTGAATGGTAAAAAGACCAGCAGCGATTTGAGGGAAGTTTTTTTTTACACAGTGAGTGATTAGAATAGGGAATGCACCGTCTGAGAGTGCAGTGGGGACATATTCAATAGTGGCTATCAAAGCAGGAATGGGTAAGCACCTGAACAGAGAAGATAATTGCAGGATGATGGGAAATGGGTGGGGAGTGGGACAGTAGCAGTTGCTCTTGCTGACAGCCAGCACAGAAAGGACAGGCTCAATGGCTTCCCTCTGTGCTATAGCTGGTCCAATGACTTTATATCAGGTTTTAAAAGAAGACACATATACGTCTCTTCCCACTCTGCATTTGGACATTGATAAGCCCGATAATCACTCACTCCACTGTGCACTGGGAGTAAATGCCTCAAGCTACAATGGATCAGATCCACTCCACTTCACTAGTCAAACTAGACAGCGTTACTCATCCAACAGAAAGAGATTTGCTGCTTGAATTCTCTCTGTAGAATCAAATGGCCTGATATAGGTGAGATATAGGTATTAGAACAAAGAACAGCGCAGGAACAGGCCCTTTGGCCCTCTAAGCCTGCACCGGTCACGTTATCTATCTAGACCATCTGCCTGTATCCCTCTAATACCCGCCTGTTCATGTGTCTCTTCAGATAAGTCTTAAATGTCGCTAACCTGTCTGCTTCAACCACCTCACTTGGCAATACATCCCAGGCCCTTGCCGCCCTCTGTGTAAAAACCTTCCTCTGCGCATCTCCACTGAACCTTTCCCCCAGCTTACCTTGAACTTGTATCACCTTGTAATTGCCATTTCCGCCCTGGGAAAAAACTTCCAACTGTTCACCTTATCTATGCCCCTCACAATTTTATAAACTTCTATCAGGTCGCCCCTCAACCTCCATCTTCCCAGAGAGAACGGTCCCAGTTTATTCAACCTCTCCTCATAGCCAATACCCTCCATTCCAGTCAACATCCTGATAAACTTTCTCTGCACTCTCTCTAAAGCCTCCATTTCCTTCTGATAGTGTGGTGACCAGAATTGGATACAGTACTCCAAATGTGGCCTAACCAGTGCTTTCCACGACTGTAACATAATTTGCCAGCTTTTATACTCGATGCCCCGTCCGATGGAGGCAAGCATGCCATTCGCTTTCTTCACCACCTTTTCCACTTGTGCTGCCACTTTTAAAGATCTGTGCACCTGTACTCCCAGATCCCTCTGTGTCTATGTTCCTAATGGGCATACTCATTGGGCACTTAGAATCTGGGGAGCGGGAAATTGCGCCCAGGATCTTTATTTAAAATGACCCAAGAAAGATAAATTTGCCAAGGGCAGAAGGGAAGAATGCAGCTTACTGACTTGAAAAACTGATGTCAGGCTTCCCAACCCATCAACAAATATTCAATTTTACCCACAGCTGCACACACACAAACAGCTGGAAACAGCCCCAAAAAGATTGGAAATGTGAGGCAACAATTGGAAAAAAAAAGCAGGAAAAATTCCTGCTTAACTCTGAACATTCTAACTGATCAAGAAAATAATGCATTCATTAGAGTTTACTGGACAGTGTGTAATTTTCTTCTTTTAACTGAGTACAGAAACCCTAATTTGTTTTAAGAGTGTCATGCAAGATAAAAGGTCACATTCGGCACACGCAATATTTGCCTAACTCAGATTCCATTGCGGATTCAGGGTCTGATGTTTCCTGTCACGACATTTTCCACCTTCAAAGTTGTTAATTAGCCACTGAGTCCTTATTTACATATAACTGTATGGACTGGAAAAGATCCTTCCAATTTCCAGCAATGTTTAAGGGACCATTCAATATTCACAAATGAAATGGAGAGTGTCAGTTGTGGTTGGAGTGTGACAAAAGAAGAGTTTGAACACTCAAATTGCTTAAAGCAAGTCAGTGCCCTGCTTTAATGATTTGAAAGTTTGAAAGATATAGGACCTTTCCAGCTGTCAGGCCACATCAGCACATTTACTGGTGCATCTCATGTCCTTCATTATGTTTCCTTTTGCTTTATTCATATGTCTGATCTGATACTTGTATCGTACTTCCACGCTATTTCCCTGACCATATTTAGCATGTTGCATACCTTTGTAGCATTTGGAATCCATATTAGAAACACTGGAAGAGAACTACGGTTGCTGTAATGTCAACGTTAATGCACAATGGTCTCAAAATCCTTTTCTTAAAAAAAAGCTCCAGACTACATGTTTCTTCCATATACAGAAGCATATAAACAATCTGTACAGGTCTGAATTGCTTGAAGGTTTGTGCATCGTACTTTAAAGGTACAAGTATATCTGTAGAGAAAGAGATCTGCCGTCAAATCTTTTCATCTTGCACTCATCAGGACAGTTTGCTGGAATACCAATAGTAAATGGAACAACAATTTATGCTTGAGATGATAGCGTTGATTGGTTGGCAAATGGACTCTGATTGACAGACGTGATGCTGAGAAGAATGGACCGGGGACAATTAACTGCCAAACTTCTACTTGCATTCAAATTAGGTAGCTCTGATTGGTCAAGGCATTGGGGAATGATTGCCAACGAGTCAACATTCTCTTCTCATGCAGTATAAATTGTTGTTCCCTTTATTATTGGTATTCCTATGAAATGTCCTGATGAGTACAAGACCAAAAGCTTCAACAGCAAGTCACTTTTTTCAGTAATACTCATGTTCTGGACTACAAAATGACTATCTGTTAAAGTCATTTGTGGAGTTCACCTGCATGCAAACCTGCTCTATTAAATACAACTGTGGATTCAATTACAAACCCTGGGTTAGGATCATTGTTAAGATGTCACCTCTGCTAATACCTTCTCAATGTACTATATATTCAGTGATAGTGCTACTATGGGTCCCACGAGACCACCCTAGGTTTCCTCTGCCCATGGCATTTCTGTCTCCTTTGACCACGCTCACTGTTTCTACCTGTCTTTACATCATCTCCACCTGGTTTTGGGTAAAAGCTCGACCTTGACTATGGTAGTGAAGTCCAGGAGTTAAATTACTCTGTGACCTCACCTTGGTGAATCTATTCCACCACGCCAACAATAGCCCACCAGGCCCCTCAACCCACAACACTGAAACCTTGCCCCAAGTTAACATTTCCACTTAGGTCTTTGTTTCTGTAAAATGATCTTGGGTTGGATTTTCCAGCCTCAGTGGGAATCCCAGTGCCCCATTGAATGGGGTGTTGGTCAAAAATTGGGATTCCTGATGGGCATCGAGGCAATCAGGGTTCATCCCACCTGCCAGCTCCGATGGGGTTCCTGCCCATAGTGGGTGACAACCTGATAATGATGCAATCTCTGTATTACAACAAGTGGTTCAACTTCCTCTTCTGCAGACTACTTATTCCCTGTGAAAAACCACAGCCATCAGTCAGAGTCGAAGTCAATGTCAACATTGCAATTAAGAGCAATGGAGGTACTTGAGATGCATGCAAGTATGAAGGAAAATGCAAATAAACATTTGCACTTTTGGAGACTGGAGACTGAGCAGAAATCCATTAACCTGGCAATAGAAGCCTCTTTCAAATCACTGCACTTTGAAATTGACAGAGATCCAAGGTATCCAATGAACTAGACAGGGTTTCAAAGGTTTCAGCTGGTTTGGAAGGTACCAAGAATTCAAATGAAAGCTGCGTGATTACATTGGGCTGTGCAGATTGGACTCTTCCCCCTACCCTGCCCCCCCTCTGCTCCCCCCCTCCCCACCCAGGTGAAATTGGCATCCCCTGTCTGTTACAGGACTTCAAAAGGGTCTGCTCACACCTACAGCTTCTGACATGGAGAAAGGAAATCTCTGCTGCAGAATGGAGTGCTACAATGAGGGGGAGGGAGAGGGGGACCTGTTGCTGACCACAGAGATAGGGGGTGCAAATTAAAATATGCGCCCTGATCTCCGAACAGCAGGGCTGGCCATCAGGTACCCCAAGATGGGCTCAGCTGTATCTTTCAGCTGACAGAAGTTGCCGACGCCAGCAGGAGATACTCCCATCTTCCTATTGGTGTGGGCACTTGGCCTGAAACTAGGGAGAATTCAGCCTCCAATTACAAATAAATGTAATTCTTTCTGAGTGACAGGGTGCATAATAGTAATCCCACACAAATTCCAGCCAGCAATTTTCCTGTGATCATGTTAGTTGTTTGTCATTGTGCTACGGTAACTATCCCAGAGTGTGACAGACAGGAGTTTCAGATTGAACAGGTGCAGTCCACTCAGGGAACCTGTTGTCAGACTGCTTCTGGTGATGGAACAGAACTGGAAAAATTCCAAACCTCAACAATGTCAATTCATAATTGGAAAAGCTTGCATTTTTAATAGAGGGTAATCACTTTGGTCAGCCCTACTTTCATGATTTTAGTTATTAATAATTTGCTCACCTCTGCTTAATGTTTTGATCGCTGCGGAATCCAAATCAGGGGGCTTTTTTTCTGAAAATCCAAAAGATCTGATGTGAAAATATGTCCTGTTTTTGTTTCGGTTTCAAGAGTGATTGATTGTTTTTGGCTTTTTAATGATCAGACACATGGAAGATGATTGCCCTCCCCAGATGCCTTGGTGGGATGGTAACGGAAAGAGCGAGCATTTCCAAGGACTTATAAAGAACTTGTTTAACTATTTGACAAATCCTGCAGTAAGTTGATGCAATGCCAGTAAGACTGCATTCTGTTGCCAAAAGGAGATGGCAGGATATCTGAGCTAATTGCAAACTGGGACACAGTTTGAACAGCGTATGCTGCAGTCTTCACATCTGCTCGGCCCTGGATAAGCTCCGACGTGAAATCATTTGTTTTCTTGTTCACTTTGCAGATCACTTACTAATTGACCTAGGATAGAACTAGCAGGTTCACATAAGCGCAATCAGTAAGGATAGGCAACAACACCTCTTCCACGATCATCCCCAACTCCAGTGCCCCACAAGGCTGTGTTCTCAGCCCCTTACTATACTCCTTATACACCTACGACTGTGTGGCTACATTGCCCTCCAACTCAAATTTCAAGTTTGCTGATGATACCACTGTAATGGCTCGCATCTCAAACAATGACCAGACAGAGTACAGGAAAGACATAGCGAATCTGATGGCAATAATCTCTCCCTCAATGTCAACAAAATGAAGGAGATGGTCCTCAACTTCAGGAAGCGTAGGAGGACATGTGACTGTCTACATCAATTGGGAGGAAGTGGAAATGGTTAAGAGCTTCAAGTTCAAGAATGTCCCTCTCAAGAGGAACCAGGGCTGGGCAATAAATGCTGGTTGAGTCAGCGATGCCCACATTCCATAAGTGAATATTTTAAACTTATTTAATTAATGATGATGCCTATTAAACTGCGGCAACTACTGAGTTAGAACATAGAACATAGAACATAGAACATAACAGCGCAGAACAGGCCCTTCGGCCCACGATGTTGCGCCGACCAGTTACAAAACAATGACCCACTAACCTAAACCAATCCCTTTTCGTCCATAAAGTTGATAAGACTGAATAATTAGTGTTGCTTAAACATCTCGTGCATATAAAGATCAGTAGTTTTATCAGCTCATTGGAACAAGTCCAAAATGTCAATACTTTCATGAAAAGCAATGTCTATTGGAAAATACTGTATTCTTTCCAAAATATCCTCAGCCTTGCTCCTTATGACTGAACATAGAACAGAATCATAGAATCCCTACAGTATAGAAGGAGACCATTCAATCCATTGAACATCAATTCCACCCAGGCCCTATCCCCCCAACCCCACAGATTTACCCTGTTAGTCCCCCTGATTCTAAGGGTCAATTTAGCATGGCCAATCAACCAACCCGCACATCGATGGATGTGAAAGGGAACCGAAACACCCAAAGGAAACCCATGCAGATACGGAGATGTAAGATGTAGCAAATCCATCATTTGGATGAACTCCACAGCATACACAGACATTATGATAAACCTGATACAACATGGCCAATTTCAAGTGGAACAACGGACATTTTAAGGACATTATAATTTTAAAGGATACATTCAAGCAAAATGGCGGCAAACCAGACATTGAAATGTACAACACCACCAGACCATCCAAGGGAATGAACAAAGGGGGCTATGAGTCACGGCAAAGCTATCTGACATGGTTATGCAGCGGGGTATCGACAGCCCTGCCCAGGAGAGACAATGGAAATGGTAACGAGTTTTCCCCCAGCTATATAAAATAATACCTCCACTAATGGGAAAACATTTAGCAGTTCCAAGAAACTTCGGACACTTAGCCATATATTAGATACCTCCTGAAATAGTTTGGGCTCTTTGTCATTGAAACCGATCAAGTCAGTTTCATTCTGTAAGCACGTTGCACCCTCTTGTTCTGAAACTGACCGTTGGGAGGAGTCAGCAATTTGATTAAGGGACCGAAAGAGAAAATGCTTGAAAATCTCAGCAGGTCTGGCAGCATCTGTAAGGAGAGAAAAGAGCTGATGTTTCGAGTCCAGACGACCATTTGTCGAAGACTAATTAATTGATTAAGGGAACTGCCTTTTAAAAAATATTGCATTCCGGCCAAGGAGGAGAGAGGTGGTTGACCTTTCAGCAGTAAACTCGGCAAGGATCTGTGAAGAACTGTGCAGGAGTGTGACATCGGAAAGCAGTGAATTCAGGTATTCAGCCAGACAATTATTTTGTGGGCAGAGGACAGAACAGAGGGGACAGCAGCAAGCAGGATATCAACTTTCTTCTCAGCAACAGCAAGGACTTCTTTTTTTAAAACGATCCAAGGAGTGGTGAGTATATTCCCTCAGCCTTCAGAAATCCCCCAATTAGCTAAAGGTTGAGGAGGGGTCTAGGATTCTTTTTGTTTTTGTGTAAATCATATACTGCTAAGAATTTACATTGTGCTGATAAGAGTTTTATTTCCATAGCATAGTATTGGGGTATCTGTGTTTTATTGACTGAGTTTGGTTGGAATTATTCTTGAATAAATGATTTTAAAATTAACTTTGACTAGTCTCCCTCGCTCATCATCCATCTTGGTGAGTCACTAAAAAGCCAGAACATAATTCTGGAATACAGAACCGTAAAGAATCCGAGCACTTTGAACCTGCTTACTCAAGAGGGTTTACTGGTCAGGAATAAACAGTGGTCTCTCTCTCTCTCTCTCTCTCTCGTGAAGCTGTCCCAATGTGGCACTTCTGGGTTGTATTTCATTACCTACACAAAAAAAGACATACGGTCATAGGGGGTAGCCTGGGTAACTTTTGTGACCTAAGAGTGAGCTCACTGGTCTGGAATAAACAGTGAGTCTTTCTTCCTCTCTCTTGCGAAGCTGTCCCAATATGATACTTCCCAATTGGGGTCCGAACACCTGCAGGAGATAGACACCCATAACTATCAGTGGCATCCGAGACCAGTCTGTGGAATAAAAAGACCTTTACAGGGAGAATATGCAAACTCCATACAGACAGTGATCCAAGGCCAGAATTGAACCCTGGTCTCTGGTGCTGTGAGGCAGCATTGCCAACCACTGTACCACCATGCCACTGCTGTTAGTGAATCTGCTGGAAGACCCAACACCAGGATTCAGTCATTTGTTCAATGTATGTTGGATGGATGAGCATCTGCAATAGACTAAATTCATCCAGGGCACAAACTGAGAAAGGATATATGATGCTATGTGGCACTAGATGGATTCTTGGGTGCTGTTGGTGCCCCAATCCTCACGCCCACCACCAAAATATAGGAAGTGAGGATAATTGGTCCCAATTATGGGATGGTCGATCCAGGAACATCCCTGATTTTGATGTCTTCAGGCCAAGATCCAAATCTGGAGACCGTCATGGACCATGCATCAGGTGTTTGATCAAACTGTACATTTCCATTAGTCAGTTTAGCTCAGTTGGCTGGAAGGCTGGTTTGTGATGCAGAGTGATGTTAACAGCGCTGGTTCAATTCCGGTACCAGCTGAAGTTATTCATGAAGGCCCGTCTTCTCAACCTTGCCCCTTGCCAGAGATGCGGTCATCCTCCGGTTAAATTACCACCAGTCACGGCCCCCATAGTCATCTGGGACTGCGGTGACTTTAACTTACTTCCATCAAAACAACCAGATCGCTAAGTGGTGGGAGGGCCAGCACTGGTGAAATTCCTGGCGCATTCCCCCACCCACAATGAGGTCATAGGCCATGTTTGGTTGGGGATGGGTGAAGTTCTACCACCATAACTTCTGCGAGAGACTGGTCAGCAGTCTGAGCAAAGACCCAGATCTCCCTGTTTCTGGCAGAATTTCCACATTTTCCAGGGTATCTGTGCCTCGGATCCTCTACGGAAGCTAAAAACCAAACAAATCCTGACAGGACATCCAGCATTATTAACTAGATTGAGGTCTGGATTCTGTATAGCAGGTTCCACTCAAAAAATAACCAACCCATAAACACAGGATTCACATAGTTTGTGGGAACCACAATCATAGGACCATGGAGTAGAATTCCTTGGGGAAAGTTTATGGGATTCCAAGTAACTATCAAAAATTGGCTATCAGGAATAGCTGTGTTTAACAGCAGTTGTACATTTTCTGGGGAATGGGCCAGCAAGGCTCGCCTTAAAGATCAGCAGTGAAAGTTAACACGAAAGAGAAAGAAAATAACAGATAATCAAAAAGGAAGTAAAAGAAAAAAAAGGCAGGGTTTGAAAAAAATGTTTAAAAAGAGAGAATGAGAAACAGTTGTGAGGCGGAGGGGAAAAAGACCCATCGAAAAGAAAATCAGAGGAAAGACTCAAAGAAATGACTAACGCAAAATACACTTTGGAAGGAAAAAAATGAGAAACAGGAAATGAGAGGGGACAAAAGAATCAGTTGATTATAAATATGTCGGAATTTTGAATTAAGATATTTGTGTTTGTATATTCATAACCATACCTAGAAAAGTAGAGAGGGGATAACTTATTTGCTCTGAATATAGAAGAAGGTTTTTCTTGGGCAGTCTGGCACTTTGATTTGTGGTACCAGACTCCTACCCTGGAGAAATACAAGGACTAAGTACAATGTACAGGAAAGAGTTGATAGAGATAATGGCATATAATGAGGTGCATTTTAATATTGCCTTTCTATATTACAGACTAGTGTGCAAACCTTCTGCGCCAGTCAGTATTGTATACCACATTAAACTGAGCATAAATAAGAACTCTTGGCAATTGTGAACAATTACATGTCTATTTGCGAGCACAACAGTTAAAAGGTTATACCACTCCGGGGAGAAATATACCCTCTAGGAGAACAATAGGGTAGCAAAATGTAATAGTGAACACCATTACCAAGTCTGGTACAAAAGCAGGGCAACACTGAATTTTTTATAGTGTTATATTGGGATCAGTATTGAGGGCAGTGAAGAATGCTACTGTAATGCAAAGCAGCCAGCTACAACTAATAAATGATTCAAACGCATCTCTTTTGGCAGGTAAAGGTAACTCACCTTGAGGTCAGCAATCCATTTTCCTCCTTGGGCATCCCATGAAGACGTTTTTCTCTTTTTATAAATATTAGCTGTCTATGTAATCCTTCACACAAGTTAAATGGAAGAAGGGATTAACTCAAGAATCCACAGTGTCTATCATCCTCTCCCATAACAGCAAATAGCTACATGCAGAGCTGGCATGATACCACCTGACCTTCATTGATGTTCTTTACTTAACTCATTCACTCGTGCTGTAGGAAAAGCTTGTGCAAAATGTCCATGAGAGTTGGGCACTGAAGAAGATATCCACAACATTATGGAAGCCATCCCCTATGAGGAACAGGCCAAGGGGCTCCTGGCAGAGAAAGAGATGAGTGGCACTCTGCGCTTGTCATGGAGAGGTGAGAGGTGCAGTGCCAGTTAATAACAATGGTTTCATGGTCATCAGTAGATTCTTAATTCCAAATATTTTTTCATCAAATTCAAAAGCCACCATCAGCCATGGCGGGATTCGAACCCAGGTCCCCAGAACATTAGCTGAGTTTCTGGATTAATAGTCTCGTGATACTACTGCTAGGCCTCTATGAGGTACATCCATCATCTGTAGATTTACCCATTAACAATTCAGTGGAGTTTACTGTGGTCAACTTGTCCAATTGAAATTTATCTTAGTTAAAATTTAAACCTTGGTTTGTGACTCTCAATGGTCACAAAATGCTCCCTATGGACAACTTGTTAACTAATTTTGGCTCATTACACAGCACTAAATCTATTATAACCTAGTCCCATGTCAGTCCTCAAACATTGTTCCAAAGCAGATTGGAATACATTCTAGAATTTTGCCATCTTTAAAACTTGAACTATTCTGCTTCTCCCAGTCTACATAAAAATGAAAATTTCTCATCGTAATCCTATTGTTTTTGCTACATTACTCTGGTGCAGATTTACAAGGAAACACATCATGCTTCATGGCACAGGGCTCTCAAATGACAAGAGGAGCTCCAAAATAAATGCATTTCTATCTTTTATAATTGATTTCCATGTGACAGTATATTTTTCTGTGCTTTGAGTATTACAGAAACAATAAGGCAAAGTAGTTCAGTTTGGTGAAGTTCTTGGTTCTGAACTCCATAAACTCCGCGAAAATGCTCAGTGTAGCATCTAAGATCACCCAGACACCATAGGCGGAATTTTCCTGTCCCACTTGCACACCGTGGGAATCGTAGCAGGCAGGACAGGACCATACAAAGGTCTGTTGACTTTGGACAGGATTTTCCAGTCTTGGGGCAAGCACGGCTGGAAAAACCCCATCCAGTAAGTCTGGCAAATACAACCTAATTAGAGAGAGAACCTCCCAAATCTTTTGCTGCTCTTGTCTCTTAGAAGTTGTTCATTCGTTTCTTATCTGTCAATTGGCTGAGTAATTTTGATCAGTTAGTAAAAAATGAAAGAACCACAAAGAATGTTTTAAAGCTTAATTTATTAGTGTCACAAGTAGGCTTACATCAACACTGCAATGAAGTTACTGTGAAAATCCCCTAGTCACCACACTTCAGCCAGGTACACTGAGGGAGAATTTAACATGGCCAGTGCACCTAACCAGCACATCTTTCAGACTGTGGGAGGAAACCCACACTGACACGGGGAGAAACTCTGCACAGACAGTGACCCAAACTGGGAATCGAACCCAGTTCCCTGGGCTGAGAGGCAGTAGTGCTAACCACTGTGCCATGCTGCCATTTCAGTTAACAGCTCTTTGTTTTTGTTGCTGTTTGCTACTTTTGGAGAACTTCAAAATATCCCCCCACTTACTTTTGAGCATAATTAATGTAACATTTCAACGTAACTTACAATTTGGAGCTGCAGGAGGGATTCTCATATTTTGTGTTTACATTGTTATATAATTGTTAATCAGATCAAATAGCTTGCTCAAGATGCATTTATATTGTCAAAACAAGTTTAGCCAATCTCAGTTCCCATTAGAGCCCAGGCTACTTTCAACTTCCCCATGGTTATATTTTTCCATCACAAAATAATCTGTGTATTTATTCTAAGACACTGATAGTTTCAGCTAATGATATTGACAGTAACAGATACTAATTGAATGGTGACTATTAATCTTGATATTTTTCTCAAAGAACGGTGTAACTGAGGAATCACCTATAGAGCTCCCTGATGTGTCACTGCAGTAACGTACTTTGCACTGTGGAACCAGGTATGTTCCAGTTTAGATCTCTTGGCCAGATTGATTTAGCTAATTCCAGGATGACAGATGTGTCTTAGGGAGTGGGAGGTATAATCAGCAAACATGGCCGTTTCTAACCATGTCTGGACAAATGAATGCCCTCAATGTTTACATTGACGTGAAAATTTACCTCTCGGGCAAAGGACAAGAAGATTGTTCCCGCACTGCTGCCCCAAAGCAGGGACCTGGGTTCAATTCCCAGCTTGGGTCACTGACTTTGCAGAGCGTGCAAGTTCTCCCTGTGTCTGTGTGGGCTTTCTCCGAGTGCTCTGGTTTCCTTGCACAGTCCAAAGATGTGTGGGTTGGGTTGATTGGCTGTGCTAAATTGCCACTTAGTATTAGCAGAGTATGTGTGGTGTTACAGGAATTTGGCCTGGGTGGGACTGTGGTCAGTGCAGACTCAATGGACTAAGTCGCCTCCTTCAGTACTGCAGGGGTCCTATGATATGCCAACAGAAGAAAAGGGAAAATGATGGCTGGAGAGCAAAATTCTGTTTTAAAGCAAAATACTGAGTAGAAAACATGGAAACCAATTCAAATATACAAGTATTAATCAGTAAACTTTGTATGCACATTCCTATTGCTATTTCAGGTTTTGATTCTAATGGGTTAAGTTCTGAGAGATATCACAAACTATTTGCCCGGCTTGAGAAAATTCTTTGATAAAGAAAATACAGTTTTACTATTTTCATTAAATAATTTTCTCAAATTCCACTCTCCCACCTGTCTACCCTGGAGCTCCCATCCTGCCCACTATTCATTCTCCCCTCTTCCAGCTCTTTTGAGAGAGAGAGAGAGAGAGAGAGGAACAGAGTAACAAGCATCGCTACAAGAAATAGAGCACCTCAACCTCAGCTGCATTCTCAGTTCGATTATCCTTATAAAAGCACAAATGCATAGATCCCTTTCAAAATGTAGACTAAGCTGGGATAAACGTGCCCTGAGTAACCTCCTCTAACTCTGTGACAAAGCATCAATGAGCTGTGAAGGTTTACGCTCGCGGTGCTGTGGCACAGTGCCAGGAACCCAAGTTCAATTACTGGCTTGGGTCACTGTCTATGCAGAGCCTGCATCTTCTCCCTGTATCTCCATGGGTTTCCTCCATGTGCTGTTTTTATATTTTTGCCGGTTTTCTTACATAACTTGCCTTTACTCTTTTTATTTCTTTTGGTGACCTTTTATTGATGTTTAAAAGCTTCCCAATCTTCCAGTCTGTCACTGGCCTTTGCAATATGGTCTGCCTTAGTTTTAGTCTTTACGTTATACTTACCCTCCTTGCTTAGCCATGGAAGTATTTGCCCCCCCCCCCTTACCACCTTTCCTCCTCTCTGGAATATATTTTACTTGGAGAGGACTTGAATATTTTCTTGAATATCTGCCCTTGTTCATCAACTGTCCTACCTTGTAATCTTCCTGCCCAGTCCGCTGGGGCCAAATCTGCCTTCATGCCCATATAATGTTCTTTGTTCAAATCCAGAATGTCTATTAGCCGTACTTCATTACATTATACAAAATCTAGAATCACCTGCTCCCTGTTTGGTTCCATAACATATTGCTCCAAATAATCTCTAACACATTCAGTGAAATCTCCCTTGAGATTACCCTCGCCAATTTGACTATTCTAATCAATATGCCTGTTATAAATCACCCATGATTATTGCTGTACCTTTCTTACAAGCCATCAGTATTTTTGGGTTTGTACCGAGACCCACTGTGTGAACTACTGTTTGGGGACCTGTAGATTACTCTCACCAAGGACTTTATTCCCTTCCTATTTCTTATTTCTACACAATTTGATTTTATGTCCTGAACTCCAGTACCTGTACTATTTCTCATGACAGCACTGATCTCTTTCTTAACTAACAAGGCTACACCCCCTCCTTTTCCATCCTGTCTATCCTTCCAAAAGGAAGAGTACCCTTGAACATTCGATTCCCAAACCTGGTTTCCCTGCAACCACTTGCAACCTGTAATCATGCCCATTTGTCTCAATTTGCAATGTTAACGCATTAATTTTATTCCTAATGTTACTTGCATTCAGATACAAAGCTTTTGGGTGGGATTTTCCAGCCGCATTCACCCCAAAAACCCAGCCCCAGGGCCAGGGCCAACAGAACTTTGCATGGTCCGATCCCCACACACCACACCCACGCTCCCCCCCAACCCCCCACCCCTCCGCCCACTCTAATTCCTGTGGAAGGCAGGACCGGAAAATTCCCCCCTTTAAATTTGTTTTATTATTCAATTTTCCTCCTCTTCTACAAGTTCTTGGTGCAATGACTTTCATATCATCAGTCACTATCTTTTGCTTTCTGTTGAAGACAGTGCAACATGGTGTAATGCTGCTGCTTTTAGCTTACTGTTACTCCACTATCAGCTGCTTCCTGTTGACACTCAGACTCACCACTAAGCTACACTCCTACCTTGTTTAACTTTGTCTTCCTAATTTTCTGTGCAACTGAACCTTCAGCCCCAATATTTAATTTAAAGGCCTCTCTACCTATTTACTTATATGGTCCACAAGAACATTGGTCCCAACATGATTCGGACGTAGCTTTCCCAACACTACAGCCCCCACTGTCCCTGTTGTAATAAGTCTGTGGAGGCAAAAGTCCCTTCACCAAAATCCCTTTATAAACTCTAACAGCAGTACACAGAATGTTACCAGTCAGCAGTTTACCTCAAGAGGTGTTAGAAGAATTGATATTCCCGGTTTAATACAATGCAAAGATTCCCTGATCGGTCCATCAGTTGGATCCTTAATCAGGGGCTCATGCTCCAATAGGCCAACCCCAATGGCCTGATTGAATCATTACAGTTTCCACCCAACACAACTGCACAAAATGTGCATGCTTTACACATAACAAGCCTCGTATTTCCTTAGTCTTACATTCTCAAAAGTTTGAAGTGGGTACAGTTATAGAGTCATGGAGGTTTACAGCGTGGAAACAGGCCCTTCAGCCCAACCTGTCCGTGCCACCCTTTTTTATAAACTCCTAGCACCGTGGCACAGTGGTTACACTGCTGCCTCACGTGCCAGGGACCCAGCTTGGGTCACTGTCTGTGTGGAGTTTGCACATTCATCCCGTGTCTACATGGGTTTCCTCCAGCTGCTATGGTTTCCTCCCACAGTCCAAAGGGTTAGGTGGATTGACCATGCTAAATTGTCCCTTAGTTTACAGGTTTCTGTAGGTTAAGTGGATTAACCATGGTAAATGTGTAGAGTCACAAGGATAAGGTGGGGAGGAGGGCCTGGATAAGATGTTCTTTTGGAGAGTTCATACTCCAATAGGCCAATCTCAATGGCTTGATTCAAGTCATTACACCTGTCATTCTCTGGATGGAAAGCACAAGCTCAAAATCACCCCTTTAATCTTCACACATCCATCCCCTACCATGATCCAACTCCGACCTGCACATGAGGCAGTGAGTCACTCTTAACCTGTACCAGTAAGTCAATAACCAGATATTTCGTGCATTGAAATGCAGCTGACAGTAGGGTAACAGTGAGCTAAAAGCAGCAGCATTACACCATTTCACACTGTCTTCAGCTGTCAGCTTAGAAAAAATAAGCTATTAGGCCTTTTTTATAAGTTCTGTCAAATCATCAGCTTTAGGGAATGTTGAAACCAGGGAAGCTGCAGTTTAAACTCAATGTTATCCGTGCCATCAATTCCATTTACAATGCGCTGTCAGGGGTATTTCATGACTGATTTCTTCTTCCTGAATTCAGAATTTTGCATCAGATTTTGATTTTTCTGCAGATGGTGCGCAGCAGCTAAGTTTGAATGATGGCGGTGAGTGAAGAGAGGCGCTGGTCTTCAGAGATTTTACCTTGGCTTATAACTGACACAGCCAATGATGCTGGCAATTCAGAGCAAGATAGTAAGAGTTAGTCAGAGGACAGAGAGGAAAGATAGAGTCAGCCAGGGGTTGATCTGAGAAGAAAAAGGTGTACTTACTCAAAGAAGACATTCTGCTGGCACGTTCTAGGTTCCATAAATCAATAATGTCAACATTGGCCCAGACAGATGATACTTAAGATGCAGAATCAGCAAGAACTACTTTTCAAATATTGACAACAATTCTGTCACCATTGTAACTACTATGGGTCAAAAGTAAAGCTCGAGCATGCTTATGTTGATGTGCAACACATTATTACAATAATGTCAAGAAAAAGAGGCCTGAGGTTTTGGATTCTCTCATGCTTCTGGCTTTTGTAAAATCCCTACAGTGGGGAAGAGGCCATTCAGCCCATTGAGTCTATACTGACATTCTGACAGAGTATCTTACCCAGGTCCTCTCCCCAGCGGAACTCCACACATTTGCCATGGCTAATCCCCTAGCCTACATATCTTGGGACATTAAGGGACAATTTAACATGGCTAATCCACCTAACCCACACATCTTTCAGACAGTGGGAGGAAACCGGGCACCTGGAGGAAACCCACGCAGACACAAGGAGAACGTATAAACTCAACACAGACATTCACCCAAGGCCAGAATTGAACCCGCGTCCCTGGAACTCTGAGGCAGCAGTGCTAATTATTGACCACATTTTCAGAAAAAGGGTTAGAACATAGAACATTACAGCGCAGAACAGGCCCTTCGGCCCACGATGTTGCGCCGACCAGTTAAAAAACAATGACCCTCTAACCTAAACCAATCCCTTTTCATCCATAAACCTATCCACGGATCTCTTAAACGCCCCCAAACTAGGCGCATTTACAACTGCAGCAGGCAGGGCATTCCAATCCCTCACCACCCTCTGGGTAAAGAACCTACCCCTGACATCCGTCCTATAACTACCCCCCCTTAATTTAAAGCCATGCCCCCTCGTGCTAGCTTTCTCCATCCGAAGAAAAAGGCTATCACTATCCACCCTATCTAAACCTCTAATCATCTTATATGTTTCAATAAGATCCCCTCTTAGCCGCCTTCTTTCTAGCGAAAACAACCCCAAATCCCTCAGTCTCTCCTCATAGGACCTCCCCTCCATACCAGGCAACATCCTGATAAACCTCCTCTGCACCCTCTCCAAAGCCTCCACATCCTTCCTATAATGTGGGGACCAGAACTGCACACAATACTCCAAGTGCGGCCGCACCAGAGTTGTGTACAGTTGCAACATGACGCTGCGACTCCTAAATTCAATCCCCCTACCAAGTTTGAAACTTTTAAATGAAATTATGCAATTATCAATTCACCATTGTTTTAAGGAACACATAAAACACTGCATTTCCATTATGTCGCTACTGTCGTTACATTGCTAAACACAGGCATCCTATCCATGCAAGGAAAGATACACAAACATATTCCAGTCAAAAGGAACTAACTACCTGGAAAATGGAGTCCAGGGGTGTGTTCCATCAGGACAAATTTACTCCACACCTGAACTCCCCAGACCACAACCCATCGCTAACCACGAATTAAAATGACTCCAACAAACATTGGAACGAGTACGAAGGGACTTCGACCCTACCCTCACACCTAACTCATTCCCATTGATCAGGAACTAGTCAACTGCATGATGAGATGGCATGGTGGCACAGTGGTTAGCATTGTTGCCTCACAGCGCCAGAGACCCGGGTTCAATTCCAGCCTCATGCCACTGTATGTGTAGAGTTTGTATGTTCTCCCCATGTCTGCATGGGTTTTCTCCGGGTGCTCCAGCTTTCTTCCACACTCCAAAGATGGTTAGGTTGACTGGCCATGCCCCTTAATACATGGGGTAAAATACATGGGGTTAAGGGGATAGGACCTGGATGGGACTGTTGTCCACGCAGGCCCAATGGCCTATTACTACACTGTAGGATTTTATAAGTTCTACATTCCATAGACTCACATTATTTCTGGCAACCCAGGGTGGATGTGGCATAATACTGGATAAGTTATCAGGAAGCTTAGGGTAATTATTTGAAGTCCCCTGCTTCAAATCCCACAACAGGAAGAAAACTTGAATTGAATGATGGTGTAGAATTGAAGTTCTAGAGGTGACCATGAAACCAATACATATTGTAATTAAAAAGCACATTGCCTTTGCATTAACACAGACTTACCCAGAAACTGAGATGTGCAGTACCACAAATCCCACAACCTCAAAATGTACAATAGCTTCATAAACAGAAGATTTTTTTTAGTTATTAGCATCACAAGTAGGCTTACATTAACACTGCAATGAAGTTACTGTGAAAATCCCCTAGTCGCCACATTCTGGTGCCTGTTGGGGTACACTGAGGGAGAATTTAGCATGGCCAATGCACCTAACCAGCACGCCTTTCAGACTGTGGGAGAAAACCGGAGCACCCGGAGGAAACCCACGCAGACATGGGGAGAATGCGCAGACTCCGCACAGATAATGATCCAAGCCAGGAATCAAACCCGGGTCCCTGGAGCTGTGAGGAGGCAGTGCTAATCACTGTGCCGCCCAATACATTTTTTTGAGAACTTAGCAGTAAAATTATTAAGCAATTATTGGTAAGAGCAAGTCACCAACTATTTAAGTAGGTCATTACACGAGACATTACAACAGTGGGACAGAAGCATTTATCCTAAGACTTTGAAACAATTTATTGTAGTTTAAGCTTGACATGGAAGAATGCAAAGGTAAACACTTTGAAACAAAATTCAAATGACCAATAGAGCACAAAACACGAGTGACCTTCCTTCAGAGTTAATAGGATTTGTATTTTCTTTTTCAGATAATAAAGTAACCAGATGGAACACAATCTGCCCCTTATACTGTGAGGTGTGGAGGCTATTAATAAGCATGAGTCTATCTGGGCCATTTTCATTAACTTCCTAGTCGCTGCTTAGGGAATAGCAGAAGCAAAGACCTGGAGCAAATTGCCTGCCCTCTTGTTTTGGAGAATCTAAAAGTGGCAAAGGAGAAGAATTCAGGTCACTTTTTTCACAGTACAATATGGAAATAAGGATAACATTTTCATTAGTTGTTGGGGATCATTGGTATAATTTTGATTGAACACCCATTTTCTCCTAAAATGTGATTGTGCCTCGTGTGGGGAAAGCTCAATTGGGTCAGGAGAATGATTTTTATATCACTCGGAAAGAATCGGTTAAAGAAACACTGAGCACTCCCCTTAATAAAATTAACTGCTGGAGTCAAATCATTTTTAGTCCCTTTTGTTAAGCTTCTTCTAACGCAATGCAAAGGGTAGAAAGAACCTTCTGTCAGCACATAATTACAATGCCATAATTTTGTCAGAGTTAATTAAACGCCTTACTTTAATCAGTTGTATGGGCCTTGTACATGATGTATATGTTTAATTGACGTGAAATTCCCAGCCCTTCTGTTGGTGGGACTTAACAATATATGATCAGAGATGTCATGGGGGACAGAGTGACTCCACTTTCGCCTGAAGGCAGCATTGAAGTTTGATATGAAAGGCTGTATTTAAATTCACAACAGTATCCACCCCCTTAAAACAGGGTACCTGTGCGAAGTAAAACATCAACAGTGGAGAAAGCCGGGTCCAATTCTCCAAAACAACATTGAGATTACCAACCTCAAGCATTAAGAAACCGCAGCCCGCTCCAAATGCCCACAAGAATAGTATGGTTTGATACTATTTTAAATGGGAAAGATTAATCTGTCCTCGTGTGAAGATGTGGGGCAGGATTTTGCGTTTTGAATCAGGACCCTGACATTGCACTGCGTCAGGAACAGCAATCTGACACAGATTTTTCCCTTGATTGGCCAATTAGTGACTAGAGGGAGGCCTCACCATTCAATTAAGGACAGCGCTGGGCTCTCAGAGTACTAGGATCAATGGGAGACCTTGCAACAAAGCAGGAGCTGCAGCCTGCTGTTCAACATAAGGGAGAGCAGAGGGCACCTCCATTTCTGAGGCAGCCTCCTGTCTCTAAGCCACGGGAGGCCCACAAACTAATTGGAAAATTCCAGACATCCTCTGATCTTAATTTACGTTAATTACTTTTGGAATCGCCTATCTGTCACTTACAGGCCAGTAGCCATTTCACCTCCCATCCAGCCTTCCCAAAAATGGATTAGGTGGATTGGCCATGGTAAATTTCCCCTTACTGTCCAAAGATATGCAGGTTAGGTGGATTAGTCATGATAAAATTGCCCCTTAGTGTCCAAAGTTGTGTAGGTTAGGTGAATTAGTCATGATAAATTGCCCCTTTGTGTCCAAAGATGTACAGGTTAGGTGGATTAGCCATGGTAAATTGCCCCTTCGTGTCCAAAGATGTACAGGTTAGCTGGATTAGCCATGGTAAATTGCCCCTTATGGTCCGAAGATGTACAGGTTATGTGGATTAGCCATGTTAAATGCGCGGGGTTATAGGGATAGGAATGGGGTGAATCTGGGTAAGATGCTCTTTTGGAGAGTTGGTGCGGACTCAATGGGCTGAATGGCTTCCTTCTGCAATGTAAGGAGTTCTGTGGTTCCGTGGGAGGGTTAGGGCAGGTAAACTGGCACACCAGCCAGCTAAGGTAAATCTCGCACCCCTCTGCCTCAGTTCTCCCTCCCATGACGGGGTAAAGAAATCCTACCTCTGGTGATAAATGAACGGCACAAACTTTAGCTGGATTATTTATAAACAGCATTGTGCAGATTGAAGGGTATTCTCTTGAGGCTACAAGAACACAGGTTGATTGGATGTGGGCCAGTAGATAATGAATGTTGAACTAGTACAATGTCAGCAGTTCGGGTGAGTGGTTTCCCTGATGACATTGATTATCTTTAGGCTTCATTGGTAAAAAATGATGTCATCTATATCTCATCATTGGCTCCTTTAGATGTACAACACTGTGCATCATTAATCAGCCTGGATGACCTTTCTCTCTGCATTTCTCTTGCATGTTTCTTTATTGCAGGTTGTTCTTGTTCGTTTCATTTCTTTTTTCCTTGCCACTCATGTACACACAATCCAGTCCAAAATGTTCAATGACCCCATTCCAAACATTAGACAGAAAGGTAACTGCAACAGGACTTCTCAACATTATTTTCCAAAAACATTGGGCAGGGTTGTCTATTTTCCTTGGCGACGTGGCACAGTGGGTGTGAAAAAGAGTGCAGAAGCAATGGTGGCTTCTTCTGCCGTGTAGGGGCAGCACAGTGGCACGGTGGTTAGCACTGCTGCCTCGCAGCGCAAGGGAGACAGGTTCAATTCCTGGTTTGGGACACTGTCTAGGCGGAGTCTGCATGTTCTCTCTGTGTCTGCCTGGGTTTTCCTACGGGTGTTCCCACAGTCCGAATGACATGCTGGTTAGGTGCATTGGCCATGCTAAATTCTGTCTCTGTGTTCCCAAATAGGTGCCAGAGTGTGACAACGAGGAGATTTCCACAGTAGCTTCATTGCAATGTTAATGTAAACCTACACGTGACACTTATAAATCAATTAACTTAAACTTGTTGTTGGGAGCTTATATTAAAATATTTAAGGGGTGGGTTCTAAAATGTTACACTTGTGGGTCAGGTTGAAAAGCCTTTTTAAAGGCTGCGCTGATACAAGCATTCAAAACACAACACCCACATACCCATCCTCTCAGAATAGCCAGCCCCCACAGAACTCCGGTCCCTTAAACACCCAGCCCCCAGAGAACCCCAGCCCCTTAAACACCCAACCCCCTACAAAACCCCAGCCCCTTAAACACCCAGCCCTCAGAGAACCTCAGTCCCTTAAACACCCAACCCCCTACAAAACCCCAGCCCCTTAAACACCCAGCCCTCAGAGAACCTCAGTCCCTTAAACACCCAACCCCCTACAAAACCCCAGCCCCTTAAACACCCAGCCCTCAGAGAACCTCAGTCCCTTAAACACCCAACCCCCTACAAAACCCCAGCCCCTTAAACACCCAACCCCCTACAAAACCCCAGCCCCTTAAACACCCAGCCCTCAGAGAACCTCAGTCCCTTAAATACCAAACCCCAGCCCCTTAAAACACCCAGCCCACATAAAACCCCCTCAATTTAATAGCCCCCAGAACACGCAGTCCCCACAGAACCCCCTCAATTGAACAGCCCCCCAGAAGACCCAGCACCCACAAGAACACCTTCCAGTGGACCAACACCCCCTCCCCCCCACAGGAATAAATTTCTCAGCTCTCACATGATCTTACCAACTCACCTCACCCATCAGCAGGACTCAATGGTAAGATTGCCCCCTAGATCTGGCATGAGATAGAGGGAGATAGCTGAGGTCCTCCTCTACTCCCAGAGCCATTTCGCACCATTTTTACCCTTCTGTCAGGGTCCAGGCCACTTGCCTCGCCTGTGTTCACAATGTTATCTAGTTCAACACTGTTGGAAAACATGAATGTAATTGGTGTGATCAGCAGCACTATTGTAACTACAGGCAGAATTTTATGAGAAAAATTCAAAGTGTCCAGTTAGCGTGAAAATGGGAGAGTTGCAGGTCCGTTTTTCAGGCGAGTCTTTACTTACTCCAAATCTTATGCACTTAGAGTATGAAAAAATGGGCTAGACTATTTCTAGTTACTAGATGCAGTGGTCAGAGATTAACTCACCAGCCAACCTGATCAAGCAGCAGAGATAGCTATTGCGCATGTGCAGACCTCTGCAGCTGTACATGTGCAATTGCAGCAGCAGACAAGAGAGAGAGCTGACAGGCCTCTGCTGCTGCAGCTAGCCTCGACTCAGCCAGCCCCACCCCCCTTTCTACTGTAATGCAGAGGCCTGCAGCTGATCACAAGCCCCACATCATTGGAACTATTGCTTCTGGCATCCCCACCCCCCAATGCCAGACCAACATGCCCCCTCCCTCCCCACCAACTGCAGGAAGAGTAGCAACAGGCCCCCTCTTCCTCCACCCGTCCATGATTTCCGACAGAGTGCGCAGCCCACTCTCCTCCCTCCCTCTCTAGTCAGGCTGCCCTGGCCTGGCCCCACCTGATCCAGGCCCAGGCCCAGGCCTCAGGGGCCCCAACCAGTTCAGCCCCCCCATAGGTCCTGCTGCCCTGGTCCCTTCAACTTCCATAGGCCCACCTACTTTAGGCACTCATAGGCCCTGCACCTTCAGGCACAGCCCCTTCACAGGTCCTGCCTCAACACTGCTCAGTGGACAATGCCAGGGTGCCTGGTGTTCATTAAAAGGGGCCAGGCTGGCACTGCCCAAGGGACACCTCCTCCCCCCCCCCAAACCACCATTGCCCTTGACCTCCCCAGAGGACTTCAATGGCCTCTGGTTTTACTGGCGAGGTCAGCACGGGGAGCAGGTGTTTTCCTCGCCAGGAAGAACATCTCCCGGGCAAGGCCACAAAATCATACGAGCCCGGATGATGCTGTTAAATGCCATTTAAATCAATTTGAATAAATTATTTAGCCTCCGCCAGAAATGGGCGTGAGGCTGACCATGCCAGAAAGCTGGTGCCAGTCAGATCATGACAGCCAAGAAATTGGGCACAATCCTGATTTTTCGGCTCTTATTCTTGCACAATATTGCAGGCTCACCGCACCCATCGATGGGCACAGCGAGCTGGTAAAATCGCAGCGTACATGTCTAGAAGCAAGGCAAGATTTAGACAATCGCACGCGTAGCCTCTGGATTCAAAGTAAATTAAAAGTGAACAAGGTTTCCAATGTAGTTGAGCTGAGCTTCAGTGAACTGGGACTGGTGACCTCTGTTACTGGTGAAGGGGCCTGAATCCTGTGTGTCCGTTTCCTCTTGCACTGGTATGACTCATGCTTTGATCGTAGAATCCCTACAGTGCAGAAGGAGGCCATTCAGCCCATCACGTCTGCACTGACTACAATCCCAAGCCAGAATCTATCCCTGCACGTCTCACATATTTACCCTTGCTGTTCCCCTGCCACTAAGCGGCAATTTAGCACAGCCAATCCACCTAACGCATTTTTGGACTGTGGGAGGAAACCCAAGCACCTGGAGGAAACCCACGCAGACACGGGGAGAACATGCAAACTCCACACAGACTGGAAGCTGGAATTGAACCTGGGTCCCTGACGCTGTGAGGCAGCAGTGCTAACCACTGTGCCACCATGTTACCCGTAAAGCAACTGTAACACCGAGGGTTCAATTACCAGGTTAACTTCTAATCCTTGCCCTTCAATGTGATCTCAGCCCCTGAACAATGCTGCTGAAGCTCAATAACACATTAACCAGTGTTGGGCGATTGGTCAGTTCAGCCACCGCGCTTCCTAGTCTTTAAAAGGGACTTTAAGAGGCATTCAGCATCTTCATGATGAGCCAACCATTTCACTGTTTATTTCATGGTGCCCTTGGATTTCATTGCCACAACTAGTCACACTGTGCCCACCATCTGTGGAAATATCATTAATCTGAGCCCAAATAAGACCCAAGCGCATATTCTGATCTCTATCCCAACCATTTGCGAGTCCTGGATGAGAAAGGGCATGAATAGCCATGATCTTATTGAATGGCGGGGCAGGCTCGAAGGGCTAGATGGCCTACTCCTGCTCCTATTTCTTATGTTCTTATGAACAGAGGAAGCAGGCAGTGCAAAACAGCCAAGGTCTCAATTGCTGTCTTTTTCCTTCTGCATCTTACATGCCTTTGCCCTGCAAAGTGGCAAACATCCAAGACATGACATTCATCTGCACAAGTACCCAGTACCCTTGCCAAGGAAAGCAGCACCTTCATTACAGGCAACAGAACTTCATAAGCCAGGGAGATAGCACAGTTTCTCATTTTCACACCAAAGAAACTGTCAGGACATGTCAGCATCCGCCACTTCAAACTTATTAACCTTCACAGTATGTGATGCTGGCATGGTCATTGGATGATTGATCCTGGAAATACCCTGCACTGAGAAACTATGGGGCCACTTTTTCACTCTCATATGTGTGCCAGTATGGAAGTGGATAGATACACACATTTGTGCCACCAGCCAACCATGCCAACACTCTGCCATTTTGTTATCTTTATTCATTCATGGGACATGGGCATCACTGGCTGGCTAGCATTTATTGCCCATCTCTAATTGCCCTTGGAGGGCAGTTGAGAGTCAACCACATTGCTATACTCTTGGAGTCACATGTAATTCAGACAGGTAAGGATTTTCTTCCCTAAAGGACATCAGTGAACCCGATGGGTTTTTTTTTGACAATGGTCTCACGGTCATCAGTAGATTCTTAATTCCAGATTTTTTTTATTGAATTCAAATTCCACCATCTGCCATGGAGTCTCCAGAATATTAGCTGGTTTAATAGTCTAGCAATAACACCACTATGCCATCGCCTCCCCCAAGGTGGGTTTGGCAGCGCAGAAGGGCTACCTGTCCGCAAGTGGCAGGTAGCCAGTGCAGGAAGGGGCCAATTGGAACATTCCGGTGAACCTGTGGGTCTGCAGGACATTGGTAACTAAGGAGGTAGCCTTCCAGCAGCAGATAAAGCAGTCAGCGCTCCAGATAGATTTTGCAGCCCCGTTCTGCCTGCCTGAGCACTTGCCCTGTACAGGGGTTTCCCCTCTCATTCTCCCTTACCCAAACTACAGGTCACTTCTCCTGTCAAGCTAGAGGGCTTCCTATTGGCTATCCATTTACCACTCATTTCATTCCTAATTTCTTTTAAAATGTACCCATCTTGTTCCTACAATTAAAAAGACACACTAAATTCCGACATTCAATTCAAATCCCCATGCACCTAGATAAAGCTTCCTTGAAGGTTGACTCTCTTAAAGATAATGGCACGATGGCACAATGGTTAGCACCGCTGCCTCACAGCACCAGAGACCCAGTTCAATACCAGCCTTGGGTTGTTATCTGTGGAGTTTGCACATTTTCCTGTGCGGGTTTCCTCCGGGTGCTCCAGTTTCCTTCCACAGTCCAAAGATGTGCAGGTTAGGTGGATTGGCCATGCTAAATTGCCCCTCAGCATCCTGACATATGCAAGTTAAGGGGAATTATGTGGGGTTATGGTGTTAGGGCCTGGGTGGGATGCTCTGTCGGAGAGTCGGTGCAGACTCAATGAGTTAAATGACCTTCTTAGGGATTCTATTCAATGATCAAAGTCCTGCTTATTTCCATTTGCTTGAAACATTAAACCAAGGTCAAAATTCTCTGGTCAGGGAGATGTGCAAGATCCTACTCATTTCGAAGAAGAACAAGAGAATTATTCCCCAGTTCCTGGCAAATATTTATCCTTCAATCAGTATCACAAAAAGCAGATTATCTGATCATTATTAGATAGCTGTTTGTGCCTCATTTCCTGCAATATGACTACTGTTTGGAAGTTCTTCACTGGCTGTGAAATGCTGTGAGACAACTGAATATATAAATGCAAGTTTTTCTTTTTCCTTCTTTCAATTTGGGGGAAATCACTTCCCGATTACTGTTTCCCACCTAATTTGCAGTGATGACCCTCCATTTGATTTGATTTGATTTATTATTTTCACATGTATTAGTATGCAGTGAAAATTATTGTTTCCTGTCTACTCTGCAGACAAAGCATACCATACAAGAGAAGGAAAGGGAAGTGTTACAGTCATAGCTAGGATGAAGAGAAAGGTAGGTAGGTCCATTCAAAAGCCTGAGGGCAGCAGAGATGAAACTGTTCTTGAGTCAGTTGGTGCATGACCTTGCCCCTGCTATCTGGTTTCTGGCCTCCTATCCAGCCCCCAGGGCCCCCACTCCCTCGCCGCACATACATAAATGTCATCCTATGTCCAGTTGTCTTCAGCTCTGACAAAGGGTCATCCAGTCTCAAAAGATTGGCTTTGTTTTCTCTCCACAGATGCTGCCAGGCCTGCTGAGATTTTCCAACATTTTCTGCTTTTGTTTCAGATTCCAGCAATAGGGCTTCTGATTTTGGTGCAGTGTGAGTGAAAAATTCCCGTAAAAGAAGAAATCTGATTGGTACTGGATGTAACTAGTAATTCTTCAAACTTCTGTGCTGGTTTGACTGATTTTGGGGATATTTTATTGGAATAACCAACATAACCAAGCAGATATTCTCTACAGCACTGGGTATATCTTCTAATTTCTAACCTCATGTTGTTTAGTTAAGGCCTTTTTCTTTGAGTTAATTGCATGACTAAATAACTGAATGAGGTAGAGAATGGATAACAAAGGAATGTTATCAGTGACAACTTCGTGGGAAGTAACCAACCTTATCCTTCACACATGCCCTGTGTCTCCCATGTCCAAGGTCCCTACAGCCCATTAATTAAGGAGTCAAGGTCATATTGACCCCATTCCTGTTCTGCAGGGGTGACTACCGGTCATCTTTGCCGACTGCTAAAAGGTGGAAAAGTGGCATGTAGAAACAAGGAATATGAATGTACACCTCAGGGATTGCAGCAGTTCAAGAAGGCAGCTCCACGGGATTGGCAGCAAGGGTGTAAGATTTGGCGGAACCCCAGAAGTTACAAATCCCGATGGTAAAATCACAACATCCAGCTCTTGCCTCCCCTTGCCAGTGATGTGATCAGGTTCATATCCACAACAGCCCTGAACCTGATTTACATTCATATTAATGTATCTAAATATAATTAAAGACCCCCCTCCAGATATTGACCCCACCCCCTCTCCACAGGTTGGCAATGACAAACTGCCAGTGCCAACCTGTGCCAAGAGAGTGCCAGGGAAGACCCCAGTGGGAGCATCTAGTGTGGGATCCATTTATTTGTGGTGATGGACAAGAGCGGACATGGGAGCAGGGGATGCTGGCAATGGCCATCTGTGGGTGGGTATCAGCACTGAATCTGCGGGTTTGGGGTTGCGGGGAAGGCATCCGATGTTTGGGGAATAGTGGTGGGTGTGTGTGCTGACATTGACTGTGTGAATGAGGTGATGGTGGGGGGGCAAGAGATCGCGTGTTCGGAGGATGGGGGAGAATTGCTGGCACTGACTGCATGAGTGCAGGGGGGGGTAGGGGAAATGGGTCTGATGTTCGAGTGGGCCAGAGGGGTGAATTTCTGGCGCTGACTATGTGGGTAGGGGTTGGGGTACGATGTTTGGGAAAAGTTGGAGGGGCTGTTGGCTCCGACTGGGGGGAAAGTGAAGTATTGGCACCATTTGGGGGTGTGGGCAAATGCAGGCTCCAATCAGAGGTGGAAGGGGTGAAGATGAGCCCCTGAGATGTCCATGTTGGCTGCAGGAAGCCATTGTTTGTTGAGTTTGGGGAGCCCTTTAAACATGGTGCCCTAATCTTAGTACAGGTGTGTCGAGGCCCCGCCCATCTACTTGATGGCTTGTTTTTTTGTCAGAGTGCACTAAGATCTGAAGGGAATACTAGTCTATTTCTCTGTTTCTTTTCACCGGAACCAACACTCTACCACTTTTGTTAAGGTTTCACCCAATAGATGTGAAACCTATTTGAAAGGTTCCTCTCCCGTCCATGATACTGATCTCTTTTCCAATGCAATGTTTATAATTACACTGTTTAATTCTCAAGAGTTAATATTTCCTTAAATTTAATCATCTTCCGAATATGACAGCTTCATTGTGTCTATACAAAAATGAAGCTGAAGATTAGTAAGGCATTTTCTGAGAAAGATTCAAACTTCTGCCACACGCTATTCAAATCAAATACATCTTTGGACAGCTATTGATGCCCAAGTGTCTGTCTCTAACAGCACTAACAAAGAAGACTGAGCTCACTTCAACAAAAGGCTTGATTCTCCTTTTATTCAGAATCATTCTTGACAAAGAAACATTTAAATGAAGAATGGTGCGTGAGGTATTATGATCAGAAAGCTGGTAGTCGTGCATTCACATGTTTTATGGTAAGATGGGCTCCCCACCATTCCTCTAGAATCCAGTGGCACAATGGTTAACACTGCTGCCTCATAGCACTCGGGACCCGGGTTTGATTCCTGGCTTGGGACACTCTGCGGAGTCTGCACATTCTCCTCGTCTCTGCGTGGGCTTCCTCCGATTTCCTTCCACAGTCCGAAAGATGTGCTGGTTAGCTGAATTGGCCATGCTAAATTCTCCCTCAGTGCACCTGAACAGGCACCAGAGTGTGGCGACTAGGCGATTTTCACAGTAAAATTTCATTGCAGTGTTAATGTGACACTAATAAATAAATACACAGGAAATTATTCCCCATGGAGGTCAAGCAGCTGGATTCTCTTCAGAATGAAGGTTGCTCCAAGATGATACCACTGGTGATGAAGTTTCCAAAGCACCTCCATGGCAAATTTTGTAACCTCTATACCTGAGTCAAGCATGGTTGCAGTAGTTCTGGACACTATTGATGATAGAGCATCGAGGGTGCTGATTTCAATGATAGAGCTTGGAGGCACATACACATCATGAAAGATTGCTATTCCTTCCACTTAGTTCCAAATAACAATGAAGGCCAACTCCCTAATGGGTACAGTGATACCAGATCCATAACCAACTTGGGCAACCTGTACAGTACCCTGCTCTAGTAAGCTGCATAGTTTCCCTAGTAAGCAGCACCCCAACAATTACTTGAGGGTTGTAAGTATTGGCTCTCTGGACTGGAGTAAATGGAATGGACTCCAGTGAGAAATGACTGTTCACTCCATGATAAACAAGTCAATACAACAACATAAACTACATTTACATAATGAGTGTAATGTAGAAAATACCTCAGAACATGTCAAGGAGAGGCTGCTGCACACAGAAAATAATAAATTCGATAAAGGAAGGGTCAGCAGGCATGGCAGCAAAGTTAAGAGATGACAGAAAACTTGATCATCATAGAGAATCATAGAATCCCTACATTGTGGAAGTTGGCCATTCAGCCCATCGAGCCTGCACCGACAACAATCCCATCCAGGTCCAAACCTTGTAACACCACACATTTACGCTGCTAATCACCCTGACGCTAAGGCGCAATTTAGCACAAACACTCCATCTAACCAGCACATCGTTGGACTATGGAAGGAGACCAGATCACCCAGAGGAAACCTATGCAGATGCAAGAAGAATATGCAAACTCAGTGACCTGAGGCCAGAACTGAACCCTGGTCCCTCATGCCATGAGGCAGTAGTGCTAATCACTGTGCCACCATGCCACCCTTTTGAATCAGACTTGAAATGTTGCAAGCAAAGTGGAGAATCTGACCAAGCATCTTACCCAGGCCCTCGCCCCTGGTCTATCCCCGTAACCCCATACGTTTACCATGAATAATCCATCAGACCCACACACCTTGGGACACTAAGGAAAAATTTAACATGGCCAGTTCACCTAACCTGCACATCTTTGGACGTGGGAGGAAACCAGAGCACCTGGAGGAAACCCACACAGACACGGCGAGAAAGTGCAAACTCCACACAGTGACTGAAAGCTGGAATTGAAGCCAGGTCTCTGGCAATGTGAGGCAGCAGTGCTGACCACTATACCACCATGCCGCCCCAGAAGGAATGCAGAGAATAAGGCTAAAGCAGTTGTAGTCTCACCACCAATGTAGAGAAACATATGCTAATAAGGATAGGGATAATGAGGGAGCAGAATTTAGATACAAGATACAAGCAGCAGAGTTTGGGATAATTTGGATCTTACGGAGCATTGAGGATAGGAAGCCAGCAAGAAGGAGCAGCACCTGTAAGTTCCCCTCCAGGCCTCACAAAACCCTATATCATCATACTTCCATGTTCTTTGATTAAAATCCTGGAACTGCCTGTGGGTATGCCTACAGCAGATGGACTTTAGCAGTGCAAAGCTGTGGCTCACCCCAACCTCTTCAAGGGCAATTACTGATGGGAAAATTGGCCATGCCTGTACCACCAACAGCTCATGAAATAATTTTCAAAATGCTCATGTCTAGAAGGTAATAAAAGCCATGAATCATTGGTAATGGAAGCAAGGTAGTGGTAGAGGTTGACAATGTTATAGAGAGGCAAATTAGTGATCGCCATGTTGGATTAATGTGGGTTTTGAAAACCAGCTCAGGGATGAACAGGTGCCAAGATTTTACATCTTAAACAAATGGCTAAGGTCAGTGGTAATGGAGTAGAGTTTATGGTGAAGCCAAAAGCAATAGCTCTGATCCTTCCTCCACTATTAATTTGGAGGGAATCCTGACTCATGGATGATTTGTTGTTGACCAGTTAGCTTGAGGGCACAAAACTGTCCTGAGGGAAATGCTGGTGTGGTAGCTGGATTTCATCGACATTATGAAAACCGATCTCATGCCTGCAGATAATACACTAAGAGGTAACACATAACTGTAGGAGAGGTCAAAGGTGTACACATAGGGTGTAGATGAGGATACCACACTGTTACAAACAGGGATGAGGGAGAATTAAACCCCTTGTTCCCTGCCCTTATTATCCCTAATCAGTGTGTTTTCAGAAGAAAGTTGTGGATATTTCTTAACCCCTGAGTGTATGGTGACTTTGAATCACCAGCAGCACGCTTTTCATGGTTTAAATAGAAATGGTTATTTTATTTAATGTGTTTGCCCCTAAAATCTAATAACATGTCACTCACTTACCACTGACACACACACACACACACACACACACACACACACACAAACTCAAGGGAAGTACAGTTAAAGAGGATAGCGCACTTTTACATGCTGCAAATAAAGGAATAGTTTGTAAGCCATGTGATTGGCTCCATTCAGTGCAGACATGGTGAAGAAAAGGCTCTTTACCACTTTTGAAATGTTGCTTGGAGAATTCAATCACTGAAGTTGTATATCAAAGTTGCTGCATGATTCCCTGGAAGAGGTGGATTTTAGCAAATATGAAGTTATTTGCTTGCAGGCTTATTACAAGGAGATTGGTTTTCTGTACTGGTGGACTTGAAAAGGAATAGGCTTTCTCCAATTTTAAGTGCAATGGTGTTGCTGCCGCTGCTTCTTGCTGTTGTTTGCAGACAGACTGGTTTCTCCCTCGTTTTGTTTGTTTCATTTCAAGTTGGAGACAGTGGCTGAAATTTTACCAGCACGCCCACCTTGGAATCGGGGTCAGTGAGGCTCACAAAACAGAATTCTCCTTGGCCTCGGGCGAGATTTTACAAGCCTTACCTAAGCAAGATTGTAAAATCGCGGCCAGTGCATCTATGAATCCATAGATTTTGAGATTTAGGGAAGTCTAGAAATGGCATGAAATATGAATTTCCCAAATGGTTTCATCTTGGTATATCCATCCAAGGGAGGAATCCCACCTTCCACCACCCAGAATTGGCACTTTCTGGAGACTTGAGGCAGTTTTGAGTCAATGCAGAAATTAAAACAATCATTTAACCCTTGACAGTCTTCTTAGCAGCCTTTTAATGTCCATTTAAAACAAAATGATAGTTCCTTAAGATTCTATACTGAATACAGTCTATGACCCAAATTCTTTCGGTGACAAGGGTTTGCCAGAGGTCACCAGGCCTTCAGTGTGGGCTTCAGTCCAAAAAGGGGCTTCTGATGGAGGTGCTCCCCTACACCAGGTCTAACTTGGATTAACTTTGGACTTCAACATGCCTGCCAGCCGAAAAATTTAAACTGGGCAGAAAATAACCCTTAAGAGGTCATCAATTGGCTAACGCCTTCAATGGCGAAAGGAAGGCTCCCCATCTGAAGCCTTGCCTGCCCCAGCATTGATTCACTGCAAGGTCAGGTGGACTGGTGTCCCAGACGGAATCTGGGAATCCTGTCCTGGCAAACTTACACTCCACTACCTTCCTTTCCCAAACACTCCTGCCAACAATGCCATTGAGTCTGCACCGCCAACAATCCCACCTGGGCCCTATCCCCATAATCCCAATTATTTACTGCACTAATCCTGCTAACCTATGCATCCCGGGACACTAAGGGGCAATTTAGCATGGCCAATGCACCTAACTGTGGGAGAAAACCAGAGCACCCAGAGGAAACCCACGCGGACAGTTTTACGTGAATCGAACCCAGGTCGCTGGCACTGTGAGGCATTAGTGTTAACCACTGTGCCACCGCGATGAGCATAAAATTCAGACCCACGTTTAAGGTTATGAACATGACCTGGCTTTACAGTACTGTAGTCATTATAGTACTGGACTTGTAATCCAGAGAAGACACGTTCAAAATTGCTCCACAGCAACTTAGAAATTAATTCAATTAAAATGTCAAAGCTGTCAGCTGTGATTCAAACCCAGTCTCATGTGAACATTATTGCCTCTTAACTGTTTGCTGAAGTGCACTTAAAAACTACAAAGAACTTTTCGAAGGAACACGATGAAAGCAATACTCATATCCTGAGAATGAATAATGTAAGTGAAAAATTCTCAGCTCTTAGACTTGATGAATTTCCAGGTCAGGCAGACATTCAACTGAACAAAGGACAAAAGCACAAGTCTTTTGATTTTTCAATTTTGGTTTGAAGGTGGCTCCAACTTCTCATTTTTCAGCCATTGTTTAATGAATAGCTGGGAACACCATTCAGACAAAGCAACCACCTACTCAACCTTGCATCCATCAAACATTCACTCCCTCTGTCTACCATGGTTGCCATGTGTACCATTGACAAGATGCGCTGCAGGAACTCTCTCACATCCTAGACAGCACCTTCCAAAGGTAGGATCACTATCGTGTAGAAGGAAAGGACACCAGTTCCTGAGAACACCACTGTCTTTAAAATCCTCTACAAGACATACATCACACCGATTTGGGTTTATATATAATCAGGTCCTTCATTGTTACTTGGTCAAAATCCTGGAACTCTCTCCCTGACCATAGCAGTGGCCTCGTCACAGAGACTGCAATGGTTCAAGAAGACAGTTCACCACAGCCCTCTCAAAGGCAGCTATATGATGAAAACTGGCCAGCCCAACTCCCTAAAAGTCGATATCTGCAGTTTAAAAATCTAACCTGAAATTTTCTGGGCTCTAATGCAAAGCATTGTGTGATGGCAACATTGAGTTTAATGACTCTTTTTAGTTACCTGAAGGAATAGACGACTGGCATCACCCTATCATGTACCAATATGTCAAAGCAATATTAGTGCCCTCAAAGAAAATCAAAACTATAGACATTGAATCCCTACAGTGCCAAAGAGACCATTCGGTCAAGACCACCTATCTGACAGTGTCTTACCCAGTCTCTCTCACTCTCCCTATTCCCATAACCCATAGCTATTTCCCATAGCTAATACATCTGACCTACATATCTTGGGATAGTAAGGGGCAATTTATCATGGCCAATCCACCTACCCTACACATCTTTGGATTGTGGGAGGAAACCCACGCAGACAGGGTAGAACGTGCAAACTCCACACAAACAGTGACCCAAGCCTGGAATCGAACACACGTCCCTGGCGCTGTGAGGCAGCAGTGCTAACCACTGTGCCAGTGTGTTGCCCCCAGTAGCTTAAATATTTCCCTAATTTATCAACATTCTTCAACATAAGGAAATTTTTACTGGCTGGATATGATGGGCGTGCTCCACAGCAGCTCCTATAGGGCATCGTGGCCTATTTGATTTCTCTCCAGTACAGAATCCTTCCACAAACCTCTTCAGCCTACGCAAGCACAGCAGTGAAGTTTAAATGTCAATATGTTACCATATAAGCACCCAGGGGAGAGGTATCCGTGTTTAATTAAACCACAAGCCCACTCCTACTGAACACATTTACAATTTACTTGAACAGAGGATGCGGAACATAATCCTCCCCACCAACATCCAGAAACCTGAATAAAAGCTTGAAGAGTAAAGTTGATAAATGATCCAGAATGTCCAATTCCAGTAAGCTCAGGGAACCAGGTAAAGGCGTTTATATTAACTCATTGCACCTTCTATTTAGCAAAAGGAAACAAAACGTTCTTTGCCACCGACAGGCATTTGCAGAATCAATATAAACTGTCCAATTCAGTCCTGCAATTTAAGGGTCTACTGATCAATATTAATGGTTCAGATAATCTAGGTTTTCCCAAATTTTAGTAGTCATAGAGATAGAGAAACAAGTCCTTCAGCATAACTCCTAAACTGAACTAGTTCCATTTGCCTGTAACCAAAGTTAAGTCTGAAATTCTTGAGAGGCATTCTGGAACAAGAGGTCATAGTCTTAAGATAAGGGGTAGCAAATTTAAAACAGAGCTGAGGAGAAACTACTTCTCCCAAAGGGTTGTGAGTTTGTAGAATTCTCTACCCCAAAATGCAGTGGATGCTGGGACAGTGAGTAAATTTATGGAGGAGTTAGACAGATTTTTAATTGGTAATGGTTTGAAGGATTATGGGGAGAAGGTTGGAAAATGGGGATGAGGAGCATATCGGCCATGATCGAATAGCAGCTTGGACTCAATGGGCCGAATGGCCTACTTCTGCTCCTATATCTTATGAATTTATGAACTCAGACCTTAAATCTGAACAAAGCACGAAATATGGCCATGAGAGGTTGGTTAGCTAAAATTGGGGAGCTAGATTATAAAACATGCCATTAGATAAGCAGTGGTAAACATTTAAAAAATTAACGCAAAATTTGCAATTAATATACATTCCCTGCAGAAAAAGTTAGATTAAAGCAGATGAGGTCATGTAGTGGTATTGTTATTGGATTAGTAATCCAGATATTCAGGTTTGAATCCCATCATGACAGATGGGGAAATTTGAATTCCATAAAAGTCTGGAATTAAAAGTCTAATGATGATCATGGAATATTGCCGTAAAAACCAATTTGGGTCACTAACCTTTAGGGAAGCAAATCTGCTGCCCTTACTCGGTCTGGCCTACCGATTTACAACAATTTGGTTGACTCTTAATTTTTGATTTGATTTATTATTGTCACATGTATTAACATACTTTGAAAAGTATTGTTTCTTGTGTGTTATACAGACACAGCATACCATTCATAGAGAAGGAAATGAGAGCGTGCAGAATGTAGTGTTACAGAGATAGCTAGGGTGTAGAGAAAGATCAACTTAATGCAAGGTAAGTAAATTCAAAAATCTGATGGGAGCAGGGAAGAAGCTGTTCTTCAGTCGGTTGGTACATGACCTCAGACTTTTGCATCTTTTTCCCGACAGAAGAAGGTGGAAGAGAGAACGTCCGGGGTACATGGGGTCCTTAATTATGCTGGCTGCTTTGCCGAGGCAGCAGGAAGTGTAGACAGAGTCAATGGATGGGAGGCTGGTTTGTGTGATGGATTGGGCTACATTCATGACCTTTTGTCATTCCTTGTGATCTTGGGCAGAGCAGGAGCCATACCAAGTTGTGATACAACCAGAAAGAACGCTTTCGAAGGTGCATCTATAAAATTTGATGAGAGTCGTAGCTGACAATGCCAAATTTCCTTAGTCTTCAAAAAAAGTAGAAGCGTTGGTGGGCGTTCTTAAGTATAGTGTCAGCGTAGGGAGACCAGGACAAGTTGTTGGTGATCTGGACACATAAAAACTTGACGCTCTCAACACTTTCTACTTTGTAGCTGTTGATGGTCAGGGGCATGTTCTCATTTACATTTGCTGAAGTCGATGACAATTTCTTTCATTTTATTAACATCGAGGGAGAGATTATTGTTGCCACACCAGTTTACTAGATTCTCTATCTCATTCTCGTCATTGTTTGAGATTCGACCTACTACGGTGGTGTCGTCAGCAAACTTGAAAATTGAATTGGATGGGAATTTGGCCGCACAGTCATAGATGTATAAGGGGTATAGCAAGGGGCTGAGAACATAGCCTTGTGGGGTGCAAGAGATGGGCAATAATTGCTCAGGGATGGGCAATAAATGCTTGCCCAGTGATGTCCACATCCTGTGACCTCTCCATTGATGTGATTGTTGTTAGATCAATGAAAATATTTAGTCGGCAGGATTTAGTGGGCAGGATTCTCTGGACCCCTGCAACGTATTTCTTGCAGTGGAAGGCAGCCCCCTGTTGGCCAGCAGCAGGATCTTCCATTGAATCTACCCCACGCTGGTGGGAAAACTATGGCAACATCAATGTGACCAGAAGATCCCGCCAGCAGGAAGGATGGGAATATCCCAGCCAGTATCTGGTGAATGTAGTAACCTACATATGCTATGCTCACTGACATTTGAAACATGTTCAGTGAACTCTGTTCCAATGTTCAAACACAGCCTACAGAAATTAGGGGACAGCCAGATAGTTAATTGTACTGTAAATCCTTGCGCCACAGTCAGCTCTCATCCACACATACTCACATCAGGCAGCTGTATTTTTCCTTCGCCTCTCACCAAGCTCACCTCCAAAACGGCTGTGATGAAACGTGTGGTTTCAAAGATTATGATAGAATCACTACAGTGTAGAAGGAGGCCATTCAGCCCATCAAGTCTGCACCAACCACAACCCACCTAGGTCCTATCCTGTAACCTCACATATTTACCCTGCTATTCTCCTGACACTGGGGGCAATTTAGCATGGCCAATCGACCAAACCCGCATATCTTTGGACTGTGGGAGGAAACTGGAGCACCCATAGGAAACCCATGCAAACACAGGGAGAACGTGCAAACTCTGTGCAGACAGTGACCCTCGGCCGGAACTGAACCCAGTCCCTGGCGCTGTGAGGCAGCAGTGCTAGTCACTGTGCTGCCCCAATTGTGGCCTGAGTTCTCCAGATTTCTAATCCTGTTGCCACTGACAACAAGAATGAGGAATTTTGCTGCTCAGCCAACCTCCATGGGTGAGGTTCTATAGGCCAGCGATCCAGGGGCGGAGGGGAGTCGGGTTGAAGGGGTGTTGGGAGGGCCAGTGATCAAGGGGGTTCTGGGGAAGGCCAAAGGTCGGCAGCCAACAATGGGGAGGCGTGTGACGGAGGGGGTGGGGGGGAAACTGTGCCCCTGTGCCAATCTCTGCCCTGGCAGACATTGACACATGCACAGTGGCCCACTCAGCACTACGCTGCTGGCCTCTCAGGCAGGATGAGGGCCCACCCCATGCTTACCAGAGGGAATCACGCTGAGGCACTCTGCATTGCACAGAGCGTCAGAGATTCATTCCGTTAAGTACACCCAGAAACAGGCCGCCATTTTCTCTTCCATTGAGCACTTCGTTTCATTTTAGGAGAATCCCAGCCCTTGTGTCTGAAACTCATGCCATTTATGTTGAGTGGACTGCCCAGTAAATCCCTGAGAGCGATCTTTGTTGTCTCTGCTATTTAATGGGTAAATTTTGGTTAATATTGGCAGGCCTTTGCCTGTTAATTCATGTTTAATCTATATTGATTTTGAATTGATTGTTAAAGTAAAGGTTATATTAAATAAAATCTTGTCCATTCATTTCTCATTGGGACCATTCTGTAAATATGGTTCTTTTTGTATGTTGGTCACATGAATAATAACACACTCATTCACTTACCCCTCTGGTCATTTATATTATCGAGGTAAGGAGCAGGAGAACAATGAAGTCAGCTTCTGAACTTGAACACTTTAGTAGAGGGGTGCACTGTCCCACCATCAGTACCTAGACTGCTTAATCAGGTTCCACCCTGGGAGGAGCTAGCTTTGCCTCAGGGGTCACATGACTTGCACCCTTAAAGGAGCAGTACGCACCCCAAACCTCCAACATACAGATACAACAATTAATAACAGCTTTATCAATAAAAGCAGGAGGGAGGCGATAGCCTAATGGTATTATCACCGGACTATTAATCCAGAAACGCAACTAATGTTCTGGGGACTATGGTTCAGATCTTTCCACGGCAGATGGTGGAAGTTGAATCAAATAAAAAATATCTGGAATTAAGATTCTACTCATGAAACCATTATCGGTTGTCGGAAAATACATATGCTTCATTAATGTAGAAAATTTGCTGTGCTTACCTGATCTGGCCCACATGTGACTCCAGAGCCAAAGAAATGTGCTTGACTCTCAAGTGCCCTCCCAGGGCAATTAGGGATGGGCAATAAATGCTGGCCAGCCCATGTCGCATGAATGAATAAAAAAGGTAAGTTGATTTTCTTGACCTCAGTTACACTTCGGATCATTTTGTGTACTCCTTGGGAAGTCTCTATCGATCCTCCAGGACCCTCACTTTGAGAAATACTGCCCTAATCTAACACTAATAGATTAGAGAAATAATTAATTATGTAATAACTGAAGTGTACAACATGCAATTTGTTTTATGGAATCTGGAATTGTTGCAAGGACATCCTCAGTTAATCATTATTTACTATTAGAGGTAGTTAGTTAAAAGTATCTAAAGGATTTTGAGACTTGCCGACTCAGTTTGAGACCTAGAAACTGACAGACAACCAATTCCTCAAAATCCTACAGGTCAGCAACATTTGCTATGGTTAGAAACATCATTGCAACAGTGGAATCAGCAGTTTAAATTATTTTGCATGACATCGTAATAGATGGGAAATGATAAAAGAGAGATCGATATTTCGCAACCAGAAATACGGCTATTATTAGAAGGCAAAGTTTAAAGGTCTCACTTTGCTAAAGTACATAATTGAGAGGTAGTGAATTTCAGATTCTGCATAACATCCATTAGGAAGTGAAGCAATTAAACACATACATAGTTCAGAGTCCCAGGAGTATTTTAATGGCCATTCTATTTCATTCTGACTTTCATATTGGTAAAATGTTATACCTGCTAACCTTCAGGGAAAAAAAGAGAGATCATGCCAGATGTGCTAATCTCATTCAACCTTCAAGCAGTCAACACTCAACATTCAACTCAACCTTCAAGGTCAGGAGAACAGGAAAGAGGAAAGCACGTATCAAAATGACAAAGGCAAAGGATTAAATGAAGACTGAGATTAATAAATACATTCCTGGGAAGGTGATTCAAGTGAACTTCTTCATCACAGGTTTTACCAGTCTCTTGTTGATCTCATCTCAGCTAAAGTTCTAAAAGCAAAAATAGTTTTAGACAAATGTGAGGTGATGCATTTTGATGATTGAACCAGGGCAGGACTTACTCAGTTAATGGTAGGGCCTTGGGAGGAGTTACAGAACAAAGAGGTCTAGGGGTACACGTTCATAGCTCCTTGAAAGTGGAGTCATAGGTGGACAGAATGGTGAAGAGGGCATTCAGCATGCTTGGTTTCATCGGTTAGAACATTGAATACAAGAGTTGGAATGTCTTGTTGAAGTTGTACAAGTCATCGGTAAGGCCACACTTAGAGTACTGTGTGCAATTCTGGTCACCCTATTATAGAAAGGATATTATTAAACTAGAAAGAGTGCAGAAAAGATTTACTCGAATGCTACCGGGACTTGATGGATTGACTTATAAGGAGAGGCTGAATAGACTGGGAGTTTTTTCACTGGACCATAGAAGGCTGAGGGGTGATCTTATAGAGGTCTACAAAATAATGAGGGGCACAGATCAGTTAGACAGTTAATATCTTTTCCCAAAGGCAGGGGAGTCTAAAACTAGAGGGGTTTAAGGTGAGAAGGGAGGGATACAAAAAGTGTCCAGAAGGACAATTTTTTTCACACAGACAGTGGTGAGTGTCTGGAACAAGTTGCCAGAGGTTGTAGTTGAGGCAGGTATAATTTTGTCTTTTAAAAAGCATTTAGATAGTCACATGGGTAAGATGGGTATTGAGGGATATGGGCCAAATGTGGGCAATTGGGATTAGTTTACGGATTTAAAAAAAAGGGCCACATGGACAAATTGGGCCAAAGGGCCTGTTTCCATGCTGTAAACCTCTATGACTCTATAACACTATAGTATATATGTTCAAACATTTAGGAAATTATATTGAGTTTTTTTTAATGGTGAAACCTGAGTTTACAAGTTACATATCGCCTGGATAAGTAATATCCTGGATAGTGTAAGTAGTTACACTACTTGAAGAGGCTATTAATGAGATGGCAAGTGCAGATATCATTAACCAGTTGAGGACAGGAAAGGTCAGTGATGAAGGGTTTGCTGTTTGATGGTTTCTCTTGACTTTGACACAAATGAAGTATTGAAGTTTTGATTTACCTATACTGTAATGGACCTTTACAGTCTCAGACACAAAGGGGAAGCAGAATTCAGATTCACTGTTCTCACTGGAAGATTGGAATGTTTCAGAGTTGTGAGGGAGAGATGAAAACAAAACAAGGAAAGCAAAAGGGACGTTTGTAGGAAATATGCAAGACAAGGTTGGAGAGGGGCTGGAAGATGCAGCTGAATAATATTAAGGAGAGAGAAAGTAAGAGAAATGGGAAGTGGATAGGGATGTGAGCTGAATGTATCATGCGAGGACTAGAACATAGGGCATGGGACTAAAACTGAATCTATTTGGTGAGAGGTATAAAGAGGGAATGGACATTCTATTGGGAATATATTGAAGACTAAACATTTGAAAGGAGATATTGGAAAATATGTATTAGACAAATTATATGGACCAGAATTTTCCGGCCATTCAAGCAAGGATAGAGAATTTAGTGTTCAGCATTTACAGGGTGAATCCACCTAACTTGCACATCTTTGGACTCTGAGAGGATACCGGAGCACCCAGAGGAAAGCCACACAGAATCAGGGGGAACATAGAAACATAGAAGATCGGAGCAAGAGGAGGCCTGCTTCACCATTCATCACGATCATGGGCGATCGTCCAACTCAATAGCCTAATCCTGCTTTCTCCCCATAACCTTTGATCCCGTTCACCCCAAGTGCTATATCTTGCCGCCTCTTGAATTCATTCAATGTTTTGGTACCAACTACGAACTGTGGTAATGAATTCCACAGGCTCACCACTCTTTGGATGAAGAAATGTCTCCACATCTCTGCCCTAAATGGCCTACCTTGAATCATCAGACTGTGACCCCTGGTTCTGGGCACCATCATCATCAGGCACATCTTCCCTGCATCTACCCTGTCTAGTCACGTTATAATTTTATAACTCTCTGTGAGATCCCCCTCATTCATCTGAACTCCAGCAAAAACAATCCTAACCTAATCGATCCCTCCTCGTGCAAACACGCAAACTCTGCACTGTCACCCCAGGCCTGAATTGAATCTGGGTCCCTGACACTGAGAGACAGCAGTGCTATCTCACTGTGCCACTGTGCTGCCCTGTACAGGGCATCCTTGGCGTATTTACCACATTATCAGATGGTTGCCAGTGTTGTAACTATATGGAAACAGTTTGACTAGGAGGCACAGGTAGTCCTGCAGCAAGAGTCTTCATCAGGACAGCTGAGATGACAAGTCCCAGAGCATTGGCAGTATCCTGTGCACTCAGTCATTTCCTGATGTTTGTGACAGTGCAGATCTCAGGAGGTGGTCAAGATGAATCACCCAGCTGACTAAAGATGGTGCAAAAGCTTCAGCCTCGTTTTTGCACTCACATGCTGGGCTCAGCACTTACGGATGAGGGTGATCATGGAAACATTGTGATGAATGAGAATTCTGCCAGAATCCTTTCTAATTATATCGTCAGCTTATTTTTTTACATAACACGAAAACCTGCAAACGCATATTTTACAATGCAACAGTTGCTTTCTTTAATGCAGATCCCTAATCATTAAATAGGAGCACAATGGGGTTTTCACTTCTGGTTCAGATTCCAGCATCTGCAGCATCTCTTGTGGTTGTTGCTTGTTTGTGAACAGTAAGGAGTGAACACTGATCATACCATAGTGCTACCATTCCTCCTCCTCCCAGTATTAATATGGTAGCAGCTGGGGATACAGACTAGTTTAGGAAAGGTTGGATCTAAATGTACGGCCACCCATTGTGTCCATTCTGTTTCAGCTTAACTGAAAGACAGAAGATAAGATTCAATGTATTAAAATCTTCATGGGGTGAAACAACTCGAGTGGCAAACTGAGCTGTGATACCTGCCTAACCAAATGCCTCTCTTTATTGTTCACATTGACAGAGCGGATGCTAATTGATGTACACAGCACCAAAGATATATGTCATTGCAATCTTACTGCTTCTTTCGTCCGTGCCCTGGTGATGGTACTTGCGTATGAGATATTACTTTAACCTTTGTTTCATAACAATTATAAATTACTCGATGCTGAATATTGAAGCAACAGTTGCAGAGTGTGAAATGCACCATTAACAAGTCTCACAACTAGATTTTCAATTTGAATATTTACATCGCTTGTTTCACTGTGAGTGTTTTGAGCTTTAGTTAAGCTAGCCCACCAATGCCTTTTCTTTCTCAAGAGACTAAAGAAATTCGGCATGTCTGCTACGACTCTCACCAACTTTTACAGATGCACCATAGGAAACATTCTTTCTGGTTGTATCACAGCTTGGTATGGTTCCTGCTCCGCCCAAGACCGCAAGAAATTACAAAGGGTCGTGAATGTAGCCCAATCCATCACTCAAACCAGCCTCCCATCCATTGACTCTGTCTACACTTCCTGCTGCCTCAGCAAAACAGCCAGCATAATCAAGGGCCCCATGCACCCCAGACATACACTCTTCCACCTTCTTTCATAAGGAAAAGAATACAAAAGTCTGAGGTCACATACCAACCCACTCAAGACAGCTTCTTCCCTGCTGCCATCAGACTTTTGAATGGACCTATCTTGCATTAAGTTGATCTTTCTCTACACCCTAGCTATGACTGTAACACTATATTCTGCACTCTCTCCTTTCCTTCTCTATGTACGGTATGCTTTGTGCGCAAGAACCAATACTTTTCACTGTATACCAACACTTGTGACAATAATAAATCAAATCAAATTAAATCTTACAGTTTTTTCATCATGTAGATCTGAGACAGGAGACAAGGCCGAAAAAGAAGGGAGGAATTAAGTTCAAGAAATAAAATCCTGATAGGATCCTGTAATTCCTTGGTTCACTCTTATACCCACCAACCCTCACTTCAAGCTGATCTTTCCCCGTGCCTTCCTATGCAAACACAAAGCACTTGCCTACATAGACTGCCACTCATACAGTTGTTCAGTGTCTTCAACAGACAGTGCAAGACAATAGTTTGTGTGAAGTTCTAATCGAATATATTGTACTCAATGCTCACAGTCCTATATACATTGAACAGATCAAATTCACATTAAGCAAGTGGAGGGGGTACCCGGTAGAGCGTATACCTCCACCACACTGTGTTAACGCAACATTGCTACAATTTTGCAGCTCTTGCATGAGGCTTTTCCCTGCCTCCTTGTGCTCAGTAACTACAAACATGAGAAAAGGAAACATTAGGACTAGAGGGCACAGCCTCAAGATAAAGGGGGGGCAGTTTAGAACGGAGTTGAGGAGGAACTTCTTCACTCAAAGGGTGGTGAATCTGGAATTCTCTGCCTGTTGAAGTGGTGGAGGCTGCCTCACTAAATATATTTAAGACGCGGGTTGATGGGTTTTTGATAGGCAAGGGGATTAAGGGTTATGGGGAGAGGGCGGGAATGTGGAACTGAGCCACGACAGATCAGCCATGATCTTATTGAATGGCGGGGCAGGCTCGAGGCGTTGGATGGCCTACTCCTGCTCCTATTTCTTATGTTCTTATGTTCTTGTGTTCTTCCAACTCATGATGATTCTTCAGGCCAATCCTCCTCCAACAACTAGCTCTGAAAACTCTGTTTACAGTTGGGTAGCTGTGACATATTCCACCGTAGCAACTGAGGCAACCCACAACATTCTGGAACAAGCAACTACATTCTGAATAAAACAACCCGCAATGTCATAAAAAAAAGTCTATTCACCCTATCTCCCAAAGCTAGTACATCCCTTTAAGAGAATCCAGGATCCGTATCCAGATCTGCACCTTTGCCAATACCTAATAATTTCTTGTTTGTGCCATGCCCAATCTGTGCACCACATTTTGTTCAAATCCATTCAATGGTTTTTAAGATATATTGTTTACAGACTAACAAAAGGAGACAAAAACATTATCTCCACCCATCTTCAATGGCAGTACAATGACTGCCTTATAAAAAGACCTTCATTCTTTCTGCTAGTCCAATTCTGAGCATGTTTGTGGCTCACCACTTTAACTTCCTCACTATTTTCTCTCTGAAGGTTTTAGCCATGGTTCTGTGGGTAGCTCAGTATGAAATGCTTGCAGACTTAAGCTCCAAACCAGGTATTTGGCCACATAATCTCAATCAACATTATCATACAGTGCTAAGGGAGAGCAACACTGTGTAATGACCCAAGTTCTTTTAGAGAAAAATATGTATTTTCTCTTGGGGTGATGGTCCCTTTCTGAACTAGGTTTCTCTGTCAGTTGATTTCAGGTAAAGCACTTGGTTTCCAGTAACTGATCCAGTTACGGGTGGCATGGCGACACAGTGGTTAACATTGCTACCTCACAGCCGAAGGAATCTGGATTCGATTACCGTCTCGGGTCATTGCCAGTGTGGAGTTTGCACATTCTCCCCACATCTGCATGGGTTTCCTCTGGGTCCTCCGGTTTCGTCCCACAGACCATAGATGTATGGGTTAGGCGGATTGGCCTTGCTAAATTGCCCCTTAGTGTCAGGGGGACTAGCTAGGGTAAATGCATGGGGTTATGGGGATAGGGCTTGGGTGGGATTGTTGGTTAGTGCAGACTCAATGGGTTGGATAGCCTCCTTCTGCACTGTGGGATTCTATGATAAAGTGACCAAGCTGCCTGGGAGATAAACAATATGTGGGAAAAGGGTCAACCAGAAGTTAGTTATAGGGGTGAGAAGAATCCTGATATTTTCTCTGGTTTCAAGTATGGCGTTAGTTCTCAGTTTAGAACAAATTTGCTGCAGGTTCCATCTCTTTCCAGAAAGTCCAACTGAGATTCTACATGCTAGATAAAAGAGTATAAAAACCTTAATAACTAAAGGAATCCACTAACAGTGAGTTGAACTTCTAGGGATAGCCAAGCTGAGGAGAGAGTGAAAGAAAGATTGAGGATTTTAGATGAAAGATTCCAGAGTTAAAGAATATTAGAACTAGAAGAATTTTGATGCAATTTTGCTCAAGGCAGTGTTGAAGACAGCCTTGTGCTGAACTAGGAATCATACTTGAAACCAGAGCAAATATCAGGAACCTTCTCACCCCTATAACTAACTTCTGGTTGACCCTCTCCCACATACTGTTTACCTCCCAGGCAGCTTGGTCACTTGATCATAGAATCTTACACAATGCAGGAGGCTGCCATTCAGCCCATGGGATGGTTGGAGGAGTTTTGGAGAAATAACCTTGCCAGAAGTAAACGGGAGGCCCAAGAAATCTCAACCTTCATACAAATCATTGAAACACTATGCAGACCAAGTGATTAATCTTCCAATTTCTGGTAAGTATCTGAGTTGAGCTTACTGGGGATGCAAGCCAGATGGGTGTAGAAGAAAAGTTGAGTTAAGAAGTTCATTCAAAGCTGAAGTATCTGCATTCATTTCACTTTAGTATTTTTAATGTAACAAACTGTTTAAGATAGAGTACAGTTTAGGTTCTTTGATTTTTGTGTGGTAATTTCTTGTTATTTAAACTCTGAACTTTTTGGCTTCATTCTTTCAGTGAAAACCTGGGCTTCCAGATTCTAAAACAAATAAACATGTTACTGGTCCCTTATTCATCTGGTCCCTTATTCAGATGAGATGTTCATCAAGTGAGATTAAAAAACTCCCACGGCACTCTCTGAAGAGCAGGTAAGGCCTCCTGATTTATCCTTGCTGAATTCTCAGCCAACATCACAAATATTGGTCCTTTATCGCAATGCTGCTTGTGGGATCTCGCTGTGCACAAATGAACTTCCCTATATTACAACAATGACTATATTTCAAAAGAAATTCAGACTGTGATGCATTGAGGTCATCCTGACACCACTAAATGGACTTCCCTTCATTTATCTGTTATTGGTCCCATAAACTATATGAACAATTAACAGTACGCTTCACCAATAATAAGCAGATGTTCAACTTTACAGATCTGTTAGTTGTTGTGCAAGCAAGTATGCAACTACCATGAGCAAAACTGCTGCAAGACAAGGAAAGACAGGGTTAAAATTTCACACACCCTTGAAACACCTTATAATCTGCCTATAAAGTCAAACTCCACAAAGCTACAGTTGGGGAGAACTCCAGGGACATTTGTGGGTGGCATGATGGCGCAGTGGTCAGCACCGCTGCCTCATAGCACCAGGGAGCCAGGTTCGATTTCCCGTGTCTGCATGAGTTTCCACCGGGTGCTCCGGTTTCTTCCCACAATGCAAAGATGTGTGGGTTAAGTGGATTTGCCATGCTAAATTGCCCCTTAGCATCAGGGAGACTAGCTAGGATAAATGGGGTTATGCGGATAGGACCTGAATAGGATTTGATTGTGGTTGGTGCAGACTCGACGGGCTGAATGATCTCCTTCTGCAGGATTCTATGATTCTAATGACATGAAAGTAAAGGTGATTAGATGACAGGAAGCTATGAATTTGTTTATAAAAATGGTAGATTGTGGGAGGAAAAGGAAGATATATGAAGGTAAAGAGGCTTCCAGGGAAACAATGGTAGTCAAATTTGTGCCTAGAGCTTTAAATTCAACATAGTAAGAAGTGTAACATAGTGCGATCTATCAGACAAGTGATGAATGTTAATATTTATGCCATGATTAATCTCACTTCCATCATTTCTAGCTAGCAATTCCTTTGTGCAATATGGATAGTTTTGAAGAATTGACATAAACAGTAACCTCTTCCTCTACAACTAATTTATTTTGTTCAATGAAGTATATAACTAATTTTATTGGAAACCCTGTCAATGTAAAATTAATGGGAAAGCAGCACTTTCATCAACATGGAGTGTCATTTCGATGCCATCTTCTCATCTAATTAACTCATGTGTAACTGGTTTCTTTGGATGTGGAAGATATGATTTTACACAGAAGGTGCACATTACCTATATTCTGTCACTCTTTACAGAGCTCAAAAAAACAATAACTCATTGCCCAATGTTCCTGGGCACACAATTCCATTGGTAAATCTGGTAATATAGAATGCAGAAAATAAATTAATTCTTGCACAAATAAATAATAGTTTCATCTCGATATTTGGAAACATTATAATTGTTCTGAGAAGCTGACCTGATTTAATTTTGCCCTGGAACTGGCAACACGAACAGGGTGACACAGTGGCACAGTGGTTAGCACCGCTGCCTCACATCACCAGGGACCCAGATTGAATTCTGGCCTCAGGTGACTGTCTGTGTGGAGTTTGCACTTTCTCCCTGTGCCTGCGTGGGTTTCCTCTGGATGCTCCGGTTTCCTCCCGGAGTCCAAAGATGCGCAGGTGAGGTGGATTGGCCATGTTTGATTGCCCCTTAGTGTCCCAGGATGTGTGGGTTAGGGGGTTAGCTGGGTAAATACTTGTGGTTACAGGGAATAGGTCTGGGTAGGATTGCCCCCTTAGTGTCAGGGGGATTAAGTGTGGTTACATGGATTGGGTCTGAGCAGGATTGTTGTCAATGCAGACTCGATGGGATGAATGGCCTCCTTCTGGACTGTAGGGCTCTATGATTTACATTAACACTAGGCCAAGGACTTGGTAACTGTTGAGACTGGACTTCTACACTGATGGCAATGGAGGTCTTAAGAGGCACCTCCATTCCAAGAGGCTCCCTAATGATACTCGGTAGTCTTACTAACTTTTCCCATTGAGTAACTAGCTGAAAGGAGAGGTGGAATAGATTTCAGAAGCCACTCACTAGGTGCTGGCCCCAGTGGAAGCATACGGTTAAAAATAAGCTAATGCAAAATGCCATGACTTATTTTAGTTGAAAACGGCTAAAGAGAGAGATGTGTCACCAAAACATTTCATCTTGCACTCATCAGGACAAACGCAAGAATGCCAAATTTCACATGATAATAACCAGTTATTCTATAGGAGAAATAGATGCTGATTGGTTGGCAAGTTGACTCTGATCGACTGAGACATTACCATGGACAAAGCAATGGGGAACTACAGGCTTCCCATTTCCCAGATATTTCACATAAGGCACAAGGTTTGCACACAATTCTTTTGTTTGCAGAGACAGGGATCCTGCTTTGCGGTAAGCAGACCTGCCTCTGATCCTTCCTCAGATTCTTTACTTTCTCTTCTAAGTCTGTGTCCAGGAGTAATTCCGCTGTGAGGTTTTTAATTACTGCACTGAAGGTAACAGTTCCCCGCAAAACTTTGATGGAAAAAAAAGGTTAGACAAAATGGGGACACAACACTTACATAACCAAAAAAAAAGCAGCAAAGGTAATAGAAAATAAAAACACGATGACAGCAGTGTCAGGAGAGAGTGCACAACCATTAATTACATCAGAATCCCTTTAATGAGTAATCTCAACGTTAAACCCTTACACCTGGAGAGTGACAAGGGATGATTGGATACAGTGTGGAAGGGGAAGGGGAAGTGAATAGATCACATATGGATACTTTAGAGAATGGTAAAATAGGGCAAACTGCGAGATGATTAAAGCTGATAACAGCAATAATTATAAGAATGGGTTGGACCAGTATTTTGTAAGAAAATAAAATGGGGGATATAAGTAATGAGCTGTTATTGTTTCATTGGCCACCAGGGCAAACCAGATTGACAGCAAAGCTACTTTTCAGTGTTATGTAATTCTAGATGTTTAGATTTTCTGTAAGATTTCAGTTGAATCTAGTAAACATATTTTCGGTGCAACAGACTGACAGTAGGAAACACGGAACCAAGTGCCCAGAGGAAGAGTATGCTTTCCCAGCATTGATGGAATACCAAATGGCCAGCACAGTTCCAGTGAGAAAGAACAAAGAGCAATACAGCACAGGAACAGGCCTCTCAGACCATCAAGCCGGCACCAATATGCAGTTTCTATCCCTCTGTTTGCCTCCCGTTCATGTGTCTATCATGATAAACCTTGGACATTGCTAATGTGCCTGCTTCTACCACCTCCACTGGCAATGCATTCCAGGCACCCACCACCCTCTGTGTGAAAAACTTTCCCCACATGTCTCCGCTAAACTTACCTCCTCTCACCTTAAACCTGTGCTCTCTTGTAGTTGACCCTGGGTAAAAGCCTCTGACTATCCACCCTTACTATGCCTCTCATCATTTTGCAGGCCTCTATCAGAAAAAAATGCAGGAAATTATGCATGGTGATCATTCTAATGAAATGCAGAATTATTTACACCTTTAAGAAGGCAGTCTCATCTTTTCTGCAAACACTTTTTTTTATTCATTTGTGGGACATGGGTGGCTGGCCAGCATTTATTGCCCATCCCTAGTTGCCCTGGGAGGGTAGTTGAGAGTCAACCACATTGCTGTCACATGTAGGCCAGACCAGGTAAGGGCGGCAGATTTCCTTCCCTAAAGGACATTACTGAACCAGATGGGTTTTTCCGACAATTGGCAATCGTTTCATGGTCATCAGTAGTTTCTTAATTCCGGATTTTTCTTATTGAATTCAAATTCCCTCACCACCTGCCGTGGCAGAATTCGAACCCAGGTCCCCAGAACATTAGCTGAGTTTCTGGATGAATAGTCTAGTGATAGTACCACTGGGCCATCACCTCCCCCTTCTCCACCCCCAAGCAAAAAGACAAGGATCATGTCATCAGAGTGGCTGCTTTCTCAATATAATCGGAGTGAGGAGCAAGTATCCCTCCTGTTTGCTTTCCCGAAATCACATTGTGAAGCTTAACAAAAATATATTTTACAAATGTACTAAACCGGGAACTCTGAAAATCGCTTGCAATCATAGATATTTTATAGTGACATGAATAATGTCAATCTTTGTGCTCTGCTGGCAAAACATTTTTATTTCCCAAATGAAGCATAGGATATTCTACTTACATCAACAAAACCTGAAACAAATAAAAGCAGTAATTCAACTTAAAATCCTGCAGGTAGTAATTCTCCAAGTCCCAGACCTTTCTGCTGATCTACATGACTGCCCAAATCAATGTTTACTGTCTCCCTGTCGAATATTCTCAAGCATCCCAGTTGTCAACAATTTTTCTCATTCTTGTACACCCACCAGTATCATTAACAATATTAACATATATAATGGATGTTGAATCATTCCTGGTTTATAATTTTATCTCCATTAATGGTCATTTATCTTCCTGACAACCGGCCTCTTCAAGCCAGTATCTTCCTCCTCCACTGATGTCATTAGCATCGCTCAAACTAGGCTCTGTTAAACAATTAAACATGTTTATTTGAAAAAAAAGACAAGAAAATATTATGAACCATAACTCTTTGTAACTATTTGAATTTTATAAAGCCTCCAAACAAGGCTTATACTTTTGCAGTATCAAATTTTGATGAAACTATGAGTTAGGCTCTATATAACCTGTATAAAAGGCTCAGATAAGGAAATCTCTTCACCTAGCTTGCAAAGTTGCCAAGTATAAGCGATTATATCTTGTCTTGTTCTTGGAGACATATGAACAATATATTCAAAATGGTGGATGAAACAGGCACTGGAAACTATGGGTCCACTAATCTTATTTCTAATCCAAGTAGCATTGATTTTCCAGACAAATGTGAGGTAATGCATTTTGGAAGCTCTAAAACAGATGGGAAATATACACTAGGTGGCAGAACACTTAAGATGATTGATAGAGGGATCTGGGTGTACAGGCACACAGATCACTGAAAGTGGCAATGCAGTGGAGAAGGTGGTCGAGAAGGCATACGGCATGCTTGCTTTCATCGGCCAGGGCATTGAATTTAAAAATTGGTAAGTCATGTTGCAGTTTTATAGAACCTCAGTTAGATCACAGTTGGAATATAGTGTTCAATTCTGGTCGCCACACTACCAGAAGGATATAGAACATTACAACACAGTACAGGCCCTTCGGCCCTCAATGTTGCGCCGACCAGTGGAACGAATCTAATGACCCGCTAACCTAAACTATTGCAATATGGAGGATTTAGTGAAGGTTCAGAAAAGATTTACCAGGATGTTGCGTGGTATGGAGGGCATTATCTATGAGGAGAGGTTTGTTCTCACTGGAACAATGGAGATTGAGAGGCAACCTGATAGAAGTCTACAAGATTATGAGAGGCATGGACAGAGTGGATAGTCAGAAGTTTTTTCCCAGGATAGAAGAGTCAATTACTAAGGGGCATAGGTTTAAGGTGCAAGGTTGAAAGGAGATGTATGAGGCAAGTTTTTTACACAGAGGTTGGTGGGTGCCTGGAACTCGCTGCCAGGGGAGGTAGTGGAAGCAGGTACAATAGTGACTTTTAAGAGGCATCTGGACAAATACACGAATAGGATGGGAACAGAGGGATATGGTTCCCGGAAGGGTAGGGGGTTTTAGTTCAGTCGGGCAGTATGGTCAGTGCAGGCTTGGAAGGCCAAAGGGCCTGTTCCTGTGCTGTAATTTTCTTTGTTCCTACCAGGAGCAAACAGAAGCATAATCCATACAATGGTAACCAAACAAACTACAGTCAATTCAGGAGGGACCAATTCAGTCCAACCAACGTCTTTGATTTCTTAGAAGAAATAACAAGCTCAGTGTGCTTGGGAAAGGTGCTACAGACAGGACGGGGATTAATTTAAGCAACCCCGATTTCTCCTGTCGCTACTCATTGGGAAACAGAAAGGTGTTTTTGATTTTCTCCTCATTATAAGTGTTGGTGTGTTTTCTCCAATCCTTAGTTTTGAAGCGTTCCAATCCTCTGTAAATAACTCACACCACAAACTCAAGATAAGATAAAGTTAAAGGGTTGGTTTATTTCGCACACGCATAAAACATGGAAAAGGGGCTCCCTCCGCCCCACCACCCTTTGCATTCATACAATAAAAGAGGGATAAGGGAAAGAAAGGGATGCAGAGCCAGACTACAACAAAAATACACATTATGGTTTTGCATGAGTCCATAATCCAGATTCAAAAGTCTGATGGCATATTTCAGAGGGTTAACTGGCAGTGTGATCATTCTTCCCAGAAGTGAGATTTCCACAAGGCGAGAAGGCATATAGAGTTGATTTAGGTTTGAAGGCACCAAAACACAACACAAGAAATAGAAGTTGGGTACCAAGCTCTTCAAGCACCCCTGCACCCTCCTCCCAATTCAATATGATCATGGCTGATCTATGCCGGCCTCAATTTCTTTTCTGTCCCATTTCCCCATTGCCCTTTATTCCTCGTTCTATCAAATATTTAACCATCTCCATCTTAAATACTTCCGCCACCCTTTGGGGCAGAGAATTCCAAAGATTCAGCACCCTCTACAAGAAGAAATTTCTACACACCTCAGTTTTAATTTCATGAGCCCTTTATCTTTTAGCTATGTCTCCTTGTCTGAGACTCACCCACAAATGAAAACATCTCCCCTGTCAACCCCACAGAATCTTATTTGTTTGAATAAGGTCACCCCTCACTCTTCTAAACTCCAAGGAATACAAGTCCAGAATATTTAGTCTCTCTTGATCAGACAATCTTTTCATTCCCAGAATTAGCCTGGTGAATCTCCTTTAGACTGCCTCCAATGTTACTATATCCTTTTTCAGGTAAAGGGGCTAAAACTGTACACAATAAGAAGTCTCACACAACACCAGGTTAAAGTCCAACAAGTTTATTTGGTATCACAAGCTTTCGGAGTGCTGCTCCTTCATCAGGTGAGTGACTTACCTGAAGAAGGAGCAATGCTCCAAGAGCTCGTGATACCAAATAAACCTGTTGGACTTTAGCCTGGTGTTGTGAGACTACTTACTGTGCCTATCCATATTCCAGGTGAAGCCTCACCAATACCCTGTACAATTGCAACTAAACCTTTCTATTTTTAAATTCCAATCCCTTTGCAATAAAGGTCAAAATGCTGTTTGCCTTCTTAACCATTTAGTGGACTTGCCTGCTAGCTTTCAGTGATCCATGCACTAGAACACCCTCTGTATTTCACTCACTTGCAGCCTCTCTTCATTTAGATAATAATCTGCCATTTGATTCCTTCTACTGAAGTGCATGACCTCACACTTCCCCATATTAAACTCCATTTTCCAGGTTTTTGCCCAGTCACCCAATCTACCTGTATCCCATTGCAGAATCACAACATCCTCTTCACAATCTTTCCTTCCAACTGCCCTTCATATCATCAGCAAATTTGGAACCCTTACATTCTGTTCCTTCCTTCAGTTCATCAATGTAAGTGGTGAGTAGTTGCGGGCCAAGAACTTATTCTCATGGTACTTTGCTAGTTATAGCTTTCTACCCTGAAATGACTCATTTATACCAACTCTGTTTTCTATGTGATAGCTACTTTTCAATCCATGTTAACACACTGCCTCCAATTCAATGGGCTTTTACTTTATGCACCAGCCTCTTATGAGGCATCCTGTCAAATGCCTTTCGGAATTCTAAATACACAACATCTACATGTTCCCCTCTATCTACTCTCCCTGTTAAATCCTCAAAGAATTCAAGCAAATTTGTCAGTCATGATTTACCTTTCATAAACCCTTGTTGTCTTGGTTTGATTATATTCAGCTTTCCTAAATAATTAGCTATTTCCTCTTTGATTATTGACTCCAGTATCTTGCCAATAATAGATGTTGAGCTAACTGGCCAATGGTTCCTTGTATTCTGCCTTCCTCCCTTTTTGAACAAGGGAGTCACATTGACTGTTTTCCAATCTTCTGGTACCACCCTGGAACTTAGCAAATTATGAAAAATTTCAACCAATGAGTCCACTGTCTGCGCAACCACTTCCAGTACGATCAGTGGGTGGTAGTGGGTGGGGAAGGGGGTGCCACAGATACCTCGGCAGTGGAGACGGAGGTGGGGGAGGGGCGATTAATTTTATTTTCAGTGATTGGGGCATCCCGATCTCAGCTGAGCCAGTTCCTGCCTCTAAGAGCCCCTGCCTCGCCAGGGTGATGGTGTAAACCCTGTCCACTTCTTTGCTTGGCAATTGAAGTAACAGGATTGGGAGAGAAAACTAGCCAGTGGAGCTGAAGAATTCCACACCAGTTTTCTCACTAGAATTGACACACTGCCAGATTTCCATATGATTCTGTCCAACAGGGAATCTCCTGGAACCTGCATTGGGGTATCTGTGCCTTTTATCAGCAATACTTATTCCTTTCAGCTGAGAGTTCCTATGGTGTCAACTGGCTTTCCATTTGAACATTATTTATTCCCCTTTGGTAACACACACCAAGTCTGATCAGCAGCACCACCCATCCTTACTGTTTGCATTTGTCAAATCCAAGACATGCCAATTGAATTCGCCTCAGTACCTCCTGCCTTACTGAGGTTGTAATTAATTGTTTCTCCTTCTTCATTAAAAGTCCGTCTGCTTGGCATAGCTGCCTCTATAATCCCAACATCCTTACACAACTAACAGAGTCAATGGGACATCCAGTGTTGAGCTATCAGGTCAGCACTGGTAGTCTCCTATCTACGTGAGGTTGAAGAGTTCCTTTATCTCATGTGTGGCAATGCCATAGTCAGAAGTCTGACAACACCAGGTTTAAGTCCAACCGATTTATTTGATAGTAAACTCACAAGCTTTCGAGGTTAACTTCTTTGTCAGGTGAATAGAGAGTTCTGGCCTCAGACAGAGCATATAAAGCACAGACAGTTTACAGATTACTGATTAGAATGCGAATCTTTACACCTAACCTGCTGTTCAAGACCTGAAGTGGCTGACAATGTGAGTGGAAGGAGCACTGATGTTGGCAAACACTTCAGTGGTCACAGGCATTCAGCCTCTGACCTTCGGGTAAGCGTTCTCCAAGGCGGCCTTCACGACACACGACAGCGCAGAGTCGCTGAGCAGAGACTGATAGCCAAGTTCCGCACACATGAGGACGGTCTCAACAGGGATCTTGGGTTCATGTCGCAGTATCTGTAACCCCCGTGACTTGCCTGGGTTTGCAAAACCTCACTTACTGTGCTGTCTGGAGACAATACACATCTCTTTAACCTGTGAGCAGTGCTCCTTCCACACACATTGTCAGCCACTTTAAGACTTGAACAGCAGGTTAGGTGTAAAGATTTGCATTCTAATCAGTAATCTGTAAACTCTCTGAGTTTTATATGCTCTGTCTGAGGCCAGAACTCTCCATTCACCTGATGAAGAGGTTAACCTCAAAAGCTTGTGAGTTTACTGTCAAATAAATCGGTTGGACTTAAACCTGGTGTTGTCAGACTTCTTACTGTGTTTACCCCAGTCCAACGCCGGCATCTCCACATCATGCCATAGTCACCAGTTCGCACCACTAAATTATTTTGGTAATGGATGCTGAAAAGGGAACATCAAATCTGTTCAAGTTCAAAATTAATTTTCCCAGTTATGACAGGAGAGATTGATTTGATGTTCTGAAATTTGGATTCTAGAGTTGTTTGAACTTCCTGTGCTTTGTAATTTTGGCTGATCTGGCTTCATTACATGTGAGGAGAGAATAGAGCCAATGTTTCGAGTCTAGATGAGCCTTTGTCAGATGAAGGGTCATCTAGACTCAAAACGTTGCCTCTATTCTCTCTCCACAGATGCTGTCAGACTTGCTGAGATTTTCCAGCATTTTCTGTTTTGTTTCAGATTCCAGCATCCGCAGTACTTTGTTTTTGTTTTGGCTTTATTATATGTTGATTAAAATTGACTTCACTCTTTATTCCAGCATAGTTACTTATGTCACAAAAATGCAGCAATTTTATGCAATACCATTTTAGTTTTTTTCATATGTTACTGTAAATGCACTGTTAAAATTGGCTGTTCCAAGCTGATTTTTCAAACTGCAGGAAATATACATAATGGGCTGGTGTGCTAAAAGCATTATTAGCCATCTCTAGTTTGTTCCTCTTTAAAAGGTTTAATATGCTGCCGTATTTTGTGTACACAGCCATTAATATCATCCCATGAAGTAATATCCCTCATTGCAGTGGGTATGTTGCTAATTTCCAACAATCATAGATCATTCAAAATACTTAGAACAGACATCATATTAGATTTTGAATATAATAACCATTTTAAAAGTTATGAAGCCCTGATTTTGTTGTTAACAGCAACACCCTCCACTGACCTTAATAAAAGTTGCCTTTAAAGATTTAGTGGGTTCCAGACTCTCAATTACTTCTGTCCGATATAGTTTTGAACTTGGTTGGTGTTCTACCAACAGTGCAGGCAGTAGACAGGGTCACTCGCCAAACAGTTTGAAGCATTCTCACAGGCAGCAAAGAAGAATTTAACAAGTACTTTTTAACTCGTGCAGAAACAGATTTAATTTTGGGAGGGACACAAGATTAAAGCTGCGGATGAAATATCACAAATGTTTGTTAGAAAAGAAAATAGTTATTTTCATTATTTTAAAAATCATGCATGTTCTTTTTCATTTTTGGGCTCTGGGCATCACTGGCTAGGCCAGCATTTATTGCCCATCCTTAATTGCCCTTGAGAAGGTGTTGGTGAGCTGCCTGCTTGAACAATTGCAGTCCATGTAGGTACACCCATAGTTAGGGACAGGGTTCCAGCATTTTGGCCCAGTGACAGTGAAGGAACAGTAATATAGTTGCAGTCTGTTTTACCCAGTAATGGTGCTAAGCAATGAAAGTTTCCCCATCATTATAATTGTAAACTCTGAGCCATTAGTTGTGATTAATTTATACTTAATGTGGAGAAGTACAGTTATAATGTTTCTTGTTCTGGGCGATTCACAAAATAGTTTTGGAAATATCTTGACAGAATTTTTGCCAAATTACTGTCAGTTTGAGTAATACGGAGCAAAAGGCTAATCAGAGATGGGTTTGTATCCCACCACAGCCACTATGTTATGTTTCTATAATACTATTAAAAAAATTGCTCAGAAGGGAGTGGTAAGCATGTTATGGGTTCATTTATTGAAACTGGGCAGATAGGAACATTTGCACAAAGGCATAAAGCTTGAAGACATCAAAACTGCAGAACTGTGTGTTTGTACTACACCGAAAAGCAAAAGTAAAACTAAATCCCAATTGCATGACACACTTCCCTTTTAAGTGGTGTCATGCTCCAATCCTTAAAAGCATGTTACAACATGTAGAGGCATTTTGTTGCTAAAGCAGTAATTATGTTTTGGGGATTAGTTTTGTGTTCAACATTACCGCAGAAAGTAGGTTTTTGTTTTAACATTTCATAGAATCATAGAATCACAGAATCCCTACAGTGCAGCAGGAGGCCATTTGGCCCATTGAGTCTGTACAGACAACAATCCCATCCAGGCCCAAACTAGTAATCCCATATATTTAACTTGCTAATCTCCCTGACACAATGGGGCAATTTAGCATGGCCAATCAGCCTAACTTGCACATCTTGGAATATGGGGGAAAACCAGAGCACCCGGACTCACACAGACATTAGAGAATGTGCAAACTCCATACAGACAACAACCCAGAGCTGGAACTGAAACCGGGTCCCGAGCACTTTGAGGCAGCAGTGCTAACCATTGTGCCACCACGCCATCTATTTCTAAAAAAGCAATAAAGTCTGTAAATATTGTAAACGTACTTAATTTTGTCTAACGTCCATTCACTGTTGAATAAACTTGTCTGTTTATTTTTGCCTGAACCAAGGTCTGATAGAGGACATGTTCTTCAGCTGCAGTCAAGGAAATTGTGTGGCAGCATGTGATAAAATCCAGTAACCTAGTAACTGAAGTGACAAAAGTTCTCTAAACAAACTCCGAGATTGCACTATGTTTCCTCACAAATCAGGCATAGAAATTTAGTGTTAAACAAACCAAAAATGTAACAAACTTACTCCACCTTCAATTATATCCTTCCTGAATACTAATCAATGTACAGTATTCTATACTGTCAAACAGACAGGTATGCCAAAGCATTCAATAGAGCAGGCGGGATAAAGTTCATACAGAGCATAAGCTCTGGCATGGATCTACATTACAAAGGTTCTGAAATTCTATGTAAAAAAAACTGTTATTCCACAAACTTATTAAATATTTCCTGCCGACTGTCTGTTCCAAAAGGAAGTTTCAAATGATACCTGCCAAAGTGTTAAATGTGATTAAATAAGATAACACATCAGTCTGCAGAATCTGCCAACAAACACAGATTGTATCAAGTGTATCGGAGAAGTTGGCACCAGCCATTTTCATGTGATGTCAGCCATTTTTCCGATCTGCAAAAACAGCTTTATTCAATTCTCTCAGGTCAGCACATGCCCTGAAACTACCATGCTTTCTCCTCGCGACTACCACAGAGTTAACCATCTGCCTCGACAATTACATCAAGTTCCTCGGTGTTCTACTTTTGGTTTGTCCCACACAAATGCACTCGTGCCCAGCTGAGAGGGCAGAGCAGCTGACCTGTGATCTGATCCTTGCTCACGTTGTCTTTCAGCCAGACGCTCGGAGCTACCTGAGAACAGCCGGGTTTAATTCACTCTCCAATTTTCTCTCTCAACGAGGAGACAGATCACCTTGGCTCAGGCTGCAGCCAGTGCCATGAGTGCCAGACCCATGGGGACGCACTCATTTCTTGAACATAAAATGCTCAAAATTGCCGTCCCAGATTTACCCCATTGCGTGGATCATTAGCGTCTTGGAGGCACGCCCGGTACCATTACAAATAACACCCCTTTGTTGTTGAAAATACAGGGAGGGCAATTCTCCCAGCCAGAGCAGCACAGCAGACAAGGAGATATCAGCAGAGGCCATTTCACAGGCTTCCGGCTAGGTATCACGGTCTCCGTGGCAAAGATTTTTAGCATCATCCGCGGCGCAGAGCTGATTTCAATATTTAAATCGAGGTTTGCATCCCATTAGCAGGCCCCAGACTGAAGTCTCGGGCCCGCTATGGTCTCCACCCTCCCCCCCCAACAGAACCCCTCCAGGAGTCGTTCACTCCAGCTGGCAGTGCCTCCTCACGACAGATGTGCTCGAATTTACTCTATAAGAGACAGATGGGGAGAGTGTATGCGGGAGTCCTGTCAGTTCAGATGGTGATGAAGTCAGGCTTTGGTGGGAGTGGAGATATGAGGAGCAGATTAGCTACAGTGGGGATCATGGGAAGTGTGTATGGAAGGGGGTGGGGGGGAGCAAGAGGGCCATTTGATGTGTGTTGGGAACACGTGAGGTGGCTGGGTGAGAGATCACCATGGAAGTATGGAGGATGTGTAAAGGAATGCGGTGAGAGTCCCGAGGAGGCAGATTTACTCTGGTTGCGTGAAGAAGGTCATTCATCGCCTTGCTGCACTGTTGCCCCATCCTTTTCTGTAGCTCACTATGGCGGCCTGTACCCCTCAGGAGGGGTTGGTGACATTGGTGGAAGGATGGCTGCCCGAACGTGGATATCGGACATCCCGCCTCTGCTCCAACACCATCCGGGAGTTTGGTCAGGACTCCCTCAGAGAATCTTGACACTGACCTTTTGGCAGCCAGCTCCCCCCTCCCCCCCTCACACCCACCCCCCCGACTGGACCTGGAATAAGCGCTAGGGAGGCGTTTATATGGAGCACCCCACTGATTGTGGAGATGAAGTATTCCTGGGGCAGCAGCGAGCCACCACAAGCATGCCATGATTCACGTGGGTATAAAAGATGTTCTGAGGATTTCCCATCACCAATGCCGGCAGGATTTGCACCGGTTTTCTCACCGGGACTGACATTTTTAAAATATATGGCAAGGTGCCGCCCCATACTTCCGCTGCACTTGTTAATAATTCGTTATTTGCAAACACTGAAGCATTGTCCTTTCAAATGGTTTGTGTTTGTGAGAAAAAAGCTCAGCAATGTCGAAAGGAACTTTAACAAGCTTTCAGGCTAATGCGTCTGAATTAAATGTTGTCAGATCTAAGAAAAGTTGGAAAATGCACAGCTCTCATTTCCATAAAGAGCGCATTAAACCTGAATGAGTAATTAAATAAAATGTTAGTGTTGAAATTTCAGCTGTGAATCAACCCACTTTAACATGTGCACTGGATTTCAAACTTTCAAAGGCTGCAGAAGGAGATGTGCTTTAGGTCATGCGAATGGGCCAATGTCTGATGCTGATCTATTTTGTTGCATTCATGGAGTCATACAAGAATCATAGAAGCTCTAAAGTGCAGAAGAGGCCATTCAGCCCATCAAGCCTGCACCAATTCTCTGACAAAGTAGTTGCTTATTTGTTAGTGTCACAGGTGGACTACATTAACACTGCAATGAAGTTACTGTGAAAATCCCCTAGTCACCACACTCCGACACTATCTTACCCAGGCCCTCTCCCCACCCTATCCCTGTAACCCCACTGTAGCTAACCTACACAACTTGGGACACTAAGGGGCAATTTAGCATGGCCAATCCATCTAACCCGCACATCTTTGGATTGTGGGAGGAAAATGGAGCTCGCAGAGGTACCCACGCAGACACAGGGAGAATGTGCAAACTCCACACAGTCACCCAAAGCTGGAATTGAACCCGCGTCCCTGGCGCTAAGGCAGCAATGCTAACCAATGTGCTGGCACTTGTTTCTAAATTAATTCTAAATAAACTCAACAACTAACTGAATAATGAAAGAAGGGATGAAATGCATTAGGTGGTGTGTGCCAAATAAAAAAAAAGAAACATGAGCACGAAAGAGAAATTGACTAGAAATTCACATTTTAAACAGAGGCAGAAATCCAGTGTGTCTTCAGCGTATATTTTGACTCAACATTTTGAGTTAAGGAATTGTATGTAAAGAGCGCCAGTCATGGCTTTGGTTGGTAGCATTCTCACTTTAGTCACAGAGTACAAGCTCCAGCCCCAATCCAGAGAATCAACAATCTAGACTGACACTCCAGTGGGATATTGAGGGGATATGGCAATGCTGGAGGTGCCTGCTTACTGATGTCAGGCTGAGGGCTCATCTGCTCTATGCGGTGGATGTAACACAGCTTGCAGCATTATTTGAAAGCAGAGCAGGGGAGTTATGTCCAGCGTCCTGGCCAATATTGATCCAACAACAGCCACAAAGACCAATTCACTATTATCACAATCATTTGTCGTTTGCTCATGCAAATAGGCTTGCGACTGAAAGGTCACGCAAGATGCTACGAAATGCAACTTTCTTTTTAAAATTAATTTAATTGGCGAGTGGAACCAAGAACTCCTGCAATTTCCTACTTGATATTAATTGCTCAACTCCTGAAATGACTCAAGCATTTCAGACCAACTCTCATCTATTTCAGAAGGACTTAACATAGATTTGTTTAACCAATGTAATGATGTTATTTTACTATTAAGGAGATGCATGAATTTGAAGTCTGTTGCTGATTGTTGAGACTCAACTGAGTGCCTTACTTCAAATTTATTTACAATGATTAAACTGCTGATTTCAAATGTTATACCTTGGCCACAGATGTAATCATATCAATATTTCTGTTTGACTTATAAATCATGAGAGTCATTTTAACGCAGCCACGTGTTAGAAATCTGATATTATTGGGTCTAATGTTAGTTTCATGCCCCATCCACTGTTGCATTTAACTTAAATGGAGAATGTAACCAGAAAGCTGAATGAATCAGTTTCCCAATGGACAAGTCAGGTAAAAATTGCCCCCACTGATCTTGTAATATAATTATGACACATGTGATTCACTGGTTCAGAAAGAGATAGAGGGTACTCCCTCTCCTACGCTGATGTTATGATTCCCATGGAGAAACTATCAACTAAAATAACCAAATTTACCGAGTAACCTCCCTCCCTTCCCCCTCCGCCCCATTCCTACAATTAATAAGTTACCAACAGGGGTCTACTTTTTGTAGCTTTTATTTGAATCAGATCCAATGCAAATTCTGCATGAATTAACACTTTATATAAGGAGGTAAACTTTACATTAAGTAGTTGATACAACAACCTTACCCAATTACAAGATAGAGAGAATCTGGTGAAATGGTGCAATGACAACAATCTCGCCCACAATGTCAACAAAATGAAGGAGATAGTCACCAACTTCAGGAAGCATAGAGGAGGAATAGTCCTGTCTACATCAACAGGGATGAATTGGAAATGGTCGAGAGCTTCAAGTTTCTAGGTGTCCAGAACACCAACGACTTGTCCTGGTCCCTCCACACTGACGCTATAGTTAAGAAAGTTCACCAATGCCTCTACTTTCGAAGGAGGCTAAGGAAATTTAGCATGTCCGCTAAAACTCTCACCAACGTTTACAGATGCACCATAGAAAGAATTATCTCTGGTTGTATCACAGATTAGTATGGCTCCTGCTCTGACCAAGATGGCAGGTAACTAGAAAGGATCATGAACAAAGCCCAGTCATCACGCAAGCCTCTTTCTACACTTCCCGTTGCCTTGGAAAAGCAGCCAGCATAATCAAGGACCCCAAGCACCCAGACATTCTCTCTTCCAGCTTCTTCCATCGAGAGAAAGGTACAAAGGCTTGAGATCACATACCAACTGATTCTGGAAGAGTTTCTTCCCTGCTGCCATCAGACGTTTGAATGGATTTACTCACATTAAGTTGATCTTTCTCTTTGCCCTAGCTATGACTGTAACATTGCATTCTGCGCCCTTGCCTTTCCTTCTCCCCTATGTACTCTATGGACAGTATGTTTTGTCCGTATGATGTGCAAGAAACAATATTTTTCACTGTAGACTAATACATGATACAATAATAAATCAAATCAAAAATCACTTGACGCACAGATGTGGCACTGCGTAGCTACAATATGTTCCTACAATACAGTTACACAATATGCAGTTCCTTATTCACACAGGGTAGGTCACGAGACTTATCCAACAACAAATTTTACCTTTGAGTTTCATGGGTATGATTATCATCTACAAGATTCACTTTCATAAATCCTCTCTCCCTTAGATAATACTGTCCTGTTGGGGTAACTTTCCAGAGTCGCTTTTCAACTGACCAATAATTAACACCCCTATTCATGATTTGGTTACTTCTGGGAATGCATCCAGCTCGTTAGTATCTCTGAGCTATTCTCACAGCTTTCCAGGTTTTAGACCTTTTTAGCCAGCTCACACAATATCTTCAAGAGGTCCTGTTTCCTTTTCTGCTGAACAGAAAAACTGACCTCTTCCGGACAGTTATTTGCTTCTTCTCCCCACAAGAATTTTCTGCATTCCTCAATCTATTAGTTTTCTTTCTCTTTGTGTCAGTGCACTAATTGCCTTCAACCTCCAGCTCTTGGCTCTCCTTTGTGTCTGCAGCTCTCAGTTATGTCTGCTATCGGTTTCATGTCAAGGATCACCAGGTCACATGGGCCAGTATTTCTTACTGTCCAGAAAATAAAAACTACTTATCTCTTTACAATTGATGCAAGTCCTTTTAAACATTTTTAAAAACTGCAGATTCCACGAGCCTTTTAATGAAATTTCAAAGTTTTCTTGCAGTACAGTTTCTGGGTCAAAGGTGAATGATTGACTCATATTAAAGTACTAATGTACTATTAATAAATATTGTATAAACCAGGAGTGTTAACATTGACTGCATAGATCGAGAGTTGGTCATTTTCCAGTATTCACTGCACTGTCTGTATTTTGTGGAGCTTCTAAATTATACCCTGTGATGGAATTGAAATGAAGGGAGGGTTCTGGTGCCATGCAATTATGCTTTCCAGAAGTTATAAATGATAGAGCTGCCTCCCCCCAGCCCGAACAAATTTAATGCATTGCTGGTAAACCAAGCAAGACCATGATCCAAAATGGCATTAGAAATTTTTTTATTGTGACCTGAATCTATAGATTAGTCTGTTTTTGTATGTTCAGATTGTTTTCATTGGTCAGTTTAAGGGGCATGTGTGTTCATGGATGTATTTAGCAGGCAATACCGCACGCACACACACGCACGCGCACACGCGCACACACACACACACACACACACACGCACACACACACACCTGGGCATGCAGAGGACCAGGATGCCTGATGTGCTGGGATTGATGGAGAGCAAAAAATGGACCTATCATATATTAAGTTGATCTTTCTCTGCACCCTAGCTATGACTGTAACACAACATTCTGCACCCTCTGCTTTTCTTCTCCTCTACATACTCTATGAAGGATATGTTTTGTCTGTGCAGCGCACAAAAAAACAATACTTTTCACTGTATCCCAATACAGGTCATAATAATAATCAGATCAAATCAGAAGGTCAAGGGAGCCCAACAACAAAGTTGTCCTGGCTGGAAAGACTGTTTCTGTCAAGGAAGGAATGGGATTGAAGAGGGAAGTAGAGGTTCCAAAAGACAGATAGTGATTGCATCGGAGGGATGGAAGGAAGATGGGGGTGGCATGAGAGGTAAAGTTTACTCATTAGTCACAAGAAGACTTATATTAACATTGCAATGAAGTTACTGTGAAAATCCCTTAGTTGCCACACTCCAGCGCCTGTTCGGGTACACTAAGGGAGAACTTAGCATAGTCAGTGAACTTAACCAGTACATGTTTCAGACTGTGGGAGGAAACCGGAGCACCCAGAGGAAACCCATGCACACACATGCAGACTCCGCACAGACAGTGACCCAAATCGAACCAAGGTCCCTGGCGCTGTGATGCAGCAGTGCTAACCACTGTGGGATGACATGGAAGGATGTGCATGGGGATAGAGGAATCCAAATGGCACTACAGTAGGTTATTTTCCCTGTTAGTGATAAATTAGACAAAAGTAACTCATGGCACTTACCAGTTATTGACTGTCTGTAGTAATCCTTCCTTCTTCAGTGACTGTCTGTAGCTCCGACTTATCCCATATGGATTTCAACTGAAATCCCAGCCTTCATACTTCAAATCTGCCCAGGATTGCAGGTATCTCTGAGTTATACAACATTCCTTGGCTGCTCCTGAGATCCACACACACTGCCATGTGCTGCCATATGTATACACTCAAACTCTCTCTTCAGCAGAACAAACTCACCCTGTCCTGGTCTCCATGTTTAATTTTGCCCTCTACTTATTTGACACCGTAACAAGGAACTTTTTTTCCTCCTTTCAGGTGTTAAGGAACACAAGTTCCCTCACTCACTCTAATCTGTCGCACCTGGAACATGTTGCACTTTTTTCTCTCAGGTACACCCTGACTTTATCAAACCTACTGACAACTGTGTCACTGTTGATAACTGGCCCACCAACCATTACCTTACAGAGGCTCAGTGCCAACTCTAAAATATTTCTTTCTGCCTCCCCTGGACTATGCCTCACTTTTGAACGTTAAGCCATTATTCCTCGCACCGTCATTCACCTAATTTCCTCTGGACATCTTCCCTGAACAATCTTCAATCTCATAGTCCCCCAACACTGCACTTCCCACTTCTACCTCCTTCCCACATTCCACAAACAGGACCATCCTGTTTCAGCCTCTTCCTGTCCCATTAAACTCATTTCCTCCTATCCTGACTCTATTTTCTCTTCCTTTGTCCAGTTCCTTCCCATCCACATTCGTGATTCTTCTGACAACCTGCAGCCTTTCAACAATTCCCAATTTCCTAATTAGCTCTGTTCACCTTGGATATCCAATCCCTCTACACTTCCTTCCCTCAGCAGGACAGTTTGAGGGCTCCGCATGAACAGAGGCCCAGACAAACCCCATCCACCATTCTCCTGGATGGACCTCTTTGCCCATTGAACATTCTCCTTTAATTGTGGCTGGGCCCCTAGTCATATCTGTCTTTTTGTGGGATAGGTGGAGCTTTCCTTGTTCCAGTCCAACAAAGGCACTTTCTCACAACTCTTTGACTAACACATTAATAAGACCCATTAATAATACATTAATAAGACACATTAACACATTAATAAGACACATTAATAATACTTTATAAGACCCTTGTCAGGCCTCATTTAGAGTATTGTGCGCAGTTCTGGTTGCCTCACTATAGGAAAGATGTAGAAGCTATTGAGAGGGTACAGAGAAGATTTACAAGGATGTTGCCTGGACTGGGAGGCATGCCTTATGAAGTTAGGTTGAGGAAGCTGGGACTCTTTTCCCTGGAGAGACGGAGGTTGAGAGGCGACCTGATAGAAGTTTACAAAATGTTGAGAGGAATAGATAGGGTGGACTCTCAGAGGCTATTTCCCCGGGTTGAAATGGTTGCTACGAGAGGACACAGATTTAAGGTACAGGGAGGGAAGTTCAGAAGTGATGTTAGGGGTAAGTTTTTCACTCAGAGGGTGGTGAATGAATGGAATCGGCTGCCGTCAGTGGTGGTGGAGGCGAACTCGCTGGGGTCTTTTAAAAGACTTCTGGATGAGTATATGGGGTTTAATGAGATTGAGGGTTATAGATAGGTCTGTAGGTTGGTAGGTGTTGATGTGATCAGCGCAACTCGTGGGCCGAAGGGCCTGTTTGTGCTGTAGTGTTCTATGTTCTATTAATGACTGTATCGGTGCCACTTTCTGCTCGCACCCAGAAGCGGGAAAATTAATAAATTTTGTTTCCAATTTCCGCCTGCCTCTCACCTCCCTGTGTTCCTTCGCTGACACTTACCTGTCCTTCCTTGATATATCCTTCTCCAATTCTGGAAATAGAGTGTCTACCAATATTCATTACAAGCCACCTGATTCCCACAGCTACCTCAACTACTCACCTCACACCATGTTTCCTGTAAGAACTCCATTTCATTTTCCCAGTTTTTCCATCTCCGAACATTTTATCTTCCACAACAAGTTAAAAGTTTATTTATTAGTCAAATGTAGGCTTACATTAACTGCAATTAAGTTACTGTGAAAATCCCCTAATCGCCACACTCCGGTACCTGTTTGGGTACACTGAGGGAGAACATAGCATGGCAATCCACCTAACCAGCACATCTTTCAGACTGTGGGAGGAAACCAGAGCACCAGGAGGAAACCCACACAGACACATGGAGAATGTACAGACTCTGCATAGAGAGTGACCCAAGCTGGGAATTGAACCTGCGTCCCTGGTGCTGTGAGGCAGTAGTGCTGACCACTGTGTCACCATGCCACCCTATGCTTCCATGTCATCCTTTTTCCTCAACCAATGATTCCCCTCCACTGTGTTAGACAGGGGCTTTAACCATATCCATTTTCCAAACTTCTGCCCTCACATCTTCCCCTTCCCCCCAGAACTATGAAAGGACTCCCATTGTTCTCACTTTCCACCCCACCAGCATGCACATTTAAAGGATTATCAACTGCCAACTCCAACTTGATGCCACCACCAAACACATCTTCCCCACTCCTCCACTGTAAGAATTTCATAGGGACTGCTCCCTCCACCCTCATCTATTCCTCTGTCACACCCCAACACCTCCCTGAGCAACTGGCAGGAGCGATAACACCTGCCCTTTATCTCCACCTTCATTACTGTTGAGACCCCAAGCACACCTTCCAGATGAAGCAACAATTGACTTGTACTCCAAGCAGTTTAGTCTATTGTTTTCACATCTCATAACGCGGTCTCCTCTGCAATGGGGAGGCTAAACGCAGACTGAGTGACCACTCCCATAATATCTCTATTCAGTCCACGAGCATGACCCGACAAGCTAGCCACTTCCTATTTTAATTCACAACTCTTGCTCTCAGGCTCATATTTCAGTCATCAGCTTCCTGTACTATTTGAGTGAAACCCAACTCAAGCTTGAGGAACAGCACTGCATTTCCTAATTAGACCCTTTACAGCCTTCTGGACTGAACCTTGAGTTTAGACCATGATCTTGGTGGCTCATTTTGTATGCCCCACTCATCCCACTCATTGCCAGTCTGTATCTTATTCTCATGTTTTGATTTCAGATAGCACCGACCTTTATCTGATATTAAAACCTTTTCTGGACCAATGTTTTTCTTTACTACTACCATTACCATTCTATTGGCCATTTGTGTCATGACATCTTTGATTTTGATTTGATTTATTGTTGTCACACGTATTAACATATAGTGAAAAGTATTGTTTCTTGTGTGCTATACAGACAAAGCATATCGTTCATAGAGAAGGAAACGAGAGAGTGCAGAACGTAGTTACAGTTATAGCTACGGTGTAGAGAAAGATCAATTTAATGCAAGGTAAGTCCATTCAAAAGTCTAATGGCAGCAGGGAAGAAGCTGTTTGAGTCGGTTGGCACGTGACCTCAGACTTTTGTATCTTTTTCCTCGACGGAAGAGAGAATGTCCGGGGTGTGTAGAGTCCTTAATTATGTTGGCTGCTTTGCTGAGGCAGTGGGAAGTGTAGCCAGAGTCAATGGATGGGAGGCTAGTTCGCGTGGTGGATTGGGCTATATTCACAACTTTTTGTAATACCCTGCAGTCTTGGGCAGAGCAGGAGCCATACCAAGCTGTGATACAACCAGAAAGAATGCTTTGTATGGTGCATCTGTAAAAGTTGGAGAGAGTTGTAGCTGACATACCAAATTTCCTTAGTCTTCTGTGAAAGTAGAGGCGTTGGTGGGCTTTCTTAACTTTAGTATCAGTATGGGAGGGACCAGAACAGGTTGTTGGCGATCTGGACACCTAGAAACTTGAAACTCTCGACCCTTTCTACTTTGTCCCCATTGATGTAAACAGGGGAATGTTCTCCTTTATACTTCCTGAAATCAATAACAATCTCCTTCATTTTGTTGACATTGAGGGAGAGATAACTGTTGCCGCACCAGTTCACCAGATTCTCTATCTCATCATTGTTTGAGATCTGACGCACCACGGTAACGTCGTCAGCAAACTTGAAAATCAAATTGGAATCTTTGTCATTTAATTCCCCCCCCACCGCCCCCACAACTCCTAATCTTTCCATGGCTGTGAAGATGGCTGCTACTTTGGGAATGGTGGCTTTCTGTAAAGGCAGTTGTGTGTGTGTGTGTGTGTGTATACATGATTTGATTATGCTGGGGTTTTTGATCAAGACAGCTTGACTGTGAGTGGTGAGATAAAAGGGATAAATGTGTTAGATCCATGCATTTGTAATGAGAGGTTATGGAAATAGGCTGGGTTTTTGTTATGTTTAAGAATTTGCATCATCAGGTAGATAGGGACTTGGCTTTTAGATGTTAAATTTTGAAGGGGACTTTAACAAATTACACAGGTTTCATAAATAAAGGGAAAGTTATTAAATTTTATTGGATGCATTTTATTTGGGCCAATAGGAAAGCATGGAAGATTTGCATATTTTGGAAAATTTAGTTCAACGAGGTGCGAGGACAACGGAGTTGGAGTTGAAAGGAATAAAGGATAATTAAGTAAAGATGTTGAGCTGAGGTTGCGCTGGCTGTGCGAGGGAGATGTACTGAGACCAGCTCTGTGCTGAGAGGAGGTGCGAAATTGGAAACATCCATTGAGTCAGGTCAGTCAGGAAAGCCTTTGGGTGGGATTCTCTGGCCTCCCTGCTATGTGTTTCTTGGTGACAGGAGGTGGTATTCCATTCACTTACGATGGGACTATCTGGTCCCAGGGATAACATACAAAATGGGATATCTTATTGAAGCCACCCCATACTGCCAGGAAACCCGCAGGCGGGGGTGCGCTGCTGGTAGAACTAGAGAATCCCACCAGCGTGAATGGCCAAAGGATTCCGACCTTCATTTCAGGAACTTAAATGTTTCTGAATTTTCTTTGGATTTCCACAGCAGAATGGAAGTGTTTCAGGTGTGATGTGGTATACCTTTGCTAAGTAATACTGGGTATTACAAGATTTTTATAATGAAAATCTATGAGGGAGTTGTTTCTAAGTAGCTTATTTATTAGTGTCACAAGTACACTACATTAACACTGCAATGAAGTTATTGTGAAAATCCCCTACTCGCCACATTCTGGAACTTGTTCGGGAGGGAGAGTTTAGCATAGCCGACGCATCTAACCGACATGGTCTTTCGGACTGTGGGAGGAAATCGGAGCAAACCCATGCAGGCATGGGGCGAACATCCAAACTCCATACAGACAGTGATCTAAGCCAGGAATCGAACCCAATCTCTGTCACTGTGAGGTAGGAGTACTAACCACTGTGCCACTGAGCCACCCTTATTTATATGTTCCCAATAAGTTTTTTTCCAGGGAATATTGCATAAGACTGTTTTAACTGTGTAACTTTAATCTGCTTTCAAGTTATTTTTGTTATAAATCCTTTTTTTAAAATCCTAGAATTGTTACTGGAATTCTATGCTTTTATACTTCCAAAATACAAAAAAAAATTATGATCAATAAGACAAGTTTCCCTCTGAGATTTGGCTTGTTCAGACAATAACACCTGCTGCGGTTGTAACAATGACCTTCCCTTTTGCACTACTTGTTCCTCCCCACTTCTTTAACAGCATAACACCCATCACATTTCTTCCTCTCATCAGTTCTGAAAAGTCACAATGAGCTCAAGACACCAACTCAGGTTCCTCTCTCCACAGATGCTGCCAGACCTGCTGAAATTTTCCAACACTTTGTTTTTAGTTCTGTAAAAAAAATTACTCTGTGTTCAACAAACTGCTACTGAAATGAGTTTGAATCGCTTGGGTTTACAATAAGAATTTTTATTCTCAAAGGAACATGACAATTTACAGGGGTGTGTACTTAAAACATATGCAGTCAAGATAAAATGCATTATCTTTTACAACAATTCCTAGAGTTGCAAGCATGGAAATGGACAGTTTTGTGAATATTGGAAGATCATGCAACACCACAATGTACAACACCACAATTTGCCACCCATGGCATTTTGAAAGTCAGGCCCATCTTTAACAAGATCAGTAAAGAATCTAATAAGCCCAGGATACAAAACAAGCAGAGCCATTGCTGTTGTGCGTTAGAAAACCTTCTACTGAGACACAGACAAGCAGACATTTTTCAACAATATTCTGAGATTGCAACTGAGAAACAGGGACAAAGGCAAGACCAAGAAAACTATTGATGTGCTTGCAATATCTTATTGTTACCACTGTCCTACCCATTTAACATGGTATAATGGTAATTTTGATCTACACTGATTTCTCGCTGAGGTGAATGACCACCTCCGACCTAAATAGTCACATTTCTTCCCAGATAAACGGTGCCTTCCAAAATAAAGCATTCTTGTCCGATCGATCTTGCCCAATTAAATGAACTGTGTACATGTAACTGTGTAGTGCAAGTCCACTGTGTTTTACAGTGTGAAATTATTTCCATAAAATGTCACATAACACGGGTACAGATAAAAGAAATATCTTTTTCCATAATATTAATGGCAAGATCTCCAGACTGGAAGCTCAGTTTAAAAAAAAATTCATCCATTAAATTCAAATTGATTTAAAAGATCTAATATAAGTTACAATACCTTGATTTCATCAACCATAATTATATTTCGTATCCAAATTCAGGAAGTTCGTGTTCAAAGTAAGTTTTTGCATCGACTGGGCGACTCTTTAACCTAATTGTACCCAAGAAATCTGCAAGATTGAATGGCGTACTAATTTTGCACCCTAACTAATATTACATCCCATTGACATCAATGGCGAACAACATCAGAGCTGCACCAGATCCTGTCACTATTCCAAGTGTTGGGTTCAAATGAAGTTGCCCACATTCTATTTGCACTGTTGCCAGTCTAGGTTTAAAAGTATGTTCTATGTTGAAGGAGCATAGAAAAACATAATCAAACACAAAACTGCACCAACTATCTTGCCAATGACATAGTTACTCTGTTAAATAAAATTTATTTTGCACATATTTACATAAAACACTCAGAAGTTCTGTAGTTCAGGAATATCCTTGTAAAGGTCCAGAGATTCCGGATTTGAGAAGGCGCTCTGCTGCTTGACGTCCTTGCCAGCGATAACCTGCTTCACCGCCACTTCTACTTTCTTTCCACTAATGGTGTACTGGGAGGAAAAAAAAGGTGGGGGATGGTGGAAATGAGAACAGCTTGTCAATTTCTTAAATACATGAGGTGTTGGCCCACCTAGTATTAGGTCACTCATTATCTGTGCAAAGTAAGATGCAGCATGTAATGAATGCTCCCTTGCACTGCAGATATTGGGCTTTAAATGAATGACATGTTGTCAGGAAAGTGTAAATAGCTTTAAGGAATTTATATTCATGTTGTTAAATATTAAAAATAAGGTATAGTTTAAAGTGGGTTTAATTTAATGTTTCTGTTTAAGGAAGGATCAACCAATAGTTGGATTCATGTTAGATAAAGGTATTTGTATACGTAGAGTTTGCTATGCTTGCACTGTGCTTAGAGACAGTTACAGCCTGAAAAGTAAACAAGCTGACAGAAATATAAAGTCATTGCTTAGCAACTGGGAGCATCTTTAGGATAGGAAGGCTCTGAGTTTACTTTTTGAGCTGGGTACATTGCAGTTGAAGATGGTAAACTGGGGAGTAAACGTCTCTCAGCTCTGCCAGAAGAAAAGCTGGACTAGGCGGCTGCAAAAAGGACTAGACAAAGTTCAGATAACCAGGGAATTCGGACAAAACGAACGTCTTAGGAAGGTGAAACGAAGAGAACGGATACCAGGAAATTGAACAAGGTACTCTTCAGGAGAACTCAAGGGAAAAGAAGATTCCGTGTGCTGAATTGAACAGATAGCTGCAATATGCAGACTAAGTCAAAAGTTTGGTGCCACCTTTATACAGTCTGGGAATCAATAGCTCAAACAATTGTGACGAGTTTGTGCAACAGTCAAGACAAGAGAATCTTGAACAGGGTATAAAACCTGAAAGTGTAACCTTAATAGAAGCAACTGATGGAAAGCAGTATTTAAAAGAGGATTTGAAAGTGTGTCTGTTTGAAAGAGGAATTTGGAATCACTTGTATGGAAGCCAAAGTTCAGTGAGACAAGGTGGTTCATGGTATAAGAATCAGCTGGGGGGATTTTGAGGAGAAATCCACAGAAATTCACTACGGTTCATTCAGAGTGGACACTGTATTTGACCAGAGCCAGCCTGTGTGTTCAAAGGGATTGTGTGTCATTGAAACCATTATAGCCCAAGATATACTTTGTAACCCTGTTAACATTAAATGTGTGTATATTTGAGAAGCTTAAGGGGAGGGGGGGAGTAAAAGACTATTGTATCATAATCAAACTCTCACTCTGGACAGTGAGCCTGGGGCATTGAGCATGGAAAACAAGGAAATGGTAGAATTATTGCACAGATAGTCTGTCTTCAATGGACAACATTTAGAAAGCTTCCCAGAGATACTTGAAAATCAAGAGCTGAACGGGAGGGAGGAACTTAAAAAAAAAAATCATCATGAGAGAAAAGATGCTGGGAACCTTATTATACCCAAAGCCTGAAGAGTCCCTAGGACAGGATGGTCTGCATCCTAATTTTTTTTTAAGCTGTATGATCTCTAAAGCAGTGGCAGTAAAGATAATAGGTGCATCGGTTCCAATCTTCAAAAATTTCTTCAATTCTGGAAAGCTGTCAGTGGATTGGGAAATAGCTAATGTACACCTTTATTTGAGAAAGGAGAAAGACAGAGAGGAGGAAACTAGAGGTGAGATAGCCTAACATCTGTCACAGGGAAATTACTAGAATCCGTTACTAAAGAAGCTATAGCAGGATACTTAGAAAATCATCTGATCAGACAGAGTCAACGTGGGTTTGTGAAAGGAAAATTGTGTTTAACTAATTGATTAGAGTTTTTTGACCAAGTAACAAGCAAAGGGAATAAAGGGGGACCTGTAGATGTGTTGTAATTAGATTTCCAGAAACCTCAAAGGCTACTATATAAGATTACAGTGTAATGCAACATCAGCATGGATAAAGGATTGGTTAGCTAACAATAAGCAGAGAGTAATGACAAAGGGCCTTTTTCAGGTTGGCAAGCCATGACAAGTGGAGTGTGACAGGAATCAGTGCTGCTGCCTCAATTATTTGCAATTTACATCAATAATTTAGGTGAAGGGACTGAATGTATGGTGGCTAAAGTTGTCAAGAGGAGCCAGGGAGTGCCTATAAAGGGATATAGTCAGGTTAACTGAGTAGATAAAACATTGATAGATGGAGTGTAGTGTGTGAAAAATGTGAATTTGTCCACTTTGTCAGGTAAATGAATCCCAAAAGGTTAGAATATCAGTACAGCAAGCGATTAAGAAAACAAATGGAATATTGATATTTATTGCAAGGGAATGGGATATCAGAGTAGGAAAGTATGCACACTTGCACATGTTCACTAAATCCCAGTTACAAAATTACCCTGCAATCATCTGACACAGAAATATTACTATACTTTCATGGGTTAGGATCAATAATGCATATCAGGTTTCAGGCTATGTTATAACTCTGTGTAATGTAAGTACACCTGACCCTTAAAAAAAAACAGATCTTTCAATTTATTATTCCTGCTCTAATCAAAAGCTCCAGTTTATTTGAATCGTAGTCGAACATTTGCTTTTACAGGACGCAGATAATTTCAAACTGTTAAACGTGAAGTTTTACAAACAAAATGTCCCTGGCAAAATAAAGTACACAATATCTGAGATTTCAATTATGAATCAAAGCTCAAAGTCAATGGACTGAAATAATGCCACATAAATTGATTGGAGAGACATTTTCCAACTGCCTGACCAATTAGAAATAAATAATATAGTTAAATGCAGATCAGATTTACCAAACTTATTGCTTCAAGTTAGCCAGACAATAATTGCACCTAACTGAGCTCAACCTTCTCAAGAAGTACTGCAGGCTAATTCTGCAGAGTTAATCTCTGGGGATTTATTGCAATTGGGAACATTATTTACATTAACATGGATTTATGGTTCAAAAACAATCTGTAAACTAGTGCCAAGGATCCAAGGAATTTCTCAATTTAGAAAAACTGTCCAGCTCATTGTGATCACCATTAAATATGATTTCCACTCTTATTATTCAAGGAATAATGGTGGCACATTCAAGATCAATTCTTTATTCCTTGTGTAAATTGAGGGAAATAAATATTGGGCTTATGTCGACTATAGGTCCATCAATTTAGAGTTCTGACTGAAGGTCATAGAAGTACAATGGAGTATTTCTGTCTTGGGAGCTGCCTGTTCTCTCTGCATCTCTCTCTCTCTATAGACATTGCCTGTGTTCTCTGCTTCTCTCTATCTACAGACACTACCTGTTCTCTCTACTTCTCTTTCTCTATAGACACTACCTGTTCTCTCTGCTTCTCTCTCTACAGATACTACCATTCTCTCTATATAAATGCTGCCTGTTTTCTGCTACTCTCTCTATAGATGCTGTCTGTTCTCTGCTTCCAACCATCCCACAGCACGTGATGGCTCACATCTACAATAACAAATATGTGACTTTGTAAATAATAGAAAACAGTTTATTTGAAAGAGAATATGAAAAGCGATTCAAAAGATGCATGAACTTACTGGAATGTCTTTAGTCTCCAGGATAAGGGCAGGCACATGTCTAGCTGATAAAGCCACTCGAATGGCATATCTTATCCTCTTCACCAGATCCACTGTGAAAACCTGATTGCAGGCCATCTTTAAGAAAAGAATGACTCTTTCTTCGCCATCCTTGCTATACTGTGGGACACAGAGACTGTCCATAACTTCCTCAAAGGCTTCCACTACAGGACAAAATGGCACAAGTTTCTTTCAGACAGGAAAAAAGACTGCAGTTTTTCAACTGACTGGCTTCTTAGCTACTACACAGATTTGATTACTATTCTATGTAGCTGTTTTGCCAGATTTCAATTTATTCTTTATGGTGCTGAGAAACAAATAACTCATATTGTGACTACGTATTGATTTTGAACCCTGCCTCACCAATAGCCAAGAAAGGGGGCTTTGTAAGCATATTTTTAAATTGTAGAGAGCAGGGAGCATTGCTAAATCAACATTTCTTTTTATTTGTAGCTCATGGGTGTAGATAGCTGGCTAGCACTTATTCCTCCCCACCCACCTGACAAAGGAACAGGCAGTGGCATTTGCTACAAATAAACCTGTTGGACTTTAACTTGGTATTGTGAGACTTCTTACTATGTTTACCCCAGTCCAATGCCAGCATCTCCACATCAGCACCTATTGCCCATCCCTGGTTGCACTCGAGCTGATTTGATTCGATTTGGTAGGCCATTTCAGAGGGCAGTTGAGAGTCAACCACATTGCTGTGACTCTGGAGTCACATATAGGCCAGGCCAGGTAAGGATGGCAGATTTTCTTCCCTAAAGGATATTGGTGGACCAAATGGGTTTTTCCAACAATGATGGCACAGTGGTTATCACTGCTGCCTCTCAGTGCCAGGGATCCAGGTTCAATTCCGGCCTTCGGTGACTGTTTTTGTGGAGTTTGTATGTTCTTCCCATGTCACCATGGGTTTCCTCCAGATGCTCCAATTTCCTCCCACAGTCCAAAGGTGTGCAGGTTAGATGGATTGACCATGCTAAATTGCCCTTTAGTGTCCCAGTATGTGCGGGTTATGGGGATTAGTAAGTACAAGGGATTACGGGGATAGAGCCTGTGTAGGATGCTCTGTCAGGGAGTTTGTGCAGACTCAGTGGCCAAATGGCCTCCTTCTGCACTGTAGGGATTCTATGGACAATCAACAATGGTTTCATAGCCATCAGTAGTTTCCTAATTCCAGATATTTTTTATTGAATTCAAATCCCACCGTCTGCCAACGGCAGGATTCGAACCCAGGTCCCCAGAACATTAGCTGAATTTCTGGATTAATAGTCTTGTGATAATACCACTAGGCCATCGCCTCCCCAGTCCACCACAACTTCATATGAGCAACTTATATTTTGTAACTGATCTGATATCACTATGTTGCATTTGTAAATGAGTAAAAACACATCATCATGAATACAGTTAACTTCACAATTTAGTGAATGCACAGGTTCAGGGATTTGGAAAACTTCACATCTGTGGCACTCTCCAACATTGCCATTTCAGGTTTCACATTGGGTCATATAATAGTAGAGTTCTCCAGCAGTATGCCTTAACCCCAACCTCAAGATAACAGTGCAGTGTTTCTGTAAACTTCTCCCAGTCTCCTTTCATAATTTCAATGGCAGACTGTCAGAAACCCTGGGTGTACATAAATCTATGGTGCACAAAAACAGGTTATTCAGCCCAATGTCAGTGTTTATATTCCATGTTAGCCTCTTCTTACTTTAATGACCTCTTCCCACCCTATCCCTTACCATTTCCCTCATGCATGTGGCCTAACCAACTTGCACTGATGCTTTTTAGCAATTTGAGCACCTACACTCTGATCTCTTTGTTCCAGTGCTCCATTCAGTTTCATATCTTCTAAGAAATGGGAAGCTCATTGTTCCCACTAAAAATGGATGGTCACACATTTCGCTACATTAAATCTTATTTGTCAAATCTTATCCATCCAAACTACCAGCTAGTATTCCTGTATTTTGGTGTGGGCCTCCATATTCATTGCCAACATTATTTGCAGATGTGAGCTAAATCATTGATGAACAGCAGTGGTCCAAAAGACAGATCCCTGCAGGACACCATTTTCCACTTTGACAGTCTGAGAAACTTTCCTCAATTCCCATCTTTTGAGGTTTTGTACTTTCAATGCATTCTGCTCCCAGGACCTTGATTCCACACAATTTCACCTTTGTTACGAATCCCATATATGAAGCCTTTAAAAAGGCCTTCTGATGATCCATGTATCCCGTTCACTGTAATTTCCAAGCCTACGACTTGGTACTTCTTCAGGGAATTCAATAATGTTGGTTCATTTCCCTTGACATTCAATGGCATTACCATTTGCTGAATCCCCCACTATCAATATTCTGGGGGTTACCATTGATCAGAAACTGAACTGGACTAGCCATATAAATAATGTGACTACAAGAGCAGGTCAAAGGTTAGGAATCCTGTAGCGAGTAGCTCACCACCTGATTCCCCAGAGCCTGTCCACCATTTACAAGGCACAAGTCAGGAGGGCAATGGAATTCTCTCCCCTTGCCTGGATGACTCCAGCTTCAACAACTCAAGAAGCTGGATACTATTCAAGATAACGAGTCCTCCTTAATTGCTATCCCTTGTACAAACATTCAACCCTCCACCACCAACGAACAATGGCAGCCGTGTGAACCATCTACAAGATGCCCTGCAGGAACTCACCAAAGTTCCTTGGCAGCACCTTCCAAACCCATGACCACTACATCTAGGATAACAGCAGCAGATACCTGGGAATACTACCACCTGCAAGTTCCCCTCCAAGCCACTCACCATCCTGACTTGAAAATAAGTTACTATTCCTTCACTGTCGCTGGGTCAAAAACCTGGAACTCCCTCCTAAACAGCACTATGCGTGTGCCAACATCTCAGAACCACAGTGGTTCAAGGTAGTTCGTCACCACCTACTTAAGGGCAACTAGGGATGGGCAATAAATGCTGATCCAGCCAGTAACGCCACATCCCGTAAATCAATAAAAAACATGACTTTCCTTACAGAAAATTAAGCACTTTTAAAAAAAAAAATTACGTTCTCCAACTTCAGATATTTTAGTTAATAATGAAATAAGAAAGCTTCTGTTATCTTTCCTAACACCTGATATTAAGCTTCAAGAAAAGTGGTAATGAAAATTGGGCAGTTTCTATAATGTGTGACCAACCTGCACTGCCAGTTTTATACCTGGCAGAAAATTTACCCCAATACTTTGACAAAGATTCCAAACCATTTCCCCTGCTGGACTGCCTATCTTGGCCCATTACTGGCGACAAAGGAATTTTCAACTGAAGTAAACTTTTAATGCTAAAGAGAAAAAAAAATTTACTTTCCAAAATATATTTACTTTCTGTTACTTCTAAGCACATGTGATAAAGCAGCAAGTTGCAGCTGAGTAATTATGGGACTAACATGACCATTGACCTCTGGATTGGTAACACATGCTGTCACTGTGAAAGCGACATGCAGAAATAAAATTACGCAACAGCAATTATAGAAAAACATTACATTACATCACCACACTTGAAACATTACCAATGTGGTAGATTTCCGAACTCCCAAATCTCACTCCATTTGGATTCAAAGTGCCATCACTACGAAAGGGAGAAATAGATTAGAGCGATTCACCTTGAACGCAAGACAAAACACAGAACAAAAGCTGTACCACTCAGTTTTGTGGGGTGGGCACAAATTAGAAAATGACATATCATCACTGCTTCCTTGGGTATGTCAGTACAATTGTGTCAGGGTCAAGGATCCATCAAAGGCAAGCAATGGAATCAGGCAAAAAGAAATGGTTTATTTTAAAGTGAATCAGGGATTCGGAAATTTTCAATCTATTACACCCACCAGAAGTTAATGCGTGGCAATTTTATATCCAGTTTACACTCAAGAGTCCAACAAATTAGTTCATTATCCACCAAACACAATTTACACCCATAAGGTGCATTATGGAGTGCTGCATTTCTCAGTCCACTCACGTAGCAGTGAGACGTTGCTAAACTTGCCCAAGTCAGATCCAATCTGTGCCATAAAGTCAAGCCAACATTTGTCTAATACCATGGACAGCTGGTAAGTTAGGACTGTCAGGCATACAATGTCAATGACATATGAATAGTTTGTGTTAGTCCTTGTTCTGTAGCAGTTGGTACCCAGTGTGCATTTTGAACGATGCTCAGATATCAGGAAATTGACTGAAGGCTTCTCTCACAAGCAGCCCCGTATTGTGTACAATGGCATCTGTGTTCAGATAATCAAGTTAGCTATTTGCACCAAATTAAACGTCAATGGCCCTCATTTTTGGCTTATAAACATAAAAATAGGTGTTATCTAATATGTATAAATAATAACTTGCTATATGTTATGCTCAAGAAGGCTGTATGAATGAGCTGTCACTTTGTGATATAGCTCTGATTCAGGTATAATCATAAACTAACGAGCATGAAAAAGTTGTATAAAAGGAATACTACACATTATAAATAGATCGTGATATTTTTTATGATACTACATATCATGTCTGCCTAGGCAAAGATTATTTCCTGGCAGCTTAATATACAGCCATGTATGAACCCATGAAGTTGTTATAATTTTGTACTGCGTAAGAGTCAACAAACTGATAAAATTCAAAGTAATATTTATGTAACATTACAAATGTTCTCTCAATCAAGTCAATTTCACTGTTTTGGTTGGGATTCAATCAATTTGCCATTCCTTCACTGTCACTGGATCAAAATCGTAGAACTCCCTCCCCAACAGCACTGTGGGTGTACCTACACCACATGGACTGCAGCAGTTCAAGAAGGCAGCTTGCCACCATCTTCACAAGTGCAATTAGGGATGGTCCAAGAAATGCTGATCTAGCCAGCAATGTCCATATTCCATGAATGAATTTTTTAAAAACTGATTGCCAGATTCAAGTAAAAATACAGAAGACAGAGGACAATGGAAAAAAAAGGAAGGGGAGTGGGGGAATCTGTAACTAAGCCTGCAGAGGTAACTATTCACATTTATACAACTTGATATAATCAGACCATCCAACCAAGCACCTGGGGCAGGATAAGTCAGCTTTTACTCAGATGTGCCGCTACCTCTAACAGCCTGTGCCGAACAGGTTAAAGTATATATTATGTTATTTTAAAAACGTGTATCTGAAGAATAAGTAAAAACGTAAAACGCTATTCTGATTTATACATATCTATGTCCCCAAATTTTGAGAGCGGGATTTTCCGGCCACGCCCGCTCCAAGACCGGAAAATCCCACTTGAGGTCAATGGACCTCTGCATGGTCCAGTCCTGCCAGCTACGATTCCCATGGCAGGTGGCACAGGAAAACGCCACCTGAAGTCATTGGCATTTGTGTCATAGAGAATACTGTCCATATACCTGACTATAACAGTCAACACTTTATAATCAATCAACTGTCTCCAGCTGTTAATAAGTCACAAAATAAAAATCAGATACTCCAGAAAATTGATTAAAAGACTGGGTAGAAGGCATTTAGTGCACATTTTTAAAAAAAAATCAATCCACAGTGAACACCCAAAATACATACACAATAGAAAGGACTATCCTAATAAAGTTTCAATTCTTGATAAAGAAACATAGCATTCACATGAAAACTTTGCCCTCTACACTAATTTGATGGAAGTTTTCTCTCATGCAGGCACATCTTAAAGCAATTTCTCCAAACGTGAGCACTTGAGTCATGGTAATATCGGAGATTCAGAAAATTTAAACAACCGATTTTAATTTTTCAAACCTACCTTCGGCCAAGCATCATAATTCCTCCAGTTTTGGGGTTTATCTTAGCGTAGTCTCCATGGGCCCAAACGCCTATGGGGACATTAATAATAGTTATTATGGCCACTGTAGCAGTGAAGTACTTTTCACGTAATAACCATACAGCTGTGGCAATGAATTATTGAAATGTACTATTGTCCTCAATCTTTTATCGTTCCAAAAGAATGTAATGTCTGAAGCCACATCCTTTCACGTTTTACTGTCCAAGCCAATTAAAATGAAATGAATCAACAGTTCACACAGCTATATTCTTCAAGAAAAAAAATATAATCACACCTCCACGTCATTTTGAATGTTGTCAGGAATTCAATTCCTTATGCCAGGAGTATTGCAATAGTCATCGTTATCATAGATCCATAGAATTCCTACAGTGCAGGGGGAGACCATACGGTCCGTCAAGTCTGCATCAAATTTCTGAAAGAGCATCTTTCCCAAGCCCTCTCCTCTGCCCCAATTTAAGATATAGCATGTCCGATTGGTGACACTGTGACTGCTGCCCAGTGACAAGGGCAGGATCCGCTCAGAGCGTTGACAGGTTTCCCAGCACAGTTCAAGGATTAGTGATGAGCAGGAGTCAGTCAACTTTAATCCGAAGTGAAGTGTCCCAGGTACAGATAAAGGAGAGGGTTGGGAAGAGATCCCAAGAGGAAGTCCCAGGTAAGGGACAAAGACAGAAACATGTCCCAGTTAAGAAAAATGAAGTAGTCAATGAGAAGGTGCCAAGCAACAAGGGCATTGGCTGTGCAACTGGGAGATAGGAAGAGACCCAAAAGTTGTTGGGTGGTCCAATGTGTGGAAACAGAATTAGAAGAGCCACTATAACAAGAAACAAGTGCATACCAGAAATTGGAGGCAGAAGGTCTGACCTTTCCAATAAGAAATCTTGTAAAGAAAAAGCTTGATGAGTATCTGAGTTGAAGGAACTTGTGTATTTGCTCTGAAGTTAAAGTCATAGTGAGTTTAGATTTCAAAAGCATCTGTTGAATGCCCAGGAGTCTGCTAGAGGAAAACTGTTTGAAGCAGATTTAACTCGAGCAAGAAACCATGTTGTTGTGACAATGGTAAACCTTCACTGGGGTTGTGGACCTGTAAGGGTTTCTGGGATAGAAGGAACAGTGCAAATCTGAATAACTGTGTGGTATCCATATTGAAATCTTTCCAACCATTTTGTCCATTGTAATGTAGTCCATTTTTGTGTTTACCAAATAATTAATTGTCCTTTGAACCTGTTCAGTAACTGCCCTCCACGGATTAAAGAAGTTATGATGTATCAAGCCAGGCTCCAGACTTGCCTAGTGCTAACACCAGCTAGAATTATAACAATATGTGTCTCTAAATGGTGTTGCATTATGCCACCAATTAAGCCTGCCTGTGCAACCAAAGAGTTTAGATTCAGTGAAAGTATCAATGATGCTTTCTCACAACCTGTAAAGATCACTGGTTGTCGAGGGTGTTAAATCTCATTTGGGGAAGCAGTCCGTGCTGCAAGCGAGCAAAATGGCACAAGAAGCCACTCGCAAGCTTTACCCACCGTCTCAGTATGATATTTTAAATTGATGGGTTTTTCAGCTGAAAAAGATGCCGCGATTGTATTTGTGTAGAACAGCACATTCGTACAGATCAAATAACACTCCCACAGCTAATGAGTGATCTGTTCACTGGGGAGAGGTGTACATCTTAATTTACATGTTAATAAAAAAAATGAAGATGATAATAAGATCAACCAACACTTGAAAAGCATCAATATGTGATTATATTGGTCCCATCTGCACCAAGAAAAACAGCACAAAGTGTGCATTCCAATCATTATATACATATTTATGTATAAACAATTGAGAGTGGGAAAGTATTAAATTTATAATTATTCAACTGGCATGTTATATATTTTATAATCAACTATACAGACTGAATTCATATTTAGTGAAATGTCATACGCCATAAATCCTAAGCACTTGTAATTCTAATGATCCTTCTAATTGATTGCACTATTATCGGCATGGTGATAAGTTGTTACAGTCTTGTAGAAATGAATCAAAAAAGATTGTTCTCATTTAGCAACTTGCAGCAAAAAGCAACTCAGCAACTCATCAGAGAGGCCACAAGAGGAGAAATCAATAATCGTGGCCGCTGGATGGACCAAGGATTACCCAAGAATGGTGACACAACAAAGCCTTTAGTCCTTTTATTTATATTAGAGTTGGGCCTGAGTCAAATGGACATGTGGCTTACCCAAGGTAATTTGGTTTTCCTTGGCCAACTTTGAAATTTATCTCAAAGCCTCCAATTCGTAATCCAAGTTCAACACTTACTTGATCTTAGGGCATCAAGCAATGGGTTAAGATGCTCCAAACACTGAAGTTATGTGAACCCACCAAAAATTAGAGGGACCCTGAATTTATATTGTGCTTTCCATCATCTCAAAACACTCCAAATTGCTTCACAACTGATTCACGTACTTCGAAAATGTTGCAGCTGTTTTGTATATTTTTGCTCATACCTGGGAATTTAGCAAAGTACGCCTTGTGATATTTGCTTCCACTTTCATCATTCCAGAAATGTGTAGGCTGACACGGAATGGGTTTGGTGCACACCAGCTCTCCACTTTCTCCCCACAGACCTTGCCCTACAAACGAAGGAAAAGAAAACACAGTCCAATATTATTCTGTTTTGTGGGAACTTTCTTACATTGCTCAAGACTGTACATAAAAATCCATTACTCTCAACTATAAAAGGGGAAGCGAGACAGTAGGAATTCTCACTCGTGGGAGCATCTAAGAGCCAAAAAAGAAACCGGCAACAAGTTGTACAAGTCAGGTCCAATGTTGGGGTTTGGTGCGAGGGGGCAGGGACGGGCACAGACGCTGGTGAGTGAAAGAAGTGGAAGATGAGGGGAATGTTATAGAATTAAGAGAGGGACAAAAAGAAAAAGCCAGCATTGGTGGCGGTGGTGGTGGTGGTAGTGGTAGTGGTTGTCATCTTCGTCACAGGAGAGAAAGCTACCAGCTTGAACTGAGGGAAGAACATTATCAGACTTGATGGGGTCAAGTTTGGTGCGAATTTAACCTCTAAATTCAAGACTAGGGAGAAGAAATTTGCATGGGGGTGACAGAAAGTGCACTTCATTAATAAGGTTGCAAAGTCCCTTTGTGAAGAAGGAAGAATAATTGTTGAGAGAGTTTTTGGGAGGAGTAATGGCCTGGTTAGTCTGCTGAAAATCCAGGTATCAAGCAGCAAAAAAAAGGACCAATATGAGCCTTTATGGGATGGCTATGTAAGATAAATTACAAACTGGCTGTGTTTTGGGAAGGATTGTAAAAGGTAAGCAGAGAGGTTGAGATGCAGGGAGGTCTGGAGAAGAAGGAGTTCCTGAGGATGGAGCTTAAGTGGCTGACTGCTCCGCAAGCAAAAATGAGCCAACTGGGAAAAGATACACTTCAGGCCTGACATAGGGAAACAGAGAGAGAGAGTGGATTCAGGGCTGGGAATAGTTAAAAATCTACGTGACAGCAAGACAATGGAGAGGCTGAGAAACTTAATTCAATCCACTGCAAGATGGTGAACCAACATAGATCAGCGAGGAGTGATGCGGCAGGCAGGTTAGGGTTCACCTGGCAGAATTTTGGACTATTTAGAAATTGGAAATCCAGAATGGATATTGGGGAACTTGGGTCTAGAGATGAAGACTTCATGGAGAAGGGTTATGTCAGCAGTGGGATAAAGTATCCTCCGACAGTGCAGCACTCCATTGGTACTGCACTGGATCGTCAGCCTTGATTTCTGTAGTGGGATTTGAACTTGAATCCTTGTGACTCAGAGACAAGAGTTCTACTCATTGCGTCATGGCTGACACTGTGACTCAACACATATTTCTCTATAAAGCCAATATTACTAAAGGATACATTTTAGTAGAAGACATTGGAGACATCTTCAAATCTTTCTACAAACCATCAATCTCAAATTCAGGAGACATGCATTCTAGGTACAGTCATTGCTGACTGGAATGCTATCCCACTTGATTTCTTGGCTGGGATCTTCCGGTCCCACTGAAGTGAATGGAAGTTTGAATGGCCCCACTGTATCCGCCATGATAAGAACTGCTAAGCCAGGTCCTTGCCTCAGCTCCTTCACCACCTTAACTGATAATTGTGTGCATACATGGTATCAACACAAAAGAAACAAGACAATGGGAGCAAAAGTTCAAAGATATGCGGGTTAGGTTGATTGGCCATGCTAAAATTGCCCTTTAGTGTCCTGAGATGCATAGGTTAGTGGGATTAGCGGCTAAATATGTAGGGGTAGGACCTGGGTGGGATTGTGGTCGGTGCAGACTCGATGGGCCAAATGGCCTCTTCCTGCACTGTAGGGTTTCTATGATTTCTATGAAAAGTTGACACAGATCATAAAGTTATTGCACTCACTTTCTTCATTCCAAATTTCGACAGCCATTCCCAGGTTTCTTGCTTGTACCTCTCCTCTGTAGACTGGGATGGTGAAGTTCTGGCCCATGAAACATGAAATGATGTCTGTGCCACCTACAGGAATTGGGAAGATAATGATTTTATTTTATTTTCAACTTTGCCCCTCCGAGGATTACGACAGTTGTAATAACTCAAACCACTCTTCTTCAGATGGGGATTGAGCAATGAACAAAAAGTCCTTTCATACAAGCAAGCAAACAGGAATGCAAAAGGAATATTGCTATTTATTACAAGGGCAATAGAATATAAAAGTTGGGATAGTTTGTTACAGTTGTATGGGGTACTGTGTAAGTTTTGGTTTCCTTATTTAAGGTAGAGTTTAAATGCATTAGAAGTAGTTCCTTGAAGAGTCACTCCATTGGCACCTGGAATTGGCGGTGGGGACAGGGGATTATTTTACGAGGAAAGGTTGGACTGACAGGGCCTCTATGAAGATGGAGCAGTGATCTTATTGAAACATATAAGATCCTGAGGGGACTTGACAGGGTGGATACTGAAAGGATGTTTCTCCTTGTGGGAGAGACTACAACTAAGGGACACACTTTAATATTAAAGGGTCTCCCATTTAAGTCAGAGATGAGAAGAATATTTTTCTCTGAGCGTTATGAATATTTGGAACTCTTCCCCAAAAGGGGAAGGCAAGTGGGACAGCATGGTGGCACAGTGGCTAGCACTGCTGCTGCACAGCATCGGGGTTAACAGTCCAGTGCCCTTTATTAGATTTGTTGAGTGTGAACAGCATCAGGCAGGTCCCAGTAGCTTCCACGGTTAAGGTGCTCAACAATTCTTATTATTGAGATACATTAAGGTTTTATATGATTCCTCATGGAAGATCCCCTACCTCTGGAATGACAGCCCAAACATCGTTTGACACTGTTAGGAAAGGAGAAGCAATGGGAGATAAAATGTTTAGCAAAGACACGCAAAGTAACTCAGTGGGTAGACTGGACACATCTGGACAGATGTGTGTCAACATTCCTTCCTTCAAAACTTCTGTTTAAGTGTCTCTGACAAAACTCTGATGAAGGATCGTCCTGATTCAAAACATTGGCTTTATTCTCTCTCCACAGATACTGTGTCAGACCCGCTGAGATTTTCCAGCATTTTCTTTTTTGTTTCTGATTCTAGCATCTGCAGTATTTTGCCTTTATTTAAGTAAAGATATTACTTAGTGGATTTCATCTTTATAGCAAATGGCGAGGAAGCGAAAGTTTAACTTGGTAAAGAATGCAACCGTCACTTGCCCTTTGCATTACATCAACCACAATAGGGAGCATTTTCAACACTCAAACTGAGAGAGCACACCCAGGACTATGTGCACAATAGCACCACTCAGTGGTATCCAATTGCAGTAACTATGCCCTAGTCACCATTCTCCCCCTTCCACACATTTTATGAGACAAGCTGATGGGCTCCATGGGAGGGTAAAAAAATATATACTTTCCATCTCAAGGTTACACACGAAACATTATAAATTTTGCAGCAATATAGTTTACTGAAAAAGGTGAAGCAGTGTAGTCATTACCCTCAGTAGAAACATTTATAATGGGCACAATAATGTCTCCAAACTGGAAATTAAAGAGGAGAAACGACTGTTGGAAATTAAGTTCTTGTTTTGAGGAAATAAACATGCTCAAACATGTTGTAGGTAATAGTCTACGGTGACCATATAAATGAATTGACTATACGTGCAGTGATCAGCTAGTCAGGTTTCCTGCGTTTGTATACCTTTTGGGAGTAAGGCTTCAAACATGTTATTTATTATGAGTCAAAATTTATTAATTCCCACTCTGTTTAGCCAAATAAGTACAATATTTTTAGCATATTACAATTTAGGTTTTATGTGCATTCTGTCCTTCACACTTTTAAATCTTATTGTGGAAGGGAGGAAGATCGAAGGATGCTGTAATCAAGAAAACTGTTGAACTATCCATCACTGCAAGAACAAATCAAATGCTCTGCTACCCACCACAAGGTAAAGTTGAGCAAATAAATAACCAGCTACGGTCTGATTTGGCCTGGCTATTAGTTTCCACCGTGACACAACTATTCAAATATTTGGATTGACAGAGAATGCATCACATTTTAATAAGGCACAATTTATTTTCTGATGGAAATGGGACTGAGGAGCCTTCCATCAGCCTTGTGCTATGGAGGTCTCATTTGGATTGTACAATGACGCCCGGGGTTGATGCAGCAACACAATGTGTAGAACAGCCGCTATCAGCAGCACATCTATTGTTACATCTCTGTTGAATTTACTTAATTAATCTTGCTGAATTCCAGATAGCTTTCCAAAATACTGTGCAGCCAATTGCGAAAACCAGCATAATAGTAGACGGCAATTGTCAGGGAGATCAAAATGATCAAATCGTAGTCAAAAAAAATGACTTCAGCTTTCAATGTGCCTTCAGATAAATTACGTTTTGCACGCCACAACCGTAAAAGATAAATTAATTTTCCCAATACACATACACTGTAACCACGGCAATGCTTGGACACCCAGTCCCTAATAAGGAACATAAAATATCGTGCAGTAATTTTTTTATTCCATCATCCCCGGGGAAACTATTATTTCTCCGGGGTAAGAAAACGATTGCAAACATGATTAGCGCAAATTATAAAAACAAATGTAAGGATGCCACAGAAACAACCATTTATCAGCGTATTGAAAATACATTAATTACCCCACAAAGGAATTCACAAGCTCACATAAGCTGGAAAAGCCAATGCTTCGGTACAGCAACTCAAAACAACACAAGCCAAATGGTCTATATGATTAATTTAATTTGCCTCCCAAAAATCACATAAAGCAATGTTCCAGTACTGTTAGCTGCTTTGCATTCATTTAATTATAGAACATTGTCAAGTGATATCATAAATCATTCAAGTTCTGAAAAAAAAAAGCATTGATTTAGTAGCGTAATTTACTACTTTGAATTTATAGGGACCAACCTATTACCAGGAGGTGGAGATCAGCCATGACAGAAGGTGATTAAAGTTAACAGCAGAAAATGAAATGAGTTTTTAGGAGATTTAGCCCATGTACCAGTTGATTCATCTTGCAGCTTTGAAGGGGCCTGGCTTTTGTCTGAGCTATTCAGTAAAGCACTCGTAACTGATGTATATAAAAATATATATTTCATTTTGTTCCATTTAGGTCCCTCACTCCCTACATTTTAACCACTCCTACCACCTCTCCATTTGGATTAACCGGACCTGGATTCTTCGACAAGCTGTCAGTTCAGGGCCCAGCCTTGTCAGGTGGGAGGCACCATTTTGTAGCAATGGTGAAATTCCCCGGGCAGTAAAGCAGTCCATTTTGCAGCCCTGTTAAAATTTACAAAGCCCTCCCCGTATATCTTGGCAGATTGGACTGCCAGCCACAGAAGGAACATTTCTGCGGCTCAGGAATACGTTACTCCTTTTCATTCACAGAACAGTACTTAAACCTAAGCAATGCTCACTCGGAGCATTAACTGAACACTGCCTGATCCTGCAACAAAATAAAAATCAACTTTTATCTTGTGCCACGGGTCAAGTTAATTCTTTTTCTGAAAATTCGATGCGTCAGGTGGACGTAATCAGTGGACCGTATTAGTGGAAAACTGGTCAACATTTCACACAATCGTTCAGGAATAGTAAATATAAAAAGTTAAATAAAAACAAAGTACTGTGGATACCAGAAATCTGAAGTAAAAACAGAAAAATGCAGCAGGTCTGGCAGCATTGTGGAGGGAGAAACAGTTAATCTTTTGAGGCCATACAACCCTTCTTCAGAGCTAAAAAGAAGGGAAGAAATATGATGGATTTTATGGTGTTTGAAGGGGTTGGAGTAAAACTGAAGGTCTGGGATAGGCGGGAGCTCAGGAGTGTTTCGACAAAAATGTCAGGGGCACAAGACAAAGGGAGTGTTAAAGACTAAAGACTAACTTCTGTGGTATCGAGGTCAGGCAGCAGATCAGAAAAAGGGTCAGTCTTCTGTGAAAGCAAAATACAAAAATAAGCTACAGATGGCCCTGTGTGGGGAGGTGGTTGGGGGAAGGCTTTGTTATAAAGTTAAAGCAAGCAGATAAAACATTAGAGCATAAGCAGGAGCAGGCAGTTGTTATGATCGGGTGTATAAAGTGTCAGAAGCAGCGCACAAACAGAAAATGCTGGATGCAGAATAGGTTGCATCCGTGGAGAAAAAAAGCAAGATTCAGGTCTGTGGTCTTTCATCAGAATTGGGAAGATTTGAGATTTAGGCCGGGAGTCATCCAGCGCATTGCCAAGTAGCTCAGAGGGCCAGGAGCGTTTAGCAGGACTCGTGACCTACGTCCGATCAAGAATCTCCTAGGCCCTTTAAGTAATCAGCCCCACATCAGAAATCAGCGTGGGGCTGATTAGCATATTGAAATCGCTATTTCAGTATGATTAGCAGGTCCGGGATCGTAGTCTCCAGGTTCAATAGTGCCTGCACCACACCACCCCCCCCACCCCCACCTCCCCCAACACCCGCCAGGAGAGGTTCCCACCAGCGGAGTTTACAACTGCTTCCACTGAGAGGTTCAGGTGTGCTTACCCCGCTGATGGGACCAGAGGCCACTGAGCTCCCCTCCCCTCCACCGGGGCGGGGGGGGGTCAGGAGTAGGGGAGTGCCCCTTGGGCAGTGCCAGCCTGGCACATCAAATGGGTGGGGCCTTCAAGCAGGTAGGGATAACCTGCTACCACTCTGCAATGGAATCAGTGGGGGAGGGAATGAGGGGAAGGTCAGGGGTGGGGCGGGGGGGGTGGCAGTGCTTGGTAGGTCGGTATTGACCATGGGAAGGGGGCCAGTGCACATGCACCCATTTCCCCACTGACAGATCATTGCATGTGCAGAGGTCCGCTCAGTGTACTAATGCCAGCTGCTGCAGTGGGATGAGCTCCCCCTCCGCCCATACTTTCTGGTACAAATCTTTCTAAGGCACTCTGTGATGCACACAGAGTGTCAGAGATTCATTCGGGTACGTACGGCCAAAATCAAGTGGGAAAACCTCCCATTTTTCCTTCCCTTTGGATACTTAGTTTTTTTCTGGGGAGAATCCCAGCCCCAATAGGTTTTGCTCGAGGTGTGCGTGAGACAAGGATAAAAGCAAAGTCTGTGTAAGGCTGAAAGAAGGGAATGACAGAAGTATGGGGAATTGTGATGGAGCAAGAAGAGAGACAAAAGAAGTGCCAAGAACAGACATATTGTCCTGTGTCCATCACACTCTTCCAGTGAAACGCACCATAAACTTGAGGAACAGCACTTCACTTTCAATTAAACACTTTACAGGCTTCCAGTCTCAACATTGAGTCCAACAATGTCAAAACATAATCCCTTTCCTCGTATGTTCTGGTTTTGCTATCAGTCAGCAACACACCTGCTTTAGACCAATTTTTTGTTTCTTTTCTTGCTCCATCTCCCTTTGACACTCTAAGACCTGCCACTCTATCTATCCAGTCATTAAACCCAATCAGAGGGCATCGTTTAGTCCTTGTCCCACCCTGGTCCTTGTTCAAAATCTATTACATTCCTAACTTTTTCCAATTCTGATGAAAGGTCACAAATCTGAAACATTAACTCTGTTTCACTCTCTACAGCTATTGCCTGACCAGCATTTTTCTATTTTTACTTCGGATTCCAGCAACTGCAGTATTCTGATTTTCAATCTATAAGTAATATGATTTGACCTGAGACAGCAAATAAGGAGGAGGACTGAGCTGCTGGTGAGGCAGCATGGTGGCACAGCGGTTAGCACTGCTGCCTCACAGCGCCGGGGAACCAGGTTCGATTCCCGTCTTGGGTCACCGTCTGTGTGTGGAGTTTGCACATTTTCCCCATGTCTGCATGTGTTTCCTCCGGGTGCTCCAGTTTCCTCCCACAGTCTGAAAAACATGCTGGTTAGGTGCATTGACCAGAACAGGCGCCAAAGTGTGGCTACAAGGGGAACTTCACAGTAACTTCTTTGCACTGTTAATTTAAGCCTTACTTATGACTAATACATAAACTTTACTTTTACTTTTTGGTTTTACTGACGTCGAAGGGCACAAAGAGTCAATAACTTCCCAATATTTAGCAGGAGAAAATTATGGCTTATCCACATCCCAAGACCGTGGGAGGCAGTATATTAATGCAAGGTTTTTCTTTATATAGAACAGAACCCACGCATGGCAGTCAATGTAGTTTTGGAAGCAGGTCCCATAAAATGTCATTTATGACAGTTCCTGTTTCTTAAATAAGCCCAATGTCTTGACATCAGTCATCTTTTCCAGCAATCCATTTCAGCTTTGTGTACAGAAACACTTCCTGAAATCAGCTCTAAAATTGCCAGTCACAACCTTGAACACATGCCTCTTCCACTGCTGCCTCAGCACATCTGAAAGTACTGTTTCTGGCTTGATTTTGCTTAGCATGAGATATCTTGTAGGTCTCTAAAAGGCAAGATGGCACCTCTTGAGACTGATGGGCTCAGCTTATTAAAATTGCTCACTTGACTTTGTTTTTGTACATTACCAATTACCTTCTTTACTTTCCATTGTGTTGCCTACAGGGTTTAGGTAGCCCTGTAATAATGTCAGGGGACAGAGATATCTGCAGCACTCCTGGTTTATCTTGCTCACAGCGTAGTGCACTTGCAGCATGATCACTGGAAACTGGAGTTCATCGAATTTGGCAATATAACCCAGCATCCTGTTTGCCCTATTGCACTGATTGGCAATGAGGAGCCAACATGCCCATCAACTCCACTATGTGTCTCAGCTTCCTCCCTGACAGGCTCCGCATTGTCCATTAGAGAATAAACGCGTTGTACTTGATTTTCACAGATTGTTCAATACCAAGTACTGGTACATATAAAACTGTTTTACATTTGCCCGTGTTGAACTTCTGGTACTGACCCACCCAACTGCAATCCTGTTACAAAATCTCAGTTGCCCCCTCATGAACATCCATCCACCAACATCCCCACGACGATATCAAACTTCCTGTGATCTGTGAATTGACCAGCTTGCAAGGAGATACCATTTATTTTAATATGTCAGCGCTAGAGTTATCTTTTCTTTTTAGACCATTTTCCACACTGGACCCTTCAACTTTGCGACTTGCTTCTCTTTGAAAGTTATGAATGCATATTAACAGATAACTTCAATACATGCTAACCTCACTTGCAAAGGAGTCACGTGGTAACATTTTATAAAAGATCTTTTGGAAGTCAAGGTATATGTCATGTGGTTTTCCCCTAGTAACTAGGGGATGCTGAGTTCTATAATAAATTGCAAAACTACTTTGACTGCCATGCGTGGGTTCTGTTCTATGTAAAGAAGAACCTTGCATTAATATACTGCCTCCCACAGTCTTGGGGTGTGCCAAATGTAGTCACTATTGTAATGTAGGAAACGCAGGCAATAAATTGGTGCAGGGCAAAATTCCACAGACACATTAACGAGATAGCAGCAAGACAATTTGATATTGGTTGAGAGATAAATTTCGGCCAGGACACCGGAAGAACACCACTGCACTACCTCAGATAGTGCCACAGGACAAGGGTTATTTTAAATTTACACAATATGACCTTGGTTTAACACCCCAAATGAAAAGGTACACTTCCCATAGTGCAGCTATCCCTCAGCAATACCTGGACGACAATGCTCAAGTTTCTGGAGTGGGACTTCAACCCACAGTCTTCCAATGTCAATATTACAATGTTACTATAGAATAATGGTTGACAATTATAGGCACTTTAAAAAATATATGCACAGTTTTGATTCAATTAGTTTTCTGATTAAGGCAAGGCTAACCACAGTATAATTGCAAGGTATGGACCATCATAGCTTTGGTTCACTATATTTGTCTAGTTTCAGTCTACAAGAACCTCAGTCAAAAAAACAATCAGTGCTTTACAAATCTTCTCCTATGTATTTTTTTCTCTATATATGTACAGCATACTCCATCAATACTTAGAGATTTATTGGTTTTCAGCTCAGCTCATCTCAAACCTTGGTTCACTACTGCAAAGCAAGCACACATGATGACTGTTTGTTGGTATATTGTTAGCAACCTCCTGATTTAAATGTTAAAAAATTTCAGATAAACTGTCATTTAGTCCATTAACTGAGCTATTCATCATCCTCATGCTGAATTCCATTCAAGCCCTTTGGGATTTGAACTCTTCCTTGCTATTGTATTGGAAATATGTTTTATGTTAGCAATAGATGAATATTTTTTGCCTGATTTCCCTCAGTTGCCACCACCACCACCCCACCCCCACACACACAACAGCATGCTTTTATAATCGTGTGCACAGCTCACTGGTCACTCTCTTTGCTTTCCTGACCTATAAGCTTTCCAAATCTTCTTTCCTTCATTTCCCTTTCAGCCTTTCAATATGAGGCACTTGTATTTGCCCTGCAGCATTGAGATGTGCAATTGCCCTAGATTTGCAGCATGTTACTTTTGTAAGATATACTAATCTGAACAATTCATGCAAACTATAGAACCAAGAACAAGACAGCACGGGAATAGGCCCTTCAGCCCACCAAACCTGGTTTCTATCCCTCGCCATTCATGTGTCTATCAAGGTGGTCTTGAACATTACTAACATGCCTGCTTCCACCACCTCCACTGGCAGTGCATTCCAGGCACCCAGTGCCCTCTGTGAAAAACTTACCCCCTCTCAGCTTAAACCTATGCCCTCTTGTAGTTGACCTATCCACCTTCAGAAAAATCTGAAAAAGAAAGATGGGCTAGCCTTTTCAGTGTGGGTACTTTGACAGATCTGAAGCCAGGTGAGTCCTCAATCTGAAAGGCCCACAACTGAAACATTACTCTTCCACCCCATTCTGTTTATTCACCAAAGCCAACTTGTTTGAACACCTTAGTTGTATGTTTCCCTGCAAGCCATCTCCTTTCCATTTAAATGTCTCCACATATTTAATTAGCTAGACATATATCATATAGAATATATATTATGTTGCTCAAATCCATATTCCCACAATTACTATTTGCTTGGAATTCCTTCTCCTATCAGCGTTTAAAGAATTAATATAAAATGAAAGAACATTATAGGTCTCCAACCAAGAAAAAAAATTGTGAATTTAACAAAGGGACCTAAATGATACAAAGACAAAATACTGTGGATGCTGCATTCTGAAACAAAAACTGAAAACTGTGAAAATCTGCAAGTCTGACAGCATCTGTGGAGAGAGAATAGAACCAACATTTTGAGTCTGGGTGACCCTTCGTCAGGGCAGGGTCTGAGTATGTAGTATAGGTTTCTTAAATACAAACTTGTCACATTCTTTAGAAGAATTCACTTGTCTCTACCATCTACTTCCAACCACAGCCCCCTTTCTGTCAACTCAGAAATTAATAGGAAACCTGCCGTAGACAGATCAGGCTAAAACTTGTTTACTCTAGACACAATTTAATTTTACGTTTGAGGATAATACCAAATCCAGGTGCTTAAAAATGATTATTTTCAACTTCAGCATTGATAAAAAGGGATTTATTTTTCAAACAAGAGACACTGGCTGTCAGAAATTCCAGAAAGATGCAAAATAAAATCTAAAGTTACAAAAATAATGCACAAAATAAATTAACCATAATTGGGTTAAGAATACATGCGTACATATTAGGTCAACACAGAGGATATCATTTGACCTGCTGAACAGTAACTAGATAGCAATTACCATCATTGCCAGATCTAGATCCAGCCTTCAGAAGTAATTTTTTAAGCTTCAGTAAACTCTGATGATCTGGCAAAGTTTTGGGACGGTTTGATTAAGTACCAACAATCCAGATGTGAATAACAACTGAAGCATAATTTTTCATCTGGTTTCATTAAAAACTCCTCACAAGTCAACCGTTTCCAAACTCGTGTGTTGCAGATACTCTCTATTCACATTACCGTGTACCACGGCAGCGGGCAAAATGTGTAAACACATTAAAACAAAAATATTTTGTTTTCTTTTAAGTGAAGTATGGAAAAGGTGTGGAAATCCCAGGCCAAAACCAAGGATTGAGAAACTCACATAGTTAGCATTTCTGTTTGTAACTGAAATGTGCATTCCCCATGACGACCTAGTCCGCTTAATTCCACAGAAGTTGATTTAAATCAATTCTTAATCCTAGTATGGTTAATTTGTTTGCGCATTTTTTTGTAATTTAGATTTTATTTTACATCTTTCTGGAACTTCAGTCTCTTCTGTTTGAAAAATAAATCCTTTTAATAATCATCTTTAAGCAACTGGATTTGGTATTATCCTCAAATGTAAAATTAAGTCATGTATATTTAATTAGCTAGATATATATCATACAGAATGTATATTATATTGCTCAAATCTATGTTCCCATATTTATCATTCGCTTGGGACACTCTCAAAAGTGCACAACAGATAATGTTGGAAATCAACCAGATAAAAATTGCTTTCTTTATCAGATAACTTTCGCAACAATTGCTCAATTTTGACCTACATTGGTCTACAGGGAGGAATAGAGTGGGAAGAATCCCAGATTCCAATTCTGAGAGTCTGTCTAACTTGGGCACTGGACTACCAACTCTGGCACAGACAGCTGACTGTGTTCCAACCTTCCATCACCAGTCATACCATCTTGAAGCCAACTCAATCTTGGAGAGACCCCGTTTCTTCACTTCTCTTCTCCCGCAAGGTGATAAGACGCCAGTTGGTGATTAGATGACAACTGAGCCTGTACTTTCTCTAGACAGATAACATTGGCAGGAACACTACAAGTAACAGGATGAGCAGCACAGCATATTGAAAAAGGTCAATGCATTGCAATATAAAAAAAAATAGACTACTATATTTGCTGCTCTCAATGTGATCACCTCTACATTGAGGAAATTAAACACAGATTGGGTGACTGCTTTGCAGAACACCTTTCTCAGTTCTGTTGCTTTCCCCCTCAACTCAGCACCTTGCTCTCACATCCATAAGTCAATTCTTGGCCCGCTGCAATGCTCTAGTCAAACCCAATGCAAACTGGAGGAACAGCATCGCATTTTCTGATCTGGCATGTTACAGCCCTCAGGACTCAACATCGAGTTCAGCAGCTTTAGATTGTGAGTTTTCTCTTCCACCTTTAGCTTTTTTTATATCCCAAACAATTTTTTGTTCCTTTGCAAAACCCCCCCTTCCCCTTCTCCCACCGGGCCATCTGTCATTGGTTCCAACTATTCCATCCTCCCGTATATACATAATTACATTTTGCTTCTTCTCTTTAGCTCTAAAGAAGGGTCACGTGGACTCAAAATGCTAACTCCATTTTCTCTCCCAAAGAATGTTGCCAGATCTGCTGAGTTTTTCTGTTTTTGTTCCGCTAGATCCTGGACTACATCCTGGAGACACCACACTCCTGTAAACACAGATTTTTCTAGTTCGAGGTACAGATTTACAACAGCACACACTTGGAAACCCAATCATGCAGGTATAAAATCCTGAATGTAAGAGCCAGTGGTTTAATTGTCCATCTTCCAGGTAACAGTTGTCAGACAAAGGCTCAATTCCCTCTTCAGCAAAATGGCAGACGTCTGCCTTCAGAACAGTGGAAGGACCTGTACAAGACAGCTTATGACATGCCAACCACTTGCATTCTGCATTCAACATCAATGCATATTGCCTACTCATGAGAGTGCAAGGAGATATGCTATTATCAGGTTGATCACTCCTTTCAATGCGCGAAGCAGGAGATCAGGATAATCAAGAACCTTATTACACCACAACAGTTGCCCTTTTTGCCACAAATCCATCCATTAGTTTGGTTTGTTTGTTGCCCGGCGGAAGTCCTTGTGTTGGACGCCTGCAAGTTGCAAACTGTGCCACATGCGTACCCTGCATTCAAACCCCACTGTCACTAAATACTAGGGGATTTTCACAGTAATTTCAATGCAGTGTAAACGTAAGCCTACTTGTGACATTAATAAAATAACAATACAATATTTAGAAAGATTCAAGTGTGCATGACAGTAGAACAAATCAGAATGTACAGTCATCATCTGAGAAAGACAAATGGGTTTAGGAGACCTGGAATCAGGATTACACACAGTGTTAACACATCTTTCTATAGACTGTCATTCATTTGTATCCACACAAGGCCAGAAAGGTGGTCTGCACACTGAATTCTACCTGCCTTTCTTCCATATTTCCAGATCATGGGAATCTGCATTTTTGCCAGATGTTTCACATTTACTTCCCCTTCTGCTATAAATATCTGTACCTCCTCTGGATCTAGCAGGACGAGAGGGGACAGCCTCAAGATAAGGGGGGGCCAGTTTAGAACAGAGTTGAGGAGGAACTTCTTCACGCAAAGGGTGGTGAATCTCTGGAATTCTCTGCCCGTTGAAGTGGTGGAGGCTACCTCGCTAAATATATTTAAGTCACAGGTAGATAGGTTTTTGACAGAGAAGGGAATTAAGGGTTATGGGGAGAAAGCAGGAAAGTGGAACTGATCCACTTCAGATCAGCCATGATCTTATTGAATGGCGGGGCATGCTCAAAGGGCTAGATGGCCTACTCCTGCTCCTATTTCTTATGTTCTTATGTTCTTATGGATCTATCTTTTTTGTGTGTCTTTGTCTCAGTTCCATCTCCTCTTGACTTGCCCCATCATCACTTTTGTTATTTAATCCTGCTTTTCACCTTATCACAGATTCCTTCCTTTAGTTTCTTTCCCATCCCCCTATTCCCTTGTGTTTGACACTCTTCAAGCTGTTCATCACTAACATCTCTCAGTTCTGAGGAACGGTCAGCAACCTGAAACTTTAACTTGGTTTCTCTCTCCACAGCTGCTGCCTGATCACATCTCTTGTTTTTATCTCAGATCCAATGTGCTTTGCATTTGTTCCAGCATTTCCTTGTTTTTAGTTGGAATAGTCAAAGCTTCCAAAGAATGGCATCTATATTGAACTATTAATTTTTTTTATTCATTCATGGGTATCACTGACTGGCCAGCATTTATTGCCCATCCCTAGCTGCCCTTGTGAGTCAATCACAGTGTTGTGGCTCTGGTGTCACATGTAGCCAGACCAGGTAGGGACAGCGGATTTCCGTCCCTAAAGTACATTAGTGAACCAGATGGGTTTTTCCAACAGAAGTTTCATGGTCATCAATAGATCCTTAATTCCAGATTATTTTATTGAATTCAAATTCCACCAATTGCCACAGCAGGATTTGAACCCAGGTCCCCTGAACAATAGCTGAATTTCTGGGTTAATACTCTAGCGATATAACATCAATAGGCCATCCTCTCCCCCTATTCAGCCAATAACTGCTCCCTGCAGACAAAGTCAATGACTTACTTGTAACCATTAGAAAAACATGAGCTTGAGAACAATCCTGAACTTTTTCTAAGTAAAAGTCTAGCTGAATGAATTAGCCAAGTTATGCATCAAATTTGTTGACCGCAGACAGTCCAGAGTCCAAGCCATCTGGTCTGGCAACTAAACCTCCCGGAACCAATGGTCTCAGTAAAAGTAAGAATGACAACCCTACATGGGCGGTCTGGACTTTGCAGCCAACAGGTAAATAATTAAGAGGTTGCTGTCAGTGATATATAACAAAAGGCAAAAGAGAACTCAGCATAAAGAAGCGTCATCAATCTGAATGATCAAATTTTTCCAAAGCTCAAGCATCCAAGTAGTTAAGAATTTATTCAAGAACTGGACTTCCTGGAAAAAAGGGCCTGACCTTAAAAATAAATCACCCATCTTTGTTACTCCAATTTACCTTCCACTCTTTGCCTATTTGATGTATTGCAGCAAGTTGCTTTTGCAGGTCAACTTGGTAAGTGGCTACACAGAAGGTAAAATTAGAATGTTGGTGCTTTGTCCATAAATGGGGGGGGATCTTCTCTCCAACGAGAACAATCTGAGCATCTCTCACTATTTCTCCCACTGATGTAGGCAGCTGGCATTTCACAATGAAAGGGTGCTACTGAGTAGACATTTATGTTGATAAATGCAGTCTGGTGGTCTTCTCAGGTGGGATTGCTTGAAAGTGACTTTACCACGAGAAACAAAATGCAACTTCACAATGAAAACTATGAATCAAAGGGCGATGCAGAAGATATACAGCATCCAAATCCCCACCTTCACAGAGGCTCAACTACCCTCTGTGCAAGTTTCATATCCTTTTGAAATGGCCTTAGGAAAACTGGTGTAGACTATAATGTCATGCATCACCTTGTCAGTACTAAACTTGACATCTCAAACTTCTGTCGCCAGAAATAGTCAAGCAATTCACATCGGTGTCTACACCCCTACCATGACCAACCCTGATGAAGTCAAAACTAGATTCCACAATGACCTCCACCCCTTGATCGTTATAATACCAAAGTCAGACAAGTTCATCATTTTTGTTGACTTCAATGTAAGAATTGGTGCAGATCAACAGGCGAGTGAAAAAGTCATCGGAAAAATAGGGGTTGGTAGTTGTAAAAGCAAAGGTTTCCTCATGTCAAAGATGTATGCTGAGCATGAGCTCATAACACCAACAGTTTTCACTTCCTTAATCACAACACACCTTGGATGCATTTCTGTTCTCTACATTGGCATCTGATTTGATTATTCATCACCAGACAACATATGCATACAACAAAAACCCAGTGTGGCACTGCCTGTTGAACTGCCAACCATCTTATCATTTTAAAGCTAAATATGAAGATCTATCCCTTAGACACCCCCAGGGCAACAAGGTACTGACGTGCCTCAATGTCACAAGGCGCAAACAGGCAGTCATGAAGAAATCTCACTCAAAGGAAGTCAAGAGTAATTTGTGTGCAATGAAAGAGCTCGCTCAATGCACTGAGGATGACAAGGTGACTTTCAGGGATATAGTGTGTTCCACTGATCAAGAGGCCCTTCTCCTCACCTTCCGTTAAGCATCAAGACTGGAGGCAATGTCAAAGTAAACCAGTGAGGCATTATAACTCAGCAGATTGTACAAACCATGGCCAAAGTGCACAGATAAGATTGGATATTGTGCCAAATGGCAAGGGCACTGATCAGGCAAAGTGCCATGTTGCTTGAGTATTGCTATAGCGACACACAACCAGGTGAGTGGTGTGATGTCCATCACACTGCTGGCTTGAGTCTTCCTCCTGACTGGTGAATTTGGGAAAGGTTCAAAGCAAAAGGCCTACATTACAGAGGATTATATAAGCTATATGGCACAAACAGCTTTTTTGGTCCAATCAGTCCATGCTGGTACTTACACTTCATGTGAACTTTATGCCTGCTTTCCTCATCAAAATCTGTTATAACCTTCTATTCCTACCTTCCTTATACACTTGCCTAGCTTTCCCTTAAGAACATCAATACTATTGGCCTCAAACCATTCCCTATGGTATTAATTGTCACATCACTCTTTGAATACAGAAGTTTCTTTGATCTCCCTTCTGAACCTATCAGTGACTATTATATGGAGCTATTTGTGTTGAATTAAACAATGCCCCCCAAAAAAATTTTGCCAGTGCAATGTCATACGTTTCCTTCCAGCTGTTTAATGTTGATAAAGAGTGTCAATAAAGGAACAGTTGAGGATGAACAATGGATCACTATTCTACATCTAATTGGTTCTGTGTCAGGCTAAGTCATCGTTATTGTTGGTAGGGGGGGCGGTGCAGAGAAGAAGGTTGAAAAGCTAGCAAACAGGTGTCGAAAGCTATTGGTAAATTAGAAGTTTATTTCTCAGTCGAAGGCTGCAGAGGCTATTCATTTTCCTTCAAAATAGTAAACTTCCAAGTACCTCCACTGGATTCTGAGTAGTAGCTTTCAATCTTCAGTACCAGAATGGAGTTAAAAACACGAGTGCTTACTAGCTGCATATTCTGTGCACCACAAACAAAAGAATTAGTACTATCATTGGTGACAATACTGCCCTCTAAACTACCAAGTCAAATATTACCATCACCTCAAATTTTCTGAACGATGGTCTGTATTGAACTTACTAAAGTAAATCAAAAGATCTAGATCTGACTCTACCTTCAAGTTTTAATACTGCTCATCTACAATACTCTCTCATTAGAATGCACTATTTGGGTTGCTTCCAGCTAGATACACCCAAACAGAATCAGGATATACAAAATGAAGTTCATCCGTCTAACAGTAAAGCATTTGCATGTGGCTGACCTCCTCTGCCTCACACCAGGAGAAATTCCTTCGCATTTAAACGCTTTCGTTTGGTGGTAGTGGCGGTTGCGGTGATAAAATTCCGCCCTTCCACCCCAAGGGGGAGGCTGCTTGCGAGTTACAGAGAAGACAGGAAATTGCATTTCCCATCTAAAAGCTCAGAACTGTAGCTACAGTAGCTAGCTACCCCATAAACTTTGCCTTTCGCCGATAGCAGGCAAACTATTTAATTAAAAAGAACAGAAGCCAATGTTCTCCTTTTAAAGTACTGTAAATCTCCTGAAAATCCAATCCAGTTGGCAATGTACACGTGTTTGCTTTTTTAGGTTGCCTTTCCTCCTCACAGCAAATGAAACATTTCATTCCAGTTGGCAGAGTAGACAGGCAATCTTGCACTAAGACATCCCTTGATTTCCACTCAGTGCCTCTCTTTATGCAGCTCAGATTGTGAGCTCGTTGAGAGGGGGAACTAGGTCATCAACCTGTGCTCTATCAATCACTCTGCAATGCATGACAGAATGCCGCACTGTATTAGTATTTCACCCATGAACTGCTTTACCAGTGTACTTGACTTGATGAGGATGCTACCTCAAGGGTGAAACAGATTTGAGTCATGAACTGCGTTTTATAATTGTGCATGATTCTGAACGTACCGTCTCATGGAAATACGCCACCAATTCCCAGAAATCTCACCTGTGATTGAGCCTAACAGGATATTGTTCTTGATGTGCTTGTAGACATAATCATAAGTTAGAGGTTTGAGAGGAGACCCAGTTGACAGAATAGTGTGTAGTGTCTGTAGACTGTGGGTTTCACCTGGAAAAAAAAAGGTGACTTCAATTTCAATTTGAGAAAGGTTAATATTCACACCAAAATAGAACCTCCAAAAGTTTTAGACATTTAAATAACTTGTCTCACCATTCAAACATTAAGTTTTAAATATTCACACAAGCTTCCTCAATACATTCTTAACTCCTGAGCAATTGTGGTTTTCAAACTAACTTCTTCAACATCAGTTCACTAAGCGTTAACTAGCTTGTTTCATTAGAATGATGAACTGAAGTGACACTATTTCTGCATTACCTGTAGCTTCAGAATTGAGCTGCATTTGCAACCTGAACAGAAGTTCGAGTATTTTGGAATCATGAATTGTGGTAATTGTTGAATAACGAGTTCTCGTCATACGCAACAAGAAAGGTGCCACGATACAAATAAATCTATTCAGTTTCGTCAGTTGATCTTACATAATTGATGGGACCTTGATCCAGAGGTTAGGCAAACAAATACAGTTATGACAGTATAATACTGAATAGAATGGCAAAATTTTAACCATTTCATGTTCATAGTTGGGCCTGGCAAGTTTGGCACAGTTTTTCAAATCGGCACGAATAAATCAGGGTCATTATTGAAGTATATTACATGATTAGTTGCCGAGATCCTCCATTATCAAGGCTTAATCAAAATGCTTCAGACTTATGAAAGAAATAGCCCCGAAAGACCTTTTCTCATCGATAAAATTTCAGCCATGAAATAGGCTTTTCTGCCGATTCTCTGGAATCTATCAAAGCAAAAATCTTTGAAAGCAAATGATCTAAAAAGAGAAACAAAAACATTCTAAATAGTGGCCCAAATAAAGCACTCAAGTATTACTTGACTTCAACAGACGTGTTCTCAAGAATCTGTCATGCAGTATTAACCAAAAAGCCAAACAGACTTGATGTGTAAAGGTTTGAGTGATAGAATTCCAGTAATTTCACAGGGGAAAAAAGTTAGAGCCCTTTCACACAGTTTCCATACACCAAAAGAATAATAACCCTGTACAGGTAAATTTTCCAATGGTTCACATGACAATGAATCCATGTGAAATTAAATTATAGTTACTGCAGCTCACGTCAAGAGAGACACAGCAAATCTAGGACGCACTGCCTAAAAAGATTAGTGGGAGCAAATTCAACAGTCGCTTGCAAAAGGCAATTGGATAAATACACAAAGAAAAGAAATTCCAGAGCTGTGGGGGGAAAGAACAAGGAGTAGGCAGCAGGGTGGCACAGTAATTAGCACTACTGCCTCACAGTGCCAGGGACCTGGGTTCAATTCCAGGCCCTTGGATGACTGTGTGGAATTTGTACTGTGGGGTTTCTATGAAATTGGGTCTAATTGGATATCACTTTTGTGATTCTGTGGGCTGGACTATGAGAGGGAAATAGAACCACAGTGCAGAAGGAGGCCATTTGGCCCGTTGCACCAACTCCTCAAAACAGCATCTTACCCCAGCCTACATTTATCATGGCTAATCCACCCAACCTACACATCTTTGGAACTAGGGGGCAATTTAGCATGGCCAATCCACCTAACCCGCACACCTTTGGACTGTGGGAGGAAACCTGATCTCCCGGAGGAAACGCACATAGACACGGGGAGAACGTGTAGACTCCACACAGTCATCCAAAGCTAGAATCAAACACAGGTCCCTGATGCTGTAAGGCAGCAGAGCTAACCACTGTGCCATCCCTGGGTGAGCTGGCAAATTTGTGCCACAGCACATTGTGCCAGTCGCCCATGCAACTCTGCCTCCAGCTTCTTGGGGCGAACAGGAACCTGCCCGCTCGCAACAATTAAGCTAATTAAGGAGGCAATTGAGAGATAGCTGCATTTGGAATGGAGATATTTACTGAAGGTGCACGGCCTCAGCATTGTGTCCAAACAGATGAGGTAACTGAACAACTGGAACCCCTTCGACTGAAGCAGAAGCCATTTTACATCATGTATAAAAGGAGCATCTATTGAGCAGAAGCTAGAACAGAAAATGCTGGAAAATTTCAGCCAGTCTGACAGCATCAGAGCTCTGACGAAGGGTCATCCAGACTTGAGATATTGGCTCTGTTCTCTTTCACAGATGCTGTCAGACCTGCTGAGAATTTTCTGTTTCAGATTCCAGCATCCACAGTGATTGGCTTTTATATTAAGCAGAAACCCTTGCACATTCACAAAGCTGCCACTCGTAAAGCAGAGTTGAAACACCAGGATGAATAAAAGGAGAGGGAGGATCTTTGAAAATACCTATTTCACAAAAGTCTGACTTAAGGCACAACCCTGCGGATGCCAGAATAGTTCTAGTGCCTAGGTCCTCGTGCCTGACAAATGTGTCTCTGATAACTGGGGCCAGGGCCAGTGCCAGTTGGGCTGGAGCAGTGAGGAGGAGCAGCAACAGCCCCAGCAACTACGGCAGCTGCCCGGTGCCAGTGGATGCAGAGGTGCCGATCAAGGGTCAGGAGAGGCTGAAGGGACACAGAAACAAGCAGAGGATCAGCTGCCTGAGCATGTCAGAGTAACAATGCGGCTAACAGTTTCGCCTGTTGAGACAAGGTTAGTGGCCAAATTGCTTGCTTGCGATCCAGGAGAAAGTCACATGGCTCAGGTTCCTCTGCCAGTAGCTGTCAAGTGCCTTTGAACATTGTTGCCTCAGGCCGCTGGAAGAAATCAACAGTTAACCCATGCGGGATTTTGCAAACAGCCACCCACAGCTGCTGCATATTTCAGATGAAGGAACCTTTTTTTTTTGTGAGGGCTTTGGACTTTATCCCCTTCAGTGCAGCAGTGGTGACCAGCCAGCCACGGGATTTGCCTTGATGACAGGGTTTCCTCAGGCGCAGAGTGTGATCGACAGCACACACTTGCGTCACAGCTTTGTCATCCCAGTCCAAATCATTCATCAACAGGGAGACTTTCCACTCATTTACTGTGCAGCTCATGAGCAGGCATCATCAGCGCTTCCTTCAGGTTTCCTGACAACCGTCATGATCCCTTCAGGCAGCCGCAAGTGCTGCAGCCGCTCACACCACATGATCTCTGTGGATGGTTTCTGATGGACGAGGAATACCCAGTGAAGAGATGGCTGCTGACCCCAGTGCAACACCCCTCAGCTGAAGCACAGGAGGGAGACGAAAAGGACAAACAGTGAGCAGGCCCAGGCTCCCCTGAAGATGTGGTTCCGCATTACGGTCCCTCCAAGGTTTTCTGCATTGTCGTGTTCTGCTGCAATCTGCACAATATGGCAGTCCAGTGTAGACTGGAGCTGGAGCAGGTCCATAGGGAAGAACCTGCCTCCTCGGGGAGAGAGGATGATCTCAAACCAAAGGCCCGTCAAAGCAATACAAAGATCCAACTCTTGTGGCAAAGAAGCTCGGGACCCCCTGATCCAGCATCACATCTCCAGTGCAGGGCTTCAAATCAGACTGCCAGCTGACACTAGAGGCTCCTCTACAAGGGCAGGTCCACTTCTCATGCACTTTAGCACTCATCGCAGCAAGATTTCTGCGAGAGCACATGGCCACAAGACTTATACACAGGCAGAGCTGAGTGAAAGGAAAGACAAGTGTCCTTTCCAAACACAGCTGTTTTACTCAAATTAGAATGAATGAATTTACAAAAACTTCACAATGTGAAGCCAGGTGCATTCCTTTATGATGTTAATGTTGCTTCTCTGCCCTATTGCAAGAGCTCCTACATGACAGGTCTCCTGTGGCTGGAGTAGATGTGGAAGCAGGAGCAAATGTGGAGGTAGGCTGCTCAAGAGGGTGTCCTGGCATTGGAGATGCTCGTGACACCCTTCATTGAGGACGTTGACATCATGATGGTCTATGCAGCTCTATTCATGTAAAGACAGATTTTCTCATTGGAGGGGTGTCAGTTTCATTGTGCATCTCAATCAAAGAGGCAGAGGAGATGGTTTCATAAGATGGGGCTCCTTAGGTATTGAGGATTTGCATCACCCCTTCCTGCCTTAGTCCACGGTCCAGCTGCTTATCTATGCTTACCAGATGTGTCCAAACATCTGGTGCATGGATGCACACGTCCACAATACACCAGTTCAGTCAATGCCATAGAACGCATCATGCAATCTGTTCACGTCAGTCTGTTGTTCATGCATCTACTTAGTAGACTGCTACATATGACTGGCTCTGAGTGAGTCCAGTTTTTCAATGGAGGAACTTGTATACTCATAAGCCTGAAGTATCACCCATCAGGGATGGACTCCTCCGTTTTCTTCATAAGGGGTTGCATTTTCTTGGGAATCTCTGCCATTTGTCGATACATCTCCAATTGCTGCTTTGTATATGACCCCCTGAGACTTTGCACCTCTGCCTGGATAAGCATGGCTGGTGCTGCCCTTTGGTCTCCAATGTGGGCTGCCTATAACTGCCAATGCTTCCATCATGTCTTCCTGTTCACGTGTGCTATAATGCTCACCTTGTGTCAAAGTGCTTGGATCTCCACTAATGAAAGGTGTGTTTGACCCCTACGACAGTAGTTCCACAAGTTGTCTTCTGAGGTAGCTGTGCCCTCCACACTCTGCTGTTGATCCTCCAGCATCAGCCATGTGTAAAAGGGAAAAACATCAACTATTCGCCCTCTTTTGTCTCAAAAGACAAGTTTTCGCACTTAATATGCCATCTACTGGAAGATGCACCAAAATGCTTCCACGGAGCAGTCAATGAACAATCCCCCTTTTTCTGCCAGACACAAATCACTGACAGCCTGCATTGCAACCACTCGTCCAATGTCAAGGGCCTTCACCGCCATGGACCTCAATATTGGCAGGTTAGCCCCTTAACAATGCTGCTCATGAGCGTTGTGTGCTTTTTTTTATTCATTTGTGGGACATGGAGGTCACTGGCTGGCCAGCATTTATTGTCCATCCCTAGTTGCCCTTGTGAAGGTGGAGTGAGCTGTCTTCTTGAATCTCTGCAGTCCACATCCTGTGGGTTGACGCACAGTGCCATTAGGGAGCGAATTCCATAAATTTTGACCCGTCAACCGCGAAGAAACGGCAATAAATTTCCAAGTCAGGTTGGTGAGTAGCTTGGAGGGAAACTTGCCGGTGATGGTGTTCCCATGCTGCCCTTGGCTTTCTATGTGGAAATGGTCATGGGTTTGGAAGGTGCTGCAATGAAAGGGTGGCGAGATCACCAGCACATAAACCTCCCATTAGCCCATCCTGATCCAGCACCAGAATGAGATGCTTCTGTCATTGCATTTGCCCAGGGCTTATATCACTATTCACTTCCCTCATGTAAGGATCGACGATGGACAATTATTTCCCTATTCACTGCCTGCCTTCCTGCCCCTTGCCCCCACCCCCCACATTTCCTTCCCTTCCCCCCCAGCCTCTCCATGTTCAGAGTTGTGTCACTCCTGTGAGATGAGATACTCATGGCTGGCAGTGTAGCTTTACCTCACACTGACATTGCTTGAAAGCAGTTGATGCGCCTTCCATCACTAGACCCAAGTTCTGGTACCAACATTGTGGTTGCTGGCCTCTCAGCAACCTATAGCCAAGCCTCCTTTGTTTGCCAGGCAGGCCACTTCCTGTTGCTTTCCAAATATACTCCTCCTGGTTCAGACCAGCTCTATTGCCACCTTAAGGGAGGCATTACTCAACCTTAGGGCTGCCCTATCACAACAAGGGTGTGGGTTTCCTCCAGGTGTTCCAGTTTCCTCCCACAGTCCAAGGACGTGCGAGTTAGGTGGATTAGCCATGATAAACTGCCCTTTAGTGTCGGGGGACTCGCTAAGGTAAATGACAGGGTCATGGGGATAAGGCCTGGGTGGGATTGTGGTCGGTGCAGACTCGATGGGCCAAATGGCCTCCTGCTGCACTGTAGGAGTCTATGATTCTAACACCCTGACATGCCTCTACTCCGACAAGACTATCCACTGATGGTAGACCCTCTCCGAGGTAGCACTTTGAATCCAGGCTGGTGCCCTTAAAAGGGGGCCTACAACTCTTAGCTCCTGCAGTCTGTCATCAGAAGAATGTAGTGGAGATAATCCACTAAATGGTTACTTTGCACAAAATGCTGACATTCAACACACTTAGACCAGCAGTGGGTTTACGATCTGGAAATGGACCCAATGTCAGGGTGCTAGGAAAGTTCAACCCTGACTACAACACAGATCTCAAATAAAACATTAATTCTGTGAAATAAAGTTGGAATCTTCATAAAAACAAAAATGAATCCAAAACATGCATCATAAAACAAAATTAGACATGTTTTCTTGGATAAAGCAAGTATTACCTGGTTTCAGATTTTTTTCTTCTAGAACAGCCAACCATTTTGCACCAGTCCCAAGTATAGTAATTCTGGAGAAGGATAGGAGAGAGAAAGAGAAACAGTGAATGTTAACTTCTAATCAGCTTCCTTTTGCTGGAAGCTTTAGGCTGCAGCTTTTATTTTGACATTTTTCCATACTCACAAAACGAGAGACATTCTGTGCTGTAGAATGTCAACATTTTGAATCCTAATGTCAGCCCTTTATGGGTTAGACGTAATTAAAGTTTCTTTCCTTTCGGACAAAACTTCCACACAACAGACACTGAGCCACCAACACATTTTCTTTTCCCACGATAAACACGGGGTGGCATTCTCCCAAAAAGATTTTAAGTGCCAAATTTGTGTAAAAAAAAAAGGAGTAAATCCTGCTGCTTTTTTCAGCGGGATTTTTAAAATGAACCTCCCACACTCTGTACGTCACAAAGTGCCTTAGCGCAAATTATGATAAAAATCAGTAGGCAGAACCTATTCCCACCGGTTTCTGGCGCGGAGCTGGCAAATCCAGACCATCCGGCAGCCGGAGACACATGGAGACTGTGGCGCCCAGTGGGAAGCCGCTACACAATGATGTCTCCCTGCCCTGGTAGTGCAGCAGGCTGGGATAATCACCCCAGTGCTCTACCTAACATGCTTGGTTTTTAAGAAGTATCTTCAAAGGGGGAAAGAAAGGAAAGAGGCAGGGAGGATATCCCAGAGATCAGGACTGAGGCAGCAGAAGGACCGGCTACAATTTGGGAGTGCTGAGGAGGTCAAAATTGGAGAATTGTCAATACACGAGGGATGTAGGGTTGGTAATCACAGGTAAGGCCATGGAGGAATCTTAAAGCAAGGATGAGAATGTTTTAAGATCAAAGCATTGCTTAACGAGGAATCAATGCAGGTCAGGAAGCCCAGGGGTAACAGGTGAGTGGATGTGAATGAGAGCAATGGAATTTGGGGAGGCCGCTAAGTAATATATTGGATTAGCCAAGTCTGGATGTAAAAGGCCTGGATAACGATTTCAGCAGTAAGTTAACTGAGGTGGGCTGTTGGGGGCAGGAAGTTGCATTAAGAGGGTAGGAACAGAATGTCTTAGTAATTCGCCAACACGTAGCAAAGCTCATCGCAGGGTCACAAATAGACTGGTTTTTCAGCCTTAAATCAGTTGCCATGGAAAAGGATGGAGTCAGATAGTCAGAGGTGTCAATGGCTCCCACTGTGCCATGCTAACGTCATGTGGTGTAACTGGGGAGAAAACTATCATCTCAGTGTTCAGTCCGAGAGATAAAACAGTAGCAAACATAAAAGCCAAGCTGCTGAAGCAATGAGGATTACTCTGAAAACATAAGCAAGATCTTTCATTCATTGAAAGAGAATCAATATTAATGTGTGGAAAATCAGTTCAAGTTATATTTGCTAGCTCTTCAATCTTGCATAAAATTAATTTAGTATTCAAAAGCAGCTATAAACATTTTACTGCATTCCATTAAAAGTGAGAGAGCTAGAAAGCTCTACTTGCAGAAAAGGCAATAAATTCCATCCCCTAATCAATAGGGCCTCACCTCACACTTTTAATCCGAGGTGGTAAATAACATTTTTTGTAGATACGTACTCTGCACTTCCATGAATTGAGCTAAAGCACCAACTACCTTTCATAATTTCACATTTTTCCCAAATCTTTACCCGGATATGCATTCATAACTCCAGAAGCTGCATTTTGAACAATTAATTTGAAACATAAATTGGTAGATTTATAAAAATCCTTTCAGTACTGCAACAATGTGAACTGGATGTTCAGTCAATCTGTTCTCACCACCAACTTTCAGTCTGTATGGAAGTGTTGTATATAACCAAAGAGTAGATAGTCGCTTGTCCAAATGCATCAGAACAATGCAAATACACTTGCAAAAGGCAGCAAAAATATGCAAATCAAATCGAGGAGTGACTTGGCTTCAGTTATTACTTATTTCTTAACACATTTTGTGTGTTGAATTCTGCTTAACATACCATTTATGGCAGATATTATGTATGTCACTCAATCACAAGGGCAAAATAAACACCTACAAAAAAAATCAGTGATCTGATTCATCTTGATACTCTGTACAGTTACAGATTTTATAACCTTAGCTGGAAGCACAGCAGGATAAACACTCAACAAATAAAACTCTCCCTCTTGAATGTAGGGCTATATTTGCTACTTTCTTTTCAAATGGCACTTTTCCAGAGTCTGACGAGTTTTTGAAAATTAACACCAAGGCATCTATTACCTCATTAGCCACCTCTTTTAAGAGTCTAGGATGAATTCCATCTGGACCCAGAGACTGGTCAGCCTGTAGCTCCATCAGTTTGCACAGTACCACTTCCTTAGTGATTGAGATTTCACCAGATTCCTGTCTTCCCTCCACCTCCTGATTTACAGCCATCACTGGAATGTTATTTGTATTCTCTATAGTGAAAATAGAAGCAAACTGTGTTCCTTCCATTTGCCATTCCCTTATTGTCTACTATTAACATCCCATTCTCACTCTCTAGAGGACAAACATTAAGTTACTAACTCTTTTCCTTTTTAAATACCTATAGAAACTCTTACTATCCGTTCTAACATTTCCAGTTAGCTTCCTCTCCTAATTTCTTTTCTCCGATTAACCTTTTAATCTTTTCTGTTGTTCTTTGTACTCTGACCGATCATCTCACCTGCCATTCATTTTTGCCCAGTTTATGCTTCTTCCTTTGGTTTGATGCTTTCCTTAACTTCTTTGGTTAACTGCAGATGGTGGGTCTCCCTTGAGAATATTTCTTTGTAATAGAAATGCACTTGCATAATCCTTGCGTAAGTGCGGCGACCAAAACTGCACACAGTACTCCAGCTGCGGCCTCACCAATGCCCTATACAGCTGCAGCAAGACCTCCCTACTTTTATATTCAATCCCCCTCGCTATGAAGGCCAGCATCCCATTAGCCTCCCTGACCACTTGCTGCACCTGCAGGCTGGGTTTTTGCGACTCATGCACAAGGACCCCGAGGTCCCTCTGCACCGTCGCCTGCTGCAGTTTTTCGCCACGTAAGTAATAGTCCTTCCTACCATTATTCCTACCAAAGTGGACCACCTCGCACTTGCCAACATTAAATTCCATTTGCCATTTCCTGGCCCATTCGCCCAGCCTATCTAGATCCTTCTGCAGACTCTCCACACCCTCCGCGCAATTTGCCGTTCCACCAATCTTGGTGTCATCAGCAAATTTCGACACCATACACTCGGTTCCCTCCTCCAGATCATCTATATAAATGGTAAATAGCTGAGGCCCCAGCACCGACCCCTGGGGCACTCCACTAGTCACCAACTGCCAATCCGAATAGCACCCATTAACCCCCACTCTCTGCCTCCTATTTGACAACCAATCCTCTATCCACGCTAACACCCTACCCCCAACTCCATGCCCCCTGACCTTCTGCAATAACCTCTTGTGAGGTACCTTGTCAAACGCCTTCTGAAAATCAAGAAAGACCACATCCACTGGCTCTCCTCTATCCACCGCCCTAGACACATCCTCATAGAACTCCAATAAATTTGTCAGACACGACTTCCCCTTAACAAAACTGTGCTGCGTCTGCTCTATCAAGCAATTCCCCTCAAGATGCCTCACTATTTCCTCCTTGATGACGGATTCTAACATTTTACCTACAACAGACGTTAAACTAACCGGCCTATAATTCCCTGCCTTTTGCCTGCCACCCTTCTTAAACAACGGTGTAACATTAGCCGTTTTCCAATCTTCCGGCACTTCCCTGGAATCCAGCGATGTTTGGAAAATAATCACCAAGGCATCCACTATCACCTCTGCCATTTCTTTCAGAACCCTCGGATGCGTTCCATCCGGTCCTGGGGACTGGTCCACAATCAGTCCCTCCAGTCTGTCGAGCACCACCTCTCTAGTAACAATAATGTCATTGAGACCCTCCAGCCCTACCACCTTTCCATCGCTAACACCCGGCAAATTTTCACGTCCTCCTCCGTGAAGACCGAAACAAAAAAGTTATTCAAGACCTCAGCCATTTCCCCATCCACTACCACTAAGTCCCCCCTCTCATCCTCTAAAGGACCAACATTCACCCTAGCCAGCCTCTTCCTTTTTATATATTTATAAAAACTCTTGCTATCCTTTTTTATATTAAGCGCTAGCCCAGCTTCATAGTTTCTCCTACCCTTCTTTATCAACTTCTTTGTCCATCTTTGTTGACATTTAAACCTCTCCCAATCCTCTTCTCGCCCACTACTCTTAGCTACTCTAAACGCCTCCGCTTTTAATTTAACACTTTCCTTCACCTCCTTCGTTATCCACGGCTTATTACCTCTCCTCCTACGGTCCTTTTTAACCATCGGAATAAATTTCTGCTGAGCACCAAGAAAGATCTCCTTAAAGATCCTCCACTGCTCCTCAGCAGACCTACCTTCCAACGCGCTCCCCCTGTCCACATTCGCCAATTCTTCTCTCATCCTACCGTACTCCCCTCTGTTCAAACAAAGGACGCGTGTCCGGGAACCCACTTTCTCCTCCTCCATCTGCACCAGAAACTCCACCATACAATGATCACTCTCCCCAAGAGGATCCTTCACCACAAGGTCCCTAATTCTACCCGCCTCATTACATAACACCAGATCTAAGATAGCTCGCTCCCTCGTCGGCTCCAACACACACTGTTCAGGGAAACTATCCCGGCAGCGTTCCAAGAACAACTCCTCGAGCTCACTGCATCCAACATGGGTCGACCATTCAATATGTAGATTGAAATCCCCCATAATTATCACCGTTCCATTCCTGCACGCCGCACTTATTTGCGCGTTAACAGCCCGCCCCACCTCCAGATCATTGTTCAGGGGCCTACAGACGACAACCACCAGCGTCTTCCTCCCTTTGCTGTTCCTAATCTCCACCCACAACGATTCCCGTTCTGCTCTTTGGTTCCTATATCATCCCTTGCTACCACCCTGATGCTATCCTTAATCAGCAGAGCTACGCCCCCCCCTTTTTCCTCCCGCCTATCCTTCCTAAACACTTGATACCCCTGGACATTCAGCTCCCAGTCCCTGTCACCTTGCAGCCACGTCTCGGTAATGGCCACCAGATCATATCCATTTGTGCTGATCTGCGCCACCAGCTCATCCACTTTATTCCGAATGCTTCGTGCATTCAGATAAAGTGCCTTCATCCCAGCCTTCACCTGGACCCTATTTGCTGGAACGCCACCAACCTTACTCACACCCCCTACTCCCTTTATTATTGGGACATCCTCAGCCTCTTCCCTTACCTGTACCCTCTCCTTAACTTTAGACCCCGTAATGTCACCTACCCTCGCACCCTTCCCCCCCCCACTAATTAGTTTAAAGCCCTGTCTAAGTAAGGATGCAGTTAGAAGTTATGCCTTATAAACCACTTCTTTTGACTTATTCAAAATAGCTACAAAAAAAATCATACTTCACTAATTTATTTCGGATTTCAGGAGGTTTTGTTTTCTAAAGTTCCACACAAAAGACTTCTCATTAAACAAAAACTGCAGGGTTGAACAAAAGCTGGAGTAGTTGTAAGTGAGGAAAAAGGTGAAGTGCTAAGCAGAGATTCACAGTGATTAGCACCAAGACCCTTGTGGTTTCTAATCTACATTTTCGACCTTGTGCCGAGAAACACTTGCGCACAAGTGAAACGTGCTAACAACACCAAAGTTACTGCATCCCCTCACCCACACATAAGCAAAGTCATGCTCTAAGATAACAAGGCTACCTGCATAACAGATTAGAAGAAACCTCCAAACACTGACAAGAATGGAAAACATATAATTAGCAGACTTTCACCTTTTCTAATTACATCTGACCTGCTGTTGCTACAGCAAGCACCTCATTAGTGGTGTTAAAGTCTGTTAAAACCTGAAGAGTAGCACAAGTGGAAGAAGGCTCATTATGTTATTGGTACAAGAAAACAGTTCCTGATAAGAAATTACTTGTTACGTATTGTGACTACTTAAAACATCAGAAAATTGCCCGGTACAGCACGATCAACCAACATATAAAACAAGCGCCCCATTCATTCAATTCACTGCTCTTTGTGAGACCTTCCACTATGTCAATTGACTGCTATGCTTTTTACAATAATGAATGCACATCAAAAATACTTCACTGTTTGTAATGCAGTTTGGGATATCTGCGGTCACTCAAGTTCTCGTACTATATCCAAACCTCTCCCAAGCAACAAACTTGGAAATCATCCCCTACCCCATTACGAGGTTTCACGTTTGTTTGCCATGAGGGTCGGCTTCCATCTCAGTTAATCGGGAATATTATTGAAATCAGGGCCTCAGGTGAAAAACACTCACATTTTGATCCAAATGGTTGGATGTTCTTCACATAGTAATTTAAGAACCTCTTCACCACAATTTGAATGACGGAAGCAATATTCCACCTAAAACCATTTTAAGCTCTGCATATTGCAAAAATAGTGAGGCCAAGTTTTCTTGGAACGAGATGTATTCCATGGCACTAACACATGAAATAAGAATATGTGTCAGTAGCAGGCTGCTTCCTGCTGTACACTTTGACACCATTTTGTCACCTAAGCTAGTTTCAAGGGTTTCACAACTTTTAAAATGAACGTGCAGTAAAAAACACAGATCATGCAAACTTTACCTACTATCTCCTGATCAGCCCCAGTTTTTGCAACCAGTGTCCAAGATATAAGGATGTCATCTTCTCATAATTTGTACATCTCATGTTGATGGTGGGGAATCATTTTCAGATTTCTTCTGTGTTTCAGAGGGCACGTATTTAATTCTGTGCAATATCCCTTAAGAGCAAAGTGGGTTGTGGAATGTTCTGAAAGAGGGTTAATGGTTTCTTGATTATGAAATCATTAGGTTCCAAGAGATATGCAAGTGACTTGGGGCCATAATGGGCACAAACATCCAAGAAGCAAAGAGTAAACAGAAAAGCTAATTGCAGTGTGGTTGGGTCAACCAGTATTTTTGGTTAGGCAGCTCAAAACAGAGTAAGAATTCATGAAAATGAGCAAGGTTGTATTAGAATGGAATCGTTTTCTGTTCATCTGTCTTCAGATACATCCTGGTGTTGAAGCAGGTCTCAGAATAAAGCAGAGGCTGTGTTAATGTGTGTGCTATGTCGCCGGAAACAACAGAAGACAGGAAAGGCTTTGGATTCCAGATTGGACAAGGTCTATTGCTGCTGTCTCAGTTGCCAGAGCCAACTAGACCCATTTGAAGGGAAAAGGGAGAAGGGAGTAACTGTGTCCAAGGACGTCAGATGGATGAAAGCTCCTGGTGAATGTGAAATGATTAAATGGAAAATGAGAGATCCTACAAAACAATGGCAAACAAAGGCCAAATTGGAAAGACTGAGGTTGCATGTGGTTCAAAAGTTGTATGCGAAGTATTGTGTGCATTTGTAACTACATGAGACATGTTTTTCATGTACAGGCTTTTTAAACTGAAATTTACCTTTATGTACATTTTAAATATCCTTCACCTATTAATTAGTATTTGTACTGTGTCGATTTTAGTTGGCTTGTTACAGTAAAAATTTCAGCAGTTTTCTTTCTGTTAGCATCAGGGGGGCATTTCTTCTGAAGTTATGCATCTTAAAACAAGTTTTAAGAAAGCACAGAAATGTGATGAAAAAGCATTCAATTATTTCAGTACTAAAATATTAATCTGAAAAATGGAAAGATATTACACACTACAGATCAAATTTAGATAATAACTTGAAACTTAGAAGGAACTAAATATTTGTACGATGGAAATCAGGTAATTTACTCTGGTGTTACTGCCATTTCATTCAAAAATAGCTTTTGTTATTTACTTTGAAGAAACCTTTCAGAGTAACAGGCGGAAACCCAATCATTCTTCCTTTCCATATCATTAGCAAACAAACTAGTATCAGGAATCCACTGGAAATAGGGCAAAAATACATGGGAAGGAATATGAGGCAACCTCTTTCACACATATATCTGACAATGGTTGCACCAAATTAATCTAACTTTGAAACATGCAGTCCAACCCTATGCAATATCTTCAACTAATAAAAACTCAACATGTGCAGGCTAAAAGTCATTCTGCTTCAAGTTCAGTATAGCACTTTCAATGAGTTTTTTTTTGAAAAAGGCTATTATATAATGTCAACAGGTAGCATCCTGCACACATTAGGAATTACCCTCAAGCAAACTGCAGATGATAACTTCTACTCAAAACCGCAGGTGATAGACAAACGGATGTAACAAAATATAGTGGCTGGAATTCTCTATCCATTCACGCCCCACTGCTATTACGGACAGAGAATTTGGCGCTTAGCCAAATCTCCATTCACTGCAGCAGAATCAAAGAAATCCTAAGCTGGAAAAATTCCAAGAATTTCAGTGAAGCTTGTGGACTGTTTCTTGTTCTACTCAACAACTGGACCAACATTATTTTCCCTCTTTACCAAATACCACCCACCTTTATTAAGCTACACTAGAACAGCAAGAAGATAATGCGAAGAAGAGGATCGAGCAGTAAGATTGTGGTTATATAATTAACAAGATAGTTGCTCTTTTGCTTCACCTGTGTGTTTTCTTACAGTGTTTGAATCCACAAATGGAAAGAAAAAACATGCACTGCTATAATGCATCATTTAATTGTTATTAAACAATTACTGATGCTCCATCATAAACTTTTTAGCTAAAGACTGGTCATTAATTGCATTTCAGTAAAAAAGCAATTGTCATTATGGCGTTGCAATAAAAGGTATTTTTGTATTTTTTTTAATGGGATGAGGGTATCACTGGCGAGGCAGCATTTATTACCCCCTCTCAATTATCCTTGCCCTTCTGGGTGGTCGTGGGTTTAAAAGGTGCTGTCAAAGCAGAATTGGTGATTTCCGGCAGAACAACTTCTATATGGTACACACTGCTGCCACTGGGTATTTGTGGTGGAGGAAGTGTATGTTTAATGTGGTGGATGGGGAATCAACCAAGCAGGCCACTTTGTCCTGGATGGCGTTGGGATTCTAGCGTTGTTGATGCAGCTGCACTTGTCCAGGCAAGTGGAGAGTGCTCCATCATACTCCTTACTTGTGCCTTGTAGGTGTTGGATAGACTTTGTGGAGTCAATAGGTGAGTTACTCGCTACAGAACACTCAAAACAACAGGCCATGTCATGAGCACTATACAGGACTTTTGTTAACGTTTCTAATTTGAATAACACACCAAGTAAATATAGGTCCAAATAATGAGCACTTAACTGCATTTTGCATGTGTCATTAATTGAATTGAAAATCTGATATCAACCATTGTTAATATGCCTGGACACCTAAAGAATACAGGTGCATTTCATCCTCCCCATATCTTTGGAACTTCTCCATGTCAGTCAGCATATTAAAGCAAAATACTGCAGATGCTGGAATATAAAATAAAAACAGATGCTGGAAACGCACAGCAAATCAGGCAGCATCTGTGGAAAATAATAGTCAGGTTGATCACCCATCAGGAGGGTCTATTTATGCTTTTATTTCACTTTTAGTAATATGGATGTAAAGATGCTCTTGGTTATTTGTTGCTCCTCCAGAATTCTATAGTATATTTTCAGTGGCCTCCGATTTCTTTTTATCTTTTACTGAGGCATGGAAGCCATCTTTAGTTAGCACATGAGTGACTGGAATGCTAGTTAGTTCAAATCAATCAGAGAGGGAGGCAATGATGTAGTGGCATCATCACTAAACTAGTAATCCAGAGACCCAGAGTAATGCACCAATGATAATTCGGGTTCAAATCCCACCACTGCAGATGGCAAAATTTGAATTCAATAAAAATCTGGAATTAAGAGTCTAATCATGACCAATAAAACCATTGTTGATTGTCATGAAGAACCATCTGGTTCATTAATGGCCTAGAGGAGAGGAAATCTATCATCCTTATCTGGTCTGACTTACATGCGACTCCAGACCCACAGAAATGTGGTTGACTCTTAAATACCTTCAGGGATGGGCAATAAATGCTGGCCTAGCCAATGATGCTCACATGAATTTTATAAAATCCACACAAAAAAAAAATCAGTTCATGCTGTCTGTATCACACGTGGAGATAACTATTTAGCTTGGGAAAAGTGACACTTATTCTTAGCACATATAATCTTTTAAGAAAATGGCTCCTCATGATAGAAGCATATTGGGTCCACATTTTTTTTGGGAGGCCCATCAATCTGGTTACCCAAATCTCATAAATGCTCTCTATTTCGTACTTGGCTTCATATCAATATAGTTGAGGCAATAAATTATGTCTATTGAGATGCATTCCAATTTACAAGCACTGCGCTCTTCCCCCATGCTGCAATGGAATGAATTTTTTTTTAAATCTGGCTGTTAATGGTATTAACATAAGTGAAAGTGATCTAAATTCATAAAATATGAATAAACCCAAATTTATGATTGTATCAATAATTCATAATAGTTTAAAAAAATCATAATAACTAAAGGGTTGGACACAACTTGTGGTTGTGGCAGCACAGGTATAAAGCAGTTTCACCTAAACTTCCAAGCACTCATAGTTGTGTTACAGTGAAAAAAATAAAATGCACAATAATTTGTCACAAACTCCCTTCAAAATGAAGCTCATACAAATCAACTTTCAATAGCTGTGAGTTAGCACTGCCACACAGCCGTCTGACTGCAAACTGCAACAGTTTCATGTTTCCCACTTGTCTAGGCTCCTGCTGAAGGTTAATACTTAGCCCACTTAAGAGTGAGTGAAATAAAACTTTATTAGCTTGGTCAAAAATAGTGGGGTCAAGTGTCACACAGTAACCTGTTTCCCTCCGCTATCCTACCCCACCTCCCATTCCATCAATCACTAGGATCACATAAAATATGATACAGTCCTTGCCAATTCTGAGCAAGGAACTCTACAGCTACGAAGGATGTAGCAAAGTTATTTTCTTATTCACCTCCTTCTCCTCAAAGGAGTTATTTGACAAAACATTAAAAATAATTTGAAAATACATTGGTTGATTTTTTTTTGGTAGTATGTCATTTGAACATGCTCTGCTTTATAAATGCCAACTTATCTTTGGTTTAAGACAGTTCAATAGTTATTTACAACTTTTACAACATTTGCCTTGTGACCACACAAGTTCTCTCATAATCCTGTTAATTCAAATAAGTGTTACACTGTCAATGCCAGGGTGGCATTCTCCGATCCAGGGTGGGATTCTCCAATCATGTTCCTATCCACTCCACTGCCAGTGCAGGTGGAGAATTTGGCGCTCAGCCAAAACTCCATTCACTGCAGCAGCACCGGAGAATCTCAGCCGTAAACAAGGTCGGAGATTTCATTCAATACGGTAACTAGTTCATTTATAGCAGAACTGAAGAGATTAATAAATTAAAAGACATTGAAAATTCACCTTTCAGATAAACATTGTTATTAAACAAAACAGTCATTATGTTCATATCAGAGATGCTTCAAAATAAATTATTTTACAAACTAAGGATTGACAAGATGGAATATGTTGTTTCTTCTTTTAAGATATTGGTAGTATACAATATTTAATGCATGGAACAGTAGTTAGCATTGCTGTCTCAGTACCAGGGACCTGGGTCTGATTCCCGGCTTAGGACACTGTCTGTGTGGAGTCTATACATTCTCCGAGTGTGTGTGGGTTTCCTCTGGGTACTCCCACTTCCTCCCACAATCCAAAAGACATGCTGATTAGGTGCACTGGCCATGCTAAATTCTCCCTCAGTGTACCCAAATAGGCACCGGAGCGTGGCAGCTAGGGGATTTTCACAGTAATTTCATTGCAGTGTTAATGTAAGCCTACTTATGACACTAATAAATAAACTTTTGTTTTAAGCAGGAAGACAATGTTTCCAAATTATATATTTCTATCCAACATCACACTCCCTTAAATTTGATAAAGGAATTTGTAACAATTAAAGCCTTTTCCCAAAAAAGTATTTTCAAACCATCTTCCATAGAATAATTGAAAGTAGAAATTTCCAAAATGCACTTTGGTATTTTCCGATGCTGCCAGCAGCAGGCATCAACCCAGGCACAGCAAGAGAATTTGGAGAGGCCAAAACTCATCAACAATCCATGACAATACCAGCCACGAATGGAACTGGAAAATCCCACCCGGGCTGTTTGACACGATCAAAAATTAAAGAGGGAACAGTGTGTATAAATTAGAACATTTCCATTCTTATTCAAACAGAATCCAAAATGCCAGCAATTATCATTTGCAAAAGGTTGACTTTTCTTTTTAAAAAAAAGGCATTCATTGTCCTGCTGTCTCATTCAGGTGAACTCTGGGCCTGTGTAAGTGGGTGACTTTTGAGTGAGTTAAAATCTCACCCCCTGCCTCAGCAAAGGTTTGGCAAATATGATACCGAAGTATTCTGAAGTAGTTTACACACTAAACATTAGGAGCAAATTGCCTTAAACAGTTGGTTCCACAATTATTTTGTATTTTTCCTTTCTGAATAAAAAATCTTTCTGATTTCTGTGTTGGGTTCAAAAGCTATGTCAACATCAACTCAGCTGGATTAAGGATACCTATCTCAGGAAAAGCTCTGTAAATCTGCTAGTAGCTGTCAACTTCCAATGCCACTTGGAACACATGAGAATTTGGTTCAGAATATGAAATGCACTCAACTCATCACAGACTAAAATCATGTGAAGCCACAAGAGAGACACTCATGTATTCAATTTCCTTGAAAATACAAAAGGGACTTGGCTGGCAAAAATCCATGTATCAGCATTACAATTAACATGTAAATTAGAAACTGTCATTACATTTCTTTAAATAAACTTGGGTAGAGGATATCAAGGTTAAAAGTGTGATGCAAAAGTTGTATTTAAGCACGATTCTCTCTAATTTAACTCAATTCAGACATACCCATGAACCACATTGGCTATTTATACCTACCCTAATGCTGGTGAGTTTTTGCCTTGGTATGAAATGTTTTGAGAGGTTATTTCATGGCAGTTTGCTTTGTGGTAACATGGGGAAGTTGGGGCCTCCCATGACATAATGTGCTTGCTCGTCCACAGCCCTACTTACACAAATTGATTTCGAGGGTCTGGTTATTAGATCCTCTGAACCTGATGATTCATTCTCAATTAAAGAATACAATACTAACAATAACAGTTTGGGTGCAACATTATGGCCGGGATTCTCCTACCTCGCCCACGACGGGGATTCTCCAGTCCCGCTGCCGTGGACAGGGATTTGACTGAGTGCCAGATTCTCCCTTCTCGCCAGCAGCAGTGGCAGGGCGAGCGAGACCGAAGAACTCCAGCCTGTGCTTCAAATAAATCACTACTAGTTTTCCCCTCACATTCAAAAGTAGGATGACAAGGAAGAGTAGAAACACTGCTTTTAACTACTTAGCATTGTTTGGTACATCTCATTGCAAGATTATCATAGTCAGATCACATGTGTTGTGAACAAAAAAAAATCTGTTTTCCTTGAACTCAAATGCAATTTTGTCTATTGTGAGCTTGAACTGAGAACTGTAGATGCCACCAGATATAAAACAAGCTTATGGAATGCATTTATTTCAATTAGATTCACATTTAATGCCAACAGAACTCCTAGTACTGCACCCAAAACCCATCAAAAAGTACCTCCATCTGTTTTGAGAGTAAGTTAGAGAGAATTGGGTGATTTTGTGTACTTCTTTGACGTGTCAGCAAAAGGATGTTACAAACCATTTCAAATCTCCACATTTTTCTTGCATGCTACTCTGATCTATTTCATCCCATTCCTTGTCACAGCCAAGCAACGCCTTACCCAAGCTTGTCGACCAAGTCCCACAGCACATTTGGAGAGGGGACAAGAGGCGATCCATCATAGAGAACAACAGAGGCTCCTGTAGCAAGTGCTGATACGAGCCAGTTCCACATCATCCAGCCAATCTGGAAAACAGAAAATAGAATTTCACTCAACCCATTCAATGGCATCTCTAAAAGCACTGAACGGGATTTTCCAGCCATGCTTGGTCCAAGGCAGGCAAATCCCGCTCAAGGTAAACAGACCTTTGTATGATCCATGTCCCGCCTGCGATGATTCTTGTGGCAGGTGGGAAAGGAGAATTCCAAAATTTGATCCCACTGGCGTCTAAAATCAATAAAGCATCTGGCAAAATTGCCGAAGATTGTGTTATAAATACCAACAGATTGCATTTTGTAAGATTTTGATAATTCTGCTAATTTTTAGAATCGATGCATTTTGTTCTGTAACCACAGTTGAAGTTAAATGATTCAGTTTGACCTTCTGATGGAAAGTCAAGGTAGTTGAGGAACAGGAAAGCAGTTATTCGCAAAGAAACAAATTGTTTTATTGCTTAATGAACAAGTTCCTCGATGCTTCGAGCTGAAGGAACTGGATGCTGCCTTTTTTTAAAATCAGTTTGAAGGAATGGCTAAAAACATCGTGAAGTTATGAAGACACTTTGGCTGGAATTCTCCAGTCTCACACGCCCCACTACCAGTCGGAATGGAGAATTTGATGCTGAGCCAAATCACCATTCACGGCCACGGGACCTGCTAATCCCAGCTGCAGGCAAGGTCGGAGAATTCCAGCCCTTACTTTTAACCAAACATTTATTACTTTAATTGATCTGTATCAGAGAGTAACCTATAGTCTCTGAAATTATGATAGGAAGTGGTCCGAACTATTGCTTTCAATAGCTGTAGTGTGGGGCTTGGGATAAAATATGTGGACAGGGAATGTGTATATACTAATGGCTTTGCTGTAAATGGAAGGAAATGCGCATTTGGTTGGGATGGAACGCAAGCTTCTGGAGTTTGAATAGCAAGAAATAGACTTGAGTCTCAGTTTACAACCCGTTATGCCAGGGTTGCAAAGATGGGATGACACAAGATGATTTTACACCTTTTAGTCAATAGGAAGGATGAATTTGGACCATCTCAAGAGCTGAATAATGACAGCCTGAGGGATAAAAACTGAGAAATGATAATCCTTGTTGGCAGCGTTACCATAGCTTCTGGGATATGACATTTCTCGACACAATTTAACATCACATCAAAGACAAAGGAGAGACACATCGCCTGTGCTGACAACACCAAAGGTTCTTGGGACCTTGAGCGATGAGAAACTTCTATGTTGTCTTCATTGCTTCATGTTGAGTGTGTGTAAAACCTTGCTTACTAGATTCACAAATGGTCATTATTTGCACTTTGCAGGTCAGGCACAGCCGAGAACCCTCCTAGCATTACAAATTAAAAATCTGGACCTTCAGAGTTTTTTAAAAATTAGTAGAGATTTACACCTCAAAACCCTAAACCTGTCAATTTAATGCATAACTTGCATTTAAACCAGGCAAAGGCATAATAACAACACCCAAATAAAAGGGTGGCACGGTGGTACAGTGGTTAGCACTGCTACCTCACAGCGCCAGGGAACTGGGCTCAATTCCAGCCTTGGGTGGCTGTCTGTGCACACTCTCCATGTGTCTGTGTGGGTTTCCTCCAGATGCTCGGGTTTTCTCCCGCACCCCAAAGATTGTGGATTGACCACGCACTAAATTGCCCCTTAGCAAGAGGAGCATTAGCAGGATAAATACGTGGGGTTTCGGGGATAGGGCCTCAATGGGACTGTTGTCGGTACAGGCTCAATGGGCCAAATGGTCTCCTCCTGCACTATAAGAAATCTATGATTCACATGGCTTATCGTCAATCTCTCCACTAGGAGTGCACAAAAATAGTCGGAATGATGTAAAGACAATAAGAAAGCGAAAATAATTGAGATTTTTTTAAAAAAAACACATTTACTGTGGGATGGAAATCATCAGGCAATTACATCGTCAAATATGTCACTGGAATGATTAATGGACACAAACAATAATGATGTCCAAGGTGCCTCACCACAAAAATTAAGCAGCCAGGAAGAGGGGGTTTCCCAAACAAATCTCTAGTGAAGTAAATTAAAATGATTAATTAGATCCATTTATCCCATTTTTATATGTTGAACTTTGCACAAGAACAAAGCCAAAGATTAATTATAATAGGTTTTTAAAATACAGCAGTTTAGATGCTATGACAAGACTGTGGATGAATCTGCAGCAAAGCCCACGTGTTTACTAGACTGAGTCAAAGACCCAGCACATTGCTCCATCTGGTATATTCGGTCTTTACAGCCCTGCATGAAACATTCAACAGAACAACGTGTATAGATCATGCCTACACCCCCACCTCTATGGGGATTCATGAGTTCGACGATGAACACGGCCGTAAATTGGCAAGTTCCACTCAATACTTCGGAAAGCGTTTCCAGCTACAAGAAACAGTGAGATAAAACTACGCTGAGATTGTGCAGTTCCCTCTGAGAAATTCGTAAACTTGTATTTCATGCCGGAGGAACCGTGCTCACTGCGGCAGCTGGGAGGCAAGAACGCAGAGACAAACAACCCAGCGCAGCTGACGAGAAGGCAAAAAGAAAAAGGAAAGAAATGAAGCAGACAAACAAGGACAAGCACAGAGGCAGTGAATGGAGGCACAGTACTCCCAATATTGTAAAGACATCTGATTTTCAGGGGGGGTACTGAAGTGGACAAATTCTTTTCAGGCCATCCAATTTTTTTTAATCATTTGTGAAGCAAGGGTGTTGCTGACTGGCTGATATTTGTTGCCCATCCCTAGTTGCCCAGGGTATTTGAGAGTCAACCACGTTGCTGTGGCTCTGGGGTTACATGTAGGCCAGACCAGGTGAGAACAGTAGATTTCCTTCCCTAAGGGACATTAGTAAATCAGGTGGGTTTTTCCCGAAAAAAATCAACGATGATTTCATGGTCATCAGAAGATTCTTAACTCCAAATATCTTTATTAAATTTAAATTCTACCATCTGCCATGGCGGCATTCGAACCCAGGTCCCCAGAACATTAATAGTCTAGTGATAGTACCACCAGGCCATCGCCTCCCCACGTGATTTACAGTCCCCAAAGGAACTGAGCAAACCAGTGCCGGAGCTCTCCATCCTAATATGTGAATGAGGATTCCAAGGAATGAGTCTCGGGGCAAGATAGGGGTAATTGTGGAGAACAAAGGACTGAGAAAAGGAAACAAGGAATTTCTTTAAAATGCGAGAAGGCGACATTAAAAAGAGTGAGAATAATAAAATCCAGCCAGACCAAGGTAGAGAAAAAGCAAAACAGAAATCGAGTAGTGAACATCATTACATAACCTCAGATTTACAAGTGAGTGCATGAGCAGAAACAAAGAGCAAAGTTTCTTTATATGCGGGTAATGCAGGAGGAGGAAATGACATTCGTGAACATGCATTGTGCAGGAAGCGTAATCAGGTTAGGATCTCACTGGGCCAGCTCTGTTTCCCTTCAATTCCCCGCCCTCTTAATCTCATGATCAATTCAACCACTCCACCACCAATGAAATCAAAACAGGTTTAAGCACAATCATTTGTGTTTTACGGAGAGAGGGCCTTGCTGCCCTTGGTTACGCAAATGAGAATGACAAGCTTTGACAACTACGGAGATTTATTTTTGTGCTCCAACAACTGAGATGATAGATCTTGCCATCCTGCGCATCATTTATGCACATAACAATCTGCACTTACTGTGGAGTAGTAGATAATGACATCACTGCTGCTCATGTTGCCATGGAGAATGTGTTCCTTCAGGTGCTGGATCAGCGTGCCCTGTGAAGAGATAATACTTCATGAGCAGTCTGGTGCTATGACTTGAAGCTGTGATACCAAGTCCTTCTGGTGCCTGTGTGCCGTTACACTCCATCACACAAACCAGCCTCCCATCCACTGACTCTGTCTACATTGCCCGCTGCCTCGGAAAGGCAGCCAGCATACTCAAGGATCCCACGCACCCTGGACATTCTCTCTTCCATCTTCTTCTGTCAGGAAAAAGGTACAAAGTCTGAGGTCACATACCAACCTATTCAAGAACAGCTTCTTCCCTGCTGCCGTCAGACTTTTGAATGGACCTACCCCACATTAACTTGATCTTTCTCTACACCCTAGCTATGGCTGTAATGCCACATTCTGCACTCTCTCCTTTCCTTCTCTATGAATGGTATACTTTGTCTGTGTAAGAAACAATACTTTTTACTGTATACTAATACATGTGACAATAATAAATCAAATCATTTAAAGGGAAGTGTTGAGCCATCTCACATTTCAAAACTAAGGAGGAGAAGCCTTTCAAACAGCAAATACTTACCGACTATTACAACAGATAAAATTGGAGGAAATCCTTGTACCACATGGAGAATTCCCCTCCATTCACTAATGGGAAATAAAAGAACCATGGATTTTAGCAAAGCCATATTTTTTAAAATCAGTGAATAAGTTCACTGGCTGCATCTCAATGGTTGTCAGGTGATTTTAGCAAGGGCAAGTTTATTGCTCATCGCTTGTTGCTCTGAAAGAGTAGTACATCTAGCATCAAGAGCCAGCGCTGTTGTGTTGGACTGGTGTCACATGTGGGCTAGAGCTGGTAAGGTTAGCAGGCACCCAGCACCTCCCGGGAGGTCATGAACACCCACGTTATCAGATTTATTGAATTCATTGATTGTCACAATAGAACTTGAACTTGCACCTCTAGGTCGTAGTCCTTCACTATAAATGTTACAATATTTCTGTTGTACAAATTGTCCGATCTAAATAATTAGCCCTGAGAACCAGGTTCTCCCAAACTATTTTGGAATATTAATAGTTTAAAAAAAAACACATGGAACAAATTTTATTGGAAAATGAAGTTGCTATTTTTAAAATCAAGAAAATCCAAAAAGGATGTGCAGGTTAGGTGGGTTGGCCATGTTAAATGGCCATTGGGTGGCACAGTGGTTAGCACTGCTGCCTCACAGTGCCAGGGACCCAGGTTCAATTCCCGGCTTGATCACTGTCTGCGCAGAGGCTGCATGTTCTCCCCACGACTGCATGAGTTTCCTCCGGGTGCTCCAGTTTCCTCCCACAATCTGAAAGGCATGCTGGTTAGGTGCATTGGCTATGATAAATTCTCCTTCAGTGTACCCGAACAGGTGCCAAAGCATGGCGACTTGGCGAGTTCCACAATAACTCTATTGCAGGGTTAACATAAGCCTATTTGTGACACAATGTCGGCACAACGTTGAGGGCCAGAGGGCCTGTACTGTGCTGTAATGTTCTAATAAATAAACTTTAAACTAAAATGCCGTTTGGTGTGCAAAGGTTTGTAGATTAGGATGGTTAACGGGATAAATTTGTGGGATTATGGGAATGGAGCAGGGGGTGAGCCTGAGCAAGATGCTCTGTCAGAGAATCAGTGCAAAACTGATGGGCCAAATGGCCTCCTTCTGCACTGTAGGGTTTCTATAATTCTAAAATGCAAACACTATAAATGCACGTAATCTTAATATTGTTGGCCTCTAATTAAAATGTGCTCAAACATAACAAGATGGGGGAGGTGTTTTCTCTGCGTGTTACATCTAATAAAATCACATCTCTTTCCTTTATGAATGCTGGCACTGAGACCATCATGTTCTCTTCACTTACAGCTGGGTGTGGTGTGAAAATGCAACAAGCCTGCCCCCTAGTGACACACCACTTCTCTGTAAGGCTCAGCACCCTTTAAAAATCCCCTCAGTCTGGGACGGACACTGACTGATAATAATGATTAACAGCTCACCGTTCAGCAAGGGTGCAGCTAATGACCAATTCTCAAATTGACCCAGTCTCTCACCTAAATGTTATCAATGAATCAACTGGCTGGTAACAACCACAACAACACAGTGCTGGAGAGACAGATGAGGCCTAAACAGAAGAATAGTCACCAACTGTCCTTTTCAGTACACCTGGAATTCATGGATTTCAGCAAATGCATATTTCTGAAATATAGTCAGTCCCTCAGTAAATTTTTTTTAAAACTGAGTGCCAGCGTCTCCAGCAAATGTTTAAATGCGTTAAGGGTTAGACAAGGTGGATTCAGAAAGAATGTTCCCAATGGTTGGGGAGTCCAAAATCCAAAACTAGGGGTCATTGTTTGACGATTTGGGGTAAACCTTTTAGGACTCAGGTAAGGAGAAATTTCTTCACCCAGAGAGTGGTGAATCTGTGGAATTCACTACCACAGAGTGTAGTTGAGGCTGACCATTGTGTGATTTCAAGAAGAAACTAGATAGAGAGAGCCTGTCAGCCCCACTCAGCCAGCCCAACAATGTCATGGCAGCTCTTCTCATGTGCTTGCCAGTTACAGCCCTGAGCCCCTAGACATTCACCAATTAGTCATGTTGCCATAAGGTAGGAAGGCAGCACATTGCAAAGTAGATGATAATGTTTTTTGTTCTGAATGATGGGCTCTTGTCCAAAGAAGTCACTTTAAGGCTCGTGCCATGCAAATGGGCTTTCGTGAAGTTTGCTGGTGGGGGCAGCAGAAACAAGCTTGGTTGGAGTTCTCCGTACGTTCATGCTGGCAGGGTTCTCTGGTCCCGCTGCAGTGAACAGAGATTTGGCTGAGCAGCAAGTTCTCTGTCTTCGCCTGCAGTGGCAAGCAGCTGGAAAATCCTAGACACAGCGCCCATTTCTGAGAGTTTTGAAACTGCTACACAACGGTGCAACCTCACCCCACTTAAAATCAACCTTAAACCTCGTGGTATTTTCAGGACCAAGCAGTCAACTTCTGCCTCAAAAGTTGCTCAATTTAAATTAACACTTAATTCAAACTGAAATTATGTAATAGAAAAAGCTTCTGGATAGTCAGAATCTTACTTCAAAATAAGAATAGCAACCAATTAAAAACTGCAAGGGACTTACTGCAAAGCCATTTACACTCGGATTAAAAACACAGTGCACGCTTCAGTTTCAGCCACTGAGTTACTGCCTACTTCTCCACCGTCAGGATTAATACAAGGAACATTTTCATTTCTATCCTAAAATAAATGCCAAGAAGAGTCGTGTTGGGAGTCAAAACGCTAATTGTATTTCTCCTTCCACGGATGTTACCAGACCTGCTGAGTTTTTACAGCATTTTTTAAACCTCCATTTCTTTGCCTGTGCCATACTCTCGAGTATCCCCCTATTTCCATTACAATACACAGCAGGGATGTCTAACTCTAAATCTTCAAAGTTTAAATTTAAAATTTACGTCTTGGCAAAATTACACTCAGCACATCAGGTGTACAAGTTTCATTTCAAACATTCAACAAGTTCAAAGGTATTCCAATGCAGTCTACTTTTTTTATACAGTGTATTTACAAGCACTCATCACAACGGATGACTTACTCTACCACTTCCGTTTATTACTTAGACACAAATCTCCATCAAATACTTAATTTCAGATGTCCATTTTTAAAGAAACAGATATGTGACAAACATCCTTCATGTCTGAATCTAACCACCACCACCACTCCAAGTACGTACATCTAACAGAACGGAGGCATCTTTTACAAAACTGTCCAACTTTTCGTCGCTCGAGGAAGTCATGAATGCAAATGTTATAATTTAAATGAGATAGCAACATTTTCAGACTACAGTTACATATTTAAATTAGGCTGATTTTTTTTAAATAAGGTCTTCAGCAGCGAAACAGAAAGAATCAGTAAAAAAAACTAGATCTGTGGTCATGCATCCTTTATTTGCAGTATGAAACTTGAAAGATTGTATCAAATGCCACTAAACAAAGTTACCAAATTTAAATCAAGTCTTACATTTGGAGTCCACAGGGCTCATATTGAATTGAAATTTTGAATTAATCTAGTATAATTGAATAAGTTGTACCACAATTGGCGTTATTTTAACCTGCTGATAGTTATCTTTTTTACTTGTAATACTCTGCATGCCAAATGAAGGTATTTAAGATCATATCAAAACATGGTGAGCAAAATTAAATACTAATTGAAACATCTATTGAGTTTAGAAAGAAACTTTGTAGGAAGAGGGCAGTTTCATTAAAAACATTTGCTAATCGCTTGCTATGTAATTACAGTTTTATTTCTACATTATAACTGTCCATAAATGCTTGCAACCAACTCTATTAGTACAGAAACTTTAAGTGACTGAGTTTATATTATTTTAAACATAAATTCTTAGTTAACAGCAAGCATCCTGTGGCATCCGACACAGGCAGCCTCAGGTCTGGGAAGCAGCTGGCATCTTCAACTATTATCAGAGGTTTGCGGCTCACTCCACTAACAGGCAATACAAAATGTTAAAATTACTGCAGATGCTAGAAATCTGAAATAAAAATAGAAAGTGCCAGAAATATTCAGTAGATCTGGCAGCATCTGTAGAAAGAGAAAAACATGAAAGGAAATGTTGAGCTGCTTTTTACCAGCTGTGTTTTTGGAGTGAGGTCACAAAGTAGGGTGGGTGCCTGCCTAACCCACCACCCCACCCCAAACTCAACCCCATAATATGGGGCAATTAAACAGACACCATATTCAAATAAATAATTAGGGGTCAATTGAGCTTGTTATTAAGCAAACAGACCCCGGAAATAAGCTGATGGTGCCGTGAAATGGTTGGTGCAGGCAGTCCAGTAGGAATCGGCAAACTGCTTTTTTAAAAAACCTTTTCTAAGGGCCAAAGGAAAGGGGGACAGTCTTCAAAAAGGTGCAGTTTGATGTTGAGCAGGCTAGCCCCTTGACAACTTTGGACACAATCCATCTAACTCTGTTAACTATTTCTCCTTCCACAGATGTTGCCAAATCTGCTAAGTATTTCCAACGTTTTCTGTTTAAATGACTCCAATTAGAAAATCCTGGTAGCTTAGCTATTTCTAAACTAACGAGATCAGTCAAAGACAAGAAGTGAACGGAATGGGGGTGGCGGGGAGGCTTTGGAAGAGAAGGGTCAATGGACCATGAAAGAGGGTAGAATGGACACCAGAAAAATGCACCTCAAAAGATTGAAGGGAGTGGCCAGATGGACGGCATAGGTGAAGAGTAGGTTGATATGTTGACACTCAAGGAGGGCAATGGAGAGTCACTGGAAGGGGAGAACTGGGAGATCTGTGAATGGAAGGTGGAGGGGTCATAAGAGGGAATCTTGGATGGAGCAAAAGCAGGAAAGCAAGATGAAGGAGGTTGAAATCCTGAATTTAAGGAGACATCAGAGGGAGTGAGCGTGTAAGGAAGAGTGTAGGGAGGGTGGAAGGAAGGAAGATTGTGAGGATGTGAGGAAGGGAGAGAAAGAAGGTGAAAAGGTACAGGAAAGGGAAGGAAAAGCAAGTAGGGCAGTCATTAATATGTAGGGCAGAATTCAATCCAGGCAATGGGGCTCTTGCCCATCAGCTGGCAGGAGCCCACATTGTCTCCTTTGGAGAAGGCCCACCATACTCAGTGTCAGTGAGACACCCAATTCTAATAGCAGACTTCACTCTGAACAAAGACCCCGGGGACAGAGAGATCCCACTGCACACCCCAATCACTGTTGACCAGTTTTCCTTGCAAGCAGTGCCAATGGGGAGTTGGAAAGGGTTAGAATGGCAAGGGAACTCAGCCTACACAGTTGACTGACAGTGGAATAGGGTTTGCAGAATGGGACCTTGGAGGGGAGTGGGGGGGACAGAGGTGGGATGACAGAGACAAGAGCAGGGAGGATATATTTTGCATTTCATTCGTCCACTGAATACAACATACAATCCAGCAAATATGCTCAGCTAAATAAAATTAAACAAGTCTTTATCCTTTCTTATGGGATTACCTACCCCAGCTGAGTGTACCATGCATTTCGGTGCCCCTGTTGTACCAGAAGAATACATGATGAAAAGTGGGTGGTTGAAAGGCAGTTGCTCAAACTCCAGCTGTGGATCATGATCTCCTTCCTTTCCAGTGGCAAGAAAGTCATCCAGAAACACACTATGAAAAGAAAATCATTTGGTTATAAAACACATTAGCTCTACGTGTGCGTGTGCGCATAAGCGCGTACCAAAATAATCGCACTGCCTCTGCAAAGGAAAATTGATGCAAAAAGTAGTCACTGATGTTAAGACAAGTAAATGTTCTCCCTATGCAGATTTGGCTCTGATTTCCTGCAGGTTTTTCTGTGAATTTACTGTTGGGTAGAGGCTGCATGTGCATCCCAGACAACACTTGGCACTGCTGAGCAGCAGATCACCAACCTGGCCAGGAAGCTATTGCACCCAAGAGGATCAACAAAGGAGATGAATATACTGCACGATATTTTACCCGTTATAAGTTATTCCAAGGAACTACTCCGGCATAGAGGGATGTAGCCACAAGGCAGGACCATGCCATTCCACCCCCCCCACCCACGATATGGGGGTGGATCACACAGACAATGCCAATACGGGTGAGAAGTGACTCTTAACTGGGCCATTTAGTGGTTCAGTCAGGCATCCTTTGTGGGCGAACTGTGCCACTGAGGCTCCCACCACTGTTAATGTTTAACATTTATTTATTAGTGTCACAAGTAGGCTTACAGTAACACTGTAATGACGTTACTGCGAAAATCTCCCGCGAAAATGTGTCATGGTAATGGAAAGATGACATTAATGGATCATAAATAATTCCTTCTCTTCTCATGCTGTTCAATTTATGCACCAATTACAATACAAAATAACACATCTCTGGAAACCGTCCACCCGACACCCTTCCCTGTTTAATTACGAGCCTTCCTCCCTTTCTGCCCATTAGAAAGACGCGGGCAGAATCTTACGGCCATTCACACCAGCGGGATTTTCCCATCCTGTTACAGGAGACAAATTCTCCAACCTCGCTGCAGTGTGACACGAACAGCCACCCTAGGGAACTACCTGAGGCCTATTGTTAGCGTGGTGGTGGTGACTCTTAATACAACCTTTTACATATAATTATTCTTAAGTTTAAGCTCTCACAAAAAGGAAAAAACCATCCCAATGTCGAAAATGGTCGCACCATGTTCCATTTCTGGAAAATTGAAATATTGCAAATTAATTTCAAATTATGAAGGTGTATCATTGACTGAAAGTCTTAATGATCAGCAGGTTCAGGACATGCATTTTGAAAACAAAACAGCGCTTCAGTTTTGTGCATAAATGATATCATCAAATTATTAGTAAGCTCAGAAAAATGCAGCAAATTGATGTTTAATGCGCTGAAATAGGGGAAAACACTTAGGAGGCTGAAGGACACCATAGCCTAACTGCCCCAGACGACCAATACATGAAGTGAGACATCACGTTATACATCAACTCTGGTTTAACTAAGCAGATGTAGATTGCCGGAATAGCAAATACTCTGACCAGTTTCCAGAGATGTGTTATTTTGTATTGTAGTTGGTGCGTAACTTGAACATTGAGAATAGAAGGAATTATTTATGATCCATTAAAGTTACAAATAAAGATCCATCCAGAAGGGCATTCAAAATATGAATTTGCATCCGAATGTCTAAAGGTGGAAGGGGACTGCAAAACAGAATAGAGGAAGACAGGATGGAAAATAAACATTTTCTTATGATTTCCATACAAAATCTGTACAAGAGTGATAAAGGAAAGAAAATTTGCATTTTAGTAGCACTGGTTGAGAAGAATGTTCCGAAGGACACTGGAATAAATTTTAAATTTAAAGTTTATTTATTAGTGTCAGAAGTAGGTTTACATTATCACTGCAATGGAAAATCCCCTCGTCGTCACACTCCAATGCCTAATTGGTTACGCTGAGGGAGAATTTAGCATGGTCAATGCACCTAACCAGCACACCTTTCAGACTGTAGGAAGAAATCAGAGCACCCGGAAGAAACCCACCTAGGCACAAGAGAGACTCCGCACACACAATGACCTAAGCCATGAATTGAACCTGGGTCCCTGGCACTGAGGCAGCAGTGCTAACCACTGTGCCACCCATAATAAACTTCCTTGCTCTCTTTCAAATTGTGTTTTCATATCCATCTGAAAACAGAAGTGTCATTCTAGTCTGATCAGAAAGACAGAACCTCTGGCATTGCAGCACCTGTCCACGGGTTATGTATTCAAGAGCTGGAGGAGAATTGGAACCCACAATCTTTTAACTTGGAGGCAAAAATAGGCATCAGCCACGACTCATTAGTTACATCCTTATCTGCACATTTAACTGCAGTCTAGGGTTTCAGCTCATAATCTAGGCCATGGAACTATTTCAAACAACAGAAGGGATAAATATTGGCCAAGAGACCTGGGTAACTCCCCGACATTCTTCAAATCAACGTGTCACGGGATCTTTTACATCCTTACAAATAGGCAGATGGGTCTTTGGTTTAGTGTCTCACCGAAAAGACGGCATCTCTGATAGTGCATCACTCCGTCAGTATCAGTCTGGAGTGTCAGGCTTCATTTTTGTGCTCAAGCCCAGGAGTGGGAATTGGAAACCAGGGCACCTTGTGGCTCAGAAGCAAGAGTGATTCCGACTGAGGCACAGCTTACCCCTGGTGTCCCAGCCAATATTTATCCCTCAACCAACATCACAAAAACAGACTACTTGGTCCTTATTATTTTGTTGTTTGAGAGACTTTGCTGCGTACAAACTGACTGCCGCATTGCCTTCATTACACCAGTGACCAAGCATAAGGTGGAATTTTCCCAAACATCAGATGGAAAAGGCAGCATCGAGTCTGCCACCATCAACAGCTGCTTTCTCCACTGTATCGTCCCAGACTTAGTAAAGAAAAAGGTAAGCGGTGGGTCTCACAATGTCACACTGGCGGGGCAGGCTTTGAAACTTGGGGTGCTATTTTCAAAGGCTGCCTCAATGCACGAAGGTTAACTGGAGCCCCCGTCCACCAGGCATGACCCAAGGGACTCTACCCAGCATGATCTTCTTTCTCCCAGCGATGCACTGATCTGAACCACTTTGGGAGAGCTGCTCGGCAGGGGCAGGCCTTGGGAGGTCAATTGTAATTCACGCTAGTCTGCCCACACACTGACATGAATCAACTTTCTTAGGTGGTGGTTGAATCAGGCAGAGGTCTGATAATAAGATGTTAATGTATGGAAATTGTGTTCCCATATTCAACCTGTTAGATCACTGGTACAGGCAGGGACAATCGCGTCACACTTTTATATTGGCATGAATCATGGTTTGGCAGACTCTCGTGAGATTTCCCACTTCTATTATCAAACACTCCAGAAAAAAAAACTGGGTCAGAAAATCCTGGCCTTCAGAAAAGCACTTTGGAGATGCCCAGGAAAAAGCGCTTTATAAATGCAAGCCTTCTACTTTTTGAAGAAAATACTCCAATACTACAAACACATCATTCAGTTAAGAGTTTAAAGTGAGATCCTCTTTTCTCTTTCTCGAGTGGATTTAAAAGATTCCAGGTCACCACATGGATAAGAACAGGATAGGTCTGCCAGGGTCCTGGCCAACATTCATCCCTCAACCCACACCATAAGTTGGTTATTCATCTCGTTGTTGTGTACAAATCGACAGCGACATTTCTCTTCTGTGAAGCCTTTTGGAATGTTCCAAAATCATGAATGGTGCAGTTTAATTGCCAATCCATTTGTTTCTTCCTTTTTTATCAGCAAAATTATCCCCAAATTTTGGATAAATCAAGTTCCTGGCAGGTGCAAAAAACATAACTCCCATTTGCAGTCCCACTTAACAGATACAGCTCATGTCAGAAAATAGATAGGTTGTATCAGTGGGTAGTTTTCTACAGTTTCCGAAGTAAGCAATAAGCACCTTTTTTTTCCAGATACCAAATGAGCCATTGTATTCCTAACATTTTCTACTTTTGTTTAAGTTTTAAATTAATTTGTCTTGTGGAGTCATATAAAGAAAATTTTAGAGTTGACAAATGAGAAATATCGTAATTCCAATTCTGACCTTGTGTATAAGACTCTCCTTACATTCCACCGCTTGTAACAAAACTTTCAGCCATTTTAGTCTGTCAGCAACTACATTTAAATCGCTTGCCTTTGCTATTCCCCCCCACTCACCCAACATCCCCTCCATTTGCCCCCCTCTCTCTCTTCACTTAAAGTTTCCTCCTCAAGCCCCATTTTTCAACCTTGCCTCTCATCAACTCTCTGACTGCTCACTATTCATTTCCTTCTGTGACCCTCAATGGGAGAATCTGCTACGTGCAAAGTGCTACAGAAATGCTGGCAGTAATTGTCTTATTATAATACATAAAAATATTCTATAAAATATCATTCCTGAGTTTTCACCTGTTTGGTATCCTGGACAAGTCTATGGTCTCTTTCGATCGAACATATGGAATTACTATTACCCTCTTCAAGTCGGGCAAACCTAAAAGCGCAAATAAAAAAAGTCATTCAATTGACCCAAGATTGCCACGAGATAACAGACTTGGGAGCTGTCAGTAATATAACCTTAGGTTTTAGCTACAAAGTAGAATTTGCCTAGAAACCAGCCTCTTCCCTTTAGATTGACAGTGAAAACTATCTGTTATGGTTGCTTTAGATTGCAAGTGTGTCCAAGAATGAAGGAATTAAAAAGGGATATAAACCATTTTATACAACTGCCTCCAACATAAGTGTGGTCTTCCTCATTGCCTCCAAAATATTCTCCATTAGAAGAATTTTTTCTTTTTTCAAATAAACATCCTCAATTGTTATTCAGTTCTATGAGAATGGATACCAGGTGCTATGTTTAGGCTACTCTGCTGCAGGTATATCAGTTCAAAAGGAATCTCATGACATTTTGGATAGCACTAATAGTTGCACTGGTCTTTTCAATCTATTTGGTCATTTCTCTCCCCCCACCCCCAAACCAAGTTGATTGAGGAGTGTTTTATTACTTTTCACACTGCGCTAACTGAGAGGATTAGATACAAAAAAACCCCATGCTTTAATATGTGGCTTCTTCAACATTAGGGCATGAAAGCTTGTTTGAAATTGCTTCATCTGGCATTGAATGGCAGTCCCAACCAGCCCATTTATATTACCTCCATTAAAAAGTGCAAAAGGTAATTTAGTGCAGACGCCAATAGTCTGAGAACCTAATTTTAAGGCGTTTCTTTAGTATTAGTCCAACTTATCCTTTAATTAAAGAATAATAGGTATCCACAGTGACATATAACCACAGATTAAATGTCGGATATGAAAAGTCGTAGCTTAAATTGTGGTAGACATTTAGTGTGAAGGAGGTTCTAGCTATGATTAAAACTGCAGCTTTTGAAACCTGACATTTAATCCACGATATAAATCGCTCCACAGACCTACTTTTGAGGAAAAGCACTCAATGCACTGCTTTTTGATCCTGCAGATGCAAAACACTTGAAACCTTTTAGTTCTCTATCAAAACACAGACGCTGAAATATGAAAAGTTTGAAACCTCAAATACAAATCAATTTTTGCATCATCAGTAAGGATTTTTTTGTAAATCATCAAGGAAATAAATTCTATGCAGTATTACTAATTTGTCACTGGAAGGAGGTATTAATTTGGAAACTACAAGCCAACACACTGATAATGAAAAACTGACCCAATTAAAATTACTGCATATGACCTGATTTCTTTTAAAAGGTATGAGGATTATTCCCTTCCCCCCCTTACAATATTTATTTTCTGGATGTTGTGTACACCATTAACTTAAACTTAACCCTACCAGGGAATTGAATTGGCAAGGATATTAAAAAGAACAAGCAATTACATTCATAGCAATAATTAACCATTTAATTAAACAATCAAATTGGGAATGCTGAAATAGAATCAAAATTGAGAGGTGATACTTTTGAAGAAAATGTTTTGACCTGAAAGAAAGAAGGAATTCAGAAAACTAGCGCAAGATTGAAAGACAATGTTGCCTCTGGCAGAAAGTTATGCATTTGAGCTCATTAGCTGGTCCAACTAAACGGCTGTTGCCCGATGTCCCTCGTCCTCCATCCCTGCATTGCCCCTGTGATGGTTCTCTTGAAGCTGGACGTTTGGTGATTCTGCAATTGGGGAACTTATTTGCCTTTCAGGCATCCAGCCTTTGCATCTGACTGCACAATATCTGTCTTCACTACGTTTGATAAGGTCACAGAATCTCTACAGTATGGAAGGAGGCCATTTGGCCCAATTGAGTCTGCACCGACAACCATCCCACCCAGGCCCTATGTTTGTAACCCCACGTATTTAACCTGCTAATCACTCTAAAACCAAGGGGCAATTTAGCATGGCCCACCAACACAACCCGCACATCTTTGGACTGTGGGAGGAAACCAGAGCACCCGGAGGAAACTCACACAGGAATGGACGGAACATTAAAACACCACACAGAGATACTCGAGGCCAGAATTGAATCCGGGTCCCTGGTGCTGCAAGACAGCTGTGCTACCACAGTGTCACCATGCTGCCTTGTTCACTCTGGCCCTGCCTGCATTTCAGAGGAGGCATTTCAATTCTCACATTCACCACATCAATCATCCTTTAAACTTTGAGAAAGGCAAAATAGTGACAAATTGGGTGTAACCTTGTGCTGCCAGTCATGTTGTTACAAAGGAAGATGTGACTGCCCAATCCTGACACATACGATTTAATCCACAATGTCATTACAACGGCTTCTGTCCTACAAGGCAGGGCTGATATTAACAAGCCTCCAAGGGGGAAAGAGTTGGAATACAAGATTTAATAAACTTTAATAATTACAGAACTACTTAAACAATCTCCTTCCAATTCCCAATTGGCTAACCTTCTACAAACAAAACTTGTTCACCCAGATGAGCAAAATGAATGTTGAGGAATGGGGCAGCACAGTGGTTAGCACTGCTGCCTCACAACACCAGGGATCTGGGTTCAATTCCGGCTTCAGATCACTGACTGTGTGGAGTTTGCATGTCCTCCATGCGTCTGCATGTGTTTCTTCAGGGTTCTCTGGTTTCCTCCCACAGTCCAAAGATGTGTAGGTCAGGTGGATTGGCCATGTTAAATTAACCCTTAAGCCAGAAGGAATAGCAAGGTAAATACATGGGGTTGCAGGAATAGGGTCAGGGTGGAATTGTGTTTGGTGCAGACTCCATGGGCTGGAAGGCCTCCTTCTGCACTGAAGGGATTCTATGAAAAGAACCGTTCCTATGCAATGCACCCAATGTCATTAAGCACTTAAATCAGGTGCAGTGTAACATAGTTAGATACAAAGCAAAACCCTCCCTTCTCTGTGCTTCAAGCCCAATCACAAAAAAAAACCCATCTTCTCATGGAATACATGTTTTCCATTTCTCCTAGCAGCCATTCCGTGGTCTCAGAGTCAGACAGTCAACCGGAGACAAATTAGTGAAACATTTGCACTGTAATATCTAGTCTTAGTCCAAATCCTTGTAATTCAGGAAAATCAAGGTTGTCCTCCCATCAGAAGGGATTGGGTTTGCAACCTCCCATACAGATAAAATATCCATGCTCAACCAACAATCCCGAACATTACTTTTTGTTTTATTATCTCAAATGAATACTTTTTTTTAAACTTTTTCATAACATCGAGGGTCACACATTAATTTCTGCCCAACTCTCAACACTGATGTTTGGACAAATTACAAATAATTCAAAGCCAAACATGACACCACACTGCTTTTACTCAGAGGTTTGATTCAGTGCATTTGTCAATTCTTTTGTCCAGAACAAAAAAGGAACTGGGAAATCATCTGATGTTAAAAAATGGCCAAAATGTATCGATGACAAGAAAGATTAAAATAAAACCCTATGCTTCTTTTGTTGCCTCAAGTCTTTTTTTTAGCATTTGTTCTCTAGGAAAACGAACACTGAGAAGTGATCTAGAGATTTATAAATTATGGAGGAGGCTTGATAGGGTTGATGTAGAGAACATGCTGCAGCTTGTAGGAGTTCAAAACTAGACCATAAATACAAGCTAGCCAGCAATAAATCTTTTTAAGTGTAAAAGTTTATTTATTAGAGTCACAATTCGGTATACATCAACACTGCAATGAAGTTACTGTGAAAATCCCCGTGTTGCCTCACTCTGGCACCTGTTCATATACACTGAGGGAGAATTTAGCATGACCAATGCACTTAACCAGTATGTCTTTCAGACTATGGCAGGAAACCGAAGCACCCAGAGGAAACACACACAGACACAGGGAGAACATGCAGTGACCCAAGCCGAGAATTGAACACAGGTCCCTGGTGCTGTGAGGCAACAGTGCTAACCATTGTGCCGTCCCTAATAAAGGCTTCAGGAAAAACGTCTTAGAGTGATTGAGATGTGAAAGTCTGAAGCAAATAGCATAGGCACACTTAAGTACGAGGGAGAAATAAATGTAGGATATTCCAATAGGGTTAGATGAGTTGGGAGATGGCACGTGTGAAGTATAAACAGCAGTACATACAATTGGACCGAATGACCTGCTTTTGTAAGTTTTATGTAATTTGGATATATTCAAGTGTACACTGGCTGTATTCAAGTAGTGCTACCCATAGAATCCTTACAGTGCAGAAGGAGACCATTTGGCCCATTGAGTCTGCACTAACTCTCCAAAAGAGCATCTTACCCAACCTATCCCCCATCCCTGTAACCCCACACTATTTTCACGGCTAATCTACCTGGCCTACACATCTGTATTCATACAGACTCCATAAATAAATCAGGAACTTAGGTCCCATGTTTACAGCGCTTAACAAGATATTCATAGGATAATGACTAGGCGAGAGTAATGAATCACAATTTACCTCGCACCACATTCTGCAGCTTCTCAATGTGATCATGTTCTTTACCATTATAAACGACTGCTTCAACTGAAAAAATAAGCTTTGGTTGAATCTGAGAGATCCTGTCCAGAACTCCCTGCAGAGAAATTGGTAAAGGTTTTAAAGCATGTCACGTAAATAATTATAAACTAGTATACATATAAAATGTTTATTTATTAACATAAGCCAACTTGTAACGCTGCAATGAATTCACTGTGAAAATCCCCTATTCGCCACACTGCGGCAGAATTTAGCTTGGCCAATCCACCTAACCAGCATGTCCTTTGGGCTGTAGGAGGGAAAAAAAGAGCACCCAAAGGAAACCCACACAGACACAGGGGGAACATGCCGACTCCACACAGACAGTGACTCAAGCCAGGGATTGAACCTGGGTCCCTGGCACTGTGAGGCAGCAGTGCCAACCATTGTGTTCACATGTGTGAAAGGGAATTATAGATCTATTTTCAGTATATTTATTACACTTCCTTAATTTTGTATTGAAGTGCCTCTTTCTCCAGTTCCCCCCAGCCCACAGAATTACTATGAAAACCTGAAGGGGATATTCAAATTTTTTTGGAAAATTATACTCTCCTCAACACTGAAAAAGGAGAAGAAACAAAAAAATTGACATGTCACTTTAAGCTGGCTGAGGTCACTGAGAATAAACAATTGCTGCGTGATGATTGATACAGTAAAGTGTGGAATACACAATAAGGTACAATCTGAAACTCACATTTGAATCTTTCATTCAGGTGAGTAACAGATATGACAATCGACATAGCTAAAACTACTACGGTTTGAAAGCTAAAATATTTATAAAGTTTTTAAAGTTTATCCATTGGTGTCACAAGTAGGCTTACATTAACACAGCAATGAAGGTACTGTGAAAATCCTCTAGTCACCGCACTCCAGTGCCTGTTCAGGAACACAGAGAGAATTTAGCATGGCCAATGCATCTAACCAGTCTTTCGGACTATGGGAGGAAACCAGACCACCCGGTGGAAACCCATGCAGACACAGGGAGAACGTGCATACTCCGTACAGAGTGATCAAAGCCAGAAATCAAACCCAGGTCCCTAACACTGTGAGGCAGTAGTGCTAACCACTGTGCCTACTCTAAACATATAATTTTATCACAGTAAATGCACTTAAAAACCCTTTTTTAAATTTATAATACCCCACATATATAATTAGGTGAACCTGGAACTGAGTGTTAATTTCTTTCATCGATCTATAGTCAAAACAAATGTCCTGCATTGTCTAGGATAACAAGACTACAGCAGTGAAAAAGCACCTGTACATTTTGCATAAAGTTCAGGTTTGCTAATCTCCTGCTGTAATCTTGATCCTAACTTTAGATCCAGGGTTCATCTTGTTCAGAGCTAACTGGTATTGCGCTCATATTTAGGTGAGTTGCATTCTGATGAGGCATTAGGATGTAAAACATCCTTGGTACTGCTAAATTTCTCTCTAAACATTTCTCCTGAAACAGTATCACAAAAGAGCTGGTTACCTGGTCATTCATATGCTGGTCACAGAAACTCACTGTGTACAAATTGCCTCCGCACTTGACTATGTAACAACAGTGACTACATTTCAGAAGCAATCCACAAGCTGTAAAACATTTTTGGACATTCTCGGGGCATTATAAAGGTGTTTTATAAATGCAAGTTCTTTGGCACAGTGGCACAATGGTTAGTACTGCCACCTTACAGTACAAAGGACCTGGGTTCGATTCCCAGCTTGGGTTAGCAGAGTCTGCACATTCTCCCCATGTCTACAGAGACTTTCTCCAGGTGCAACAGTTTCCTCCTACTAGTCCAAAAGGCGTACTGATTAGATGTATTGGCCATGCTAAATTCTCCCTCAGTGCACTCAAACAAGCGCCGGACTTTGGCCACTAGTGGATTTTCAGTGACTTAATTGCAGTGTTAATGTAAGCCTACTTGAGACACTAATAAATAAACTTCAAACTCTTGCTTACCAAGTGGAGGCTAAGCACGTCTCCACTCAAGAGAAACACAGTTGTAGGAAAATCACTCCTAACTTAGGAGTGGGAAGTAAAAGTCCGGTAAAACATAGCTCACTCAAATTCTGGGCACAAACAAGGCCTTTGAGTCACCAAAAAAATCACATTGCATTTTGACATTTTGAGTGTCAAAGTTAACACTGCCAGGGTAGAAATGTCATAGGAAGTATCATTAAGCTACGAAACCACCTACAAAAAATAACTACGCTGCTTCACAGAAAAGCTGGAAGCAACTCTATAAAATGATCTGCAATTCCAATTAAGTAAACAGAAGTATGTGGCAAACGATCGTTGGAGGTACCCTGGCTCAGTTAGAAGACAAAAGACCAAGAGTAAAAAAAATTCCAATCAAATCAACTGAAAGTACGTTTTAATAAAAGGTGGTCACAAAAGCATTTTGGGCTCCGAACAGTAATAATGTGAGATAAAGGACGAGTTTAAAAACATGAAAGAGAGAAAAAAAGAAAGAAAGAGAGAGAGAGGAACTATTGTTTTGGTTGGAAATGAATCAATGGGACAAAGATTATATGAAATGATAAACCATGTGTTAGTCATTTGAAAGGGAGAGCCCTGTTACTTTCAACTGTCCGTTCAACAAATTTAATATTATTCCATCCTCATTACCAAGTTCCTGACTGAAGTTAGGTATTGATTTATCCTACCTGGTCATTTATTTAAAAGTTCACACAGGCAAGCTTCAAAAGGATGGCAAATAGCGCTAATTTTTATTAGTCAATTCAATACCCTTCATGAATCTTTGAACACCACGATCGGTTTCATGGTACGATCATCTTGCGCTTTAGAAACTGTGCGTTGATTGTCAATTAATGAAGGGTTTCACAGGAGACCAGAAACTACTATGAAACTTTGGAGCTCCATCTTAAGCTTTAATCTACAGTGCACAATATTCCACAAACTATTATCAAATGATAAAACACAACTAAGGTTTTTCAACATCACTGACAAACCATCTGAATTCAAAGAAAAGCTAATCATACAAATTAAAATGCTGAAAAACATACTTGGGAAGGTTCTGACTTGAACTAAACTGAGAAAAAAGAATCCTGCAGTCAAAAATACACATAATCTCACTAATAAATTCTCTCTCATGTCTGCATACAAACATATTTATATATTTCAATTCCATTTTAATGATGTATAAAGTAACCTCAATGTACATACACACTGCCACTCCATTTAAGTTAATTGCCAGAATATCACCTTCATTGACAATACAATCCCCTTTAGGATAACAGAGATTTTTATGCATGCAGTAAGCTTTTGAGAGTTCAAAGAGTGGAGATCTTCCATCAGCTTCAAAGATACCAATTAACTGAAGAACTTACTTCAAAACAATTTACCCAACTTTTGAAATCTAAGCTTGTCATTAAACCTACTGCTAGGTGTTTGAGAAGTTACTGTTTCATTATTTGTGGACTTTATTTTAAAACTTTCACGGTTCCACCAAGAGCAGCTGTAAGCAGGGAAAGGTAATGCTGTTTGAAAATTTTTTTTTGTATATGTGAAGAATCATTTTCCCAATGGCTCCACTCATTAGTCCAGAAAAAAAAAAATCGCACATCACACAAGCCAGAAAGCTCCTAGCTTTAACCCATAGCCCTTGCTGACATCTCTAGTGATGCAGAAAACTCAACCAGTGGAATTCTACCTAAAATGTTTCAGCACCGTAACGACGAGAAACGTGGGGCAAACGACACTGGTCTCTCAGGCGCGCTCTGCATTGCAATCCTTCAACACTCAAGTTACTTTTTTGGAGACGTGAGAGCTTGGCACCATTAGGACTGGGGGTAGTGGGCAGTAGGAGGCCCCTTCCAAAACAACTGCATGATTCTTCCCCCCCACCCCAACACAGGTTGCCTGCATCAGGACATCAGGACCCTCCTGATGGGTGCCCTGGCTGACCCCAACATGCCCCACCTCCATCATGTCTTACCTGGCACAACCCCCCGCATGGCCCCGCTATATCCCGTTAAATGGGATGAAAACAAGGTTCACACCATCCTCTAGGAGATGGTGATTTTTCCGACCTGCCTTGGCAGGCATGAATGGAAGATCCCGCTGTAAATTCCCGCCAACATGTAATTTATTCTAGCCAGAAGGGGATTCCAGCCCAAAATCTTATTAACAATCTCAACTCAATGACTGTGCTTTCAGTTTCTCTTTGGCCCACCACTAGCACAGTTTCTCTTTTTCCTGCTCAAAGCCTACCTTATTTCCTCAAGAGCTGTGGATATTGTTTTTCCATTAGGAATTGTATTCAACTTAGAACCAATTCATTCAGTCCCATACGGGATAATGAGCAGTAAGAGTCCGCTACTGGCTCTCTGTCCAATCACATTCTCTTTCACTCCAGCCCAAGTGATGTCCCACTGTTGAAGATCCTCCTTAAACATGCTTTGCTAGGCCTTCTCTGGCTGGCCCCATCTTCTCCTGCTTGGTGATATCCATTCTATTGCCAGGCTGGTTGGCATATGTCCAGAAGATGAAGGACATGTCCTGTCAACATTAGTCATCTCTGCATCATGGTGGTGCCCCTGACCAATCCTCTGTGGTGCTTCCAATTTAGTGACGCTGTCCCTCCAATGTGACGCTCAGGATCCTATGAAGGCAATGTTGATGAAAGATGTCCACCGTACGTGCCATCTTTGTGTTCTCTTTCACGTCTCACTGGTGTAGATTGCAGCTGATACTACAGAGTCATACAGCACAGAAACTGGCCCTTCATCTCACTGTCAAATACCAAAACCATTTACCAGTGGACCATTTACTTGGCCTATGGCCTGCTATGCCTTGGCTATTTAAGTGCTCATCCAGATGCTTCTTAAACGCTGCCTCCACCACCCTCTCAGGCAGCAAGTTGCATATTTCCACCACACTCTGGGTGAAAAAAGTTTTCTTCAGATCCATCTGAACTACTTAGTCCACACCTTAAACCTATGCCTTCTGTGTCTTAGACACCTATGATGTGGAGATGCTGGCATTGGACTAGGCTAAGCGCAGTAGGAAGTCTCACAACACCAGGTTAAAGTCCAACAGGTTTATTTGGTAGCACAAGCTTTCGGAGTGCTGCTCCTTCATTAGGTGAGTGGAGAGTTGAGTTCACCACTCACCTAATGAAAGAGCAGCACTCCAAAAGCTTGTGCCACCAAATAAACCTGTTGGACTTTAACCTGGTGTTGTGAGACTTCCTACTGTGATTAGACACCTGTACCACGGAGATGTAAAGCTGCAGCAGATAGATTAAGAGGGAGAAAAATTTGTAATCCATTGAACAAAAAATTGTGTTTTTTTTAAATTTTGTGTTACAAAGTTGAGGTTTGTGTGTTTTGCAAACAGGCCGATACAAATTGGCAATCCAGACCCTTGAAAACAAAGCCTTAACATTGTTAAACTGCGTGAAGACTCAAGCACTTGTTTGAGAGTCAGATCATCAAAACACAAACAAAGGAACAAGAGCTGATGTGGAGAAAGTTCCTCCCTATGACTGACACTCGTAACATTACAAGATGATGAGATGGCACAACTATTCTATATGTTTCTGCTCTTGTATTAGCTATTAAATGGCACACGTTAACTAATCGGTCAATGACTTGGCAGTAATCCTGCCTGAACTGACTTGTTATTCAGCAAAGCTGATTGAGGTCTAAATTCAGATCTCCTGTATGATCGCTCAGAATTTCGAATATTTAAAGGTACCATTGGAGTCCAAAGAGAAAATTGTTTAAAGAAAATTAATGACTATGATTCCAACAGGTTTAAATGGGCTTTAAGCACAAGTTAATCTAGTTCACGTCGTAGCACTAAATGCGATCAAATTAATCCGTTAATCTACAAATCAAATCAAAATAAATATATTTTTGATAACAAGAACCAATCTTGCATTTCAACATTGAACAATGAAAATAAAATCCCTGTCATTATACCGGAGAAGCCAAATAGACCCAATTCCTTAATTAGACACTGCCACCTAGCGTGAAAGCACAAGGAGTTCAGAGATACACACTCAGAGACAGACACACACACACATGGCTTCTCTCCATCTCAAAAAAAACACAGCCAGTATAAACAGAATATTTTGAAGGTACAAGAGGGTAAGGTGTTTCATGCTTCATTCTTCACCATACTGCATTTTACTTCTTAAATAAGGCTGTTCTTATACAAATCAGATTTGAATACTGAAGATACAATTGTTAATTTAGAAAGATGGGATCATCACATCTTTTTGTAATAGTGGCCCTGATTTTGCAGCTTTCATTATCGTTTCTCCACTGATGTCGTCAGGAACTTCAGGAATCCGTGCACACACACAATAAGACAAAATTCCAGAAGGTTCTGTCAGTGATTGCGCACTCCACCAGGAGAGGACACTGTTGAGACATCCTGTAGCCTGAGCAATCAGTAAACTTGATGGAAACTTCATTTTTATGCTGTTAAACTCACTGTAAAGACCCCTGAAAAAGCGACACTTCACTGACCAAGATGCAACTGGGCTTTTAGCAACCTGCCTACTTCATAATGTGGAGTGTCCCCATACTTTTCATTTTTAAATTCATTCATAATATTCTGATTTATATCTTAATCCAATCATCATTTATTTAACTATCTGAAAATTTAAATTAAAAGGCATGACATTTGGCACTTCCTACTTCTTGGTTTGCTACTTAGGTCACTGTGCGGAGTCTACACATCTGCATGGGTTTCCTCCAGGCGTTTCAGTTTCCTCTCTCAGTCTGAAAGATGTGCTGGTTGGGTGAATTAGGCATGCTAAATTCTCCGTCAGTGTTCCCAAACAGGTGCCAGAGTATAGAGACTCGGGGATTTTCATTGCAGTGTTAATGTAAACCTACTTGTGACAACTAATAAACTTTAAATGAAAAATACTTCAATATGATTGCTTCCCCTACTTGTTGATATTGTTGCTGTTGATTTGATTTATTGTCACAAATTAGCATACAGTGAAAAGTATTGTTTCTCGTGCACTGTACAGACAAAGCATGCTGTTCAGAGAAGGAAATGAGAGAGTGCAGAATGTAGTGCTACGGTCGTAGCTAGGGTGTTGATCTCTGGAGGCTCTTTCAATGTTGCGCCAGGGTTAAACAGTCATTGGGTACAATCGTTTCAACACTGATGGCAAAATCCAGCCCATAAATTATCCAAGTATTATGAAGGAACATTCAGCACACTATCCTACATGTTCATTGTTGCTCTAATTTCCACTGAGGCTCAGCTCCATGCTGGTCATGCGTTGACTTTGCCATATCCCAAAATACACAGTGCTCTTGCTGAGCTTTAAGCGAAGTAGAGCACCCAAAGTTTGCCACTGACTTTGCCTGGACATGCACACGTTGTGCAACTGTGAAATCCATTCAGCTACCTAGGATTGGATTTGCATAGAAGGTAAAATTATTTTATAACGCATGCATATAAATTATGTTACAACATGGTTGTTTATGGGAGGGGGAGATGGAATTGTAAGACTCCAGCTGATATTGCTCTTTTCCTCAAGACACTGAATTAGCAGCTAATTAATTCACAGCATAATTCCACTGAATAATGTTATGATTTGCACACCAAACACACAACACAATGTAAATTTAGTGTTACATATGGCACGAGTGGACAACTAGCTCCTCTTTACTCCGCTCGACCCATTTTAAGTCTTTTGCACCAATACCATCTTCAATAGTTTGTTTTTTCTATTGGTGAACTCATTAGCTCGATAATTAAAGCTAATTCACCCTCATCCATGCCTTTGCTATCTCTTGACTGTTTCAATGATCGCCTGGCCTGCTTCCCATTTTCCACCCTCAAATTGGAGTAACTGCAGTACTCCTCTGCCCGTACCCTAACTTGCACGAAGTCTTATTCACCCAGAAGCCCTGTGCTCATCAACTACATTGGCTTCTGGGTCCAGAGACAGCTCAATTTTAAAATTCTGTCCAGTCCCTTCATGATTTTGAACGTCTCTATCAAATCTCCTCTCAACCTTCCCCACGGCCTAAAGCTTCTCCAATCTATCTACTTAACCGAACCTCCTCGTGCCTGGAAGCATTCTCTTAAATCTCTTCAGTACTCTTTCTAATCATAGAATCCCTAGAGTTCATAAGATGGCCCTTCAGCCCGTCAAGACTGCACCAACTCTCCAACAGAGCATCTTACCTCGGCCATATCCCTACTAAGCCCCCTGACCTACACATCTTGGGACAGTAAAGGACAATTTAGCACAGCCAATCCACCTAACCTGCACAGCTTTGGACTGCAGAAGGAAACTGGAGCATCTGGAAGAAACCTTCACGTCTTCCTAAACTGTGGCATTCAGAACTGGACGCAATATTGCAGTTGATGCTGAATCAACATTTTATACATAACTTCTTTGTTCTGTTCTCTATTACCCTGTTTATGAAGCCCACCATCCCTTAGATTTTATTAATCACTCTCTCAACTTTCCCCGTCACCTTCAAATATTTTGTGCAGGTATACCCCCAGCTTCCTCTGCTCCTGCACTCCTTGTAGAATTGCATCTTTTACTTTATATTGGCCTCCCACACCCTTCCCACCAAAATGCCTTCACACTTCTCGGCCTTAAGTTTCATCTGCCACTTGTTCACTCATTCCACTATCCTGTCTATGTCCTGGAAGTTTAACACCATTCTCATCACAGTTCACAATACTTCCAAGTTTTGTGTCATCTACAAATTTTGGAAAAAGTGCCTTGTACACCAAAGTGTAAGTCATTAATACACAACAGGAAAAACTGGTATCTTGACACCAACCCCAGGGAAATTCATAGAAACATAGAAGAATGGAGTAGGAGGAGGCCATTTGGCCTACTGAGCCTGCTCTACCATTCATTACGGTCATGGCTGATCGTCCAATTCAATAGCCTAATCCTGCTTTCTCCCCAGAACCTTGGATCCCATTTGCCTCAAGTGCTATATCCAGTCACCTCTTGAATACATTCAATGTTTTGGCATCAACTATTCCCTGCGGTAATGTATTCCACAGGCTCACCACTCTGAGTGAAGGAATGTCTCCTCACCTCATCCTAAATAGTCCACCCCAAATCCTCAGATTGTGACCCCTGACTCTGGACACTCCCACCATTGGGAACATCCTCCCTGCATCTGTCTAGTCCTGCTAGAATTTTATAAGTCTCTATGAGATTTTCCCCTCTTTCATCTGAACTCCAGCGAAACCAAGTCAATCTCTCCTCATACATCAGTCCTGCCATCCCCAGAATCAGCCTGGTAAACTTGTGCTGCCCTCCCTTGAGAGCAAGAACATCCTCCCTCAGAAAAGGAGACGCAAATTCCACTATAAACAACTGTTAGCCACAATTCTGTTGCCTGTCACTCAGCTAATTCCATATCAATGTTGCTCCTGCCCCTTTAATTTCATGAGCTCTAACTTTACTCATGTTTGTTGTGCAACACTTTACAAAATGCCTTTTGAAAGTCCATTTACACCACATTGATTATATTACCCTCTTGTGGATTACATGGTGGCAAAGTGGTTAGCATTGCTGCCTCACAGCACCAAGAACCCAGGTTCGATTCCCGGCTTGGGTCATTGTGCAAACTCTGCACAGACATTCTCCCCATGTCTACATGGGTTTCCTTTGAGTGCTCTGGTTTCTTCCCACAGTCCAAAAGATGTGATGGTTAGGTGCGTTGGCCATGCTAAATTCTGCTCAGTGTGCCCAAACAGACACTGGAGTGTGGCAATTAGGGGATTTTCACAGTAACATCATTGCAGTGTTAATGTAAGCCTACTTGCGACATTAATAAATAAATTTTAAAAATGTTATCTCAACAAAAGCAAATCAATTGAATACAATTTGTCCTTGACAAATCCTTACTGGCTTTCCTGAGAAAAGGTATGTGGAATTAGCTCATGGATCAGCCATGGTCTCATCAAATGGAGAAACAGGCTTGAGGGGCTAAATAGCCAAGTCCAGCTCTTCTGATCTTAAGTAAAGGATATCCTCAGAATACAGTCAGCAGTTGTGAATAAAAGCCAACCAGCTGTGAAAAATACCGATCATTCAGTCAAACGATATGTTTGAGATTCTCTAGGTTTAGTTAGGAAACTCTGCTTGAGCATCAGGATTTACAAACTACATCAAAGCATAGCTGAACTTATTGTTACATTCTGCAGAAACTAAGTAAGTCTTAACGAGCAGGAGGCATGCTCCTTACTTCATGTAAAAGTAGCAATCACTGGTGGACAAAACCCAATTGTGTAACAGAAAAACCAAAGCTTAAAATGGCAGGTTTGGTTTGTCTGTAGATTTTTTTAATTGAATTTAAATTCCACTATCTGCCATGGTGGGATTTGAATCCGGGTCCCCAGAATATTAGCTGAGAATCTGGATTAATAGTCTAGCGATAATAGCACTAGGCCATCACCTGCAGGGACAGAGTATGAAGAGTACTAACTCCTCAAGTAAAATGGCCCAATGTTAATCATCAGCAATTAAAATCCACTGCCAGTTAATGGTTGACCAGCCATATTTGAAGTTGATGTGTGTGCCATCATGCAATTGTTCAAAGGTAATCCAACCAAAGATGAGTTCTCAATTCTTGTGCTTTACGGACTAAAGTTGTCCCCCAGCGAGGAGAATCTATGGTTGGATTGTGACTCTCATTTAGCTTATTGCAGACAAGTTGGCAATCAGGGCACTATGTCTGGCCTAACCATTCATGCATTTAGGTGAGAATGGGGAATAAAGGAGGAAAACAACTCTCTCCTGATCACTGTTGCACTGTCTACCACTGGGATGGGACTGCTTGGCAACATCAGGTTACCTTCAATTACCTCTCTGCAGGTCAAAAGCCTGTGGTATGCTGGCTCACACAAGACACACACTGACACATTCGAGGAGAACCAACGTCTGCAGATCTGTATCCCCAGGGTGTGTCAACACCTCCAGAAACATCAGGAAAGGTAAGGGGGAGAAAAAGTGACATCCAAAGCAGATGTCATCACTTGTGTACAGACAGATCACGCGCACTGCTTAAGAACGCAAATAAAGATTCCAAGTAACTGCTTGACAAGAGAAATTACAAATGCGCTTTACAAAATGTTAAAAAGAGTGGCATTTACAAAGTGCCTTTCATGACGATGGGATGTCCTCAAAGCATTTTCTAACCAATGAATTACTTTTGAAGTCTAGTCATTGTCATAATATAGGAAAAACGGCAGCCAATTTGTGCACAGCAAGCTCCCACAAATAGAAATGTGATAATGATCAGGCAATCTGTTTTGAATGAAGGATGAGTATTGGGCTAGAAGACTGGGGCTAGTTCCTCTACTCTTCTCCAAAGTAGTGCCATGGGATCTTGGCACCTGAGGCACAGGTGAACTCAGTTTAACAGCTCATTCCAAAAAGGAAAGCACTTCCAATGTTCCCTCACTCACTTTGGTCCTCAAATCCTGGTTGCCTGAACCCACAACCTTTTGGCAGCACTCTGCTCTGAGCCAGGAGAGCCACGACTGACAAAATTACCAGGCTCATTTGAGCCAATCACACATGAACATTACTTACATTTACACCAAAGTCCGGAGCAGTTGCACTCCAAATGGCACCAATGCTGGTTGTTGCTAACATGGCTTCAACTGCATGAATACCATTCGGCAGATAACCTGTAATGAAATGAAACAACATTTAGGAAGAGGGAAAAAAAGTATTTAAACTCCTACCTGGACGGGGAAAAAAAACTCAAAGCGTTTCTTTTGAAATGTTGTCAATGTACATGGTAGTCAATTTGAGTAAAGAGCACAAATAGCATTGTCATAAATGATCACATAATTGGCTTTTTGCAGTATTGCTCAAAACTTGGTTTGAACTGCACCATCTCCAACCAAGCAACCAGGTAGTCTTTTAACATCTTATTCAAACACCAGCACCTCCAGCAGTGCAGCACTGCCTCAGTATGGCACTAAGAACATGTCAGCCTGGGCTACATGTCCAAATTCTGGGAGCAGGGCTTTGACATATAACAATCTAATTCAGAAGTGAGCATGCTACATTCGGCCAAGGTGACAATTATAAACAACAATTACATTTAGTTTGGGCGACTGTCTCTGTGCAACAATTTAAGCATTGTTACAATTAAACTGAGAGAGAGTTAAGAGCACTGGAGTGTATCACTAACTCATGTCAGCAATGGTATGTCATCCACAGGCATCTACTCAATGCAATCAGTTGTGTGGCATATGCACTGTTGAGATAAGCTTCTCAGTAAGGCGAGTCTACGTCCAGGTTCAAACAGTGCTCTGTAATAACAATGAACTTCCACCAGTACAATCACAATGCAGTATAGAGGTTGAAACCAAGAACCTACAGGTTCAACCAGATCAGAAATTAGCTTGAGACACTTAAAAACTGGTCCAGATATAGTTTCTTTTATAACAGAAGCAATGAGGTGAAGAATACAAATATCTCACACATTCCATGCCTGACAAAATATTTTGCTCCAAACATTTCAGTGAAAATGCAAATCAACTGACAAACCAATCAATACAGTTGTCCAGAGGTAATACACAATTCTTCAGTAAAAGCCATTAACTGGGGCTGCATGGTGGCACAGTACGGAACCAACGAGGGAGCAAGCTATCTTAGATCTGGTGTTGTGTAACGAGGCAGGAAGAATTAGGGATCTTGTTGTGAGGGATCCTCTTGGGATGAGCGATCATTGTATGGTTGAGTTTTTGATGCAGATGGAGGATGAGAAAGTAGGGTCCCAAACCTGTGTCCTCTGTTTGAACAGAGGGGAGTACGATAGGATGAGACTGGAATTGACAAATGTAGATTGGGGGCGCAGATTGGTCGGTAGGACTGCTGAGGAACAGTGGAGGATCTTTAAGGAGATCTTTTTCGGTGCTCAGCAGAAATATATTCCAATGGTAAAGAAGGAATGTAGGAGAAGGGATAATCAGCCGTGGTTATCAAAGAAAATAAAAGGACAGTATTAAATTAAAAGCTGATACTTTTAGAGTGGCAAAAAGTAGTGGTCAAGTAGAAGATTGGGAGAAGTTTAAAAATCAAAGATTGACTAAGAAGTTGATAAAGGAAGGATAGACTATGAAGCTAAACTAGCACTAAATATAAAAAAGGACAGTAAGAGTTTTTACAAATATATAAAGAGGAGGAGCCACTAATCTACACACAGTAATTTCAATTTCATTATTATCCTTTCCAGACAAGAGAGAGTTTAATTTATTTCTAAAAAGATAATCTATTCATCGAATAAGATAGTAAACTCGTTGATTAAATGCGGGGATTTTTAAAACTAAGTCAAGAGTTAAAATCAGGCCCCTTACTTTTTTTTCGTCGAACATGGGCATCACTGGTTGGCCAGCATGTATTGCCCATCCCTAGTTGCCCTTGTTCAGAGAGCAGTTGTGTGAGTCAACCACATTGCTGTGGAAATGGAATCACATGTAGGCCAGACCAGGTAAGGACAGCAGATTTCCTTCCCTAAAGGACATTAGTGAACCAGATGGCTTTTACAACAATCGACAATGGTCTCATGGTCATTAGCAAATTCTTAGTTCCAGATTTTTGTTTTAATCGAAATCAAATTCCACCATGTGCCGTGATGGGATTTGAACCTGCTGACAAGAACATTAGCTGAGTTTCTGGATTAATAGGCCAGTGATAATACCACTGGGCCATCACCTCTTCCTCTTTGAAAAAGTAGCCAATACAGTCCTTCTAAACAGTTAAGGTCTGCGGAGCTCAATCATATTTCTTACAAGCTTAGACATTACTCCAGTCCCTTCCCCCAACCAACATTAACTACATCACTTCCTTCCTTAAAAAGTGTTACATCTTCTGAAATTAAAAAGACCAAGGGCTCTTGAAGACTACATATTGGCACATGGCAGGCAGAAATAATACATCTCCATTTTTCACAAAGGGAATTTGAACACAAAGAATCAAATTTCACAAGCTTTGTAATCGATGCTTCTCTCTAGCGCTCTAAGATGATTAATTCAGTTCATTCAAACTTGAGGTTTGAATGATCTTAAGAAACTTTGAGATTAAGCATCTACACTCGCTTCATTCCTTGCCATAAGCAGCCCAGGATAAATTTCAAACAATTGAATTGAGGGCTGAATTATATCTCTGCCCCCAACTAAAAACCATGTGGTGATGGTGAAAGGGGTGGTTTGGGGAAGAGAGCCTGCCCACAACCTATACAGCTACCCCAAATCAATTTAAAGACAAAACTCTGCTCCATGTTGGACATCCCACCTTAGAGAGCTGTCACTAATCTGATGGCCAGCAACATCAGATGAGAGTGGTGGCCACTGCTGAGACAACAGCCAGTCATATAATCCCTATAGTGCAGAAAGAGGCCCTTTAGCCCACCGAGCCAGCACTGACAATATACCCAGCAGGCTCTACCCCCATAACCCCACATATTTACCCTGATAATTTCCCTGATATTAAGGGGCAAATTAGCATGGCCAATTAATCTAACCACACATCTTTGGACTGTGGGAGGAAATCCACGCAGATACGGGGAGAACATGCAAACTTCATACAGTCAGTTACCCAAGGCTGGAATTGAACCCGGATCCCTGGAGATCTGAGGTGGCAGTGCTAACCACTGTGCTATCATGCTCCTGACAAAGGGGAGAGCAGACTCAGAGTCAAGTGCAGCTCTCACCGGTTCAAGACTGGCAAGCCCCAGTGAGGCAGCGGATGGAGAAAGGGCTCTGGTTTGAGAGGCTAGGGGTGCGCAGGGGGTTGAAATGTTTGACCTTGGGGATGGGTGCCTCTGTGGTTAAAGTTGCTGGGCTTCCCACATGGCGCAGGTGAAATACTGGTAGGGGTGGGATGCACTCATTAAGAGGCCTCTTATGGTCCTCATTTGGCACAAGGAGCATGATCCAGCTGATGCCTCCACTGCCCCCATCCCATAAAAGTTCAGACAGGTCAGGGTCAGGTGGCACAGGAAGGTCAGCCACTGGATTTCACAACCTTATCGCAATATCTTCAAATTTGCTGGCAGCAAAATGTAGAATCAAACCTCCAAATGTAATATGCTGCAGTGTTACGCAAACACATTAAGAAAGCACAGTATCAATTCTTTCCATTTGCAAGGTAACTGGATAATGAACAAATGCTGCTCACCCTGGGATGTTCCCTAAATAGCTTACCATGTTGGTGAAGGTGGACAACATTGTATTTAATGAAATATGTAACTCCCTTTAACAACTTCTTCAACAACAAGGGCACATTTATTTGTTAGGCTGATAGCCTTGGCTTGTACTTATTTCTAACAGCATTGAAATGGGAAGGACTCAGGTACGTTTGAGGAATTTTAAAAGCCTGCATTCCCAGTTTAAAATCATAGAATCATCAAATCCCTACAGTGCAAAGGAAGCCATTTGGCCCATCAAGTCTGCACAGATTTCCTGACAAAAGTATCCTACCCAGGCCCAATCCCCTGCCCTATCCCCATAAGCCCCAAACATTCACCAATTATTCTAACTTATACATCTTGTGACACAAAACGGGCAATTTACCATGGCCAATCCACCTAACCTGCACATCTTTGGACTGTGTAAAGTCCACACAGTCACCCAAGTCGGGAATCAAACCTGGGTTCCTGGAACTGTGAGGCAGCAGTCCTAACCACTGAGCCACTGTGCTGCCCAAATGTCAAAGACATTTGCTGCCATTTTATTTCAAGGCATATAGAGAACTTCAAAGGATTTGCAAATGAAGCAACTAGCTTTAATCATAATGGTCATTTATAATGTCATTCTCTCAAGTTTCAACTGACTGAACATCTCTTTTTGTGCTTCAGAAGATCAAACAGGTTAACTCAAAGCCCTCCTCAGCATCCAATGACTAATGATAGAAGGGTGCTGTAAGGTATTGCATTAAGGAAATCTCAAGTATTGTAATTTCAGACATTTTCAAATTTTAGTAAGTGTGCAAAGAATTAGTCTGTTGCAAGTTAAAACTCAACCTATCACACCTCTTCCAAAAGAAATGTGACTTTTGTGTCACCTGCAAGGGACTTGCAACAGCGACTTCTTAGAAGCAATGCATTCAAAACTGGGTAAATTCAGCCAGGGATCCCATTTAAAGCAGTTTCAGTATTCATTTGTGTAGAGCCTCCTTATTGGAGGCAAACTATATTTTCCCCCTCACACTATTCCCGCTCTCAAAAAAAATACAAGCAATATGACTCTAGGACTCTGAAACCAACAAAAGGAGCAGTTGTCTATATCTTTTCAGAGCGCTCACTTAGTATTTTGAGTTCAACGTTTGCAGTTTTTCACCAGCCAAACATCTGCAGTGTTGAATAAGTTATTGATCTCTTCACTTATTGTCCGATCTAAATGTTATGTGCTAGAATAGGACAGCATTATAACTAAGTATATGTACCAATGCAAAATGTCCATAAAACATTTGATGAACAGAGGTGCAGTGGTAGTGCTCCTACCCCTGGATCAGAAGCTCTGGATTCAATTCCAATGCCAGGACTTGTTGGCCATGGAATGAGCATTCACCATGGTTCAATGGGCTGATAATCAGCTTGGAAATCCTTCCACCACTTTCCCCAATATTCTCCAAAGGGCAAAAAACAGTCAGCAGGATTTTACAACCTCGCTTGGGCGAGGCCAATGGAGAATTCTGTTCTGCAAGCCTTGTCTGCCCTGATTCCAGGACAGGCGAGGTGGTAAAATTCCAGCAAGTGTGAGTGAAGATGCAATTCTTGTTCATGGTACATTTGTTTTGAAATACAACTTCTTCTACTTTTGGGAAACCAAAGTTTTACCTGTTGAAAATGGCAGAATCCGATTGGAAAACTAGCAAAAGCAAGCCACAAGTAAATGCAAACAAAATCAGCTTTAAACTTATTACTCTTAAAAGATGAGGCTGTGTTGACATAAGTGGTTAACACTAAAAAGATAAAATCATAACACTTATTCAGCGCAAGAACTGGAGACTTGATATCTGCAATTCTTATCTTGAGGGCAATGCTGAAAGATGCTTCTGCTCTGGTGCTGGTGGTGGGGGAGCGGAGGGAAGGAGGGAGGGCAGAGGGGGAGTTTAAAAGCATTTAGTGAACCCTGAAGGGTAAGATCCAATTTCCATTGAATCAGAGAAACAATTTTAAATGAAGGATACAGACAAGGTCAGTGCAAGAATATATCTCAGAATATTCCACATCATCATGGAGATGGTTAGAGTTTAGGATAGTTCACTAGTTTCAATTTATCTGGGTTTTCTGTCAAAGGTAGTTACAGCTTGGACCTTGTTGCGCAGTTTGCAGTTCACTGAAAGAAGATAGCCAAAGTAAATATCAGTTAGTTAGCGTCCACTATCAGCAAAGGAAAGGTTCATCATCTTTCATAGAATACTGCAAAAACTTAATCTCAATCTGGATTTCATGGGGGCAAAAGAGCTGGAAGATTGCCATTTTTGAAGCTAGTAGAAAAATCTACAGTGGTCCTCATAAAGTCCTGTGGCAAAAAAAATCCAGCTGGCTAGCTTGGAATTACTGAGAAGACATTTAGAACAAGGGACTGAGGCATACACAGTAATGAAAGTTTTACTTCTGCAGACTAATTTCCAGAAAAGTGTGGTATGATTTTGGGTTGCCCTGTCAGAAGTAACTCATTCTAAGGTATCATAAAGTGGAAGAGAATTCTTGGGGAAATTAGGAATATAATCCAGTCTAAAACAACAAATGTGAAGTTCATAAATGCTAATTTTGTTCAAGTTTTTTCATAGAATCCCTACAGTACAGTGGCAGGCCAGACAATCAAGCCTGCACCAATAAAAATTCAACCCAGGCTGTATCCCCGAATCCATGTTTACCTTGTTAATTCCCTTACATAAGAGGCAATTTAGCTTGACCAATCCACCTAACCTGCACATCTTTTATATTCAATAAAGTATGTATTTTTTTTAAAATGGGAAATCTTGTGACATAGTTACATTGGTTAAAATAATGTGTTTAGTGTTAATTATCCCAAACGGGATCATAACAACAGAAACTATGTATTATTTCCTTTTATATTTTTACTTCCTATGGCAAATGGCAAGACTCCAGAAGAAACTGTTCCACTTATCCATATGCACAGCAATCACTTTACAAAGAATGTAACACAAAGAAAATAAAGAACAAATAGAGCACAGGAACAGGTCCTTCGGCCCTCCAAGCCTGTGGCGATCATAATGCCCTAAGCTAAAAAACTTCTGCCCCTATTTGGTCTGTATCCCTTTATTCCCTCCCTATTCACGTATCCAACCAGATGCCTCTTAAATGTTGCTAATATGCCTGCTTCCACCACCTCCTCTGGCAGCGCGTTCCAGGCACTACGCTCTGCGTGAAAAACTTACCCACACATCTCCCTCATAGAAACAGAGAAGACCATTTGGGTCAGCATTTATTGCCCATCCCTAGGTTGCCTTGCTATGCCATTTCAGAGAACGGTTAAGAGTCAATCACATTGTTGTGGATCAGGACTCATACGTAGGTTTTCTTGCAGACAATGAACCAAGACGGGTCTTTGTGACAATTGGCAATAGTTTCATGGTCATCATGGGGCTTTTAGGGCCTGATTTTACCATTTTCATTCTAAGTGCTGAATCTGGGCGCATTTCGTATCAGACTTGGAAATCTGCTTTCAGGCATTAGCACTTTGCCAGAAAAAAAATTGCGGGTCTGGTTTGCGCTGTGGGCGGGGCTTAGCGTACCTGAAACGATCGGAGCTCTGAACTGCGCGAGTGCAATTATGAAAAAATTTGAAGAAGCATGCCACTGTGACATCACTCCCGAGCCACAGAAAGCAGATAAAGTGGCCTGGGAGCGAAAAGCAGGAGGAATGGTTCCCACAGACATCACTGTCCCCCCCCCGACTTTACGACATTTTCACACCCAAAAACGGGTGCGAAGCAATGGTAAAATTGGGCCCTCAATTCCAGGTTTTTATTGAATTCAATTTCACCATTTGCGGTAGTGAGACTTGAACCCTGGTCCCAACGCATTACCCCTGATCTCCAGATTACTAGTTAAATGAAAATACCAGTACGCCACTGCCCCTGTAGCATAATATGTACATTATAGGCATAAAAAACCAAGGGTAAGACAACCAACAAGTAATGCTTGAGGGTCAATTTGCTTGATTCTCAAACATTCATAAAAAACATAAGAACAAAAGAAATAGGAGCAGGAGTAGGCCATCTAGCCCTTCGAGCCTGCCCCGCCATTCAATAAGATCATGGCTGATCTGTCGTGGCTCAGTTCCACTTTCCCGCCCTCTCCCCATAACCCTTAATCCCCTCTCTTATCAAGAACCCATCAACCCGCTTCTTAAAAATATTTAGCGAGGCAGCCTCCACCACTTCAACAGGCAGAGAATTCCAGAGATTCACCACCCTTTGAGTGAAGAAGTTCCTCCTCAACTCCATTCTAAACCGCCTCCCCTTTATCTTGAGGCTGTGCCCCCTAGTCCTACTGTCTTTTTTGAGCAGGAAGAGTCTCTCCACCTCTATCCTATCCATCCCATTCATCATCTTATACGTCTCAATGAGATCTCCCCTCATTCTTCTAAACTCTAACGAGTACGAGTACAAGCCTAGTTTATTCAGCCTCTCCTCATAGCTCAATCTCCTCAACTCCGCTATCAGCCTAGTAAACCTCCTCTGCACTCCCTCCAGGGCCAAAATATCCTTGCGCAGGTGCGGCGCCCAAAACTGCACACAGTACTCCAGCTGCGGCCTCACCAATGCCCTATACAGCTGCAGCAAGACCTCCCTACTTTTATATTCAATCCCCCTCGCTGTAAAGGCCAGCATCCCATTCGCCTTCTTGACCACCTGCTGCACCTGCAAGCTGGGTTTTTGCGACTCATGCACAGTAACACAGTTCAACTGAACAAGAGGAAAGTAAGGAGTGCACTTTTTAAAAGCTGAAGAGGCTTGTAGATACCCAGAAGGTTGAGTGTCAACATTAATTAGTCTAAAATCACATGCTGTCACATGAAAAATGTGGCCTCTCTTGCAGAAGTCAACTGAGAGAGGATGCTGCCGATACCAAATATAATGGTGTAAAGGATGAAAACATTTTATTCTACTGCTTTGGGAATTTCACAATCTGAATTCCATTTAAAGGCTACGTGTTGGAAAATAAAAGCGTATTAATCACCCAGAGCGAGCAATTCACCTCCCTTCATTCAATAACTTTAAATTGGAATCAATATTTTTCTTTTCGCGGTGAATCTCGATCACCAGGGTAGCTGCAGTCAGGACAGCATAGTCAGAGTTTAAAACTGCGGGAGAAATTAAACAGCAGCACCGCTGAAATGCATTGCTAAAGCTCCTTGAATTATTGATCAACATCAGTGATACATTCAAACCCACTCCGAGTTGCCATTTGTAATTCCACCCAGCTGGTTCCTCAAACGTTTAACACGAGAACCAGGTCTTATTTCAGGGAAAAAAAATTTGCAGCTTACCTTCATGACCATCAGAAGAACATCTAAAACGAATAGTTATCGCAAGGAGAAAGCCACTGCAACGAGAGTCAGCTAAGCTCCAAAATTCAGAAGTGCACATCTAACAGTAAATTCAAAAGTCACAACAGCCCATGTGATTGGAAGTGAACGCACAAACAAAATAATTCAGACAACTCATGAAATTTGGAGGCAAGAGCAGAAACAGTTCCTCAGCCAGGATTGGTTGTGATATTGTCGTGACGTATCTGGTTTCAAATTTTATTTCATACCAAAAACCCCCAGGAGGTTTCCCCTTTGCTCTTACAGACACGCAGCATTTTGGCTAGCAGTCAACAAGACTTCAGAATTACCGCTGTAAAGATTTACATTTCAGCAGCTTAGCCATCATAATGAATAAAATTTTTATAGAATCCCTACAGTGCAGAAGGTGGCCGTTTGGCCCACCAAATCTGCACCAACCAGGCTCTAGCCCTGTAACCCCACATACATACCCTGCTAATCCCCCTGACACTAGGGTCAATTTAGCATGGCCAATCCACACATCTTGGAGTTTAGAAGGATGAGTGAGGAATCTTATTGAAACTTACAGGATACTACGAAGCCTACTACAAGATACTACGATAGAGTGGACAATTCCACTAGTAGGAAAAACTAGAACCGGAGGGCACAACCTCGGGCTGAAGGGACAATTCTTTAAAACAGAGATGAGCAGGAATTTCTTCAATCAGGGAATGGTGAATCTGTGGAACTCTTTGCCACAGGAGACTGTGGAGGCCAGGTCATTAAGTGTCTTTAAGACAGAGATAGATGGGTTCTTGATTATTAAGAGGATCAGGGGTTATGGCAAAAAGGGAATGGGAATGAGAAAATATCAGCCGTGATTGAACGTTGGAGCAGACTCAATGGGCTCAGTGGCCTCATTCTGCTCCTATGTCTTATGGTCTTATCTTTGGACTCTGGGAGGAAATCAGAGCACCTGGAGGAAACCCATGTGGACACAGGGAGAATGCGCAGACTCCACACAGACAATGACCCAATGCTGGAATTGAACCAGGGTCCATGATGCTGTGAGGCAGCAGTGCTAACCACTGTGCCATAGTACTTTAAATCAAGTTTTCAGGAAATGCCTGTCAAAGCAAAAGAGGAGCTTGTCTGGCACTATGATTTTATGTGCAATTGTCAATTTTTAGTGATTAATAGTTGAGTTCACTTCTAAATGCAAGTCTTCTTCAATGTCAATCTTGTCACAAGTTTAGGACAGTGGCACGCAAATATACTCAACTCACCTGGAAATGGCAATGGGTGGCAAACTTGAATTAACTGGAATTGGGCAAAATAAAATTGATGGGACTCTGTACAAATTAGATGCAGGAATGAAGCTGGAACTCAAAATCAGGCAAAGCAAGCTCAGAACTCTCAAATGAATATTCAAGAGCACATTCTATCATTCAGTAATTGTTTGCATGAGATGTGGACCGATGGTCAGCTAGGATTGCAAATTACAATTGAGTCTGAAAGTAGCACTTCCACCAGTTTGTGAAGTGAGATGAGGAGACCTTCCTCTCATTCTCCCTCCTCACCTGGAAGATTGGGATGGTTCAATTTTAACAAGGATTTTTAACTTAGTCTTGCTTTGTTATTGAACACAGAGTTAACAAAGACTTTTTTTTATATATTTGGAGTTGCTAGACATGTTCAAAATCTGGTATGGTTCTGACAGAGTAACCAAGAAGAGCAGACTCAATGGGCCGAAGGGCCTCTTCTGCACTGTAGGATTCCGTGATTCTGTGAACTGGTTTCCAGTGACAGCAACAATCAGTGGTGAGTTCTAAGGTGACAGGTAAAAGGAATAAAAGTAATGTGTTTTTTTTAAACTTGAGTTGCTACAGCTTGGAATGCACTCTGAAAAGGGTGGAGAAAACTTGATTAACAGTGGCATTCCACAGAACTAGATAAATACTTGGGAAGATAAAAAATAAATTACAGGGCTCTAGGACAAATGAGGGAAGTATGATTAATTGATTAGTTCTATCAAAGAACTGATCCAAGCACAATGAGTTGAGCAGCCTTCTTCTAACACTATAGCATTCTATGATATCCATTTTCTAGCAGTCATATCTCTTGTTTGTGGCATTATTAAAATGGAGATAAGCAGTTTACTCAAAGTAGGACACACCTTTTGCAAACACTTATTAACCGATAACAACATACTTATATAATGCAGTACACTGTTTAAACAATAAACCAAGAGCTTATGAATGGTCATGGTGGAGTTTAAATAATAGTTTACGGTCATTGGCAGAAATGTAGAAAGGATGTAATTTTTTTTATGCCATTGCATATTAACAATGCTGCATGATGTAAACACAAAGTCATAGACACTAACCAGGCATTGGCCTACTAGAATAATATTCCAGAGGTTATGAATCAATATCCACTATGGAAAATTGCGACCCTAAATTCAATAAATCTGCTCATTTGTGAGCAAGCGCCAGAAAAATTACAATGAAACCTGCAAGCCATCATTAAACAAAACAATTGTTAACTAACAACTGCCAGGGAAAGGGATTGTGCAACATGTAGATGACCCTTAGCATCCTCCAAAGTTACAAACCAATCATTACAAAACAAAACAATATTGCATTCATCCATTGGCATAGACACAACATTCAGTACAGGAATAAAAACAGTGCTGAAAATCTGGCAGCATCTTTAGAAAGAAAAATAGTGCTAATGCGAATACGACTTCTTCAGAATGAAGGAGAAGATCATGATGGGTTTTATGCAGTTGAAAAAGGGTGGAGCAGATTGAACAAATGAGGTCAGGGATCGATTAGAGGGCGAAGCCAATTAAATGAGAAAAATGCCATAGAAAACAAGGCATTGGGAGTGGTAACAATAGTATTAATGAAATAAGACAGTCATCCAGAGTAAGTATTAACAGCAGAATAAAGGTCAGCACTGTCTGAAAGCAAAATAGAAGAATTTGTTAATAGTAGGTTAAACGCCCGCACCTACTTCCTCCCTAAAATCCAGAAACAACTCTCCTAGTAGATCTATCATTTCAGCATGACCTTGCCCCACTGAATATACTTCCTCTCTTGACTCCATAGATTTTCTCCCCATGTCCATTCTCGCCCTCTACAGTTACGATTCTGCTACTGTCTTACATCATTTCAACAGTCCACAGTTTCCTGGCCCTTACCACCTCTTCTTCACTAAGAATGTCCATGCCTCCATCCACCAGCAAGATGGTCTGAGGGTGCGCCATTTCCTTCTTGAACAGATGCCCGTCAACCTGCATCCACCACCACCCTTCTCTGCCTGGCTGAATTTGTTCACCCACTGAACAATTTCTCCTTTAATCGGTTCCACTTCCTCCAAATAAAAGATGTGGTTATGAGTATCCATGTGGATTCCGGTTATATCCATCTTTTACTAGGATGTGTGGAACATTACTTGTCTAGTTCTACTCAAGACCAATCCCACACCTCTTTTTCTGGAATATCAATAATGGCATTGGCGCTATTCCATGCTCTTGTCTGAAACTGGAAAAATAACCCATCAATTTTCAATTTTCTAATTTCCAGACTCTTACCTTCACATAGTCCATTTCTGACACTTCCATTCTCTGCCTTGATGTGATGTTTCAATTTCCATTTCTGGGGATAGACTGTCTTCCAATATTCTGTACATGCCCACTGACTCCCACAGCTATACCTCTTCACACCCCATTTCCTGTAAGGACTCCGTTCTATTTGCCTCATTTCTCCATCTCCATCACATCTACTCAGATGATGCTACCTTCCACAACGGTACTGTTCTTTGCTTCTCATCCCAGGAACTCTTTCCATGCAATCCCCGCCACCCCCTCCTCAAAGCCCCCACAACCCCACCAAACCAGGGCGTTCAACCATCTCCAATCCATTTCCTGCACTACAGCCCTTACCCTTTCGGCTCCTTCCCAGAACCACAATAGGTTTCCTCTTGTCCTCGCTTTTCATCCCATCAGCCCCTGTATTCAAAGGGTAATCGTCCACCATTATCATCAACCCCAGCACGAGGCAGCCACCAAAGACAGGGTCATCCAATCCCGCTGATGCAAATGGAGATTTCAATGACTCATCATCCCTGCTGCAGATGGTTGTCAGAAGTTAATCATCCTTTTCACACAACAGTGCTGAAGGGGTTTCTCCGGAAACTGTCATCAGCCCAACTATCTTGGGTTTCTTATCAGTAACTTACCTTCTGTCAAGAGTCGGGCTGTTCCCCAATGACTTTACAGTGGTCAGCCCTGTTCACAACTCATCCAGTAAATAAGCAGCAAAGTCATTCTACAGCATGACCCAACTAGCGACAGCAAGCATTCATATCATGAAGCACCAAGCAATCATGGAATCTACAGTGCAGAAGGAGGCCATTTGGCCCATGAGTCTGCACCGACAACAATCCAAACCATGTGCCACCCTCAAAACCCACACATTTATAGTCCTAATTCCCTGACACTAAGGGGCAATTTAGCATGGCCAGTGCAGCTAACCAGCATGCATTTGGACTGTGGGAGGAAACCATAGCACCCGGAGGAAACCCACACAGACACAGGAGAATGTGCAAACTCCACACAGTCACCCAAGGTTAGAATTGAATTGGGTCCCTGGTGCTGTGAGGCTGCAGTGTTAACCACTGTGCCACGTGCTGCCCATCTTTATTTTGAATAAAAGAAAAAAAAAGATCAAACACCTGCCCGCGCCATTAATACTACCACTATTACCTCATTCCCCCACAATCAAGATTCACATCCAACAGATCCTGAACTCCACTGGCCAGATTAAAACCATGGATGCAAAAGCAGGGCAGAAGTGCCTTACCTTGTGATGCCCAAAAATCTCTCTCTTGTCTACCATAGAACATTACAGTGCAGCACAGGCCCTTTGGCCCTTGATGTTGCGCAGACCTGTGAAACCAACCTAAAGCATCTAACCTACACTGTTCCAATATCATCCATATGTTTATCCAATGACTATTCAAATGCCCTTAATGTTGGATAGTCCACTACTGTTGCAGGCAGGGAATTCCACACCCTTACTACTCTCTGAGTAAAGAGCCTACCTCTGACATCTCTGCTATATCCATCACCCTTCAAATTTAAAGCTATGTCCCCTCGTGCTAGCCATCTCCATCTAAGGAAAAAGGCTCTCAGTCCACCCTATCTAATCCTCTGATCGTCTTATATGCCTATATTAAGTCAGCTGTTAACCTTCTTCTCTCTAACGAAAACAACATCAAGTCCCTCAGCTTTTCCTCATTAGACCTTCCCATCATACCATACAACATCCTGGTAAATCTCCTCTCCACCCTTTCCAATGCTTCCACATCCTTCCTATAATGTGGCGACCAGAACTGTACGCAATACTCCAAGTGTGGCCGCACCAGAATTTTGTACTGCTGCAACATGACTTCATGGCTCCAAAACTCAATCCCTCTACAATAAAAGCTATCACACCATATGCCTTAACAACCCTACCTACCTGGGTGCCAACTTTCAGAGATCTATGCACACGGACACCAAGATCTCTCTGCTCATCTGTACTACCAAGTAACTTACCATTTGCGCAGTACTCTGTATTCCTGTTACTCCTTCCAAAGTGAATCACCTCACACTTTTCCACATTAAACCCCATTTGCCCAGCTCCGCAGCTTCTCTATGTCCCTCTGTAATCTGCAACATCCTTCTGCATTGTCCACAACTCCACCAACTTTAGTGTCATCCGCAAATTTAGTAACCCATCCTTCTGTGCCCTCATCCAGGTCATTTTTATAAATGACAAACAGCAGTGGCCCCAAAACAGATCTTTGCAGTACATCACTAGTAACAAGCAAGATTAAATCACCAGCTTGCTGTGTTTGACTACAACATTCAAGAAACTTGACTTAATTCAAGACAAATCAGTCTGCTTGACTAGTGACCTTGCCACTGAGAATATCCACCATCTCCAAAACTGTCATTCATGGTTACAGTGTGTAGTGCAGTGATCTGCCTCGCAGGTCTCACAAAAAGAATGAAAAGCAGCAGCATGATCAAAACACTAGCACCTGCAAGCTCCCCTTTACTTCACATCCCATTCCAACCTGGACACTGTCATCTTTGAGTCAAATTATGTAATTCTCTTACTTGCTTCAACGCGCTAAAAGATGTGAATGGTGCTACATTAATAGAAATTCTTCTTTTAGGAGTTGAGACATGTTGTTGGAATGTTATTCACGATTACAGCATGTTGCTGAGCAGCATTGTGGAATTTTGCACATTTGTCATCTATCACCGCTTTTTCAGAGCAAGTAAAAGATGGACAATATAAGCAAAACAGTACAGATACCATTCCAACAAAAGAAAGGGCCACAAATTTCAAGTTAGTATTTGAGGATTTGAATTCTGGCCTGAAATATTAAACTATTTATATCAAATCTATAATTTACCCAAAATTGGCCTATTTAAAAATTAATTCAGAAAACCTCGTCTGTTCCTCTCTCTCTCCACCAAAGTATATTCTTCATTACAGGAGAAGTTTACTGCCACATAGGCATTGCTTACAGACAGTTCAGCTGAACAGAATGTGCATGTCCTGTTCAAATGATCCTGTTTGGTACTGTGCCAAATTGCTTACAAACAGGTTGCCTATCCTTCCATTGCAGGCCTTGAACGAATACAATAGCTGCATTTCTTGATAAACCGCATGCGTGCACTGTTCATATACCTGTTCAGACAATACCATATGTAATCCATTTTTTTTTTCTTAATCAACCAAAGTTCTGAATGATTGCTTTGAGGAGATCCAGCAACCCCATGACCTATGGATTGAGAACTGACTGCGAAGAAGCATTAGCAGAGATTATCCCGGAGTAATGCTGGCAAGTCTGTTATTTATTTAAACACACACATCTTTTCTGGTAATGGCCCAGCTATGCCTGGCCAGCAAACATCAATGAAGTTAGGGCCACTCTAATCGAACCCATTTTAATGCCAACTGGGTGACATACTACTGAGCATCTCAGCCTGCACTGTCTCCCACAACATTAGCTTTCAGTGGCTCCACATTCATGTACCAACACAAGATCAATTTTATTACTTCACTGTAGCTCAGTGAAGTTATCAGCGTTTTGCTGGTGATTTGTCAAATGTTTAGTCACAATATAAGGGTGGCCTAGTAAAACTGGTCCAGCACGATTTTCATACAGCTGGAGATGAGAGGATCGCAGGGTACGGGAAAAGAAAGTAGGACACAGGATATTGATTTTTTTAAAGAGCTACACTAAACTGAAGTCACCAACACCAATGTGTTCCATTGCTCCCACAGTTCAATACCCAAAAAGAATGCATCTCAGTTAGTAATATAACGTACAGTAAGAAGTCTCGCAACACCAGGTTAAAGTCCAATAGGTTTATTTGGAATCACAAGCTTTCGGAGTGCTGCTCCTTCGGCAGGTGAGTGATGAATCATCTGATGAATAGATAGTCTCAAATAGTCATTTACTGAATCATCACTCACCTGATGAAGGAGCAGTGCTCCAAAAGCTCATGATTCCAAATAAACCCGTTGGACATTAAGAAGTCTCAACACCAGATTACAATGCCCACCCCAGTCCAACATCGGCATCTCCACATCAATATAATGGGAGTAAATTATGCTGCTGTGCTCTTCTTTTAGGAGCTTATGCACATGATGCCTGCATGCTTAAACTTCTTCTCGGACACAACGACTGCAGTTTTCTCACAGGTTAAATTACCTGCCCTAAGTGTCAAGTGGTTGAATCACTTTAGATTAGATTGTATTAGTGCAAGATTGAAATTTAATGACAGATAAGTGAAAGAACAAAAGGAGCAGGTGTGTTGAATCGGTCCCCGTCATAAAGGAGACACTGGCCCTGAATTTGTTGAAAAATTGCTGTATTAATGCAACTGAAGCAGACACTGTTATTGTGGGGCAGAAAATCCAGATGGTGGGGTGAATTATTTATGCTATTATATATGACACCCCATAATCTGGTAGGACTTTTGCACTGCTCCACAAAGACACTCACTGAAAATGGTGAATAGCTATTAGAGTGCAGCCACCATTCCATTGAGATCAATAGAGAGATCAAGTTTGCATAATTAATAGCACTGTGATCATCACAGCCATGTATACCGTTCCAAAGTGGCACTGAAAACATCTGAATGAACCCAAGGACAACATGTTTACTGACATAATCTCAGAAAGTCATTCAATTAATCAATTAAGTGTTCTGACAGTCAGGGGCGTGCACCGATTTTCCATGGCTGATGTTTTATATTCACATCTTTTGTTTGTGCGCCAGGCAGGGATTGAATGTGATAATAAATTCTAATTAAGTATCACGGGCAGACCAGAAAACTCCAATTTTGCACTGAAGAGTTCCTGCCAATCTCTCATTGTGCAGTAGGAATGCTCTCCTTGCCATGGCAAGTAACAGATACTCTTCGTACTCATCCTTTTTACTGCCCTTTAGATTTCCTGCTAATTTTCTCTGGTGCCTTACTTTCTTTAAATTTTTCTTTTGGCAGCTTTCTTAGATTTCTTTTATTTTGTCCTAGTTCAAGCTGTTATCTTTTAAGATCAATCATCTAATTCGATGGAACAGACCTTCCATTTGTAAGGGACCATCTGCAGCAAAAGAAATCCCATGACTAACATTTTCCAGAAAAGCACGGCTGTGCAAGCAGAACGAGGCAAACTCCCACAAGGAACGTTTAAGTTGCAGATGGGATGTTTGCGCACTGATCAACAAAACTGGACGTGGGCAGGACTGGTTACAAACGCAAGTCTGATCCAATGAGAGAAGCTGATTTGTACTCAGACGTGGAATGTAATAAGAACCCTAGTATATGATGTATTAGTACAAACGTGACTATATATCAGACTCCCCTTTTGGACTACACACTCATTTGAAAAGCAGTCAAATGCTTACTCTTGCAAGAAGGGCGACACAGTGAAACAATTGTTCAGGGCATTTCCTTCAGAGCTGTGACGTCAAATAGACAAACCTTGATGTGCCAAACATAGTGCTCATTCCAGAGGCTGTGAACCCTGAGGATTTCTACTGAATTAATTATTCAGCTTGAACGAAAATTGCCCAGTACTTCAACTAATCCAGTCGAATGATATCGATGATTCTCGTAACAATTTATAGACTTTTTTTAAATTAAGACCAGTTTTATTGTTGCCAACTGCCTTGGAAGACTGCCAAAAAATTCTTCAGACAGGCAAGGTTTAAACTAAAAGCAGGTCATCCTCACTATAAGCCCAATCTATTAATTTAATCTGTTCCAACAATACACTCATTCTATGTTACCTAAAACGTGACATGTCAAACCTGACCAGCCGAATCAGACAGACAATGCTGCTTTCTTTAGGTTGCAATTCTGCCAGTAATAGCAACGGCAAATGCAAATTTAACATCAGTGTGGTCAAGTAAATGAGGGTAGCCTGCTTCCTCGGGAGACAATATCAGTCACCAGGCTCCGAGAGTGTCAGTACCCTACCCAGCAGCTAATATAACAGTAACTGTCCACTGCCTGGATGTGAGTGGAGGGAGCAGTACAGTGGCATAGCATTTTCAGCAACAAGCAGCAGGGCATGGAATAGGCTAGCCTTTCAAATAAAGCCACATATAAATGTTTTATGTCATTTGCTGAATGATGTCACCAAGTGGCCAGCCCCTGGTGCCCATCTTCCTTTAAATGTACCAACTTATGGTATAGATTTTTTTTTATTATTCATTCGTGGGACATGGGCGTTGCTGCTGGCCAACATTTGTTGCCCATTCCTAGTTGCCCTTAAGGTAGTGGCGACTTGCCTTCTTGAAACACCAGTTCACGTGCTATGGATGGCCATTAAATATTCATTTAAATGCTTGAGATATTGAAAAATTGCTTGTTTAAATGCAGAATTAGTAATGGAAAACAAGGAGTTGGCAGGTGAATTGAACTGGTATTTTGCATGGTCTTCGCTACAGAGCGTACAACCAACACCCGAGAAATAGCTGTATATCAGGAATTGGAATGGAGGGAGGAACTCAAGAAAATTACAATCACTGGGGAAGTGACACTGAGCAAACTGTCGGAGCTATGGGCTGACACGTCCCCAGGTCCTGATGGACTTCATCATAGAATATTAAAATAAGTGGCTAGTGATGATATTTTAATTTTCCAAAATTCCTGAGATTTGCAGAAGGTCCCATAAAAGGAAGGGAAACAGAAAAACAGGAAACTAGGTTCAATTAGTTTAATATCTGTCAGAGATAAAAAGCTACAAGCTATTATTAAAACCATTATAGCAGAGCACTTAGAACAATTCAAGGTAATCAGGCAGAGTCAAAGTGGTTTTGTGAAACTTCAGGCAGAGTCAATGTAGTTTTGTGAAAGGGAAATTGTGCTTAACCAATTTATTACTGTTCCTTGAAGAAATAACCTATGACGTGGCTAAAGGGGAACAGGTGGCTGTGCTATGCTTAGATTTCTAGGAGGCATTTGATAAAGTGCCACATCAAAGGTTATTGCAAAAGATAAAAGCTCATGGTGTAGAGGGTAACATATGAAAAGATTGGCTAGCAAACGAGAAACAGAGAATAGATGTAAAAGGGTAATTTTCTGGCTGGCAAGATGTAACAGCAATCAGTGCTGGGGCCACAATGTCTTACAGTTCATAAAAATGGCTTGAAGGGAGGGACCGAAAGTATGGTTGCTAAATTTGATGATGACACAAAGATGGAGGGGAAAAGTAAGTTGTGTCAAGGACATAAGCAGCTTCAGAAGCCTAGAAGTATGGTTAAGTGAATGGATAAAGATGTGGCAAATAGAGTATAATGTGGATAAATATGAAATTGTGCATTTTGACCAGAATAATAAAAAAAGCATGTTATCAAAATGGAGAGAGATTGCAGAACTTTGAGATTCAGATGGATCTGTATATTCTAGAGCACAAATTGCAAAGGATTAGGATGCAGAGACAGCAAGTAATTTTGAAAGTTAATAGAATGTTATTGCATATGATATGGGGAATTGAATACAAATGTTGGGAGTTAACACTTCAGTTATACAGGGCATTGGTGAGGCCACACCTGAAATACTGTGTACAGTATTAGTCTCCTTCTTATAGGAAGGAAGTAAATGCATTAGAAGCAGTTCAGATAAGGTTCACCAGATTAATACTTGAAATGAGAGGAGTGCCTTGAGGAACGATTGAACAGATGAGGCTTGTGCCCACTGGATTTTGGAAGAGTAAAGGGTGACTTGATTGAAACTTCAAGATCTTGGCGGTCTTGACAGGATGAAGGTGGAAAGGATGCTTCCTCGTGTCTGAGAATTTAGAAGTAGGGGATCACTGTTTTAAAACAGGAGGTGTTAGATTTAAGATAGAGATGGGGAGAATGTTACCACCACCACCCCCCGACCCCACTCAGAGAGTCATGGATCTTTGGAACACTCTTCCTCAAAAGGTGATGGAAGCAGAGTCTTTGAATATTTTTTAAGGCAAAGATAAATAGATTGTTGATAAGAAAGTAGGCTGTAGGTTGTTGGGGATTGGCAGAAATGTAGAATTGAAGTTATAATCGGATCAGTCATGATCTTATTGAATGGCGGAGCAGGCTCAAGTTGCCAAATGGCCTACTCCTGCTCTTAATTCATATGTTCACGTGTTACACAGAAAATAGGTCAAATAGGTACCTACCAACAACTCTATCACCTATCTTCACTCCCATCTTTCGGAGAGCTGCAGCGTACAAAGCCACATCTCTCTTTAGCTCTCCAAACGTCACTTTGACAATCTCCTCCTTGCCTTCAGCTGTTAAACAATAGAACACACAGATTAAAACTTGAGGAGCGAAGATTCAGCACAAAAGAAAAACTAGCAAATCAAATCCTGTAACATAATCACTGGTGTGTACGATGTCTAGAAAGAAGCATATATACACAACACTTATCAATGTTGAACTGTAACAAACTTTTAGATTTACAAGGGTAAACATTCATTCCAAGAAAACAATAAGATGACAGGATAAAAAAAATGCATCTACTGATACTAAATATTCACAGACCTTTGAACAGAAAAATTAAATATATAAGGCAAGATGTAGACACAGCACAGTGTTAGAGCTTGATTTATATTTTAAAAAATGACAAATATTACAATGAAATGCAAATCGAAATCTGGAGGTTCAACCACATGCTTGGCGAAATACAAGACAATTTAAAAGAAAACAGGCACAGTAACATGGCCATTTTAACAATGACAAAACAATCCAAAAATTATAACAATACTGTCAGTGATTCAAACTTAGTCTTATATCTGGACAGAGTGAAAGAAGGGATCTAAATGATAAAACACAGTGGATCACACACATGACCAGTACATTGGTAGAAACTGATTTAATGCTTCTACAGTTGTATACCAAGTGTGGCAATTGCTCAGCTTTCTCCAAATGTAGCATATTAACTACTGCATAAATTATCAACCAATTCCCTACACCAATAATGAATGTGTATGTGCACTTCTAGCTAAGGAAATACTTCAGGTAAACCATTTGATTTTAAAATGCTTTCTTATTAATTATTTACAATATAAGGAATAATCACAAAACTCATCACACTCCAAAGATGTGAGGGTGAGGTTGATTGGGCATGCTAAATTGCCCCTTAATGTCAGTGGGATTAGCAGGGTTAATATGTGAGGTTAACTGGATAGGGCCTAGGTGGGATTGTTGTCGGTGCAGGCTCAATGGCCTGTAGATTTCTGTGATTCTATGAAAAGCTGTAGTTTGGATACTAAGCAATGGACAAAGATGTAACAGTGGACTTGTTGTTGTTGGAAGTCATTCAGGGCATTTATATTGCAAGTCACTTGCTGATTTTAAATTTGCACTGGCAGTTGGGTGGGGGGTGAAATGAGTTGTCAGTCAAATGCACATCGTAAACATACTGTTCATGATTCTCTGGCCTGGATTTTCACCCGATTACCCTTAGGGAGAGCTTTAGTACAGGATTCATCCCTCAGGGAGTGTGACAGGACAGGTTGTACAGCAGAGCTGGAGGTGGGGGTGGGGAAGAATGTCTTTTTCTCAACCCATATGCAGTGTGCTAAAAGCAAAACTGAGAGACAGGTTTGCCTTTGCTCCGATTAAAAACCCACCACGATTCAACACAAGGCTCGATCCCAGAAGAGAGGTTCATCCCTCTTCACCCCCAAATCACGAAGAAATAAAACACTTACATGCCGCATAAAGAGCCACTTTGTCGTCATCTTTATGCTTCAGTAGATTTTCTGCATAGTTTAATCTGCTCCCTTTGAACCATTCGGGAACATCTGTAATTCCTTTTGTCCTGTCAATCACCTGGAGGCAAAACCATCAATAAGAGTTTGTTTTAATGGCTTTCTTACGACAGTGACCTAGATATTTCATCCATTACATGATTGTATTTCAATTCAGCCAGTGGCTGAAATTGTGGTTTTAACAGTATTTTTAACTGAAGGATGGGTATTAGAATGAAGATGGAAAGTCACTAAAAGCAGACGGTCAGATTGGCATGTTATTAGCAACCTACTCCATTTGAGAACTGAAGTAGTAGTATTTTACTTTAAATGTAATGAAGCACTTGGGGCACGTTAACAAATTACAATCAATATGCAAGTTCCTCATCTTTTACGCAAGACCAAAAATTTGAAATACCTCTATGGTAGAGGTGCAGTCATATATAGTTCAGAGTCCTGATAAAAAGATAAGTAATACACTGGCATCTCACAACAAAAGCTACAATAGCTATGCCTGAAAAGGAATAACCCACCTCCAAATTGATTTGAAGCATGAACTGAATTTCACAGTTCAGTTGATTTGAAGGCTTATGCTCTCAGCTTACAGAATCTCTAATTGTGTTGATACTTTCCACCTCGCCTTGAAGAATCAATTAAATTCTGAAAAATCTTGATTCAAAAGCACCCAATTTCTCTTTCTAACTTGAGTGGCATTCCAAATTAGAGCTATTAATAACCCACTTTGGGTTGCATGAGCTTTAGAAATAGAACATTTTGCTGAATGTCCTATTCCTGCTCCAATTTGTTACGTTATTAGCCTTTTCTCTTTCTTAAGTTGTCCCATATTTTAGCTTTGCACACATCAAGCTCCAATTTCATATTCCCATTGTTCTTCAAATGGCTGCTTCAACTGCTGAACTAGAACTGTCCCTTGGAATAAACGGGCAAAAGGAATCATTTGTAAGCTGAAATTAACACAACGTATTTGGCTTCCTTGGCTTTGGGCATCTACGTACATGGACACAATTAATGGCCACAAATAAAATCCAAAATATACTCATTTACTTCTAAGCATCTATCACAAAGGTATGGCTGTTTAGTAGTTATGTTACTAGGCCAATACCAAGGGCCTCAACTAATACTGAGTGTTGTAATGCCACCTTGGTAATTGAGAATTTGAATGCATAACAAAAAAAAAGGAAAGCTACTGTTAACAAGTGATCATAAGCTTTGGGTTGTTTTTGAACGCCCCAAATGAAATCTCCGGGCCTGATTGCCACAGAATGAATTTACTTGGCTCTCTTAATTTCCTTCGTCTTTGTTTTGTCGACATTGAGGAAGAGATTATTGTCATCGCACCAGTTCACCAGATTCTCTCTCATTCCTGTACTCTAACTCGTCATTGTTTGAGATCTCACCCACAACAGTGGTGTCATCAGCGAACTTGAAAATCGAGTTGGAGAGAAATGTGCCCACAAATTAGAAGAATGCATTTTAGTTTGAAGGTTTTTCTTTTGCCCATTCATAAACCCCTGCATGTGATTCTCCTGTCCCAGAGTCAGTTGTCCCATCAGTTTTCGAGCTAATGCTCAGAGGTTATACCCTTATAGGCGGCTCCCGAAGTCAGTCCATCATACACTCACTCACTCACTGAGGTAGCACTCATGACATTGGATCTTGGAACCTAACTTTTGGACCTTTCCAATTCTCTCTTGAGGATCAAAATGCTGTGTAGACCCCACCCCACTCAGCCTTAACCCAGTCCTGGGGCATTTTGCCCCTCCCCCACTGAGCAATGAAACTTACTACTCCCAGCTGAACAATAACAAAGCCCTGAATACAGCCTTCCAACGTCCAGCCGAATGGCAAAACCACTTGGCACAGTAGCTGTCACTTTCTCCATCCAGGCAGCCAAAAAGAACTTTCCCTATATCCAAAAGCAGAAAAATCTCCCTCCACAGAGGTTCTCCTCCTTTCTTTTCCAATTCTCCTCTACTTCTTTGTCTTTCCTCTCATTCCTACCCAAACCCTCCTTCCTAATCCCATCTTCCATTTCCATCCATCTTCTCTCACCTCTCCTCCACCAGGGTCCAGTTATTCCTCTAGCCCTGTTTGACCCAATCCTGTACTTGGCCTTGACAATTCAATTGCAGTGCCACAGGAAATCAAATACAACAGTTCTATGTCTGCACACATTCTTGTCATTTTTTTTCCCCCATTACAAAATCTTATGCCCACACGTAAAATGGAAATTGTCTATGCAAACCTATCGCACTGTAAATAAATGCTCCGTCATTATAATCCTAATTCCTATATTGCAACACTGATTAAACTTCAAAGTATTTAATTGGTAATAAAGCACTTAGGGACTTCCTGATGTTGTGCAGAGCAATATACAAGTCTTTCTGAAAATATTAACAAGAATATAACTTTGTTTTAAAATGAGATGGAAGTAAGTCTGCACATCTGGGTCTAACTATTCCCCTGCCTTTAATGGTACTTCACTTGAACTTAGCTTCCTAGTTGTAACATCACTAGCAATCAACTGGTATAGAATGGGCAATTTTACATAGCTTACTCACTCCCAGGGATTACAAGTAATTATTGGTCACATTTTCGCATTCTCTCTTATTACAGTACATTGTTGCATTGTGCTACATTGACTGTCACAATATAGTTGCCACGAATTGCCAATGTAGTCCACCATCTGCAAGGCTCACATCAGGAGTACTCTCCAATCACTTGGATAAGTGAAGCTCCAACAACACTCAAGAAGCTTGGCTTCATCCAAGAGAAAGCAGCCCGTTTGATTGGCACCCCATCCACTACCTTCAGCATTCAACCCACACAACTACTGACACACAGTGGTAAGTGTGTACCAACACAAATGCATTGAAAAAACTCACCGAGGTACCTTCCAAACCCGTGGCTGCGATCACCACAAACCACAAGGTCAGCCGGTGGATGGAACACCATCCTGCAAGTGCCATCCGGGTCACACACCATCCCATTTTGATATCCCCACACTCTTCACTGTCGCTGGGTCAAAATCCCTTCCTAACAGCACTGTGGGTGCATCTACACCAGGTGAGCTGCAGCAGTTCAAGAAGGCAGCTCACCTTCTCAAGATCAACTGAGGGAAGAGCAGTAAATGCTGGCCTACTCTGTACACCCATACCCAGCGAAAGGATCTTTTTAAACTGCAGGCTTGGACCACTGAGGCAGCACTGTAGACCAAATTCCTGTTGTTCTCTCCCAATTCCGTCGCTGTTTTGTGTTTACAATGTCTACTGGTTGACTTTGGGCAACTTCTTACTAATGGTTATATCATGACATTAGGAAATCATCGTTGTCTATCTCCTTGAGTGCACTAAATAAGGTTTAAAAATGCAGCTTTAAAAACTCAGCTATCCTTTGGAAATAAATTTTCAGTGCAGAGTTTTGACTTCTCATTTGGAAATTCTCACTGCCAGATCCTAAGACAATCAAAGTTGTTTCTTGGAAATTTTGAAACATTTAAGTTTCCAACTGATTTCTTCTCTCCACAACTCTCCTGACTGTATCTCAGTTTTAACAGAGCATTTGTTTAACATCCTGGGAAATGTTCCTGAATCATCCTGGATCATGAAATCTAATTGCTCAAATTTTTAAAAGTGGACTGGCCGATCATTCATGAATTGAATCAATTGCGTAGTGTTGCAATTGAATTAGTCCCCTCTCTGTCGTAATACTCTTAACACAGAGATCTGAGCTGCCGTTTTCTTTAAGCAGCTTATATACCAGGACTGGATCTAAAAAGAATAACCATTAAATCAAAATTAAATAACACTTTGTTATTTTTTTCCTTATACCTCTTCACAAAAGTGTTCAATTCTACAACAGCATCCAAACTACTGTCAATTTTCTCCCACTTTTAAAAAGGCAAAAGCAACCTCAACTTTTGTTTTGATATCAGTAAAAGACACAAGTGGAAATACATGACTATTCTACAAGCCGAGAAAATCTCCATTACACAACTTCAGGATAAACTGGACACTTTCCGCAATTCCTATAAAAAAACGCAACAGAAACACTCCAACAGCAGCCACGTTTCCATTCAAGGGCATCTCATAAGCCTTACTTCCAACTGCAAGCTGACAGCAGTTAATGTGCTTTCGTTTCTATTTTTTTCAAAGTTTCAATCAATCAGAAAATAGATTGAAATGCAAGCAAAAACAACAAAAATAGGAACGGAAAATAAAGCATGCAAAGGAATTTGGACATACAGAAGCGTTTTAATTTTAACCAGTATTTCACATCACGAGACTAACATGACCTCAAGATATCCCAAAGCCCTTTTCAGCCAATAACATGAGAAATGTACAAGGCTGCATTACATATGCCAAGCTGCACAAACAGGAGTGAGACAATCTCTTTTAGTAATTTGGCTGGGCGATAAATTTTGGCTAGGGTATATCACTGCACTTCTTTCAGGTAGTGCCCTGGAATCATGGTGTCTGGCTGAGAGCTGACAGAACCCTTGGTCTATCATCTCAAAAAAAAACAGCACCTTCAACAGTGCAGCACTCCCTCAGAACTGCATTTGCTGGAGTGTCAGCCGAGACCGCATTCAGCTGGGTCTCTAGACTGGGACCTGAACCTACAACACTCTGACTCTCAGACAGCAGTGCCACTGGATATGAAAGCAGCTTTATTGCTGCAATTAGTCAATACTTCAAAGTCAGTTTGCATGCTGAAAGCAAGCAAAAATTGTTATTCCCCCCACAGAAAATTATTGGGTGGGGTTTTACGGCCTCGCTCAGGTGAGACCGGGAATCCCCACCAGAGGTCAGAGATTTCCATTGTCTGACCTTCGCCTGCGCCAATTCTATGACGGGCAAGTTAGCAGGGCTCCAGCCTATGAATTAAAAAAAACATTTAATTCCTTAACACTGACTACCATGTGTGGAATGCTCCTATTTGAACTTATCACATTCATGAAGTAATTGATAGCAATTAATTTACAATACGCATGATATATACATCTTAAACTTCATCTGTAAACTACAAACTTTGCCAATTTTGCATTCAACTTTCTCATAGGATCTACCGTTAGAAAGTCAGCATTAGGCAACAGCTTAATGCAGCACTCATGATATGCTCCATTAGTCTCCGCTGTTCAAGTTAGGAATGCAGTGACTGATGGTAAACATTGCTGCCCTTCATAAGCTCCAAAAAAAAAAATCCCCAAGGACTTCACCACTGGTTTAATGCACAGAGCTACACTTGTGCCTTCTCTTCTAATGGCATCAGAGTGTTCATTTTCACATAGCACTTAAGCATTAACACTTTATGCAGGACACTGTTTTGAGGATGGCCATTCTCCTTTTAAATTACAGCATTTCACAAACAAACCCCACCCCAGGTCAGCTGCAAATATAATTACATGTACAGCTCATATACAACCTCTTATCTCAGCCAGAGTATCAATGATTAAGCTCCATTTCTTTTTGTATTTCTTTCTGAAGCAGCATAGCCTAAGCGGAACCAGGAAAACACAAACACAGATAACATGCAAAGCAGCGACCACGAAAAAATGCAGAAAGGATGAAGAGTCACTACTGTTTGGTGCAATAGATTTGGCTTTGCAAACCAAAAGGAAAAGGTTAACCAAGCCACACAGCCCAACTACTGACATATGACAGAATGCCCAGATGGAACACTCGTTTACTTCTGGACATGCACTGAGCAGTTCCCCAATTCCTTGATCAATCTGCCTTGCCTGCCCAGAAGGTGCCCAAGAGAGGGGGCAGAGGAAGAAATAGAGGTAGAAAAATACCACACATCTCAACTAGAATAAGGACTCAAAAATTGGTCCCTAAAACATTTTCATATCACATTTAGTGATGCATTAATTTCTCTGTTGATCCAACAGTTCCTTCATTTACAAAGGTCATTATTAAGAGTAAAATGGCTAATGATTGATATAATGTCCACGGTGACCATCCACCAAGGATCAAATATACTAATTTCCGAGAATTTCCAACAGCAAAAACTAAATTCTATTACCATAATCTACGATGTTCTGTGAAAAAACCTCCCACCCTAACTATATATAGAATCACATTGAGTCTATAGCACAGACCATATGACCCAGGTGGCCCACACTGAACCACTTCAGCCTGCTCTCATTCCTCAACTAACCCTGTCAGCATGTCCTTCTATTCCTTTCATCATCATATATTTATCTAAATTCTCTTTAAAAGGTCTATGCTATTCACCTCAACTTCTGCATGTTGTAGCAAGTTCCACAGTCTCACCATTCTTTGGGTAAAGCAGTTTCTCTTGCATTTCCAGTTGGATTTATTGGTGGCCAGCTTATATTTACAGGTACCTTAACTGGAATCTGGCTAAAGCTGTTCTAAATAATTACATGTACAAATCAAACTCACAGCTAGACTTTAACAGAAATTAAATCTCTCATAGCAGCCTGCAATTCACATTCAATAACATATGACAATTTGGTTAAAGCAATGTGATTTCTCTTAAATCTATATTTCAAGGTGAGAAAATGGCAGAAATTACAGTAACTCCAGCAGAATTGATATCCATGGCTAGTGCCTGTTAACAATAGTCACTGTATCTACGTTTGTGAACATTGCATTTATCTCATTAATGTCCAACCAAACTGCTTTTACAGAACTGTACCAATATTAAGTCTATTGGGAGCCTGAATCAGATATTTGCAAGGCTCAAGCAGTACAAATGCAAGCACATTCACTCATCAAATATTTACAGGTTGAACATATCCTGACATACAGTTATTCTCGGATCAGTTATTCACCAGTGTACAACAGAACGCTGCACTTAAACTGCAACAGCTAATTTATAAATTTATCCACCAAATAGAATTCTACTTGCCTAATATTAGTGTTAACCAAGCCTTCCAATGATTCTTGCTCTCACCCATTTCCACCTCTGTCCCCTCCTCAAATGTATGCATTATTTCTTCAGTAATAAGGCTGTTCACTCAACTACTTTCAGCCACTGATGAAGGCAAGTCAGTGTGTATCACTGCCAGTCCCCAGACTCAGTGAACAGGAAAGACTAGTTGGCAGGGAAGGGCGTCCAGCTGTAAAACCACCTAACAAATCCAGATAATGGTTGATACAAATGGAAATAACACCTACGTCAAGGTCCATGCTACAAGCAAGGCACAGGGTCCCTGGCTGTGCTCTGTGAAGAACGGGTAAGGGTTACCATTCAGTGGGCAAGAATGGTTTGAGAAGAGAACCCTAAGGAGAGGCAAAAAAAAAAGACTTAATTCAAAATAGCCTGACAGGGAGAAGCTATGAAATATGAGGTCTGATGGTGAGAAAAGGAACACAAATCATGGGTCTCCAGGGAACAAAGTTTAAGGCAGAAAGCAAGAGACATTGATAGTGGATAACAACTTTATGAAGATGGACAGGATGGGAGAAGTTGTTAACAATAGTATGGGAGAAAGAGTGATAGTTTCAAAGTCGAAGTTGGATTGCACCAAGGATTGATACTGAGCCTCTTCCTCTTCCCAGTTGTCATGGATGTTCTAACCGAACAAGTGAGACAGGAAGTGCCATGGTCAACCGACCAATTTATAGACTGCTAGTTTGAGCGTAGGAAAAAGGATCAGAGTGAAAGTTTATAGGTGAACGCTTGGAGAAAGTTTTAAGCACTAGGATCAGTGGTAGCAGAAGATGGAAGTATGGAAATTAAGCAACAGGTTTGCTCTGGTTGGAGTACTGAACAAAGTGCAATGGGCTGTTATGTGATAGAAAGATACTGCTGAAACAGAAAGGAAGAATCTACAACACAGTTGTAAAACCAGAAAAGCTATATGGTGCAGAAACTTAGACAGTGTCAAGAAGGCAGAAACAATGACAGGACACTAATGAGATGTGTATGCTGAACAGGAGGGATGGAGTATTGAGCAGCAACAAAATCAGCACATCAGGGGGTCAATGAAGATTGTGGGAGCATCAAGAAAAGTAGCTGAGACAAGATTGAAATTGTACGGTCATCTGTTGCAGAAAGACGGAGAAAAGAATGGTGAGGTGAATAATAGAGATGGAACAGATGTGCTGTTGAGAGACTGAAATGTAGTGAGATTGGAAGAGGAATGGATGACTGACAGGAGGAGATGGAGAAGGGTGATTAACCAATACTATGGTGATCCCCAAATGATAATGATGGAGAAGGAGGAGGAAAGGTGAAGACGACCAATTGATAGACAAAACAAGTGAATTTGCATCCATGCTTTCACTTTCTCTAACGGTAACCTTGCCTCAATCTACTGCTTCTCTATATCACCTTGTCTAGGAGTAGAAACTTGAGTTAACCTAGACAGCAATAATTGTCTAACTCTGGAAAGCAATGGCAAGACATCCAATGACTGAGCTAGTCTTGCAACCCTTTGGCTTGGGAGAATATAGAATCTGACTCTGGTAATTGCTAAACATTTGAAACTGGTGTTGGACCTCTTGAGCAATAATCCATTCATTCAGTTAACCTACTCAATGGTACTACCTCATGGGAGATTTTGTGCTTAGACTTGTACAACTATTCAGAACCTTGCACATAACCGGCACAGGGCCTGGTGCTTTCCAGATGCATTTTCCACATTTACACCTTTAAAAATTCAAGGCCATTAGTACACAAAAATATTCTTCCAGTGTTATATATATCATTTCATAATCAAAGTATTTATATCTTGTCAATGATAACTCTCGCAATCATGTCCAGCATACAACTGCTTAATTATGTTTCTGTGTCCCGTTGTTTGCAGGACCAGCAAGTTAGCACATGTCACAATGGCTGCTTTGTATCAGATATCTTAAACCCTTGGGTTAATTTGCATTCTCACCACTGTATCACAAATGAAAAATGTATTCTGTTGTTCCCTTACCAAGCAGTCTGCCTGGTCCTCTTAATGGCACACTTCTTTTATCCCTTGGCACAGTTCCCTTAATACACTTATAAAGCGTTCCCAACAAAGGACATTAAATCCAAGTCCATTAACTTAAAATGACCATTGAGAGAAAAAAAAGCCTTACCTCACTGTAATGATGAGAGTAAACCAAACCACTAAATTTCCAGAATTCTGCCCAAAAATCTGGGTAGTTCTCAACCGACCATTGATACAATTCATTATAATTAGCTGTGAAAACAATAAACATTTAAACATTGAACATGGGTTTATTTTTATGAGTCTAGTCACCTTGTCTTAACTACTTGACAGAAATGACACGGGGATGGAGGAAAATAAGAAAATGTCAAAGTCACTTTTTAATGTCTGGATACTAAAAGGCACCAGCAACAATTTGCATGTTATGAGGTAACCAGGTTAAACCCACAATGTTGCACGTTGGCATCTCATTGTGACTAACGTAAATATTATTTTAGCTAAAAAATTACGGCAGAATTTTACATATTTTCAATTACTAAAGCAATGCAGCCGACAGAAAGAACAATTCTTTGACTTAATTCTGAAGGCAGTATTTGGCAAATGGCTGGCTGACTTCACATGGATTGTCATTGGCATCTAGGTGCCATGCTGGATGACGTAGGCAGCCTTGGTCTTTCATACTTTCCAATCATAGCAACAGTGGATGGCCTTATTATATATTTGTGTGTATAGTTTGTTTTGAAACAAATTGTTAAAATGCCCATGGTCATTAGTTAGATGCAAACACTCAAATTATTATTAATTTCACTTTGCAACACCAGGATAACATTTAAAATGAATGTAGACTTGGCAATTCATGGGTCAGAGTGAAGTGATTTAGACTACAACCTAAGCAAAGTTCAAAGCAGAATCTTCCCCAAGGATCATTTGCAAGTATCTGGTTTGCCGTTGGGAGTTGGTTATCTCAGTTGGCTGGTTCATGATGGGAATGACAATAACAGTGTGGATTCCTAAGCCAGCTAAGGTTATTCATGAAAGCCCCACTTTCTCAGCCTTGCCCCCTTGGCTGAGGTGTTGTGACCCTCAGGATAAATCACCACCCGTCGGCTTCCCCCCTCAAAAAGGGGACAGCAGCCTATGGTCACCTGGGACTATGATGACATGTCATTTTGTTTGCCGTGCTTTTTAAAAATCAGGACTTTTAAACCAAGATGTTCAATGTTGACAAAACAAAGCAACTAAACGTAAAACAAATTATCTGCAGTAGCAATTTCAGACTATTTACCTAATGACCCTCCCAAACAGTACTGTAGGTGTGCCTACACTACACAGACTGACAAATATGTGTGGGGAATTGATTAGGAAATAATAATTTGTGTTTACAGTAGCTTTAATATAGGAAAATATCAAATTAAGAAGGAAGAAAGGAATGCTACAGGTTGGGGATGGATTGTTGGGAGAATTTGTCAATAAGATAGTGTCTAAATAATAATTTTAAAACCAAAGCCAGATGGATCTTGGGATCTTGTCAAAAGTGCTTGAAAATGATGGCTCCAATTTTACAACAGGGACCAGAAAGCAGAGCAGGGACAAGAGGAGCAAGAGGATCACAAGGCTGGGTAGGAGTGTTAGGAAAGATTTCTGGATAAGGTTAAGGATTGGGAGCATACACGGGAGGGTGAGGGAAGCAGGGGTTGGCCGGGGAAATAGACGGAAGAATTTTCAAAAGCCTCAGGTGGAGAGATTAAGGAGGGGATTGCCGAATCAGCTGTGGGAGTGATGGCCACACACCGACACACACACACACACCCCTCCCTACACCTACCCAGCTGGGTACCAAACTTCTCACTGATCAGGTTCCTGAAGAGGTCCATGCGGGTGTTCCTCTTGGAGTCGGGGTACCACATCACCCTGGACTCCACAATCTCCTCGCTGCCGAGTTCTTCCTTAGACATCTTGCTACTTTTGTATCGCTTTCCTGTGACAATGTATCCGTCACCGCTGCTGCTGCTGCTGCTGTCGCTGCCGCCTTTTTATTACCAGCTCAGCAACTTCCGCGGAGAGACAGAGACAGGCGCTGGCGCCAGAGAGCGGTTAATACACCGGGTGCCCTGCTGCCGGTAACACAGGGGGGAACTCAGTGGGAGAAAAGGCAACTGGACCCCGACACTAGAGCCCGCCGCCCCCTCCCTGCCCACATGGTACGGCCGCTTGGCCCATCAGCAGCTGCTGCTCCCATTGGCTGCCCCCCATCTAGTCACCATATCGGCTGAGGAGAGGACGCGGAGGTGTGACCAATCAGAACACAGTAAACATTCCGCTCCCGATCAGCCAATGGCAGAGCAGCACGGCCAGTCCTGGGCCAATCAGTGCCAGGTTCCCGCCTCCTCCGCTCCCCTCTATCCAATCAGACTCCGCGAGAGCAACAACTGATTGGGACTGCAGCCTATCAGCGGAAGGCAGGTTGCAGCATCCAATAGGGATGGAAGAATCCTGGGTGTGAGGCTCAGGGATAGGACAGTGCTGTGTGTGAGAGGGATGGGAGAGTGCTGTGTGTGAGACTCAGGGATGGAGAGTGTTCGGTCTGAGACTCAGGGATGAGAGAGTGCTATGTGTGAGACTCAGGGATGGGAGAGTGCTGTGTGTGAGACAGGGATGAGAGAGTGCTGGATGTGAGACTCAGGGATGGGAGAGTGCTGTGTGTGAGACAGGGATGAGAGAGTGCTGGATGTGAGACTCAGGGATGGGAGAGTGCTGGGTCTGAAACACAGGATGAGAGAGTGCTGGGTGTGAGACACAGGGATGAGAGAGTGCTGGGTGTGAGACACAGGGATGAGAGAGTGCTGGGTGTGAGACAGGGATGGAAGAATGCTGGATGTGAGACTCAGAGATAGGAGAGTGCTGTGTGTGAGAGGGATGGCAGAGTGCTGTGTGTGAGACTCAGGGATGGAGAGCGCTGGGTCTGAGACAGGGATGAGAGAGTGCTGGATGAGAGACAGGGATGGGAGAGTGCTGTGTGTGAGACAGGGATGGGAGACTGCTGGGTGTGATACTCAGGGATGAGCGAGTACTGGGTGTGAGGCTCAGGGATGGGAGAGTGCTGCATTTGAGGCTCAGGGATGGGAGCATGCTGGGTGTGATACTCAGGGATGGAGAGTGCTGGGTCTGAGACACAGGGATGAGAGAGTGCTGGGTGTGAGACTCAGGGACAGGAGAGTGCTGGGTGTGAGATTCAGTGATGGGAGAGTGCTGGGTGTGAGACTCAGGGATGGGAGAGTGCTGAGTGTGAGACTCAGGGATGGGAGAGTGCTAGGTGTGAGATTCAGTGATGGGAGAGTGCTGCGTGTGAGCCTCAAGGATGGAGAGAACTGGGTGTGAGACTCAGGGATGGAGAATGCTGGGTGTGAGACTCAGGGATGGGAGAGTGCTGTGTGTGAGACTCAGGGACTGGACAGTGTTGGGTCTGAGTCTCAGGGATGGGAGAGTGCTGGGTCTGAGGCTCGGGGACTGGAGAGTGCTGGGTATGAGACTCAGGGACGGGATAGTGCGAGACTCAGGGATGGGAGAGTGTTGGTTGTGAGACTCAAGTATGGGAGAGTGCTGCATCTGAGATTCAGGGATGAGAGAGTGCTGGGTCAGAGTCTCAGGGATGGGAGAGTGCTGGGTGTGAGACTCAGGGATGGGAGAGTGCTGGGTGTGAGACTCAGGGATGGGAGAGTGCTGGGTGTGAGACTCAGTAACTTCATAGAGTCATAGAATTCTACAGCACAGAAGGAGGCCATTCAGCCTAACGAATCCGCATTGACCATAGTCCCTCCCAAGTTCTATCCCCAAACCCATACATTTACCCTTCATAGTCCTCCTGACATTAAGGGGCAATTTAGCGTGGCAAATCCACTTAACCCACATGTCTTTGGAGGAAACCGAAACACACAGAGGAATCCTGTGTGGACATGGGAAGAACGTGCAAAATCCACACAGACAGTGACCTGAGGCCGGAATTGAACCTGGGTCTTTGGCGCTGTGAGGCAGCAGTGGTAATCACTGTGCCACCATGCTGCCCCAAGTAAGTATTGAATGGAATTTCCTTGTTACCATGCTCTCAGAATCCAAATAAGGAATGTACTTACATTGTATTTAAAAGCCTGTTTCATTGTGCCTTTAAATTCAATCTCACAAACCTAACTTTGTATTTCAGATCTGTCCATTATACTTGCTGTAGGTGTGTGACAACATAGTTGTTATTTTAGCAGACTAATAACCCTAAAGTGGCCATTCATCTGATTTTATACTGGACTGTCCAGTTTTCAGCTGGCCTGTCCCTTGTGCATAGTTCTAACTTTTCACAATGAATGAAAATTTGCTGGCTTATTACAAATGCTTTGCCAAAGGAGAGCAGTGTAGTATAAGGGGTCATCTCTAACTGTGTTGAAGAATCACTTGTTAATGAGAGATTTTGCAACTCTATCCCACAACACTCAGTTAGCAGCAAGCTCGGAACACCACTGAAGTCAATGGAGGTGATGAAAGCCATTCTGCAAATGAAGGACAGCAATGTAGATAATATCTCAAGATGTGTAGGTTGGCAGGGTAAATATAGGGATAGGCTGGGCTTTTGGCTTAGGTGGGGCTTTCGACAGTCAGTGCAGACTCAATGGGCCAAATAGCCTTGTTCTGCACTATAGGGATTCAGTGATAAAGTGAAGAAGGGGCCATTTAGCCAATTGAGTTTGTACCATCTCTGTGACAGAGTATCTTACCCAGGCCCTCTCCCCCACCCTATCCCTGTAATTGTAGAATCCCCTTCTACACTGTAGGCAAATCCACCTAATCCTCACACCTTTGGACTGTGGGAGGAAACTGGAGCACTGGAGGAAACCCACACAGACACAGGTAGAATGTGCAAACTCCACACATTCAGTCACCCAAGGCTGGAATTGAACCTGGGTCCCTGGCGTAGTGAGGCAGCAGTGCTAACCATTGTGCCACTGTACTGCTCCTAGTGCTGCAGGGAATCTGTGACCTCAAATTGGCCTTATTAGCCAACTTCACACTCATGGAAGACAATCATCCTCACTTGCAAGGAATAGCCAATAAAAATAATAATATTTTAATGATACATAATTACAGGAAGTGATATAATGTCTCATGGTCTTGCATGCTGTCTTGGTATAACCTCGTAGTAAGGTGTAATCTATTTCAGTGGAGGTAATGAGGGGAGATCTCATTGAGACGTATAAGATGATGAATGGGATGGATAGGATAGAGGTGGAGAGACTCTTCCCGCTCAGAAAGTATAGTAGGACTAGGGGGCACAGCCTCAAGATAAAGGGGGGGTGGTTTAGAACGGAGTTGAGGAGGAACTTCTTCACTCAAAGGGTGGTGAATCTCTGGAATTCTCTGCCCGTTGAAGTGGTGGAGGCTACCTCGCTAAATATTTTTAAGACGCGGGTTGATGGGTTTTTGATAAGAGAGGGGATTAAGGGTTATGGGGAGAGGGCGGGAATGTGGAACTGAGCCACGACAGATCAGCCATGATCTTATTGAATGGCGGGGCAGGCTCGAAGGACTAGATGGCCTACTCCTGCTCCTATTTCTTATGTTCTTATCTATAAATATTCACAGTTAGCACCAGAATAAGAATATTATATGGTGACAGCAAGAAAGGGAGCAAGCATGGGAAAGTCTCTGCCATTATCAGAAAGCTTCGAGCAGGATAAAGAACTCAATCAAGCAGAAACATGACTGGACTGGCGGAGAAGATTTACCAAATATAGCACCACGTCAGGTTTTGCAGTGAAGCCAAACAGTGCACAGATCAGTGTGATATTGTATGCAAAGCATAGCTGTGCAGAACATATCCTAATCAATCAAGGCATCAATGAAGAAAAAGCAATGAAGGATGAAGTACTAAAGTCCTTCGTGCCTACTTCAATCTGCAAAAGAGTACCATTGTCTAACAAAGCAGTTGAACAGAAAATTCATCCTATGATCATTTGTGGCTGAGAGCTTAGCAAAATTGGGAAAGGATTCAACCTTCACAGTGCTAGGTGCAAATAGCATTCTTGGTAACTACCCCTCAGAACAAGCAGAATAAGCATCAAAATAAGCAACCAGAATAAACACCTTCAAGAGATGGCAAGCTTCATGAAAGATAGCTTATCAATGATATTGAGATACCTGTCCTTGGAGAGATCCAGCAACCAAGTGGAAGCTACTAGAATGCTCATATCCTATTAGAGGGAAACAAGACACTCTTTAAGTTAGATACAGGTGCAGCAGTTTTCATTCTTTCTGATACTGAATCTTGTTTGTAGGAAAGTTCTAATGGGCCAAAGAAAAGAAACCACAAGGGCCAGGAGGTATAGAACTCAAGGTCCTAGGACAACTGCATACAACCTTTCAAGATAGAGAAATATCACTGAAACCTTATATACAATCCTGAATGAGAGCTGTTCACTTTTAGACAGGAAAGCCTGTGCCAGCTCATGTCTGATTTGTAGAACGGAGGAAATGGGAAGTGATAAGATCAGCCTAAAAGCTGTTCCACAGGAGCAGGAAGGCCTAAGACAGCAAGTATCCCATCACTCTACGTCCTGAACCAAAGCCAGGAATTTTTCGATGCCACTCACCATGGGTATCCTAGCAGGTGGGACAGAATTCCAGGGGACCATGCACAGATCCGTTTACCTTGGGTGGGGATTTCTGGCCTTGAGGCGAGTGTGGCCAGGGGAATCCCACTCAGTGTGTCTGTGTACTCTGTGTACGCCCAGAGAGATTCCTCATCCAGTCTTGCCAAAGGTAAAGAAGGAAATTTACTCTATGCTGAAGAAAGAGGTTATTTCACCTTCAACAGAACCAGCTGATGCTCGGCAATGGTCCCAGTGCTAAAACTCAACACATCGATCAGGACTTGCACAGGTCTTACCCAGCCGAACAAAGCAATTGAACAGAAATTCATCCTATGATCATCTGTGGGTGAAAGCTTAGCAAAAGTGGGAAAGGATTCAATCTTCACAGTGCTAGGTGCGAATTGTGTTCTTGGTAACTACCCCTCAGCAATGTCTGCTCACAACTTTCATTACACCATTTGGACAGTTTTGTCTCACTAATTGTTTGTTTCAATGCCCTTTGGCATCACTCCATTCTCCAAGGCGACCTTCACAACAAACCACAACGCACTATCACTAAGCAAAAACTGATAGCCAAGTTACGCGCACATGAGGACGGCCTCAACCGGGATCGTGGGTTCATGTCACACTATCTGTAATCCTTACGACTTGCCTGGGCTTGCAAAATCTCACTAACCACCCTGGCTGGAGACAATTCACATCTCTTTAACCTGTGCTTAACCTCTCTCTACTCACATTGTCTGTACCTGTAAAAACTCGCATTCCAACCACTATCATGTAAATTGAGTCTGTGTCTCTGTATGCCCTGTTTGTGACTACAACGCTTCACTCACCTGAAGAAGGAGCAATACTCCAAAAGCTTGTGCTACCAAATAAACCTGTTGGACTTTAACCTAATGCTGTGAGACTTCTTACTTTGGCATCACATCAGAGCCAGAAATCTTCCCAAGGACAATGTCTAGCATCCGAGACAGACTAGAAGATGTGTGTTATATGGATGATGTCCTGATCCATGGATCCATTCAGACCATGACACTAGAGTATGCAGGACCTCCACTCAATGACAAATGTTAATTCTTGGAGCTGACTCTCAAATTCTTTGGGCATATTGTGGATATATCTGGTGCCAGAGTAGATCCAGAGAAGAGAAGAGCAATCAAAGAGTTTCCAGCTCCTCCCAACATAATTGAGCTCCAAAGATTCATAGTTATCCAAGATGGACAGTTTTTACCCATCTTTTCACAAAGGAGAAGGATGTTGTGGATAGTGACTGTCGAAAGGAGAATGTTGACATTTTAGGACATGTTGAGATAAAAGGGAGGAGGTATTGGAGGTTTTGAGAAACATTTATAGTGGAAAAGTCCCCAGGATCAGATAGGGTCTGTCCCAGAACACTGAGAGAGGCAAGGGAAGAAATTGCTGAGGTCTTGGTCAAAATCTTTATCTCCTCTTTAGCCACAGGCAAGGTACCAAAGGATTGGAGACTAGCTAACGTTGTTGCTTTGTTTAAGAAGGCCAGAAGAGATGATCCAGGAAATTACAGGCTTTGAGCCTTACATCAGTTATTATTGGAAATTATTGGAGAAGATTCTTAGGGACAGGATGTACTCGTATGTGGAAGACAATAGGCTTATTAGCGATAAACAGCATGGTTTGTGAAGTGGAGGTCATGTCTCACAAACTTGACTGAGTTCTTTGAGGAAGTGACAAAAGAAATTGACCAGGCCAGGGCAGTGGATAGTCTTTAGTGAAGCCTTCGATAAGGCTCCTCATGGCAAGGTCCGGCTTGTGGCAGCCAAGTGTTCATTTTTGATACTTCAATGTCGGCTCTTCCTATCATTGTGAAGACAGGATTGTTTTACCCTAGTGAGGATAAAATGTTGCAATATGAATTCTGTTCAATATGAAAGGAACTGCAAGTTCAGACATTTGGAGTATGTGCTTGGCTGAGGAAAAACAGAAAGAAATCCCACAACACCAGCTTAAAGTCCAACAAGTTTATTTGTAGCAAATGCCCCAAGCTTTCGGAACAGGCTGTCCCTTCGTCAGGTGGCATAAACTTGTTGGACTTTAAGCTGGTGTTGTGGGATTTCTTTCTGTTTTACCCCAGTCCAATGCTGGCATCTCGACATCTTGGCTGAGGAGCCAATTATGCAAAGCTACCATCTGTGCAATTATGACTTAACGCCTCTAAGTCAGAATCCCGCCTGAAAGATACAGAAGATGAAGTCTTAAAGGATCTGAAGTGAGCTGGTAAGATGGGCACAAAACTGGCTTGGGCGTAGAAAGCAGAGAGTAGCAGTGGAAGGGTACTTTTCTAACTGGAGGTCTGTGACAAGCGGTGTTCCCCAAGGATTAGTGCTGGAGCCTCTGTTGTTTGTAACTTATATAAATGATTTGGAGGAGAATGTAGGTGGTCTGATTAGTAAATTTGCACGTGATACAAAAACTGAGGAGTAGCAGATAGTGAGGAGGATTGTCAGAGTGTACAGCAGGATATAAATCAGCTGCAAATCTGGGCCAAAAGATGACAGATGGAACTTAACCTGGACAAATGTGAAATGATGCGATTGGCAAAATCTACTTCAGAAGGGAAGTAAATAGTAGAGCCCTTAGAAATATTAGCATACAAAGGGATCAAGGCATGCAGATCCACAGTTCCCTGAAGGTGGTAACTCAGGTGGACGAAGTGGTCAAGAAGACATATGGCATGCTGGTCTTCACTGATCAGGGCATTTAGTACAGAAATTGGAAAATCATGTTGCAGCTGTATAAGACTTTGGTTAGGCCATATTTGGAGTATTGTGTGCAATTCTGGTCACCACACTACTGGAAGGATGTTGATGCATTGCAAAGAGTGCAGAAGAAACATACCAGGATGTCACCTGGTTTGGAGGATATGGACCAAGAAGAAAGGTTGAACAAACTTGAATTGTTCATTGGAGCATCGAAGGACGAGGGGGTCTTGATACAGGTTTACAACATTATGACAGGCTTGGATAGAGTGGAAAATCAGAGTCTTTTTCCCAGGGTCGAAGGATGAATTATTCGGGGGCATAGATTGAAAGTGAGAGGGGGAAAATTTCAAGGAGATGTAAAGGGCAAGTCTTTCACACAAAGGGTGCTGAATGCCAGGAACGTGCTGCCAGAGGACATGGTGGAAGCAGATTCTATAACAGCATTCAAGAGGCATCTGGATAGATACATGAATAGGCAGGGAATAGAGGGACATAGATCACAGAGAGGCAAGAAAATATTAGATTATAGAGGCACCTATGTTAGCACAGACTTGGTAGGCCGAAGAGCCTGTTCCTGTGCTGTACTGTTCTTTGTGCCTGCTGTCATTAATGAGCCAGTCAGTCAATTATTATGACAGGACATGGTGCTGGGAGGAACCAGAACAGAAATCTTTTGAGAAAAGTCAAAGAGATACCGATATCACATAATATTTTAGCTTGCTATGACTCAGAGATAGCCACTACTATTGCTGTGAATGCACCTTCTCCAGGACTGGGAGTTGTGCTCTTTACATGTTATGTTCTTGGTCTCTTCTTCAAGAAAGAGACAGACCACAAACTTTTAATTTCTAAGATGTTAGCACAAAATACCTTCATGAGTACAATTCAGACTGAAATAAATGAGACTAGACACAAAGATTAAGTAGATTCCAGGAAAGCAGCATATCACAGCGATTGCTTTGTCTCATATCCCAGTGGCAAAACCTGAACAAGGCGATGTAGTTCTTGTTAAAGAGGCAGAAACCTTTGCATCAACGACAACCACAACTCTACCAGCAACAACGCAGCAACCGAATAAAATTAGAGGTGCATAGAAATCTGATGAAGGAATTGCTCAGGTCAGAGAGTACTGCATCAACGGTTGGCCAGACTACATGCCACACAATCCCATTCTCAGGCAGTACAATGAAGAGAGGACACATCAGTGTAGTTGGTGATTTACTCGTCTATGACAGGAGAGCAGTCATTCCGAGAGTTCTGACATTCTATATATTGCAACGATTGCACCAAGGATCTTGGACCTTTGGACATCACAAAATATCAAGCCAAAGCAAGATTTGGATGGGATTTTCTCAAACAAATTCGAAGGACACAATCTTATGAAAAAAATTCTGAACTACCAGATGAGTGGGAAAACAGGAAAGTTTCAGAAACAGAGCAAGTTTGAAAATGCAATCTTATGATACTCTTTCATTTTCTGAACAGAAATGTGATTCTCACCAGCTTGGGGAGCCTAAGCTCACTGGTGAAGCCGGCTGCAGACTGCTTGGGACATCTTTGCACAGGTGCCCCAATCTCCCAGTGAACTGGCAGTGCCCAGCCATGCCCCTGACCACCCAGGAGCTTCAATGATCTCCTAACCCCGCCAAGCGTGGCCATGGTGCCTGGTCCCAGATAAGGATGGAAGATTATCTTGCCTAAAGGACACTAATGAATCAGATGGGTTTATACAACAAACAATGGTTGTTCAACAATAAACAACCTGGAGGTTTCATAGGTGCCATTAGACTAGCTTTCAATTCCAAATTTTATTAAGTTATTTTAAATTCCACCAGCAACCATGATGGGGTTTGAGTCCATATCCTCTGAACTGGGCGTCTGTTTTATTGAACATTACCACTATGTCTCCATCTCCCCGAATCATATTGCTGTTTATGGAACTTTCTTGTGCACATTTTGATTTGTGAATCCTACATTTCAACAGTGCTATTTCAAAAATAATTCATTGGTCAGAAAGCTTTTTGGGGATCCTGAAGTCACAAAAGGCACTGTATAAATACACGTCATCAATCTGATGATGGGCTTTGACACAGTAAAAAGTCTGACAACACCAGGTTTTAGTCCAACCTATTTATTTGATAATATTAATCAAATATTACTGAGAATATTATCAAATAAATAGGTTGGACTAAAACCTGGTGTTGTCAGACTTTTTACTGTGTTTACGCCAGTCCAACGCCGGCATACCCACATCATGACTAAGATGGGCTTTGAGACAGAAAAACACACAAAACAAAAAAGAAAAGTAGACAGGCAGCACCTTTCCACATTCTAATTTGATTTCACCACATTAAAAAAAACATAAGCTGAGTTTAGGAAGTAAACAGGCCCTCTCTGAGGGAAAGAGATAGTCATGTATTTTGGGAGAGGAAGCAAGAATCTGGTCAAGGATGAGGGGTTTCCTTCAGGGCTGTGGAACAAGAGGGCATTGGGTAATGAACAAAGGGTTCAACTAGGGCCAGCCAAAGTGAGAATTCAAGGAAGATGAGTGAGTCAGTGAAAGTTGAAGAGGTAGAGGTAATAGTGAGAGTGGGGATGCAATAGGAAGGGAAATGTGCAATGGAAAGATGAAGAGCTAGGAGAGGTGATGGGTGAAAAGCAGGATACGTGTGCAGAAAGGGAGCTGCAGAAGGTCAATTTCTTTCTGCAACCGAGATCCTGAATGCAGTGGTCAATCATTCCTTTCGCTGCCCACATAATAGTCCCTTGCATAGAATAGGGAAGAAAAAGACAGAGAGAAGCAAAGCAAAGGGGAGAAATTTAATGAGAAAAGGAAAGGCAGAGAGAAGCATGAACATGAAGTTGCAGAAGTAAGTAACAGGAATGATATGTTCTAATTTACTTTGTACCATGCTAAGGGAGATGTGTTAATAGTTTTGTAGCATGATGATTAGAATTGGTGTAACAACTTTAATCAAGCAATTGAGGTTGCCTGTTAGAATATGAACTTGCTGATTAAATGGCAAATTGATGGGTCAATCAGGAGCCTCCTTCTCTGTATTTAACCAGGCGTGTCAGTTCCTCTGGGACTCCTAGTGCAGACTGCGAACTGAAAATACTGTGTATGCAGTTGTCAGACTTGTAAATAAAGGGATTTTGGTGAAGGGACTTCTGCCTTCAAGAACTTATAACAATTGGAATAACTCTTTTTATATTTGCATACATTCCCAGCTCATCCCTTTTGGGCGCTGGAGTTCACGCATTTTTGTACAGTTTGTGCAATGACCTGCAGTCCATTACTCCCTTAAATTCTATTTTCTCCATCACCACTTCTTACTCACTTCCCCTGTTATTCTCTAGATTCTGCATCTCCTTCGACATTGTGAGAAACACATAATTCTGTTGCCTCCTGTCAGAACCTTTTTGATGATCCTGTATATTTGAATAACTTTTGTCCCTCAATTTATTCGTGCAGCTTATCAATTCCTTTGGACTCTAAACCTATTCTTCTGCTGTTGAAGTCAGACCTGTCCAGCTGCTACAAGTTTCTTGCTATAAACAACAATGGTTTCTAAAACTATTAAATGTGTCAGCTCCATTATATTTCAAATACTGCCTTTTTGGGTTATAATAGGTATTTTTGTGTTGCATTGATCTTGCATCTCAGGAATGTTTTGAGATCCAGCAAAATGGGTAGCATATCATTCACTCAGCAGCAAGATGTTCTGCTATTACCAAAAATGAAGTAGAGTGCCCCTCTGGAATACTCTGCACAACCTAACCTTTCTTGTTGATAAGCCATTCTGGCAACTCATTCTGGCAAAGTCATACAAAAAATACATAAAACCAGCTGGAGGTCATCAAGTGGACTAGCCAAGCCCAATCCCACTTCACACAATCACAACTCCTTCTATCAAGACTTTCCTCATTGCTAAGGACCACTCACAAGATCAAAATAATGCCAAATTGTCGGGGGATGACCTCACCAAAACAATTCTAAGTGCCAAACAAAAATGGGAGAGAATCACACCAGTTTTTTGGGTGAGCTTCCAGACTCAACCGTATGGCACTTAGAAATAAAAGAGGCAAAATGTGATTCCCGCCAGTAGGGGAAGTAGGTGAGCCAGGAAGCTGGCTGCTGAGCTGGAGGATTGCTCTCTATATGCCCACCACCCCCCCTCAAACATCACCCCCAACTTTCTCCAATCACTACCCCCCAACTGCTGCACACCCCTCCCCCCGATTGCTGCCCTAGATCCCCCTCCCCTGCTGATCGCCACCCCAGCAATTCCAGATGCAGAGAAAACCTGCTCTGCCCCCGGCCAATTGTTACTCTAGTTTCTCCCTAATGCATAGTATACCCCCCACATCCCCATCATGGTTGCATCCCCATCAAAGTCTGCCCAATTTAGTTCCCAACACTTCTGTTAGGCTCTGCCCCTTGGTGCTTCCCAATGCCTAGTGGACAATGCCAATGTGCCCATTGGGCAGTGCCAGGGTGCAAGGCTGGCACTGCCCAAAGACTCCACTACCACCGGCGAGGCCATCACGTCAGTTGGTGGGGACCATTCGTAATCCTCGGCGGTGAGGACATCCACCAGCAAGGTCCCCGGGACAATTGCAGCTGGAACCCACTAATAATATTGAAATTACCTTATGAATATTAAAATCAGTCTCATCAGACTGATTACACGAGGAGATTACATCAGCGGAATGAGGCCATTAACATTGCAAGGGACAACAAATTGGGCGCAAACCCAGTTTTTCACCTTTCATCCAATCTTGTCAGCTCACCAGCTGATTGACCAGTGTGATAAGAACATAAGAAATAGGAGCAGGAGTAGGCCATCCAGCCCTTCGAGCCTGCCCTGCCATTCAATAAGATCATGGCTGATCTGTCGTGGCTCAGTTCCACTTTCCCGCCCTCTCCCCATAACCCTTAATCCCCTCTCCTATCAAAAACCCATCAACCCGCGTCTTAAAAATATTTAGCAAGGCAGCCTCCACCACTTCAACGGGCAGAGAATTCCAGAGATTCACCACCCTTTGAGTGAAGAAGTTCCTCCTCAACTCCGTTCTAAACCGCCCCCCTTTTATCTTGAGGCTGTGCCCCCTAGTCCTACTGTCTTTTTTGAGCAGGAAGATTCTTTCCACCTCTATCCTATCCATCCCATTCATCATCTTATACGTCTCAATGAGATCTCCCCTCATTCTTCTAAACTCTAACGAGTACAAGCCCAGTTTATTCAGCCTCTCCTCATAGCTCAACCCCCTCAACTCCGGTATCAGCCTAGTAAACCTCCTCTGCACTCCCTCCAAGGCCAAAATATCTTTGCGCAGGTGCGGCGCCCAAAACTGTACACAGTACTCCAGCTGCGGCCTCACCAATGCCCTATACAGCTGCAGCAAGACCTCCCTACTTTTATATTCAATCCCCCTCGCTATGAAGGCCAGCATCCCATTCGCCTTCCTGACCACCTGCTGCACCTGCAAGCTGGGTTTTTGCGACTCATGCACAAGGACCAAGCCTGTCAGACCACGCCTTCAAACTTTATATAACTCAAAACATTATATTATTATGTCACCTCGAACAATTTTTCAGTTTTTTTTGTCTGTAGCTTGCATTTCGACAACTGACAAATACTGAAAAGACGAGAATCAGCACAAATTAAACATGAAGCCAAAAACTTGGCACAACAATGCTGGAAAATTGAAGCCTTGCTGCAAATGATCTGAAGTGGAAGGACAAACAAAAGTTGGCCAGACTTGGTGGGAGGGAAAGGGAGGGACAGAGAAAGAGAGAATCATATGTGCCAATCCAATGATTCCAAAGGAGGCCTTGGTACAGATAGACAATCAGGACATTGATGCAATATAGCAATATTCAGAACTGCTGACATCCTGCAGCTAGATGACACAACCTATTTTAACCTGTAATTTCACTGCTCTTAATCAAGTGGCTCAGGCCACAGACAAGAGGTGGTAGGATCAGTACATGTCCCCTGGTAACCTCAGCTCCTTCAAACAAGAAGCAGTTATAATGAATTACAAAACAAACAGGTTTTTTAATATTCAAAGATAAATCTTTGCCAAAAAAAATTCTGCTATAGTCTATTTTAAAAAACTGATTCAGTTAATTACCTAATAAACAGTCTCTGTGTCATATACTGAGATTATTCCTCATTGAAATGTTTCTTTTCAATCCTTTCAGGCTCTTAGGTGTGGCTGGGCCAGAAATCCCTATCCATTGAAACAAATCAGCTGGTAATTATCACATTGCTGCTTGTGGCACCTTGACATGTACAAATTGGCTGCCCTGTTTCCTATGTCACAACAGTATCTGCACTTCAGAAAGGACTCCATTTCCTGCTCAGCTCTTTGAAAAGTCATGATGTTGCTAAAGGCACTGTATAAATGCATGTCTTTTTATTATTTCAGACATCAGGTTTTTTTTAGAACAAGTTGAATCCAGCAGCACGGTGGCACAATGGTTAGCACTGCTGTCTCACAGTGCAGAGGACCTGGGTTTGATTCCTGGCTTGGGTCACAGTCTGTGCAGAGTCTGCATGTTTTCTACATGGGTTTCCTCCAGGGTGCTCTGGTTTCCTCCCACAGTGGCAGACATGCTGGTTAGGTGCACTGGCCATGCTAAATTCTCCCTCAGTATACCCGAACAGGTGCCAGAGTGTGGTGACAAGCGAGTTCTCACAGTAACATCATTGCAGTGTTAATGTAAGTCTACTTGTGACACTGATTAAAAAAACTTGAAGTTAAGCATCAAATTTGTAGAACAACCAAATGACAGAATGAAGTAAAATATATGAAGCAAAATACAAATACGATGTTGTACTGTCTGCTCAAACTCAGGTGCAAAAACTCCTGTTCTCTCTGAATTCAGTTGACTATTAACAATTCAGATTAACGACCGTAATTCTCAATGCTTAATCAAATTCAAATTTTGAGTTACCCTTTGTGTTCATGCTTGAAGCATAGATTTCAGCTAACTGGGAGACTAACGAAGTTTGATACCACAAAATTGGTTACGCTTTCAAAAGATGGTAATCTTGCTTCCTCCAGTGTCCTTCCAATGTTCAAATCACAAAACCCCACAAATACTTGACGCTTTTTAACAGAAAACAGACAATATCAGCATATCTTAAAAGAATATCAAATGAATGGATCTTTTTGAAAATACATTTACCCATTTTAAGTATATTGATTATCTACAGCTATTACCAAAGACTTGTTTTTTCAAAAAATCTATTGAACACCACTTTGTGTCGCCATATGAGGTGATCCAGTGGATGAAGCGCACTATGTGTGTCTAGGGTCTGCTCAGTTCAGATAAGCCTTATGCAACTAAGGTACATTGCCATGCCTGGGTTTTGAAATTCATACTTAATCCAAGGACAAACAGTTCTCTCCCCACTGTTTCTCATTCCAGAGACTCAATGAAAAAAAACAAGCTAATACTTCAGTGCAGTGCTGAGTGAATGCTGCAATGTCAGATGTACTGCCTTTCAGATGAAATGTTAAACCAAGGCCTTGCCTGCTGTCTCGGGTGGACATAAAGGATCCAGTGGCACTATTTTGAAGGGCTGCTGGAGAGTTATCACTGGTATTCTGGCCATTACTTATCCCTCAATCAATCTCACAAAATAAATATTATCTAGGCCATTATCACAGTGCTTTTTGTGGATGCTTACTATGTGAAGATTGGCTGCCACGTTTTCCTGCATTACCATCGTGACTACATTTCAAAAGTACTTCATTGCCTGTAAAGTGTTTTGAGATGTCCTGGCATGTTGAAAACACAATATAGTAAATTTCTTCTACTTTGCATTCTGCTATTTTTAATTGGATTTATTTTTAATCATGTAGAATACTAAAAATAGATTAGGCCAGGCAGTAAACCTTGGGATTGGGCTGTAGTAGTGTAAGCGATATTCAGTGGTTGAACTTGTGCTAAATCTGAAGGCTGTGGGTTCAAATCCAGTCCTAAGACTGGAGCACAATGTCTAAGATGACATTTTGAGTGCAGTAACTGAGGGAGTCTTTCAGATGAGATATTAAACTGTGATCTTTCATCAGGACCCCAGATAATTTGAATACAATAGTGTAGGTTCAGGATAGTTAATGATTATCGAGTGCTGAATTGAAGCAGGTTTTACCATCAGTTATTAGAAGTAAAATGTAAAATTCAAAAATGATGAAACAATGTAACATCACAATTAAATCATCAGATGCGAGTCTTTTATGCTATCACAGTTCAAAGTTTAATAGCCATTGGAGTTTATTCATTGTGTGGATGAGATATGGCATCAGACAAGTCTTAAACTTTGTCATTTTACATCTTAATTCAGTTATTTGTTTTGAGCTCTGTAGCTGGTAGCCGCTGTGAGATCTGTTTGCAGGTTACAAGTAGTGACGTTTGATGGTTGGCAATTATCTCATGAAACAGCATCTCTGGACCACAATTGTGTCATAGTGTCATCGAGACATACAACATGGAAACAGGCCCTTTGACCCAATTTGTCCATACTGCCCTTTTTTTAATCACTAAGCTAGTTCCAATTGTCCGTGTTTGGTCTATATCCTTTGATAGCAATCTTACTCATGTAATTGTCTAAATGCTTTTTAAAAGACAAAATTGTACCCACCTCTACTACTACCTCTGGCAGTTTCTTCCAGACATTCCCACCCTCTGTGTGAAAAAAATGCCCCTCTGGACCCTCTCACCTTAAACCTATGGCCTCTGATTTTAGACTTCCCTACCTTTGGAAAAAGATATTGACTACCTAGCTGATCTATGCACCTCATTATTTTAAAGACTTCTATAAAATAATCCCTGAGCCTCTTACGCTCCAGAGATAAAAGTCCCATTCTATCCGGTCTTTCCTTATAACTCAAACCATCAAGTCCTGGTAGCATTCTGATAAATTTTTTCTGCACTCTTCCTAGTTTAATAACATCCTTTCTATAATTGGGTGACCAGAACTGTATTCCAAGTGTGGCCTTATCGCTGTCTTGTACAACTTCAACAAGATGTCTCAACTCCTGTGTTCAATGTTCAGTGTTCTGACCAATGAAACCAAGCATGCCGAATGCCTTCTTCACCATCCTGTGTATTCACTTATGACTATCTACATGTTTACAAAGAAGTTCAGTCCAGAGAAATATTTTGTTTTGGGAGTTATTGAGTTAAATTATTTTGAAAGCAATCAGTGAACCCTGAAATGCTCCAACAGTGTGGAGCTTAAGATTGTTCTCTGGTTTCAATTTATCTGTCTGTTCTCTAATAGAGAAAGAGGCTCCATACCGTAAAGGGGCTACTGTTAACAGGTTCCAGGCAGTTAGGGCTCAGAGAAGCCTTGTGTTAGCAGGCTCCAGGCTGCTGGGGCTCTGAAGGGTAGCTGAGGAAGTGACAGAAGTCCAGTGTTTTGTGACAGGCAGTTAGGGCTCAGAAGAAGAATCATTGAAACCCTGCAGTGCAGAAGGAGGCCATTTGGCCCATCGCTGCTGCAATCCCATCACAATCTCACCCAGGATCTATTCCCATCACTCAACATATTTACCATGCTAATCCCCCTGACACTAAGAGGAAATCCAGTATGGCCAATCAATCTAACCCGCACATCTTTGAACTGTGGGAGGAAACCGGAGCACCCGGAGGAAATCCACGCAGACATGGGGAGAACGTGGAAACTCTACACAGTGACTCAAGGCCAGAATTGAACCTGGGTCCCTGGCACCGTGAGGCAGCATTGCTAACCACTATGCCACCGTGCTGCCCATAGACCCTGGGAGCCATTTATAGCTCAGTGCAGCTGGAGACTGGAGTTTGGAGAAACCCAAGGGTAGTGCCAGATTAGTGAAGCTAGTAGTTTGTGAAAAAGTTGGAAATGAACCAATAATTAAATGAGAAGTGCAGCTTTCTAAATCCTGTGCAATACGGTCTCAGGTGAAGAGATTAATTCATTGGGAGGTGAGCAGTCATTAAGGCAGTCTGAGTCACAATAGTTCATGAAGGAAAGCAGAAGCTAGATGTTTGAACATGAAGAATTGAAATCCCTTGTGAGAAAGACAGAGTTTTAATGAGATTTTGTGACTCATAGTGGTCATTAATATCTGATTGGGTTACTGAGAGATCTGCCTTGATCATATCTGCTTTTTATTGGCATTGTGGTGTGTTTGCCCAGTTCGCCTGTTAATTTGTATTCACCTCATGTTAGCTCTGAATGTTTGAGTAGGAGACAGATATTGCAATTTTTTAAAAATTTTTTGATCTTTTATAGTAAAGATTATTTTCTTGGTTTAAAACCATAGCATTTTGTGGCTTTATTCTCTTCTTAAGTGCCTGGGATTTCAAAGCTCATCTATTTTAAACAAAAAGTTATGGTCCCTAAATTATTGTAATACAAGAATGAATTTTAGCACACTGCAGTAAACTTTTATAAATGTCAACTAAGCTAAAACTTTGGCAAAGTGTATATTTTAGTCAGTCTTTGCTATCAATTTACTTTATTCCACAGTTGCAATTTTTAATTTAGCAACTTTTAAATAATTTGCTTTTGTCAAGAAGTTGAAATAAAATGAAGGTTAAATAATTGGACAAAAGGAAACTGATAGGGATTCAGCTGCACTGGGGACTTTTGATGTGCAGACTAACAAGGAGAACGGACATTTACTTAAGAAAAGTGGAGAACAATAGGGCATAGAATTACAGAAGATAAGAATGAAGAGCGTAGGAATTCAAAAGAAATAAGAATGAATGTCACACTTACAAACTAGAAGTGTTACTTCAAAGGCTAGTTGTTCAGATAAGATAGTGGCAGGAGGAGAACAGCTGAAGGGCAACCAAGATCGCAGCCGCATCCAGCTTGAAACAGAGCTCTTCCAAAAACAAGCATTTCTCCGGAGGACAACGTTACAAACCCCAGATGCTCTACTCCGAACTAGAAGAAAAAATTTCCAAAAGAATGATACAGGTCGTGTGTTTGCTATTATTATTTGCTGCGTTGACTCATAGTGTTAAAACCCAGGGATGTTGCTTTGGGAAAGGTATATTCTCGAAGTAGATAGATTTTTAAGTACGTTAACTCAAGGATATTGTGTATTATTGTTGTAATTAATTTTACTTTTTGTTCTGTATTGTTGCCTTCTTTATTGGGTGTTTTCCTGTTTAATAAACATTTCTTTATTTGAATAATTACAAGAAAACCAGACCATTCTTCACCAGTTTTCATTTCTTTCCAGACATTATACCAAATTGCAAAATAAATGGTTAAGAAATGACATTCCAAGTTTCCCTTCTGAGATTTGGGATACCTCACATCTAACAGTAACCGGGTTCTTAATACTTTCCTTCCACTTTCTGTATTAACCATTTGAATAAACACAATTTTATTAGGCTAAAATTTTCAACCATCCATGAGGTTTCTGTCTGGAAGTAATCTTCATTTAAACTTTTGTACTGGTGCAATATTTTTTCTTAAATTTAATCACAGTAGGTTAAAATGCTACTGGAAAAGACAATAAAATTAAAAACCTGTGTTCAAGTTTCTTTTGTGTATTGCGTTGGTGCCCTGTGGTTTTATTTTGTGGCTGTACTGCATTAAAGATTGGTCAGCCATGTGTGTCCCCATTTTACATATTGGTTTTAAATGGTTTATATTTTAAATTGGTGTAATTGAAGGAGAATGAATGTCAACTTATCAAAGTATTTTTGTTCTGAAGAGAGAGAGAAAGGGTTGCCCTGTAGCAGTGAGCAATGACACTCAGGAACAGAAAAAATGTGAGCCCTGTCATTTCAATTATCCAGTAAGAATTCTCACAACATCAGTTTAAAGTCCAACAGGTTTATTTGGTAGCACAAACCACAAGCCACAAGCTTTCAGGGCACTGCTGCTTCATCAGGTAAGTGGAAGTTCTGTTCACAAACAGGGCATATAACAACACAAACTCAATTTACAAAATAGTGGTTGGAATGTGAGTCTTGACAGGTAATCAAATCTTAAAGATACAGACAATGTGAGTGGCGAGAGGGTTAAGCACAGGTTAAAGAGAAGTGTATTGTCTTCAGACAGGACAATTAGTGAGACTTTGCAAGCCCAGGCAAGTCGTGGGGGCTATAGATAGTGTGACATGAACCCAAAATCCTGGTTAAGGCCTTCCTCACGTGCAGAACTTGGCTATCAGTTTCTGCTCAGCGATTCTGCATTATTGTGTGTCATGAAGGTTGCCTTGGAGAACGCTTACCCGAAGATCAGAGGCTGAATGGCTGTGACTGCTGAAGTGTTCTCCAACAGGAAGGGAACACTCCTGCCTGGTGATTGTCAAGCAGTGTCCATTTATCCGTTGTCATAGCGCCTGCATGGTCTCCCCAGTGTACCATGTCTCAGGACATCCTTTCCTGCAGTGTATCAGGTAGACAACATTGGCCGAACTGCAAGAGTATGTACTGTATTCCTGGTGGATGGTGTTCTCATGTGAGATGATGGCATCCATGTCGATGATCCGGCATGCCTTGCAGAGGTTGCTGTGGCAGGGTTGTGTGGTGCCGTGGTCACTGTTCTCCTGAAGGCTGGGTAGTTTGCTGTGGACAATGGTCTGTTTGATGTTGTGTGGTTGTTTGAAGGCAAGAAGTGGGGGTGTGGGCATGGCCTTGGCAAGATGATTGTCTTCATCAATGACATGTTGAAGGCTCCGAAGAAGATGTCATAGCTTCTCCACTCTGGGGAAGTAATGGATGATGAAGGGTACTCTGACCACCGTGTCTCATATTTGTCTTCTAAGGAGCTCAGTGCAGTTTTTCACTGTGGCGCATCGGAACTGTCGATTGATGAGTCGAACGCCACATCCTGTTCTTATGAGGGCATCTTTCAGCAAGCCCACGGGTAACCTCATGATGCTCCACTTCTCCAGCTTCCACCCTAAACACGTTAAAGAAGCCATCCCCTATAGACTAGCCCTCCATATACATAGGATCTGCTCAGATGAGGAAGATCACAACAGACACCTCCCAAATTATTGGCTGCAGACCCAGTGAGTGTAATTGTTTGGAGCAGTGATCGGTGTTGGGACAGGATCAGCCTGCTCAGGGGGTTTGGGTGTGACATGGTGACACAGTACTTAGTGCTGATGTCTCACACCACCAGGGACCGAGGATCAATTCCTGACTTGGATCACTGTCTGTGTGGAGTTCGCATTCTCCCTAGGTCTGCATGGATTTCTTCCAGGTGCTCCGGTTTCCTCCCACATTCCAAAGATGTGCAAATTGACTATGCTAACTTGCTGTTTAGTATCAGGGGGATTAGCAGGGTAAATAAGTGGGGTTACAGGAATAGGGCCTGGGTGGGATTGTGGTTGGTGAAGACTCAATGGGCTGAATGGCCTCCTTTTGCACTGTAGGGATTCTATGAGGGATTTTATGGGGCCTATAATATCATGGTTCAATCTTCATGTTAGTCAACTAACTTGTTCAAAATGCAGCAACCCATTAGCAATAGAAACTAAATAGCACAAGTTTAGCAGGAGTGCAAGAACAGAAAGAATTGAGAGTTTTATGAAGGTCACAGGCCACCTTGAGAAGGCAGATGGAATTCTTGGTGCACTAAATAATGAATGCCTACAACAGAAAATTATACTGACCTCCTTTAAAACACTTTCAGATCCCAAATGGAATATTGGGACTAAGGATTGTCAGCAAGGGTGTTAAAGCTTTAGAGAGGACTTAGAGGATAATTAGTAGCATGAACCAGCGATACAGGACTTGTCCCAAGACAAAAGAAATTCATATTGTTCTCCTTAGGGCAGAGAAGATGAAGCAGAGGTTTAACAGGAGTATTCAAAATCATGAAAGATTTTGACAAGTGAAAGCAATCCCAATAGTAACTTGCAAAATGGAAATTGGATAAAAACTTACAGGGGAAAAATTTGCAGCACCATGGGAAAAGAAGATGGATGAGGAAATAATTGAATAGCTCTTTCAAAGAACTAGCATTGACATGACAAAAGCAAAATACTGCACGGATGCTGGAATCTGAAACAAAAACAGAAAATGCTGGAAAACCTCAGATCCGACAGCATCAGTGGAGGGAGAATAGAGCCAAGCTGTGGGTCTGGATGACCATTCGTCAGACTTAAAGACAAAGGAATAGGGCGAGATTTATTCTGTAAGGGTGGGGAGGGGGAAGGATGTGTAATTGACCAAGATGTCAGAGACAAAGGGACAAAAGAAATTTAAATGGTAGTTATAAAGGCTGAGAATGGTGCAAATAGCATCCATTAAGTGATTGGAATAGTAAATGACTAAATAAGTTGCAGTGTCAAAGGACAACTGGTCCTAGTGAGGTGGGGGGAGGGGGTGGGTGGTAGTGAAAACCAGATGGAAAGCAAGATTTAGAAATGAACAAATGACATGCACTGACATGATATGGTTAACCAGCTTCCTGGCTGTGTTCCAAAGAATTCTCGCTGAATACATCAAATTTTGCTTCCTCTGATTAAGGACCCATATGAATTATTTAGTGATTTATTCTTGTTAAATTCTATGATCTGTATGGCTGTTATGGCACAGAAACAGGCCCTTCAGCCCAAACTGGACCATGCCAACCAAAATACCCATCTAAGCTAACCCCATTTGCCTGCATTTGGGCCATATCCCTCTAAACCCTTTCTATCCATATATCTGTTCAAATGCCTTTTAATTATTGTCAATGTCCATGCCTGAACTACTTCTTCCAGCAGCTCATTCCTCATATGTACCACTCTGTAAAAAAAAAGCTGCTCCTCAGGTTCCCATTCTTCCCTCTTTTAAACCTATGCTCTCGAGTGCTCAATTCCCCAACCCTGGGAAAAAGTCTGAGTTCATTCATCCTATTGATGCTTCTCATGATCTTATACACCTCTAAAATCATCCCTCAGTCCCAACGCTCTAAAGAAAAAAGTCCTAGCCTGTCCAATTCTCCCTATAAGTCAGTCCCTTGAGTCCTGGCAACATCTTTGTAAATCTCTTCCGCACTTTCTCCAGTTTAATAACATCTTTCGTATAGCAAGATGACCAAAACTGAACACAATACTCCAGGTCTGACCTGTAACACTGCAAGAAGTCGCACAACACTGTTTTACCCCAGTCCAACGCCGGCATCTCTACATCTGCACAACTGCAACATAACTTTCTAACTTTCATACTCAGTGCCCTGACTGAAGGCCAGCATGCCAAAAGACTTCTTCACTGTCCTAGCTACCTGTGACTCCACCTTTAGAGAACCATGCACCTGAACTCCAAGGTCCCTCTGTTCCACAATACTCCCTAAGGTCCTATCATCACTGTAAAAGTGCTACCTTGATTTGATTTTCTGAAATGCAATGCCTCACATTTGCTGTATTGAATGCCAATTGCCATTTCTCGGTCAATTTCCCCAGCTGATCAAGATCCTGCTGCAATTTTTGATAACCTTTCTCACTGTCTTTAACACCACCTACAGATCATGACATATACATTCTCATCCAAATCGTTCATTTGATCCCTTACTTCTTGTCAATGATTCAGATTTAAATATAGAGGCATGAGTAAGAAGAGTAATACCATGAGTAAATGGTATCATTGCAGATGATACCTATATTGCTTGAGTAGCTTATAATGGGAAAGTAAGCTGTGGCCTTTAGGAAGCCATCAATTGACTAATCAGGAAAGCAGTAAACAGAAATCCCTTTAGACAAATGCAAGATAAAGGGCAGAACGGTGGCACAGTGGTTAGCACTGCTGCCTCACAGCACCAGGGACCCAAGTTCAATTCCTGGCTTGGTTCACTGTCTATGAAGTTGCACATTCTAGATGTGTCTGCATGGGTTTCCTCCCACACTCCAAAGATGTATGGGTTAGGTGGATTGGTTATGCTAAAATTGCCCGTCAATGTCAGGGGGACTAGCTAGGGTAAAAGCATGGAGTTATGGGGATAGAGCTAGGGTGGGATTGTGGCTGGTGCAGACGCAATGGGCCGAATAACCCCTTTCTACACCATGATTCTATAATGCATTTGGGGAAAGCAAACAAAGCAAGGGAATATACAATGGTAGGGTATTGAGGAGTAGTGCATGCCCACAGGTCCCTGAAGGTAGCGCAGCATGTAGGTGTTCAACAAGGCAAGTTTTAATAGCTGAGGCATATAGAATTAATAGGGAGCTTATATATTGTACTGTCTGCAGTTCTGCTCACGTTATTATGGAGAAAAAGTGATTGCACTATAGAGTACAGACATCTATGAGGATGTTGCCAGAACAAAAATCTAAAACATAATCAGCAGAAGGATTGAAAGGACAGTAGAAATTTTTTTTTAATCTAGTGGATGAGGAAGGGGAGGGGGAGTCACCTGGAACATGTTGCCTAACAGGGTTGTGAAACAAACAGTACAGAAGCTGACCATTTGATCCCATTATGCTTCTGTTAGCTGAAAGGGTTATCCAGCTATAACCTAGTTTCCAGCTCTTGGTCTGTAACTTGGATATGTACTTTAATGTCTTCAACAAGTGTTTCCTTTTTAAACTGCAGTGAGGGTTTCTACCTTCTGATGAGCTCCAAGATCTCCATTAAACTGAGCGAAAATATAATCCACAACTGTCCTCTAATCCTTCTGCTAAATACTTTAATTTTCCTCACCTGGGATTCAACCTCACTACCCTCTGACTCAAAGCAAATACTCCCATCGAAGTCATGCTATTACACAATTATAAATGTTAAGAGCATTTATAAGTGGACAAGACAGTGTTTATTGCCCATCCCCCATTACCCTTCCAAAGATGGTAGTGAGCTGCTTTCTTGAATTGCGATACCCTGCATGGGGCAGATACTTTCATAATGCTGTCAAGTATGGAGTTCTTAGATTTTGACCCAATGGAAGAAGCGGTGATGTTGTGTGACTTGAAGAGAAACTTAAGGTAGTGATATTTCTGTGTACCTGCTGTCCTTGTCATTCTAGGTGGTAGCAGTCACAAGTTTTTTTTTTAAAAAGTGCTGAAGAAGCCTTGGCAAGTTGTTGCAAGTGCTACAGTCAGTTCATGGTGGAGGGAATTCATTCTCAAAATGATGGTGTCAAGTTTGTATTGTTGGAGCAGCACAACTTATAAATGGATTTTTTTTAAAAACCCAGATGCTAATTAGTATTGCACGATTTCACCTTTATTAACATACACAATAACATTGTGCTTAACAAATTCTACTATCCGTTTCTTAGTTAAAACTTACATTTGGAGATTGAACACAGAATCCAAATAGAACAAAATTACCAAAATGCATAATATTACTTAATGTGAATTTGGAGATATCAAAAAAAAGCAGTAAAATAAGTTAAGTGCATTTTGTAATATTTAAAAAATGTGTAACAAAAATAATTCTGCTTATTAACATCAAAAGGTGAAAACTAGTGTGATCACAATGTACTAACACAGAAATACTCAAAGTCAGCAGAAATTAAGTACTTTTAAATCTTAAATTTTTATAATTATTGCAATCCATCAGTTGCACTGTAAATTTGATCAAAACGAGCTCAGGCATAATTATCAGCACAATTTAAATCATTTCAAATATACAATATAATCTAATACGTTTACTCTGTCAATCGAGAATTCCCATTATTTTACACTTTTCCTAGGGTGGAGAAATCAAAAGCACGGTCTGAGTGAACAAACATTTTTAACTTTTATTTTCCTTTCAGTGTTCATTTCCAAACAAGGTAGTCACATATAGCATCATATACTCCCAAAGGCACATCATCGGGAACCACAGTAAATGAACACAATTTGTTGGTACTTTATAGTAGTGGAGTTCCACATGGCATTGATTGTAGAGCTGCAATAGTTCAATCATTTAAAAATCCCAGTCTCATTGTTTTCTTATATGATCGGGTCAAACAGAGAGAGCCGAGAGACTTCATTACAAAATCAACTGATTGGATCCATCAGTTCCAAGACTCACTGAACTACCCTCATTCATTCACAATATCATTCTTATAAATAGTGTAACCCACTCAAGTGTAATATTTTCATACTAAAATCTACCTTGTGCAATTCAAAAGATCACCTTTCAGAAAGGGGAATCATAGAAACATAAATTTGTGGGGGCAATGTTACAAATAGGTTAGCTAATACTTTTGTTGAGCTCTATTAGAAACTGAAGGTGGGACAAAATCTTTCAGTGATTAAGAGACTGGTAGATTGGACCATATTTTCACATTTATTTTGCAGGGTTTTTCTTAATTAATTAGGCTCAACATCACATGCCATAATTAAACTATATACAAATAACCTCATAATGGATTACTTCATTACATTTACAAACATGCCATATTAAAGATCCATGGTCTACAAACCATTGGCAAAATCTGCAGTTTGCAACAGATTTACACATACACATTTCTATACTGTACTTGTCTTCACATGAAATGCACCCACAAAATAAAGTGGGGGGTGGTGGAAAACACCAAATGGGGGTGCACAATAAATATAAATCTTTTTATTTCACTACAGCACTCTGCATATAGAACACCAACACAAATTGATTCTTATGTAATTTGGAGTCCAATAACATTGCAACACTGAAAGGGACAGAGGGGAAACTGGTGTATAGTGTATAATTTAGAACTTACCCTCGATTGTTTCACAAACTATACTAAAGGCAAAAATAGAACTATCCTTCTTATTCAGTGTACTAACAACACAGTCACAAAAGTGCATAATTAGCGAGCACAAATATATTCTGTCTTCCAATAAGATAAAATTTGAGAACAAAAACATTCCTTTGTTTGGCATCTTAACGTAGTGAAACAGATTCGGCTTGTGCTGGAATGAACACTTGACCAAACATATTTAAGGCAAAACAAAGGGAATTAAAAAGGACAAAAACTATTCCCAGTTATAGTATGATTGATGAATACAAAGTAGGCAAGTATAAAAATAAAAAGTGGTTAAATGATTAGGGGAAAAATTTAGGAACACAAATCCTTAAATATGCGTTACTCACACTTGTTAATCAAGTGCTTCTCTATCCGTTAAACAGTGCTGGTGATGAACAGTAGCATTCCTCCCAACACTAAGCTGTGTTTTGGTCGAGTTTTTCCAATACCCTATTGAGACGAATGTTCATAAGCCTGATTTGGCCATCAAGATGATCAAGCTTTTCCTCTACATGACTAACATTCCTCCTTGTATAAAAGCCTGGACCGGTAATAACGTAGGCCAAAACTACAAAACAAAGTGGGAGCACAGCTCCTTCAGGGTCACCTTCAGATTTCTGCAGAATGTATAGGCAAGCGAGGGCATAAAAGACAATTCGAGCGATCCAGAAAAAGCAGCCAAACATTGTGCGTAATGTATAAAATATAAGTCCCAGAAACATTGTCAAAGAACAATAAGCTATAAGCACAGCGACTATTAATAGAAGAACTTGAGTTGGGTGATTTACAGCTGTTGATGGGTTCAGATATTGGTTCAGGTTTGATCCTGCAAGACATAATAATGGATAATTAAAATTTACTTGTCATAACAAAGTCAACACAGATAAATTTAATTAGTTAGTCACTGTAGGGATATGCTTTTTGCAGGAATGAAACAAGAAATTGTTCAGCTTTCAAGCCAAACATTAGCTCCCAGACTCTGAATAAAGTGCATTTCAACCTCAGGCAGATATCCACCATTGGCTCCTGTTAGAGAGCATTACACAGAATAATGGGATTTGGCTTATTTTTAAGATGCGCCAAGAGCATAGTTGTGACATACTGCTGCTAAATTGGCCTGATTTTTAATTCTACTGCTCTAAAGTGGCAAACCCAAGTAATTACAGCAATTTCAAAAACTGCTGAGCTGCTATAACCACACTTTCAAGTGGCAAATGGCAGCTTTGAATTTTCAAACAAATTGCAATCTGGGGCAAAATGACCCATTCTAGATACCCTACAAAAATACATTCCTCATTTTCCTCTCGAATCTCCCTGTACACAATGCAAGCCCGCTAGCTGAAAGCTGTTAGACGCCGTAGTCTAAACTATTCCTAACCATAGAAGAGTTGGATGGTGAAACCGCGCCCCGCCCCCCCTCCCCACCCCCCGGCTGATAATCATAGACCATAGAAAAGAAAATGTACAAAGACCATGGCTGTCCACTAATAACATCACAAATTTAGGGAAGTGCAGATTTTCTTCTAACACCCATGTGGTGGCTAAAGAACTATTTCACACACAGAATTATTCCTAAAATGCAGATCTTTGACAACAGTGAAGCAAGCAGTTAAAAGCAAAAAGCATAAAGGCCCAAACACTTCACATTGAAATGCTTCTTTGCTCCAATATTCTCCTTTAAAAATCAGCATATATGAAAATACTTTTACCATCAATCCCAAGAATATCCAGGAGGTCTGTCCATATTTTCCATACTGTGTCCACCAACACATCCATGCCAAACACAAACTGCTCAGTGATCCTGGAGAAAAACTAAAAACAAAAATTCTCATTACTTAATGAATTTTAACTAAACACTAAAACAGGAAGCCACATGGCTCCTCAAGCCAGGTTAAGATTATTATGGCTGACCTCAGTGCCACTTTCCCCCCATTCCCAATATCCCTTGATTCTTACACAGTCCAAAATCAATATCTCAGTCTTGAACAGTCACAGTCCTCTGGGCAACAGAACCCCAAAGATTCACAAGCCTCCAAGCAAAAGAAATTTCTCATGTCAGTTCTAAATTTTAATTTAATATAGTCTTGATAGCTGGAGCATAGCTGTCAATTTTATTTCTAAAGCAAGAAATCCAGACAGGCGTCATTGGAAAATGGGCTTCTCATCTCTCCTTCCCTTCCATTATTTCTCCTCTTCAAAAGACAGAGATATGCTACTTTATAACATGTCCAACCAAAATCAAATATCAATGCAGAATTGTTAATTTAACATTTCATTTAATAGAGCTTCAAAATTTAGTAAAGCTAAGCCATTAACCTTAGGGTACAGAGCACACAATTGCAGCTTCTCCTGCAGTCATGCAAATCATAACCACTAGATGATGCTTTTCACCAAGAGAAAAATAAGTCATCTTATGAAAATAAGGCAAGCAAGCTCTGCATGCACTACAAGACAGTCTTTGGTGTTACAATTCGAGCAGATGTTACTCCTGGACAGTCAGGTCTCAGAATGCAAACCTGGCTCAATAAGCCATAACTTTTTAGCGACATGGAATGAAGAGGCAGAAAGACACCTCTGTTTTTTTCAGAACCAAGCAGGTACTGATGGTTTTAAAACGCCGACTCTCTTGCAAGCTTAGCTCTGTCCATCAACCTAATCCAAATTTTTACTCTGATCTCAAGGGAAACCTAAGTAAACACATATGCATTCACTCCATTTAGACAAACACATCCCTAGCTTCAATCAGTAATTATCCTGCATTCTCAACATGGAACTGCACGTTTTCCCCAGATAAATCGACACCTTGTAGTAAAACAGCTGAATTTTGAAACACACCTCTCAAAAGAAACATGATAACATTTTTTAAAGGCACAGTATCATAAAGCCCCCCCCCACCCGAAATGCCGATCACACTATGAGCCAACTGGTCTCACTGGAATCTGACTTCCACACAAGTGTTTCCAAATTCCACTCGAAAAAAATGTGCCTTAGAATTTTCTCCCTAATGCCTTCACCAAGGATCCACTTTCAGGATTTGAATGTCTCCTCTCTGTAATCCTCCAGCTTGAGCCATGCCATCAGAACACTATCGCTTCTCAGCCTATATTAAGATGCCACCAAAACTTTGACTTACATTTGATGCTTGACTTCTCACTTTAAATCTGATTCATTAAGCTGTCTCTTTAAATCAGAGCAGTTACTCCGTGTTTTACTTTAACTTCACCCAACAGGACCTTGTTGAACTTCTTGTTCTCTGTTCATTTAACTTAACTGTCCCCGAGACATACTTTCTGCCCCAACTCCAACGCTTTGGTTTCTGGGCTTTTTTGTTTCTTCTGGATAATCCGCTCCCTGGTCCTGTCCAGCTTAAAACTAAATTCAAGAGTAATTTTTTAATCTTTAAGGTAGTACCTTGGTTGCTAAGTATCAACTCCATTTAGAGTTAGCATAACTTTATTTAAAACTTGTCTGTTTTCTTAAACCCTGTCATAGATGCTGAAATAATTAACTGAAGTAATTGACCAAACTGAAGTAATTAACCTTTTCAAGTGCAGAACCACAAAATTATTTCTAATGCCCACAAATACAAATATAGATTACTTAATACTATCTCTGTTTCCTGACATTGTGTAAATAATGCCACACAGAGCAGATTTCCTAAACTACTTGCATGGTCTCATTTTGAAGTCTGATATTCAGTACATCAGAACAATTTAAAAAAAAGTTTCATCCTACTAACACATAGCTGCTCAGGTTATGGAACGCGCTACCACAGGGAATGTTTAAAGGTAATAGTATTTAAGGGGAGGGTAGATAAACATGAGGGAGAAGCAAATGGAGGGCAGTGCTAAAAGAACTAGCTATGGAAAAATGCAATGAGGAGACTCAGGTGGAGCATAAACACTGACATGGACCAGATGGGCCAATTGGCCCATTTTGGTCCTCTATATCCTATGCTACACAGCACTTTTTTTTTAAAAAATGACCTTTGTATATATTTACTTGCAGTACGTTGGCATCACTGGGAACATCAGCATTTACTGCCCATCCTTACTTGCTCCAGAAAAGCTTTCTTGAACTTCATGAAAATATTCTTACAATGCTGTTCAGTAAATTTTTGGCCTAGTAACAATAAAGGAACAGAGATACATTTTTAAACTGGGATAATTTATGATTTGGATATGATGTTGATTCCATGCATCTGCTGCCCTCACCTTTACAGATAGTAGAACCCACAGGTATACATCTTAGCCACCTTTGTGACTTGCCATGGCTTCTATAAATAATACACGCCACAGCCATGATATACTGATGGCACAGAGAATGGATGGAATGACAAACATCCCTGAAACCCGTTGACCTTCACATATATTGTTGTGCAAGTAGAGAATGTTCATCACTTGTTGACTGCATCTAGTAGAGGCTTTGGAAATCAGGAGATGAACCTCTTGTTGTAGAATACCCAGCTTCTATCAGCTCTATTAGCCATAGGATTCATGGGATTGATTTTCTGGTCAATGGTGACGCACTTCCAGGATGTGAATGGTATGGGATTCAGCAATGGTAATGCCATTAAATATCATGGGGAAACAATTAGGCCCTTATTAGAGGTCAGTGCCTGCCACTCATGATGTGAAAACTGCCGTTTATCGGCCCAAGTCTAGAGGTTTGAAGGTTTTGCTGTACATAATGATAGACTGGTGTGACATGAGCTATTGGATTACGCCACTGCCAAACAATTTTGGCTTTATTTGGGCTCCTCAGTGTTACAGAGCTAAGTACTGCCACGATGTTAATAGCAGTCAATTACCCTGGAATTCAGCTCAGGGCCATATTTGAAACAGGGTTGCAACATGATCTCGAGCCACATAACCCTAAATGTCAGGTAGGGTCCTACTGCAGAATTCTCAGGCCTACGCGCCACTTGTACTGCACAACTTCATGCTCCTATTTTGCACACAAGAGTCAAAGTGATCACATTAAGTCAAAAGCCAATTTTATTCCAATAAACTAATGTTTAAATCAATATTCAAGAAAGGGAAGAGGGACTTGATAGGGCAGATGCAAAATGTTTCCTCTTCTGGGGGAAACGAGAACTAAGAGTTACAGTTTAAGAATAAGACTAAGACTGAGATGAAGGGAATTCCTCCACACCACCCAGTGAGTTGTGAGTCTGTAGAATGATCTTCCCCAGAAAGCAGTAAAGGCAGGGTGAATTAATTCACTCAAGACAGAATTAGATTTTTGATAGACATGGAAATCAAGGGTTATGTGTTAGGAGACAGGAAAGTGGGGTGAGTCCACAATCAAACTAGCCATGAGCTTATCGAGTGAAGAAATAGGCTCAAGAAGACAAACAGCCTACTCATGTTCCTTTATCCTATGTCCTTACAATAAACCAGAAAACTGCAGGTCATTCAGTGCAATGGTGATGGGAGCACAATGAACCATTATCAGGGGCAAAAACATGCATTTCAAAGGGTGTGGGTTAATCAAAGAGAGGCAACATGGATTTGTTAAAGCAAAATAGCTTTTGACCAACTTGACTGAATTCTTGAGGCAAGAGAGAAGATTGGATGACCTTTTTTGATCACTAAATGGTCTATCTTGCTTTGAACTGGGAAGTTGTTCCAGGGTTATTACCCTAAGGGCCAATTTTGCATCCACTATTCTTTTCAGATTTTATAAAAAACACACATAGGGAGCAGCAATTTAAAGTTCATGAACGATACAGTGATAAAGATATTTGCAAAATCTCAGATAGGATGATAAACAGGAGGAGCATCACAGAAGGAATGCAAGTGAAGGAGTGATAAACTCTGACCACTAATATGGAAAGGCAGTACACTTTAAATGGTATATTTTTGAAAAGTCTAGGTGAGCAGAAACACCTTGGTGCACGTGCGCACAAATCCTTCAAGGTGGCAAGATAAGTTGATAAAGTTAAACAAAAAATGGGTTCTTGGGAATAGGACATAAAAGCAATGAGATCATTTTAGAATGTATAATCACTGATTAGGCCTCAGTTGGAGTATTAAGGATAATTCCAGGCATCACACTTCAGTACTGATGTAAAGCACTTGGAAATGGAACAGAGGTGTTTTATCAGGTGGGATGGAGAGGTTGAAAAGGTTCAAACTATTCCCTTCGGGACAGAGTAGATCAAGAGGTGACCTAAGGCAGGTTTTCATGATGAGAAGTTATAATAGAAACAAACTTCTCTCTCATGCAGGTAGGACAAATATTAGAAGTCACCAATTCAAAGATCAGGATTTTCAAAATAAAAAAGGAAGTTAATTAACAAGGAACTGCATTTTTAAATAATTACAAATATTTCAGCAACACATTCACACAAATCAAATCAACTGATTTCAATTACGTGAAGAAAAAAATTACCTTGCAAAAGAAAGGAAAGAGTTGAACATCAAAAAAAAAGACAGGACTCAAGGCACAAATATCAGCAGCATACATTTCCATCATCATCAAGGGCATACTCTGCCCTTTCTCAAGATTTGTTGAATATGCTCAGTATGTTCCAACATGGTGAAAATGGTTCTTGGAATTTGGATACTTGGGACAAAAATGCAACTAAAGTTTATACGCAATGTTCATAGCAAAGGTTCACTGGAAATGAAACGAAAAAGGCAAAGGAGCTATAAATCAAATAAAATGGTACGCATGAGTTTCGATAAATAGAAATACAAAGCAAAAGTATCAGCAGCTCAGAGAGAAACAAGTTAACATTCCAGGTTGGATCATTAACCAGCCTTATAGTTGAAATGCACCCCTTGCATTGACATGCACTCCTCCTGCACAGAAAGCCCACCAAAAGCTAAAGACACATATTCTCTGTGACTGTGATCCTCCTGAGCTTATGGCTAAATCAACCACACCATCTTCCTACAGAACTTCAAATGCTGTCCAGTTCATAGGAACTGAAGGAATAGAGCATTTAGCTCCTCGAGTTTGCTCCACCAATGACACCATGGATCTGCAACAGAGTTCAGCGAGACTACCATTCGATTCCACTCACCTCCATTGTATCTGCATCTCCAACAATCCAACTTCTATCCCCAATCCTATACAGTTACTCTTGGATGTCCTTCATGCCATCTGTGGCCACTGCCTTTTCCTTGCCATATTGCCACTTAATGACATCAACTGTGCGTATGCAATCAACTTCCACACATGGACCACATTCAGTTGCACATCTACCACCAATTTCAGCCCTTCACTGCCTCTATGTTGTTGTACTGCTTATCTGACATCCATAAGATCTTAAGACATAGGAGCAGAATTAGTCCACTCAGCCCATCGAGTCTACTCTGCCATTCAATCACGGTTGATATTTTTCTCATCCCCATTCTCCTGCCTCTTCCCCATAATCCCCTTATTAATCAAGAACCAACCTCTCTTAAAGAGGCTCAATGACCTGGCCTCCACAGCCTTCTGTGGCAAAGACTCCACAAATTCACCACTCTCTGGCTGAAGAAATTCCTCCTTATCTATGTTTTAAAGGATCGTCCCTTAAGCCTGGTGTTATGCTCTCTGGTTCTCATTTTTCCTATTAGTGGAAACATTCTCTCCACATCCACTCTATCTAGACTTCGCAGTATCTTATAAATTTCAAAAAGATCCCCCCTCATCCTTCTAAGCTCCAAGACCTAGAGTCCTCAATTATTCCTCACATGACTCAGTCTCAGGCAAGCTTTCTCACCACCCATAGAACTAGGATGAGCAATTTCATCCTTGACCCTCATCACTGTCTCAGGCTGAACCAAGTCATTCACAAACAGCAACTGAAACAGTTTCCAACTCCATAATAACTCAGTTGTAAAAGTGTGCCTATTGACATTACCCATCTAAAATAATCATCCATACTTACATACCTCCAGACCAGACTATTCCGATACTCTCGTCTACTGACCTGTCTTGCATATTCCACGAATCTCAGTTCAAATACAGTTGACTTGAATCTTATCCTGCACTAAGCCCCACTTACTCCTCATCCCTGTCCTCGCCAACTTGCAAGATTTTGGTCCCCACAGCACCTCACATTTAAAATTTCCAATCTCACATTTAAACCCTTCAAGGTTTCACTCCGCCACTTTCTATAACCTATACAAGCCCACAACTTACAATAAAAGTGACTGACTACAATGAGTCACCCTGTCTTAAAAAGGTAAGACTGAGGGGATGGTAGAAGTGTTCATAATTATAACATTTGGATAAATTGTAAACAAATTTTGCATATAGCTTAAAGTTCAAACACAAGTTGTGAAAATTGTGGAGATAACTCAAGAAGATTTTTTAAAACTAAAGTGTAACATGAATGGAAAAGAAACCATGCAAGCAAATCAAATTTCTCCAACATAATCCTTCCCGATTTCACAAAATGGGACAAATACAAAAATCAAAGGGCCGCAAAGAGCAGCAAAAAGGATACATGCAAGGAACATAAATGACAATGAGGAGATTTTATAGTTCAAGGGGGAAGCAACTGGTTAAAAGCACTACTGGCCCTCTGAAGACTGAGAGTGGGAACGTCGTCAATGACCATGGGAACATGGCAGACTTGCTAAACGAGTATTTTCTTTCATAGAAACGGGAGGATATCTTGCTGAAAGTCCCAAGGAAACTAACAGAGAATCAGAGACAGGGTCTAAATAGAATTAGCTTAAGTGAATCATCAATAATGAGAAAACTAACAGAAGGGAGGAGTGACAAATCCCCAGAACCTAATGGTTTCCATCCACACATGTTAAAGGAGGTAGGAGAACAAATTGCCAGAGTCGTAATCATAATCTTTCAGAGTTTCCTAGATTCAGGAATTGGACCCCTGGACTGAAAATTGGTTCATATCACTCTGCTCTTTAAAAAGGGTGACAGAGGGAAACCAGGGAATTAGATAAAAACATAAGAACTAGGAGGAGTAGGCCATCTGGCCCCCTGAGCTTGCTGCGCCTTTCAATAAGATTATGGCTGATCTTTTCATGGACTCAGCTCCACTTACCCGCCTGCTCACTATAACCATTAATTCCTTTACAGTTCAAAAATCTATCTCTGCCTTGAAAACACCTAATGAGGTAGCCTCAACTGCTTAACTGGGCAGAGAATTTCCAAAATTCACAACCCTTTGGGTGAAGAAGTTCCTCCTCAACTAGTTTCACCCGCCAGCACAAACAACCTCTCCCTTCATAATTTATATGTTTCTCTAAGATTCCCCCCTCATAAATTCTAATGAGTATAGTCCCAGTCTAAAGACCAATTAGCTTAATATGGTGGTGGGGAAATTATTGGATTCATCAATCAAGGATAGGATAGTTGATCACCTCAAGAAATTTCAGTTTATCGGGGAGAGTCAGCATGGGTACATGAAGGGTAGGCTATGCCTGACAAACCTCAGAATTCTTTGAAAAGGTGAGAAATACTGTGGACAGAGGCACATTGATGGATGTCATTTATATAGACTTCCAGAAAGCTTTTGATAAGATCCTACACGAGATTGTCAGCTAAGCTGGAAGCCCATGGAATTGGAGGCAGATTGCTGACACGGATAGGAGAGAGAGTTGTACTAATGAGTAAGTACTCGGATTGGGAGGATATGATTAGTGAAGTCCCACAGGGATCTGTCTTGGGGCTTCAATTATTTACAATATTCATTAACGACTTACATATTGGCATAGAAAGTCAAATATCCAAATTTGTAGACGACACAAATTGGGCAGCATAAAAGTACAACTACTACAAATGGATTTTAATATAAACAAGTATGAGGTTATTCATTTTGGATCAAAAAATAGATCAGGGTACTTTTTCGAAGGCGTGAAGTTAAATTCAGCAGCTGTCCAATGAGAATTGGGGGTTCAGGTGCATAGCTCCTTAAAACGCCACAAACAGATGCAAAATATAGTCAAGGCGGCCAACAGAATGCTGGCCTTCATATCTAAAGGGCTGAAGTTTAGGGATGCAGACGTTGTGCAAAACCCTAGTTAGACCCCACTTAGTACTGTGAGCAGGTATGAGCACGATACCTTAGGAAGGATGTTTTGGCCCTGGAGGGAGTTCGACACAGGTTTACAAGAATGAAACCTGGACTTCACGGGTTAAGTTACAAGAGGAGATTAGACAAATTAGACTTTTACTTTCTCAAATTCAGATGGTTGAGGGGTGATCTGATAGAAATCTACAAACTATTTTCAGTGAAGGCCAGGGTGGATAAGGAATTGAAAGCTGTAGAACCAGGGGCCATAATCTAAAAATTAGGGCCAAACCATTCAGGAGAGATGTTAGGAAACACTTCTACACGGACAGAGTGGTAGAGGTTTGGAACTCTCTTCCTCAAACTGTGGTGGATGCTGGTTCAATTGTTAGGTTTAAGTCTGAGATAGACAAATTTTTACTGAGCAGGAGTATCAAGGAATATGGGCATAGGGACAGGTACATGGCCAGAGATCAGCCATGATTCTATTGAATGGCAGACTGGGCTTGAGAGGCTGAATGGCCTACTCCTGTTCCTATATTCCTTATGTGTTACAGCCTGTACCCAATGATTTGTCTTAAAAACAGGGATGAGAGTAGGTGAAGACAAAAAAAAGCTGAATTTTGTTTTGTGATACGGAATCATATATACATTATAAACACAAAGTGGCAAACTCACTGCAGCAAGAGCAACCAAAAAATTATAGCACTTCTGTTCCTTAGTGAAATGTAAATGCTTTGAGGCCACTTAAAAGGATAGAATTATTAAATCCAGTGTGTAGAAACATTACCTTTCCCTTTATCACCTTAATCTTCAATTACCATCAAGATTGCAGACCTATGCATGTGTATATAATTGCTAAAATGATCTCAGCATTTCAACATTCAATGTTTAATGCAATTAGTGCAAGTGAAGCAGGATAAAACAAACGCCAAAACCAGAACATGACCTCACTGGATTATGCACATGCAAAGCAAAGCAAAGGAGGCAGAGGTTAGTAAAACATTAAGTGTGGAATTCTGTAAAAAGGTGCAAATTTTCCATCCCTGTAAAAGAAAAAGGGATATGGTAGCCCCTCTCAATTCAGTGATGCCTGGAAAAGCAACTTGTACCACTTGTATTACCGCATGAAGCACAAGGGCTACTTCTGTATGATCACAAGAGCAGGATTAGATTATTCAGCCCATCAAGCAGGCTTCTGCCACTTAATACGATCGTAACAAATCATCCTCTTCAATAATTTTTCCCCCCACCATCCCCATATTCCTTTACGTCACTGACAGATTTTCAAATACCAATTGTTGCTGAAACATTCTCAATGACTGAGCTTCTGCAGCCCTCTGGTGTAGAGAATTCCAAGGACTCTCAATACAAAGTGAAAAATGTTCTTCCACTCAGTGTTCTACAGATTATTTCAATTTATGCATAAATAAATTTTCCCAATAGTAACTGGTTTGCAGCAACAGTTTAGAAGAATATTGTAACATACAGGCATGGTCTGTGACAAATCTGCCCTATTTCAAATCTCAAAAGGGCTGCTGGGGATAGCAGTCTGAGGTACTACGTACTGTGCTAATAAATAACAACAGAACACGCAGAGTCCGGGGACGAGTAGCAGAAGGTGGCTACAAGACAGGAAATAGAAAATAGAAGGGTAGCTATTCAGAGTGACAGAAGGTGAAAAATAGGAGCCTGTCAAAGATGAGTGCTAGAACCACTGCCAATCAAAATTTAGATTAACTAGAATCATAAAATCACTACAGTATAGAAAGCCCATCAAGCCTGCACCAACAACAATCCCACCCAAGTCCTGCTAATCACCCTGATACCAATTTAGCATGGCCAACCAACCTAACCCACACAGCTTCGGAGTGTGGGAGGAAACCCACGCAGACATGAGAAGGTGCAAACTCCACTTGGACAGTCACCAGAGGCCAAAATTGAACCTGGGTCTCTGGTGCTGTGAGGCAGCAGTGCTAACCACAACACCACAATGCTGACCACGTGTTATTTAGACTTCAGAATCAAAAAACACCTTCTAAATTTGCAAACAACACCAAGTTAGGAGGTACAGTGAATACTGAGGAACGCTAACAAAATACAAGACAACCTGAATAAACTTGCAGAATGGGGCACATAATTGACATATTAATATCAATATGCAAGGGAGAGGTATTACATTTTAGCAGGAACAATGAGGTCTCATAATATTACTTGGAAAATAATCTAAATGGGGTGCAGGAACAATGGGATCTGCGAGTACAAATATAGCAACACAAGTTAATAAGTAAATTCTGGGGTTTATTTCACAAGGGACAAAATTAAGTACAGAATGTATGCAAATCTACCAAATGTTGGTTAAATCATACTTGGGAGGCCACTGTACAATTAAGAGTTCCACAAGGATGATATGATGTAACCTTGCTTTTTTCAATGAAGGAAAGAGAAGGATGAATAGGTTGGGTCTCTCTTCACTTGATTGAGAGGTGACATAGAGATTTTTACAAATATGCACTCTTCAAAACCACAGAGTGTGCTTCCAGATAGGGAAGTGTAAAATCAGAGATCAATAATCTAAGATAAACATCATCATTACAGAAAATAGGAACTTAGGGAAAACTTCATCTCAAGAGCAAAGTGGTGAGAAAGTGAAAGTTGGGTCAACAGTATAAAGTGCATTTCAGGGAAGGCTTGATAAACATAAGAGAGAAGGGAATAGAGGGTTATACTGATAGTATTAGATGGTGAAGGATGGGATGAGGAAACAAAGCAAGTGGCCTTTCCCCATATATTCTGCATAAAAATCGCTATGTGATAAAGCCACTTAAAAGATGAATAGTTGCTATCCAGGAGAATCACTTGCAAAGTATTAGACAGCATTTGCCCAGGCAGACATTAATATTTCAAGTACAGTATGCGGATTGGTTTCAAACACAATACATTGAAATAATGGTGAATTCAGTCCCAGAAAAGCTAACTGTTAAATATTTAATTAGAAGACATGCTGTAACTCTCTGTATTATCAACATTGAAATCAACAAAGCACAATTATACAAATTCAACTTCAGGTACTGAATAAACAGAGCAATTAATTATTTGCCTTCTAGGCTGTTTCAGTTAGTCCCACTAATAAAATCAATGTCTCCAATATGCAAATTAGTGCAACCCATTTCTTAATGGAGGCAGTCTACTGTTCACACTGGAGTACAGAAGTGACAACTTCAATTAGAGATCACTAAAACTCACTGGTGTAAAAGATGCATTTTGAGAGCAGGGCAAGTCATGCTGCTCAAGATCACGTCATTCCCTCATTTGCTGTGTTTTCCAACCCACCCCTGACCAAACAATAGTCATGTTAAGTCCCAAAATATTTAAATTATTTCAACATGAGATCAGTGACACATCAACATATTCATATCACACATTTAACACAATAAAATGCCCCAATATGCCTTCTGTTCCTCCATCCTCCAGGCCCCCCTCCACCCCCTTGTATAACCCCCCATCCACCGCCGCCACCCTTCCCGTCCGCCGTCGCCACCCCCCCGTCCGCCGCCGCCACCCCCCCCCACCCCCCAGTCCGCCGCCGCCACCCCCCCACCCCCCCGTCCGCCGCCGCCACCCCCCCGTCCGCCGCCGCCGCCGCCACCCCCCCACGCCCCCGTCCGCCGCCACCCCCCCACCCCCCCGTCCGCCGCCGCCGCCCCCCCGCCCCCGCCACCCCCCCACCCGCCGCCGCCCCCCCGTCCGCCGCCGCCACCCCCCCACCCGCCGCCGCCGCCACCCCCCCGTCCACTGCCGCCGCCACCACACCCCGTCCACCGCTGCCGCCATCCCCCCCCGCCGCCACCCCCCCCCGTCCACCACCGCCGCCACCACCACCACCCCCCGTCCACCGCCGCCGCCACCACCCCCACCGCCAACCCCCCCCACCCCCACCGCCAACCCCCCCCACGCCACCGCCAACCCCCCCACCCATCCACTCCCCCGATCCACCACCCCCCCCATTTCAACCCCCCCATCCAACCCACATATCCCCACGCCACCCACCCCCCCCATATCTCCCCACCCCCCCACTCCCCCCACCACTTCCCACCCCCCCACTCCCCCCACCACTTCATTGCCCCCACGCTACCTTTTGCACCGCCTGCACATTCTCCTCCCCGAACACGGCCGCCAGGTTCCAGTAGAAGCTGCTTGCCGCCCTCCTGAAAAAGTTATTTTGCTTTTCGTATCCGGTCTGCCGGCGGGATTTCACCGACTCCACCGGCACAAAGCCGGCCGCCAGTAGGAGCAGCAGCACCGCTGCCACCAGCGCCGTGCCCCTGAGCGCCGCCATCACCAAGAGATGCAGGCCGACCCAGAGCTTGGTGCAGCCCAGAAAGCAGTCCGCCCAACGGAACCAACCTGCCCGTGCAACCCCAAAACGCTTCCCGTCACCAGATTAAAGCAACTGCTGAGTCCCTTCCTCTGCCGCTTCAGCTCAGGTGGGTGGCTGGTTCCTGATGCAGAGCAATGCCAACTGTGCAGGTTCAATTCCTGTATCAGTTACTCATCAACCTTGCCCCCCACCCAACCAACCGAAGTGTGGTGATTCTCACGGAATACAACAGTGCAGAAGAGGCCCTTCGATCCATCGTCAGCACCTACACATGAAAGGCCCTCTTTTCCAAGTATCCCAATACATGTGCCAATAATAAATCAAATCAAATCAAAAGCTAACGCTTCAGGTAGAAAACATTTCATCCCAAATCTCAAACCAGACATGGGCCAGAGGATGGAATTGTCATGTCTGATATTTTCTTTGCTGTTAATATTGACATCTTCACATGCTTACCTAATCCCACTTGTCAGCACTTGGCCTATAGCTTTGAGTGTTATGGCATGCCAAGTACTCATCCAGGTACTCTTTAAAGTATGTGAGGCATCCTGCCTCCATCACTCTCCCAGGCAGTGCATTCCAGACTGTCATCACCCTCTGGATAAAAACTTTTTTCCTCAACTCTCACCGCTCACTTTTAACTTGTGTCCCCTCGTAACTGACCCTTCAACTCAGGTTACATCACCTCCAGTGAGCTCTTCCCCCTCAAAGAGGAGGTCAATCAGGATCCTATGATCATGTGGGGCTATGGCGACTTTACCTTTATATGTATGATAGGGGACTAACCAGAAAATGCCAGAAACACTCAGCAGCTCAGGCGATATCTGTGTGTAGCAAACTCCATGATGCAACCAACTTCCTATCCATTGATTCTGTGTACAGGTCCCACTGCCTTAGAAAAGCAGCCAGTATAATCAAGGACCCAACGCACCCTGAACATACTCTTCTCCACCTTCTTCCGCTGGGAAAAAAGATACAAGAGTCTGAAAACATGTACCAACAGAATCAAAAGCAGCTTCTTGCCTGCTGTTATCAGACTTTTGAATGGTCCTATCATATATTAAGCTGACCTTTCATTTCACTTAACTAACTGCAACACTATATTCTGTACCCTATCCTTTCCTTCTCTCCCATGTACTCTATGAATGGTACATTTTGTCTGCATAGCTCACAAGAAACAATACTTTTCACTGTATCCCAATACATATGACAATAATAAATAAATCAAAAGCTAACGCTTCAGGTCGAAGACGTTTCATCCCAAATCTCAAACCAGACATGGGCCAGAGGATGGAATTGTCATGTCTGATATTTTCTTTGCTATTGATATTGACGTCTTCACATGATAATTTTGTGACATAAGACATAAAATTACTCCACTTAAATTGGGAATAAGAGTCTTGTTTCCAGTATGCAATATTTGTAACATTTTGTTTAGGTTGTGAATAGAGCAGTCAACCCAGTTTCATAATTCAATTCGTAATGACTGTATCCTAACCCTGTTTATGCACTTTACATAAATTAATAGCCTTGGTGTCTTTGCCTAAACAAAATTCTAATGGTTTCAATTTTGAAGTTTTCTGTTGTCCCTGGTATCAACTACATTTTCAGGGAGATAGTTCTAGAATTCCACAACACTTCATTGAAAGGAAGTGCTTCGCGATACTGTTACTGATACATCAAAACTGGCAACAAGAATTAAGGATACGCACCTGCTAAACCATTCGGAAGAAAAAGCTTCAGAAAAGTCAGTGAAAGGGAAACTGTTCATACAGGCATTGCTGTATCCAGGGAAAATCAATTAGCTAGTGTGGTTGTGAGTAAAAGAGACTAGAGCTAGCTATAGTAAATGACAGACTGAAGTTCAAATTTAAACCTTGTGTAGATAAGAAAACTGAGGTAGCTGCTGGAAACGTGGATGCAAAGTACGCATACAGGAAACCTGCAAGAATAAACATAGTGAGAGTTTTCAGCATCATTGAAGGTTTTGATGAGAACTTGGAGAAGTAGAGCTCTTATACTGAGTTTTTTAATTATTTTGCACTGGTGAACAAAATAGATAAAGATATTATGGTGACCAATTTCCTGAGCATGATGGAAGATAAAACATTTAATCTCCTCCATTGTCTTGTGCAACTGAAATGCCAGGCACTAAAATGTACAAGCAAATTGTGGAAATTTGCAAGCACATTTTTCACCTGAACCCCTAGTTAATGCAACATGCTTTAGATCCCATAAAATAAACTAGGAGGAGGGGGAGTAAATTGTAGCAAATTTTGCAGTGTCTACAAAGTCTTAGTGTATTATGAATTTGGAGATGTGCTTAATGACACCATTTTTGTTTGTGGGGTCTACACAGCAAAGTAACTCAAAAATGTCTATTAACTAAGAGTAATGTCACTGTGCAGAAAGCCATTGAAATTGCTGTTTCTATGGAACTGACTGCAAAGAAAGCCCAGCAATTGAGTTCATCCACTCAAGTGCTGCTGAATCAATACCCGAAGCCATTGGGCCTGTACCGGTGTGCAAGGCCAGCATATTCTGCTGCTGACTGCTGATGTAAAGACATGGAATGTCAAAACTGTACAAGAAAAGGACACATAGAGTATGCTTGCAGGAAGAAGAGGCAAAATATAAATGAAAATCAAAAGCAGAAACAAACCAAGACAACCTTGAAACAAGTTGAAAAGAGAAATGTCCATGCTATACAGTAGGTTAAGGAGAGCCAAGTGACGCACAGTCAGAGGAGGAGCTATTACTACTATACTAGCCATCGTCAATATTACACATGGATAATGGGTTACTCTACTGCTGGAAGGACAGCCAATAAGGATGGAAGTTGATACTGGGACAGCAATCTCACTGGTGTCAGACAATGAGAAACTCCAACACGTTCCCTTTAGGTCATTAAAAATAGTGCTAATGACGTCCCCTGAATGACCCATTGAAGTGGCTGTGCAACACTAAGGTGGGTGGAACAGGAAAGTGTGCAGAGGACGCTGAAAGTCTGCAAAGGGATATAGATAATCTAAGTAAGCGGACGAGGGTCTGGCAGATGGAGTACAATGTTGGTAAATATGAGGTAATCCATTTTGGTAGGAATAACAGCAAAATGGACTATTATTTAAATGATAAAAAATTGCAGCATGCTGCTGTGCAGAGGAACCTGAGTGTTCTTGTGCAGGAATCTCAAGGAGTTGGTTTGCAGGTACAGCAGGTAACTAAGAAGGCAAATGGAATTTTGTCCTTCATTGCTAGAGGGATGGAATTTAAAAACAGCAAGGTTACATTGCAGCCATGTAAGGTACTGGTGAGGCCACACCTCGAGTACTGTGTACAGTTCTGGTCTCCTTACTTGAGAAAGGATATACTGGCACTGGAGAGGGTGCAGAGTAGATTCACTACGTTGATTCCAGAGTTAAGAGGGTTGGCTTATTAGGAGAGACTGAGTAGACTGGGGCTATACTCTTTGGAATTCAGAGGAATAAGGGGAAATCTTATAGAAACATAAGATTATGAAGGGAATAGATAACATAGAAGCAGGGAAGTTGTTTCCACTGACGTGTGAAACTAGAACCAGGGGGCATAGCCTCAAAATAAGGGGAAGCAGATTTAGGATTGAGTTGAGAAGGAACCTCTTCACCCAAAGGATTGTGAACCTGTAGAATTTCCTGCCCAGTGAAGCAGTTGAGGCCACCTCATTAACCGTTTTGAAGGCAAGGATAGATAAATTTAGTGGGCAGGTAATTGGAGCTGAGTCCACAAAAAGATCAGCCATGATCTTATTGAACAATGGAGCATGCTCGAGGGGCCAGATGGCCTACTCCTGCTCCTAGTTCTTATGTTCTTATGTTTAACTCAATGGACAAACAGCAGGTTTACCTCAACGCATAGTGAAGGCAAACTATCCTATATTGATAGATCGTGCATGGTTGGAGAAGATTTAGCTGAACTGGGCTGATTCTGTCCATAGAACAGAATCCCAACAGCACAGAATGAGGCCATTTGGCCCATCAAGTCTGCACCAACTCTCCAAAAGAGCATCTTTCCCAACCCCGCTCCCCCTGCCTTCACCCTGTAACCCCATGCATTTGACAGCTAACCCATCTAACCTGCACCTCTTTGGATAGTGGGAGGAAACTGAAGTACCCAGAGGAAACCCATACAGACACAGGGAGAATGTGCAAACTCCATAAAGACAGTCCCCGAGGCAGCAATTGAACCCAGCTCCCCAGTGCTGTGAATCAGCAGTGCTAACCACTGTGCCACCCCGATTCTCCATTTGTACCATCTGCTATTGAGACAAAGATGGAGACTGACTTGGAGCAGCTTATGAAAACTGAAGTTTTGGAAAGTGGTTGCATCAATGAGTCGGCCACACCTATTGTTCCGATCGTCAAGAAAGATGGCTCCGTGAGGATTTATGGGGACATTAAGGTCATTATTAATCCAAGTCACTATTAATCCAGCTGAACGGTACCCATTATCTTACACTGAGGACTTAATTGCAGGATTGGCAGGAGATCAAAAATTAATCGAAATTGACCTCAACCAGATCTACTTGCAGATGAACAAAATCTCACAGGAACTTCTGACAATCGTGACACACAAGGGTTTGTTCCAGTACCAAAGATTGCATTTGGTATCACACCTGCTCCTGCATTGTTTCAAAGGGCAATGGATCAGATACTGAGTGGACAGAGTAGAGTCCAGTGGTATCTGGATGACATCTTTGTCACTGGAAGAGATAAGAGGAACACCTTTGTAACTTGGATGCCACCTTCTGGAGACTGGAAGACTGTGGGCTGAGAGTCCATAAGGACAAATGTGAGTTCTTCCAATCCTCCACTGAGTACCTGGGACACGTAATTGATGCCACTGGCCTTTGTAGATGCCCTTCTAAGGTTAAGGCCATAACAGAGGCACATACACCTCAGAATGTAAGCCAGTTACATTCCTTCCTGGGATTGTTGAATTATTATGGAAAATTTCTCGCAAATTTGGCAACAATTCTGAAACCATTACATAACCTCTTGTGTCAGAACAAGACATGGAAGTGGTCAAGTTAATGCAGTAACATCTTCATGTAGACCAAAGTGGCATTACTTAAGTCTGAAACTCTCACGCATTTTGATCCTACTTTAACGTTACAGTTAGCTTGTGACACTTCTCCTTGTGGTTCAGAGCCATATTTTCCCACATCCTGCCATCAGGTGAAGAAAAACTGGTTGCTCTTGTTTCTCAAACCTTAAGCGAAGCTGAGAACAACTATGCGCAGATTCAACATGAAGCACTGGGAATCATTTTCAGCATTGCAAATTCAATCAGTTCTGCATGGAGACAGTTTATATTGCTGATCGACCATTGCCCGCTGACTACTATTTTTGGAGCATTGAGGAACTCAACATCTCAGCTCCATTCAGACACAGAGAAACCATCTAGTTCCCATGTCAATGCTGGTTAAACCAACGATCGCTGACATTATGTGAAGATGAAAATGCTGAGAGATTGCTGGTAACCATTCTAAGAATATCACCCTCCAGACCTCCTGAATTTGTAATAGAGACTAATCCGTTAACTATTGTTCATGTTGAACCTGTTTTGGGGACATTCAAATTAAGGGAGGAGGAAATGTTATATATTTTTTCCTTTTGGCTCACCCTAGAATCCTGCTGTAGTAATGCATGTAAAGAAATGATGCAATGCGACATAGAGCGGGAAGCAGAGAAGCAGCAGGTATGAGCAAGAACACATCACAATAAAGTTACATTGACTTATCAAATGTGTCCTTCTCCAAACACACAGTAGATACCTTCCTTTAATTGTGCAACTCTAATTTTATGGTTATGTTTATTTTTCTGGACTTCCTCCACCACAGGAACTGGTGTATCATTATCTACTATATCAAATTTAATCAACATTTCAGTTAGTTCTCCCCTTTATACTCTGTACAAACCAATAGTCTATGCAGTCAGGTTTATGCATATGGGGAAGCAATGCAGTGGTATTCTCCCTGGACTAGTGGCCTTCCACTGCCCAGTAGCTAATCACCATTCCAACTATGCCTGAAAAATCAGTATAATAAATATGTTAAACCATATGGCCAGAAATTCAGTAGTACGTCAAAGCAAGATGGACAGACATGCCTATTCCACCACTGACCCGGGAGCCATTTTGTACCAAGCACACTGGGCGCTTTGCACATTTCCAGCACAAGCATCTCACCCCATTGATTCCAGATCCTACTTCCAGTATTTCTGAATGCTAAGAACTTTAAACTGAATCTTCCCAAATATTTGCCTTCACCAAGTCCACACTTCCCAAAACTTGTTTACCTCAAGAACACCCTCACAGTTTCTAAATCCAATAGTATAAATTGTGTTATTCAGTTACCATAAATAATATAATTTGCATCACATAAAGCCACAGGAGATCCAAAGGTACAAGACTCATGTATAGCATGGGGTTACATTACTAAGCGTTTTCACCATTAAATTTACCTAACTCTATTCAATTAATACTAGCTTCTAATTTTAATCAGTATTACCTACCTTTTTTCATGGTAGATTTGCTCAAATGAAAATTTAAATTGCATCAACTATAATTTCCCAGTTTACATCCAAATTGAAATAGAACTAACTAACATTTTCTGTTTCATTTGTGTAACATTTTTTCTCAGAGATTGAAATCTGTGTTAAAGAACATTTTTAAAGAATAACCTATATCATGGCAAATCCATACAATAATAATTTATTTTGCACTTACAATTGCTTTTGGGAGTGATCAGAAGGATCTGCCCAAAGTTGTCCTGTTATAGCCATTTTTATACAGATCATATGAGTATATTCAAATCTGTACAGATCTAATCACATTACTCAATACAATGGATTTCCTATCTTGTTTACCCAATAGGTCTTTACCAGAATAAAATTACACCCATATTTAATTACTTGTGCGGTTGTAGTTTTTTGTTTCCCAGAGCATTCAATCCTTTATGTGCCTTCATTTTATTTGAGTCATGCTACGTTCTCTAACCCCTGTCAAGCCATGCTATTTTCTGAGTTAGCCCTTTGTTTATATTCTACTTTCTTATCTGTGTCAAAAAATGTTCCAAACATATTTAAAAATTACATGGTGGTGTTGTAAAAATCAGTCTGTTTTAACCCTTATACAGTGGACAAATAACTTTGAATAGACGTCTTATTAGTACAAACAATATTTATTTAAACCCACACCATCAATAATCACCCACCCGACCAACAATAAGTTAGCTTACAGAAAATACTAGAATTCAAGTACAATACAAGACCTTGACTTAACTTTGTGTGACTGACAAGTACCCAAACAGATATTGGCCTTTATCTCTGCACTGGTCTTGGTAGTTGTCTGCATAGTTTTGTCCTTTGGTCTGGTCAGGCATTCTGGCTGTGGTCTTTCTTTCTTCCTTCTCGGGTGTGGTAGCTCTCCTCTTGCTGGCGATGTTCACCATTGTTGTAACTCGTTCGTGGGGTCAGAGAGAGAGAGAGATTCCTGGTTGTGCAGCATCCTTTACACCCCGTTTGGTTTCACGCCCCTTTTTTGGCCATTGCCAATCAATCGATCAGGACTTGATCACTCTGGTCGATAAGAGTCCAATCAGGTGCTACCACACTGATCTCTTGGGAGTGTCCCCAGCAGCCATGCCTGTAGGTGTTGCAGGCACATAGGTCACATACCTTCCTCCTAAATAAGGATTCACGGTGCCCCTATGTCTGGCACACAACCCAGTGTGACCAGAAAGTCTCTTTCATCCTGGAGATGGCCCATATCCTGTGTATTCACTCATCAGGGTTGCAGCCTGTTTGTCTGCCTTTAAACTGCAGCCTGTCGGTTTAGTTTCTTGCCCAGTTGTCCCAGAGTGCTTTACAAAACGCCATTTTAAATGGCCTGTTTGGCTACATTGGACAATAACATGGGTAAACTTATGATGAACTTGGATGAGTTTGATGCACTTATACAAAGTTTGGACGCACTTATATGAAGGTCTCAGTAGTATAACGGCTTGGTGTAATACAGGCGGACTGAGTGCAGAACCGCCTACACAGTCTTGTAAAAAGGCACATGACTGACCCAAAGCTAAGATCATTGTGGCATTTACCGGAGATAAAGTAAAGTAAAGTTTATTTACTAGTCACAATTCAGCTTACATTTACACTGCAATGAAGTTACTGCGAAAATTCCCTAGTTACCACACTCCAGCTTCTGTTCGGGTACACTGAGGGAGAATTTAGCATGCCCAATTCAACTAACCTGCACACCTTTCAGACTGTGAGAGGAAACCAGAGCGCCCAGAGGAAACCCAGGCAGACAAAGGGAGAATGCGCAAACTCCACACAGACAGTGACCCAAGCCAGAAATTGAAGCTGGGTCCCTGGTGCTGTGAGGCAGCAGTGCTAACAACTATGCCACTGTGCCGCCCCTCTGATGATGAAATCCGGGACATCCTTGATCTTTTAGACTCAAATACTTATTGGTTAAACCATAGAAATAAAGACCTTAGGTAAGTAATCTCCTATGCTCTAAATTGAATTTGAAAGACAAGGTATTTCAACAACAGTGTGCTCTAACCAGTGTTGCCATTTTGAGCAAGTAGTCTTGAAGCCATTTTATTCCAAGGTGCACACATGGTAATGTATCTCTTCAGAATTCAAAATATTTAAAGCAACATTATTAGCAAGAGCATTCCAATTGGCGCGGTGGCACAGTGGGGTTAGCACGGCTGGGTTTGATTCCCAGGTTGGGTCACTGTCTGTGTGGAGTTTGCACCTTCTCCCTGTGTCTGCTTGGGTGTGCTCTGGGTGCTCTGATTTCCTCCCACATTGAAAGATGTGCTGGTTAGGTGCATTGACCTGAACAGGCACTGGAATGTGGCGACTAGGTGAATTTCACAGTAATTGCAATGTTAATGTAAGCCTAACTTGTGACTAATAGATAAATTTTACTTTACACTCAGTCTGTGTTTGAATGGGTGATGGCATTTTGGTCAGGAACGTTTTATTTTGCTGCTATATAAGTAGGTAATTTTTTTCCTGAAGCACTGTAATTTGAGAGAAAAATGAAACTGGAAATGTTTTGTGTAATAACATGAGGAGTAACTCAAATAGAGAACAACGTTTAGAGAAAGGAATGGCACACCTACTTAATCAATAATCGTCCTAAAAAGCAACTAACCCAATGAGGAAGAAGTAATGAGAAGTGCAGACTGCAAAATCATGAAATAGAGGACTGACATTTTCATCACTGCTAGGTGTAATTGATGAGGGGAGGATGATACAGCTGAGCACATTGCTAAACAGTTATGATAATATTAAAATTAGTGCAGCTGCAGATTTCTATTACTCACACTAGGAATCTGTCAGCTTGCTATCTAAATCAGTTTGCAGGTTGCCTCTTGGTGGTAAATCAGCACTCAAGGGAGAGCTGTCATTTTATGGAATTTGATTTTTTTGGAGGCTATAGAAATAAATTATTGCCAGTGATTTTTTTTTTGTTTGAACTTCTTTGGCCCCATTTCATCTTAGACTGTTTTGTAGGAATTTTAATGACATCCACACACCAGAAACCTATCCAATTGGGCATTAAAATCCAAAGACCACTCAAAGGTATTGTTGGTGCCTGTTTCAACACTGCTGAACTGGCTTGGGCAAGCAAGGCATTAACTGATATGTCATTTCGGTGTGCTCTCACTTATCGGAACCTCAATCTAATTTTAACTGCTGAGCAGAGTGTCTGCTCTGTGCTCTACATTTAGTATACTCAGGCAGGAACACAGTGCATGTTTTGTTCTAAGCTTGCAGGGCCCAGAGAAGCAGAAGAACAGCTTTGAGCTGCAGAAATGCAAAACCTTCTCAAGCCTCCACCTCCCCACCCCGGCTAAACTTGACCATGGTCATGGCACCGTCAGAGAAGGTCACCAATGCAGTTAACATTTACACCTCAGCTCGTTGCAGTTGCCACAGGGAACATTAGGTTCATTAAGCAAGACTCATACTCCGTTTGCTACTGCAAGTATTGACCATTAGCCTCATACAATGCTCATTTTCTATACTCACCTGCTAATCACTGTCAAACAGTACTCAACCCTTCAATTAAGCCATTTTAATTCAGTCTCATTCACTTAACACCAATGCAAGCCTCACACCCGTAATTCACAGCTTGCACATTCACAGCCAGACTGCAACATTACACAAACATATTGCATGATACTCAAGAGCTGGAATTCTCCCAGTCAGAGGAGGAAGTCGGTGAAGATGCAGAGACATTGTCATTTAATCTTACACTCAAAGCCACCAGATCTAAGACTAATACTTTTCGATTTATTTCTGAGGCCTGAACAGAGTAGAAATCTGCATGAGGCACTTGACACAAGTGTATAGGAGCCTTTGCAGGAAGGTAGAAAGGATAGCTCAGATGCTATCCCATTGATGTATTTCTAGCAGCAGCCTCGAGGAAGCCAAATGCATAAAATTTGGAGCTATGGTCACCTTGACCACCACAGAGTATATTGTCCTTGCCTTATTTTGAGGATGCACTGGTGGCTACAGAGAGTTGGCAAGTTTCAGTCATGATGTCTTTTGTGAAGTCTTGTCAGGTAATTGCTTCCTAAAGATCCTCAACATATCTGGCCACCTGCTGATTTTCCTTCTCCCCCTTCCTCTTCTATCAGATTGTCCTGCTTTGAATGTCTTCCCTTCATTTCCCAAATCATGTTTAACCCCCAAAGGAAGCCCTACTAGGCTACCTGTATCTGGAAGCAACTTTCAGTGCATCAAATAAAATGAACTTCAGCTTGAGCCAGACTGTTCCTTGAACCTTTACTGTAGGAAAGCTCCAAAAATGCGTACAATTGCACACGTGACCAGAGGAAACAATCCAACAACTAACCTTGTGAGTGTTTCATCAGATCTTTGCAGTGCCCAGGTTGGGGCTTTTTCATTTTATTTAACCCATGTTCAGCTGAATGAAGTAAAGATAGGGCTCAGGCTGGAACACCACTTTCAAAAATTTGTTACACACAGTGGCGCAGTGGTTAGCATTGCTGCCTCACAGCTCCAAGGATCCAGGATCAATTCCGGCCTTGGGTGACTGTCTGTGCGGAGTCTGCACATTCTCCCTGTGTCTGCACGAGTTTCTTCCATGTGGTCCGGTTTCCTCCCACAGTCCAAAGATGCACGGGTTAGGTGGATTGGCCATGCTAAATTGCCCCTTAATGTTCCAAGGTTTGTAGGTTGACTGGATTAGCATAGTAAGTGGTGTTACAGGGATAGGGTGGGGGAGAGGGACTGGGGAATATGCTCTGTCAGAGAGTTGATGCAGACTTGATGGGCCAAATGGTCTCTTCTGCACTGTAGGGATTCTATGATGAATCTGCCTGTGGCTGGCAGTCACTAGGCGTTTGTGCGTAAACCACTTTAGCAAGATGGGATCCAGTATACATTCCGTCAGAAGTTATCCTGGACAACAGTTTTGACCATTAACAAATGACACTTAAAGAATGGGTGCTATTTTGCCCAATTTCTCTCACCACATGTATCATAGCCACCTGTTGATAATATATAATGTGTTTCATACATGTGTGAATAATAGAAGCAACAGACTGAAGTGCAAGAAGAAACCCCACAAAATGGTGGAAATCTAAAATAAAAAACAAAATTGTGGAAATACATAGGAGAACTGTGAAAATATCAAAAGAGAAAAGATGGATTAATTTTTCAGGTGTAGATCAGGTGCAGTGACTGACAGACTCAGCATGTAGTATAAATTCAATTGTAAAAACCATGCATTGCTTTTAATCAATTAAACCCTACTGATATACACAAATTAACCTTGCAACCTTGTCTCACTGGGTGATGCTGACGGTTAACTATTTCAGATACCAGCTGTTAACGGAACTGAAGTGCATAGAATCAAGAGTAGATCATCCAACTCATCGAGTTTGTTCCACCATTCAATATAATCATGGTTGATCATCCAACTCAATGCCTTTTCTCCAAACAATCTCACATTGCTTTATGTCATTGGCATTTAGAGATCTATCAATCTCTATTTTAAATATACTCGATGATTGAGCTTCCACAGCCCTGTGGGGTAGAGAATTCCAAAGATTCACAACACTCTGAGTTGAAAAAGAAAATTGTCTCATCTCGGTCCTAAGTGGCTCCCCACCTTATTTTGAAACTGCGTCCAGGGCAAACATCTTACCTGCATCTACCCTGCCTCTTCCTTTTAAGTACTTTACAAGATTCAATGAGATCACCTCTTATTCTTCAAAACTCTAGAGAATGCAGGCCCAGTTTCCCAATCTGCATTCATTCAACAGTCCTGCCCTCCTGGGAACAAGTCTGGTGAAACTTCATTGCACTCCCTCTATGGCAAAAATATCCTTCCTAAAGCAAGGGTACAAAACTGAACACAATACTTCAAATATGGTCTAACTAAAGTTCTATTCAAATGAAGAACAACTTCTCTACTCCGGTGCTCTAACTGTCTTGTAATAAAAGTCAATTTGCCTTCTTAATTGCCTACAGCGCCTGCATGTTAGTCTTCAGTGACTTCGTTGTTGTCTTACAGTGTCTGAAGAAAGTTCACACTTAAGCAGTCTGAAAACAATATATTTTATGTTTAGAGAAGAACATGGAAATTTTACAGTTCTAAAGTCTGCTCTGAAACTGTAGATGTTCAAACAAGGAATGACATTCACTCAATTCTCTTTGGGTTAGCCATGTATTTCTCACAATACAAAAACAAAACATTAATGCATTTTGGAAAATGTGAAAAGGTGATGGGCGGTGGGTTTAAATGAGGAGGTCTCAATTCAGATATTGCTTTGTTGTATGCATTTTCTGGCCCAAACATAAAAATCTTCAATTGCCTCTGAAAAAAGTCATGTGGATCATGATGCACATTAACCCATACCTATTGACTGCAACATAACAGCATTAAAAAATTAAAGGGATCACACATTTAAATAAATCAGCTACATACACCCAAAAAAATAGAGACAATTGTGGAAGAGGAGACTGAGCTCAGCAGGGGGCTGGCCAGGAGACCAGGAAAATCAACACAACAGCAGCAGCACCCTCACTGTAGACTGGCTGTCTCTGCATATACATGAAATAGACAGTGCAGACAAAGGTGGATATTTTCACTATGTCTATCAACGGGACACAACTGACTGTCCTTGCTAATAGCACCGAAACTGTAATAAAGACATGATTAAGTGACCATTGTCTGAATGGACATTCCATCCGTCTACCACTAAAGATTATGACATTATCAATGGGACGCAACTAAATGGCAATTGTCTTGGGCCTACTTCTTCGTACCATAATAATTTACCAGTGTGCGTGACTAGAAACAATTAACTTTACTAGAAATTTTAAGAAGTGCCCTATAAAAAAGGCTGACTGTACACAATTGAGCAGAGCAGACTTAGGTATTCTCCAGTTCTCCCCTCCTTATCGATAAAAAGGCAGCAGAGGATCCATCACTTGTGAACACTGTGTCCGAATATCTTTCAAGCACTGACAGTTTTCTGGTGGTTCCGCCAAGATGGTAACCCCTTTCTCCTGAGCGAAGTGCTGATGCACTGCTTTGATGACAGATGACTCAGCCAGCATAAAAATAAGGACCTTTATCTTACACAAGTCCCTCTGCCATCGGTCTCCTGTGTGTGACTGCTATGAGTAAAAGGCTCTTCCATTGCCAGTTGTTGCGGGTAATCAAAAACTGTTGTGGTAAGGCGCCACAGGGTTAGAGTCCCGTACTTGCAACTTGAAGTTTAGAATCTCTAAAGAGCTTGGTGTGTGGCTTCACATTTATGGGGTTAGCGTGCCTGAGAGCTTGTTGTGTGGGTTAAAGTCCCAGGAGTACAACTTGCAGGTTAATGTCACCAAATGCTTGGCAAGTGGGCTAATGTTTCCTAACAGCAAGATATTCTAGATATTATTGGCTAATTAGAAATGGGAAATTTAGTGTCCAAATCAAATTGCCCACAAAGGGAACGTCCCTTACCTATATGTACATATGTTATGGATCCAGAAGTATGCAGTATGTCAACAAATGGATGAAAGGAACAAAAGGGAAAAGTAGATGTTTTCCTCAAGAGGGAACATTCAATTGGGATAGAATAGAATTTTTGGGAGAAACTTTAAGGGAAAAAGAGAAACAGGGCAAGAGAGATGTGGGTTGGTCACAATTTATGAGCCGGAGACAGGAAGCTGAGAAAAGGCGGGAAGAGTCCAAACGTAGGAGTAGATAGGATGAAGAATACAAAAAGAGGAACAGAGAAAGGAAAAGTAAGGAAGATGAGGTGAGAGAGGTTGAAAAATCTAAACAGCATGGACTGATCCAGAAGCCTAGTAAAACTCCCAGGAGTGTCATGATGTCAAGACCAAAAATATTGATAGATGATGAGGACAATGAGGACAGTGACTACCATACACCCTACCCTTCTTCAACCTAATCAACTCCCTCAATCCATTGCTGAACGGGATTCTGGCTCCTTCAGCACCATCACTGAGTCTACCTCCTCTGATTTACAGTCCACTAAGGACGGAACCAGCTCCGACTGCTGCTAATTCAACAGTGTTTCATTACGGCAGTGCTGAGGAGTTTACTCCAATTGCAGTGCAGATGAGAGGCCAAAAAATTAGGGTCGTCACGCCAGTTGCCCCTAAGGGCTTTCCCCGAACCTGATGGAGTCCCCGTTCGGATATACAGATCGTGGTCCCCTTAGAGTTAAGAGCGATTGTTGATTCCTTGCCTAATTTGAAAGTTGAAATTGATAAATTTGTAGATAAACTGGAAGTTTAATGAAAATGTTAGAACCCCAGTAAAGATGATATTGATGTGGTCCTTGATGCCTGCCTGGGGTCAGCCAGCTGGAGGCAAGGTCAAGAATAGTGTAACTGACCTGATGATATTGAGGGGGACTGCCTCAACGCAGGCCTTGGGTGCCTGTCTGTGTGGAGTTTGCTTGTTCTCCCCATGTCTGCTTGGGTTTCCTTTGGGTGCTCTGGTTTCCTCCCACAGTACAAAGATATGTGGGTTTGATTGATTGGCCATGTTGAATTGCCCCTTAATGTTATGGGGACTAGAAGGGTAAATACTATTTATTTTTGTACAAAATATTCACTGCAAATTCTTAAGTCATATAAATGCACTAATTTTTCCATCCTATAGTCATAATTTTGACAGAATGCTGACAGACTAGTTAGAACACCATCCTCTCTATTATCAGTTTGTAAAGCTTGTGTTGAGGTGCTATTCAACATTTATTTGATGTTGCGATGAAGCATCTTAGAGGTTTTGACATTTTCAGTACAAAGGTGAAGAGTGATTTTCAAAAAGTAAATTAAAGCTGCTGAAGATTGAACGAATTGAAGGGGGCTAAACGGAAACCTGAAATATTTCTCCTGTAATCCTACAGAGAAGCATTCTCTCAACTGTAATCCTACTCAGTATTGTGTCAAAATCCTCAAAAGAAAAATGCATTATAGATTCTATTTTTCCTTTATACTGTATTGTAATCTTTACTACCTCCATTGTTTTAATATAATTCGTACCACCATCACTGTTACCTCAAATCCTGTCAGCTATATTTATGCTTCTGTGTGTAAACGATTTGGTCATTCCCATTTTGCAGAACTATGAATTCTAACTTCTCTGCCAAAAAAAAGGAAGGCTGATTAAAGTGTACTCTGAGGGATAAGAGGCACCTCCATTGATCCAATTAGTATTAAGTGCATCAGCAGTAAACACTAGGGAGGATTGAATACACACTAAACAAGTCAATGCTTGCATTACCGGTAATGATACAATTAGAGCCCACTTCAAATGAACCAGCTGGTGAAGCTGCTGTAACAATAGTAACCACAGTTTTTTAAAAATATCATATTAATTGGATGTAACATGCTCAGAGGATCATAATATGCTTTATAAAAGCTGTCTTTTTTTCTTTTTCAGACTAAGTATTCAACTTGAATAGGCAGACTAGGTAATGCTTTAAACCAGTTGTTCAAGAAGTATGCATACTTATCTACTTTTATATTCCTAATTTCTTTCTGTATTACAAGTGGAGGAGCTGCCTTGATTCTATGACTGGAGATGTGACATAGAGGTTACACTTCTTTTTATTCAAACTGTTCACAAGTACAAAATACAAATCAGAATACAATCTCACAATAATAAATTATTAAAAAACATCCAAAATAACACAATATCATCAATAAACATGCCATCTTTAATACAACAGCACAAACCAACATACCACAATAACAAACAGCTAGTATGCATTGCGAATTATCCACAACCGGCCTTCCAAGGTTGCAGACAATTCACAATGACTGTAAAGCAGCAAGTCATAGTATAAACACAGCACCGACAGTTAACACGCTGTCTTTTAACCAATAACAAATAACTCCCTTCAATAAGAATGGGATTCATTGGAAGTCATCTGCAACTTTCCAGGGCTTTGCCCTCTGTGTTTCTCCCTTCCGAGGATTTCACCTCCCAGAGTTCCGCTCTTGGGACTGGACTTTCCGAGGCTGCACCTTCCGGGGGTTACGCCATGAAATAATAAATAAACAAACTAATATAAACACAATACTTTTGTATTATGTAATATACCCTTCTTAATGCAATAACAAACATCTCTATTGCAGCAAAATGAACTATTGTGAGTTATTTGCAACCTCCCAGGGCTTTACCTTCCGGATTTTTCACATCCCAGGTTAGCCCCCCACCACTCCCCCCTCAACTAACTGGGGGTAACTCTGTCCGGGGGTTACACCGTCTGGGTTACAGACAATCCACAATGATAAATTATAAAACAAGACATAGACGTTTCACCAACTACTAACATTTAATGTAGGCATAATAGCCCCTCCCCACTCCACTTGTATATAATAAGCTCATTTAGTACCTATTGCTTAAAGAAAGCAGATCCAACCTGCATACAAACAGTGAATTCCCCCCTCCCCTCTCACCACCACCAATGCAATAGTGCCAATTTATGTATTTAGATCTTTGGAATTGGGGCTCTGTAGTCTACTGTGGAACCACCTGCATGGTAGCAATGCTTATTTGTCCACACTGACTGCTCCGCCTGTTTGGGGGCCAATGATTATGACCACTACTGACATTTATCAATATTTTTAAATTATAGGATCATTTTTGGTTAGGGCCACAGGCAATCTGTGCAATATTAAACAAGCAGGAATACAGGTGTTTATTTATTGCCAGGTCACTCATGGGCTTTACAGGGGAGTGGACAAGTTAATTATCTTTGGATAAAAGCAAATTACTGCGGATGCTGGAATCTGAAACCAAAAAAGAAAATGCTGGAAAATCTCAGCAGGTCTGGCAGCATCTGTAAGGAGAGAAAAGAGCTGACGTTTCGAGTCCACATGACCATTTGTCAAACCCTTTGATGACAAAGGGTCATCCGGACTTGAAACGTCAGCTCATTTCTCTCTTTACAGATGCTGCCAGACCTGCTGAGATTTTCCAGAGTTTTCTCTTTTGGTTTTTAATTATACTTTGTGTCACAGCAAAGCACTAGCAAGATACAGCCATCCAGTTTTATAAAGTTGCTGGCTTCTCCAATGTCCAGAGCATTGCACCCACATTTGCTTCCCAAGTTCCCATACAATAAATCTACCCCCTGCAGCCACAGTTGCAGAGTCAAGCAATAGCAACCTGTCAAGAGAACATCAAGAGGGCAGCATGGTAGCACAGTGGTTAGCACTGCTACTTCACAGCTCCAGGGACCTGGGTTCAATTCCTGGCTTGGGTGACTGTCTGCATGTTCTCCCCATGTCTGTGTGGGTTTCCTGTGGGTGCTTCAGTTACCTCCCACAGTCCAAAAATGTGCAGGTTAGGTTGATTGGCTATGCTAAAATTGCCCCTTAGTGTCCTGAAATGCATAGAGGGATTAGTGGGTAAAATATGTAGGGATATAGGGGTAGGATCTGGGTGGGATTGCGGTCAGTCCAGACATGATGGGCCAAATGGCCTCTTTCTGCACTGTAGGGTTTCTATGATTCTATGAAGAGAACAAGATTGATTGAGTGCCGGGCGTTATCGACAGTGCTGTCGCGCCAGACAACGGTGGCTGTGATGATGTCGTCCGCACAGACCTGCGGAGAGCGAAGCGGGCACTGAACGCTGCAAATCATTCGTTATTAATGTTCGCCCCGTGAGGCCGGAACTCTTCCTGCGGCGCCGGGTTCCAGTCGGAATCGTTCTGCAGGACACTTCCGGTGGGGACATGTGTGCCGAATGAGCAAGTCCGGAGAGCGAGTGGGGAACGAGGAGAGGCTGTGAGTTCAGTGTACACGCAACCCGACCGGGGAGCGGTTTCTGGGGGTTAAACTGACTGCGAACTTCACCCCTGTGAAAATGCCAATTGTTCACCAATTGTGAATGTTGCTACTTCACCTCTCAATTACTCCTGTGAATCCCCAAATCAGTTGCCACTGTGAACGTCACTTATTCATCGTCGTTCCTCAACTACCACCGTGAACGCCTGCTTTGCTGCTGAATTGCCCCGTGAATGCCATTTGTTTGCCCCTCAATCACCCCCTGAATGCCAGACCCCGCAGTGCAGAAAGAGGCCATTCGGCCCGTCGAGTTTGCACTGACCACAATGCCATCCAGGCCCTACCCCTATATCCTGACATTTTAACGGCTAATCCCTTTAATTTACGCATCTCAGGATTCTAAGGGGCAATTTTTAGCATGGCCAATCAACCTAACCTGCGCATCTTTGGAATGTGGGAGGAAACTGGAGTACCCGGAGGAAACCCAGGCAGACATGAGGAGATTATGCAAACTCCACACAGACAGTGACCCAAGCCAGGATTTGAACCCAGGTCCCTGGCGCTGTGAAGCAGCAGTGCTAACCACTGTGCTATTGTGCTGCCCCTCAGTTACTCCTGTGAATGGCAGTTGTTAGCCCTTCAGTTAACCCTGTGCCTCTTGTTCATCCCTCAATTATTACCCTTCTGAATGCCCCTTCATTGCTACTGAATTGCCTCTGTGAATGTCACTGCTCACCATTGTAGATGTCTCTAATTTGCCCTCAAGTACCCCTGCAAATGCCACTTCTTTGTTCCCGTGAATATGCCTACTTTGTTCTCCAATTGCCCCTACTTCCTGATGTGACTGCCTCTGCTTCGCTCCTCCCTACTCCACCAACTTCCCCAATGTTGTTGCTCCCTCTTTATCACTTGAAAATGCTCCTGAGTTCCTCTATTATATCCTCCACTGCCCTGTTGCCCCTTCTCCAATTATCAGATGTTTACGTCTCTCTGTTGCAGGTTGGTAATTCAAGATGGGTAAATTGAGGAAAAGGCACAACTGGAAAGCACGACTTCAGGTCAAGAGTGTGGAAGAGCCTTCAGACAAATCCAGCAATGAGGTTAAAGTTGAGATTGAACTGGAAGGTGTGCATAAAAACTGACTTTCTCAATCTTGTCCTTCATATGAATGCTTTCAATATGATCTGTAGCCCACATGAAAAAAATGAGTAACAATTAAATCTCACTGCAGACTGCTGCCTTAGAAAAACATTTTTAGTTGGTTGACCCTGTTCAGTTGGTTGCCTAACGTGGTAGGTACATTAAATTCTGGATCCTGAGAATAAGGTACATGAGTGCATTTCAATATTTGTAACTGCTTCTAGTCATCAATATTGACTGCTTCCAAAACTTATTCTATGATAAACCTAGTATATCCAATCTGGTCAGTGTAATCTGATTATAGAAACATATAAAATTGATTGCACAGATGGAGGTCTATCTGCAATAATCATGGGTGACTTTAATCAAATCAGATTAACAAAATTAGCTGAGAAAATTATAGGGTGTATTCAGGCTGATTTCTTAGAGCAGTACATCCAAGACCTAACCAGGCAACTGGCTCTTCTGGTCCAGGTAATGAGCGTTGATTCAGGGCATATAGTGTAATTAGTAGATGTAATTTGCTTGGATTTTCCAAAAAGTTTTCAATAAAGTACTTCACAAAATGTTACTTAAATTAGGAGCCAATGTTGTTGGGGTAGTATATTAGTATGGATAGAGGGTTGGTTAATTGATAGAAGAGAGCGTTGGCATGAGAGGATCATTTTCAGGATGAAACAAGTGAAGCTGCAATTATTTAAAGTATAATAATGATTTGGATAAGGGAAGCGAATGTACTATTGCCAAGTTTGCGGACGACAGAAAAATAGGGAAGGCAATGTCACAAATAGTCTACTGTGGGATATAGGCTAAATGAGTGGCAAAGACTTAGCAAATGGAATATAATGCAGGAAAATGTAAAATTATGCACTTTGGAAGAATAAAACAGCTGACTATTATTTAAATGGAGCACAGAGGGATTTGGGGGTCCTTGTGCATAAATGATTAAAAGCTAGCATGCAGGTTTAGCAAGTAATTGAGAGATCAGATGAAATGCTGGCTTTATTTCAAAGGGAATGGAGTGTAAAAAATAGGGAAGTCTTGCTAAAACTACACAAGGCTACATTAGTTAGACGATACCTGGAATACTGTGAACAGTTTCGGTCCCCTTAGGCGTACTAGCATGACATACTAGTATTGGAGGAGTCCAGAGAAGGTTTGTTAAATTGATCTCAGATATGGAGGAATGTTCGCTTATTATGCAAAGTCTAGTAAGTTGGGCCTGTACTTATTAGAGTTAAGAATAAAAAGTGACCTTATTGAGACATATAGGATTCTTAGGGGACTTGATAGGGTAGACGCTGAGAAGTTGTTTCCCCTTGTGGGAGTGTCTATGGCCAGAGGATATAATCTCAGTGTAAGGAAGGGGTCACCCATTTAAGACAGATGAGGAAGGAGGAATTTCTTTTGAGGATAGTAAATCTGAAATTCTTCACCGGAGAGAACTATAGAGGTCGGGTCTTTAATTATGTTCAAGGCTCAAGCAGATTTTTAATCAGTAAGGGATTCAAGGCTCTTGGGGATAAGACGAGCTAGTGGAGCTGAGGGTTATATTAGATCAGTCATGATTTTGTTGAATGGCAGAGCAGACTCAGTGGGTTGACTGACCTACTTTTGCTACTACACCTTATGGTCTTGATAACCTCATGGTAAAGAAACGCCTAAAGGACAGCAATCATAACGTGGTAGAATTTCTTGTTCAGTTTGAAGGTGTGAAGTGTGGGTCCAAAACTAGTGTTTTAAACTTGGATCTAGCTGAAGTGAATTGGCGATCTAGGTTAAATGGTAGGACAGTAGAAATGCAGTAGTAGACTTGAAATATTCAATAACTCTCATTTATCCAAGTGGGGAAAAAAGACTCTTTGAAAAAGATGCATCATCTATAGCTGAAAACATTAAGGATAGCATCAAATTGAAAGAACTGCTGTACAGATTTAGAAAGATTAGTGTTAGGCCAAAAGATTGGTCAAATTTTAAGAACCAGCAAAGAATGAGAACAAATGAGGGAAAGATTGACGATAAACTGTAATATAATGTTGGAAATCATATTAAACTAATTTATTGCAGTCTTACGAAGATGTAGTAAGCAAGGTGGATACAGGCGAACCTTGGATTTCCAGAAGGCATTTTATAAAGTGCCATGTTAAAGTTTACTACACATGATAAATTACATGATGTATTGGGGTATCATATTCGCAGGAATGAAGGATTGGTTAGCTAATCAGAAACAGTAGGGATAAATGGGTCTTTTTCGGGTTAGCAAGCTTTAACTGGTGGAGTACCAAGGGGATCACTGTTGGACCCTCAACTATTTACAATCAGCTTCGTTGATTTGGATGACAGGACCGAATGTATGGTAACTAAATTTGTCTTTAACACCAGGATAAGTGGGGGACAGACAACCTGCAAAGGTTAAGTGAGTGAGCAAAATCTTGGCAGATGGAGTATAGTATGGGAATATGGGAAAATGGGAACTTGTCCACTTTGGCAGGAAGAATGGGAAAGCAGTTTACTATTTAAACGAAGGGAGATTGCAGGACTCAGCGGTTCATAGGGGTGTCTTAGTACATGAATCCTAAAAAATTAGTATTCAAGTATAGCAAGTAATTAGGAAGGCAAATATAATGTTGTCGTTTATTGTAAAGGAAATTTTACTTTCAGCTGCACAGAGCACTGGTCAAGTCACACCTGGAATACTGTGCAGTTTTGGTCTCCTTTTTTCAAAAATATATAATTGTGTTAAAAGCAGTTCAGAGATGGTTCACTTGATTCATTCCCTGATAGATTGGGTGTATATCCATTGGAGTTAAGAACTGAAAGGTGTTCTTATTAAAGCATATAAGATCCTGAGAGAGCTTGATATGATAGATGCCAGGAGGATGTTTCTACTTGTGGGGTAATGTAGAGCGAGGGACACAGTTTAAGTATGAGGTCTTCCATTTTTTTAAAGTTTATTAATCACAATTCGAAAATCTCCTAGTCGCCACACTCCGGCACCTGTTTGGGTGCACTGAGGGAGAATTTAGCACGGCCAGTGCAACTAACCAGCACGTCTTTCGGACTTCGGGAGGAAACCCACGCAGACACAGGGAGAACGTGAAGGCAGTGACCCAAGCCGGGAATCAAACCCGGGCCCCTGGCGCTATGAGGCACCAGTGCTAACCACTGTGCCACCCTTTTAAGATGGAGATGAGAATTTCTTTTCTCTTGAGAGTTGTTAGTATGTGAAATTTCCTTCCCTAGAAAGCAGTGAGGGCAGTGTTAGATTTTTGATTGGCAAGGAGTCAAGAGTTATGGAGATAGATGATGAAGCTGAGACCAGAATCAGATCAGAGTTGAATGGCCTATTCCTCTTGAGTCCAGTGTTCCATTTGACACATCATGTCTCTGCCTGCTGAAAATGCGTGATCCATCCTAATCCCACTCTCTTAGTCCTCACCCCTGCAAGGTTCCATGACTCCAAATGCATATCCAGGCATTTTATAAATCCAATGAGTGTCTTCCTCCATCATCCTTTCAAGTAGTCGAGGCCCACAGACTCTCTGGGGCCCACTGGTTATTGACCTGTTTGTTAAGGCAAATAGGTTTCCTGTGCAGTACATCTACATTCTTTCAAGATGCAGTTGGGAAGCGTTACTACATTTTGTATGTGCGCTATTTCATTTAATTTCATAAGTGAGAGAGTTGGAGAAAAGCAAATGGGTGGTTGAATATTCTTTCTAAGGCTTGACTACAGCTGCAATAATTTAAAAGTAACGTAGTGAACAAAGAATTGTTATCATAGAAATTATAGAAACCCTACAGTGCAGAAGGAGGCCATTCGACCCATCGAGTCTGCACCGACTACAATCCCACCCAGGCCCTATCCCCATATCCCTGCATATTTACCCGCATATCCCTCTAACCTACGAATCTCATGACTCTAAGGGGCAATTTTTAGCATGGCCAATCAACCTAACCCACACATCTTTAAACTGTGGGAGGAAACCCACGCAGACACGAGGAGAACATGCAGACTCCACACACAGTGACTCAAGCCAGGAATCGAATCCAGGTCCCTGGAGCTGTGAAGCAGCAGTGCTAGCCACCGTGCTACTGTGCTGCTGACTAATGTATGTAAGTGTATGCTAGAAAGATTAGCTGGGAAATCAAATGGCACACCTCAATTCAGGTATTAATTAACATTTCAAATCACGTTGATGTTTGGGTTGCAAAAGATAAATGTTGTATTTTGCAGATAACCTCTGGTTCTTCATATTTCTGTTGCTGCCTTGATGTTGAACAAATTTGAATGAAGTTTTCAAATCATTTACTCTGTTCCAGAGGGAGCGACACTAAAAGGTGTTGATGAGAGTAATGCGCTGGTCCTACCAGGAAAGAGGAGAAAAAGAAAACCGGCGAGTGAAGTACCTAGGAAATTGAAGCGGCCTCTGACCAAAAAGCAGAGGAAACAGCTGGAAAAGATACTGGAACAGAAAGAAAAGAAAGCTCAGGTGAATTTTGAAGCTCACTTATAAACACAGGTGAATGTAGACAGCTCAGTTTAAATAACTGGTTTTAGTGCTGGTATCACTTAAATTGTGAATGTTTTTTATGGTAGATTATTTAAAATAATGTTGGTGAATTCTGAAGTGGATCGATAGAATGGATGCTGAGAGAATGTTTCTGGAGGTCAGGGAAATCTAAAATGTGGGAGCAGAGTAACAGAATAAGTGCCTGATCATTTAGGTCTGAGATTGCTTCACTCTATGGGTTGCGAACCTTTGGAATTCTCTAGCCCAGAGGGTTGTGGATGCACCATCATTGAATTCATTTAAAGCTGAGATAGATTTTTAATCTCTCTGGGAATCCAGGGATATGGGGAACAGGCAGGAAAGTTGAAATCCAAGATCAGCCATAATCATGTTGAATGGCAGAGCAGCTCAATAGGTTGTGGGCTCGAATCCTGCTCCTATTTTTTATGGCCTTGTGAAACAGGTGTTCAATGAAAACACTGAGCCTTTCAAACCATGCATAGCTGATCAAATACCTGCTTATTATAGATACCCCATGACTTTGTCCAATTTTCACAGGCAATGCCAATATCTGGTAGCTTTGTGAGGCCTCCAGGGCAACCAAGACATGCATATTTGTAATACAAACAAAACGTGCTGGTAAAACCCAGCAGGTCTGTCAGCATTTGTGGAGAAAGAAACAGAGTTAGCATTTTGAGTCCAATTCTTTGGAACTGCTTTGAGTTGTTCCAGTACTTTCTGCTTCGATTTCAGATCTCCAGCATTTGCACTATTTTGCTTTTATTACACATATTTGCAAGTCTGACTAAAGGATCTTGACTTCATGATTCGTTATACTTATGTATAGGCTGCCCAAGGCACATTATGCCGTATCTTATTTATGATTGGTTCTGCACAACACGAATTGGCCAAATGGTTCAGTGAGTTGCTGCAACCAGTTCTGAGTATTCCACTTACATGGTGTAGGATTCCTTCACTTTGTAAAGACTATATGCAACCTACATAGTGACAACAATGTTGTGCCTATATGCTGATTTGACATTGCTATCCAGCAGGAGGAGGCAGTGGTGTAGTGTCAGTGACGCTGGACTAGTAATCCAGACACTTGAGTTTCTGCTCTGGGGACCAGGGTTTGAATCTCATTATGGCAAATAGTGAAATTTGAATTCAGTGAATAAAATCTGGAATTAAAAATCTAAATATGACTATGAAACCACTGATTATTGTAACCCATCTAGTTCACTAATGTTCTTTAGGAAATTTCCATCCTTACCTGATCTGGCCTAAAAGTGACTCTAGACCTACAGCAATGTGGTTGACTCACAACTGCTAGTCGAGAAATCCACTAATGGGTTCTCTACTATTATCCACCACAAGCTTGACTTCCCTGGCCACTTAATGCGTTGGGATTCCTACAGCTCCAAGTATGACAACATTGGCCTTATCAGCAATTTTGTGAATAGTCCTGAGCCATTTATTCACTGTGCAACCTTGCCACCAAAATAGGGCACGTCACATCTATTCTGCAGTGTAATGGCTATTCCAATCAGATTATTGTTTGCTGCATATCGCATATACTCATGAATGTGCCTACCTGAAAAATGTCTACTCTACCTTGGGTTACCTTGAAAGAGTAAAGTATCTCCAAATTTTGAGCAACAGATGAAGCTAGCCATTTCACACTGCTACTATGCAGCGGTAACACGAATAGTGTTTTCCACTAACAAGATGCTGCCATCACAACAATAGGACATTCTGCCTATCACACAAATGAGTATTGCTGTGTATTTTCAACATTTTATTATCAGTATGTTGCCAGTGTTTGTGGGTTGTACGTCCCAATGACTGGCGGATCGTATCAAATAGCATATCCTTTCAGCTGTTCACAATAGGCAGTGTATTGACCGTGCTCAACCAAATTGTGCTTGCAAAACTCTCAACATAATGCCTCATGTTAGGTGTCATTCTGTGATTGGGCATCAGTTGCTGAACAATCTCAAGTGTGCTAAGTATTACTATAACAACCATTTCAACATTATCAATCAGGCTTGCTATACAGTTATTGAAGTTACGCATATTCATATGCCCTCTGCAGGAAAAATGAATATGTCCAGGTATTATCCCTGTTTTGAATAATAAAAAGTACAATAGCTTCCTATTGCAACATCCAAACCAATTGGAATTGACTTGGTAACCAATCAGTACCCTTTCTCTCTTGCAGTATAAATTCTTGTTCCATTTGAAATTTGGCATTCTTGCATCTGTCCTGATGAATGCAAGATAGAAAGCACGGATGGGATTTTTCCAAAAAAATTCGAAGTGCCGAATTTGTGTAATAACTGGGGTAAATCCTGCTGGTTTTTTCCTCATTGGTATAAATTATACAGCTCCATGCCGATTTCTGGCCTGCTAAACGGCCTCTGTTTGGGCAGCACAGTGGGTCGGGAGAACCGCCCCCCTCCGTGTCTTTTTTTTGTTAGCAACACTCAGCGTATGTACTACCAGGCAATTACTTTGAAAATTATTGGAAATAACCCAAGTTTTGCCTTGGCACAGGCTGAAGGTTTATTGAAGTTTGTTGAAGTTCAGCCCCAATGTTCTGTTTTTAAAAAGTTCTTCAACTAACTGTCCAAAAATATAGGGTTTCTCTAAAATGGTTGAATATCTTTATAATAAAGCACTCAATGTAAAAATAACATTAGAGAGACCACTTCCTGATTGTAATGAGCTGGTCTCAGCTTTGTAATGAGCTGATCTTGGTTTTGGAACGAGTTGGCCTCGGCTTTAATAGATATAACAAACAATAATATTTTTATACCTGTGTTAATACAGTGTGGACATTTTGTGTTGCAAACAAACTTTTTTTTTAATTTTTCATGATAGAGAAAAGTTCTTCTAGATAAATTGGCGGAATGCCAGGTCTCCGAGTCCGAGATGAAGCTTTTCTACACCACTTCAAAAATAGGCATCGGAAAACGCTTGTACCAGCCTAAACTGTATGTCATTTTCTTATCTTTCATTAATAGAATTACTTGGTGGATTACTGTTCCATGGTTAGAATGTGCACTGAATGCTTTATGTTCACCTTGAGATTAGAATATATTTAATTTCTAAAAGAGCATTTTTTTATTTGCAAGTTGTCACCTTGTGTTAGCATTGCTTCGTGAAATGCTTGAATTGTGAAAACTTCCAATTTGAGGAATTTTACATAGAAATGTTGTCTTTTCAAAAGCATTTAGACAGTTACATGGGTAAGATTGGTATAGAGGGATATGGGCCAAACACAGGCAACTGGGATTAGCTTAGTAGTAAAAACTGGACAGCGTGGACAATTTGGGTGGAAGGACCTGTTTCCAAGCTGTAAACCTCTATGACCCTAAGTGGCAAAAGCAGCACTTGTTATATGCTGTAGGTACCGAGATGACAAGAGTTAGTCTAGTTTGTCTCACTGCACTGAATGCCCTTTACATTTGACACACTATTTGTACTTTGGTGTTACCATAGGTCAGCTTCAGTGTCTGTTGTGATTGAAGCATTTTTATTTTGAGGATGAAAATAGGAAGAATGGAGACCCAAGCACATTCAACCTACATGGGACAGAAGCACAAAATGCTGGAAAATCTCAGCAGGTCTGACAGCATCTGTGGAGAGGGAATAGAGCCGACATTTCGAGTCTGGGTTACTCTTTTGTCAGAGCTCGAAATATTGGATATATTCCCACTCCATCGAGGCTGTCAGACCTGCTGAGATTTTCCAGCATTTTCTGCTTTTGTTTCAGATTCCAGCATCTGCAGCATTTTTTCATCAGCCTACGTGGGAGGTGGCTATTTTACTTGAGGAAAAGTATTTTCTTTTTTTATTTTCCCTTGAACCCGTTTTGGCTAAGGTAACTTCCAGCAGCTATAAAATCAATGTCTATCCTACAGCATGTAATCAACATATTCAGTTGCTGAACACTGTTTCATTCCTGAAGGATGGCTGAATTACTTGGTGACAGTTCATCAGTTTGACGTTTTCTCTTACTCTTGGGAAGTGCTGTATTAATTCATATTCAGTGTTTTTTTTAATTGATAGAAATGCTTGCCACCGTTTTACATTTTAGGCCTGAACAGGAGGCCAACAGTGAGTGCAGAATCAACAGTGTTAGCGGGGCCAATAGGAAAAGACGCAGAAGAAATTCTGAGGTTGTGGAGGAAGCACCTGAGTCTGAGACTAGCATGTCTTCAGACAGTTCGGATGAGGAAGAACAAGTGGACGATGCAGAGAATATGAAAAGTGACAGCACGCGATCAAGTGCAGAGGAGAAAAATGTCAACAGTAATGAACAAGTTCAAAACTCCTCAAGCAGTGCAGCAGCAACGACTGAGAAACCATCAGCATTGGTGTCGATTAATAAGCAACCTTCCGCAGAACCAGCTATTTTCATTCCAGTGGACAGGAGTCCAGAGATTCAGGTGCTCAATTGTGGTAAACTCTGAAGTTTGTCATTTTCATTTAAAATTTCAATCTGGTCTATTTTTGGAGTTGTCAATTAATGGTGTCAGTGTTCTTAAAACACAATTCTCATGTCACTGTAATTTCCCTATGACGAATATTATACTGTGGATGGTAGAAATCATGTCATGCTGCCATCTTGTGTACACAAAATGCAGACTGGTTGTTAATGACTACTAATATGGGAGCAGCACCAATTCTACTAGGTATAGAGACATGGTATGACTTAGGTTTCCCAATAATGATGACAATGAAAATATAACACATTGGTCAGAATTTTTTTCAATGTTAACTGCCTTTTTCCAGTGTTAAGTATTTCCACATTTATTTCTAACCTTGACATTGCTGCAAGTATCCAATTGAACTATATGAAGTTCTTTTGTTTGTAAAAGAGTACTATATTGTTTGCTGTTGGTGCTAACCTCAATGCTAACTTGCAATCTTGTCAACATTTTAATATTGCCTATGCTATGTATGTAACTAGAATTGAATAAACCCAGGCAATCTGACTTGAAGCATTTGGCTCCAGATTGGAATGCTCCCAATTTGTTCCTGGAGTTATTGTCTAGCAGTGAACTTTAGCAACTTTTGACAAAAGCCACCTGAGTTGGGGCATCAATAGAGAGGGGTGCAATGGAAAAGTCAATTGATTAAAAATATTTCAGGAGACTGATTCCTATCTCTGTTTATGTTAATTTACTAGTGTTTTTATAATTGCATCAATCAACTATCTTGAAAAGAAATGTTTTCTGTTTTTTCAGGAAGCTCGTCTGAAGTTACCAATTCTAGCTGAAGAGCAAATTGTCATGGAAGCCATTATACATAACCCTGTGGTTGTTATTTGTGGTGAAACAGGCAGTGGTAAAACTACACAAGTGCCCCAGTTTCTCTACGAAGCAGGATATGCCAGGTAAAATACACTTGTTAGCATCTAACACTCAATTTTTAAGCACATGTCTAAAATGTATTTAATTTTTAAGAAAACATATTTAGCATGAGTTATTTGCAAATTGTATTTTTCCCATTTTGAATACTGATTGGAAATAATTTGTTTCTATAAACCATTAAATTTTACACTGCAATCCCCATACAATAGCAATTTACATGAAACTGTTTTAGAGGGGGCTTGTGCCCCCAGTACAGTTTTTATTATTCATGGGACAGAAGTCGTTGGCAAGGTGAACATTTATTGCCCATCCCTGACTGCTCTTGAAAAAGTTTGAGTTGCCTTTTGAGTGCCGTTGAATGAGTTTGTTATGCTATTTCAGAGGGCAGTTAAGAGGCAAACATTACTCAGGATCTGGAGTCACACCTAGACCAGATTGGATGAGGATGGCACATTTTCTTCCCATCCTAGCTTTTAATTCTAGATTAATTAAATTAAAATTTCCCAGCAACCATAGACCTGAATTTATGTCTGTGAATCATTAGTCCACATCTCTGGGTTTGCTAGTCCAGTAGCAAACCAGTATGCTACTGTATCATTCTATATTACAGCATTCAATGTGGGAATTTAACCTACAAATGTTAGTGGAGGAGATTCAGTTAGCCATTCCTCTTGTATCAGCTCTGAGTTTTCTCCAAATGAAAGGAACGGCCAGCAGGCTTTTTTGATATGTAAAGGGAATCTATAGGCACGTGATTTGTTAGTGCATTAGTCCTAGTGCAATTTACCATCACGTAACACTGACAAGTCGAGTCATAATTTAATGCTTATGACTCAGCATCAGTAGAATAGCCCCCATACTTGTTTTGATTTCTTTGAATATGGTCAAGGCTGTTCAGGATGTTTTGCTATTATTCAAAAAAACCACATGCTATGGCTGCTTCACTTCGCTATCACTTAATCATTTACTCAAGTTCAGGGTCATGGGGAGTTGGAGTCTATCCCAACAGACATTGGGCTTTAGGTGGGGTACACCCAGGATGGGACTCCAGTCAATCTCAGGGCATGTACTTACACACCAATCCCCCTAACCTGTATGTCTTTGGGAGGAAACCAATGAAAACCACGCAGACACGGGGAAGATATGCAAACCACACAGACAGATACCCCATGCTGGAATCTAACGCAGGTCTGTGGAACTGTGATATAGCAGTGCTAACCACTATGCCACCATACCATTCTGCTGTTGTGATTACCTGTGATAAATATTAAAATAATGAGGTTTAGCTTCGAGTTCAAATCAACTCAACTCCCTCTCCTTTTGCAGATGAAATCTCACTTTATTTTGAGCAGCCAGAATGTTTAGTTACCAAATTCAATTTACAGTTATGCTTAATTATTGTTCAGAAAAACGTTATCTAAAGTGTGGAAGTATTTTGCTCTTCGCATCAAACCATAAACATTCTCTGGTCATTGTGCACAGCGGCAATGGAATCATTGGCATTACAGAGCCCAGGCGTGTAGCAGCTATAAGCATGTCCCAGCGAGTTGCAACGGAGATGAATCTTTCACACAGGTAAAAATGTTTCTTAATGAGAATTGAGATGTGCTAGTATTTAAAAACATAATAGGCAGTGGAAGGGGGTGTCATCTAGTTTGGCAGTGTTCAAGAGTGGCCCACATTTGTGCATTATGTGAATGAAGAAGTTTTTCAGATATGTATAAAGTTTAAGTTCATCCTTGCATTAATCTGGATATATCTCATATCGCTGATGTGAACAGATCTTGTGCTGATTTGGATCATTTAAAACAGCAGTACAAAGTAAGGCCCTGGTCCACCAAGTTCAATTAAACAAGACTCATATATAGGCTTTCAAATCCTTATTGATTAGTAACCATGACTGTCAAATAGTACCAGGATTGCTTATCCATTATAATCTTTTAATGTTTAAACTTTTCTGCTGCTAGAATTACTTATCAAAATCATTTATAAAATCCAAATTGTTATCTACAGCAGTCACATGCACCTCTTCTGTGTAGGCACACATCAGGCCTTTGCTAGGCTCAGTGTCATGCTCATTTCTAAGCTATTCACAAGAGTGGTGTAGGCATAAATAAACAAATTTTGTTCATTTTCTTCCCATGGGTTATGAATTTGTCTGATATGCACGTAAGTAGATTTTTCAGTGAGGATCACCTGTTGACAATTAGCTGATATTGTTGGGTACTATAGCAATACTGAACATTTAACTTGTGTCTGTAGGATAGTTTCATATCAAATACGATATGAAGGAAATACAACAGAAGACACAAAAATAAAATTTATGACAGATGGTGTGCTCCTGAAAGAAGTGCAGAAGGTGAGTTGAATTTCTTTATTGAATGTATACTGAGTGAGAAAAGTAATTAATTACAGAGGACCAATTACATTTTTATAAGCTATTTTCTTTATGCTTTTTCTGTTGCTACTAGATTTAATTCTGCGCTGTAGGAATTCTGCGATTCTATTAGCATAACAGAATGAGCTCAGGACACGAACAAATATCAGGGCGCATATTCCTAGTCGTCTGTACTCTTTATCAATACAAAACCTCTGATTACTTGCATGTTTGACTGCAGTCAAGAGCTGTTGTTGCATTGGTGGAATGGTGTGAAATTATTTGCTTACACATTGTTGTAATGTGCAGGAATTTGTGGATCATACACAAATATGTATAGTATAATTAAGTTACACTCAGTGCTGGTTTTAATATATTGATAAAGTTTGCGAAAGTACCTTGTACTTAGATATGCCCAATAAAGAGCCTGTTCCCATTGTTCAAAGAAATGCGTTTAAGGAGGTAGTTTGAGTTACGGAGTTGACAACCATTGGTTTGATACTCCAATGATGGTGCCACACGCTAATGTTCTGCTACAAGCTAAGACTATATGAATCGGTAAGCAGCTAAGTGAAATTACAGGTGTAAGCTAGACATCAGAATTGCCAAATTTTAATAATTTGCTAATGGTTCACTGGTTTTCAATCACATTATATTGCATTATTTGGCAATTAAGTTGTAAAAATGTACTGTACATAAACTGTGATGATACAGTTGATATGAGGAGAGATTAAACAGTTTAGGCTTATGTTTACAGTTTAGAAGGATGAGAGGGGATCTGATCGAGGCATATAAAATTCTAAAAGGGATTGATAAAGTAAACAGACCAAACGTTTCCTCATATGGGACAATTTAGAACAAAAAGCCACAGGTATAGGTTGAAGCAGGTTTAAAACTGAGATGAGGAACTGCTTCTCGCAGAAGATTCAGATTTCACTGTAGATTTCAGGTTACTAGATTTCGCCGCATTAGGTTTCGGGCTACTAGATTTCACCACATGCGGTGAAATCTGAATCATTAAATAGTTTCAAGAAGGAGATAGATTTATTTCTAATTTAAAAAGTTAAAGGTATATGGCGAACAGGTAGGGAGGTGGATTGGAAACCAGGAAGAGATCTAATTGAATGGTGGAGCAGGCTCGAAAGGTTGAATTTGCCTATTTTTGCTCCTTATTTCTCTGTCCCTATGACTGGAAATTGTACATAGTCAAAGCTAGGCTTTGGTTATTCGTCAAGTTTGTTGGTCCTCCTGTGACCATGTTGGCTGCAGTTAACTGGAAATTGTTTGATGTAAGATGTTTTTCAATCTCCCAGGATTTTTTACTCACCAAATACAAAGTGATTATCATAGATGAAGCTCATGAGCGGAGTGTGTACACAGACATCCTGATTGGCCTGCTGTCTCGTATTGTTCCTCTGAGGGAGAAGGTAACCTGTTACTAGCTTTTTACTTAGATATGGTTAAATGTAGGATGCCAATAATGACATTTTTGATTCACTGGACTTCCAAAATAAAACAGTACACTAACTGCAATATTTCAACGAAGAATAATGAGGAGTCACTGAGTTAGTTACAACTTAAAGGGAAGGCCATGTCTCACGAACTTAAGATTGAGTTTTTTGAGGAGTGATGAAGATGACTGTTGAGGGTAGTCAATGTTGTCTACATGGACTTTAGTAAGGCCTTTGACAAGGTCCTCATGGTAGACTGGTCCTGAAGGTGAAGTCGCATGGGGTCAGAGGTGATGTGGCAAAGTGGATACAAAATTGCTCCGTCAAAGAAAACGGGGTAGCAGTGGAAGGGTGCATTTCTAAATGGAGGGCTGTGACAAGTGGCGTTCCTCAGGGATCAGTGCTGGGTCCTTTGCTGTTTGTAATACATATAAATGATTTGGAGGAAAATGTAACTGGTTTGATTAGTAAGTTTGTGGATAACGCGAAGGTTGTTGGATTTGCGGATAGCGATAAGGACCATCAAAGGATACAGCAGGATTTAGATCAGTTGGAGACTTGGGCGGAGAGATGGCAGATGGAGTTTAATCTGAACAAATGTGAGGTAATGCATTTTGGACGTATATTTCCTAATAAAGATAGGAGATATACAGTAAATGGCAGAATCATCAAGAGATTGATAGGCAAAGGGATCTGGGTGTACAGGTACACAGGTCACTGAAAGTGGCAATGCAGGTGGAGAAGGTAGTCAGGAAGGCACATGGCATGCTTGTCTTCGTCGGCCGGGGCCCTGAGTTTAAAAATTGGCAAGTCATGTTGCAACTTTTTAGAACCTTGGTTAGGGCCACACTTGGAATATAGTGTTCAATTCTAGTCACCACACTACCAGAAGGATATGGAGGCTTCGCAGAGGGTACAGAAAAGATTTACCAGGAATGTTGCCTGGTACGGACAGCATTAGTTATGAGGAAAGGTTGGAGAAACTTGGTTTGTTCTCACTGGAACAACGGAGATTGAGGGACGACCTAATAGAAGTCTGCAAGATTGAGGCATGGACAGAGCGGATGGTCCGAAGCTTTCTCCCAGCTTGGAAGGATCAATTGCTAGGCCACAGTTTTAAGGTGCGAGGACAAGGTTTAAAGGAGATGTACGAGACAGATCTTTTACACGGAACAGTAGGTGCCTGGAACTCATTGCCGGGGAGGTAGTAGAAGCAGATGCAGGAATGAGTCTTAAGGGGTGTCTTGACAAATACATGAATAGGATGGAAATAGAGGGAAATGGTCCCCAGAAGGGTTGGGGAATTTTAGTTAAGTCAGGCAGCATGGTTGGTGCAGGCTTGGAGGGCCGAAGGGCCTGTTCCTGTGCTGTAATTTTCTTGGTCCTTTGTTAAACAAGCCAAAGAACAAGAGAGAAGTTCACCATGCTGCGCAATGCAAAGCTGCTACATAGTTATCATTTACCATTCTATCTGAGTTCCACATAGTATGTACTGAGGCCTGAAGGGCAACTTTTTCATACAGAGGGTAGTGCATATATGGAATGAGCTACCAGAGGCCGGTACAATTACAACATTTAAAAGACATTTGAACAGGTACATGGATGGGAAAGGTTTAGAGGGATAGGGGCCAAATGCAGGTAGATGGAACTAGTTCAGTATAGGAAACCTGATCGACATTGCCCATACTGTTTCCATGCTGTATATTGCTATGACTCTGACATGCTGTAGCAAACAAATGCCTACATGAAAACCAATACAATTGGCGAATGGAATCCTCCTAAACCCAAACAATCAGGAACAAAGACCTGGGAATAAGTCCCTTATTTCTGTTAGATGTCAGAATCATTTTTGATATTGCAAAGCTACAAAAGGGAAATGAAAATACTATTTTGATTTAAAATGCACCCAACCCTCACCCTCTCCATCTTTGTGAGCAATCCAGCCATGAGCTAGGGCATTGAGATGAACCATAATAGATACTGGATGTAATATTTTGGATACAAAATTACAGGAAGGTGTTCTGCCTGAGTATATGGTTTATGTGAAATGTTTATTTCTGAGGCTAGTGTTGTGGGATCTTAACGTGGATTTAAATAGTCAAAGATCGAACCATCGGAGAAATTTGATTAAATAAAACATATACTTTAAATGTGACTTTGTTTTTAATACTTGCTTTTATTAGCATACTATTAGAGTAGTGTTAAATTTCCCAAGTGGGCACTTTGTACTTGTAATCATGCGAGTGTTCTTATGGAATGTACTCAGTAAATATTTTGCTGGTTCCAACAGAAAGGACAGCCATTGAAACTGATTATAATGTCTGCCACTCTACGTGTGGAGGACTTCACAGCAAACAAGAGACTCTTTCCAACTCCTCCCCCTGTCGTTCAGGTAACCTCATTGTGTTAATGTACAGTGGAAAAGTTTGCATTGGAATGCCATTTTATGAAGTATCTTGTAAGATAAGTGAGGTATCTACTCTCAATTTTTCATGCACACTCGAGAGCCTTTCTTCATCTATTCAAACTGAGTGCAACCTAATGGTTCATCTGATTATTCTTTTAAGGTGGAGGCTAGACAGTTTCCTGTCATTGTTCACTTTAACAAACGTACTCCGTTTGATGACTACGCTGGAGAGACCTTTAGGAAAGTGAGCAAAATCCATCGAATGTTACCTCCAGGTAAGAAAATTACCATAATTACCTTCCTTTCATTTCTCAGAAATGCTTTCTGTTGTAATTTAATTCCATCTTGGTGCTTGATTTTTATTTTGCAGAGGATAGCTGGAATTCTCCATATTTTGGGCTATTTGTATGCAAGCTCCTCAGCTTGTTAACACCCAGATAAATGCATACGTTTGCTATTTAAAACACTTCTAACAGTTAATTTGACCGTTCAGAAGTTTACTCTTCAATCTTAGTCAGTTGTAAAATTGTACTGAAGTCTTTTGGCCTTTTGGCTAAGACCAAGAGTAGCATTTGGTCCTGCACTCCATAGAAGTCAATGAGGTTACACTGAAGCTTCTTATGAAGCTTCTTATGAAGCTTCTTATGAAGCTTCTTATGAAGCTTCTTATGAAGCGGACTTTGAATTGGACTTTGAATTTAAAAAATCAAATTTTTTTCAACTCCTGAGAAGTGTCTTTGCACAGGATTTGTCCCCAAGTATTCGATTACAACATCTGATGTGGTTTGGACTTTTCCAATTAGGGCTAAATCCCCCCCCCCCTCCCCCATCATCATCATCATCATCATATGTTGTTACTTAAACATTTAGATGCATTCTTCTGGGGGTTTATTTTGATTTGTGATTATTTATTTCTCCACAGGGGGTATCTTAGTGTTTCTAACAGGACAAGCTGAGGTCAATTCCATGTGCCGAAGGTTGCGAAATGCCTTTCCTTACAGACCTAACAGCATCGTAAAAGGTAAATATTTTACACTGCAGTACTGAGACATCTACTTCTAAATGCCATTGCATGTTCACAGTTTTGCTGCAAATAAGGCAAGGAAATATTTCATGGAGTATTGAAATTGTAATAAATGTTAGTTGTGTCTTGACTTGGATCATTTCCACTAAATTTCGATACTTTGTTTAGAGGACTCATCTATTGACTTTCAGTAGGCTTTGCCAATTTCTAACCAGTAAAGTTGACCATCTACAGCAGTGCATCCCAAACTTCTTTTCCTCAGTGACTTCTGTTTTAATGTTTGAAAGTTGTTGTACCCCCAAAGTGAGGGTGTGGGTAGGGAGGGTAGCAGCCAAATCTTTTCCACAAGCATTCTGAAGACTCCGGAACCTCAGAGGAATCGTGCGCACATTTGTAATGGAGCCTTGATGCCAATCCCAGGGCTGTCCCACCAGAGCCTCTAATCACCAGTCCTCATTGGTACCTTGGAGCCCACGTTGAGCGAACCCAAATGGGGGTGTGACCCACAGTTTAGGAACTCCACATTTGCATCAAAATGCTTAAACTCTCATGCAATGACTCCAACCTCCAATGCTAAAATGGTTCCATAAAGGGAGACTCTTTGTCAGAGCTTCTTGTTGTGAGCAGCTGTAAGTATTTGACTATTCATATGCATTTGCAATGTTGAGTTTTTAAAATTCATTTTTGGGATATGGGTGTCACTGGCTAGCACTTATTGCCCATTCCCAGTTGCCCTTGAGAAGGTGGTGGTGAGCCGCTATAGACCCATGGTAGAGAGTTCTAGAGCTTTGACCCAGTGACAGCAAAGGAACGGTGATATATTTCCAAGTCAGGATGGTGAGTGGTTAAAGGGGAGCCTCGAGGTGATGGTGGTCTCAAGTATCAGCTGCCATTGTCCCTCTAGATGGTAGCAGTTGTGGGTTTGGAAGTAATTGTAATTGTTGACTTGGCTGAATTCCAAAATGATTACATATAAACTTAAAAGAAAATGAATGGTCACAGTGGTGCTGGAATTTGGAGTATGAAGGAGTTGTCAAGAAGTATGAGTGGTCTGCAAAGTACAATTATGCTGGAAATTGGATGTTGGGACTACCACAGCTCAACAGTGGAGTCCCAGTATTTATTTCATGTTTGTTTATTTTATGTTTGTTTTCCTTCAAATTATAGAAGCTGATGCTGCTGCAGAAGATTCAGTTGAAGCGATCAAGAAGTTTAAAAAGGCCAGACGTAAATCTTTAAGAGTTGAGGTATTGTATTTCACACATTAAATACAGTAATGTTATTACTGATATTCAGAACCACAGAATGTGTATCATTTTGCTCCACATCTTGTTTACAAGAAGAAAATGAATTATTGAAGCCCTGTCTTTATTGCTGAATTAACATGAGAAGCAAGCGCCTGAGGATCTTGATGCTCTAGAATTTCCCTTCATTTATTTATTTTGTGTGGTGAACTCAACAGTACCTGAAACGGAAAAATGCCACTGTTGATTTCAGAGTCTTATCACTTTCTGATTGTTTTAACTACTCAATAAAGTAGTGTTTGAGCATTCAGGTTGGTAGCTACTCTAAAGTGCATACTATCTTCCGCAGTATTGTTTCCATTGCCTCAGGTAGAGTCTGTCTTTGTCTGGAGAATGAGCCTCGAAAAGCAGCAAAGTACCTGAATTCTACTTGTTTGGTAGTACAGAACATGTTCCTTTTTATAGGAACACCTCAGTTATGTTGCTGCACTTAGGCATTCAATTTTTTTTCCTTTCGTTTAACTTTTCTTTTCACTGGCAAACCTGTGAGTGTTGGTAAGCACAGTAAGAAGTTCCTCAACACCAGGTTAAAGTCCAACAGGTTTATTTGGCAACACAAGCTTTCAGAGTCTCGCTCTTTCATTAGGAACAAGACTGCTAAAGCTTGTGGTGCAAAATAAACTTTAACTTGGTGTTGTGAGACTTCTTACTGTGCTAACCAACAATCCAACGCTGGCATCTCCACATCACTAATCAAAGCAGTTTAATTTTATTTGGTGTCGTAATTGGTTTTTGTCTTTTGCTGGGAGACAAAAATAAGGATCCAATCCTTTCTTCTGTCTGCAATATTCAACTGAATGTTTGAAGACAAAGAAACTAATTCAGCGAGTCAAATAATCGGTTGGCAATTCCTCCCACCCCCCCAAGTTCTCAGTCTTACTTTATCTTATTAATGGGCTGAAACTTGCAGTGCACCATCAGTCGTGACTGTAACAGTTATACCATTTAGCAGTTTGCAGTGAAAAAATGTATATTGTTCCATAAATGGTCAAGCTTTCTTTTGTATTGCAAGATGTGTATCTTGGAGCCTCGCATTATAAAGTTCAAATTAATGTTCCTAATAATTTGTATGTATCCTGAACTGCAGTGACTAACATATGTTGATGCACTCATTTAGCGTCTAGCCACCAATAACGCTCTGAATAGGCAAGCCACACCAATAGAACATGACAGCGAGCAAAAAGTGTTGGTAAAAATTGACTTGCACATGGGCTCCATAGTCTGCCACCAACAACAAGCATTTTTAAAATTTGTTTGTGGGATGTGGGTGCCATTGGTAAAGCCAGTATTTACTGCCCATCCCTAATTCTCTTGAGAAGATGATGGTGAGCTGCCTTCTTGTACCACTGCAGTCCATGTGATGTTGGTACTCCCACAGTGCTGTTGGTTGAGGAGTTCCAGGATTCGGACCCAGTAGTGATGAACAGCTGTGTGTTTCCGTCTGTGATGTGGAAAGGAAAGGAAATTGATGTTCCCATATGTCTGCTGTGCTTTTTCTAGGTAGCACTGGTTGCTTTCTACCTAAAAGCTGGCTCCAGTTTGTGTTTTGCTGTCTTGTGCATCTGTCTGGTTACTATATAAAATAACGTTGTTTATTTCAAGTTTTAAAATAGTTTCCATCCCTGTGGTTGGCTACATGTTGATTTGGGTCTCTTTGAAAGCTATACCCTCATGGGACTTGACAGTGACATGAGTCAGTTGATAGGTTCCGCATCATTGTGACAATAATAACCTGTGCCAACTTTTTTTTTCTGCAGACTATGCCAAGGATTAACCTTGATAATTACTCTGCAATGCCAGTGGATGAGGGAGACGAGGATCGCGAGGCAGGGATTGATGACGATGATGGTGTGGTTGACTCTGATCTAGATCTGGATTTGGGGGATGGTGATGATTCTGAAATAGGTACGTGGATTTATGCCCTCCATCCTATCATACAGTTCAAAATTTCACAGCAACTTTTGATAACATTGCCGTGTTTATATTTTAATTAAAATACCATTTTAATGAACGCACTGGAGCATCATGAAAGCATCATTTTTGCATCGTCACATGAGCATCAAATGGGATTTACACAAACCTTAACATTTTTCCTGTAGAAGAAGTATGTGATTATCATCAAATCAACATTTTATATCTGCTTTTTCTATACACAGCTGAGAAGTCTGATCCTTCTGTTCCACTGTACGTTCTTCCACTTTATTCATTGCTGGCAGCAGACAAACAGGCAAAGGTGAGCTTATTTCTTCCTGATTTTGGGTTTTTTTTTATATACATGGGACTCTGTACAATAGCACATCATCATTTCTGAAAGTTTTTTTTAACTAACCAAAAGATATCATATCATAATTTGAATACAATTTTTCCTTTACAAGTATCGGTCTACAAGAGTGACAAGCAGTTTATGGAACAGTTCTCAGTTTCCTGTGCAGAAGGAGGCCAGTCAGCCCATTGAATTTGCACTGACCACAATCCCACCCAGGCCCTATCCCCGTGACCTCTCATATTTAACTTGCTAACTCTCCCGACACTAAGGGTCAACCTAACCTGCACATCTTTGGACTGTGGGAGGAAACCAGAGCACCTGGAGGAAACCCATGCAGACGTGGGGAGAATATGCAAACTCCACACATACAGGGTCTTAATTGCAGAAAGCATTTAAAATTAATATGGCAACAGGAATAAAATGCTGCAAAGTTAACAAACAGACATTGCTTTGCAATTTACTTATAGCGAGCCATGTACGCCTAGTTGGAGAAAGACCTGGATAACCATTTAACATCTTGGTCCAAAGATCCAGTTATGAGCTTTCCAGGGTCCATTAACCATGACTAGAATACCTGTGGATTAATATATTTGTGTGCAAAATGTCATCTTGGTTTATTCAAAAATCTGAAGGAAATTAGAAATCAATATTCTGAAATTTGTTCTCTGAAGGATAGGGAGTTTTAGTTAAGTCGGGCAGCAGGCTTGGAGGGCCAAAAGGTCTGTTCCTGTGCTGTAATTTTCTTTGTTCTTTGAAATTGCTAACTCTATTATTTAGGTATTTCGTCCTCCTCCTAATGGCACACGGTTGTGTGTGGTTGCAACTAATGTAGCTGAAACCTCCCTTACTATCCCAAACATTAAATATGTGGTGGAATGTGGAAAGGTGAAGAAACGCTTTTATGATAAAGTTACTGGAATCTCATCATTCAAAATCACCTGGATCTCTCAGGCTTCAGCCAATCAAAGAGCAGGTCGGGCTGGTCGTACAGAACCAGGTCACTGTTACAGGTTAGTAATGACACTTAACAGTAAATTGAAATTGCATAGAGCCTTCAGTGGCAGGAGCAGCTACAATCCTAATACGTTTTTGTCTCAAAGCTTGAATATTAAGGCAGGTATTTTCTTAGGCCTGAAGCTTTGTAACAGCCTTTAAAACAATAAATTGAAAGGCAGACCAATAAGGCACTCTGATTTCTGTCCCTTGGACTGGAATGATCAATTTTGAGTCTAGAAATTGAATTCTGCACCCAGTGAGTCCACACCTCATTGGACTGATAGAAAGTGAGATTGAACACCTCCCCGTTGGCACTGCCAGGAAGGTAAATTGTTGGGCAGATCTCTCACCTGACACAAGTATTGTTCTTAATGGGTGTACATTGATCAGGATCTTGAGAGCTGGCAGTCCAAGAGTGGTGTGGATCACTGGGTGAGCCTACAAAATGGAGAAAATAATTTCTTTTAAATGTAGAAAAAATGTTGACAGTATTTTATTTAAATTAACTTTTTCTTTCTAAACAGGTTTTGAACAGGTCATTTTACAATTATAGTCAGTGGAGGAGGCTGTATGTTTACACGTTTTGCATAGAGCCTTCAGTGGCAGGAACAGATACAATCCTAGTATGTTTTGGTCATAAAGCCTGAATATATTGGCAGATATATTCTTAGTCCTGAGTAAAAGTCTTTAAAATAGTAAAGGTAGGTTATTCCTTCCAGACAATGAGCTTTATCTATAATTAATAATCTACATAGTAATTTCTTCACCGCAAGTTTCCCGAATGGAGCTACGTCACAGTGAGTACGACCATGAGATAATGCTACAAAATTGTAGCTCTAATTCTGGCCCTTGTTGAAAAGTCATGAACATGGAATCACCCCGAGAGATTTAACAGTTATTGCAGCGATGCAGCAAGGCGGATGTTTATATCTTAATAAATTGCCTATTAAACATGAATTTGTGTCTCAGTGTAATATTGAATGTTTTGTGCAGATTCAGTGATAAGAGTGTACTATTGTGGTCTGTTGAATTTGATGTTAAACCTGTAATATCTGAACATGTGTGATGTTAAATGCAATAAATGTTTGTTTACCTGCAGGCTGTACTCTTCGGCAGTGTTTGCTGACTTTGAGCAATTCTCTGCAGCTGAGATCACGAGGCGACCTGTGGATGATCTCGTTCTGCAGATGAAAGACTTGAACATTGAAAAGGTTGGTTTGACAGAGATTTACTTTCTGATGTTGAAGCATTTTCTTTGCTTGACTACTTCAGTCATGATCCCTAATTGGGGAGTTTAGTTCAGATTGAGGCTCTCTCAGCTGTTTAAATAATTTGGAGTAAAGGGCAGTTATACTTATGAAAGGTGCGCAATTAATCTGATTCTTTTTGAACAGGTGATCAATTTTCCATTTCCAACACCTCCATCACTTGAGTCGTTAATAGCGGCTGAGGAGCTGCTTATCTCCCTTGGAGCTTTGGAGGAGCCACTAAAACATGGAAAGTAAGAGAAGGACTCGTTTGCTTTAATAGTTTTCAAACAATGTTGCTGAAGGATCTCTTTGTAGATTGTCTCCAGCCTGGTGCAGATCAGTTATGGATTTATCGCAGAAGTTGTTTCTTGTCCTTCCAGGTTTAAGGAATTAAAACGGGCGAAGCTGACTTGTCCTATCACACCTTTGGGTAGAGCTATGGCATCTTTTCCTGTGGCACCTCGATTTGCGAAGATGCTTGCTTTAAGCAAACAGCATGACTGTATGCCGTATGCCATTATCATAGTTTCTGCGATGACTGTTCGAGAACTGTTTGAGCAGCTGGATAGGTAACGTTTCCATTCATGTATAAGTAGATCTTTATTTACAAGCCCTGTGATAATCCACCTACTTTGCTATCCTTGAGAATTTTCATGGAGAATGAGTGACGAGTAGGAATCTTTTTATAACGCTTAACATTTATTTCAGCAGCAAAACCCCGTTACTGCAACCCATCCAGAGGAAGCCAGCAGCAGGTGTAGGCTATTCATTCCATCAAGCCTGCTCTGCCATTCAAGTAGATCATGGTTGATCATCCATCTCTATGCAATATTCCCCCACTAACCCCGTATCCCTTGAATAGTTTTAACCACCGGGCCTCAGACAGATTTGGGACAATCAACACACATACATACCCTAACTCTGGACATGAGTTCCACCTATAGAGTGGGCACTAAATAGAGTGCGAGCTGACCTCCAGCAATCCCATTAGCAGACTTGGGAGCACTGATCTTAGTAAGGATGCAGACAGAAAAAGCAAGCAGTGATTCCTGGTTCTCAAAAAGACTGGTTTAAACAGAAGGCTCTGAATTGATATCAAAGTTAACAGGTCTACTGAGTTCATTGTAATGGAGGCTGCCAACGAGGTAACTTGAGGTTACCATGCATGGCCTTCAGTCCAGCTCTACTGGACGATTGCAATTCTTTGAGGATTTACATACCCGGATATAAGCTGTTGCAGTGTTAAAATTGTTGAAGCTGGCCCTGAGAGAAAGGTGGGATAATGGAAGTCTTCCGTCTCATAAGATAGCGGTTTGTGCGCGGTCAACAGCGCGTTAAGCATTGCCTGGTAGGCTCTGCATGGCAATCTCTGATGCATTTGCTGCAAAGGAAGACAGTAGGCTGAGAAGCTACAAGGTTCACTAACCTCTAGGCCCTCTCTCAGACCACTGAGCTTTTTGTTTCTGTTTGCCCCTTCCAATGCCCTTCAAACAACTTCCAGCAGTGACAGCCGTCATTGACTATCTGCCAGTTGTTAGTGTCGATGCCCACTATCTTCATATCTCACTTTCAGCTATTCTTGTAGGGGAGATGTGGAGTCGTTCAGAGCAGAAAAGGCCTTTCAGATCACTGAGTCTGCACCAACAATATCCATCATTTAAAGGCGTGCTAACCCCATTTCCCTGCACTTGTCCCATCTCCTTGAATATTATGATATTTCAAGTGCTCATCCAAATATTTTTTAAAGGCTGTAAGGTTTCTGGCCTCGACTATCTTCCGAGGCAGTGCATCCCAGATTCCCAAAACGCTTTTTCTCAAATGTGGATGACTGGGAGGCCATGACCCTGTTAGTTCTGCAGCACATAGAAGGTCTTTGGGTATTTGGCCATTAACCATCCATGGCCAAGCCAGCAAAGATATCATTAGCTTAGCAACGAGTGTACGCTGATGGAGTTAGCACACTCCAGGATCTCCGACTTGGTGATCTTGCCCTGCCAAGAAATGCAGAGGGTATGCCAGAGACAGTGAAGATGGAAACTGTTCAGCCTTTTCTCTTGCTGAGCATGTGTTGTCCGCCTCTCATCAATGTAGAGCAGTGCGCTGACGATGCAGGCTTGGTAAACTCAGGGTCTCATGTTCTCAGTTAGGTTGCTGTTCTTCCACACACACTCCCTTAGTTTGGACATAACAACTGCAGTGTTTTTGATTGAGTTGATTTCAGCATCAAATGACAAATTGCTGGTGATTGTGGAGCCAAAATATGTGAAGCCATCATCAACTCCAGTGACACATTGTCAATGCTGACAGATGGCAGTTTGGCAACATCCTGGACTTGTCTTGAGATTTGTCTTCCTAGTGCTGATGATGAAACCAAACTCTTTACAAGTATGTGAGTTTGTCCATTTGCAGTTAAATATGTCTCAGTATGCAATGTGAGTGCACTCTAATGAGGATTTGGCATACGTAAGAACATTATAGGAGCAGGAGTAGGCCATCTAGCCCTTCGAGCCTGCCCCGCCATTCAATAAGATCATGGCTGATCTGTCGTGGCTCAGTTCCACATTCCCGCCCTCTCCCCATAACCCTTAATCCCCTCTCTTATCAAAAACCCATCAACCCGCATCTTAAAAATATTTGGCGAGGTAGCCTCCACCACTTCAACGGGCAGAGAATTCCAGAGATTCACCACCCTTTGAGTGAAGAAGTTCCTCCTCAACTCCGTTCTAAACCGCCCCCCCCCCCCCCCCCCCCCCCCTTTACCTTGAGGCTGTGCCCCTTAGTCCTACTGTCCTTTCTGAGCGGGAAGAGTCTCTCCACCTCTATCCTATCCATCCCATTCATCATCATATATGTCTCAATGAGATCTCCCCTCATTCTTCTAAACTCTAACGAGTACAAGCCTAGTTTATTCAGCCTCTCCTCATAGCTCAACCCCTTCAACTCCGGAATCAGCCTAGTAAACCTCCTCTGCACCCCCTCCAAGGCCAAAATATCCTTGCGTAAGTACGGCGCCCAAAACTGCACACAGTACTCCAGCTGCGGCCTCACCAATGCCCTATACAGCCGCAGCAAGACCTCCCTACTTTTATATTCAATCCCCCTCGCTATGAAGGCCAGCATCCCGTTAGCCTTCCTGACCACCTGCTGCACCTGCAGGCTGGGTTTTTGCGACTCATGCACAAGGATCCCGAGGTCCCTCTGCACCGTCGCCTGCTGCAGTTTTTCGCCACGTAAGTAATAATCCTTCCTAATATTATTCCTACCAAAGTGGACCACCTCGCACTTGCCAACATTAAATTCCATTTGCCATTTCCTGGCCCATTCGCCCAGCCTATCTAGATCCTTCTGCAGACTCTCCACACCCTCTGCGCAATTTGCCGTTCCCCCAATCTTGGTGTCATCAGCAAATTTCAACACCACACACTCGGTTCCCTCCTCCAGATCATCTATATAAATGGTAAATAGCTGAGGCCCCAGCACCGACCCCTGGGGCACTCCACTAGTCACCATCCGCCAATCCGAATAACAGCCATTGACCCCCACACTCTGCCTCCTATTTGACAACCAATCCTCTATCCACGCTAACACCCTACCCCCAACTCCATGCCCCCTGACCTTCTGCAGTAACCTCTTGTGAGGTACCTTGTCGAACGCCTTCTGAAAATCAAGAAAGACCACATCCACCGGCTCTCCTCTATCCACCGCCCTAGACACATCCTCATAGAACTCCAGTAAATTTGTCAGACACGACTTCCCCTTAACGAAACTGTGCTGCGTCTGCTCTATCAAGCAATTCCCCTCAAGATGCCTCGCTATTTCCTCCTTGATGACGGATTCTAACATTTTACCTACAACAGACGTTAAACTAACCGGCCTATAATTCCCTGCCTTTTGCCTGGCACCCTTCTTAATCAACCGCGTAACATTAGCTGTTTTCCAATCTTCCGGCACTTCCCCGGAATCCAGCGATGTTTGGAAAATAACCACCAAGGCATCCACTATCACCTCTGCCATTTCTTTCAGAACCCTCGGATGCATTCCATCCGGTCCTGGGGACTTGTCCACAATCAGTCCCTCCAGTCTGTCGAGCACCGCCTCTCTAGTAACAATAATGTCATTGAGACCCTCCAGTCCTACCACCTTTCCATCTCTAACACCCGGCAAACTATTCACATCCTCCTCCGTGAAGACCGAAACAAAAAAGTTATTCAAGACCTCAGCCATTTCCCCATCCCCTACCACTAAGTCCCCCTTCTCATCCTCTAAGGGTCCAACGTTCACCCTAGCCAGCCTCTTCCTTTTTATATATTTATAAAAACTCTTGCTATCCTTTTTTATATTAAGCGCTAGCCCAGCTTCATAGTTTCTCCTACCCTTCTTTACCAAATTCTTTGTCAATCTTTGTTGACATTTAAACCTCTCCCAATCCTCTTCTCGCCCACTACTCTTAGCTACTCTAAATGCCTCCGCTTTTAATTTAACACTTTCCTTCACCTCCTTCGTTATCCACGGCTTATTACCTCTCCTCCTACGGTCCTTTTTGACCATTGGAATAAATTTCTGCTGAGCACCAAGAAAGATCTCCTTAAAGATCCTCCACTGCTCCTCAGCAGACCTACCTTCCAACGCGTTCCCCCTGTCCACATTCGCCAATTCTTCTCTCATCCTACCGTACTCCCCTCTGTTCAAACAAAGGACGCGTGTCCGGGAACCCACTTTCTCCTCCTCCATCTGCACCAGAAACTCCACCATACAATGATCACTCTCCCCAAGAGGATCCTTCACCGCAAGGTCCCTAATTCTACCCGCCTCATTACATACCTTATCTCGGAAGTCAGGCTGAACTGTTTTCCTTAGTTCTGGTATATAAGTACACGTACCCTGTAGATAACCTGACAGCTGAGAGAAGGATATACCATAGAGTGTTAGTGTCGGGAGACATTCCTGTTCAACCCACTGCAAATCTCAAAGGTTTCCAATGTTACCATATCACAGCTGACTTTACCCATTACATTGTCATGGAAAGAAGCGAATGCACTGAGCAGTTTCAGTGGGCAGCCATTTTCTCCAGCAGTTTAAGTCGACCATCTCTGTCCGCATAGTCAAATGCCTCAGTAAAATTGATAAAGGCAGTATATAGTGGTCTCCTTTGTTCGCAGCATTTCTCTTGCAGCTGTCGGACTGAGGAGATCATGGGAATTGTAGGTCTTACGGTTCCGAAACCACACTGGGATTTGGGATAGATGCATTCAGTGAGACTCTGTGGTCTTGATAAGGGCAACATGGACAAATAATACTCAGCAGGGAAATGCAATAGTTGTTTCAGTTGCTGTGACCACCCTTGTTTTTGTACAGGGTTACAGTCTTTGCATCATGCATTTCTGGGGCATTGCCCCTCATTCCAACAGAGATCAAGAGGTTTGCGTGGGGATTGCTGGTTTCCTGTACTTGATGGGTTCAGGTGGTATAGCACCTGGTGTTTTGCTCATGGCAAGTAAATCAAAGCTTTGCTCAGCTCTTCCACTGATGGTTCAATATCAAGCTCTGCCATGGCAGGCAGGCTTTGTACAGTATCTACAGCTTCCTCAATGACTTTCCCTTAAGCATACAACACAGTGTTTTTTCCCATCTCTCCAACTATTTATTGGTATTGCTGATCACCTATGTTTTCAATGGAGCTGTTTTCTTTGCTGATGGACCTGTTGCCTTTTTGATCCCTTCTTACGTGTCCCTACCACTCCCTACATCAAGGGCAGTAGGATATGCTGGCAAAGCTGTAACCAATGACAAACTGCCTATTAATCTTTACTTTGATTACTCCAAGTGCATTTAAATTTTTCTCACTTGAATGTCTCTGGAGTTAATGAGAGTGGAACACTTGGGGCGGAATTTTCCTGTCCTGTCCACCACAGGAATTGTAGCAAGCAGGACATGGACCATGCAAACGTCTGTTGACCTCGGGTGGGATGTTCAAGCTTTGGGTGAGCATGGCCAGAAAATCCTGCCCTTGGTTTCAATGACATATTCCGTTGTAGTGATGGGAGCACCGAACCTGCTCTTGCTTTCTATATGTTGACAATGCAATATTGTACACAGTGTCTTGCAAGATAAATGAGAACGGACAGAGAATGCTTGAGCAATGCTGCTGCTTGAGTTTGTTTAACTGAGACCTTTTAGAGCAAACCTTGCCCACAAGGTGTCCTGGAGACATTTTCAGATTGGGATATTGGGACCAGCTAAATCAAATCACTGCCAGATGTGGCTCTGAACAGCACTCTCAACACTTGCAGCTACCACAGTGTTGACTGTGATCTAGATCACTTTCCGGTGTGCAGCAGGGTTAGGACATAACTCTTGAAACTTTTTCATTCAGAGCAGAAGGTGCTGTCCCCGTATCAACATCAGCAATACTGCCTGTCCATTTTTTTAAAAAACTGTGTGTAAAGGCAGAGGAAACAGCATTTTGCAGTAATGTGAGAGCACGCATTGACCTCTGGCCACTTTCATTGTGGTCAGTAATCAATATTCCATCATGCTGCATGTTTAATTGTCCTTAAAAAAAAAATTAAAAATCAGCATGCTGATTGTTAATTCCTTGAGCAAGTTCATTCCATGCTCCATCCATTTTGTGAACTTTGCTCCAGACATTTTTCTGGGATGCGCTTCACCTGTAACCACAGCTCTGATATGTTGCGATTGTTCTTTAAAACTACATTTGATAGTATTTTGCGGTAGAGGGTGGCACAGTGGCTAGCACTGCTGCCTTTCCACTCCACGGACCCAGGTTCAATTCCGGCCTCGGGTGACTCTGGATTTTGCAAGATCTCTCCGTGTTTCCTCCAGGTGCTCCAGTTTCCTCCCAAGTCTAAAGATGAGCAGATGAGGTGGATTGATCATGCTAAATTGTCCCTTGGCGTCTCAAGACACGTAGGTTTAGGAGATTAGCAGGGTAAATGTGTAGGGTTACAAGGAAAGGGCCTTGGCAGATGCTCTGTTGGAGAGTCAGTGCAGACTCTGGGCCAAATGGCGGCCTTCTGCATTGTAAGGATTCATTTCTACTATTTTTTGAGGGCACACTGGCTGATCCTATAACAACCATAAATAAAATTGAAAAAAATGCTGATTTTTTTTTTGTTTGGTTCGACATTTGTTCAGCTAATGACATGTAAATAATGTCAAACAGGAATGGTATAGTTAGTGCCAGAAATTCTGAAGAGTGTTACTTGGCCAAGGTACCGGAATTGATTAAGAATCGTTGTGGTTCTAAAAACAAAGTCTACAATTTTCATTTAGAGGTTTTAATATTTCTTCCTTTTCTCATTGGTCATCTAAAAAAAAAAGTCAAATAATACGTTGTATCGTGTTGTATTGTTGTAATACGTTGTATTATGTTGTGTGGTATGTTGCTTTTTTAAAAATAATTTTGTCTTAATATTCTTGACTTCTTTCAGACCAGCCAGAAGTGATGAAGAGTCAGAAAGACTGAAAGGGATAAGAGCTCGAATCGCTCAAATGCAATGGATCTGGGCTGGGCAGGGTCCATCTCTTAAACTTGGAGACATCATGGTCATGCTTGGTAATTAGCATTATTTAAATAGCAACTAGAATCTCTGACTTGCAGTTTTGTGCTGGATTCTCAAGCAGTGCAACTTGAATTCAACTCTGTCCCAAGTGACGTTTGTGCTCAGGCTCCCATTTTGTGAAAGGGCAGTAGAAGGAAGACCAACCTAGAATAGAATGCTCCACCAAGGAGGGTTAAAGACACATCTACAGGCAGGGTAGTTGTTCAGTTTCAGAGAAATGCACAAGCTCAGGTCACTACTGAATCTTTTAGCGGAATATACCATGATGGTCTTAATACTGTTTGGCGTAACCCCTTTCTTTCTCCCATCTATTTCAGTGATTACGTACTGCAGATAATTTGGCATTGAGCTACAAAACATATTTTTGTTCTTCCTTCCTAATCTCCTTTTGATCTTACCCTCCATATGTACCTTCCAAATTTATTGCCACTTTTGCTTCCCCCAATCCCACTCCCTGCTCTTTTTACCATGCAACTCTGATCTTTTGCATCCCAGGATCCCTTCTTGTCAACATTGGCATTGTAGCTCTGGAATTCTAACCCTAAATCCCTTTTCCCTCTTCCTTTAAGATCCACAGGAAAACACACTAATTGAGCTTTTTTGTCATCTGCATTAATGTTCTTTGCTTCTGTTGACTTGTGTTCAGTTTTGTTCCTGTGAAGCATATCCAGATACTTTTGTACTTTAAAGGCACTACATGAATAGTAAGCCAGCTAAAGCTTTCTGCAAGCTTGTGTATACAAAACAATGCAAACATCATATTTGTATAACTCCTTTATGAAATGATGAGAGGTCACACGACAGTAGGTATTTTGAGAGAAGTGCACAGGCCCGCACTATATATTCTGTGCCTCCACTTCACCTGAAGAAGGAACAATGCACTGAAAACTTATGATCTCAAATAAACCTGTTGGACTATAACCTGATGTTGTGTGACCTCTCATCTTGTCCACTCCAGTCCAACATCCGACATCTCCACATCCTTTATGAAATATCATTTCACAGGAGCACTATATAATAAAGTATGATACTGAGTCCCATCTTGTCTCCTTCTCCATGAATGGTATGTTTTGTCTGTACAGCGTACAAGAAACAATACTTCCACTATATGTTAATACATGTGGCAATAAATCAAATCAAAATCAAGTAATTAAAAGTTTAGCCAGAGAGATAGGTAGCTTTTAAGAAATGTCTTAAAGGAAGAAAGTAAGGTGGAGAGGCAGAGAGATCTAGGGAGGGAAATCCTCAGCTTGGAGCCTTGGCAATTGTAGGCAGAGCCAACCGAAAATGAGTCATAGTTTGTTGGAAAAGAAATCTGCACCAAGATCTGGAGAGCCAATCCAGCATTTTCAGGAAAGGAGTGGTATAGGGATAAATTGGGAAAATGTTAGCATTATGCTTTAGGAAAACTAAATTAATCTTTAACTATGTAAAATGACTTAATTTCACAATGCTTTAAGAATGGTCCCAAACATCAAGAAATTGTGATTCATTTCAAAAATTCTAGGATAAATAGTGTTCATGAAGTGGCAAAAATGGTAATAGCACTGCAACATAACCTTTAAAGTGACAAAAGCTTCCACATCCATTTCTGTGTAATTACCTTTCTGCATTTCTGTGTAATTACCTTTCTTGCTATTTATTTCAGGTGCCGTTGGTGCTAGTGAGTATGCAGGATGTACCACTCGCTTCTGTACAGAAAATGGACTTCGATATAAGGCAATGACTGAAATCAGACGTTTGCGAGGGCAGCTAACTAATGTTGGTAAGAATTGATGAAGACAAATGGGCCAACCTATAAAATGAAGAATGTTACAAGCTATAATATAAAATTGAATTAGCCTTGTGACATGGGCTGGTTAATTAATTTGGCCATAACTAAAATGGTATCGAAGTAATAAGTCTTACATTTAAGTTATATAAATGCAATATACCTGTTCTGCATCACTAATTATACAATATAAATTAATTGGTTCCTTTGCTGAAGAAACAACATGCTATTCCTTGGTTAAAACAAAGGCTTGCATCATAGCAGTGCAGAGGGAGGGAGGTATAGAGGATATAGGAATCGAGTCGCTATGGGTGGAGTTGAGGAATAGGAAGGGAGATGTTACTATGTTGGGTGTGTACTACAGACCGCCCAACAGCCCGAGGGCTGTGGAAGAAGGGATAAGCAGGGACATTCTAGATAAGTGCAGGAAGAATAGGGTGGTGGTAGTGGGAGATTTTAATCTCCCCGGGGTAGATTGGAAGGTGCCGAGATCAGAGGGTGCTGACGGGGAGGAATTTGTACAGTGTGTAATGGAAGGATCCCTGGAGCAGTATGTGGATAGCCCGACCAGAGAGGGGGCTATACTGGACTTGGTTCTGGGGAATGAGCCTGGGCAGGTGGTTGACGTTGAAGTAGGAGAGCATGTGGCTAACAGTGACCACAACTCTGTCTGGTTTAAGATATTAATGGATAAAGATGAAGCCTGTCCTAAGGGGAGGGTGCTAAACTGGGGGAGGGCTAGATACAACCGGATTAGGCAGGATGCTGCCTGGTATAGAAGGGCTGTCTTACGAGGAAAGATTGAACGAACTTGGGCTGTTTTCCCTTGAGAGACGTCGGCTGAGGGGGGATCTAATAGAGGTTTATAAGATTATGAAGGGGATAGATAGAGTAAATGGTGGTAAGCTTTTTCCGCTATTAGAAATGGATAGAACGAGGGGTCACGGGCTTAGGGTGAGGGGGGCTAGGTATAAGACAAATATTAGAGGGCAGTTTTTCACGCAAAGGGTAGTGGGGGTGTGGAATGCACTGCCGAGTAAGGTGGTGGAAGCGGGCACGCTAGGGTTGTTTAAGAGTCACTTAGACAGCCACATGAGCGGTCTACATATAGGGGGATATAGCAGGCCTTACTAAACATTGTAGGCTTGGGATTACGTTTTTGCCTCAGGGATGTTACAGTCTTTGCCTGTTTAATAATGAAATTTTTTGTCTCCACAGGCATTTAAGTCCACCTTGTTGACCAGCAAGGGGCATGCATGCGGCAGGTTGTAGTGGGCTGCTCTTGGACGTTGCTTCGGGAGTTGCCTATTGCTTCATGTCATTAGTGTGCTTAAACTGGACCATCTCGAGGGCAACATGACAGCTCAGAGACTATCTCTGTTGCTGTGCGGACACATGGATTTGGGCCTGTGTCTGTGGGAGTTTGCACATTCTCCCCGTGGTTGCGTGGGTTTCCTCCGGGTGCTCCGGTTTCCTCCCACATCCCAAAGATGTGCTTTTAGGCTGATTGATTGGGTAACAAATTGTCCCTATATTGGATCTCCCTGATCCTCGTACATTAGGCGTAGACTAAAATCATGAATAGGTCACTGAGACAATGGGACGGCGGCGCGGGCTCGTTGGGCCGAAGGGCCTGTTTCCCGTGCTGTGTTGTTCTTTGTTCTTTGTTCTTACCTTATGTAAAATGCATGGTCTCATTATCAGATATCTGTTTATTGGAAAACTCCTGGAACGCATTTTAATAAGGTTGTTTTCTGAGTGATTATTGCCTCTTTCTGTTCTTTCCACAGTGAATGCAGTCTTCCCAGAAGTGGGCTTGTTTGTTGATCCCAAAATGAAACCACCAACAGAAACTCAGGTTATGTACTTGAGACAGATTGTAATGGCAGGGTTTGGAGATCACATTGCCAGAAAAATCCAGTCAGAAGAGGTGCTGGATGAAAAATGGAGAAATGCGTATAAGGTGAGGTGAATTGAAATTGGATATTTAGATTTGATATTTGATTAGTGTGGCTTTCCAGTCAATGTTCTGAAATGTAAATGAATAATTGATTGGGCATGAAGGATTAGCAGTGGGGGTGTCACAATTGGGCATGTTTGAGTGTTACACATTTCAGTGATAGAGGATTATCATTGAATGAAAAATTTTAAATAGAAAAGCTCCTTGGCCATAATATTCTTCACATTGAATAATTTGGGAGATATTTTTACTGTGCTGGGACCTCAGGTCTTCGCATTAGGTTAGAGATTAGTTCAGCAAGCACTTCCATTTTTGTTTAGTTGCCTTAAAGGAAAGTATTTTTTCAAAACACTCATTCTTCATGGATGAAAATGAAACTGACACTTCAAATGTTTTCAACTCTTTGTCTTAAAAGATCGGCTTTCTTGTTGCTACCTGGATTCCAAAGTAGCTTTTCCTTTATGTATCAGAAATAACTTTTATGTAGCCTTGTGTACATTTATGTATTCTGTTGATATTGGTTGCATCGCAGATTTTGGTATAACTTCAAACCAGCAGAGAAATTCCCAGCCCGTGGAAACAGTACTGCAGGATCGAAAAACAAATTATTCTGCCAATGGAGGAGCTTGGTATATCAGGAGATGTCTGTCAATTTGGAACCACATCTTGCTGTATTTGCAGTGGTGGCGTTCAAGAATTGGCAGATATTAGCTGTAATTGATGTCATCGTATTGGGTTAGCAACAAGTGAGACCCTACACATGGGTATCAATGTAACAATGTTAAAACCTGATGTGCTGTGTAATTTTAAAAATATCAACCCTTGTCTGTTTTCCACAGACCCCACTCATTGATGAGCCTGTGTTTATCCATCCAAGTTCAGTGTTGTTCAAACATCTTCCTGAGTTTGTGGTTTATCAAGAAATAGTGGAGACTTCCAAGATGTACATGAAAGGTGGGAAGGACCCAACTCTCTCCAAATTACAATTTTTAAAAATGTTTTAATGGTTAATATTACAAGCATTTTTCTGACTTATAAGTGAAATGCACAGCCAGTAACATTGAGTTGTTGAAGCATGTTTTATATCCTATCACATTTCCTCTTAGTTTGCAGAATTTGTCAATTTGCAAATAGGAAATTGAGCCAGAAAGGAGCCCCTTATTTGCAAAAGGATATATTGGCCTCGGAGGGAGTACAGAGAAGGTTCATCAGGCTGTTACCGGAGATGAGGGGGTTAGCTTATGAGGAGAGATTGAATAGACTGGGCCTGTACTTGTTGGCGTTTAGAAGGTTGAGGGGTGATCTAGAGACTTACAAGATAATGAAAGGGCTAGATAGGGTAGAGGTAGAGAAATTCTTCCTGCTTAGAAAGGATAGCAGGACTAGAGGGCACAGCCTCAAGATAAGTGGGGGGCAGTTTAGATCAGTTAAGGAGGAACTTCTTCACTCAAAGGGTGGTGAATCTCTGGAATTCTCTGCCCATTGAAGTGGTGGAGGCTACCTCGTTGAATATATTTAAGTCACGGATAAATAGATTTCTGATAGACAAGGGAATTAAGGGTTATGGGGAGAAAGCAGGAAAGTGGAACTGATCCACTTCAGATCAGCCATGATCTTATTGAATGGTGGGGCAGGCTCGAAGGGCTAGATGGCATACTCCTGCTCCTATTATGTTCTTATGCATTTAAAGAAAATCAGGTGGAATACTATATTAAATCCAACACTTGAGAAAATTCTGTTATGGCTATCTTTATCACATTTCTAAATATGAACATCATTACATGATATAAAAGTGTGAATTTCATACACAGCAGCTGATATCGATATTAATGTCATACTTCTAGAAGATTGCAATGAAGCAGTAAGGATTTATTTCTCTATCATTGTATTTGTATGTGCGTCTCTCTCATCTGCCATGGGTGAAATTATTTGAAAGAAGTAACTTTATCTGGTTTTCTTCAATTGGTGCTAATATTGGCAATAGAGTGGATCAGCTGCATCACTGCATTATTGCTTATTGATTCCAAATCAGAAAACTTCTTTGGTCTCTGCTACTTGGTCTGCAGCTCCTGCAGTTTTTCTCTGCTTGTGTCAAAGCTGCTTCCAAGTTGATTTCAGCTGCCTTTCTGTGAGAAATAACGCAGATAAAACTAAACCAAGCACAATACCTTCTTAAAATCTATTGCCATGACAATTTGACAAATCTGGAATTTGCCAGATGAGAATTTTAATAAAATTTTACTTTCTGCAATCCACATGAATAATTTTATCTCTAATGTGGTCAACTGCAATCTTACCAGACTCATTGGTTCCATTATGAATCCAAGCGACAACCAGCTGTTGTCCATTGCTTTCACATCTGTAACTCTACGTGGGCCATCCTTTGAATTGTAATTACCTTGGGTGTGTTTACCAGTTTGTCAAGCCAGGTGCTTACATTTTTAAAAAAATCAATTCCCAAACCAAAAATTGTATTCCTAAAATATATGAATCATGAAATTATATATTAATAACTAAAGATCAAATTAGGTTACAGCACTCTTTTGAATGAGGAACTGCTCAGCAGGCTGAATGAAATGTCACATTATAAATTTTTCAGAGGCTTTGTTATAAACATTTTATTCATTACATGCCAGATTTTTCTATTCTCATTTAATCCAAGTTTAAATATTGTGAAATCAAATTCTATTACCAGGACTGACTGCAATTGAATCCGAGTGGATTCCTCTTCTTCTCCCCCAGTACAGTCACTTTGGAAAACCTCTGGACACGCCACCTCCACGTTATTGCCCCGAGACAGGCCAGGTTAAATGTCACAGAGCAAGTACTTTCTGTAAGTTAATGCGTTAATAATTAAAGAATGATTTGTTATTGCCACATATATTGGTATACAGTGAAAAGTATTGTTTCTGGTGCGCTATACAGACATGGCATACCGTTCGTAGAGAAGGAGAGAGGGTGTAGAATGTAGTGTGACAGTCATAGCTAGGGTGTAGAGAAAGATCAAGTTAATATAAGGTAGGTCCAATGAATTCCACACAATGAAATTCAGACTTATTTTTTAACCTTGTTAACTAATTTTCCTATCTATTAATTGGACTCCAAAGGGCAGGTTTCTTACTAAGAGTAAGCAGTAACACACAAGGATTAGAAAATGTAGGGAGAAGGATGTTAAATGTACACAATTTAGAGTGCAGCAAAAATATTCTGAGATGTTACTTTGGAGTAGATCTGACATGCACTTTGTGTTCATTAGTTTGTTTCTCTCTGGTTCTAGTCCGAATTGGTTGGCAACTTCCTGCAGTGGAAGTGGAGTACCCAGAAGGACTGGATCGATACAAATATTTTGCTAAGTTTTTGTTGGAAGGAGCGGTGAGTACTACCAACGCTAAAGGAGTGAAATTTTTTGCTGCTGATTTTGCACCCAAAGGATTCCCATTTTGTTATTGCAACCTTTTCACTTAAATTATTAATGAGCTGAATTCTATCCCTAAAAATTGGCAAAATGTTTTAGTAAGTACAAAAGTTTATTTTTATTATTGTAGGCTTACATTAACACTGCAATGAAGTTACTGCAAAATCCCTTTGTCACCACATGACGGTGCCTGTTCGGGTACAGTGAGGGAGAACTTACTGTGAGGAAACCCACGTAAACAGAATGTGCAGAATCAGCACGGATAGTGACCCAAGCTGGGAATCGAACCCAGGTTCCTGGTGCTCTGAGGCAGCAATGCTAACCACTGTGCCACCCCTGATGATGTAACTCATAGGATTCTTGTAGTTTCCGTTTGTTTCGTTGGAGTGTGAAAGGAGAGTTGCTACTCCCTTAAACTGTAGATTAAATTAACATGCAAGTGAAATTAGTTAGAAGTTAATAATACAAAATCTGTTTTGGAAATAATGACTCATTCATTTTTCTATCCTACACTGAAGGTCATTAAAAAATTTCGTTCTTACGTCAGTTGCCTACTTTCCAGTCCGTCGACTATGTTGAAGACATGGGCCAAGTAAGTTTGTACTTTTTTCATCATCAGTCAGACTTGAATTCAGTGTTAAGCATAGTACCATATTTGTACCGCAAACCGCACACAGCTTGGTTAAAAGCAAATGTCTGTTGAATTGGCATTCTTTTCCATTGTTTGAGGGAAAAAAAATTGTTCGGTGGATTTGTCAAAATCATGTTTGTGCCGTATTATTCCTCTCTCAATAGGTGCTTGTTTTTGAAAGCTTTTGGTCTTTAAGTAACAGTAGTTAAATTAGATGTAAAACATTTTTCTATGCTATATAAATTTATTTTGCAATCCACTTAGGTATTTATTTTGGTCAGAATGATAATGTGATTTTCTTTGCAAAGTTACTTGTTGATCAGTAATTGCAAATCTACTCTTTCACAGGCTTCAGCCAAGGACAGATGCATTGTTGAGAGCTCTGGTTTCTGAAAATGTGGATAATCGGGATGCATTACTTGCTGCCTGGAGGAAAAATAGTAAATGTGAGTATGCTATTATGTTGGTGTGTTGTATTTACCAGTGTCGAGAAGTCACCTTCCACAGTTGAAAAGTTCATATGTGAAAATGGGAATGCGAAATTGTGATGCTTTTGCTTTTAGTTTGATTTGTAATGAACTAAAGTTATTCCAGTGGATAAACTTATTAACATGGTGGCACATTGGTAACACTGTTGCATCACAGCACCAGGGGCCAGGTTCAATTCCCAGCTTGGGTCACTGTCTGTGTGGAGTTTGCACGCTCATCTCGTGTCTGTGTGGGTTTCCTCCGGGGTGCTCTGGCTTCCTCCCACAGTCTGAAAGACCTGCTGGTTAGATGCATTGACCTGAACAGGCACCGGAGTGTGGCAACTAGGGGAATTTCATAGTAACTTCATTGCAGTATTAATGTAAACCTTACTTGTGACTAATAAATGAACTTTAAACTTTAATTTAAGTTCTTTGCAATTTGTGCCAAATGCACTTTTTAAACATCTTCTGTCGGTATAAAATGTTGGACTAGATGCTTCCTGAAAATTCAAGGTTTCATCATTTTCTTTTTGGGTACTATCTTCAACAATGTGCATTGAGGAGGGAAATTGGACTGTTTGCTGGTTTAGTACACTGTCTTTGCACTTGTGAAGCTGTTACACTGCAAAGTGAAAATTTAGGCAGCCCACAGTTCTCTTAGTGGATAACAAGAAAGAACTTGCATTTACGTAGTTCCTTTTACAGTGTCAGAGTGACCCAAAACATTTTACAGACAACAGATTATGAAGATATGTGGTAACGGATGTGACCTAGAAATTAAACTGTTAAGTCACCCAAAGAGAAGGAAAAGAAGAATGATGGGGTCAAGGTATTGTAGATAGGTCTTCTACGTACGTCAACTTAATTTAGAGTAGTTGGATAGTTCTGTCATTACTGATTTAAAGGTTGATGGATCTAATAAATGTCACTTAATTGAACATAATCAGCTAGTCGAGAGTGGGAGTGTGCATTATGTTGTCATATGTATGACATTATTCTCTATATCATTTATACTGTTGGTATTATGAAAACCTATTTGTGCAGCGGGAGACTTGGTATGTGTGTGACTTCAAACGTTTTAAGACTTGGGCTCTGGTTTGACTCCAGCAAGAGAAATGGAACAACTATCTGTGTTTTAAGAGTGCTGTGGCAAATTGAGTTTGATAAATCTCACCCAATCCCTAATGAGATCTGGCCAGCCTTTAGGCCACTACTAACAATTTGGTACAAATGGCCAGTATCTTTAGAAGACCGCAAGGTTACTGTGGAAAATCAAATATTGTGCATTATGTTAAGGGATAAATTGAGGCACCTTGAGCTAGCTTTACAGTGATAATTTTTTGCTGCTAAGAATCTTGGTTAAATGATTTCTTCCATTCTATGGTTGTTAACCTGTTGCTTCCATTCTTTGTTTTAAACAGATCTGTTACTGGTATATTGCCAGTGGCTACCTGAGGCAATGCATGCTGATGTTTCACAACACTGGCCTCCAACGGAAGTATAATATGCAATTTAATAATAATTCCGAGTTGAGGAAAATTGTTTTCATCTGCACCTATGATCTCTGGAATACTGGCCACCAGTGGAACTGATGTTTACATATCTGATCAACAACCAACCCAGTGGTTAGAAGTTTTGACGCAAGTTTGGAGATGAGATAATATTCTGCTCAAGTTAAAGACTGAAAACTGTATAAAAACAGAAAATGCTGGAACCACTCAGTGGGCCTGGCAGTATCTGTGGAGAGAGAAACAGACTAAAGTTTTGTCGTATCTGTAAAGGTATAAAATGATGTATTTGGTTGAGAAGAAAACCAATTTAGATTTTTTTGGTAGCCTTGTGAAGTAATTCTTGTGGTCTTTATAAGACCTGGAGGAGAACGCTTGACTGTATCAAGAGGGGAAAAATCCATAAAACACTGTTTAAAAATATATAAATAAAGATTTCTACAGCTATCTTGAGTGGTTGCAGTTAGAAAAACTCATTAAACTTTTTTTATAGTTTTCAAATATGAGCTATCCTTGATGTTTCAGTTTTATTCCTTTTCTCTCACTGAATGTTAATTTCAACAGGAGTGCAGATAACTGTGGTGCTCTACTGGTGTTTAATAAACTGATAGAAATTACTTGCAAGTTAATGTAAAAATTTTGATCCTTGTTAGTTTTTTGACAAAATTTAGAACATGCTTATCAAGAATGTTTGAGTATTTGTTTATTTTGGAACTTGCCACTTTTGGGATCAAAAGTAAACGTGCCAAATTCCGTATAGATTTACAAAGCAAGTTTGGATAATTTATTGGGCCTGGAGTTTGCAGTCAGCAGCAGTGCAGGGGTGCTTGTGCTGACTTAAGCTTCCCACAAAGCTGTGGTGGGTTTCCTTTTCCTGATGGAAGTTTAAATCTCATGTCAATGGGATTTCCAACAATAATGTTGCCAAGCAAATAAAGAAACCCGAATCGCTTAGTATTCACATCCAGCAAGCCAGAAAGATAAAATCACTAACTATCCTTCACTTTTAATTTAAATGTTATGGTAATAAAACAAATGATTACAACTGGATTAAGATAGAAGCTAAAATAAAGATAGGCAAATGTTTTTAAAAAAATGAAAAGAAGTGGAATTTGACAGTTTGAAAATATTAACTTGGTTTCTCGAGAATAGTGAGGAAGTGTTGTATAGCAGTAGTTATGAAGTTAGTTCACTGTTCTAAACTCAGTTATTGTTCATTCAATAATTTGTAACTTTTTCAAGGGTTTTTACAGCAAGATTGAGTGAGTGGAAGCTCTTGTCAATTCAATTGATTTCCATGGTTTGGGGAGGGGTGTTATCTGAAAGCACATCCTCAAGGGAATTGTACAATCCCTGATGGCACCTTCTGGCGTTACATGTTATTATGTGCAACTGTGCACCCGAGAAGTTACTGTCCTTTTCAGTGGAGTAATGATGGCAAACACCAGCAATCTTACCATTGTTATCACACAGAATCTGGGTCATTGTGAACTGCATGGTGTCCTCTTGAGAAAAGGCACTATTGTGATTTGCACTTTCTTGTAACACTCTCCATAGACAGCTGTCTGCCCTTTAAAATTTAAACTGATAAGCTTATAAGTGGTGTGAATACCATTGGGTTTCACACTGGATTTTAATGTGGGTTTCTTACTTTACCAAAGGCTGAAAATCTGTCAAATCCTATAGTTCTACCTAACCTAGCTGTCCAATTTATTTACAAGATTTCTAATTGCATGAAGAGAAGACATTGCTTATGTTAATCAGTTTGCAACTGACAACTGTTTCCAGACCAATAAGTATCCAAAATGTGTACATTTCACAAGTTTTTAAAGTGAGAATTGGGTGCTTTTTTCATTGCGTGGAATCCCACCTCATTACCATGGTATGAAAAATAAACAGCTGAGACACCTGAATGGAGAGCTACATAAGGAATAAAGCTAACCATTTTATATTTAAAACATGGAAACTTACTTCACGGAGATCTCCATCCAAGTCAATGGAATTTTGTCAAACAAGGTGTTTTTAATCATTTTTACTTTTCAGACTAATGATCCATCCAAATGTTGTAAGTTTACTTACTAGCATTTCAATTGCATATCTGATAGTTTGGAATAATTTTCTGTGATAACTACATCTGAAAACATAGTATTTAGCAAGCATTTTGCCACGTGGAGAGAATTTCTCATGAAATAAATGCAATTTTAGCAAGAGGTTGGAGGATTTAAGCTGGTTCTTGCAGTGGCTCCAGAAGACATTTCTTTCAAGAAAGGATTGGAGTTATCAATCCTCTGTGGCAATCTTAATGCCTAAGTGGTGCACTGTGTTGATGTTTTGGCAAATTAAGACTCTAGCTGGCTTTAGCTTTGTTGGTCATTGGAGCATTTAAAATCTGGCTGTTAGCATCAGATACACCGAAAGCGATATGTGGATAGAATACAAATGTTGTGACATTCCCCTTAGAAAGTCCCTCTGTCCTAACCCCCACATCACTAGCTGTCATGAATACACAAATTGTAATTTTTATATAATTTCTTCATGGTCCCACGTTTTACTCTATACTTCAATGGATTTTGATTTACTATTATGTTCTCTGTCCTTTAAGTTCACTGCCATCTTAATCTCTCTCAAGCTTTTAACTCCTCTACCTATTCTCATGACCATCTACTTGACCAAGCAATCTCCTATGCTTTTGCTAGTCCTATCATTTCAATTACAGATAACGCTATCTATAATCACTTCTTCACTTTGCACACACCACATACCTGCTCCTAACCCTGGTATTCATTACTGGAAAAATGCTGCCTCAGTGTCAGTGACCCTGGCTCAATTCTGGCCTTTGGTAGAGTTTCCACATTCTCCCCTAGTTTTCTCTGGGTGCTTTGGTTTGCTCCCACAGTCCCATGATTTGCAGGTTAGGTTGATTGGCCATGCTAAATTGTCCTTTAGCATCAGGGAGATTGTCAAGGTTAATATTTGGGGTTACAGGGTTAGGACCCAAGTGGAATTGTTTTTGGTGCAGGCTTGATGGGCTATATAGCCTCCTTATGCATTGTAGCGATTCTACGAATTCACTTCAAAAGCTAGACAGTTTTGTTTTTGGTCTTCTGTTTGCCACAACATTTTTGCACTTGCTGATTTGCTCAACTGAATCTTCAACTTCACTTGGATGTTATATCTGGTATGGAAAACATGTTTACTCCCTCAATCCAAGTGATGCGGACTTGAAAGAATGTGACAGAAAAATGTTTTTGTCATCCTGGAATGCAAATTAATGCTGTATTTTCTACTACCTATCCCCTCGACTTTATATAACTTGAGAACATTAAAATATTATCTGTTTTATTCATCAAGTTTGACTTTACGGCAGTCAAGTTATTTGAAAACATAGAGCAGTTACTATAAAGTGCTATCATTTCTGCTGTATTATTATCATAGAATCCCTACAGCGCAGAAAGAGGCCATTCAGCTCATCAAGTCTGCCCTGACCACACTCCCACCCAGGCTGTACCCCCACAGCCCTACATATTTTACCATTTTCCCTCTACGCATCTCAGGACACTAACAGGTAATCAAGCACAGCCAATCAACCTAACCCACACATCTTTGGAGGAAACCGGAGCACCTGGAGGAAACCCACAGAGACAGGAGGAGGATGTGCAAACTCCACACAGGCACTGACCCAGGCTGGGAATCAAACCCAGGTCCCTGGAGCTATGAAGCAGCAGTGCTAACCACTGTGCTACCGTGCCTCCCTGTTGAACAAATCTTATGATGCAAGATTAACGGTGCCACGGTTACCTGGGTTAACTGAGATCACTTTTTAAATATAGATATTACGTTGGCTCTCATCAATCAATATCTAATGATAAGTGTCAGGAAAAACCGCCTCAGCTCATGAGGAATTTTCTACTATAGAGTATGAGCTTCATAGCTAATTAGATATAATGGAGAGAAAATGGGGGAATAAAGCCCTTGATGTTAGGAATATTAGCTGTGATTGTATTGAGATAGGTTCAGTGCGGCAGCTGGGCTATTCCTGCTCTTATCTGTTACGTGCCTTTGATCTAACCTTGGTTCATCTCCGAAACAAAAATACAGCACAGGAAGAGTGGGGGAATTACAGGCAGTGTATTCTCAACTTGCTTTGATTGGGATTTGCATTGCAGAATTCCCCCACTATCAACCTCCTAGGGTTACCATTGGCCAGAGACTAAACCGGGCCAATTAAGTACTGCAGTGAGTAACTCACCTGACTCCCCAAAGCCTGTCCACCATCTATAAGTCAGGAATGTAGTTTTTCGCTCAGGGGGTAGTAGGTGGGTGGGTGAAATCGGCTGCCAACGGTGGTGGTAGAGGTGAACTCGGGGTCTTTTAAAAGACTTCTGGATGAGTACATGGGATGTAATGGGAGTGGGAGTTATAGATAGGCCTGGTAGGTATGGATATGATCGGCGCAACTTGCGGACCAAAGGGCCTGTTTGTGCTGTAATGTTCTATGTTCTACGTTCTATGCACCATTAACACCAACTGTTCTTCAAGACTGAAGTTAAAACCAGGAAATGCTGAAATTATCATGTCACCAGGTACCAGTCAGATGGCCTCATCCTGTGCTAGTTAATGGCTGAAACTAAGGGAGCCATTTGTCGTGGGGAGCGGGAAGGAGGTGAAATCAACCATGGTCATATTGAATGGTGGAGCAGGCGCAAGGGGCTTAATAGCCTACTCCAACTTCTCATCTTCTAAGCTGGTGCATCTCCACAGATGCTGTCAGACCTGTTGAAATTTTCCAGCATTTTCTATTTTTGTTTCAGTGGTATTTTGCCTTTACATTATTGTAGACTGATGGATTGGTTTTGCACTCACTCCCTACACCTTGGAACTTTTGTCAGCTTCCTGCCATTTATTCCACCAAAACGAAGACATTCACCAGTTATGACAGGACTATGGGTGTATCTGTGTTGGTTAGGTGCATTAGCCGTGCCAAATCCTCCCTCAGTGTACCCAAACAGGCGCTGGAGTGTGGCAACTAGTGGATTTTCACAGTACCTTAAGTGCAGTGTTAATGTAAGTCTACTTGTGACACTAATAAATAAAATTATTATTTTATGCTGACCGAGGGAGGCACAAAAATGTCGAATTTTCAAATGAGAATATTTTGTTTAAGAAGGCAAAAAAAACCTTGTGGAGATGCCGGGGATTGAACCCGGGGCCTCATACATGCAAAGCATGCGCTCTACCACTGAGCTACATCCCCTACACTGAAACACAGGGCGGAAATATTGCTTCAAATCCTTTAAAAATAAATGCATTAACATTAGAATTTTTTTTCTCGTTTCCTATTAGGCAATGCTACGACTCGACTTTCGTGCAGACCGACATGGGTGTTGCTGCATTTTCCCGTACCCTTATGCCCAATTTCTGTTGAGGCCATTAGCTGTAAACTCTTTCCCCTGTGACTGGGGAAATGTTTCTCATCAATCGCAGTCAGCTGGTCAATGTGTGTGGGTCAATTCCACTCAACGCCCAACCAGGAAATATTTCGATTTAATTTATGCCCCTGCTCACCGAAGTGAGGGAGGATTCCCAAACAGCAATTGTTATTAAATTAAAAGAATAAAATGTACAAAAAGTAATCGCTCTCCCCGTCGGGGAATTGAACCCCGGTCTCCCGCGTGACAGGCGGGGATACTAACCACTATACTAACGAGGACTGCACACGATCAGTCTTTTCGCTGTTGTCGCCCTATAGTTTGACGTGGTGAACTGGTGCGGTGTCATTTCAATTAATTCTTTCAGAATTGAGCTAAGGTCTCCAGGCATTAAAATTCAGGCTGCAGTTCTGAAGGAAGATTACAGGGAGGGACATTGCAAAGAAAAGCAGATTGGATTTTTCCAATTTATTTTTTAACATCTTTTCCAGATGTTAAAACATTGAACCAAAAATAGAAAATTCCACTTTCCAGCATTGGAAATCTCCAGTGGAAAATCTCAAACAGCATCTGTGGCGAGGGAAATATTGAAATTGTGCGGAGATGCTGGTGTTGAACTGGGGAGGACAAGTTGAGGGGTCACGCCACACCATGTTATGGTCCAGCCGGTTTATTTGAAATCGCAAGCTTTCGGAGCACTTTGTCAGGTGAAGTAGAGAGAGGTGTGCAGGCACAGAAGATATAGGCGGAGTGATGATAACCCGGCACTAACGGGTAATCAATAGTGTCAAAGGGTAAATATAGACAGTGCAGGTCGGCTGAACATAAGTTTTTATAAGTAATCACGAGTGCTAATGGACAAATGCAAACAGTTAACTGCACACCTCACTCCAGTTCACCTGACAAAGGAGTAGCACTCCGAAAGTTTATGATTTCAAATAAACCCGTTTGACTATAATCTGGTGTTGTGTGATCTCTCATATTGAAATTGTGGGGGTGAGGATTCTTTGGCGGACTGTCTAGCAGATACAGGTCTTTTTGCTTGGCATAGCAAGGCAGTGTGTCTTGAAGGTGGATGTTGATAATGGCTGGAATGTGAGGGCAAATCATTGGATTAAATTTCCAGGAATATTTTTAATCACAGTTGGCAGCCCCAGTCGGAGATTGCATTCTTGGAGGGACCCTTGGAGAGTCCTGGGTTGCAGGGAAAGGTATGTATCCTATTAGTAATGACGGAAATTGGAAAAGGAGCTATAGGTATTTTTAAAATAAATAACAGAAATTCTGCTGTGGTATCAAGACCCATTTAAGGGTATGTTCCCTAAGGGCCACGTGTTCGGGCTAAACCCTATGGAGTGTCTAGATAGAAAGCTGAGTGTCTAGGTGGGAAAATTAAAATAATTTGACCCTGAATTAGAAAACTGGGGACAGTATATTTAAAGGCTACACTACTTCCTTGTAGCAAATGCAATAACAACTGAAGAAAAGTGGAAGGCTATTCTGCTCACGGTTTGTGGCCCACAGGTTTACAGCTTAATCAGAAGTTTTACGATGCTTGATGAGGTGGGGATGTAGGTTGGTGTCAGAGCGGGAGCTAGGCACATATAAATATGGCCCTGGGTCCAATTCCTGGTATCCCCAACTGAATTTTGCCCTGAAGAATAATACAGTGACACAGCAGGAGTGCTTAGCATTGCTGCCTCACAGCGCAAGAACCTGGGTTTAATTCTGGCCTTGGGTAAGTTGGCCAAGTTAGATTAGAGATCTAGTTAAAAGGTATGGTGATAGACAGACAGTAGTGTAATTTAAAGAATTATAAAGAACAAAGAACAACACAGCACGGGAAACAGGCCCTTCAGCCCAACGAGCCCGCGTCGCTATTTCAACATTGTGAGTCCCCTCTCTACCCATGACCCTTTATTACATGGTTTGTAACAAATTTCCAAGGCACAAAAAGCTAGCAAGAAAAGTCATCTAACTTGAGCTAACAAGAGAAGTTAAAAATTCTATTCGATCAAAGGAAGAGGTATAGAAAATTGTCAAAAGTGTCCAAGCCCGGAGAATCGATGTGTTTTAAAATCCAGCAATGAGAACCAAGAAATTGATAAAGAAAGAGGAAATAGAATATGAAAGTAAACTCACGAGGAACATAAAAACGATCTAGAAAAGCTTCTATAGATGTGTAAAAAGGAAAAGATGTGTAAAGGCAAATGTAGGCCCAATATAGGTAGGGAATAGAGAATTTATAATGGGTAATAAGGAAATGGCTAATTAGTAATAAGGAAATAAGGAAATAAACTATTAGTAAAAAGGAGAAATCAATGGGAAGTTTGATATTCCCTTGGACCTGATGACCTACAGCCCGGAGTGTTGAAAGAGGTGGCTGTGGAGCATTGGTGATCATCTTTCAAAATTCAATAGATTCTGGAAAGGTACCTATGGATTGGAAGGCAGCAAATGTAATCCTATTCTTTAAGAAAGGAGGAATAGAAAATACAGTGAGCTATAGGCCTGTTAGCTTGACAACAGGAGTAGGGAAATTGCTTTAAAAAGTCTATTTATAAAGGATGTAAAAACTGGGCACTTAGAAAATGACGGTGAAATTGGGCAGGGTTGACATTGATTCATGGAAAAGAAATAATGAAAGAAAAAATACATTTATTTCTCCCAGACAATCAAATGTGTCTTGTTGGACAGGGAAGGAGTGTTAATTGTGATGGACCAAGACATCTCGACTATAAAGATGAGCCTTGATGGAGCAAGTGCTGTTTTCTGTCTTTGCAATATCTTCATTCATTCTGATATTGTTTTGATTCAATGCTGGGCAAAGAGTTTTTAATGGGTTAAATTAGGAGTGAAGATGGGTGGTGATGGAATGGTGCTTTAACTACATGATACCCGGGTTCGTATCCCAACATCTCCACTTCAATTTTATTTTACATTTCGTCACCCAATAACCGAATCACATCTTATGCTAAACATAGCTTCATGTGCATCCATTATCTCAAGAGCCACTGTCTTTTATTTATCTCTTAGCTCCAAATTTCACTGTATTACATCCAGGGATATTTTCTGACACTAATTCTAATCATGTATCAACCCATAGTATTATTTAGCACGATATATTTCACTGTATTGAAAAACAATTTTCGATAGATCAAGACGCAAACGTTTCCAAGCACCTAATCTATCAGCATTCCAGCACATGTCTTTCTGGAACACGGTCAAATTACCTACGAATATTTATATTTGATGGTGAATAATCTCATAATTATGTATTACTTGTCACAATTTCGCATTATTCTTTTCTGGCTTTTTGTGAGCAATTAATGAAGGAATCAGTAGCTTTAAGTGCTGCTCTTTTGCAACAGAAACTGGCTGTGCCTGCAATCCCCATTATTCTTTCTGCATCAGGAATTACGAGGAATTACTGTCTAGAGTTTTAAACCACCCTAAAACAATCTATATCTCATATGTAAAACTGCATACAATGCAAAGTTATCTGCTATTAAATAAGGAAAATTCTTTCTGTAGCAGGGAATAGATTGAACCGAGTTCCACAATATTTTGTCCGGGCACAATCTGAATTTCTCGAACTTTTCTTCCTGTGACCCCACTTGTTCCATCAGAGTTTGCTAGAAGTCAGTTCCCACCCATTTCGTCATTCGGGTTAATTTTATTAAAACATAATAAATCTGCAGTGATTCACTCAATTCTGCTGCTGCGGGATTCTATTCTAATTTCCACTCATTCGAGATGCTGGCACACACACCGTTTCCTCTTAACAGTATTTTAAACAAACTCCAGTCCACAATTTTAAATTGGATGAGAAAATGCACCTTCCACCAAGTGAGTTTTTGTCCCCAGGGGTAGGTGTTACACAGAAGCTGCTCTCTCCTATCCATGTCCCAGTGTTTTGCTGCTGGAACAGATCTGAAGAGCAGGTTGTCAGCCTGTCGTCACAGCCAGAGATGAAACAGGAACATGGGAAACAGAGGGGATGTAAATAAATTTATCCTTAATGATGTGAAATCATATTAAAACGCTCTTGCTCGCCCGAAGCTGGGGGGATGTGTAATTCCAGCAGGCAAGTTGGCTAAGTTCCCTCTGCGTTGCTGCAGCCCAGCACAGCCTCAGCTGTGGGAGAGGGAGGACTACTTTGTGAACCTCAGCACCGCTCGCAGGGATACCGTGTGTGAATAAGCAGGGTGATGTGGTTTTGGCTTGATGGAGGCGCGCGGGGTGGGGGGAGGGAGGGAGAGAGAGACGGGGAGGGGGGGAGAGAGAGAGAGACGGGGAGGGGGGAGGAGGGAGAGACGGGGGGGTGAGAGAGAGTGTGATTTGGGGGGGGGGGGGGGGTGTGTGGGAGAAAGGCCCCATGAGGAGAGTGGCCTGTTCCTTGCATATGGTGGTGGGCAGTGAATTTAAAATGTCGCACTGTGTGTTGGATGCAGAATGGGGAGGCCTGAGGGCTGTCTGTGGCGTTCTTGATTTTGCTGGCTGCTGTTCTGAGACAGCCGGAAGTGTAGACAGAGTCAGTGGATGGGAGGCTGGTTTGCGTGATGGTTTGGGCTTCCACAACCCTTTGCAGTTTCTTGTGGTCTGGATCAGAGCAGGAGCCATGCCAAGCTGTGATACATCTGGAAAGGATGCTTTCTATGGTACATCATAGAGTTGTAACACCTGCACGCAAACTCTCTCCCCTCCTTCCAAACGTTTGCCATCTTCTTGCGGTAAGATATTCTTAGAACCTGATACATTTTGTTAATTGGAATTTCCTGGGTGACAATTTTCTACACATTTTCAAGTTACTTGAAGATGATTAATAGGATATTTCATATATATCTTGCCTAAGTAGGGGATTTCAATTTGGGTGGGAAGTGGAACATATATTGAGGTAATAAGAATATAAACACTAGGGAGATTGGCAGTGTTAATTAAAATTTATTGAGAAAAATTTAAATAGCTAAGTGATATGTTGCATCTGCTGTATGTGGGTAATGGTGGGTGCCATCATGATGTAAGGCAAACATGTCTGCCTTATATGTTGTGGGTCAATTAACTTCAACTCAGTAGTTGATGACCTGAGTTTTGGGCATTGCACCATATCAAGAAGGAAGAAAGTTACATTGTTTAGGGATGCAGGCACATCCTTTAGTCTGTGGTCGACTGATTTGGTCCATGGTCAGGGAGGATGTGACTAAGAATGAAACAGAGCTGGTGAATGAGAAGATAAATCTTTGAGTTGTGCACCAGTTTTGAGGTTCTTGTATGGATGAGAGCAAGTCTGCAGGGTGTTTGACCAAAGTGACCATGGCACCATTATACAGGAGGCCATTCAAGCTGGGTGGGTGGATAAGGACGTAGTAGTAGTGAAGGACCATAAACTTAGCCAGATAAACATATTTCTGTAGCCTGTCAAGTTTGCTGAAAAGGTTGAATGTTTCTTAACACAAACCTTTACCTTTATAAAGTTGAAATTCTAAATACAGTGGATTCTTGTTTTAAGTCACCTTGCTGACTATATTTTTATTCTACAATGACTTATTAATTTGTGCCTGTTGCTGTGTTTTTTGTTTGTCATCATTGACATGTTCTGTATCATTATGGACATCTGTTTCCTTGTTGCCATTGCATGTCAGCACTTTAACTTTGATTAGGCATGAGGTGGCACAGCGTTCAGCACTGCTGCCTCACAGCACCATGGACCAGGATGCAATTCCAGCCTTAGCTGCCTATAAGTGTTGAGTTGCATATTCTCCATGTCTGTGTGGGTTTCTCTGGTTTCTGTCTACAATCCAAAGATGGGTAGGTTAGGTAGATCAACCTTGGTAAATACATGGTGTAACGGGATAGGGTTGGCTATGGGCTTGGGTAAGATGCTCTGTTGATGAGTCTTGATGGGATGAATAGTCTTCTGCACTGTATGGATTCTACAACATTGGATCCTGTGATCTGATTAGCACCATTGCGAACAAAGTGAGAGCTTTATTTCCGCTCAAGGGAACTACCTTGTATTTAAAAATGCTGCAGCCAAGTTCTGAGAAAATATATTCAAAGCGGCAGGAAGTTTGGGCTGCTCTTTCTATGAAGAAAAGGCTCCAGGATTTTTTTTTTATTTTTATTTATTTTTAATCTAATTCAATCAAATCCAATTAAGAGTCTCAACAAGTGAGACATTCCTGATCCAAGCTGACAAGACAGGGCTCTCACCTCCTGTCTTGGGCTTGATCTACATGATCCAAGTTGATTGAAGTAAGCATTGCATCTCCTCCAAGGCATGATCCCATTTGCATCTTAGCCAAAAGGCCGAGATGCCACTTTTAAAAATTGCTTCAAATGAAGCTAAAATGTAACCTAATGACTTCAAGCAAGCACAGCATATCGATACTACACATCAATACTACACTTGATCTTAATTCAAAAGTCGACACAACCTCGGAGGAGACATGCAAGAAAAGGCTCCGGGATTTAGTGCTGCAATACCGTGGAATCACTCTTAAGAGTCAGAAACACCCAGTAAGTGGTGCTAGCGAGTCTGCTGCTGCCAGGAAGCCAAATTGCCCAGCATAGAAACGTTAAATCGCTCAAAGCCACCTCCCTGTAGTGCTCAGACATCTCCACCAATTAGACTGAAATGAGCGAAGGTTTATTTGGAAAGACACCAAACAGAAACTTCACTGGGAACAGAGGCTGAGTCAAAGAGGTAATGTGCTAACACCCCCAAGCAATTCATCCAACCTACCCTTCATGCAAGACCTGTCCACATAAGACAGGAGACAGACTTAATGCATACTCTGCCACCACAGAACTCAGTGAGCTGAAGTGGAAGCAAGTAATTTCTAAACTTGAGAAATTGCTAAGTGTAGCCTACTTTTAATTTGTGCAATGTTTCTTTTATTTTAATATTTGGTGATTTATTTAGCAAATGCACATTCCTGGACATGTATGGTACAGTTTTTCAACTTGTTAAGTTGGGACTTTTATCACCTGGAAGAACCAAGGAACTTAATTCTGGCTTTGACATTGATTCCTATGGGAACCTGTAACTTGCTTAATTGCAACTTTCAGAAATGCAAGCACAACTTTAAAGTATGGACAAACTGTGTCAAATAGTGGATATCCGAGTCCAAGGGAGCAATTTAAAATTCCTGTAGCATGGGCATCTGGAGCTTGACATTTCTCACACGGTATGAAGACTTGATTGGAGAAAGCCCTGTAAAATCTTAAAACAGTTCTACAGTTGTGCAGCCTTCTCATGGGCCAGTATGAGATCGCTGAATAAATCTGAGGTTTATGGCAGTTTATTGAATGTTACATAGAATTTGCCATTCTTTTCCACCATCTTTTAAAAATGTCACTGAAGTATTATTTATACTTCTATCTGTTCAAACATATGTATTTGGTTTGATTTATTATTGTCACATGTATTTACAGTGAAAAGTATTGTTTCCTGCACGCTATGCAGGCAAAGCATACCGTTTAGAGAAGAAAACGAGAGAGTACAGAATGTAGTATTACAGTCATAGCAAAGGTGTAGAGAAAGATCAACTTAATGCAAGGTAAGTCCCTTCAAAAGTCTGACACCAGCGGGGAAGAAGCTGTTCTTGAGTCGGTTGATATGCGACCTCAGACTTTTGTGTCTTTTTCCCATGTAGCTGTATTCCCATGTAGCAAGTTCCCTGGCAGTAAGGAGTGCCTTCTTAATCTGAATATGTATCCTTTGGATTGCGTAAGTTACACAGTTAGCCTATGTTTCATTTACACTGCACTAGAATTGACATAGAATTCCTGTCAAGTTGGACAGGCAGATACCACAGATCACACTAGACTTTTACATTTTTGCTAAAATTGTTTGTGCAGAAAGAAATAATTGTAGGCCAGAACAAGGTTGGGTAACACAGCATCAAGCTGTAGTTGAAAACATATATACACTACTGTAGTACAACTAAATGTCCAGGTCCTGTTATTTAACTTGTATCTTAATCCAGTTGTCATTTCCTGATTTGATGCCTAGTACCATTGATCTGGGATTGAACGATGCTGCTAGATTAAATCATTAATTTAGTATCTTCCAATATGTAAATATGTATGTTCACTATAAGGTAATAACATAGCAGTAACAGTTTATTTTGTTATAGTCTCATACTTGGAACATGAAGTTTCAATTTTCCAGTTGTAATTTTTGATATATTGCAATGTTCTATAGGATATTTTGCTGCCTTTACAAAATTGACATGAATGCTTTCTTGAGGGGATTGAGCTATGAGGAGAGGCTGAATAAACTAGGCTTGTACTCGTTAGAGTTTAGAAGAATGAGGGGAGATCTCATTGAGACGTATAAGATGATGAATGGGATGGATAGGATAGAGGTGGAGAGACTCTTCCCGCTCAAAAAAGACAGGAGGACTAGGGGGCACAGCCTCAAGATAAAGGGGAGGCGGTTTAGAACGGAGTTGAGGAGGAACTTCTTCACTCAAAGGGTGGTGAATCTCTGGAATTCTCTGCCTGTTGAAGTGGTGGAGGCTGCCTCGCTAAATATTTTTAAGAAGCGGGTTGATGGGTTCTTGATAAGAGAGGGGATTAAGGGTTATGGGGAGAGGGCGGGAAAGTGGAACTGAGCCACAACAGATCAGCCATGATCTTATTGAATGGCGGGGCAGGCTCGAAGGGCTAGATGGCCTACTCCTGCTCCTATTTCTTATGTTCTTATGTTCCTTGCATGCACAACTTTGCCTTCATCACACCACCACACTCCCAAATGTGACCTCCCCATCTTTTACTATATATGGATAAAAATATTCTGCACATGGCTGGAAAGAAATGAAGGGAACACTAGTTGCAGGATTCAGGAGATTGAAACAAGCGGGAAAGATTCATATTAGAATTAGGAAAGAGGGCAAAGAGCAACAGTTTAGTTTAAGAACTAATACCAGAAATTCTTTCAGTAGCATCTTGCAACACTGCACAGATTTCTGGACAGAGGGGTTAGAACAAAAAACCTTGGCATAACTTAAGGAATATCGGTTACCATTAAGGATTCAGGATACAGGCTGATTTAGGCTTGAAGAATGAAGATGAATGGATTGAACTACTTTCTCATTTGTAACTATCTTGTGATCCATAGGATGAAGTGTGCACGGCAGACAGAAACTCTGAAGCCACAGCAGACTTAGACCACCTCCTATATAATGGTAGATCATTCAAGTAACCTTGTTTGTACTGGTCTGCTGAAGGTGAAGCTTAACTAGTGCCACTCTCCCATTTTTTCCCCTCTGGTCTGCCTGAAAATATTTCTTTAGCCGAATATGATGATTTGGAAAGCATGAATTAACCCTGTCCCAAACACTCGCACAGGCAATGCATTTCAGTGCATTTTGTCTCTCAGGTGATCAAATGTCCTTGTTGGATAGAAAGTGTGTTAATTGTGTTGGGGAAAGGAATTCTGATTGTAAGGAGGAGGCATAATGGAGCAAATGGTATTTTGAGACATTTTGGCTTCTTGATTGATTTTAATTATATTTTTGTTCAATGATGGCAAAATAGTTTTTAAAGGGTTAAATTTTTGGGTTGAAATGGGGTGGAAACATAGCTCACTGGTAGAGCATCTGCTTTAGCAGCATGAGGACCAGGGTTTGAATCCTGGGGTCCCCACCCCAATTTTATTTTGCATTTGTTTGTCCGTCTGATATCCCAACCACATTTTATGCAAAGACAGTTTCAACAAAGTGAAATAGGACTCTTAGGCAAGTAAACTACTATTTTCATACTTCTCACATTGAACATTCAGCAGTTCTGAAGATGAGTCTTATTCAATTTGAAATGTTAACTTTCTCTCTGCTCCAGACCTGCTGAGTGTTTCCAGCACTTGGTCTTTAAAAGCAAAATACGAAAATATGAAATACTTTGGGTTAATAACTTGGTTCTAAAGAGAATTAGATACAAAAATGCTGGAAAAACAGTGTCATGGATCAACAAGCAAATCTTCTGATTGATCACATTCTCCCACCCTTCTAGAAATCTCTTACCTTAATTCTCAAAGCAACAATTTAGAGGCAGATTTCACCTACTTTAGTTTCTAATGCAGTTAAAAGCTTCAGGGAATCAAGTACTTTGTAAACGTCTTCAGTCGTATTCCTGCACTTTTCTGCATCATAAATGCATACAATGATATATGAGCTCAATAGCTAAGGGCCTCTTGAAGTAAGCAGATTAATTCAACATTAAAGCTTGATTGCAGGGTGACAAATTTTCAGATTTTCACTTTTTACAGATGGTTTTCCTTACCTATCTTAACTTCCATCTAGTTTCAAAGTTGGAGTCCAATTTTGCTTGTGCTGGACAAGTTTAGTGTTTTGTTGGAAATCACCTTAAGTATTTAAACATACTATTAACCTAGCAGCTACTAGTTGTAGTGATAACAATTTTTTTCTTGGCTGCTATCAGCAAATAAGATACAATCTCTGGTGTTCACCTTCACTTGTTTTAAATGGTTCTATTTCCCCTGCCCAATTTGACGAGTGGCCTTGAACCAAAGGAGCACTGATAATTTTTGCAACAGTTGCAATTGCATTGAGTGTTAGCTGGCTTAGATATTTCAGCAACAGGATCACGCTTGAGGATGTTCATCCCCACCTCAAATCAAAGACAAAACATTACTCAGAATCTAGCTGATGGTTGTTGCTGACCAAAAATTGTTTCAAGTTTGAATCTAAACACAATAATCAGTTAAATGTTGATTTTATTTATACTCGCTATTTGCATCAAATGTAACCTTTAAAAATAAAATGACATGTTAATTAGCTAAACCTTAATTTCATTGTAACAGCTTATAGTCACAAATCTTATCCATTTTGTTTATAACTTAAATGGAAATTTATATTCAAAACAGAATTCTGTTCTGTTTATGTAGAGTACAAAAATCAACAGAAACACAAGTGGGGTTACTCATGATCACTATTTCAAATTTTAGATTTGCCACAGATATGAGGAATACCTTTAGAGAATGTGTTGTGTGTGCTCATATTGCTCAATATCTAATCACACAAATAAGCCCTTTTGCAATCTGAACTATTCTCTTCCACGTGTGCCCTTTTTGAACCTCTTAGTAGGTAAACTGAAAACACTTCAGTGCAATGAGGTCAGGTGCTTTATAGATATGTATCACATTTTAACCAAGTTCAACGATCTCATCAGTAAACAAATGTATACCATACTCTACTAGCTGCCTCACCTGATTTTCCAGCCTCTGAGTGCTGACCAGATCTGACCAAAGGATCCCTTCCCAGACCCACATGGACTGACAGATTTACATATAAGCTTTGCTCCTCATTCATTAATCAGTAAGCCAGTCATATATCCCTTCATTACCTCAAGGTACTCTGCCCTTCCTGCAATACTGCTTCTTTCGCTTCCAGTCCTCACTTACTGCTACACAAAGTAAATGCTGAACCAGCCGACATCCAGTCGTGTGGTGGTGGAAAGAGAAAAATCATTGCTTGTGACCCACAATTCATTTTCAAGCATTCAGCAACTGTTATGTCTAGCTTTGATACATGTCTTCAGTGCCTATCCCCTAACAAACTCTTTATTGCAGCATAAGGCAGTAAAGAGTTTGAAGGCTGCAAGAACCCACTTTGATTTAAAATGCAGCTGGTTTCTGAATCCTGTATATGGATTTGGAGTTTGGTGGGGTGGGGTGTTTCAAATAAATCCTTAAACAAATCTTGCCTTTCAGTGGCAGAGTTGTGTAGCAAGACAACTTTCTTGTGGATCATACAAGGAAAATGTGAAATTATGGTCCATATTACATTTAAATGCATAACTGACTTATTTAAATAATTGTTTATAAAATAAAGAGTAATGGCACATTTATGGTGAATGTAACAGTTAATATTTCCTTAAATGGCACCATTGCAATTTGAAACCATAAAATGAAAGCAGATGTATTTTAAATTTGTTCCAAATCAGATAATGTTCCAATGACTGCTAGAATATCCATAAATTACTGCAATTCTAAAATAACAAATATTCACAACTTGTATTACAGCAAAGTGAGATCATACAATAAATGTAATTGAACAGCAGTGAATCATTTATCTTGATTAATTCTTTGGCAACGTGTAAAATAAAATGACAGGATTAATTATCTTCATGTTCAGGTTGGAAGTTAAATATGTGATGGTCATTCTAGAAGGTGCACTGTGCAGGTAAAGATGAAATATATTAGATTGCTTATGTTTCAGCTTACTCCACACTCCGAATGAGATCCAAGGTTTGAAAGAAACTCATCCGACAGAACTGAACAGTTGTTGTATTGAGCTTGTGGTCCAATGGGTTGTAAACCATATTAACATTACTCCAACGGTTGGTAACTTTTGATGAAACCCAAACAAAGAACCAACAGATAAACTAATTACTTGCATGTTTATAATAGATAATTCTAGGTATGAATATGCCATCAAGGCCATTATACAGCTAAACCAACTTGTAATTACATCTTTTCATCCATGTTCTTAAAACTTCAAGAAACTGAACACCACCTCCAAAGCAAATTTCTATAATGGACAAGAACAAATTGAATCACACATAAGAGTCCATTTAATAAACTGACAGTTTGCTACTGCCTTTGCAACATTTATCTAAGTAGATTTCCCCCTTAGCTAATTAAAATTCTACAACACAACTGGGTCATTATAGTAGTTGCACTCTTGGTTGCTGGAGAACCATGATGACATTGGCTATTTGTAGTTAGAATCCTTTTACTTCTTTTGTTGTTTCACCTTGTAGTCAGCCAGAGCAGCTTTGATTGCATCTTCTGCCAGCACTGAAACAAAAAGAAGGAATCAAAGTGTAGCTTAAATACAGTCAAGTAGATGTGAGTTTAAGAAAGGAAATGAGCCCCATATTTGCGCTAACTTGAACCTGCTTCAAATGATACTGGCCATAATGGAGTTTATATAATCTGTAGAAATGTCAAACCCAAGCCAATGGATTGGCTTTGTGTCATAAGTTTTGGTGTTGCAACATCAAGACAGAATTCTTTCATTTCAAGGACAATTGTGCCAACTGACGAAAGCTAACATGACTACTGCCTTCACCTTTAAGTAGAAAAGGAAAATAACTGCACTAAAAGGTCAGTCAAGAATATATAATGTCCTGTGTTAGACCTTGAACCTAAAAGCTTCTGAAACAGAAACACAAGTGCTACAATTTAAATCACTCAGTCAGCATAGTGAGGGTGTAATTGGAATTACATTAAGCAGGTTACCTAAACTGTTAGCAACACATTTTTGCACCATTAGTGTATTATCAACACTCTCATATAGAAATCAATAGTAATAGCAAATGCCTCACCACAAATGCTTTTGCGGGACATTCTGCCAACTTTAAGTGGGTTAACTCCTCTCAAATAAACAGCAGATAGGGTAAGGTCAAAAGTTAAGCACTCATCTGCTAACAAAGCTTTAATTGTTTAATAACTTCTCTTTCAGAGTTTGCACTATTGCCTCTGGTCCACTGGAACGTTTCATCGTCTTCTGTTGATAAACCTACCAACATCATCATCAACAACATAATCAGCTTTCAGATGACAAGTTCATTTAGCTTTTCTTCCCTTTTCATGGTATGTTATTGTTTAATTGAGTACTCAGAGCACTTATAAAGGGATTCTCTCATTAAAAAAAGGATCAAGTGCCCCTTAAGGGTGCTCACTTTTAATTTAACTTGTCTTTTTTTTTAATGCATTAGCCTACTTTTTCCCCCACCAGCAGAGTATAAAAGGGATTCTGTTAGTAGTTCCGAGGCAGACTTGTGATGCTGCAATCTGTAAATAAACCTATCAAATGATTTGTGTCTAATGTCATACTTCAGATTTGGGATCCAATTATCACTGTGTTATCTGCCTCGCCATATGGCATCAATTTGTGGATGAGGTAGAATTTTCTGCACCATAACAGGAATAAACCCAAAGCTGCCTTCCCCAAACACTCTCAGTGCCTCATTACCACTTCTTCCTGGTTTTTCTTAACTCAAGTCCTCAAATCTAAAAAAAAATCTGCAAACCACATTGTTATCCATCACCAAGACTTACTTCCATTGTCAATCTGTGTCGTAACCTTAGCATAAAAGATGTTTCAAAAAGGAAGCTTTGGGCATTAAATAAATGAAACTGAATGTTGATCCAAAGCAGAAAGTATTAGGAAGGGAGACATTTAGGATCTCAACATGGCACCCTCTGCTTTCTATCAAGTTTCCTCTTTTCTGCCACTGGTGACAGCCTTCAATCACATTGCCCAAATCTGGTATTTTCTCCCCCAATCCATTCATCCTACCACCATCAGAAGTCTTAAAAAAAACTTACCTATTGTACCTGGCCTTCACCCCTCCCTAATTTCTCAGTTACTGCTGTTCAGGTTTGGTTTCCTTCAATCCTGAAGCTTTGAGACATGTTTAAATAACAAATGTATCATACAAATTCAGCTGTTTCTGCCAAACAACTGTCACATCTGATCTGTGTCACTGTAAAATGAATCCAAACTTACTTGAGCAGTGCAGTTTGACTGGAGGAAGACATAACTCCTTCGCAATATCTGTGTTCTTAATTTTCAAGGCTTCATCAACCTGCAATTGAACAAAAGCCAATGATTTCTTCAACCTGAGCATGGAATGAGGCACAAAAAGATAGTAAAACGGACAATTATTTTACAAAATGCAGCAGAAACATGTCTAATATGGTTAGGAAAGGTTTAGAAGGATATGGGCCAAGTGTAGGCAAATGTGGTTAGCTTAGATGGGCATGATCCAGTTTGGGGTGAAGGGCCTGTCTCCATGCCATAGATTCTATAATATTTTAATGATATTTTATTACGTTGTTCCATTGTATAGTGCAATAATACATCAGCATACACAAGGTTCTCACTCCAATCAAAGTACAATGCATTTTTCACAAGGAAGCAAATAAGAGCAAGTGAACTTTGCATCCCTACCATTCATTACCAAATTAACAAGTCATTTCCTGTCCTATTTTTAAGTGTTAGTTTTGGAGATCTTGGCAGCAGCAATCTGATTATTAAATTTCCATCAATGAGAAAGCTGTACTTTTACCTCATTGTCCCTAGCTACATAGTCTGTTGCTGAGGTGAAAGAAGGAAATACCATGTATTCACAATGTATTTTACAAAATCTCAAACATACAACAGACTAGTCATGGGATGTTAGATAAACTGGAATTGGGGAAAGATTATTTGTCAACGTAAATCATCTACTGATGACAGACTAATGCCTTAGGTCAATAGAAACTTATGACAGATCAGTAGTTAATTTTATCAGTAGGTTAGTCCAATAATACAATGTTGGCAAGTGTGAGGTTATCCACTTTGGTAGGAATAATAGTAGAAAGGACTACTACTTACAGGGCGAAAAGCTGCAGCATGCTACGGTGCAGAGGGACCTGGGGGTCCTTGTGCATGAGTCGCAAAAACCCAGCCTACATGTGCAGCAGATAGTCAGGAAGGCAAATGGGATGCTGGCCTTCATAGCGAGGGGGATTGAATATAAAAGTAGGGAGGTCTTGCTGCAACTGTACAGGGCACTGGTGAGGCCACAGCTGGAGTACTGTGTGCAGTTTTGGTCGCCGCACTTGCGCAAGGATATTTTGGCCTTGGAGGGAGTGCAGAGGAGGTTCACTAGGATGATACTGGAGTTGAGGGGGTTGAGCTATGAGGAGAGGCTGAATAGACTGGGCTTGTACTCGTTAGAGTTTAGAAGGATGAGGGGGGATCTTATTGAGACGGATAAGATGATGAAAGGGATGGATAGGGTAGAGGTGGAGAGGTTCTTCCCACTCAGAAAGGACAGCAGGACTAGAGGGCACAGCCTCAAGATAAGGTGGGGGGGACAGTTTAGAACAGAGTTGAGGAGGAACTTCTTCACTCAGGGTGGTGAATCTCTGGAATTCTCTGCCTGTTGAAGTGGTGGAGGCTACCTCGCTAAATATATTTAAGACGCGGGTAGATAGGTTTTTGGTAGGCAAGGGGATTAAGGGTTATGGGGAGAAAGCAGGAAAGTGGAACTGAGCCACTTCAGATCAGCCATGATCTTGATGAATGGCGGGGCAGGCTCGAGGGGCTACTTGGCCTACTCCTGCTCCTATTTCTTATGTTCTTAAAAAAAGAGCATTTTGGTTCCTTTTGTAATATTTTCACTGAGAAACTTCGTGGACGATCAAGATAGTTTGAAGGTAATTATCTTTACCGTTTTCCCTTTCACCCATTCTGTAGCAAGTGAACTAGAAGCAATTGCAGATCCACAGCCAAATGTTTTAAATCTTGCTTCAACAATTTTCCCATTTTCATCCACTTCAATCTACACAAGAGAAATAGTTAAATGTAAACAAGCTATAATTTTTGCCCCCCAAGTTATTAACTCTGTCACAACACTTGAAATGAAAAATCACTATCAGAGCATTAATCAGGCAGAATTATATCAAACATTCCAAACTGCAACTTGAAAGGGGAGAAAGAACAGCCTTATCAGCAATGTCCCCACACCAGCTGGAAACACTCTCAAAGAGGGGAGCAGCCATTTGCCCTCAATGTCATCCTGACCTTTCGGGGATAAGTTGGCTTGCAATATCCTGTGGGACAGGCAACGTAATTAGGAAATAGTGCATCTATTAAAAATATTGGAGGATTCCAGATCAAATAAGACGAAACAGGATTGATAGTTACAAAATGAAAGGATCCTCCAGAAAATTTATCACAGTGACTGTTCAAACATTAACTGATGCAATGAAGCAACCCTGAATACAGAAAAGCAAATCTTCTTTGAAGTCACAGCACCACTAAACTGAGAAAAGATGTTTGGACTTCATAGTAGTTTCCATCATTGAAAGAATCAGACATATGTAGGTGTTTCACTCCTGTAAATGCCAGCTGAAACAACATTGTGTCAATCTGCAAAATCCACAAATACTCCACCTCATTTGGTCGTTGAACATTACTGCTTTGTTGAGAGATACCACTGGATCCAAGCAGCAAGAATACATGTAATCCAACAATTCCTTTCAATTTAAACTGCTTAAATTTAATACAGGATAAAAAAATCATTGTGACAATAGCATTACATTTGATATAGCATCATTCCCCCCAAAAAAGTTATTTCTAGAAATATCATACCAACTTCAAAGATATTTAAAAGACTTGATGATTTCTGGTGTGATATTACTAATTTGGTTTCCTCTCCAATTGTATCTCTCATTCAAAGACACCAACTCAAAGAATGGCTCAACAAGCATGCTATCCTTTGCCATTTGATGTGGCTTTTTTTCTTAAAATTTACAAACCTATATAGTTATATGTATCCCTTTCCTTAAACTGCATGCTTTCAACAGGGATCATTTGATTGCATATCAAGAATAGGAACCCTAATTTTTAACTCACTTGGGCCAATTATTGCATCCTTGTTGAAACTTGGATCCATTCATATCCATTTAACTCACAACCATACTGGAAACAAAATCGATGAGGGTGCCTTTATTACATGTAACAAGTTTACCTGTAGCTTCATGACATCACCACAAGCTGGTGCACCAACCAGGCCTGTCCCAACATTCTTTGAATTCTTATTCAAGGATCCAACATTTCTGGGATTCTCATAGTGATCCACTACCTGTACAGAAGGAATGGGAATAAATCACAATTTGAAAAAATATTTTAACTACAAAGTAAAATTATACCAACAGCTTATAATTAGTAAAAAAATCCAAAAATCAGTTCTCTCTTTTCCAAGATTACCTCTCATAATGCAGCGTTCATTTGAAAGGTTGACGAGCAACTTTCCTAGAGATACATGTCAGAAGCGTGATGTAATACCTGGATGAGTGCAGCTCCAACAACACAAGTAGCTTGACACTAACCAGGTCAAAGCAGCTAGTTTGATTGACATCCCAGCCACCATATTAACATGCACAGTGGCAGCAATGTGTTCCATTAACAAATGCACTGCAGCAACTCACCAAGGTTCCTTCGACAGCACTGTCTGACAGCCACTACCTCAAAAGGACAAGGGCAACAAATGCATGGGAACATCACTACCTCAAGTCACACATGACTCTAAATCAGTGTGACATCAATCTTTTTTCACTAGCATTTGGTCAAAGTCTGAAACTCCCTTCCGAACTGTAATTTGAGTGTTTCAACATCACTGGGCCTGCAGCAATTCTAGGAGGCAGTACACCACTGCCTTCTCAAGGGCAGTTAGGAGTGGGCAAATACTGACCTACCTAGTGATGTTCAGACTGAAAGAATAAACAATCCATCTACTACAGATAAGTTAGTCTTCACGCTTAGCTCTGAAGGGCAAGACCAAAACTACAGAATTCTAACTGCATATCAACATCACATGAAAGCAAACTGATTAAAAAGACTGTCAGCTCCAATTTACTTCTGTTTTCATAAGTACAGAAAGAGACCTGATTACACAACAATGGCTACTCTCTACAACAGAGTATCTGAGCCCTGTACCATAAGGTACAAATGCTTGTGACGCTTTCCCTATTAATTAAGCGCCTTCAGATATTGAAGTTCCATTTCTACAGAGATTCACCCATCATCTGCAGACCTCTGCCATTTTCCACATCAGCCCACACCAATTTCATTTTCCATAAAATTACCATTCTTATATCTTATGGTGTCATCCATGACTCAGTTGGGAGAACATTTGTGTCAGAAGGTTGTGGGTTTAAGTTTCACTGCAGGACTTGGACATAAATATCAAGGTTGATGCTCAAGTGCAGTCCTAAGGGAATTCTGCACTATTGGTGCTGCCACCTTTTGAAAGATATGTTAAACCAAAGCTTGCCTTCTAAAAGATCCCATGAACTATTCCAAAGTAGTCATGATGTGGAGATACCAGCGTTGGACTTGGACTGGGGTAAACACAATAAGTCTCACAACACCAGGTTGAAGTCCAACAGGTTTATTTGGTAGCAAAACCCACTAATTTTCGGAGTGCAGCTCCTTTGTCAGGTGAGAGTTCTGTTCAGAAAGAGGGCATATAAAGCCAAACTCAATTTACAAAATAACGGTTGGAATGCGAGTCTTTACAGGTGAGCAAGTCTTAAGAGAAACAGACGTCAGTGGAGAGAGCATTAAGCGTAGGTTAAAGAGACATGTATTGTCTCCACATAGAACAGTAAGTGAGATTTTGCAAGCCCGGGCAAGTTGTGGGGGTTACAGATAGTGTTGATCCCAGTTGAGGCTGTCCTCGTGTGCAGAACTTGGCTATCAGTCTCTGCTCAGCGACTTTGTTGTGTGTCATGAAGGCCACCTTGGAGAACGCTTACCCAAAGATCAGAGGCCAAATGCCCGTGACTGAAGTGTTCATAGAAACCTTACAGTGCAGAAAGAAGCCATTTGGTCCATGGAGTCTGCACTGACCACAATCCCACCCAAGCCCTACCCCCATATCCCTACATATTTATCCACTCATCCCTCTAACTTACGCATCTCTGGTCATGCTAAAATTGCCTCTTGGTGTCCTATCAACCTAACCCACACATCTTTGGACTGTGGGAGGAAACCCATGCAGACGCGAGGAAAATGTGCAAACTCCACACAGACAGTGATCTAAGCTCGGAATCAAACCCAGGTCCCTGGAGCTGTGAAGCAGCAGCTCTAACCACTGTGGTACAGTGCTGCCAACATTCCAACACTCGAAAACACTCTTGCCTGGTGACTGTCAAGCAGTGTTCATTCACCCATTGTCATAGCATCTGCATCCCCCACGACGATGGCATTGCTGCAACTAAGTACTCAACGCCGACAAATGCCAGCTTCCAGATGCAATTTTACAACTCATCCTGGACCACAATGTCTTCACCTTCAACAACCAGTTCTTCATCCAGACACATGGAACAACCATGGGGACCAAATTTACACCTCAATATGCCAACATCTTCACGCACAGGCATGAATAAGACTTCACCGCACAGGACCTTCAACCAATGCTATACACTAGATACATCAATGACATTTTCTTCCTTTGGATTCATGGTGAACAATCACTGACAACTATATGATGACACTCCATCCCACCAGCAGATTCACCATGGACTATTCTCCGGAATTGGTTGCATTCTTTGACACACGCATCTCCATTAAGGAGAGTCACCTCAGCCCCTCACTGTATCACAAACCCATGGATAACCTCATGATGCTCCACTTCTCCAGCTTCCACCCTAAACACGTTAAAGAAACCATCCCCTACAAACAAGCCCTCCGTATACATAGGATCTGCTCAGATGAGGAGGATCGCAACAGACACCTCCAGACACTGAAAGCTGCCCTCGTAAGAACAGGATATGGCACTCAACTTATCGACTGATAGTTCTAATGCGCCACTGCGAAAACCCGCATCGACCTCCTCAGGCCTTCACGACACAAAACGAAGCCGAGTCGCTCAGCAGACGCTGATAGCCAAGTTTTGCACACGAGGACAGCCTCAACCAGGATCTTGGGTTCATGCCACATTATCTGTAACCCCCACAACTTGTCTGGGCTTGCAAAATCTCAAACTTCCAGTCTGTAGACAATACATATCCCTTTAACCTGTGCTTAATGGTCTCTCCACTCAGACGGTCTGCACCTTTAAGACTTGATTACCTGTAAAGACTCGCATTCCAACAATTATTTTGTAAATTGAGTTTGTCTCTTTATATGCCCTGTTCGTGACCAGAATTCCCACTTACCTGACGATGGAACAGCGCTCCGAAAGCTAGTAGCTTTTGCTACCAAATAAACCTGTTGGACTTTAACCTGGTGTTGCGAGACTTCTTACTATGACCATTCCAACGAGCAAGGACATTATCCACAGTGCTCTGGTCAATATTTATTCCTCAACTGCAAGGCTGCAATCCCTCAGACATAGGGCAATCAGCTTCTAAACTCATCTGAGCCCTTCACTCTAAGAACAGGAATTTGACGTATGGACAAGAGCATACAAATGTTGGAATAGTTAATACATATTGTAATTAAATCTGTAAAAAGATAATTTAAAAATGTTTATTATTCATTAGCAAACAAGCAATAAACCCAAAATGGATCGTTTAGACAATAAAAAGAAACTCAAATTGAATCAAGTTTGTATACACAAATTGGCTCCTGTTTCCATTACAACCATGACCAGACAAGTACTTAATTGGCTGTAAACTGCTCTGAGATAAATGCAAGTTTTTTCTCTTTACACATCCATTCCAATCTTTCACCTCCCTCCCAGCCCCATCCAAAACATACTGTCCCCCTCCAATCTATTCATTTTTCCTTTAATCATAGAATCCCTACATTGCAGAAAGCAGCTATTTGGGTCAATGAGCCTGCCCCAACTCTAAAAAAGATTCCTCCCCCTGCCCTATTTTCATAGCCCTGCACACTTACCTAACCTATACGTATTTGGCAGAGAATGCTGGAAATGAGTCAAGACAGCAAACATAGGATTACTCCATTAGTACACATGACAATTTCAGGGTGTTAGTCCCGGGATAGGGAAGGGTTAGTTAAGGACCCCTGATTAATAACCTCTATCGAGATGTCAGTCCTGGGTTAATGTCCCCCACATTAAGCTCTATCAGGGTCTTAGTCCTGGGGGAAGGGAAGGCTTGGTTAAGGTCCCCCTGATTATCCCCAGTCTTGGGCCCCGCACTGTCTGAAACCTCCCGGCACATACAGTCTCAGCGTGGGAGACCCTCGCATGCCACCGCTGTCGTTTCCACTCGCACAGCCCGGTTTTACCTTCTTGTGGTAGGCGGCGGCGAGGGGTGACCGAGCCCGGAGCGCAAGGCGCAGGAGGAGAGGGCCCGAAGCTGCTGCCACTGCCATCGCTGCCCGAGACCCGACTGCGTCACAGGCCGCCTGTCCACCCGAGAGGCGACGCGATTGCGGCATCTAGCGGCACAAAGGAAGAGACATCGCCACGCCCAATCACCATGGCAACCTCAAAGGGGGCGGGGCGACGTCGTTACGAGACGTCACCGCGCTCAACCACCATGGCAACCTCAACGCGGGGGTGGGGGGAGCGGCATATTCCAACCTCTCCCTGGCCCTTCTTAACAGTGCAATCAATAGCAAAAGATGGACCAGTCATTCCATTATATATAACAACACAACTAAATTGTGCAGCTTAGGTGGATTGGCCATGTTAAATTGACCCTTAGTGGGGATTAGGCCCGGTAAGTCCGTGGGGTTAGAAACGTAGAAGAGCAGGAGGATGCCATTTGGCCTTTCGAGCCTGCTCCGCCATTCATTACTAATTCTCCAACTCAATAGCCTAATCCTATTTTCTCCCCATAACCTTTGATCCCATTCGCCCCAAGTGCTATTTCCAGCCGCCTCTTGAATACATTCAATGTTTTAACATCAACTACTTCCTGTGGTAATGATTCCACATGCTCACCACTCTTTGTGTGAAGAAATGTCTCCTCATCTCCCCGTCCTAAATGATCTACGCTGAATCCTCCGATTCTGGAATTCACCACCATCAGGAACATCCTCTACATCTACCCTATCTAGTCTTATTAGAATTTTATAAGTCTCTGTGAGATCCCCCTCTCATTCATCTGAACTCCAGCGAAAACTATTCCAACCTCCAACCTAGTCAATCTCTCCTCATACATCAATCCCACCATGCCCGGAATCAGCCTGATAAATCTTTGCTGCAGTTCCTCAAGAGAAAAGAAATCCTTCCTCAGAAAAGGAGACAAAAACTGCACACCATACTTTAGGTGTGGCCTCACCAAGGCCCTGTATAATTGCAATAACACTGTTACCATGGGTGGCACGGTAGCACAGTGGTTAGCACTGATGCTTCACAGCTCCAGGGACCTGGGTTTGGTTCCTGGCTCGGGTCACTGTCTGTGTGGAGTTTGCACATTCTCCTTGTGTCTGCGTGGGTTTCCTCTGGGTGCTCCGGTTTCCTCCCACAGTCCAAAGATGTGCGGGTTAGGTTGATTGGCTATGCTAAATTTGCCCCTTAGTGTCCTGGGATGCGTAGGTTAGAGGGATTAGTGGGTAAAATATGTAGGGATATGAGGGTAGGGCCTGCGTGGGAATGTGGTTGGTGCAGACTCAACGGGCTGAAGGGTCTCTTTCTGCACTGTAGGGTTCTATGATTCTATGATCCCTGCTCCTGTATTCGAAACTTCTTGCAATGAAGACCAACATACCATTTGCCTTCTTTACTGCCTGCTGCACCTGTATGCTCACCTTCAACGACTAGTGCACAAAAACACCCAGGTCCCGCTGCACACTGCCCTCTCCCAATTTATAGTCAATCAGATAATAATCTGCCTTCTTGTTTTTGCTTCCAAAGTGAATAGCCTCACATTTATCCAAATTATACTGCATCTGCCATTGATTTGCCCACTCACCCAACCTATTCAGATCATTCTGAAGGATCTCTGCATCCTTGTCACAATTCACCCTCCACCCAACTTGGTATCATCTGCAAACTTTAGATATTATATCTTGTTCCCTCATCCAAAGCATTAATATTGTGGATAGCTGGTCTCCCACCACCAATCCCAATGGCACCCCACTAGTTACTGCCTGCCAATTTGAAAAGCATCCATTAATTCCTACTCTTTGTTTCCTCGCTGCCAATCAGTTTTCAATCCATCCCAATACATTTCCCCCAGTCCCATGCACTTTAATCTTGCACTATGATCTCTTATTCGGGATTTTGTCAAACGCTTCCTAAAAGTTCAAATATGCTACACGAACTGGCTCCCGCTTGTCAACTCTACTAGTTACATCTTCAAAGAATTCCAACTGATTTGTCAAGCATGATTTTCCTTTCATAAATCCATGCTGACTCTGTCTGATCCTGTCACTGCTTCCTAAACGCTTCGCTATAAAGTCCTTGATAATAGATTCGAGAATTGTCCCCGCTACCGATATTAAGCTTACTGATCTATTATTCCCTGTTGTTTCTGTACCTCCTTTTTTGAACACTGGGGTGGCATTAGCTACTCTCCAATCCGCAGGGACTGTTCCTGAGTCTATGAAATCCTGGAAGATGATCATCAATGCATCCACTATTTCTCGAGCCACTTCCTTAATTACTCTGGGATGTGAGTTATGGGGATAGGATAGGATTGTTGTCAGTGCAGGCTCGATGAGCCAAATGGCCTCTTCTGCGGTATAGAGATTATATAATTCTATGAAAATTCTTGAAGGCAGTTCAGAGGAGGTTCATCATATTTATTCTGGGGATGAAGGGGTTGACGTATGAGGAGAGATTAAATAGTTTGGACATGTACTTGTTAGAGTTTAGAAGGATGAGAGTGCGTCTGATCCGAGCTATATAAAATTTTACAAGGGATTAATGAAGTAAATGTAAATCAAATGTATCCTCTTATGAGGCAAGCTAGAACAAGAGGTCACAGGTATAGGTTGTGAAGCAGTAGATTTAAAACTGAAATGAGGAGGAATTACTACTCGCAGAGGATGGTGAATTTGTGGAACTCGCAGCCCCATAGTGTGAAGGAGTCTGAATCATTGAATGTTTTCAAGAGTGAGATAGACATATTTCTCAAAAAAAGGAAAGAGGGATATGGGGAACAGGTGGGGAGGCGAATTTGAGACCAGGGAGAGATCAGCGATGATCCGATTGAATGGCAGAGCAGGTTCGGAGGGCTGAATTTGCCTAATTCTGTTCCAAGTTCTATGTCCTATGTTTCCTATGAATTGCTTTGAATTAAACTTGGCAGGCCCATCAGCGTCTGCAAACAGGACAACGGTTGCTGGGACACTGACTGATTTTGGTTCTGGATTTCCAGCATCTTGTTTAACGCATAATAACATCAAGGTTTTTCAGGGTACAATTAGCCTGTCTCATCTTTGGGTAGATCCGAGTAATAGTCACAGCTGAATTTATCAGCTATGTTTCGCAGTAAACTTGAAATGTGTGGAACTGTTTAAATGCAAAAATAATGAAATGAACTCAGGGGCTTGATGTGAATTATTGTCACGTATTGGGATACGGTTAGAAGTATTGTTTCTTGTGCTGTACTGTTCATAGAGTACATGGTGAAAAGGAAAGAAGTTGCAGAACGTAATGTTACAGGATGTAGAAGATCAATTTTTTGATTTGATTTATTGTCACATGTATTAGTATACAGTGAAAAGTATTGTTTCTTGTGTGCTATACAAAGCACACCATTCATAGAGAAGGAAATGAGAAAGTGCAGAATGTAGTGTTACAGTCATAGGTAGGGTGTAGAGAAAGATCAACTTAATGCAAGGTAAGTCCATTCAAAAGTCTGACAGCAGCAGGAAAGAAGCGGTTCTTGAGTTGGTTGGTATGTGAGCTCAGACTTTTGTATCTTTTTCCTGATGGAAGAAGGTGGAAGAGAGAATGTACTGGGTGCGTGGGGTCCTTAATTATGCTGGCTGCATTGCAGAGGTAGCAGGAAGCGGAGATGGAATCAATGGACGGGAGGCTGGTTTGCATGATGGATTGGGCTACATTCACAACCTTTTGTAGTTCCTTGCGGTCTTGGGCAGAGCAGGAATCATACCAAGCTGTGATACAACCAGAAAGAATGCTATCTATGGTGAATCTGTAAAAGTTGGTGAGAGTTGTAGCCGACATGCCAAATTTCCTTAGTCTTCTAAGAAAGTAAAGGCATTGACGGTCTTAACTATAGTGTTGGTATTGTGGGGTGGGGGGGGGGTGTGGGATGGGAACCAGAAGATTGTTGGTGATCTGGACACCTAAAACTCGAAGCTCTCAACCTTTCCAATTTACATACCAACATAGGAATTAGGAGCAGAAGAAGGCAGATTCATCCCTTCGTGCTTGCTGTGCCATTCAATCAGATCATAGCTGATCGCTCCCTGACTTAATATCAGATAGGTCCATTCAAAACAAGAACATGCTAGGCATACAGGACGGGGCATTGCTCAAAGTGACCGGTGGAGAATGTGCTCGGCCAATTCTAAAGGCAGATAACAGCAACCTCAATTTCACAGCACAGAAGGACACAACCTACTACCATTAACAAAACATGGCACCCTTACTAACATGGCCGCCTCAGATGCCCGCCAGTCCTGATTTCATCATCTTCAATCAACGGTTTGATGAAAGCCCGGAGTCGCGATTTTATGACGTCTTTATTAGCCCAGTCTATCCCTTGTCCTCTGGGGGAAGAAAAATCAACTTTCTGCTGCGAAACGCGGAGTTTTACATCACTCTGAAGTTTTAACTAAAATAAAGAATGATTCTATTAGAGGGAGATGTCTGTTTGGGAATGTGAAATGTTCTGATTTGGATCGGGCGTCGCGGCCTTTCCCGCAGTGGCGGGGATGATGGCGGCGGCGGCGGGGAGTGAGGATCTGGAGCTGGGCAGCGGGGGAGACTCGGAGGAGGAGGAGGAAGAGGAGGAGGAGATGGGAGACTCTTCCGAGGATGAGCAAGAAAACGAGGCGGAAATCCAGAGGCTGGAAGAGCAGGTGCGGCTCCAGGAAACCCGAACCCGCGGGATTTAAACTGAGGCCCAGCCGCAGCTCAGCTCAAACACGCTCCAACCCTACCCCCCTTAGCCAGACCCCCCTCCCCTTCCCAACTCCCCCCTCCGCTCGCCCTCTGACTCTCCCCTCCCCTCCAGATCCCCCCTTCGCCCCCCTCCCCTCACCCACAACCCATCTCCCCTCACCCCCTACCCATCTACCCCCTCCTGCCCCAGATTCCCCCCTCCTGCCCACTTTCCCCAGCCCCACTCCCGCTCCATTCTTTTTCCCCCAGCCCTGCACTTGGACCCGCCCCAACCTCCTTCACTGATTCTTCCCTTTCTCTGTAGTGTATCCACCATGAGGGAAAAAAATAAAACAAATTGATTAAATGTTCAGGAAGTGGGAAATTAAATCCCCTGAAACCTACCTTAAGGATCACTTGGAAAAACCACTTGGCTCATCAACTGAGAACTGGAAATAAAGCCAATTGCCTTTGCTCATCAGTGAAGAGAGAACATATGAACAACAAAGCATTTTATCCCTAGTTGAAAGACTGGGATGTATCTTTGAGCAGCTGTGAACAAGTGATTAAGGAAATGAACAAGAATTCCAAAGGATTTGAAGCGAATGTCTCTTCACACAATAAAGATCCTGTCATCATTGCTAAATCACTGGTTATCCTGATCTCTGCTGAAATTAAGTTTCAGAAATTCAGCACCTTGGTTAGCTTCACAGAAACAGATATTTCAGCTAGTGTTTATTTGCTTTCGCACAAAAAGATTTGAATGCTAGATCTAATCAGCTGGTTTAAAACGAGTGTGTTATATACATCAGACCCTGGCTCTCACCAGTGCAAAGAGCTTACTGTGTTCAGCCACAGTGAAGTACATGATATATATTGGCAGGATTTACTGTTGTCAGCTGAAACATTGCAGAGGGGAGGAAGGATGTGCTGGCCTTGGAAAGGGTCCAGCGGAGGTTCATAAGAATGATCCCTGAAATGAAGATCTTGTCGTATGAGGAATGGTTGAGGACTTTGGTCTGTATTCTTTGGAGTTTAGAAGGATGAGGGGAGAGGGGGATCTTATTGAAACTTACAGAATACTTTGAGGTCTGAATAGACTGGACGTGGAGAGGATGTTTCCACTAGTAGGAAACACTGAGGGCACAACCTCAGGCTAAAGGGACAATCCTTTAAAACAGATGAGGAATTTCTTCAGCCAGAGAGTGGTGAATCTGTGGAATTCTTTGCTGCAGAAGGCTGTGGAGGTCAGGTCATTGAGTGTCTTTAAGACAGAGATAGATAGGTTCTTGATTAATAAGGGGATCAGGGGTTATGGGGAAAAGGCAGGAGAATGAGGATGAGAAAAATATCAGCCATAATTGAATGGCAGAGTAGACACGATTGGCTGAGTGGTCTAATTCTGCTGCTATGTCTTATGCAAGATATCTGTTTAAAAATCCTTTAGGGTTTTAGGTTTATATTCGAAATGTTGACGCTGTGAAAGTTTTCTAAGTTGCTCACCTTATGTAAATAATTTTCACAACTGTTTGCATATTTTGGCTGATTGAGTTTCCAGTGAATAGTAGAAGGTGCTTTATTCTGTGCCCCATTTACGGTCATGTAGCCTGATTGTGGTAATCACCAACTGTTTCTGCCGCTTTCCTGTAGTCAAAACCACTTTTTGACGCCGAAATGGAATTATTCTTAATAAAATGATTCTGGAGACACATAAAGATACAGGCAATTTACAAATATTTGTAATTACTATCTATAGTATATATCGTGTGATCGTGGAGAGGATGATTCCACTAGTAGGAAACACTGAGTGATCTCCCTGCCAAGCTTCAGGAAGACGACAAAATAAACAAGAAAACTGAAAACCTTGCAGTGTGCAGAACAACAGAAAAGATCTGAAACAGAATGCTGTAGATGGTGGAAATTTGAAATAATAACAAGAAATGTTAGGGAAAACTCAGCAGGGCAGGCAGTATCTGTGGAGAGAGAAACAGTTAATGTTTCAGGCTGGGGATCTTTCATCAGAAGTGGGAAATGTTAGCGATTTAATAGACTTTGTGGATGGGACAAGAACAAAAAGAATATCTGTGACAACAGGAGAGATTGAATGGCAGGAGGGTTGGTCTTAGAGGGCCAGAGGGAATGGTGACTGGGCAAGAAAAGAAGAGATATCCCTGGAACAGACGTTCAGTTAACTGAAAGGAGAAAGAACGAAACAAGGAAAAAAATCAGAACAGAGTTAGGATCTGAAATTGCTGAACTCAGCGTTGCGTTCAGAAGGCTGCCGAATGCCTAATTGAAAGATGAGGTGCTGTTCTTCAAGCTTGTGTTGAACTTCGTTGGAACAGTGCATGCAGGCTGAGATGTCAACATGACAGTGAGGAGAGAGTTAAAATGACAGGCCACTGGAAGCTCTGGGTCATGCTTGCAGACTGAATGGAGGTGTTCAGCAAAGCAGGCACTCAATCTGTGTTCAACCTCTGCACGGTAGACAACAACAGCACTGTTCTTGTCAGCGTGTTTGATAACAAATCCACAGTGGGTCTGAGAGAATGGAATGCAACGAGTTCAGAGGGAGACACTGAAGAAAATGAGACAGCCGATGTCATGCCTGGAGTGTGCAATCAAAAGATTAAGAGGATGGCACGCTGGCACAGTGGTCAGCACTGCTGCCTCACAGGGACCTGGATTTGATTCCCAGCTCAGGTCACTGTGTAGGGTTTGTACATTCTCCCTGTGTCTGCATGGGTTTCCTCCAGGTGCTCCGATTTCCTCCCACAGTCTGAAGATGTGCAGGTTAGGTGGATTGGTCTTGCTAAATTGCCCCTTAGAGGACTAGATAGAGTAAATGCGTGGGGTTATGGGGATAAGGCCTGAGTGGGACTATTGTCGGTACAGACTCAATGGGCCAAATGGACTCCTCCTGCACTGTAGGGTTTCTATGATTTCTATGAGGATAAGAGGGTGGAGGGAGAATATTGGGGAGGGGTGGACCCCTGCCCAAAGAAGTGGGCAGGGCGACAGAAGAAGAATTCAATGTTAAGAGAGCTCAAAATTTGTTAAACTGAGGGCAAAGGGTTAAAGCTGAGTCCTTTGCTGAGGACAGGTCATTCAGCATCAGAGGAGAAGTGGTGCAGTGGTTAGTACTACTGCCTCAGCATCAGGGACCCGGGTTCAATTCTGGCTTCAGATTATAGTGGAGTTTGCACATTCTCCCAGTGACTGTGTGGGTATTTTCCAGGTGCTCTGATTTTCTCCAAGAGTTGTGCAGGTTAGGTGGGGTGTTGGATGAGGTGAAGAATGAAATTAAACTTTGGAGCAAGATAGTTCTGAGATGGTGTGAGTTGGTGCTGCTGGAGAGAGAGGTTGTACGTGCATGTGGCAGTGCATGACAGTCTGTGGATGTCAGGATGCAGCAAGGGATGGCACAGGGGTTAGCACTGCTGCCTCACAGACCCTGGGACCTGAGTTTGATTCCCAGCTTGGATCACTGTCTGAAGTTTGCACATTCTCCCCATGACTGTGTGGGTTTCCTCCCGGTGCTCTGAGTCCAAGGATGTGTGGGTTAGATGGATTGGCCATGCTAAATTGCCCCTAAGAGGACTAGCTAGGGTAAATGCATGGGGTTATGGGGATAAGGTTTACTTGGGATTGTGTTTGGTGCTGACTCGGTGGGCTGAATGGCCTCCATCTGCACTGTAGGATTCTATGATTCTAAGATTAAAAAAGATGTTGAGTAGGAATCAAGAATGGCTTACACTTTAAAATGGCTGCTCCTAACCTGCATTCTGAAACTTGCAATTAAATTCCCATCAACAAACATCCCTAACCAAAAATCATTGAACTCTGATTGATTTCATGTTGACTTAACTTAGACTTCCTACTCTTAAAGCTACACAGCTCCATCTTTATAGAAGAATGCATTGTGCATTACACTGTGTAGTAGACCTGCACGATAATGGAAAATAGTGTATCGTTTGACACAGTAATACCAAACTTTTCTGTTTTTGTATAAAACACTTTTTTTTGATGGCTTACGTGATTTTACGCTCCTTAGACCATTGACCAGGATGCTAGATGTAAAGACTTGAGACAAATTGCTTGATTAGCCATAGACGAAGCAGACATCTGTTTGATCTGATGTGTGTGACAATCTGAGAATCAAACACTTGATTTATAGACACTAATCAGTTATTACACTGTTAAATAAAATCACAGATGTGTGATAATACTCTTTAGGACCAACTGGTAACATTGATACGGGGACAGTAGTGATTTATTTGTATTCTGTTTCTTTTAGCTTTCCATCAGTGCCTATGATTACAATTGCCACGTGGATTTAATTAAATTGCTGCGTCAGGAGGGGGAGCTGGAGAAATTACGCTCTGCTCGACAGAAGATGAGTGAACTTTTCCCGCTTACTGAAGGTAAAATTATAATCAGTGTATCTTGCTGAAACCCGGGTTACTTGTAATATCTTTAAATCTTTAAAGGGACATATTTGTAACCAGCCAGCAGCTTAGAGTTTGAAGAATGAACTCACTTTCACGAGATCTTTATTGTAGTTTCGAATTTCGATATTCTGCGACCTGTTTCCTGGCAATCAAGCATGTTCTGATCATGTTTACAAAGATCATGTTGTCATGAATAATATTGTTTGTGAAGATTCTGGCTCTTTGTTAATGGGGAAACAAATGTAATTGTGTTTTGCAGAGCTTTGGCTGGACTGGCTGAAGGATGAAATTCGAATGGCAGAAGAAGCAACTGACAGGGCAAAAGTTTATGAGCTGTTTGAGAAGGCTGTCAACGATTATATTTGTAAATTCCTCCTCTTCACATTTTGTCTGTCAGTCCCAACAGTGAGCAATCACAGGTTTCTCTGATCAAGTCAAACCCCATTCACTAGTGTCTTGCAGATAGGTTGCACCTGTTAGCTGAGCAGAGTGTTCATTCTTTCCACTTCTTCCAGTGAAGAGGGATGGGGAGAAGGAAAGAGAAGTTGGGCTTTCTAAAGTTATTAGTATGTTCCTGGAAATAACTTACAGGAACTGTGCAGTTTCAAAAATTGTGCTGTCCTGAAACTTAGCTCTCCTCTGTTGCATAAATTGAGCTTTAAATTTGGTTCTGGTAAACTGAAAAATTAAAAACTCAAGCAGACAAGTAATCAGATATTTCATTTAACTGGGAGTGATGATATGGTGCTACAACATGATGCAGTTCTCCATATTAGAAACTATTGTAGACACTGTGATCACCATGTTCTTTTCACTCAGATTTTAAACTTGTCAAACTATAGAACCTGCAGAGACCAATAAAAATGGTCTCCAGTTAGTGCACACTCAACTTAGTTGTCAAAGCTGCAAAGAAATCTCCGTGAATTGGTTTGTGATAATTTTGCCGCCATTTCTTATTCTTTAAAATCCTGACATTTTATTATATTAAAACTCATCCCTCTGGACAGAAAGCAGACTTTTGGACAGACTCCACAATGTAGTGGGCATAGTTAATTTGACTATAGAATAACCAGCATGTAAAAGTGAATGAACACTTGGACTCTGAAATAATGCCATGGGATGGATTCAAGTATACAATCACTTGGGATTGTATAAAGTTCCTCTCTAGCATTTTAGTGAGCATATCAGCCTGTCTTTAATAATTACGTTAATGCCTCTGGTAAAAGTAGAAGAATATGAACAAGTAATTGTGATCAGTTACCATGCAACATAATTATAGGGACTAGGTGGACTTGTATGTACAGATTGTTCCATAGTGGAATCAGCAGTGTGCAGGCTTTGAGGTCTGTCTAAGAGACCATACTATGTCTAGCATAATAAGTTTTACTACAGTTGTGAAGTTCAGGAGTGTGCGCTGCTCTATGTGAGGTGGCATTCCCCCTTATTCCTGTGGGAAACCGGGTTTGTTGTGTATGCGACACTTAAATGGAAAATTCCTCTTGATGTGGGCACCTGGTAATAAACGTATGGCTTGTTTGTCAGAATACACGTACTGGTTTAATTCTGTTTTGATACACATTGATGTTGACAAATATTTTTTATTGCAGGTCCTGAGATATGGCTAGAATATGCCCAGTACTCCATTGGTGGAATTGGTCAGCAGGGTGGTATTGAAAAAGCTCGTGCGATATTTAATCGAGCCTTAACTGCTGTTGGACTCCACATGACAAAAGGAGTAGCAATCTGGGAGGCCTTTAGAGAGTTTGAAAATGCTATTTTAGGAACCTTACAGGTGAGAGAATGAAAATTTTAGATTGATAATGTGAACAAATGGTAAACTTGTAAAGACTGTTGCGTGGAGTTAGATACAAACTAGAATCGTAGAATCCCCACAGTACAGAAGGAGGCCATTTGGCTCATCAGGCCTGCACCAAGAACCATCTCACCCAGGCTCTTTCCTGTAACCTCACGTATTTATCCTGCTAGTCCTCCTGACACTAAGCAACAATTTAGCATGCCTGATCAACCTAATCCACACATCTTTGGACTGTGGAAGGAAACTGGAGCACCTGGAGGAAACCCATGCAGACATAGGAATAACATGCAAACTTCACACAGTGATCCGAGGCTGGACTTGAACCTGGGTCCCTGGTGCTATGAGACAACAGTGCTGATTATTGTGCCACTGTGCCACCCCAGGCGAGGAAGAAATGATTCGTTAGTTGTGCAAAAAAAAACGAGATTGTAAACATTGTTTTTTGTTTGAACTATTCATCTATGAAAACCTATTTAAACTGAGGTTTCTTGAACGAAGAACATAAAGAACTCGGAGCAGGAGTAGGCCATCTGGTCCCTTGAGCCTGCTCCGCCATTCAGTAAGATCATGGCTGATCTTTTTGTCGGCTCAGCTCTAGTTATCCACCCGCTCACCATAACCTTTAATTCCATTACTGCTCAAAATATTCTGAGCTAGTTTACTCTCATAATCCATCTTACTTTTCATTATAGCTTTTTTTGTGACTTTCTGTTGACCTTTATAGATTTTCCAATCCTCTAGTTTCCTACTAATCTGCCACTTTGTAAGCATTTTCTTTCAATTTGATACCCTCCTTTATTTCCTTAGATATCCATGGCTGATTATCTCTTTTTCTACAGTCTTTCCTTATCACTGGTATATACTTTTGCTGAGCAGTGTGAAAAATCACCTTAAAAGTGCTCCAATGTTCGTCAATTGTCCCACCATAAAGTTTTTGCTCCCTGTCAACTTAGCCACTTTGCCCTCATCCCACTGTAGTCTCAAGCAGTCAGTGTGAACACATTCCTTTTTGTTGGGAGGGATATCAATACCAGGGAGAATAACTTCCATTTTCAGTTTCCTATTCTGCCTGTAGAGTGTACTTTTAACTACAAACCATAGAGCAGCAGCACAACACATCTCTTTGCCACATTGTCATTCTTGCGCTCTGAAAGTGCCAAATTATGGGCTGTTTTTGGTGCAGATCCACGTCCAGATCAAAAACTGGATTGAAATGGCCCAAGCTCATTTTTAACTGATAAGAAGTATTATTATTATGCCCACACTGGGTTTGAACTTGGTGAAAAAATGTCCACTGATCGATGGCGACACTTGTGCATTATCTACTTAATTCATTAGCTAGGCAGTGGTATTGAATTTTCCTTCTATGGAGAAAGGGAATGAGCTTTTTATTCAGGCATTTAAACCATGTCTGCATTGGAACCTTGAGCATAACTGTGGAGGCTGAATAATTCTAGAATGAGTAGCAGAACTTGAATCTAAGATTGCTAATTCTCATTGAAGTCTTTCTCTAGATAATTCTGTTTCATACCCTGTACCTTGTTGGATTAAAAAATATTAAACAGAAACATTAGTGTTTCACTATATAACAAAAGAAATAATAATAAGAGATTTGTATAAGTGATTAAGAAAGAAACAATGTATACTGAGGTATAGAGACATCGGGCCCAATTTTACCATCGCGTTGTGCCTGTTTTTGGGGCGAAAATCTCGTACAGTTGAGTGTGAGGTGAGTAGCGCGATGCATGCCTACCTCCGCATTGGTTCCCCCTTTAACAAGGCCTGAAAATGGCTGCGATCGGGACCGTGCCCAGAACAGGCGTGACAGCCATTTAAATACATTTTCATGCATTTAAATTGACTTAATAGACTGCATGGCCAACCTTACTGGCACTTCCCCCTTTACCACTGCATTCACCCATCCCAAATTGGTGCAAAACATACGTGCTTCATATAAACCTGATTTGGGTGCTCCAGTTAGTGAGGAGTGGCTCTCTGCTTGAGGTTAGTGGGAGAAGAGGTGGGTTCGATGACTGTCTGTTTGAAATCGGTAGGGGTGGGGGGCAGGGAGAAAGTGGGTTCATCAACTTCTGCTCAAGATTGGTGGGGAGGGGGTGAAAAGGAAGTCCGCTGCCACTCTGCCTGTGATCAGTGGGGGTGAAAGGGGCTCCATTGCCACTCTGTCTGTGATCAGTTGTGGCGGGGGGGGGAGGGGCTCTATGCCACTCTGCCTGTGAACATTGGAGGGGGGGTGCTCTGCTATCACTCTGTCTCTGATCAGTGGCGGAGGGGGGTCCCTACTGCCAGTCTGCTTGAGATCGGTAAGGGCAAGGGGGGGGATCCACTGCCACTTTGCCTGAGATCATTGTGGGGGGAAGGGGGGGTCAGGGTTGCCTGCTGTCAGTCTGCCTGAGATTGGTGGGAGGGAAGGGGGGCAGATACTCATGATCGCTCTGGGTGGCTGGGGTTTGTGGAGGATAAAGGGGTCAGTAATGTTGTGGAGCATGTCTGTGGGGGTCAGGGGGTGGCATTATCTGGCCTGGAAGCAATGTGGCAGGACAGCAGCATTCTATCATTTTTTTTTTCTGCACATGCACAGTTGGGGGCACCGATCGGAACTGCAGGGTTTCAGGTGCGTTAAGCCACACCCACAGGCTTGTGCAGCGCGATTTGGAATCACTGATATTTTTGCAGGCAGATTGCGTTTGGGGGCGCCTCAGAACGGGCCTAACAGTCTGAAATGCTCCCAGTTTCAAGTCCGCCCAGCACTTAAATCAAAATGGTGAAATAGGGCCCACCATGGGCAGTTGGTCAATTGCTTTAAAAGCAGTCTGCTGGTATCAAGGTTTTGACTTTTTCTCCTAATTGTGGTGACATGTTAAATGGTTTACTCTGAAAATAAAATGTTTAATGGATTGGGGCTCAGCTCCATTCCTCCATTTCAAATCCACTAATTGCCAGTTTCATGAAATGAATGTCTTCCCTCTCTCAGCCCTCTGCTGGCAGCGTTTTGACTCCAGAACAACAGGAGATGGTGAATGCACAACTGGACCGAATCCACACACTCTTCAAGAGGCAGCTGGGTGTCCCTTTGCTTGGTAAGGTGCTTTTAAATTTGCCCATGGCTTAGTGCATATCTGTGGGAAACATGGGAGTCATGTTTGATTGATGTAGGGTAGGTGTTAGATAGATACTTGTAACATCTCATAATTGGAGTAAGAGTATGGATTACTTGGAGGCAAAGGGATTCTGCCCACAATGCCCAATGCTTCCAAAAGGCAATCAAAAATTATATGTGTGCGTCAACCTTTTATCATCTTTAACAAGAAGATTAAGTAATCTTATTTTGTCTGCATTATCCACACTTTTCACCAACGGCACTAATTGTTCCTCCAATACCAGGAACCAACCAGTTATGTCAAGCTATCCTTGAATTTTGTTTTTGAGCTCCAGCTTCCTCCACTTTTAATTGACTTTGCAACATGTTCTACAATATTTACAATTAATTCCAAATGACACCTCCCCAGTGAGTTCCAAATGCAGTCAAATAGTCTAGAACTTGTTGACAACTTCAGAAAATAAAACTTTTGTTGTTGCTGTTTCTCCCCATCTTCTCTAATTCCCGCTGGCGTTTCAGGTAGTGCGTTCCAGACCTGAACCATTGTATGAAAGTTTTTCTTGCATCACTTTTACTTCTTTTGCAAAACACTTTAAATCTATGCCCGCTTGCTCTTGATTCTTTAACGAGTGGAAACAGTGTCCTCCTCTCTACTCAGTCCAGCCAGCCCTCTTGTGATGTTTAAACATCTCTATCAAATCTTAGTCTTCTTGTCTCCAAGGAGAACAATTAATTTTGTGGAACCACTGTCTGAAGTCTATACTTAACCACGAATATTTCAGTCTTTTCTTGATCGGATTGCTTACTGCCATATGTTTGTTTCCAAATAGATATGGAGACCACGTATGCTGAGTACTTGGAGTGGGCTGATAAGCCTGATGAATCTGTGACACAAGTGTACAAGAAGGCCCTACAACAGATGGAAAAACGAAAGCCCTATGAAGAAAGTCTGGTACAGTTTAATCCTCTTTTACTCTAGCATTTGAGTCCTGGAGGTGTGCTCTTGTTTAAGGTCTGTTCAAAGTGTATTCTAAAAGAAGTTCACTGTTTTCAAGACCTTGATATTTTTTGCTACTTTGCACATTTTAAATAAAGGTTTGCAATTTGGCAAGTCAGACGGAAAAAAAAGGTAGATTAAAGAGAAAGACAGATGGAGTTTATTTTCAGTCCAGGATCATGTAGTGGCCAGAATGGTTATATTCCATTGATAACTTTATTTAATTTGGAGAGCATTTAGCCACTAATTTTGTTTAATTTGATCAGCTTTGGTCATGTATATGCTTGTGACAAGTAGCTGACGTGCCCAAGCTCTCTGATTCCATATCATTTATTAAAGATGGATATTCTGATTCCCCAGTGGAGCAGCACAATAATATGAGTAAAAAATGTGGCTATTAATCTACTATTTTTCCCCACTTGTTAAGTTCTTGTAAGTGGCCTGTCCAAGGTGGCAGTGGACCAGAAATGTCCTCTGGATGCTGGGAGTGAGAACCAGTCGATCCATAATAGATTTATGCATCTCTTTGAGGCCAGTCTACTTTCCCTTTTTATTTTGGGAGCCTGGATAAAATGACCAGGTTCTGTTTCTGTCAAGGGTTTTAAATGCAGGGCTTGCTGAATGATCCTTTATACTTCTTACTATGGTGATTTGATTTGCCGTGAGAGTTATGTAACACTGATCCTAAAACCTGATGATATATTGATGGACTGCTGCATACATTTACACCCACTTAGGTTGTAAGGCCTTTGTGTACATTTGCATCACAAATGAGTGATCAGAGCCTTGTATTAGAATTGCCCAGCAATACTGTTGTGGTATGGCTTCTAATTTGAGGAATTAAGTGCTGGTGCAGGAACAAAATGCTCTAGATGCTAGAAATCTGAACCAAAAACAGAAGATGTTTGAAATACTCAGCATCATCTGTGGGGAGAGAAACAGAGTTTCTGTTTTTATTCCTGTTGTTATTGATGAATTGGATATTGTACAAGCTAATGCTGCAGTTGCCATATGATGAACACTGAAATATTTGATCTTGGAAAAAAATACACCTAGGATTTATGTTTCCCAAATCGTTTTTGTTTATTCTGTTACAGTTGATAGCAGACCCTCCAAAGCTGGCAGAGTATCAAGCTTACATTGACTTTGAGATGAAGGATGGAGACCCAGCACGGATCCAGATCATCTTTGAACGAGCGCTGTCTGAGAACTGTTTAGTGCCAGATTTATGGGCACGGTTTACCCTGTACCTGGTAAGAACTTTCTCTGAGAAATTGATCTCTGAGTGCTAGTGTGAGCATTGGGCCAGTTTTGATTGTCTTCAGCGGAGCAATTTTACTGGTATTTGTGAATGGACGTTGGCTGAGAGATCAGTATTGGTCAGGAGACAGGGAAAACTCCCCTGCTGTTCTTGAGCTAGTGCTGTGAGATATCTTTCATCCACACGAGGCAGACCTAGCATTAGTTTAATAGAGGCCAGAAGAAATTGACTTTAATGCAAAGGATGATCAATTTAAAGATTGGAGGCAAAAATGCTGACATCATTTAGGAACCAATTGAATATTGTAATGTGAGATTTTCAGATTATTCTGGATGGATGGATTGGCTGATTGCTCTGGGAGTTATGTAACATTGATCTTAAAACCTGATTGTACCTTGATGGACTGCTGTGTACATTTATTCCCATTTAGGTTGTAAGGCCTATGATGGGCTGATTGGCCTTCTACATCTCTACGTACTTGTACGTTTGTGGACTTCGTAAATGTGCATGCTTTCTCCACTAATTAATCTGATGACAAGTACAGTAATGTGTTACACTTTTATAATGGAGAAGTACCATTGTCCATGGAGAGTTAAATGGAATGGTTAAATGCTCCGTGGTCTGTACAAAAAACCTATAGTGCTACCTGCTATCCCCAATTAAATGTTTGCCATTTCAGATTCCCACATCTGAGTTTGTTTGGACTGTAGACAAAGCTTCCCCCTGGTTATCTTGATTGGAAAATATGCAGAACCTCTGCACCATTAATCCAGCATTTGCTGGAGCTTCCTTGATGTGCCATGAATTGACAGAATCACTTGCCAAATCCCCTTGGTGTACAGAGCACCCACCTCACATAACCTACACTTAGTTGGATGTTATTCAGAACCCCTGTTCTCCGATCCACTTTTAAATAAGCTACATGCAGAATGCCCCTTTTAATGGATGAGATATGAAGTGGCTCGCTTCTTTCACTCACCTTTATTAGGACAGTGTAATGTTTCCCTAAGGTCTGTTTTCTCTGGTTTTCAGATTCTGCAAGTATTGTTTCTTATTGCAGACTGAATAAAGTGGATTGACTCCATGTCGGTGAAATGGTGCATATTATGTTAGAAGAGTTCTGGGCTGGATTCTTTCTCTTGTTCTGTACATTATGATGCTGTTTTTCCTCTCTATCAATGATTATTGATTTGATTCAAACTGCAAATCTCTGTTTGCCGTTCCAGGACAAACAGCTGAAGATCAAAGATCTGGTTTTGTCTGCACATGAGCGAGCTGTTCGAAATTGCCCTTGGATAGTTGGGTTATGGAAACAATATCTTCTAGCGCTGGAGCGACACAGAGCCAAACACAAGACGATAACAGGTAACCTTGAACTGAGAACAGTCCATTGCGTTAGAAAAACCTTAGTTTCACTTGGGCAGAGAGAGCAGAATTCCTTCTAACTTCTTTTTATAAATCTTCTCCCTTTTCCATTCAGACTGAACGAGAGGGAGAATTGGAAACAAAACTCTCACCCGTTTGGTTAGGTTTGCCACCAGTCAAGCCATCTGTGGGAAGCTCTTTCGTTGCTTTCTAATCGTTGTGCTGAGTTTATGGATAATTATACTTTTAATTGGGTGATCCATGCCAAAACAAAATATTTTGAACGTTGGAAATCTGAAATAAAAAAAAAATCTGGGAAGGCAGCATCTTGGAAAGAGAAAGAGAGCTAACATTTCAGTTCAAGGATTTTCCGTTAGAACAGAAGATTTACAGTGACAAGTATGGAGACAAGGAATGATGTGGGCGCAGAAAGAATAACAGAGCGGGTACATGATAGATGGAATGCAGGAGTGATTTGATAACAAAAGAGGTGATGGTGCAAGGAATGGTGCACTGGATGATAATTTGACAGGTAGAAAACAAAACAAGGATGTAGTGCCATCGGTCAGAATTGCACAATCATAACAGCTGCTGTCTGAAAAAACAAACAGAGGTTATGATCTCAGTGTGGAGTCCAGAGGCTGTAACTTGTCTAGTCCTTAACCTTGCGTTGAGTTACCTTGGCACAGCATAGGTAACAGAGGTCAGGTTAGGAGAGGGATACAGAACTAAAACGATATGGCCAGAAGTTCATGGTCTTGCTTATAGAATGAAAATGTTCCACAAAGCACTCACTCAATCTGCCTTTCTCTACCAGTGTAGAAGAGACATTGAAAATACATTTGAACAGGTACGTTAATAAGAAAGGTTTAGAGGGATATGGGCCAAATGCAGGCAAATGGGATGAGTTCAGTCCAGGAAACCTGGTTGGCAGGACGAGTTGGGCTGAAGGGTCTGTTTACATGCTGTATGACTCTATGACAAGAGCAATGAGTACAATATAGTAAATTAAAAAAAAATGTAAATCTTTGATTCTTCAGGATGGATTGTGGGAAAGATGAAGGGTGTCAGGAGAAGGTGTGTGGCAAGGTTAGAGGGCACTGAGGATCATTGAAGAGTGGATCAGTGTGTAGCGGAAGACATGTCCCCTTCAAATGTTGAAAGGGTGGGAGGGGAAGAAGTGTTTGGTGGTGGCATCTGGCTGGAGGTGGTGGAAATGGTGGAGGATGGTTGATAGAGTGGTAGGTGAGGAACTCTATTGTGGCTCTCGGAGAGAGGAGAAGGGGAGGGAAGAGAAGAAATGCAGAAAATGGGATGCGTGTGGTCGAAGTCCCTTACTCCATGATGAAGGGAAATCAACGTCAAGGTTAAAGGAGATAAACTGTTCTGAAAGATTGCATTGTTGTAAGGAGTGGGATGAAGAAACTCGTAGAATGGAGTAAGGCCTTTATCGAAGTAGGGTCAGAGGAAGTGTAGTCAAGCCAGCTATGGGAGTCAGTGGATTTATAGAATAAATTTATAATGAATAAGAACGTAAGAGCTAGGAGCAGGAGTAGGCCATCTGGCCCCTTGAGCCTGCTCCATCATTCAATAAGATCATGGCTGATCTTTTCAAGGATTTGTCTTCAGTTACTTGCCCGCTCACCATAACCCTTAATTCCTTTGACATTAATCGCCAATTAGTCCATGCATTTTCTGAATGTAAATGTTTGTAAAGTTTTAGATAATTGACTTACAACATAAATGACATTGCTGTTATTGGTTGCTACCTAAAGGACATAATTTCTATGGAATTTACCATGTTTTTATTGTTATTGGTAGAGACTTTTGAAAAAGCATTAAATGCTGGGTTTATCCAGGCTACAGACTATGTGGAGCTTTGGCAGGCATTTCTGGACTACCTGAGACGGAGAGTGAATTTCAGCCAAGGTAATAACATAATAAATGACTGTCTGCTTCTCCAGTATTATCTCATTGACAGTGTTATCAAACAGCGGCCAAGTGTAAATATGGTAACGACAATAAAATGTTACTGAGAATAGTACCTTCTTTCCTTGGAAATAAGATCTAATTTGAGGCTAGTCAGTTTTTCATTAATTCAGGAAAGTAGAGACATCCTACAGATCTGCTGAAGCTAGATGCAGATTTAAAGTACGAAGAATGAAAAGTTATTTAGTGAAAAGCAGTCAGTACCAGATTGTGGGATGGAAAATATTGGATTTGGGAGAGTTGTTATAATACTGAGGACCTTTCAGAAAAATGGAAGGTGTTAGAGATTGAGGTGCTGTAGTATGGAGTTAAGGTAGGCTGAGATAAAACCTGCTGGTGTGATGAAGTACATGATGGTGAAGAAGGGAGCTTCACTAAGACAGAGAAAGTTTTTGTCATCAAAATTAAGAAGATGAGGTGGGGTAAAGCTGAATGATGTAGTGAGATTAAAAGTAAGTGGTCTTGGTGACAGGGTGACAGCTTTGAGATTCAGCTATGGGATGCACAGCGACTCGAGTTTGTATACAGCCTAGCTGAACATGAGGAAACATCCACATGGTGCTAAGAGAACAGGAATTTTGGTTAGGGTTAAGAACAAGCCTCATGGTCTATGTATTGTTTGCTTGGAAGCAGTTTTGGCTAAGACATGACCTAATATCAGACGAGCTGATATTAGAAAGATGGAGGTTAAGGGGTGACCTAATAAAAGTTTGTAAAATTATGAAGGGTATAGTTAGGGTGAACAGTTGGAAGCTTTTTTCCAGGTCAGATATGACAAACACAAAGGATCACAAGTTCAAGGTAAGGGGCGGTGGTGGGTGGGGGGAGCAAGGTTCAATACAGATATGTTTTTAAACAGAGGGTGGTGGGGGCCTGGAATGCACTACCAAGCAAGGTGGTTGAGGCAGTCAAGCTAGGCTCGTTTAAGACTTGTCTAGATAGTCACATGAACAGACTGGGAATAGAGGGATACAAACGGATGGTTTAGTTAGTAACACATGATTGACGCAGGCTTGGGGGGGCTGGAGGGCCTGTTCCTGTGCTGTATTGTTCTTTGTTCTTTGAGCTGGACAGCAGGAAATTAGTATGGATTGAGTGAAATGATGCAGTGATAGAATTGGATTTCATTAGTGTATGTGGTCACTCAAATCAGAAATGTGGATGATGTCACAAGAGATGTGAAAGGAGAGGTCAGGATGGAAACTTTGGAGGCTCTGGAGGTCATAGGGCAGATGTTGTGTGGGTGGTGGAGAAAGCTTTGTATTTTGAAGATTCATTAGTTGAGTTGGGCAGGTAGCAATGGAGCCAGGTTAGCGCAGCCCTGTGAAGCTGGCATATAGGGGAAGGGTGTTGGAGGAGGTTGGTGAGACAGGACAAGTGAGTACTTGGAGAGATTGAGCATTGCAGGGAGGTACAGGCCAAGGTTATCATCAGTGTCTTTAAGTGCAATCTCAATACTGTGAGCTGGGCAGACACTACATTGAAGAGAATCAAACAGGGAAAGATAGGAATGAAATTGGGTAGCAACAATACATTTTAAATACCTTAGATGTCGCTTATTTCTCACTCAGTCCCCACGCTTGTCACAAGGTTTCTCTCTTTTTTTCCCGTTCCTTGTCATTTTGTTTGAAGATTCCAGTCAAGAGCTAGAGGAACTCAGGTCAGCTTTCAGTCGTGGTGTGGACTACTTGAAACAGGATATAGAGCAACGTATGTTTTCACTTTTATTTTTTAAAAATAAATTGTCAGTTATTTATTACAGGGATTTACTCTCTAGCCAAAAAGACTACTTTGTATTTTAGAACATGAGAAGCAAAAGTGGGAAATGGTCATTCCATCATGATATCATGATGGAAAGACCTATCAGAGCTATCCTTTTATAAATCTATGCTGGCTCTTATTCAGTTATTGCTTTACATGTGGTCTCACAGCTATGCTTTAGAATGGATTCAGTTATTTTACTTGTTATAAATGCTGAGTTAATGAGCGTGTAGTTGCCTAATTTAGAATTGTTAACTTTCTAACTATAGGATATCATATTTCCTTGCTCCTGTGGTGAATTTTTTCAGAACTAGAAACAGGTAAACATATGGAATAAATATGTAGGTAAATAGTTATTGGGCACAGTTGGCTGAATTGCCATCCTGTGTACTGCAATGATTTGTGATGACAGCTAGTGTCCCACATGAGGGATGGCACGGTGGTAGGAACTGCTGCCTCACAGCACTAAGGACCCAGGTTTGATTCTAGCCTTGGCTGAATGTCTGTGCGGAGTTTGTGTGTTCTCCCCTTGTCTGTGTGGGTTTCCTCCACGTGCTCTGGTTTCCTCCCACAGTTCAAAGATGTGCAGGTTAGGTGGATTTGCCATGCTAAATAGCCCCCTACCAGAATGTGTAGATTAGGGGATTATTGAGGTAAATGCATGGGGGTTATGAGATAGGGTGGGATGGGTCTGGGTAAGATTGGACAAGCGGTGTAGACTCAGTGGGCCAAATGGCCTCCTTCTGCACTGTAGGGATTCTACGATCTTCTCTGGTGACTTTCAGAAACTGATAAGATGTATTTCTAACTGAGAACTTTTATTTTGGTCTTGAGTTTATTTTTCAGAGTCTATGGCGTACAGAAATTGAATAGAAAGTTAGTATGATCTTCTGAACATTGCTAGAAAATATTATTTTCCTGGTTCAATTATTTTGACCATGGCTATTTACAAACCTGTTTATTTGCTCTTTTACCATATTATTGGAAGAACATTTTAATATTTCTGATTAAGGATCATTAAATCCTGGAACACGACATTAGTTCTATGTTAGGGCAGTTGTCATTGAATAGGAATTGAATCACTTTAGAGGAAGATTTAAGCAGCTATTACTTGAAGGGTTTGAGAATGAACTGCATTTGCAGCAGTTCAGCTAATGAGCACAGGGATGTTACTGGCTTTATGAACAGTTATAAGTTATATTCTATTATTCAGTACTGCAGCACAAGTTCCTTGCTTAGTAATATGGTGCTTCTATTTCAAATGGGCAAATTTCAGCAGTTTATAATTGTTAATTCCTTCACCATTTGTTAAATGTGTTGATTTTCATCCCTTATATTGGTCAGGAAAGATATTTGACCAGTTGCCACCTATCTACCCATTCAAAAGGTAAATGGGGGGGTTCCTAATTCCATCCAGTATTTCTCCTTGATTTAGGAGTGAATCTGAGTTATTGACTGGAAATTATTTTCAGTCTTTAAATCTGGTGTTTTTAAACTATGGCTGATTTAAAAATTGAAGTAAATTCTGGCCTCCTTGCAGGATTCGGTGAGAGTGGGGATCCCTCATGTACAATTTTACAAAATTGGGCAAGGATTGAGGTAAGATTACACCTGGAACTAGGGAGCTTCTGAGGAAAGGTTCTGGATCCTTTTTGTCCTCGGCTTTGACACTTTGGTTTCTGTATCTCAGCTTAATTTCATAGCTGAGTTCTTAGCCATTCATAATGTCATGAATATCAGTACTAGTCTAATTAGCTAGATTTTTATGTTGTATTTGAATTACACGGACTCCCCAAAAATAAATTAATAAATGCCGTCCATGCTATACCATTGTTATGCTGAACGTTTACCTTTATATTCATCAATCTTTCCTTCTTGTAGCCTAAGCGACTGCTGAAGCAATATGAGCTCGCTTATCTCTGAAAATCCGTGCTGACTCAATACGTGTCCTATATATTAGTTATGCAAGGGATAACTAGGTAATTTGTCAGGCTATTAAAAGTGGAGGTGGTGTTCTGCCGCTGTGTGTCCCTAGAGATAAGAACAAATGGTTTGTGCTGTGTACTTCTGGGTGAGAGCCGCTTTGTATGTGCGTTGATGACACACAAGGTCTACTGCTTGTGTCTCACAATTAGAACATAGAACATAGAACATAGAACATTACAGCGCAGAACAGGCCCTTCGGCCCATGATGTTGCGCCGACCAGTTACAAAAACAATGACCCACTAGCCTATACCAATCCCTTTTCGTCCATAAACCTATCCAGAGATCTCTTAAACGCCCCCAAACTAGACGCATTTACAACTGCAGCAGGCAGGGCATTCCAATCCCTCACCACCCGCTGGGTAAAGAACCTACCCCTGACATCCGTCCTGTAGCTACCCCCCCTTAATTTAAAGCCATGCCCCCTCGTGCTAGCTTTCTCCATCCGAGGAAAAAGGCTATCACTATCCGCCCTATCTAAACCTCTAATCATCTTATATGTTTCAATAAGATCCCCTCTTAGCCGCCTTCTTTCCAACGAAAACAACCCTAAATCCCTCAGTCTCTCCTCATAGGACCTCCCCACCATACCAGGCAACATCCTAGTAAACCTCCTCTGCACCCTCTCCAACGCCTCCACATCCTTCTTGTAATGCGGGGACCAGAACTGCACACAGTACTCCAAGTGCGGCCGCACTAGAGTAGTGTACAGTTGCAACATTACACTGCGACTCCTAAATTCAATCCCCCTACCAATAAACGCCAAGACACCGTACGCCTTCTTAACAACCTTATCTACTTGATTCCCAACTTTCAGGGATCTATGTACACACACACCTAGATCCCTCTGTTCATCCACACTATTCAAAGTCCTCCCGTTAGCCCTATACTCGACACATCTGTTGCTCCTACCAAAGTGAATTACCTCACACTTCTCCGCATTAAATTCCATCCGCCACCTCTCGGCCCAGCTCTGCAACCTATCTAAGTCTCCCTGCAGACTATGACACCCTTCCTCACAATCTACCACACCTCCAACTTTGGTGTCATCAGCAAATTTACTAATCCACCCAACTATACCCTCATCCAGATCATTAATAAAAATTACAAACAATTGGGACCAAGGGGTTTGTTTCTGACTTAGGTGGGGTGGTTTACACTATTATTCATCCCTGAGCTTGAAGGTGATTGGTTTTTGAAAAATGTCATGAGGGTGGTTTATTTGAACCCGGGGATGAAGAGAGAGGTGGTTTATGAAGAGTCTTTGGGGATGAAGAAAGTTTATTTGTATTGTGTATTTGCCTATTGGAAGGTTGACCTGTTATGATTATTGCTCATCCCTTCTTTGTGTGCTTGTAATTTTAAATTCTTTTCTAGGCAAGACTGTGTAAAAATATGCAGAAAGCTCGGGAACTGTGGGATAGAATAATGACCAAAGGAAATGCAACATATGCCAACATGTGGCTGGAATATTATAATTTGGAGCGGTAAGGACATTAGTCTCGTCAATCAACAGTTTATTTCTTCCCCTCCACAAATTTATCTTCCATCCGTACTTGAAGGTACTGTATGACATGAGAGTTTGGGGTACAGGATGTTCTTTGGTACTCTGTCACAGTGGGCATTCTTAACAGGCACAAGTTGCACCCAAATTGTATGAAACTGAGGTCCTAACAGAAAGGACAGTAAAAAGAAAGAGGGCTTGGATACAATAATAATATAAAGATTTAAAAAGGGGATGGGAGCCAAAGTTCAGAGAACATGTAGGCATGACAATAAATACTGAAACGCTATAGGAATTAAAAACAGAATATCTGATGAGAATGAACCAGGACTAATGAAATGTGTATATTATTAAAAATAATTCTGGCCACAGGGATAGAGAGGAAATTAACTGTGGCCTTGGGGAAAATGCATGACTGGGCAAAGGAAGTGAGAGTGGATCTGTGGGTTCCATCACAGGTGCCATAACTGTCACAGCTTGTATGTGTATCTGTATACACTAATAAAGAATTTACTTTATTTTCTGTTCGCATGTTATGATGTTGCAGAGCTCATGGTGATCCCCAGCACTGCAGAAAGGCTTTGCATCGAGCAGTACAATGTACCACCGACTATCCTGAGCATGTCTGTGATGTGTTGCTCGCCTTCGAGAGGGTGGAAGGTGAGTTTGTGCATAATGTAAGTGTCCGATAAAGAGTACCAGGGACCTTAAAGTTTATTATGTGGCTGAACATAAAGTGAGTGTGTGTAATGTGTCAATGAAGTCGTTAACACAATCCTCACTTCTGTTGGCTGAGCAAATTAATATTTGGGCTGAATAAGTGAAATGAGATTTAACTTATTATTTTGCATTGAAATATGTGAAGTGTTATTTCTGAGAGAGTTGTTTCAAAGGCAGTGGATAAAGGGTCTCGTGGAATTCTTCCAGGAGCCTCTTGCTCTCAAGGACCCACAGCAAATACTGTCATATTCCCATGGACTCGTGCAATTGTTGATGTGCTTCTTTGACCCTTTCACAAATATTAAAACTTTACCAGATTCCCTCCATTACTGATATTGACCTATATCTTCATGTGACTGTTTTGGCTAGAATAACTGCTGTGACTATTTCAAATGAGTGTGACAGTATCTTGTTAGAAGACAGATTGTCAGGGCACTTGACAGAATCAAGATCTAAGAACTGATCTCACAGCGGTCAAAAGCTGTTAAGTATAACCAAAGGTGGACTGATTCTATACTCTGCACATTCCTTTCCCAAGCCATGGAACAAATGCCCTTATCCAGGAAAGGTTTGGAACTTTCTGTTGCTGCTTTATGTAGAAATTGAGAGGATTCTGACACATTCTAGCCCCAAAAGTGCTGAATTTTCTTATTCCTAATTTCAATGGCCCATGTGCTTCTGGGGAACAATCTATACTTCATGTTGGGGATCATGGTGCCTTTAAGAGTTATATTTTTCAGGAAGATGATTTATTGCAAAAACCAACTAGCTTCCAGGAACTAATGTGACCAACTGCTTGGGAGATAAATAATAGGAAAAGAATTCTGACAAATGGCAAATGGAGTTTAATTTAGACAAACACGAGGTGATGCATTTTGGTAGATTGAACCAAGGCAAGACTTACTCAGTTAATGGTAGGGTGTTAGGGAGAGCTACAGAACAAAGAGATTTAGTGGTACATGTTCATAGCTCCTTGAAAATGTAGTCACAGGTGGACAGAGTGGCGAAGAAGGCATTCAATGCTTGGTTTCATCGGTCAGAACACTGAATACAAGAGTTGGGACGTCTTGTTGAAGTTGTACAAGACATTGGTAAGGCCACAATTGGAATATTGTGTGCATTTCTGGTCACCCTATTATAGAAAGAATATTATTAAACTAGGAAGGGTGCAGAAAAGATTTACTAGGATGCTATCGGGACTTGATGGCTTGAGTTATAAGGAGAGGCAGAGAGGCATTTTTCTGTGGAGCGTAGGAGGCTGAGGGGTGACCTTATAGAGGTCTATAAAATAATGCGGGGCATAGATAGTCAATATCTTTTCCCAAAGGCAGGGGAGTCTCAAACTAGAGGGCATAGGTTTAAGGTGAGAGGGGAGAGATACAAAAGAGAGGCAATTTTTTTTCACACAGGTGGTGTGTCTGGAACAAGCTGCCAGAGGTAGTAGTAGAGGTGGGTATAATTTTGTCTTTTAAAAAGCATTTAGATAGTTACATGGGTAAGATGGGTACAAAGGGTTATGGGCCAAATTCAGGCAACTGGGATTAGCTTAGGGGTTTTAAAAAAAAAAAGGGCCTATTTCCACGCTGTAAACCTCTGTGACTCTAAAGGGGTAAGCAAGGTGTAATTTATAGGGAGATTACATTGTGTGTGGTTCTGTTCTCAAGCAGTTTAGTTCAGAGCAAGTATGCTGCAGGAATCACCTCCTTCAAACAGAATTCTGTTGAAAGTCTGGGTGCTGGCTAAAAGGGTTTAAACCCCTGACAACTAAAGGATGCTATTAGCAGTGAGTTGGACTCTGGGATAGGCAAGCTGAGAAGATTAAGAGTGCTCCTATATGCAAGAATTCAGAGTTGGAGAACAAGTGGATCAACACTTAGATGAATATTTGAAACAGTGGTTAATCTTCCAATTTCTGATCAGCGTCTTACTTGAGTTTTTTAGGAGAATAAATCAAATGGGCATAGAAGGAAATTTAAATTAAGTTTGGTTAAGAGTACAACTAAGTGTTTTACTTTTAATATCTTTAATGTAACAGAATATTTTGGAATGTAGGTTTTAGTAGTCAGGTTCTTTGATTTTTATGTAGTAGAATTATTTTGATTTAAACAGTGAACCCATGGCTCTATTCTTTTAATAAATACTTGGGTTTTTGGATTTCCAAACAAAGATACTGATCTCTTCTGAGACCATAAGAGTCAGTAAACAGCCCCAATGATTCTGAGTAAATGCAGTGCATAGTTTTGACATTCAGCCATCCAGATGGGAAAAATACCAGGTTCAGTTCCTGCCTCATGATGAATTGGCTGTTTCCTGTCTTTTGTGGAAATATTACAATGCCTACATTCTAAGGCAGAAAAAGCATTGTGTTCCTGCTCCTGATTTGCTATCCAGTGACTTTGGGTGGAAAGTGGGTGTTAGGTAAGGACAGGATCAGTCTCTGCTGCACGCAGTCAGGATGTTACTGTGCAGCAATATCAAGTTCACTCTAATATGATCTCTCCAGATCATTAAGTTTTTTTTTAAAGAGTTGCAAAATATTAAATAGCTGGTTTTCACTCGCTGTCTAGACATGCGCTTGAAAAATAGCTATTTGTATGAAATGCGAGAGGGCTGGAATACCAAACCAGTGTACCAAGCAAAAATAGTTGTCTTCGGGAGAGAAGAGCAGGACATTGTAGACAGGAGAAAGGAAGTCCAAAATCATAATGAACACGCTATTATGACAAACCATCATATTGTATATAATTAATGAAATGTAAGCCTGGCTCAATTAGTTTCACTCTTGTCTTTTAAACCCCGCAGTAAGCTTGAGCATGTTACCTGAATGACACCTTAGTGCTGTGCATTGTCAGTCAATATGTTAAGCTGAGACCCAATGGGTATAAAAGATGTAATATTACTATTTGAAGAAGAGCAAAGAGTTATCCCATAATCCAGAGAATGTTTGTCTTTCACTGAGCATTATTTAAAACAATTATCTGGTTATTTATTAAATTACTCCCACGTCATACAGTACCTTCAATTTGGTTGCCACGTTTGCCTCATAAAGAAGCTATCCATCAAACATAATGCATTGGTTATCATTTGTTTTGAAACATCCTGAGGACGTAGTATATTGCTACATAAATTCAAGTTCTCCCTCACCTTTCATTTTTGTTCTATACTGAAGGTATTCACTCTATATTCCACAGAAACTAACCATGTTTCAGTAACTTTGCCAGGTGGTCCTCATTCATGTGTGACCTTCATGTGTAAGTGAGCAGGTACTAGACCGAAGAAGCGTCACTGCTCAATCAGATCGTACACTCAACCAGCGTCCAACACATACAATCAGCAAATGTCACTTTATAGTAAACAGGAACAGTAACCAAAGCTGATCTTCCTCCTCCAGCCCAGAAGCACTCAGATTAATTGTAGCAGTCTAACCAGTGCTCTGAGGTCAGCTGATTCAGTGTGGTCCCAGTTCTGGGATGATATCTGCTCTATATGTCTCAGTGACTTGGTGGAAAAGATTGCTGAGCTGGAAGAAATCAGGTTTTTATCAAAAGTTTTATCACCCTCTTTTAAACACAAGTCAAAGTTCAATGTTTTGTAACAGCTATGGTCAAGAAATAATGTTGGTTCTTCTTAACCTTCAGTAGTTTTAGAGAAATGTAAGCAGGAGTAATGAAATTCATTCTGAGTAGTAAAACACCTTTTTATCCTTTTTCAGGCTCTTTGGAAGATTGGGACCTAGCTGCAGAGAAGACCGAGACCAGGCTTAACCGAGTTAATGAGCAGAGAACCAAAGTAAGTACTTAGTGAATTGTGTTTTTTATCAGGTGAGGTCAATTTTGGAGATATTAGGAGAGATTCACCCAGTGCTGGGTATGGAATAGTTTCTATTCCATCATGGATTAGTCATGCACTGTAGAACATGCACAGTAATCATTGATATTCATTGAGAGCCTAGCATATAACTTCTGCTGTTAGGGCTGGCTGTAGGAGGATGCACACAGTAAGAAGTCTCACAACACCAGCTTAAAGTCCAATAGGTTTATTTGGTAGCAAATGCTTTCGGGGCTTTGCCCCTTCGTCAGGTGAATGGGGAGTTCTGATCACAAACAGAGCATATAAAAGCACGCATTCAGTTTACAGAATACTGATTAGAATGCGAGTCTTTACAGCTAATGAAGTCTTAAAGATGCAGACAATGTGAGTGGAGATAGCACATCGTGTAGGAGGATGAGCAGGGGTGGCTTCGAATGAAACTCAACCTCTGAATTCATCTTGTGTGTGTTCATTAGGATTGGAAACTTCATTACCAGCGACTAGAGCTCTCTCCCACTTTTGGCATAGATTCTCAGTAATGCTAACTCCCAGATCCAGTGTGTGCAAGTTCGGTGCTGAGTAAAACACCTTCGATGCTGTATATATGCTAACTGACTCTCCAGTCAACACAGCAAACTATTTCTGGACAAAATAGGGAATTTCAGCACATCGTGTATCAAGGAACGTTTTTGTAGCTAACACTTGAGAAATGGTTTGTCTGGTTTAAACTTTTATGGTTGCAAAATCTAACTGAATCAATACTAGGAGACTTAATGTATTGCAGCAGGGTAGTTAATGTTTTAATTACAGATGAAAAGAAATAAAATGTAAATATTGGAAATCTAAAATACAAACACACTATGCTGGAAATAGATACAAGATAATCAGTTAACATCCATAAAGAGAAAAAGCAGGCTTTAACATTTGGATGTGGACCTTACATATGTTATAATCCAGGTCAGAAACTTGGTGTTTTATGAAGTCAGCCTAGACCATAAGTTTTACACTTTGAATTTGGCTAGAGTGAGCATGAGATGTTTCACTTCAGGCATGATTCAAATGACCCAGTAGGGAGCTTTTATCAAACAGTCTATTTAAGAACACAGTTACACCTAGAAAGAAAATTAATGCTAGCTTTTACCAATTACAAAAAAAATCATGATATTGCATAAACCTTAACCATTAAATACACTGTTCCATACAACAAACCTCCTTATTAACATATACCTGCCACAGGTTTAACACAGAAAATAAGAATACTCATGTGATTCTAGACCTTAGTCCTTTGGCTGGAGAATTGAAACTCTGACTTCCTCGTTCTGGAAACTCCCAGCACCTCGAGGTAGAGACAATACTACTGATGGTCTCCAGCCTTTAGCCAACAAACTATTTACAGCAAAATTTTCACTCCAGGAAGGCAAGAAAACTGCTTCCAACATAGCACAATTTCTAATAGGGAGAGAGTCACAGAAATACTGCCTTTCAGTCTGAAGTCCAAACACCTTCCAACTAATCAGCAACCAAAACTTAAAGTAAGAACTCTTGGGAGAGAGAAAAAAAACTGTTCCATCTGACCTGTCAACCATTCTTCCCACAGTACCTCAAATAGGTTGTAACCTTCCAGAAAGTGCATTAGGTCCAGATTAAAAATAAACAAAATCTCATTTAACCCATTTAAGCAGCAATGAAAGGACATCTAACTTGGCAGCCAGTGCCAGAGCATAAACAAAAAGCTTGCTTCCAAACTGCAGGGAGAATAGTTAAAAAATAAAGGCACAGTACCATCACACATTACAAGGATAAGTAGACACCTTAAAACTTTAAGTTAAAGAAGAAAGGGGGAAGAGGGGAGAGCAGATGAGCCACTAAAACGAAAGGAACATACTGCAAATGCTGGAAACTTGAAATAAAAGCAGAAAATGCTGCAAAACACTCAGCTGGTCAAGCAATATCTGTGGTGAGAGAAATGGAGTTAATGTTTCAGTCAGGGTAGTTCATCAGAGTTAACAAGCCAGTTGTGGATGGAGTCAATGGATTAAATCCTTAGTAGAAGATTTTCGGATGATATAAAAGATTATCAGTGAGGTGTTGGAAAGATATAAAAAGAACATTCAACTGGTTGAGAAAATGAAAAGATTTGGACTGATGTGGATAAACAAAAAGTGCTGTAAATGTAGCAGGTCTGGAATTCAAACAGGACGTGCTGATATGCCTAGGGCCATTTGTCCATCAAACAATTGGATCAGTCCTTTGGTGTGCACTGTGTTAAGATGAAAGGTATTCACTCCCATACACCAGCTCTGTCACTCTCCCACATCACCCCACACTTCCACCACCTCCATCCACTAAACCAGTAGCAGACCCACCCCACATGATCAACATTTCCTGTCATAGAGAAGATATAGCAACCTGGCTGGAACACAAACCTCAGGAACTGTATGTCACCTTGTCTGAATGCTGTTTTTAGTAACTTAAAACATGTAATTGTAACTGTTTCTTAGGTGAATGGCACTGGAAGACGGACATGGCTGGATCATACTCCAAGATAGCTAGTGATATTTATTGGCATTTTTGCCCTCACTCGACCAGGCAATCTGGAGATTAGCTGTAAATATTATTAAATGGAAAAAACTTACCCCTTGAGATAAGTTTGATTTTTTTTTAACTCCTATTTTTAATGTTTTGCCCAGGCTGCAGAGAAGGAAGCTCTGCTGATAAAACAGGAAGAGGAGAAAAATATGCAGCGGAAGAAAGGCAGATCTGAAAAGAAAGCCGCGAAAAAGGCCCAGAAACAGGCATTACCTGGAGACAAACGCAAAGCAGATGAGGAGGAATGGGGCACCCAAATTGGTATGGCACCCTGTGAGAAGACTAACTCATGGCTAATGAATGAGCTCCATTCTATATATGCTAACATTTTAACAAGGGGATATCTGGTAGAGTGCATCAGTAATTGGGGCAAGAATTTAATCTGAAACTATAGTGTTCTAACACGGGGAAAGTTTAAGCTTTTGTTCTTATGGAAAATTGCTGCTGTGTCAAATGTATCATAAAATTCCTCAGATTACAACTATATGTTCTTTGAGGTGAAAAAGGGTAATTTAGTGATTACTATGAAATAACTAGAACATTGAAAAAGTGAGAGAAATGTGCATTAACATAATTTCAATTGGATATCTGGGATTGGGAAATTTAGTACTGACCGAGTAATCACCACTAGAACAGAATATTCTAATTTTAGGTACTTTCTCATTCTGCACTCAGGAAAAAACATGACAGACCACACTTTTAGTATTCAATTAGTAGTAGATTTCTTCTGTAGAATAGAATCATGCAGCACTGAAGACAGACCTTCCACTCATTGTATCTATGCTGACTCTTGAAAGAGTAGTTATATTTTAGGAAATGAGAGTTGGTTAGAATGTAGCAGTTTCTTTTTAAAAAAAGTCAGCTTTAGAAAAAAATAAGGAGACAAAGAGGTGTTAGAAGCTCTTGTCCTCCTTTTGAAGAGCTCATCAGCGTCATTTTCTCCACCAGCTCCCTAACCCTTCTCTCATTTTCCCACAAATCTCTTATCTTTTTATAAAATGCCTTTGAAAGTTTGTTGTGTTAAAGGAACTGAGGGTGGAATGTTCCGATTTTTTTCTGTCTGGGAGTCACCTCGGGTGGGAATAGTGGAGTGTATCCCACTGGCTGCACTGCTGACTTTTCCCACCATAATTTTTAAGCAAAAATATCAAGGAGGCAGGTCCCACGTCACGCTGGTGGGGCAGGCCCTGAAAGAAAGGTGCCCTGATGTCAGAACAATAAAAACAGACATCTTTAACAACATAATCAACCAACCATTAACAACCCTTTTGCTTCAGTTTATATTCCCATTGTCCTGCTCCATTTATGACCACAAGAGGGAGATTTCTACTAATTCGTCTTTCAATTTCAGATCAACCAAATAAAAAGCCTCGAGCTGGGGAACTGGAAGAAGCTGAGGAAGAAGATATGTCAACAGAATGTGGTCTGTTTGGTCGTAAAAGCAATACAAAGGTACTGGAGACTCCAGCGCTGCAAAAGCAGAAAGCTGCAGCTGCCACACGGAACAAAGTTCTCCATGATAACACCAAGGATGACCTGACTGTGTTTGTCAGTAATCTCTCGTACTCGATGCCCAACCCCGAGGAGCGGCTGAAGGAGGTATTTGAAAGCTTTGGCCAGATTGCAGACATCCGCCCTGTTTACAGTAATAGGGGACTGTTTCGAGGATATTGTTATGTGGAGTTTCAAGAGGAGAAAGCAGCTACCGATGCCTTGCGGCTGGACCGCCAGGAGTTAGAAGGTCGGCCAATGTTTGTTTCACCATGTGTTGACAAAGCAAAGAATCCAGAATTTAAGGTACTTCTTTTGGTAACTGTGATGTGGTTTTTTCTTTGCTTGTAAACATTTTCCATTGTCTGTGCAATCTTTCTTTCAAGAAGTCCCAGTTGGCTGAAATGAAGTGACCCACTTAACTATAGGTCTGCTTGTATTTCCCAATCCCATTGGCTTGTTTGTGATACGGTTCAAAAGAATATTAGGCAAGAAACTTGAGGTGCAATTCTGATAGAATTCTGCTCTCATTTCATTCTTCTGAGATGTCTCTTTCAATCGTCTCTCAAACCTTTGTTTCTTTGAACATTTTAACAGTGCAGAATGGTGAATTATAGCTAAGAAGACAGACTGGGTAGGCTGTGGAAGGAATAGAGCCAATGTTTTGAGTCAGGATGACCCTTGGCTCTATTCTCTCTCTAAAGATGCTATCAGACCTGCTGAGATTTTCCAGCATTTTCTGTCTTTGTTTCAGATTCCAGCATCTGCAGTATTTTGCTTTTATATTTCTTGGTTAGGCTGGTACTGTTTCTTTGGAACAGAGAAGGCTGAGGGGAGATTTAACTGAAATTATTTTAATTGTATAGAATTATGAGGGGGCCTGGATAGTGAACCTATTTCCTCGAGTAAAGTAGGTCAATAACCAGGAGGGTATTGATTTAAAGTAATTGGTGGAATTAGATTAGAGTGTGGTTGAGGAGAGGTTCTTTTTACCGGGGTGGGAATCTGGAACTCTGCCTTAAAAGGATGATGGAGTCAGAAATCCTCATGGCATTGGAGAAATGCTGTGATTCAGAAAGTAACATCCTCACCCCTGGATCACAAAGTCCTGCATTTAAGGCCCACCTAAAAACTTATGCACTAAAATCAAAAGCTGACTGTTCAGTGCAGTACTGAGGGAGTGCTGTACTGTTAAAGGTGTCATTTTTCTCGATGAGACATTAAACTTAGGCCCAATCTGCCTGGATCCTGTTGGCACTATTTCGATGAAGAGCAGGGGAGATATCGGCATTGTCCCAGTCAATATTTATCCCTCAATCAACATAACATTAACAGATTATCTGATTGTTATTGCACCGCTGTTTGTGGGAGTTTGCTGTGCACAAATTGGCTGCTGCATTTCCTATAATACAACACTGATTACACCTCAAAAATCTTTAATTGACTGTAAAGCACTTTGAAATGTCCAGTGGTTGTGAAGTGTTCCATAACTTTCATGGTTCCAGATGAATTGCTGGAAAGTAGGGTAGGACAGGACATGTCATTTTCAACTGGTACAGACATGATGTGCAAATAGTTGCCTCCATAAATTTCTGAGATTCTACTGTATTATTTTTCCACTTCCTTTGTCACATCTCTAATTTTCCTCAATTATGTTTCCCATACTGTGAAAGACAGCAATGAGGGACTGGTGCATACAAAATTCACGACATTGAACAGATGCAGCAGAGCTTTAAAGAAACTCTTTTTTTTTTCTTAATGTTTTGTGCTTTTTCTCCAGGTGTTTAGGTACAGCACCAGCCTAGAGAAACATAAGGTCTTTATATCAGGTTTACCTTTCTCCTGCACTAAAGAAGAACTGGAGGAGATCTGCAAAGAGCATGGAAACCTAAAGGAGATCCGCCTTGTCACTAATCGCTCTGGAAAACCAAAGGTACCTGTTGCATAGTGGCCTATTAAAAACCTGGTGTGTGTCACTTGCCTGTGAAGTAAAATCGTTTCAGATCTTGAATAAACTTTCAGTAACTTCCCCCTCTGGAAAATTGATGAAAATCAAAGGAACCACATGCCCTTAAGCCTGAGAATTGTAAATGTTCAATCACATTTCCTTACTAATAGTAAATCTTTTCCATGCTCCACTGCTAAGTTGGCCTCATGCCTGTGAACGCTTATGTTGGCTGAAAACTATTTGTCCTCCTTCAGAATCAAGTCTGAGATTTCATCACTCTGATATGCAAAGATACTGGCCAGAAACAACATACATTCATACGTGGGCCTGTTCCCTTCAAGAAAATGAAATATGTTCAAGCCTTGCATCTTTTATTTTGAATTACCCGAGAACTTGGGCGCTTGTAATTCCTTGTTGCATTTTCCACAGCAATACTCTGATCAATTGGGTACGGAGGGATATGGGCCAGGTGCGGGCAATTGGGCCTAGCTTTGGGGTTTAAAAAAAAAGGGTGGCTTGGGCAGGTTGGGCCGAAGGGCTTGTTTCCATGCTGTAAACCTCTATGATAGCCTGTCCCTTTCCTCGTTATGCAAACATACTGAAATTTTTTCTGGGACAAGTAGTGCCCTTCTGATAGGGCATGAGTTGCATACTCGGCCACAATGCTATTATTTCAATTAGAAAAGTAATTGCAACATGAAAATGTGCATCAAAGTGTTTGCCCCAAGCAGCTGTCTTATTGTGCATTCCAGATTTGAAGATTGCACATTTGAGCTCTGCCACCTCTACCTGTCAGCCCAACCCAGGGAATGAAAACTCCCATAAGCTATTTAGCTTTGTGTCATTTGAGCCCATGTAGAGGATTTGTGAAGACCTTTTTCTTTCATTTCTGGCTTTGTACTTTCTGGATCTAAATGTTTCAGCCCAGTATGATGGATATGCATCTACCCCATTAGATTGGCCACTGTTTCCTGTGAATAAGTTATTCCCTCCTGAAGTTTAGTTTTTGGTGTCTGCATAACAGTTCAGTGGCACAGTGGTTAGCACTGCTGCTTCACAGTGCCAGAGACCCGGGTTCGATTCGCGGTTTGGGTCACTGTCTTTGTGGAGTTTGTACTTTCTCCCTGTGCCTGCGTGGGTTTCCTCCGGGTGCTCTGGTTTCCTCCCATAGTTCAAAGATGTGTAGGTTAGGTGAATTGGCCATGCCAATTTCTCCCTCAGTGTATCCGAACAGGTAGTATTAATGTAAGACTACTTGAGACCAATAAAAAACTTTAATTTCACTGATTATTGTTTCAGGGTTTGGCATATGCTGAATATGAGAATGAAGCCCAGGCCTCCCAGGCTGTTCTTAAAATGGATGGAATGGTGGTTAAAGATCACACAATCAGCGTGGCCATTAGTAATCCTCCACAGAGGAAACAGACTAGCAAGGTCGAAACTAGTCGATCGTCTGGCTCTTTGCTCCCGCGGCAGGTGTATGGAGCGTAAGTGCTGATCAAACTGTTGAAACTTGTAGAGGATGATTCAGTTAGGATTGACCACCAGAATTAGTTGCCTCGTCCATTTGAAGAAGATTCCAGAAGTTTATCTCCAACAATAATCACATATGAAGAACATATTTTATAAATGTTGCATTTTGTTTTTAAGGCAGGCTCCTGTTTCATATGTAGCTCAATTATATTTAGTCTGAGTTTTATAGTGATGACAGTGTGAACTGGGACAGGTGCCCAACTATTTCTAACTGGGGAGTAGGTGTATGTGTCAAAATCAGCAATGCAAATGATTAGACAGTAACAATTTTTTCTTTCTAATTATATCTCTTTTTTCCAGTGAATTTTGATAGAGTTTTTCTAAAGAATGTTACTCCTATAGGAACAATAATTTACTTGTGTAAAACTGATCTTTTGCAGTTTGTAGCAATAGGGAAAAAAAACTGAATTGTTGTGGCATGGGATGGGTTGGAACTGGGCATGGACACATTTATAGGCAGAATAAGAACTAATCTTGTGGGTAAATTGTAACATTGGAGGGGCTAGTTTAGCCAGGATTGGTCTGAGCAAGATCAGCATTGGGAGAGGTTGTGTGTGTAGTGACATGACACAAGTGCCAGTGTGAGTTTTGATACAGGTTGAAATGACAGAGGATGAAATAACTAGGGGTACTTCAATAATGAAAAATGTCACTGTTTGAGTATCTTGAATGAGAGGTGGGCTGTAAATGAAAAACTTCAATGGTACCAGATGTTTAAGGGAACAGTTTAGCAGATAGGTTTGGACAAGGGATGTAGTGAAATGTGTAACTGGAGAGTTTGGGGACATGTGGCATCTTAGAACAGCATTTGACATAGCTGTTAAGTTCTGGTCAGATCCTTGATGTCACTGCACTTATCTAAAAAGAGATTAGAGAGAGAAGATATTTTTATGATGGTTTGATATAGTATGGGGGGGTGGAAATGAGATGAAAAATTGTCACGCGATGACAGGAAATGGAGCATACAGAAGACAGGGAGACATTCATTAGAAAGGCAGAACAGCTCCCATCCAAAGTGGGAGCTGACATGGCACATGTGGGTGGCTGAATGGGAGCCTTGACATAAAAATAGAAAACTGAACTAAGTGTGAATGTCGCCAAAAATCCTTTAAATTGGGCTCGAGGATGAAAATGTGTCCAGAACCTGCTGCGTTGTCAAGTTTGGAATTGCATGTTGACCCATGTGAACTCTTCCATTAACACTGATATTCTTCTAGGAGGGGCAAAGGTCGAACGCAACTTGCACTTGTACCTCGTGCATTACAACGCTTGCCTGTATCTGAAGCAAATACTGAAAATGGTACATTGAGGGATCAGGATGGCAACTCGAAAGGTGATTCCTCTATAATGGGAGAGACCAAAAAGATGACCAATGCAGACTTTGCAAAGATGCTGCTGAAAAAATAACTTGTGATTACAGCATACATGGCGAGACTGCTGAAATTCAAGAAAAAAATGTGAACTACCTTTAAGAAACAATTTGCATCGTTGAGCATAAAGCTAAGGATTCTGATGAGCAGTACTGAAATGTAAATAATTTTTTAAGGGTTTGACAAGTGTTAAAAATATCCTTGATGGAAGCTCCATGTTGCTTTTCTCCGTAAGTTTTTTAAGCAGTTGCTCTTATGTATTTACAGAGAATGGCTTGTATGTCTGTTTTATTTACAATATTGTGTTTTGTAACTGCTACTTGGTTAGTTTTAAACATGGGTCCTGGAAGCCACTGTTGTTTCGTGTTTTTTGGCAAAGCACTGTGTATGTTACAGCAGAATCACTGGGACCATTTCATTGTTACTTTGACTACACCTTTTGATATATTGCTGTGAAATTTTATATAATTGCATTGTAATGCAACATTGGTTAAAGATCATGTTTCGGATCCACCAGGTAAAGATCACAGAGGATTAAGATTGGGTTTATAAGAAAAGTTCATTGGTTCAAAGTGAAAGCAATGTGCTTAATTAAAACTGTTTCAAACAAATTACAAATCTAGATTGATAAACAAAATCTATCCTATCACTATTGCTTCTGTACCAGAAATGAGAACTTGTCTGGGGCTCACTCTTGATTTTGTCATGCTTAAGTTTCACTCCAAAGATTTGTATGTAGAATCTTGGTTGATGCTTGGTGCAGTACTGAGTGCTGAACACTCTCAGTCAGACAAGGTGTTAAACCAAGTTTTCCTCTGCCTTCTTGCATGGATGTAAAAGATTAAATTACACTGCTTTGAAGAGCAGAAGAGTTTACCGATATTTATCCTTCAGCCAATAACACTAAAGTGATCTAGTCATTATCATATTGCTGTTTGTGGGACTGTATGTGCAAATTTTTCACAATATTGACTTCACTTTAGAAGTATTAATTTGCTGTAAACCACAAGACTACCTTGAAAGATGGTGGCTCTGTCTTTGACTGCACTTAGAATGGAAGTTACTAGCCTAAGAAACAATATCACTTTGTTTCCCCACTGTCTTCCCAAAAGGGTAGCGAACATCCAGTACTAACATCAGTCAGTCCACATCCTTTTAGAAAATATTTAGAGTGGGCAGGGTATGCAGTGGGAGAGAAAAAGAATGCAAAACTAAAATGATAGCTTTGGCTTGTAAGTGACAACTGGGTAAAATTAAAATCAAATCAGTTGAATGTGGCAGATTCAGTAATCTTCAAGCATATTACAGCTTGTGGAAATCTGAAACAAAAACAGAAAATACTGGAATATTCAGCAAGCAGGAACCATCGGTGAAGAAAGAAACAAAATTGACGACATTTAACATCTGTGAGCTTTCATCAGAACTTGCCTCCTATTATAGGTAGGTTAAGGTGCTGTTGACAATTAGTCAGCCCAATGGATGATGAGGGCTAGAATTTTTCTCACCCCAAATAAGCTCTTTGATCTGCAATAACCCTCAGTACATCATTGGTCATTCTTGTGCTAATTCTTTTGCTTTGTCAAGTATTTCCCAAACCACATTGCAGCAAAACTTGAAACTAGAATTTCAGGCCAGTCACTGTCAAAATAAAATCTGTTGAAGAAACATTTTGGTCATATGCATCCCACCCTCAATCCCTAGTTCCTGTTTACCAAAAAAACCTCAAGGCTATCATTAATGGCAAAATATTTTATTTTTACATCTTAAATACTATATATATATATATTTCTATGTTTTAAGTTGTTTAAATAAGGTCTATTTATACAAAGTGCAATTTCAATTCACAAACATCTCACTGGCCAACTGGGTTATTGTCCAACAAAGTCTGTTCACACTCATCCTTTGATTATAATCCTATTGATTTTGATTTCTCAAGTACAAGATTTTAATTAAAAGACCACTTGAAACAGTGAAACAAGAACAGTTTCTCCTGTAGCCACAGCAACTGATTATTTGAAGGAATAATGTGGAGCTCTCAGTTTCTTAAATAGCAAAATTGCCTGCAACTAACACTCCAGGAATCTCAGTGCTGGATAAATTTCAACAATGCATACTAATAATCTTTTGGCATTTTAGAACTGTGCTTTACAATCTACAATTAGTACTGTTTGGCTTAAACAAAGGACAGAGAGATATATCAGAACACCCGTCCCAGCTTCACCGCATCCTGCAATTTTAGCAAGAACCAGGCTGGTTGGATAAACCCAGTGAAATTCTATAGCTGTGCTAAAAATTTCAAGCCACCAAAAACAAAAAATTTACTTCATGACACTAAACATGAATTCACTTTCTCAAAACAAAGATGCCAGAGTTCCTCGGAGTGAGCTACGTGAGCCAAATGCAAGTAAACAAAAGCTGCTGCCTAGGCAGTGGTGGCAAGAATTTGCAGTTCTTATTTGTTCCCCCCTCTCCTCCCCAAACTCAAGCATTCCAGCCTCTTGCAGATTCTCCCTCTCCAAATTGTGTGCATGACATTTTACTTTGCTGTTGGGGAAATTATATAATCCAATCTGTCACTGTATGCTTCATTTGAATATTGTGAACATAAAGAGCAGGAAAAGATTGGCACTGTAAAATAAACACTTACAATTGGGGATAGAAGAGACAGTGTAGATCAGAAAACAACTAAAAAATGCAGTCCCAGCTTATTTACGGCAACAGAATATGACCAGTTTAAATCACAACCAGTATAACCCAAAATACATCAAATTAGGTTCAAGGCTTTTCTGGCAGCTTTAATCTGTAGATCCATGCTGGTAAGTAACTAGCATTGCAAAAGCAGAAAAACAAACTTGCACGACTAGTTCGGGATCTCCTGATCAAGCCAAGCAAAAGCATAACATGAACAATTGGTCAGGGGGAGAATTTGGCAAGTTTCTAAATGAATTTAACTAAAGTTTAGACTGGCAATGTTCACACTAACTCAACCAGAATCAATAATTAACAGTGTGTTAGTTTTTAATTAGAATTGTTTGTGTATAATCTGAATGGTTGGGATTGGCTTCAGGTAAACCTTTATCAACAGGGTGATCAGCTGTTGCAATCAGCAGTAAGTCAAGTGTCATTTCTGTACATTTTCCAATAAAACGAATAAATGGCCTTACATCTCCCTCGTTGGCCAAGTCTAATGCACTATAATACTCAGCTCGCTGCTCCTTGCGAATGGTGACAGGTGGGTAACCTGCCTGCATCAGAATAAGATTCATAAGTAATCGGGCTGTCCTTCCATTCCCATCTACAAAGGGATGGATGTAGACGAGTTTATAATGTGCAAGAGCAGCAAATTCAACAGGATGTAGACTCATGGCTTCTTCAGAATTTAACCACTGGATCAGCTCCTGCATTTGTTTCCTTACATCCCTTGGATGGGGAGGGATGTGGTGACCCACAAAGACTTGATTGGTACGAAATCTTCCAGCTTCTACAGGGTCAACATATCCTAAAACTCTTTTGTGAATCTCTAAAATATCATCAATATTAACGGATCCGATTCTGGATACTAAAGACTTGTTGAGATATTTCATGGCTGCATCAACTCCTATAACTTCATTCTGTTCTACCAGGCTTTTCCCAGGCACAGCATATCTTGTTTCTATGATGTGCCTAATCTCAGACAGGGTCAGTGTATTCCCTTCAATAGCCACAGTATGATAAATATGATGGTAATAACTTTCTTCCATTACACGATGCAGTGCTGCATTCCCTTTGGGTATCGCCATCAATTTTTTAACTTTTCGGTCAATAATACTAAATTGTTTTTGGTCAATTTCTTCCACCAATGGCAATGTCCTGTCACGGTTGACCAGTGCCTTCTCGTCACACGGAGAAATAGTCAGAGCTTTTGTATATAAGTGGTCAGCCTGAATAACATCCTTTTCCTCTTCCATGAAGATACCCAATTCATTCAAAGCATCAACATAATTGGGGTCCATGTTGAGGGAATGCATGAATAGTCTGTATGCCTTCTCTCGCTTCCCCAGACGTTTCATTTCCAGAGCTTGGTGCAGAGCAGCTTTAGCTTCTAACTGGATTTCTGAAATTAAAAATCAGTTTATAATTTAGATGGAGCCAAATGCAGTGTATTATACAGAGCCTGATCTGTGGATATTTTGTAATAAAATGGTAACACATTAGCCCAATCAGATCCTCAGCCAACTGTAACCCTGCAGACTGCAACGTGTACTTTACAAACATATAAATTGAGAGCAGGAGGAAGTCACTCAGCCCCTCATTCCTGCTCTGCCATTCAATATCATGGCTGATCTGCTTGTAACTTTATCCCTACATTCCCACCCATAACATTTCACCTCTTACTGAACAAGAACCTATCTACATCTGCCTTAAAAATATCCAAAGACTCTACTTCCACTGCCTTTTGAAGAAGAGTTCCAAACATTCATAACATTGAGAAAAAAAATTCTCATCGTTTCTGTCTTAAATGGGTGACCTTTTATTTTTAATGAGTGACAAATATGAATCTGGGATGGTGTGTTGGCTCTCTGGTGCCAGGGTCAAGGATGTCACGGAGCAGATGCAGTAGATTCTGGGGGTGGGTGAACAGCCAGAGGTCACGGTCCACATTGGTACTAAAGACAGAGTTAAGAAGAGGAATTAGATCCTGAAAGCAGATTTTAGAGAATTAGGAAAGAAAATGTGAGATCTCAAGAGCAGTAACCTCAGGATTACTCCCCATGCCATATGCTGGTGAGCACAGGAATAGAATTATTGATTGACTGAATATGTGGCTGGAGATTTGGTGTCGGAGGGAGGGCATTAGATTTCTAAGGCATTGGGACCAGTTCTGGGGCAGGTGTTACCCATACAAGCTGGTACAAGTTACACTTCAATAGGACCTGGACTAGCATCCTCACAGGGAGATTTGATAGTGCTGTTGAGGAGGGTTTAAACTGGCTTGTCAGGAGAATGAAAACCTGAGGGATAGCTCAAATTGGAAGAAAGTAAAGCTAGTAACAGGAAGTAAAAAAGTGGTAAGTGAAATAATGATGAACATTGATTAAGCTTAGAATATGAAATGTCAAAAAGACAAAGTTAAGGGCACCCTATCTGAATGCACACAGCATTCATAGAATCCCTACATTTCCATACTGGCAATTAGATCATAGCCATTAACCTCTATTTGTGCCTTTAAATAATCAAACTTGTTGGGTGGCAGCACATTGACAGAATGGTTAGCACTGTTGCCCCACAGTGCCAGGGACCTGGGTTCAATTCCAACCTCATGTAACTGTGTAGTGTTTGCACATTCTTCCCATGTCTGTTTGGGTTTCCTCCCACACTCCAAAGATGGCAGGTTAGGTGGATTGGCCATGCTAAATTGCCCCTTAGTGTTCAAAAATGTGTAGGTTAGGTGGATTAGTGATGGTAAAATGTGTGGGGTTAGGGCAGATTTGTCAGCCTGGATAAGATGCTCTTTCAGAGGGTCAGTGGACAGAATGGTCTCCCTCTGCATAAAGGGATTCTATGGAATAACCTTATTGTGAAGGAACCTTAAGGGATGAGTGGCCATATTATGAAAGAAGTTTGCACAAGGTTTGAAAGTGAGGTAATTCAATCTGAAGCCAGGGTGTTAAATTTGAACAAGGAAATTATGAATATATGAGGATCAAATTTGTTAAGGTAGATTGGGAAAATACATTAAAATGTTTAAAATACACAGGCAATGGATTGTCTTTGAAGAATTATCATATAGTTTACAGCACGTATACATTCCTTCAAAGCACAAAAACCCAAAAAGATGTCAGTCAATGGCAGTTAACAAATGAAGTTAAGGTCTGTACAAGATTAAAAGTAAAGTTTATTTATTAGTCACAAGTAAAACTTACATTAACACTGTAATGAAGTTACTGTGAAATTCCTCTAGTCACCATAATCCATCATCTGTTCAGGTCAATGCACCTAACCAGCATGTTTTTCATACTGTCAGAGATAACTGGAGCACCTGAAAGAAAGCCATGCAGACATGGGGAGAATGTACAAACTCCACAAAGACAGTGACTCAAGCCAGGAATCGAACTTGGGTCCCTGGCACTGTGAGGCAGCAGTGCTAACCACTGTGCTACTGTAAGAAAAGACCTAACAAGTTTCCAGAAATAGTAGTAATTTTAGAATGCAACAAAGGAGCAGTACAGGGTGATATGGTAGCACAGTGATTAGCACTGCTGCCTCATAGCACCAGGGGCCCAGGTTTCATTCCCGGCTTGGGTCACTGTGCGGAGTCTGCATGTTCTCCCCATGTCTACGTGGGTTTCCTCCCACAGTCTAAAAGACGAGCTGGTTACATGCATTGGCCATGCTAAATTCTCCCTCAGTGTACCCGAGTAGGCACTGGAATGTGACGACTAGGGGATTTTCACAGTAGCTTCATTGCAGTGTTACTGTAATTTTACTTGACACTAATAAATAAACTTTAAACAACTTAAACTGATAGAGGAATGGAAAATAGAATATAAATGCAAACTAGCAAAAAATATAAAAACCACTGTAAAATGTTTCTTTATATGTAAAGCTAAATGATTACTTGTGTCCATCTTCACTGAAGAAGATACAAGCAGTTTCCCAGAATTAGAGATCCAGGGATTAGGGAGAATGAGGAACTGAAGAAAATTATTATTAAGAAGGTTGGATTGTAGGAATTAAGGGGACTGGATGTTGATAATGCGCTGGGACCCGACATTCTACATCCCATTGTGTTGAATGTCATAGCTATGAAGATAGTGAGTACATTGGTGATCATTTTCCAAAATGCAACAGATTCTAGAACAGTTTTTGCAGCTCAGAAGGTAGCAAATGTCAGCCCACTATTTAAGAAGCGGACGAGAAAGAAAACAGGGAACTACAACCTGCTAGTCTTATCAGCAGTAAGGAAAATGCTAGAATCTATTATAAAGTATTTGATAAATCGTGGATAATAATGATCTGATTAGGCATAGTCAACGGACTGATGAATGGGAAATCATGCTTGATGAACCTGTTGGAAATTTGTTTGAAGGTGTCATTAACAGAATTGATAAAGAGAAGTCGGTGGACGTAGTATACCTGGATTTTCAGAAGACTTTTATAAAGTCCATCCGAGGAGGCTGGTTAGCAAAATAAAAGCACATGGAATAGGAGGCAATATGCTGGCCAGGATTAAGGATTGGCTAACAGACTGAAAACAGGGAGTAGGAATAAACAAGTAATTCTCACATCGGCAGGCTGTAATTAGTGGGAAACCACAACAATCAGTATTTGGTACCCCAACTGTTCACAATATATATCAATGATTTAAATGTGGAAACCAAATATAATATTTCCAAGTTTATGGATGACATCAAGCTAGGTGGGACTGCATGTTGCAAGGAAAATGCAAAAAGGCAAAGAGGATTTGGACAGACTTATTGAGTGGGCAAGAACATGGCAGCTGGAATATAATGTGGAAAGATTTGTGGTTATCCACTTTGGTAGTAGAAATGCATGTACAGAGTATTTCTTAAATGGTACGAGTTTAGAAAGTGTAGATATATAGAGGGAGCTGGGTATCCTTGTCCATAAGTCATTCACTAAAAGCTAACATGCTGGTGCAGCAAGCTATTAGGAAGGCTAATTACGTTAGTCTTTATTGCAATAGGAGTAGCAAAATCATGCTCCAATTGTATAGAACCTTGATTAGGTTGGATCTGCACCTGGAATTGTGCTTACAGCTTTCGTCCCTTTGCCTTAGGCAGGATATTAATGTTAAAGAGGGAGTGCATTGAAGATTCACCAGACTTTTTCCCCAGGATGGCAGTACTGTCCTACGAAGACACCTTGGAGAAACTGGGTCTGAATTCTCTAGAGTTTAAAAGAGTGACAAGTGGTCTCATTAAATTCTACAAAATGCACAAAGGGATAGAGAAGGTAGATGCAGGCAAGATGTATTCCCTGGTTGGCGAATCTAGAACCAGGGGACACAATTTCAATACTTAGGACAGAGATGAGTTTTTTTTTTACTCGAGTGTTGTGAATATTTAGAATTTTTAGAGGGCGATGGGAAGCTCCTTCACAGAGTACATGTAAAGCAGAGATTAACAGGTTTCTAAATACCAATGACATAAAGGGATATGGGGATAGTGAGGGGAAAAAAGCATTAAAGTGGATGATCAATCACAATTGTATCGAACGGCAGAGCAGGCTTGATGGGCTGAATGGCCTACTCCTAGTTCTAGATTCTCCAATAACAGGAAACATTCTTTTTACATCCGCTTGTCAGACCCGTCAGAATCTTCAACCAAGGCGTGTTTAATTTTTCTAAACTCCAGTGGATACAAGCCTAGCCCGAATAACCTTTCCTCTTAAGTACCTGATTGTAGAAATCGGGAAAAAATTATCTGCCCAATGAGTATTCAAAGAGTGGCAGAACAAAAAAATGCAAAATTTGTGAACTTTATCTGATGGTTCAGCACAGAACCAGGCAAAGGCACTTAGAACTGACAAATTACAGCAGCTTGGCAAGCAGTAGAAATTGATTGGATAAATGTTGCAGTATTTAAACTTTTCAAAGAAGGTTGGAACTATTTCTTAGGTATCTGCCAAGACAATCACACAGAACAAAGAATGGTGTTCCAAGAGCAATTTGACTTGATACTAGACAGCATATAGATGTCCACCCACCATTGCAGCGGTCATTATATCTGACTGAATCACAACAACAGTCAGGTTGAATGTGAGAGCGCAATTACTTCATTTTAAAAGGGCACTAGATCCTCCAAAGGAAAACTATGCTTCTCACATCGCACTTATTTAGGTTTTCTGTCACCATTCATGCTTATTAACTAGTAAGTGAATCATCCTAAAAATGACTAGTTACCAGTTCCCCAACTGCAGAGGGCATGCCAAGACAATTTCCTGTTCTATAGAGGGTAAATAACAAATTCAAAAGGAAACACTGTCATTTTTAAAGCATAAAATATTTAAAATTCATTTTTAAAACATTATAAAATTCAATTATAGTCACACAGCTTATCAGATAAGCAACATAGTGCAAACTGTTAACATAGTCAATAGTATATGCCAAATGGAAAATTACTTTAGGACACGTGTATAAAAAAATTCACAGATTGGACAGATAGCAGCCATCTGGAACAGTCTACAGCTGAATAATCTCAGCTCTGCAACACTCTGCATTTCTGCTCTCCCTCAGCTCTTAAGTATAATCGATGGATTCTGTTACCTTCAGATCAAGAGGATAGAATAGAATAGAATAGATACAGAATAAAATAGAATTAATGATCAATTTAAATAAATTGCCTGTTAATTTTTCTTTGTGGTGCAAGGGCAATTTATTTAAACGTGTGGGTCTTTTTTGTGCAGCAACTTAAAGGGCCAACCGTGGCTGCTTGATCAGTCTTCCAACTTAAACCTGCATTCATCACAAACTTTACTGCCTGCATCTGAACTTGCATCAAATGCCATTCACACAGCGCTTGCTGACCTACACTGGTTACTGGTCCCTCAGTGTTAAAATTCCCAATTCCCAATCTCTCTCACTTCCTCTAGCCTTATAACCTTTAAAAAAAAGTAATGATGCATTCCTCCTATACTGGTCACTCCAAAAGCTTTGACAAAGGGTCATCTGGATTCAAAATGTCAGCTCTTCTCTCTCCTTACAGATGCTGCCAGACCTGCTAAGATTTTCCAGCATTTTCTCTTTTGGTTCCATCAGCCCCCCACTGGCCGTTGTGTTTCAAACTGTGCAACTTCTGGAATTCTTTCCCACAATCTCTCCATCCTGTTTATACTCCTCTAAGTCTTTCTTCAAAACCTACCTCTTCGAACAAACTTTTGGCCACCCTTTGTCTCAGTGGCAAAAGGTGAAGTTTTGCTCCAATATTTTTATTCGTTCGTGGGATGTGGGCATCGCTGGCTAGGCCAACGTTTATTGTCCATCCTGAGAGCACTTAAGAGTTAACTCAACAAGTCAGACCAGGTAAGGACGATAGATTTCCATTCCCTAAAGGACATGAATGAACCAGATTGGCTTTTATAACAATTGTTTCATAATTGTAAGCTTTCAATTTCATATTTTTATTGAATTCATGTCCCACTGTGGCAGATTTGAACCTGGGTTCCCTGTGTATTACCCTGGGTCTCTGGATCAGCTTTGACAAATGGTCATCTGGACTCGAAACATAGAGTCATGGAAGTTTACAGCATGGAAACAGGCCCGTCGGCCCAACTTGTTCATGCCACCCTTTCTTTTTAAAACCCCTAAGCTAATCCCAATTGCCCACATTTGTCCCATATCCCTCTATACCCATCATACCCATGTAACTATCTAAATGTTTTTTAAAAGATAAAATTGTACCCGCCTCTACTACTGCCTCTGGCAGCTTGTCTAGAAAAGTCAGCTCTTTCCTCTCCCTACAGATGCTGCCAGAGCTGCTGAGATTTTCCAACATTTTCTCTTTTGATCTCTAGATCACGAGTCCAGTGACAACACCACTACCACCATGTGCCATGTAAATGCAGATTTTCAGTGTGGAGGTAAAGGAGCAACGAGTTGCTAAGGGAACAAGAACAGAAAGTGCTGGCAACACTCAGCAGGTCTGGCAGCATCTGTGGGGAGAGAGAAACAAGAATTAAAGACTCTCCTCCAGGCTGGAAACACTGACTGCTCGTTTCTCCACAAATGCTGCGCGTTTCCAGTATTTTCTGCTTTTGTTTCAGATTCCAGCATCCTTCTATTTGTATTTAAGTTGTTGAGGGAACTCAGCACTGAGTGTCCAAGGGCAGTAAGTGTCCAGGCAGAGACCAGGGGAGTCACTGCGAGGGGGAAAGCAACTACTCCATGGGAGTCTCCCTGTGGCTCCTTCCCGCCCTTAACCGGCAGCAAGCAGGGCCCAGCCGCGGATCCCGGTCGCCCCATTAACCCCCCCCCGCTCCTACCTGGACCCACTTTCTGCCGGAGGGACCAGGCCTCCTCCAGCTGGCTCAGCTCCACTCCGCTGTAGGTCAGGCTGAGGCCGGTGATGGGATCCTCGCCCAGGCCCACCTCCAGGAGACGGCATCGCAGCGACCACAGGCCGCCCCGGAGCTGCGGCAGAAGCAGCGCGGTCAGCGAGCCGAGCAGCACGGCGGCCGCCGCCGCCACTGACACCCGCTTTCCGCTCGGGCCCATCGCCAGCACTGCTGCTGGGCTGCCGCTCACCCGCCGCCGCCTCGAGTCATCGCCAGCTTGTCCCGCCCCCCTCACCGCTCATTTGTCAGCTGGCGGGTATTTCTAATCGCTCATTGGCTAAAGCTTTGATTAACATAGGTATGGTCCAATGAAGAACAGAAACGTCGGAAACGCTCAGCCAATCGTCACTCAGGGACCTGTTAGTTATCTGCGCATGCTCCAACTGGCAAAGTTACATCAACAATGGGACGTTTAAAGATGCTCAGTGTTGTAAGTAGGCTGACATTGACATTGCAATGTAAGTTACTCTGAAAATCACCCAGTCGCCACACTCCGGCTCCTGGTCGGGTACATAAAGGGCATTTACCCTAATACCTAATCATCTAACCAACCTATCTTTTGGACATTGGTTACTGGTCCGTCAGTGTTAAAATTCCCATTTTTCCGTTCAAATCCCGTGGAAGGAAACCCACGCAGACACGGGGCGAACGGACACGCACACGCACCCATTCCGAGAATCAAACGCAGGTCCACGGTACAGTGAGGCAGGAGTGCTATGCACTATCCACCACGTCCTGGCATGGTAGTAAAGTCCAGGCAAATCCTCGTCTAGTACACAGTTTGACTTGCTGAGTATTTCCAACATTTTCAGTGTTCCATATTTCCAGCTTCTGCAGTATCTGAGCAATAGGAGAGGTGACAGCCTAATAGTATTATGAATAGACTATTAATCCAAAAATTTAGCTAATGGTCTGGTGAGCTAGGTTTGAATCCTACCAGAGCCAATGATGGAATTTGAAGTCAGTTAAAAAATATCGAATTAAGAATTTACTAGTGACCATGAAACTATTGTTGACTTTTCAGAAAAAACTATCTGGTTCACTAATATCCTTTAGGGAAGGAAAGTTGCTGTCCTTAGCTGGTCGAGACTATATGTGACTATGGAGCCACAGCAAGGTGGTTGACTCAAATGCCCTCTGAAATAGCCTAGCAAGCTATTCAGTTGTAGTAGCATTTCATGATAGTTTACCACCCTGTTTTCAAGGGCAATAAATGCTGGCTAGCCAGTACCACCCATGTCCCACCAGTGAATTAAAAATCCAAGTACAACTTTCATCCTTTTTAAAAGTGCACCTAGCTGAAACTTTATTTGTATCTTGGAGTACTCATCCCCCACCCCTACACCCCCCACTCCAACTTCTTAGTCTGTCCTATTCTAAAGGGCACCATACATTTAAGTCACTGAGCTCAATTTGAGAGTGTCATCCAACAAGATCTAGAGCCTATCCCTTCACTGCCCATACTAGTCCCAAACGTGACAGAATAGAAGAACTGCAGAGAGAAAAATAATCGCACAGAACCAAAGAAAACTATTGCAATTAATTGTGGACTTATGGCAAAAAAATTCTTCTCTTCATTGCTCAGATCCCAACAACAAATTAAAAAAATGTAATCAGGTTTGCTTGTTTGGCTGGGTGAAAATGGCTCGAGTCAAAAAGCCTGTTTGATTTGGTCAGTCTTGTACATGCAAGTCACTTGAATATAATTGACAAATATTGAAATCCCTTTAAGGTTCACAGAAAAACTCAGCTGTTTAAATCTCAGAATCTAATAGTCAAAGCTATTAGCAGCTCAATGGTCAATGTACAGAGGCACTGTATAAATGTATCATTCATTCTATTAAATTGTTTAGGATTATTGCCAGATAAGTACATTAGGAGGCAGGAACTCCACTGAAGTCTGCCTTACTGAGACAGTGGCAATGCCATTGGCAGGGTCACACAAGCCAAATGAATGGCAGCTGCATCCCCAAAGATATCCTCTATGACAAGTTGTACTATTGACACACGACTAACAAGTCACCCTTGTCTGTAATACAAGGATGTCTACAAGCAAGACTCCCAATTACTGGGATTAGAGTAGATGCATTGGAAGCAAAAGGAGGCAATGGCCTAATGGCATTATTGCTAGACTAATCTAGAAACTCAGCTAATATTCTGGGGACCTGGGTTTGAATCCTGCCACAGCAAATAGCGCAATTTGAGTTCAATAAAAAATAACTGGAATTAAGAGCCTTCTGATTACCAGGGTTCACCAACGTCCTTTAGGGAAGAAAATATGCCATCCTTACCTGGTCTGGCCTACATGTTACTCTCAACAAGGAATGGGTAATAAACGTTGGCCAGCCAGCAATGCCCATGTCCCACAAATTAATTTAAAAAAGGCAGAATGGGAAGTCCTTGCACTTGATCAAAGTGTTGGAGGACAAGCAGTCAAGAAAGGAGCAGAAAAGCTTGCTGGTTTTTAGGGAACTATTTGGTCGATGTATTTCAATGCACCCAAGCTATTATATACTATTTTTCTGTGACATGCATAAAATTGAAGCAAACCTATCTTGTGCTTAGAAATGGGTCCAACATTTTATGTAAAAAAAATAAAAAAAATTTAGAATTACTGACCTGGAAGACAGAAAACTGAGTAAATCCTATGAAATATATTGGTAAGTTATTGTATCCAATCAATCCTATTTGCTAAATATTCAATTACCTTGGTTCTTTCAATAAATTTTAGCAATGTCTCATTTTCAGTTGACAAAAATATATTGGAATTAAAATCAATAATATTTCATAATAATCAACTCAATTTCTTATTGAAGTTGTCTTTGATCAACTTGATGTCTGTCATGAGCACAAACCCACCACCGCATATTAGAGTCTTCAATCAAACTACTGATAAATCCACACAAAAGTAGAGTTTGTTTGCCTAACATGAAGTGTACTCTGCCTGTAAAGTCACATGCCTCCATAAATTGACCAAGCCCTGATAGAGTTTAACCAGCTGAAAAGTCACTGATCAGAAATGTTAACTGTGTTTCTTATTATAAAACGTGCCACACTCACTAGCATTTAAAAAAAATTACAAAATTTGCAATGGAAGGTTATCTTTATTCAAAATGCCCATTGTTGGGTATAGTATCTGGAAACCACAGCAATCCCACAAAAGCATCATTAACCTGCTCTCTCCAAATCTTTATTCAAATTGATTAGCATGGTTTGGAGTCCTTAATGTGCACAGTGGTATCAAGGGACTTGGTATGACCAACAGATGTGTAAAATCCCTTGGTATGGGCATCATCACACATTAACAGAAAGTGAAATTTGTTGCATTCATATAATAAGAGGTTACTTCAAAGTCCACATTGTTTATTCCCAAAAAATAAATGAGATGTGTGATGTTAAGGCAAAAATCCTGCAGTAACATTGCTGATAAATGAAATAAAATATTGCTAGATATGTCACAAAAGGCATTGAGATTGTGGATGGCAACACTGCAGGACTGATGGTCATATAATCAAGCTGCAAGTATCTTTTATATCATTCTGAAAGCCAATCCTTAAAATAAGATATAGCTTTAAAAAGTTGGCTCATGTGGACCAAGTACTCTGACTACAGTAGCCAAGATTTTTCTGAGACTAGATGTGAACTTTTCATGAGCTGTTTTGAAGAGCAGAGTAGCAGCAGATTGCCTGTTCGTAGCCACACAATGCATTTGACTGAGGGATCAGAAGGGGTAAATCTGGCCACACATCAAAGAGCAGAAAATCTTTAAGATGACTGAATTATGATAATTGCAAACCATTATAATAACTTACAGAATAACTAGCGGTGACTAAAATTTCCAACTGGAAGAAAACTTGTAGCTCCTTAAACGTTCAAAGGGTCACTCACTATAAACTGTGCAGGCACATTGTCACTATTATGCTATTCAAGATAAGAACATAAGAACATAAGAAATAGGAGCAGGAGTAGGCCATCTAGCCCTTCGAGCCTGCCCCGCCATTCAATAAGATCATGGCTGATCTGTCGCTGCCCAGTTCCACTTTCCCGCCCTCTCCCCATAACCCTTAATCCCCTCTCTTATCAAAAACCCATCAACCCGTGTCTTAAAAATATTTAGTGAGGCAGCCTCCACCACTTCAACAGGCAGAGAATTCCAGAGATTCACCACCCTTTGAGTGAAGAAGTTCCTCCTCAACTCCGTTCTAAACCGCCCCCCTTTTATCTTGAGGCTGTGCCCCCTAGTCCTACTGTCTTTTTTGAGCGGGAAGAGTCTCTCCACCTCTATCCTAAAGCAGTTTCCAAATTAGTGTTTCTTGTATATTCATGAATTAAATTGTTTCTGTGCCCTCCCTTTACCGGATAAACTGGTAAATATTTTACGAAGTAAATATCTGTGCAGGTTGCCAAATTCAATAAATTGCTCATCCTGTTTTGTAATAGGGAGAACTGATTGGTGGGTAATATAAAGAATCTTCATCCCTCAAAGTGCATAACCATTATGAAATTGAAACAGCCAATGGTCTCCCGTTGTATCCAGACATATTACTAAAACTGTTAATTCAAAGCAGAGAATCAAATCTAAAAAGGCAAGCGATAATCTTCTTCACGCCATAAAATAAAGCAACATTAAAAAAAAATCAGACTCTTTAAATTTGCGATAAAACACCATATATGAAAATGACAAATTTATTTAGATTTAAATAAATCATTCTGAGGCTACAGAAGAGTATATGCCATGAAAGCTTACAAACAGGTAAGCACTACATTTTCCACACCCAGCTTTGTGGCATCATTTCTTAAAGCAATTAAAGTCTGGCTTTAAGTGCTACTTTACAAATTCCACTTGAGTGTACAATCAGAAGTATCTACCATTACCGCTGAAGGATAACAGTCACTTTAAACAAAGGATGAGAGGACAAAAAACAGATCAGACTGTTCAAAATAAGTTTTAGCAGCATTTTAACTTCAGTTCTAAACCCCAACGGATGTTACTTTGTGTATTCAACACATTCAATTTGTGTGAAATCGAGCACCAGGATGAGGTGGATTCTTAATTTCAAGTCCGACATGGAAAAACTACAGATTGCAAGTAAAGATGGCATTATATTAACAAAGCAATTAATGTACTGATAAAGTGCAGTCTCTCGTATCATCACTGAAACAGTTTTAATATGAGTTCTGTGTAATTAGTCATGTTATGAGGAGGTCCTACTGTGTTGTGGCAGGCTTACAGTATGGAACTTTTAGTCGCTTTCTTAAAAAAATGTACAAATGATTCCAGGATAAATCAAAAGCACAGCACTGGTAAAATACCTAGCTGCAATTTGCATGAACACAGTTGGAACTGTTGTTTCCCGTTTGTTACAATCAGTTGCTGTTGTCCCTAAATGGATCTTTCACGCTTCTTGGTGGTGGGGAACATGTGGCTGATACGAAGATACCTTGCAATCCAAATTGTGCTGCAATGATTGTTCTACCATTGGAGAATTAAGCAAGAGAGAGGGGGACAAGGAAAGAGTTTGCATAAAATGCACTAAATGATTACCTGACAGCTCATCATTCTTAATGATCCAACCATGAGGTTAATTTTCAAAGTCAAGTGGGGAAAAAGCACTTGGTGTTTTTACCTGTATATCCAACTGGCCCACATTTTTTAATATATATATAATTAAACAGCTCATCTATTAATAACAAAGTAACAAAATTGATAAGAGTTAGCATAAGCTTCATACAAATGCTAAACTTTTAATTTTCTTTACATCTTTGAAAAACGCCTACAGCACTTGCTGCTTTTTAAAACAATATTGGAAAAACATCTCTATTCATGGTGGGGCAAGGAGCACTTAATGTCTTTTAGGAAAGAGTGCTATATAGCTAGCAACAGCATCTTGACCTCTTTATATACAAAGAGAAAAATAAAAAAGTGCTTGCATGAAAAAAATGAAATGACAAGTAGATGTCAAAATATGCATTTAAAACACAATCCCAGAAACCCGTATCATAACCAATGGCACCTATCTAGAACTTCTCGTTTCTTGACCTCCTCTAACCTTCATTCGCATTTCAGAATCACAGCAGAAAAAGGTTAATTCACCAAGCTCAAAGGAAATCCTGTTTCAAATAGTACAGGAAAATGTTTGAGCTTACAATACATTGTGTAAACAAAGCTTAAAATCTCTCATTCCTTCAGTGCCCATCAGTTCACTGTAAATTCATTTTGCTGTAACCATAGGGCATTTATAATACTTTCTGTACATGCCAAAATTCAATTTGTTTTGTAAATAAAAGGAACATAATTAACACTGATCTATTTTAAGATGTTACATATTCAATTAAGCCTGTAGAGGGAGTAGTGTGCTGATGCAATTGCCCAACAAAATTTGTTTACCACTTCTGCAAGTCTAAGGCCTTTGGTTAATACAGTAATATACTGCACTGCCCAATCACCACAAGCCACCATAAAATAAACTTCCAAATAGCTTTAGGTTATTTTATCCAAATATGTCTCCATCCACCACATCCTGTTAGAACTTCCAAGCAACACTGTGCATTCAGTCCTATCTCAAGTGCACAGTAACCAAAGTGCTTGGCTTCTTGTATACCATCCCATAAATGTGCGTGTTTGTGGGAGGAAAGGCATTGCCTTTAGTTTGAAGTAGCTGCAATGGGTTTGTCCAGTTCTATCTCCAGCGTGGACCCATTTGGCTGAAGGCTGCTGTAGCAGGACTTACAGACACGGCTAGGCTCAAAAAGCTGCTGACTCGGCACTGGGATCTTCTGGTTGCAACAACTTGAGCAAAACACATTCCCACAATTCCTTTGAAGGAACAAATAGGCAGTTTGTTAATTAAGGTTGTATTTCATCTTTTTATAGAAAGTTTTGTCAAAAATATAAGGGAATATTAATCAAATTCAGCTCCTAAAAGTAAAGTATTTAGCTTTTGAGCAATAATTAGTGACATTGCATGCACAAGCTTCATAATTACCAATTGCTTTGAAGAAAAGTTAATACAAATACTTCCTTGAATAAAATGGTAACCCTCTTTCAAACTTCCAAGAATCATTTCAGTAAAAGTGCATAAAGCCTAAGTTTAAGTATTTCCCTTCTGATGATTCTGCAACATTAGTAAAGCTGCTCCTCGTAGCAAAAATTCAAAACCCAAAATTTTAAACATATCCTATTTTAATAATTTAAAATAGCTAATTCCAAATAGGGAGGGCATTATTTCAATGCAGAACTCCTACTTTTCTGTTTCTGTTACAAGTTCTCAGGGTAGAGGGCTATGCATTAATTTATATTATCAGGTTGCTTTTCTTTTGGTGAAGTATCAGATTACCTTTCTCTAAAGCTCACACATGACATTCATTTTACTTCCTGAAGGAGGCTGTTTATATAAAAAAACTTTGCACTGGTTATTGAACTGGTGCTCAATCAAGACAATCATATAACGGCTACAGCATGGAATGCACCCATTCGATTCATCGAGACTGAGGCAAAAATTTAGCTATCCACTGCTCCACCCTCTTCCTCATAGCCCTGTTACAATGAAATCAATGAGTTGACTCGCAGAAGGCAAAGTCTAAATGTACTCATGAATGTTGGAAATATGAATTTTTGTGGATTACAAACAGAGGCCTTTCACAAGTATTTCATAATCAATGGCTAAAATGGTCTAACATGAGATAGCATCTTATAATTTCAACAGAGCGCTGTATATCAAATGAGATCTCTCCCGGGGTGGAAAAGAAGTGGCAAGGAAAAGAAGTGGCATCCAAAAGTTTCCAAATTGGGGGTGGAGAGGTGACAAAGAAAATTGAACTTGGAAAGTATAATTTGGTAAAATGTTGTAATCATTTTTGAAGAGCTTTTCAATTTAAACCATTTTATAAACCTCACATCCTTTAGGTTAGATGAGCCACTTAGACCATTTTTATTTAGAAAATGTACAAAAAAGCTGACCTGTTTTGCAATTCATTGGCAAAATTAGGTCTCAAGTTTCATTACACAAAGTACTGGGTGGTCAAACATGCAAATTCAATTAATGAATCAGTTGATAAACACACTTCACACACTGCAACTGTTGGTAATTATCACACATCAGTTATTTGATTACTTCATGGAATAAAAAGGGAAACTCACGATATTGCAACCAACAATCAAAAATAAAAGATCTATTTTGAAGGTTAACATGCAGTACACCAATATTCATCAGCCTAATATACAGAAAGTTGAAACAACTTTTCAAAGCCAGTTGTGAAGATAAAGGCAGATAAAAGATATCTTTCCTGCTGATAACCAGGATGCTATAGCCTTTTAATTAGGTCACAAGACTGGGGAAAGTGTAAGAAGATTGCACAGTAAAAAAATAAACAGAAGTTCAGATTATGTATGGATGTACTAAAGTTGAATAATAACATTACCACGTAGGAGTGTCCCTAATTGGTACGACCTTGGTTATCAAGCTGATTTGAAGCATAATGTGATGAAATGTCAAAATATTATGTGTGGGTTGTGATCAAGCAGAAAAATATTCAAAAGGCTTCATTTATTTAATGTAATTTAATGTGTGTGGTGGAGAAGAATGTTAAATCCAGGTATCTCACTTTTTCTTGCTTAGCAAGCTGCATAATTTTAAAATGGGGAGATGGTTCAGGAGTGCCTGGAAAATACCTAAATTGTTTGCCATTCTTTTCTGAATTTCTAAATTAATCTGAATTTAATTAAGCATGGTTTCAAAATGCTTGGGATGTTCAGCTAATAGGACACAAGTAAATGTTAATTCAACATCACCAGGAAATGAAGACAAACAAGAGACAGAGAAGACTGTTGAAAATGCTCACCATGTGTCATCAACAGGCTCCCTGTCCCTGCAAGACGGAAAAAACAGCTCAGAGGGAAACTAACTAAGGAAAAGGTGCAAATCAGCAGGGTAACAGCGAGGGAATACAAACAAATGAAAAACGATATGCTGCTACTTTACAATGAAAGAAGCATATTAGAAATAACTAAATTACTTTGCCAATAATATCAAGAGGAGGCTAACTCTATGTAGTATTAATTCTCAAAGCAGAAGCAACATTTTGAAAAATCCCTTCCAAAAGATTACTTGTTTAACACTCACTCTAAAAAGAATCAGTGTCATGGAAGATATATTAAGCAACCGTCCTCCAATTATATACTGCACTGCCTTCAATTAGAAAACATTGAAAGGCTTTTGGAAAGATGCAGCTTAATCCGGGATAGTCAGCATGGATTTGTGAGGGGTAAATCTTGCCTCACAAATTTGACTGAATTCTTTCAGGAAGTAACTAAGTGTGTAGATGAAGGTAGAGCAGTTGATCTCGTATACATGGATTTTAGTAAGGCATTTGATAAGGTTCCCCATGGTAGGCTCATCAAGTGAGTGAAGTGGTGTGGGATAGAAGGAAATTTGGCCGGATGGATAAGTAACTGGCTGTCTCATAGAAGACAGACGGTGGTGGTAGAGGAAAAATTTTCAAACTAGAGGCCAGTTACCAGTGGTGTACCACAGGGTCCTCTGCTATTCGTGATTTTTTATCAATGACTTGGAAGAGGGGGCTGAAGGGTCGGTTAGTAAATTTCTGATGACACCAAGATTGATGGAGTAGTGGATGAGGTGGAAGGCTCTTGTAGGCTACAAAGAGACATTGATAGGATGCAGAGCTGGGCTGAAAAATGGCAGATGGAGTTTAACCCTGATAAGTGCAAGGTGATTCATTTTGGTAAGATGAACTTGAATGTGGATTACAGGGTCAATGGCAGGGTTCTGAGGAATATGGAGGAAGAGAGAAATCTTGGGGTTCATATCCACAGATCTCTGAAGGTTGCCATTCAAGTGGATAGAGCCGTGAAGAAGGCTTATAGTGTGTCAGTGTTTATTAACAAGGGGTTTGAGTCTAAGAGTTGTGGGGTTATGCTGCAACTATACAGGACCTTGGCGAGACTACATTTGGAATATTGTGTGCAGTTCTGGTCACCTCACTATAAGGAGGATGTGGAAGCATTGGAGAGAGTGCAGAGGAGATTTACCGGGATGCTGCCTGGTTTGAAGGGTAGGTCTTATGAGGAAAGGTTGAGGGAGCTGGAGCTTTTCTCTTTACAGCGGAGGAGGAGGAGGAGGAGAGGCAACTTAATAGAAGTTTATAAGATGATGAGGGGGATAGATAAAATGGACGTTCAGATACTATTTCCTCGGGTGGATGTAGCTGTTACTAGGGGGCATAACTATAAAAAGTTCATGGTGGGAGATATAGGATGGATGTCCGAAGTAGGCTCTTTACTCAGAGTGGTCAGGGTGTGGAATGCACTGCTTGCTGTGATAGTGGAGTTGGACACTTTAGGAACTTTCAAGCAGTTATGGATAGGCACATGGAGCACAGCAGAATGATAGGGAGTGGGATAGCTTGATCTTGGGTTTGGATATAGCTTGGCACAACGAGGGCCAAGGGCCTGTACTGTGCTGTACTGTTCTATGTTCTAATACTTGGGCACGGTGCAAAAGGGTGGAATCAGGTGACCAAAGGCATGATTGAAATCCAGGCTTTAAGGGGTCCAAAGGCAGGGAGAAAGGAAATGAAGTTAAGGGGAGCTCAAAAAAGTCAGACTGAGACAGGTATCAGTTTAATGGAAAAATCATTAGGATGTCAGAGGCTTTTGAGATGAGCAAAAATGCTGGCCTAGCCTGCAATGCCCACATCTTATTAGCAAATAAAAAAGATAGAGAGAAGGTGAAGCCATGGAAGGATCTGAAAACCAAGATGAGAACATTTTAAAATTTGAAGCTTTGCTGAACCAGGAGCTAGTGTAGGTCAGCAAAGACAAGGGTGATGGGTGAATAAAATGTTTTCATTTTTATGCCTTTTCTCTGTAACATTCTTTAGCTATACAACCCAAGAGCTTGTTTTCCCTCAATTTTAGCCTCTTGTACACTGCAGATTTCCCCAGTCCAACATTGGTGGCTGTGCCATCACTGTCTGGGTCTTAAGCTCTGGAATTCTCTTCCTAAATCTCTCCACCTCTCCCCCTGAAAGATCAATCTTTTTGTCACTTGTCCTCTCAAAAGATGGTGTTCTCCCTGTCAATACTTATCCCTTAATCAACATCACTAAAAAATTTGATTATGTGATAATCATATTGCTGTTTTCAGAACCTTCCTGTGTTTATATACTGGCTGCTGCATTTTCCACATGAGAACAGGAACTACACTGCAAGAGTACTTCACTGATTGTTCCAAAATGCTGTATACTCTGAAAGGTGCTACATACAAACAAGTTCTATTTATCCCCTAATGTGGCTCGGTGTTGTAACATTCCTGTATAGTGCCAGGAGTCCAACGGAACCAATGTGCTACACTGCAATGCAGCTTACTGCAGATGTATCATCCAGAAAGGAAAATGCTTCCCAATACATCTTGCTTCACTGTTGAAGGAAGCCTGATTCACAATGCCACCCACTTCAAAACCTATTTCAACTATTTTATAGCAGGATGGCTAGATCACAAACCATGTTATCAAACAATGCTCCAATTTAAAAACAAAATATTTAATTCATAATAATAACCCCCTACACTCAGGGACAACTGGAAGGGACACTTGTTCAAGCTGGTGTAACAGGATAGTACAAGCATGTAGTGGGATGAAAAAAAACTAGTAAGAAAGATGTGGCCACAGTCCTCTTAAATCAGTCACTGGTTTATAAAGAAAGGTTATAATAGTTCTGGATTTTTTAGTGCTAACTTCTTTGAGTGGGCTGTTTTGTAGCTGCTGGCAACATGCATGCTGATCATGTCTTGTAAATCCTTGAGATATACAGAACCCCTCCAAGGAAATTATGTTCAGTTTGAGAAACATTATAGGGAAAAGCTTTTACTTGTATAATTTTGCCGAGTAAAAAGATCCAAAGGAAATCTGTATGCAGATGGTGAGAATGAATCTTTGAGAATTAAATGGTTGAAGGATCAGCAATGTGATCTCCCAAACGTACAATTACAGTTTTAATTTCTCTACAGCGCAACAAGTTCAGGCCACTTAGCATCAAGTGGTAAACTTAGAATCAGCAAGCTACCGAAATATACATTTGTCATGTAAAATGCCAGTTCCTTTTAAAATTATAGCTAGTAACAAAAAAAATGTTGCCAAGATCATAATGTGGATCCACGCCATGATCTGCATGCTGGTCATAAAGACCACAAATGCACAATTTTCAGTAACCAGTATTGTCAAATACAATGGCCTTTTTTTTCCCTCTGAATAGGTTGTTGTCATTTTCTCAATATGTGCCATGTCACATTAGTTTGAGGTAACTAGCACTCCATTTGAAGGCAAAACTAGACAAAAGAACCCCATTTAACTAAATCTGTACAATTTTTTGTGCATAGTACCTGCAGTGATGTTTTCTACTAGCCAGCCAAAATCGACTTTCACAGCCATAGCACTGTGGGGCCAAATGATCAGGATACCATCGCGTCACCTAGGAACAGACATTGTGAAACCAAGAGAAAAGCAATTTCTGAAAAAGTTATACCACCTTAAACTGTCAAGTTTTGTAACAACATTTTAGATTTCTGATAACATAGGTATAATTCTTATCCCTTTGTGAATTTAAACTGCTGTGTTGTGGGGCAGAGGGGTTGGGAGATACATAGAGGCCAGATAGTATTAGTATCATTCTCTTATAGTGCAAGATATTATCTACCCAGTTCTGTCCTATTCAATATGTATAGACAATTCAATGCACACAGATTCAGGGAGAAGGAAAACCTGCTTCACTAAATTTAAGAACATAAGAAATAGGAGCAGGAGTAGGCCATCCAGCCCTTTGAGCCTGCCCCGCCATTCAATAAGATCATGGCTGATCTGTCGTGTCTCAGTTCCACATTCCCGCCCTCTCCCCATAACCCTTAATCCCCTCGCTTATCAAAAACCCATCAACCCGCGTCTTAAAAGATGAGTTTTTCCTCTAAATAACTTGATTATATTTCAACTACCTTGCTCCCATCATATTTAAAATGTAAACAGATAAACATTTGCTTGGGTATCTATTCTCATTCTGAAATGATCCTTGGGAGCAATGCAGTGTTTACCCAGTTACATCATATGTATTGAACAACCCTTAATTAAGATACAAATTAAAATTAAGTTTACAAAGAAGCTTCATGAAAATTACCAGACGGTGCCACTCAAATATCCGATTTTAATAAATGTGCATTGTAAGTTTTGAGGGAGTATTTTACATGAATAGAGCAGTACTTAGTAAGAATGGTAAGTTACTTGCCATATCTTGGTAATAGCACCCAGCTAAAGATCTACCACTGTGATGCTCCCAGTACAACTCAATTAGACGAACTTAAATGCATTGACATTCCTCCTCCTCCTCCACCACCCCCCGCCCCCCCCACCAAAGAATCGAAACACCTGAATGTCAATGTTATCCCAGTTAAAATACATTCAGTGCACGAATAGGGCAACATATAACCGCAAGTATACATCCAAGTTCACAGTGGTTAGCACTGCTGCCTCAGAGTACCAGACAGACTCGGGTTCTGCCTCAGACGTGGGTTCAATTCCCAGCTTGGGTCACTGCCTGTGTGAAGTCTGCACATTCTCCCTATGTCTGCATGGATTTCCTCCAGGTGCTCTGGTTTCCTCCCACAGTCCAATAGATGTGCAGGGTAAGTGCATTGGCTATGTTAAATTCTCCCTCAGTGTACCTGAATAGGCACTGGAGTGTCATAACTAGGGGATTTTCACAGTAACTACATTGCAGTGCTAATGTAAACTTATTTGTGACACTAATAAATAAAAAGAAGTTCTCACCCACTTCTATGTTACAAAGTATTGCGCAGGTTTTTTTTTTGAGTAGACCAAGAATTAATTTGGCACAGATGATGACACTGGAGCCAAATTAACTTCGCAATCATCCTAAAAATTCTGACTTCTAAATCCTGTATTGTCTTCATTGTACAATTTCTAATGTTGGAAGTTCGCATTCTTCGGTTTCAAAATCCCTGGTCCTTTTCACCTTCTCCTTAATTCAGTTTAATTCTTGACTTCTCATTTTCTTGTGCACTCTATTGTTTCTTTAATCTGTGTAACAGTTCTCAAACTCAGTTTTTAAATATTAGATTAGTGCTATCTACAGCACCTCATCCTGAAAATTACCTTACTTTGCCCTCCACCAATATTTAATCATCAATTGTCCAAGACTTGGATTTATTCCACATCAAATCTATACTCTTTCTTCCTCAAATAGTTTATTTTATCTCGATGTATACATCATCATTTTGGACAGCTTCCATTTTCTTGTTCAAGATGTACTTCTCACCTCCGTGTCCTGCTTTTCCACTTGCTCCCAACTAGTCTCAGAGAATATTTCTGTGCTGCAGCGGGATAAGCAATTCTGATCCATATTGCTCTCAGAGTCTGGGATAGAGGTCTAATTTTGGAACAAAGACAATGATAATGTATAATTTATATCTACAAAAAGTACTTCCATCCAGCACCATAAAAATACATTGTGACAACTAAGTGGGAGATCATTTTCTAAATTGCTAATAGATTTAGAGTTACACAATTTTCAATCAGTGCATTTTATAAGAGAATTAATAGGACTTAGACTGTCAATGATGAAAACACCCAAAAATTTCCTCACAAATAGCAACATTTTTTTACTGAACATAAATCAGTAACATTCTCCACAACTGAGGATTAATTAACGATTGGGTATCTTAGTATAGCAGGAATTCATTGATTGAAAGAATGTTACATGAGCACAGAAAAGGCCATTTGGTGCATTAAGCCCAATGTACCTTTTGTCCTGTGTGAAATTACATATCCCATAATGGCACACAAGTCTGTGTATCTTGAGTTTTTTTAAAAAGCTAAATTTGTTAAAGCTTGTCAGATATAATTTTATTACTTAGTGTTGATAATGGCAGGTTGATACATTTCACTTCAAGCCAATTGAATATAATTCTAAGTCTTCTGCTCACATTGTTAAAATCTGAATTCAGATTTCAGTCACCTCATTGGTTTATTTTCACGTGCATGGTCTATTTATGGAGAGTCAAATTTCAAATAAACAAAGTGTCATCTTCCAACTATGACAACAATCTCACTCCAATAAATGACTGCACTATAAGGAACAAAGAACAATACAGCACAGGAAACAGGCCCTTCGGCCCTCCAAGTCTGCGCCGCTCATTGATCCAACTAGACCATTCGTTTGTAAAGTGCCTTAAGTTGTAATTTGTATAGTTTGTTATTTAGATGTTCAACCTTGTGACATTTAAATCAGTTTTAACTTAAGTGGTATACTGTTCCAACAGTTGATCTTTATTGTCATGTCTTAATAAGTAGAATTGGGAGCAAACTCATTTCATACAGAATTCAACATGACACTTTATTATTACTTGTTTCAGAAGACAATGACCTATCCAAAGGTACAATTCCACCTGTGGCCATTCTACATGTGTAGGATGGAGAGGGTGTGATGACAGGCTAATGAGATGTACAGATTATCACAGCCATGCTTGATCCTACCTTCATCAGATATCAAAACATATATGAACTTTCCAACCGGGATGATTGCACAACAGTGAGCAAGAGACCCAAGGGTTTTTTTGTCTTTAGAATAGAACACAGACAATAGGAACATCCTGATAGCCTTGGATGAGATAACCTAAATCTACATTGATCAGGGTTTAAAGTCTGCATAGCTCCACACCACAGGACATAATACATTTACTTGACAAGTCTTCTGGCTCTTTGAGAAGCAGTGATAGCAAATCAGGTATTAAAATAGCCTCAATGCGTAAGAGGTAAAACAACATTCATTTTCTATCACATTAAATAACTACAATAATACATTAATCAGTGCAGCAGGAATAACTTCCAGGCAGGACTGGTGTTGTACATTGTGAGAAAGGATGTAAATAATACTCAAAAGTATTAGATTACAAGGACAACATATCAATGCTACCTTCTCAGTATCGACCCATCAAATAAAGAATTTGAAGCAATGCTTCAGTGATTGTTACCCAAGACTTCCCATGAGTGAAAAATATTCTCAATCAGAAAAAATATATTACCTGTGGACATTAAGTAACGATCATCATAAGCGTTTTACGCTAATAGTTTCCAAAATTATTCCTGGATGTATACACTATTTTGAAAATACAAAAGTTTAAAAATGTTATGCCAATGGATTTTTAAAAAATTGTCATAAAACCGTATTTTTCACTCAAACAGCCAGTGAACATGGCTTTTGTTGTATCTGCTTCCTAGGAATGTCTAAAAAAATTCCAAAACTGCTGAATATTTGAGCATCATTAGCCAATTAATCAGCTTTTCATGGAATCTTTCGCAATGACATGACATGACATGAGAATGCCTTTTGTCCATAAAAGTACACATTACAAAGACCACTGTTACAAAAATTAAATGTGGTAGTATGCCACAACGAAAAGATCCCAAACATCTCCAAATTTGTCCCACTTCTCTCCTGAAGGTGTTGTCTCTTGTTGGGAGCCAAGCTGACTTGAAGGCAGTAGGATTTCCAACATGCATCCTAATTCCCACGATCACTTGGGGACACTGGCTGATATCTGTCTTTGCAGTATTTTTAACAAGGGCGGCTTGTTCTTTAAATGCATGCATGTTTTTAAAATTTAAATTCGTAATTTTTCTTTTTCCTTCTTCCTTTTCTAAAATGTTATTTTCAACCTTCCTTTTCTTCTCTCATAAAGGCTTTGATTTTTTGCTGGAGTTTCCAAGTGAACGGCTTTAATGCATGTGGCAGACAGAAAGCACTGGGAAGCCAATCACTGACTATCAAAATGGAGCAGAATCCCATTCCTGCCTAAGGTCCATTTTTAACTTGGTATATAGACACGGGATTAAGAGATTCAACATTGTTAGGTATGCCAGAAGGACACAGTACTTGCAGTTGTTTCAGGAATTAGAAAGTTCACACAGAAAAACATGACTCAGTTAAAAGGCAATTAAATAGAGAGAGTGGTGAATTCCCAAGAGCAAGTACTAAACAATTGGAATGGATAAGAATAAAAGCTTTTCAATAAGACCCAATTCTGAAGATTCTACTACCAAGGAATCATCCCGACAAAATAGATACAATTTAAAAACGTATACTGGAGACACTTATTTTCTTCAATACATCATGTAGTTGTTGTATGATGCCTCCATACCTAGCAATCATACTGTTTCCATGTCAGTGACAATGTGCATTTATCAGAAAGTAATTGTCAATACCTATTAAAAAGAGTACCTATTTAAAAAATTTAAGATCAATCTCAATGAGGAATGTCAGAAAAGACTTCTGGATATTAATCAACAACAATGCAGTTTTATTTTCATGTCGCAGGACTTTTTTTTCATTTCAGATTTCCAGCAGCAGCGACATTTTATATTGTAGCACACAGCTTCAATATAAGAACCTGTTTTTAAATCAGAATCATTACTACAGGAGGCCATTCGGCTCAACAACACTCCCACCCAGGTCCTATCCTTGCAACCCCATGTATTTACCCTGCTAACCTCCCTGACACTAAGGGCAATTCAGCATGGCCAATCTACCCTAATCTGCACATCTTTGGATTGTGGGAGAAAACACGTAGACATGGGGAGAACGTGCAAATTCCACACAGACCCAGTACCCAAGGCCAAAATCAAACCCTGGTCTCTGAAGCTGCGCCACTGAGCCAGCCCAAATAGCACTTTAATAGAGTATAGCAGCCAAAATAATTTCCCAGAACTGCTATCAGATAAAAGTTGGCACCAAGCCAAACAGATAATAAAAAAGGAATTGGAATAAATAAGTCTTTTCCCAATTGGCAATAAGTGATTAGTGGGGTACCGCAGGGATCTGTGCTAGGACCTCAACTATCCACATTATATATTAACGATTTGGACAGGGCAACTCAATGTATGATCTCCAAATTTACAGATGATACAAAGTTGGGTGGGAGGGTGAGCTGCAAGGAGGATGCAGAGATGCTTTAGAGTTATTTGGACAGGCTGAGTGGGTATATGCATGGCAGTAAAATGTGGATAAATGTGAGGTTACCCAAATTGGTACAAAAAAAAAAGGAAAGCAGATTACTTGAATGGTTTAAATTGAGGAAGGTGGGTACTCATTGAGACCCTGGTGTCCTCGTCCATTATTCACTGGAAGTAAGCGTGCAGGTACAGCACACAGTAAAGGAGGCAAATGGTATGTCGGCCTTCATAGCACAGGGATTTGAGTATAGGAACAGGAATTTTTACTGCAACTGTATAGGCATCGGTGAGGTCACACCTGGAATATTGTGTCCTTATCTGAGGAAAGATGTTCTTGCTACATGAGTGTGCAGTGAAGGTTTACCGGACTAATCCCTGAGATGGCAGGATTGTCATTGGAGGACAGACTAAATGGGTTAGGATTATATTCATTTAGAAGAGTGAGGGGAGGGGAAATCATATAGAAACATATAAAAAATTCTAATAGGATTAGACAGGGTAGATTCATAAGGAATGCTCCCAATGGTGGGGAGTCCAAAACTACAGGTCAGAGTTTGAGGGTAAGTGTAAATATTTTGGGACTGAGAGGAGGAGAAATTTGTTTGCCCGGAGTGGTAAATCCATGAAATTCACTACCACAGAAAGTAGTTGTGGTCAAACGTTGTGCAATTTCAAGGAGGAATTAGATGTAGCTCATGGGGCTCAAATGGATCAAGAGATATAGGGGGATGGCTGACTCAAGGTATTGAATTTGATGATTAGTCATGATCATAATAAATGGCTTGAAAGGCCGAATGGCCTATTCCTGCTGCATGTTTCTATGCATATAAAGCTTGGTAAAAGGTAAATTTTAAGGGAGAAGAGTGAGAGATGTTGTTTAAGGAAGAAATTTGAAAGCTTAGATCCTAAACTGCTGAAGGCATGGCCATTAATGGTGGAGCAATGGATACTGCAGATACACAGGAAGGTTACAGAGATGGGGAGTGGTGAGGCCCTGAGAGATTTGAATAGCAGGAGGATTTAAAATTCAGTGCATTGTTGGACTGAGAGCCAATACAGCCTAGATGTATGAATTGAACTTGATGCAAGTAGTGTACAAGCATCAGAATTCACACAAAATGAAATTTAGAGTAAAGGTGGGAGACCTGCTGGTGAGCATTAGAATAAACAAGTCTGGATGCAACAAAGCCATGGATGCGGGTTTTCAGTGTTTTTGTGCTGTTAGTATTGGCGTTCATTTGACTGATGCTTAAATAAACCTGATTATGGTCCTAAAAGTAAAAATACAAAAAAGTTTAAACTCTCCCTCACCTATTTACATTCCCCTAACCGATTCTTTCTTTGCTATCACTGCATTTGTCCTCACTTTTTCTCCTTATGCTAATTTTCCATTTTGTCATTCACCATCACTTCCAAAATGCTGAATTTGTCTGTTTTTGGATCTCCTATCATCAATTCTGGAGATGGGACTGATGACCCAACATTTCTTGATCAGAGCCAATTTGTTTCCTAATTATGCCAAGTATTTCAAAAGTTTGCCTATACATGTCATTAGATTGGTAATCTCAATCATTTGAAGTCTTTGAGAAAAACATCAGGCATTTAAATCATTTGATAAGAAACACTGAAGCAAATTCTCTCATCAGCCTTCCATAACAATGCACAACAGTAGCTCTTACTTAGAGAGTTGTTGGTTATGTAATGCATATACAATTCAAATGCATTCCAGTAAATTCTGTAGATCTTTCAAAACTGATCAAACCATAACCCTCCATTCTGAAACTTAAATACTAATTTTATACCAAATGTAAAGAAGCTATTTTATTCAGTACGATCTTCCAATAAATATATACAAACTATTAAATACACAGAAGTAGATTCCAAAGAGTTGTACAAAATAATTTGAAGAGAGTGCTATTGCAACTGTAAAATTTTAGGTGAACATTAGTTAAAATTTGTTAATTGTTTTTATTACCCACGTCAACAAAATAATTGTAATAATTATGCACTCATTTCAATCAAAATGTCAGCACAAAATACAATAAAAACCGCAGAGACATGCATGTACATCATTTGATTTATATTTTGTAAATCTGTATTTTTCATTTATTCTCATGTGATGATCTACACTTGAAAACAAGTAGGAGCAAGAAAACAAGCACACTGCTTAGCCAATTTAAATGGTGAAATTAAATAATTACATTTGGGGGTGACAGGTTCTATCACTCCACATTCCACCATGCTTTGTGTAATAGTGGAAATGACGACCAATTTTAAGTCAGTTTGTCATTGTTTGGAAAATTAAACTCAGAACAACCATCTCTGCCAAACTAAATTACTGGATCAATTTCCTAATAAGCACATTAAAATGATAAGATCCGTAGCCATTTATACCAACATCTAATAAATAATCAATGTTAAACTTTGAGCATTATAAAAATAAAAAGCAAAAATATTTTTAGTTTTAATCATATTGGAATATTTATTGTGCAGTATTTCCCAACAGTTTTGTGGTGTTACATACTGGGAGAGCCCATTTATTTTAAGTCTTGGTTTCAAAATTGTGATGTTCACAATGGTAGGGATTGTGTTGTTATTTAAATTGCAAGCTATACGAAATTTTACATCACTATTTTAATTATAGTATATACATTATTTGATCGTCTTTCTGTTGCTCTGTTTAAATTATCACTCATTCTCATGTCACTATTGTATCACAACTCGGATATATATGAGATGGAAAATTGCCCCAAGACACTTCAGAAGCGTGATCAGAAAATGAACATAAGACAAGGAGACATTAGGATTGGTAACCAAAAGCTTGTTCAAACATATTTGTTTAACAAGTGACTAAAAGGAAGAGTTGGAGAGAGAGGTGCAAAGGTTTTGGAGTTAGTAGAAGATTATGAAAACAAAATATTGTGGATGATGGAAAGCAGGTGGAAGAAAATAAAATTTTTTTACATTAAAGATTTTAGGCAGAATACATTGCCACTCATAGTAGGTGAAAGAGAAAAGGGTAAATAAAAAGAGGCCAGATGGTGGAATTAGAAGTTTGGGGTTTGTAAGATTGAAGGAGGTTAGAGATAGGAAGAAGCGAAGTCATGAAGGAATCTAAAAGTGCCAAAAATAATTTTAAATCTGGAGGTGTTTGGAACCAGATGCCTTACTGGATTTGCAAAGAGATAGTTGAAATATGGCAGGACATGGTGCAGGATGGGATACAGGTAGCAGAGTTCAGAACAAGTAAGAGTTCAAATTTAGAGTGCAGGATGGAAAGCAGCCCAGAGGAGCAATGAGATAACAAAAGACACGTTTGAAGGTTTCTGCAGTATATATGCTGAAGTAGGGGCGGTCGTGCATTACAAATGTTGCAACAGTCACAGTGGCTAGGATGAGGGATGGATTTGTTGATAAGAATATGGCATTTATGGCAGGAACAAAAAATTGTGGTTCTGGTCTTCGTGTTTAACTGGAGAAAATTGTGGCTCAAAGACTGATGTTGACAAGTATGAAATAAGATAGAGGAAGTGAAGATGTTAAACGATTGAGTTGTGTACCAACTGCATACATGTAGAAGCTCACCCATATCTATGGACAATGCTGCCAAGGGAAGCACTTGGATGGAAATGGTCAGGATCACCAAGAATAACCCTTGAGGTACTTTGGAGGAAATGTGCAAAGTTGGTTGAGACAAAAATCAATTAATGAAGGTAATCTGGCTACAAACAAATATATAAGAATGAAATCAAATGAATATAGAAAGAATTTGTATGATATCCTTTGCTGTAACAACAAGTCACTCATCAAGAGCAAACGAAAGCATGAAGACTCTCAATAGACTATTAGAATCCAGACATTGATACAGTTAACCAAAAGCACAAGCCAGTGTATAAACAATGCTATTCAGTGTCACATTGAGAACAAACACCCGAGGTAGAATAGTTATTCACAAACCATTAACATAAAACCCAAACTATCAGATTAAATTGAAAACCAAAGATCTGATAGTTTAATCACAACTACGAGTTGTACACAAGAAAACTGTACAGTCAGCATTTAGAATGTAGGAAAAGAGAAATTTCCTATACTTACCACTTCATCACTAAAATCTCCATTAAAACGCAGAGATGAATTGCTAAAATGCTGGCACTCCAGCCTGCTCCACAGTTCTTGTACCTGTTTTTTCAAAGTTTCTACCTCTTGTTGATGACCTGCCTCTATCTGACGAAGTCGCTGTTGAATAACATCATTGTACGTGGCCAGCCCATCATCATCCAAATGGCTTCGTGTAGGCTGATCTGGGCTTGCTACTGGCTGTTGTTTTCCAGAGTAGTAATGTGGCCACTTGGATTGAGGGTTTCTAAAATGGCCAGATGGAAATTGCAAAGAGCTGCAACTAGCTGCTGAAACCTGTCTACTTAACACCATTTTCCCCCTCAACTCCTCTCCATTTATACAGAGTCCATTAGCTGTGATATTTCTTTGAGTACCACTTCCAAAGTCTGCTGCTTTATCCATTACTGTATTTTCACTATTGACTTCTCCGTTAGGAACAAATCCATCTTTACATTCACTTAAAGACAAGGCACAAGGAGGAGGCTGTGTACTCTGAATGCTTTTATCTGAAGTCCTATGTGGATCAGTTGCAGATCTTGGTTTCACTACCATATCCTGGTTTTCAGGTATAAACTGAGAAAAACTATTTTCAGAGTCTACAGCAGGTACCATGGTACCATTGGCCCTGGTATTCAAAATAAGTTTATTAGAGTAGTTTTGTGGCACTTCCTGCTTTGCTCCATCTTCTGTTAAAGTTTCGGTAGAACTTTCCAAAGTAGAAATCTTCTCCTCCAGCTTGTCTGGAGTGGTTAAATATGGTAAGCAAGGTTGTGTTGCAGTATATTGATTTTCTGTTTCAATATATGAGTCAATAACATCCTCTGCTGCAGTACATGGTTTTGTATAATTTGATGGGTTATCAGTTGCAACCTTATTGAACTCAACATCTATATCAGATAACATTTGATTCTGATTAATAGAGTTTAAGAACCCATCCTGGGTCTCTTCTTCTGAGCTTGAAATAAGCCTAGAAATAGGCTCAGTACTTTTTATTTCATTAAGAGCCAACATTTCTGAAGAGTCTGTGACAAATGTCACCAATTGATTATTCAGGGCACTGTCAAGCTCATTTTCACTACTTAAAACATTTGCGACTTGTTTTAATTCTGTTACAGTTGCATCCTTTGACTGTTCCTCTAACCCGCTATCTTCTTTAGAAGCTTCTTGCAAAATATTTTCAATTTGACCTTCCCCAACACCAGCAGCCACAGAAAGTTCAGCTCCTAAGGGATTCTTTCCCAGTTTTCCCAATTCCAGTACTTCACTGTTAAAGGAATCATCTAGTCCATTCCCATCCATCATTCCCCCTATTCCAACACTGTTAAGTTCCAGTGACTTGCGATGTTCCTGCCATTTCTCATTTAGGCTTGGATCACTGGATCGTCTATTTGCTGTAGGTCCAGGATTATCGCAAACTGTTGTCAAGTTGTCAAATGATCTAGTCTTTGGTAACCTTTGATAACAAAGATATAAATTTAATTAATTAACTACTTAATATATTAGTAATTTATCCTAGTTTCTTTTCACCTACACAACTGACTGGAAAATGGATGTGCTATTAATAGTCAAATAGTGATTAGTAAAAAGGGATGGTAAGCTCAGTTGACTAAAACAGCAGTGCAGATTTATACCAGCGGCACAGGTTCAATTCCCATACTGGCTGACAAAGCTCATGGAGGCCAGTCTCCTTGCCTTGCCTATGCTCAATGTGGAGTGGTGCCCCTCAGGTTATACATCATTTGTCTCTTTCTAGCAGAGAGATGCCTATGGTCAATTGGTCCTTACAAAAAAACCCTAAACATTTCTGTTTTGTTGAGTTGCTAAATGTTATTCAAATAATTATAGAAAAAACTCAAAATTAGTTCTTTCCTCTCTATAAGCCCAACATTATATTCATCAGTAACAAGATTAGGCAGGCTATTTGATGCATCTAGGTTGCTGAGTTAGGGTTTTACATTGTTCATTTGATAAAACTGACCATATTTCTTTCACACATGGAACAGCAAAATGGACCAAATTTTCATACTTGTAAAATGTTGGCACAATTATCCCACAATGCACCCAAATAGCCACGTGCCCTTTGAAGAGCACATCTCGTCAAAGAAACTTTCACTAAAGAAACATTTAAGAAATGCATCAGCATGAAACTAGAGCTGGTTTCATGCTGTGATCCACAGCAGAATCTTTGCAGTTTTCAAATTCATTAAATTTAAAATCTACATTTAAACAGGAGGAAACAACCATTCATTACCTTTGCTGAATTTTAAACAACAATCTCTTTCAAAGAAAACGTCGACTCATTGGTTTCTTTCGGATGCAACAAAGCAGATTTCTGCACTCACCTTCTTTCCCAAACACACTGGGGACGATACTCCCAACCCGCTGTGCTGCTTTAGAAGCGCAGTGGGCCAGGAGACTAGAGTGGAGGCCATTTCATACGCTCCTTGTGTCTCTGGCAGACAGATTTTTGGCATCGCCAGCTCCATGCCAGAAATTGGTGCAGAGTTGCGTAAGTGATTTAAATCAATTTTAAATACTATTTAAATATTAGTGGGCCTGGGATTGAAACCTCCAGGCCTGCTAGCAACAACCCCCCTCCCCAAAGAGGGTCAGATGCCAGGAAGGGGGAGTGCCCTTTGTGCACTGCCACCTTGGAATGCCAGCCTGGGCCCCTGGCACTGCACATGCCCAGGGGTACCTTGGCACTGCCCATCAGGCATAGACGTATGCCAAGCAGACAGGGAGTCCCGCTGCCACACTAAATTTTTGTGTGACAGAGGGAGGCCAGCGATTGGAGCTGGGATTTAGCCTGCTGGGAAAGTCGGTAGCGGGATTGGGAGATTTGGGCTGCGGGGAGGAGATATTGAGATGGACTGGGGTTCAAGGTTGGCTTGAGCATGTTCGGGGGTTGGGGGGGCGGGGCAGTGATGTGGGGGTTGCTGTGCTGGCCAGTGATCGGGAGGCTCCAAGTGTGGGGCCACTGCGCATCATAAAACACTACAGCCACCCGCTGATCTTAGTGCTGACAGATCAGCACAAGTGCAGTGGCCCACACAGCACTATGCTACCAGCCTCTCCAGTGGGAATAGGCCCTGCCCACTGATTTCTGGAGTGATTCACGCTAGTGCACTCAGCAGTGCATAGAATGTGGGAGGTCCATTTTGAAACTCCTGCTGAAAAAAACCCAGCATTACTTACTCCAGTTTTTACATTAATTCAACATTTAAAATTTTTTTGGAAGAATCACCACCATTGTTTTGTTTTAAGGTTAAGGCTTAATGTTCACACAAATTCTTAGGGTCTGCCATTCCTTGGAAGTTCGATCAGTCAAATTGACACTCTGCTCCTTTTTACTTACCTTAGTCGGGAGCTGCACAGTTCTTGTCTGATCTTCCGACTCAGGTGAGAAAAGTGCAGGGCAACAGCGCAATAGTTTGAGAAGAGAGTTGGATCCATCAGAAAAACCATCAATTTTTATTGCAACATAGGCAGGCTCCTACGGCAAATGCCATGCCTTCCTTGCATGCAAAGTTACTGGGAAGGGGGGTTGGGGATTGGCATTTCCCAGAGCATCTTTTAGGGTACCACCTGGGTACAACCCCTGGAGATTGACCATTCTGGCCCAATGTATTTGGTCTAATTTAGCATCCAGATGCGGGCAGTCAACTGTAACAAACATTTAACTGAAGGCAAGTCAACATTAAATGGTTTATTTAAGTGAATCATAAATTATTTGGTAAATTGCCATTATTTATTTAAATTTCTTGCCAATTAAAATTCAATTTAGGTGACACTGTCAATAGAGATACAGCAGAAAGTTGCAATGGGACACATGATAGATGAAGAAGGGTTAAAAAAAACGTGTCTGATGGAGCTCAAAATAGCAAAGTATGAGGTCATGCACTTTTTACCTAAAGATGGATCACAGTATCTTCACAATGGCAATAAGCTAGAAACTTGTGAAGAATTAGAAAATTTGGATGACCAAGAGCTAGTGAACAGGTACAAAAATTAAAGTTAATGAAATAATGACTTATTTCAAAAGGATTAAAATACAAAAAGATTGAAGTTACATTGCAGCTTTTAGAGCACTCCATTTAGATCTCATTTGGAGTACCACATTCAATTCTGGACATTACCTCAGGAAGGATACACTGATCTTTTAGGGGTGCAATACAGATAAACCAGAATTATTCTAAGTGTTAAAGCTCAAAATTAAAGGATTTGTACTTCCTTGAAATTGAACAATTAAGGGGTAATCTAATTGTGATGCTCAAGATAATTAAAGGATTTGATAGGATAGATAGAATTATTTCCTTTGGTGGAAGGAGATAGAACAAGGGAGCATAATACCAGAGTTAGGGCATTTAGGAGCAATGTCAGAAAGCTGCTCTTCACAAAAAGAATACTGCAAATCTGGAACTTCCACCACAAATTGAAATTCATTTTCTCTCTCATGGAAGGCTACTCAAGCTTATGGAACCAACAAGAATAAGATAAGATACAGATTAGCAATGATTGAATTGACTGGCAGAACAAGCTTGAGAGATTGCATTACCTGCTCCAGTTTCTATATTTTAAGGATAAATTAAAATGTTGCCGTACATAGCACCACTAAATGTCAAAATATACATTAACGTATGTCTGTATTTCCAAATTTAAAATATTAAGTCAGCTTTGGAAGAAAAATTAGATTGCCAAATAACTTGGAAGAGTTTTGTGAACAAGAAATCACTGTGAAAGCTGCTTTTCCCAAATGGACAATGCAAATCTGGAACTTTCACTCCAATTTACTTCAAAAGGTTTCCCTTTCTCTGACATTTAGAAGAATGAGTGGTGATCTAATTGAAACATTCAAGATTATAAAGGGACTTGACAGAGACTGAAATATTGTTTCCACTGGCTAGGCAATCTAGAAAAGAGGACAGAATTTCAGGATACTGATCATTAAGAACCTGGATGAAGAGAAATTTCTTTACTCAAAGACTTGTGAACCTTTGGAATTCTCCACTCCTGAGGCCTGAAGCTGTGCCATCACTGAATATATTCAAGGCTGAGATTGACAGATTTTTGATTTCTCAGGTAATCAAGGGAGAAAGTGGAACTAAAGGTCAGCCATGATATGCAGAGACGGAGGAGGCTCAGTATCATCTTCTCCTGCTCTGAATTCATGTTATGTGAGAGACAATTTAATTGTTGCATTTAATATATTTAAGGTAAGGCCATATACACGGATCAGCAGATTAATGACTGAATTTTTGCCAACTGATTGCTTAATCTCACAATATTAGACATCCCTGCTTGTTAACAACACAAGTTGTAATGATCTTACTTCACGTGAGCAGATTCTCAGCTTGAATTTTACCTTCCCAATGGCTGATCTTCAGGGATGGACCTTGGAACTGGATAAGGTGCACAATGGTCATCAGCAGGAGTTGAGGGAGATGAATTGGGGATGTACACTGCACTCCAAAGCATCAAATTCCTTACATGGCACACTGGATGTAGTACCTGGTTTAGAGGTTGAAGCATTTTTATTAGGATATAAATGTTGACCTTCGAACCTTTTAAGATGCTTGTATGCATTAAACAGAATCTAATTTATATTGTATTGTTTTCTATCAAGAAAGATTGAGCACTAAGTATTAACAAAAAAACAAATAAGCAAAACATATACAGTCAAGATCTTAAACGAAATGTGATCAATCTTGATCCCAGGAATGACAAAAACAAAATACTACAAATGCTGAAAATCTAAAATAAAAACAGAAAGATTGTGAATATTCTGCAGATCAGGCAACATCTGTGGAGGAGAGAAACAGAGTTAACACTTCAGGTCGAGAACATGAAAGGTCAACACTCTAAATGAAAATTGTAATCTTTAAGTGTTATTGTTATCAGAGTACAAGAAATGATTCAGTTTCTCACACGTTATTTCTAAGTATTGAACAATGTTAAATTATTACTGTCAAAGATTCTATACAATATACTTGAGTATCCAGAAATGCAACCTCACAGATTCTACAAATCAGAAAGCTCACTTGAAGATAGAATTTTCGATCTAGCATTATCTGACTTACTTCATTAAAAGCGAATGTACTGATACTTGACTCAATCTTCTCATTTCTCCCTACCAGAAACTCAACTTTCTGCTGCTTGTGTTCTTACAACTGGATTTCTTCATTTACCCAATTTCTATTCCTATTATTTCTAAATGGTCCTTTAATGAATACATTTATGAAGGAAATTAATTAGTAGCCTCCACTTCACTGACAAAGTGCTTGAAAAATAATAATGATTGATGAAAATTCCCAAAAGTATTCTAAAAGACACAGGTCAGTTGCAGAAACTGAAAATGACAAGTTATTCATTTAGATGTTTATGTAATAACAAAGCAAAAGCATGCAAACCTTACCACCTAACTGGCTTTCTACATATGCATGTCTTTTACTGAGTAAAATGCTGAATAATATTTTGATGTAATGATAGATAATTTTGTATTGAATTAAAGAAAACAAATTATGTACCATAATCTTACAGAAATGAACGTAAGCAAACGTACAGTTTCAGATTGTGAGGTGTACAGGAGATTTTTAAAGGCTTTGTTAGCAGGCCTCAATAGGGACCAAACAGAGCAGGTTCTTTCCTGAGTATGTTTCTCTTCACGCTCCTTTGCGCTGTTGCACAGGAATGTTCCAAAAAGGCAAGAATATGTGTGCTGCACCAATTTAGCCTAGAATAAGCAAAAAGGAATAAATTAATAAAGTAATTTATGTTCAATTTTAGTCACCTATTCCAGAAGAAAAGGAGTACTGAAAAAAAAACTTACAAGGAATGCTTCATTAAACTCAAACGAACAAGGGAACTGCCTCTGTAGCTGATGGACACAATCCAGCCATTGAAGAAACACAGGACAGCGTTCATTAAGGTCATCGGAGTTTTCACCATGGCCACAGCGATCAGCAAATTTATGACCAAAATCTAGCCACTCTGTTTCCACAAGTACTTGAAAACCCTGTAAAATATGTAGCTGTTTTCATTAAAACTTGTGCAAGTAGCAGTATTACTGGTGGATATTCATTAAGATTTAAAAATTTACCATTGCTTTGATTCTGGAACATGAACAAATATTATAGATAAGTTACTTTTGTTGTTTGTTGTAATAACACGGCCGCAAACAAATTACTCATCTAGCTGATCTGGTAATGTGTTTATAACTCGAATAAAGGAGAATATGCTCAATATTTTCAACATATTTCTGCAAGCCTGAACTAGCCTTTTTTTTAAAAAAAGCCACACAATGTGAAATTACCATTTGGAATTTCAATCTTTTCTTTAAAAACATACCAAACAGAAAACAAATGCAAAGAAAGTATGCGTTACAATAATTTTTATTTTCAATTTAACTGTAGTATTTTCAGAGCAAAACATGAACATTTAAAGTTTAAAAGTTTATTTATTAGTGCCACAAGTAGGCTTACGTTAACACTGCAATGAAGTTACTGTGAAAATCCTCCATTTGAGTCTCGAGTGCATCTCATCACCATTGTTGATGGCACGCAAATATTTTAATCAATCAAATCATTTCCAAATGTGTTCATCCTGAAGATTGTTCTTATTTCACAAGGAAAACATACTTGTTTTAAAGTTCAATTAAACACAGCTTTTAGAAATGTACGTGCTTCGCAATACCGCTAATATTTTCAAACTTGAACTTCCCAGATCGGCAGTGTTTAATAAATTGCTAATATAGCCTTTTAGCATATAGTTCCGATAAAACTTAGCAGACACCCACCTCTATGGTTCTGTAGTAAGGGTCCAGCAGTAATTTTGATAGAGCCACTATTTGTGGTGTTCGGTCCCAGCCATCAGAACAGTGCACTAAAACTGGCCGCTGGTCACGATCGACTGCATTAATTACAAGTAGTGCTGCTTTTAAGAGCATGGATAGATGCTGAAGCCATTTGGTACCTTCTAAAGCTGATAACCAACTGCTGATCAAAAATCAAAACAATCAGGAGTACATTTTAGATTAATTTGTTTCCCTCTGCATCGAACAAATAAGACATTGAATTTCATTATTAGAGATAAGACTTCAATTTGGCCACACCTTGGTTTTTTTTGCATTTAAAATACTTACGTTTTAACTACAACTTGCTAAAACCAATGATTTAAGGCAAAACCGTTATTTTGTCTGATATATAAATTATGTTCACTTTCCATATAATTCAAACATTATAAGCAAAAATAAAACTTAAATGTTTTCCAACCTTTGAGCGAAGAAGAAAAAATTTAAAACTTACTTGGCAGGATCTGGCATCTGTGTGCAGAGAAACCTCAATGACTGAAAACTCTTCCGAATAGAGTGGATATTTGCCATACCCATGAACACTACTTCACAGTTGGGGTAATATTCTGCAAGAGAAATAACATTTGGAAAATGATAAGTTACATATATTTTAAAAAAACTATTTTCTGTAATGCCAACACTTACAACGAAGAATGATCTTATTCTTCCCCACTTGGATTTAATCATTTCTTAGACATATTCCAGGGCTGTTTCTGCCAGTCCACAATTTTCTCCAATGAAGTTTAGTAGCAAAAAATATGCAGGCAAGTGCAATCAGATCTGACGAACAGTGTAAGGCAAGTACAGAAAATGTATTTGTTCTGTGTACAGACCCCAAACCCTTTCCTTAAACTTTAGTGCATTTACCTTCCTGCCACAATACTTCAAACATTGTGTTCTTTATGGGCACACATGCGTACTGTATTTTTTAATGCTCATCTAAGCAATGGGGTAGTGGGGGTGGGGGGTAGCAGCAATTGAGAGACGAAAACGTCTCCAACTCTTTTCTGCCCAGTGTAAGTAAAAGATGTAAAGCCGGGGCCTTGACTTCATCGCAACTGCGGAATAACTCCCCCTCCCACCTCTCAATCCAACAGGGTAAATGTATTTCCACATAATATGCTTCTGTGAAGATCACAAGTTAATAATTAGACTCATTTTACTTCAACCATTCTGAATAAATTATCTAAATGGCTCTTAAAGTAATGCTGGAGATTTTCCCTCCACTACTAGGCAAACTCAAAGTTGTGGTAAGGGAATTGTGGCCAAACCATGGCTTACAAACGAAGTTAGAGATATCAGATTCAAGGAAGAAACATAAATCGGCAAGAAAAAGCAATAGGCCTGAGGATTGGGAGCAGTTTAAAATTCAGCAGAAGAGGACCAAGGGATTGATTAAAAAGGGAAAAATGAGAATATGAAAGCAAAAAGACAGGGGACATAAAAACTGACTGTAAAAGTTTCTATGGGTATGTAAAGAGAAAAAGATGGACAAAAACAAATGTAGGCCATTTAAGTCAGAAATGGGAGGATTCATAACAAGAAATAAAGAAATGGCCAAGGAATTAAATTCAAACTTTGCTTCAGTCTCCACAAAGGAAGACATAAATGATGTACTAGAAGTTCTGACAGGAACAAGTTTTAGTGAGGAGCTGAAGGAAATCAGCATTAGTAGAGAAATGGTTTTGGGGAAATATATGGGATAGAAGGTGGATAAATCTCAAGGTCCTGATAATCTTCATCTCAGAGTACCTAAGGAAGTGACCCTGGAAATAACTGATCCATTGGTGGTTATTTTCCAAAATGTTTTGGACTCTGGACCACAGATTGGAGCCTGCTACTCAAAAAGTGAGTAGAGAGAAAACAGGGAACTATAGATCAGTGAGCCTAACACCGATACTAGGGAAGCTGCTACAGTTCATCAAGGATTTCATAACTCAGCATTTGGAAGGCAATGGTATAATCAGATAAAGTCAGCATGGATTTATAAAACTAAAATCATGCTTGACCAATCTATTAGAATACTTTGAAGATGTAACTGGGAGAGTTGACCAGTGAGGACTAATGGATGTGGTTGATTTAGACTTTCAGAAGGCTTTCGACAAGGTGTCACGTAACAGACTATTACATAAAATTAAAGCATATTGATTGCAGATAATGCCTTCAGATGGATAGAAAACTGGTTAGCAGATAGGAAGCAAAGATTTGGCATAGATGGGTCTTTTTTTGATTGGCAGTGACTAGGTGCAGTTTCACAGGGACCTGTGCTAGGACCCCAATTGTTCACATTATATATTAACGATCTGGAAGAGGAAACTCAATGTATTATCTCCAGATTTACAGATGAGACAAAGTTGGGTAGGACGGTGAACTGTGAGGAGGATGCAGAGATGCTTCAGGCCGAGTGTGTGGGCATCCGCATGGAAGATGCGGTATAATGCGGATAAATGTGAGGTTATCCGCTTTGGTAGCAATAATAGGAGGACAGATTACTACATGAATGGATGTAAAATGAGGAAGTGGACACTCAATGAGAACTTGGTGTCCTCGTGCAACAGTCACTGAAAGTAAGCACGCAGTAAAGGTGTCAAATGGTTTGTTGGCCTTCATAGCAAGGGGATTTAAGAACATGAATACGGATGTTTCGCTGCAATTGCACAGAGTGTTGGTGAGACCACACCTGGAGCAGCATGTGCAGTTTTGGTGTCCTTATCTGAGGGAAGATGTCCTTGTTATAGAGTACAGCAAAGGTATATCAGGCTGATTCCTGGAATGGCAGGTCTGTCACACAAGGAGAAACTAAGTTGGTTAGGATTATATTCATTGGAGTTTAGTAGTGAGAGAGGATCTCATAGAAACTTATAAAATTCTAACAGAGTAGATTCAAAGAATGCTCCCAATGATGGGGGAGTTCAGAACTAGGGGTCAGAGTTTGAGGATAAGGGGTAAACCATTTAGAACAGAGGTGAGGAGAAATTTCTTCACCCAGAAGGCGGTGGAAGTCTGAAATTCACTATCACAATGTAGTTGAGGCTAAAACGTTCTGTGATTTCAAGAAGAAATTAAGATGAGGTCACATGACAGGAGGTTGTAGTCCAAAAAATTTATTTGAAATCACAAGCTTTTGGAGCACTGCTCCTTTGTCAGGATAACCTCACATTTATCCACACAAAGGTTCAACAAAGAACAAACAGCCACGAATGAAACAAAAAGAAACAAATCAGAGCGCCCCCCCCCCCCCCCCCCCCCCGCCCGCCACCATTGGCTTCTGGTAGGCTCACTGGTCAACTTATCAATAGCCAATGCTCAGGGGCAGGGGTCTGACTGGTCAATTTGATCTGTTTTTTTCTGTTTGTGGGCAGAAAAGCAGCTGAACAAGCAATGCAGCTGCCTGTGCAGTGGAGTAGCGGCAGAGGTAAATACTGCTACTAAGAAAGAAAAATTAGGTTGTCAGAGTCAGTCACATCGTGAGAATGCATTTAAGAAAAAGTAAATCCAGGCAAATAAATTAAATGCTATGTGAGAGGGGACTCATGGTGAGTGGGGGGTACTAAAATGTATCAACGTGATTAAAATGTTTGAGGTTCCCTGATGCTCTTGGGAGGTCACAAGGAGTTCCATGACTGGAAATGTTTGGGAAATCCTGTTGCAGGTGGTACACACTGCTACCATTGTTCGTCAGTGGTAGATAGGGTGAATGGTTGTTGAAGGGGTGCTAATCAAATGGGCTGCTTGTCCTGAATGGTGTTGTTGGAGCTGCACTCATCCAGGCAAATACAGAGTATGCCATCATACTGCAAGACTTGTGCCTTATAGGTGGTGGACAGGCTTTGGAGAGTCAAAAGGTGAGTTATTGTTTTTATTAATTACCTGTGAAATACTGATAGATATAAATTAGTTACAGTAGAGAGATAAGGGAGAACATTCATTAAATTTGTATAATAATCAATAGACAACTTTTTGATCCAAAAATCTGCCATTATTAGCCTCCAAAGACTGGTTTGCCATTTCTATAAATCTTGAAATAAAAGTTGGACCAGTTTCAAATGTTCTATCCAGCATTCACATTATTATTCACATTTTCATGCTGACACTCACCAGGGCATTCACACCCACCGCCCTTTGCCCTGTTAGCCACAGCTGCTGCGTATGACCTAGCATCCAATATTAAAAGCTTATGTGGTGGACTGCATAAATTTTCTACTCCAGCTGGATTAGTCATTGAAGAATCTAAAATAAAAAAGACAAGTAAGCCTAGTTCAAAGCAGTGATACGAAGTATGAACAAGAAAAAAAAACCACATCAACAGAAGTGCCACTAAAACAATATGACATTAACCTGAAACACAACATTTATTCTACTGCTCAGCAATGTGCAAAAACAAACCATTACAACTCTTACCAAATTCCCCATCAGACAGGTCACTACCATTAGAAAAATCTCGTATACAGTTTCCATTAACATGTTTGGTGGGACTGCTGTCCATGGCACAAGCTTTTGCAACAGACTGTATTAGGTGCTCATCATCTGCATTCCTCCAGCCCCACCAACTGACTTCTGGCTGACCACAACGTGCTATCACTGCTCCGTTGCCCTGGTGCCTGAAACAGCAGAAAAAAAGTATTTATGAAGTATAAAAGTTTTTTTTATTAGCGGTAATGATTCAATTGAGATTGAGTTTAGATTGAGTAAGTAGATCTGGGAGTTTGACCTTTAAAGACAAATAGATTGGGTAGCATCAGCCTACCCCACACACGGTTCTAGATCACAGCTAAAACAGTGGGGAAACAAAAGAACGCAAGTTTGGTAATTTTTTTTGTTTATTTGCCCGTTTATTTGTAGGGGGAGTAAATAAAAACAAAGAAGTATTTTGTCGACCACAGAACCAGTTTCAGATCAGTAGGATAGATCCAAGAACAAGATGTCCACTTAACATAGTGGAGAATGTTAATAGACATACATGGAACCTGGGAATCCTTGTGCACGAATCACAAAAACTCAGTCTGCAGGTGCAGCAGGTGATCATGGCAGCGAATGGAATGTTGGCCTTTATAGAGAGGGGGATAGAATATAAAAACAGGGAGGTCTTGCTGCAACTGTACAGGAACTGGTGAGGCTGCAACTGGAGTACCGTATGCAGTTTTGGTCTCCTTATTTACGAAAGGATATATTGGCCTTGGGAGTACAGAGAAGGTTCACCAGGCTGATATTGGAGATGAGGGGGTTAGCTTAAGAAGAGAGATTGAATAGACTGGGCCTGTACTCGTTAGAGTTTAGAAGGCTGGGGGGGGGGGGGGGGGGGATCTTATAGAGACTTACAAAATAATGAAGGGGCTTGATAGGGTAGAGGTAGAGAGATTCTTTCTGCTTAGAAAGGAAAACAAAACTAGAGGGCACAACCTGAAAATAAGGGTGGGGCAGTTTAGAACGGACTTGAGGAGGAACTTCTTCACTCAAAGGGTGGCGAATCTCTGGAATTCTCTGCCCACAAGTGGTGGAGGCTACCTCGTTGAATATATTTAAGTCACGGGTAGATAGATATCTGATAGACAAGGGAATTGAGGGTTATGGGGAGAAAGCAGGAAAGTGGAACTGAGCCACTTCAGATCAGCCATGATCTTACTGAATGGCGGGGCAGGCTCGAAGGGCTGGATGGCCTACTCCTGCTCCTACTTCTTATGTTCTTATATAAAAGATCCATGCAAAAGGATAAATTTCCCATTTAAAAAAATGGTTATAATGAATGATTGCTGGGACATGCATTTGTGCCCATGGTCTACTATTTCACTGTTTAAAATCTTGGTTGCTCTGCTCTGAGGAGACGAAGTTCAAGTGTTGAAGTGTAAGAAAGTATCACAAATCTGTTCTATCTTTGTGTAGCAGGGTCATGAGTGCAATTGATCAAAACCAATTGCTATTGGTCTTAAATGGAGATTGTGGCGAAAACAAAATAATGGAAAGAATAACAAAAAAAGGTTAGATTTATTGACTTCTTACTGGGATCTTTGAGGTAATTTTCTGCCACGTTTGCCTACATAAAATTATCTCAACACGACTGTGCTTGCCCCAAAACCAGAAAATCCCACCCAAGGTCAAAGGACATTTCCACGGTCCGCTCCTCATCCTCTATGATTCCCGTGGTGGGCAGAACAGGAAAATTTGCCCCCAGAAAGTAATTCATGAAGTGTGGTGTGCTTGTAACATCCAGAAGACATGGTATGGTATACAAACTTATGTGCTTTTTGCTTGGGCATAGTCACAAAAATGACAATTGTTTAAATAATTGCTAAAACCTTTAGAAAGGCGAAGTGTTATTTTTAAGTTTGGCACCTCTTTGTCTTTCAATATCTGCGATACATCTTTCTTAACTTTTTGTAAACTGATGACCATCTTATAGAGAGAAAGCTAAACACTGAACAGGACAGGACAAGTTAGGTCAGCATGGTAGCAGTCCAACGTAATGTTAAAGTGGTGAAAAGAAGTTTCCAGGTCTATGTGAGCTATTGTTGATGCTTCAAATTCCACATAACACTCAATGTGGAATAAAGGAAACCTTATTTAAGTAAATTAGCAGCATTATCAGCTAAGCTCATTCTTATAAACCAGCGGCAACGAGCTCACTGGCTGAACCTAGACACATGTCTGCTTCTCCAAAAGCAGAACAGTACGTATTGTCAAGACACAACAGTTAGACAAAGTAACAAAAAGGTGTAACTACAGCATTCATCTTCAGCTGAAACTGCACTAACTTTTCCTGTAAAGTTTTTGTAAACTCTCTCTTCAAGAGAAAAATATATCAAGAACAATGTGGTAACAAAATAATTAAGAAAACCTTCCAAAACAGGCACATGGGTACAAATATACCTAGAAAAAAGTAGCATAGGGTTAAAAGGCATGCAAAGCTTGCACCCTTTTGCTTTTCTTTGCATTTGTCCTATCTTTTGATTTTCCATATTCACTAATTATAATTAGTTTCACAATTGCAAGCAACACAAATCAAGAACGCACCATCTCTTAATACTTTCAGCTAATGCCTTACTGTGACAGAAAGGGGGAATTGAACACGAGGTAGCCAAGATATGGGTGTAAGGAACATGAAGAGAATTCTGAGGATAATTTTAATGATTGTGCAAGCAATTTCTCAAATAGGAACTGGACTGCTGCAGATGGGAAAGCATGTATGTAGTGATCTGGGTCAACATTGTGAGTGCCCAAAGCTGCTCAGATGAAATCATCAAGTCAGATAGCCAGTTAAAACTGAAAACAAACTCACCAGAAAAGTGAATATTCACTAAATAGGTGTTGAACTTGAAGTCATAAACAACTGTGCAAGTACAACTTGGATGCATGCAGATGGTTCATGAATTGCAATGTTCATAAGGCAATTGAGGACATCATTATCGCAGTTAGACAGCAGTCTGTAACTGCGTAGTAAAAACAAAAGCTTACACAAGTGCATACCATGCTTGGACAGTACAGTCCCTGTCTGTTCATTTTCAAAGGCATGTTGTCTGGTGAGAAAAATTTATAATCAGAAGAAGTGGCAGAATTGTTTGAAGTACTGGGATGACCAGGTTGCTGTTGATGGACAGATGGTCAGTTCTATGACCTTTTCACATTTCGTATTTCAATCTTTTGTTTTATCATACAGACATTTCTCCCCAAAAGAATGACATGTTCAAATGCACACTTAGTGCTATCAATTATTCACCTGTAGACAACACTTGGAATCCTCTTCCATGATCTAAAGTTTCCAACGCTCTCAAGCTCTTTATCAGTTAACCAAGCTGGTACAAGTAACTGCTGTGGGTAACTAGCACACAACCTGCAAGTTAAGATGAACAATGTTTTACTTTAATGTTGACAGTCATAGAATCATAAAAGCCTACAGTGCAGAAGGAGGCCATTCAGCCCATTGAGTCTGCACCGACTACAGTCCCACCCAGGCCCTACCCTCAAATCCCTAAATATTTACCTGCTAATCCCTCTAACCTACGCATCTCAGGTCTCTAAGGGGCAATTTTTAGCATGGCCAATCAACCTGACCTGCACATCTTTGGACTGTGGGAGGAAACCTGAGCACTTGCAGGAAACCCATGCAGACACGAGGAGAATGTGCAAACTACACACAGACAGCGACCCAAGTCAAAGAATATAAAAGACAGTACATGAAAAGAAACAAGTTTCATTCACATAACATGTCAGAATGTATTCATAGAATAGTTTATCACTTTCTGGAACTTGTTGCATATGAGGATGGAAGAAGTAGAGGTGATAAATGATTTACAAATAAAATTGAATGGGCACTTGAGGGAGATAAATTTGAAGGGCTACAGGCATCAAGCAGGCAATGGGACTTTTAAGATTGCTGTCCATGGATATGGACTCAATAGGGCAAATAGATTTCTTCTGTATTATAACTCATGAAAATTACAGATACATACAGTAACCACATACTATGTATGCCTGTTACACTTATTCAGACAATGATAAAAATGTTATTTCAGACCTTTCAATCATGCAAAATTATCAAGAAAACACAAAGGAAGTTTTGCTACTTGAAAAACATGTCCTTTTGTTAACCTAATTAATAAATTCTAGAATTTATTAACAGACTAAATTTTGTGTTCTGTTCAGGGATTAAATTAATTAACTAATGAATCAACATTAATTTAAGGCAGTTGATAAATTATATGCATCAGGTTCCAAAATGCAATAAAATGTTATCATACAACACAAAAAGACAGTCTGAACCTAATGATCAGAATGATTTTCTACAAAACGTGAAACAACAATGGCAAATCCACTCATACTTTCAATGACTTGCAATAACAGAATCAAATATTTGTGCCCATTTGGTCAACACAAAAGTTGGACAGCATCATGGCAAGCATTGCTGCCTGACAGCACCAGGGAATCAGGTTCAATTCTGGCCTTGGATGACTGTTCTCCCCACTGTCTGTGTGGATTTTCTCTGGGTGCTCCTGTTTCTCTCACAGCCCAAAGATGTGCCGGTTGGGTGGGTTGGTCATGCTAAATTGCCCCTCAATGTTCCAAGATGTATAGCTCAGGGGAGTTAGTTGGGTAAACATGTAGGGTTACAGGGATAGGGGCTGGTTAAGATGTTCTATCAGAAAATCAGTGCACATTCAATAGGCCGAATGGCCTCCTTCGCTCTGTGGGGATTCTATGATTGAAGAATTAAGCAGCATTTATAGGAGCAACAGTTGTAATAATGCTCTTACTTGTATTTATCATTGATGTTGGTAATTCTCCATGCATTTTGCATATCAAAGCACATTCGTTCGACCTCATTTTTAAATCTTGAGGCAACATGCTCACCTGAAATGAATAATGGAAAGATTACAGAAATTGACAACTCAAGGAGCTTTCCCTTCTGTGCCTTCATAAGCTCAGTAACTTCTTCAATTATTTAAAACATTTGTATTTCAAACTTCTGGCATACGTTATCTATTCAATCTTCACTGTGAAGGAGAAAATATAATGATAATTGAGAGAGATATAGTAACAATGACCACAACATTGAAAAATGTGCCATTACTTATCTGGCAGGTATTAGGATCATGATTCCAAATGAGTTAGTAATCTTTTGATACCTTACTCAAATGACTATGCTTCAAAGTTGTGTAGTGTTCATCATTATTTGACCATGGGGCATCCAGAGTTCACTCAATGTCCATTAACAAACATTTTGCAGCAAGGATCTTTGAACAGCGATCAAAAGAAAGGATCTTAGTTGATTTTTTTCTTTTCCCTAATTTAGTGGCATTGAAATGAACTGTACTGCTTCTAATACAATCCTAGCTGAAATATCTAATTTCTTAGAGAGTCAGTAATAACTTTATATTTCAGAGGTGACAGTATATTTTTCAAATAATAATGATTTTGAATTCCAGAGCTGAATTCCAAGTGTTTTTGGTTTAGAAACAGCAACACAGCAAGTGAGGGAAGGAATAGGAGAAAACCATTGTTCATTTTTAATATATTCAAGCAACAAAAGCAGTTTTTGTCAGTCAAATTCACAAATGTTGTTCCTGATAACTGCAACTACTTTGCTATAAAACCACTATTGTCCTGAAGAAAATTGTATGGTGAGGTAATATACTTTATATCCAAATTATTTGCAGAAATTAACACAGACGAACAATACCTGGTCGACATAAGTTTCCATGTTGCTCTTTTTCACTAGCATAAACATCCATACACCAAGCATGGTAAGCAAAGGCAAAGAGGTCTTCTATCCTTCCAGGTGGTCGTATAACATTGCTTATGCGTTTTACCCACTCTTGACATTGTTCAAAGGTAGAAAACTGACACCTGTTCATGTTTTTAATAAAATTGTTAGTACAAAAGGGGTTCAACAGCAACTAGTAAAAATTACAGAAAAATAACATTTAATGCTAATTTGTATGTCATCTATTTTATCCCCAAGACCATTCAACAGGTTTCTTGTTAATGTTCGTTAGGTCTTATATAGCTTAAGCTTAGGCTCAATCAGAGCCATCACCTTTGAATCAGAAGAGTCAAGGCTCTCTCCAGATACATGAGCATATTATCTAGGTCAATACTTCAATGCAGCGCTTAACCAGTGCTAAATCCGAGACCATCTTCTTCATAAGTGGGCATAAAAGATCCCTTGATATTGTCCAAAACAACAAACAAACTTTTCCTGATGTCCAGGTGAATATTTATCTCTTAATTGACAGCATTAAAACAAATTGTCAGACCTTGCCGTGTGCCAACCGGTTGTCACATTTCACTATGTTGCAACAGTACTAACATTAATTTGGGCCAAAGTGGAAAAGGTGAAATATGCTCTTACATGGATAAATTTTCTTAACGGCAAGTATACTGTTTGGTTTTATGAATTTACTTATGAAATTATAATAAAGGCAAAAGACTATTTGCTAATCTTCCTGATTTTTTTTAAAAGAGAAATTTTAGGTTAGTTTAAGTATTAATATTAATTTATATTGCACAACTTAATTTCCTATGGCATTACACACAGGGATTCAAGATGGAGTGTAATGGCAAACGTTGGTATCAAAATTTGATACCAAAATTATATTGGTCATGCAAAAGGAAGGGCTGTTTTGTAGACAAAGTGTGCATAAACAGAAACTTCTAAAATATTACAGACAGGACTCAATAGGAAAATTATGCTGGAAGACTACACTTGAAAAAGGAAACTAAAGGCTCAACTGTACTGCCAAAATATTTCCAGAACTACAGTTACCCACTGCCCACAGGCACAATGCATCCTCAGTACACAAAACAGTACAGGTTTGCACTTAGCAATTCCCCATGTCACAAATTCACACTTGTCAGGTCACCATTTGGATTGAGATCTCCTACTCTGCACCTCCTTGCAACTATTTATAAATCAGTTTCAATAAAGGCATGACACAGGATAATTGTGTTTTAAATTAAGTTGTGTATGGCATTTTGTTTTAGGGCAAGGAGGAGGCAGAGATCCACAAAAACCCAAGATATTTAAAATCTTGTCCAATTTAACAGGGGATTGCAGTAACAGTCCTAATAAATCAGTTAAGTACTTCAACTATTCTTTTCCTGCAACTCATTTAGGTGCAATTACCCCAATATTTCACATGCATGTAGTGTTCACATGATTAACTTGGAAATTTTAATAGATGACCATTTTAAAAATCGGAATAACTACAAATATGTATAGTTTCCATAAATATGACATTAATAAATCTAAAGAATATGCCTTTTACCCAAGATACTTAGCATTATGTTATATATATGAAACTGAAAAGTTAAAAATCTGGAAACATAAAACCATCTATGATCAAAATTCATATACCTGATAACTTTGCAGTCTTTACAAGTTAAATGAAGTTGGAACATCTCACGACATTCAACACTTTCGATCAGCTGCAAAGGAACCTGTCAAAAGCACCAGACAAAAATAGGTCATTTTACCATAACTTATACTGAACACAAATCCTTTAAAGGTAATCCACTACAGATAAACAAACTGCAAGGTGAGCAGCTATAGGTAAATCTACATTGAGTCACCGGGTATCAATGGGAACAAAAGAAAAAGGATCAGTCTTTAGCTTTTCTTTTCCTAAAATTATAAGCTAGCAATTTAACAGACTTTGCATTCTCATTAAACATATTCTGCCAGATGGTCCAGCTAAAAATGATTATTCATCATCTTTGACCAACACAGGGAAATCGCTGCAGGCTTCATTCCATTCCTTGCATATTATATAGGCCTCCCATTTAACATCATCTCAAGGTTATATCATATTTCTGAGGTGAGTCTGTGTATGTGCATATTATAGAACTTCAACATCATTCCTTCTTGCTTGCACCTCCTGCTGTTATCCCTTCCTGAATCCTATCCGATTCACATTTCAAAGTAAAAGAAGAAATATTGGTTTATGCCAATTGATTTTTCATTATACATTCTCTTTTCACCCAAATCAATTGATTATTGTTAATCATTTACAAAGTACTATTCTCTCTGATAATCAAATGACTAACTTCTGCTGTTTCTATATCTGTAGAGTTGTGATTTTCTACTTAAAATGCAGTCACTCTGTCTGCCAGTTGGGCTGTAAATGCATTTTACTGTACTTGCACATTTTTGGATCCTTTAGTCTAAGTAGTTGGTATTGGAGAAAGAAAATATATGTCCTTCTCATTTCAAGCATTAAACATGCCAATTTTGAGAAGACATGTAGTTCTGTTGTTGCTGTCAAGTTATTAGAACCAGTGTTGAGCATGCTGTTTGTTCAGGTTGTATGACAAAGTCTTGCATGATGCAAAGTTGTGCATATACCATCCAAATTAATGATGAGCTATTGTTTTACCTGCCTATTCCCTACCTAAAAGTTTGACATTATTTGCACTCATTTGACATCAATTACACTCTGAGGCAATCATTTAATCACTTGACATCAATTAGACTCAAAACTCATCATTTAGCAATTATTTAACATTACAAGTAGCATAACTCACATCAATGTCACAATGTCCCAAACTTCAGTCTTGGATGACTGTTCTCCCCATTGTCTGTGGGGGTTTTCTCTGGGTGCTCCTGTTTCTCTCTCAGCCCAAAACCCCAGGATGAATTTCCTCCCATTCCCCCCAATCCCACCCACACTGCAGAAAAATGTTCTTCTGCATCCACTTCAAACTTGCAAAACTCAATTCTTTTACATGGGATGAGCCAACATAAGGCGTAACTTGCTGCCGGGGGAGGTAGTGGAAGCAGATACAAGAGCGACTTCTAAGGGGCATCTTGACAAATACACGACTGGAATGGGAATAGAGAAATATGGTCCCTGGAAGCGTAGGCAGTTTTAGTTCAGGCGGGCAGCATGGTCAGTGGAGGCTTGGAGAGCCAAAAGGCCTGTTCCTGTACTGTAATTTTCTTTGTTCACTATTAGATCATATGACCAAAGTTTTGGTCAAAGAGATTAAATTGGTTTTAAAGATTCAGGGAAAACCACAGACCATTTTCACCACAATGCAAGCTCTGACCCCTGTTTAATCATGCTGCAGACATCCGGAAGCCTGTGGGAAAAATCCTAGCATGGAAGTCTGAAATAAAAAAATTGGATTTTCCAGGCCCAGCAGTTGTGAGCCCCACCAGAAAATTCCAGCAGGAACATCTTGGTTTTTTTTGGATTTTTAGACTTAGCAAAGTAAACGCAAATGAGAAAAAAGGCCCCACTTGCCCCTTCCCCCAGATTGCAGAAATTCTTTTCCACTCTTTGCCAAGCCCTTTATTGCACCCTTCACATTCCTCTTTTCTTTCCCCTCTTACCTTCCTCCCCCATCCAAACTTGAGATCTCAATTTCCAGAAACTACATCTTCTAATCAGCTTTCTCTAGTTTTGAAGCCAGAGCAGGAGCAGTGAGGATTATCACAATGAGTTCAGTATTGAGGAGGTGGGGTGGTATTTTCAGGTGAAGTCAGCAGGCCCTGCAGCTTTGGCTGGGTCTGGAATTCAGAGGGACTCAAGGTCCAGAGAATGGAGGGAGAAGTTGGGCAGCAGGGCTGTAGAATTAGATTCGACTCTGAGGTGGGAAGAATTGAGACCCTAAGATCTGGGTGGGTGGATGTGATGTATAGACCTGGAGACTAAAATGAATCAAGAATTAATGCGAATCTGATGGCGCTATCAAGCATGTACTGTATAGCAGTATGTTTTTTTTAGATTAAATGAAAAATAAGATCCAGATTTCTTCAGTTTAGGTAATTAATTTCCTTGTATTTTTTTCCAATGATGGTTGCTCATTAGATAGTTTTGAGCACAATATCAAGTCTGATGGCAAATTCATTCCACATGACAACTTTGTCAAATCATAATTGAGAGCATTGTGCACAGAAATTATGTTGAAATGGTCAGTTTGGGAACTTTGATACAAACCATTTAATCATTAGTTGGTCTGGGGCTCAAATTCAATTAACAAAAAGAGCAAAACCAATGTTGCGTCACAAAACTTTGCATCTGTTCATTATAAATTCCCAAGTCCATATACAGACTGGAAACTACTTATGTAGACTTAAAAGTGGGGCAGCATCACTACCAAAATATAATGCAAACATTAAGTTTATATGGGTGATTTCCAACATACATGAGGATTTAAAAATTCAGAATGGAATATATAAAAATAAGTACATGGAACACAAGAACAGAATGTATGATTTTAAAATGGACACAATTGTTTGTGCATGTCTGGTCCAATTTCCTTTACTTTTTAACGTGCTTTATCTGAAGCCTGTTCTTGGTCTTTGTTATTGCAGGTGAGGAACCCATGACCAGCTGGATTAGTATCAGTACCGACGGTGACAAAAAGGTTCTAGGTGACAAGCAGGATGGAAGTATTACAAAACTGACCAGATTGCAGAGCATCTACAAACCCCACCACACTTGTGCTGAGGGAGGAGGCAGCAGTGCCAGAGTCCTCCCATGGCAAAATACACTTTACATGATCAATAGTTCAGTGTAAATGTTAACATCATCTAAATGTTTGCATGCAACTAATTGACTGGTACTATCTGATTGACCTTAACAAATAAAAATTGTATTTGCAGTTTTGCCTCATGAATAAAAGGTTACTAGTGTCCCATTTATTGAAATCAACGGACAATGCTGTAATGGCAATATATGCCATAACCAATAAGGATATCCGGTTTTTAAGTTTCAAGATATGCTTACAACTAAAAACATAGATCATTGTACTGCTATCAATATAACCAATTCACACGACAAGCGCATTATGTTTGGGATCAAATACCACATCAGTGAAGACGTGTTTCATAAATATACTTCTCAGCATCCGGTATTAAAATAAGTTAAAATGTACAGGTCATCCATTCCATTGCTTGATGATATCTTGCATCAGGAGCTGAAATCGTTAGCAACCATCTAGCTCAAACTCAGTTCTTACTCAAAAAAGCTGGCTCCTCAAGCTTGAGCTTCATTGGAACACTGCAGTAGACCAAGGCCAGAGACATCAGCATGAAAGGTGGAAAATTAAAATTCAGGTCACTGGAAGCTTAGGGCTATATTTACAGACTGAATGGACATGTTCTGCAAAGTCCATTACCAAATCTGCATTTGGTCTCCCCAGCGCAGAGGGCATTGTGAGCAGCAAATACAGCTAACAAAGCTGAAAAAGAGTAAACAAACATTGCTATTTACCCAGAAGGATTATTTGGATAGTGATGAGGTGGATGTCGAAGGGCAGGTATTGCAGCACCTGTGCTTGCATGGAAGTTTCACAGGAAGGTGACAGATGATTGACGAATGGACCAGGGTGTCATGGAGGGAACGGTCCTTTTGGAATGCTGGAAAGGAAGGGGATGTGTCTGGTGGTGACATCATGCTGAAGGTGGCAGAAATGGAGGAAGATGATCAATTGAATATGGAGACAAGTGGGCTGGAAGCGAGGTCAAGAGGAACCAGTTTGTGATTTTGGAAGGCAGAGAAAGGGGCAAGAGATATGTGGGAAATGAGTCAGACATAGGCAAGGGCTCTGGCAACTATGGTTGCAGGGGCCTAGGAGTGGGTAGGCGAGTGTGTCCTCAGTTGAGGAAAAAGACGTACCAAAAGTGCCAACTGCATCATCAGAATAGATGAGATGGAGACAGAGAAACTGGGAACATGGACAGGTCCCTACAAGAAGTTCTCAGGAAGTTTAGACAAAATGGTACGGAAATGGAGACGGAAGTTGAGGAAGGTTAGGGAGGAGTCAGAGATTGACCTTGTGAAAATGAATAGTGGAAACTGAAAGGAAATGTGATTAAGGTTTCAGTGCAAAAGCAGAAAAGCATCAGTACAGTCAATGTTTCAGAAAAAGAGGTGCAGGAAGATTGAAATAGGGAATGTTATATATATCCCACAAAAAGGCAGGCATAACCATAGAAATAACTTTCATTTGTAGGAAGTGAATGGAGTCAACAAGTCGTTCAATGAGAGAATAGGCAAAGGAACATTGTGGCAGATAGCCCTGATTCTTCAGTTTAGTTGCTTTGCTTATCTTGATGGAAAAGTTTGCATTCAGATAGATGCAGAGGATATCTGATAAAGAATGAAGATGACAGAGTAAGAAAACTTTTTTTTACTCTTCCTCTTTAGAGGGAAGTGCTTCAGCTTAAGATCGTATTGAGAGAGAAACAACAGGCCTATTGTTGAGTAACTGCTGCATCATAAGTTGCTTAAGTTCCCACATTGCAATTCAAATCTATCCAGAAAACATTTACTACAAGATATTTTTGTTCTGCAATTCCCTTCTCATGTAAACTGTTAAATTATTTGCAACCTGCAGAAACACACAGCTGCCCAGAAAGCTGCTGCTGAAAAGATTTTCAGATGTGGTTATTTTTTATACCATTATTCTTAACAAATTGCACATACATTGGGAGAGAACCAATTTGCAGAATTATGGGGAAAAGATGGGATTGAGGATAATTTGGACAGGGCATGATATAAAAAATTCTTTTGATGTAATACTTTAAACTAGACTAAGAAGAACATGGTACCAGCTACTATTGTTAAAGTCAGTGAAGTGTGTGTGTGTGTGTGTGTGTGTGTGTGGGTGGGGGGGGGGGGGAGAGAGAAGAGAGAAGAGAGAAAAGAGAGAGAGAGATTGATTAAATTGCCAGCTCCAACGCACCCGATGAGCTCAACACATTCTATGCCTGTTTTGAGCAGGTGGTCAGTGAGAGCCCTCCATCCTGGAAATCACGGACAAACCTGTATCCAAGTCAGAGCAACCTTCTCAAAAGTTAACCCACAGAAAGCAACTAGCCCAGATGGGGTACCCGGACGAGCACTCAGATCCTGCGTGGACTAGCTGGCGGGGGCATTCACAGACAGCTTCAACTTCTCTTTACACCAATGAGGTCCTTACCTGCTTCAAGATGATGACCATCATCCTGGTATCAAAAGGAAAACCAGGCAGCGTGCCTTAATGACTATCGTCCTGTGGCTTTGACATCCATCATTATGGAGTGCTTCAAAAAGGTTAATCATGGCACAAATCAGTTCCTGCCTCTCAGACTGCCTGGATCCACTACAGTGCCACAACAGGCCCACAGCAGATGCCATCTTCCTAGCCCTGCACTCAACCCTGGAACACTTAGATAACAAAGACACCCATGTTAGGCTACTATTCATAGACTAAAGCTCAGCTTGAGACTCATCTCCAAACTTTGTGGCTTGGGGCTCAGCTCCAACCTCAGCAACTGGATTCTAGAGTTCCAAACCCACAGACTACGGTTAAGGATATGCAACAACACCTCCTCCATGATCATCCTCAATACCTGTGCTCTGTAAGGCAGTGTCCTCAGCCCCTTACTATACTCCTAATACACCTATGGCTTTACAGTCAAACTCCCCTCCAACTTGATTTTCAAGTTGCTAATGATGCCATCGTACTGGGTCAGGTCTCAAACAATGATGAGATGGAGTACAGGAAAGAGAAATAATCTGGTGAACTGGTGCAACAACAATCTCTCCCTCAACATCAACAAAAGGAAGATAAATTATTGACTTCACAAAGTCTACATCAATGGGAGTCAAGTAGAATTGGTCGAGAGCTTCAAGTTATTCGGTGGAAAGATCACTAACAACTATCCTGATCCCTTCATGTGGGCACTATAATTAAGAAAGCCCACCAATGCCTCTACTTTCTCAAGGGAATTAGGCAAGTCAGCTACAACTCTCACCAACTTCTAGAGGCATCATGGAAAGCATTCTTTCCGATTGTATCACAGCTTTGTATAGCTCCTGCTCTGTCCAAGACTGCAATAAACTATGATGGGTCATGAACAAAATCTGGACCATCACTCAAACCAGCCTCCCATCCATTGACAGTCTAACTTCCTGCTGCTTTTCAGGACAGCCAGCATAATCAAGGACCCCACATACCCCGAACATTCTCTTTTGCCTTCTTCTGTCAGGGAAAAAAAAACAAAAGTCTGAAGATACGTACTAACCAACTCATGAACAAGTTCTTCCCTGCTGCCATCAGACTTCTGAATGGACCTACCTTACACTAAATTGATCTTTCTCTAAACCCCAGCTATGACTGTGGCACAGCATTATGCATGCGATGCTTTGTTTGTATAGTGCACAAGAAACAATACTTTTCACTGTATACTGATACATGTGACAATAATAAATCAAATACTTTATGCATGAACAAACTGAAGCTTAAAGTATTTCACATATCTATTGCATCATAAAAAAGAGAGTAGAGTACAAAATTAAATTAGACTTGCTCAGAGTAAATACTTCACAGGTTCATGCCTTATTTAAAGCTATTACCTAGCTTTTTTGAAATTGGATAAAATATATAATCGCAAAAGGTCCACAATTCATAGCAAGTTTCTACTTCAATGTTATGGAAAGTCAGCCTAGTTATTATTTGTAATGTAATTAACTTGCTTGTTAGAAATGTGCATGCTTGTTCAATCCTGAAACAGCTTTTACAAGGTTAAAGTATCTGATAATTAGTTTCCTGAATTACAAGTCAGGGATCTAATCAAGTTAAGAGCACACAAATTAACCGCAGGTGCAAAGATTATCAATTTAAAACCAGTAAAAACATGAACCGTGAGATTAGCAGGAATTTCTTCAGAGTTGTGGAAGACTGTTTTGTCACAGGAATAGTAGAAGCAGATAATATTGCATCTTTAAAGAAAAAAATAAATATTTGAAGCAGATGAAGGTAATGAGAAGAGGTGGAGCAGTGTTTTAAGTCCTGATTTTCTCTACCATAGAGCCACCACTGGTATCAGAAGGATATAAGTAATAGATTATTCAACAAGATCACAGTAAATCTTCTATCTTAATTATACCTTCCTGCACTATCCCCATATCCCCTATTTAATTCAGCATCTAAATATATCTTCTTAACATCCAACTTGTCAGGATCCTTAAGAATTTTTAATGTTTCAATTAGATCACCTCTCATTCTTCTAAATTCCTAGTCTAATCACTTGAAATTGAAAACTCTCTCATCCAGGTAACAATCTACTGAACCTACATCACACTAAGGCAAGTCCTTCCTTTGCTAAGGAGACCAATACTGGACGCATTACCCCAGATGTGGTCTCACAATGCCCTGTATAATTGTGGAGACTTGTTTACAATTATACTCCAATCCCTTTGCAACAAGTGCTAACACACCATTTGCCTTCCTAATTACTTGCTATAACATGTCCAGTGATTCACATACAAGGACAGCCAGATCTCTGAATGCAAATATTTCCTAGTCTTTCATTCAAAAGTATTTTGCTTCCTTATTTTTCCCATCAAATGGATGACTTCACACTGCACCACACGGTAATCAAATTCACATGTTCTGCTCAATCTATCTATATCCCTCTGCTGTCTCTTTGCATCCTCCTTGTCACTTACTTTTCCCAACTAAATTTAGTATTGTCAGCAAATATGGACATTATAATTAATATTAATGAGTAGCTTTTATACACAGTCCCTCATCTTGGGTCCAAGTACTGGTCCATGCAGTATCCCACTAGTTACCCCGTTCCAGTACAAAAATGTACTGTTTATTTCTATTTGGTTTTCAAGTCCTCAATCCATCATTGCCCCAATCCCACAAATCCTAATTTTATGCAATATCCTCTAGTGTAGCACCTTATCAAATACTTCAGAAAATCCAAATACACTACATTCAAAATGTTACCATATTCTGAACAATAAATTCAACAATTTTACCTAACTAGCCTATATTTTCTATTTGCTCTCTTCTTTCTTTAACAGGAGTAACGTCTGTTACTTTCCAATCTTTGGGAACTATTCCAGAATCTAAGAAATTCAAAGTTCAAATCCAATACATCCACTTCCACTACAAATCTCTCTTTTAAAATCCTAGGATGCAGATTGTCTGCTGAGGAATTTATCACCACTTAGTCCCATTAATTTTTCAAGTAATATTCCTTGACATAAATTGATTTCTTAAAGTTCCTTTTTTTTTTAACTAGACCTTTGGATCCTCATCATTTCCAGGATTTTTTTTATCTGCGTGAAAAGTAGATCAAGTATCTATTTGATGTCTCTGATCTTTTCTCACTCCCTATTATAATTTTGTGTCCTTGTCTCTAATGGGTGCATTTACTTTCTCTAGCCTCTTCCTATTTCTAAACAAATGTTTCTACATCTCTTGCTTGTCTACTCTCATTCTCTTTCATCAATTTCTTGGTCCTCCTTTGCTGAATTCTAAAATCCTCCCAATCTTCAGACCTTTTTTCTCTCTTTGGCAACGATATAATTCTCTTGCTTTGATCTAATACTATTTTGAACTCCTCACTAACCATGGTTGAAACCTTTTTATTTGAGATTTTGTGCCATGTAAATTATGTACTAATTCTTTAAATGCTAGCCATTGCTCGTCTACCGTTACCTCTTTTAATGTAGTTCCGCAATCCATTTAAACTCATTTACTCCTTGGATCTACATAATTTGCTTTGTTTAGATTTAAGAGTCCAGTTTCGAAATTAACCAAATTACTTTCAAACTCTATCATATTACAGAATTCTAGAACAAAAGGCTCCATTCCCTGTATTTCTGTGTAAAATTCAACATCACCAGATGAATCCCAAACCTGGTTTACTACTTCTTTATAAACAGGTATTACTTGCTAATAACCATTTTGAATATATGCCAGGTGGGATTCCATTATGATGTTATTTCTCCAAATTAGGGAAGTTTCAACACAACTTTAGACCAATAATGCTTTTTATTCTACTTGAGTTTACAGGGTCCCACACAACAGTGTATTTCAAGTGACAAAACTTAAGGGTCCTTAATGTGATTACCAAGCTTATTACCCCACTCTACAGAACAGAATTAAAGAATATTGGCTGTTATACATTAGTGTGACATAAATTTTATTCTATTACTTATTAATCCTGATGAACCAAAAAGGTTTGTGTGCTATTAAACTGCAACTTCTATGATTGACAAAATTGTCACAGTCGAGATGAAACTCACCTTATAATAGTAGTAGTCCAGGAGCAGAAGTGAAACAAGAATTATATGAAACTAATTTGAACATAGATATTTAGCAATACCAATGCAATATTAAAACCTCTAATCAAAATATATAAACACATGACACTAGTAAATTTTAGATTTCTTAAATTTCCTAGCAGCAAATTAAAAAATGCAGGTTTCCTAGTTTGCAATCATGTTAACACAATTACAGCATGTTAAGTTACAAACCAGATTGCCCTCCAAGTTAACAGCGGCACGTAGCTCTTTTAGAAATACTTTCAGTCATTAAAGTTGTCACATACAAGAACACTTGAATTTTAAAAAGGGCAGGATCCAAAAAATAAATCTTCGGTGTTTGGGAAATCTATGCTACCTTGCAGCATTTTCATATAATTGCTTTTGTCATTGGGAGGATTTTTTTTATTCTTTCTTCACAGAATGCGGGCATTTATTAGCCAACCCTAATTGCCCTTGAGAAGGTGGTGGTGAGTTACCTTGAACTACTGCAGTCCACGTGGTGTAAATGCAGCCACACTGCTGTTAGGGAGGGATCGCAAGATATTAAGCCACATATGTGACAACTATCATGATGATATTCAGTAGTTAATCAAATACAAGTATAGTTTTAGACCCAGAACTTGAATAACTAAGCCAAGGTGCCAATAGTATTTAGGTAAGCATCTTAAATACAAGTCTGGTCATATGATGGACAAGCACATTACAAAAATCAATCATCCACCTTCGTTGAGGACACAAGGTGCCATCTTTTCTAATTATTTAATTGTGTTAAAACATTGTTTACCACGTTACTGCTATTTTTGTTACATCAACGTGAACTTCTTTCAAGTAGCTACTGGCTACCAGAAGTTAGTTTGCACTTGTATCATAAAAAGCAAAGCTTTCTTTAGACTTTTTGATAAATAATCATATTACTGCACAAAATGTAGTCTCAATTATTTTTATAGTGTGTGCAAGTCAAGACTTTTCAAACTAGACATTTGAATGTCAAAATTATGAAAATGTCAAACAAGAAATGGTACAACACTTCAACATCATGCAGTATAAAATGCACATTCATAGGAAACTGCTTGTACATTTATATAATTGAAATCTAATTAAGCATGCAAATATACTGTAAAACAACTAAATACTCTTACGTGCAAAGAAGTAAGCCATGAATTGCTCACTCCTTTAACTTAACATTACAGATCCATGTCCAAAATCTAGTACCCTCAGGACCCAGGCCGCACCAGATTTTCCAGGGTTTTGGGTTACCCATAAGTGGAATAGGTAATTTATGTGCAGGATTGAGCCCCTCTCCAAGTTCATCAGAGCACAGTTTACATGGAAGCTACTGTTAAATGTTAAAAGAATGTAACCATAATTATAATCACTAGACTGTCACCAGTTGTAACAGTCTAATTAATCCTGGAGATTTGGAGAAATGTGCTGCAAAGACTGTCAGGTATTTCATTGTACAGACTCAGGAAAGGACTTGCATTTCTTTTATAAAAACTATCCTTTGTTTTCTTCTGACATCAAAATCACTCATATATTTGTTTCTCATCATAGAAGCATTCATCCTTCAAAATAATCTCTCTGCAAATGCAAACGTATGTATACCAGGGCACAGAACTCTGGTTGAATTTCTGTTCTATAGTCAGAGGTCCTGAGGCCAATTGTATCATTCCTATAACAATGTTCTCAGAGATCAAGTGATTTAATATAGATTAGGAATTGAACTTAGGCTTATTTATTTTCTGCTTTTACCAACTGTGCTAAGATCCTGTGTGTGCACAACAAATCGCTGATTTCACCCTCTGGGATCAGCCCAAGAATGGCTACTTCATTTCCACATTTACTTTAGCCAGGAAGCTACACTCAGATATCCTGAAAGAAAAATGGTTTTCAGACAATTCCGAATTTTGAATTGTCGGATTGTGGATAATGTACCTGCGCTGCTGATGCAGTTCATACATTTTGCTGACACACACAAATATCTTGTGCACAACCTCTACATAATTCTGGCAAAATACTTAAACAGGAGCAAGAAAAATGCATGTGCAAGGAGGAATTGCACTTAAAAGATTATGGGCAGAGAAATTCAGCTGTGCTAAAGTGGCTCAATTTATATTGCATGCATATGAATGGAGAACAAAACTACTTGTCTGATATAGAGATGGATCAGAACAAATCAAGTAGGTTATTAGAAGTGTACTATGTTCTTGACTTCAAGTGATCCAGGAATATTTGCAAACTTGGACAGATTTAATAGAATCTAAAATACGTTGCATGTATATTATGTCTTAGGTCACTTCGTAAATGGACTGTGATTGCACATAACTACAGATTGATGGCGAGGTCATAAACATAATAACAAAGTTCCATACACTGGTAATTTTTAGGATTCTATCCATAATACTCAATGAAGGCGACAACCTTACAGAATTAGGCACTTTGTTACTTCGTAGAAGGAATAAATACATGTTCTTCAAATTAACTGTTCGTGTTCTTTTATGGCTAATTGCTTCTTCAAAGGTGAAGACAACTATTTCAAAAATAAGCACAACTTCCATTTTGGTAAATTAAACAAACTGAAATATCAGATCCATTTGGTGTTATAAACAGTTATAACTAAAATGGTAATTAACTTTCACTAAATTCTTCAGGAAGCGCCATTCACATAAACCACTTAATAACATTGAAAAGTGACTGAACAAAGTTGGTAGCACAACTGTTTTCCAACACAACAAATCCATTGCGCTGAAATAAACGTTCAACTGGCAAAAACCACTAATGTCCTATTTCCTTTGTGGTTATCAAAGTGATGTCACAATTGAATCTTGTGATCCAAAAGCTTCTCTAAACAAAGTTATCTGAAGAACAAAGGAAGAAAACCAGATTTTGGTTTCATTAAAGGTGTATGTAATATCCAGAACATTGTTTCAACCAAGCGTCGTTATTCGCCCAAGTGTTTGTTTAATAGTCCGTTTCTTTAGTCGGACTATACCTTTCACGAGCTGCAAAGTAATTTACTTCATCGGTGAATGCTCAAAGCTATATTCTTTTTACTGTCGTGCTAAACTGAAAATAGTATCAAACTACCTTTAAACTCCTATTCTCCCAAATAGTCAGAAAAACACCAATCCACGAGGCCAAATATTTCAGGCTCAAGCAAATACTGTTAACTATGTGAAAGAACATGTTAAGTCAGCTACAAACATTTAGCTCAGATACTACTAACAGTTTTTAAGACTAAAATAACAAATGGTTTCAAATTCTAATAATCCCTTTGCAAATCACTGAGAATTGAAAAAAACAACTGAGACATTGGTATGGCTGGCTAGGCCAAGATTTAGTGGCCAACATTTTTATTGGCATTCCTAATTGCCCTTCCGAGGTGGTGGTGGTGGTGATGAGCTGCCATTTTGAACTACTGTAGTCCATGAGATGTAGGTACATTCGGTATTGTGAGGGATGGAGTTCAAGGATTTTCACCCAGTGAAGATATATTCCTAAATCAGGATGCTGTGTGGCTTGGAGAGGATTAAGTGAAGCTGTTCCCATGCAACTGCTGCCCTTGTCTTTCAAGACAATCAAGGTCAGGGGCTTGGAAGATGCTGTCGAAAGATCCTTGGCAAGTTGCTGTGGTGCATCTTTGAGATGGTGCACACTTTTGTCATTGTGCATTGGTGGTGGAGAGAGTGGATGGGTGCCAAACTGGGTTGCTTTGTCCTTGATGGTATTGAGCTTCTGCAGTGTCATTAGAGTGGCACTCACGCTGGCAAGGGGAGAGTAAGTATTTCATCACACTGTTGACTTGTATTTTACAACTGGTAGACACATTTTTGGAGAGTCATGGGGAGACTTTCTCACCATAGAGTTGCCAGTCTCTGAATGGCTTTTGTAGCCACAGTATTTAAATGGCTGATTCAGTTCAAATGTCTAGTTAATGATAACACCCAGCATGTTGATAATGGGAAGTTCAGTGGTGGTGATGCCACTGAATGTGAAGGGGAGAGGGTTAGATTTTCGCTTGTTGGAGACGATCATTGTCTGGTATTGGTGTGGTTTGCTCGCTTATCAACCTAAGCTCAAATACTGTCCAACTGTTGCTGCATCTGAACAATTGTCAATTTGTTTAAATCAAGTGGTCAATTACGTAGGTTACTTCAATACTGGAAGGATTGCAAATGGTGCTGAACATTTTTCGCTAATGGTCACACATAGATCTGACCTTATAACGGAAAGGAGGTCATTGATGAAGCAGCTGAAGATGGTTGGATCGAGGATGTTACCCTTAAACAAAATCCTGCTGTAACGTCCTGGGACAGAGATTGACAACAACCATTTTCTTGTGAGTTAGGTATAACGCCAATCAGTGAAGGCTTTTCCCGGATTTCTGCTGACATCAGTTTTGCTAGGACTCCTTGGTGCCATACTCATGTCAAATGCTGCCTTGATGTCACTCTCACCTCATCTCTGGAGTTCAACTCTTTTACCCATGTTTCGATCAAGACTGTGCTGACGTTAGGAGCTGAATAGTTTTGGTGGAACCCAGACTGAACCTCAGTGAGCAAGTTATTGTTGAGTATGTGCCATTTGATAACCAAAGTTGCTGCAGTTACTTGGCAGCACTGTTGAATTAGTCAACATCTGACACTTTTATTCAAGATTAAGTCTCTAAGTATCAAGTTGTCAATTAAGCCTGTTTCAAAGATAATGCTGACCCCATTTGAAGCATAACAGTTCACCTGACCAGGGCTTGTACATCCAGCAACTGCTAAATGCTGGAACCTTACCATATTCTGGACATAACCAGTTCTATCAGATCTCATATACTGCTGCTTTTCTTGTGAAGCACATTTTTATTTTGACTCATTCACTCAAAGTAATTTACGTTTTGGTTATGAATTATTTAATGCAATGTTGCCATTTTCAGTGGAACTTCTATCACACCAGTAGATTGTGTAAAACTGTTGACCATATTGCTCCCTATTAGGCAAGGCAAAGAAAGTCAATTCAGATTCTGTTTAACTAAGTGTGAATAATTCCAGAGATAATGCATTCTTCAAAAAGCAGGTTCTGTGGATAAAGTGGAGTTTGTGCCTCCCCAAAGACAAAGCAAATCAGTCCTACCATAAAAGGCAAAGATGGTTTTCCTAGTTACAACCTGGTTGCTCAACAACTGATTTATGCAAGCAGCAAAGAGGTTTTCTGGACACAAGTGAACCTTTGTGTTTGGCTAAGAAGCATGCTCATTTTCTTCCATTAACCCTTTCCCTTCAAAGACATGGAGCATCGTGAGAATGAACCAGACAAAATATTATTCAAGGAACAGAGTGGTCAAGTAGATTGTTAACTACAAACAATGACAAAGCTACTGTTAACAGATCATTGATAATGTCTAGGATCTGAGCAGGTCCTACAAAATTCCTTCTGAAAGCAATACAGGGAAAAAAAACTTGAACCTTTCACAAACCCGAGGTATTTCAAAGTTCCCTCAAAAAGCAATGAGATAAATGTTTTTTGGCGACACTGGTCAAAGGTCAGAGCAACTGGAAAATTAATCTGTGTATCCAGAGTGCAGACAGATCCTTAGTTAACATCTCATTGGAAACACTGCACGTGTACCACGACAGTACTCATTTAGTACTGCACTGAAGTGTCAGCCTAGATCAGCGGTTACCAACTGATGTGCCATGGAGACCCTAGTGTGCCACAAAAAAAAGATTCAAAATGATTAAAATTCATTTAATTGAACTAAAACTAACCTTAGCCTTCACCTCTATGGTCAGCACCTCCAAGGTCCGACGAACTTCAGGCTTCCTACGCAAACGTGGCTGGGAAAGAACCGTGTACCCACGGTTTAGATTTTTTTTTACTTTGGTTAGGCCCGTGCCAACTGATGAAACTTGGAGCTTAAAACAAAGATCCTATAAGCCCACACAAAAAGAAAAACTTAAAAGGGTGCAAAGACCCTGGGAGAAGTGAGACAGATGGAGGGAGATTTAAAAAAAAGCATAGGACATGGTAAAGTTAAAAACAAAGTTCCCAGCAAGGGGTGCTAAATAGAACCCAAATTAAGGAAAAAAAGCTTTGAATTCGAGATTGTGCTGCAAGGAACAGAAAATAAAGTGGGCCCAGGAGAGTGCAGGCTCAATCGCCCCAAAAATACTTTTTCTAGAGGGCAGTTCAGAGAAGAAATGAGGTGTGCCTCAGCCTTTTTTTTTATATAGAGGTGTGTCATTAAATAAGAGGTCAGAAACCACTGGCCTAGATTATGTACTCTCATATTTGGAGAAGGGTTTCAGCCGCAACCTTATCACTTGTGGGCTATGACTAAACTACATCCATATAGATAAACTGTAATGTTTCCAGCTGTAAAATTCAAATATTTCCACCATAAGATTCAAATTTATTAGCATTTAATACAAATCACAAATCCAGAGGTATGTAATAATCCTTGTTTCTGAGGAATGAGATATTGGAAACACATTGGAGAAGTTGAGGATTTCACTTCTAGGCTGCATGATGAAATGTATGAAGGTGAAGAATCGATAAGACAATAACCTAAACTAAATGAATGAACAAAATGAGTATGCTTCTTTTTGCCAAAAATCTTAAATGTGTTGAGTAACAATACTGATTCAGACAGACTGGAAGATTCCAGATTTGATCCTGTGTGTACTGAAATAGTTCATCTTAGTCTCAGTGCCAGCAGGGGCATAACAAATGGCAATGTCCAAACACTTTTTTGGAGGATGGGAAGCAAGTTGGGAGGGCTGGAGAGGGTTACAATAAGCCAGTATTCTAGCATCTGCCTGTTATCCAGAGGCTGCTGCGAAGTGCATGGATCATTTTATGACGACAGTAGTTTTTTAAAAAACTTTATACCTTTCTCATTTACAAAGCCATTGTGCAGAGTGGATGGAGCAAGCCCCTAATCCATCTCCTTCCTTGCCTAGAAGCCACTTTAAACTGAATCCAATTTATGGTCCTGATAAAAGGGACATACTCAATTGAGGCTGACAAAAACAGGCATTGCACCTGATCTCACACTCGAGTCTACGCTTGATCTTGGTCAAAAGGCCGAGATGGAGGACAAGGTCAGGATTGTTCCCTACAGTTAAACTGCTCAACAATGATCACTAGCTTCACAAATATGCAGCACAAATGGATCTCCTGAACCACTTGGAAAAGATCCCACAGTTGCTGGTTCTCATGTAACCCAACTCCAGAATGCTTCACCATTTTAACGAGGGAAGATGAATTTTAAAAAAGATAGAGTAATGAAGTTGGGAAAACATGGGAATGTCCCTTTCATGTTTCATATTACAACATAGTTTTAGTATTTAAATGAGCCTCTATTTAATTCTCCTCCTAGATAACAAAACATATTCTCACTTATCAAAAGCCTATCCAAGAGCAGCAAAATAGCCATATGGAACATGCATCATTAATTCAAGAGTGCTGAGACAGGCAGTGCAAAAAAAAAACAAGCAACTGATTCCATGGTTTGGACTGTCCATGCGTTCAGCTTAATGCAGCTGATAAAGGAACATCTGGCATCGATGGAACAAATATAAAGTGTAAGAGAATTTTGAAACAAGTTTAATACATTTTCAATTATAGCCACTCACTCAATTAAGATATATAATTACTGGCATAAATCAATTTAGTTAGGAAGTCAGTTTTAATTGAAAACATATTAGTTTGTAGCATAATCTTGCTCTGAACTGCATTATAACAGTGATAGTCTTAATTAGTATGATAAAAGGTTGCAAATCCCTCAGCAGTGTTTTTAGGGTTCCAGTAAAGCATAATAATGGGCACCAATATTTCGATATGTCCATTTGAAATGTTTAATTCATGCAGCAATATAATGTGTAGATTTTGCCGTCCCAAACTTGAATTGTTTCTCTGGAGAACACAGTTGTATAACAGTAGGATGAAGTAATCATGCTTGTCATTAATGGAATATCAGTTAGAATGAGTAATTACAAGAATCAAACAGTGAGTTAAGTTGGACTTATTCCTACAGTACACTGCTATCAATACAATAATAAGGCTTAGTTACAACACTGCTTCAGGAAATTCTATTATCATTACTATGCAATGTTTGGTTAAAAATCACAATTTAACTCAATCGTGCATGAAGGTGTGCAATGCTGCAATGCACTGTCAGCATTATGCTATAACAATTTCATCAATGATGCTAGAGTTACTTAAATAAATCATACTTACTGTTATTTCACAAGAGGTATTTTGATAAATATTCTATACAGGAAACCAAAAACAAAACAGAAAAGCTAAATCTCTTTGCTCTGTAAGCTATAAAGTAGAATTCAGAAAGTTAAAACACTTCTATTCTGTACATTCATTTAACAGAGCAATGCATATCCTCTACTTGGATTAAACCCAACAGACTAGTCCCTAATGCAAACATTTTTCCAGTTACATTATTGAAACAAAGTTCTCCACCAGTCATAACCCTTAACTCTTTCAAGTTCTCTCTGCATTAGTAAGAATGTGCAGCCAAGTTACAGTATTTGCAGAATTCTGTAGAGTAGAAATGTGCAATCTAATGCACAAATTCTACTATTTCTCAATTTTACCCATGCCATGGAGCACCTCTTAACTGGTCCCTCCTGCGTAGAATCATTGATCAGTGTAGGTGAGTGCTTTTAACCAAAATTGCTTGCCTCAAAAACCTGCAGGCAATCCTGACTTTTTGACAGGAATTATAAAATTAACAAAGCAGTACCACCAGATTTCTTAGCAGGCTTAACTACTTTCCACCATCCTTAAGTCCCAATGTCTTATCTGAGGTACAATATAATGTTGCTGATAGGACAACGACAACAACAACAGTTTTAATGCACTATGCTCCTGCAAAACAGCTCACAGCAGTTAGTGTAACAATACCTGAACTGGAAGTTTAGTTTCTTTTTGGAGTATTTGTAAAGGGAAGTAATTTTCTTAATAATGTTCACTTATTTGTGCTAAGGCTAAGAGTGTGAAGGTAGTAATCAATAGTTAGCCAACTGATCTTGAAAGATCAGAAGGCTCAATGGCTAGACTAGAAAATGACCATACTCTGTGACCATACTCTCAGACCTCAAAACCAGCAAACAGTTTTTCTCACCATGTTCCAGACAAATTGGTTAATGACGGTACTCCCTTAACTCACCCAAGTCCTGATGTTACTGCTGTTAATCACCACAAAGAGGAGCTATAATGTGTTTTAACTTATTTATTACTTGATGTTACTCTAACTCGCCTGCTTGCTTATGCTCCAATACTTCTACTAGCTTCTGCAATTTTGGGCAGAAAGAATCAGAAGAGGTAAAAACAGAAGAAAGTAGATTAAGGGTTAGGAAAACAGTGCACAAGAATGAGGAGTGATTTTGAGAACAAGACTGCAGGAGGGGGAAGTGAGATTGTGGAGGAGAGTGAACATAGATTGCAGAAAGTATGATGGGGTGGGAAGAAGATTGTCAATGTTGGGGAGATGCTGTGTATGGAAATGATGGTAAAAGAACTGAAGGCACACAGAACAGGGACATCAAAGAAGTGTGGGGAAAGGGAAAATAGCAGAATTTTTAAAAAAGGGACAGAAGCAAAATGAGATAGGTGGCATGGTTAAAGATGTCAGGAAATATGTAACAGCTTGGAAATTGGATGTAGCATTTAATCACGAATCTGCCTGATTTAAAAGGGATTTACACTGACTACACTGATCCCATTTATTTGTTGGGTCACAAGGATGCAATCATGTTACTCCAAAAGGCTGGATAATCAATCTTACTGTAAAGAACACTTAAACCCCCCATGTATTTGCTAAACAGAGCAAAAATGACACTTTCTTTTTATTTTGCTCTTGCATGCATATCCCTCTATAATATTGTTTTTCTTGTAAAAACACAAACTAGTTTATTATCTGCACAAATTACCCAGAAAAAACAGATTTCATAACATGTGGCAGTTAAGTCCAAATCCAATAAAAATTGACTTGGACAGCTGTTGATCATTCAAAACTTCTTTCAACACTTACATTCACGACTGTTTCCTTAAATTTGATGTGCAATCTGTAGTTAGACAAAGCAATAACTGCATCCTCGGCACGTCCTATGTATTCTGTACTTTCTCCATGAAGTTCAGGAAAAGGAACCTAAAATTGGGAAGCAGTTATTACGCAGATTAAGTCATGAACAAACAAAATTCTACAACCTAATATTGCATCTAGTTATACAGAAATTTGCTGACATAATCTTCACTCAGCCTTCAAATACATAGCCAGTACATCGGTGCAGCTCAGATGGAAATTTAAAACAAACTCACTTTGTTATAGAGAGTACTTAACTCCTATGAAGTCAGGCAGACAGTGACTCCTAAAATCTATATAATAAGAACATAAGAAATAGGAGCAGGAGTAGGCCATCTAGCCCTTCGAGCCTGCCCCGCCATTCAGTAAGATCATGGCTGATCTGAAGTGGATCAGTTCCACTTTCCCGCTTTCTCCCCATAACCCTTAATTCCCTTGTCTATCAAAAACCTATCTACCCGTGACTTAAATATATTTAGCGAGGTAGCCTCCACCACTTCAATGGGCAGAGAATTCCAGAGATTCACCACCCTTTGAGTGAAGAAGTTCCTCCTCAACTCCGATCTAAACTGACCACCCCCCCCCCCCCCCCGCCCCGCACCCCTCCCCTTATCTTGAGGCTGTGTCCTCTAGTCCTGCTATCCTTTGAGCGGGAAGAATCTCTCTACTTCTACCCTATCCATCCCCTTCATTATCTTATACGTCTCTAAGATTCCCCCCTCATCCTTCTAAACTCCAACGAGTACAGACCCAGTCTATTTAGTCTCTCTTCATAGTCCAACCCCCTCATCTCCGGTATCAGCCTAGTGAACCTCCTCTGCACTCCCTCCAAGGCCAATATATCCTTGCGCAAGCATGGTGACCAAAACTGCACACAGTACTCCAGCTGCGGCCTCACCAGTGCCCTGTACAGTTGCAGCAAGACCTCCCTGCTTTTATATTCTATCCCCCTCGCTATAAAGGCCAGCATTCCATTCGCCTTCTTGATCACCTGCTGCACCTGCAGACTGGGTTTTTGCGACTCATGCACAAGGACCCCCAGGTCCCTCTGCATCGTAGCATGCTGCAGCTTTTCACCCTTTAATTAGTAATCCCTCCTACTATTATTTCTGCCAAAGTGGATAACCTCACACTTGCTAACATTATACTCCATCTGCCAGGTCCTCGCCCACTCGCTTAGCCTATCTAGATCCCTCTGCAGACTTTCCACACCCTCCGCGCAGTTTGCTTTTCCACTCATCTTTGTGTCATCAGCAAATTTCGTCACCCTACACTCAGCCCCCTCCTCCAGATCATCTATATAAATGGTAAATAGTTGAGGCCCCAGCACCGATCCCTGAGGCACTCCACTAGTCACCAACCGCCAATCAGAATAGCACCCATTGATATCAACTCTCTGCTTCCTATTAGACAACCAATCCTCTATCCACGCTAACACCTTACCCCCAACACCGTGCACCCTAACCTTCTGTAGCAACTTTTTATGAGGCACCTTATCAAACACCTTTTGAAAATCTAAAAAACACATCCACTGGTTCCCCTGTCTACTGCACTAGTCACATCCTCATAGAAATCCAATAAATTCGTCAAACACAACTTCCCCTTAACAAATCCGTGCTGCGTCTGCTCGATCAAACCATTCTTTTTTTTAGGTGCCTCGCTATTTCTTCTTTGATGACGCTACTTCTTCTTTGATGATATAAAACACTAACATTTAATAGTCTGGTACTTCAGAGCCTCTACACTACAAAAGCAGCATTTTCCAACTGAGATGGGGGAAAATCAGGAAACTCCTGCCATTTGATCCTGATATGTCTGCTGCAGTTTACTGGTACCACTCTCGCCTGCGTCAGAAGGTTATGGGCTCAAGTCCCAATCCACATTGGAATACAAAATCTAGACCAACACTACAATTCAAGATTGTAAGAGTGCTCCAATGCTTCACTGCTGAGGTATTGTCTTTTGGAGGTCCTATTTGTGCACTTGGATGCAAAAGAGCCAACAGCACTATTTTGAAGAACAGGGTGATTTTCAACAGCATCCTATCCAATTTGATCCCTCAACCAACATCATAAAAATAGATTGGATTTTCATCATAATAATACTGTTTCTGGGACCTGCAAATTGGCTGCCACATTCCAACAACAACTGCACTTCAAAAAAAAATTAATTGGTTGTAAAGTATTCTGGGACATTCCATGGTCAGGGAAGGCATTGAAAGGCAAGACTTTCATTTTGTTTTAAGTATCCACTCAAATCAGTGTCAATACGAAATCAATAACTCCAAAATGGGTTGGAGTTATTGATCTTAGTATCATTTTGGAGCATACCATTTGGAAACCCGATACTGATAAATGAAGGTTGGTTAAGCAGATCATCACTTACCATGGAAATGATCAGAATACCTCACTTACAAATGGAAAACTGGATGAAAATCTACAGTACTTCCAACTAAATCCATATTTTTCTTCTGTACCTGGAGGTTTTCTTCTTCTCTAATTAGCTGTTTTCTGGGAAAGATCTGATTGGCTTGGATACATTCCAAACTATGTTGTCCTTCTTCATCCTGAAAGAAGGATTAGTTTCCTTTTTAGCCAAACAGTACATATTATATTTTCCCAGTTAATTTACAATGGTCATTCCTTTTGTATGATGGAGATATAAAGATTACCTATTTTGAGGGTTGTATTATTCAAATGCATACATCCTCCTGACATCAGCAGATTTGTCAGAACACACAGGAACGAGGGCATATTCATTCTGGCACATTTGGTTTATGATAGCATCAATATTCACAACTATTTCCCAAGAAAATTTGCCTTAATACACCTAAACAGAATTGCTGTAAGTATATATGCTGTAACCTTTGCAGTCCAGGATGCTTGGTACCTAGTCAAGAATTTCCTGGGTTATCGAACGACATTAGAATACCTAACCACAAATGTGAGAATTGGAAAACATTGTAGATATAAATATTTACCTGAAACATAAAAGTGATCAATTATAAAACAGTAATGAAAATAGTTTCACTGAGCCAAATACTGTATCCACCATTTTTCCACTCCTAAAGCATTGTACTAAAATGATACCAATGATATTGTGGGAACAGGTGGACCTGCTTAAAACATCAGATAACTGATGAATCCAAACAATGGACTTTGAACTGAGGATGTTACAAAGTATTATTTAATTGCTTTCTGCTAACTACTGATATCAGTATTCAGAAAGTATCAACAGATGAGTTATTATGTTGTACAAGCCATTTTACAAAGCTGATTTTTAAAAAAGTACCATTACCATTTCCAATCAAGGACAGGCTACCCAATCATAATTGTTTTTCCAAATGCATTCTTTCTGGTTGCTAGGTGCTATTGGAATGTTCCCCTTCTGTAAGAAACTGCCTTCCTTCAAGTGTTCTCCTTGCTAAGCAGGACCAGAAACACACACACTCTGGTGAATGTGTAAGTACAAACTCCTTAATGATCTACCCTATATAACTTCTAATGGCTTGCTCATTGTAAAACAAAAAAAGTATAAGCTATCTCCAAAAGGAAAGTCTATTTACATAAAATCACACAAGAAACTAAGCTTACACACTGTGAACCCTTCAAACTTTAGTTGGGTACGTCACGCTGTGTAGAAAATATCAGTAACCAGTGAACTGGGCAGTAATAGACTGACCACTATCTATCTAAATTATTTAACACCTATTTTAACTGTGCTTTGAGGATGTATTTGAAAAAATATGGTTCAGTTGCCATGGTTTTTTAAGTGCCAGAATCTGCAAACAGCTTTAAACTAAAATTTGAGCTTTACAAGATATGGAGGTTACGCACAAAGTTACCTGAACCAGTCATCTACAATGGATATGTTCTGCTCTGCCACTTAAAGTTGCCATTTTGGAACTCTACCACTGTAAATGAACTTAGAACCTACTCAATTGCACTGAACAATGTTTTGAATGAGGACTGCAATGAATTAATCATCTAGCTAAAGCTGAATATGAAGCAGCTAAAGTCAGAAGGAAGGCTGCAACTCTGGACAGGCACTTTACTAAAATCCTCCATGTTAAATTGAAGTCAAAAACAATAACAATTTATTCCCTTCATCAAACCTCACATACTTCGTGAAATTATTGAAGTTTGAGGCAAAAAAACAGGTCATTGTCACTCACGGTTGCTATTTAATTTCTTCAATGTACAATGTGGCTTTTATTTATAAAGGAAACGTGACCTTTATATTCAGGATAGTTTGAGAGCTTCTCATCGTCTCTGTTGCAACAAAATAGCCAGCTTATAGAAACTTTCTCCAAGACCTGGGAAACAACTTATATTTATGCTGCAACTTTAATATGGCACCCCAAGGCACTTCACAGGAGGAGTATTATAAAACAATATTTGTCGCCAAGTCACAAAAGACAAGAGTGGAGCTGATGGCTAAAAGCTTACCCAAAGAAATGGAGAGGTATAAAGGGTCAGCGAAGTTAAGGAGGGAATTTCAAAGCTTAGAGCTAAAGCAAATAAAGGGACAACTACCAATAGTGGAGCAATTAAATTCGGGAACTTCAGAATTAGGTAACTACAAATATCCAGGAAGATTGAGGCTTGATGAGATTGCAGAGTAGTGTGGAGTGAGGCCATGGAGGGATTTGTAAACAAGATTTTTATTTTTAAATGAAGGCATAGCTTGATGCAAAGGGGCAGTGCAGTGGCTAGCACTGCTGTCTCACAGCACCAGGGGCCCGGGTTCAATTCCAGCCTCGGGTCACTGTGTGTGGAGTTTGCACATTCTCCCCATGTCTGCGTGGGTTTCCTCTAGGTACTCCGATTTTCTCCCATAGTCCAAAGATGTACAGGTTAGGTTGACTGGCCATGCAAAATTGACCCTCATATCAGGCGATTAGCAGGGTAAAAATGTGGGGTAATGGGAATAGGGCCTGGGTGGGATTGTGGTTGACGAAGGCTTCTGCACTGTAGGGATTCTATGATTCAAAACCAACGTAGGACAGTAGGCATAGGACATAGAATAGTGTAAGGACACAGCGGAGTTTTGACTGACCTCAGTATACAGAAACCAGACCAGTAGATGTTGGAATAGTCTAGTATAGTGGTAACAAAGGCATGAATGAAGCTTTCAGCAGATGGGCTGAGCAGGAATGCAGTTGGGTAATAGCTTGAAGGTAGAAATAGGTGGTCTTGATGATGGCATTGATATGTGGTTGGAACTCCTCTTGGGGTCACATGTCAAGGTTACAAATAGTCTTAGTTTCAGAGAGCTGCAAGGGAAAGGGGTGAAGTAGGTAGCTAAAGGTGGTCATTTGGAGCAGGGGCCCATAACAATGGCTCCAGTCTTCCCAATATATAATTGGAGAAAATTTCTGCTCATCTAGTACCAAATGTCAGATAATTGTCTGAAAATGTAGCAATAGCAGAAGAGTCAAGAGCGGTGGCAGTGTTATAAAACTGGGTACCCCCAGTTTACACCTAAAAGATAATACTGTGCTTTTAGATGAAGCAGCTGACGGGCATACTGAAAACTTTCATGTAGTTACTGAAAGTTTAGAGGAACATCCAAAAATTAAAGAATTTCCTTCCTGAATTCAGCTTCAGTCTGCCACCAGATAACAAGAAGATCCCTAACTGCACAAAATATCAAGTGAGATTTTCCTGCTTCCACACTTAACTGCATTAGCAATGTGACTTTGAGTTGCTAAGGGTGCTGATGTGAAGGTAGTAACAGAGGACATTTTTATTTGAGCCTTGCTTCCTCCCTGCCTGACACTTTCAAAACTAGGAGTAAAACTTTGTCTGCCAGAAAAAATAATCTATCTTCCTCAAGCAACGAATAACTTCAAAAAGAGAATTTTAATTAAAAATTTGCTCAATAAACTTAAGGAAACTATTTGACCCTTTGCACATGGATAGCTATTTAACAAAAATGGATAGTTAAATATTTAACCAGGCACTCACTGTTGATACCCAGTTTTCTCACCATCCACATACAGAAAATGAAACTGACATAGTTTTAAACATGACTTCATGCACAAAGTTCTACTTTCACTTGAAATTAGAAGTTATTAAAAATACAGGTAGCTTATGCAAAGTTGCCCAAGATTAATTTATTTTCACAAGCAACGTAAAGTTAAATTTTATTTGCACTACTGAACTGGTACCAGCACTGACGCAAGAGATAATTCCATACCAATCAGCATTATGAAGCAATTTTCCATTAAATATTCACAGCATCATTTAAATAAGTTTCCACTGCATGTTGATGTAATTATACTAATTATACTTGTATGCTGAGGAAGAAAGCACATCACTTGGCTCAGAAACCTCAAGAGTGTCATTTCATCACCTGTTGCAGGGCCAAGCCTCAGATTTTTAATGCAAGAAAGATTTTCCATTTAGGATGTACCTTCATAATTGTGTGCTGAAGTCAGTGATAATTGAGCTCAAGGTCAGCTTGACTCTCAATTGCTGATAAATAGGATGTTGATTGTGAAATTGACTATTTTAAAATGGCAACTCACAATAATCAGAATGAAGCGATAGCCTGTTGCTGAAAAAAAAGTTTTATCCAGTAAGTCAATTGGCTGCAGCAAGGTGGCTGGACTCCCAAGTTTGACAGATATTCAAATGCAACCATTCTCAACGAAGATGAAGGGTCAGCATTCAGGAGTACTTGATTACCATAGAATTCCTACAGTGCAGGAGGGGGCCATTCAGCCCATCAAGTCTGTACCGACCACAATCCCACCCAGGCCCTATTCCATAGCCCCATATATTTATCCTGCTAATCGCCGATGCCAGGATCAATTTAGGACGGCCACACATCTTTGGACTGTGGAAGGAATCGGAACAGCCGGAAGAAACCCATGCAATCATGGGGAGAAAGTACAAACTCCACACAGACAGTCGCTCAAGGCCAGAACTGAACCAGGGTCCCTGACGCTGTGAGGCAGCAGTGCTAACCATTGTGTCAGCCCTATGCCAACTTCCGGCACAGAGCTGGTAAATTATTCCAGGCAAGTGTCAACCAGTCAAATGAAGAATGTGATTGAAACTGCTTTTTCACTATTTACATTTATGATTTGCTGTCCTTGCATTATGTTGTTTTCAAATATTTGGGATGTGGCAATGGTTTTGAAAAAAATGGTCTGTTTAAAAAACTACGGCATTTGCGTTTTAACTTATTTTAAAAAAAATCCAAAGCAGTGTTGAAATTGCTCTTTTGCAGCATGGTTTTATAGGATGGCATAATATAGCAGTCTTGTGGAGATATAAAATTTCTAAGGAAGTGTTCACGGAATACAAAGTCTCTAAAGGATAAAGACCAATTCAAGAGAATTCACTGGACATAACAGACTACACTATAAAAACATCACAAAACTAGTAACCAACTCACCATGTCAATTCCACAGTTACACGTTAGGTATTATTCCTCAGTATCACTTCGCTGTACCTCAGTCTCACTCAAGCTCAAATCTGAAAATTCATATTAAAACGAGATTAATGATGCAACTTCATTTGGTCATTTCCCAATGACAAAGTAAAGACGAAAACAAATTACTGTAGTACTGTGTAAAGTGGATTCTGACATTGTGTGTGTATTGTATTTAAAAAAATCAACTCAAAAATGCAATGGTCTGCAAGACATAATTCAAATAAATGAACTTACAAGTTTATCCTTCAACAGTTTTACATTATGCTTCTCACTACCTTCAAACGTGATTTCCATATAGTTTTAATATCCTAGTAAAATAATATTTGCACATTTATAGCTAAAAATTAATGACTATTTCTGAAGTAAGTTTTGTTCATGAACTTACCTCAGTGTATTTTTTCTGCCATCATCTGATCAAGGAAGAGTGCCCCCAAAACTATTGCAGCCATCTATTAAGCCATCCCTAAACCAGCATCACAGAAAAGATAACTGGTAATCTGCCTTCATTAATCAAATATAAGTTGATAAATTTGTTTATAGAATGGAATATTAATTAATTATCTAACATACCACCCCACCCACCATAAATGATAAAAACTGAATGATGATCAAGAATTGTCAAATTCTGGTGATGCACACACAATACAGTTGTGCTCCAATCATGGAAACCAAAACAGATAGAACACAAACAACAGAAATGTTGCTCTCCAGTTGCAATATTCATGGAGCAGCTAAAGATAAATGCGCCTCTTTTTGTTATAGCCCATTTTTCTTCCACTCTAATTCTATGCTCCAGTTTTTGATCCATTGCCATATCCTTTCCTTACAATTGCCTCATATACTCTTTTTGTTTGTCTGTTGATTCTTCCATTTGCCTCCTTTCACCTCTGCGTGCTACCAATTGGCTGTATGCATCACAAATACTTTTCACTGAATTTGTATTGTTACATTTTCAGAAGATGAAAATACGCTGATGGAGTCCATGTAGGGCAGGGAGGAAAGTTTTGTCCTCTGGGTAAGAGAAATTAGGACGTAGAGTCTGTAATGGGAGGGACCAAGGCTCAAAATCGAGAGAGAACTGGTGGTTGCATTTAGGTGCAACAGGCTTTTATTGCGTTTTTTGATATCATAGTAAATCAACGGTAACTGAGTGGCCTGGGAATCACTGCAAAATATGTTTGGGGGAGAAAGTCAGTGGCTATTGTTAAGAAGCTTGGATGGTCAAAAACAGAGACAGGAAAGCAGAAACAGTGGTTTGTGAAACTCCAATGGAGGCAAGAGTTGGAAATTCATGAGGAGGGAATGAGTGCAGCAGCTCTGATATGTAACTACCCGAAGTATGTCCTATCCATAAAATATCTAACCAATCCAAATACTGTCAGTCATTCAGCCTCATCCCAATTATCAGTAAAGTAACTGAAGGAGTCAGCAATAGTGCCAAACAATACATTCAAGACAATAAACATCACCTTCATTTTATGCCTGCTTTTCAGAATGTCAATAAGCTCTTAAATGACTGAGAGATGGGTTCTGTATAATTGACATATCTGCAAGCTGCAAATAGGCATGGGGAGAAAAGGGTAAGCATAGGAAAGGAAGGAGAGGCTGAAAGAACACTGGTTTATTCTTACCAAATTCTGACTAAGCCAACTCATTATTAAAAAAAGGAAGTGCTATGCAGTTCTAGTCTCCATATTATAAGGATACAGATAGACTGCAAGGTGCAAAATTTCATTATGATACCTGAACTGAGGTTATGCTTATCAGGTAAAATTGAATAGGCTGCACCTCTTTTCTGTAGAAAAAAGGAGAACATGATAGAGGCACTAAAAATTATGAAAAGGGACTGATTAGGTTGACATCAAGATGATGTCAGATTTTCGCTCTTAAGGCAGGTAGCATGAATCAGAAAAATTCTTGGCTTGCTCTACCCACCTCAAGTAAAAAACCCCATTGAACCCGATTTTCACTCAGGCGTGTAGATTGGATGCAGCCACGAGAGCTGCCATACCTGGTTCCTTAAATTTTAGGCTATCTAATCCTCACCCCATCACCTCCCCCAGCCACTTCCTATGCTATCTCCATGCCACCTATCCACCCCACTATCTCATCACTATCCTTAACCCTTCCATGCTAATTCACCCAATATTCAGTATTGGGAAACCTCATAAGCTTTGTTATGATGAATTAAAACAAAGGTCCAAATATCTATTACAGCTTTCATTGTGCTAAATAGACACCCCATTCAAAGTCCATTCAAACCTTTAAAATTCCCTCAATTAGACAAAGACAATACATACACTTTCAAAGAGGCCCACATTTAATGACTGTATTTATTACACACCGTCGCCTCAAATCACACCATTCATTCCTGTTTACAAGCTGGCATATTAGTGTTAACCCGTTTTGCCCACTACACCATAGCCAAATGAAACGCTGCAAGATTTCATTTGGGAAAACCAGAGGAATTGAATTACTCCAAGGTTTTTATCTCCATCTTTTGCAATCCTGCTTTTTAAATTCTTGAACCATTTCCATAAAACAATACATTGAAATCACAACTCTAAACTGCCAAATTCTTAACACATCCAATTACTTTATTCTAAAAATGGATTTTGTGATTCATGACTCACCAAGTTGTAGTTATTCTGACTTTTTCCCCTACCGAAAACCTTATTTCTTGGAAAAAATCACATTGAAACCTAAAACAAAAATTAATTTTTTTTACTTTTAATATTTTAAAGCTATTGAAAGCATTCTGACTATATCAATGTTAATCGTATAACCAAATGGTACTTGCAAACACACTCAATGATCAAATGGTACAGATGTTGCCGTGCAAAGCTTGTCACACACAATTTGGTATCATCAGTAAATTTTGATACAATTCCCTTAACTGTCAAGTCAATCATATGGAAAATCAAGAACATCATACTTCTCTATTCCGGAGAAACTCCTTCGCACTTTTTGCTTCCAATCATCTATCATGCGATATCTTGTCAGCAGCTTATTCAAACTCAACATAAAATCACCCACTGAATTATCTTCACCCATTATTTTTCTGAAAAATTCTACAAGTTAGACAAGTCCTTGATGACTGACCATGATTAGATCATACCTCTCATTGTGCTTGGCAATTTCATCACATTAAAAATTAATTAGTTTACACTCTCCTTGCTTAGTTAAATTTTATTTTTTGCGACAGGGAAATTACATTTGCTATTCTCCATTGTACTGCTAGAATTCTAATTTGTAGAGAAACTTTGAAAATGATATGCTAAGCCTTTGTTATTTCTTCCTCAATTTATTTCAAAATCCCAGATTTGAGAACACAAACCATTTACGAAAGTGTATTTTATATGAAAGAGTTGAGAGATAAATGCCAGCCTAGCTGGCGATGCCCATATCCCGTGAATGAAAAGAAAGATGCTTGACAGAGTCAAAACAAATATTAATGCTAAACCAGGGGGTAATCATTATTGGTTGAAGAGGTGAATTTTTCTTTGCCAGCAGGGTCATGGCAAGGCAGAAGAAGGAGTTGCAGAAATTAAGACTGATATAACAAAGCTCAACAGTGAGGCAAATACACTTGTGTTGCGAAGATTAGAGCAATGATAGAATATTGCCATCAAGAAACAACATCTCCATTACCTTACTGTCAAAAGAAAAATGATATACTTGTTCAGAAATCAAGCCAAAGAATAAAACAAGAATTTCATGCCTGAACTTTTGGTTTTGACCTTTACAAGTTCCAGTTAGATGAAATTGTTCTGTTTTTGTTAGCTAGAAGTCGTGTTTAAGTAAAGACACATTCGGAAATCACTTGTGACATACATGGGAATTAAGAACATAAGAACATAAGAAATAGGAGCAGGAGTAGGCCATCCGGCCCTTCGAGCCTGCCCCGCCACTCAACAAGATCATGGCTGATCTGTCGTGGCTCAGTTCCACTTTCCCGCCCTCTCCCCATAACCCTTAATCCCCTCTCTTATCAAAAACCCATCAACCCGCTTCTTAAAAATATTTAGCGAGGCAGCCTCCACCACTTCAACGGGCAGAGAATTCCAGAGATTCACCACCCTTTGAGTGAAGAAGTTCCTCCTCAACTCCGTTCTGAACCGCCCCCCCTTTATCTTGAGGCTGTGCCCCCTAGTCCTACTGTCTTTTTTGAGCGGGAAGAGTCTTTCCACCTCTATCCTATCCATCCCATTCATCATCTTATACGTCTCAATGAGATCTCCCCTCATTCTTCTAAACTCTAACGAGTACAAGCCTAGTTTATTCAGCCTCTCCTCATAGCTCAACCCCCTCAACTCCGGTATCAGCCTAGTAAACCTCCTCTGCACTCCCTCCAAGGCCAAGATAAGAACTTACTTGCATTACTTAATATAAAATGATTAAACTTTTGTCTGTTTTACAAGAATCCAACTTTTTGATCTGCACATGAGCTGGATTGCATTTTGTAGACTGTGATAAACAATGCAATTATTTGGCTGGAGACACAGAAGTGTTAAATTAGTAATACACATTAAAATAATGCACACTCAGTAGACAAATGAGCTGCAGTAGTTGAGCTGGAGTTCTATGTTATTTAAAGCGTTGCAGTACAGGTTCCGTTTTCGATTTCCTCTATAGCCAGGTTTGCATGTATATGTAACATGCAACATTTTGAAGTGATGAACCATCTAACCAGGATGAGAAAGCTGCAACCTCACTTTTAATTTGTCACACAAGTTTTACAACAAGGTGGATCAAGACAGCTCTCCTATATTCAAGATTTCAAACTCAATAAAAAGGAACACTTACATTTATTAGCTCATTTTCTGACCACCAGGTGTCTCAAAGCGCTTTCCAACCAAAGAAGCGTAGTCACTGTTACGTAGAAAATTAGGTAGCCAATACACATAGCAAAATCCCACAAACAGTAATGAGATCATGAGTGGAATTTTACTCTTTCATCCATCATGGGAATCATAACAAGCAGCATAGCGCTGAGTGGGCCACTGTGCATGCACCGATCTGTCAGAATGCCGATCTATGCATGTGCAGTGTCCTGTCCCATGTCCCCCGCACATTGCCGGCCTCCTAAACACCTCCCCACCCACCTCTCCCTCTTGATCACTGCACCGCTGGCCTCTGCCGGAATTCCAATCTCTTCGTTCCCCAATCCCCAGACAATCCTGATATCACCCATTCCCCCTTCCCTCCCCCTCAACCCCAGGCACCCCTGACCATCCCAATGACCAGCCTTGATCACCATCTGGATCGCCCTGACCCACACCCCCAAACCCAATGGCCAGCACCAATCACCACCTCCCTCCCCCAGCGATCTCAATTGCAGAATGGCAGTGGGTCCCCCCCTTCCCCCACGATCGTCCCCAACAGGCCCCACCCCCAATATGTTCCACCCCTGTGGCCCCAACCCTTTGGCACTGTCCAAAGGGTAACCCCCTTACCACAACCTCCAGGGCGAGGGGGGAGGGAGGCCTCAAAGGCCTTTGTCCAGCAGGGTTCCCTGGTAGTGGGCAGCGGTCATAAATGCCACTGGAGGGAACCATGCCCTACCGGGGTGGGAGACACTAGTGGGCCCAGAGAATTCAGTCCTGGGTCCGCTAATCATATTGAAATTCTCATTACAATTTCTTATTTCTGGCATGGAGCTGATTAGGTTTAAAAAGGCACCTGGGAGACTTGTGACCACTGTTCTCCTGGCCTGAATGTTTCGTCCAATTTACAATAATTAGAATGCAATATTTCCAGAATGGCCTGTAAAATTCTAGTCTCTGAGCCAAATCTGGTGTCTAACCCAAGAATTTAATCACCGTTTTAAAAATTTTTGTTCCAAAACTATTGCTTAGGAATTCAGTTCAGGTCACTGAAATTTAAGTTATGCCAGAGGAGAAATTTACTGAATTGTTTGTCCCCTGTTCAAAGTTAACGTTTAGATTTCAATGTGGAGGAGTGTATGGAAATGGTGTTTTCAAAGCAGTGACAAATGACAGCCACCAAATTTCAGCTTTCACAGCAGTGCGTTTAGTCTGTGTGTGAGCAAACCCTTGGGCAAGGCTGGCTGACTCTTAACGTATTTTAATCAGAGTGACACTAATGTGTAACTGAAAACTTTAATTATGGATCCATACGTTCCCTGGAATTTGCCTCAGAAAGCAGGGCAAATACGCAAGGGCAGCAAAAAGGACTGAAGCCATATAAGGAAAACATTCCAATAAATACCCAGTACTGCTAGCTGCTTTCTTGCCTGTAGCAAAGGGCTTGTTCTCAGTAATTGTGAAAAAAGGTTATTTTATACACTTTGGAGGCATCTTCAACATAAATTGAGGTTTGATCTACCAGATCAGCACAAGTGCCATTAAAACCGTCTTAGTCTAGAAGTCAAGTTATGAGGTGCTGCTGGCCTAGTGGCATTGTCGCTTGACTATTAATCCAGAAACTCAGCTAATATTCTGGGGACCCTGGTTCGAATCCTGCAGATGGTGGAATTTGAATTCAACAAAAAATATCTGGAATTAAGAATCTACTCATGATCGTGAAACCATTGCCGATTGTTGAAAAAACTCATCTATTCAGTAATATTCCTTAGGGAAGGAAATCTGCCGCCCTTACTTGGTCTGGACTACGTGACTCCAGAGCCACAGCAATAGAACACAGAAAAACTACAGCACAAACAGGTCCTTCAGCCCACAAGTTGCGCCGATGATATCCATACTTACTAGGCTTACCTATAACCCTCAATTCTATTAAGTTCCATGTATTCATCCAGAAGTCTCTTGTAAGACCCTATCGAATTTGCCTCCACCACCGCAAATGGCATCCACCACCGAGTGAAAAACTTACCCCGATATCTCCTCTGTACCTACTCCCCAGCACCTTAAACCTGTGTCCTCTCTTAGCAACCATTCCAGCCCTTGGAAAAAGCCTCTGAGAATCCACCCAATCTATACCTCTCAACATCTTATACACTTCTATCAGATCACCTCTCATCCTTCGTCTTTCTAAGGAGAAAGATTGAGCTCCCTCAACCTATCCTCATAAGGCATGCCACCCAATCCAGGCAACGTCCTTGTAAATCTCCTCTGCATCCTTTCAATAGCTTCCACATCCTTCCTGTAATGAGGCGACCAGAACTGAGCACAGTATTCCAAGAGAGGTCTGACTAGGGTCTTATAAAGCTGCAACATTATCTCCTGACTCCTAAACTCAATCCCTCGATTGATGAAGGCCAGTACACCATATGCCTTCTTAACCACATCCTCCACCTGCGAGGCTGATTTAAGAGTCCTATGGACCCAGACCCCCAAGGTCCTTCTGATCCTCTACGCTGCTAAGAGTCTTATCCTTGATATTATACTCCTTCATCCCATTTGACCTGCCAAAATGGACCACTATACATTTGTCCAAGTTGAAGTCCATCTGCCACTTCTCCACCCAGCCTTGCATCCTATCAATGTCACGCTGCAACTTCTGACATCCCTCCAAACTATCTACAACACCACCAACCTTCGTGTCATCAGCAAACTTACCAACTCATCCCTCCACTTCCTCATCCAGGTCATTTATGAAAATTACAAACAGCAATATGGTTGACTCTCAACTGTCCTCCAAGGGCAACAAGGGATGGGCAATAAAAACTAGCCAGCCAGTGTCCCATGTCCAATGAACAGAACATAGAACACTACAGCACAAACAGGCCCTTCGGCCCACGAGTTGCACCGATCACATCAACACCTACCAATCTATAGACCTATCTATAACCCCCAATCCCATAAAACCCCATATACTCATCCAGAAGTCTTTTAAAAGACCCCAGCGAGTTCGCCTCCACCACCACTGACGGCAGCCGATTCCATTCACTCACCACCCTCTGAGTGAAAAACTTACCCCTAACATCACTTCTGTACTTTCCTCCCTGCACCTTAAATCTGTGTCCTCTCGTAGTGACCATTTCAACCCAGGGAAATAGCCTCTGAGAATCCACCCTATCTATTCCTCTCAACATTTTATAAACTTCTATCAGGTCGCCTCTCAACCTTCGTCTCTCCAGGGAAAAGAGACCCAGCTCCCTCAACCTAACTTCATAAGGCATGCCTCCCAGTCCAGGCAACATCCTTGTAAATCTCCTCTGTACCCTTTCAATAGCTTCTACGTCTTTCCTATAGTGAGGCGACCAGAACTGCGCACAGTACTCCAAATGAGGCCTGACAAGGGTCTTATAAAGTTGCAGCATTACCTCCCGACTCCTAAACTCAATCCCTCGATTAATGAAGGCCAGTACACCATACACCTTCTTGACCACCTCCTCCACCTGCGAGGCCGATTTAAGAGTCCTGTGGACCCGGACCCCAAGATCCTCCTGCTCTTCAATGAATTAAAGGACAAAGATGACAAACACACTGGTCACAGACTTGTAGCAGCATAATGGAGAGGAGGACAACAAACAGAGCTAATTTGTCAGAGGCTATACCCAGCTCAGAGGATCTATAGAGAGATGATAAGTTTCTTCAACATGTCTGAACAGAGCGAGTAGCAAAATGGTAGACATCATTGGACTACTTATCCACAGACATGAGCTCAAAACCTACAAAGTAATTAATGAAATCAAAATCTAGAATTAAAAACCTATATCAGTGATAGTGACCAGTATCAGGAAGTGACCACAAACTACTGGATCCCATCTGGTTCATGAATGACCTTTAGGAAAGGACATCTGCCATCCTTACTTGGTCTGGCCTACATGCGATTGACACATAACTGCCCACTGAAATAGTCTGGATTGCCATTCCATTGCATTCAAGAAAATCAGCCCACCACCATCTTCTCACGGACAATAAATGCTTACCTCGTCAGCAATGCCTGCATCCCACAAATGTTGATTTAAAAACAAAACACAGTGACAGACATTTGCAGCCAACTGCCTTCCTCAACTTTGCCTCTGGATCCCGCTGAAAGGTATCTGCGGGGTCTTACAGTCAGCAGCCCAGAAATGCATTAGACAGGCAACTGATGCCAACTTTGCCTGTGACTATGCCAAGCATGATGAGCCAAGTGCTTGGATTTGCAATACTTGTTGGCTCTCCATAGTTGCAGGGTGTCACTGACTGCATGTGACAAGTAAGGCACTCACTGAACATCCAGGCATGTTTGCCAAACAGATGTGCTTCTGTTCTAAGTATGCAGATTCTTGAGTAGCTGTCATGTTAGTTTCATCCTGTGGCACTCCACCTATCTAACCTTCAATACCTGGAATTAGAGTTACCAGTTGGCTGCTCAGAGAAAAGAGACCTCCCACTTAAGAATGAGGCTCAGATGTCTCATTGAATGATTCATTGATATGTTTGAGGAGAACTTTGGATGCCTGGATTTGAGCTCTGAATGCTTTACCTTGTATGGTTGGGATGCTGCAGTCTATATGGTGTCAGACACCAAGAGTGCTGTTAGAAGGGAGTTCCAAGATTTTAACCCAGCAACAACGAAGGAAGGTAACATTGCTCCAAGTCAGGATAGTGTACAGCTTGGAGGGGAAATTGCAGATGGTGGTGTCCCTTTGCACCTGTTGCCCTCGTCCTTTTTAGGTGGTAGGGGTTGCAGGTTAAGAAAGTGCTGTTGAAATACAATACCCAATAAGAATTCTGTTTAATAATAATTATTGCTCAGACTCTACAGAAAAATTAAATCAGTATCAACTGATTCCAAAAAGCAGGAATTTTAACTCCCATGCAGGACATTGACCTGTAAGAACAAGAGACCCAGCCAACTGTAATGGTCAGATTTCATCAAGAAACCAGCCAGGAAGATGATTTGAAATGACAGTCCAGCCATCAGTCAGAAAGTTTGCAGATCATACCTGTGTAGACAGAGGATTATTTCCCCCTGTCCCCACCCAGCAAACAAAACTGTTCTTCCCCAAACTTCCTCCTGTTCGTTTCAGCCATATTCCTTTTCTTATGCAAGCTAACATTAAAACAACAAGCATATCCTGATTAAGTTGTTTGAACTCAATCTGCATATTTAGAAAAGAATTTCACTGTCTTTGGGACTGTGTGTTTGACTCCTGAAATTTAAAATTACATTCATCACAATCAAAGCCAGAAAGTCAACGGGCACGTCGCCTGCTTCATTTCAACAGTCCCTTGCGTAGATTTTTTTTTTGCGGGGGGGGGGGGGGCAAATGCAGATTTTAACCTTTCAAAAAGCAATGACTAACTCAACAGGGTTACAATCTTTTTCTCAATGTTAAAGATAGAAGTGTTACAAAAATTTTTTGCTCAGATGAGAAGATACATCTAATAGTGCATTTATTCCATGATTGGCTAAAGATACATAAAAAAGTTATGCAAGCACAATTTTTGTTCAGCCTATTTTAATTTAATTAAAAATCTATCCCTCATTTTCATATTCTCTTCAATACATGTCACGTAGTACATAAGCCATTCTGAGGTGTTCTGGTCCCATGGCTTTTCATGGTCTGGTGCACAAGGAAATATCACCTTAATGGAGGGAAGGTACACTTTCCAGAATATGCAGAAAGATACGCAGAGATTGTTGTTGCATTTACTATCTCATGTTTCTCTGCAAGGTTCTCTAAATTTTCTGCCTTGACAGATGAGGAAGTTACCTCAGACAAGGCCTGATTTCAGAAAAGCTGTGTGGAAAGGGATGTTGTCCTGGAAGTGATTTTAGAGGTATGAAAGAAAGAAAAAGATCCCAGCTGAGGAACACAGCCAATCAAATTCAGAGGAGACAAAAGGAAACTCAGCTGTCAATTTTCTCTCAGCAGTGTCACAAACAACAACAAGATACACCAACACCTCTACTTTCTCAGAAGACTAAAAAAACTTGGCATGTCAGCTACAACTCTCAACAACATTTACATAGCAGCACAGAAAGCACTCTTTCTGGTTGTATCACAGGTTGGTATGGCTCCTGCCCTAAGACCGCAAGAAGCTACAAAAAGGTCGTGAATGTAGCCCAACCATCACACAAACCAACTCCCATCCATTGACTCTGTCTACACTTCCCACTGCCTTGGCAAAGCAACCAGCATAATTAAGGATCCCATGCATCCCAGCCATACTCTCTTCCAACTTCTTCCTTTGGAAAATAGATATAAATGTCTGTAGTCATGTACCAACCAACTCAAGAACAGCTTCTGCTCCGCTGCTGCTGTCAGACTTGGTAATGGTCTTACTTTGCATTAAGCTGATCTTTCTCTACACCCCAGCTATTACTGTAACATTACATTCTGCACTCTCTCATTTCCTTCTCTATGAAGAGTGTGCTTTGTCTGCATAGCATGCAAGAAACAATACTTTTCACTGTATACTAACACTTGTGACAAAATAAAATCAAATCAAAACCAGAAAATATATTTTTGCGATATTTGTTGAGGTATCCATTTGGCCAGGAGAACTCTTTTTTGAACAGTGCCATGGGATCTTTTGTCAGCCTTGAAGGTGAACAATGCCTCTATTTATGATTTCTGGCATCTGCAGCAATTTACTAAAGCTTCTGTTCACCGGATACACTTCCTCCTCAACGGGGAATATCTGATTTGTTCAAGTGCAGAAAGTATTAAGGTAGTTACAGCCAAAACTTGGCTTCCAATTGAATTTTGATTCCTCCTAGGTTAATCATCAATTGCGCCTGAGTGCTGCCAGTGTACCCAGCTAGGGGGCTTCGGATTTCCTGGGCTTCCACAAAGAGCTGGCTAGTTTCTCAATTTCCATCTGTAGTCTTGACCCAGAACTTCCAACATTTTTCATTTTGAACTGTCATTTTGTCGTGCACATGCGACCTCTCCAAATTTGCAACTTCAACGTTCAGCACAAGTGTAGATTAAAATGCATACTCTAAAGCTGCATTGTCATGCACTGCTTTGCCACATGTTGCACTACAAATCCCCAGGGCCAGGTTTTAGTTGAACCAGCTGATTTGGCAAGAACTTCCCCTTTTAGCTCTCACAATTGCCATCAGAAGCCCCATAATAAGATAACCTTGTTGAATGAGGTGTAACTGGGCTTTTAAAAGTGATCGAGTGGTAACTTGCTGGATAACTAAAATGCCGTTGGAAAACAACATGCAGAACTTTGAGAAATATATTCATTAGGATTAATTACTAGCTAAAAAAAAAGTTTCTAAAAAGCCTTTTCATGATATTGTAGCCCTAATCTTCAGCTCATGTGTATATCCTAATCTCTGTTTCACTCCAAAGCGTTTTAGTGATTTCATAAGTGTTTTTCACTTTGTTTGGTTGGGAGTATTCTTTAATGTGATTGGCTGCTTGAATAACTTAAAAACATCAGAGCAACCCAACGTGGGAAGCTCTACAAAACGACACCAGTCAATTGCACAGACAGAGTTGAAATACTTGCTGCAGAGATTTCTGGATCTCAGCAAGGCTATGGAGATTACGAAAATGCAAGCCATCATCTTTGAGTGAACTTAATCCTGTGCTTTACATCGCAAAGGAAAAACAAAATAAGTTGTATTTATATAGAACTTCCATTAACACATTTAAATGTGGCAAAATTTCCCAAGGCATTTCAATAGAATTAGAAATAAAAACTTTTACCAAGCCTAAAGGGGATGACATCAAAATGTCTGGTTAAAGAGATAGGGATTAAGCAGCACCTAAAATGAGGAGAGACGGGTGGAGAAGTGAAAGTGTGTATAAGACACCAGAGCTGGAGGAAAACAGAACTCTCAAAGGGTTGTAGGACTAGAGGAAGTTAGAAATAGGGAGGGTCAAGGAGAGGGACTTAAACAGGAGAATCAGAATTGAAGTGTTATTCAGTGTTGTACAGTTTCCTTGGCTGAATGCTTCAAAATGTTTCATATTTCAGTTCATCCTGTTGTAAATACATTGGAAAAGTGAACTGCAATTTAGAGTATTTGTCCTTTAGTTCATGAAATGAAAGCTAAACAAGTTTTCTTTTCAGCTTTTGCATTGTCATATTCACCATCATACTGTGCCCAAATTCTACAAATTTACAAAATTGCAGAGGGCAAGATATTTTGCCTAATACAGCACATCACACGACGGGTTAACCAACTCTGAATCAAAATAACGAGATGTCCTTGAGCTGCAGTGTGTGTGCAAGCACGGGCTGATTATTTGTACGATAATACTATATCATTCTTCCAATCTTTTGTTACTTATCGACTAGTTTTTCTACTTTGTTACAGACAACTGTCTTCAGTTGTCCCATTCTACAACCCACTTTATCTAATTCTTATTCTTGAATTAATATTGCACACATTACACTTTCAGAGTAAGTCCTCAATATACATCTTGCTTCCCAAGTGTCAAATTGACTTTAAAAAGCAACCATTCTGGAAACAGATCATGTTTACATCAATGTAGACCTACTCCGAGATCCCTTTTTAATTAAGTTTGATTGGCAGCTTTTGAACCTGCACACAAAATGCACTTCTGTTACATCTATAACTTTTAAGTTTCAATTGCATTTCATATGGGAAAATAAATGAACCAAGGATTTAGGAGAGCTGACTAAAACTAGTTAAAAAGTGGATTTTGATGGGACCATGGCCATGCAATTAACTTGCAGCTTGTCACTGCCTTAAAAAAATAAGCAAGGTCATCCTTAGTGTGCAAATAATGTTTCCAAGTAACAACACGTAGCAGAGGAATGCACCAAGGTTAGAACCTTGAGACAGATAGCAGTGGAACCAGTTAAGGATGATCCCCAAAGAACAGCACATCATGATTGCCACTTATAATGAAGAATGTTGTCGGCAGACCCGTGAATAGCAGCAATTCAAAGATGGAATTGAGAGATCGGTGGGCACTAGCAGTCTGTTCATGATCTTAGAAAGAAAAGGCAGGTTGGCATGGGATGATATTTGGAAAGGAGGGTTTTTTAAGGCTGACGGATGTTGAATTTGAAGATGGAGGGCAAGATGTCTAAGTGAAGCTCACGAATGGGGTAAGGAACAGTAATTAAATAATCAAGAGTTAGTGTGCAGAGTCCCATGGATAAAAATAAACAAGTGGGGCAGCGAAAGTTTAGGAATAGGTGGAAGAGTGCAAAATATAGGGTCAGGACTAGACTGGGGAAAGCACTGAAAGAATGAAACAAAAAAAACAAGCTCTTTGCATCTGGTGCAGGAGGAAGAAGAATAGAGAAGAGTCCAAAATTGTCATGCTCCAGAGTGAGCCTTGAAAACAGCAGGATTTGGTAGTTGGCGAGATGCAGTATTCTTTCAGTATTTAAATTGGATCTCAATGACTGATCAGAGCTGTATGCTTTTATTTGGTACATTACAGATTCATTTTAAATTGTTTACATTTGTGACAGATTCGATATTCAAATCCTTAACACAATTCTCAAGTATGAGGGCAGACAGATCTAAACTACTTATGATGCTGAGTATACTTGGCAAGATTTTTGGAAGATTGTACCAAATAGCCAATATGCTAAACATAGTTAAGTATTCTTCATCCTTCAATGTAATGATAAAAATATTGTTTTTATAAACAGAAATACTGTACTTTAAAATAACATTTCACACATTTTAGCTGAAGCCAAAAAAGGCCCCAAATTCAGAAATCCTGCAATCCGCATCACTTGTAATTAAGTGAATCTATTTTGGAAAGCTCATAGATCAATGAAAGAATATCTAAAACTGCATAATGCTTCAACTACATGTTTTATATTATTTTGTATATTATGTCATTTAGTATAAGACCGAAGAGTCTCACTTTTACATCCTGACTACGCTGTCACCTTTATTGACCAAAGCGTGGTAAGTATAGTTCCTCTTCCCTATTTAAAATTTAATTTTACATGCGGATTTTAGTTTTAATTTTTCTTCAATGCTATAGACTACATCTTCTGAATATTTCAAAAATCTACGCAATATTTTTATTTCCTCCTTCCCCAGCCAACATTTAAAGACTGGGATTCTCAAAAATATTCCAAACTTATCAGGGCTTTAAAGAGAATTCTTGTGACACTTGAGGGTGCAATTTCATAACCATCTGCATGACTTTGCTGCATTCTGCAGCATATTCACCAACTCAAAAAACATTAAATATTTTCAAAACTGATAAAGTGTTTGTGTGCCAGAATAACTTATCTATTTATAGCACATATGCTTCTGTACTTCATTCTCCTCTCCACACCCAAAAGAATTTGCATAAAGTAGTTCACAGCACCCCCCAAAAAAAATTGCTTTTTAAAGAGACCGAATAGGCAGTTCCATGGACAACGGAACTTCTACCAGCATTTTGGGAATCATTTTCCACAATTCTATCTTTTCTAAAGATGTGCATTGGCTTTTGGCAACAAAATGCCACTTAGGTTGCACAAAATTCCAGAATTTTCTCAATTTGATTCAGCTGGTAGTGTCCTTAACTTGAAGCCAGATATGGTGAGGTCAAGTTCCAGTCCAGTGTCAGCATGGATTACTTGAAGGTTGATGCTTTGTTGGACAAGATGTTGAGCTCAGCTCATTTGCTGATCCAGACTGTGGCGTGAACCCTTGAACGTGCATCTGAACTAATTGAAGGAGAATGTGGATATCCTAACCAAGGGCAGCATGGTGGCACAGTGGTTAACACTGCTGCCTCAGAGTGCCAGGATCCTGGTTCACTTCCCAGCTTGGGTTACTGTCTGTGCGGAGTCTGCACATGCTCCGAGTGCTCCGGTTCCTTTGAAAGATATGCTGGTTAGGTGCATTGGCTATGTTAAGTTTTCCTTCAGTGTAGCTGAACAGGCACTGGGGTATGGCAACTAGGGGATTTTCACGTAACTTCATTGCAGCATTGATGTGAACTTATATGTGACACTCAAATAAAAATAAACATTCCTCCCTCAAGTGAGCATCACTGTTTAACTGTTCACTCATTGCAGTGTACAAAATTATTGCTGAGTACCAAAACTAGTTAATTTTGAAATACTCAATTGTTTTCTAAGTGTTAAGATGTTTTATAAATTCCTTTTGCATGGAAAAACATTCCCAACATATTTACAGCAACTCAGTACATTGCACAGATCTGACACACCACATGCATATCAGTCAAAATCACAAACTTCCATGTAAAATTAAAATTTAACTGGAGAGAAGAGAAGATGCACCATAAATTTTCTGACACTGGTCATTAAAAGGTGGCAGCACAAGTGTGTGTGTGTGTGTGTGTGTGTGTGTGTGTGTGTGTGTGTGTGTGTGTGTGTGTGTGGAGAGAGAGAGAGAGAGAGAGAGAGAGAGAGAGACCTGGAAGGTTGATGGCGATCTGGACACCGAAAAACTTGAAGCTCTCGACCCTTTCTACTTCGTTCCCATTGATGTAGACGGGCATGTTCTCCTATTCCTGAAGTCAAAGACAATCTCCTTCATTTTGTTAATATTGAGGGAGAGATTATTGTTGCTGCACCAGTTCACCAGATTCTTTGTCTTGTCATTGTTTGGGATCCAACCCACAATGTGGTGTTATCAGAAAACCTGAAAATTGAATTGAAGGGGAATTTGGCCACAATCACGTGTATAAGAGTACAGTAAAAGGCTGAGGATACAGCCTCGTGGGGCACCGGTGCTGAGGATGATTGTTGCCTATCCTTACTGATTGTGGTCTGTGAGTTAGAAAGTTCAGGATCCAGTCGCTGAGGGAGGTGCCAAGGCCTGGGCCTTGGAGTTTGGAGCTGAGTTTTGTGGAATTGTGAAGTTCACTAAAATTTGGATCTGCCTATCATGGAACTGTTCTGATGAAAATATAACACATCATGTAGCAAGGTGCACATTTCGGGAGGATGAGATTGACTTTACTAATTTTTCCCCTTTTCACCCCGGTTAGCGCCACTCCCCCAAAAAGTGATTTATTTTACTGCAATAAAGCCTTGAAATATTATAATGCAAAATCCGTCTGTAGTTAGTTCATGATCTTGACAATAACAATTACCTCTTAGGCTTTATTTTAAAAGTAACTTGTGGTCAACATTAGCACATTAAAGACAGAAAGACATCCCAATACTTGCTGGCTTAAAAGCTGACCTTACACAGGTTTTACATTTCAAGATTCCAGGTTTATGCAATTATTGCAAAAAACAGAAAATGGGCACTTAAGCATTTGGTTCTAAAATTTATCATCTTGTTAATCACCTTAAAAGGGACAGAAGGCTTAGCTGTATCAATAGGAAGATGAGATTTAAAGAAGTGCAAAAAAAGCAATAAAAATCCTGTAAAGTAACAAATCAGTGACAAAAGCATAATTTAATTCCATTGTTCTATAATGCTGACATTACAATTCACAAGTAATCTATGTCCATACATGGCAATTCTTCAGTTTTAATTCTGCTTTCACAAATGTAAAATTACATTGTAGAAACCTGTGAACTTCATTCTTAATTGATGACCCCAGTGTTGTCTGGACTTTGCTCGAAATATATTGCCCTTAAAGCTTAATTTTGGCACCCATACTAACACATGTCACAATGCATACTATTATCTAATGCTTCTTTATGCAATAATGTTAAACATCAAATATATGCTCAAAGATTTCATTTCTAAATGACGGTAGGAACATTACATTAGAGAGTATTTGTCAAACACTTCAAGAATGAGAATACCTTATTATTGTATAAAAGACCCTTTGAAATTGTTTTGATGTTAAATTTTCTACTCAAGCAGAGGCTGAGTTTTCTACTCGTATGCTTGATATTCAATAGTGAACAGAAAATAGTGAGTTGGCATGTGCATAAACAGAAAAACCCAGCCAAAAGTTTAAGTTTCACAAAGTAGCATCCTTGCTTTTCAGATATATAATTGTGGGTTCAAATCTTCTGCGAATGATCAAGGCTGACTTTCCAATGCAGCACTGAAATAAAATGCTACATTGTCAAAGATATTATCTTTTGGCTGAAATGTTAAACGAAGATAGGAACAAAAGTTCTTTGTCACGTACAAATTGGTTTTTGGGCTTGTTTTATAAAACGATGACTGCACTTTAAAAAGGAGTTAATTGGCTATGAAATTCTATGAGGCATCAGAAAAACGTGCATACATATATGCAAGTGCATCCTTTTCAGATCAAACAGTTTCAAAAAAAAACAAACTGCAATTTTAAAAACTTTTATAAACTGCACTTAAGCTCTCTTCTAAGATTACACAGTAGTTTCTTCCACAGCCAAACTACAATTTACAAAGTAAGTAAAAAAAAACACTGGTTACAACACAATGTAGTTTCCAAGATTCATACATACAAATTTTTAAAGATTTACGTACTATAAAGTTGTACTGTATCTTAGAATATGGAACAGAATTTCAAAATTTATTGATGCTACCTCATTTGGAAGAGTGGCAAACACAAAAGATATTTAAAAATTGACTGCAACAGGTCACAGACCAGCAGAATGAGAACATAAGAACATAAGAAATAGGAGCAGGAGTAGGCCATCCAGCCCTTCGAGCCTGCCCCGCCATTCAATAAGATCATAGCTGATCTGTCGCTGCTCAGTTCCACTTTCCCGCTTTCTCCCCATAACCCTTAATCCCCTCTCTTATCAAAAACCCATCAACCCGCGTCTTAAAAATATTTAGCGAGGCAGCCTCCACCACTTCAATGGGCAGAGAATTCCAGAGATTCACCACCCTTTGAGTGAAGAAGTTCCTCCTCAACTCCGTTCTAAACCGCCCCCCTTTTATCTTGAGGCTGTGCCCCCTAGTCCTACTGTCTTTTTTGAGCAGGAAGAGTCTCTCCACCTCTATCCTATCCATCCCATTCATCATCTTATACGTCTCAATGAGATCTCCCCTCATTCTTCTAAACTCTAACGAGTACAAGCCCAGTTTATTCAGCCTCTCCTCATAGCTCAACCCCCTCAACTCCGGTATCAGCCTAGTAAACCTCCTCTGCACTCCCTCCAAGGCCAAAATATCTTTGCACAGGTGCGGCGCCCAAAACTGCATACAGTACTCCAGCTGCGGCCTCACCAATGCCCTATACAGCCGCAGCAAGACCTCCCTACTTTTACATTCAATCCCCCTCGCTATGAAGGCCAGCATCCCATTTGCCTTCCTGACCACCTGCTGCACCTGCAAGCTGGGTTTTTGCGACTCATGCACAAGGACCCCGAGGTCCCTCTGCACCGTCGCCTGCTGCAGTTTTTCACCCCGTAAGTAATAGTCCTTCCTACCATTCTTCCTACCAAAGTGGACCACCTCACACTTGCCAACATTAAATTCCATTTGCCATTTCCTGGCCCATTCGCCCAGCCTATCTAGATCCTTCTGCAGACTCTCCACACCCTCCGCACAATTTGCCGTTCCCCCTATCTTGGTGCCATCAGCAAATTTTGACACCCTACACTTGGTTCCCTCCTCCAGATCATCTATATAAATGGTAAAAAGCTGAGGCCCCAGCACTGACCCCTGGGGCACTCCACTAGTCACCATCCGCCAATCCGAATAGCACCCGTTGACCCCCACTCTCTGCCTCCTATTTGACAACCAATCCTCTATCCACGCTAACACCCTACCCCCAACTCCATGTCCCTCGACCTTCTGCAATAACCTCTTGTGAGGTACTTTGTCAAACGCCTTCTGAAAATCTAGAAAGACCACATCCACCGGCTCTCCTCTATCCACCGCCCTAGACACGTCCTCATAGAACTCCAGTAAATTTGTCAGACACGACTTCCCTTTAATGAAACCGTGCTGCGTCTGCTCTATCAAGCAATTCCCTTCAAGATGCCTCGCAATTTCCTCCTTAATGACAGATTCTAACATTTTACCCACCACAGACGTTAAACTAACCGGCCTATAATTCCCCGCCTTTTGCCTGGCACCCTTCTTAAACAACAGCGTAACATTAGCCGTTTTCCAATCATCCGGCACTTCCCTGGAATCCAGCGACGTCTGGAAAATAACCACGAAGGCATCCACTATCACCTCCGCCATTTCTTTCAGAACCCTCGGATGCATTCCATCCGGTCCTGGGGACTTGTCCACAATCAGTCCCTCCAGTCTGTCGAGCACCGCCTCTCTAGTAACAGTAATGTCATTAAGACCCTCCAGTCCTACCACCTTTCCATCGCTAACACCCGGCAAATTATTCACGTCCTCCTCCGTGAAGACAGAAACAAAAAAGTTATTCAATACCTTAGCCATATCCTCATCCCCTACCACTAGGTCCCCTTTCTCATCCTCTAAAGGACCAACATTCACCCTAGCCAGCCTCTTCCTTTTTATATATTTATAAAAACTCTTGCTATCCTTTTTTATATTAAGCGCTAGCCCAGCTTCATAGTTTCTCCTACCCTTCTTTATCAACTTCTTTGTCAATTTTTGTTGACATTTAAACCTCTCCCAATCCTCATCTCGCCCACTACTCTTAGCTACTCTAAATTCCTCCGCTTTTAATTTAACACTTTCCTTCACCTCCTTCGTTATCCACGGCTTATTACCTCTCTTCCTACTGTCCTTTTTGACCATCGGAATAAATTTCCGCTGAGCACCAAGAAAGATCTCCTTAACGATCCTCCACTGCTCCTCAGCAGACCCTCCCTCCAACGCACTCCCCCAGTCCACATTCGCCAATTCTTCTCTCATCCTACTGTACTCCCCTCTATTCAAACAAAGGACGCGTGTCCGGGAACCCACTTTCTCCTCCTCCATCTGCACCAGAAACTCCACCATACAATGATCACTCTCCCCAAGAGGATCCTTCACCACAAGGTCCCTAATTCTACCCGCCTCATTACATAGCACCAGATCCAAGATAGCTCGCTCCCTCGTCGGCTCCAACACACACTGTTCGAGGAAACTATCCCGGCAGCATTCCATGATCTCTTCCTCGAGCCCCCCGCGTCCAACGTGGGTCGACCAATCAATATGCAGATTGAAATCCCCCACAACTACGGCCGTCCCATTCCTGCACGCCGCACTTATTTGCGTGTTAACAGCCCGCCCCACATCCAGATCATTATTCGGGGGCCTATAGACGACACCCACCAGCGTCTTCCTCCCTTTGCTGTTCCTAATCTCCACCCACAACGATTCCACCCTCTGCTCCTTGGCTCCAATATCATCCCTTGCTACCACCGTGATGCTATCCTTAATCAGCAGAGTTACGCCCCCCCTTTTCCCTCCTGCCTATCCTTCCTAAACACTTGATAGCCCTGTACATTCAGCTCCCAGTCCCTGTCACCCTGCAGCCACGTCTCTGTAATGGCCACCAGATCGTATCCATTTGTGTCGATCTGCGCCACCAGCTCATCCACTTTATTCCGAATGCTTCGTGCATTCAGATAAAGCGCTTTCATCCCAGCCTTCACCTGGACCCTATTTGCCGTAATGCCACCAACCATACTCACGCCCCCTACTCCCTCTATTATTGGGACATCCTCGGCCTCTTCCCTTACCTGTACCCGCTCCTTAACTTTAGGCCTCGTAACATCACCTACCCTCGCCTCGCCTCGCCCCCCCCCCCAATTAGTTTAAAGCCCTGTCTACAGTCCTCTTTACTCGATTCGCCAGCACTCTGGTCCCAGCACGGTTCAGACCAACCCCATCCCGCCCAAACAGGTCCCACCTACCCCAATACTGGTGCTAATGCCCCATAAATTCAAACCCATTCCTCCCACACCAATCCCTGAGCCACCCATTCACTTCCTTAATCCTGTCAACCCTACACCCGTCTGAACTCGCTTCAGGTAGTAGCCCAGAGATAACCACCTTGTCGGTTCTACTTTTTAATTCCATTCCCAGCTTTTCATACTCCCTCCCCAGATCCTCAGTCTGCATTTTGCTTACGTCGCCGGCACCCACATGTACCACAAGGAGACACATGGCAGGTGGAATTTTAACAGAGAAGTGTGAGGTGATGCGTTTTGGCAAAAGGGTTGGAAAGAGGCAATGGACTTAACAGCACAATTCTAAAACACGTGGGAACAACAGAACCTGGGGTGTATGTGCACTGATCTTTGAAGATGGATGGCCATATCGCGAGAGTGGTTAGAAAAGCTAATTTCATCTTGAGCTTCATAAATGGAGGCAGTAAGTGCAAAAACAGCAAATTATGCTGAACCTATATAAAGCTCTAGTTTGGCCTCAACTTGGGGGGGGGGGGGGGGGGGGGGGTGTGTGTGTGTGTGTGTGTGTGTGTGTGTGTGTGTGTGTGTGTGTGTGTGTGTGTGTGTGTGAGGTGCAGAGGAAATTTACCAGGTTTGTTGCAGGATCAGGACATTTACTTCCGAAGTTAGGTTTCTTGGAGATATGGAGGTTAGTTACAGGTGTGCAAGATTATGACAGGTTTAGGTTTAGATAAGTTAGACAAGGAAATTTTCTTCCCATTGGTTAATTGCACAAGGACTGGTGTGGGGGGGGGGGGGGGAAATCTCAATTTTCAAGCCCAATGGTACTCAAACTATGAATTGTGAACCCAGTTGGGGTCACAAGCTCCTCTGAGGCAGCAAATGGCCACTGTGGAGAGGAAACCAGTCCACAAGCTCTGGCATGATATCCCTGGACTCAGTGGATTGATGCTGCCAAACAGCAAGGGATGTACAGTGCATTCACTTTTAACAGAGTGCCCAGGACGTTTGTGTTTCAATTTGGCACAGACAGAAGACAGCAAATATAACCCAGTGATTGATTGGCTGAAGTATCTGGAGAGCGAGAAAAATCTGGAGGCAACGTGGCTGAGCTGGGAATGTGAGTGGCAGCTTTCTGCTCCTGTCTGCCCATTGTAAAAGCTACTGAACCCAGATTGGTGACTTTGCTTTACAGGTACTGGCAATAAAAAATAGTAGGTTACCAGTGATCCCCACATTCCTATAGGCATTGGCAACTCAGAAAACCTACATCCGACACTTCAAAGCGCTGGAGAAGTACACATTTTATAAGATCCTTCAAATCTGGCGACAAGAAAGGCAGTCTAACAGCAGTGTCCTCTCCCAAGCCAGCGTACTCAGCATTGAGGCACGAATTGCTCAAAGCCAATTCTACTGGTTGGGACACATTTATAGGCTTGACATCAGACTACTTCGAGAAGAGAGAGGGGAAGAAATGCGAGTACTGCATGAAGTCACTGAGGCAAAAGTCGAGACAGCACACAAAACTCCAAACGCCACCTCACTGTATCACCACCTTCGTGAGAACTTCCCACTCACCTAATGAAGGAGCAGCGCTCCGAAAGCTAGTGGCGTTTACTACCAAATAAAGTTTTACTTTAATCTGGTGTTGTGAGACTTCTTACTGTGTAGCAGAATCCACAGTGAAACTGTAGCCTCAGATTAGCAACACTATTTTGTGCCATTTGGAATTCTTAAAGTAAAAAAAATTAACTAATTTCACATCAAAATCAGTGATGTCAAGGTGGCTCTTAAGGGACCTTGGTGTGATAGTACTACAGATCAGCAATGCTAAATGCAAATGTGAATGTCAGTAGCATCCACAGATTCCTGGCTAAGATCCATGAGATGTAATAGATCAAATGAAATTTTGAACTGATGAGTACATAAAACAACATTTTTACAATACCTTAAAATACAGATGTTCACATTTCTATGTGGATCTAAAACATTAATTACATACTGAATGTTATTATGCTCTTCATTTTTGTTTTTGCTGGTGTCATGCAAGTTTAAGCATCAAAATGGGGTCACACTAGAAAATAGTTTGGGAAGCACTGAACTACAGGATGCACTGCAGCACATTAAGGTTATTTCTACAGTATCTCTCGATTTCCATCAAAGGAGGACAAGAGCAACATCACCTCCAAATCATCCTTACATGGGCTTATATCTCTGTTTCAACATAAGGGGAATCTCAAATAATGATCTAGTTGACAATAATATGAGCACCAGAGCCCAGAGGAGAAAAGTGATGCAGAATAAAAGATCGATCATCACCTTTCCAGGGCAACTAGGGTTGGGCAATTAACAAACCAATCAAATACACATTAAAAGAAAGAAATAAAAGTCCAAATGGGCTGTTAAGGAATTTCCAGGACACAAAATAAGGGGAGGAAGTAAGTATGTCTTTTAGGGAAGGAAATTTGCTATCCTTACCTGGTCCAGAGCCATAACAATGTGGTTGACTCTCAACCGCCCTCTGAAATGGTCTAGCAAGCCACTCAGTTGTTCAAGGCGGCAGTTCAACACCACATTCTCAATGTTAGCAAAGTATAATGTGGGAAAATATGAAGCTGTTCATTTTGGGAGGGAGAACAAAAGAACAGTATTTTTTTAATGGAGAAAAACTGCACAAAGTTACAACACACAAGGGATTTGAGGGTACTTGTGCATGAAACAAAAGTGGCACACAAGTACAGCAGATAGTCAGGAAGACTAATGGAGTGTTGGTCCCTATTTCAAGTGTGTTGAAGTATAAGAGTAGGGAAGTCTTGCAGCAACTGTACAAAGTACTGGTGAAACTACATCAGGAATGTAGTGAGTAGTTTTGTTTCCCTTATTTAAAGGGAAGATTATTTCATTAGAGGCAGTTCTGAGAAGGTTCATTTGGATGATTCCCTGTATGAAGGGATTGACTTTTGAGGAAAGATTAAATAGGTTGAGACTCTACTCATTGGAGTTTAGAAGAATGAGAGTTGATCTCATTGAAATATATAGGATTAAGGGACTTGACAGGGTAAATGCTGAGGGGATGTCTCTTTTCATGGGAAAGTCTAGGACCAGAGGACTGCTCCAGAATAAAGGGGTGCCAATTAAAGACTGACAAGGGAGAACTTCTCTTCTCAGAGAGTTGAGTATCTTTGAAACTCCTTGCCCCAGAGCTGTGACAAAGTTCTTGTGTATATTAAAGGCTGAGATAGATAGATTTTTGATCAGTAAGGGAATCAAGGGTCAGGGGACAGGGCAGGAAAGTGGACGTGAGGAATATCAAATCCTATTGAATGGCAGAGCAAGCTCGAGGGGATGAATGACCTACTCTTGTTCCTATTTCTGATGGTCTAACTGACTTAAACAGAAATCTGTTTTCACATCTTTCTATATTTCAGTGTCAAATGAATGGCTATTAAAAATAGCAATGAATTATCAGCTACAAAAGAAAAACAAAAATCAGGATTAAAACCACAGTCCCACTTCATACTCTGCCTCTGGTTTTGGCCTCCACAGTAACCCTTACACTGAGAGAAACTGAAAGGTTTACAATGCTACAAGTCGGAAAATCTCATCTACAGCTGGCATCAATGTTCATTGTCAGGACTAAGCATTGTCGTGTGATGCAGCCAATGAGAAGTAAATACCAAATCAATGAATGCCTGCTTTGCATGCACATTCACGTATGAAAAGATTGCTGACTTACTCGTTGATTCAATTGAACCAGTCACAGAAATCCACTGAGCAGCTCTTTTTGTGGCTTTCCAGTTCTCCACAGGGCCATGGGGAATGAATGAGCACTTCTATATAACATGCACCATATTCTATGAATAAAATGCAGCCAGAAGAACTACAATAGTATATTTCTCCTAATAAAAATTACCATTATTTTTGAAATGGCAACAAATGTAGGAATCTTTTTCACTTTGGTACAAAGTCAAAATTCAACAATATTCAGAATAAAATGTCTGAAATCAAAATGTATTTTAATGCCAACCCATAAAAGAGCACCCACAATTGAAAGTGCAAATTTTCCAGCTGTCAAAAAAAAACATTTTGGCCCGAGAAAGATTTCTCATTAGTATTGAATGATGGGATAGTTGTGTTGTGCATTTGCATCCAATAAAACTGGATTCAGTCTGCCAAACGCATTTCATACGGCCCCTAATTGACAGAAGAAAATTTCATTACACCAATTGAGGTTGAGTTCGAAACTAAAGGTGAATGGACAATCTCCTATATAGCCACACAATAGTCTCTATTCTATTGCTTGCTGACATTACTCTGAACACCATGCAGATTTGACTTCATTATTTTTTATTAATTGACAACTTTTTTTTCCACACAGCTCTTCAGCAAGTCAGGATTAATTTATTTCAAATATCTAATCAAACATGATACTAAATGACAACATTGTTCTTTCTCAACTCGTTAAGACTTCTTTCTACACTCATCACCAATCCTGAAACTAAGGCTCCAGAGACTTTATGCTATGATAATTTTAAAATATATGAAATCCCTAAAAATGAGTCTCAGGAATTTAATTAACTAAGGGAATCTCAGATAAAGGCCACACAAAAGCATTTTGAACAAAATTCAGTAACAAGTGGAAGCAGGAACTTAAGCATTCCCCCCCCCCCCCTCAGATTCTTTGGCCGACAGTTACTTAGACTATGTGTGATGATGTGGAGTTGCCAGCATTAGACTGGGGTAGGGACGTAAGTAGTCTCCACACCAGGTTAAAGCCCAGCAGGCTTATTTGGTAGCATGAGCTTTGGCAGTGTTGCCCCTTCATCATCAGGTGAGTGAGAGGTGAGGCTATGAGATACTTTCAGCAGCACAGCAAAGAAGACCTGAGCTAATACAGGCCAATTTGTATACATGCTGTACCTCAAGATAGAAAAGGGTCCAAGGTACTTTGAGAAACAGAAAACAAATAAGAAACAGACTAGACAAGTGATTGAAATATTGCCTAAAATATGTTTTTAGATTTTAAGCTTGGAAAAAGACAGAAAGAGACAAGTGATCTATGGTGCGAATTTCAGAGCATCAGGACAAGGCAGCTGATGATTTTCCTGCCAACTGAATACAGAAAAGGCAGAGCTGGAGGATCAAATGATGTAGAAGGGGGTTTATAACTGGAAGAGGCTGCAATGATAAAGTTGGGACAAGGCCAAATAACAATATGAAGTTGAGGATCTAGTGAACAGAGTTAAATTAGGTCAGTAAGGGTGGGAATGATGACCAAGCAAGTTTTTGTTTTATTCCTTCACAGGTTGCGAGGGTCACTGGCTAGGGCAGAATTTTTATTGCCCATTCCCAACTGCCGTGTGAAGGAGCTAATGAACCACTTAAAAACAGTTGCAGTCCCTGTAGTGTAATTATACCCACATTGTTGTCAGGGAGGGCGTTCCAGATTTTCATTTTGCGACAGTGAAGGATCAGTTCCAAGTCAGAATGGTGTGCAACTTGGGAGGGGGAAGTTGCAGGTGGTGGTGTTCCCATGCAACTGCTCTCTTTATCCTTGTAGGTGGTAGAGGTTGTGGATCTCAAAGTATTATCGAAGGAACCTTGTTGAGTTGCTGCAGCGCACCTTGTACATTTGTGGTGGAGGGAATGATGTTAAAGGTGGTAGATAGGGTGTCACTCAAGTGGACTGCTCTGCCGTGGGTGGTGTCAGCTTTTTGTTGCACTCACCCAGGCAAGCGGAGGGTATTCCATCACACTCCTGACTTGTGAATGTGGACAGGCTTTGAATAGCAGGTGGTGTTACACTCAGAATTCTGTTATGCAGCATATATGTTGGATGATACAGCTAACTGAGCTTGAACAAGTTGGTGATTCATGCGTGAAATGCAAGATCAAATACTTGCACAGCCTGGGTTGGCCTGACAGGGGACAGAATGGAGTAAGTAATGTTTCAGTGTTTACGATGGGATCCAGAAACAATGGCTTTGGCCTTCCCCATTTTCAATTTCAGGAAACAATGGGGTCATCTTGATTTCGTACAGCACATAAGAGATTTAAGTAATGGAAATTGTGGAATAGGTAAAACAACTGTATGTGGAAATTGACCCCTGTGCCTATGAACAATGTCACTGAAGGCAAGATGCAGGTAGGTCAGAGTAAACTCTTGGGAGAGGACTCTGGTGATGATCATGGGGGGTAGGAAGAGTAACTATTGTTGAGATATACTGGCTATGTTCTGATAGTGAGGAATAGAACCACATGGGAAATTCCATGGATCTAGACAACAGATGACAAAGGATTACATCATGATAGATAAAACAGTTGTCAATCACATCTTATGATATTTATGATATCAGGGTAATTTTAGTTCAGTGATAGGGCAGAAGCTAGCCTAAAGGTATTACAACTAGGAGACTTTAAATGTCTATGAACTAAAGCAAGAAGAAAGGAACGTGTAGATATTCAAGAGCGGCTGTAGGTATTTAAACTACGATCACTATAACATGTTTAGATAGCATATTTAACACAGTAAAAGGTGCAAGGAATGTAATAAAACAAATAGTGACACCAAACCAAAGGAGGTATTAAGACTGGTCACTAAAAGCTTGGAGAAAAAAGGAGGTTGAGAAAGAAGAGAATGCTGGAGAGCAGGGGGTTGGTTTGGAGAGATAATTCCAGAGCTACGGCCAAGACCATGCAATTGTCGATGGTGGAGTGAAATGAGTGGGGCATACACTTCAGGCCAGACTTCTTAGAGAGTTGTAGGCTTGGTGGTTAAAGGTAGGGAGCAGCTAGGCCTCGGAGACATATGATGCAAAATTTAAAAAAAAAATCAATGTGTTCCTGGACCAGGAGCCAATGTTTACAAGGCTCAATGTATGGTAATCAATATGGTCATTAGTTTAACCATACAATTGAGAGAGTCTAGATTTAATTACTAATCTATGCCAAGTTTGCTGATCTCAGTAGGCATCAAGAGGAACAACAAATGGCTTCAGCAGGCCAGGTCTGGGAGTTCTGAAAGTAAACCATCAATTCCTGCTTCCAATCACTCTCAAGTGACTCACACTGAAAATACACGTATGCTCTTCAATAATCATAGGATCTGGTTCAGGACTAATAAGCTGCCGAAACTGTCAGGGCTCACATGTAAAGAATGGCTCCTTACATGCAGTATGAATAAAACCAACCACTGTTCTTCAAACTGTAGCCAAGGAATAGGCTAACATCTTCAGAAGGAAGTTTGAGAAAAGTCAGAAGAATAAAATGGCCAAGGTACAAATACCAACAAAATACACATCTTTTTCAGAGGGAAAACTACTGCTGCCAAGGCCCCTACGTGCTCATTACCATTGGATTCAGATGCACAGTAAATGTCACCCTACCTGTTGAAGAGCTTGACACAATGATTATATCCATTTATCAATCAGATAGTCAGAATTTAGTTAAATTGTCCTGGATAAGAAAACTACCAGTTATCTACTTTGTTTTATTCATTTACGGAATGTGGATGTCACCAGCATTTATTGCCCATCCATCACTGCCCTTAAGCTGGATGTGAGCTGCCTTCTTGAAATGCTGCAGCCCATGATGCGTAGGTACATCCACAATACCGTTTGGGAGGGAGCTCCAGGATTTTGACCCAATGACACCAAGTCTGGATGGTGATCGACTTGAATGGAACTTCCAGTGGTAGTGTTCCCAGGTATCTGCTGCTCTGGTCCTTCGAGATGGCAGTGGTTGGGAGTCTGGATTGTGCTATCCAAGAAAGCTTGGTTAGTTCCTGCAGTGCAACCTGTAGATGGTACACATAGCTGCTGTTGTCAGTAGTGGAGGAAATGAATGTTACCCTTTCCACAAACAATCAAGTGAGCTACTTTTCCCTGAATCCCAGGCACATAGAGTAATTCATTACATTTCTGTCTTGTGCCTTGTAGATGGTGGACAGACTTTGGGGAGTCAAGAGGCGAGTTGGGGTTCCTACCTTTGACCTGGTTTGGTAGCCACAGTATTTATACGTCTAGTCCAGTTCGGTTTCTGGTCAATGGTAACCCCCAGGATATTTGTTGACTGTGGGAATTCAGCAAAGGTAATGCCTGTCTAAAATACTTCTGGGGGAAAAAGCTAACATGACAATCAATTTAGGTCCTGGCACTAATACACGACAGGCAAGTTAACAAGTTATTGTCGATATTATTCACTTTAGGTTGATCATGATACATGCCATATAAGCTGCCAAAAGTCTTAATTAGAGCTCAAAGAAACCAAAGATCAACAATATGCTGTCTCCAGAAGTAACAGTTTAATATATATGTCAACATGTCTCAAAGCTTTACAACATTCATTACCTTCGGGATTGGGCATATTTTGTTGCAAAACGTTGGTTTTCTTATGCTACATTTGGAATCATGAATCAATGTTCAAATCCAATGAAGCGGACAACTACATAGTACAGTGATGTATTTCAAAACAATTCCAAAAAAATGAGAAAGTCAAGGAGCATCGTCTAAAATGATAAAATATTCCTAAATCTAATCGTTCAAGGAGAATTAGAAAGTTACGAGCAAGTTACAGGGTTACAACAACAGTTTAGAGAGTAAGCAGTTCACTCAAACCACAAAAGCAATGCTCCCTTCATTAAGGCATTTTCCAATATCCCTCCTGCATGTCTTTGCACTCCAGACGTCCAATTTTATACTCAAAAATACACAATAAGTTGAGTTTTCTTCAAGTATGGCGATTACGTACGTTGAACATCGCCTGCAGCCATTAATTCATAGATGCAAATTTATTCCCTTATTGCCCTTGAGGTGGTGCTGAGCCACCTTCTCAAAATATGACTGAGCGGCTTGCTAGGCCATTTCGGAATGCAGTTAAGTCAACCAAATTGTTCTGGGTTTTGATTCACATCTAGGCTAGACCTGAGAAGACGACAGATTTCCTTCCCTAAAGGACATTAATGAACCAGACAGAACCTGGTAATTTCATGATCACCATTATTGATATTACTTATTTTAAATTTTGGATTTAATTCACTAAATTTAAATTTCCCAGCTGCCACAGAGCAATGTCATGACTCTGGATCATTAATTAGTTTATGCTTCTGGATTAATAGGCCAGTAATATAATCATTATGCAATTGTACCCCATCTATTGGTTAGCTTCCTATCATAGGAAAAGGATTGTTTATAATACATAACGAAGACACAGTTGTAACAATATTTGCTATAAAATTTTATTGAAAAATTACATTATAACATTCATGTGCATCTGGAAATTTATAGATATCAATCCCATTCTAAGCTGATCCAAAACTCTTGTTTTAACCACTCTCCTCATTCCATTCTTCTGCTACCTAGCAGAATTATTATAAACAATCCTGGTACATCATTTTGAAATAATCATACAGGGTCAACATTTATTTAAGTGATAATTAAAATTACAGATCGGTTAAAGGCATAATAATCATCCATAGCTAATTGAATATTCTAATTCCTGAAACTCTCCTTAAGTTGTTAAAAGTCCAAGCTAATTTTTAAAACTTGCATTTTAATTGTTCACTTATAAAATACTGAAACATTGATCACCATTACCATAACAAAAAAGTAATGCACACAATAAACAAAAGTCAAAAGTCAAGCAAAGGCAACAATAACCTCCTGAGACTTCACAAGGTATTAACCAGGACAGCAACCTTCAAGTCGTCTCTGAAAATCATGAGATTGATAGCAGCTTAGACATGGCCTTTTTGTCTATTTGTGACTTTTGCCATTTGAATTCATATTGCACACTCTCACCATGATTTGTTTACCGCTGTCTTGAGGGGTGTCAGATTTTACTATAATGTGAAATTAGTGACAAAGAAACTTAAAAAAACACAAGAATAATTGGTAAAGCTTACAAAATATCTGTGAATGTTTTGTTTGAAAATAATACTGGATTTGTAAATGCTGCATTATAAATCTCAGTAACACTAACAGGTAACTCAGAAACTAAATACCTTAATCATATAGCAGTGCGAATTATAAACGGCTTTGTGAAAAAACTGTAAGTTATAGCAAAGGTTAGTATTTTGTTTTGATCTCCAAATTATGTATCCCGTGTATTGATTTGACGAAAAAAAAGAAATAAGAATCGATCCTGACACAAGTACAAAAGCAAATTATATTTTTTCAAATTGCAATTTTATTCGCCCGTTTACAATATTTACCGGGATGAATGATCAACGTTCGTACACACAAATCCAAAAAAAAAACCAACTGCAGAAAAAAATGTCAAACCTCCCACCCTACATCATGAAAAGCGAACTAGATAATGCATCTGTCATTTAAACATCCGAAGAGGCAAAATGTGGAAAGTAACCTATGTATTTCATTATAAACAAACCGATGAGTTAAAAAAAACAAATCCAGCCACGTTGGACAGCAGCAACCACATCAGCTGAGCTGCACCAACCTCCCCCCATCACGCAACTAATCACCATTAAAGTCAGCGCAAGACGTCCCATTCAATATGAAGCGGCTGCTTCATTTAATTTAAAAGCGGCCTCCAGACTATCATGCATTCCACCCAGGGGCCAATTTTTCAGTAGGACACGAACAAGTCATCAGAGAAACAAACGGGTGTACTTTTGAAAATGAAAGGGCAAAGTCTCCCCTCCCCGGACGGTGTATTCGGCGCATATTCCCGAACGCTGTCAAGATGGAGGGCGGACACCCTGAGAGCAAACAACTTGTAAACTAACCTGAGGTGCCAAAGCGGCCACCGGCTTCTTTCCCTCCGCCGCTTCCAAGCCGAAACAAAACGAGAGGCTGTCCCTCCAGGAACAAGGGGAAAGCAGACGCCGCAACCACCGAAGCTGCCCCCGTTTGGTTTTCACCGAACAATCAGCATTCCGGTTTGTTATTACTATTTTTTTCTCTCTCCTACCACAGATAGGAGCTGCCTGCTCAGAACATGGCGGCGGGAGCGGGGAGGGGAACGTCTACTAAAAACACGACGTCATGCGCCGGCCCGTCAGCCGGTCGATCATCGCGGCGCATGCGCCGGGCAGCCGGTCGGCCGGCGGTCCGCAACGCATGCGCCCGCGCAGTACCGGAGCTAACCAGCGCCCCCTCTGGTGATCGAGGCAGTTTGCAGCGCTGATTTGTTTCGAAAAATGACTCTCGGTGATGCCTGAGACCAGGCGGCGGGCAGAGATGCGCTTGCGTACTTGGGCTCGCACTGCCCGATGATGACCCTATTGCCACGTTAACGCCATAGAAACGCCTTCCGAACCGGAAGTACTTGTTGGACAGCAGATGTTCGGAGAGGTACAGTTCTTTGCTGAAAGTGTCGTTACTCCCGAGGTTTCATTTCAACAGGATGATTTTGTGAATTTTAACTCATTAATTAGGTTCCAATTGTTTGTCAAAAATAACTTATGATTCTTTTTGTCTTGAGGTCGCATATTGTCGATGCGTAACATAGAAAAAGTAAAAATGCAGACACCCTGTCCAGTGGGAACTTGTAAATTAAAGACGCTGTTCTAGTTTGGCTTTAGTTTATTTATTAGTCTCACCAAGTAGGCTTACTTTAAACTGCAATGAAGTTACTGTGAAAATCCCCCAGTTGCCACACTCCGTTGCCTGTTCCGGTACGCAGAGGGAGAATTTAGCGTAGCCAATGCACCTAACCAGCATGTCTCTCAGACTGTAGGACGAAACCGGAGCACCTGGAGGAAACCCACAAAGACTCCACATGGACAGTGCTCCAAGCGGGGAATTGAATCTGGGTCCCTGGTGTTGTGAGGCAGTAGTGCGAACCACTGTGCCACCGTGCTGTCTCAGTTGTGATCCTGGGGCAAAGCAAGTAGTATAAAACAGATACACGATTTTGCAAACAGTGTGTCTAGCTAGATCACTAGATTCCCAGTTTTCCAGAAAATTACTCATGTGACATTGCTGTTCACCCGAGTGCAGGGTGTCGAAATTTGCTGATGACACCAAGATTGGGGGAAAGGCAAATTGTGCGGAGGGTGTGGAGAGTCTGCAGAAGGATCTAGATAGGCTGGGCGAATGGGCCGGGAAATGGCAAATGGAATTTAATGTTGGCAAGTGTGAGGTGGTCCACTTTGGTAGGAAGAATGGTAGGAAGGACTATTACTTACGTGGCGAAAAACTGCAGCAGGCGACGGTGCAGAGGGACCTCGGGGTCCTTGTGCATGAGTCGCAAAAACCCAGCTTGCAGGTGCAGCAGGTGGTCAGGAAGGCGAATGGGATGCTGGCCTTCATAGCGAGGGGGATTGAATATAAAAGTAGGGAGGTCTTGCTGCAGCTGTATAGGGCATTGGTGAGGCCGCAGCTGGAGTACTGTGTGCAGTTTTGGGCGCCGCACCTGCGCAAGGATATTTTGGCCCTGGAGGGAGTGCAGAGGAGGTTTACTAGGCTGATACCGGAGTTGAGGGGATTGAGCTATGAGGAGAGGCTGAATAAACTAGGCTTGTACTCGTTAGAGTTTAGAAGAATGAGGGGAGATTTCATTGAGACGTATAAGATGATGAATGGGATGGATAGGATAGAGGTGGAGAGACTCTTCCCGCTCAAAAAAGACAGTAGGACTAGGGGGCACAGCCTCAAGATAAAGGGGAGGCGGTTTAGAACGGAGTTGAGGAGGAACTTCTTCACTCAAAGGGTGGTGAATCTCTGGAATTCTCTGCCCGTTGAAGTGGTGGAGGCTACCTCGCTAAATATTTTTAAGAAGCGGGTTGATGGGTTCTTGATAAGAGAGGGGATTAAGGGTTATGGGGAGAGGGCGGGAAAGTGGAACTGAGCCACGACAGATCAGCCATGATCTTATTGAATGGCGGGGCAGGCTCGAAGGGCTAGATGGCCTACTCCTCCTATTTCTTATGTTCTTATGTTCTTATAAAGCAATTGTGAATAATTTGTATGGCAGTCAAGACAAAGGAAACCCTGAAGGGGAAGGTGTAAAACCTGGATACTGGATTCATTGCTAAAAGTAGAGCAGAAATGTTGTTTAGAAAAGTCATTTGGGAAATTTGGTCTGTGTTTTGGAACGCAAATTGTTAATGAAAAGAAGATTTTACAGCATGCTTTTGGGAATGGGGTTTGGGTACTTTCATATGACAATCATCTGGGGGGATTCTGAGGAGAAATCCACAGACACTAACTTGGGTTCAGAGTAGAGTGTGTGTATTTGACTATAACCAATCTGTGTGCTTGAACTTGGATTGTACTAGGACAGGACACTTTGTGTTAATAAGACCACTGTAGGTTAAGATGTACTTTGCAATCCATGTTAATCTTAAAATCTGTTTGTATTCATTAAGCTAAGGGGAGAGTAAAAGAGTATTGAACAATAATTCAATTTTTCATGTTGTTTTTCCTTAGACCAATTAGCGGTCCTGTGACTCTGTCGCTCCATGTTTTCTTAAAGTGAAAGTTGCAGGCTTTTGAGTCAAGGTTGCATTCTGGGACCTTCCAGTTCAGTTATAACACCAATTGGGATTGTAATACAGTAAAGTCAGTGTGCATCTTGTGGTGCTTTTGATTCATTGCCATCTTGCTCTGATTTTACATACATGCATGAGAGAGCTAGAACCACACCACCTTCATAGCGAGGGGGATTGAATATAAAAGTAGGGAGGACTTGCTGCGGCTGTATAGGGCATTGGTGAGGCTGCAGCTGGAGTACTGTGTGCAGTTTTGGGCGCCGTACTTACGCAAGGATATTTTGGCCTTGGAGGGAGTGCAGAGGAGGTTTACTAGGCTGATACCGGAGTTGAGGGGGTTGAGCTATGAGGAGAGGCTGAATAAACTAGGCTTGTACTCGTTAGAGTTTAGAAGAATGAGGGGAGATCTCATTGAGACGTATAAGATGATGAATGGGATGGATAGGATAGAGGTGGAGAGACTCTTCCCGCTCAGAAAGGATAGTAGGACTAGGGGGCACAGCCTCAAGATAAAGGGGAGGCGGTTTAGAACGGAGTTGAGGAGGAACTTCTCCACTCAAAGGGTGGTGAATCTCTGGAATTCTCTGCCCGTTGAAGTGGTGGAGGCTACCTCGCTAAATATTTTTAAGACGCGGGTTGATGGGTTTTTGATAAGAGAGGGGATTAAGGGTTATGGCGAGAGGGCGGGAAAGTGGAACTGAGCCACGACAGATCAGCCATGATCTTATTGAATGGCGGGGCAGGCTCGAAGGGCTAGATGGCCTACTCCTGCTCCTTTTTCTTATGTTCTTATTATTTTCACCTAACTTGTATAACCTGAAGTATCCTGTCCAGGTATAATCCAGGTTTAGGAGGAGTAAAAGTAACATACCGCTGAGAATTTCTCAAAATACCAAAAAAAATTAACATTCATCATTCTGTTTTTTCATAAGCCAGTGGAAAACACGTAGCATTTAATGCAACTGTACAGTGATAATGCTGTGTCGGTGTATATCTGAAATTTCCTGATGCCTTGTACAGGTGGTATTCGGTGGTTGTTATTGATGCACTAATATTTGCAATTTACAGCTGAATTTCTTTTTCACTACCCAAGAACTATCACATGAGCTAAGACAGAGGAAAATGAATCCTTGGGGACAATTCTTCCTTTTGATAGTTTTATCAAAAAATGCAAGAGTCCTAAAGAGGTTTTTGTGAATGTTAGCCAATCCAATTCACTTCATGATAACAAGAAACAACTGAAGGCATTGGATACTGCAAAGGCTGTGGGCCCTGACAGTATCCTGGCAATAATACTAGCATGTGCTCCAAAACTAGCCATGATCCTAACCAAGCTATTCCAGTACACTGGCATTTAGCCAACAATGTGAAAGATTGTCCAGGTGTGCCATGTTTACAAAAAAATTGGACAAATCTAATCTGCCCAATTACTGCCCCATCAATCTCCTCTCAATTATCAGCAAAGTGATGAAAGGTATTGTCAGGAGAATGGCACTAAGTGAATTGCTCTTTCAGAAATCAGATGCAGACACGATAAGCCAAATGGCTACCTTCTCTGTAACAATTCTGTAACAGCACTATCGGCACTGACACAACAAAAGCCTGCTCGTTTGTGCTCAGTTTAGATTTCTCAAAGGCCGCGAGGCTCCCGACTTTATCACAGTCTTTGTCCAAATACAATGCTGCAGTTGTTGGATGGCAGTCATTTCAGTCTGAGACATTGCTGCAGGAGTTCCTCGGGATTCCAGGTTGAACCATCTTCAGTTGCTTCATCAATATCCTTGCTTTCTTCATTAGGTCAGAAGTGGGGATGTTCACTGATTGTATGATGTTCAATACCATTTGTAACTCAGATACTGAAGCAGTCCATGTCCATATGTAGCAAGACCTGGACAACATTCAGGCTTGGGCTGCTAAGTGAAGTAACATTTCATATAAGTGCTAGGCACTGACCATCACCCCATGACATTCAGTGGCATTATTACTATTGCTGAATCCCCCACTATCTACATCCTGGAGGTTGTTTTTGGGCAGCATGGTAGTACAGTGGTTAGCACTGCTGCTTCACAGCTCCAGGGACCTGGGTTTGATTCCCGGCTTGGGTCACTGTCTGTGTGGAGTTTGCACATTCTCCTCATGTCTGCGTGAGTTTCCTCCAGGTGCTCCAGTTTCCTCCCACAGTCCAACGATGTGCGGGTTAGGTTGATTGGCCATGCTAAAATTGCCCCTTAAGTGTCATGAGATGCGCAGGTTAGAGGGATTAGTGGGTAAATACATAGGGATATGGGAGTAGGTCCTGGGTGGGATCGTGGTCGGTGCAGACTTGATGGGCAGAATGGCCTCTTTCTGCACTGTAAGGTTTCTATGATTTCTAAACTGAACTGGACCAGCCATACAAATACCATGGCTACAAGAACAGGTCAAAGACTTGGAATTATACAATGGGTAAATCACTAACTCTCCAACACCTGTAAACCAACTGCAAAGCAAAGGTCAGGATGGAATACTGTCTACTTGTCTGGATAAGTGCAGCTTCAGCAACACTCAAGAAACTCTATATCATCCAGGACAAACAGCTTGATTGGCACCCTAGCCACTGACTTAGAATTTCACTCCCACCACCAATGATGATATAGTGGTATAGAGACTTACAAGATAATGAAGGGGCTAGATAGGGTCGAGGTAGAGAGATTCTTCCCGCTTAGAAAGGATAGCAGAACTAGAGGGCACAGCCTCAAAATAAGGGGGTGGGGCAGTTTAGAACAGAGTTGAGGAGGAACTTCTTCACTCAAAGGGTGCTGAATCTCTGGAATTCTCTGCCTATTGAAGTGGTGGAGGCTACCTCGTTGAATGTATTTAAGTCATGGGTAGATAGATTTCTGATAGACAAGGGAATTAAGGGTTATGGGGGGAAAGTGGAACTGATCCACTCCAGATCAGCCATGATCTTATTGAATGGTGGGGCAGGCTCGAAGGGCTAGATGGATTCCTCCTGCTCCTATTTCTTATGTTCTTCTTACGTGATGTACTGCAGCAGCTCCTCAAAGCTTCTATGACAGAACTTTGCAAACCTGCAACCTCTACCACCGAGTAGGACAAGGGAACAGATGCACAGGTACACTAGCACCTGCATGTTCCCCTCTCGGCACATGTCCTTCTGATTTGGAACTATATCACCTGTTCCTTCGTGGTTGCAATCAAAATCCTGGAACTTCCTTCCTAACAGCATTGTGGGTATATCAGCACCAGATAGACTGCAATGATTTAAGGCAGCTTACCTGCTCTAGATCAATAGGGATAGGTTGCCAGTGACATCCACATACCCTGGAAGAAAAAATATATACAGAATTTAAAATAATTCAATGTTTTCATAGCTTTTTATTTGGTTAGAAAAGCTTGCATTTCTACAGTGTCTTATTAAATTTCCAGGATGTGAAGTGTTTCAAAACCAACAAATTTTTTTTTGTGTGGGTAAACATACCTAATATTTGAGGACATCAAGATCTCGCAAACAGCAAATTAAATAAGTAAACAGTTAGTCTGTTCTTTGACGAATGTTAATATTCCTCCCTCAGCAGACAAACATCCTGTTTTTTGAATTGTGGCATGGAATATATTATGATCAAAACAGAAGGCAGATGGAACTCAATTGAATACCTGATGTATGAAAGCTGGCTGGCAACGTAGCACTTCTTCAGTACCCCAGTAACACAATTCCATCAGGGATCAGTAACCTTTCTTACCTGAAGTCTAAAATAAAAACTATTGGGAGTTGCAAGATGAAAATTCAGCATTTCTAAATCAAATACTTGGCAAATTGCCAAGTGTCTCTGGTAAAATGCATAATTTCCATATCCTAAAATACATGTATTCATTTTATGCATTATTAGAAAACAAAAATTAAATCAGCATGATTGATTTAGCACGTTTCTGACGTTTTTTACCATCATTTGTCGGTCAAGTTGTCTTTAAAACAAAGTTTAACTAAAGATGCATAGAATTAAGACAATGTTTTTGAATATTGATACTTATCGGTTTGTCTACATTACATAAAAGGTTGGGTGAATTTGTAACGATCCAGCAAGTTGCAACTCACAATGGACATTCAAATAGGCTTTTAGTGGATCTTTGATTATTTTGCCAAATTTGCATGCAAAATTCAATAACAAAAGTAGTAACATTTAACTTGAATGGTTTTATTTGTTACAGTTCAAATTGATGTGGTTTCTGTTATTTTTAATGCCAGCATTAAGGAAAATACATCATGCCTCAGACTCTGCCTCTAGATCAATTGCAGCTACCTGAACTGGACAAAAGGACTGGGAAAACCCAACAATTACCAGCACTGGTGAGTTCAATGCTTAAATCCTATCTCTAACAGTACACCATTGCAAGCTATGTTAAGTTTGTTCTCTAGTGACCTATCCTTGAGTTCTCTCCTCCTCTAAAGATATTGGGTAAATTTCCATATGTCCTTTGATGTACACCCGGTTCAATCTCTCACTACCCCTCTCTCATTGTATTTATAGCCGTTTACGTTTGATGAGCCACAATTTCCTCCGATTAAGCATTGGAAAGACCAAAGCCAGTACCCTTGGCTCCTGTCATCACACTTATATCTGTGCACCAATTCGATTGCACTTTCCAACGTTTGTTTCGAGTTGAGCTCTGCATCTTATTTAACTTCCAGCTGAATTCCAAAGCCCATATCCTCTCCATCGAAAAGACAGCACATTTCCATCGCTATAAGGTTGTCTGCCTTGCCCCTATGTTTAGAAACATAGAAAAACTACACAAACAAACTCTTCAGCCCACAAGTTGCACCGAACACGTCCCTACCTACTAGGCTTACCTGTAACCCTCTATCTTACTAAGTTCCCTGTACTTATCCAAAAGTCTCTTAAAAGACCCTATCGAATCCGCCTCCACCACCACTGCCGGCAGCCGATTCCACGCACCCACTATCCTCTGAGTGAAAAACTTACCCCTGACATCTCCTCTGTACCTACTCCCCAGCATCCTAAACCTGTGTCCTCTTGTGGCAACCATTTCAACCCTGGGAAAAAGCCTCTGAGAATCCACTCGATCAATACCTCTCATCATCTTATACACCTCTATCAGGTCACCCTTCATCTCTCCAAGGAGAAAAGACCAAGCTCTCTCAACCTATCCTCATAAGGCATGCCACCCAATCCAGGCAACATCCTTGTAAATCTCCTCTGCACCCTTTCTATGGCTTCCACATTGTTTCTGTAATGAGGTGACCAGAACTGAGCACAGTACTCCAAGTGGGATCTGACCAGGGCCTTATACAGCTGCAGCATTATCTCCCGACTCCTAAACTCAATTCCTCGATTGATGAATGCCAGTACACCGTATGCCTTCTTAACCACAGCCTCTACCTGCGAAGCTGCTTTGAGCGTCCTATGAACCCAGACCCCAAGATCCTTCTGATCTTCCGCTCTGCCAAGAATCTTACCCTTAATATTATATTCTGTCATCCTATTTGACCTACCAAAATGAATGACCGCACACTTATCTGGGTTGAAATCCATCTGCCACTTCTCCGCCCAGTCTTGCATCCTATCAATGTCTCGTTGCAACTTCTGACATCCCTCCACACTATCCGCAACACCTCCAACCTTTGTGTCATCAGCAAACTTACCAACCCATCCCTCCACTTCCTCATCCAGGTCATTTATAAAAGTCACAAAGAGCAAGGGTCCCAGAACAGATCCTTGGGGCACTCCACTGGTGACCAACCTCCATGCAGAAAAAGACCCATCTACAACAAATCTTTGCCTTCTGTGGGCAAGCCAGTTCTGAATCTACAAAGCAATGTTCCCTTGGATCCCATGTCCCCTCACTTTCTCAATAAGCCTTGCATGGGGCACCTTATCAAACGCCTTGCTGAAGTCCATATAAAGTACATCTACTGCTCTTCCTTTGTCAAAGTGTTTAGACACATTCTCAAAAAAATTCAATCAGGCTTGTAAGGCATGGTTATCTGCTGCTGAAATAATCATCTGTATCTTTATTACTTCCCAGATTAAATTCCTTAAATGCTTTCTTGGTTAGCTTTACATCCTGAGTACAATGTAAACTTCAGCTCATTCAAAACTCTGTCACCTGTATCCTGTTCCATTCACCCATCACTCCTGTCCCTGCCTACTTACATTGTCCCCTTCTTGCAGCACTACCTCTAGCTTCAACTTTCAGTTGCCTTTGAAATGATCAAACATCTATGCTGCGCATGAATTCCTACCCATGGTGCACAACATTCAGTTGATGTAATAGTGCTTAGGAGGCAGATGAAGAAAAGGATGTCTTCATGGGCTCCGTGAATGTAACTGTGTGGCCCTGAGGTTTGGACAACCCTACGGTAATTTATGGTGCTGCCTGGAAACACGGGCAGTGTTCCATTTTGCAACATTTGGTATCATATGTTGAAACCTTTCCTGTACTATTCTATAAAGCAACGTCAACATTTTTTGGCCTTTTACCAAAAAGAATCAGTTTTCTTTCCTTGCACATTTTCTTTCTGAAGAATGCTGCTGGGACGTTGTTACTTGTGTAAAATACCATAGAAATGTAAGTTGACAGAAGCAGTTGAGAATTTTAAGTTAAATATGAAACAAAAGTTCTAAGTTAAAATTTCTGGCTCAAACCACTTTTCTCTTAATTGCTTGAGGCTTTAGTTTTTACTTGGGCCATTGAAATTGACTTCGATTTTGCCCAAGAAGTGTTTTTTTTAGTGAAAACTAGGCCCTAATTTTGCTGTGTAATGATGGCAAAACTGTGAGCCTTCACTTGCAGTGAAATTGAACACAACTTTTGGCATCTACACATGTACAATTAAAAATAGAAATCACTATCAGTGCTGCCCCACTCTTCCACAGGGTTGCAATTAAAGTTCTTGCAGATTAAATTCAATTCAAAAATCACTGAATTAAGGTGGAATTCAATTCAAAATCACTGAATTGATGCAAACTTAAACTTTCTGTGTTATTGTTCTTGCATAAAGCTATGCTTTGTTAAATAGGATGTAACTGAGATTTTAACAGAGTATTAACTTGATAATTACTGTTAAACACTAATTATTGTTAAGCACTCACCAGCTCAAAAGCTAATTTCACAGTTACGAAGTGTCAAATATTTCCATTTCATTATATTTCCATGGATTTTTTAAAAAAAGACAGAAGTTTATGAAATTTCCGCACCTCCTTACACCTTTCACTCAATTATTATTCCAGTCTCTGCAATATTATAGAAAGCGAATGACAGGTAAAATTGGCCTGTTGTTTTCTAGATTGTTGTCTCTGAAAATTCTTCAATGTGATGGGCTGCATATGTTGTTTGATGACATTGCCGTTGCTGGATGTCAGAGATCCCCTATAGATTGTGTCAAAGTGAAATTAATATCAGGAAACATGATTTCCACACCATAGAGCTTGTGGCAGAATTCTAAGAGGCAGTGGAGAGTGGCATCACTTGGCAGCTGACTGCAAATTCAGAGCTGTTTTATCACTCTTGGGAGTGGCCACATACGTGATTCAGTAACTTCTGTGAGTTATCCAATCAGTATATCTTATGATATGACGGATATATCTTCCATCTCATTCCATTCTGTGAGAACGTGCCAATAGGCCAGCTGAGAACTGACAGAATTCGTTCAACTATAACAAGATATTTTGTGAGGTATGTCAATGTGACAAATTTGTACATTTTTACAACGGAATCAAGCATTCAATCACGAGTTACTGAGCTGGTAAGAATAGCATTAATTTCATTGTTAATCTGTATTTTATATTATGAGAAAAACCTTTATATGTATTAGATTTTTATATCCAAAATGGCAGTCAGTTTGGCATCACCTCCTAGCAAAAAAAACCCTTCATTTACTAACATAGAAGATTTAACCAGACAAATTGTTTCACTAGTTTACATTAACAGTTCCTGGCAAAAAGAGAAGTTCTGCAAAAGGTTATTTGAGAGTCACATTGTCTCAGATACCCAGATAATCATGCCTTCTGCTTGGAATTTTCTTCTTGTTCATAAGAACATAAGAACGTAAGAAATAGGAGCAGGAGTAGGCCATCTAGCCCTTTGAGCCTGCCCCGCCATTCAATAAGATCATGGCTGATCTGTCGTGGCTCAGTTCCACATTCCCGCCCTCTCCCCATAACCCTTAATCCCCTCTCTTATCAAAAACCCATCAACCCGCGTCTTAAAAATATTTAGCGAGGTAGCCTCCACCACTTCAACGGGCAGAGAATTCCAGAGATTCACCGCCCTTTGAGTGAAGAAGTTCCTCCTCAACTCCGTTCTAAGCCGCCCCCCCCTTTATCTTGAGGCTGTGCCCCCTAGTCCTACTATCCTTTCTGAGCGGGAAGAGTCTCTCCACCTCTATCCTATCCATCCCATTCATCATCTTATACGTCTCAATGAGATCTCCCCTCATTCTTCTAAACTCTAACGAGTACAAGCCTAGTTTATTCAGCCTCTCCTCATAGCTCAACCCCCTCAACTCCGGTATCAGCCTAGTAAACCTCCTCTGCACTCCCTCCAAGGCCAAAATATCCTTGCGTAAGTACGGCGCCCAAAACTGCACACAGTACTCCAGCTGCGGCCTCACCAATGCCCTATACAGCTGCAGCAAGACCTCCCTACTTTTATATTCAATCCCCCTCGCTATGAAGGCCAGCATCCCATTTGCCTTCCTGACCACCTGCAAGCTGGGTTTTTGCGACTCATGCAGAAGGACCCCGAGATCCCTCTGCACCGTCGCTTGCTGCAGTTTTTCGCCATGTAAGTAATAATCCTTCCTACCATTATTCCTACCAAAGTGGACCACCTCGCACTTGCCAACATTAAATTCCATTTGCCATTTCCTGGCCCATTCGCCCAGCCTATCTAGATCCTTCTGCAGACTCTCCACAGCCTCCGCACAATTTGCCGTTCCCCCAATCTTGGTGTCATCAGCAAATTTCGACACCTTACACTCGGTTCCCTCCTCCAGATCATCTATATAAATGGTAAATAGCTGAGGCCCCAGCACCGACCCCTGGGGCACTCCACTAGTCACCATCCGCCAATCCGAATAGCACCCATTGACCCCCACTCTCTGCCTCCTATTTGACAACCAATCCTCTATCCACGCTAACACCCTACCCCCAACTCCATGTCCCCTGACCTTCTGCAATAACCTCTTGTGAGGTACCTTGTCAAACGCCTTCTGAAAATCCAGAAAGACCACATCCACCGGCTCTCCTCTATCCACCGCCCTAGACACATCCTCATAGAACTCCAGTAAATTTGTCAGACACGACTTCCCTTTAACGAAACCGTGTTGCGTCTGCTCTATCAAGCAATTCCTCTCAAGGTGCTTCGCTATTTCCTCCTTGATGACGGATTCTAACATTTTACCTACAACAGACGTTAAACTCACCGGCCTATAACTCCCTGCCTTTTGCCTGGCACCCTTCTTAAACAACGGTGTAACATTAGCCGCTTTCCAATCTTCCGGCACTTCCCCGGAATCCAGCGACGTCTGGAAAATAACCACCAAGGCATCCACTATCACCTCCGCCATTTCTTTCAGAACCCTCGGATGCATTCCATCCGGTCCTGGGGACTTGTCCACAATCAGCCCCTCCAGTCTGTCGAGCACCGCCTCTCTCGTAACAGTAATGTCATTAAGACCCTCCAGTCCTACCACCTTTCCATTGCTAACACCCGGCAAATTATTCACGTCCTCCTCCGTGAAGACAGAAACAAAAAAGTTATTCAGGACCTCAGCCATATCCCCATCCCCTACCACTAAGTCCCCCTTCTCATCCTCTAAGGGACCAACGTTCACCCTAGCCAGCCTCTTCCTTTTTATATATTTATAAAAACTCTTGCTATCCTTTTTTATATTAAGCGCTAGCCCAGCTTCATAGTTTCTCCTGCCCTTCTTTATCAACTTCTTTGTCAATCTTTGTTGACATTTAAACCTCTCCCAATCCTCTTCTCGCCCACTACTCTTAGCTACTCTGAACGCCTCCGCTTTTAATTTAACACTTTCCTTCACCTCCTTCGTTATCCACGGCTTATTACCTCTCCTCCTACTGTCCTTTGTGACCATCGGAATAAATTTCTGCTGAGCACCAAGAAAGATCTCCTTAAAGATCCTCCTCTGCTCCTCAGCAGACCTACCTTGCAACGCGCTCCCCCAGTCCACATTCGCCAATTCTTCTCTCATCCTACCGTACAGAAAAGCCTTTGTTTTTCAATCAGAATATTAAACCAACTTGTCAAACAATATAAATCACTTTCCTTATAATTATGCATTAGATATGAACAGGGCTACTTACACTGTGGCTTTGTTATTAATGTGGGATCCAGGAAATACCACTGCCCTGAAGATTAATTTTAATCTATATGTTGATTTCTCCCTTACTGTTGCTCCCCTGGGGTTTGAATTATGCTGCATTTTGTGGAGAGGAAATCTCATCCTGAAGATGCAGCTGCATTCAATCCACTAAAGCAACTGCATCACATGGGTGTTGGAAGTGTTGGCTACAGCCAGGTCAGAGAAGACAAGCTATTGGAATTGGTGGGAGGTTAATGGAAGTGAGGGTAATGGCCAACGGTGATTGTCTAATTGGGTGAAGGGCAATAGCTCCACAAAGTGGAATGCAAAGATGAAGCTAGACAACTTCAAAACGACTTTGCAACAGAATGCCAGTATGTATCCATAGGAGCTCACAATTTCTCCAAGACATGAGAAAATCCTGCAGTTTTTGCACCATTTTGCAATGGTCCAAAGTACCAACTAAATTCCTACAGAGATGCATTGAGCTTGTTCCCCATTGTTCTAAAGGTAATCGCTCTGGCCAATTCTCTTCAAATAACTTTATATGCGGAAGCAAATAATAAGACTATGCACATAAATTGGTTTCTTGTTATTAATTGATCTGGACAGTTCCGCTAATGCATGAAGAGGCACACACAAGGTCGCATTTGTTTGTACTTGCCTCAAAGTATAATTGTGTTCTTTGTGGTTTGGCCCAATCCAAATGCAGAACCCAGCATTTTTTGTCAAGTCATGTGCGGGGAAAAAAAGTTTGTGACCAATATTTCAACTCATCTGAATTTAAATATATTGCAAAGATAAGTTTTTAATACTTGCTGCAAAAACTGTGCACACAATTGAAGCATCATGGAAGGCATCACTAAATTATGTGAAGAATTAATGAATATAATAAGAACTAGTACCTTTTAGTTAAATCCCATCATATTGTGCACACAGGGACTCAAATGCTTTACAAAATAAACTAATGTATAGCCCATTGTCACAAGAGATGGGGAATCACTCATAAATTTGTAACAGCTTATGGGAATCTACAGACATTTTCAGATCAAATGCAAATCTTCTCAGTTTTGAAGTTCTGAAAATGTGGATTGGCTAACAGAAAATGATTAGTGAGCACTTTGTATTATTGCATTTGTACACGATACAAAATTAAACAAGATCACAAAATGTCATCTCTGAAAGCTGATCAGATAGAACTGCCAACATCATAAAATTGGGGCAGGAAATAAATAATATCATTCCACATTTGTGTTTGTCTTTTTTTTAGTATACTGATAACAGGTTTCATGTAAAAGTACCTGGTGAAATTCCTCAATAATAAATCATTTGTTTAGTGAAGAGCTTAACTCTGCAGTCAGGAATCTTCTAATTTGACCCTCTGTCTGCTTGGATAATTCCCTTTTGCCAAAGTAGAAAGGGAATTTTGTTGGGGTTGGGGTAGGTGCTCAGTTCAGTAGTGTGATAGAATATTTTGTATGCAGCCTCTCCCTTATTCTGTAGCTGCAACAAATAGTATTTACAGAATGCTTTGCAACAATTTGCAAGCTTACTTTGACAGAAATTCCATCCCCATAGACTACTATTTTTAAAAAAAAACAAGAACAGCAAAGTCATGAGCATGCCATCATCTTCAAATTCTCTAAGTAATACCTGAACAAACAATGCCAATCCTTCATTTTAAAAGAATTTAATGTCCTGAAATTTTGACAGTGGGAATACCATCAGCACAAAGACTGCAAATGCTCAAATAGGAGGATTACCACAATCCTAGGGCAGCTATGAATAGACAATAAAGGAAGCGTTGTCTGTCAGCCAGAGCTAGAGATAATTTGTCCCAACTTGGTTACTGTGTAGCTGCACACCATACTTAGTTGCTGAGCTATGGGGGAATGAAAAGAAAGACTTGCATTTATATAGTGCCTTTCATGACCATCAAATTTTCCCAAGCACTTTACAGCCAATTAAGCTCTTTAGGAGTATAGTTAGTGTTCTAATGTAGGAAACATGGTAGGGAATCTGCATGCAATAAATTTGCACAGACAACAATGTGGTAATATTCCAGATAATACGTTTTTGCAGTGTTGATTGTGGGATAAATAATTGAGCACAACTCAGGGAATAACTTGCTCCCTCTTTGAAAGAGTACTATTGCATCTTTTGCAGAGAAGGTACAAGGAATTTAAGATCTTATCCAAAAGACAGCACCTCTAATGGTGCAATATTCCCTTAGTACTCTCTGGTGTGTCAGTCTAGATTGTTTTCAAATCCTGGGGTGAGACGTGAACTCCCAACCTTTGTAATTCATTAAAAGCATTAAGCAAAGAAATATCTAACATTATTAAATTCATCTCATTAATAAGAGAATAAAGTGACCATGCTGATGCAGCCTTTACTTTAATTCACAGTTTGTTTTCCTGCCTCCCTGTGTGGATTATATGTTTTCTGCCAATGATATTCCTTAAGTTTTCTGATATGTTGCCTTTTAAAAAGCATTTAGATAGTTCTTTGGGTAAGATGGGTATAGAGGGATATGGGCTAAATGCAGGCAATTGGGATTAACTTAGGGGTTTAAAAAAAAGGGCAGTGTGGACCATGCTGTAAACCTCTATGACTCTATGATGTGTTGAGGCACCAACTGTTCTCTGGAAAATTTTTCTTCCTTTGTCCTGTGTAACTGACAGACTTTGAAATCAACTTGTACGTTCCTGGGAAAGCAATAAAAATATTTGCAGTGTTGAGTATCAATTGGTATTTTTCATCATTTCTGTTCTATTACAGGAGAGATTTTAAGACACGTTTTTCCCACAGCCATGGTTAGGGTAGCTACCAAATAGATAACCATAAGAAGTATGTTTGGAAGGTGTCTAACAAATATTTGCAAGATCAAATTCGATCTAAAAGCTGAATTTTGATTCTTGTATATAATTTATTGTTTATCAGTTATCAAAGGTATTGTTTATGAACATCAGCATAATAGTCTGGATTTTACGTGCTCTGCTGAGCATGTGTTCGGCGTGGGGAACGAGTAAAACACTATCACCTTACCATCCACCCCTTGCTTCACGCCGTAATACAGGGGGTGGATGAGTGTCAAATTTGGCAGCCTGCTTGCCATATTTAAATAAATAATCATGGTTCAGTGGAGGTTGTCAATGCTTGTGGAGGAAGTCAAATGGTAGTGGGCAGGCCATTTTTGAAAAAACATTTTCAAATTTTGGGAAGGAAGGATGGTACCATCTTTAGGGGGTGCCCATTGCACATCAGATGGTTGCTCCCTATAGATATTACCTTCCTTTCTTGCTACCCACCTATTCTATAAATCACACTGCTCTCCTCCCTAAACTACCCAAAACATCCCTGACCAAGTTCCCAGACTTACCTGGCTTGCAGTCCTGGCAGCACTCATTAATGTAGTCTTGGCACAGGAATTAAGAGTAGGACTTCTTCTCCAGTAAGGAATGGAAGTCTCTCTGGCTGCTTATTTGTCCACCAGCAGCACTTATGGCTGCAGGGCACCACCATATAAAACGCTGACCAATGTTTCAGTAAGTTATCCCTGTGTTTAGTCCAGAAATAACAGTATTAACTCTTTGTTATTGGTATTGTCTAACTATATATTGCCACTAATTTACCTGCTTTATTAATATGTTAATTTAAGTTCTCACTGTGTGATCTGTCTCTAATAAAGATATAAAACTTTTTAGTAACTCCTTTCAGTGATTTTTGTTTTCTTGTCATAACCCACATGAAATAGGAGTTGAAGTAGGCCATTCAGACTTTGAGCATGCTCCATTATTCAATAAATCATGGTTTTTTTCATGTTTCAAGTTCTGCATTCCCATTTACCCTTGCCTAACAAGAATTTATATGCCTCTGCCTTATAAGTATTCAATGACTCCACCCTCTGAGGCAGAGAATTCCAAACTTGTGCAATCCTCTGAGGGAAAAAAAATTCTCCTCGTCTCTGCTCTAAAATGTTGACCCCTAATTTTAGAACAATGCTCCCTAATTCTGGACTCACCCATGTTCTACCTTGTCAAGACCATTCAGGATCTTATTGCCTTGAACTTTTTATGCTCTTATTTAAATAATGCTCTCATTATTTAATCGGAGTCTGGAAAAGGGATGATTCCTAACGGGACAATGGAGACAACATTTTAACTATCCAACAAGCAACTTTTTAGTGGCTTGTTAAAGAGCAGTATGAATGTGATTACTGTGGAGCCTATTTAGAAAATGGTTTATTACTGGGGAGTAAAAAATTAAGCAAATTAGATATTTAATAACGTATATCGAGTTTTCCGGAAAAAAAAGAACTGGCATTGAAGCTTTTCACCTTGTACTCGTCAGGACAGATTTGCAAGAATACCAAATCTCAAAAGGGGAGCAATAATGCATGTTAGAAGCTACATTTATTCACATTTGAGGTTTTGTCATTTGCAAACAGAAAGAAAATGTCTACATACAGCAGCTTTTTCAACTAAACAAAAGCTTGGGGGTAGCCATTCCCTCACTCATTCCCCATGGCAATGCTTTGACCAATCAGAGTCAACCTGTCTGGTTTGAATTTGAATAATAGGTTGGCAGTTAATTGTTCCCTGGTGTATTCTCCATGGCAATGACTCTACCAGTCAGCACCTATTGCTCATGAAACATAAATTGTTGTTCCCCTTTGAGATATGATATTCTTGTGACTCTGTCCTGATGACTGCAAGATGAAAAACTTTAACAGCATCTCACTTTTTATTTCAGCACTACTTGAGCTCTGTATCACCATGATTTTTATATTCCTAAATGTGTATTCAGCACCATCACTTAAGGTTTGTTTTATTTCTCCAAACAAACAGCATCCAAGCAGGAAAGAAGATTGTTACTTTGTGTTATACAAGCCCCCACCTCAAGATGGCACACCAGTTCTGGTGGAAGAATTTCTGGAACGTGCAAACTTCATTGCTGGAGATCTGGATTGGTTGCTCACCCTTCCTCACGATAAATTTTGGTGTCAGGTATTAGAAACTGTTTACTGTGTCAAGTCATGTCATTTTTGCAAGTAAATATTTTCATTTCTAAATGTTACGGTGAGCCTTATGTGTTTGCTTCTGTTGGAGCTACAAGTTAGTAATGATCAATACATTGCAACTCATAAGTACAAAATTGAAGTGGGTTAATAGACAAATAGAATATATATTGGACTGGACATGAAATGAACTTTGATTTTGAATAACACGGCCACTTTGAAAAGTCCAATTTGAGAGAGAAGTTTGACATGTTCAGAAATTGTTTCTTAATGTGAGCAGTAATTATGTCATTTGTATGATGATTTCATTTAGTTTTGTGTTAAGTTGAAGAAGAATATGGTCCTTTTTATTTTTACATAATTTCTAAAAAAACTTACAGCATTGATCTTCTCTCCTTTCTTTCAGAAAGTACAATGATAGTGTGTATAAAGTAACATCTTACACTGAAATTTTGGCAAAGTTATTTCCAAAAAATTCACTTGATTTTATACTTCTACTAATTTTAGTGGACAATAACTAATCTTTGTGGTCAGAAGGTGGAAATGGATTGAATAACTTCTGGATTTAAAAACCAAATATTGCATGAACATTCCCAAGATCAAGTTCCCAATCACTCGATTTAAAAAAAAATTCAAGTAAACCCCTGTTTATAGTGTAGCTATTTGGAAAACCCACATAGGTTTATTGTTTATTCCAAACCTGCTACAATACTAAACTGTTTGAATGAGACTTAACTCTGTTTATTCAGAATGGCATATTTTAAGAGTTTTTTCTATAAAGCAATAGATTGTTAAAATTAGCATTTATTTAATAATGGAAACTGTTTATATAAGCTTGTCATATTGTAATTAAAGCCCAATACTAATGATGATGCTTCAACAGATCCACTGGGAAATGAGTGGCCTAGCATTGTGGCAAGTTTATACAACCAATTCCATTGTAAGTGGACGTTGGGATTTGTAATGGAACAAGTTGATGCAAAGTGTAAAACTTTGTTTTATGAGAATCCAAATTCCTTTCTCTTCACTTTTAGGTTATTTTTGACGAAACCCTGCAGAAGTGCTTGGACTCTTTCTTGCGTTATACGCCTCGTCAGTATGATGAACTGGGGAAACCAAATCCAGCCGTAGCAGAGATGCAAAAACGTCTCCATCGCAGTGTTTTTATGACCTATCTGAGGATGTCCACCCACAAAGAGTCCAAAGTATTTATTTTGGTTTCTCCCCAGAATATTTCTTTTTCTACAACTTTTTAATGGGAGTTTGCATTTGGCCATATACCCATGACTGAACATAAACGTACTATCATGGACATTTGTAGTGAAGCAATTTTAGAGGCAGCAGTGCCAGGGTTTTGGGTTCAATTCCAGCCTCAGGCGACTGTCTCTGTGGAGTTTATAAGCTCTCCCTGTGTCTGTGTGGGTTTCTACTGGGTGTTCCAGTTTCCTCCCACAGTCCAAAGATGTGTGGATTAGATTGATTGGCCATGTTTAATTGCCACTTAGTGTCAGGTAGAAGAGCAAGGTAAATACATGGGGTTACGCCGATTGGGCCTGGGTGGGATTGTCGTCGGTGCAGGCTCAATGGGCCATATATCATCTTTCTGCACTGTAGGGATTCTGTGATTCGAAGTTTCAGGAAAATCAGTTGAGTAGCTTTAAATTTTGCTAAATCAAGTTTTTTTTCCAATTTTGTTGATAAGTAAGTCTGCAGTTGATGCCCCCGCTGTTTATTTGTTATCTTAAAAGTATCTGCAGGTCATCTGACCACTGGGGGCGGTCCTGAAAATCCTGCCATTGTCTGATGTTGACTTGCTTGCACTTTCAAACAGGGTTTCACTGAATAACAATCTTGTACTGCGGTTAATTGGACCATAGAATCTTTCCAATAAGGCCACAAAATGAGCATTCACTTTATAGGGCATTTTCCCATTGTTTTTCCCATTTTTTTCTGTCTGTTAGGTTCTAAGTCAGGAAAAATAGACCATGAAGTAATTAGTTTATTTATAGTTTTTTTGATACTTTGAAGCATTATATTTCAAATAATGTTTGCCTAAACGTGTAGAAGAACTTGTGGCAAACTAGAACATGATAAATCTAAATTGCAAATAGCTATAAATAGCGTGACATGCAATTAAATTACAATGAATAGTTTAGTGGCTTTCTCTAAATTTTGAAGGCAAGTGCAATTCTTAAATTCATTTCTAAACCTAAACATGTTTTTTCACAACGTTAGCAATATATTTGTGTCTAAAGCACTTACTGTCTATTTCATTATATAACAGCAGTTGGAGATTAATGGAATTCTTCACCAATAGTAAATTGTTTACGTTTTTTATTCTTTATTCCAATTCAATCCAATCAAATCAAATACAATTCAGAATCCCAACAAGTTGAGACATTCCCGATCCAAGCTGACAAGACAGGGCTCTCAGCTCCTGTCTTGGGCTTGATTTACATGATCCAAGCTGATTGGAGTAGGTATAGCTCCTCCTCCAAGGCTTGATCTCATTTTCATCTTAGCCAAAAGGCCGAGGTGCCGCTTTAAAAAATTGCTTCAAATGAAGCTAAAAATGTAACCTAATGACTTCAACCAAGTACAGCATGTCGATACTACACTTGATCTTAGCCAAAAGGCCAAGAAGCTAATTTAGATGAAAGTACATTGTGTAAAAGTAGTATTTGGAAATGTTGACTTTGAACAGACTTCATCATCTCGCATATTCTCTTTTAAGTTATTTGCACTGGCGGGTTTTGGATGCAAAAATACATAAGAAATTCTGCAATGACTAATTGCCAATTATTAATTATCTTGTGTAATGAAACAACATATTTGTGTGAAACCTGAAGTTATCTAATCAGGCAAGTAAAGCTTAAGACATGCACAATGTGAGTATTCTTCCCTAGAATACATTAAGATAACTGCAGTGCAAGTACAAATGTGACCCCACATTATATCTCAGTGATATAATTCCTTTGAAAATGTTTTGTTACTCAAAAAGCCTTTATTTTAGAACCCTACTGCCTGACTACATTGCACAATCGTCTGATAATATATATTTAGCACTTGTATATTCTTGTGTTAACTTTCAATCACACCCCGTTCACCTGCAAATATATGAATATGCAAAGAAAAGACTAGCTCATTCATCAAGTCTGTTCTGTACTGTTATGGTGTATCTATAAATTGCCCTGAAAGAAACACTGCGAAATTCCTCTCTGATCCTGAAAGACACTCAAACAATTTCCAGAAAAATCACAGTACATCTTGAATAACCCACCAACTTTATATATGAGTGTGTATGTGTGTCTGTGTGTGTATACAATACAATATAAAAACCAGTTTTTACTCTTTCAATAATTTCAAAGTTTATTGGTTAACTTTAGGGCAGGGAAGTCTAACTAAATTGTGACACTGTGTATCTCATTAATTTAGATGCATGGGAACACTGCAATGAGGCACAACCTCTGTCCAATAGAATGATGTCATTTGGATTTGTCCCTACAATCTTCAGTTTGCTGGTTCATCAATATCATTTGTGTTAAACTGTTCTCAAGAAAGATATTCATCTGTTTTTCCACATGTACGGCTCCCCTTAGTATAACCAGGCATTTGATGAGTTCTGTTTGCTTGTGTTTCAGTCCTTCTCTGCAGGGAATCAGAATTCATTAATTTAACGGGCAACAGAACTGAACCAATCTGAGTGCTCTAGAAACAGTAAATGAGGATTGCTTATTAACTTTCCACATCGAACTATGATCTACTTAGCTTTTAGTAAGTGGCTGAAGGTCAAGAGATGCAAGGAGCAGCAGCTGTTCTGAAGACCACAAGTAGATTTAAACTTTATTAGAACTATGACTGCCATTCCTATGATATATATCACTGTCTTACATTAGGAATTCCCTTGTGTCACTGAAACCGCTTCGGTTGGGAAATCAGTTAATTTGAAATGAGACAGTCATTGAGAGGGATGCTGCTGAAAGTATGATCAAAGATCTCTGTTGGAAATGGATTAACTAATGTGCCTTCGGGTACTTTCATTAGACAGAGTCTATTAACTGCACGTCAAAAATGTAACCCTATTTTATTTTAAATGCTTTTGATACCAAATACATTTCACCGTTCTGACTTAAATCAAGATGTGTGAAGATTTGACTCTCATATTTATCATTGGAGAGCTAATTTGGCGTTCCCTTTTTGTAAATTGGCTACACATATTTACCCTACTGGAATTTTTAATTTCAAAAGGTTTTTGTTCTTGTTGTTCTTTTAAAAGGAGCACTTTATTACACCTGAAGCTTTTGGAGAAATAATATATGATGGATTTCTCTTTGACATTCCAAAGATCTTTGACTTGTGTGTAATATTTGGAAAAGGAAATGCTGCTCTCCTTAAGAAGATGATTGGTTAGTCTGAAAGAACTGCATTTTTTTAAACAATCAAATTAATTATTTTCTGCAAGTTTCCTTTGGACTTTAATTGTGTTTCTTTTTAACCATAGGAAACATTTTTAATCAGCAACCAAATTACTTTAATGATCTGAATGAAACAGTGCCCACGATCCTTCAGGTAACAAAATTGATTTGTGTATAATATATTTGGTTATTTCACTGTAAATATTGCCTAGATCCCCTTGCAAGGTTTTTATAAGTTTGTAATGAAAACCACACAGCTCAATGAAAAATAACCACAAATATTCATATCTGGAAGATTGCTAAGTTAAATGTTTTTTATGAAAAATTGAAATGAGGAAGAAGTTCAAAAAAAAGTTACAAAAAGAAGAATAGTGATGCATAAGCATTTTGTAATTTTTCCTTTGGAGCATAAATCCAACCCTTATCTGCTGACTATGGCCATCATATGTGGAGTGAAATAGGACATTTCCATGTGCATTTTTACAGAACATAGTTCACAGCACAAAATAGTTCCTCGTATTAGCACTTAATTACATACTTTACAAATGTCAAAATCTATCCAGATGATGTCTTATCACCTAAGGCCTATCCAGATTAGCGATTTATGAGCAAGCCTTCGAATAATACTGTTATCTAGAGAAATGTGGTTTGTGCTGAGAGATTTGTAAGGTTTAATGTTAGCGATCACTTTTTGTCGAATAGGGAAAAGATCATGCTGATGCCATGAGCAGTTGTCCCAGGGTTGGATTTAGGCAGTTGTTGAAACAATGTGGTATGAACATCACTTTAAAGTTACCTGGTCAAGAAGAAGAAGGAGGCACGCGGAATGCATCTGCAGCTGGGATCAGATGGATCCGTTGAAGAGTATAGAGGGTTTAGGATTAGAGTTAAGAGAGAAGTCAGGAGGTCAAAAAGGGGACACAAGATTGCTTTGGCAGATAAGGCAAGTGAGAACCCAAAGAGCTTCTACAAATACATGAAGGGCAAAAAAGTAATTAGGGAGAGAGTAGGGCCTCTTGAGGATTAGCAAGGTCATCTATGTGCAGATTCACAAAAATTGGATACAATTCTAAATGAATCTTTCTCATTAGTATTTACTGTTAAGAAAGGCATGGATGTTAGGGAACTTGGGGAATAAATAGTGATGTCTTGAGGAATGTACATATTACAGAGAAGGAGCTACTGGAAGTCTTAAAACGCATCAAGGTAGATAAATCCCTGGGACCTGATGAAGTGTATCCCAGGACATTGTGAGAGGCTAGGGAGGAAATTACGGGTCTCTTAGCAGAGATATCTGAATCATTGACATCCACAGATGAGGTGCCTGTGGATTGGAGGGTGACAAAAGTTGTGCCTTTGTTTAGATAGGGTTGCAGGGAAAAGCCTGGGAATTACAGGCCGGTGAGCGTAACGTCTGTAGTGGGTAAGATGTTAGAAGGTATTCTGAGAAATATGATCGACAGGCATTTTAGAGAGGCAAGGACTGATTAGAGATAGTAAGCATGGTTTTGTGAGTGGAAAATCATTGCTCACAAATTTGATTGAATTTTTTGAAGGGGTAACCAAGAAGGTAGACGAGGGCAATACAGTTGTTGTTGTCTGCATGGACTTTAGTAAGGCCTTTGACAAGGTACCACATGATAGGTTGTTGCATAAGGTTAAATCTCATGGGATCCAGGGTGAGTAGCCAAATGGGTACAAAATTGACTTAATGACAGAGGGTGGTTGTAGAGGGTTGTTTTTCAAACTGGAGGTGTGTGACCAGCAGTGTGCCTCAGTGATCATTGTTGGGTCTACTGTTTTTTGTCATTTATATTAATGATTTGGATGAGAACTTAGGAGGCATGGTTAGTAAGTTTGCAGAGAACACTTACCCAAACATCAAGATTAGTGGTATAGTGGACAGTGAAGAAGGTTATCTAGGATTGCAGAGGGATCTTGATCAATTAGGCCAGTGGGCTGATGAATGGCAGATGGAGTTTAATTTAGACAAATACAAGGTGATGCATTTTGGTAGATCAATCCAGGGCAGGACTTACTCAGTTATGGTAGGGTTTTGGCGAGAGTTATAGAATAATAACAGCTCTGTCACTGCCCTGTCAGAGTATGGTACACTATCTTTTTCATCCCATTGGAAAGTTCATGGCAGACACTGATGGCTACAGTGAAGAAAACTGGTCAAAAATAAGATTCATTTCTTGAAATTAATAATCTGTTAGATTGTATGCAGCATAAGCAGTCGGTAGAAATAGCAAACTTTGGGTTTCCTCCAGGAGCTCTTGTTTCCTCCCACAGTCCAAGGATGTGCAGGATAGTTGGATTGGTCATGCTAAATTGCCCCTTAGTGTCAGGGGAACTAGCTAGGATAAATGCATCAGGTTAAAGGGATAGAGTCTGGGTGGGATTGTGGTTGGTGCGGACGCGATGGGCCGAAAGGCCTCTTTCTGCACTGTCGGATTCTGTGATTCTGTGATAACGAGATCTAGGGGTACAGGTTCATAACTCCTTGAAAATGGAGTCACGCATGGACAGACTGGTGAAGAAGGCATTCAGCATGCTTGGTTTCATTGGTCAGAACATTGAACACAGGAGTTGGGACATCTTGTTGAAGTTGTGCAAGGCATTGGTGAGGCCACACTTGCAATACTGCATACAGCTGTGGTCACCCTATCATAGAAAGGATATTAGTGAACTAGAAAGTGTGCAGAAGAGTTTTACTAGGATGCTACCAGGACATGATGGTTTGAGTTATAAGGAGAGGCTGGATAGACTGGGACTTTTTTCCCTGGAGTGTAGGAGACATAGGCGTGATCTTATACGAGTCTACAAAATAATGAGTGGCATATATCAGTTAGATAGTAAACATCTTTTCCCAAAGTTAGGGGAATCTAAGACTAGAGGACATAGATTTAAGGGGAGAGATACAAAAGAGTCTGGAGGGGTAATATTTTTACACAGAGGGTGGCAAGTGTTTGGAACAAGCTGCCAGAATTAGTAGTAGATGCGGATACAATTCTGTCTTTTTAAAAAGCATTTAGACAGTTACATGTGTAAAATGGGTATGGAGGGATATGGGCCAAACGTGGGCAATTGAGACAAGCTGAGTGGTTTTAAAAAAAAAAGCATGGCATGAACCATTTGGGTTGAAAGGCCTGTTTGCATGCTGTAACCTCTATGATTCTATGATCCATGTTGTATTTTTCTTGGAATGTTTGAGTGCAAAAATAGCAGTCCACTCCTCAGCACTGACATTCTCTCCTTGAGCAGCAGAAAATTCACCTGTTAATCACTATATTTATACAGTTCATCATTTTTATTTAATGTGCAATTTTATGTGTTCAAAATAGCTGAATAATTTTGAGTTCAAATCCATTTCTCATCTTGTCTTCAAGGTGTGGAGTACTATTTGTGAGAAGTGCGGCTTAAAACTGGAAAATTATTCCCATGGACCTCAGAAGATTGATGCCCAAACCAAAGTTTCACTCATGGATATGCCTGTACAGGTATTGCTCAGGCTAAGATGTTGATTTTATTTCATTTCGTAACTAAAACGTACATATTATAACTTTACTATGGAAATGAGAAACCAACTTTTTCTTTCAAAAAAATCACTGGTTAAATATTTTCATTTCAAGAATTATGGTACAAAACCTCTTCTATTATCTATATTTTACATGAATGTCATTGTAACGTATGTGCTTTTCATAATAAGAAATATTTCATTGACTTTCAACGAACAAAGCCTCTGTGATAGAATTAGTTACATCTGATTGTTTTAAATATCAATCAAACACATTACTCTTCTATTTTGCTAGCACTACATGCAGTGATAATTTAGCTTTGCCTTAATTGTTTAATCTGTATTTTCTATTATATGCATTCTCGCTTACACAGTGCTGAGTCACATTGTTGTTAACAACAGTGTGTTATGAAGGAGTGCTCCTGACATGAGTACGGTTTTGTTTTCCATTGATATTGAAGATCTTCCACAAACATGGAGTCATCTTAATTTTATTTTAACGTCTACATGAAAAAAGTTAATCAAATCCTGCTAATCCACACATAAATGTGCTCACCAAATAAATATTCATACCTGTTCTTCCAGCATATAACCATCAACTCTGCAATAAACATTTTTCTGACTGCTCGTGTGTGTAAATGGTTGGTGTAGCGGTGTGTTACATAGTTTAAGAATTGCTAACATTTTATTTTGGGGACTGTGTTTCTCTGATCTCTGGATTTATTGATTGAATAGCAAAGCTGGTTTTGGTCACTATTTTGTCTGGATATAGAAAGTTGTGGGCACCAGAAATGCCTTTTACTTAGAAAACCTATTTATTTCAAAACTTGCAGTTCATTCAAACTTCAGAAACTATGTGTGGTTTCCTTAGTATTTTATGCAAATTAGTTTGTATTTATGGATAATGCAATGGCAAAGTCTTTTTTGTTCCAGGAATTTAAGGATATATTGTTGTATCTGTGCGACACCTGTACTACGTTGTTTGCATTCTTGGAGATTTTTCCTGAAGCTAGCAGGACAATACAAAAGCATGACTTCATTCATAGGTATGAAAGCATGTTATAAAACATATGTCTTGAATTGCATTTTGGTTTACTAAAATGTAATTTAATATTCCTTCTCTGTTCGGAGTGATAAGAACAACATTAATTGTAAATAGTCTCACAACACCAAGTTAAAGTCCAACAGGTTTATTTGGTAGCATGAGCTTTCGGAGCATTGCCCCCTCATCAGGTGAGTGAAGAATTGGGTTCACAAATAGGACATCTATAGACACAGAGTCAGTTACAAGGTAATGGTTGGAATGTGAGTCTTAACAGGTAATCAAGTCTTTACAGGTGTAGACAATTTGAATGGAGAGGGGATTAAGCATAGGTTAGAGGTGTGAATTGTCTCCAACCAGGGCAGTTAGTGAGATTTTGCAAGTCCAGGCAAGTCAAGGGGATTACAGATAGTGTGACATGAACCCAAGATACCGGTTGAGGTCGTCCTTGTGTGCAGATTTTGGTTATCAGTTTCTGCTCAGTGATTCTGATTTGTCGTGTGCCATGAAGGCCGCCTTGGAGAACACTTACCCAAAGATCAGAGGCTGAATGCCCTTGACTGCTGAAGTGTTCCTCGACAGGAAGGAAACACCCCTGCCTGGTGATTGTCGAGTGGTGTCCATTTATCTGTTGTTGTAGCGTCTGCATGGTCTCGCTAATGTACCATACCTCGAGACATCCTTCCCTACAGCGTATCAGGTAGACAATGTTGGCCGAGTCACGAGTATGTACTGTTTACCTGGTGGATGGTGTTCTCATCATTTCATGTGGAAACACCATCCACCAGATACACAGTACATACTCTTGTATGTATTCAGCCTCTGATCTTTGGGTAAGTGTTCTCTAAGGAGGCCTTCACAACACATGACAACACAGAATTACTGAGCAGAAACCGATAGCCAAGTTCCACACACATGAGGACAGCCTCAACTGGAATCTGGGGTTCATGTCACACTATCTGTAACCCCCATGACTTGCTTGGGCTTGCAAAATCTCACTAACTGTCCTGGCTGGAGACAATTCACATCTCTTTAATATGTGCTTAACCCTCTATCTACTCACATTGTCTGCACCTGTAAAGACTTGATCACCTGTTAAAACTCGCATTCCAACCATTATCTTGTAATTGAATTTGTGTCTATGTATGCCCTGTTTGTGAACTCAATTCTTCACTCCCCTAATGAAGAGGCAATACTCCAAAAGCTCATGCTACCAAATAAACCTGTTGGACTTTAATCTGGTATTGTGAGACTACTTACTGTGCCCATCCTAGTCCAAAGCTGGCAACTCCACATCATCATTAATTGTAAACAAGTATTATTTTTCTATTATTGTATCTTTCTGAATTTTACCTCATCTCTCAAATTATGAGTGGCTCAATGATTTATTGGCATTCTTCTGTTGTTGTTGCTCTTGAATAGCAACTTGACTGTTACAATGTGGGCTTTTTATAATGGTGATACTCTCATTTTGAGGAGATGGCCTAGTTGTGTTTGAAAATGTATTTTACAAAATATTGTCAGGGAAGGACCTTGTAGCTCTAACTTTGACTTGGCATATTACAGCAATATGTTGTGATATCAGGCTACTGTCAATGTTGTTATCTGTTTAATTGTAATGCAGGTAAAGAATATTTTAACTAGCACATACAAGCCAAAATAGTTTAGGAAAATATTTAGTAAAAATGACTAATTTATATAGGAGTTTTTTTTCTAATTTTTCTCCATGAAAACTGTTTCTTTCATTTCTTGCAGGTTGACCACGTTTTATGAAATAATTATTCCTGAGCTAGAAGATGCAATCAAAAAGAGACGATTTGATGAAATTAGGTAAAATGTACTGCATTGAAAATGTTCTTGGGTTTCGATTTCTGCCCTTTTTTATTTGCTGTTTACTTTATCCAAACTTCCTTGAGCTTTCTATGAGAAGAGTCTGAAATGCTCTATTCTTTGTGGAACTCGGTGACAAATTAACCTGGAACGAGATAATTTTACAACAGAGAATTAGGCTGTTCAGCTCACTCTGCTAAGAACTATTCCCCTGAGTAGCTTGTGTCTGTCCAGGACGCTGGATGGCATTCAACTGTCATTGGCTCCCAATTGGGAGCCCATAGTTCCCTGTTGCTTTCTCCAAGGCAATGCCTCAGCCAATCAGAGTCAACTTGCATCCTTTTCCCCTGTGGTGTTATTTGTTATCTTTTGAAATTTGGCATTCTTGCATTTGTCTTGATGAGTGCAAGATGAAGAGCACTCTACATTGGCAGCCAATGTAGAGTGAAACCAGCCTGTGACTGGATGGGCAAAATGTCATAAGCTGTCAAGTAAGTTTTTAATATCTGTTAATGGCTGTGGTGCTTAAAGTTCAATGGGAATGAGTGGGTTGGAGCTGCCGAGAACCTGGCCTAATCGGGCTGGGGTAGCTGTCGACTGTCGGGCAGCACTTTTGGTGGGGACAGTGTATAGGAACTGGCTGCTTGTGTCTGTGCACGCGCGTGGGGCAGGGGTGGCGGGTTGAGTGCAAGATATTGAGTGACTGTGTGGTGAGTGAAAACCTTCCTTTTCCCACTCACTGTCCCCACCACACACCATTCACGCACACGCTCACACTGACCCTCTTGCACTATGTTGGTTTTTATTACCTTTTATTGCTCTGACATTGCTGTATTTTGCTGAGCAGTTGTTCTTTGCCTTAAAATATCAAATATTTTTTGAAGTTCAGTTTATTGCTTTGTCAAACCTCATCATTCCAAAATTTGCTCATTGGCCCCTTGAGTGAGAGAAATAATGCAATTGTGCCCCAAGATAAAAGATTGGACAAATCTGGCCTAATTGGTTGTCTGTCTCCAGAGAGTGGGCTGCCAACTCCCGTAGCAGTCCACTTCTGGGAAACTTGTAAGCAGTACAACTAACTGAACCTCCCTGCCCAGCTACCTCTGTCTCTGGGATAAAATTCAGCTCATCCCTACCATCTTCCAACCTCTCCTTTAAATTTATGCCTGTTGATTGTGCCCTCTAGTTACCGATTCAGTAACCAGTAGAAATATTTTTCAATGTTTTCTCATCAATATACCTCAAAATTTGAACAATTTAATCAAATTTCCTCTTTCCTTCCTTTGTTCTCGTGGAAAGAATCCCGATTTTTCCTCATAAGTAAAGTGTTTCATCCATATAATCATTACAAATTTTTTTCTAAAACTTTCTTCAAATCCTTGATGACTTTGAAGTCAGGTTCCCTAAACTTGCACAATATTTCAGCTATGCTCCCAGCCAGTGTTTTGTTATTGGGTTAGCATCAGCTCTTTGCTTTTGAACTCTTAACTTCCGATTTATAATGACAATGGCCCCAAAAATACTTTTTAAATCAAGTAATCATAGAAACCCTACAGTGCAGAAGGAAGCCATTTGGCCATCGAGTCTGCACCGACAACATTTCAACCGGGCCCTATCCCTTTTAACCCCACACATTTACCCGCTAATCCCTCTAACCTATGCATCTAAGCGGGCAATTTAGCACAGTCTATGCATCTAACCTGCACGTCTTTGGACTGTGAGAGGGAACTGGAGGAAACCCACGCAGACATGGGGAGAACATACTTCCAGCTTTAATAAATTTATGCATCATAATTGATTTGCTGCTCCTCTTTTAGAGTGTTGCCCTTTTCTCTGTTGTATGGTGTCGATTTTCTGTTCCTGCCCATGTTGCAGTCTCACATTTCTCCAAACTAAATTTCATCTAATCCTTATCTGCCCAATTTACCAACTATTTGTCCTTCTGAATTAATTTAAGTATTCTTCATTGGCAACCATGTAATTGAAGGACCTTACTGCGACAGACTCTGAAGTTGTTTGCCTTCAGTAGGAAACTCTCATTCGTGACTTGAGGGATGACAAACTTATACGTTATGCTGAAGCGTTGAATTAACTGAAACTTCTGGTCAAGTACAATTTTCATTTGTGGAAGCTTTAAAATCAAAATCTTGCTGCTCTTAATTTATTTTGTTTAATGATGTGCCTGTGATAGATCTGTCACCTGTTTGATTATGAACACACGCGGATTACTCTTTTTTTAGTTTCTTTGGCGTATCTTGTTTTCCAAGTGGAATGTTCAGTCCTGCCTGGAGGAATACTTTGTTCCTCAGTATTGAATCACACTTGTGCCGATCAGGTGTATGACTGCTATCTGCATTTTAAAATGCTCCACCTTGTGCCAATAACCTGTTTTTGCCCCAAACACTTGAAGCATTCCTGCTACACAATAATTATCTTTTACACTTTAATCACTAGCCCTCCAGATGATTTATGAGCATCTTGCCAATTTATGAAGTGTTTTGTCTTAGTGCTGAGTGAATGCAGACCGTGGCAGAACTGGGTTGGTACAATTTAATTTCAGTAGTGTTATGACCATAGTGAAAAGGGAGATTTATATTCAAGTCTTCTGTTCGAGATTTAAACCTGGAGCCTTGGGGTGAAAGGCTAGATCCAATCTACCCACCCAGTTTCTGTCTCAACTTTTGAAATATTCTAGACTCGTAAGATTATTGAAATATACTGATATTAAATATTCACAGTGGCCTGAAAGGAGGAGTAGCAATGTTATTGTGTAGAGCAAGAATTGATGAAAAAGATCCATTGGTTAGTAGGTGTTACAATCTGCTTGTCTCTTTCTCATTGCGTGTAAATTTTCTTCAGTTTGCAGAGCGACTTGTGGAGGAGGCTCTCACACTCGAGGAAAAAAATGATTGAAACTTTTCATCTCATCATTAACTACATGTGCCTTCAGCCTATACTAGAAAGTGGGTAAGGAAGCAAGAAATCTAAATACACTTATTCTGGTGTAAAATTATGTTGGCTCATCCACTATAGATATAAGCTTTCCAAATTAGAATTTGAATAATGTACATTTTTCCTGAAGCTGTAGATTTGTGTAAAGCTGAATTGGCCAAATGTTCTTATCTTATGATATCTGGAACATTCGTTTACTTATCCTGGGAACAATCCAAATGGTATGCCACAGCCTTCAGAATTTATGTTAATTCTACTTAGGATTTCAGCAATTCCTCCAAGGTAAGATTCTATGGGGTCCTTCCATTATATACATGACCCTCCACCTTGTTTTTTTTTTGCAAATCTCACAACTATGGATGCCTCAGCTCCTTGTTTGGGTTGTCAGCAGATTCTGCTGCCTCCCCAAGTTTTCTCTGCTGACTGCCTTCTGCCACAAGGCTCTGAGAGGATCATTGTAGGTAGATTGCTTCAATTAGCTGTAAGCTGGATCAAATCTTCTGGCTGCTTTTCTTTCATGAAATTCAAACTAAGAGGGAGCCCCAGCCACATTCCAAAGAGTTTGATACTTACTTTGGTTGAAATGAAGGCTTAGGTATGTATCACCTCCAGTTGGCTCTCTCACTGATGAGATACAGGCTTCATCAAAGCCAAGCTACAACTGCCTCTGTCTGTGTTCCCAAACTGAATTGCCTGCTTCTGTCCTTGAACACACACAAATAAATCAAACAAAAGAACTGCCTAAGCAAGGCTCCACTTTGAGTTATATCTTCATAGCAACATGGCGCACACAGATTGTTCCCAGGTAGAAATACAAGTTAACTACTTCTTAATTCCCAAATTTTTCTTGATTCTAGGAAACAATATGAATAACTTCTATCTTTAATGGAATTCTATTACACTCTTTCTCAGAATTGCTGGCTTTTAATTTCATTTATGGAGAAGGCAACAGACACCCCAGCTCTAGCAAGAGGTCCATAAAATGGTTAATTTATAGTTCAGTGTTTAGAACACTCCCTCTGACCTTGTAAAATAGCCATGATGTGGAGATGCCAATGTTGGACTGGGGTGGGCACAATAAGATGTCTCAACACCAGGTTAACGTTTAACAGGTTTATTTGGTAGCACAAGCTTTTGGAGTGTTGCTCCTTCGTCAGATGAGTGGAGAATGTCGCAATCTCGACTTCAGAGTTTAATTTTTAACACAAATGCACATTAACACGAGATATTTAACTGACAGATTGACTTTATTTTACTTGCTCGCAAGGGGGGAGTTTCTTGATATAATGGGTCAGAGATACCACCCTACCAGACAAAGATAATCATCCCAGTTTATACAATCCTGCAGCTCACAGTCAGTTGGATACAATCCAATCAAAAGTGTCACAAATAACATACTTTTAAGTATTGATCCAATAGAAAAAAATACTGAACCAGCCTGATCTACGAGATCACGATACCTCGTGGGATACCCCAATATATCATCCCTAAGCCTGTCCTCTACTATCTTAGTTGGACATAATGCCTCTATTTTTGATAGCAGCCTCAAAAAAGCATCTTCACTAAAACAGTCTTACATTGACATCCTTTAGTTAATAAAGGGGGCCTACAAAAGCCATTAGTATTTATGGCCTTGTCAGTGAAGTTAACTGAATCTCTAAGGGATGTGGTCAACTTGACTTGCCTTCAGGATATTCCCTGATCAATTTGTTTATTGCCAACATAATGAAATACGTGTACATATTGCTTAACAATTCAATGACTGAGCTTTTTATGACTTCCTACAATTTCAAGGGGTATCGTCATGTTACCATTAATTTTTGTCAGTTCCCACTCAGTCTCCTACCATAACTCTTTCGTTAGCTAAGGCATTAATGCCTTTCTGACTTTTGATTAGAAACTGTGAAGGCAGTTTCATTACATCTCACTCTTGTATCACTTGTTATGATAAAGTGTCTGGTGAGGAATTAAATGTCCTTTATGGCCTTTGATTCAAACAGTTGGGTGCTTTAAAGGATTGTATCTAACATATGTTTAGTATCAAAGGGCAGTCTGTAACTGTGCATCAAAGTTTCTTTGTTTAACTTCTAAAAATGTAAAGAAGATATATGTATATGTATGGACTAATTAAAGGTATTACATGTACTTTGAAATATAAAGTATTTAAAACACTTAATTACAATTACTAACAAACTTGCTCCCCATTGATAAAGTGAATTCTACATCTAAGTTGATAAACAAAAACCCTTGCAGAGGCTGGCAATTTTATAGTAGCCCTTTTCTTCTCTATCTTTCCACAAGAGTTGGGTTCACAAACAGGGCATGTATAGACACAGAGGCAATTGCAAGATGATGGTTGGAATGCGCATCTTAACGGGCAATCAAGTCTTTACTGGTACAGACAATGTGAGTGGAGAGAGGGTTAAGCACAGGTTAAAGAGGTGTGAATTGTCTCAAGTCAGGACAGTTAGTAAGATTTTGCAAGGTTGTGGTGGGACAGAGCAGAAACCAATAGCCAAGTTCCGCATGGGTGAGGATGGTCTCAACCGGGATCTTGGGTTCATGTCACACCACCTGTAACCCCCACCACGACTTGCCCTGGGAACTGAAAGAAAATTAGACTAGGAATTAATGACTGGCTCAGCTCTCTCTTCTGAAGCAAGAAAATAATATTCTGCTGTGACAACTGTGCGAGCATGCTGAGCTTTGTTGTAATTTCTTTCAAGAAAATGAACCTTGGTGAACCCGAAAATGATCAATAAATGTTAATGAAATCAGTGGCTCTTTGGTTGATATTCTAAGTACACCAATTAGATGCTTTGGAGCAATATCAAGTAATCAGAAAAGAGCAAATTGATTTTTTTACTATTGAGTAACGTGCAGAGAAGTTCAGTGACTTCTGTGAGCTTATCAGTCATTTTAAGCCTAAGGAAACAACTTGCTTTTGAAGTGCTAAAAGCTATAAGATCATATATGTTTGGGATATGTACCCCAGCATCTGTTAAGGATAAAAAAAAACAATGTCTTTTAGAAGAGAGACGAGACACTTCCAGCTGTCACGTTTTCTATACAAGTTTTCATTAATGTATGAAATGGAATCATAAGGTTGTGGTTTTTCACATAAAGTTGTGTCGTTGGCTTATCTGTTGTTCTAACATATATTACGATGTCATAGATTTCAACAATAGGGTGTAGTGATGGGTGCCAGGAAATTAGGTATTTCGTGTTCTCCATGGCAATGTGGAGGTGAGACGTGTTGACTGGAGGTATTAGGAACACTACACTTGTCCAAAATCAGTGTTTGTATTGATTCCTGGGGCTTTGGGTTTTTTATTATTCATGGGATTTGGGTATTACAGCATTTGTTGTCTGTCCCTAATTGCCCTTGATTTGAGCCATTCAGTAGGCAATTAAGAGTCAACCACATTGGGTCTGGAGTCACATATAGGCCAGACCAGTTTAGGAGGGCAAAACTCCTTCCCTAAAGGACATTAGTGAACCAAATGGTTTTTTACATTACTGAGACTAACTTTTAATTCCAAATTTTAATTGAATTTAAATTCCACCAGGTGTCGTGACATGATTTGAACCTGTGCCCCAGGGTATTTTCCCTTGGTGGTAAATTTAAATCTGAATGCACTCTCTGGAACCGTGCTGTGGGACGTCAAAGGGAGCTTTTTCGTCTTTCTTCAATGGTGGCAAAGTTTCAGAGCTCACTAACCTTGTGGTTTGTGTCCAGACAGACCTCTTTCATAGTTCAGAACTCCTGGCCTTCCAATGGAAAGGATTTAAGGGACTGCTGACCTTTTGAGATAAAATAGCCTACTGGGTATCCTAATTTCCTGGCTCGAATATAGTTGAACAACTATTCATTGTTTTCAAAATGCATTTATGGGAATAAAATAAGCCATTATCTGAGGTTTTATTTTTCACTGCTGGTCTCCCTCTGTCATTAAGCCAAATCTATTGTGGAAATGTATTGACATTCATGAATAAATCTGCTTTGAGCAGTTACATTTTAAATCCTAAATTCCTGGGACATGCATGAAAATGACAAATTGAGTATTTTCAGTTAAATTTTCTTTCTGGGAATTCTGTAATTTATGATAAACTTTCCACTGATGCTAAACTTGGTAGTGTAAATCGGGAGTTGGGACCTTACCTCATGCCAAAGTTAATCAAGACTTCGTGGATTGGGTAGCCTTGTTTTGTTTCATTTTAACAATACATGGTGTGCAACTCTTGTTGCTGTTACAAAGAGTTTCACTGGGTCCCAAGGCATGTTGTAAACCTAATATAAAAGATAAATACTGTGAACCCTGGAAAACTGAAAAAGAAGTAGAGAATGCTCAAAATACTCAACAGATCAAGCACTATCAACAGAGAGAGAGACACATTTCAGATCAATATTTTTCATCAGAACCATTCTTGCAAAAAGTTATTGACCTGAAACACTAACTCTGCTCTCTCTATGGTTACCGTCTCATCAGCTGAGTTCAGCATTTTCTGTTTTTACTTTATAAACCCACCTTAGTTCAATATTCTTTAGAAAATAGTTTTTAGCTTCTTCCTTTCAGAGAGCATTTTGATACCAAGCAATCATTGATCCCTCTTATACTTCACTTTCTTCTGACCCTATCTTTCTTAATTGCATTCCTTGCCACATTTTCATTCTGATCATTCTCTTCTAATTCTGAATGATCTGTTCTTAGCAAAGGCCTTTGATTCATCACTCTACACGCACAAACACCACAAGACATTGGTGTATGTGAACAGGAACAAGCCACTTACTCCCTCAAGTTTGTTCCATCATTTGGTGACATCTGTGACCTAATTCCCATTTACCCACCTTTCACCAATATCCCTCAATTCATTCAGATATCAGAATAATGAATTAACAATATCTCTGATTTAAAATTAACAATTGATCTAGCATCAACTGTTGCTGGAAGAGAGTTCTAGACTTCTATCTTTTTTTATATATAGAAGTACTTTCTAACGTAACACCTGAAAGGCTGGCTTTAATTGTTAAGCTATATGCCTTAATCCTAGACTCCCCAATGAGCAGGAATAATTTTGCTGTACTTTCAGTCCTGCATTAATACCTTAAACTTCAATCATATCACTTTTTAACTTTGTAAATTCCAGGGAATACATCCCTAGTTTGTGTAACCTCTCCAATTAGTTTAACCCTTAGAGAGGATTGTTGAGCTATGTAAAGTTTTTGAGTGTTGTATGGCTATGTTTTTATTGCCAATGACAGACATGTGATGCGCCCTTGCGTCAGAGCAAATAATCACAGCTGTGTTTTCTCCCCTAGATCAGATAACTTGAGTTATTGGCACATGCATTATTTTGACCTCTACACCTGTACTTTGTATTTAAGGACAACTTTCCCATTCATTACTTTTTATCCATGGCAATTTAGTTTATCATGATCACATAAGTAAATAGTAAAGCTTTGCTTGGGCTCAGCAACTCATGCATGCACAGAAGTGTACATGAGTAGAGGTGTACTGGCAGGTTGGGTGCAGCAGAATGATTTTATTGCCCTTCCACACATGTGCAGGTCAGTATGCAAACTGGTTTCAATAGCCATTGTGCGTTGGCAGGAGTTTGTGAATTGTGCACAAACCAATTCTGTTCAGTATAAGAAATTTCAGTTTTAGGCAACTGCTTTGAATAAATAAAATATCACAACAGTTTTTTCTCCAGCTTTTTTTAAAAATAAGTTTTATTTTTCTATTATGTAGATCTGAACATATTCTGACTTTTATAGAAGATTTCCTTCAGATCTTTACAGCTCTGCTACACCAGAAGAGGTAAGAGTGCAGTCAAGTTCTGGAAAGCTTACAAAGAATCTCCATCAGATTTTATATGCTGCTTCTATTATGTACCCTGTATTTAGAACAATAACCGCAATTTATATTTATATAAAATTAAAGCTTTGTGGTCACCATTGCTGAGACTAGTTTTATATTTCAGATATATTAATTGAATTTAAATTCCACCAGCTGCTGTGGTGAGATTTGAACCAATGTCACTGCTTAGGGAGAAAAGATAAGAGAATGAGGATGAGAAAAATATCTGCCTTGATTGAATGGCCAAGTGGTTTAATTCTGCTCTTACGTCTTATGGTCTTAAACATAATTAAACATCAAGAAGGTAGGTTTGAAAGAGTTTTAAAATGTAGGGCAGAGAAGTGGAGAGGAATTTCAGAACTTGGAATCTCGATCAGTTTTGGTGTGGTCCAATTTCTGGTAACACAGCAAAGTTGAGATAGTGTGAACTCAGTGGGTAGTTTGTTCTCTTGCAGACAAAATGAGGGAGGGTGGGGGTGTCTCTGCTTAGCCCCAGTGTGTTCATACAATAAAAGGGAGATTGAAAAAGAAAATTTTACAGGGCAAAGAATAAAGAATTGTTGTTTCCCGTGAGGCCAATAGTGTATTCTGTCACAGGGAAGAGCAGGTTGAAGACAGATGCTGGGTTATTTATTTTTCAAATAGAGATGACTTCGACGATGGAATAGGCACATAGAGATGAATTAGTCTTTTAACTGCTGCTGCAGAAGTTCCACTAGAAATAGTGCAGATGGAAGCCAAGCATTAAAACCTGGATAGAGCTCTGGCTCTGAGCTGCTGCTTGTTAGTTGGAAGATGGTGGACTGATTGACAGTACAGAAAGTCAGGGAACTGGTTCTCCCAGCTAGGGGGATCATGTAACATGACTTGCGCTTGTCCAGTTTGGCTTTAACAAAGGATATGTATTCCTTTGTCTGGATTCATGAGATTGTTAATATTTAATCATTAAGAATTTGAAAGAGAGTTGCCAGGTCTTTTGTCCTAGCAGACTAGTTTTCTCAGTTGGCCGGGCTTTGCTTAGAAAATGTAGATGGCCTTTGTATAATTTCAGTTGGTTTCTGTAGCTCACACGTTCGTTATCATCTCTTCAGTGATAATGGAGTGTCAACTTCACTGTCAGAAAGTTCCTTTTCTATAAAAGCCACTGCCATCTATGGCTTCAGTCATTTTAAAGTCTTTATCCAATTTTAAAATGTTATAAATTAGCAATGATGGTAGATATATATTTTTTAAAATAGTATAGGTTTTAGCTCCATTACACTTGGACTATATCCTATATCCTCTGGAGAGAAAGTTTGGAAACTATTGTGGATTGAGTGGAAATGTTTAAAAAATTGATGACGACTTTGTCACAATATCAATACCTTGGCAGAAAACTCTCGATGACATTGAGAGAATCATTGGAAACTAAAGGAGGTTTACCCAAATTGCTGAACTCATCAAGATAAGCACTTTGCCGCCATATCAGTTCAGTGGTGAAAAATTTTCAATTCCTATGAGGGAAACATTGGAAGCTAATGTGGATTTACTCAAAATGTTTAACTCAACGGGGTAGGCACTTGGCCGCAGTATCACCTTTCTTGGCAAAATAATCCCGATTGGCATGGAGAGAAACTTTGGAAACGATTGTGAATTTAGTGAAAATGCTTAACACGTCGACATAGGCACTTTGCTGCAATAACAGCTTTTTGGTGAAATAGACTCAACAACTTTCAGCAGAACTTCAGAATCCAATATAGATTTACTCAAAATGCTTAACTCAACAGGTAGGCACTTGGCTGCAATATCACTGTTGTCAGCAAAAACATCTTTTTTTTAAGAAATCACAATGAGGAAAATACACAACCTTCTTGATAAATGCCTTAGATGTAGTGTCAAATTCCCAAATGGAATATTGTGAGTTGTAGTAGTGGTGGTCATTGTGCTTACATGTCAACTTTGGAGAAGATAATGTATTGCTCAGCATAACTCGTGCATTGATAATGTACAGCTGAGTATCTAATTTGGTGGATGAGAGAAGGGGTGATGTTGCAGGACAAATTCTATGCTATAGTAGAACCATTAGAAAAGTACAATGCAGAAAGAGACCCTTCAGCCTATTGTGCCTGCACTGGCCAAAGAAGAAAAATACAAAACTAGCCACTAATTTTAACCCATATTCCAGCAGCTGGTCCGTAACCTTGCAGGTTGCAGCACTTCAGAAACAGATGAGTTGAGCATTTCAGCCTCAACTACCAAGTCCTGCATCTTCTGCTGATTAATAACTGAACAGCAGCAGTAATTGTGATGAAGAAGTGCTTGCCTGATTCTTTTGTTCACTGGGTTGAATCTGCAGCAGCAGGTGGCAATAGTGGAAATCTAAGAGAGAAACAGCCAAGGGAAATAATAGATCTTTGCAGTTCTATGAACCACAATGGGCACTTCAAGCCATGACAGATGTTCAAAATTACTTTGACAAAATTGTAAAGGACACATGCATTTAAACCCATTATTTTTCTGTCATCACCCCAGAAAAGCAAGTCTGGTTTCAGAAGTATTCTTGGTAGTCATCATCTACTCCTATCTGCATGTTCTAAAATTTTAGGCATAATCGTAACAAATTATTCAGGTCAGTTATTTATTTTCAAAATTGTAAATGCTGTGGTTGGGCACAAGACATGTATGTCCTCAAAAAAAAAAATGTGGTTGTTACATCGAATTTCATTATTCCTTACACAGATTTCTGACAGACTATGATGAACAGTTTCCAGTGGCTGATGATATCAGCCTTCTACAACAGGCATTTCCTGCACTGTATCCTTTCATCTTTCGTTGGAAGCTTGTGATAGCTAAAATTTGGAATTTCAGGCTTAAGTTAAGACTGAAGGAAGAAAAGAAATTCTGTACCTTTAGTACTAAAAATGTGGCAAGATAATGCATTTGTTTATGATTCTTTAAAAAAAATTGGATAACTTAATCGACGTGTAGGTTTGCATACAATTTCTGTGGTGTTCTGTTGACTTTTTGTGAATAATTGGAGGAAATATACCTTTCCATTCTTGGAAATCACTTAGCAATCACTGTAAACACAGATGGAAAATATTGCAAGTTTCTTTTGATGGCGATTGGGCGTTATCCCTGCTTAGCCCAATAATAATATGATGTACATAAGTCCTTGACCTCCAATCAGCATTTTTAGGTTACATGCACAAATTAATGTCATAAAGAAAGAAAAACATAATGGAAGACATGGAACAATGATGCGTACATTGCTACATTGACAACAGCCTTCTGAACTACTGGATAAAATTTATCCTAAAAAAATTCAACCTACTTGATTCTGTAAATATTTTAGTATCACAAGTCGGCTGCAGCTGCATTTCGTAGAAACCTGTTGCCTTTTTATTCTGTTTCTTGGACGTCCATATCAATAATGCAGTCACCAGAGGCCCATTGTGCATTTCCATTCTGCCTGCCTGCCCAGCAATCTGACCATGACTGACTGACAAATGTTCTTACTCTCTTGTATTTTCACAGTAAAAGGCAAGAATATGCTATTTGGAGGAAATGTTATGTCAATTTCTGTGGCTTTAGTAAGCACTGCATGTAATGGAAACAAAGTCTTATTGCTATTCCAAAGAATTTGTGGCACTCGTTTCTGAAAAAAATTATTATTGTAAGGTGTTATGAGTACAGAATAGAAATTATTTGGAATGCTAAACCACTCACACTGAAGTGGTGATGAAGAGTGTTTCAATATGGAAACATATTAATCCTTTAAAGCAACTGAAATGAATTTATGGATTTGCAATGGAGTTATAATGGACATCTGGCAACAATTAAGTGAAAAAAGTTTGTACAGTTTTTAAAAGCCAGTATTGTAAAGAGCAAATTATATTTATGCAAGTTCTAATTGTATGAAAATCTTTTTTTAAGCTTCTTATTTCAATCGTGATAATCATGATGAGTGCAATGTATGCATCAATGTAAACTTTGACTTCTATTTATCTTAACTTGAACCATAGTGATGAAACTAGAACATCTTACATCATCAAAGCTGTTGACAGTGCCTGGGAAGCTAGTAGCAGAAACAAACCTACATTTGCTGCAGGGAGTGCTCAGATTTCACACGCTTCTGGTACCAGTCAACTTTCAGCTACAAATGGAGAAACAGAACAGCAACTTAAACAGCCAGAAGATGAAAATGATGATTATGTAAGTGCAAATAGAGTAAGTTTAATCATCCTTCTCCTATTGGGCTTGCAAGTTTATCAAACGACCAACTGAACTTCACAGACTAGAAATGTACCTGGTTCAACTTAGTTTTAGCTGCCAATAACAATATAATTGGTATTAGTAGCCCTGGGTTCAGGAGCGAATAATTAGAAAATGGTCCAGTCCCTCATTGCTACCAAGTGACAGTTGGCAAAAGTGTACCTGTGAAAGCTGGGCAAAGTCAAGATTGGAGTCTTTTGCCACTGTGAATAAACTGCACTCACTGTCAAGGCAAATAAACATACGAATTAGGAATAAGCTACCCAGCGTTTTGAGCCTGCTCTGCCATTGAATAAAATTATTTCTGATCTGGTTGTAGCCTCAACTCCTAATGCCCACCTACTCCGATAATATTTCACCCTCTTATCAGGAATCTATCTACCCTGCCTCAAAAATATTCAAAGACTCTATTCCTATTGCCTTTTGAGGAAGAGTTCCAAACACTCATGACTCTGAGAGAAAAATGTTCTCCTCATCTCTGTCCCAAAAGACAGACCACTTATTTTTGAACAGTGACTGCTAATACTAGAAACATCCTCTCCAGATCGACCCTGTCAAGATCCCTGGGATCTTGTACGTTTCAATTATTAGGAATGAGATCGGAAACTCCAAGGTGTGTCGTGACGTTAACCTAGACCCCAACTTTTACTTTTGATTTTAACAGTAGGGTGAGTATAAGGTACTTGGCTCCAGATGTGATGCAGTTGATCCACTAAGAGCTTTTATCAAAACAAACTTCAATTAAGAACACAGAGTATAGCAAAAAAAATTGCATAATTCTTAATACTTAAACATGACAAAGGAAAATAAACATAATGGAGAAAAGAAAACATACCTAACAGGGTAATTCCCACCTCTGTTTACTCTACACATTTGCTGATTATGGAATGAGATCCAGATTCTCTGTTGAATCAGCAAGTGTGATGAGAAGAAGCAATAATAATGTTCATATATCAGCCTGGCCCAGCAAGCCTGAATGTTGCACTATAGCAGGGACATTCTTCCAAAATTTTCCTAAGTCTACACTTTTGTTATCAAGAAGCTGAGTTTAAGGGGAAAGATGTTCAAGATAGACTCAAATAAATTGAGGAAAGAGCTGAGATCAAAACTACAAAACAGTTCCCATTCGGATTCACGTGTTTATTTGACAGCTTATGTGCTTCAAATGGCAGGGTATTTTCTTTCTCTGCTCACATTTTCTTTCTTCTTGACAACACCTACATCACTTTCATCGACAGCAGAGCACAGTCGCACTGTGACAAGTTTACATAGCTAGTTTCTATTTTAAATCTGGATGTAGGAATTTATAATTAGAAAAATTGATGCGAAGTGCATGCAGAATTAAGTTGCTTAATGTGTTTAATTATTTTAATTTAAAAATAATATAACTTGAGTATTTTGATAGGGTTTAGTAGTGAAATTAAATTTAGTCTAAATTAGATTAATAAATGTGTCAGATGAGATTAGAGCTATCTACTGAAATTGTGTTATTATTTACTCCCATCTTTTTAAATAGTGTGCAGGTGCAACAGCTGCTAAAATTACCGGAGTCGAACTGGAATCTTTAATTTCTCAAGTGAAGGACATTCTACCACACCTTGGAGAAGGTTTTATTCTTGAATGCCTGGAAGAATATAACTATAATGCAGAAAAAGTAATTAACAACATTCTTGAAGATAAAATAGTGCCTTCACTTTCCAAACTGGACCAAACTCTTGAGAGGTAAGAAAGCAAGATGCATATCTTTAGATTAAAACTTAGTTTGCAAAATACCACAGTTAGTTTGCACTTAAATGCAAAATCTTATGCCTGTGTCAAACTACATGTATATTTTATGATGACATAAATTTTTAAAAAAAGATTTAATTTTACTTTATGGTGAACATATCCACAGTATGGCTTGCAGTTCAAGTTTTCCTGCAATTCGTAGGCTGGAACTGTGCTTGACTTATTGGCCAGGATTAGTTTCCCAGCAAAAAACAGATTCTTTTGATGGTAATGTTCACACTAGTGCCTGAGTTCATTTGACAAAGTGTTCAGTTGCCTTTGTTGTAGTTAGGATTCTGGAACTGTACCTGATGCCTGGATTCTGTTTTAAAAACCTGGATCTGTCAAAGTCAAAACCAAAATCGCAAAGCTTAGGTTGTTCTGCTATTTTACGTGACTGAACACAGCTAATATAGTTCATCTACGTGTGAACCCATGCAGGATGTGCCAAACTCAACTGTGTTTAACTAGCATCTTCTCCAAAGCATTATTTTAACATTGTTAAAAGTCATGGATATAATATGCAGTTTCAGTAGTTATTGCATTTAGTTCTTATTTTCTTCAGCTGTCATACTTTGACTTAATTATTATTGTCACACATATTAGTATACTGTGACAAGTATTATTTATGTGTTGTACAAAGCATACCATACATAGCGAAGGAAGGGAGAGAGTGCAGAATTTAATGTTACTGTTATAGCTAGGATGTAATGAAAGATCAGCTTAACATATAGTGTCAAAAGTCTAATGGCAGCAGGGAAGAAGTTGTTCTTAGTCGGTTAGTACATGACCTCAGATTTTTGTAACTTTTTGCCTACGGAAAAATGTCCTGGGCGCGTGGCGTCCTTAATTATGTTGGCTGCTTTTCCGAGGCAGCGGGAATATTAGACGGAGTCAATGGATGAGAGGCTGGTCCAGTGGATTGGGCTTCGTTGACGACCCTTTGTAGTTTCTTGCAATCTTGGACAGAGCAGGAGACATACCACGCTGTGATACATCCAGAAAGGATGCTTTCTATGGGATTGATTTGGATCAGTGTATGATAGCAGCATTTCACAATTGAATATGTGGGAAATATAATAATCATAAGCAACTGCTGGAGGCCGTATGTACAGTTTTCCAATTGCATTAATGGTATTTTTCCTGCCCTCCCCTTTAGCATTCCATTTCTGTTTAATATTTCATTTTCACAAATTATCATAAACATCAATTAGTTGAAGTTTATATTGAGTGTTTTTTTTGAATGAACAATGTTTATATCTATGAGAAATAATTGGGCAATGTTTGCATTTCCGTGAGAAGTAGTTGAGTGACTGACCAAAGTACTGATACGTGGAAGCATTTTATGTTTGATTTCCACACAACCTAAACTGGAAAAGTTACAGCTGATCTGTAAAGCAGTATTTCAGTTTGTGAAAATTATTTTAATACAAACAGGACAATGAGTTTGAGTAGGATTTAATTAAACATGCATGTAAAAGCTAATAACTTCATTTTTATGCAGTTAATGTGTCCAAACTGACTTCTGTTATTTGTATTTGCAATTCAAAAATGGCATGGGATAAAAATTAAAGACATACAGATAATGCATGCATATTATTGATAAAGGCCTTCCATTTACTGATTTCATGAAACTTTGTTTATTATTCCAAGATCATGAAATAAAAACAGATGCCTCTCTGGTAATACATGGTCTATATGTGGCATATCCCAGATATTTTCTTTTTTAAACAATAAATCTTATGTGTTACCATAAGCAGCACTACAAGAGACAGTAATAAATAATTTAGTAATGAATAATGTCAGGAAATTTTGACAGGATCACTGCGATAACACTTAAAGTAGGAAGTCAGCTCCAGTCTGTCCACTGCAAAGAATACAGGACTCATTGTAAGCATTTTGTATTTTTTTCCCTTCCCTCTGACTGCCAGAGCATTAAGTTGCTTCAAGATCTACAGAATGACTCACAAGTCAATCTCCATCAGAGCTGTTGCTAAATGATCTGTCAGTGCATGTACTCCAGATACTGTGGCTGTGAAGGGTAATTTGCTTTGAATAAAAATACGCCCCAAACCAATTTCTAATCTTTTTAGATTAATGTGGAGGAGCTCCACAATCATATTCATGATGGCATTTACCATCTTATGATTCATGCTTTCAAAATTAAACAATAATGGTTAAATTTTAAGGGTATATGTATAGCCAAGAGCATGTAGACCGCAGGATTTAAGCTGTTAGATTTTCTCACACTATAAAGCAAAACAGTTGAGACATTTAAGCATCCTTTGATTTCAACTCAATTTTACAAAGTTTATTAGATTATGTAAATTCTGAAAACATAGTTTTCATTTTTATCGCTCAATATCCCCAGCGTCAAACATTGATATTTTGTAATTCTGTGTTCATAATTTTGCTAATAATTTTGTCATAAGTTGATATACATATGGTCTAATATCAAATTAAATTGCTGAATGAGATAGCAATTTTTTTTAAAGGACGTCTTATAAAACTTAATAATCTCCACTCTCAAAACCATTTTATGCACTTGTTTTCATTAGGCAAGTAAAAAAAGACAAGGAATCAATTCTATCAACAAGACTGAATGTTTATGACCATGATGAGTTTGACGTTTTCAGCAGGGATTCTGTGGACACATCTAAAATCTGGAAAGGCAAGAAGTGAGTTTGACACCCTAAATCACAGCTTGTTATTTAATAGTTATTGTGGAAGTGTTGGATTGAATTCTAACCAATGTTCCTTTAAGCTCCGTAGTTGTTCAGCAGCCTGAAAGCACCTGTGTAGGCAGCATTCATGTTGACTGCTTTAAGTTGTCCTGTGTGTGTGACTGCAATCAATTTAAAAGTGCTGTGCACTTAAACAAATCATCTGCACACTCTAAAAACAATCTTTATCTATTATGGTGACTCAGATTTCTATGTACTTAGGTAATAAGACAAGCTGCAAAACATTTTACGTTGCAACCCTTTGGTTGTTTAGAAATTTGAAATGAGCCAAAAGGAGATTAAATATCATTTCTCCTAATGACTCAGTGGTTGACTGCACAGCATGATGACATACTTTGTATTTTTAATTGCTTTGTTATTGAATGCTTTTGCATTTGCCTCCTGATGGAATGATAGGGTCTGGTTTGCAGTGGTCTGAGCAACTACTGACCAGACTGCTGTATGATTGGGCACAGATGTTGAAGAATGAGAGGGATGTGGTGGTGGAGGATGGTGGTTGTTGTGAGTCAAAATATATTGTATTGTTTTATCCCCAAAATTGAATTCCCCTCCCCTGCACATCATGGCCTTGTAGCTTAAATAAAAATTGATAACGTGCTACCGAGATATGCAAATCTATGTGACTAATCCTAAGATTCAATCAAACGTGGTAACTCCCCTATCATGGTTTAACTTACAGTTTCCTAAACTGCTGCGAGTGGGTGCAATCTGGTAAGTTCTTGAGCACAAATAAAAATACTTATGTGAGGCGGAGGATTTACATTGTCTTTAGCAATCAGACATCAATATCCATTCTGTTTCTCGGTGAGAAAGTGTACTCACATCTGTAGTTCTCCACTTGAGGAACTCCCACTTATGCACATGTGGCCCATCAGGTTGAGACAACTAGCAGGTGAAAGTGTTTCTAGCATCTTCAACTCTGAAATATGGGGTTACATATTGACATTTTAGTTTGATCTTTTCTTTTCAGATTTAGACTTAATGGTATTCCATACTCCTTATCAATCTTGGCTGATTTCAAAATGTCTAATAATCTTTTCAAATTGCCTAGTATACTTCGTACAGGTTTTATCGCTTGTGTGTGAACATCGACATGTTACCTCAGTCACTTAATAATGTGTCACTGGATCCTCTGATTAAACTAAAAAATAAAGTCACCATTTGGTCATTCAGACCATTAACTCTCATGTTTTATTCCTGGTTTGTTTCAAGTAAATAGATTTAAGTCAGTGTAGTAGTTGCATGGTACAGTTGCCTTTATTGCCCTTGGGGGAAATGTCAGCCAGAGTTTTTCCAATTCCTGACAGTTATCTACTGACCTCTGCTGGAAAAAGTTGGTTGAAGACTGTATCAAGTTTAGCAGAAGTGGTTAGTGTGGGAGCCAAGTAATTGTGTTACATGTCAGATAGTCTGCCAGTGTTCCAAGCTGGAAATTCACACTGCATGAATGATCATCAGGCAAAGCATCAGAGGGCTATTGGTACCAAAATAACATGCCAAGAGTCAGTCCCATGAGGACGGAAAAGAGAAAGAGAAAATTTGCAGCAGAAAATTACTGAATCAAATTTGAAAACTGGAATTTTGTTTTAGAATCAGAAAATTGGAGTAAGCCATTTGGCCCCTCAAGCCTGCTCCACAATACATTATGATCATGGCTGATCATCCAGCTAAACAGCCTGATCCCACTGTACCCATATCCTCTTCATCCCACATGCTGTATCTAATTTCTTCTTCAAACCATACACTATTTTGGCCTCAGCTGCTTTCTATGGTAGTGACTTCTACAGACTTGCCAATCTCTCTTGAGTAAAGAAATTTCTCTTCACCTCCATCCTAAAAGGTTTACCTTGTATCCTTAGACTACACTGGTTCTGGACGCCACCATCATCGGGAACATTCTCCCTGCATTTACCATAGTACTGTACCCTATACATTGTGTCTGTACTTCTTATGAAGGGAAGTGTGTCATTGAAAATTTTATTCTAGTCCATTCCATGCATTGAGCATTTGATTCAGCACAGATGCTTTTCACTCTGTCTTAATCATTTGCTTTAATCTAACCTTTAAAAAGTAATTTATTATGACATAAACATGGAAGTATCAACTTCTTAGAACGGCCATGCAGTTTACTTGGACAAAATTATTGATTAATGGCAGCCTTATGGTGTGAACTCATACTCAACAGAGCTGGATTGAAGTTGCAGATACTAAGGCCTGAATTTATGGCTGAGAGTCAGGGAGAATTTGTGGCTCAGTGAACCTGACCTTTAAAAATGGCTGCCTGCAGTTCCAATTTTTCAGTCAAGGTGGGGTATGGCATAGGCCAGATTAGAAGTCAAGGGAGTGGAACCCTGGAAGTAGTGAGGAGGATGCCAGGTGTGGAGGCGGGTTGGGTGGAAGATGTGCTTCATGGCTCCAATACTAAAGCCAAAGGTTTAAAAAATAAAACATCCCTCCAGTCGTCTCTCTCTCTCTCTCACACACACACACACACACACACACACACACACACAGACGTGCGCACACCCCCAAAGGCCTTATACCTATCATGGCAACTTTCCCAATATCCACCATGAACAGACTTCAAGATGCATGTAGAGACGAAATAAACATAGAACATAGAAAAATTACAGCACAACAGGTCCTTCGGCCCACAAGCTGTGCTGATGATATCCATACCTACAAGGCTTATCTATAAACCTCAATTCTATTAAGTTCCATGTACTCATCCAGAAGTCTCTCAAAAGACCGTATTGAATTTGCCTTCACCACCACTGACGGCAGCCAATTCCATTCATCCACCACCCTCTGAGTGAAAAAGTTACCCCGATATCTCCTCTGTACGCTTACTAGGACGCTTACCGGTAGTTGTAGTTTTTTTTTTCGGGTTTAAAAACACCTACCTCCGTGTCTCGGCCTCATTGTTCCTGTGGAGCTGAGTCGAGAGGCAGCGATTTTTGGGCGTGCGAGGAGGCAAAAATAAGGTATAATTTTCTGTTTATTCCGTTTAACTTTTTATTTTTAGTGTTAAGTCGCGAGTTTCGGCGGTTTTTTTTAAATTAGTTAGAAACCGGAAGTCGTCACTAGGACGCTTACCGGTAGTTGTAGTTTTTTTTTTCTCGTGCCCCTAACACTATAAATTAGTGCAGAGAGGATTCCCGATTCTCTACACTGGTAGAGAATCCCACCCTTCCACCTCCTCTAACCTAATTATAAGTGTGAGGGAAGTTTTTTTTTTATATTTTTACTTTTCTGCTGGTAATTGATTCAGGGATGGCAGTTCAGGCTGTAAGCTGCATCTCCTGTGGGATGTATGTAGTGAGGGACTCCCACAGTGTTTCAGGTGATTTTAATTGTGGGAAGTGTGTTAGATTGCAGTTTCTGGAGGAGCGTGTAAAGGAGCTGGAAGGGGAATTAGAGGAGCTCCGTATAATTCGGGAAGTGGAGCAGGACATAGAAAGGAGTTATAAGGAGATAGTCACTCCTAGGAATAAGTCTTGGGTCACTGCCAGGAAGAGGGGCAAAAAGCAGTTGGGGGGACAATCCCCTGGGGCTGTTCCCCTCCAAAATAGGTTCTCGGTCCTGGAGGCTACAGTTGAGGAGAAATCAACTGGGGATAGCCAAAGGGAGCAGGTCTCTGGGGGTGAGCCTATTGGCAAGCCTCAGGTGGTTAGGGGTAAGAGATTGGGCCTTGTGATTGGGGACTCCACGGTTATGGGGACGGATAGGAGAGTTGGAGGTAAGGGTAGGGACTCTGGGCTGGTGTGTTGCCTACCAGGGGCTGGGGTCCAGGATGTTTCGGACAGAGTATTCAGGACTCTTAGGGGAGAGGGAGATCAACCCCAAGTTATAGTTCATGTGGGGACACATGACATAGGGAGATTAAGGGAAGGGGATATTAAGCAAAGATTTATGGAGTTGGGGTGGAAACTCAAGGCGAAGTCAGAAAGAGTAGTTATATCTGGACTCTTGCCTGTACCACGGGATAGATTAGGGAGGAATAGGGAGAGGGAAAGTTTGAACTCGTGGCTGAGGGGATGGTGCAGGAGGGAGGGGTTCAGGTACTTGAGCAATTGGGGCTCATTCTGGGGAAGGTGGGACCTCTATAAGAGGGATGGTCTACACCTGAACCAGAGGGGAATCAATATCCTGGGGGGTAAATTTGCAAAAGCGATGCAGGAAGGTTTAAACTGATTCGGAGGGGGGGAGGGATAGTGAGGAAAGGGGGTGAAAGTGAGGGGGGCATAGTTGGGGAATGCAAGGCACGGCATAGTGGGGGTGGGGCGGAGCAGGGTTTGAAATGCGTGTACTTTAATGCGAGGAGTATTCGCAATAAAGTGGATGAACTTGCAGCGTGGATCAGTACCTGGGACTTTGATGTTGTGGCCATTTCTGAGACTTGGATAGAGCAGGGTCAGGAATGGATGTTGCAGGTTCCGGGGTACAAATGCTTTAGTCGGAGTAGAGAAGAAGGTAGAAGGGGGGGTGGGGTAGCATTGCTAGTCAAGGACTGTATCACAGTGTCGGAGAGAAAGTTTGATGAGGACTTGTCAGTTGAGGTAGTATGGGCGGAGATTAGAAATAGGAGAGGTGAGGTCACCCTGTTGGGAGTCTTTTATAGACCTCCTAAAAGTTCTAGAGAGGTTGAGGAAAGGATTGCGGAGACAATCCTGGTTAGGAGTGAAAGTAATAGGGTAATTGTTATGGGGGACTTTAACTTTACGAATATTGATTGGAGTTGCTATAGTTCTAGCTCGCTTGAGGGGTCAGTGTTTGTACAAAGCGTGCAGGAAGGTTTTTTGTCTCAGTATGTAGACAGGCCAACTAGAGGTGAGGCTATATTGGATTTGGTGCTGGGAAATGAGCCAGACCAGGTGCTAGACTTGGAAGTTGGTGTGCATTTTGGTGATAGTGACCACAATTCGGTTACGTTCACCTTAGTGATGGGAAGAGATAGGCGTGAACCTCGGGTCAGCAATTTTAGCTGGGGTAAGGGCGATTATGAGGCTATCAGGAGTGAATTAGGAAGCATGGATTGGATTAGGGGATTGCAGGGACTGGGAACATCTGAAATGTGGAATTTTTTCAAGGAGCAGCTACTGCGAGTCCTTGATAGGTATGTCCCTGTCAGGCATGGTGGATTTGGTAGGGCTAGGGAACCGTGGTGCACTAAAAGAGTTGAGTCGATGGTTAAAAAGAAAAAGGAGGCTTATGTTCGGATGAGATTGGAGGGCTCAGATAGTGCACTAGAAAGCTTTAGATTGGCTAGGAGGGAGTTGAAGAGTGAGTTGAGAAGGGCTAAAAGAGGACATGAGAAGACTTTGGCTGATAGGATTAAGGAGAATCCTAAGGCGTTCTATAAGTATGTCAAGAACAGAAGGTTGGTCAGGGCAAGATTAGGGCCAGTTACAGACAGCAGGGGGAAGTTGTGTGTGGAACCGGAGGAGATTGGAGAAGTATTGAACCAATATTTCTCTTCGGTGTTCACGCAGGGGGACATGAATATAGCTGAGGAGGACATTGGGTCGCAGGGGTGTAAAATAGAAAGTATTACGGTTGATAAAGAGGATGTGCTGGAAATTCTTGAGGGGCTGAAAATAGATAAGTCCCCTGGTCCGGATGGGATCTACCCTAGGATTCTCTGGGAGGCTAGAGAGGTGATTGCAGAGCCTCTGGCTCAGATCTTCAGGTCGTCATTGGTCTCTGGTGTAGTCCCGGAGGATTGGAGGATAGCGAATGTTGTCCCATTGTTTAAGAAGGGGAACAGAGACTTTGCCGGGAATTATAGACCGGTGAGTCTTACTTCTGTTGTGGGCAAGGTTTTAGAAAAAATTATTAGGGATAGGATTTATAGTTATTTGGAGTGTAATGAATTGATTAGAAATAGTCAGCATGGTTTTGTAGCAGGTAGGTCGTGCCTTACTAACCTTATTGAGTTTTTTGAGAAGGTGACCAAAGAGGTGGATGGGGGTAAGGCAGTTGACGTGGTATACATGGATTTTAGTAAGGCGTTCGATAAGGTTCACCATGGTAGGCTTCTGCAGAAAATGCAGATGTATGGGATTGTGGGTAATCTAGGAAGTTGGATCAGGAATTGGCTATCAGATAGGAGACAGAGGGTGGTGGTGGATGGTAAATATTCATCATGGAGTGCAGTTACGAGTGGTGTGCCTCAGGGATCTGTTTTGGGGCCACTGTTGTTTGTAATTTTTATTAATGATCTGGATGAGGGTATAGTTGGGTGGATTAGTAAATTTGCTGATGACACCAAAGTTGGAGGTGTGGTAGATTGTGAGGAAGGGTGTCATAGTCTGCAGGGAGACTTAGATAGGTTGCAGAGCTGGGCCGAGAGGTGGCGGATGGAATTTAATGCGGAGAAGTGTGAGGTAATTCACTTTGGTAGGAGCAACAGATGTGTCGAGTATAGGGCTAACGGGAGGACTTTGAATAGTGTGGATGAACAGAGGGATCTAGGTGTGTGTGTACATAGATCCCTGAAAGTTGGGAATCAAGTAGATAAGGTTGTCAAGAAGGCATACGGTGTCTTGGCGTTTATTGGTAGGGGGATTGAATTTAGGAGTCGCAGCGTCATGTTGCAACTGTACACTACTCTAGTGCGGCCGCACTTGGAGTACTGTGTGCAGTTCTGGTCCCCGCATTACAAGAAGGATGTGGAGGCGTTGGAGAGGGTGCAGAGGAGGTTTACTAGGATGTTGCCTGGTATGGTGGGGAGGTCCTATGAGGAGAGACTGAGGGATCTAGGGTTGTTTTCGTTGGGAAGAAGGCGGCTAAGAGGGGATCTTATTGAAACATATAAGATGATTAGGGGTTTAGATAGGGTGGATAGTGATAGCCTTTTTCCTCGGATGGAGAAAGCTAGCACGAGGGGGCATGACTTTAAATTAAGGGGGGGTAGCTACAGGACGGATGTCAGGGGTAGGTTCTTTACCCAGCGGGTGGTGAGGGATTGGAATGCCCTGCCTGCTGCAGTTGTAGATGCGTCTAGTTTGGGGGCGTTTAAGAGATCTCTGGATAGGTTTATGGACGAAAAGGGATTGGTATAGGCTAGTGGGTCATTGTTTTTGTAACTGGTCGGCGCAACATCGTGGGCCGAAGGGCCTGTTCTGCGCTGTAATGTTCTATGTTCTATGTTCTATGTACCCACTCCCCAGCACCTTAAACCTGTGTTCTCTCGTAGCAACCATTCCAGCATTTGTAAAAAGCCTCTGAGAATCCACCCAATCTATACCTCTCAACATCTTATACGCTTCTATCAGATCACCTCTTATCCTTTGTCTCTCTAAGGAGAAAAGACCCAACCCCCGCAACCTATCCTCATAAGGCATGCCACCCAATACAGGCAACATCCTTGCAAAATAAAATAAAGTTCTATAAAATAAAGTTTTAAGTGTCTATCATAGACTTCACCATATTGAAAAAACACTCATTCGTAAAAACTTATTTACCTCATTTGTGTTCCTTCAACTACATAAAGCTTTATAACAACAAACATCTAATTCAACTGCATAATCTATTGTAACAACAAACATTGGAATTCATCAAGCCTTTTCAAAGAGTCTATGACCTCTTGTAGATGTCAAATTAGACTGTAAACTGGCAGGCATCCTACTGTGATTACTGGCTGGTTGTGAAATTAGTCATGCAGCAGTAGTCAGCAATGGGAAGCCCTCAGGCTGATGTTAACAGAGTGAAATGGAAGGCAATGATTTTATTTTAGCACTCCAGACATTTTTTTTTAAAAGATTTAAAAAACATGACAGCTCCTTTTGGTAGGTTCTTTTCATAGTTCCTCTTGAAACTTTTAGACAGGTCCTCTTAGTAGATGCATTAGACAGTTGATCTTGACAGATCTGTTGACTGTTCCAATGAACTCGACAGTTAATGGGTTTGTGCACTTTTTGCTCACATTCCTATGTTTAAGAATTTCAAAGGACACCTAACTTCCCCAAACAGCATCTTTCCTGATCCAAAGCTGTCCTGGGACCAGATCCATAGGATACCGTGATTCCCAAAAGGGTTACTGTACTTTTCTAAAGGGTTACATTAGCTATCCAAGTGAACCTACAAAGTTCAGATCCACCCTTCCCAGGCCTTTTCTGCACACGTCAAGCTTCACACTTGTGGGCTACCAAAATCTAATTTGACTGAAGGCAACTGATGATTTAACTGGCCAGCTGCCTCTAATATGCACACAAAAAGCAAATGCTTCCTCCCCCCTCCGAAACTGGGTAACGATATTCAGGGTGGAACTTATGATTTTGGGCACTTCCAGTGCTCCATTGCAGTGAAAGTGTGGACCTAATTTACTTTCAGATCATTACAATTGAATTTGAAATTCATTTGGCTTGAATTTAAACTCATTCCATTAAGAGTAGGAGTAGGCCATTTGGCACCACGAACCGCCTCCGCCATTCAATAAGATCATGGCTGATAGGATTGTAACTTCAACCTTACATTCCTCTCTATTCCCAATGGCAAAGAGTGTCTAGGAGGTACATTCAAACACAACCCTGTCTCCAGACACCTCCTTTAATTTAATTTCAGCCCAGACAGTTTACCCTGGATCAAGGTTGAAACTAAAAAGTAAAGGCTGCCTGCCAAACATTAAAACAAATGGGCTACATAAAATTACATTAAATTGGATCTTTAATAGGCTAAATTGTTGCCTTGATTATGGGTGGGCATGCTTCTCTCTCTCTCATGTGCCCACCAACCAAAATATTGTGTGAATACCCGATGACTGACAGTGAAATTATTGTGGTTGACCCTTAAGCAGCCTCAGAAATTGTGTGGCAAGCCATTCGCTTCAAGGGCAATTAGAGACAAGCAACAAATGTTGGCATTGCTGGTGACACCCACACCCCATGGAAGAATACATTTATCAGAAATTATTCTATGGTTTGATTGCAGCAACTTGAGCAAGGTGCAACTTCTATTTTTGAACACATAGGTCACTGATTAATCTGAATTCATGAAATAAACTCAAAATATACCCACTTAACCATTGGAAAAGTGAATGCTGGATGACATTTGTGTCCTATTTTGCAGAAAAGGAAAAGGAGGAGCAACATTTCTTGATGATAAGACGCACATTGCGGAGCAGAAAGAAAGATATAATGCCTACAGTATAGTAGTGGAGAAAGTGCCAGTAGAAGATGGAGAACAGTTTTTTGCGGGTGACTATGATGATGAATATGATGACACTTATGATGGTAGCCAAGTAGGAGCAAATGATGTGGATTCGGATGATGAACTGATCAGTAGAAGGTAGGATGAATGAACATTATTGCAAAATGCCAAGACCTGGAAATAACCATTTAATTTTATGCATATATTTCCAAATATGTATTTTACAATAAATATTTATATTTAACTGTTAGAATATATTATTGTGACTATTAAGAAGATTATGCCAGGAATGTTCACTCACTGTTTTAAAAAATTTGGTTTCACAGATGAAATTCCATCACTATGTTTAATTATCTCCTGGTCAACTACTCAAAAATTCACAGAAGTAAGAGTTTCCCTTTACTATACATGGGATTCATCTCTCTCTGTTAGCTATTCTCCCCTGAATATTTCCCCTGATGGCTTCCTAGGATCCTAAATTTAGTAGCTACAGAGATAGGGAATGCATTGGCTGTAATTTTCCAAACATCCTTGGATCCTGGAGAAGTACCAAAGGATTGGAAAATTGCCAAAATGGCCCCCATATTCAAAAAGGGAGGGGGATGAAAAGCAGATAATTGTAGGCTGATTAGCTTAACATCTAATGTTGGCATCAATTATTAAGGAAGTAATAGCAGCACATTTAGAAAATCATAATCTAATCAAGCAGAGTTAGCATGAAAGGGAAATCATGTCAGACTAAATTATTACAGTTTTTTGAGGCAGTCTCAACCACAGTGAAAGAGGGAAACCATTAGATGTGTTTGTATTTGGACTTCCAGAGGGCATTCAATAAGATACCATACAAAATGTTAAGTCTTAAGACTAGAACCCATGGTGTTGGAGGTAGAAAATTAGCCTGGATAAAGGATGGGCTAATGGGCAGAAAACAAGTGGGATTAAGGAGTTCTTCTTCAGGTTTGCAGCCTGTAACCAGTGAAATTCCACAGGGATCAGTGCTGAGATTGCAACTATTTACAAAATATGTTAATGATTTGGAGGAAGGAAGCAAATATACTGTAGCCAAATTTGCACATGACACAAAAATAGATAGACAAGTTGAGAGGCATACAAACAGTTTACAAAGAGAGTGGTAAGTGGGCAAAAAAAATCGACAAATGGGGTGTAAAATGGGAAAATGTGAGGTTGTTCATTTTGGAAGGGAGAATACAAGAACTGAGTATTATTTAAATGGAGAAAAACTGCAGAAAGCTGCAACATAAAGGGAATTGAGGGTACTTGTGCATGAAACACAAAGCTTGCACACAGGTGCAGCTGGTAATCAGGAAGGCTAATGGAGTGTTGACTCTTATCTCAAGGGGTTTGGAGTATAAGAGTAGGAACGTCTTGCTGTATCTGTACAAGGTACTAGTGAGGTCACATCTGGAGTATTGTGAGCAGTTTTGGTCCCCTTATTTAAAGAAAGATATTATTTCATTTGGAGGCACTTCAGAGAAGGTTCACTAGGATGATTCCCATTGTGAAGACTTGTCTTATGAGAAAAGGTTAAACAAGTTGGGAGTCATTGGAATTTAGAAGAATGAGAGGTGATCTCATTGAAACATATAGGATTCTTAAGGAGCTTGATAGGGTAAATGCTGAGGGGATGTTTCCCCTTGAGGGTGAGTCTTGGAGCAGAGAATGTAGTCGCGGAATAAAGGCATGCCATATTAAGACTGAGATGAGGAGGAATTTTTTTCTGAGTTGTGAGTCTTTGGAACTCCTTGCCACAGGGAGCTTTGGGGACAGAATCACTGTATATATTTAAAGCTGAGTTAGATAGTCTTTTGATCAGTAAGGGAATCAAGGGTTTTGGGGAAAGGGCACGAATGTAACATGTGGAATGTCAGATCATCCACGATCCTGTTGAATGGTGGAGCAGGTTCAAGGGGCTGGAACAGTCTATTCTTGTCCCTATTTTTTATGGTACAAGTTGGCAAGGAACCAATTTAAGAGCCAGCAAGTGTATTACTGCACAGCTAAAATCGCAGTTTCCCAACAAAGAGAGGTAAATGTCCTGCTACTTGAGCTAAAGGCTTCTGCTCTTGAAGACATTAATTTCAAGGTTAGAAACAAGTGGGAAGGATCTCATCAGCCTCCAACTCCTTTTACCCTCTGTTCCCTGGTTTGTAACCACAGTTGAAGGATTTTTGGAAGAAAAGGGACCAATAGTGTCCAAGCAATTTGCTATTTTAAACTTGGAAAATAGTTTAATGTATGAGAATGTATTTTCATCAAATTTAAAAGGTAATAGGGAAAGGGCAGGAGAATGGCATTGTGAGTATTTTTTTGAGTTGGCATGTGCATGATGGGCCAAATGGCTATTTGTGCTGATTTATTCCTTTCTGTGTAATTTAATTTCTTACAATATATCTGTAGTAATAGTTTAGCCTGAGTTATGTGGTTATCCATTTTCTACCATCTAAAATCAAGAATACATTGGCCATAGTATGGGATAGCACATTGTATTACCAATAGTTTAAAGATTTGTTGTTTTCCTTGTGGCATGTTACCCTGGAAACTTTGCACTATGCTACCTACTGCAGATACTTTGTGCTGGCAATCAGAACATGAATAAGGAATATTGGAAATGTTTGAATAATAGCAGTAGATTGGGCTAATTACTTTGATTATGGGGCAGAATGAGAGGGTGTGAGTATAAACTGAAGCAGCACGAAAAATAAAATTGGAGATTAAAATTTTATTATGTTTGCAGAACCAGTTTCTAGCAAAAACTGTCCATCTGGATTAATTGATTTGGCAAAAATGCTAACCATCAGATTAGGAATGGATTTTTTCATAGTAACTTCATTGCAGTGTTAATGTAAGCCTGCCTGTGACTTAATCTTTTTACACTTTAAAAAGTCATATGTAAACGTGACTCACTATAATACAGTTTTGAGTTCCTACAATGCTACAACTGTGGAAAGATTTAACAGTGTGTCAAGCATATGGAGGCACTTTCCATTATAAATTTGAACGTAGGAATTTATAGTAGGGAGGGAGAGAAGTTGATGGTGTGAAACAATAGGTAGCATGATTTTTGTACATTTGCATAGATGTAGATTCTGCAGGCATTCAATTAGCCCTCCAGGAGAGGCGATGGCATAATGGTATTATTGCTAGATTATTAATCCAGAAACTCAGCTAATGTTCTGGGACGTGGGACCCCTGCTATGGTAGTTGAATTCAATTTTTTTTTAAAAATCTGGATTTAAGAATTGACTGATGACTGTGAAACCATTGTCAATTGTAAAAAAAAATTTGGTTCATTAGTGTCCTTCAGGGAAAGGAAATCTGCAATTCCTTACCTGGTTTAGCCTACATGTGACTCCAGAGCCACAGCAATGTGGTTGACTCTCTACTGCCCTCCAAGGGCAACTAGGGATTGGCAATAAATGCTGGCCCAGCCAGTGACGCCCATATCCCATGAATGAATTAAAAAAAGAACGATTTGCCAGTGAAGTTCATGCTGCTTCATTTATCATTCTCAGGCTGTGTTTCAGAGTTAAATTGTATTGAAATGGACAAATGTTCCCTTCTGTTTCTATTGCTTTATAATTAGAAGCCTAATTTTAATTCTGCATTTACTTATTTATTCTAAAAGTGCAACTAGAGTCGCCCTTTAATGATGCATTATTTCAGCAGGTCTTTCTTTACCTTCGCCATAGTAAACATGCCTGGAACTACAAATGTTTGTTTAAAAATGGACAAGCAGATTAAGGATCAGTGTCATTCATTGTACTAATTTTATAGATAAAAAGGTCCTTTATCAGCTGCAGATAAACCACATTTCATTGTTTTCCCAGACCATTTACAATCCCTCGTATTTTGAGACAAAAAGACGACGATGAGGAAGATGATGATGATGAATATGAAGAGGAAGCACCAAAGGTAGTACAAATTATATACAGTGACATAGTGGGATTTAGCACACTTATGGAAGCTAGTACCTATGAGTGTTGCAGAAATGTGTTTCTGGGACCAGAGTCCTGGTGAATCATGTAGATAGGACTTTAAACTAATTAGGGGGAGGAGGGTGCGAGGGTAGGTGAAATTACAGGGTCTAAAGTAAAGGAGAGGGTACAGATAAGGGAAGAGGCCAAGGATGTCCCAATAATAAAGGGAGTAGGGTGCGTGAGTAAGGTTGGTGGCGTTCTGGCAAATAGGGTACAGGTGAAGGCTGGGATGAAGGCACTTTATCTGAATGCGTGAAGCATTCGGAATAAAGTGAAATGAGCTGGTGGCGCAGATCAGCACAAATGGATATGATCTGGTGGCCATTACAGAGACATGGCTGCAAGGTGACAGAGACTGGGAACTGAATGTCCAGGGGTATCAAGTGTTTAGGAAGGATAGGCGGGAGGAAAAAGGGGGGGGGGGGGCATAGCTCTGCTGATTAAGGATAGCATCAGGGTGGTAGTAAGGGATGATATAGGAGCCGAAGAGCAGAAAGTGGAATTGTTGTGGGTGGAGATTAGGAACAGCAAAGGGAGGAAGATGCTGGTGGGTGTCATCTGTAGGCCCCCAAATAATGATCTGGAGGTGGGGCGGGCTGTTAACGCACAAATAAATGCGGCGTGCAGGAATGGAACGGCAATAATTATAGGGGATTTCAATCTACATATTGATTGGTTGACCCATGTTGGACGCGGTGGGTTTGAGGAAGAGTTCTTGGAATGCTGCCGGGATAGTTTCCTTGAACAGTGTGTGTTGGAGCTGACGAGGGAGCGAGTTATCTTGCATCTGGTGTTATGTAATGAGGCAGGTAGAATTAGGGACCTTGTGGTGAAGGATCCTCTTGGAAAGAGTGATCATTGTATGGTGGAGTTTCTGATGCAGATGGAGAAGGAGAAAGTGGGTTCCCGGACATGTGTCCTTTGTTTGAACAGAGGGGAGTACGATAAGATGAGAGAGGAATTGGCGAATGTTGATTGGGGGAGCGCATTGGAAGGTAGGTCTGCTGAGGAACAGTGGAGGATCTTTAAGGAGATCTTTCTTGGTGCTCAGCAGAAATTTATTCTGATGGTTAAAAAGGATCGTAGGAGGAGAGATAATCAGCCGTGGATAATGAAGGAGGTAAAGGAAAGTGTTAAATTAAAAGTGGATGCATTAAGAGTAGCTAAGAGTAGTGGGCAAGAAGAGGATTGGGAGAGGTTTAAATATCAACAAAGAATGACAAAGAAGTTGATAAAGAAGGGTAGGATAAACTATGAAGCTGGGCTAGCACTTAATATAAAAAAGGATAGCAAGAGTTTTTATAAATATATAAAAAGGAAGAGGCTGACTAGGGTGAATGTTGGACCCTTAGAGGATGAGAGGGGGGACTTAGTGGTAGGGGATGGGGAAATGGCTGAGTCCTTGAATAGCTTTTTTGTTTCTGTCTTCACGGAGGAGGACGTGAATAATTTGCCGGGTGTTAGCGATGGAAAGATGGTAGGCGTGGAGGGCCTGAATGACATTATTGTTACTAGAGAGGCGGTGCTCGAAAGACTGGAGGGACTGATTGTGGACAAGTCCCCAGGACCGGATGGAATGCATCCAAGAGTTCTGAAAGAAATGGCGGAGGTGATAGTGGATGCCTTGGTGATTATTTTCCAAACCTCGCTGGATTCCGGGGAAGTGCCGGAAGATTGGAAAACGGCTAATGTTACACCGTTGTTTAAGAAGGGTGGCAGGCAAAAGGCAGGGAATTATAGGCTGGTCAGTTTACCGTCTGTTGTAGGTAAAATATTAGAATCCGTGATCAAGGAGCAAATAGCGAGGCATCTTGAGGAGAATTGTTTGGTAGAGCAGATGCAGCGCGGTTTCGTTAAGGGGAAGTCGTGTCTGACGAATTTATTGGAGTTCTATGAGGATGTGTCTAGGGCGGTGGATAGAGAGCCGGTCGATGTGGTGTTTCTTGATTTTCAGAAGGCGTTTGATAAGGTGCCGCACAAGAGGTTATTACAGAAGGTCAGGGGGCATGGAGTTGGGGGTAGGGTGTTAGCGTGGATGGGGATTGGCTGTCATTAGGAGGCAGAGAGTGGGGGTCAATGGGTGCTATTCGGATTGGCGGTTGGTGACTAGTGGAGTGCCCCAGGGGTCGGTGCTGGGGCCTCAGCTATTTACCATTTATATAGATGATCTGGAGGAGGGAACCGAGTGTATGGTGTCGAAATTTGCTGATGACACCAAGATTGGTGGAACGGCAAATTGTGTGGAGGGTGTGAAAAGTCTGCAGAAGGATCTAGATAGGCTGGGCGAATGGGCCAGGAACTGGCAAATGGAATTTAATGTTGGCAAGTGTGAAGTTGTCCACTTTGGTAGGAATAATGGTAGGAAGGACTATTACTTACATGGTGAAAAACTGCAGCAGGCGACGGTGCAGAGGGACCTCGGGGTCCTTGTGCATGAGTCACAAAAACCCAGCCTGCAGGTGCAGCAGGTGGTCAGGAAGGCGAATGGGATGCTGGCCTTCATAGCGAGAGGGATTGAATATAAAAGTAGGGAGGTCTTGCTGCAACTGAACAGGGCACTGGTGAGGCCGCAGCTGGAGTAGTGTGTGCAGTTTTTGTTGCTGCACTTACGCAAGGATAGTTTGGTCTTGGAGGGAGTGCAGAGGAGGTTTACTAGGCTGATACCGGAGTTGAGTGGGTTGAACTATAAGGAGAGGCTGAATAAACTAGGCTTGTACTCGTTAGAGTTTAGAAGAATGAGGGGAGATCTCATTGAGACATAAGATGATGAATGGGATGGATAGGATAGAGGTGGAGAGGCTCTTCCCGCTCCGAAAGGACAGTAGGACTAGAGGGCACAGCCTCAAGATAAAGGGGGGGTGGTTTAGAACAGAGTTGAGGAGGAACTTCTTCACTCAAAGGGTGGTGAATCTCTGGAATTCTCTGCCCATTGAAGTGGTGGAGGCTGCCTCGCTAAATATATTTAAGACGCGGGTTGATAGGTTTTTGATAGGCAAGGGGATTAAGGGTTATGGGGAGAGGGCGGGAATGTGTATTTGTGTTAAGTCCACAAATGTGTATAAACTAATGATTCATAAAATTTCCCTGGCCTAAATATTTGAATGAATAAACACAAATGAGCACTGACTCATCTCAAATACAGTTACAGATCAGGCAGCTAACCATGTATCCATGTAATTTTATTCTTCAATAGAATTCTGTTCCAAATAAAGTCATTGTGAAGAATGTCACAAAATTAATGATGCTTATGAAAGTTCTATTGTCACCTGAAAAGTATAGAAAAATGTAAAAAAAAATTGTTCTGAATTCTAGGAGGAAGGGCCAAAGAGAGATCTGTTTGTACAGGACCCAGCATTGCTAAGGGAAAGGGCAGAGGCAAGACGTGCTACCTTCAATGCCAGAAGAGGGTAAGAATCTGGACCGCGAGAACAGTTTTATAAATGATTTGAAACTGAACAGTGGGTAAGCTAAGGTCAATGGATGTTATTAATTTCAGCTATAAGTTTATCTGCCATAGCTCAATTGTTCTTTCAACCATCCTTATTATCAGGCAGAACTTTATACACAACTACAAGATTCTGATGCACTTTTTAAAAAAAATATATACCAAACAGACCTCAGCTTGAGATTGTTGAATATCTGCCAGGTTTTCAAAGCACGCTTTAGCTTTTAATATGTTTCCACCTCTCTCTCTGCCATTTTGCTGTTTCATATTTTATAGCCATATTCATATCTCGTCTTACAAGTAAGGAACAACTGCAATTATTTTGTTTTAATCTTATTCATGTCAATAATTACAGAATTGTAGTTACTTCCAATGCATTTCTCAGCAAATTATCTTTACAAATACTTAATTGAAATGAATTCTTTGTGTATCTTCTGGTGACAGTGACTAATTGTAATGTTTGTTTCACTAAATCCCAGCTGCTTTGACTTTTAAACCTGACGCAGAAAAACTCATTTATTTTGGTGGGTACTCAAGTCCCAGTCCTGTTGACAAATTTTCTTTTGAACAGTCAGATATTTTAATTATGAAAAACTACTTAAGATTTCTGTCACTGTTCTCCGTCTGAAGTCGAATGCCAATGCAGTGTGCTCCCAAGACTGGATTGCTACCAGATTAACTCCTGCTATTACTTAGGAACCAGTTTCTTTGACCATTGAATGTGAATATCTGAGTAGCAAAGAAGATAACAAACCAACCATTGTTCCAAATAGTTATTCATAACAGCTTCCATTGTTGGCTGTAAACTGCATGAGCTGATTAACATTTCAATCCTCTCTTTGCCTTGGACACCCATCTGTTTCTCTGTCAAAGTTAGAGGAGTGATGTTAGACCAATGAAAATTAATGTTTAAAAATCCTGCAGCTGAACTGATACCAGGGACACGCAGCTTAAACCAATTTCTCAAATAGCCAAAAGTCCTTAATTGTGACCTTCCCTAAATGTTTTGGGACACTTATCCACATGAAAAGTGTGATATAAACAGAAATTGCTGTATCTTCATTCTGACAAGGAGCGTTTGATCTCTGCTTTCGTGCTATGGCCAGAAGACTGGATTTAAGAGTTGGTACTTTGGATTTCCGTGTGAATTTCCTTATTGTAACACATTAAGTGCATTAGCGATCCAGCTCCTTCGCATACTTTCCCCTCTCCTTCCCAAAAGTGCTCAACTGTGATATTTTTAGGTATAGTTGATTTCTCTAAGATGCAAACTGGAATTGGTTAATTTTACTATTGATTTATATATTGCTTTCCAGGTTCAAACATGACAACACTGCTGCTATAGGAAATATTAAAGGCCAGGGACAAACAAAAGAAACACTAATGGAGAGAAGAAAGAAAGAGGCCAATAAATCCCTTCGAGCTAATCATAATCGTCGATCACTTGCAGACAGGAAGCGGAACAAAGGAATGATTCCATCTTGATTTTTAACATTTCCCCCTCCGCCACCATGGAATTAGTTCACAGTCTTGCCTCCAATGACCATTTCCAACTAATGAATTGGGCTTTCATTTCCCAAAATTTTCTTTATCAAGAAATAAGGCACGTATTCATTTTTCTTCCAAGGACAAAACGTTCAACTGCATTTTGCTGCATAGTCTTAGTCATATCAACTGACAAATTTATCTTCTATGGGGTTGCAGTTTGACAATCAAACCAAACACAAATGAGTAGTGATGCAGTAAGAATATCAGCTATTGCAATATTGGAATAATATTTTTGTCTATTTACTGATATTTAAAAGGAGTTGCTCAGTCTTGCAAAGTCTCTGTTTATTTGGCTGCGTTCACTTGAAACTGTATTGCTAAAGCCTATGATATATTTAGCAACCCTGACATTATTGTCACACACAGTAAAATCTAGTAGTTAACAAACTTTTTGTTTTGGAATGTTTCCCTTCTTTGGGTGTATTAGTATCACAGCATTTCATAGCCTCAAAATGTTTCCAGAGATCCTGCTTTTAGATCTTTCATTGGCATTGTATATTTAATTGACACTATTAGACCTGGATCAGCAGTCTGGAATGTCTGATCAGAATAGATTTTTTTTTAAAATGCCTTGCTTGAAGACTATGATAGTGGTGCAGATGTGTCCTCCAGATGCATGGCTGAGTACATTTGGACATCAATGACTGCATTGAAAACATATTAAAGTTTAAATAGGTTTTCCCCTATATTATGGGGATAGTAATAACAGTTCTTAATTCTTGCCTTTGATATCAGATCAGTGCACCACTGCTTTTTTTTTTGCACACGCCAATTCCTTTGCTGTGGTTTAGAATTACTGGGGGTATTTACACAATCCACTTTAAATTAATTTAGAGTGGAAAGTTAAAAATATCAAATTTTTAAATAAAGACCAAGCCATCAAGTAGTGTGTGGTAGTTCTTTCTTTCAGTTGCATCATTGACAAGGCTGTACCCTGCTACAACTGTGTGGGCTGCAGTGTCTTCAGCATTCTGTTAATGTGAATTAAAAGGAAACAGTATTCAAGAATAAGACTCAACAGGAAACCAATTGTTTGAATGAAAAATAAAATCTGCTCATTAGCATGGACAAAAGTGATCAAAGGCAGAACAATGGTTGAGAATTTTAGACATTTATGTTTTTCAGTAATCATTTTCAACAAATTAACTCAGCATTAGTTCAGTTATAGTAACAATCCATTTTCCAGGGATTGACATGAAATAAGCTGTCAACAGCCTGATAAAGTTAATAGTCCTGGTGGATGGCATTGTAATGTTGGGCTGTTTAACAGCAGCAATATTCCAGGTGATGGAAAGCATCTTGTAGTACAGAATTCCATTTATTCTTCCTCACTTTTCTCATAATTGTGTTTGATGTGTTTCCAGAGTTTCTGCAAATAGAGAAAACATTTCACTAACTCAATTTTCACATTTATTGTAAAAATAAAATGACCAGCTTTGCAACATAAAAGATGAACTAGGAGCAACAATGGCAAAGAGATTTAATCTTAATTTTTCTATTCAAATTCAGAGATCAAGAATAGGGAGGGGGTGAAAAAGGCATATGGCATTCTTGCTACATGTTAGTTTGGGGGGGGGGGGGTGGTGTGTGTGGCGGCAGGGAGTGGGAGAATATGATGGTGGGGGGGGGGTAGGAGAGGGGAAGGGAACGGTGACGGTGGGGGGGGGGGGTAGGAGAGGGAAAGGGAACGGTGACGGTGGGGGGGGGGGGGGGTAGGAGAGGGGAAGGGAACGGTGGAGGTGGGGGGGGGGTAGGAGAGGGAAAGGGAACGGTGGAGGTGAGGGGAGCGTGAGAGAGATACGGGGGATATGGTGGAGGTCGGGGAGATGATGATGAGATTGCCGGGGGGTGGGGGCGAAGAGAGAGGATCGTACGTATAATATGGTACTGGCTGCAAGAGCAAAGTTCCTTCCACTCCACATCTCACGTTAGTGAGCCCAAAGCGGATTGACTTGAGTTGTTAAGCGAAGAAAATCTAAAATAAAAACAGAAATTACTGGAAATATTCAGCAAAGTTTGACTGCATCAGAGAGAGACACCGGAGTGAGGGTGAGGCCGGTGACCTTTCATCAGAAGAACAGCCCTGTGCTGCAAGGATGTTCTGCTGAAGGTGAAGCCTCACATTCCCATAAACAGCCCCTCCCCAATCTCACACTCACCCCCTGATTGATTCTCTCAAACACAGCATCTCCGGCTTGGTCGAACACCCTCTCGAAGAGGACGGCGCCCAGGATGATGCTGAGCGCGAAGGTAGAGCTTCTCTTGAACATCAAGTTGTAAACCTGCCTCAGCAGCGCCATGTTGTCCAGCCGCAATACACCCTCCTCCTGCTGCTGCAGCTGTCACCCTCCGCCGCGCTTCAAACACCAAACCACCGCGGTGAAAAATAAAAACAAAAGAATCACTCCCAGCACACGAACTACACCAATACACGGGCCTTTTTAAAGGGACAGAAACACGAGAGCGCGGGATTCTTTCCGACCTACGTTTTGCGCATTAATATTTGGAGTGTTGTTCGGCGGCCTGTGGGTAAAGCTGATCACGAGGATCAGCAGATTCGCCAGCTCGCTGTTCCTGGGAGTTGGGGAGGGTGGGACTGTGACCTGGAGCGGCAGATTCGCCTGGTTGCCCGGGGAAACGGTGAGTTCGGCCGGGGGAGCGTGCGGGGCTCGCGATGGGCAAAACCTATTTCTGCGATTACTGCGGCAGATCCTTTCAAGACAATCTCCACAACCGAAAGAAACACTTGCAAGGGGTTCAGCATCAGAGGGCCAAGAAATTCTGGTTCGACTGTTTCCGAGGTAAACTTTTTTAAAAAAAAGTTTATTTATTCGTGTCACAAGTAGTCTGACATTAACACTGCAATGAAGTTCCTGTGAAAATCCCCCTAGTGGCCACACTCAGGTGCCTGTTCGGGTACACTGAGAGAGAATTTACACCTAACCTGGGATGGCAGGGGGGAGAGGGGGTTGGGGGAGAGTCAGGATGGGGTGGTGGAGGGAGTAGAGCCAGGACGGGGTGGCGGAAGGGGGAGAGTTGGGACGGGGTGGCGGAGGGAGGCGGGGTGAGGGTAGGGATTCGGCATGGGATGGAAGTTGGGATAGGTGCAAGTCAGGTGCATTGTTCTGTGGGAGGAAACCCACACAGACATGGGGAGAACGTGAAGACTCTGATGGTCCCTGATGGTGTGAGGCAACAGTGCTAACCACAGTGCTACCATTTGTTGTTGTAGTGGTTGGGAGATGGGTTGTGCTCCTGAGGAAAGTTCTGGAAGAACCGGTATGATTGATGCCAGTGATAATTGAAGGGATAATGCACTTAAATCCTGTTTAATTAACATATCATTCATTGTTGATCTACCCATTAAGTTTTTATCTGGAGTTTCGGGTAGGTGAGTCCTGGAATTACAGTAAACTTCTTAAAAAGTTTATTTGTTAGTGTCACAAGCAGGCTTACATCAACACCGCAATGAAGCTATTGTGAAAATCCCATCGTCGCCACACGCTGACACCTGTTTGGGTACACTGAGGGATGTACCTAACCAGCGCATCTTTTGGACGGTGGGAGGAAACCCACGCAAACAGTGACCCAGGGCCAGAATTAAACTTGGGTCCCTGGTGCTGTGAGGTGATAGTGCACTGTGCTGCCAAAATAAAGGGTCTGAATTGGGAAGGGCCAATTTTAATAGGATAACACAGAATCTGGCCCAAGTGTATTGGGTGCAACTACTTGTACGAAAATCTGCATCAGAGCAGTGGGATTCATTCAAAAAGGAAACTAGAGAGAATATAGGACTAACATGTTACCGTGAAAGTGAAGGTTGGGAACAGCGAGACCAAAGAATTCTGGATGTTTCTGCATTTTGGGAGGATTAACAAGGCAGAGGAATATAAAATGAATGATCAGACTGTAGGAAGTACAGAAGATCAGAGTGACCTTGGTGTGCATGTCCGTAGATTTTTGAAGACAGCAGGACAAGTGGAGAAGATGGTTAAGAAGCAAGGAGATTATGATGGAGCTATATAAAAATGCTAGTTAGGAAACAGCTGGAGTATTGTGTGCAGTTCTGGCTGCCACACTGTTGGAAGAAAGTGATTGCACTCGATTAGGTGTAGAGGAGGTTCACCAGGATGTTGTCTGGGCTGGAGAGGAGAGCTATCGACAGGATAGGGTTGTTACCCTTGGGGAAGAGAAGGCTAAGGGGAACCTGATTGAGTGTATAAAGTCATGACAGGCATAGAAAGGATGGTTAGGAAGAAACTTTTCCCCTTAGCAGAGGAGTCAATAACCAGGAGGCATAAATTTAAGTTCGGGAATAGGAGGTTTATAGGCGATGTCAGGAAAAACATTTCAGCCAGAGGATGGTGGCAATCTGGAACTCACTTCCTGAGAGGGTGGGTGGTAGAAGCAGAAACCCTCGCAACATTTAAGAAGTATTTAGATGAGCACTTGAAATGCTGTAGCATACAAGGCTACAGACCAAGTGTTGGAATGTGGAATTAGAATAAATAGGTGCTTGAGGGCCGGTGCAGACCAAAAGGCTCCTTTCCGGGCTGTAAAATTCATTGGCCGGAATTTTACTTTCCCGTCTGCCACAGGAATCAGAACAGGTGAGCGGCAGACCACGGAAAGCTCCATTGACCTCAGGCAGGATTTTCCAGTTTCGGGGCAAATAAGGCTGGAAAATCCCGCCTGTTGACTTTATGACTACAATGTTGGTCAATGGATATATATTGGCTGGGACACCTGTAAGACCTCCCAGTTGTGCTATGAGATCTTCTATGTCCACTTAAGACAACAGATGGATCCTCAGTTTAAATTCTCATCTAAAGTGCAGCATTCCCTCAGCATTCTATTGGAGTGACAGCCTCCAAATCCAGTAGCAAGAGAGGCAGTCCAACAGTGGTGTCTTCTTCCAAGCCAGTTCCTAATCATTCAAAACTAGCTCTGCTGAGCAGGACATGCTGTTCATATATTTAAGCCAGACTCCCCAAACACCTGTTCCACACTGAACTCCTACAGCAAGATACTCCCAGGAAGACTGCAGAAACGCTTTAGAGATGTCCTTAAGAGATCTGTTGATTTATGGGAGTCCCTGGTCCGTGACTGACCAAAATAGTGAAGGTGCATTCGACCAGGCCCCAAGCAAGATGCTTCATCAGGAGCAGGCAGAGGTGTTGAGGCGTCAGCGAGAGGGGGCACAAACCTCCAAGCAGTTGACCCTGAAAGGATAAGCTGCATTGGATTTAACATCCATCTCTGAACTCACTGAACACAAACATAAATTTTAAACCAAGACTCTGTCTGTTCTCTTAAGTGAACATAGCAGATGAATGAAAATCTTGAGATCTAACAAAATAAAATTAATTTGTTCAGTTACCTTGAACCACTGACTTAAGTGAAAGGATGTTTTTCAGTAATGCTTTGTTTTTGCATTTTGATGATTGCTATGCAAGTTCTCTGGTGGGGCAGTGTTTGGGATCCTATGATTTGCCCTGGGTTAGGTGGGAGACTCCCACGACGATTGCTACTCAGTACTCCCTATTCAAAGTGCTTGTAGAATCATACAAGTTGCGGCAGAGAAGGGGATCATTTGGCTCATCATACTGGCAATTGAACTGGAACTATATTATCTTTCTTTTATCTGTTTCTTATATTTTTGAAGTATCCACCCAATATCCTCTTAATTTCGTCTGTTGTTCTGGTGATCATCTTTCGGTAAGGTAACAGGTTTCAACTCCAGTTAGGTATAATCCTCCAACCAATTTGCATCTGAAATCTTTTATTATTTTGACATTTTCTTATTGATCCCCCTTCAACCTCTATTCCCGTGTAAAGGCATCAAAGCCTTGAGTCTTTCATCGTCATTAATCTCGTTCTTAGAATTGTAATGACTATTTGCTGCCCTTTCCCTGGTTCTAATATTCTTCTAATGTAGATAGCGATTGCCCTCTGGCACCTTTTACTTAAACAAATTTTTTTTGAGTTTTGAAAGTGTCAGAAGATTGTTTGAATAGTTGGGCGATGTCACAGCCACTGTTACTCCTACCCTTACCGGCATGAGTTTAGTAGAGGTCACAGGATAATGATAATGATTTTCCGCTCCTCTACCAAGTGCTTCAAGGACGATGTAGCACCCCAACTACCAGGAAGACTGAGCTTAGTAATCAGAAATGTGCCTTTGTTATTTTGGAAAGGCTGTGATGCAAAATGTTATGCTTTTTTGAAGGAAGTACCATGTGCTCTGATATTGAATTTCAGATAGCGCCACAATCTTGGCAGAAGAACTTGCCAAAAAGCCTTGCAGAAAGTTTCTTCAATCCGGTAAGTGCAAAAATTTCAAAAAGATAATGCATAGAGACTGAATAATATAATTTGTTAAGCTCTTAAAATCTTTGAAACTTGCATCTGAACCTTAGAGTAAGAAAATTTTGTACTTTACTCCTTCCCAGAGGTGTGGATCCAAAAACACAGAAGTGCCGCTATCTTGGCAGTCAGTAGCATAATGCATCCTTATTCCTGAAGTCACCGCTGTCATGAGCAGTGAAAATGAGAATGTGAACATTACATGCTATCTTATTTCCACCTGACAAAACAACAGTAAACCTTCCTCCTTTGTGCGTTCCTAGAGTAGTCTCAGTTGCGTTTGAATGCTATACCTAAGTGGCCATTGTTTATGTGACTCTGAAAATAAGTGTCACCAGTCTTTCTGGCTACAGGAAGCTTCATACCTGCAGCCAATTCTGTCCTCAACAGACACTGATTCAGTACACTTCCAACAGGAGCTCCTGAATAATGAGCAAAAGTAAGAGTCTTGGTTAGTTTCCCCCTTCCCTTGACCAGTGGCAGTGACATCATTAAGATGCCAATTCCTCTGCTGCTGTCTGGCTGAGTTCTGCTAATTTGGCATTGTCTGGGAATTGAACCTGGATTGTAGGGCTCAGCTGACCCCTTGATTAACTTACTAGGCCATCGGCTGATTCTCTCTCAGAATGAGCACAGAATTAATGCTATTAAAGCTTTTAGTTGGTCCCTGGGGAGGACAGTTAGAGGTACTATAGTAAGTCCTCACTTAAGATTGTAGTTGCATTCCTGAAAAGTGCAACTTTAAGTGAAATTACTTTAAATTAGACTTTACCATTAAAACTAATACAAAAGCTTTAGTTGGGTTCTGTACAACTTTTCTCAACAAAAAAAATTAAAATCTTAAACTCTATAAATTGAAATAAGTTATAGTACTAAATTACTATATTGGTAAATGGAATAAGATGTAAATGAAATAAATTTACAAGTATAAAACAAGTATGGTAATTTTACTTCCACTCGTTACTGATCCTGCTGCCCAAACAGCCCATTTTCCCCATATCCTGTTCTCTGATCTCTTGGTGGCTGCAAACTCTCTCGCCAACCCTTCAGTGCATGGCCTTTCAAGCTCCCTAACCCAACCTTGCACTGTTGATCAACGGACTGTACTAGCTCTCCCCCCCGCCAATCCACCCTCTTGCTGCTGACCCACTGACTTGCCGGCTCTCGTCAAATGATTTATCTACCTGGAGCCTCTGTTTCCAGTGTGAGTCAGATTGAAAACTGTTTATGCTTCTGTGCATAGGTGTCCTACTATTGTTAATTCTATAATCTTTTTATTTTATCAGTTTATTTCCCATCCTTTTTTTATTAGTATGATTTCAATGAGTTTTTTTCTACAGGTCAATGTGATTTTGGTGCGAATTGCAAATTCTCCCATATGACTGATGAGGATGTTCAGAAGCTGAGACAAACTGTGGAAGGTACAAGCAAGCGAATCCATTGTGTAATAGATGTGAATTAATGGAGATAGTTTATGAAAACTATACACACTGACAATGTTTATTTTCAATCATTGGCAGTAATCCAATCATGGTTAATCCAATTACACGTAACTGCTGAACCTCTTTCGAAAACAGTGTTGTTTAGTACCTCTTCCTCTCGTCCCAAATAACAGTATCTAAGTGGTGTATTCATACCATTGATGTTTGTTTTTCCATTACGTTGGTTATCAGGACCCTTGCTGCTTTATGTGCCTCTGAGTATCTGTCAAAGATAAAGGGTCATCTGGACTTGAAACGCCAGCTCTTTTCTCTCCTTACAGATGCTGCCAGACCTGCTCAGATTTTCCAGCACTTTCTCATTTGGTTTCAGATTCCAGCATCTGCAGTAATTTGCTTTTATTCAATTCAAATAATTGCATGAGATACTAAATATTACTGTCAGTGCTCATGCAGAAAATGCCCACACACCACTTTTAGATAACTGTTAGAACAGTAAAATCGCTACAATGCAGAATGAGACCATTCGGTCCATCGAGTCTGCACTGACTCTCCGATAAAGCATCTTACCCGGACTCACCCATCTCCCACCACCCATCCTCCCCCCACGTGGCTAACCCACCAAACCTGCACACTTTGGACTGTGGGAGGAAACCGGAGTACCCGGGAGAAATCCACGCAGACTCTGGGAGGATGTGCAAACTCCACACAGTCAGCTAAAGCCAGAATGGAATCCAGGTCCCTGGCGCAGTGAGGCGGCAGTGATGAACAGTCTACCTGAGTACCTGTGTATCAATTTCATCCTTGTCAATTCCACAGGCAGCTACAGTGACTTGAATAATGTGTCTTTCTTATCTGATTGGAAAACTCTGTGGTGCTGTGAAGCCCAAGGAAAAATTGGATGTCACAGCTGCCTGTGAAATTCATTCTTCATTCTCCTAGCAGCAAGATTACTTGCGACTGCAGCAACTGATACATCAGCTGATTTGCTGCATGTGCTGTACCTGTAAACTTGTCTGGCTTTGTCTGGAGCACTGAAAAAGTCATTCTGACTCTGGGTGATGTAAATACAGTAGAATAAATAATTATCTTAACTCCTGTTCAAAAGACCTATTTTCATAATTCCCAGACATTTCACTTTAAATGAGGTTTTACTGTGTAACTAATCTAAAATACAAAATGTTATAAATCTTGTTTTCTGACTATGAATTTCCCTTCAGTAATTTATATCCGCTAAACAAAATAGCAATGGATCACAGGTAAGTATCATCTGAATTACTAATAGCTCCTCTGTTCTGAATTGTGGGTTTTTGCACTTGAAGGTAACAGAAGATGTCCCAAATCACACCTCATTCTTTTAACCTGAAGGTTTATAGTTTAGCTCATTTCGCTTTGAATAACCTTTACTGAAATTATTAGACGTTTGTTGCCAGTGATGCCCTTCTCTGTGCTCCCCAGCCCACAATTTCCTAATTTGATTCAGTGGACTCATACTGGCAAGCCCAAATGCGAAAAGCTCTTGCCAGCAGCTCCACAGGGAGTTAATAAGAACATAAGAACATAAGAAATAGGAGCAGGAGTAGGCCATCCAGCCCTTCGAGCCTGCCCCGCCATTCAATAAGATCATGGCTGATCTGTCGCTGCTCAGTTCCACTTTCCCGCCCTCTCCCCATAACCCTTAATCCTCTCTCCTATCAAAAACCCATCAACCCACGTCTTAAAAATATTTAGCGAGGCAGCCTCCACCACTTCAATGGGCAGAGAATTCCAGAGATTCACCACCCTTTGAGTGAAGAAGTTCCTCCTCAACTCCGTTCTAAACCGCCCCCCTTTTATCTTGAGGCTGTGCCCCCTAGTCCTATTGTCTTTTTTGAGCGGGAAGAGTCTTTCCACCTCTATCCTATCCATCCCATTCATCATCTTATAATAATATATCTTATAATAAAACCTATATTAGATCTGATGTAAACAGATTTGCATCGAGTGACCCATTATTTCAGATGTATCGTCGAAGGTTAATTCTGTGAACAAGTGTGGTTTTATTTTTTTTAAGTACCAAGTGATCTGACCCATTCCATGTGATGCAGTTCCATTTGGTGCATACTAACTTTGTTAACTTTATCAATTCAATGTGCCAGAGCCTAGTATAGTTTGGGGTATCAGCTGTTGATACCCCTCCCCACAAAATGAGCTCCCATGCTAGCTCATCCATTGTAAGTATGTAGCAGGTGAAGAGAGAAAGCTTTTCCACTTTAGAAATAACCATGCTGACTCGAAAAAATTAGTGCCAGGGAGACTAGCAGGGTAAGTAAGTGAGTTTATGGGGATAGGGCCTGGGTGGATAGTTGTCGGTCCAGGCTTGATGGGCCAAACAGCTTCCTTCTGCACTGTAGGGATTTTATGATTGTATTCATGAAATGTAATTGGAGATCACAATGAGTTAAAAGAAACCCCCAACTCTTCCAGCAGGTGTCACTGTTGAGTTTGTCCCCAAGTATACTACTACCATCTCAATGTAGAAATGTTCAGATCTGCCGGGCTGGCTCCAGAGCTTTTTAAGGAGTTCACTTGTCGCATACCCACGGTGTGTCAAATGTTTTACAACTGTTGGGTCAGTTTTTCAGTGCAGTTGTGTAGACACATGGTAAGATCACAAATAATGATTTAATGAGTGGTCTGATAATCTATTTTTGGTATTCGTTGAACGGCAAATGTTGGATAGATCTTTGGGAAAAGTTTTTGCTATCTGAATATTACCAGGGAATCCTGGAAATAGACGAGGACTCTGTTTAATATTTCATCTAAACAGTAGCAACTCTGACTGCAGCACTTTCTCAATATCATCATTTGGCAGGAAATGTTAAACCAAGATCCCATTTGTCTGTTCAGTTGAACTTCAAAGCTTGCAGAACATTCAGCAGTTTTGTCATCACCTTATCCAACATTTCGCCTTCAAATGTTTACATCACTCTTGCCTAACTTACTGATGTGATCACTTCAGTTACCTCCCGAAGCAGTCTGGTCCAAACATGTGTCACACTCTCTGAAACAGTTATAATTGGGTCTGTCCATTCTCCTTAACTCTTCAGAGCTTCATCCCATGCCCTTCATTATCATTTTCTGGCTGTTATTCATTTTCAATTTGTTGATGCCCTTCAGAATCTTGAATCCACAATAGAATTATCCCATTCAGCCTTCTTGAGCAAACCCAGATTTTATAAGTCTCTCTTTCCAACTTATTTGTTTGATGTTAACTGTAAGACCTGCAGCCCACAGTCGATTCTTAAGGCTAGACTCTGAGATGATTCTCTACTCCTGCTAGCTGAAGGTGGGATTGCTGCTGGTCTCTTGAATCCAGCATGAGAATACCAAAATGGTATTCTCACCAGGCATCAAACCCATTGTGAGTCTCCCTGCCCATCACACCAGCCCTGGTCAGGTTCCCATCCAGAGCAGGTGGGAACTTCATTACTATTCGTTCTCACTACTGTGAATCTCAATAACGAGCTGGAAGGCAGATTCTTTGGCTTCTTGGAATGCTGATGCTCCCCACTCTCACCTCCATCCTAGTGGGAAGTCCTGGTCCTGACAAGTGTGGATCTAGCACCTTGGATTCCGTGGGGAGGAATGGAAGTAAGATTTGTGTGCCCCTCAGCTGCTGCCAGGTTGCAGAGGGAAGATCCCCCAAAGGACCTGTGGGCTTGGGCTGGTGGGAAAGGAATCGACAGGACTCTCCCCGGGATAGAGATCTTGTGGCTGGACTTCCCATTCTGGTCCCTGAGAAAAATAGAGATCATTCTTCGAATGGTGATCTCAGGCAGCTTTCTGTTGAAAATCTTCACTCTTGTCTGTGTGTCGTGAAACCTTTGAAATGGCTTGGTCACTATAATATTCATGCCACCTGAACTCCTGGAAGTCATAAAATTCACAGCAGCATTCCATTGTACGGAAGGGATCCCCCATGCGCACTCTCAGGAGTATCAGGTGTTAGACCCCTTTGAAGTACTCTGATTGACAGGAGATGTCAGTTTCACTGGGGATTCCTTTCAGGCTTGAATGAGCTCTAGCTTGTCTGGCTTCTTTGAACTGCATTGATTGACAGGAGGCTGTCAGTTTCATCTGCTCCATTAGAGTTTGTTTATATACTCACCTTCTGTTCCATTGAGCTTTAGGCAGATGTTGACTGACAGCCCAAACCACATCGAAGAGGGGATTAGCTAGGTTCATTTGCATAAGGAGCAGATGGTGCATTTAGTTGCTGAAAGTTTTTTTGACTGACTGCTCCAAGGGAGATCAAAGTCTGCATTGTTGATGCAATCTGTTCATGCCTCGTTAACCCCGAAGAACTCTTTTCACCACATCTTTCCAGTCAGGCCCTTTTTCTTTAAGCACTGCAGTTTTCTTTCAGATGACTGGTGATGCTGAGAAGCCTAAATGCTTTGTTTACATTCAATTTCAAGCTCCACCACCTTTTAATTAGCCCTCTGAATGACAGGTCCAGGCCTTTCCACAGCATCTAGCAGGTTTGTTTGTTTTTCTTTCTCTTCGATTGAAGCTGAAGTGCTTCCTCTTCTAACCACAGCTTTTTTTAAGTCTTGTTTTGTCCTGAAGACTTTGCTCTTCTGTTAGAACAGATATTTTTTAACCTCTCATGTTGGAATGGCATGTCTGCACTTGAGGTTGCTTTCAGCTGTAGAAGAGCTTGGTACCACTTTCCCTGCCACCTCAGCAGTGCCACCCTGGCTGGCAGAGGACATGATCCCTGCCAGGGTGCACTGCCAAGGGCTGGGCCTGAGGGGAGCAGGGCCTCTGGCAACTCCATGTGTGTGTCTTCCATTTGGAAATGGCGGGGGGAAGTGGGTGGTTGGAGTTCCAGCCCTCTGACTCGGGGGGGCAGCGAGGGATCGCCTTCATGCCTGTGGGGGGCGGGTGGAGTGTGACTTGTCCATTCAAGGGTGGGATGGGGAGAAAGGCCCTTGGTGATGAGGGGCTGGGGGTGTTGCGTTTGTCAGTGGGCGGGGGTGTCATTTCCATGACAGCGAGGTTTATGGGTCTCTACCATGACCCTATTATAGGGACACTCTTTAAAGGTGGCACCCAATCTCTGTGAAGCCTGGCTGGCCAGTGTATTTTCCACTGTGCATATTTTTAAATAGTTAAGGTGGTTAAATAACACCTGACATTACTGTCAGTGTCAACTCGGGTTTTCCCACTGGCGGTATCTCTTTTTTAAAACGGAAAATCACAGTATTAATATTTCCTCTAGAGAGGTTTCAGTTTTCATGGGCTCTTTGGAAGATGACAAGATAAATACAGATGTGAAAAGTTAGTCAACTTTTCCATTCAAAAAGAGCCAGAAGGAAGTTCTCCCTGATTTCTGACACCCTTGCACACCTTGTACTTCTCTCAATCAGTATATCAAGCTTCTTCTTAAATTATCTTTCCTTACTATTCTACCCAGTAAATATTTCCATCTACTGTGTGGTACTTTCTAATATCAGTCCTACATTTATTTTTTGCTAGTTTGAATGTATGCTTAGTGTCTAACTGGTGTGGTTTAATTTGGAATGTTGTTCAGTATTCATCTTTCATATTTCATTAGTCACCATTCAAAAGCTGAAAAAAAATCAAATTTCCTTCACCTTTCGCATAAGAATCAGTCTTGTACTATGCTTTTCACTACCTGCTGAGAAGACTTTTCATTTATATCTTGAAGATCAGTTAGGGTACACTACTGAAGGTTTAGGCTGACCAAAGCATTGTGTAGTTTAAACATTATTTCCTCTAGTGTTTTCACTAGGTTTTTCAGTGTTCTGTTTGCTTTGTTGAGTGCTGATCAACAATTTTGGGCAGCCAACTGAAAAAAGTTGATGTGGAAAAAAATATTGTCTTAGAAATTTTGCAAATAGCAGAAGCAGCATTTCCAATGTAGCGAATTTATGGGTGGGCAGTAAAGAATGAACAAGGCAATGGGAAACTGTAAACAAATCATGAACATGAGAAGAAAAACGACAACAGAAAAACAGGAAAACTGTTTTGTAAATTTCTCACTCTGGCGTTCCCTTGAATTATAATGTAATCTTACAAATCCTTCCAAACGATTGAGTAAAAAGTACAAGAATGGAATGGTTTTATTGTTTGCATTCCTTCACTGCCATTGTCTCTTGAACATGCAACATCATTATATACATTTTTTTAACTGGGTAAGTAAAGTTATTAATTTCCTTGCACAAACTGCTTAAACAATTGTTAATAAATGTTTGGCATTTGGTTCTATCAATATGGTTGAATTGTATGTGTTACAGAAGAAAACAAAGTAGAACACAATGACGGACCAATCCCTGATATTGATGAATGGTTGGCAAAGAGAGCCAAGAGGAAAGAGAACAATCCACATGTCAGGTAATTCATATAAATCGCAACTGCAATGTTGGGCTGATTTTGTGATACAGTTGCACCTGAAAACGTGAACATGCTAATCAAAACAATCGACAACAACAGATGGGAATCTACAATGATTGGCATTGCAGCCTCAGAGCGCCAGGGGCCAGGGTTCAAATCAGGCTTCGGGTGGCTATCTGTGTGGAGTTTGCACTTTCTCCCCGTGTCTGCATGGTTTTCCTTTGGGTGCTCTGTTTTCCTCCCATAGTCCAAAAGGTGTGCAGGTTAGGTTGATTGGCCATGCTAAATTACTCCTTAAATTCAGAGAGATTAGCTGGGTAAATAAATGGGTTTATGGGGATAGGGCCTGGGTGAGATTGTTGTTGGAGCAACCTCGATTGACCGGATGGTCTCTTTCTGCATTGTAGGGATTCTCTGATTCCAATGAACAAGTAAGAGTTTGTTTTTTTTTGAAGGACAGATAAACACCAAATCTCTGCTGGTGTGTTCTGACTGGAGTTGAGGATTTACAGCAGCTACTTTTAGACAAATTCCTATCAACAATAATTAGCGTCTGATTAATTTTGGCAGTAATTTGACTTTGTGTTTAGTTGGTCTTGCCTTTTTAAAACCCCGATGTAGACTTAGCAAGCAGGATAATGCTTTGGCTGTCGCATCTTTTAATCCAGTTATTGTAAAACAGTGTATCCACTAAATTTACCATCAGCAATTTCATAGGTTATCCATATTTTATTTATATTTTGCTATTCCCCAAATGTTTTTTTTATACACGGGGACTTTACATTTACAAATAAATAAAATTGATATACCAGCTAAAGCTTTTGTTACAAATTCAAAAGTAATATATAAGCATAGTAAAGAAAAGGAGTAACATTACTTTGTGCTTCAAACATTGAATTAAATTGAACGTTGCATGCTTTTATAAAAAAAACTGTATGTCATTTTGAAGTTCTAACAAATCGTATTTATGGATTTGATTTGCTTAATAATGAGAACCTTTAGTCCTGAAGGATGAGGTGTTTTTCTATTCTTTCCTTTGTAACTATGGGCCCTCCTAGGTCAAATATGATGTCTGCTATTTTGTAAGCTTAGTCTTGTGTTTTTCACAACCCTGATGACCACATGTAGTGTAGGGATTGTCCAGGTGAAAGGTAGTGCTAAGATGCATGTCATTATATTTTGTAAACCACATTGGATATGAGAGAGGTTTTTTCATTTGGTTCGTTCTGGCCAAGAAGAATGCAGTGCTTCCAGTTTGCTGATGAACCCACTTGTCACCTATTTTACATTGAATTTTATGCGAGGTGGGGAAAAGAAATTCAAATTCCTTTGGTGTCTTGCTTGCTTAGTTTCCTACGTACATTTCAAATATGGTAAAAATGAGGATTATTTTTATATTTTTATGTGCACGTGTTTTGGAATGTCACATGGTATATACACATTGCAGTGAGTTGCATTATATAAGAATGGGTTTATAATTTTATACTGCATTTCACACATTTATTTGATATTCAGTGTTCCAAGTGGACAAACAAAGCAGCAGTGCACCACAAACATAAGTGAAAACAAATTGACAATGAACCATTTTTATTAACTGAGGGGAGATATTTTGCCACGAAAGTGGGAGGGTGCCTTGCTTTCTGAATAATTGAATGGTCTCCATTAAAAATGCTGATGACGCTTTAGTTTTCTTTAATATGCAAATCCCAGGATTTCTGTTGGTATTGTTATGTGATGATCAATTGGATGGAACTCGATGCTGGCACAGGACTCTAATCCAAAACCTTCTGACCCAAGTGGCAGGAATAGCTGAGCCAAACCTGCTCTTCTGTTTCTCTTGTGATTGACCTTGTGCAACTTGTGTTAATGTTTACTGTGATTAACTGGGGAACGTAAAATATTTTGGTACCTTTTTGAACACAGGAATAGGAATAAGCCATTCAGCTTCTTGAACCAATTCTAACATTTTAAGTGAGATTAAGATTGATCTGTAACCTAACTATATATACCTACCTTTACCCCATATCCCGTGAATAACAAAATATATTAATCCTAGATTTGAAATTGTCAAATTGATGTCACTTCAATTACAGTTTGTGGGAGAGAGTTTCAAATTTCAACCGCCCTTGTGTCAATGTGGTTGCAAATATCACTCCTAAAAGGTCTGTCTCTAATCTTCAAGATATACCCTTGAATCCTAGAGTCCTTAACTGGCAGACACCACTTCTATGTACCTTACTTTACTCCTTTTCATGCCTTAAAGCATGATTTGATTGAAGCTTTTAACTTTCTAAAATACAACCCTACTTTGTGTAATTTTTCCTCATACTTTTAATTATTGGCATCTGGTTATTATTTTGGTGAACGATTGTTGCACTGTCTCTGAGGCCAGTATATCCTTCCGAAGGTGTAGTTCCCTCTCGCAGTAACTTCATTGCAGTGTGAATGTAAGCCTACTTGTGACTAATAAATAAACTTTAACATTAACTTTAAAGACTGCTTACAGTTTCTTCAGACAAGGTTTAATCAGGACTTGTATAGCTGAAACATGACTTATGCACCTTGTGTACCAGTTTTCTAGATAAAAAGGTTAGCATTCCATTAGCCTTGTTGATTATTTTCTGTACTTCTTCATGACATCTTAATGATCTATATACCTGGACCTCCACTGTTTCTATCTTTTCACCATTTAGAAAGTGCCATGTTCTATTCTTTGCAGACCCGAAGTAGATATTTGCTCACATCAAACCCTTTAACTGTATTTTTCCCATTCAGTTGCTTCCATGTAAACTCCTTTTTTCACCTATAGTTGTTTGGCAGTGCGGAACTTGAGTATTGCTTCAAAAAAAAACATTTTGTTAATGCTTTTTAGTCTTGCACTCATCAGGATCAATATCAGGGGGAACAACAATTGTATATTGTATGAAAGTTGAGTGTAGATTGGTTGACAGTGGACTTTGATAGAAGCATTGCCATAAATAATGTACCAGTTATTGGTGAATGACAGTTAATTGTCAAGCATTGTTTGACAATTTAAACCAAGCCATTGACCCTGGTCAGGGCAAACTTTCTTGAAAAGAAAGATTGTCCTCATTTTACTTCGTTTCCAACCTTGAGTTGCCCTGCAAACTATCCAGTACCATATGCTATCTCCAGCCAAAACTGTAGAGGAGCACAGCTACAAGATTCCTCCCTTTATTATGTTTGTAATCTGATCCGTGGGAATAATCTGGTTTGATTTGTTGTCAGATTTTGAGTTCTGCAATGTTACTTTGTTTTTCCCAATTGCTTTCACTTGCTGCTTTTCATGACAGCTCAAATCAAACACCTTGCTGTTTAGGGACGTACAGAAACAAACCTAGTTTAACATTCGAGACAGTGAATTAATTTGTCACCATGCAGCATGATGAAGTTAGTCTGTCTAAATTGGCATATTGAATAATACAGTTTTAATTGAAAATATTAAACCTGAGGGGTTAGATTTTTATTAGCTTTGCATTGATTGAAGTTTTCATTCTGGAATGGGGTGTTGGTCATATAGGTTTGCAATTTGTTTTACCACATTTTGGGTGGAATGTCAGTGGATTGGTACAGTGCAGTCAAGACTTTAAAATGTGCATGGTTGTCCAATGCTTCATTAAAGTCAATGAAGTATTTTGATCACATCACTGCACAACATTCAAAATAATATAGTATGTAAATATTCTTGAAACTTTTTATGGAATATTTTTAGGTCTGGTGAGTTGCACGTGGTTATGTTAAGAGTACTGCTGTCTTTCAGTGATGCACCACTGTGCAATTGTGTTTGTCCGAATGTTGTTAGGGGAGTTTTAGCCTGAGAGGCTGCATTCTTGGCATAATATAAACATTTTTGCATTTGGGAGAACTTTTATTTTAATCAGTTGGTATTAATTTGATCTTTTTTATAAATAATTCCAATATGTTGTGATGACCTCAGGCAGAGTTACACTCATTATACATTGGCAATAATTTAATCGATCTATTGCAAAACCCATGAAAGTGCTCTGAGATATCCTTGGGTGCTGTTGGGCTGAGGGCATCTACTGACTTTTAAAATGCACCATGTAAACACAGATGGGAGAAGTTTATATGCCCCTGACAATAGCTATACTGTTGGGCACTGTAGTAAGAGATAAAATGAGCCTGCAACAAAGGTAATTAAATAATCATGGGGGACTTTAATCTTCATAGAAACTGGGTAAATCAATCAACCGAGGTAGTTTGGTGGACAAGTTCATGGAATGGATTCAAGAAAGTTTCCTGGAACAATACATCATGGAACCAATTAGGAAGAGGCAATTTTAGATCTTATCCTGTATATTGAGCCAGGATTCATTAGTTATTTCATAGTAAGAGATCTCTGGGGTGGAGTGATTATAGCATGATAGACTGTCACATCGAGTTTGAAAGTGACACACTTAAGATCAAAATTAGAGTATTATATTTAAATAATGACAATTATAAAGGTATGAAGAACTGGTGGCTATGATAGAATGAGGAATTAGATGAAAAGGTATGACAGTAGATGAACAATGGCAAATCCTGAAAGAAATCATTTATAATTCTCAATGAATATAACATTGAGAAGTTGAAGTCTATGGGAGAAGCGATCCATCTTGGCTATCCAAATGAATTAAGGAAATTTGATTAAAACAAGAGACTTGTAGGAGGGCGTTTTGAATTTGCATACAAACTGGAGTAAATCACGCTTTTTTTTCAGTGGGAGTTTAAAAAAGAATCTTCCACACTCTGTGCATTGCAGGGTGCCTCAGCGTAAATCCCGTTGGAAATCCCTGCAGAAAAGGCTGGCAGCATAGCGCTGAGTGGGCCACTGTGCATGATATTGGCACATACACAAGGGCCCTGTCTGCCAGCCCCTTGATTGCTGGCGAGCTCAACTGCTGGACCCCCAAACATGCCTGGGCCCAGCCCTGATGTTCTCCCCCACCCACCCAAGCAAGCTGCCTCCCTCACTCTTCCACCAATCCTGACTGCAGAGTGGCAGTGGAACCCTCACCATCTTGCTTCCCCACCCCCAAAATCAGGCCCTGTCCCCTTGGGCAGTGCCGGGGCCCAGGCTGGCACTGCCAATGCCAAGGGGGCACCCTTCCCAACTCCTGGCAGTTGACCCTCTGGAGGGCCTTGACTGCCACTCCTTCGCTCCTGCCATGTCAGGCTGCAAGCTGCCTGCAAGTGGAGAGCTATTCGCTAATGGCATGGAGATGTTATGTAAATTAGCAGTCACGTACATCATGTAGTTCCGTGATGCTTTCTGGCGCAGAGCTGATGGCACCGGATATCTGGTGCTGGGAGGCGTGCTCAGGCCTGAGCACTCGGCGCGGATTACGCAAATTGGGCACCACTTGAATCTCTTGGCTCGCTGCGCTAAAAAATCAGCGCAATGGGATGGGGGAATCACCCCATGATGTTGCCAAGAAGTACAGTAACTCTGAGGACTGGGAGATATTTAGAAACCAGCAAATCCTGAATAAAAGACTGCTAAAAGAGGATGAAAGTGAAATGACAGTAACAAGAAATATGAAAATAGATTGGAAGAACTTCCACAAGAATATAAAGAGAGGAGCAAAGTAAATGTGTGCTCCTAGCAACAGAGATGGAACATTTCAGAGAAAACAGAAAAACCATACGAGCAATAGAAGGAACCAAAGGTCCAATGAGACTAGGAACTTAAACTGATTAGTAACAGTAAAGAAATAGTACAAGACAATTTAATGAGACAAAAATACTGTGGACCTGATGGCCTGCATTCCAGGACTTGAGAAAGAAATAATAGATGCGTTGGTTGTAAGTTCCCTAGATTCTGGAACCAGTGGATTAGATAGTAGCAAATGTTGAAGAAAGGATTATTGAAGAAAGGAGCGAGAGAGAAAAAAACTGGGAACTACACACCAGTTAGCCTGATTATCAGTCATCAGAAAAAATTGCTTATATATCCATTCAGTTGTTGCTTTTTGCAATCTAGATCTGCTCTGTTTATTTTATGCTGTGCTATTCAAAAAATGTAACTATTAAAACACCGTCCAAGGCCCCATTGAGAAAACACATTTATTTGAGAAGCTGTGTTTATTTGGACATATACTGAGGTTTTCTAGAATGTACACTTTATGGAGAACCAAATTGTTCAGGCAGACAAACAACTAAACTGATGAAATAGCAAGTGCACCAAAGCACCAAGGAAATTAAGCTTTAGTGAGACAGGCTGTTTCCAAGGTTCTTTTGTGAAAATGGTGATTTGTTCTATTATCTGATGTTTATGTTGCATTGTGTAAGCATGTCAATAATGTTCTTTGTTTAATTTATTTCATGTTGGATTTCATTGCGTCACATCATTTAACGTTACAATGTTGAATTTCATCCTTTTTTGTTCTTTTACACAGTGGCTTGGAAGTGGAAAAAGAGGTTGATGACGAACCTGCTGTTTACTGGCTACCTCCAGGATATCATGCAGTTCATGAGCTACCTCCTTCTCTACATCCTCCACCTCCTGGAGGATGGAAGCCTGCACTGAATGTTGAATGGGGTTAATATTCCCATAATACTTTTTTTTGTCAGAAATGGGAGAGAAATAACACAATTGGTGATGCACTTGGACTTGGCATTCAATTTTAACTGAGAAATGTTACCTTAATTAAAGGATACACTCTGAATTGCTGAAAGGCTCCTAAGCAACTCTATTGCCATATGGACATGATACATTGAACACAGTGTGTTGTAGTGCAGCTTATTGCAACCAGTTCTATAATGTTTCAGAATTTGTCGATTATCAACAAAACGTAGTGTTAATAGCAAATGTAGTAATTTGGAATAATTCTAATTGAAAGTGTTTGAAACCTGAAATATTGTGTGCTGTTTGGTCTCCTTATCTGAGCAAGGATGTTCTTGCTATCGAATAAGTGCAGCAAAGGTCCAGCAGCTGTTTCCTGGGATGGTGGGACTGATGTATGAGGAGAGATTGAGTCAATTAAAATCATATTCATTGGAGTTTAGAAGAATGAGGGGGGAATCTCATGGAAACCTATAAAATTCTAACAGGACTAGACAGTATAGATGCAGGAAGGACGTTCCTGATGATGGGGAGTCCAGAATTGGGGGACATTGTCTAAAGGTACAATAGAATCTCTACAATGCATATAATGCTATTCAGCACATCGAGTCTGCACCAGATGTGCTGAATCTGGTGCAGACTCGATTTCAGTCTCTGTTGCTGTTCCATTCCCACACCCCTGCACATTTACCATGGCTAATCCCCTAACCTACACGTTGGATACTAAGAGGTTGTTTTTAGAATGGCCAAAGTATTATATATTTAAAAAGCTCTTGGAGTTAAAGATATCAAAGGATTTGGGGGGGGAAAAGCAGGAACAGGTTACTGAGTTAGATGTTCAGCCATGATCATAATGAATGGCAGAGCAGGGTGGAATGGCTTACACCTGCTCCTAATTTCTGTGTTTCTAAACAAAGTAGTTACTTTTTTTTACAACAAGCAAGTTTTTATTTTGCAACAAGACTGGCTGATGATTGTATCCTTTGAAAAATATTATAACTTGTGGTTACGGTAAAGCTATTTTTAAGCAATTAAAGCATTGTCACAGTTCTTGATTTTCTTCAGAATGCTTTGTAAAGCATCTCAGGTTTAAGCCTAAAGCCACAGATGAGACATGCATTCATGATATAAATGGTTAGCAATTTTATTATACAGAAATAACTAGCTACAGTACAAGTTGTATGAGAAATTTGTGCCTAATGTATTTATATTTCCATCTCAAGAGGAGCTGGTGGGGTAGTGGTAATGTTGTGGTACTGGTAATCAAGAGACCCAGACTAAAGTCCTGGGGACATGGGTTCAGATCCCACCATGGCAGCTGGTGGAATTTAAATTCAATTAATAAATCTGGAATTAAAAATCAAATGTCGCTATGACAACGATCATTGATTGTCACGAAACCTTTCTGGTTGACTAATGTTCTTTAGGGACGGAAACCTATCATCCTTGGTCAGGCCTATATCTCATTCCAGACCCACAGAATTGTGGTTGGCTTTTAACTGAAAAATCTGAAATGGCTGGAAAAAAAATCTTTGTTCAAGGGCAATTAGGGATAGGTAACAAACTATGACAATACCAGTGATGCCCACATCCTGTGAAATAACAAAAAAGTTTGTTTTCCTATTTGTGACATATTTTGTAATGGGAGGAAGAAAATATTTTGATAATGAAAGTTTACATGTGAAATGTTTTAGTTTACACTCTTCACAACCTATTTTTGGCTATATGGTTCAATGACATCACACTCATGTTTGTAATTGCCATCTGAAAAGCTGCTGATTTTTGCCATCTCACTCCCTGCAGGTGTCAGATTACTATGCACTTTATTTGGATGTTATGCATATTTTTAAAGTGTTCCCCCACAATGGCAATTCTGTGATCAACGCTGTACAAAATTGCAGCCATAGCAAGCCAGAATACCTCAATTGTCTATGCACTTGATTCTTCATGCGATTGACGGTTCTTTTAATGGAATTGGCCATCAGTGCCAATGCCTAAACATGCCACAAATGGAATCCTCCATTTTCTCTGAAACGATGTGTGCATTACCTCAGGAAATTCTGACTGACACACACACACACTTGTTGCTGCTGCACAAGTACCATTTGCTATTTGCCCCTCCAGGGTTCAGCATCTATGTACAACTGAGCAGAGCAAAGTGTTTGGTGCTCTCCAAAGGGAACTCTCCACTACTTTCCTTGTCTCTAGTTCCTGCTCCCATGTGATATATTGCTTATCATTTGCCACCCTATCTGAGACACTGGACACAGCACCTGCCCTGGTGGTGTGTGCAGCAGTTCTGGACCTCTTGTGAGGACTCCATGGGTTCATTCCTCATCTGCATTAGCTCCAGCTGTGCAGCATGAGCTCATGGTGAATCTAGGCAAAATAGGGCTACAGCCTAGCATTGTGGAGATTATGACACTTCGTGTATTGGTGGTATAGATTAGACATGGGTTTGAGTTCAATGCTGGGCGATCGTGTGATATCAAAGTTGTCACCCGATCTCCTCTTGGTGACTCCCATAGACAATATCCCATAAAGTTGCCTCCCTATCAATCTCCAGGCTTTCCTCCATCATAGTCAGGATGGTCATGGCTGCTGCTCCAACCTTGTCTCTCTGGAGTTATGTTTTCCTCCTGCAGTGAGAAAAGGCAGAGAGTTATGAGTGTGAGAGTAGGTTTGTGGGATGTGACTGATGAATGGGAATGAGGAGGCAATAGATTGTGGCTGAGTACGAGTGCTGTCTGCTGAAGTGCAGATTTGAGGAGGCCTGGAGGGAAATGAATGTGTGTATCAGTGTGAGGAATGTTAAACAGGTACATGCTAAGGAGATGAGAAGGTGATGGCTGCTAGCTTAGAGTTGCAGGGTGCTAATCTTGTTGTTCCAATTCCAGGTGATTGTGATCTGATTGTTGTCCTCTTCTTGCAAAACCTCTTGATTCAATAGTGCCATGAAAAATCTAGTATCTCTTTAAAACACCAGTTATTTGCATTTACTCTCAAAATAACCCATTGCTTTCAACCTGTTAGAATTTCTATGCATATTAGATTTGAATAATGAATACATAACCTGTTGGGCAAAATAATGCATTTAATATGGATAAAGATATGCCATTTCATAAATTACTGATTTTTAACATTCTGAAAGTAGAGTTTTTGTACTTCAAGGTTTGATCACACAGCAGATGGATTTTGTACTTCACAGCCTTAGATCCTCTTTTGATCTCTTGTTTGTTTAACTGCCATGGGAAACTTGTGTGGCAATTTTTCACTTTAGCTGATGGCTTCATCAAGTTTAACTTGCCTCTGGGTAAGAAGGATGTGAGTTTAAATGCATAATCTAGGTTGGCACTCCAGTGTATTACTGCACTGTTGGAGGTGCCATCTTTTCGATGAGACATTAAACCATGATTTTGCTGGTCCTCTCAGGCAAATGTAAGAGATTCCATGGCACTATGTTGAAGAAGAGCAGGGGCGTTCTCCCTGCTGACCTCCCTCGATAAGTCTCACAATCTGGTTATTATTACATTGCTGTTTGCAGGAGCTTGTTGCATGCAGAATTGGCTGATGCGCTTCCTGCATTACAGAGGTGACTATGCTTCAAAAGTACTGAGACAATGGTTTGGAATAGCCAGAGTTCATGAATGGCATGATCTAAATGCAAGTCTTTCCTCCTTTACGCTACAGTTTGACAGGAGTGTGGTGCCATATCAGTCAAAGCATTATTTAGTATTAGCATTATTAAGGAGGAAGCTCCCCAAGCATCCCCAGATTCAATGATGGGTGAACCCAACATGTTTGTACAAAAGACAAGGCTGAAGCACTTGTAGCTGCTCTCAACCAAAATGTCACATGATTGATCCATCTTGGCTTCCTCTTGAGGTTGCCAGCATCACAGACACCAGACCTAATTAAATTAAATTCATTCCATCTGACCTCAGTAAACCACAAAAGGCACTAGATACAGCAAAGGCTATGGGTCCTGACAACATCCTGGCTCAGCACTGAAAACTTCAGAAATAACCACACTCCCAACCAAACTGTTCCATTGCAACACAATTGCCAGGTATGTCCAGTTCTTAAAAATACATGGTAATTCTACTCTACCACCAATCAGTATATTCTCAATCATAAACAAAGTGATGGAAGATGTTGTCAACTGTATTATGTATCAGCACTTAATCAGCAATAAAGAAAATGATGGTGAATCTCAGCAGGTCTGGCAGCATCTGTAGAGAGAGATGAGCTGACATTTCGAGTCCAGATGACCCTTTGTCAAGGCAAAGCTTGGGTCACCTGGACTTGAAGCGTCAGCTCTGTTCTCTCCTTTTCTCCAGATGCTGCCAGACCTGCTGAGATTTTCCAGCATTTTCTGGTTTCAGATTCCAGCACCTGTGATAATTTATCTTGAACAGGTTATTGCTGATTAACTTAATCGATGCTCAGTAACCCAGACAACCCAGTGCAAGACCTCATTACAGCTTTGGTCCACACATGGACAAAAGAGCTGAACTTGAGGAGAGAATAACTATCCTTGGACATTAGGCATTATTTGACTGAGTGTGGCATCAAGGAACCCTATGAAAATTGAAGTCAATGGGAATCTGGGTAAATGCTTCAATGGTTGGCACATACCCACCAAAAAGGAAGATGGCTGTAGTTGTTGGATGCTGGTCCAAGGACATTGCTGTAGGAGTTATTTAGGACAGAGCTGTAGATTTATTGCGGTGCAGAGGGATGCCATTTGGCCCATGGAGTCTATATTGTTTCTCTGCTAACCAATCAAGTCAATTCCATTCTCCAACTCTATTCTTGTGGCAAGTTTATTTCCTTCAAGCCCTCATCTAATTTCTTTTTGAAATCAAAGCAGAGCATACTGGAAATACTTGGCAGGTATAGCAGAATATTTGGAGAATAGGCTGAATCATCTTCAGTTGTATCATCAGTGACTTTCCCTATGTCATCAAGTCAGAGGTGGGGATGTGTAATGATGATCGCAGTGTTCAATATCATTCACAACTCCTCATGAAGAAGTCGGTGTCTGCATGCAACAAGATTTGGACAACAAATTCGGGACTGATATGTGGCAAGTAACATTTGTGCTTGACGCTTGCGTGGAAATAACTATCTCCAGCAAGGATCCATTATCCAAGTCAATAGTTTGATAGAATACTCTTCAATTGCCTACAGGAGTACAGCCCCAGGACAACTGAGATAGGCTGGCCACTTCAGATCCAAAGACCTTATGCCCATCTTGAGTGCTTGCAAAACTCAAAGTGTCCAGCATTAAATGTGATTTCGCAGTTGGACAACATTTGCTAAACAATGCTGCGTGTGCTAAGAATGATGCTCCCAACTAATGTAAGATAATCATTTTGCTATGCAGTCCAGCACACTTATGTGTGCTAGAAGCTAGATATATTCTTTGCATAATGAACATTTTCACACATTGCACATTATAAGGAGAGACTGGGTAGACTGAGATTTTTTTTCTAAGGAACTCAGGAGACTTAGGGGTGATCTTAGAGGTCTATAAAATAATGAGGGACATAGATCAGCAAGATAGTCAACATTTTTTCCCAAAGGTAGGGGAGTCTAAAACTGGAGGACATAGGTTCAAGATGAGAAGGGAGATACACAAATGGTCCAGAGGGGCAATTTTTTCACACGGAGTGATGAGTGGAACAAGCTGCTAGAGGTAGTAGCAGAGGCAGGTACAATTTTGTCTTTTAAAATGCATAGAGGGGTATGGGCCAAATGTGGGCAATTGGTTTGTGGCTTTAAAAAAAGCAACATGGACAAGCTGGGCTGAAGGTCCTGTTTCCAAGCTGTAAACTTCTGAGTCTATGAACATGTACACATTGTACCTGTTCCAACTAAACAAAATAGATGACAGTCATTCACTGGTTCATTGCCCAGAGCAATGTCTTAACCAATCAATCAACCTGCCTGGTTTAATTTAAACAAAGCTTGGTGATTAACTGTCAGTCATCAGTTAACATTCTCCATGTCAACAATCAATCAGTATCCACTTGCCAAATAATCAGCATTCTCATGAAGTATAAATTGTTGTTCCCTTCACGCGTGGTATTTTTGCAAATTGTCCTGACGAATGCAAGATGAAAAGTTTCAACAGCATGCTTTTTTTTCAAGCAATACTAAAATATAAATCCCAGTTTCTCTTATTTCAGACCTTTTTAAATGAGAAGATGTTAATTATAGGCTTAACAGAGCGAAAGCTGAAAGGAATACATTGTACTCCAGTACCAAATATTTAAACAGAGACTCTTGCTTCAGACTTTTGATTCTTGTCTAACTTTATTAATGTATTTAAAACAAATCCACAATTTCATCAGATAGAACTTCATTAGCATAAATAAATACATCTTGAAATGATTCCTTTTGGAAGTAAGTTTTGGATGACAGTATTTTGTGAAAGCCTGGAGAGATGAGACGAGAATGAGTTACGCTATCCTTTTGAGCTGATTATCCAAATGCTGTTTAAATAAAAACTGAGCTTGTTAATTTACAGCTCTGCTCAGTCTCCCAATTTCTCGCACCCACAGCTAAATTCACAGCTCTGGTGGTTGACTAATTACTCGACTAACTAAATGTCGTTTAGCTGCTTTAGAAGCATGAAATGAGCATTATTGGGGTAGAATGTGAAGCAAAGTGCTGCAACTACTGGAAATCTGTTAATCAACAGGTCACGAAGTGCTGTCTCTTGCTGATTGAGGAAGGAATGCAATTACCACAATTTAAGGTTATGTCTAAATGTTTTTAATAAGTACAAAGGGCTACAAGGCCGGCTATACTATGTGTATTGCTAAGGTGCAAATCTAGACTGCAGAATCTTGAAATGCTGATGTCCCCTAACCATCCCCCCTACCCCACTTTGCCTTTTGATTAGGAAGAACATCACGGCAGTACTGAGAGGGGATATATCTGAGGGTTCGGCCACTGAGTCTATATGGGTAGAACTGAGAAATGAGAAGGGAGAGATCACTTAAGTAAGATTGTAATATAGGCCCCCAAATAGTCAGTGGGAAATTGAGGAGCAAATATGTAAGGAGATTACAGATAGCTCCAAGAAAAATAGGGTGGTAATAGTAGGGGATTTTAACTTCCCAACATTGACTAGGACAGCCATAGTATTAGATGGTTGGATGGAGAGAAATTTATTGAATGTATTCAGGAGGAATTTCTCATTCAGTATGTGGATGGCCTGACTTGAGAGGGGGCAAAATTTGACCTCTTGGGAAATAAGAAAGGGCAGGTGACAGAAGTGTTAGTGAGGGATCACTTTGGGACCAGTAACCATAATTCTATTAATTTTAAGATAGCTATGGAGAATTATAGGTCTGGCCCAAAAGTTAAAGTTCTAAATTGGGGCAAGGTATTTTGATGGTATCAGGTAGGAACTCTCAAAAGTTAGTTGAGGGAGTCTGTAGGAAGGCAAAGGAACATCTGGTACGTGGAATGCTTTCAAAAGTGTTAACCAGGGTTCAGGTAAGCACATTTCTCAGAGTGTAGGGCAAGGCTGGCAGTAGTAGGGAACCCTGAATGACTCGGGATACTGAGATTTGGTCAAGAAGAAGAAGGAGGCATGTCATGGGATCAAGTGAATCCCTTGAAGTATATAGACGATGTAGGAGCAGAGTTAAAGAAATCAGCAGGGGAGAAAGGGAACACGAAATTGCCTTATCTGCCAAAACAAAGGAGAATCCAAACAGCTTCTACAAATACATAAAGGCCAAAAGAGTAACTAGAGAGAGAGTAAGGCCTCTTAAGGATCAGCAAGGTCATCGATGTGCAGATCCACAAGAGATGGGTGAGATCCTAAATGAATATTTCTCATCAGTATTTACTATTAAGAAAAGCGTGGATGTTAGACAACTTGGGAAAATAAATACTGATGCCTTGAGGAGTGTACATATTACAGGGGAGGTGGTGCTGGAAGTCTTAAAGCACATCAAGGTAGATAAATCCCTGGGACCTGATGAAGTGTATCCCAGGACTTTGTGGGAGGCAAGGGAGGAAATTACAGGTCCCTTAGCAGAGATATTTGAAACATTGATAGTCACAGGTGAAGTGTCTGAAAGTTGGAAGGTGGCAAATATTGTGCTTTTATTTAAAAAAAAGGCTGCATGGAAAAGCCTGGGAACTACAGGCAGGTGAGCCTCACACCTGTGGTGGGTAAGTTGTTGAAAGGTATTTTGAGAGACGGGATCTACAGGCATCTGGAAACGCAAAGACTAATTAGGGGCAGCATGGCTTTGTGAGTGGAAAATCATGTCTCACAAATTTGAGTTTTTTGAAGGGGTAACCAAGCAGGTAGATGAGGGCAGTGCAGTTGATGTTGATGTTGTACGTGGACTTCAGCAAGGCCTTTGACTAGGTACTGCATGATAAGTTGTTGCATGAGGCTACATGTCACAGGATCCAGGGTGAGATAGCTAATACAAAATTGGCTTGATGGCAGAAGCCATGTGGTGTAGAGGGCTGTTTTTCAAACCAGTGGTGTGTCTCAGGGATCGGTGTTGGGTTCACTGTTATTTGTCATTTATATTAATGATTTGGATGAGAATATAGGAGGTATGGTTAGAAAGTTTGCAGATGACGCCAAGATTGGTGGCATAGTGGACAGTGAAGAAGGTTATCTTGGATTGCAACGGGATCTTGATCAATTGGGCCAGTGAGCTGATGAATGGCAGATGGAGTTTAATTTAGATAAATGCGAGGTGATGCATTTTGGTAGACTGAACCAGGGCAGGACTTAGTTAATGGTAAGTGGTGGGGAGGTTACAGAACAAAGAGATCTAGGGTTATACAGATTCATAACTCCTTGAAAGCGGAGTCACAGGTGGACAGAATGGTGAAGAAGTCATTCAGCATGCTTTGTTTCGTTGGCCAGAACATTGAATACAGAAGTTGGGGTATCTTGTTGAAGCTGTACAAGACATTGGTAAGACCACACTTGGAATACTGTGTGCAGTTCTGGTCACCCTATTATAGAAAGGATATTATTAAACTGGAAAGAGTGCAGAAGAGATTTACTAGGATGCTACTGGGATTTGATGGTTTGAGTTATAAGGAGAGGCTGGATCAACTGGAACTTTTTTTTCTGGAGCATAGAAGGCTGAAGGGTGATCTTATAGAGGTCTATAACATAATGAAGGCATAGATTAGCTAGATAGTCAATATCTTTTCCGAAAGGTGGGGGAGTCTAAAACAAGACAGCATAGGTTTATGGGGTGAGAGGGGAGAGATACAAAAGGGTCCAGAGGGGCAATTTTTTACTCAGAGGGTGGTGAGTGTCTGGAACAAGCTGCCAGAGATAGTAGTAGAGGTGGGTACAATTTTGTCTTTTAAAAAGCGTTTAGACATTTACATGGTTGAGATGGGTATAGAGGAATATGGGCCAAATGTGGGCAATTGGGACTCGCTTAGGCGTTTTTAAAAAAAAGGGCAGCATGGACAAGTTGGGCCAAAAGGCCTGTTTCCATGCTTTAAACCTCTATTACTATGACCACAAGGACGGCATAGTAGTACAGTGTTAGCACTACTGCCTCATAGCACCAGAGACCCGGGTCCGACCCCCAGTCTGGCTCACTGCACGGTTTCCCAGTGTCTGCGAGGGTTTCCTCTGGGTGTTCCAGTTTCCTCCCACGACTGAAAAGACATGCTGGTTAGGCTCATGTGCTGTGCTAAATTCTCCCTCAGTGTACCTGAATAGGTGCCGGAGTGTGGCGACTAGGGTATTTTCAGAGTAACTTCATTGCAGTGTTAATATAAGCCTGCTTATGACACTAATAAATAAACTTAAATGATCACAAAAGTGCAGATTCTCTGCAGACTGCTCAAAACTGGTTCGAAAGACGTCAGAAGGGACATCTAGCCCAACGTCAACTCCTCCTAAAAGACCAATAGAGACCAACTCTTTGCTGAAGAAAAGATTTGTGAAAGAACTTTTGCTTAATTTTCTTTTTTGTATTCCTTTCTTGCCACCATGAGTTGCTGTTTCTCACTTTTGAGTTGTACCCTCTTCAAATGCATTACCTAGATTCCTAGGTGCTAAGACTTCTGCTCATCCTTGGTGATTGTTCAAATGTTTGACACAATCTATTGAGACATGCCAAGCACAAGTGAGGCAACTTGGCTTCCTATTGGAAGTGGAGAGGAAAGATGGATTACGTTTCCTGAGACAATACTCTGAAAGAGAAGATCATAAGGTGAGCACCTATTAAGTTAGCTGTGGCTGAAAAGGAGTCATTGCAAAAAGAATAATACTGTGTGACCCATGCTTGTTAGCTGATCATAGCACAACTCCAGTCTTCCTTTTATTAGCTATCTCCTTAAATTAATGGCCAGGGGTGCACTACCTTCCACAGGCAGTATTCTGTGAGTTGAGCTTTAAACTGCAATGTTCAAGGCATTACTTCGCTGCATTGAAATAGTGCCCTGTAACACATGTTACACATTATGATAAAGGATACATTTTCTCTAAACGCTATTCCCTAGAGAGAAATGCACATGGAGATTTGGCCCATTTATCATCTACTTTGAATTTCAGATGGGTAGATTAAAGTGATTTCTAAATGGTGAAAGGTTATAACTGTGAAGGAGCAAAGCAACAGCCATGTACAGAACTCATTAAAAGCTAGTGGACAAGTACATAAATTAATTGAAATGGCTAATGGAACATTGCCTCTTATGTCAAAGGACTGGAATGGAAAAGGGTGGAAGTTATGCTACAGTTATATAAAGATCTACTTAGACTGCATCTTGATTTGATTTATTATTGTCACATGTATTAGTGTACTGTGAAAAGTATTGTTTCTTGCACGCTATACAAAGCATATCGTACATAGAGAAGAATGTAGTGTTTAGAGTATAGCTAGGATGTAGAGAAAAATTGAGGTAGGTCCATTCAAAAGTCTGATGGCGGCAGTGTTGAAGCAGTTCTGGAGTCGGTTGGTACGTGTCGTCAGTATTTTGTATCTTTTTCCTGATGGAAGAAGGTGGAAGAGAGTATGTCCTTGATTATGCTGGCTGCTTTTCTGAGACAGCGGCAAGTATGGACAGTGTCAATGGATGGGAGGCTGGTTTGAGTGATGGACTGGGCTTTGATCACGATCCTTTGTAGTTTATTGCGGTCTTGGGCAGAGTAGGAGCCATACCAAGCTGTGCTACAACCAGAAAGAATGCTTTCTATGGTGCATCTGTAAAAGTTGGTGAGAGTAGTAGCTGACATGCCAAATTTCCTTTAATCCCTGAATGTAGAGGCATTGGTGGGCTTTCTTAACTAGAGCATCAGCATGGAAGGACCAGGACAGGTTGTTGGTGATCTGGACACCTAAAAACTTGAAGCTCTTGACCATTTCTACTTCATCCCTGTTGATGTAGACAGGGGCATGTTCTCCACTACACTTCCTGACATTGATGACTATCTCCTTTGTTTTGTTGACGTTGAGGGAGAGATTATTGTCATCACACCAGTTCACCAGATTCTGTCTTTTTCCTATACTCCTTCTCTTCATTGTTTGAGTTCTGACCCACTATGATGGTGTCATCAGCAAACTTGAAAATTGAGTTGAGGGGGAATTTGGCAACACTGCCATAGGTGTGTAAGGAGTATAATAAGGGGTTGAGGGCACATTCTTGGAAGGCACCGGTGTCAAGGATGATCATGGAGGAGATGTTGCCTATCCTTATTGATCGCGGTCTATGGGTTAGAAGTCTTGGGTCCAGACCAGAGGGAGGAGCAGAGCCCCAGACCATGGAGTTTGGAGATGGTTTCATAGGAATAATGGTGTTGAAGTCTGAGCTGTAGTCACTAAATGGGAGTCTGACATAGGTATCTTTGTTATCTACGTGTTCCAGGGTTGAATGTATGGCCAGGGCGATGGCGTCTGCTGTGGACCTGTTCTGATGATAGGTGAACTGTAGTTGATTCAGGCAATCAAGGGAGCCAGAATTGATTCATGCTATGACTAACCTTTTGAAGCACTTCATAATGATGGATGTCAGGGCCACCGGATGATAGTCATTAAGACACGCTGCCTGACTTTTCTTTGGTGCCGGGATGATGGTTGTCTTCTTGCAGCAGATAGGGACCTCAGATTGTTGTAAAGAGAGGTTGAAGATGTTTGCGAATACCCCTGCTAGCTGGTCCGCGCAGGATCTGAATGCTTGTCCGGTACCCCATGGGTTAACTTTCAAGAATGCTACTCCGACATCTGCAATGGTGACCTCAGATACAAGTTCGTCCGAGGCTTCCGGGGTGGAGGGTTCGCTCTCGCTGACTCCTTGCTCAAAACGGGCATAGAATGCACTGAGCTCATCGGGGAGGGGTGCATTGGTGCCGGAGATTTTATGTGCCTTCATCTTGTAGCCTGTGTAAGATGCTCAGTTCTGGGCCCAATGCACCTCAGGAATTTTTTTTTGGAATCTGTGCATTGCAGATTATCCGAATGATATTGGGGCTAAAAGGGTTAAATTGCATTCCCTTAAGTATAGAATAGAGTGAACTAATTGAGGAGTCTAAGATGATTCAAGGGTTTGATAGGGTTGATAGAAACATGTTCTTCAAGTTGGGTAGTTCAGGAAAAGAGGACTCTAAAATAGACTTAAGCTTTTCAAAGATGACATTAGGAAGCCCATACGGGGAGCAGAAATGTGGAACTTCCTCACATCCTGTTGGGGCCAAATCAATTGAACAATTCAAAATTGAGATAGATTTTTGTTAGACATATGTATTAAGGCACATTGTGCAAAGGCAGGCAACTGGCGTTGAGAAACATTGTCTCTAAGTTGCGAGGCTAAGTGCTTGCACAAGCCGCACACAAGCAGACCTCTTTAAATTACTGCACATATGTAATAGTGCCAAAAATTTAAAAGGGTCATGTCCTTAAAGAAATCATCTGTGCACTTGAAAACAATTAGCGAAAGTTGGAGATGAGGTACAGGACAACCATTGTCTATTTAAATGGTGGAATAGGTTCAAGAAGCTGAATGCTCGACTCCTAGTCCAATCTCTGAGTGTGAAGTGTAAACATAGTGGGTACATTCATGTTGGTGCTTCTCCTGATGCAGCTGAAGATCTTGCTTATTTGGCCTGAAGCTGAAACTGCCACCATCTGTGTTGCTTGGACCTCTACTTCGACAGATGGGTTTTGCTCAAGGCTCGGCTTCATCCTCCTTTGTTGTATCTCCTGCAGCAGGATCTCCAAAGACTTGTCACTAAATGAAGCTCTGCCATTTCTGCATTGATTGTGCCAGCAACACTTGCTCCTAACTCCTACACTCCCTTCACATTAATGCAGGAAATTAGCACAGATGATCAATGGCACTTGGTGAACTGTTGTTGGTTCCATTTTGAGAGCCTCAGGCCTTGCTTCCTGCGCATATTTGCTATGCGCAGGAAGTGTATCGAAATAATGCTAAGGGATTTGCCTTAAAGAATCTGGAAAGTTTTGGTCGAATAAAGGTCTTGTATTTTATTGATTTTCTTCTCAAAACTGTGGCAAAAATGTTTTGTAACCCATTTATTAGTGAAGTATGAAATCCTTTTGGCAAAATTCAGCTCATTCTTACTAAACTTCCTGTATAATTTTCAAAGTAAGCATATTTTTGTTATATTGCCGACAGAAGGATGTCTACAAAGTTTCTAGTTATAATTTGGTTTTAAAAGATTATGCTCTAGCCATCAATGTTGGGTGGAAGAGTTGTACACTCAGCTCCTGAGTCTCTAATCTTTGAACCAATTAATGGAAACCAGATTTAACAGCAAAACACCAGCAGCCAGAAATGATAATTGGGAGAGGTGCATAATGGATGCCTGACCTCACCCATTTTATGCCAGAATGACCCTATGTAGTGTTTTCGATACTTTTATAGAATCATAGAATTCTACAGTGCAGGAGGAGGCCATCAAATCTGCACCAACCCCAATCCTACCCAGGCCCTAACCCCATAACCCCATAACCCCATGCACTTACACTAGTTAATTCCCCTGACACTAAGTGGCAATTTAGCATGGCCAATCCACCTAACCCGCGCATCGTTGGAGGGTTGGAGGAAACTGGAACACCTGGAGGAAACCCATGCAGACTTAGGGAGAACGTCCAAACTCCGCACAGACAGTGAGCCAAGCTGGGAATCGACCCCGGATACCTGGCGCTGTGAGGCAACAGTGCTAACCACTGTGATGCCCATTACTAAGACATATAACGATCTATTACTTTGCACAGACTAGCACACACCATATTTGCAAGTTTGCATTTTGCATCATTGTAACTTTAACCTTGCCAAAATATCATTTCCAAATGCAACTTTCTCCAGTTAAATTGATGATTCTCCAATTATGTTACTGATAATGCAGTTTACTGACTCAGAAAATGATTCAGAAAATCATCCTGAAATTTCTTGTGACCAGAGCATAGAAACAGCTTGTTCCACCGTTCAGTGAAATCAAGGCTGATTTGCATTTTCCCTCCATCCACCTGTTTGGGCTCCATAGTCCCTTGACACCCTTGGCCTGCAAAAATCTGCTATCTCAAACTATTAATTAATCTATCTTTTTCCACATTTCTACCACCTTTTGCATGAAGATGTATTTCCAAACTTTTCTTCTCATTGGCCTGACTCTAATTTAGAGGTTATGTTCCCTTGGTCTAGATTCCCCCTGCCATTGTAAAAATAATTCCCGCAATCTACCAAGTTCAGTTCTCTCCAAAAGTCTTAAATGCCTTAATAGAATCACCACTTGAACAATGATATTCCAGAAAGTACAAGCCTAGTTTTTGTAATCTCTCCTCTTAATCGAACCATTAGAATCTTGGTAACATTCTGGTGAATCTGTACTGTACTCCTTCCAAAGCTAATATATCCTTTCCAATGTGCAGTGCCCAGAATTGTACATTGTATGGCAGTGCTTTGATTAGCTAAGTATTTGGAAGATAAAGCCCTTGTCTTTCATCGCCATCACAAATTCTGTTGACAAGTTACCAACTCTCAGCCCTCTCTCTGGCAACTTCTGAGATTGAACCAGACTGCTTGAAATCTTGGTGACCCTGAGATAAGCTTGCTACCACACAACTGCACCATTGTTAAGTTGGCTTACTTTCACCTCTGCCTGCATCTCGGTCCCTCTGCTGTGGAAACCCTCAACCACTCCTTTGTTATCTCTAGACTTGAATATTTCAATTCCCTCATGGCCAACTACCTATCCTCCACTGCCTGTAAACTTAAACTCACACAAAACTCTGCTGCCAGCATCTTAATTCACACCAAGTCTTTTCTACCCATCACCCTTGTCCTCTCTGACCTACATTGGTTCCTGGTTGAACATTGTTGGAGTTTTAAAACTCTTGCGCTGGTATTCGAATTGCTCCGTGGTTTCATCCCTCCTAACTATGTAACCATCTCTAGCCCTACAACCCTTCCAAAGTATCTGTGCTCCTCCAATTCCACAGGCAACTGTGCCTCCAACTTCCAAAGTTCTGGAATTCCCTATCGAAAACCTTTTCTATCTCAGTCCATCATGCAAACCAGCCTCCCATCCATTGACTCTGTCTACACTTCCCGCTGTCTTGGAAAAGCAGTCAGCATAATCAAGGACCCCATGCACTCTGGACATTCTTTCTTCCATCTTCTTCCATCAGGAAAAAGATCCAAAAATTTGAGTTCATGTACCAGCTGACTCAAGAGCAGCTTACTCCCTGCTACCATCAGACTTTTGAATGGTCTACCTTATATTAAGCTGATCTTTCTCTACACCCTGACTATGACTAACACTATATTCAGCACCCTCTCCTTTCCTACTCCCCAAAGCACGATGTGAACAGTATGCTTTGTCTTTACAGCATACAAGAAACAATACTTTTCACTATATCCCAATACATATGATAATGATAAATCAAATCTTATCTCTTTCCTACATGGCTCAGTGTGAAATTTTGTTTGATGTCATTCTTGTGAAGCGCTTTGGGATATTTTACTGTATTAAAGACACTACATTAATACAAATTATTATTGTAACAAATCTCCTCTTCTGTATTGTAGCTCTTTAGGTATAAAGACTAACATTCTATTAGCCATTTTGATTTTTTTTACTTGATCACATTATCACTGATCAAATGAGTGTAGCTGAGAAAACAGTACACTCCTGAGAGTTTAGAATTGGTTCTTAATCTACTATAGGTAAAGGAGTTCATAGTTTGGTGAGTATCTGATAAATGGCTCTAGTCTGTTTCAGCATTAACATTTAAATTCATATGCAAACTGGCGGTGAAGTTACTTAAATAAATAAATAAGCAACATAAATGAGTGAATAATGTAACTAATTAAAACACGTTAAGGATGGCGGGACAGGTGATGTGTCAAGGCTGTAGCATGTAGGAGCTCCTGGATGCCAGTGATCCAGGGAAAACATGTCCGCAGCCAGTATTTGTGGCTTGAAGATCTTTGGTTCAGAGTCACTGAGTTGGAGGCTGAACTGCAGATACTGTGACACATCAGGGAAGGGGGAAAGTTACCTGGGTTCTTTGTACCGGACAGCAGTTACAGAAATTAGAATAGGGTCTCTTGATGTGGTCAGGGACAGGTGGATGTGACTGCAAGTGAGACGGAGGAAAGTTGGGGCTGTGCCTTTGGGACGGTCTCCACCTGAATCATGCTGGGATGAATATTGTTTTGAAGTGCACAACTAGGGAAGAAGAGAAGGTTTTAAACCAAGTAATGGGCCGAAGGGATCAAATGTGGGCAGATGTATTTCAAAGAGAAGAAACAAGGGAATAGAGGAGATTATTAATATGGGAAATGATAAACAAACAATGATAGGGGGTACAAATCCAAGAGTAAGATAGCAGATAAAGCTAGAGGATACAAAAGTAACAAAAAGACAAAACTAAAGACTCTGTATCTGGATGCGCACAGCATTTGAAACAAAACAGATGAACTGATAGTGCAAATAGAGCTTAATAAGTGCAATCCAATTGCTAAGGGTACACAGGTGAATACAGCTCTGGGGGACAGAGTCTTGTCCAGGCAGTATCCTGCCACTTCCCCCGGCACTACCAGGAGCAGTCTGAATCTGTGGGAGTGATGCTGAAAATACTGTTTCAGGAGCAGTGGTGGGGTGGGGAATTCTATGGTGGGGCAAACTTGCAATATATAGCTCTCTTTACTATTTAATCCATTTATACACAAAAGTTAAAACCAATTGAGATTCTTGCGGGACATGACAAGTCCCTCTCTTCCAATTAGATTAAATGTCTTTTTTAACGAATCATCTAACCAGGTCAATAATTTGCCTTCAATTCCATAAGCTTTAATTCTAACAGTCTGTCATATAGTAACTTATTGAATGTCTTTTAGAAGTCCAGATAAACTACATCCATAGTTATCCCATTCCCTACTACCTTATCCTTAAAAAAAAAATTCAAACAGGTTCATTAGACATGACTTACCCTTTACAAATGCATGTTGGTTCGCGCTAATCAACTTAATTCTGTTTTCCTTTCAAAATTACTAGAATGTTGCAGTTGGTAATCAATATGAAGGCACAGAATCAAAATTGAAATATTGGTCACACTTAAATTAATTAACACTTGTAGTAGTTTATCTTAATAGGTTTTTCCATTAGTTTGTTTTTTATCTGTAGAAACTATGTCACCAACCTATCATTTGAGAGAGTCATTAAAATAACATTATGTTGAGCGATGGCTTAGTGAGTAAGGATAACTGCAGCATGGCGCTGACTCCTGAGATTGGAATGATTTCTGGTTCTGGTCTCTGATGAGGGAGTGGAATTAATTGATAACGTTTACTCCATACAGCAGACTAGAAAATCACATTCTCTGCAATGCAAGAAGTTGATGGCTTCTGTAAGTTCATTCAAGAAAGGAAGTAACACAAAGAGTACAGCACTGATCTTAATTTATTAATTAGGGGAGGCGATGGCCTAGTGGTATTATCACTAGCCTACTAGAAACTCACCTAATGTTCTGGGGACTTGGGCTTGAATCCCACCACGGCAGATGGTGGAACTTAGATCCAATTAAAAAAAAGCATCTGGAATTAAGAATCTGCTGATGACAATGAAACCACTGTTGACTGTCAGAAAAACCCATCTCATTCATGAATGTCCTTTAGGAAGGAAATCCACCATTCTAAACTGATCTGGCCTATATGTGACTCTGGATTCACAATGATGTGGTTGATCTCAACTACCCTCCAAGGGCAACTAGAGATCGGCAACAAATGCTGACCAGCCAGCGACGCCAATGTCCCATGAATTAACAAAATAAAATTTGCAATTTACTGTACCTGAGAAATGCAAAGCTGCTGAATAAGAAGTTCCCTCAATTTGTGCCTAAGTTTAATCTTAATAGTCATAAAATCCCAATGAATATCCTAAAACAATCACATGTCAACAGTAGTGGCAGTAGGAAGCCATTTGGTATCCAACAGATAAAAGCACCTTATCATGTATTTATTTTTAAAAAGTGTTTCTACCTTGCATTAAGTTGACCTTTCTCTACACCCTAGCTATGATTGTAACACTACATTCTGCACTCTCTCGTTTCCTTCTCTATGAATGGTATGCTTTGTCTATATAGCACACAAGAAACAATACTTTTCATTGTATACATGTGACAATAATAAATCAAATCAAAATCAAATAAAAAAAGCATGATCTATCACTAATGGTATAGCATAGATTTTACCAGCACACCCATCCCAAAATCAGGGCGGGCGTGGCTCGCAGAACGGCATTCTCCGTTGACCTCAGATGCAATCTTATGAGCTTCGGGTGGGTGTGCCTTTAAAATTCCAGCTAAAGAGTTGAGATGCAAATGGGAGTGCCATGTTTGCGCTTTCCAAGGTCTGCTTATTGGCATACCCTCAGGATCAGGGTAGAATCCTGATGGAAATGGAAAAGTTAGTGTAAATTACAGGAAAAGGTACAATTAAATAACATTCTCAGGACTAAACATTATGCAAACCCTTGGATAGTCTCACTCCAAAGCTGAATGGGCAAAGGATGAAAAAGAAACATTAAAATGAAGAAATAAGGAAACCAAGGTGCATCTGCAGGCAAATGATGAACTCAGTATCCAGCTCCTGTTTGATGCTGCATAGGTGGTTGTGCACTGAGTAGCAGGCACCAACTCTGTAGGTCAGCATTGTAAGGAACTGCCTGAGAGGAATTGGAGTCAAGTTTCAGATTACAGCTACCATTGATGTCACTGGATGTACCAGACTCCAGCTGGAACATAGCTGTCCTGCAGCAGATGGCACATCTGTGCATCTGGCTCTGAGTAAGATCTTTTGAAGAATGTTCCCTCTGGTCATTGACAGAGAGTTTCCAGGTTCTGCCAGGTTGGCTGATAGAATCTTTATGGATAGCAAACCAATTATCATACCCATGATGGTATAACTCAGTGAATTTTCATCATTTCAGAGGAACAGGTTAATTTTTTTGTTGAACGGTACGAGTGATTGAGTCTGCAGATTTTGAATAGTGTAGATAATTGAACAGTAGTAGCTTGGGAACCAACTTCTGGTAGTATCACTGTGCCACCATGCTAGCATACTGTGGCACAGTGGTTAGCACTGCTGCCTTACAGCGCCAGGAACCTGGGTTCAATTCTAGCCTTGGGTCACTGTCTGTATGGAGTTTGCACATTCTTCCTGTGTCTGTAGGTTTCTTCTAGGTGCTCTAGTTTCCTCCCACACTCTGAAGATGTGCGGGTTAGGTTGACTGGCCACGCCCAAAATAACCTTAGTGCCGGGATTAGCGGGGTAAATATGAGGGGTTATGGGAATAAGGCTTGGATGGGATTGTAGTTGGTGCAGACTCGATGGGCTGAATGACCTCCTTCTGCACGGTAGGGATTATATGGGATTCTCCATATGAATTCAGTGTTACTTTAAAAGTTCTAATTGTCAAAAATGAGTGGTTGCAATGAAGGAATCTATGCAGGAAATCATAGAATCCTTATAGTGCAGAAGGAGGCCATTCGTTTCATCAATCTGCACCAACTCTGTGATGGAGCACTCCTGTAATCCCACACATTTATCCTGCTAATCCCCACATCTTTTGGACACTAAGGGGAAATTTATCATGGTTAATTCACGCAACCTGCACATTTTTGGACTGTGGGAGGAAACTGGTGGAAACCCACGCAGACACGGGGAGAATGTGCAAACTCAACACAGGCAGTTACTCAAGGCATGAATTGAACCCAAGTGTCTGGTGATGTGAGGCAGCAGTGCTAACCACTGGAGCAAGTTGGGCTAGTGTCAATTCGTAGTTGGGGACATATCAACTATTCCTTTTGCATGCTGGCTTTGTTTCTGTCTCCTGCTAGCTAGTGTCAGCTGTGGATTTCACCTGTGAGTCACAAGGTTGTGGTTTCAAGTCCTAATCAGAAATCTGAACATAAATATCGAGATTGACATACCAGTGCAGTACTTTGGGAGCCCTGTACTATTGGAGGCGTTATCTTTAGGATGTGATATTAAATCAAGGCCCCATCTGCCTGTTCAGGTGGATATTATAAAAGCTATCATGGCAGTATTAGAAGAAAGAGCTGTGTAATTCACTCTGATGTTATCCCTCAATTGATGTCACAAAAGGAGATTACCTGATCATGATTGCATTGTTGTTTGTGGGATTTTGTATGTTTACATTCATGCCATCCTTCTTACAATAAAGTTTCAGCATTAATGAATCTCTGTCCATTGAACCCTCTTCCATACCACCTGCAACTGCTTTTACCTAATCCACACCGTCACTGAAATCCTATCCATGCTTTTGTTAACTCCAGATCTGACTTCTTCAACACCCTTCCAGAAGATCTCCCAAGACTCAATTTAGACCAACTCCAATTCATTCACCATTGTCCATACCAAGTCACCAATCTCAGCTGACCTCCATTAACTCACTATCTTAAGTTTTATCTTCAGACTGTGAGTGAAGTCAGCGCTGACAGAGCAGAAGTGAAACCCACTCCCTCCTGCGATCCTATGGTTAACATGCTATCACTCTGGGTGGGTGGAGTGTGGGTGGGAACATGTTTTGGATTGGGGTGGAGGAGGGGGGAGTTATAACTGGAAGAGGCAACACCCTGAAGGAGGTTGAGGGAACTTTATCTAATAACTGCAAGTAGTTTTGTGAATAGTAATGGCATCAGCACCAGGAAAGGCAGATGGGTGAGTCTAGTGGGCCAAATGAACTCTCCCCTCCCCCCATCCCTCCAGTCCATTATCCTTAGCAATTTTGGTCCTTCTCTTAAGAACTCTCTTCATAAAACTTCTACCTTGTTGCTACATTTCCAATCGCTCAAAGCTTTCTCAAAGTTATTTGACACGGTTCTCTCCTAACTCTTCCACTATCCCTCAAACTCAATTTCTCTTCAGAGAGACAATGCAGAACAACATTCAAGGTGCTACAGAAATGAGATTGTTGTTGATGTTGCTACCACTGCAACATATGACATAGAATTTAAACTTCCTTACCTCAAGTTAAAGATGGGGAGGGTTTGACCTCCAAAATCATCAAGCTAGCTGCTGCCACTAATCTTGGTAAGTCAGCTGGGCCTTGGAGATCAGTTCTGGGAACCAAGGTCAGCAATCAGCATACAATAAGGAAGGTTTGTAAGACAAAGAGCAATGTAAGGAGCAAAATGTAACTCGGTATGTGTTTACACCAAATTCTAACATACATTTGGATTGGAGAAATAGTTTTAAGACGCTAGCTACAGCATGTTAACGAATTTGTCCATTTTACATTGGTGCAAAAAATGAAGCTTGGCTGGATATAATTTTTATGGTGAGATCTCATCCTTAAGGAGATCTCAATGGTTAATGCATAACCTCACTTTGTCCTGTTTCTTCGTGTTCTGTGAATTCTGGTGTATAGTTACTCAGGTATGTAGTTAAAATCCCAAACTGTATTTGCCTATGATGTGGTCCTGCCCTGTTTGTTTCAAGATTAGTACTTGTGAACAGGGGTTGGTTTAGCTCAATTGACTGAACAGCTGGTTAGTGATGCAGAGCAACGCCAATGGTGTGGGTTCAATTCCTGTACTGGCTGAGGTTATTCACGAAGGCCTCTGCCTTCTCAATCATGCCCCTCGCCTGACATGTGGTGATCGTCAGGTTAAATTGCCTCAGTCAGCTCTTCGGGTGGGTTGAATGGTCTGTTTCTGTGGTGTAAAAAAATAGATGTTTAAAAATTAAATACAAGAACTTCTGTTAACTTGAGGAATATTTTAAAATTCTTTCAGTTGTGAGAAAAATGTACTTTTAGTTAGGATTGAATATTTTACTTGAATTTTGTGCAGTTAAAAACTATATTAAGGATTTAAAATCCAAAGTGACATAAAGATTTTTCAGCAGAAAGGTATCACCCAGACTAGATATGTTTGCTGGAGACGGCTCCACAGGGTGTGAATTCCTGGGGCAAACACTATAGATTATTTGGCCTGTTTCCTGTTTAATCAACCCTGTGCCATAACATTCATCAGAAGCATCCTTGCCGTTGGCTGTCTGTTCACTGTTGATGAATAGTCATTTGATCAAATATAATCATGAGATGTTCAGTCATCAGTTTGCTTCGTTTCAGTACAGTTGTATAGTTGATGACAAACCATTTCAATCTTGAATGAAACCTTAGCCTGCGGTGGTATATCTGATTGGCAGGTGTGTCTGATACAGGGGAGGGAAAGTTCTTGTTAAAGATGTTTCTTGTACATCCTCTATTTCCTAACTTGAATTCCACGTTCGAGCTAAAGCTGATTAATGATGGTTTAGGAGTATTTGACTTTAAGTAAATTTTGAGAGACTCAAAATCTTTATGTAAAGATGCAAAGGTAATCATAAAGGTAAATGGATTGAGGGAAGTCATTCAACCCAACAGGCTATTTCCATTGAACTCTTAAATCTCTCTCATCATGCTCTTTAGAGATTCCAGACTCTTTTCCACCGCTCTCCCATCCAGATTGTTATTTCTTATAGTAGCTGCTGAAGAAGCACTTTCAAACATCAGTGCCAGTGTTTTAGTTTGTGCCTATCTTTCATAGGGACCAGTTAGCTCAGCTGGCTATTGTGTGATGCAGAAGTGTGTTTTCAATCCCAATACAGGTTATGATAATTCATGGAGGCCCTGCCTCCTTGCCTTGCCCGATTCTTGAGGAGTGGCATCCCTCAAGCTACAAGTAGCCAAGATGTCTTTCTCTCCAATGGAGAGAGATGTTTATGGTTCTTTGGGACTATGCCTAAATACAAATGTAGCTATTTTTCATATCCTGGTTTGTGATTTAACTTGCAATAGTGCTCAGAGTTAAACTTTACAATCAGTGAAAAACAACAAATTTTTTTATATGTTGAATCTTGTGATTTAATGAGAAAATCACAAGATTTTCCATCTTGTACCACACGTACCTCGAATTTATTCCCTATGGAAGCTTAAAAGCCCATTCATACCACAATCTTACCCCAAACCTCATATTTTGTTTTTGGATTAGTTTTAAGATCTGCAGCATTTATTTGCAGCTTTTTGATTTTTTTATTTTGGATAAGATGTTAAACATCCATCTCAGGTGGATATAAAAGACTCCTTGGTTCCATTTGGCCAACATGCATACCTCAATCAAAGTAAGTTTAAAAAAAAAACCTACTTTTTGTTTTTGTGCAGCCTTGCTGCACACAAATTGGCTGCTGGGTTTCCTACATCACAACAGTGCACAGTGACACAGTGGTTAGCACTGCTGCCTCATGGCACCAGGGACCCAGGTTTGATTCCCAGCTTGGGTGACTGTCTGTGTGGAGTTTGCATGCTCTCCTCATGTCTGCATGGGTTTCCTCCGGGTGCTCCAGTTTCCTCCCGCAGTCCAAAAAATGTGCAGGTTAGGTGAATTGGCCATGCTAAATTCTCCCTCAGTGTACCCAAACAGGTGCTGGAATGTGGTGACTAGAGGATTTTCACAGTAACCTCATTGCAGTGTGATTGTAATAATGTGCAGATGCCAGTGTCAGACTGGGGTGGGCACAGCAAAAAGTTTCACAACACCAGTTTAAAATCCAACGGGTTTAATTTGGTAGCACGAGCTTTTGGAGCACTGCTCCTTCATCACCTAATGAAGCGCTCCAAGGGCTTGTGCTACCAAATAAACCTGTTGACTTTAACCTGGTGTTGTGAGACTCCTTACAGTGTGAATGTAAAGTCTACTTGTGACACTAATAAATAAACTTTAAATTTCATAAAGCACTTCCTGAGCTGCGAAGCATTTCACTATTTGAGGTTTCTAAAAAACGCTGTATAAATGCAAGTTTTATTTCCCTCTGATGTGGGTACCTTCTCTTGTCAACAACACATGAACTGAAATACTTCATTCATTTATGCAATAAGTTTACGATTAAATTTTTGAACATCATGGCAGATGTTGTGAATAGTTCAGGCGCCAGGGACTAAGTCTTCAAAGAAAACAGAAAATCCACCAATACAGTCATTTAATATTAATAAAAGTAAAGGAGGAAAGACTTCTCCCTTCCTCAGAGTAACTTCACTGTGACGTTTCTGGGCTTCAATGTGAAACGTGTCAAGAAATGACAGCTCACTGCGCAATGGTTACTTGCCTGGGATTGAAGTCACAATACATTTTCTTCGTGTCAACAAGCTCGAGTGAACACTAGAACTGAGGATACCAATGACTGTTTATACTGTGGTGAAATTACTAACATGACTTGTGTCAAAAAGAAATACATCAGCGAACAAGCAACACATTCCTTACATGTTGAACTTTGTGATTTAATGAGAAAACCACAAGATTTTATTGTGGAAGGAAAATGTATGGCATCTGATCTTTAAAAAATAATCCTCCATGGGATGTGAGCCTCACTGACAAGGCCAGTGTTGTGGGGGCAGCATGGTGGTGCAGGGGTTAGCTCTGCTGCCTCACAGCACCAGGGACCTGGGTTCGATTCCCGGTTTGGGTCACTGTGCAGAGTTCGATGTTCTCCCCATGCCTGTGTTGGTTTCCTCTGGGTGCCCCGGTTTCTTCCCACAGTCCAAGAGATGGGCTGGTTGGGTGCATTGGCCATGTACTCAAACAGGCGCTGGAGTGTGGCGACTAGGGGATTTTCACAGTAGCTTCATTGCTGTGTTAATGTAAGCCTCCTTGTGACACTAATAAATAAACTCACACTACTTATTGGTCACCCCATGCCCATCATCTGAAGTAGTGCCCTGTTAAAGAGAAGCAATGAGAAAATGCTTTTGGAATCTGCTTGGAGTGACTAAGAGATTTTTTTCCGTAAAAGCCATGGGTCATTTTTCAGAAATGTAAAGCTGAATCAATTATTGATATTGGGAATGTATTAATTTGATTTTAGATTTGCGATGTGACTTTTGACTAATAGAACTTGGCAAGTCTTCCGGATTTACAGAGAAAGAACTGAGAAAACAGAAGTGCCTGAATTGACCTTGTTCACAGAACTGAATCTGACCTGAACAAGCTCTGAAACTTGGCTATAATGTGCGAAACATTCATTAAAGTGTTACTGTAAAAAACACCTGTGAAATATGCCACAGTCAGAGAAACATTAAAACGCTGTAATTTTTCGCGCTCGACAGGGGCCACCTGAGGTTCTAAATCAGCTTAGGATTAGGTGCTGACAAATAGAAAATTGAAATATTAATGATTCTATTATCACGGAGTAAAATAATCAATCCAATATAAGAACATAAAAGCTCGGAGCCGGAGTAAGCAATTCAGCCCCTCAAGTGTGCTCTGCCATTTAATACGATCATGGCTAATCCTGGCTCCACCACCTTGTCTCCTCCCCATAACCCTTCTTCCCGCTGCTAATTAAAAACCCATCTATCTCTCCTTAAATTTGTTTAATATTCCAGTGTCCATTGCTCTTAGGGGTAGTGAATTCCACAGATACATGACCCTTTTGTGTGAAGTAACTCCTTCTCATTTCTGTTTTAAATCGACCACCCTTTAGCCTAAAATTATATTTTAAAGTTTATTTATTCGTGTCACAAGTTGGCTTATGTTAACACTGCAATTAAGGTACTGTCAAAATCCCCCAGCCGCCACATTCCAGTGCCTGTTCGGGTACACTGATGGAGAATCTAGCATGGCCAATGCACCTAACCAACATGCTATTTGGACTGTGGGAGGAACTGGAGCATCCGAAGGAAACACGTGCAGACACGGGGAGAACATACAGGTTTCCCACAGATAGTGACCCAAGTGAGGGAATGAACTCGGGTCCCTGGCACTGTGAAGCGGTAGGGCTAACCACTATTTTCTTCCTGTTCCTTATCCAAGCCTATCATAAGCTTATACATGTCTACCAAATTTCCCCTCAACCTCCTTTACTTTGAGGCGAACAACCCCAACCTTTCCAACAACCTTGTAGCTAAATTTCCTCATCCCTGGAACCATCCTGGTAAATCTCCTTTGCATGTTGTCAAGGAACTCACATCATTCCTAAAGTGTGGTGGTTTGAACTGAATGCAATACTCAAGGGCCTGTGTTCGATTCCCAGCTCAGGTCACCGTCTGTGTGGAGTTTGAACGTTCTCCTTGTGTCTGTGTGGGTTTCCGCTGGGTGCTCTGGTTTCCTCCCACAGCCCAAGATATGTGGATTAAGTTGATTGGCCATGCTGAATTGCCCCTAGTGTTAGGGGGAATTAGCAAGGTAAATGTACGGGGTTTCAGGAATAGGGCCTGGGTGAGATTGTGGTCAGTGCAGACTTGATGGGCCAAATGGCCTCCTTCTGTACTGTAGGGATTCTGTAATTCTATTTGTAGTCTAACCAGAGCTTTACAAGGATTCAGCGCAGCTTCCTTGTTTTTGTACTCAATACCCTTTATTTGTGAAGCTCAAGATCCCATCTGCTTTGCTAACCTCAATGGATGGGATCTTCCTTTGAAGGTGAACCCCTCCCTGCTGCAACATTCCCTGGTGGGGGGACGGGTAAATGTCGTAAACACCATAGGAATCCGCGGGACTGGAAGATCTTGCCAGCAAAGGTGAGCCACCTCTACCGACAGACAATATAACATGACGGGGTGAAGGGGCAGATAATCTGCTCAATATGTCCTACCATCTTCAAAGATTGATTTCCTGTTCCTTATATTATTGAGAACAGTCATTAAATACACATGGTCTCTCCTGTTTCCAAAAACGTACCACCTCTCTGATCTCTGTATCCATCAGCCACTTACCTATGCATTTTGCTAACCTATGCTCTGATGCAGTGAACTGGTATCATTCTCAATGTTGGTCACACCTCTGAGCTTGGTATCATTGGCTAATTTAGAAATTGTTGCTCTGTATTCAAAAATCCAATCATTGATGAATAGGACACATAAACCCCTTTACCAACCCTGTGGCATGTGCATTTCCCATTGAATCTGTGCAGTTGACATCCTGGGCCTCATTTTTAAATTTTAGTTGGTAAAAAAGTGCCTAAAAAAAAAGCACAGGTGCTACATGCCCAACCAATCCCCCATTTGTCCTCCCACAAACTATGGTTCATTGAGAACAGTCTACCTTTTGAGACAAGATTGTGAGTTCAAGTCCCACTCTTAGAGGCACGGCACACTATCTGGTCAGATATTCTGGTGCAGTGTGGAGAGGTGTTGCACTGTCAGACATATTACTTTTCAGATGAGACAATAAGCCGAGGTCTTACCTCTGCTCTCAGATGGACATAAATTATCGCTTGACACTGTTTCATGGAAGAGCGGGGCAATGTTTCCTCTGTGCCCTGACCAACATTCATCTCTCATCCCAACATCATTAGCCAGATTATCCTCTGTGCTCAATTTGACAGCCACATTTCTCACATCAGAGCCTTCATTACTTGCAGTTGTAACTAGATTGGTGATTTATTTTGTGAGTGAGTTTTCATTTCTGTATAGTTTTAAGATGCTTCGAGAACAAATCAAAAGAATTTGAATTTACAAATGTATTTCGTGATTCAGGGAAGGCTTTTTAAAACCAGTGAAATACTTCTGAAGTTTAGTCACTGTGTAATGCATGAAATAGCTTAAATTTTAAATTAGATCCTGTCACTTCTGCTTTTTTTATGAATTCTATCACCTAGTGATGTGATGTGGTGGAGAAATGGCCATTGCAATGAAATGCACTAGTTGCTGCTGTTTAAACCTCAATTTTCTTCATGAGTGCGTTATCCATACTTGTCAACCTAACATACTGTCATCTGAAAACTGTGCAAATTATTAGGGAACAAGATAGAGTGTGAAACAAAAAGAAAAGTTCCAGGCTCCAAACAAAGTCAAAGATCATGATTTACCAAAACAATCCTGTCAAAAGCTTTATATCCTAATATTTGCTGGGCCAGTGTTGGTTGCAGAAAGTGTCTGTTAAGGAAATCTTCTGTATATTAACAGCAGGTCTTTATTTTATTAAATTAATCTGTGGAACATGGGCATCGCTGGCTGGCCAGCATTTATTGCCCATTCGTAGTTGCCGTTGGAGGGCAGTTGAGAGTCAAACGCATTGCTGTGGCCCTGGAATTCATGTAGGCCAGACCGGGTAAGGACAACAGATTTCCTTCCCTCAAAGGACATTGGTGAACCAGTCAACAATGGTTTCACAGTCAGCAATAGATTCTTAATTCCAGATATTTTTCCTTTATTGAATTCAATTTCCACTGTCTGCTGTGGTGGGATTTGAACCTGAGTCCCCAGAAGATTAGCTGAGCTCCTGGATTAATAGTCTAGCAATAATATCACTAGGCCATTACCTTCCTTGTTTATTAACTACTTGCAACTCCATACATATATACAGTAATGGGTGTAGGCAAGAGCCCCTCCATGTCTAAGTCGCAACATGTCTCTTCTGAACAGCATGTTGAACCTATGTCTGGGTGTCCTTCTTACATCACTATGTGCGCTGTAATGTACTGTGTTCCATGTTAATCCTGTGTATAGTACTGTATACTACTGTATCCTTATACTACTGTTTCCAAATCCCCATTTCAGAGCTCTTTGAATTTGACGTTGCACACATTGGTGTGCTTCTCTCAACGTTTTTTGTTCATTCATAGGCTGTGTCACTAATCTATAGAATTCCTACAGTGCACAATTGCCTTTCAGCCCATCGAGTCTGCGCCGACAATAATTTCACCAGGTGCCATCCCTGTAACCCCACACATTTATCCTGCTAATCCCCCAACACTAAGGGGCAATTTAGCATGACCAAATAACCTAACCCACACATCTTTGGACTGTGGGAGGAAACCCACGCAGACACGGGGAGAACATGTAAACTCCACACGTACAGTCCCCTGAGGCCGGGATTGAATTCAGGTCCCTGGTGCTGTGAGGTAGCCGTGGTTAAGTACTGTGTTATCGTGCCACCGGTGCCCATCCCCACATGATTGAGTGAATTTTAGAGGACAGTTAAGAGTGAATCACATTATTGTGGATCTGGAGTCACAGGTCTGACCATGGAGGGGTGGCAGATTTCCTTCCGTGAATGGCGTTGGCTAACCAGATGGATTTTTAGGCCAATCTATCAATTTGTGGCAATGATTAGTAATATGAGCTTTTGGATTGGGATTTATTTAATTAGCTGAATTTAAATCCCCCAGCTGCTGTGGTGAGATGTGAATACCAGTCCCCAGAACATTAGTCTGGGCCTTTGGATTACTGATCCAGAAATACAATCACTATGCTCAATAGATCTGGATATTTTCTCCTCGTGCAATATTGTCTCCTCACTCTTCTATCAGCTGAAACGGTATCACACATATTGTCACCTCCCATCATGTGGTGAGCCTCATGAAGGCATTTGCTTCTCTAGAAGGAGGAAGGGATAATCAGCAAGTGGCTTGTCCCGTTTATGTGGTCACGCCTCTCAATCGGTGGTTTGAAAGCTGGAATTGTCTTGGTTGTGCAGATGTGATCTCAGCCAAATTGTTATTGTGTGAGAGATTTATGAAGAAAAGAGCAGGAAAATACAGAGAGAGAATGGTGTCAATGTAGAATTGCAGCACCAGCAGTTGATGGGCTGAATTCCCCATTAAAAGGAGGATTGAGCACTGATGAATGAGAGATGGGAGGTAAGTAAAGGGCAGATGCAAATACTTAAAACAATGCTTGAAACATCAACACTGACCTTTCCTTATAGTCTAAACATTGTGGTGAACCATACTATGGTGTGAATACTTAACCCATTTAAATGGCAACATTCCTGACTGTAATTTCTGGCTGATATTTCCTCTTGGAAGTAAATGAGTGGCTGATGGCGCCACCACTAATGTCAAACCCTGAGGAGAGGAAAGGATGAGATTGCGGGGAAGAGAAAAATGTTCAAGTTGGAATGATTATTGATGAGGTAACAACCCTCATCCATCATCTCTTTTTCATCAGTTTCAATTATTTTTACAAACCAAATCATCTGTGGAGAGTTGCACAGAATATGCACCATGAAATGATAAATTTTGTGTCTTTTTTTTCCCCCTTAACTGTGCCACTGTAATTAGATTTGGAAAATAAAATGGCAGTGAAACTTATCTTTAAGGCCAGCTGCCCATTGAATCTGACTGTCAGTCCCAACAATAACCTCTCCGCTTAGGCAATGGCCAACATAATTTCAAACTTCACAGCAGTTTTGTTGAAATTCATCTGACAACAAGGATTGCTGCCTCGGGTCAATACTTGGAAAGGAAACAATTTGACATAGCTTCCATGTTCATATTTTACTGTTCCTCAACAGTGCAGAGGGCAAGTACTTGCTAACCGGTGTAGACCCAAGAAAATAAACTTCTTGTGTAGCTTTCTGGATCTATTCTCCAGGCACTTTCCAAACAGGCATAACATAGATTACCTAAGTCTACACCTCCCATCAGTCCTCCTAGTAATGTGCTTCAATACAAATGTGCAAACATACATACAAATGTATGATGGCTTGGTGGCACAGTGGTTAGCACTGCTGCCTCACAGTACCAGGGACCCGGGTTCAATTCTGGTCTTGGTTCACTGTCTGTGAGGAGTTTATACATTTTCCCCATGTCTGCATGGGTTTCCTCCAGGTGCTCTGGTTTCTTCCAACAGTCCAAAGATTAGGTTGACTGTCCATGCTAAATTGATCCTAGTGTCAGGGGATTAGCAGGGTAAGATATGGGGTTATGGGAATAGGCCTGGGTGGGATTGTGGTTGGTGCAGACTTGATGCGCTGAATGCCTTCCTTCTGCTCTGTAGGCATTCTATGATTTTATGAAATGGCCAGCTGGTTCATCTAACCTATCCTACACCACCATATCAGTGTGATATTCCATATATAATAATTCACAGGGATAGGGTGGATTAAAATTTTTAGCTGGCCAATTTATGCTTACACAGTACTAATAGTTTAGTGATTCATAGAATCATAGAATCCCTACAGTACAGAAGGAGGCCATTCAGCCCATCGAGTCTGCACCGACCACAATCTCATCCAGGCCCACCTAATCCCATGCAAAGTCTGCATGGACAATGACCCGAGGCTGGAATTGAACCTGGTCCTTGGCGCTGTGAGGCAGCAGTGCTAACCACTGTGCCTCTATTTTCCCCCCAGACTCATGTTCCATGATACCAACATAACTCTTATTATAATATTTTGTCGGCATCTGTTGAAAGAAATAAAAAGAAATACAACGTTTCAGGAAGTAATTGCCCTTTTATTAAACAATTTTCTTATACCAAATTTTGAAACGTATAACATTTTAATAAAAAAATTAAACAGAGATATATTTATTCAGTATTGCAAATAATTTAAAAATAAAAGTTTGTTCATGCACTAAAAGCAACTCACAAATCAGTTCTGCGTATATTTAAATAAAATTTTAAATCCAGACTTTAAAATACATGCATAACAAGTTAGAGTAATTTTTTTGTTTGGTCTTTGTTGGAATCAAATCAATCCAACATTTGCTTACTAAGTATGTTTCGGTGTTTAAAGTTCATCCACTTTGCATGTTCAAAGTAGCATTCAAGCTCATGAATATTGTTTCATTTGACTCAGTTCAGTGAAAATACTGTGACCTTTACAAATTGCACCATGCAGTAATTGTTTATTAGCACCTAAAGTATTGTCCGAAATTCAACTAAACTAGAAAGGGCATCGTTCCATTTTCTTAAAGAGCCTAGTGTCGCCATTAAAGAAAAAGCAGAGAGTGGCATTTCAGATGAATGCAGCAAGCATTCATATGAAACCATCCAACAAATTACCTTAGGTTCCCACTACACTGTACGACTAACAGAAGTCCAGAGTTTCACAGTGGTGTTAAATTGGCAGAATTCTGCACTTCCCACCCATTATGATGCGTTTTCTGGTGGTGGAGATAGCCCACCATTGGCCAGCTGTCAATGGGGTTTCCCAGGGAACCAGAGCCGAGGGTGGGTCCTGTTGGCAGGACCAGAAAATCTCACCAGCGGGAAAAAATTTGGCTCATTATAAGATCGTTATTCTTTGTACCATTTAACCAAAGGCAGCAAAAAATTTGCAGTTGCTGGTGACACTAATCCAAGGAGTTGACTTCCACTGATTTTGTTTTATGGATCTTCCAACTGGAAAGAAAACATTATGAAGAAGGTATGTTCTTGGTCAAGTACCAAAATGACAATTGTCCCAATGTGCTTGGGGGTCTGGCCTCAAAGGCATAAAGGCCCAGATGATTGCTCAGAAATGAGGGTGTTACCTACAAAATGAGGATATGTTTATGTCATGCATGAAAATTTACAGTCAAGAAGATCCAATTAAATCACCAAGGAATCTACCACAGCCTGAAGAGTTTTTGATTATCCATTATGGATTGGGAAGTCCATTCCTGTAGAGACACTTGACAATTCCCCAAACAAAAGCTCAGTTATCCACATGTGTGTACAGGAATTCAATCAGTTGTAACTGCACAGCTCTCTGGAGTTGCCTCCCACTGTTTGCCGAGCTAGGGCCAGTTTACCAGTTGCATTGTTTGCAGAGCTACCTGAAATCGACAGGGAACAAAAACCTAAGGCTGAGTATCAGATTTTACCCTTCGTGGAACCACTGACAAGCCTGGCTCGTTGCTCAGTCCCATTCCCCTGCGCTTGGTGAGTCCACCCGTAGGTCAGAGCTAACTGCTCTCCTATAGCACCAAACATTTTAGCTAAAAGGATGGCATTGAACATTGTGGAGCCAGAGCTTCCAACCTGTCCACATTGTAAGCGGGTGAGATAGAAGATGGTAAAACAAGCCAACCCTCTGTGGCTGACTCAGTGATTGAATATATAAGGAGAAAATGTTGGAAAATCTCAGCAGGTCAAGCAGCGTCTGTGAAACAAGAAATGGAGTCAATGGAGTTTGCCTTTGGGGTTTGGATTCCAATGTCAATGGAAATAGCTCTATGACAGCAGCTACCTCTGACCCACAGGTGGACTCACCAAGAGCAGGTTTTCAATTATGGATACAAAACTATAGATACTGGAAAACTGAAATGAGAACACAAAATGCTGGAAATAATTCAGTATATTGGGCAGCATCTTTGACAATGGAGTTAACAAATCCCAACGTGACAAAAAAGGGTCAGCAGTCTGAAATTTTAGGCTGGATTTTCACCCCCATGAGAGGATGGAGGCAGGTGGGTGCAGAAATGGACACCATCTGCTGGCGTATCAGTTTGTTGGCACTATCTGACCCTCAGGTTGTTTCTTGGAGATATGATTGGCTCTTGGGTAAGCAAATAGCCACTTAAGGCCAAAAACAGAGGCTGACTGATCCCCCGACGTGTTCCGGATAAGATTACCCTTCGGGAGGTGGCCTCCTGGTGTTAACCTGAGAGGGTCCATGCTGCGAGTGGATTACAAGGTCCTCCCCAGTGCTTCAGCTGCATGCCCCCTGCAGAGAGCTTTCCTGTCATGATAGTGGCCTATTGCAGAGAGAGGGTGCCTCAAGATGGCAAGCTGCTGCTCCTTCTGAGCTGGAGGACTTCCTATTGACCCTCCAGGTTTGAAAATCTGCCCTACTTCCTAATCAGAGAATGAGTCCACCCTCTGGCCAATAACTGGACAATTCAGGGGAAAATCACCACCAGGTTTTGTTTTATAGAATCCCTACACTACAGGAGGCCATTTGGCCCATCAAGCCTGCACTGACAACAGTCCCACCCAGGCCCCATCCCCGTAATCCCATATATCCACCCTACTAATCCCCCTAACAGTAAGAGTCAATTTAGTATAGCCAGTCAACCCAATCCGTACATCTTTGGACTGTGGGAGGAAACTGGAGCACCCAAAGGAAATCCATGCAGACACAGGGTGAATGTGCAGACTCCACACAGATGGTCACCCAACGCCAGAGTTGAACTCAGGTCCATGGCGCAGTGAGGAAGCAGTGCTAACCACTGTGCCACCATGTTTTCCCACATAGTGCAAGTTTGTGACATTCATTGACATTGGAATCCGAACCACAAAGGCAAACTCCATTGACTCCGTTTCTTGTTTCACAGACTCTGCTTGACCTGCTGAGATTTTCCAGCATTTTCTCCTTATATATTCTATCACTGTGAGTCAGCCACAGAGGTTTGGCTTGTTTTACCAACTTCTATCTCACCCTCTTCCAATGAGGTAAAAGCAAATTACTGCAGATGCTGGAATCTGGAACCAAAAGAAAAAATGCTGGAAAATCTCAGCATGTCTGGCAGCATCTGTAAGGAGAGAAAAAAGCTGACGTTTCGAGTCCAGATGACCCTTGGTCAAATCTGACCTTTTGCCAACAGCTTTGACAAAGGGTCATCTGGACTTGAAAAGTCAGCTCTTTTCTCTCCTTACAGATGCTGCCAGACCTGCTGAGATTTTCCAGCATTTTCTCTCTTACAATGAGGATTGGTTGGAAGCTCTGACCCCAGTGTTCCATGCCATTGTTTTATTTAAAACATTTGGTGCCATAGGAGAGCAGCTACCTATTATCCACAGGTAAAAAAATTCAACTGTCCTGTCAAAGGAAACTATTGCACAGGAAGCCATTAAATCACACACGTACTTTTGAATGTGTGCAAGTGAGGATTTTCCACTCGCTCTAACCAAAAACTGCATGGGACAAAGACTTGTAAGAAGAAAAAGTTGTGTTGTTGATGTTTAATTCTATGATCGAGTCCGCCTCAAAGACCAACAAAAAGGTTACTGCTGCTTTAAAAATATAACTTTTACATATTTGAAAATTACATTTGTTTTAAGCATTTTATTACCCATTAGTTAGCAACATTTAAAAAAACTTCTAATACACCTGTCCCTTTATTTATTTAAGAAAATAATAATGAAGAGCCCTTTCAACATATTGTTCATTTTAAGATATACCATCTATAGCAGCAACTTGCATAGTAAAAGGCCATATGAAACACTCTTTGCGGGTGACTCGGAATACATTACTTGTTGACATATGGCCTCTTGCACTACGATGAATCACAGTTATTGAAGTCCTAGTTAACCTCTGCCTGAAGCCTTTATCTGTTTAATATGCAGCCAACACTGACGAGACCATCAAAGTCTTTATTGGTGTCTCTGGTGGAATTCAGGCAGTGCAGTAGGAATTGGAAAGCTCAGAAGTTGCCTCTTCTTACAGACTTCAAAATCATAATGATAATTGAAGAAATCTCAGTGGGCATAAAATGTATGAGCTCTCAGTGAAGACAGTTCCTTTTTGCTATTCAGCGCCTTTATCGGTTATTTTGGTTTAGATGAGCTAAGGAGCAAAAACAGACGGCTAAATTGAAAGAAAAGAATTGTTTTTAGAAAGTCCTAGGATCGACCATACAGCGATAGGAAATAAATGACAGTGGCTGTGTTTCTCACGTATCAAATGCAAAGTCTTTTGAGATTTGGTTTGATATTCAGTTTTTTTTTGCCAAGTCTTGTAAACATGACGCAGCTTGGGAACAGGTTTAAGCTAGTTGACAGGGTATATCGGATATAGTTTCCTGTAACATGAATATTTACTTCCAGTTCATATGCCAAGCATGTGACCTTGTCTGCTGCTTTTACCACTCTTTAAATTACTTATATTCTCACTGCTCAATGGAATTTTGCTGGATTGAAGAACGGCCTGAATTCTAAACTCAGCACTAATTCAATCAGACACTGTTCACTATACACACTCACACACAAACAGGACACAATGTAGATTATATATACTGTTACAACATAACAACACTTCTATTAAGTTGAACTTTGGATGTGCATAAACAACATAGATTATAAGTAGATTATTATTTAGATAGGAATTACAAAAGGGGGATAATAGCATTTGTTTTACATTTTCACCGACTCTATAAATATAAATTTGAATTCACACTTCATGAATTATAGAGCAATGAAATGGCTCACTCACAGACAACATATCTTGGGTATGGCGGTGATTGTTTCCTGAACTTGTGTTGGTTTCAACTATCTACTGACATTGTAACTCACACATCACACTTATGCACAACTTCAATGTAATTTGCTGTGTTACAGTTCTCCTATTCATTATGCATTGACAAGAACAGACAGGATACAAAATTAAAGGCATTCATAACTGATGTCATAGCCCGCGCTGGGATGAAGAAACATTTGTGATAAATTTAAAGTAACATTTTCTACACAAATGTAAACTCAAAATAATTTCATCAAATGAAACACACACTTCCCTAGCATGTATTCTATAGCTATTCATGCAGATAAATAAATATTGCACAGAAAACACTTTGGTGGGTTACAGTTCAAACATTGGGCTTTCTCTGTGATGTTACTTGCGTTGTGATATCCCTACTCAATACTTAGAGTGGCTTAACAGAGTAAGTAAGCCCCACTGTAGATGCCTTTGGAGTTATGGAACACATCCTCAGGTGAAGGATGTCACTGATTCTTCCAGTTAATGCACGGGAAGAATGAACAAACTTTAGGGTGTTACCCTAAATCTGAATTTTCTCTATATTTTTCTTTCAAAATATATGTACACCTGATCTTTTTTAAATATCTAAAGCCATCTAACAAAAAGAACTGATAAATATGTGAATGTATTGTAGCTATAAGTGCCTTTAATAGATGAGTTCACATTGTAAGTTTGCTGTGATGATATTGCACAGTGTAGTTGCTATTGCTGCAATAAAGTGAATTACCAATCCAACAGCTGATGTCACTATTGTGTCCCTTAACAACACTATATGTCACATCAGTAAATTGAGCTGAATTTTGAGGTCCACTGCCCAGCACAAATGGGTGGTATTGCCCTATGGCATGGAAGAACTTAGTACCTCATTACCACCATCATCTCCCTTTGCCAGGGTCCTCTGAATAACCAACCTAGGTGACCAGTTATTGACAGAGGTCATCTAGGTATTGTTTGTAAATTAGGCCCCCACAATGCCAATAACACTTGACACTATTTTTGGACTAAACATGCAGCGTGCATGCTCTGCCTAACATGTGCTAGTGGCAGAGCTGAAGAGGAACCAATGAGTTACCCTCACTTTATATTTACAAGGCCAGGAGGTTCAGAAGTGCTCCTCAAGGCTGCTGTGCTGCCACTTCAGAATTCCTTCCCTTTATCCACCCCCCACCCCCCCCGCCCCGCAATGATGGGAGCCCACGTTCTATCAGCCTGGAGGCTATCATGCGCTGCCTGATATTGCAGGTTGCTTTGGGTAGCACCTCGTTTCTCCATTTTCATCCTGATGGCCCAATGCTGATTAGTCCCTGCATTGAAAATGGAACATGCTACCGGAATGGTTAGGCAGCTGGCCTGTGCACATTGCCTGTCAGTCACCTGTAGTCAGCCCATTCTCGGAGGGAAAAACAGCCCCATTCTCTCAGCAGCATGTAATCCGATTTAGCTGGGCTGCTGATGAGATGATTTTCCGAGCAAGGGGTTTTCTTTATCTGACTGTATGAAAGATTGGCTTGTTTGAGGAACACACTCAGAAAGAAGTCTTTGAAACAGTTTCTTCTAGCTGTCTGTGAACTGATGTTTGAAGCATCACAGGGAGTCTCTGGTTTCACAGCACCTGCCTTTACACCTTGGGATATTAATGCTTATTATGTGCATATGAGCTGTCTCTTTCTGCTATTTTAGCCGGGGCATTAATCTCATCAAAATTAATTGGTTATTGCTTCCACTAAAATAGCAGAGGAAGGAATCACATAAGAATGCGTATCACGTGGCATGTTTTCAGGACCTAAGGATTAAACCGCAGGGCTCAGAAGCATAAAATCCTGATTTTCTGTCAGGTTGTATAATACTTCATTTAATACAAGCTATTCAATTGGACCATTATCAAACATTGAGCAGTTAATTGAATGGTCATGATTTCAGTTCAACACACATCATGAACAGCTGATCGAGAATCGGATGTATCAGAAATATTGCTGTAAACTAAAGGGGAATTCTTAGAATTTGAGACATTTTCAACATTTTCTTGAACCTTGCTTTTAGAAGAACAGCAAGCTTTTTTAATTTGAACAGAAGAGTCATTGATATGATTGTGTTATTTAAAGTATTAAATTAAATTGGGGCTTTAAAGAAAGGTTTGAATCTACTGAAAGTCTTTTGACGTGCTGGGATACTGGGTTTCATTTTTAAGTGCACTTTTTGCCCCCATAATTGGTTCTAGAAGATGCAATCAATGTTACATCCCTAAGCAAAAATGTGTTCATGCTCTTTATATATATTTAAAACTATAGTTTATCGAGTGATTATTGACAGTTCAACTACACTAAATCAGTGACAATGCTAGAGTCTCATACTTAAACCTAAGTCACAGCATTAACTGTGATGGTAACCTGAGTTGTTTGCTACAGCTCAATGTGCTATTTCATTAGCCTTTATTACCTCCGGATATCCTTTGAAATACAAAGATTGTCAGGACTACAGTAAATAGGTTAAATATTAATAATAGTCAAAATATATTAATAATAGAATTAAAGTGTGTATGTTTAGTTTTAAAATTTAATAAACATTTGATGTCTTGTTGAGATACAAAATAAAAAAAAAGCATTTTGCAAATATAAATTTTGTCTGTTGTGTCCTCAAACCGCTTCCTGCCCTGCCATCTCTAACTTCCACCCACTTGAGTGACAATCCATTGTTGCTCACTGGTTTGGTGGAAGGAAAGATTATTCTCTCACACACAATCCATTTCGTATCATCGTAAGAAAGCTTATAATAATACCACAGAACATGATTGAATACATCCCACAGGACTGACACTGGCTGGCTGTCAACCATCTACTGACGCAGACTATATTTTCCTATCAAGTGTATTAAATTTAATAAGGAAAAAGAATCCTTTCTCTTCTTAGAAGTCGTTAGGACCCTGAAACCTCCAATAATTTGGTTTGGTTTCCTCATGTTCACATAGCAAACACCATCAACAGTGGCAATAAAATCCAGTGCTGGAAATATCACTGCCCTGTACCTCATAAACATGTTTTTTTTTCTATCCTCCCTAAATGAATGTAAGCCACTATAGTAAAGTATGTAAAAATATATCTGTGCAATTTTAGTAAAACAATAAGCTAGGTTTCCTCGTTAAAGTATTTCGCTTTAAGAAAAAAGTAAAACTGTTTTAAAACTGTTGACTGGGGGCATGGAAACAACCTTCTGACAAATTGCGAATGAATCCAAACCTCTAACATTGCCAATAATTTCCTCCTTAGCTCTGATGACAGAGTGAAAACTTGGCTTCAGTTCAAGCGAGTTTTCATGCTGGTCATTGTGAAACTAAGCACAAGGCTTGAACAGGATGGTCTTAGTTTATTTCCATCCAACCTGTATTTGTGCTCCTTATCATTCTAGGAAGTTACATCTGTAATATTGCTGTAAAAACCACTATTTGATGCTGCCATCCAGCAGTTGGTGCAAGAGTTCTTTTTACACTTAATTCTGAGAGTAAGAGCGGGATAATTGCGAAGGGTCAAACTGATTCTGTTTAAAACTCAAATCTGTACTGGTGTAGTATCCACCTGAAACTGTCCACGTTACCCTGCATTAGCAATTGACATTTTAAAAATGATATTTGTGCAATGTTGAGATATTAACCGTGTACTTTAATGGTTTGTACATAATATCAAATTGTAATATGTTGAGTCGTGTGCCGCAAATTAAAGTGTGCAGCTGCACTTTTCACACTAACACAATGGTGATTGTTGACTTTTGTTAAAAAAAAGATAGGGAATGGGCAAGGTGTACATTTGATGTCCATGGAAAGTTCAGATTCTGACCACCCCCAAAAAAACAGCCGGCACCTTAACTGTTTTTCTTACGGAGGAAATGAGAATACAATATCCAGAACCCTTTCACTCACCAGTCTGGGGATTATCCCCCCTCTTGTTAGACAATCATTGTTTGGATTCACTCTGCCAAAATAGGAACTCCTCCAGTCTTCGTTATAGGGCTTTGCCTATGCAATAGTGTCCTGCATACTGTAGATTTCATCTGTCAGTAGCGCACTTAGTGACATCCTTATGGGTGCTGTTCATCAACATTGTAAAAGAGTTTCACAGAATGGAAGTGGGTCACATCACCGTGCATTTTGAGAATCCATGCATCATCATGCATCTAATTTCCTGTATTCCTGTGTAGGCTGGATGTTCCTTCAGGGACTCCAAAATCAAGAGGACTACCATGCATTTGGGCTGCTGTCTTATCAGTTTCTCGGAATTGTCCGGGGTGAGGGCTGTTTGTGAGGCTGCCGCGCCCTTATTTCATCCCACTCCTCAGCACCTGATTTGCTGCTATGAGCATTACACTGATGATGAAAGCTATAGCGAACGCACAGATGAGACTCTTCCTTACACACGTCTGCTTGATCTGCTGTGTTGAGCACGCTGCGGATAAAAACAAAAATCGTTTTGTTCTCTGAATTCACTTGAAAACAACACCCTTCATTTTGCTCAGGGCTCTATCCAGAGGCCTGGCTGGGAAGTGAATGAAACCTGTCCAGTAAGAGGAAGTGAATTCAAATGCCAACTGAAAATTATTTATTATTAGTGTCACAAGTAGCTTACATTAACACTGCAATGATGTTGTGGTGAAAATCCCCTAGTTGCCACACTCCGGCGCCTGTTCGTGTACACTGAGCAAGAATTTAACATAGTCAATGCAGCTGACCAGCGCGTCTTTCAGACTGTGGGAGGAAACCAGAGCACCCAGAGTAAACCCATGCAGACATGGGGCAGACGTGCAGACTGTGCGCAGATAGTCATCTAAGCTGAATGATAGGGAGTGGGATAGCTTGATCTTGGATTTGGACATAGTTTGGCACAAGATTGAGAGCCAAAGGGCCTGTACTGTGCTGTACTGTTCTATGTTCTAAGCAGAGAAATGAATCCGGGTCCCTGGTGCTGTGAGGCAGCAGTGCTAACCATTGTGTCACCATGCCACCCATGGCTTACTGCTTGGAACTCAAGTATGTGACAATGTTAGAAATGCTGCTCCCTTTACGATTGAAGCAGGACTGGCTGCAGAGTGAATTGAGAGCAGACAATACTAATTGAAGCTTGCTTCTGGATGGGGAGAGGATCTGGAAGGGATGGGTGGAAACCTGTGTGAGTATTGATCTATAGTTTCACAACAACAGTGGCACAGTGGTTAGCACTGCTGCCTCACAGCACCAGGGACGCAATTTCAATTCCCATCTCAGTGTGGAATTTGCACGTTCTCCCCGTGTGTGCAAGGATTTCCTCTGGGTGCTCCGGTTTCCTCTCACAGTCCGAAGATGTGCAGGTTAGGTAGATTAGCCGTGCTAAATTGCCCTTTAGTGTCAGGGGCATTAGAAGGGTAAATATATGGGGCTACAGGAATAGGACCTGGGTGGGATTGTGGTCAGTGCAATCTCGAAGGGTTTTTTGGCCTCTATCTGTACTGCAGGGATTCTATTCTATTCTATGAAATAAAACAGTCGTGAATCATCAGGCTGTCTTCTGTTGCCTGATTCCGTAATTGGAGATTCACCTGTCTGACATTATGGCTGGAATTTTCTGGCCGTTCCTGGTGTCTCTAGTCCTGCTGCAGTGGACACAAATCTGGCTGAATCCCAAATTCTGTCTCCTTGATTGTGGCAGTGACGGGAGTGAATGGCTGGAAAACTCCAGCCCATGTTTTAAATGTATATTACGTACCAGGACAAAGATGCATAGCTATTGTCTAATATATAATGGTGCACGTATATAAGTTCAAATGTACTCTGAGTGTTTTGTATTTCAAGTGAAGGGATAATTCTAGAGTCAATACTACCCTGTCACCTGAGGGACGATCACTTGGCCAGGAATCAATAAATGTACATTCCATACCACAAACTCTGCAGGAAGAACAAATTGTGTTTACTTTTTTTAAAAAAATCATTATACCCATGTAAAAATGGATTACAAATAAAATCTAGGGCAGTGAAGAGTTTATCACTCAGATGTTGAGGAATTGTACCATTAAAGACTGCCTAAGGATCATTTTCAATTTTGCTTTTAGTGTTATAATGACTCTGTTCCCGCCCCTCCCATCATTTAAATTATTTTGACAAAAGTAGAAAATGACATTGAATTATGACACTTAATAAGTTTGAAATTGTTTCACTAAGTTATTTTTGAACCAACGTTCTAAAGTTAACAAGCTTTCAAGTAAAATTGGATTTAATGTTTCAGTGACAATATAATGTAACTCAATCCTTCCATCAAATCCTCATTTATCTTGATATTTGAAAGGAGATGTTAGGTATTCTGTTAATTTCACTCACTTTGTTCTGAGGGACGGGAAGATTCAAAAGATATTTCTACTGTCTACTTAGTATCAGTGGAAAATGAAGAAAGGATCTTTACCAATTCCAACCCACAACTAAGAATTCCTACAATGATGTTTTCTATTGTTACTACATACTACAACCTGTTGGGACATGTGATTTTATCTGAAAGCTTACTTATTCAGAACAGCATGGTTGTACAACATTTCAATGCCATTAACACTGTGCTGGCACAGTGGATAGCACTGCTGCTTCACAGTGCCAGGGACCTGGGTTCAATTCTGGCCTCAGATCACTGTCTGTGTGGAGTTTGCACGTCCTCCCTGTGTCTGCGTGGATTTCCTCCGGGTGCTCCATTTCCTCCCATAGATGTCCAGGTTAGGTGGATTGGCCATGCTAAATTGCCCTGAGTGTCAGAGAGATTAGCAAGGATAAGTACATGGGGTTACTGGGATAGGTCGTGGGTGGGACTGTGATTGGTGCAGACTCAATGGGCTGAATGGCCTCCTTCTGCACTGTAGAGATTATATATTGCTACTATTCTACAGGCTAGTAAGGAGTGGGCCTGGCCTTGTATTACTTTGCATGCTGACCTTAAATTGTGCCTGAGGGTGGTGTGACCCTCAGCAAGGTGAGGCTGTCAACATTGAGGTATGACAAATCAGGATGGGGATTACTGCAGCTTACTCCTGTACAGTTCCTAGCTCAGGCAAGGTAGAGGAGAAGGCTATTAGCCAATTATTCCCCTCATATGCCACATGGTGTGGAAGACACCTATATGAAGCAAGGGAATGCAATTGTAAAATGGGACAAGGTAAAACATTTTGTCTCTTATTGTCTGTTCTTTATGAGGCAAGTACTCATTCTAATTGTTTGAAGTGGTACTTGAAATCATTTGGAAAGTATCCAGAAGCAAAAGATTGCAAATGCTGGAAATTTGAAATAGAAGTAGAAAATGCTGGGGTACTTAATAGATCTGGCTGAACCCTTGGAGAGAGTACAATAGTACAATATGATGATTTTGAGTGATATGGGTCCCATTGGTGTGGTTTACAACAGGTTTTGAAAAGTGAGATTCAGCTAAGTAGATTCCCTTCCCCTCCCCTCCCCGGGGTAGCAAATGTAAGTATTGCCTCTGGGGGAGAGGATATGCTGGAGCCTCTAGCACAGGTTGGCACTGCCAGGTTGCTGACTGTGCCAACCTGTACTGGGGGCAGTGCCAGGAGTGGACCACCCCAGGACAGCCCCATGGGATGGCTTGCCCTTTTTATGTGTTGGGGCTGGTGCCTGTGTGTGGGGTTGGAGAGGATTGTGCCACCAGACTGTAGTGGATGTGGGGGGGATAAGTCACTCCAATGCCTGCAAGGGAGGTGGGAGTTGGCGGGGGGGGTCGCCCAATGCCTGCGAAGTGGGGGGGAATGTGTTGGGAGTGCCCTAGTGTTGGCATTGAGGGGGGAGCTCCATCACTTCTGCTATGGTAGGGTGTTGGTGTAGGGGGTTAGTCCCTGATGCTTATGAGGGGCATCCTAATGTTTACATGGGGGGGAAGGGGGTGATGGGGGGAATGGGGGCCCTTCAGTTTATGGTACCCATCAGATCTGACTGAATCCTTGGAGAGAGAAATAAAATTAGTGAGGATGATTTTGAGCGACATGTGCATCTGATTAGGGCACCTTTTAAAGATGGCCCCACCCCACTAGTGTGCTGGAGAAAACTCTCCCCCCAGCCCTTTTTTTTGCTCAGGAATCTGGGGTGGAAACTGGACGCTGCAGCTGGAGAATTGACTTTCAGTCAGGTCCTGACACTGAAAGAATATGGGAAAATTCCAGCCAACGTTTCAGGTTGCTGCCATTTTGTCAGAACTGGAAGCCTGTCAATCAGGTGGGGTGCTGGGTAGAGAACCAATTTAACAACATTGCATGCACACGGTGAAGTTAAAACTGGGATGCAAGCGGGCAACCCCAAATGCTGAGTTTCCCAAGCCTTACTGACCCCCCACACACCCCACCCCACTCCTGGTGGGTCAGTTGTTAAAATCCAGACCATTAACTTTGTTTCATTCTCTGCTTCCAGCCCTGCTAAGTATTTTAAAAAGAGAAAATACTGGAAAAAAAATTCTTCTATTTATCACATTTTATCAGAAAAAGTGTCATCCATTCAGTTGCACTTGGTGGATTTATGACTGTAGTAGCGATTTACTGGAAGGCAGACACACTGTGTCGTGTTAGACTGGACTCACTGTCAATGTCAACAGGACATTCATCTGGGTTTACAACATGGCCCGCTTCTTCTGTCATGATTATATTTTCTATGTCCTTCATTGACAAATGTTCACAGAATGCCTCGTAAAGAAGTCTCTTCAGTTCTTCTACTGTCATTCTCTGCATATCGCACTATGGGACAAAGCACATACAGAAAATTAATAATCCCAGGAGTAGTGTCATCATAACATAATTACACCCATTACCTGATAGCAACAACAATAATAATCTGCCTCTTCCAATGGCACTCTGATAATTACTTCATACTAACTTGAATTGGAATCTTTGTTGAGTCTCTTGTCTTTTTTTTGTTCATCTGGACATGTTGGCCACTGCAATGTTTCTATAATAATGAACAGTTCCCAATGGTTAAACTGAATTCATATTTTTATTACAGACAAGTTCTATTGTACCAAAGACCATTGTGATTGGGATCATTATAACACTAAGGGAAGGCTAGGTTTATACTGTTCATCTGGACATAGACAGCAACAATGATCGGATTAATGTTATTCTTTATCATTGAGCTGCTTATCTAGAAGTGTATTTATAGCACCATAAACAAATAATGTGTCTAAATATAGTACTGTAGAATAAAAGGATGTGAATATGTTCCATGAATTCTTATATGATGGTGGCCCGATCTGAGCTGAGGGGTGATTGGCAGACAGAGAATGAAGATAATGATCAGGTAAGTTCACCAACCTCAGCCCTCCTTCCCCCACACAAATAATGACTAGATATTGTGTTGTTGCTGCGTGCCGTCTGGAAGCTCATTATAGAATATCAGTGGCAGAGAGATGACTGTAGTCTTGAAAAGAGATTATGCCAAGGGCAGAATCTACTCAGGCCATCGAAGGTGGTTTTGGGGACAAGCGGGCCGAGAGTCCCGGAAGGTGATGCTGAGTCGGGATCCTGATGTGGCATTGCCTTCTTCCAGCTTTTCACCAGGTGGCATTGTTGGCAAGTGGGGAATGCCATCATCTGTCAGGTAAGTAATTATGAGCTTATTATGAAGCCAATTATAAGTTCTTCAGTCCTCAATCCTAGATTTCCCAGCTATGGAACCCATTTCTCAACCTGTCAGTAACTTGCCAGAGTCACTGGGGTGAGTGCAGAGTAAGGGGAGTGTCTTCAGTTGTTATGTATTTAAGTGGTTGCATGATTGCTTTAAGACCCAGTCACATGATGCTCCACCATTCATTTTGATCGTGGCTGATCATCAAATTCAATATCCTGATTTCCACCCTTCCTCCCATATCCCTTGATCCCTTTAACCCCAAGAGCTGTATCTAATTTCTTCTTGAAATCAGGTAACGTTTTGGCTTGAACTACATGCTGTGATGGTGAATTCCACATATTCACACCCTCTTGGTGAAGAAATTTCTCCTCACCTCAGTTCTAAAAGGTTTACCCCTAATTCTGGACTCCCCCACCATTGGGAATGTTCTTTCTCAATCTACCCAGTCTAATCCTGTTAGAAATTTTAAGTTTCTATAAGATCCTCTCTCACCCTTCTAAATTCTAATAAGTATAATCCTAACTGACTTAATTTCTCCTCATATGACAGATCTGCTATCCCAGGAATCAGCCTGGTAAACTTTCATTGTACCCCCACTCTAGCAAGGACATCCTTCATCAGAAAGGGGCACCAAAACTGCACACAATACTCCAGATGTGACCTCACCAATACCTTATACGATTGCAACAAAACATCCCTATCCTTGTACTCAAATCCTTTCACTGTGAAGGCCAACATACCATTTGCCTTCTTTACTGCATGCTGTATCTACGCGTTTACATTCAGCGGCTGATGCACGAGGACTCCAAGGTCTCATTGAGTATCCGCCTCTCTCAATTTATACCCATTCAAGTAATAATCTATCTTCCTATTATTGCTAACAAAGTGGGTAACCTCACATTTATCAACATTATACTGCATCTGCCATGCCTACACACTCAGCCTGTCCAAATCACGCTGAAGCATCTCCGCATCCTCCTCACAGCTCACCCCCCCACACAACTTTGTATCATCTGCACATCTGGAGATAATACGTTCAGCTCCCTCTTCCAACTCATTAATATACATATAGACTGAACAAGATGGGAAAAGATAGTTAACGTTGAGATTCAAACAAATAAAAAATGTTATCATAGAATCTCTGCAGGGCAGAAGGAGGTCATTTAGTGCATCAGATCTGCACCAATTCTCTGACAAAGTAGCCTATCCAGGCCTTCCCTCCTGCTCCATCCCCAAAATCCCACGTATTTACCATGGCTAATCCACTTAATGTGCACATCTTGGGACACTAAGGGGCAACTTACCATGGTCAATCCACCTTATTTTGTGTCAGACCTTTTGCTTGGGACATAGTAATACCCAAAATAACGTCAAACTCTTTCTGATTATCCTTGAGTTCCAATTCCTGATGAATTCACTGACGTAATTCTGAGTGTAAACTTTTGAATGAATCTGTGCAATTGAGCAGTGAAACAGAAAGTAGTGTTTTCTTTTTTTCATTAAAGAGTATCCACTGATGGATTGAAGAATGATGACCTAATGTGGTTTTCTCAATCCAGCTGAAAATGGGTTTATCACGAAAAATATGTTTTATTTAACAAGCGCTCAAGCCATCTACCATTGAATAGCCTGATTTTAAAATCACTGGAAATGACTATGAAAAGCTACATTGAATCATTTAATAGTTTAATTGGTATTTACTGGTCAACTCCTTAATAAGCCAAATATTTTTGATTGAAAACCTTTAAAAACATGCTACTAATGCCTTGTGCCTGTTTGAATAGAGGGGAGTACGGTAGGATGAGAGGAGAATTGGCGAATGTGGACTGGGGGAGCGCGTTGGAGGGAGGGTCTGCTGAGGAGCAGTGGAGAATCTTTAAGGAGATCTTTCTTGGTGCTCAGCGGAAATTTATTCCGATGGTCAAAAAGGATAGTAGGAAGAGAGGTAATAAGCCGTGGATAACGAAGGAGGTGAAGGAAAGTGTTAAATTAAAAGCGGAGGAATTTAGAGTAGCTAGGAGTAGTGGGCGAGAAGAGGATTGGGAGAGGTTTAAATGTCAACAAAGATTGACAAAGAAGTTGATAAAGAAGGGTAGGAGAAACTATGAAGCTGGGCTAGCGCTTAATATAAAAAAGGATAGCAAGAGTTTTTATAAATATATAAAAAGGAAGAGGCTGGCTAGGGTGAATGTTGGTCCTTTAGAGGATGAGAAAGGGGACCTAGTGGTAGGGGATGAGGATATGGCTAAGGTATTGAATAACTTTTTTGTTTCTGTCTTCACGGAGGAGGACGTGAATAATTTGCCGGGTGTTAGCGATGGAAAGGTGGTAGGACTGGAAGGTCTTAATGACATTACTGTTACTAGAGAGGCGGTGCTCGACAGACTGGAGGGGCTGATTGTGGACAAGTCCCCAGGACCGGATGGAATGCATCCGAGGGTTCTGAAAGAAATGGCGGAGGTGATAGTGGATGCCTTGGTGGTTATTTTCCAGACGTCGCTGGATTCCGGGGAAGTGCCGGATGATTGGAAAACGGCTAATGCTATGCCGTTGTTTAAGAAGGGTGCCAGGCAAAAGGCGGGGAATTATAGGCCGGTTAGTTTAACGTCTGTGGTGGGTAAAATGTTAGAATCTGTCATTAAGGAGGAAATTGCGAGGCATCTTGAAGGGAATTGCTTGATAGAGCAGACGCAGCACGGTTTCGTTAAAGGGAAGTCGTGTCTGACAAATTTACTGGAATTCTATGAGGATGTGTCTAGGGCGGTGGATAGAGGAGAGTCGGTGGATGTGGTCTTTCTAGATTTTCAGAAGGCGTTTGACAAAGTACCTCACAAGAGGTTATTGCAGAAGGTCGAGGGACATGGAGTTGGGGGTAGGGGGTCAATGGGTGCTATTCGGATTGGCGGTTGGTGACTAGTGGAGTGCCCCAGGGGTCGGTGCTGGGGCCTCAGCTTTTTACCATTTATATAGATGATCTGGAGGAGGGAACCGAGTGTAGGGTGTCGAAATTTGCTGATGACACCAAGATTGGTGGAACGGCAAATTGTGCGGAGGGTGTGGAGAGTCTGCAGAAGGATCTAGATAGGCTGGGCGAATGGGCCAGGAAATGGCAAATGGAATTTAATGTTGGCAAGTGTGAGGTGGTCCACTTTGGTAGGAAGAATGGTAGGAAGGACTATTACTTACGGGGCGAAAAACTGCAGCAGGCGATGGTGCAGAGGGACCTCGGGGTCCTTGTGCATGAGTCGCAAAAACCCAGCTTGCAGGTGCAGCAGGTGGTCAGGAAGGCGAATGGGATGCTGGCCTTCATAGCAAGGGGGATTGAATATAAAAGTAGGGAGATCTTGCTGCAGCTGTATAGGGCATTGGTGAGGCCGCAGCTGGAGTACTGTGTGCAGTTTTGGGCGCCGCACCTGCGCAAAGATATTTTGGCCTTGGAGGGAGTGCAGAGGAGGTTTACTAGGCTGATACCGGAGTTGAGGGGGTTGAGCTATGAGGAGAGGCTGAATAATCTGGGCTTGTACTCGTTAGAGTTTAGAAGAATGAGGGGAGATCTCATTGAGACGTATAAGATGATGAATGGGATGGATAGGATAGAGGTGGAGAGACTCTTCCCGCTCAAAAAAGACAGTAGGACTAGGGGGCACAGCCTCAAGATAAAAGGGGGGCGGTTTAGAACGGAGTTGAGGAGGAACTTCTTCACTCAAAGGGTGGTGAATTTCTGGAATTCTCTGCCCGTTGAAGTGGTGGAGGCTGCCTCGCTAAATATTTTTAAGACGCGGGTTGATGGGTTTTTGATAAGAGAGGGGATTAAGGGTTATGGGGAGAAAGCGGGAAAGTGGAACTGAGCAGCGACAGATCAGCCATGATCTTATTGAATGGCGGGGCAGGCTCGAAGGGCTAGATGGCCTACTCCTGCTCCTATTTCTTATGTTCTTATGTAAAATAATTAAGACAAGCTGAAGAACTTTCCGTGAAAAGTGCCAGGCACAAATCTCGTGATTTCTTTATCCTGGGAGAGAGAAAAAGATACATTAATTTGGAGTCATTTGGGTAAATCATAGAGTCATAGAATCCTACACTGCAGAAGGAGGCCATTTGGCCCATCGAGTCTGCACTGACCACAATCCCACCCAGGCCCTATCCCCATAACCCCATGCATTTACCCCAGCTAGTACCCCTGACACTGAAGGGACAATTTATCATGGCCAATCCACCTAACCTGCATGTCTTGGGACTGTGGGAAGAAACTGGAGCACCCGGAGGAAACACACGCAGACACGGGAAGAATGTGCAAACTCTGGGGCAAATTACAAAAATGGAGAAAGGGATAATTTGATAAATGGGATTTCCAAGGTGGGATGTTCAATGCCACTTGTTTGTGACGGATAGGTTCTGAGCAGTATTAACATGGAACACATGGAAAGATCAATATTGAAAAGAGGAACGAACACAATGGGGGTGATCCTACTGGCTCGTCCCACCATCAATTGGCATGGTGAGTCGGTAAGATCAGGCAAGACGTGAAAAATCTTGTTCATGCCCAGTTTCTCGCCTCTTGCAATTTTGCTGGCCCTGTTTTGCCGGCGAAATCGGCCTCATGCTCATGTAGACAGTTGGGAGTGCTACTAGTTGTAGTATATTAAATGTGTTAGTCAAGAAATGTTGGTTCATGATTTTGTTGCTGAATTTCTGACTGTCAAAAGAAGTGCATTCATTCATTCATAGGCACACTGGCCATCTGAAGGGTGGTTGGTTGTGTAAAGGATAACATAATGTTGACTGGATCATGTCAGATAGTTCAAGTGTGTCAAATTCAAGTATTCAATAACCTGCTACATATGGGTGGCAAATCCCCAGAAGGATCTTTGATAAGAGATCATAGAATCCCTACTGTGCAGAAAGAGGCCATTTAGCCCATCGAGTCTGCACCAACCACAACTACAGCATTCTTCCACTTACATCGGTCACAAGATCTTTTTTATGAGTTCTGATGAACCATCTGAAATCATGATATTAACATGATTTGTCACATGTTGAATATCTACAGACCTACTTTCATTGAAAACACATTTTGTTCTTGGGTTTTCTAACATAGACTTTTCTTTTCCCTGGCAGTTTCATTGATGTTTGTTTAACTTGTGCAATTTGTAAAGAACCCTGAAGCTTTCTGCTACTTGGATCATCAAGAGTATTCATTTTCAAGTGGCACACTGACTATATCACTGCAATGTAACTAAAACCTGCTTGCTGTTTACCCTTTGTCCTAGCTAAGTATTGCAATTATCCCTTGATGCCGATATATTTCAGTCTCTTTGCTGGTGATTACTCAAGCTTCCAATTTCAGTTTAAGTACTTGCCTCACTCTTGTACCATTGACTCATTTACCAGGCCTGTGAGAGAGCAGCAGTGGGGCTGGTGGCAATGTTGGGAGGATGGGAAGGCTTAAAGATGTGCGGCTTTGGCAATTTTCATTCAATCACATGCAGTGAATGATCATACAAGTACACTCAGATCAGAGGAATTGACAAGGCACTTGCTGTTCTGGATGCAAGAATACAATCCATATCGATTCAGTGGCCATGACGTGTGACATTTACTATGCAAAGGGAAATTGACTTCAGGAGCATGATTGAAACACACACGGACTGGTGAAGATTAAGAAGGAAGTCATTTCTTGGTTGATTGCCTGTAGCACCTCCTACACCTGAGGTTTACCATCGAAGCACACATTAGCCTGGCGAATGAACTACTGAATAAATGAACAGAGTAACGGAACCAGAGAGAACCATGTAGAATTTTAATCTGAGTGAGAATTTGAACATTGTGGGGACAATTTTATCTTAATCTGCCATTGGTAACTGACAAAATTGGTTGTATGCCCAATTCTACTCTCCTTTGAAGCTAATGTTGGGTGGGGAGTAAAACTGGCATTCCACCCAACCCTATGCCTTCTTGCCAAGCCTATTAGGTTAAAATCACCTCCATTTGGTTGCCTCGTCCATAATCCCCCATATGTGGCCTAGTGAGACAACAGTAGAAGTGCAGCCCTCAGATTGCTTCCTGAACATGATTGCTGGGCAGCATGGTGGCGCAATGGTTAGCTCTGCTGCCTCACAGTGACAGGGACCTGGGTTCATTCCTGGGTGACCATCTGTGAGGAGTTTGCACCTTCTCTTCATGTCTGTGTGGGTTTCCTTTGGGTGCTCCAATTTCCTCCCACAGTTCAAAGATGTGAGGGATAGATTGATTAGCCATGCCAAATTGCCCCTGAGCGTCAGGGGGACTAGCAGGGTAAATACATGGTGTTTAAGGGGATAGGGCCTGGGTGGAATTGTGGTAAGTGCAGGCTTTATGGGCCATATAGTCTCCTTCAGTGCCATAGGGATTCTATGATTCTTGGGAGATAACAGTTAGTATGTATGTCTTTGATACAATGCAAGGATGCAAATTGCTTGGACTCCTATAAACGCTGAAACTCAAGCGAAATTCTGTTTCATTGAAAATCTTTCTGTTTTCGGCAACCCTTATAAAAACTATTTGCTCTCAAAGAATGTCTGTTCTCCCTCCGGTATGAGCTTTGTTATTGAAAAGAAAATGAATAAATTCTTTTCTGAGCAGTGCGACCAGGGGCTGGATTTCAGTTGGTGCCTGGTGGACTGAAATTGGCATATCCCATTGAAACTGAAGGCAGACAAACTCACAGGAGAATTCTATTTATCTGAAGAGCAATAAAAAGAGATATTTCTGTAACCCGCAATTCATTTCTTGTACCCATACTTCACGTTGTCAAACTACTGGTTAGGAGCAGTATGGTTATCCATTGGATGTAGCCGGTGTCTCGTGGCTAACTAGAAAATGCTCTCCATACGTTACTGCACCCAAGATCCTCCTGTCACTGCATCCTACAGTGGCAGCAGCATCATTGGGAGTTGTATCTAACACACCCGCCCCATTTGTAACCTTACATATTAGTTTCATTTGTCAGCTATTGTTTGTCTATGATTGGACAACATTGCCATTCTACTGCATTCATGTGAAAGCTAAAGACTAAGCTCAGGCAAGCTTTACACCTCCTGGTTGGTACGTGTGTCATGAATGCAAGTTCTTGTAGATACCTGCCATATTTTCAGCATTAAGATGCTTCTAAATATGTTATCATCGAGTGTTAATAAAGGAATATTAGTTTATGATTTAGTTGCCTAAATGACTTGTCAATGACTTGACAAGAAGAGGTTAAATCAGTCACTCAACTGAGGGCTGGCTGGCAACCAGTAATCATGGTGCACAGTGGTTAGCATTGTTGCCTCATAGGACCAGGGATCCAGGTTCGATTCCTGACTTGGGTCACTGTTTGGATGGAGTCTGTACGTTCTCCCTGTGTCTGTGTGGGTTTCCTCTGGGTGCTCCGGTTTCTTCCCACAATCTGAAAGATGTGCTAGTTAGGCGCATTGGCCGTGCTAAGTTTTCCCTTACTGTACCCGAACAGGTGTTGGAGTGTGGTGACTGGGGGATTTTCACAGTAACTTCAATGCAGTGTTAATGTAAGCCTACTTGGGATACTAATAAATAATCGCCTAGATCTGGCCTGGCAAACCTTCAAAATGATTCTTTGATGAGGAGTTAAAATAAATAGATTAAGGATTTATTTTAAGTAACGCATGTTATGAGTTTACCAGCCAAAGTTTATTTATTTTATTTATTAGACACAATTAGGCTTACATTAACATTGCAATGAAGTTACTATGAAAATCCCCTAGTCACCACACCAGCGCCTGTTCAGGTATACCGACGGAGAATTTAGCATGGCCAATGCATCTAACCTGCATGTCTTTAGACTGTGGGTGGAAAATGGAGCACCTGGAGGAAACCCACGCACGTGCGGGGAGAACGTGCAGACTCCGCATAGCCAGTGATCCAAGCCAGGAATCGAACCTGGCGCTGGAAGGCAGCAGCGCTAACCACTGTGCCACCATGATGCCCCAAGTGTTCTTTAAAGTATCAGAGTGGGTATCGGACACTCGTGGCTTCAGACGCCAAAGCACAAAAATTTAGGTTGACGATCAAGTGTGATTTGGCCCAGATCCCACACACTATTTGCAAACAAGAACAGGGAGGTTCTCCCCAGTGTCCTGGCCAATAATAATTGTTCCACCAACATCATTAGAACAGATTATCTGATGGCTATCCCATTAATGATGGAGAGACCTTGTTATGCTTACATTGCCTGCTGTATAACAACAGAAATTATCATCCCCCCTTCCATTCAGCGACCAGTCATTAGTATTTTCAGGATGCCTCTCACCATTATTTCACAACACTGAAAGGAATTACTGGATAATAATGTCTATTCGGCTGCGAGACTGCATACTATGTTGGAAGTTGGATGCCGCTTTCTCTCACACTGCCCCCTCTTGCAGTTCCAAAGATACGAGCTAGACAGACACCCGGCAAATACTTTACCATTTTCATTTTTCATCACATTTCAGAAATTAAAAAGTCATTCAACATTTTGTTGTGATGCAGTTGCTCACCTGTGAGCAAATAGATGTAAGCAATGTTGCAGCACAACATTATTGAGGAGAGGCGATGGCCCAGTGGTATTATCACTAGACTATTAATCCAGAAACACAGCCAATGTTCTGGAGACCCAGGTGCAAATCCCGGCATGGGAGATGGTGGAATTTGAATTCAGTAAAAAATATCTGGAATTAATAATCTACTGCTGACCATTAAACCATTGTCGATTGTTGGAAAAACCCATCTGCTTTAGGGAAGGAAATCTGTTGTCCTTATCCAGTCTGACCTACATGTGACTCCAGAGCCACAGCAATGTGGTTGACTCTCAACTGCCCTCAGGCAACTAGGGATGGGCAATAAATGCTGGCCAGCCAGTGACACCCATGTCCCATGAATGAAAAGCAGAGGATGAGATATGCCTAAAGTAGGTCAGTCTGAGCATTTGGCAGCCTGAACTGGACCAATTTTAGGTTTAGGATTTGTTGTCACTGTGCCAAGGTACCCAGATGTGAACCTGTCATGGGGATCCCCTGGGGGCACAAAGTTGAGAATAACACCAGGGGAAAGGGACATTGCACAAGTTGGCACTACCAAGTTAGCACCCATGCTAAACTGGCAATGTCAACCTGTGCCAGGGCAGTGCTGGGGTGGACCCTAGTGGGAGTTTCATGGGGGAGCATTCATTCATTGTGGTGGTGGTGGGGGGAGGGGTAGGGGGAGTGAATGTGTCAATGTGGGAGCCAGAGATGCTGATAATGGCTGTATGGGGAGGGGTACCAGTATTGACTGTATGGGGGGGAGTAGGTGGAAGGGATGGGGGGGAATGGGGTTGATGCCCATTGCGAGTACTGAGGTAATGGGGGAGAAGCGAGAATAAATGCCACCTCTGATCAGGAGGGGCTGTGTGCCTCCGATAAGAGGTTGGGGGTGGGGTGGATCTGATCAAGAAAGGAGGGATGGGAAGGGCAACCTCTGAGACCTCTGTGGTGGGCAAGGGATGAGAGGGTGGAGGATGGTGGTGGAGGTCATTGTTTGGTCTGATGAGAGTGCTCTTTAAACATGGTGTCCCAATCCCAGTTCAGGTGGGATTTATTGGCATGTCGAGGCCCCACCTTTCTACCTAATGGCGTGAAATATGCCCACCTGTTTTTTTGTGGCAGAGTGGGGTAAGATCTGGGGGCTGTTTCTCTTATCAGAACCAATGCTCTGCTGTTTTTTTTTGGTAAGATTTCACTCATGATTTATTTTATTGTGACTTCCTTTCTTCCATTTAAAGCTTGAAGGTGTGGCAGCAGAGATAATTGGGTTACCCAGGGGAGGAGATTTTACTTTCCAGATAACTATACAGTGGAGTAAAGGGACAAATCTCTCCGTGCTGAATACAATGGAGGAGAGGGGAAACAGAAATAGCTCAAGGATCTTTGAGATGATGGGCAGGATTTGCTACTACTCAATGCACAGCACCAACCCGTGAAGAACAGCAAGTAGCCAAAGTAATGTGACAGATATGTGACCTGAGAGCTATATCAGCATGGTGCTCCTGTAATGTCCATTCCACTGAGGCTTCTGAACAACAACAGGAGACATCACTTGGAGCAGCATATATATTTCACCACAGCTTTACTGAGACAACAGGTATCCTTTTCACTGTGTGTCATAATAGATCAAGGGCAACGGTGACATACATCTTTGATTTTACCAGACACCAAACACTCCCTCAGTATAATGTGACATCTATTGCACAAATATTGCTATCATAAGTCTACAGGCACAGCCATCTCTTCTATCAATATTCAGTTAATAGACTCATTTTCTGAATGTTCTCTTGACTTACGCATTGTGAAGGAATCAAGGGCTTTGAGTTGTGGGGTGTCAAGGGGAGGTGGGAAAGGTAAAACAAAAGTTCAACTGAATGGAAAAAGGCCACAATTTTACATTTCACCCTGTGTTGGGTGGGTTGGCAGGGACCTTATATTTGCTGGCATGGCGTGGGCCATTATATCTGTTGTCTATCTGCTTCCATTGGAATTTTATCAATGGTGGGGTAGGTGTTGGGTAGCCTGCCTCTCGTTGGGCCAATTGAGGCTGCTTAAGGACCTTCTCTCGCCGCCACTTCACATGCGTCGGCTAGTCTACAGGCTCACGTGAGCATCTTCCTCAGGTTTCCTGGGCCCAACATGTTCAGTGTTAATCGTCATCAACCTTGCCACCCACCATAATCTTGATCAGCAATCTCCCCGACCAATCCCTTCACCAGGTGAAGCTTTCCTAACTTGGGATCCAACCTCTGTCACTGTTCTTTGTGAATGGACGGAGTGGCTGCAGTCTCAACAATGACCACCACTCCCAGTGGCGCTGCTGAGACTAGAGTGCTGTCTGCCATCTGAGTGGTCAGCCTCTCTTTTAGGTGTTACATCCTCCCACATGTCAGCTGAAGCCATGAACTCAGGGAGTTAACATCCTGATGACCCTGAAATCTGGTTACTGATTCCCACCCTGGCTCAGGCAGGCTGGTTCACAAGCCTGGGGTTTGATCTAAGCATACTAATGACACTTCTGTGGAAATGTTCAAATGTGCCAAGAAAATAAATCATGTAAATGATGCACAATATTGAAGCAGCATAGCATATACTTTGATTCCTGAAACAATGATTGCAATAGCAACATTGCACAGTCAGTGGGGATGGGAGGTAATGTTGCAGTGATTTGGAGCAAGTTGGCAGAATGACTGCAGAATCTTGCAAATGAAGTTGCTACAAAGCAACCCTAGAGAAAGGTGGTGGGAAATGGGAATCCTCTGTGGTAGAGCAGCCAGTGTCAGAAGTGACATCCATTTTTAAACAACTCAATGACACATTCATCTGAGATTTTTTGAGAATGCAGAAATGAGTAATTTTTTTGGATTAGAAGTTGTTCTATTGCCCCAAATGCCTGTGTTAAAATATCAAAGGAATGAATTTTGTACAACAGGGTTTGTTCAGGCCAAGTGTGGGGAAAAAGTGTGCTCCAACTCATAGCTATAATAACAAATTGAATGTTTGGGCATTTCTCTCAGTTGCACAAGGTAATTATGTTGATGTGGTTCCCCTAATGCCTTACCTTCCAAAAAACATTATCAAATTCGGTCCCGTGGAACTTTTCTGGAATAGCAGCTGATGACAGTTTGGGTCCTAGCAAAGTCACAAACTCTTCAAAGTCCACCTGTCCATCACCTGAAGTCATAATACAAAGTTAGTTTTGAATATTTCAAATTTGTCATAACAGCAGCTAATGATAGCATAACTTGAATCTCATTACATTCATCTGTAAATATGAATTAGGAGCAATATTTGGTCATTTGATCTCTAGAGCCTGCTCTGCCATTCGACAAAATAATGGCTGATCTGATTCCAGCCACAACTCCACATTCTGCCTGTCCTCTGATAACCTTTGACTCCCTTGTTACATAAAAATTTATCTATGCCTGAATAATATTCACTGATCCTGCACCACCACCCGCCCCCCCCCCCACCTCTCTCTCTGGGGAAGAGTTTCAAGGACTTTCAACCCCAAGAGAATAAAAAATCATCTCTGTCTTAAATGGGAGACACCTTATTTTTAAACTGTATCCCTTAGCTCTAACCTCCTTTCATCCTCCACCCTGTCAAATCCCCTCGAGATCACATATGTTTCAGTAAGATCGCTCTTAATCTTCGAAGTTCCAATGGATATACGCCCTACCAGTCCAACTTTTCCTTGTTAGATAACCCCACATCAGCTAATTGGATCATACAATCCCTACAGTGCAGAAAGAGGCCATTTGTCCCATCAAGCCTCCTTTGACAACAATCCCACCTAAGCTCTATCCCCGTAACCTCATGTATTTATCAACCTGACACTAAGCAGCAACTGAACATGGCCAAGTAACCTAACCTACACATCTTTGGAGTGTGTGAGGAAAACAGAGCACCCGGAGGACATCCATGGGGAGAATGTGCAAACTCCACACAGTCACCTGAGGCTGGAATTGAACCCAGGTCCTCAGTGCTGTGACCTATACTGTGCCACCGTGCAGCCTGAGTGAAACTTGAGTGAACTTTCTCTGAACTACTTCCAACGCAGTGTATATTCTTTCTTAAATAAGGAGAGCCAAACTGTAAACACTGTTCCAGATGAGGTTTCACCAATTCTCTGTACAAATGTAGCAAATGATGCCTACTTTAATATTCCATTCCCCTTGCAACAAACAACCACATTCTATTTGACTTCCTAATCACTTGCTGTATCCACATATTAGCTTTTTGTGATTCATGCATCAATATACCCAGGTCCTTCCTGAACACTATAAAATAGACTCTGATGTTAACCTGGAGCAAGAGGACAAACCAGCAACTATCAAGTGGATGACCCATTTAAATAGCATCTTTGCAGGACTCTTGCCAATTGTTAGAGCCTCTGCGGCAATCTCCTTAAAAATAACAGAAAGCAAGCAGAGGATTCTTATTTTAATATTCCATTGAAGTTACTGTGAAAATCCCCCAGTTGTCTTATTCTGGCACCAGTTCAAGTACAATGAGGGGAGAACTTAGCATGGCCAATGCTCCTAACTAGCATGCCCTTGTGAGACTTGAGAGGAAACTCTGGAATTAAAAGTCTAGTAATGACAATGAAACCATTGTCAGTTGTTGTAAAAACACATTGGTTCACTAATGTCCTTTAAGGAAGGAAATCTGTTGTTCTTCCCTGGTTTGGGATGGGCAATTTAATTAATGCATGGGATATGAGCCCAGCCACATCCCATGCATTAATTAAAAAGTATTTTTCTTTTGTTAGCTTTGTTTGGCGTTTTAGCATTAGGCTGGGACCCATTCCCAGTTCTTAAAAGTTGTTTGATGTGCTCCCAGATTCACCCAATCCAATGTTGTTGGTGCTGCTCTTCCAGTGCTGGACAGACAGAGAAGTACCTTTTGGCACCTATTTGACACCGGTAAAATGAGCACCATTACAATTGTTATGGACAGAAAGAAGAGATAAACTGAACCGCCCCCAAATTCCCAATTGCCCTCTCTTACTGTTGGCAATCACTATGGCTGTTTTGGAAAGATAGATATGTGGATTTCTAGTTGCATTCTGATACAGCAGCCTCATGAAGAGCCAGCATCTGGCAAAAAAAAACAAGGTCAGAGCCACACCAACACTACAAAGACATGGTTAAGGTAAATCTGAAGTGGTGCAGTGTCAAGCCTAATGACCTGGAAGAATCAATACGAGAAGGAACTCGCTGAAGATCCTTGACCCGTTGACCTGCTGTCACTTTTAAACAGGATCCACGTCAACATCTCACCACTTCCCGTGAACAGTGTCATAGAGCAGCATCTGTCTGTGTCACAACATTAGCGTTCCAATACCCCAAATGTTTCTAACTCTGTGCATCCAGAATAGGACAATGTAACCATTGCCATTTTCATCATTGATGAATCTGCACATCCATCATCTTCTTCAAACTCTAGGGACAACAATCATCAAAGAAACAGCATCAGAATTTCATGGGTTTAAAAATAAAGGAAATTATTTATTCACACACTCGTCCTGAAAAAAGTTACACCAAATAATTATGCAACTAAAGAAGATAGTGTTAAGTTAAAAGAATAGTTGGCTTGGCTTGTTGAGGGAGATCTATCAGGGTGGGCCTGGTAAAGGGGAGTATTTTTCCACTCTTGAATTGCAATTCCAATGGGTCCAAAATTACTGATGTCAGATATCTGGGTTGATGCAAAGTTCCTTCAAAGGGATGGATGTTCAGCAGGTTATGAAATTAGGCACTTGGCTTCTGTATAATAGGTTATATTGGACCTCTAAAGAGGAGTCATTTTGGACTTGAAACATTAATTCTGCTTCTCTCTCCAGAGGTGCTGCAAAACCTGCTGAGTTTTTGGATCACTTTGTTTTTATTTCCAATCACCAACAGCTGAGGCAGTGGTGTAGTGGTATTGTCCTTGGAATATCCAGTGATTACAGGGGACCTGGGTTCAAATCCTACCATGGGGAATGGCAAAGTTTGAATTCAATAAAAACGACTCTGGAATTGTAAGTCAAATAATGACCATGAAACCACAGTTTTGAAAAAAACAACACATCTTGTTCACTAATGTCCTTTAAGTAAGGAAATCTGTTGTCCTTATCTGGTCTGGGGATGGGCAATACAACTGGCCCGGCTCGTGATCATAGAATCCCTATAGTGCAGAATGAGGCCACTTGGCCCATTGAGCCTGCACAGACCACAATCCCATCCAGGCCCTATTCCCTTTACCCTGCTAATCCCCTGACACTAGGATCAATTTAGTATGGCCAATCAACCTAACCCGCACATCTTTGGACTGTGGAAGGAAACTGGAGCACCCAGACGAAACTCACACAGACATGGGGAAAATGTGCAAACTCCTCACAGTGACCTGAGGCCAGAATTGAACCTGGGTTCCTGGTACTGTGAAGTAACCACTGTGCTGCCATGCCACCCCATGATGCCTGTAGCCCATGAATTAATTGAAAAGTATTTTGCTTTTATTAACTTTGTTTGGAATTTTAGAATCAGGCAGGGAGACACTCCCAGTTCTTAAAAGGCAAATCTTTTGCAGCTGCTGTGTTTAGAGTGTTCTTCTGCATACTGCCCTGGTCACCACGCCTGCAGATAATGAGTTTTATCTCAGTCTGGTTTCCATCACAAGACTTGGCTTTGTCTAACCAGAATGGCTCGGAAGTCTGAAGCCATCACTAACTACACAAGGAAATATTAGATGGAAAGGCAAGATGCGAGAGAGATACAAGCAGTTTACAAAGATATATTGATAGGTTCAGTAAATGGGCAAAAAGATTGCCAAATGAAGTATAATGTGGGAAAATATGAAGTTGTTCATTTTGGAAGGGAGAACAAAAGAACAGAGTATTATTTAAATGGAAAAAAAACTGCAGAAACCTGCAACACGAAGGGACTTGAGGATACTTGTGCACAAAATACAAAAAGTTAGCACACCGGTGCAGCAGGTAATCAGGAAGGCTAATGGAATGTTGGCCCTTATTTCAAGGGGGTTGGAGTATAAGAGTAGGAAAGGCTTGCTGCAACTGTGCAAAGCACTAGAGAGACTGCATCTGGAGTACTATGAGCAGTTTTGGTCTCCTTATTTAAGGAAAGATACTTATTTCATTGGAGGAAGTTCAGAAAAGGTTCACTAGGATGATCCCCTGTATGGAGGGATTGTCTTATGAGGTAAGATTAAAGTTTGGTACTCTACTCATTGGAATTTAGAGGAATGAGAGTTGATCTCACTGAAACATAAAGGATTCTTAAGAGGCTTGACAGAGTAAAGGCTGAGAAGATGTTCCTCCTCATGGGAGAGTCCAGGAGTAGAGGACATGGTCTCAGAATAAAGAGGCACCAATTTTAAGACTGAGATGAGCAGAAATTTCTTCTCTCAGAGGGTTGTGAGTCTTTGGAACACCTTGCGCCTGAGAGCTGTGGGGACAGAGTCCTTGTGTACATTTAAGGCTGATATACGTGGATTTTGATTGGTAAGGATCAAATCAGCCAACAACCTTGATCCTGCTGATGGACATGTCAAGATGGACTTGAACCTGCTGCTGTTGGTCTAGAGATATGGATGCTACCGCTACCCTACAAGATTTTCTATGAAAGATATAAGCGGCACAGAGGTACAGTAATTAGCACTGCTGCCTCACAGCACCAGGGACTAGGGTTTGATTCCCAGCTTGGGTCACTGTCTGTGGAGTTTGCACGTTCTCTCCGTGTCTGCGTGGGTTTCCTCAGGGTGCTCCAGTTTTCTCCCACAGTCCAAAGGTGTGCGGGTTAGGTTGATTGGCCTTGCTAAATTGCCACTCAGTGTTCAGGATTAGTAGGATAAATACTTGGGAATAGGGTCTGGCTGGGATTGCTGTCAGTGCAGGCTTGATGGGCCGAATGGCCTCATTCTGCACTGTGGTGATTCTATGGTTCTAAATTGAGATTTATACCAAAAATAGCAGGGACCAGATTGAGGAAAGTAATAGAAGTGCAAAGGAGATTTTACATTTTGTTTATGCCAATACCTATTGTGTAACTAACAAGGTGAGCTTCAGAAACAAAATGCTACATGGAATTATGGTTGAATTGGAATAGTAGAGACATGGTAGGATGAGGTCCTTAAATGAACATTAATTACCCACTTTGCTACCAAACTCACCATAGGGGAGGTATTAGGCTTTGTCCTAGGTCGCTGAAAGAAGAAATGTCAGGGGCATTAGTCCCTACCTTTCAATCCTCAGTAGCTACCAGAGTGATGCTAGAGAACCAGAAGATTGGTAATGTTGTATGATTATTTAGGAACGAGGTGAGGAATAAATCAGGAAACTACAGGCCAGTTAACCTAACATCAGTGATGATAAATTAGTGGAAAGCAGGCTCAAAGTAAACTTCCATTTGGAAAGACATGGGTTAATCAAGGAGGTTTGTTCAAGGCAAAATGTATCTAATTAACTTGCTGGAAGTTGTTGATAAGGGAGCAAAGAAGGTTGATCAAGGTAGTGTAGTAGATGTTATGTATATAGACCCTTGGAAGGCATTTGATCAACACTGAAGGCTAATAAAGAAAATAGAAACTCAAGTAATTGACAGAAAAGTTGCAGTAATGTTAAAAATTGTCTCAGTGATAGGAGTGTGACAGAAAGGGTGGTGATGAGTGAGTTTCTAGACTGAGAGGTGGTTTGTAGTGGTGCTCTCCAAAGGGATGATTTTGGGTCTAATACTCCTTTCAGTTTTTATAAATGACCCAGATTTCAGCATAGGGAGCAACATTATAAAGTTCTTAGAAACTTAGAAGTGGTAGATGGTGATGAGGATAGTTATAGGCTTCAGGTTGACTGACAAGATGACAAAATTGTCAGGCGCATGACAGATAGAATTCAAAGCGGAGAAATGTGAAGTGATGCATTTTGGAATGACTAGTATGGAAAGACAGCTATAAACTGGCATGATTTTGAAAAGTGTAAATGAGCAGAGAATCCTTGATGTCCACACACTCAAATCATTAAAAAGGCAGCATACAAGTTAATAAGGTGGTTTAAAAAATCATATGTATTTCTTTTTTTAAAATTCCTTTGTGGGACATGGATGTCACTGGCTGGCTAATATTTATTGCCCATCCCTAGTTGTCCTTGGAAGACAGTTTAGAATTGACCACAATGCCATGGATCTGGAGTCACATGTAGGCCAGGCTGGGTAAGGATGGCAGATTTTCTTCCCCAAAGGACATTAGTGAACCACAAGGGTTTTTTCCACAATTGACAATGGTTTCAGTAGATTTTTAATTCCATTTTTAAACAAAATATTGAATTCAAATTTCACCATCTGCCATGGTGGGCTTCAAACCCAGGTCCGCAGAACATTAGCTGAGCTTTTAGATTATTAGTCTAACGATAATACCACTGGGCCATTGCATCCCCGTACTTACATCCTATGCCTCAATTTACAACCCTTGGGGTTGCAGCAAATGATCCATTCTAGAACTTTATAAATCACTAGTCAGGCATCAGCTGGAGTGTTGTGGACAGTTTTGGGTATCACACTTCATGAAATACCATTGCAAGGGTACAAAGGAGTTTTCTAATACAGTCCCAGGGATATGGCAGTTACAAGGAGAAATTTTGAAAAATGTTTGTCAAAAGGTCAGGACTGTTCTCCTTGGACTAGAGAAGATTAAGAGATGCTCTAATGGATGTTTTCAAGCTAGTGAGAGATTTTGACAGCATAGAGAGAGAAAATTATTTGCTCTGGCAAGTGGGTTAATGACCATATGTTCAAAGTCACTGGCAAAAGATTTAGAAAGGGAAAAGGAGACTTCTTTTTGAAACTCAAGCTAATTGTTAGAACCTAGAACACTCTACCTGAAAATTTGGTGGAAGCTGTTTCCATTAAGGACTCGAACAAACACTTGAGGGTGAGGAGTTTACAAGGTTATGGACAAAAAAAGGTGTTGGATTGAGCACAGCTAATCTTCAAGGAGCCAGCATACAGACAATGGGCCAAATAGGCTCATTTCATACTGTGATTTTCCACACTGAGAAAAAAGCATGGAAAAACAAATTAAACGATCTCTGCTTTTGTTTATATTCTTGTAAATTTACAATCAAGCTTCTTTGCAATTTTTCAGTACAGAGTTCTGATCTCTCTGGTTTGGTGATCAGTTCTTAAAGTTCTGCTGGCTGATACCACTGTTGTGGGTCGGATCTCAAACAATGATGAGATGGAGTACAGGAATGAGACAGAGAATCTGGTGAATTGGTGCAACAGTAATCTCTCCCTTAATGTCAACAAAACAAAGGAGCTAGTCATTGACATCAGGAAGCATAGTAGAAGGGATGCCCCTGTCTATATCAGTGGGGGCGAAGGAGAAATGGTCAAAAGCTTAAGGTTTTTAGGTGCTGAGATCACCAACAACCTGTCCTCGTCCCCCCATGTGGATGCTATTGTTAAGGAGCCCACCAATGCCTCTACTTTCTCAGGAGACTAAGGAAATTTGGCATGTCCACTACACCTAACACCAACTTCTACAGATGCACCAGAGAAAGCATTCTTTCCGGTTGTATCACAGGTTGGTATAGCTCTTGCTCTGTTGAAGACTACAAGAAACTACAAAGAGTCGTGAATGAAGCCCAGTCCATCACGCATACCAGCCTCCTATCCATTGACACTGTCTACACTTCCCACTGCCTCGAAAAAGCAGCCAGCATATCCGGGGGACCCACGCACCCCGGATATACTCCCTTCCACCTTCTTCCGTGGGGAAAAGGATACAAAAGTCTAAGGCCATGTACCAAATAACTCAAAAACAGCTTCTTCTCTGCTGCCATCAGGCTTTTGAATGGACCTATCTCGCATTAAGTTGATCTATCTCTACACCTTAGCTATGACTGTAATGTTACATTCTGCACTCCTTTCTTTCCCAATGTACAGTATACTTTATCTGTATAACACACAAAAAATTATACTTTTCATTGTATACTAATACATGTGATAATAATAAAATCAAATTAAAAATATTCTAGAGTAATTTGGTTGACCCATGTCTGCTCTGTCACTGTTTTTAGAACAAGTGATTGCATTTTGGTGTCTCATCTCAGACATGTTTGTGAAAGCCAACAGTTGATGGGATGTTTCGTGCTTCCCAGGGGTTTGAGTGTTTCTTCCTTTATATCTCCCTTGGTGGAATGCAAGTTTGTATATTCTGGCTGGCCAGCAGTCCTCCATTGTCTTAACAAGTTAAGTTTATTTATTAGTCACAAGCAGGCTTACATTAACACTGCGATTGTGAAAATCCCCTAGCCACCACACTCTGGCGCCTGTTCGGCTACACTGAGGGAGAATTTAGCATAGCCAATGCACCTAATCAGTGTTTCTTTCGCATTGTGAGAGGAAACCCACACAGATATGGGGAAAACATGCAAACTCCACATAGACAGTGACCTAAGCCAGGAATCGAACCTGAGTCCCTGGCGCTGTGAGACAGCAGTGCTAACCACTGTTAACAGGATTACGGTTTAAAAAAAACACAGCATTATTGTGCAGAAAAAAAAGGGCAGTTGTATCTCCTTTTTGAGAAACAAAAGCGCATCCTTGCAACATGATAAAAATGACCAAAGTGCTTCGTTGGGGAGGAAGGAAAGAAGGATTTCTGTCCCCAAGTAATGATAGATATGGGGTGGATCTTGGTCCTGCTGAATTTCTACTCTGTTGGAATTAAATCCTATATTCCAGGCATTGAGGAAGTTTTTTTTAGCCGACGTCATTCTACCGCCACCACAATGATAAGGTCATGAGGAATTCTATGGGATACAGGGGGGAAGGAAGGATCAGGCCATTGAATTTGATGATCAGCCATGATCAAAATAAGTGGTGGAACAGGCTCGAAGGGCCGAAAGACCTACTCCTGCTATTTTCTATGTTTCTATGTATTCCAGAAATTACTTACATGTGGCACCTTGGCACAGCAGTTAACACTGTCTCACAGGGATCAATTCTGGCCTTGGGTGACTGTGTGGGGATTCTATGTACTCCCTGTGTCTGCGTGGGTTTCCTCCCACACTCCAAAGAAGTGCAGGTTAGGTTGATTGGCCCTGCAAAATTACCCCTTAATGTCAGGGGGATTAGTAGGATAAAGAAGTGGGGTTACAGGGATAGGGACTGAATGGGATTGGTGAGGGTTCGATGGGTTGAATGGGCTCCTTCTGCACTGTATAGATTCTATGAATAGGCCCAGATGAGATTCTCATAGTGCAAATATACTAAAAGTAGCCATACTCAAATAATAGATTAAATTGTTATTTTTATCCCACTAACAAAAGAGGCTATCACCATGTTAATTTCACATGGGCATTTGAGAACAAAGGTCAGTAGCCCCAATGCATTTAAGCTTCCACTTACTGTATACTATTAACTCATGATGGAAACCTATCACCAGTTTATATACCAACCATCTTTGGACCTGTGAACAGGAATACAAATCTGACTTGCTAATGTACCATTGAGCCTATTAGGAAATGCTCATTACGTTGGCTTTCTGTGCGGCTAGGCTTTGTCGCAGATTGTTGTTATCCATTTTATTTAAGATCCAAATCGTAGAAAGTAATCATATAGCCAGTGAATCTCAGTATAGAGCTACAGTAACTGACTAATCAGCAATTTATAGAAGTGAGTGACAACACAAGCAATTATTGGATACATTTATTAGTGACCCATTAAAATAATAGCAAAAGAGCACATGCCTTCACTCTTCAGAAAGTGCAGGTTCATATCTAAAGAGTTATTTGAAAGTGATCGAAACTCTGCCAACTCAATTATAATGATTTTAATGAATTCTTGATAAATCCATCTGGCAATCTTTGAATATTTTATGTCGTTAGGAGGAAGCAACTTGAAAATAACTGCATGATTACCAGTGAGGCAAAAATGATCATCCAAAATAGCCTGAATTGGCCTCTATCCGAATTTTGCCGACTTTGTTTTAGGTATTTCAGCCTTACAATGAATGCACCAAGGGCAAAATGTCCCATTATGCATGTGCCACCTGCAAAATGGCAGGGGCCTGACTTTGTTGTGGTTTTATGTTGAAAGTTCTTGACGGTCTTGTGATATGTGCATGTCACTCATGAATCTTTTCCTCCGTTGAACAGCTGCAGTTTATTATTAAGACTCCAGATCACCATTAGGAAGGATTCAGAATGTACCTGAACCTGGATCCCTGGTGTATGATGCAATTAATGGGAAACAGGAACAGATGTGAGCAGCAAAAACATTTTTTGCCATAATTTGCACTGGCACTATGGTCTTTTTGATTTACTGGGAGAAAAATGCCAGTGAAAACTCTATCTTAACTTGCAGAATGTTGGCTGTTCTATTTAGTACATGCATTCTCTGGTTGGTGAATTTTTTGTTTGAAAATGGAACATTTATTACACTTTAGTCAGGTGGTGTCAGAATCAAACAGTCTTTATTCAGAGGTAGTGCAACACTGCTGTAAAGATCTTCTAATCTGTCTCAACAATTGGGGAAGAATTGCTCAGGTTACTGCTTATTATATGTTCAGTGACATGTATTCATTGAGATTTCATCTGTTCCTTACTTCTAGTAAGATCCTTTCTATGCTCTTGAAGAACAGGTTTATGATTTTGCTTCCCCCCCCCACCCCCGACATGTGCTTTAATATCAACATGAGGAGTTATAGTACCGCTATGGGTGGCACAGTGGTTAGCACTGCTGCCTCACAGTGCCAGGGACCCCTGTTTGATTCCAGCTTTGGGCGATTGTCTGTGTGGAGTTTACATGTTCGCCCTGTGAGTCCATGGGTTTCCTTCAGGTGCTCTGGTTTCCTCCCACAGTCCAAAGATATGCAGCTTAAGTGGATTGACCATGCCAAATTGACCCTTCAGGGTCAAGCTTACCAAAAAAATTCTAATTCCCGGGTGGGTGGGAAAATGGGAGAGTTCCAATCTGTTTGCGTGACTTCAAAGCTGCTATTTTATGCACTCAGAGAATGAAAAATTGCAGAAATGGTTTTTTGCCTGTAGGGGAGGGGTGTGGGGCTTAAGTCACCTAAACGCTGGTTGAGAACAGCAGAGAGTACTAATGCACATGTGCAAGTCATTAGCAGCAGAGACCTATCAATCTACCTTTGCTGCTGTCAGCTAGCCTCTATGGCAGAAATAAAGCACATTAAGAAGTCTTAAATAAAGTCTAAATCTAGTGGATTTTGCTACCAAATAAACCTGTTGGACTTTAACCTGCTGTTGTGAGACTTCTTGCTGCGTTTACCCCAGTCCAACACCCGCATCTCCACATCATGAGAAACAAAGCACCCAGCCTCACAAACATGGCTCCCCACTGCCCCATTAGCTATGATAGAGGCCTGTGGCTCCATCCACACGGACCAAACCCTCTCTCCCTTCCCCACCCCCTGTGACAGTTGGCTGCCTGATTCCCCACCCCATGACCAGCCCTGATCATCCCCCTCCCTCCCCCCACCGATCTATATGCAGAGTAGAAGCAGGTCCACCCCCCGCCCTTCCTGCTACCAATCTCAACGCAAAGTGTATAGCGCCCCCCACCACCACCAACTATCCTCCTTGTAGTCTCTGCCCCGCCCCATAAGCCCCCAAACTCTTAGGCCTCACCCCCTGGGCATAACTCTGTGAACAGTGCCAAGAAGCCCAGTGAACAATGCCAGGGTGCCCAGGGGGCAATGCCAGAATGTCAGGCAGGCACCTCCCTTCCCCCGACCTCTTCCCGGAGGCATCAATGGCGAGACCATCACGACTGGTCCACGTTGCTGGGCACTAGCTGTGATCTTGCCGGAGAGAACATCTCACGCAAAGCCACAGAGGCGTGAGTCCGGACAATAGCATCCTGAGCTCGTTAAATCAATGCAAAATACGTTTAAAATGAATTGAAATAATTTATTCAGCCTTGAATTGGAAATGGCTACAAGGCTGACCTCGCCGGATATCCAATGCTGGTAAGATTGCGACAGGCAATAAATCGGGCGCAAACCTGATTTCTCGGCTCTGGTTCAGTCTTACCGGCTTGCCTCGCCCCTCCCCCTCCCACCTAGTGTCCAAAAGATGTGTAGGTTAGGGGGATTAGTGGGATAAATGTGTGGAGTTTCGAGGATAGAGCAGGAGGTAGGTCCGGATAATGTGCTCTGTCTGAGAATGGGTGCAGACTCAATGGGCCGAATGGTCTCTTTCTGCAGTGTAGGGATTCTATAATTCGATTTTATGATTCTATGGTTTTTTTTCATTTTCAGCATCAACTGTGCATCTAGTTCCTTGCAGTGAGATTACCAGTTCAAGTGCTTTTTTTAAACTAAGCTCCAGGCATTTGATTAACAGCTGGGTTCAAATGGTTGGACTCACCTCTTATCGGATCCTTAAATGTGGCAAATGGTGAAGATTTTATGACATGAAAGTGGGCTGGATTTTAAGCAAAAAGGTGGCAGTCCTCTCAGTCTCCTGACCATTAATATTACATGAAAAGGAAGAAACAGATCATATTTGACAAGTACTTTTGGACTGCAAGCAAAGTTGAAGCTTTCACTCACATTCAAAACCCCATATGGGCACAGTGATTGTCACTGCTGCCTCAAAGTGACAGGGATCTGGGTTCGATTCCCAGCTTGAGTCACTGTCTGTGTGGAGTCTGCACATTGTCTGCGTGGGTTTCCTCCGGGTGCTCTGGTTTCCTCCTACAGTCTGAAAATTGTGCTGGTTAAGTGCATTGGCCATGCTAAATTTTTCCTTTGTGTACCCGAACAAGCATCAGCTCGGGGATTTTCGCAGTAACTTCATTGCAGTGTTAACGTAAGTCTACTTGTGACACGAATAAGTAAATTTAAAACTTCACCTGATTATTAGCTATCAGTAACTATTCAGCAACCAAAGAAAAATAGATGCAAAGATTGTAACGTACAGCCTTGACCTCGGAGAAGAATCAGATTATATAACCCAACTTCAGAGTCCACGATTAATCACTTTAAATCTTTCTGAACACTATTCTTGGTTACCAGATAGCTATTAATATGTAAAATAAATACAATTGTGGCTTTGATTTTGACTTTTTGAACACTCCCTCCCTGATCCCTTTATTGCATGATGTAGAGATGCTGGCGTTGGACTGGGGTAAACACAGTAAGAAGTCTCATAACACCAGATTAAAGTCCAACCAGTTTATTTAATAGTAATCCAACAAGCTTTCGGAAATGGTGTTCCTTCGCCAGGCGTGTGGACTTAACTGTGTGTGTCTTTATATGCCTTCCTCTGATCAGAACCTTCCACACACCCGATGAAGAAACACTGTTTCTGAAAGCTTGTGGGTTTACTATCAAATAAATTGGTTGGACTCTAACCTGGTGTTTTGAGACTTCTTACTCCCTTTATTGCACCCAGTTTTCAATCCTACAAGCTGAAGACTCCTTCCTTAAAACCCACCAGCTCTTCATTTCTTCCTCCCCCCACCCCACTTTAAAAAAAGAAACTACTCAAACCAGACTTTAGATCATCCCACTCCTCATAGTTCACTATTCTACCCCCAAAGATCTCAATTGTAAAGCCCCAAGTTTTTTTTAATATGCACTAAATATGCCATATAAATGGAGTTTTTGATTTTGCATAACCATGGTAAATAATATCCATAAGACATTATAAATATTCATTCTTTTGAAGAGTTGGGACTTTTGCCTTTCCACTAGTTTGTGCTGGTTAATTAATTGCAAGTTGCTGGAAATTGGTTAAACTAGTGCAAAAGAACACAGAATTAAGCACAAAATGCCTTTTTTTTCCAGTTTGGTAAAACACTGCACTAGAAGTTGACTCCACCTGCAAAAGTGGTCATATGGCACGAGTAAATTAATGAGCATTTTAACCTTCTGCTAATTTGCATGCCTACAAGGAAGTTTCTTAAAATGAAGCTGATTCTCTTAAGTGCAAGGATGCTGATAACAGACAAGTTTCAAAACTACTTTTTTCCACATTTATTAAGAAATTGACTGCTGTACATCTGTATAATTAACAAATTGTTCCATATAGATTTTTAAAACACGTTCTCAGTTATTTAAAATTGGGTTATTCACACATACTGATTTTAATAAATGTTTATGTTTTGTAATAAACCCATTTTCAGGTATGAATAAAACTTCACCAAGTTACAACTATATCAAAGGATACTTTTTAAAGCAATTTTAATTCTTAAACAAATAATTATGTTATAAAATATTGCACTAAGTTATGGCAGTTTTTGCAATCTGTGATATGCAAATAAATTTGAGCAGAAACCTTGCAAAAGAAAATTCTGAAAACCAATGCAATTTCAGTCAAAACTTGCATTTGGATCCAACTGGGCCAATTATGCCCAAAGCAAAAATATCTATGCACTCTATAAAATAGAGCAAAGTAAATCATGTAGGCTCTAAATGACTATAGCAGTTTAAAAAGGAGAGGAAGTTCTGGGACTAAAGTTCAAAAGAAATTAACATCTCTCTCCCAAACCAGCTTGCTTTTTAAAAAATATTCATTCAGAGGATGTGGGAGTCGCTGGCTAAGCCAGCATTTATTACCCATCCCTAATTGCCCTTGAGAAGGTTGTGGGGACTTCCTTCTTGAGCCGCTGCAGTCCACGCAGTGAGTTCATAGAATCCCAATAATACAGAAGTTGGCCCATCGAGCCTACACTAACAACAATCACACCCAGGTCCTATCTCTGTAACCTCACATATTTTTCCTGCTAATCATCCTGACACTAAGGGGCAATTTAGCATGGTCAGTCAACCTAACCTGCATATCTTTGGAATGTAGGAAGAAACCAGAGCACCCAGAGTAAACCCACGCAGACACGGGGAGAATGTGCAAACTCCTCACAGTGTCACCCAAGCCAGGAATCAAACCCAGATCCCTGGCACAGTGAGGCAGCAGTGTTAACCACTGTGCCGCTACATCCAGTACCAGCCATTTTGTTTATCATAGCTGGAATTCTCCAATCTCACCCGCAGCTGGGATTCTCCGGTCCCACTGTAGTGAATGGAGATTTGGCTGAGAGTGTGAGACTGGAGGATTCCAGCCCACAGTTTTGGCAAGTCCTCTTCAATGCTGAACAGTAATATTAAATTATTCCAGGTTATTTTCTTAAATCAGGCTAATATTAGCCTTGTTAACATTGTTAACTTTTTCGAATGATGGTGAAGTTTTGATTTTTAAGGAGAAGTTTGTTTTCTCAATAAGCAAAGATAAAAATAGGTTAGGTCTCATTGGAATTGGAAAGGTTGATGAAGTCCAATGGCAGCAGTTGTCTGTTCAGTAGGGAAGGCAACTGTTGTCCATTTCCGGCTTGTCCCTGCGCTCAGATTTCTGCTGGGCTCTCTGTCTGTTAAAAATAATTCTGCTCAAAACTTAATTATAATATAACCAAATACTTCAAAGGCTTTTCTACCATGTATATGTAATCCAATTATATCTGTTCAACTGCAAATAAACTTTAATTGCTTTTACAGTATGTGGTGAAATCCATAGTTCACAAGCTGTTTGTTGGCGTAGCCTGTGTTTTCAGACAGACTCTAATTGGAACTGAAATGTAAACTTCAGTCAACTGAAAGGGAACTGAACTTTGCATTTTCCAGGAAAGCTGAGAGGGAAATAGAAACTGACGTGTTTGAAACTAAATGAAAAGATATATGGCTAGTGGAGCACTCAGATCCTAGTGGTATGGGCAGGCTGAAGATGATGGCTATTGGATCCAGAAGCTGAGAATAGACAAGTATACAGTTGCTGAGGCTGTTTCTGCTACTTGAAGACAGCACTGGTGGATGTACACCATCAAGACCACTGTGGGCAATGTTGAGGAAGTTCTGCATATGTGTGCCATTTTACCGGTAATCGTGCCAACAGAACTGGGATTGGTTGAGTGATGCAGTCAGCTGGGGATTGGACTAAATATTGAAAGAAAAGGAACTGGAGAACATTCAGAGCTCTTGAAGGACTTTGTGGCTGAAGTTAGTGCCACATACACCGAGTGGACTGTCCATATGTGAAACATACCTTTATCTTATCAGCTATATAAAATTGTAATTTATAGTTTCTGTTAAGTACAATTTATCTGTTGGTCCATGCTTAATCTATGTTCGTTTTGGTTTGTTTGTTCCAGTAAATGTCTTAAAAAGTGAAATCTGCGCCATTGGATCTTTCCAATGAGGTTGTTTGGGAAGTTCAGTTCTTTCATGTTATTGGTATCCACAGAGGCTTGTAACAATTACATTTGATATACGTTTTATTTTACATCATGAAGCCACTGTAGCTCATTTCTAATTAGCTGGGATTCTTACATGTTCTGATATTGAAACCATAATGTGAGCTAAATTGAAAAAAAAGCACAATCTCTTATTCAGCAGTACATGAATAATTTAGCGGGTCACCTTGGCGAAGTTCTAATAAGGTGTAACAATGTCCTGTACATCAGAGGAGTTGAGGAAGACAAAGAAGATGGGGAATGAGAGAGTAACATTCCTTTTTATTTGAAGAATAACATTGTGTAGAATGTTGGAGTACTTTTTTTCACATTCAGCCACTTGACTATGTTGTATTTGGATTTGCACTGACTAGGTCAGGCGTTTGTACTGTGCTCCAAAGTGTAGGTGACAAACTATAATTTAATTGCAGACAATTGTTCTATTTGAATTTGAATATGTTCAAATGTAATTCAGGTGTAAGTTGAACCAATAACACTAGTTTTCAATCTGAAAAAAAATAGTTAGTGGAACACAAAAGAATGAACGTGTCCTGAAAATAGCCCAGAATTTGCTGGAGTAGGGCCTCTCATGGGAAACTCTGTTATAATTACACTTTCCCCTCACCCTGGAAGTGTTGAGTTGATAATGGTGCAGTGAGGGCAATAGAGCATCTGGGACCTGAGTGAACAATGGGATCAACAGTCTCTCTCCTTAATCAATGACATTTAAAAGGAGGAGGATTTAGAGTCAAATCAATTAGAAAGGTATAAATAATGCAAAGGAAAGAAAGATTAGATTAAAGGAGAGAGTGAAACGGAGACTGAAAGGAAAAAAATTAAAACATTATAAATTTTAAAAACTCCAGGAACAATTTGCTGCCTCAAAGAATGAAACGCTATAGTTAGTAGTATTGCAGAGGAACATACAGCTTGTCATTCTAAGTCTCTTTACATTACTTAGTCACCGGACCTACTTTTAGTGAGTTTAATTTTCAATGATTGCACAACGCAGCAATGCAGAAATGTGTCCAGTTATGTCATGTCCACACAAAGCAGAACAAATCCTAACCAGCCACTTACTGCCTCATCAGTTAAATGATGGAAGGGGGGTTGACAGTACTATCAAGTGGCACTTGCTCAGCAATAACCTGCTCACTGATACTCAGATTGGGTTCACTGCCACTGGGTCAAAATCCTGGCATTCCCTTTCTAACGGGTGTACCTAGACTGCATGCATTGGAGGAGTTCAAGGTGATAGCTCACGATCACCTTCAAAGGCATTAGGGATGGGCAATAAATATTGCTCTGTATGTGAATTTCACACTCCATGAATGTATCAATTCAAAAATGCACCAATTTCTTGAAAATCATAGGACTTTTGAGGGCTGCTGTTTTTGTGAATCTAAAGGGGGAGAAGCTCAAGTTGTCTAACAATTTATGATGATTCACAACTCACAAGCTCTCTTTTCCTTAATAATATTGCTGCGAATACTAAAACTGCTGTTGAATTGGCTGACATTTCTGGCCCAATATAAGAGCATATCTTTTAAAGTACTGGAATGATTCTAGTTCACCAGTTTAGGAAAAAAACATGTTTATTTACAGGTAAAGACTATACAAAGGCTTGCAGCCTCTGGCTGCATTTGGCTCCCGAGAAGGAACAGGAGCAGAAATCCTAAATTACTGGGGTCATCCTCCAGCCGGCTCCCTGGTTGGGTCCCTGACTCATGTGACCCTTCCTCTGCAGATTGATCCTTTAAGGGACAATCACCACATGTACCTGATGAAGTTATTAGAGAGATAGAAGAAAGAAATCCTGCTAACTTTCATTCTGAAGTAAAAATCTACTTGTTTGACTGTGGCAGACAAGGTATATCAGCCAGGCAAGCTTTGTCCATTCTCAGCTAGGTTATAAGTTAGAACATAATGTGATAATGAGATTTCCCACCTTGAGGGGAAGAAGAAAATCATGCAGCTGTCCTACTTAAAGAGTGCCTCCTGACAGCTAATCATGAAGCAACAGTGATTTGTGGAGAATACCTTGCAGCTTAATAAAGATATATGGTAGTAAGTGGTCCAAACCATTTAATAGTTGAAAGAGATGGAAGTTGAAAATGTCCACACATGGGATCAAATGAAATGTAGCAGAAGTTAAACACAATCACATTGATAAATAGGGAATGCAGACCCTGCATTTAATACTAGCACACTTTAAAGCCAGTAAAGCTTAAAATACTTGCTAATCTTTCAAGGGGCAAGATTATTGACTATGACATTTTTTTAAAATTCTACATCCTGATGCTATTCCTTAATGAGAATAACAATTTATGAGCATCCCCCTGCTCACTGAAAATGAGTTACGAGAATTCATTACTGTAGGATAAAGGCCTAGAAATTTGTGGTAACGTTGTTGGAAATTTGGAGCAACAGGGTTCAATCCAGCTGTGGTTAGCAGATGCCCACATCTTCAATATGGGGTCAGATGAAGCATTCCTAATCCTCCTGTCTCAACAATCATGTGCATGATGTATATCTAACGTAGCCCAGTCCATCACGCAAACCAATCTCCCACCCGTTGACCCTGTCTACACTTCCTTCTGGCTCAGAAAAACAGCCAGCATAATCAAGGACCCCAAGCACCCTGCCATTCTCTCTTCCACTTTCTTCCATCAGGAAAAAGATACAAAAGTCTGAGGTCATGTACCAACTGATTCAAGAACAGCTTCTTCCCTGCTGCTATCAGACTTTTGAATGGACCTAACTTATATTAAGTTGATCCTTCGCTACACAAAAGTTATGACTGTAACACTGCACTCGGCACCCTCTACTTTCCTTCTCACCTATGTACTCTGTGAATGGTATGCTTTGTCCGTTTAGCGCGCAAGAAACAATACTTTTCACTACATCAATGCATGTGACAATAATAAATCAAAATCAAATGTATGAAACCCAGTTTTACACAGGAAACCTCAAACAAGATTGATTTGGATATGCAAATTTCAGGCATTGGCCCCAAATGCTTTTTTGCTTTACCTGAACCAATAATATGGCTGGATATTTCAGCTCCTGTATTTCCTCGCCACCTTGGAAGTTTAGGTGGCCATTTAGATCCCCAAAAATGGGAGTTGCATCATTGAATTTCTATTCTAAAGAAGACTTTAGCAAATATATAAATATAGAAGCAATTGTGGTACATTTATATTTGAATAAATAATGACACTGCAACTATATGGTACAGGAGTATTTTATTTGGAGCATTTTATTGTTAGACAAATAAATATGCATTAAATTGATTAACTTTTAAAATAGAAATAAATAGATAATAAAGAACTCAGCTTTTACCTGCGCTCATTTTTCTGTTATGAAGATAAGGTGAAAAGAGTATTTTGAAAAGTTTGGCCAATCAGGTTTCTGATGTGCATCACATTTAGAATGTTCTAATTCAAGTTACTTAGCAGTCTATATTGTCTTGCAGAGTTCTGTTTGGACCAATCTGTATGCACACTCTCTTCCCTTAGGAATATCTCCAGTAACAACTTTTAATTATATGGTGGACTTTAACAGAGTGAAAACAGCCCAAGGCACATCATCCTGGCCCATGGTCCAGCCAATTCAAATACAAGTTGGCAGACCTGAAGCAGCTTAAGCAGATTAATACAGACACTCCAACTGTGAGCAATGATCAAACTAGAGTTCAGCCACCCAAAGCTGCACTGTGTACCTGTGCAGAGAATGATGTTTCTTAATTTAGGGTGGCACAATGGCACAGTGTTTAGCACTGCTGCCTCACAGCATCAGGGACCTGGGTTCAATTCCAACCTGTGTGGAGTTTGCACCTTCTCCCCATGTCTGTGTGGATTTCCTCTGGGTGCTCCAGTTTCCTCCCACACTCCAAAGATGTAGGGGGTTAGGTAGATCAGCCATGCTAAATTACCCCTTATTGTCAGGGGGGCTAGCAGAGAAAATACATGTGGTTACGGGGATAGTGCCGTAGTGTTGCTGGTGCATGCTTGATGGGCCAAATGGCCTCGTTACTGCACTGTGGAATTCTGTGATTGTCTACTTTACGTTTTGGGACACTAGCTTACAGGGTTATCTTGAACATAATCCTGTCCCCAACAACAAACCTTCCTCTCCAATTTGAATTAGTGAGCCAGATAGGATGAATAATTATTAAGAGTGTACTGCTATACAAGTATCCAAGAGGGTGAACTGGGTATAAGCCCCCACCGCAAGCACGTATTCTTGGAGCCAGTTTGATATTGGCTTCAAAAAAATGGAGAGAGGGTGATTCTTCCAGCCGGCTGCACTGCCTGAGCAGCAATGCAGGCTGGGAGACACCAGCAGGGGATGTTTCACGGGCTTCCCACTGGACACCATGGCCTCTGTGAGTCTTCGTGACAAAGATTTTGGAGTAATCAGCTCCATGCTGGAAATCGGTGATGACAATATGGAAATCGGGATTTCCATGTCATTAGCAGGCCTGGGACTGAAATCTCCGGGCCTGCTCATGTCTCCCCCCAACCCAGAAGTGCTTCACTCCAGCAGGGTTTAGCCCTGCTCCCCACTAACGGGGAACAGGCGGCCCACCCTGCTGGAGCTAACAGAGGCCATTGAGGCCTCCCACAGGAAGTTGGTGGTGGGGGGAGTTGTGCCCTTTGGGCAGTGCCATAGGGACACAATTCTCTGAAGGGGTTTTATATATACCATATAATAATATATACCATATATGTCTATATATATATATACCATATCCTATTATAAAATCCTTCTCTTGCTTGGCGAACTCCAGGACCATCTGCTTGATTCTTTGCAATGACATCACAATATTCATTGAGCCTTGAATAGATGAGTGCGCTCCCATAACCAATCTCCAGATCACAATTTTCAGCTGCTTTCCTCTCAAGTCTTAGAGTTTCCTCATAGAATCATTGAATCCCTACAGTGCAGAAAGAGACCATTCGGCCCATCGAGCCTGCGCCCATGACAATCCCATCCAGGTCCTATTGCCATAACCCCACATATTTACTCTGCTAATTTCCCTGACTCTAAGGGGCAATTCAGCATGGCCAATCACGCTAACCTGCACGTCTTTGAACTGTGTGAGGAAACTGGAGCACCTGGAAGAAACCCACGCAGACACAGGGAGGACGTGCAAACTCTGCACAATCACCCAAGGCTGGAATTGAACCTGGGTTCCTGGTGCTGTGAGGCAGCAGTGCTAACCACTGTGCCATCGAGTTGCCCCAAATCTCAGAGTTTCCTCAATTATTTAAAATTTCTTGCAGGTAATACAAAAGGCCAAACACTGAGATGGCAAATTTTGAATGGAGTACCATATTTACTCATCGATCTAGACCCTTATTGATGGGTTTTAGCTAAGAGACACACCTGGCCTGGGGAGAACTCCCCTTCTGCTGGAAGCTGGAGCCCTCTCTCCTGGTTGCCAAATTGCCTTTTTGTCTCAAAAGCGGCTTGGATCCACAGGATCCAGGAAGTTTTAATGTCTTGCAATTCTATGACCTGAAGGAGGACAGTCTAGAACAAGGAGATGTTGTAAACAGTTGTTCCAAAGTGAGAATGAATGAAATATGCACTAGATGATAGAAATGTTTACTTCCTAAAGTCAACATCACTCTCTGAATTTCATATTTGGCTGTTTGGGTGAGGCCACATCTGGAATACAATGGGCGGTTTTGGTCTTCACATTTTAAGAAACAATATACATGCATTGGAGGTGGTACAGTGAAGAGTCACTTGATTAGGCCCTGGGAGGATGGAGCTGTCCTGTGATGAAAAGTCAGATAAACTTGGTGTTTAGAAAAATAAAAGGAGATCTCATTGAAAGCTACAAAATTCCACAGGGTAAATAGAAGCAAAGTACTGCGGATGGTCTAAGTTTGAAATAGAAACAGAAAATGATGGATAAGTTCAGCAGGTCTGGCAGCATGTGTGGAGGGAGAAACCAAGTTAATGGGTAGGATTCTGCAGCCACGTTTGCCCCAAAACCAGAGGATCCCGCCCAAAGTCAATGGACCTTTGCATGGTCCGCTGCAATCCACACCCCCCCCATACCCACTACAATTTCTGTGGCGAGTGGGACGGGAGAACTCCCCCCAATGTTTTGAATCTGTTATGTCCCTTCTACAGAACTGAAGGAGGACAAAGATGTAATGAACTTTATAGTTGGAGAGATTGGTGGGGCAGAATGGAAGGCAGGGATAGATTGGAGCTAAAGGGAGATTAACAAATATGTCATGGACATAAGACAAAGGGGGTGTAAATGGTGGCATTATGGGCTGAAGAAGTGCTCATAGTGGCATAAAGATAGACAGCAAAATGTGTTAATAACTTCACCTGACGAAGGAGCAGTGCTCCTAAAGCTTGGTGACTTCAAATAAACCTGTTGGGTTATAACCTGGTGTCGTGTGACCTCATCATATTCATAACAGAACAAAAGTCAGCGCTCAATAGAAGCAAAACTGAAAAACAAAGGAGAGATAGCTGGCTGGGGAATGGGTGAGGATGTGCTGGGACAAACCGAGGAAACCAAAAGCAAAAAGGGGGTCACGATGGAGGAGAAAGTCTGAAGTTGTTGAACCCAACATTGAGTCCAGAGGGCAATAGTGTGCCTAATCAGAGGATGAGGTGTTGTTCTTCCAACTTGCATTGGGCATCATTGGAGCGTTGCAGCAGGCCGAGGAAAGACAAGTGGGCATAAGAGCAAGATGCTGAGTTAAAATGGTAAGTGACTGGAAGGTTGGGGACAGGTTGGAAGAACAATGCAGAGGAGACCACATTAAGTTTAAGTTTATTTAGTAGTGTCACAATAGGTTTACATTAACAGAGCAATGAAGTTACTGTGAAAATCCCTTAGTCACCTACTCTGGTGCCCGTTCTGGTGGGAGAATTTAGCATGGCCAATGCACCTAACCAGCACTGTGGGAGGAAACTGGAGCACCCAGAGGAAATACACGCACACAAGGAGAGAACATGCAGACTCTGCATGGGCAGTGACCCAAGCTGGGAATCAAACCCATGTCCGTGACACTGTGAGGCAGCCGTGCTAACCACTGTAACACTGTGCTGCCTAGCGACAAATACAGTAAAATTCTGAGGGGGTTTGATATGGTAGATATAGATTGTTTCTGTAGGTTGGGGTGTTTAAAACAGAGGCACAGCCTCTGGATCAGAGGCCAGTCATTTAGGATTTAGATGAAGAGAAAATACTTCACACAAAAAATTTTGGAATTTTTGGAATGCTCTATTCCAAAGGGTTACAGATGCTCAGAAACTCCAGAGTGTTTTATGGATTGTATGTTTTACATCTTGAATTTGGCTAAGATAAGGATGATATGTTTCACCTTAGGTATGATTCAAATGACCCACTGGGGAGCTTTTATCAAACAAAGTTTATTTAAGAATATGATTAACATGTATAGTAAGAATATTAACAATAACTGTTATCAATTACAAACAAAACAACCACAATAATGTATAACCCTTAACAAATACATCTGAAATGTTCCAATCAAACCAATTCCATAAACAAAATCCTTCCACAGGTTTAACTCAGCAAAGACTAATACTCATGTGATATTGGAATTGAGTTCTTTGGATGAATGCTGTAGTTCTCTTGAAACACTCAGAACAGTTTGAAGTCAGAACAGCTTCCCAGGACATCAGGGAGAGACTCTGGTCAAGTCACAACAGCAGATTTTCTACTGCAGGAAAGGAAGAAGTGTTTGCTTTCAGCTAATTAACAGAACCTCCAAAACCCAAGAAGAGAGAGAGAGAGATACTGTTTTCAGTCTGACGTCCATTCCCTTTTAAACTAAACACTGCTGCCAGCCAAAAACAGAAAATCAAAACCTTGCATTCCCCAGAAAGGAAATAAAACTGACCAGAACCTATGATGTTCCTCCTAAGAATGCAGGGCCATTAAACAACCCAGAGTAAAAAGAAACAAGCCTCATTTAAACCACCGAAGCAACAATAAAACAGGCAGCTGGACAAAAATGAGGGCTGAGAGCCTCAGAGAACATGATTTAAAGAAATCCTTAATGGTACATTAACGTCATAATGCTCCATTGTTAAATACATTTAAGGCTAGGATAGACAAGAATTTTGGTCTCGCAGGGGATTTAGGGATATGAGAAATAGGTGGGGATATAGGGAAAATGGAGTTGTAGCTCAAAATCTTCCATGATTTTATTGAATGGCAGAACAAGCTTGATGGGCCATGGCAGTTTGCTCCTGCGCCTATTTCTGTTGTTTTGGTGTTTTTTTTGGGATGTGATACAGATACGTAGGGCTGGATGTTCCAGTTACGCCTGCCCCAAGATCGGAAATTCCCACCCGAGGGCAATGGACTTTTAAATAGTCCATCAAATTTTCCGTACTACCTGCAATGATTCCTGTGATGGGCTGTTCCAGAAAATTTACCCCGTGAAATTAAGGAAGTAATAACCTTACAAAAAAATCTCTGCGCAAGTAAAAGCTATTTGAGGACATGCCAGATGTATAATATATACTTGAAGCAATAGCATCAATGCAGATAAGAAATGAAATGTTAGCATTCGATAGCTAAGCTGGAAGGGTTATGGTCCATTAGCTCAAAGTTGGAGAAAATGATGTATAACATTGATTGTTTTCACAACCAGAAAAGCAGATATGAAAAGATCAACTATAATAGAAAGAAAACTAACAGTTGCATCATTGATGGTTTTTAAAAACATAAAACAAAAAGCTCTCTGATGTTCATGTTATACTGATCATTTCAATCATTCAGGCCATTGTCTGTGTGGAGGTTTGCATGTCCTCCTCGTGTCCGTGTGGGTTTCCTCCAAGCGCTCTGGTTTCCTCCCACAGTCCAAAGATGGGCAGGTTAAGTTGATTGGCTATGCCAAATTGCCAGTGTCAGGGGGACTAGCAGGGTAAATATGTGGGGCTATGGGATAAAGATTGTGGTTGGTACAGACTCAATGGGCCAAATGGCCTCCTTCCGTACTGCAGGATTCTATGACTGACCACAGTAGAAGGTCCATGCAAACAAATTTACAATGAACAGGGAATAAAGTGCAAACTACAGAATGCATGGGTGGAATCTTACCACCATTCATGCCGGCGAGGTTTTCACATCCCGCAGCAGTGGACAGAGATTTGGCCGCCAAATTCTCTGATGCCCCTCGCTGTAGCGGGAGCATAGTGCGAATAGCAGGCTTAATCACCCCCAATGAATTTATTTGAACTCATTTAAATCATTGTTTCTCATGTTCATAAAATATTTCAGCGTGTCAAAAGATCTTGACCTGACATTTCTCGATACATGAAAATCAGCTGTAAAGTTTTAACAGTCCTCACCAAGTAAACAATCCCACTGATGATTTCCCAAACACATTTTCACATGGTAGAAAGGCTCAGGGTAAATGGTAAAAAATAGAAGGAACGTTTGTCATTGTTTTCCATCAATCCTGTTCATCGTGTTTACTCAATGTATATATATTTTTTGGTTGAACAAAACACTAATTCAGTGGATGGAAATATAGCTATCTGATCCAAATGAATTGAATTTTGAGTTTAGCTAAATTGGGAAAATACTGTACAATCTTACCAATCTATGGATGATTCACCATTAACCTTTGAAGCATTTTCTCATCAAACTATAAATGTCAAATATTTTGCCATTCACTCTGCAAACCTTATCCTAAAACATGTGAACATTTGAACATATTTTTAAACAGTTAAATTGACAGACCTGCTCATGTAATCCTTTATAATTCTGTCATTCTTTTCTATATTAAATAAGTGAAAATTAATACATAGGATTCATTTGGCTTCCTGTAATAAAATGATATGGCTGGCATATCCCAAAAAATATACATGTTGAAAACACTGGAGCACTGGTTCTGTCAGGTCACTCAGCTGCTGACCTCATTACAGCCTTGCTTCAAACATGGGCAAAAGAGCTAAACTCCAGAGGTGAGGTCAGAGTGACTGCCCTTGACATTAAGGCAACACTTTACTAAATGAGGCACCTAGGAGCCCGAGCAAAACCGGAGTCGGTGGGAATCAGGGAGAAAACTCCGCTGGTTGGAGTCACATCTACTACAAGGCAGATTGTTGGGGTTGTTGGGGTCTATCCTATCAGTTTCAGAACATCACAGCAAGAGTTTCTTCAGCTGATTCAACCAGCAACTGATTCATCAATGACCCTTCTTTTATCATAAGGTCAGAAGTGGGCATGTTTGCTGGTGATTGCACAATCCTCAGATACTGAAGCTGTCCATGTGCAAATGCAGCAAGACCGCAACAAGATCTAGGCTTTCACTTGCAAGTGGCAAGTAATATTTGTGCCACACAACTGACAGAAAACGGCTATCTCCAACGAGAATCTAACATAAGAACATAAGAAGTAGGAGCAGGACTAGGCCAACTAGCCTTTCGAGCCTGCCCCGCCATTCAATAAGATCATGGCTGATCTGTCGTGGCTCAGTTCCACATTCCCGCCCTCTCCCCATAACCCTTAATCCCCTCTCTTATCAAAAACCCATCAACCCGCGTCTTAAAAATATTTAGCGAGGTAGCCTCCACCACTTCAACGGGCAGAGAATTCCAGAGATTCACCACCCTTTGAGTGAAGAAGTTCCTCCTCAACTCCGTTCTAAACCGCCCCCCCTTTATCTTGAGGCTGTGCCCCCTAGTCCTATTATCCTTTCTGAGCGGGAAGAGTCTCTCCACCTCTATCCTATCCATCCCATTCATCATCTTATACGTCTCAATGAGATCTCCCCTCATTCTTCTAAACTCTAACGAGTGCAAGCCTAATTTATTCAGCCTCTCCTCATAGCTCAACCCCCTCAACTCCGGCATCAGCCTAGTAAACCTCCTCTGCACTCCCTCCAAGGCCAAAATATCCTTGCGTAAGTACGGCGCCCAAAACTGCACACAGTACTCCAGCTGCGGCCTCACCAATGCCCTATACAGCCGCAGCAAGACCTCCCTACTTTTATATTCAATCCCCCTCGCGATGAAGGCCAGCATCCCATTCGCCCTGTTGACATTCAATGGCAATACCATCGTTGAATCCTCCACCATCAACATCCTGGAGGTTACCATTGACCAGAAACTGAACTGGACTAGCCATATAAATACTGGCTACCAGTTCAGGTCAGAGGCTAGGAATCCTGTGGTGAGTAACTCATCTCCTGACTCCCAATGCCTGTTTACTATTGACAAGGCACAAGTCAGGAATATGATTGCCTGAATGAATGCACCTCTAACATCACTCAAGGAGAACACTCATCCAGGAGAAAGCAGTCTGCTAGATTGGCACCCCATCCACAAACATTCACTCCCTCCCCTGGCTCAGAGGTAAGGACACTAGTCACTGTGACACAAGACCCGCTTCACTGGCAATTAAGGATGGGCAATAAATGCTGGCCTATCCAGCGATGGCCGCATCCTACGAATGAACAAAAACAAAACAAGGTGTTAAATATATAATAAACTGTTTGAACTACAAGTACCGATTTATATCTCAAAGTTCACCTCTAACCAACTTAACCACTTGAACAGAGTCCGGGAAAAGAATTTAGAAAACAATTAGGTCACAATCTTCAGAACTACACTAGAAGACAGTACAGATGAGATATATCTTTAAAACTGATAACAATATTCAACTTACTTCATTTGCATGAACAGTAAATTTTGCACAATTGGAGTATCATGGCTTAGTTTTTTCAAAAATAAATTATTTTATTAGCTGGACATCTCTATATAGAGAGATTTCTAATAGTAAGATACTGGGACCAAACAGTCAAGCATTTAAGTTTCTATTATTGTTTTCCAATCTTTAACTTTTTCTGTGACTTTTGATACAATTATTCCCCATAAAAAAGTCACTTTGGGTTGCAGCATAGCATGGTTATCAATAGATCACCAATGTCCGACTGCTGTTCATAATGTGCACATAATGTTTCTTCCTCTCTGCATGCACAGTATGCTAAGCTGCCTTACACAGCTTCACAATCTTTTCACAATCATAAACTATTCCACTCCCACAGTTTCAGCAGCCCCAACTTGCACAGTAAAGTAACAACAAATTTATAGACGCCATGTTACGAATTCTCACCCCAATGGAAGACACCAGAATCAACCCCATTGGGTTAGGCACACAGACTGGGAGATGGCAAGGCTAAAGGCCAGCACAGTGGCGCATATGACTGTTCTCCTTCCTTTACACACACACATTACACAGCATGGTGTCATTGAGCTTAATTGGGCTCCACTCAACTGCTGGTGCTTAAAAATGCCATCATTTCCTAACTGTAAGTCACTCTGCCAGATTTTCTGGGTCCTCTGCTGATTTGGGTCTGCAGCTGCTCAGCTGGAGAAAGGGAATTCTCAATCCTGAAGGTGCTCTCTTCCTCCCTCGTTCCTTCCTAAGCTCCTGTACATAGCTTAGCACCTTTACATAGTTCTAATCAAGAATTACGGCGACCACCACAGGATGAGTTACTCAGCATAAATGAGCCCAGGCAAGTGCAACTGAAAGCAGTCGCCTACTCGAAAGAATGGTACAATGTTCAGTCATCCAGCTGTGGAGCATGCAATGGGCATAAACCGTGGCCGCAGAGAAAATCTCATTTTACAAATCAAGCTCTGAGAAAGCTAGCACGGAGCTTTGCAGTAACACATTTTGTTATGAGGGAGAATGACTTCCAAGCATGAAAATGAGGCGACATGCAGAAGAGCATATAACAGACATGGTGCAGTCTGTGTCAATTGTCAGAGGCACCCCATGAAAGTGGGAAAGGAGTTAAAAGCCTTAAATTATAGCACAAATGTACTGTGTGAATAGCATAGCAACATGGGATATCTATGCACACAATGGAAATCTGAAGTTGTTAGAAGTTTGCAAGTGTTGCTGTAAGGCCATGAAGAAATATGAACACAATTATTGGGAATGACATAGAACAGATGTTGGAATTCTAGACAATGAAGAAGTTTGAGTGAGCTACTGTTGATCTCTTTGATTAGACAACCTCAAAGTTAAAGTTAAAGTTTACTTATTAGTCACAGGTAGGCTTACATTAACACTGTAATGAAGTTACCGTGAAAATCCCCTAGACGCTACCCTCTGGTGTCTGTTTGGGTACACTGAGGGAGAATTTAGCACGGCCAATTCAGCTAACCTGCACATCTTAGGACTGTGGGAGGAAACTGGAGCATCTGGAGGAAACTCAAAGCTGGAACTGAACCTGGTTCCCTGATGCTGTGAGACAGCAGTGTTAAACACTGTGTCACTGTGCCATTTCTTGTGGCACAGTGGTACAGCGGTTAGAACTGCTGTCTCATAGCGCTGGGGCCCTTTCAATTCCCGGCTTGGATCACACTGACTATGTGGAGTTTGCACGTTCTCTCCGGGTCTGCATGGGTTTCCTCCGGGTTCTCCGGTTTCCTCCCACAGTCCAAAAGACGTGCAGGTTTGCTGGATTGGCCATGTTAAATTGACCCCTAGTATCCGAATATGTGTAGGTTAGATGGATTAGCCATGGTAAATGTGTGAGGTTGCAGGGATAGGGCAGGGGAGGGGAGCTGGGTAAGATAGTCTGTCGGAGAGTCAGTGCAGACCCGATGGGCTGAATGGCCTCTTCTGCACTGTAGGGATTCTATGAAGGCACAGAGTCTGTCCATGTTGGAAGACAGCATATCACTCATGGTAAAAAGTTAATAAGCTATTGAAATATCAATAAAGATCAGACCAGTTGCTCCCAATATCACACCACTTTCTCCCAGTGAAGTATCATGCTGAAACATGTGACAGAGCACCAGGGAGAAGTTTTGAGTTTAAGTTTTAAATTTATTTATTAGTGTCACAAATAGGCTTACATTAACACTTCAATTAAGTTACTGTGAAAATCCCCTAGTCACCAATCTCCGGTGTCTCGTTACGCTGAAAGAGAAGTTAGCATGGCCAATGCACCTAACTAGTACATCTTTCAGACATGTGCTTATTTACTCATAATGCATCATTTACTTCCGTCACTCAACTATATCGGACTCATATTATTCACCAGAAAGTACAGACACCATCCTAAATTGAGGCAAAAGTCAACTCAATCTTTAGAACCTTACAGCGGCACAGTGGTTAGCACTACTGACCCACAGCACCAGGGACCTGAGTTCAATTCCTGCCTAGTGTCACTGACTGTGTGGGGTCTGCATGTTCTTCCCATGTCTGCGTGGGTGTCCTTCGGGTGCTTAGGCTTCCTCCCACAGTCCAAAAGATGTGCTAGTTAGGTGCACTGGCTATGCTAAATTCTCCCCCAGTGTACCTGAACAGGTGCCAGAGTGTGGCAACCAGGAGATTTTCACAGTAACCTCATTGCAATGTTAATCAAAGCCAACCTGTGACACTAATAAATAAACTTAAACTTCAGAATTAGCTATGAAGAAACAGAGTACTTGTAGGGGATGGTGCTGATTGTTACTGAGCTTGTCCAGTTCAGGACAGAGGTTTCGGATGCTTAATGTCTCTCCTGAGTTGTATGAATAGACCTTTGAAATAAAGGCTGTTATTGGAGCATGAGGGCATATGGAGGAGTCGCTTTGTTACTTGTACATTAAATTAGTCTGGACAGCATGGAATTAATCATGCAGATAGGCACTGCCAACTCCCACGAGTGACTTCACAGGGCAATGATTATTTGCATTATGTCTGCCATGAGGCATCTGCAGTAGCGACACGAGACACTCAGCCACTGGCATAGTAGAAACCTTTCCCACAAATGCTTCAATTGCTGATCAGCAGCTTTGGGGATTTGAATCTATGAGCAGAAATTTCTGTCCCTGCTTCTGAACACCGTTGTCAGGCTCAAGTGAAGGTCAGAAGGCCACAAGAAGAAATGAGTCATTGATTCTACGATTCTATGATTCTTTTGGGGGCAGTCAGTTAAGAGCCAGAGGGTGGACTCAGTATCCAATTAAGGATGGTGGGTAGGCTATCGAAGCTAAAGGGTCAGAAGCCTTTCAGCTTCAGAAGCACTGCTGGCTACATTGGAAGGTGAGGGTGAAGATGCTTCAAAATGAAGGGACCCTCTCACCAACTTTAAACTTTAAATTAAAAAGGAAACCGGATTTTGCACTGACCATCACTATTAATGGAGCAACCTTCTACAGGATAGCCTGTGGCTACTGCTGCACATGCACACTAGGGAGGGACTCTTGCTCTTCCTGGAACACTGATCTCCTCTGCTACCTCATGGGAAAGTTGCTTCCAGGCGCCTAATCAGACCCCTTTTGCTTGTGGATCCTGGAGACTGAGTGGAAAATCCCAGTCTGCTACTTGAATTGGTCCTTAATGAGCCGGATAGGCTACCCAGTGCAGTTGCACCCTCCCTCCCACCCCCAGCCTGCCCTCCGCGCGCCCCCCCCCGCCCCCATACAGCCTCAGCAGAAATGGTCTAGGGACAAGATGGAGCCAAGAGACAGGCACAATGGACATTGTGAAGTGTCTGCTGCTTGCCACCAGTTGTTTATGAATTATAACTGGCAGTGGGACTATTTATAGCACCATCATCCTCTGCTCTTACTCCTAATGCGGGTTCAAAAATTTGCCCGATGGCACTGTTGAGGGCAGCTTCAACTTGCTTGGGAAATGGTTGAAGGATGAAGACTGAAAAGATATAGAAAGGGTATTATTAAATTAGAAAGAATGCAGGAAAGATTTACTAGGATGCTAGTGGGACTTGATGGTTTGAGTTATAAGGAGAGGCTGGTTATATTGGGACTTTTTTCCCTGAAGTGTAGGAGGGATAGGGGTGACCTTATAGAGGTCTACAAAATAATGAGGGGCATAAATCAGCTAAATAGTCAACATCTTTTCCCAAAGGTAGGGGAGTCTAAAACTAGAAGGTATAGGTTTAATGTGAAAGGGGAGAGATATAAAAGGGTCCAGAGGGACAATTTTGTCACACAGAGGGTGTCTGGAACAAGCTGCCAGAGTTAGTAGTAAAGGTGGGTACAATTTTGTCTTTTAAAAAGCATTTGGACAGTTACGTGAGTGAGATGCGTTTAGAGAGACATGGGCCAAACATGAGCAATTGGGACTAGTCTAGAGGTAGAGAAAAGGCAGCATGGACAAGTTGGGCCGAAGAGCTTGTTTCCATGCTGTAAACCTCTATCACTCTATCTCATAAAGAGGGATTCTGAGATCTTATTAATGCCTGCTTGTCTATGTTCAGTGAAGAAAGCTTTTCTGTTTGTAGCACATGTGAAGTTATACAGTTGCAAATTGATCTTCGTGTTGGCAGCATTTCTGTGTTAACAGGTAACCCTGAAAAGGCAATAGGGGCATCTGTAAACAGCAAACTATCAACTTTAGTACAGGAGATCCCCAGTACTGAAATAGGTGCATCAGGGATAGTCACAGGTGAGCAAAAAAGTAGCAAATTGGATTAAAATCTGGTTAGAAGGGAGGGAATAGAGAGGAGCAGTTACAGCCTGTTTCTTAGAGTGGTTGTAATTTTTTAGTGGTGTCTCACAGGGTTCAGCTCCGGGATGGCACTGTCTAATTAATAATTTTGAAGCCAAGCCAGAGGGAATGGTATCTAAATTTAAGGCACAGTAATTCTAAGGGCCAATGCGAGCTAAAAGAAAATATAGATAAATTGATGAAAATGGGCAAAATTGGCAGTCTAAATTTAATGTCAGTAAACGCATGTGTTCACAAAAAAAAACAGAATAATAATAAAATGAATATTGGAAAACTAGGTGATATGAACGTGCAGAGAGATTTGATGGTTCATCTTCACTATATGCTAAGGATATACTCCTGCTCCTATTTCTTATGTTCTTATGTTATGTTCTTATGAATTACTTTCAGTGGACAAGGCTGTAAAATAGTTAATAGAATACTGAGTTTTATGGCAAGAGCCATGGAAATGGAAATGTCAAGATATAATGATCTTTATGAAACCTTAAGACGACGTCAGTACTGGGCTGCATACTATAAGAAGGATGCTGACAGTATAAATAGAGCAGAACACAGATTAACTAGGATGCTGTTTGTCTGAACATAAGAATGCGAAAGTACATTACTGACCCCTTGAACCTCCTCCATTAGATCATAACCGAACTTTTACGCCACCATTTTTCTGGTCCTTTTCTCATATTCCTGAATCCCAACTTCTACCAATATATATCACGTACCTGTCAATCATAGAATGCCTACTGTGCAGAACAAGGCCATTCAGCCTATTGAGTCCGCACTGACTCTCTGACAGAGCATTTTATCTATGCCCACCCTTCCACCCTATCACCATAATCCCATGCATTTTCCCTACTAATTGCTTGCTGTACCTCTTCGCTAGCTTTCAGTGATTTGTATAGAAGGACTTCAATCTCCCTTTGAATACCAAAATTTTAATCTTCAAATCTCTCAATTTTTAAAAATACTTTTCTTTTCTCTTCTTCCTACCGAAATGTCTTTAATCAATCTGTCACCTTCTTTCTCAATCACTTAATCAATCCATATCCTAATGCACCTTTTTTGTGTCTTCTTCACAGCTTAATTTCCCATCTAGCTTTGCAACATCAGCAAACTTTAAAATATTACACTTATTTCCTTCATCAAAGTCATTGATATAAATTGGAAATACCTAAGGCCCAGGCATTAATCCTTGCAGAACTTCACTGGTTTAATCTGATCATTTTGAAAATGGTCTATTTATTCCTACTCTGGTTTTTGTCCATTAATCAATCAATACATATTGATATATTACCCTCAGTCCCATGAGCCCTAATGTTGTCGAACATCCTCTCATGTGGCACCTTAATGAATGCTTCGTGGGAATCCACATATACTGCATCTACTGACTCCCCCTTAGTTACCCTGTTAATTGTACTCTCAAAACATCAAACAAATTGGTCAAACATTTTCCTTTCATGTTGATTCTGCCTAATCATAGTACGATTTTCCAAGTGCCTTTTTACCGCTTCAGTAATAATGGATTCTAGCATTTTTCCGACTGCTGACTGTAGTTCCTGTTTCCACTCTCTTCTATTTATTGAACAGTAGGTCTAATATGAGAAAATCCACATCATAGAATCATAGATTTGCAACAGAAATGCAATGCAGTTTAGTCTCACACTTTCCCGTATCACTGTAATGTATTCTCCTTCAAGTAGTTATCCTTTCCCCTTTTGAAGGTTACAATACCCAATACCCCTGAGATACAATCCAATCCATTCCAAATCTCAATCATGCATCATGAAACATGTTTTTCATCTTACCTCTGGTCCTTTTGCCAATTCCCTTAAATCCCTTCCCTGAAAGTCTTCAACCATTGGAAACATTTCTCTTTAGCTGCTCTCTCATTATTTACTCTTCATAATTTTAAACACCACTATCAAATTTCCCTTTGTCCTTTTAAGAAGAGCAGTCCAATTCCTCCAGTCTATCGATGTAGCTAATCCCTTGTGTCTGGACCCATTCTAGTAAATCTCTTTTCTACCCTGACTCAAGCATTCACATCCTTCCTAAGGTACAAAATTGGGTTGGAATCAAAACTCCAGCTGGGGCAGAATATGAATCCAATTGGAAAACCTTGAGTGGAAACAGCGCAGATGAAGGGATGATTTGATCAAACTGTTTTAAATTATGAAGGGATAAAATAAACATATGGGAGATATTTTTGTGCAGTGGATGATGTCCGTGCCACTGAGTTCAAGTCCCATGTCAGGGCCAGGAAATGTGCATTCATAATGCAGTCACATTGCTTGAGTAGCAACTTGTAAATCCTTCCAACATATGCCAATGATAGGTGGTAAGAGTGAGAGAGATTCCTCCTCATCCATGTATTAGAAAGAAATTGGAGTCTCTATCACTATGCATAGATCCAGGCTACAACATTCATGCATGTATGTGAAAGTGCATGTTGCAACAGCAAATTGGACTCTGGGAGAGTGGGGCAGTCGATTCGCCAATTCTATTGGCTGGTTGGTTCAGTTGGCTGCATGGCCAGTGTGGATCAGATTGATCCAACAGCAATGGAGTTTAATCCTTGTTCCAGCTGGCTTGGATTTGGGATCTGCCTTCTTTCCCCATTTGTGGTGGAGATCGTGACACTGTGGGTCAGACCTGTCTTTGAGAAGAGAACCCAAGAAGGGTAAGTGTACCCAAATTGTTTTCAGTAACTTTGGGATTGAAAGTGGGAGGACCTAAATACAGGATTAAATTTGAGATGAGGAGGAATAAGGGTTTCTGAGACTACAACATGCACAACTAGAGCTAATGATTGAAGCAAAGATCATTTGGTGAAATTCACTAAATTCACTGAATGTAGTCGAGGCCAAAACATTGTCTGATTTCAAGAAGAAATTAGATATAACTCCTGAGGCTGCTGGGATCAAGGGATATGGGAGGAAAGGAGGGGGATCAGGATATTGAATTCAATGTTCAGCTGTGATCAAGTTGAATGGGGGAGCAGGCTCGAAAGACTGAATGGCCTACTCCTGCTTCTAGTTTCTATGTTTCTATCATTTAAGGACAGTTTTTATAAATGGCTGAAGAAAAAAAAAATGGAAAATGGGATTTGGACTGTTCCTCATGTGAAGGATAAAAATCAACATAGACTTGTCAGGTTGTATAGTCTTGAATCCATATCTGCATAATTCATTGTAAGTACTCCGGAAAGACACATTACTCTCATACAGCACACCAAAGTACAACTTAGTAATCTTAACTCAGTCTGAGGTTTTACATTGCATTAATGTAAAAAGATTAATTGTCCTAATCACTCAGAGCATCACACCTGAGGCCAATAATACCTTTCATTGACAGTGATAATCCATTGCAGATGGTTACTACCTCTTCAGATCATTGTGCACATTTCTGAGTCCCAGCCTCTGTAAAGAATATGAGTTCACAGGTACATTGCACCTCTATGGCTCACTAAATGACTCAACTGTGGAATCCACAACTGCCTCAGCTATTATCTGCTTCTTCATTTATGGAGTCTTTTAGGGGCCAGTTTTAACCTAAATTGTCTAGCAGAAAATGGATAAGATGGGGTAGGCTGTCTTACATCCATCTGATTTTATGGTCTATTATTATGAATCAGGGGAGGTGTAAAACAAGCAGCTGACTCAGTTGTATCAGCTCCTGAAACTTGAGCACTGAAGTCAAGGTTGACAATGAGCACAATACTGAGAGAGTGCTACATTGTTGGAGATGCTCTATTTTGGATGAGATGCCCTGTCTGCTCTCGGAGGTGAAAGTATAAGAAGCCAAAGTACTATTTTGAAGAAGAACAGGGGCGTTACCCAAAGTATCCTGGCCAATACCTATCCTTCAAATCAACATCTCAAATGACCACATTGCTGTTGTGGGAGCCTGCTGTGCACAAATTGACTGCTTTGTTTCTTACATTACAACAGTGACTGCACTTCAGAAGTACTTCCCTGGCTGTAAAGCTCTTTGGGACACCTTGAGGTTCTGAAAAGCACTATACAAATGCAAATCTCTCTTTAGGTTAAAATTGCCCCAATGGTCCTGGGCTGGCATCTCATCCACTGCAATGTATCCATCAATAGCAGCCATCCTTATGCTTGCTGGTAAAAAAAATCTTGTGGGCTATTTATTTCTGCCACAAACTTGGTGATATTTCAAAATGTTCCTATTTGCTAAGCATATTAAGATCAGGTCTAACTGATTAAAATGTCTTATTTTTATTTAATTATGCCACTAAGAATGACCTTCAGCAAGTCTACAGCAAGCAAAGCTAATAAGGAAATTGCTGATATTTGTTAATTGAAAGCAAGAATCCTCAACATGGCAGCAAACACAGACCAGTGTCCTCCTCGCACTTTCTATCTATAGTCATGTTTATATTTTTCCTAAGATTAAAAAAGTTAAGAATGCAATCTCTTAAATGGCTTGCCTAGATGATGAACTCACACAAGGAAACAATACCAGGGAGGTGAGGAATCATAATGAAAAATACTTGTATTCTATATCATATACCCACAGGTTCATTTATAATGCATGTGCACAAGTGGGGCAAAAAAAACCCAAATTCGGTACACTGGTGGAATTGCAGAATGCCCTCCTGTGTTAACCTTCATCAATTGAAATTCAAACAATGCTGGATTTGTGAAAGGTAAAAATAGTTGATCAGATTTCTGGCCATGTTCAAATCATGCTTAAGGCAAATTATCTTCCAGAGGGACCCTATTATTCCCTGTAATTACCAATGTAGAGTTAGAATTACCTTCTCAAAAAAGCACACAGAAAATGCTAGAAAAACTCAACAGGTCTGGCAGCATCTGAGGAGAGAGGAAACAGACCAGTTAACTGTGTTTCTCTCTCGGCAGACCTGCTGGATTGATCCAACATTTTCTGATTTTATTTTTAACATCCGCAGCATTTTGCATTAAATTAAAAGAAAGTACAGTAGGTAAAAATCTGGTAATCTTTTTACATCGCCTTGCCAAAAGTAGTCCAGATGTTAAGATACTTTGAGCAGCATTAAGATCATTTAACAAATTCCAATGCAGGTTTAACCCAGCAGTACGTCTTTCAACCAATTACTAGGAGCAGGTGTTGTGCATGCAGTGAAGTTTAGCCACTTCATAAATCATGCGGCATCAAGTGCTGGAGGAATTTGGGCTGCAGCATTTACCGTCTCACTTTGGAATAGTTAAGAAATCTGGTGGTGTTGTATTGGGGAACCTGGCAAGGAAGAGGCCAGTAATAGTGGAGGCAAAAGTGCTGGGAGCCAATAATAAAGGACCTGGGAGCCAATAAAGGATGCAAAAATACCTGGGAGCCAATAGTAAAGTAGGTTGTCACGGCAGCACAATGGTTAGCACTGCTGCCTCACATTGCCAGGGACCTGAGTTCAACTCTGGCTTTGGGTAACTACCCATGTGGAGTTTGCACATTCTCCCCGTGTCCCTCCAGGTGCTCTATTTTCCTCCAACAGTGCAGAAATGTGTGGGTTAGATTGATTAATCATGATAAATTGCCCCTTAGTGTCAGGAGACAGGGTAAATACATGTGGTTACAAGGCTAAGGCCTGGGTGGGATTATTGTGGATGCAGGCTCAATGGGCTGAACGGCCTTCTGCATTGCAGGGATTCTGTGACTCTACCTGGGAGCCAATTATAAAGGACAAGATGAGAGGTCTCAGGACACCAGAATATAGTCCAACAGGTTTATTTGAAATCACAAACATTGGGAGCACTGCTCCTTCTTCAGGTGAAGTGGGGAGAGGAGCACAGGCACAGAATATATGGACTGAGTGATGCTCAATTACCTGTGAGTATGGGGCTATTGTCACTCTGCCTATATGTTCTGTGCTTGGGCACCTTTCTCCACTTCACCTGCGGAAGGGGCAGTGCTCCCAAGGCTTGTGATTTTAAATAAATCTGTTGGAGTATAACCTGGTGTCCTGTGATCTCTTATTTTATCCACCCCATCCCAACACTAGCATCTCCAACTCAATAATGAAGGAGGTTCAAGTAACTATGAGCCAACAATAGACATTTAAAATACTATTTAGCCATACTTACCATGCAGGCTTCCTAAAACATACATTCATAAATGCAAACTACATGAAATGAAAACTGCTTCAGTTTTTTTAAAATCGGAGGCTCATGTCTTTTGAGTGACTGAACAATAATCTACTTAATGTCGGTTATTAATGTAAAGGAGGCGCAAATGCCTCTGGACGCAAAATCCATTCTGATGTTTCCATGCGTTCCCTTTACCAAATGGAGAGAGGCCGAGAGTTATGTCGTGGCATCTGAGTAAATGCTTCTAATATCACTGGTTGCTCGCTACATTAAGTAGATTATTGTTCAGTCACTCAAAAGACGCGAGCCTCCGACTTCTAAAAAGCTGAAGCAATTTTTACTTAATTGATTCGTGATGAATGTACGTCTTAGAAAGTCCGCACGGTAAGTATGAGTAAGTAGCATTTTAAATTTATACCATCAAATTTCTGGAATGGTTAAAATAATTTGGGATCGTGCGATTCGCTGAATTACAATGATACACGAACCAGCTTCTACAGAGTGGATGCCTTCTCACTGAATGTATCAGCTTGGCGTGATGCCAGCACTCTGCATCTGAATCTGAATGTTCAAGCCTCTGGCCAGGACTGGAGCATGTTTTGGTGCAGCACGCACGGAGGGAGTGCCGCACTGTCAGATGTGGTGTGTTTTGAGATAAATTTTGTCAAACCGAGGATGGAAGCGGAAGATCCGACAACGTTCTCCCAGGGAAAAGGAGTTATTTCAGCGTGCAGCCCAGCACTCATCTCTGAATCAATGCCAGCTAAGCGGGTCAACTAATCGCTTCTCTCCTCTAGGAGCTTGGGGAGTACAAATTCACCCCTTCTGATGACTGTTGTACAACAAATCTATTTTACAAGTCATTCATTGGTTCTGCATCTTTTTGGGACATTGTGAATGTTAAAAATGATGCTACAGAAATGCAAACTCTCACTTTCACACGTATCATAGAAACATACAAACATAGAAGATAGGAGCAAGTGGAGGCCATTTGGCCCTTCGAGCTTTTTCCTCTATTCACTATGATCATGGATGATCATGGTCTCCAATGATCCCACTTGAACATTCAATTCTCCTGAAGAAAGGCACTGATATTCAAATGTGGGAGGTGGCTGAGCTTCTGATGTACCCGAGCTTCTGATGTATCCCTTCACACTTACCTGGTTTGTAACTGCTACTATCTCTCAATTTGAGAAGATGCAGTAGGTTTTCCCCTCACTGTGGGACAGAACTTCACTTTTCTGTTGGATTTTTTTGGTCTTGCTTTCTGTTCTAGGTTGGCACAACTCCATCCTGGCAGTGCCCTTCCCAATCCATCTCTATTTCATTTTCCCTTTGGTTTGTAGATTCCCATTATCTCCAGTCAATGCAGTGCATGCTGTGATTCGTCCATCATCAAGTCTGCCTCCTGTTTGTGTACATTCTTCCCACTCTGTTCCCCTTTCTTTGAGGAAGGGTCTTTACCTTAATCTAGCCCAATAAAGAAGAGCTCGAACTTCTGGAGTGTTATTTTCCTACCACATACCCACCAGTAGGGTGGCACAGTGGTACAGTGGTTAGCACTGCTGCCTCTCATGGCCAGGGACCTGGGTTTGGTTCCCAGCATGGGTCACTGTCTGTATGGAGCCTACACGTACTCCCAGTGTCTGCATGGGTTTCTTCCAGATGCTCCAGTTTCTTCCCACAATTCAAAAGTCTGATGTCTAGGTGCATTGGCCATGCTAAATTCTCCCTCAGTATCCAAACACGCAGCAGACTGACAACTAGGAGATTTTTACAGAAATTTCATTGTAGTGTTAATGTAAGTCTACTTGTGACACCAATAGAAAGCTAGATTTTCACAGAGATTTCATTGCAGTGTTAATGTAAGACTACCTGGGACGCTAATAAATAAAAATAACTGGGGGATTGTCACAGTAACTTCATTGCAGTGTTAATGTAGGCCTACTTGCTACACTAATAAATAAAAAACTGGGAGATTCTCGCAGAAACTTCACTGCAGTGTTAATGTGAGCCTACTTATGACACCTAAGTTTGTTATCTTGATCTGAAGTTTAATTTTGACCAATCACAGAATTTCCTCCTCAACAAATCTCACCCTTTATTTCCAGTGGTATGTGCCCTCATCTACCTGACAGAGCGGTCTGATGTTATCCTATCAACCGATTCAATATAACAGATTACCCCCAGCTCATGAACAGACTATAATAACATCCTTTAAAAACACATCGCAAATATACACACAAGTTTCTGGAAAACACAACGTTTAAAAAAACGAATAGGTACACAGTGACGCACGTTAGAGTTGCCCTCTGTTGAGGTAGAGGCAAGGGGGACATGTTAAATACAATCAAGTAGATGTCAAATTTGCTGCTCAGAGCTGATGAACAATAGTGTAAATTCAGGTTCCCTTCCCTCGGTCATTAGGAAAGTACACAGTCCTTCTCCGAGACTAATTCCAGCACCTTCGCTATCCTCTTGACATTAAAATCCCTGTCAATTGCTTGACGGGATTCTCAAAAAACTTCATGTGCAGGGGGTTGGGCAATCAACCCTGAATGTGAGGAGATTATATGGGGACAATTCAAACTATCTGAGATTGTTATACCTCCAGCAAGTTCACACTCCGCCCTTCACACCCTCCTAGATACACTTCACTCCACCTCGGTTGCTGAGCTAGGGATCGCATTTTACACTGCATAGTAAGAAGTCTCACAACACCAGGTTAAAGTCTAACAGGTTTATTTTCGAAAGCTAGCGGCTTTTGCTACCAAATAAACCTGTTGCGCTTTAACTTGGTGTTGTGAGATTACTTACTGTGTTTACCTCGGTCCAACGCCGGCATCTCCACATCATGACAACCATTTTACATTGCAGGCAGCCACCGTTACTTCCATTAGAAAGACAGCCAATGTTACCTACCGGATAATCATTGAATCCCTCCAGTGCAGAAGAAGGCCATTCGGCCCATCTAGTCTGCACCGACCACCCAGGCCCTATCTCCGTAACCCCACTTACCTAAGTCGCCCCTTGCAAATCCCCTTGATACTAAGGGGCGATTTGGCGAGGCCAAGCAACCTAACCTGCACATCTTTGGAGTGCATGGATTTAAAGTGGTAGTATGGTGCATTATGTTCCACCTGTAGTTCGCTCAACACTAGGGTATAATGCAGCCCTTGAAATTGTGTTTAGTTTCATTAATTTGATAGATTTTTGATGTGAAATCTGTTGCTTCCACAAACCCCGTTATCTTTATATATGAACCTTTCCACCACCCACTTGACTGTATGTAATGGAATCTCAGGTTGAGATGTGATCTGGTTCTGATGCAGCAGAAGACCAAGGTTTAAGAGAGAGAGAGAGGGAGGGGAAATAAAGAAATTCAGCAAACATTTTCCCAATAACTGAAGGTAACAAGGAAGCCATAGCTGAGACCAATGATTTCTGCTGGAGCTGACTGCAAACAGACACCCTGTGATACCATCTCGCCCAGTTGCAATGTGCTTAGATCTGAGGCAGCGGTTATTGTGATCATCCTGACACCCCGATGAGAGGGTGCCAGGATGCATGAAGTTGCATTCTGCCTCCTACCGTCCATATCCAGTCTTTGGATGATCACCTCCAGTTCCACCTCATTTGGCATGTAGCCTAGTGATCGCATCGCCATCCCCAGCTCCTGCTTCGAGATGTACCCGTTCCCATCGCGGTCAAAGACTTTAAACGCCTCGCGGATCTCTGTTGGGAGAAGCGAGGTTTACAGACAGTCACTTTTGAGATTGATGGCCCCGCGGGGCACTTTGCTTCATTCACAATGTTGGGGTTCTCGGCAAGTTACGTGGAAAACACAGATAGCAGCCACCTAGCGCGGCTCCTTTTCCTTGCCAACGGTGTCGGGTTGACTTTTTAACAAACCAGATTCAGGATCAGATCCGTGTGCAACTAATTCAGGGGACGGATCGTGACAAAATTCTTTAAGAAGTAAGAGACCTAGCCAGATAATCCTGTGCATAGTTAGCAGCAGACTATTAATGGGGCTACTGGAGTGTGAGACCTCACCATTTCAACCTCTTTAAACCCATGACAAATATTCCATGACTGTCTAAAGTTACCCAGCGTGCGCAAGAGATGAATCAGAGATCCAGCAACACGTTCGCACGTTGGCACAACAAGGGCTGTGTTAATGCACCCAGGGAATTGCTCTCAATCTCTATTAGATTATCTGAGGGGGTGATTGACGTCTGAGGCGAGGGGACTTCTAGCCTTCCAGTGCAAGCTGCCCAGCTCAGCCCCCTCAAGGTAAGGCAGCACACCGTCCCCAACAATAAAAAGCAATGGCACCGGGATATGGACAAGGGGGGAAAATTGGTGCCCCCTCCCACCACTGGCGAGTGGAAACTATAGCAGCAGAAGCCAGCTCCAACCCAAACCCATACACTCGGCCCCCTTTTTCCTATCAGTTCTTGCCTTTGCTTTCCATTCGCCCCATCTGTGTTTTGTGGCAATATTGATGGAGGGGGGCGAAGGTGGTATTTACCTTCTCTGTAACGCACTCACTCCATCCCTCAACTGTCTCACACAAGCAACACATTTCCACAGTCAGAATCCTCTCCCCCAGGTACAGGGAAAAGAGCTGGGGCTCGCTCTCCCAGCAACAGTTTTCAAGAATTAACAAACGCTGTTAGACCAGGGGTTGCTGGTGTAGCAAAAAACAGACCCCTAAACAAACAAACATGTCCTGGTAGCTAACACAGCGTGTGAAGAGAGACGTGGATAGCACTCACCTTCCAGTTCATCCTCAGGTATGTCCACAGGATCCTGGTTGCTGAGGATATCAGGGATGGTGTAAATCCCCCTGTACATTAAAGTCGCAGTCACCGGGTGCATTGGCATATTGAAATCTCCAGCACGGATAGATTCTTCGGGCAGCTCTTCATGCGGCGACTTTGAAGGAACCTCGCCTTGCTGTCACTTCCAGTGCATCAACACACGGGAGCCGAGCGAGAGACATGATGGTGTGGCATGAGGGAGCCCGCTGCAATCATTTCCCTGCGATTCCAGGAGCTCCGAGCTCCGTGCACCCCCTGTCTGCCTCGTCCCCCGCTCCCCCACACTCTCTGACACGTGGCTTCATTCAGACAAACGCTCTGTGACATTGGAAAGGGAACCGGGGAGAGCGGCTTGCCGAATTCGTCAGCTCGCAACCGGTCCACACTTAACTTGATCTGTAGTTAGCTTCTCGAATTCTGGTTTCGTTAACAGCGGCTCCCACCCTCCCCCCCCACTCTTCACAGCAGCACCCCAGGCTTTCCAAAACACCAAACATCCATTTTCAAGCCCAATTTACTGGTGATCAAATTCAGATCAATCGTATCACCAGTTCACTGGACGTATTTAAATAACCAATGGCTGAGAAATGTACTCCCTCCCTTCTCTCAATGTGTGTTTTAAGGTACAAATCTAATTCTATTTCAGGAAAGGTAGGTAGGGGAGCCCAGTCCCCAGTGTGGGGAGGAGACATGTCACAGGAACTATACAACAGGATCGAAACGTCCTTTTAACTGAGGTGGAGGCAGAATATTATCACCTCCCCCAATATTATTAACTCAGCCCCCCCATCTCAATCGATCAGAACTAGAAGGGACAATTGATTCTTTCCAATTCAAAGCGGCACAGATATATTAAAATGGGAGGTGAGGAACCAACAGAGAAAGTCATTTCCAGTTGGATTGTAAATGTGGGAAGGCAGTGGGCAAAGTAAAACCCAAGAAAAATGGGTGGCACAGTGGTTAGTTAGCACTGCTGTCTCACAGTGCCAGTGACCAAGATTCGATTCCAGTCTTGTGTCACTGTCTATGTGGAGTCTGCACATTTTCCCCATGTCTGCATGGGTTTCCTCTGGGTGCTCTGGTTTCCTTCCACAGTCCAAAAGATATGCAGTTGAGATGGATTGACCGTAGGCCTTCCGTGCCCGTTGGGCACCGCAGGAGCTGAGGTGCCTTATAGACCCCGATAATCACATTTTGATTTGACGTGTCTTAAGTTTCCTTTGTACCTTTTGTTTCTGTTCGGGCTGTTCCCCCTCCTTTTGGGGAGCTGCCCCCTTTTTCTTTGTCCGAACGTAATTTAAGTTAGTTTACTTGGTTTGACCCGAAAGATGGAGATGGATTGGCCGTGTTACATTGCCCCTTACTGTCCAATATGTGCAGGTTAAGTGGTTTAGCCATATTTTAAAAGTTAGTTTATTAGTCACAAGTAGGCTTACGTTAACACTACAATGAAGTTACTGTGAAAATCCCCTAGTCGCCACACTATGAGACCTGTTTGGTTACTCTGAGGGAGAATTTAGCATGGCCAATGCATCTAACCAGCATGTTTTTTGGACTGTGGGAAGAAACTGGAGCACCTGGAGGAAACCTTTGCAGACATGGGGAGAACATGCAGACACTGCACATAGAATGATCCAAGCTAGGAATTGAAGCCAGGTCCTTGGCATTGTGAGGCAGCAGTGCCAACCATTGTGCCTTTGTGGCGCCATGGTAAATGCACAGGGCTATGAGATAGAGCAGAGGGAGATCATGGGTGGGATGTTCTTTCTACACTGTTCAAGATTCTAAATTCATACTTTTAGATGATTTTCTTTTTCAATGTATTACAATATTAACTTTTATTTAAGACAGCATTCTGCACTCAGTAAATGAGGATCCGTGAAGCTTTCTGTGCTGAAGTCCTTAAAATGCTTCCGTCCTGTTATGACTCCCCGACAGACATCTAAGTTTTAAAAATAAATTTGGATTCCTAGTGACCAATTTTAATGATAAGATTTCATAAGATTTTAAGGTTTAAGACATTTATTGTAATAAATTAAAGGCAACGTTGACTATTTTCTATGTAATTTATACTCTCAACTACAGAAAAATATCTTAATGCTTTCACATTACTGAAAATTTCCCCTCACTTTATCTTGTCCCTTAAGGCGATCATTTCAGTCTCCCGAAACAGCCTAAAGTGGTTCTTTGCCCCTGAGGGTTGCTTACTTTCTTTTTCTTTCCCAGTCAGATAATTCTAATCTCCAAATTGACTTTCACAGTGAAGGTTAACCTGGAGATCTCTTCCGCTGGTCAAAGCTAGGTAAATCTTCCAGTCTTATTTAAATCCTCACAAACTTGAATATGCACCAATATTTTTGCATGGTGAATCATACAAGTTTATGGCCTTTAACTCTCTGCTATCTCTCTCTGTCTGATTCTGGTAGCCTGAAGCCATGTATCTGTACTGGTGACTCTTTAACATTGATATATTTAGGAAGGGTTACCAGTGTGTTTTATTTTTTAATATTTCTACTAGATAGGGGAAAAGATCACAAGATATCCTAATTCCCCCTACAAACAAAATTGCATAACCATAGGTTTAATCCAGAAAAGTAGAAACTTAAACTTAAATAATATGATATTGAGCCATGCTTATGAGAAGTAAATTAGTAACCAACTCAACTTAAAAGTACACCTCAATCTTCAAACTGTATTGATTGTGAACAGATCTTGAATTTGTTTCTGCACGTATTCAAAAACAGCTTCTTCCCTGCTGACATCAGACTTTTGAATGGGCCTACCTCATATTAAGTTGATCTTTCCCTACACCCTAACTATGACTGTAACATTACATTCTGTACTCTCTCCTTTCCTTCCCTATGCACGATATGCTTTGTCTGCAGAGCACACAGGAAACAATATTTTTCACTGTAACTAATGCATGTGACAACAATAAATCAAATCAAACCAAGTCAAAATATTCTGAATAAAATTTTGAGGCAGTTTTCAGACTATTTTTAGTCTCACAATGTAAAAATTTTCTACAAGTTTACTTATTACATTTTGAACAGGAAACTTTACCTCTTATTATTTGATTGAATTTTTATATGTGGCAACTATCAAAGCTGTCACAAGTGTCACAATTTTCACTTGCTTAAGAATTTGGAAGGCAAAACTGTAAAAAGAGGAAAGAATGGAGAGACTTTGGGGATTCAAATACAAAGGCTTTCAGACTGAGAGGGCAAATTCATTAAGTTACTTAAGAAAACCAAATGGGATGCTCGGTTTAACAAAATGGGCATCAAACCCCCCAAAAAAAGGTAATGTTAAACCAAAACATATCATTGGTTAAGCCACAGTGCTAGGGACCCGGGTTTGATTCCCAGTTTGATCACTGCCTGTGTGGAGTTTGCATGTTCTCCCTGTGTCGGCGTGGATTTCCTCTGGGTGCTCCAGTTTCCTCCCACAGTCCAAAGATATGCAGGTTAGGTGAATTGGCCATGCCAAATTCTCTTTCCGTGTACCTGAACAGGTGCCGGCATGTAGCGATTTTCACAGTAATGTCATTGCAGTGTTAATGTTACTTTACTTGATACCAATAAATAAACTTTACTTTGTTTCACAGTGAGAATATTGGGTGAAATCTTACTAAAAAAATGACTGTGCTGCAGCGGAAAATGCAATGTTTCCCATTGATGGCACCAGTGCATTTTTGGATCCAATCTTCTGCTTCATTTATAATAATTTTATGCACATGAGTATCATGCTGCACTTGTGGCTGCTCTCTCTGATTCACCCAGCCTGCAACAACTTAGCTACTGCATATAAACGGCTCCCCAGCGCTTGTTACACAATGACTGCAGAGGTTGGCAGCCAAGAAGAGGGGGCTGGGTGGAGCGGAGCAGAGGGGAGACACAGTCTATCCCCGCTCCAGGAGATGACCTTCCCGGGATGCAGTGGCAGTCCTGATCACTGCAAATGCATTGCAGAAGAGGACGGGATAGCAGTATCAGAAGAAGTTAAATGATCTTCTTCGTTCAGCCAGGGTAAGTGAACCACCCCAGTCTTCCACTGCAGCCATTTTCTCTCACTCAGCTACATTGGGGGTTGCCAACACCAGGCACAAAGCTCCCCCCTGCCCTTCCCACCACAATCATCATGTTTTTCCAGGAGCTGCTATGCTCTTCACACTCCAGCCCCCACCAGGCCCCACACCTGCTGCACCTCATCACCATCTTAAACATCAACACTCCCTCCTACACTCTCCCTATCCACCTCCATTCCCTGACATTAACGAGGCCAGAGGTCAAACATCAGCACTGCCCGAAAGCAGGCCTGGACTCTCAGACGAACTGCACAATGAGGGAACAGTATCTTCTGAGGTCCTTGAATGGCATTTCATGGTGCCATGGATTGCACAAGGTGCAGTCAAATGAATATTGCATCTGGGGCGAGTCTCTAAGATGATGAAGCCCATGGCCTTGACATCTTGGCTCACACAGAGGTCTCATGTGCCACCTTGGAATGAGCAACTTCCATAGAGATTTAGAGCGGCTGTGTGAGTTTAAGGGCCATAGACAGTGCATGTCCTCCCATTCCATGTAGTACCAGCTCGTGCCGAGTCTGGCAGAGGTGATCCACTGTCTCCCAGAACAGATGCAACCTTCTATGGCACTAATTCACTGACACCTGCAGGTACGATGACCAGTATTGGAATAGTGTCGGCCAGTATGCTCTGCAGTCCTTCTCCTGGAATAGCGACGGGCCCAGCCTCTCCCTCCTCCAGAGGGTGCTGGTGCTGGCCAAATGCCATGGCCTGTTGGTTCTCTGCCAGTGCTCTATGCCAATAAGCAGGATAGCCAACTCAACAGGCTCCATGATCTTCCAGACCATGCACTGTAGGGAAGAGAACACCACTGTGAGCTATAACGGTTTGCCAGAGAGTTCTGACCCTCATCAATATATTAAAATGAGATTTCTGCGGTCTTTTGGCATGTTTCATGCAACTCCACTGGCGAGGGACTAGAAAGATCAATACCCAGAAACTCGCCAGCGTGAATTGCACAGTCTGGATTTTAAGCATGCGATGCCATTCCCACAGATGGAGAGTGTGGGCTCAAAATTGCCCTCAATATGTCTAGGTTTGGGTAACCTACCTTAGGAAGGGTATCAGCCATGGAGATGAATCAGAATCATAAGATCATAGAATCGTGGGCCAGGATTAAATGGCCCCTCTCGCTGGCTGGATAATACAGTCCCACCAAAATAAACAGGAATTTAAATGGCCCGTCGCATCTTTTGGGGAAGAGAGACACAATGGTGGAGTTGTAAAACCCTGGCCATAGAATGATACAGCACAAAAAGAGATCAATTGGCCCACTGTATCTGTGTCTGCTCTTTAAAAGTGCTATCCAACCACTCTCATTCCTCCACTCTTTCTCTACAGACTTACAATTTTTTTCCCATGCAAAAATGTACCCAATCCTCTTTTGAAAGTCACTAATGAATCTGTTTCACCATCTTTTCGGGCAATAAATTCCAGATCACAAAAACTGCATGATAAAAATCCCAAGCTGCCTCTCGTTCTTTCGTTAAGTATCTTAAATCAGTGTTGTGATATATGTAGGTTGGGGTGCATGCTGCCCCTTTAAGAGTGTAGGTCATGTGACCTCAGGGATTAGCAACTTGTTTAGCCACAGGGAATCAGTCTAGGATTGAATGTGGAATAGCACACACCTTCAATAAAGAGCTCCTATTTTTAAGTCTTTGAGGCCTACTTTCTGGTCCTTCTTACGCTTTGCATCGTGATACCCATACAAAGTAAGTGTCTTCCAGTTATACACTTATCTGTCATTGGGAAATTTTTCCTTATTCGTTCTATCAAACCCATTCATGGTTTGGCAAACCTCTGTCAAATCTTTTCTCCACATAATTGAAATCTCTCATCCCTGGTTCCATTTTAGTAAATCTCGCCCATCTCCTTTCTAGAGCTTCACATTCCTTCTTCAAGTGTGGTGCCCAGAAGTGAGCACAATACTCCAGGTGAGATGTAAGCATTGTCTTATAAATGTTTATCACGACCATTTTGCTTTTGTACTCCATGCCTCTATGAATAGAACAATGGATTCCACGTGCTTTCCCATCAACCTTCTCAAGTTGTTCAGCCATATTCGAAGATTTGCATTCCAAATGTGTCAGTTCCTGTACACACATTGTGATTGTATTCATTAGTTTATATTGCCTCTCTTCTCTTCCTATTAAAATATATCATGGAACATTTCACTGAAGTAAATGTAATCTCCCATTTCATGAGTGAAATTTGTTACTATCTTTTTCTTTTTTTATATTTCTGAACTTTTGCTAACTTTTGGAACTATTCCCTGTGCACCCAAGATCCAGGTCTTTAACATCTACCAAAAAGAGTCAAACCCACCTCTGTTCTATCTCATCTCTCCCACCTTCTGCCATCGGGAAAAAGATATAAAAGCCTGACGTCACGTACCAACTGATTCAAGAATTGCTTCTTCCCTGCTGCCGTCAGACTTTTGAATGGACCTACCCTGTATTAATTTGATCTTTCTTTCCACCCTAGCTGTGACTGTAACACTATATTCTGCACTCTCTCATTTTCTTCTCCCCTATGTACTCTGCGAACAGTATGCTTAGTCTGTATTGTGCACAAAACAATACTTTTCACACTATCCCAATACCTGCAACAATAATAAATCAAATTAAAAAAGAAACAGCAACTTTCTGAGACTGAACCAGATAATTCACAAGCTTGGTGTTGTATTTGACCTGGAGATGCACTCCCAGCCAGCACAACATTATATGCTACCTACTTCCACCTCTCTCTTTCACTGACCCACTCTGTCTCTGCCTTAGCTGGCTTGCTGCTGAAACCCCCACCCAGCTATCTACCACCAGGCTCGACTATTTCAATACTCTGCTGGCTGTCTTCCACCTTCCTTCTTCCATAAGCTTCAGATCATTCCTAATCTCTGCTGCAGAGCTCCTAATTCACATCAAATTACACTTGTCGACCATTCGAATGTTCATTGAACAATATGTTTGTAAATAGAAATTCTTGTAGAAATATTTGTATGTTTTTGCTAAGAACTGTAACTGCTGTTAGTGATGCTTTCTTCACTGTTTAAAAAAAAATCTGATGGAATTTGTAACTATAGTGATAGGTAACTATTTGGTGATCTAATTCTAATCAAGTTGCTTTAATTTGAAGTGTAAGACTAGAAAAAAGTAAGGGGCGAATGTTATTCTTCTCTTTAAACTGGTGAAGGGACAAATGAGATAATCCAGCTAGAAATTTGTGACTAATTCTTCCTTTTTTTTTTACAAGTTTTATACAGAATGGAACAATTTTATTTAAATGTTTATGATTGTGAATCAAATAATATAAATGAACATAAAGTAACCTGAAGTCGAGAGTTTGCAGGTTTGTTTTTGTGCTACATATTAGGCCATGTAACAGCTCAGGCAACTGCGGTGAGGTCAGATATCTCATGAAATTGAGCCTGGGGATTGTTGAGATTGCGAAATAAATTGGCAGGGTTTATGTTGGATTGGCACTGGATAAGTCCATGGACTGTATGCGCCAGTGAGCGATGGGCAAATTTATATTTGGATTCAAACAACGAGCAGTATTTAAGTTGATCCTGACCTTTCCAAAGACGAATGAGAGTTCCGCCATTTGAAATTTTGGGAATGCATTTCAAATTGAAATAATGTTGGAGCACTTTCCTCCAATGAGGAAGGACAGCTGGGTTAACTGTAAGCAACGCCTATGAAGTGGCTGTGGTGGAAGCATTTTCCATGTCCTGTCCAAATTTGTAGATCTGCACTCTGACACATATACTGCCCTCTCCATTCAACTTGCCTTAATGCCTTCAGAACGATTGCATCAGAAGCATATGCTAGGTTTTCTCCACAGCCCAACAAATAGGTCATATTATTTTTGCTAATTCATTATTTATCACAAGATGAATAATGCATTTATGAATAATAGAAGTTGATTTGGGGTGCATTGCAAATGTATCCAACATGGGTTATGTCTGAAATCAGGACATTTCACCCTCAGAATAAATTGTTGAAATTATGAATAAACTAATATGTATGTCAACAATGTTGCATTTCATCACCAGAAAATAAGCCTGGTATACTAACTATAGAGTGGTGATAACAGCAGACTTTTGATGATCCCAATATTAAATGGAGCAATGATTGCGATAAAGACAGATGGGGAGGGTTGGGCCAAGATTGATTTTCTGAAGGGTGTCGAGGATCAGTGTTTCCTGCCCAGCGAGAAAGGAGACATTGGTGGATCTAGTCCTAGGATATAAAATGAGTCAAGTGGACAATGTGGGGTAGCACATCAGGAACAGTGATCATGGAATCATAAGGTTTGGATTAGTTATGGAAAGAATAAGGAACAATTTAGAAAAACAACGAATTGAGAAGGCGTCTTACCCGGATAAATAGAAGTCAAAGTGGGCAGAACTTTTTTAATGCATTTGTAGGACATGTGCGTTGCTGGCTGGCCAGCATTTATTGCCCAACCCTAGTTGCCCTTGAGAAGGTGGTGGTGAGCCGACTTCTTGAATCGCTGCAGTCCATGCGCTGTGAGTTGACCAACAATGCCTTTGGGATGGAATTCTAGGATTTTGGCTCAGCAACTGCGAGGGAATGGCAATATATTCCTAAGTCGGGATGGTGAGTGGCATGGAGGGGAACTTGCAGGCAGTGGTGTTCCTGTGTATCTTCTGCCCTTGTGTTTCTAGATGGAAGTGCTCGTGGGTTTGGAAAGTGCTGTCTAAGGAACTTTGGTGAATTGTTGCAGTGCACATTGTAGATAGTACACACTGCTACTACTGAGTGTCGTGGTGGGGGGAGTGAATGTTTGTGGATGTGGTGCCATTCAAGTGAGCTGCTTTGTCTTGGATGGTGTCAATCTTCTTGAGTGTTATTGGAGCTGCACCCATCCAGGCAAATGGGAGTATGCCATCACACTCCTGACTTGTGCCTTGTAGATGGTGGACAGGCTTAGGGGAAATGTAGGAGAGCAATAGGTACCCTTTTATAGAGGAAATAGTTCAGGGACAGTCTTGGTATGTTCCTGCAATGGGAAGCCAAGCTCACAGGATGACAGAAGAGTTCAAAAGGGAGAAAAAAGGGGCATATGATAGATGTCAGCTTGATTAAACAATAGAGAATCAGTTGAATATAACAAGAACTGAGCAAACGTGAATGAAAAAGCCCGATAGTACAAGAATAGATTGGCACCTAGTATATAGATAAGCCAAGGTTCTTCTGTTGACATATTAACAGTAAGATAGTTGTGAGAGGAATGGAGGGACTCACTAGAGGCCACTATGGAATTGTTTCCTCCCAGGAAGAGGAAGGCATAGCTGATATATTTATTTATTGAATATTTAGCTTTGGCTTTATAAGCAATGATGCAAATGTAAGCTGGGTTAAATTAAAGTAAATAAGTAGATAAAGAGGAGGTAATGGAAAGGCTGGCAGTACTTAAAGTGGATAAGTCAGCTAGTTTGAATGGGATGCATTAATATTGTTGAGAGAAGTAAAATAAATTGAGGAGGTGCTTGCTACATTCTCCCAATTCTCCTTAGACACAGATGTTGTGCCAGTGGACTGAAGGTTTGCAATCAGTGGTTATGTTGCTGTTCAAACTAGGGAGGATAGTAAACTTGGCAATTACAGGCTAATCAGTTTAACTTCAGAGGTGGGGAAGCTTTTAAAAATAATAATCTCTAAGAAAATTAATAACCAGCTGGATAAACGTGCACAATTAAAGGAGTATCAGCGTAAATTTGTTCAGCACAAATCATGTTTGACTAACTTGATTGAGGTTTTTGGTAAGGTAACAATGAGGATGGATTAGGGCAGTGAAGTTGATGTTGTGCACATAGCGTTTCAAAAGGTGCTTGATAAAGTACCACATGATAGGCTTGTTAGCAAAATTGAAGTCCGTGGGATAAAAGTGATAGCAGCAGTGTGGTTATAAAATTGGCTAAGGGTTAGAAAGCAGAGAGTTGGGCTGAATGGCTACTTTCTGGATTGGAATGAGATAAAGTGACATTTCCCAGGTTCCAGTATGATGAGCATTGCTGTTTTAGATGTGCATCAATGACTTAGACATGGGGATACAGAGGACAACTTTCAAATTTACAGATGACATGAAAAATAGAAATGTAGCAAGCAGTGAGGAAGATAGTAATAGAGTTCAAAAATACATTCTGCAGAACTTTAGGCTTTTGCATATGGCCAGGATTTTCTGCTCCCTCCAAACATCAATGGACTTTTGGCTGCCTCTCCAAATTTTCAGTTCCTGCCTGCAACAGGATGGATTGGAAAATCCAAGCCATAGACTGGCTGGTGGAATGTGCAGATACATGACAGAAGAAACTCAATGTAGAATAGTGTGAGCTGATACATTCTGGGAGGAAGAATGAACTAGACAATCCAAGATAATAGGTACAAAGTTTAAATGGGGTGCAAGAACCTTGGAGGCCAGGCAGGTGGAAGTTGTGTATAAATCTTTGGTAGCCAATCAGCTTTACAAAGCTAGGGGGAGGCGATAGCCAAGTGGTATTATCGCTAGACTATTAATCCAGAAACTCAGCTAATGTTCTGGGGACCTGGGTTTGAATCCCACCATGGCAGATGGTGGAATTTGTATTCAATAAAAAAGAAAATCTGGATTTAAATATCACGAGCATGAAACCATTGTCGGAATAACCCATCTGGTTCACTAACGTCCTTTTAGGGAAGGAAATCTACCATTCTTGCCCTGGTCTGGCTTACATGTGACTCCAGAGCCACAGCAACGAGATTGATGTCCAACTGCCCTCTGAAATGGCCAGGTGAGCCACTCAGCCGTATCAATCGCTGCAACGTCTCGACAAAGAAATAAGACCAGATGGACCACCTGGCCCTAACGACATTGTGGGTCAACCCACAGCACGTGGACTGCAGCGATTCAAGAAGAAAGCTCACCACCACCCTCTCACAGGCAACTAGGGATGGGCAATGAATGCTGGCCTAGCCAGCGATGACCAAGTCCCACAAATTAATAATAAGCAATTCATGAAGTAAATGGGATCCTGCGCTTTATAAACAGGAGCATCGAGTACAAAAGAGAAGAAATAATGCTAAACCTATATAAAACATTATTTTGGCTGCAACTGAACTGTCACATCCAATTCTGTGCAACTTAATCAATTACGTATCCCCGTACGTATGCCTGGAAAGGAGTGAACAGAAGAGGTTTGGAATGAAGGGGATTACGTGGTCTTCTTAGAACAGGGAAAGCTAAGAGGGTGCTTTCATAGATTGAAGGGTTAAGATTGAATCATCAAGGGACTGCAAATAAGAAAAGAATCGAAACATTTCGACAGGCACATAAATACAAAAGGATAGCAGTGCTGGGAATAGGGCTGCTGAGGGGTAGACAGAATAAAATCGCAGGTAGCGATAGTGAAAATGTCAAAGTATTAAATAATTACTTTGCTTTTGGCCTTACCAGGGAGAAGGTTCTGACCAACAAGACACCGGAAGATGGGTTTAAAAATGGTAAAACCTCATTTAAAATAAGAACAGGAGAAATATTTAATAAACTGTAATCAAGCTTAGAGGATTAAACCCCTGGTCCAGACAAATTGCTTCCACATATTTTAAAAGAATCTACAGAAAAGGATAACAGAATCACCATTACACATTGTTAATAATTCATCAGAAGAAAAGTGTAGTGCCAGAGAATATGCCGACAGTTGATATTATACATATATATTTAAGAAGATAGACGGAACGTATCCAGGAAACTTTAGATCATTCACTGGTAGAAAAAAAGAACAGGAATCCAATAAAAGAGAACATTGAAAAATGTCTGGAAATCAAAAATATAATAATGAAAGCGGCCTCCCTGTTTAGGGATGAAGACAGAAAGGGGCAATTTTCAGCCTGTGTTGCCTTCAGAGAGAACAGCGACACAGAATGAAAATCCAGACAGAATTGAGGAATGTGATTTCGCTTTGGACAGATTGCGTTCTGTGATTTTCCCCATTCCTTGCTATTGATGTTGAGAGAGAGGGTGATGGTAGTAATGACTGTTAAGGGATGGAGGAGAGAGAGATGATGCTGGTGTTTGATCGTGGGTGGATGGGCGCTGGTGTTGATCTTGGGCTGGGGAGATTATGGCATTTATTGAGGTAGGGGGCTAACTCCTGAGACTGTGTCATGGGGGGAGATTATTTCTAGGTCTGATAGGCGCAGCCCCATCTCGGTTCAGCTGGCTTTGCCAACGTGTTTAGGTCCCACCCCTCAACATGACAGCGGGAAACACGTCAGTTTTCAGTCAGATCCTGACACTTTCCTATTTTTCGGTAAGAATCCGCCCGTAATCTGAAATGTTTGAGACTCCATGTCAGCCATGTTGGAGATGGACTTGTCCAATCTCTTGAACCTGTGCACGATATAGTTAGAAGTCTCACAACACCAGGTTAAAGTCCAACAGGTTTACTTGGTAGCAAACACCACTAGCTTTTGGGGCTCTGCCTTCTATAGGTGAAGACTGAAGAAGAGGCAAAGTCCTGAAAGCTAGTGGCGTTTGCTACCAAATAAACCTTTTGGACTTCAACCTGGTGTTGTGAGACTTCTTACTGCGTTTACCCGAGTCCAACGCCGACATCTCCACATCACGATATAGCTGCCACGCAGGGTATTTTCTCTCTTCAGTTACCATGCCCTTAGAGTGTTGGAGACCATGGTCCTCTGTGTTAATCTTGTTTTGGTGACATGGATAATCTTTGCTGGTGGTGCATTCATCCAGTTTGCAAAACTCTTTAGAAAGATCCTTGTTTGTCCTCCTCGACCTCTTTACCATCGTTCATTCCTTTCAGACTTTCTAAATCATGATTTCTTACTGTGTCCAAGAAATTCCAATGGTCTTTTCCTAACCTTGATCAGGGGGATTCATTTGCTTTCAGATTTTACTAGTACCTCTTCGTTGGTAGTGTGGCTTATGAGATATTTGCGATCACCTCAAAAACCACAACTTTACAGCTTCTCTGCATTGCCTCACTGACCTTCCAACATTTGCTTCCGTATATCTGAATTTGAGTGGTGCAGCATTCTAGGATTCTTAGCTTTGTTTTTGTGGTGAATTTTGAGTTAGTTGCAATCTTTTCCATCTTGTGAAATCCATCATTGGCCATTCCAATCCTCCTCCTTATTTCTTCGTCACATTTCCTGTTCGATGCTTTTAAACCATCCTAGGTATCAAAATTTGCCCAACTGTGTGACTTTTTCATTCTTTGCTGTGATCTTACATCCTGGTATGATTTTCTTTTTGGACACTACCAGACATTTTGCTGTCTTACAATTTATGCTCAGCCCTTTCTTTTTACTTTCTCTCATTGTTCTATCCCAAGTCTGTTCTTGATTTCTCTTCAGAGTCAGCAATAAGAACGGTGTTATCGGTATACCTTTGTATGATTCAGCTTATAACCTCCAACTAATAATCCAGCAAGGTCTTCAATCTCTCCTGGAATATTTTCATTGTACAAATTGATTAAATGGGGGAAGAAAATGTGTCCCTGTCTGACCCTTCTTTTAATCTTCACAACATCGCTTGGATCATTCTCAATTTTTACATCTGCAGCTTGTTCACAATAAAGATTCCTTATCTCTCTCAGATTTTGACCTTCAAGTTCAAGAGACTCTACATGCTCATCAGTTCTTCATGCTTCACCTTATCAGATGCCTTACTGCAATCAATAAAACACGTGAAAATATCTTTGTTCCTCTCTATCGCCCTTTCTGATAGCATATATACCATAAAGATAGACATATTTGTTCCGCTACCTTCTACAAACCTACATCAAAGAGCTGAATTTTTAGCTTTATCTCACTCCTGACCTGATTCAACTTAGGAATGTGACTCATCAGACTGATAGTACGTTCACATTCAATTGCTCCTGGTCTTGTAGGGAGCACAATAAATATTGACTGAAGCCTTCGAGATTTCTTCCTTGTCATAAACTTCATTACAGTTGGTTTGTCTATTCCAAGCTCTTCCAAACAGGGTATTTTTTTAAAAAAAGGTACCGGAGAGGATACAAAACAGATGAGGTTATTTCTATCAAGAAAGGATGAATGGGCTGCATCTTATTTTACTTGAAAACAGAAAGTTAGTGGTGGGGGAAGGCAGGGTGGACCTAATAGATATCCTTAAAATAATGAAAAGTTTGAATAGGTAAACAAGGACAGACCGTTCCCTCTTGTGGGGAAGAACAAAACTAGGAACCATCAGCATAAGATAGTCACCAAAAAATTAAACATGGAATTCAGAAGATTCACCCAGGAGCATGGTGAGAATACGAATTCAGTTAGTGTGTTTGAGGGAAATAGTATAGAGCGCTGAGGAGTGACACTAACTAGATTGCTCTTTGACAGAGCCAGCTAAACCAAGATGGATTGATGGCTTCCTTCTGTACTGTATTATTAAAACAACGTACTCATCACTGACAGACTAAGGCACCCTAGATCACTCGGGTTTCCGTGATTTACAGGGCTTCTATCTATCAATGTACGGCCGGTATACAATCACACAAAGGGGTGTGCAAGGTTCCCAGGTAGCTGCCATGATTCTTTCTTCCCGTGGCTGTCCAGCCTCATGGCCAGCTCCCATCTCCAAGCAGACTTACTGCTTTGATTCAGGTGGTGCTCTCTTAAAACATGGTTGATGCCAACTGTGATGAATCTAACCAATTGGGCCTGGGATTGAGCACCACAATAAAAGCCATATGACAATCTAATGTGTTCGTGAGCGAGCAATCAGCATGCTGAAGATGCACTTCAGGAGCTTTGACTCATCTGGAGGCTCCCTTCCATATTCACTGGCACATTCTTTACAACTGCTCCAGACACTCTTTTTGGTTTCTCTTCAAAGTCAGCAATAAGAACAGTGTCATCGGTATACCTTTGTATGATTCAGGTTGTAACCTCCAACTAATAACCCAGCAAGGTCTTCAATATCTCCTGGAATATTTTCATTGTACAAATTGATTAAATGGGGAGGCTGTGTTTGTTGACAGTCTGTGAGGCTCAGAGCCTGTGCCTAGTCTAGCAGAGCCACTGGTGCAGATCCTTCACTGCTGTGCCTGTCCCTATCTGCCCTTGTTCACCCGTGTGCATCACCAGTGAAAAGTGAATGACCCGTCTGTCTGGTTCCACTGAAGTGAGAGTGTCTGAGCTGGTGCACATGGCCTACATGAGTCTGTGACTATGCATCCTCAGACTGAGTGATCAGCTTTGAGGAATCAAAATTGTCTTCCTGGGACACTTGAATACTCTGTGGTAGATTAAAGGCATGACTTAGAACCGCAAGGATAAGTGTGTTTGAAGTGATCATTGTGCAAGTAATCGTATTTAACATATGATTACGTGCACAATGATCACTTCAAATTACTTTCGTATCAAGTCAGCCTGAGTGAGTGCAGTTTGCTATTTGGCTGTCTGATATTTCATTCCAGCACCAGGTAGCTGGAAGGCCCCTATCTTCAATGGCTGAGATTCAACCGATGTTCAATGGCTCCCTGTCTGCAAATTAATAGTGAGGTTGTTGGAGGAGCACCTCTGGGTTAATATTTCTCCCTCGTGCTCCCACAAAGGGGGAAAGAAGACTCCTGCGCGTGAGAGTAATGGAATGTGTGAAATGGAAGAATAGAGAGCACTTATTGAGGAGGGATAGGTGCGACATTACTTGAAGATGAGGCTGACGGTGATGTGAGGAGGTATGTGCACAGAAGTACTGCTAGATCAAAGGTAAGCTGGTGTGAGGAGTGACTAGCTGCATTAGGCTTGAGAAGGCAGAATGATGGGATAGGGGTGTTAAACACAAAAAACAGAGAATGGAGTTGAATGTGACAGCATACTTGTCCCTCCTATCATTAGACCACTTGTAGCACTGAATCCATGACCATGCCAATGTACCTCAGCTGCTGACTTGGGCAATCTCTGGCCCGACTGATTTGTTTTCTTGTAGCCCGTTTCTTTCTTCCTTTCAATGGGTCGAGTGCCGTTCTGGGGGGCCTGGCAGACCACTGCATTAAACCCAGCAAGACATCAATGAAGTGAGGCACAGACTTTACACTTGGCTATTCTGTCGCCCCCACCTCCACAATCTATCAACTGTCAGCTTTGCCGTTTCCTTTATATAGTGCTGCTGAAATTAACTCATGCACGTTGTCATCACATCTGCCCACTCTAATAGTTCTGAAACTCCAAAATCCTATATGCATAGACAATGGCTGGGTTAAAATGACAGTGATAGACTTACTTACAGATTCCGCTCCACTACTGCTTGCCTCTGCCCACCCCTGCTTCAGCCCAACCACCCCCCCCACCTCACCCAGTCCCAGTTCGAGGGTACTGTTATGTTATATTTCCCCCGTAAAAACTCAACTCATTGTGACATTGTCATAACCTATCGTGTTACTGCTGGAAATGGGTGTGAGATGCATTAACTTTGAACATAATTACATATTTGAGAAATAAAAATTTAAAAAGAGCAATTGCATTTCGATTAATGAAAATGTGCTAGCTATCGGCACATATTTATGGGACACATTATTTTTAGACACCAATTTATTCCCAGTATATTTTAAACGCAGTTAATACATTTCATTTTGTAAGTTTCACCAGAAACATATAGATAAAAGATGACAGAGTCCAAGATCTTTAACATTCCAACAGATAGACTGAACGTGGGCATTTTAGACAGAAGAATACAAGGTAAATGTGAAATTAATGGTCTTTTGAAATAAAATTAACATATTAGGATGTGTGTTTTTTTTTCATTTAGGATTACTAGATTAATGCAGGGTTTATCTTGAGAATCCATATTATGATACCATTTTAAAAACATGATTTCAATTCTAGTGTTTAGGGGCATGTAAAAAAAAATGCGCAAGGAGCAAATGCTTGAAAATTTTGTAGGTTGAAGTTTTTCTTTCTAATTATATTTGGATTCTGCACAGATATCCTCGAGGTCTTCATTTCAACCTCAGCTTGTCATCGTCCTGAATTACTTTGAGACTGATGGATACCTGAGACTGTCTAGCAAATCTAATTAAGAAGATATGAGTGGTGGCAATTTCTAAGTATATTCTGAACTCTGATTACACCCTTAAGATATCTTCTTTTGAGCAATTACATATTAGTCATTATATATCGGCCTGGAATTTGCAGCACTTTTAGTCCATGCTGAAAAATGAACTGTGGAGGAATTTGGTTCTCAAAGCAGAAATAAAAATGTTAGGATGCCATGTAATGGAAAAAAATTTCACGGCTGGTCACTGCAAAACAGTAATCCTGATAACATTGTGCATTGTACAACATAGCAGCCTTCCTTTCTAATAAGGAAAGGTAGCAAACAGGATGGAGGCAAGGAAAGAATTAAATAAAGTTGCATTTATTATAATGCTTTTCATTTCATCATTAGGGTAGCAAAGTGGCAGTGTGGCTACCACTGCTGCCTCACAGCGCCAGAATCCCAGATTCAATTCTGGCCTTTTTTTTTGCACAGAACTCCCAGGAGGAACTCTGAGAGACTGTATCAGAATGGTTTTCCCCTTTGCTACTGGGGGTAAAAGAGCAAGGTAGTAAGAAATTAAGTGCTGTTCTGCTGAAGCAGCCTGGATATTCTGCAAGTGGTGGAACTGCAGAACTAGTGAGGAACAAGAAACATCTCTTCCCAAAACCTGCTTGACTTTGAGTTTACCTGTAAAACACGACTAGTCGGCTGCAGAAGCTATTACAGCTTCTAAACCAAACCTTGTGCCTCAACCCCTCCACTGAAGGAATTCAAGTAACAAGCCCACAACAATATCTCACAGGCACTAACTCAAAATGCTATCTTTTAGTGCTTTTTTTCCTTTTTCTGCATTTTAGTTTTGTCTCTATTTTACTTGAATTATCACTTTGATTTAAGTAACTTTCAGTGGTTTTGAAATAAACTAACCTTAACCTTGTTTAAGACTAAAACTTGTCTGCTGGATTATTTTTAAATTGAACCATTCATAAATTAAAAGGGGGTTACACACAAACACATGCACATTCTTAACTCACGCATAGCTTTGAGGAAAGGCCTTTTATGTGGCCATGGCGCCTAAGTGTTTCATTTTTCACTCATCAGGACAAATGCAAAAATGCTAAACTTCAAATGATTGCAGCAGTTTAAATAATGGGAGAAAAAGAATGCTAACTGCTGGAAAATTGACCCTGATTGGCTAATGGTGAAAGTAACAGGGAAACATCTCAAGTTTGCAGGTAATTCAATAAAGATGTAAAGCTTGATTATATTCCTTTCTTTTGCCAGAGAATGGGTTCCCATGTATGAATATATGTGCTCCTAGCAAGCATAAATGAGCCATGTTATGAGCTCAACTGATTATCTTCTATTAGTTGTTACTGTGGCTTTAAGCACACTCGATGTCCAGCAAGTGTTGCCCAAATGTGGAATCACATCAAACAATAGACTTTTTGTTTTGGGCTTTGCAAACATGGGCTGGTTGAATGGGCTTTGTACCCAATTATTATGGAGAACCAAAAGAACATACTTTTTGCTATAGTATAAACTGTTATGATTGTGTTTGAAATTTAGCACTTTTGCATTTATTTTAATGAGAATAAGACAAAAAGCATTGACAACACATATATATTCTTCTTGTTATGGATAGGAGAGGGGTTAATTTAAGCAGCACTGATTTCTCCTCTCACCATCATCCATAAACAGAAAAGTGTTTTGATTTGCTTCCCCTCTTTATAACCAGTTAATGTCTTTCCCAAATCTTCAGTTTTGGTATGATCCAATTACATACTAATAACCCCATAGCAAACCTGAGATAGGATGAACTTAGAGGGTTGGTTTATTTGTAAATACTTAAAGCACAGGAGGAGGATCGCTACTTAGCCCCCTATAGAGAAAGGAAAAACTTACAGGGCAAAGACCACAGAGAAAAGAATTATTTCTTCACATGTGTTCAGAGTTCAAAATCAAAAGTCCAATGAAGTATTCCTTCACAGAGGCTGGCAGGTTGAAAACTGTTGCTGGAAAATTTACTTTTTCATAAGATTTAACTTCCATGGTGAGGTAGGCATGACGAGATGAATCAGTCTTGTAGGCAATGGTACAGAGTTCCCATTGAAATTGTATAGATGACGCCACATATTCAGCCTGGGGAAAGCCCCTTTTCTGTGCTGCTACTAAGTTGATGGAAAATTGGCAGACAGATTCTTCAGCAGCACAAGGCAATAATACTGGTTCTACCAGCTCAGAGATAATGTCATATGACTCCCACCTCTTCACTCTGGCATTAAAAAAGGTGCAAAATGCTTTCTATGGGTCCCTAAAATTGTTAATATTCCAAGTCTTGAAGAGAGGTTGCGGGGTCCTTTATCCTGGCGGATAAATCAGTTCCAGTTGGCCAGGCCCAGCTTATGAAACATAGACAATAGTTCCCTTTGAATGTGGTCTCTGCAGCCCAAAGGGGTTCATTAGGGTTTCTTCAGTGTTAACGAGGTGTCACTTCATGGGGAACTGCCATATTAACTGATATTGTTTGGGACTCACAGATAGACTTAGCTTCAACCATTTTAAAGTGTCTTTGTCAAGTTTTTAAAATTTGAGAAATTAAAATTACTCCTTCTCCAATCATCATCTTGTTCCTCTTCCTCAACTTCTTACCATATGCCTGGTACATACCCTTATGGTAAGGTTATGCAGGGTGTAACAGAACATGTTGAATCATGGGATGCTCTGTGGTCTCAACAGGCCAAAACGTGGAGGTGTTGGGTAAGCACCCCAATGATCTACTTAATAAAATCTTTTGTGGCAGCATACTTCTCATTATATATATATGCTGCCCTTGAGTATGTAGGTTTTGTAACTGAGACATGAGTTAAGTGGCTCAAATACTGATTGTATGTTAGACTGCTACAGAATAATGACATTGTTAATAATAGCACTGTCAGAATTCGGATATTGATCTGCACAATGTATTGCATAAGCAGTGGAATCATTTACCATTGCAACACATCTCTGAATTTACATGTGGCACCCAAATGGCACCATAGGGAAGTCCATTATTGTAGCCAAGCTGCATGCATACTCTGCATGCTTCTCTCTGCAAGGACAGAACATAGTATCTGCCTCTCTTTTTACATATGAATGTCAGTGACCTCACTGCAGTGGATGGCAAACAGCAAGGTGTTGGAGATATCAGTTGCTCCAGCCAGGAAGAAGCCTGAAATTTATCATCACCCTCACCTTCACAGCCACAGGCAATGCCATCTTCATTCTGCTCTGAGGCTGCAACTGTTGTCAGATTTCAGTCAGCACCTCCTCAGTGAAGCAGAATGAAGCACACACTTCCTCTCTGAGCTTGAGGCGGCAGAATTGATTGGTGGTGATTCTGCGAGATTCCTGCGGCTAAAGCCTCCTGCAGATATGTAAGGTTAAGATTGGGTTTTGGGCGTTGAGGTTGAAAATGGCTTCACGAGAGTATTACACACTACCAGACATCATTATTCTGCTACTCTGCATACATATAGCACATGCTCCCAGTGCCAGTGCAAGCGATTTCCCAAAATGTGTTGAGTTCAATTCACACTAGAAGGAGAATCCCTATACATATATTAGGAACAAGAAGGTAGCTAGAGAAGGAGTTGGTCCACTCAAGAACAAAGAAGGGAAATTATGTATAGAACCAAGAATGAGATCCTTGAGTACTTTGCATCAGTATTGACAAAGGAGAGGGACATGTTGATTGATGTCTTGGAGGAGTGTGTAAACCTTTGAGAACAAGTCATCATTACGAGGGAGGAAGTGTTAGGTGAATTGAAAAGTTTTAAGGTAGACAAATCCCCAGGGTCAGATGGCATCTATCCCAGATTACGGAGGGAGACGAGATGAGATTGCTGGGCCTCTAACAGAAATCTTTGTTTCTTCGTTGGCCACTGATGACGCACCAGAGGATTGGAAGATAGTCAATATTGCCTCGTTATTTAAAAAGCGTAGCAAGAATAACCTGGGTAATTATGGGCCAGTGAGCTTTGCATCAGTGATAGTGAAACTGTTGGAGAAGATTCTTAGGAACAGGGTCTATACCCATTTGGAATTGAATGGTCTCGTTAGTGAGAGACAGCATGGTTTTGTATGTGGGAGGTCATGTTTCACTCATGTTTCAATTTAGTTGAGTTTTTTAAGGGGGTGACAAAAATGATTGAGGAAAGGGCTGTGGATGTTGTCTACATGGACTTTAATAAGGCATTTGACAAGGTCCTTCATGGCAGACTGGTGCAAAAGATGAAATCTCACGGGATCAGAGGTGAACTAGCTAGACAGATTCAGAATGGGCTTGGCCGTGGAAGACAGATGGTGGCAGAGGAAGGGTGTTTTTCTGAATGGAGGTCAGTAACTAGTGGTGTTCCACAGGCATCAGTGTTGGGACTTCTGCTGTTTGTAATATACATAAATGACTTGGAAGAAAACATAGCTGGTCTGATTAGCAAGTTTGCGGATGAGCCTTAGTGCCAGGGGGATTAACAGTGTAAATATGTGGGTTTATGGGAATAGGTCTTGGGTGGGATTGTGGTTGGTGCAGACTTGATGGGCTGAATGGCCTCTTTCTGCGCTGTAGGGGTTGTATGAATACTGTTCTATGAAATTCTACCACACGGACAGTAACCGAGGCTGGAATTGAACCTGTGCATCCTGGTGCTGTGAGGCAGCAGTGATAACCACTGTGCCACCATCCCACCCCATGGGAGTTATTACTTTCTCACACGGAAGATGATATATTGTGAAAGTATAAAAAGCAATAACCTTGTCTTCACCAGTAAACCTGAGATCATGGGGAACAGAAAACACAAACAACATAGATTGTGTCACATCCAGAACATTCTTAAAGGATACCCAAATTCCATCTCAAGTCAATCTGAGCTCCAGGGCCCTTTGAAGAGCAATACATTAAGGCAACATGTTCTGCACATTCTCTAAAATGTAATGATGGTGCCTGACTGTTTTGTTTGTGATAATTGAAGTGTTCCAGGACCTGAGGGTGATTTCTATCTACTTTCCTTTCATTCTATTACAACAGAGTTAGTCAGTTGCCCATTGCAGCACCTCCCACTGTTCCCCCTGATGTAAATCATCCTTCACTCAAGACAGCTATTTCCCTTGAGGTTTGAATAATCAATGCCACAAAAGTCAAGACTTCAATATTCTTGTTTTGGGTTGTTCACACATTGTTCGGAATGGCTCAACATTTTATTTTCTGTTCGTGGGAGCAAAAGAAAAATCGCCAAAGCTGAAAATCTCAATTGAAAATGGAATTGTTAATGCCTGTGAGCTGCACTTCCTGCATAATCGATGAGGGTTCCATTTCCAACAATCTTTCATATTCTTTTCCATGGTGGCAGAGTGGTTAGCACTGCTGCCTCACAATGCAAGGGACCCGGGTTCAATCCCAGCCTTGGGTCACTGTTGGTGTGGAGTTTGCACGGCCTCCCTCCTTCCCTGCTTAGCCCTCCCCTCCAGGGCACTTGTCTTACCGCGAGATGTGGTCAGGGACTGGTCTGAGTGCTGGTGTTTGGCGTGGGGCATGAGTGCACCATGTGCTTACTGAGGCCTAACAAGATGAAGCAGCTGCTGCTCCAGGCTGGAGTGCAGAGGTTCAGACATGGGCTGCATGGAATCTGCTGTCACTGGGCACACATCTTGGCGCCAAATCCATCATGCAAACCAGCCTCCCTTGCATTGACTCTGACTACACTTCCTTTTGCCTCGGCAAAGCAGCCAGCACAATTAAGGACCCCACATAACCTGGACATTCTCTCTTCCACCTTCCGTCTTCGGGAAAAAGATACAAAGTCTGAGGTCATGTACCAACCCACTCGAGAACAGCTTCTTCCCTGCTGTCGTCGGACTTTTGAATGGACCTACCTTGCATTAAGTTGATCTTTCTCTACACTGTAGCTATGACTGTAACACTAATTCTGCACTCTCTCCTTTCCTTTTCTATAAACGGGATATTGTCTGTATAGAAAATTACAGCACAGAAACAGGCCTTTTGGTGCCAATCCATTTTTCTGCCTAGTCCCACTGACCTGCACCTGGACCATATCCCTCCCTACCCCTCTCATCCACGTACCTGTCCAAGTTTTTCTTAAATGTTAAAAGTGAGCCTGCATTCATCACTTCATCTGAAAGCTCATTCCACACTCCCACCACCCTGTGTGAAGAAGCGCCCCTAATATTCCATTTAAACTTTTCCCCCTTCACCCCTAACCCATGTCCTCTAGATTTTTTCTCTCCGAGCCTCAGTGGAAAAAGCCTGCTCACATTCACTCTATCTATACCCATCAAAACTTTATACACCTCTATCAAATCTCCCCTCATACTTCTACGTTCCAGGGAATAAAATCCTAACCTATTCAACTCAGTTTCTCAAGTCCTGGCAACATCCTTGTAAACCTTCTCTGCACTCTTTCAATCTTATTAATATCCTTCCTGTAATTAGGTGACAAAAACTGCACACAATACTCTAAATTCGGCCTCACCAATGTCTTATACAACCTCACCATAACATTTCAACTCATACTCAATACTTTGATTTATAAAGGCCAATGTGGCAAAAGCACTCTTTATGACCCTCTCGACCTGTGATGCCACTTTTAGGGAATTATGTATCTGTATTCCCAGATCCCTCTGTTCTTCTGCACTCCAGTGTCCTACCTTGTATGTTCTACCTTGATTTATCCTTCCAATGTGCAATACTTCACACTTGTCTGCGTTAAACTCCATCTGCCATTTTTCTAGCTGGTCCAAATCCCTCTGCAAGCCTTGAAAGCCTTCCTCACTGTCCACTACACCTCCAATCTTTGTATCATCAGCAAATTTGCTGATCCAATTTACCACATTATCATCCAGATTATTGATATAGATGGCAAACAACAATGGACCCAGCAGTGATCCCTGTGGCACACCACTAGTCACAGGCCTCCACTCAGAGAAGCAATCCTCCACTACCACACTCTGGCTTCTTCCATTGAGCCAATGTCTAATCCAATTCACTGTCTTCCCATGTATGCCTAGCAACTGAACCTTCCTAACTTATAGCGCACAAGAAACAGTACTTTTCACTGAATGTTAATACATGTGACAATAATAAATCAAATCAAAAGATTTGCAGTCTGTCCCTGCCCTGTGACATGCCTGTAATGTATTTGGTGGATATAGTGGAAGGAATGGCAGGCACACTAATATGTGGCTGAGTCTCACAAAGCACAACATGCATGGGAATGGGGACCATTCAGCCCTGTGGGGGATGGAGGGGTTGTGGAGGGGGTAAATTAGACACACATCAGTCACAGCTGTAAGGTGCAATTAAAAGTTTGTGTACTTAACATTATTGATTGATAAACCCTGACTGAGGACATTTCCCGTGCCCTCTAGTGAACTCCAACTTTCTTACTTTGTGCAGTCTACTGCTTCGTCTAGGCGCTACCCCAAGATGCACATCGGAGGTGGAGGTGTCCAGTTATGGTGCACGCCCCGTTGCCTGTGATGCCCTTGGCGAACGTCCCCTGGGTGGGTGGGACCTGGAGGGCCCTGGCCGACTTGCAAACGGCACTGTTTTGGTGGCACCTTGTTCATCTTGCTGGCTCTGAGATGCCCTGGTGTGAGGAAGAGGGAAATCGGAAAGTCTTGGGACGTCCAGGATCTCCTGGGTGGAAGGCCCTAGTGTGGGCTCAAGTCCTTCCTCTTCCTTTAGGGTACTCAGAGGCCCTGGGGGCACTCCATAGGTTGCCAGCTGGACTGAGCTTCAAAAAGACCAGCTCCAAAAAGACTGGCTCTGCCAGTCCTGGAGACCTAGATGCGTCTGCCCCTTGATCCATGATCCCTCAGCCCTGGCCCTCTGAAACTGGACCAAGCTCTGGACCCCCTCTGCTACAGCATTCTGTGAGCAAGCCGGCTCTAGAGCTCCTCAGCAGTAGACCCCTGAGCCTGGGCTAAGTTGCTGAGGCTCACAGCCACTGCCTGCTGAGTCTCCAGAATGCCAGTGAGAGTCCCAGCCATGGCCAGCAGTGTCTCCCACATGCCCCCGACACCCATGGCCATCAAACACTGTGCCTCCTGCCAGAAACACACTTGCCCATGGCCCGTAGTGTCTCCAGGATGGCTTGGACTCCTCTTCCATGAGGTCCGACCCCAGAGCCAGACTTTCCACTGTGATTGCCTCCCTTGCAGTGTTGGCCTGGGTCTCTCACTGTGTTGGCATGATCTCTCCAACAATACTCTGTTTGACTCCCCTATACAGCCTTGCAGCTGCAGCATGGTCGCTGACAACCCTTCCACAACTCCTCGAGTTTGCTGATGCATCTCCGCTAGCCTTGGGAAGAACACACTGAGGTCCAGCAGCTGGCTTGGAGACAGCTGAATCCTGGCCTCTGGAAGACCTCCGTGTGCCTGAACCCTCGGATGTGCCCACCTCCATCCGATGTACATCAACGACTGTGATGTGCTCATCAGTTCGTGACCCAGAAACCTCAACACTAAAGATACCCATCGTGGTGATAGTCTCTATGTTGGTGGGTTGTGTGATATGTGCTGGTGCAGCTCTAGTGGCGCTGCCCTTGCGGGATTCCACAGTCCTTCCCTCTGAGGTGTCATCCAGGGGGTTGTGCACAGTTTGCTCCAGAGCAGTGGAGGCAGCGACACTGCCCAAAGGACTGGGTTCCTCTGGGTCCAGAGCTGGAAAAAAGAACACACATTAAGGGAAGGGAGACAAAACATTCCATGCAGTATCACACTTACTTAGAGGAGGACCAAGGTCGAGGGTGTGCTTCTGCGTACTTGCATGCTGGACGTCGATCTGGCCATCTGTGACCAATCAGGAAGGCCCATCTTCCTGTGCCAGCTTGATGGCTCGCTCCTCGATGCTGGTCAGCTGCTGCAGGTCAGGCACACCACCCCCACCAGCCTGTGTCATCTAATGTATATTGTCAATGTCCTTTTCCTGTGGGAACACAAGGTGAATAGCAAGCATTAATATATCATAGTGCGTGGTGCGCAATGTGTGCCTGTCACTTGGGCATTGTGCTGGCAGTTTTGGGGAAAACAGTCATCATTAAAGGGTGCTCGTTGAGGGGGGAAGGGGTTAGTTTCTGGTTCTGGGGGAAGGGTCACTTGTTGCATGTCCTTTCGGTTGTCTAAGCAGGGTTGGAGATCCATGCAAAGCATGTGTGGGGTTTCAAGTGGGATGCTCACTCACCCTTGCTGCCCGAAGAATTTTTTTCCTACACTGCTGGCCGGAGTGTGCTGTCAGGCTCCTGGCATTCACCGCTTCTGCCATCTCCTCCCACAATGCCATGGCAGGTGCACTTCTTGGGTGAGGGTCCTGGCCAGGGAAGATCTGCTCACGTCTCTCCTGCACGGCATCTAGCAGGTGCTCCTGGTCGGCCTCTGTGAACCTGGTTTGCGTGCAGACATCTTTGAGGTGTGATTGGCTGTGTGTCCAATCCTGCAGCTCATATACAGCTCTGGCTTATTAGGGGAGAGCGGGTGCGGCGAGGGTGGCCAGTCAAGGGCCCATTGGCAACAAATACTTATGAGAAATTTTGAAGGCTGCATTCAGTTGAGTGTCATGCATCCCTCAAGCTGCTGATTGGCTGCCATTCAATAGGCTGCAGTGTCCAAGGGGGTACACAAGGCACCCATTCAAGAGAGAGAATGATTGCAAGCTTGGGTTGTGCATGTCAGCCCAACACAAGTTCTCTGCAGGGCAGTAGTGAGGACAGTATATTCAAGGGATGGAGGCATTGGGTACCCACATTATCTAGAACCATGGGGGCATGGGATGAGTGGGCAGTCATGTCTGTGGGGGGGATCGTGGGAGCCAGTGATTTGGATGCTGGGAGGTCTTTTTAGAAATCTCCTAGCAATGTGCACATGTGCAGTTTCCCGCTCATCCTGCTGATTTCTGGTCTTTGCTGTGAATAAGCTCCACCCCCTGAGCTTTTAATGATATTCACGATTGCGCAATGTAGAGGTCTGAGTGCGGAGATTCGGGTCTGAAGTTGCAGTGAGAGAGTAGCCCCCATAGAACCTAAAGTGCAGAAGGAGGCCATTCGGCTCATCGAATCTGCCTCCAGATCCAACCCAGGTCCCATCCCATAACCCCATGCATTTATCCTAGCTAGTCATCCGACAATAAGGGGCACTTTAGCATAGCCAATCCATCTGCACATCTTTAGACTGTAGGAGGAACTGAAGCACCCGGAGGAAACCCACGCGAACATGGTGTGAATGTGCAAAGTCCACACAGAAAAAGACCCAAGCCAGGTATCAAATCTACATCTGTGGTGCTGTGAGGCAGCAGCGTTAACCCCTGTGCCACCGTGCCATCCCCACAAATCTCCAAACCTTCATTTAACCTGTTCAGCAGATCTTTCTACACCTTTCTTCCCTGTGCTCTGCCTCTTCAATGCACCTATGCTATTCATCTCAACAACTGCATGTGGTTTCAAGTTCTACATTCCAACTATTGTTTGGATGAAGAGGTTTCCCCTGATTTTCTTATTAATGGCTGTCCCCCATTAGTGGCTTCTAATTTTGGACATCCGCAATAACTGTAAACATCCTCTCTATATCTCTCCTATCGAATCATTTCACAACTTAAAACATGTCTCCTAGGCCATCTCTCAGCTTTCTTTTTATAGTAAAAACACCCCAAGTCAGTTCAATCTCTCTTATTATAATATCAAATATTAATATCAAAAAGGGCTTGAAAGAAAAAAGGCCAGGTGAGTTCGTTTGAAAAACAAAAAAAACAAAAAAAAAAATTTTTTCAAAACTACTACAGTAAATAATGGAGGGGCATGTGATGTGTGGTTTCTGTATGATGTGGGAACTGGTGGACCCTAGGGTTCATCCCAGTGACCATGTCTGCAGTAAGTGCAGGTTGCTGGAGGAGCTCCAGCTCAGGGTAAATGAGCTGGCCTCTGAGCTACAGACACTGAGGCTCATCAAGGGGAGAGAGGGTGCAATTGTCAATGGGGTGCAAGTGACATCCACCCCCCCTAGACTGGCTAACTCTAAGGGTCAGGGACAAGAGGGGGCTACTGGGAAGAGGAAGGGGGGTGAGGAGCGGAGGCCTCAGCCTCTTAATCTGCATAACAGGTTTGAGGTTCTTGCTTCCAAGTTGGACGAGAACGAGGCAGGTGAGGTTGGTGAGCAAGCTGCACACGGTACAGTGCTGCAGCAGGACATAGGCAAAGAGAAAAGGAAAAGGAACGTAGTAGTGATTGGGGATAGTGGGGTGAAGGGTATTGACACTGTCCTTTGTCACAATGACAAAGTGCACAGAAGGGTGTGTTGTCTGCCTGGTGCTCGGGTCCGGGATGTCGCAGCTGGGCTGCAGAGGAACCTGGAGTGGGAGGGTGAGAATCCGGTCGTTGTGGTACATGTGGGTGCCGGCGACGTAAGCAAAATGCAGACTGAGGATCTGGGGAGGGAGTATGAAAAGCTTGGAATGGAATTAAAAAGTAGAACCGACAAGGTGGTTATCTCTGGGCTACTGCCTGAACCGTGTGCAGATGGGCGTAGGGTTGACAGGATTAAGGAAGTGAATGGGTGGCTCAGGGATTGGTGTGGGAGGAATGGGTTTGAATTTATGGGGCATTGGCACCAGTATTGGGGTAGGTGGGACCTGTTCGGGAGGGATGGGGTTGGTCTGAACCGTGCTGGGACCAGAGTGCTGGCGAATCGAGTAAAGAGGACTGTAGACAGGGCTTTAAACTAATTATGGGGGGGGAGGGTGTGAGGGTAGGTGACCTTACAAGGTCTAAAGTTAAGGAGAGTGTACATGTAAGGGAAGAGGCCGAGGATGTCCCAATAATAGAGGGAGTAGGGGGCGTGAGTATAGTTGGTGGCGTTGCGGCAAATAGGGTCCAGGTGAAGGCTGGGATGAAAGCACTTTATCTGAATGCACGAAGCATTCGGAATAAAGTGGATGAGCTGATGGCGCAGATCGACACAAATGGATACGATCTGGTGGCCATTACAGAGACGTGGCTGCAGGGTGACAGGGACTGGGAGCTGAATGTACAGGGCTATCAAGTGTTTAGGAAGGATAGACAGAAGGGAAAAGGGGGGGGCGTAGCTCTGCTGATTAAGGATAGCATCACGGTGGTAGCAAGGGATGATATTGGAGCCAAGGAGCAGAGGGTGGAATCGTTGTGGGTGGAGATTAGGAACAGCAAAGGGAGGAAGACGCTGGTGGGTGTCGTCTATAGGCCCCCGAATAATGATCTGGAGATGGGGCGGGCTGTTAACGCGCAAATAAGTGCGGCGTGCAGGAATGGGACGGCCGTAGTTATGGGGGATTTCAATCTGCATATTGATTGGTCGACCCACGTTGGACGTGGGGGGCTCGAGGAAGAGTTCTTGGAATGCTGCCGGGATAGTTTCCTCGAACAGTGTGTGTTGGAGCCGACGAGGGAGCGAGCTATCTTGGATCTGGTGCTATGTAATGAAGCGGGTAGAATTAGGGACCTTGTGGTGAAGGATCCTCTTGGGGAGAGTGATCATTGTATGGTGGAGTTTCTGGTGCAGATGGAGGAGGAGAAAGTGGGTTCCCGGACACGCGTCCTTTGTTTGAATAGAGGGGAGTACGGTAGGATGAGAGAAGAATTGGCGAATGTGGACTGGGAGAGCGCGTTGGAGGGAGGGTCTGTTGAGGAGCAGTGGAGGATCTTTAAGGAGATCTTTCTTGGTGCTCAACGGAAATTTATTCCGATGGTCAAAAAGGATAGTAAGAGGAGAGGTAATAAGCCGTGGATAACGAAGGAGGTGAAGGAAAGTGTTAAACTAAAAGCGGAGGAATTTAGAGTAGCTAAGAGTAGTGGGCGAGAAGAGGATTGGGAGAGGTTTAAATGTCAACAAAGATTGACAAAGAAGTTGATAAGGAAGGGTAGGAGAAACTATGAAGCTGGGCTAGCGCTTAATATAAAAAAGGATAGCAAGAGTTTTTATAAATATATAAAAAGGAAGAGGCTGGCTAGGGTGAATGTTGGTCCTTTAGAGGATGAGAAAGGGGACCTAGTGGTAGGGGATGGGGATATGGCTAAGGTATTGAATAACTTTTTTGTTTCTGTCTTCACGGAGGAGGACGTGAATAATTTGCCGGGTGTTAGCGATAGAAAGGTGGTAGGACTGGAGGGTCTTAATGACATTACTGTTACTAGAAAGGCGGTGCTCGACAGACTGGAGGGGCTGATTGTGGACAAGTCCCCAGGACCGGATGGAATGCATCCGAGGGTTCTGAAAGAAATGGCGGAGGTGATAGTGGATGCCTTGGTGGTTATTTTCCAAACGTCGCTGGATTCCGGGGAAGTGCCGGATGATTGGAAAACGGCTAATGTTACGCCGTTGTTTAAGAAGGGTGCCAGGCAAAAGGCGGGGAATTATAGGCCGGTTAGTTTAACATCTGTGGTAGGTAAAATGTTAGAATCTGTCATTAAGGAGGAAATTGCGAGGCATCTTGAAGGGAATTGCTTGGTAGAGCAGACGCAGCACGGTTTCATTAAAGGGAAGTCGTGTCTGACAAATTTACTGGAGTTCTATGAGGATGTGTCTAGGGCGGTGGATAGAGGAGAGCCGGTGGATGTGGTCTTTCTAGATTTTCAGAAAGCGTTTGACAAAGTGCCTCACAAGAGGTTATTGCAGAAGGTCGAGGGACATGGAGTTGGGGGTAGGGTGTTAGCGTGGATAGAGGATTGGTTGTCAAATAGGAGGCAGAGAGTGGGGGTCAACGGGTGCTATTCGGATTGGCGGATGGTGACTAGTGGAGTGCCCCAGGGGTCGGTGCTGGGGCCTCAGCTTTTTACCATTTATATAGATGATCTGGAGGAGGGAACCGAGTGTAGAGTGTCGAAATTTGCTGATGACACCAAGATTGGGGGAACGGCAAATTGTGCGGAGGGTGTGGAGAGTCTGCAGAAGGATTTAGATAGGCTGGGCGAATGGGCCAGGAAATGGCAAATGGAATTTAATGTTGGCAAGTGTGAGGTGGTCCACTTTGGTAGGAAAAATGGTAGGAAGGACTATTACTTACGAGGCGAAAAACTGCAGCAGGCGACGGTGCAGAGGGACCTCGGGGTCCTTGTGCATGAGTCGCAAAAACCCAGCTTGCAGGTGCAGCAGGTGGTCAGGAAGGCGAATGGGATGCTGGCCTTCATAGCGAAGGGGATTGAATATAAAAGTAGGGAGGTCTTGCTGCAGCTGTATAGGGCATTGGTGAGGCCGCAACTGGAGTACTGTGTGCATTTTTGGGCGCCGCACCTGCGCAAAGATATTTTGGCCTTGGAGGGAGTGCAGAGGAGGTTTACTAGGCTGATACCGGAGTTGAGGGGGTTGAGCTATGAGGAGAGGCTGAATAAACTGGGCTTGTACTCGTTAGAGTTTAGAAGAATGAGAGGAGATCTCATTGAGACGTATAAGATGATGAATGGGATGGATAGGATAGAGGTGGAAAGACTCTTCCCGCTCAAAAAAGACAATAGGACTAGGGGGCACAGCCTCAAGATAAAAGGGGGGCGGTTTAGAACGGAGTTGAGGAGGAACTTCTTCACTCAAAGGGTGGTGAATCTCTGGGATTCTCTGCCCGTTGAAGTGGTGGAGGCTGCCTCGCTAAATATTTTTAAGACGCTGGTTGATGGGTTTTTGATAGGAGAGGGGATTAAGGGTTATGGGGAGAGGGCGGGAAAGTGGAACTGAGCAGCGACAGATCAGCCATGATCTTATTGAATGGCGGGGCAGGCTCGAAGGGCTGGATGGCCTACTCCTGCTCCTATTTCTTATGTTCTTATGTTCTTATTGGATATAACCTCTCAAATCTGGTATCGTCCTTTCTGCACCTTCTTTTATGCCTCCATGTCCTTTGTGTCATTTTCCTTACCTAAAAAAGGACATACTTATCATGGAGGAAGTACAATGAAAGTTCACCAAGCTGATTCCTGGGGTGGCAGGATTGTCATGTGAGGAGAGATTGGATCAACTAGGCCGGTATTCACTGCAATTTAGAAGAATGAAGGGAGATCTAATTGAAATGTACAAACTTCTGACACGGCGGGACAGACTGGATGCAGGGATGTTGTTTCCTCAGGCTAGAAAAGGGGGTCACAGTCTCAGGATTCAGGATTGGCCATTGAAGACTGAGATGAGGAGAAACATCTTCACTCAGAGGGAGGCAAACCTATGGAATTCTCTGCTACAGGATACTGTGGAGACAAAATCAATAGAATAGACTTCAAAGGGAAATGGTTTGATCTCTAGATTCTAAAGGCATCAAAGGGGAGGGTGTAGGTGAATGATGTTGTGATGGAGATCAGTCATGATCATATTGAATGGCGGAGCAGGCTTGAAGGGCCAAACAGCCTATTCCTGCCCTATTTTCTACATTTCTAAATGAAAACCAGACCTGTGCACAGTCAAGATTTGCGGGTTAGTTTAACTGGACGTACAAAATTGTCCCTTAGCATCAGGGGGATTAGTGGGGTAATTAAGTGGGATTATGGGAATCGGGCCTGGGTGGGATTGTTGTAGGTGCAGGCTCGATGGGCCAAATGGTCTCCTGCACTGTAGGGATTCTATGATTCTATTCCATTTGTAATTTAACTAATGTTTTGCACAGCTTTAGCATAACTTCTCTGCTTTTCACTTCAATTCCTTTAAAAATGAGCTTTTAACTTTATATTTTTACTGGCCTTGTTAACCTGTTCTGTTACTCAACATGATTTATGAAACTGTACCCCTTCATCCCTTTTCTCCTGTAACCCATTTAGATTCTTCTTTTCCAAGGACTATTTGACCTCCTTATTCCTCCTGCCTATTCAATGTTTCCTAACTAACTCCTCATGACAAATGAGCCTCTAAGCTTTATTATCAAATCTTACCTATATTACCAAATAACTGAAAAATCACCACTTTGTGGCAATATAACAAAGTCATTATTCTACATGAAAGAGATACAGACAGAATACTATCCTGTGATAATCCAAAACTAAATTACTTTACTTGCTGTTATTTGTACACATAATGTTGAAATTGAGAGGCACAAAGAAAATTACAGCACAGGAACAGGCTCTTTGGCCCTCCAAGACTGCACTGACCATGCTGCCCGACTGAACTAAAACCCCTTACCCTTCCGGGAACCATATCCCTCCATTCCCATCCTATTCATGTATTTGTCAGGCTCCTGTGCTGATGTGTTAGATATAAGCCAGTTCAAGAAATTAGGGTTACATTTTTACAATCAGCAGTACAGCCTCCTATCTACGGCCCTGTTGCTGTGCAGGATCAAAACATATGGGGAGAGTATGGGAACATGGTATTGAGATTGAGATTTTCTACATTACTAAAATGAAAACCAGACCCGTGCACCATTCAAAAGATATGCAGGTTAGGTTGATTGGCCATGCTAAATTGTATCTTAGTGTCAGGGGGATCAGCAGGGCAAATTTGTGAGGTTATAGGGCCTGGGTGGGATTGTTGTAGGTACAGACTCAATGGTCCAAATGGCCTCCTTCCAATAGAATCTAGTCCCACACATAAAGCAATGGGTGGAATTCTCCCATCCCGTCGCAGCTTGTAGTGGGCAGGAGCTGAGAATCTAGCAGTAGCCAAAAAGTCAGAAACCTGCCGGTGTGAGCTCATGTTTCAATTCTCCCAGTGGCGGGTTAGTCTTCACCACTGGCTGGTGGTGCCATTTGCATTTCATGAATGGTCATTGAACAACCGTCTTCTGGCATCTGGTCAGGTCTTTCAATCTTGCATCATGCCAGCAGGAAATTAAACCAGTCTGAAACCTGATTACTGAAGAATGATGTGCGCAAGATGTTCCTTGGTTCACAAGAGATTTCTGGATGAGAGCAGCAAAGCCTTTCTGACGCAATGTTGTGCTGTCGGTCTTTTTGTAATGACTTTAATCAGGCAATTGAGGTGGGCCTATTAGAAGGTGAACTCACGGATTGTGGGCTAAATGGATGGACTACTCATGGAGCTTCTTGCTTTGTACTTCACTAGGCGCGTCAGTTCCTCTGGAACTCCTAGTGTAGGCTGCTAACTGAAAGCATGCTGTGTACTGTTGTCAGACTTGTAAATAAAGGGATTTTGGTGAAGGGACTTCTGCCTCCAAAGATTTATTACACTTTGTGTTTTAAATTTTGATCATTGGTTGTGACAAAGATTAAACATTTTTGTCTAAGATTTGAGCTTGATTCGGGCTTCGTTAATTCCGCCATTTTACACGAAGAGTTAAAAATAAGCTTCAACTATAGAAAATCTAATCAAGCCTAACTCAGTACAATTATCCAATGCAATTGGTCAATTTGTTTGAGACAGGGCTGAAGAGCCCAAGCCATTCAATTCAAATCCAGGGCAATTTATGCAATTTGTTCAGATATCAACTTGATTGACAGCAATTTTTAAACGAACGGACAGTTACTTAAATATACTTTAAACCTGTCAGTTCTGGAAGGTTTATTTCAGCCTGTGTTTCACAAATCAGAGAGTCAGTTTGAAAACTTTGAGAAGGAATAGTCAGGCCGGATAGTTTATGTAGCGAGAAGAGGAAAAGATTCATTGCATCATTATTCAGCATAGTAACTATGAAGCTTAATGGCCACTGTAAAATTGTTATTATTTATTTGATTTTCAAATCCCTCCATTTTTTCACTCCTCCCTAAGGTGCACCAGCCCTACAACCCACCATGATCTCGTCACCCCTCCAGGTTTGGCCTCTTGCATTCCTTACTTTCATTATCGGGGCAGGCGGTTGTGTAGTGGTATTGTTGCTAGAGTAGTAATCCAGAGACCCAGGGTAATACTCTGGGGACCTGGGTTTGAATCCCACCAAGGCAGATGGTGAAACTTGAATTCAATAAAAGTCTGGAAATGCAAGTCTAATGACGACCCTGAAACCTCCGTTGTAAAAACCCGTCTGGTTCATGAATGTCATTTAGGGAAGGAAATTTGCTGTCCTTATCTGGTTTGGCTTACATGTGACTCCAGAGTCATAGCAACTCTTAAATGTCCTCAGGGATGGGCAATAAATGCTGGTCTAGCCCGTGATGCCCACTTCCCATGAATTAATTTGAAAAATCACTCTACTGTTGACTGCTAAATATTCAGCTGCCAAGGCTTCCTACTCTGGGTTATAATTTTACACTCTCCCACCCAATGGGTCCTGAGGTGGGGTGAGGGGATAATGTAAGTGCATGGATGGGATTCTCTCTGGGTTCCTGTCTCTCCCCCCCGCCACCCCCATTAGCGATTTTATGCTGGGGCAAGCAGGCCTCAAATGGGAAGCCCATTTTTGTCCCATTTAAGGCTCTTTAAGTGGCCTCTAAATGACCGTTTTAAGGGCCATTTCCCACCCTGGCATAATATTTAGGTTGACAGGCGGACAATAGCTCGGAAGGAAACGTGAAAATAAGGATAGCTTGGGCGGCACAGTGGTTAGCACTGCTGCCTCACAGCACCAGGAACATGTGTTCAATTCCAGTTTTGGGCCACTGTTTGTGTGGAGTTTGTACATCCTCCCCGTGTCTGTGGGCTTCATCTGGGCATTCAGGTTTTCTCCCACAGTCCAAAGATGCGCAGGTTATTTGGATTGTTAAATCAGGCAGTTAAGGGGATGTGCAAAACCAATAACTGACATTAGCTAAAATGCTTTTTTATTCAGTCCAAAGATACACTAGAAATTGATCCAGATATCTGGGCAAGTGGAAATACTCCTTGGAACGTAGAGGGCATGATCTTACTGGCGTTTTTGCCATGGTTCCACTGCAGCAAAGTCACCCAAATCTCCATTCACTGCGACGGGATTGGAAAATCCCGCCAGTGTGAATGGTGGAAAGATTCTGTCTGGAGAGGTAAATCTTAGAAGGTAAAGCGTGGCTTTATACCAATGAGATTTTGCTTAAATCCGTGGTTCTTTATAGTATTGATGTTCATTCTCCTCCCCCTTTAGCTGCACACTGATCATCCAATAACTGATAAAATATTATCCTCGTTGCCAGCGTAATAACTTTGAAGTCGACTCATTGTGGCTTCAAGTTATAAAGGGTTTCTTATATATATGGACTAGTGATGGTCTAACAGAACTGCAATACACATCATCCCTCTTCTCCTCCCTGGTTCCAGCTGAGGTTCCTCCCCAACCTAGGGTGTGTGTCTTTGCACCTGATTGGATCAGTGCTGCTTTTCCATAGTGGCCTTTGAGGATCGTCCCCTTAAATGGGCCATGCTGCTACGCTTAACATTACCATCCTTCTATAATTGAGCTGTTGGAAAAGTCATTAGAAAATTCCATCAGTCTGAAGTAGAGGATCTGCATGATTTATAGATAAGAATTGGGTGTTAGGCCAATTCTTTTGTTAAAAGAAGAAGTGAAAACCTTTGAGAGAAGCTGCTTCTCTATTCAGGAATCACTCCAGTAATCTTTAGCCTGTGATGACACCAGAACTCCGGTTGAAAGCAAATGTTGCAGTCGAGCGACTAAGCTTAATTGAATATAATGGAAACGAAAGTCAGGCAGTGATGGACAGTTGCTCCATTACTGCCACTGCTGAATGTTAAAAACAAGCCCTCCAGTCTATCTCATTGATACAAAATTCATTTGTAAATTTTACCTCAGCAGGTTTTTGAATTTCTTTCCTTTTTTTCCATACAATTAATAAATTTAGCCAGTGAGAAAAAAGATCAAAAATTTCAGTGAAGGATCTTGAGCAAGCTAATGATGAAAGGGTGACACACTGAGTAGATTTGCACAGTCAAAGGCTGAAGACTTTACATAGGTGGTTTCCATTATAACTGTGGATGTAAAAATGTACCATGGGAACCTTCTACTTTCAAGTGTAGTGTAGAAGAAATTAGATTCATGTAAGCAATTAGGTTGCATAGAAAAGTAAGTCTGTTTTAAACGGACTTGCTATAGTAGGGGCTAAAGCTGCAGCAGTAGCTAAAGGGTTAATGATTCACTATATACTCACCATTATACCGAAAATCAAGAAACTAGCTGAAGCAGGCAGGGTTAGAAAAACAGGGCCTAGCAGACACTCAAGGTCTAAAGGCCAGATAACGGGCCATCTGCCTTTAGGAGGATAGAAAAATAAACCACCATTCTTCTCCCCTATCTAGTTACGGTAAATCACAAGGGACAGGGACTGTAGGATGATTTAGACCAAGGACACTATAGATAAGTCCTAGGACCATAGTTTTAATTCATGGGACAATGATTAAAGGGGTAATAGAGATAGTAAGGATAATAGGGAGTATTGTAACCTGCTTGCAGAGTTGTTTATTTCACTGTATAAAAATAGCGCGGGTTTGTTCAAAAATTCAGAGTTCTCTCGGTGTTGACTGAGGTGTACTCTCCGTGATATCACGACAATAAACTCTCCTGATGCCTGACTCTGAACGTCTCTGCCTGAGTTATTCTGAGCTAGGAATTTCCTCGACACGTAGCAAAAGGACTGATGATGGAAGTAAAGTTTTGTAGGTAGGTAGTGCCTGTGGACGTAGATTTTTATTAAGACATAGATCTGTGTTCATTTGAACTTAATGTTCTACCTCGGGCATCAAAATGTCAGAAGATGTAAAGCACTATAGGTAAAAATACAGCAAACAACCAAATTTGGCATTAGGGCAGGGTGAAATGAATAGCATTGTGTGTTGTTTAAGTGCCTTACTCTGAGTGACAACTGAGCTTTTGTGGTAGTTACTGTGTATCAATGTATCAATTTATTTTTGATCAGGGAAAATGTACTTAAAGATTTGTAAGGATAATCTTGAGGTACGCTTCTGTCACTTAGCATTCGAGTGATTTTTGTTTTCCTTATCGAAACTCATTGGACTCACTCATTGAATGTAAACCTTAAAGATATTATTTCTAACTTCCTCAACGATTGGTTTTCAATGCGATTCAATACATGACAATGGATAACATTCAAACACCATTTTGATGCACAAGGAATGAATACGCAGTATTCATGAGTTCAGTTTCACAAGAAAGAGTTGAAATATGAGGCAGTCTGTTAAAGGGCATTAAATTTATTGATAGTCTGTCAGCTCTCTGGGTCTGTGGTAAGGACTGGCTTGGGTCTATTGCTTGTCTGTATAAATGTCTCAGTCTTTTCAAATGAATTATCTCCATCTGACATTATTGAAGGACTTCTTGAAAGAGTCATAATAATTTTTGGCTAAGGAAATTTGTAAGAAGTCATAGTACATTGAAAAGGTAATTCATTTTTTCCAGTGTTCTCATCTTCTGCCCTGAGATTGCTTGAGTGACCCTTCCATAGGTTCTTGTGTATCTCACTATGACTATCACTCTTCATCTAGAAGCTCCAACAGTGAGTGGTGGCAAACCATTTGACTGTGGCACGCAACACATCTAGGTTTTGGCCAATTTACATTCCATGTCATCTATCCGCACTTCCTAGTGGCTGTTACCAGCTGATTATTCCCCTCCCTAACCTAATTGCTAATGCAACTGTAGGACCACAACTGCTGTATTTGCTATAATCGACTTGTTCGGTGCGAACCAGGAACTGAACCTGGTTGGTGTGAAATGATGATCAGTGGTGCTTGAGCTACAGGGGATGTTTGATATCCAAAATAGCATCCTTGGTGCATGCACCCATTTTCAGTATGGAACTGGCAGGATAGCTCCCCTCCCCTCCCCAAAATTGGGCCAGGGTGTGGAGAAGAGCTATCAGAATTTGACTTTATTTGAGTGGATTTATTATTGTCACATGTATTAGTATACAATGAAAAGTATTATTTCTTGCGTACTATATAGACAAAGAATACCATTCATAAAGAAGGAAAGGAGAGGGTGCAGAATGTAGTGTTACAGTCATAGCTAGGGTGTAGAGAAAGATCAACTTTATATATGGTATGTCCATTCAAAAGTCTGATGGCACAGGGAAGAAGCTCTTCTTGAGTCAATTGGTACGTGACCTTAGACTTTTGCATCTTTTTCCTGATGGAAGAAGGTGGAAGAGATCATGACTCTTCATCTAGAAGCTCCAACAGTGAGTGGTGGCAAACCATTTGACTGTGGCACGCAACACATCTAGGTTTTGGCCAATTTACATTCCATGTCATCTATCTGCACTTCCTAGAGCGCATGGGGTTCTTGATAATGCAGGCTGCTTTTCCAGGGTAGCAGGAAGTGGAGACAGAATCAACGGGTGGGAGGCTGGTTTGCATAATGGCCTGGGCTTCGTTCATGGATCTTCGTAGTTTCTTGCAGTCTTGGACAGAACAGGAGCCATACAAGGCTGTGATGCAACTAGAAAGAATGCTTACTATGGTGCATCTGTAAAAGTTGGTCAGAGCTGTAGCGGACATGCTAAATTTCGTTAGCCTGTTGAGAACGTAGAGATGTTGGTGGGCTTTCTTAACTACAGCATCAGCATGGAGGGACCAGGACAGATTGTTGATGATCCAGACACCTAGAAACCTGAAGCTTTTGACCATTTCCGTTTCATCCCTGTTGATGTAGTTGGGCATGTCAGGGAGGGTCAATCAGGCTCATGACCTCATTGGCATGACATTGCCACTGGGGAGCTGGGAATGATCACATCCTGAGATCTCCCTCATGCAAATCCCTTTATGGCCCTCTCACGAGAGGTTCCAGCCATAATAGGATTTGTGTCAGAGTTGAATGGGCTTGGAAAATCCCAGTTTGGAGGAGAGGCATCATGGATGCACTTATGGGTAGATGACTGCAAAATGCTTCAGATCTCACCTGGAACAAGCCTGTCATAAAGGTTGAGGGCTGCTTTGATCTTCATGGCTACAGGGAAGGCGTACCCTCCACCTCCTTGTGGCACTAATTTGGAAAAATGTGGAACAGGGACCGCACTGTTTCCCTGGTAGCTGGAGTCTCCCATGGCACATGTTGTCCAACAGCACCATGAAGGACATCTGTGTCCTATAAACCTCAGTCTCCACCTTCACCTTTGAGCCCCCTGTTCAGCTGATGCTGCATCCGGCCCCTGAGCCTGCCCTATGGCCTCCTATTCTCTGGGTGTTGAATCTCCCCGGGGTGCTGCTGCTTATTGCAGCTGGAGTCTGTGTTCCACCAGCGTTGTGGTAAGCAATATTACCAGCTCTTCTGATTCCATCCTGAGATCTTGCAGAACTCTGCAAGGGGTGAGAAACAGAAAGAGGGGAGGGAGACAGTCAGGTTAGTGTCACTGTTGCTTAACCTCAGTACCTCCTCTCACCCATTGGCCTCCTGGTTCTGGATGCAGGCCTTATCCAGCAGCTCCCACTCACTCACGTCTCAGGCACTCTTTTATCTTCATTATATGACTGGCCCTGGACTGTGCCCTTGCCCAGTCTAAGTGGCCTTCCATCCCCTCCCTTATTCTCCACGTTACTAGGGGTTCTGACGGGAGGTTTATATAATTACTCATCCTTCATGGGCAGGGTCGACTGGGTGGTGATGCCCATCTTGAGGGCTAATGGATCCTCACTGGCAGGAACTGAGGTCCAGCACATCTGCAGAGACATCCATCTTGATCCTGCGCAATCAAGCATTTAGCCCTGAACCCTGAGGCAGGATCCCAATCCTTGAATTTGAGACAGTGTTTGGCTGACATTGTTAAGGGTTAACTCTTGATGGCCAATTACTTTGAGCATCAGCTTCTGAATGTTAGAGGGCACAAAACTCTTTGCATCAGGCATGGGCAAGTCTAACAAGCCCCCATCTTCCTCAGACTGCATCACTCCCTGGTGCTAGGTGGAGTCGGTTGTTCTCACCTTCTTCCTCCCTCTTGGAGGGTCTGGTGCCTGCTTCCTGTTTATTAATAGCAGTAGTAATTCATACCTGTTTGAGATCACACCTGGTGGGTGTAAGGATTCAGTGAAGTCTAAAGATTTGACTGTAACCTCACTGAATGTATAATAATGCATTCGAACTGTTGCTGGTCAGGTTTGCGCCCTTCCTGGGCATGAACCTGGTCATGTCACTGGGGAGGGAAGATTGCATTCTGAAATCTTGCTGGTTCCAATGCTGTTTTTGGCCTTTCGTGATATTTTATGGCTATTATGGGATTTGCGCTTGCAGGGCTGCTCAATGATGGACTCGCTTAACCTGAGACTGGAAAATCCTGCCCGAGGTCAGCAGACCTTCCCATTGTCTGTCCCTTGCCCACTTCAATTTCCACAGTGGGCGGGATGGCAGAACTCTGGCGAATGTGTGAAATCAAATGCAGGCAAAAGGGGTTACCTTAGATGGCCATTTTGGTTGGCCTGGACCAGTTTGAGCTGAAGGGCCTGTTTCCATGCCGTGGATTCTATGATTCTATCTCCACCTTAGTAAGGTGAAATTCTCACCCTACTGAAATCTTCCCCTTGCTGCAACCACACAATTACAACCCCAGAGCAGGACAAGCACCACTTTGCCAGTGGATGGTGTGTGTGTGGCTCCTTCCAGTCCAGAACGGGAGATATTTGCTTGCAACATCTTGCCGTTTGCTGTCCATTGTCGCACTAGGGACACTCTATTTACTAAGAGCTTGCCAGAAAGAAGCAGATGGAATAAAAAGCAGGCTTTGTTGGGGATTAAAGGCTTTCCCAAGCTGCAGGTTGCTGTAGATTGCACTCACACTGCTTTACCAATGATGAATGCCGACTTTACCCCATCCGGCAACTGAGGGGGAATTCCACTCCCTCAATGTCCAGCTGGTATGTGACAATAGGCAGAGAATCATACACAGCATTGCTGAGCATCCTGACTGCAGTCATGAAGCCTTCATTCTGCGGCAGTGCGCCATGCTAGTTGTATTTCAGGCACCGCAGCAAAATAGTACTAGGTTACTGGGTGACAAGAACCAACCACTGACTACATGGCTGTTGACTCCAGCACACAACCACTTGCAAAGCAGGTTGAGTGTGCGGGAGCATCATTTAAGTGGAATACCTTGACCAAGCATCTCCTGCATGACTGCAGCAGACATACAATGTCCTGACACTCCCACAACGAAAGGGTTTGAGGATCTGACTTCAAGTCTGGAACCTGTATGAATACTTTCTCAAGACTTTCAAATTCTCCAAGGAATTCTGAATCCCGTTCCTCAAGTGAATTGCCTTTACCAGGGTTATCCTGTAGATGGTGATACCAAGCGGCATGGTAGCACTGCTGCCTCATAGTGCTAGGGACCTGGGTTTGATTCCCAGTTTGGGTCACTGTCTGTGTGGAGTTTGCACATTCTCCCTGTGTTTGTGTGGGTTTCTGCCAGATGCTCCAGTTTCCTCCCATAGTCTTGGGTGGATTGGCCATGTTAAATTGCCCCTTAGTGTGGGGGACTAGTTAGGATAAATGCATGGGGTTATGGGGATAGGGCCTGGATGGGATTGCAGTTGGTGCAGACTTGATGGGCTGAATGGCCTCCTGCACTATAAGATTCTATGAGGCAGCTATCTCAGTGAACTCATCAATAAATTCTCTGCAACATCCTCCAATTCAGAGGAAAGACTGCAATGCTGTAACTGCATGTGACCTTGGGAGTTTTGGAAATAACTTGGTTGGATTTGAGGTTTCCCCTCCCTGTTGACTATCTAAATGTTGCAGTTTTGGGCAGAAGCACATTTTCTTTTAACATTGGTCTTAAACACAGCCTTTTCAAAGTGTTTTAGAACTTCCTCTCGAAGAAGGAAGTGTTTCTCCATTGACAGGAGCTACACGTTATTAACATACAGGCTTACACCATCACTGCATGAACATATTTGCAAAATATCTGCCAATCACTAATGCACAAGGGAGGTAAGTTGTAAAATCTCTGGGTGAGCATTTCCCCAGTAACCTGTTGTTTCCTAAATGTAACTGCAAATTTGTACTCTTTTCCTGGATACACTGCATTGGTTCAGAATCCATTTGAGTTCTTTATGGTTGAATGGATGGTAGCTGTGCCCTGTAACCTGGACATCATATCAGGAAGACTTGTGATTAATAGAGATGGGATATACTTATTTAACTGACAATAACAACAGACTTGTGTTCACACAACGTACCTTTGCGTTTTTAGGTATACAGATCACCAACAGCTTGTCCTGGTCCCCCCATGTGGACACTATAGTTAAGAAAGTCCACCAATGCTTTTAGTGTCTCAGGAGATTAAGGAAATTTGGCTACAACTCTCACCAACTTCTATAGATTCACCATAGAAAGCATTCTTTCTGGTTGTATCACAGCTATCCAATATTGCAAGGAACTACAAAGAGTCATGAATGAAGCCCAGTTCATCACTGAAACCAGACTTCCACCCATTGACACTATCTACTCTTCCCGCTTCCTTGGAAAAGCAGCCAGCATAATCAAGGATCCCACATACCCTGAACATACTTTCTTCCACTTTCTTCCATCAGGAAGTAGATACAAAAGTCTGAGATCACATACCGATCGACTCAAAAACAATTTCTTCCCTGCTACCAGGGAAGTACAAATTTGCAGTTACATTTAGGGAACAACAGGTTATTGGGGAAATGCTCGCCCAGAGGATTCACAACTTACCAACTTGTTCGTCAGTGATTGGCAAATGTATTGCAGTTATGTTCATGCCCTGATGTCCCAGGGATGACTTTTGAATGGACTTACCTCCTTTTAAGTTAATCTTTCTCTATGCCCTAGCTATGACTGTAACATTACATTCTCAACACTCTCCTTTCCTTCCCTATGGATGGTATGCTTTGTCTGTTTGGATAGAAACAACACTTTTCACTGTATACTAATACATGTGAAAATAATAATTCAAACCATATCTGTGAGAAATATTATAGCTCACGGAATAAAAGGGACAGTAGAAATGTGTGATACAAAATTGGCTGAATAAGAGAAAGCAGAGAGTAATGGTCAATGGATATTTTTCAGGCTGAAAGAAGATCTGTAGTAGTGCTCTTCAAGAGTTGGTACTGGGACCCTTGCTTTTCCTGATATATAAATAGTCCAGATATTGGTGCGCAGGGAACAGTTTCAAAGTTTGCAGATGACACAAAACTTGGAAGTGTTGAAAATTGTGAAGAGCACAGTGTAGGATTTCAAAAGAGCATAGACAAATTAGTGGAGTGGGTAGATAGGTGGCAGATTAAGTTCAATGCAGAGAAGCGTACGATGATGCATTTTGGAAGGAAGAAAATGAGATAAAATAAGAGGGTAAAATTCTTAATGGTGCAGGACAGGAGGCAACTGGGTGCATATATGCATAGATCATTGACGATGGCAGAACAGGTGGAGACAGCAGTCAGAAAACATAAGTATTTTGGATTTTATTGATAGGGGCATAGAGTACAAAGGCAAGAGGATACGGCTGAACTTACACAAACGCTAGTTAGACTTCAGCAGGAATATTGTGTGCAGTTCTGGTCGTCACAATATAGGAAAGATGTGAACACATTGGAAAGTTGAGGTTTAACAAGAATGGTTCCAGGGATAAGAAACTTCAGTTATGAGGATAGATTGGAGAGGTTGGGACTACTCTCCTTGGAGCGAAGGAGCTAAGAGGGGATTTGATAGAGATATTCAAAATCAAGGAAGGGCTGGACAGAGTATATACAGAGAAACTGTTCCCACTAGTAAAAGGATTGAGAACAAGAAAGCACAGATTTAGGGTGGTTGGCAAAATAAGGAAATGTGATGTGAAAAAAAAACATTTTCACACAATGAGTGATTTGAGTGTGGAATTCACTGCCTGGAAGTGTGATGGAGACAGGTTTAATTAAGGCACTCAAGAGGGCATTAGATGACTATTTGAATAGAAATAATATGCAGGGGTACAGGGAAAAGGCAAGGGAATGGCATTAAGCCGTAATACTCATTTGGCAAGCCAAGTGGCTTCCTTCCACGCTGTAGCAATTCTGTGATAATTTTCAAGAGCAACTAGGCTTTTTTATAGATGTTCTGGGAGCATTTTCCCAGGAGACACATCCCTTTAGTAAAAACAGTGGTAATTTAAATTTATTGTTGCCAATTTACAATCGGAAGGGAATGTTCATTCTCCCCTGAAATATCTGACTCCCCACTTCCAGTAAATGTACACAATGCCGGCTGGAAGAGAAATCTTTGTGGTGAGAGGAACCCCCTAGTGCCCACTAAAAAGCTTTTCTGCTGCCAAGCTGGATCATATAATCTGCTCTACTCACCATATTTAAGCTGACTTATCGCAGCTATGAAGGCCTGTCCCTAAGGATCCATCAGAAGAGAATTCATGGGCATGAATCCCTAACCTAGGGGAGGCAGTAGCCTAGTGATATTATCGCTAGAATATTAATCCAGAAACTCAGCTAATGTTCTGGGGACCTGAGTTCAAATCCCCGCCACAGCAGATGGTGGAATTTGAATTCAATAAAAAAAAACCTGGAATTAAGAATCTACTGATGACCATGAAACAATTGTCGATTGTCAAAAAAACCCATCTGGTTTATTAATGTCCTTTAGATAAGGAAATCTGCTGTCCTTACCCGGTCTGGCTTACATGTGACCTCAACAATGTGGTTGACTCTCGCCTGCTCTCCAAGGGTAATTTAGGGATGGACAATAAATGCTGGCTAGCCAGCGATCCCCATGTCTCGCGAATGAATTAAAAAAAACCTGTTTATTACCCCATATTACATTCCTTAGATCTCAATATTTCCCACTATGCCACTGGGTAAAGTTCACCCGCAGCATGCGTAGACTTGTGAAGAGGCCAATGTATCTGAACAAAATCAAATTCCATTTTGAATGTATGGGATTTGGTTATTTGAGAGTATTTTAATTACATGCCGTGGTGCTGCCCATTTCCATTAGGTTGTACTCACTAAATAATTCAAATTTGTTTTACTGACATTTTGCGGTTTTGGAGAGTCAGTTTGTTTTCTCATAAAAAGAATAGAATGGCTTTGGCATGATTTGTACTTGACTGTTGTATATTGTAAGTGGGGCATGGGCCATTGAGTATACTCTAGTTATTTAGCTATCTTATCTTTGCGTAATATGTTAATGTAATTCCCATGCTTACCACAGACCTACAAAATGTGTTTTCAATTGTATATTTAGCTTGAATTTTTGACTCCATGATTTATTTGCACATTTTGCCTCTATGGAAATGACGGTATTAGTGTTCAGAAAACCAGCAACAGCAATCCCAGCAGCTACAGCTGAACTAGTCCCAGGAAAGCTGACAGCTGGCAGCCTTGACTACATACCTCATGACACATGAAGATGAGCAATTGCACTTGTAAATGCAGTGGGATGTGCACAGGTCATAACTTAATCTGTAGGTAAGGTATACCCAACAGCTGATTAACTATAACGCAATCCTAGAGTGCATCTAAAGTTCAGTTCCGGCCTTTGGGTCACTGTCTGTGTGGAGTTTGCATGTCTCCTCGTGTCTGTGTGTGTTTCCTCTGGCTGCTCCGGTTTCCTCCCACAGTCCAAAGATGAGTAGGTTAGGTTGATTGGCCATGCTAAATTCTCCCTTAGTAGGGAGTAGTAGGGTAAATATGATAAGTTACAAGGATAGGGCCTTGGTGGGATTGTTGTCAGTGCTGGCTTGAGGTGCTGAATGGCCTCCTTCTGCATTGTAGGGATTCTATGATTGTACAGTTTGCAGCAGGGTTGAATTTAGATATTGGTGACAGGCAATGTAAAATTTAACTTCGGGGGCACCTTGGATCATGCCATCCTTGAATTTTTTGCCACAGCAGCATTATCACAACAGCATTATGAATTTCAGAAGAAACTGTATTTTAAAGTTGCCTTTGAAAACATTGAGCTGATTTTAAAAGAAGTCAAACAAAATGGGGTTCTGATGGTCACATGGCTTCTCCTGTGGGCTTTAGCCTTACAGCCCAGACATGGACCAGAACTTTCACCTTTCATGGACCAGACTATGTTTACCTCAAGAGGATTCACAAGTTATTTGGAATTCATTGGGTCTTCATACAGACAATGACTGTTTGTTTGTTTATTAGTGTTACAAGTAGGCTTACATTATCACTGCAATTAAGTTACTGTGAAAATCGCCCAGTCGCCACACTCTGGCACCAGTTCGGGTACACTGAGGGAGAATTTAGCATGGCCAATGCACTTAACCAGCTTGCCTTTCAGACTGTGGGAGGAAACTAAGCACCCGGAAGAAACCCACGCTGACATGAGGAGAATGTGCAAACTCTGCACAGACAGTGACCCAAGCTGAGAATCGAACCTGGGGCCCTGACACTGAAAGGCAGCAGTGCTAACCACTGTGTCACCGTGCCGCTCTAAGGTGGGATTCAGGACTGGGCCAACCAGTTTTTTTTTTGGAACATGATTCGGCTTGTCGAGACAGTGACCTAAAAAAGACAGATCCGCAGGGAACCATCTTGAATCATCTTCAGAGAAGCAGACAGGAGCTTTGACGCAGAGACAGAGGGATAAGCACAGCCATCAAACCACTGTAATCAAACAGGCTAAAACACGTCCAGTTCGCAGTTCTTTGAAAGAACACACTTGATAGTATTTGCCTGTGAAAGCAACCTCTGGCAATTCGACAATGGAAGGCATCCACTCTGCAGAGACAACTCTACAACCTGAAGACATTTACTTCAGAACAATGGATAGACTGAACCAATTTTAATAAGTATTACTTCCTCTGTAACTAATCTGTATGTGTACGTGTCAGGGATTGTCTTTTCAGAGATGAATTCCAGAGTAATAATGTGATATAAACTATACCCTTTTCCATTTTAAGTAAACAGGCTTTGCTGCTGGTTTATTTTAAACTGAATTTATTTGAAATATTCTGAATATGAAAATCAAAATAGTTATATATATTTCAATGAACTTTAAGATGTAAAATTAGAATGAATAGGATATGCCCTGCATTAAAATAGGACAGAGGAATGTTGATATAAAAGAAGACACCTTCATTCACTCTTATCACCTATAGTAATTTCTGACTCTTTTAAACCTGTTGAAATTATTTACCTGCATCAGTAAAGTTCATTATGTGTTAGTCATTTTCACAAGCATTTACACAATTGGGCACAGGGGGCATGATCTTGCTGGCCATTTCTGCCACACTCTTGTTGCAGCAAGGTTGGAGAATTTGGCACCCAGCCAAATTTCCGTTCGCTGCAGCAGGATGGGGAAATCCTGCTGGTGCGAACGGTGGTAACATTCCGGCCAGGGAGTTGACCTTCATTCTCTTAGCCTTGGCTGATTGTGCCTAATCTAGGAGTAGGAAGCTAATATACAATTGACAGAATAAAGGGGTTGGATTTTTGTGGAGAATGCTGGAACGGGCTAAATGGTGGGCAGGCTCAGAGAATCGAGTGAAGGGTGTTTTTATATTCATTTGTGGGACAAGGGTGTTTCTGGCTGGCCAGCATTTATTACCCTTGAGAGCGTGGTGGTGAGCTGCCTTTTAGAAATGTACTGTGTGTTGACTCACGGTGGCACAGTGGTTAGCACTGCTGCCTCATAGTGCTAGGGACCGGGTTCAATTCCCGGTTTGGGTCACAGCCTGTGCCGTGTCTGCATGTTCTCCCCATGTCTACATTGGTTTCCTCTGGGTTCTCCTGGTCTCCCATAATCCAAAAGATGTACTGGTTAGGTGCATTGGCCGTGCTAAATTTTCCCTCAGTGTACCTGAACAGGAACCGGAGTGTGGTAGCTCGGGGATTTTCACAGTAATTTCATTGCAGTGTTAACGTAAGCTACTTGTGACATTAATAAATAAACATTTTAATAATGCCATTCGGGAGGAAGTTCCAGGATTTTGTCCCAGTGACTTCCAAGGAATGGTGATATGTTTCCAAGTCAGGATGGAGGGTGGCTTGGAGGGGAGCTTGCAGGTGGTGGTGTTCCCATGTTTCTATGTATTTGATACCATCCTTCCAGCATACTAACCTCATCATGTTCCAGTTCACTTACAACTGTATTTTCAGAATCCCAACTCTCTGGCTTTAGGCTCTTGTCCTTCTAGATGGAAGTGGTCATGGGCTTGAAATCATTGAATACACCAAAAGCAAAAATGATGTTAAACTTTTCGGATAGGGTCGGGGCTCAGATAGGTAATGCCACCTTGAGGAGGAGTTCCTCTGATCCCAGGCTATGGGCTGCCCCTTTAATTTTTTAGACCCAATATTTTTGGCTGAGGTACTTCCTATCTCAGACTCCACCCTCCACAGAGTATCAGATAGCTGAAGGTATTTGACTGCTTGGAGTGCACTGAATAGCTTTGAGCGTGGCAAAAAAAGAACAAGTGCCGAATTATGTTGTTGGTGGCAGGGCAAATTGGGACTTCATAAATATTTAGAATCGACACCTTGCATGGAATTTAAATGTAATTCAATGGGATTGAAGGCAGCTCGATTAAATGAAACTGACACAAGTCTCCCATGCCTTCAATAACCTGCCCACCAAATGCTGGCAACTGAGATGTGGCTTTCGTGACTCACTTTTCAGAGTTCTTTTGACTTTAGGACAATATGTCACTGGGAGGTACACTGTCTTCAGAGAGATTTGCTCCGTGTTCAAATTGGATAATCTGATACTTTGTGGAGGGTGGAGTCTGAGATAGGAAGTGCCTCAGCCAAAAATATTGGGTCGAAAAAATTAAAGGGGCAGCCCATAGCCTGGGGTCAGAGGAACGCCTCTTCAAGGTGGCATTACCTATCTGAGTCCGTACCCTATCCGAAAAGTTTAACATCGTTTTTGCTTTCGGTGTATTCAATGATTTCAATTACAATTTGACATCAAAAGCTCTAATTTAGAATGGATTTGGCACCAAATTTGACAACACGCTCAAAGCTATTCAGTGCGCTCCAAGCTGTCAAATACCCTCAGCTATCTGTAGTGAAAAATACAGGTAATGAATCATTTCAATAATATCTGAATTTATTCAGATTTTCATTTTGTCCAAAAAAAAAATTCATGTATACAGGACACGTTTGAGAACATCTGCTGATTTCCCCAACACTTTTTCTTTCATTTTCATATCAGGGTTTATAATTTCGTCCAGGTTTCAGCAGTTAAATTCTCCCCAACTCCAGAGTCTAAACCCCTCCTCCAAAACGGCTTCCAAAATCAGGGTTCTGTACGCTTCCCTCTCTTTTTCCTGTATCTGCTCTCTTCCTCCAACCTCCACACTCTCTCCTCTCCCCTCCACACTCTCTCCTCTCCCCTCCACACTCTCTCCTCTCCCCTCCACACTCTCTCCTCTCCCCTCCACACTCTCTCCTCTCCCCTCCACACTCTCTCCTCTCCCCTCCACACTCTCTCCTCTCCCCTCCACACTCTCTCCTCTCCCCTCCACACTCTCTCCTCTCCCCTCCACACTCTCTCCTCTCCCCTCCACACTCTCTCCTCTCCCCTCCACACTCTCTCCTCTCCCCTCCACACTCTCTCCTCTCCCCTCCACACTCTCTCCTCTCCCCTCCACACTCTCTCCTCTCCCCTCCACACTCTCTCCTCTCCCCTCCACACTCTCTCCTCTCCCCTCCACACTCTCTCCTCTCCCCTCCACACTCTCTCCTCTCCCCTCCACACTCTCTCCTCTCCCCTCCACACTCTCTCCTCTCCCCTCCACACTCTCTCCTCTCCCCTCCACACTCTCTCCTCTCCCCTCCACACTCTCTCCTCTCCCCTCCACACTCTCTCCTCTCCCCTCCACACTCTCTCCTCTCCCCTCCACACTCTCTCCTCTCCCCTCCACACTCTCTCCTCTCCCCTCCACACTCTCTCCTCTCCCCTCCACACTCTCTCCTCTCCCCTCCACACTCTCTCCTCTCCCCTCCACACTCTCTCCTCTCCCCTCCACACTCTCTCCTCTCCCCTCCACACTCTCTCCTCTCCCCTCCACACTCTCTCCTCTCCCCTCCACACTCTCTCCTCTCCCCTCCACACTCTCTCCTCTCCCCTCCACACTCTCTCCTCTCCCCTCCACACTCTCTCCTCTCCCCTCCACACTCTCTCCTCTCCCCTCCACACTCTCTCCTCTCCCCTCCACACTCTCTCCTCTCCCCTCCACACTCTCTCCTCTCCCCTCCACACTCTCTCCTCTCCCCTCCACACTCTCTCCTCTCCCCTCCACACTCTCTCCTCTCCCCTCCACACTCTCTCCTCTCCCCTCCACACTCTCTCCTCTCCCCTCCACACTCTCTCCTCTCCCCTCCACACTCTCTCCTCTCCCCTCCACACTCTCTCCTCTCCCCTCCACACTCTCTCCTCTCCCCTCCACACTCTCTCCTCTCCCCTCCACACTCTCTCCTCTCCCCTCCACACTCTCTCCTCTCCCCTCCACACTCTCTCCTCTCCCCTCCACACTCTCTCCTCTCCCCTCCACACTCTCTCCTCTCCCCTCCACACTCTCTCCTCTCCCCTCCACACTCTCTCCTCTCCCCTCCACACTCTCTCCTCTCCCCTCCACACTCTCCCCTCTCCCCTCCACACTCTCCCCTCTCCCCTCCACACTCTCCCCTCTCCCCTCCACACTCTCCCCTCTCCCCTCCACACTCTCCCCTCTCCCCTCCACACTCTCCTTTCTCCCCTCCACACTCTCCTTTCTCCCTCCACACTCTCCTTTCTCCCTCCACACTCTCCTTTCTCCCTCCACACTCTCCTTTCTCCCTCCACACTCTCCTTTCTCCCTCCACACTCTCCTTTCTCCCTCCACACTCTCCTTTCTCCCTCCACACTCTCCTTTCTCCCTCCACACTCTCCTTTCTCCCTCCACACTCTCCTTTCTCCCTCCACACTCTCCTTTCTCCCTCCACACTCCAAACTTTCCCCTTTATCCCACCCATATCCAAACTCTCCTCCTATCTCTTTCCCCAAGCTCTGGTCCTTGGGTCTTGGGGCTTGCCAATGTTCTGGGCCTTGGGAACTCATCAACATCTCTTGACCATTGCCCCTCCCAAATCTCTCTCCATGACCACCAAGCTTCCCCTTCCCAATCTTTCCTCATCACCATGGTTCTCACTGCTTCTGTACCGACTTCAGATCAGCACCGAGGCTAGTTGAAAAACATCATTCCCGGTTTTCAGCTGGACAATGTAATAGCAATCTCTGGTTGGGGGAAGGAGGGCTGGGAGAGAGAGGGAAAGGAGTGGGAAGAAGGGAGAAAGAGGAGAGGCTACTGGGGAGGAGAGGGGAAGGACTGAAGAAGAAAAGAGGAGAAGGGAATAGACGGAACGGAGGGCACGGGAGAGGGGGAAAAACAGGTGGGGAAAAGAGGAGAGTGGGCAGGGGGACACAGAAGACATGATTGGAAGGGAAGGTGATAGCGGGGATGGGGTAGAGAGAAGGAGGTGAGGAAATAAGGGAGGGATAGGGAAGGAGGAAGGGGAAGGGGGAGAAACAATGGGAGGTCAGGAGAAGAGAAGAGTGTGAAAAAGTCAAAAGGGCAGGGGAGCGAGGTAGAAGATTAGAGAGGAGGAGGCAAGAGGGAAGGGGGTATAGGGAGAGATGAAGGAGGAGAGGGAAGACAAAGGGGAGTGGCCAGGAGAAAAGAATGAAGGGAGGGGATTGGGAAATAAGGAGTTTGAAGAAGGGAATAGGGATGTGGTAAGAGGGAAAAAGAGAGGAGAGAGAAAGGGAGAGATTGAGTGGAGGGTTGGTGAATGATGTGTACACAATGCATACATAATCTGCAAAACCTTGGTCTGGATTTTCCTCCCCGTCCACAGCATGTTTCTGCACTGTTTGTTGGTGGTGGAATCTTACGGTCTGGCCATCGCCAATGTGTTTTCTCATTTGAATGCACCCTTTGCCACTGGGAAACCCGTAGCAGGGGTGTACTGTCATATATATTTCCAATCATATTTCATTGTGATTTCTGGAGGATGGCCATTCATGGCGATGGTGTTTGTTGATGACTGACACTTGACATCACGAGTATTGTTCTGAGTGAAAATGATAGGTAATTGGTTAGTTATCTATGAAAATGGAATAGAATGATAGCCAGATGATTGATTCTGAGTGCAAGTGACATTAAATCATGACAAATGATTGCAGTTGAGAACAATTGATGTCAAATTATGTTAAAACGATTGTAATTGATTGCAATTTATGTCAAACAAATGCTGTTGAATGCAAATGATATCAAATGTCATGGGAGGTTTTGGGAAGGGTGAAGGGAGGACACTTTGGAATATGGCCTGGGTTTGGGAGGTATGGGGACTGCAGATGGCACTAATCATTGCGGCCTGTATTTCTACAAGAGCCTGAAATCATTGGCCAACTAAGGCTGTCAATCTGGATGGTTGTTGCCCAGAGCAGCCAGTAGGCACTATCCTAATTGACAGGTTAATTCATTAATGACAGCATTCATTAGTTGAGTACTAGGAGGCGCTAGACTCCTTTTGTACGGACTTTCATTTGGGCCTTGTCATCGTGGAGTGCTGCTTCCTTAATCTTCCCTATTCTTTCTTCAGACCTTGGTGGAGGCTGCTGGAGTAGAGGCTGGCTGGTGGCAATCGTGTCTCAGTTATTCCTCTTACCTCGTTGCCCAGTACAGTGCAGCCAGGTGGGCCCCTCCTCGGCTTCCACTTCTCATTGCAAACCCATAATTTCTTTGGATCAATTCCTGGGTCATTTTCTGCTTTTAAAAATTACTCCCTTTGCCTCTCCTCCTCCTTGCTCTGCAATCTAGCCAGTTTTGATGGCAATGGGTGATTGTTGGGTGCTGCCAGGTAAGAGAGTAGATGAGGTGTGAGGTGACTTGTTTCAGACATAAATGGAATTTGAGTTGGCTTACAGGGTTCTTTCGTTTAGGTGGAGAAAAATGTGGTAAGCTGAGATCTGGGGGTCTGATCTCCACTGAGAGCTTACCAAGCAAAATTCTAGTTTAGATCCTTTCCTGCAAGATTAAGTGCATGTAATAAGGCACTTGGTGGCTTGAAAACATTTAGGTGTTGCATTTGGATTCAGAGATTTTGGTTTTATATGTACACAGGCTCCCTGTATACATCCTAATTCAGTTTGGAAGATCTCGGAGTATTTACACAGCTGCTCCTAAAAACTTCCATTCTGCCATGTTTAATATTTCCAGCCAGTTTAGTCTTATTTACTTTAACCAATCACTGCCCATTAGTCAAGGCAAGTGACCTTTAATTACCAAGACCAATAGCTTCGCTGTTTCATTCTGGACTGCCACTGTGACTACTGCTTCACCTAAAGTCTTCAATGCCTCCCCTGGGCGTATAGACAACATGGCCTTTGACCCGTTCAATCTGAATAATTGGAGACCTTTCTGAAGTCAGGAGTGTGATGGAATACTCCCCAGCTGCCTGGGTGAGTGCAGCTCCAACAACACTCGAGAAGCTTGACACCATCCAGGACAAAGCATCCCGCTTGATTAGCACCACATCCACAAGCATCCACTTCCTCCACCACCCACACTCAGCAGCATAGATGTTAGGGAACTTGGGGAAATAAATATACTCTTGAGTAGTGTACATATTACAGAGAAAGAAGTGCTGGAAGTCTTAAAGCGCATCAAGATAGATAAATCCCTGGGACCTGATGAAGTGTATTCCAGGACATTATGGGAGGCTAGGGAGGAAATTATGGGTCCTGTGGCTGAGATACTTGAATCATTGATTGTCATGGGTGAGGTGCCTGAAGATTGGAGAGTGGCAAATGTTGGGCTTTTGTTTAAAAAGGCCTGCAGGGAAAAACCTGGGAACTATAGGTCAGTGAGCCTCACATCTGTGGTGGGTAAGTTGTTGGAAGGTTTTTTGAGAGACAGGATCTACAGGCATTTAGAGAGGCAAGGACTGATTAGAGACATTCAGCATGGCTTTGTGAGTGGAAAATCATGTCTCACAAATTTGATTGAGTTTTTTGAAGGGGTAACCAAGAAGGTAGATGAGAGCAGTGCAGTTGATGTTGTCTACAATGACTTTAGCAAGGCCTTTGACAAGGTACTGCATGGTAGATTGTTGCATGAGGTTAAATCTCAAGGGATCCAGGATGAGATATCTAAATGGATACAAAATTGGCTTCTTGCCAGAAGCCAGAGGGTGGCTGTAGAGAGTTGTTTTTCAAACTGGAGGCCTGTGACCAGCGATGTGCCTCAGGGATCAGTGCTGAGTCAACTGTTATTTGTCATTTATATTAATGATTTGGATGAGAATATAGGAGGCATGGTTAGTAAGTTTGCAGATGACACCAAGATTGGTGGTATTATGGATAGTGAAGAAAGTTATTGCCGATTGCAACGGGATCTTGATCCTGTCCAGCTTGCTATGATTCCAGTGGTGGACAGGCGGGATGGGAAAATTCTGCCCCAAGTTCAGATCAAGCCCAAGATCAGGGTATAATGCCATTTTTTGTCATCTTGGATCCTGCTTGTCTCTCCTGCGGGGACCATGAATTGGTTCAATTTGAATTTGGTTTTTGGATCGGACCAGGAGATGGAATTGAGGCTTGCCTGGTCCACTCTGCACATCAGCTTTGTAATTTTAATATAGGAATAAAAATTTTTAAAGAAGATATATTAACCTGGATATGAACCTGTATAGACTCTGCACAGAAAATGACCCAAGCCAGGAATTGGACCAGAGTCCCTGGCACTTTGAGCCAATAGTGCTAACTACTGTGCCACCATGTTTCTGTATCCCCTGGTTTATTTTCACTGTGAGTTGGCTTGGAGCCCCATGGTGCCGCAGGCTGCAGTTTCCTAATTTGATGATCACAGGATCTTGAGGGTCGAATCTGTTTGTCTTGTTTTGTCTCTTCTCAGGGCTGTGATGCTGAGGCGTTATCAACAAGTTAATGCTGTCCAATGGTGGGGACATGCCACTAGCAAGCTAATTTTTTTGGTTAGTGAAGGCAGGAGAATGTCCTGGAATCCTCAGCCAGAATGGTTGTTGGATTGGCAGGTGGAGGGGATGGGGATTTTACCACAGGTTCCTCAGCAACTTCCTTTTCCAATACAGGTTCAGACTTTACTGCCCCCACAGGTGGCTCAGGTTCTGTTCTGAATGTTCTCTTCTAAGTATTCTATGTTCCATCTGGACTTTAATGCTCCCTCGATAGTGAGGGAATGGGAACCCTGAGACTGGGGGGTGAACCAGACACGCGAATGAACCAGACACACGTGTGTGTACACATGCATACACACTTACATGCACACACGCATATGCACACACAAAAACCTTAAGCATGCACACATACATGCGCACACACACACACATGCGCACACATTCGTGCGAGCACACACACACACACACTTTTTAATGGTCATTTTTATTAACCACTACATGTTTAAAAATTCAGTTTATTGCTTTGACGTTGATTTCTTTTGGCTCAGCAAAGTGTACATGTTTTCTTCTTATCTTAATTTTCTTTTGGAAATTGAATTTTAATGTTGGGCCAAACCAGATCTTGGACAGCTGCTGCTGGGTTTCTTGCTGAAGGGAAATTAGAATTTCACAAGAGTTGTTTGCTGGTTGGAGAGGCTGGTGAAATGGATTATTTCTGCTCCTGCAGAAACGGGAGGTGTTGGAAATGCTCAGCACATCTAGCAGCATCTATGTGGAGAGAAACAGAGGCCAGTGACCCTTTGTCAGCACTTGTACAGATCGTGGACCTGAAGCATTAACTCTGTTTCTCTCTGCACACATGCTGCCTGGTCTGTTAAGGATTTCCAACACGTTTTGTTTATACTTCAGATTTATAGCATCTCTGTATGAGGCTCTCCTATTATATGCTCCACATGGCACAGTGATTAGCACTGCTGCCTCACAGTGCCAGGGACCCAGGTTCGATTCCCTGCTTGGGTCATTGTCTGTGCAGAGTCTGCAAGTTCTCCCCGTGTCAGTGTGTGTTTCCTCTAGTTTCGCCCACAGTCTGAAAGATGTGCTGGTTAGATGCATTGGCCATGCTAAATTCTCCCTCAGTGTATTCAAACAGGCGCCAAAGTGTGGCGACTAGGGGATTTTCACAGTAATTTCATTGCAATGTTAATGTATGCCCATATGTGACACTAATAAATGCCCAGTGGCAGTGGTTAGCGCTGCTGCCTCACAGCACCAGAGACCTGGGTTCGATTCCTGGCTTGAGTCACTGTCTATGTGGAGTTTGCACATCCTCCCCGTGTCTGTGAGGGTTTCCTCCGGGCGCTCCGGTTTCCTCCCACAGTCTGAAAGACGTGCTGGTTAGATGCATCAACTTGAACAGGCAGTGGAGTGTGGCGACTAGGGGAATTTCACAGTAACTTCATAGCCTTCCTTGTGACTAATAAATAAATAAAGAAAAACTATGCTGGGCATCTATAAATGTGGCTCATTTCAATTTATAATGGCAAAATATTTATTACTCAATGCAAAATGCAATTTTTCTGTTAGCAATGTCTATTTGTGTGGATAGAAATAGCACATTTTTGCAGGAGTATTTGTTGGTGAAATCTATTGCAACATTCTTAAACTTGAAAGTGGGAGCAGGAGACATACAGAATAATTGTCAGCTTCGATTCTGGGCTAATTCTCAGATGTGGATCTTAGATAAGGTGGATCTGTCTGTTTGGATGTCAACTCCCATGCTGCAAATCATTCAGATTAGGTAATTTTCATCTTACGTGGTGAATTAATCTAATGAAAGAAATGTACATGAATAAATGAAAGGGTTGAAGAAATACTGATAATTTTGATAGAAATGAAGGCTAATTCCTAGGTATTCCCAGGTTTTTACTTATCGGAGCAATGACCCTTTTCTGACCTGATCTCAGCTTAATGCATTCCAGAACGAATTCCAGAAAATGTATATCCTAATGGTACAGCAATATTTGCTTCACTGAGCAATGCTAAACAAACAGATCTTACGCACAAGGATGAAATCAGAAAACTAAGAGTTCTGCTTTGAGAAGGAGCATAAAGAAAATCATGACACTCGGTCAGCAGAATAACTCCTCGGAGGCTGGTGTCCCTTCATCATGTTCCCTTTATTTACAAAGATATCTGAACTCCTAAGAGTGTTTCAGAATCTGGAGTGTCTGTAGACCTCACATTCCTCATTACATGTACAGGTGAGAATCCCTGATTGAGCAAGCGATCGTTACCTCAATCAGGGACCTCGTACTCCAAGAAGCCAACCTCATGGACGTCGGTGAGGTCACTCCAGTCTACCTTCTGTCATCACTTTGGAGAATTAGTGGGTGGAATTTAATGCCCTCACTGAGATGAATTTGGTAGCAGAGAGGGCATTTAACCTGGCTGTTAAAGGTCCAACCACCTTCCCACTTGGTGCTAACTAAATCTGTGGCAGGAAGACTTATGGGCAGCCTTCCTGCCCTTAATCAAGAATGCTAATTGTGAAATTAATGTCCACTTAATGACTTCATCTCACCATCACTGCCATACACTTTGCAGTGGGCAAGGGACTCACCGTGGTGGAAGCCAGATTCTTGTTATCAGGCATAAGTGTCTGAACAAGATCCTGACATCCCTTCTCTTGCCTTCAACTCCCATCTCACCACCCATCCACCCATCCTACCATCACTGACCTGTGGCGCGGATCCCACAGCAATCTTGGACCTCAGATGGGTGCCTTACTGGCAGTGGCCACCATCTCCCTGGTGATGCTGCTGAGCAATGTGCAGCTGCCATCCTCTGTCTGGCAACTCTTGGCAGAGATGGCATTTCCATCCCTGGTGCCCTTTAACCTGAGAAAGATCCACCCCTTCCCAGATAAGTGCCCTATTGACATTTAATCAGTCAGGCCTTCCCGAGAGGGAATGATATGGGACTCTTGCTGACTCTCCAGCTGGCCAGTGAGAGCTCCATAACCCCCACTCATTTCTGTTCAATGCATTTGGTGACTTCCCTCTCTCCTACACTTGACTACCTTTAATTCTATTAATATCTATCAATAGATATTGGACCATGGTTTTGCACATATGCAAACATAATATGTCTTTTTTTTTGCTGTGTTTATCTTGTGAACTTTGCTTCATTTGACATAAGACAGCTTCTAGGTAGAGCCCTGTATTAATATTTCAGAATTAAATCTGGAAAGTGTGTATGCAGGCAGCATAACAATATTTTCGACTGGGATTTGCAAACAGGATTACCAGGCAGGTCTCATGTATGGATCCACGTTTGTGGAATGTGTAAAATATGTAAAATATGCATGTCAGTAATATAATGATAGATTCACTGAGGCATGCTAAACGGTAAGAATATTCTTGACAATTATTTGCCTGAATGATATGATCTCTTTCTTCCATCTATCCTCTGAAAAATGATAAAATACAGAAATTCTATTTTATAAATTACAACTCCCTTACCTACGTGACATAATTCTGTTAATTAGATTTATTGAAATTGCATATTAGTTTAGATTTATCCAACTCTTACCTTCAGGAATTACAGCAATGAGGGATAATTTTACTCAGAGTTCATCATGCATATAAGGGGAATGAAATGTGAAAACTAAAATTAAGTAGTATTTAAATGATTCAGGCATGGTTCTGTCATAAATTATCCCTGACACAAGCACTCTGCGGTGATTTGAGTGTGAATTTGGTATTCAGTTGGAGCTGAAGGAAACTAGGTGGTCATTCCAGTGACACCCACCAATATCGTTGCCGATATTTTAGATAATTCCCTTCTTTTCAGGGTGAGAAAATCAGGAAGGAGAGGAGTTTGTGATTCCTGTTTTAATGATAAGAGTGTTTTCAAACAAGGGCGTGCATTAATTGTTAACCTCATCCTTTTAAATGATACTCAATAGATATGATATACGGCACATTGAAAACAGCCTTGGATAGCATGGCTTGAATATATATAGTTCTCCAAATCTTAGCGATGTCAGTATTAGCCGTTGGCCTAGATTTTGTGGACATTGGCAAACGGACAGAGCTTGCCTTTTACGATGTTGCCTGTAAAACCTTTATGGACTGTAGGCTGCAGAGTTGCTTTCGTCCAGTACCTGTCTCTTTGTCACCCTCAGTGTAAGCAGGAGTCGCTTCAACCTATCTAATCGACAAAGCCTTCACTAAGATATGCTGGGAAGAAACGAGTCAGGAATTGGCTGTGTTTTTAAAGGTTTGAAGTTTATTTACTAGAGTCACAGGTTGGCTTACATTAACGCTGCAATGAAGTTACTGTGAAAATCCTCGAGCTGCCACACTCAGGCACCTGTTTGGGTACACTGAGGGGGAACCAATGCATATAACCAACATGTCTTTTGCGCTGTGGGGGGAAACCTGAGTACTTGGAGAAAACCCACACAGACACGGGGAGAACATACAGACTCCACACAGACAGTGATCCAAGTCAGGAAGAGAACCCAGATCTCTGGTGCTGTGAGGCAGCAGTGTTAACCACTGTCACCGTGTGGATGGGGGAGGAGGGAAGAGCGGGCACTGACTGTATGGATGGGGTTGGGGGTAAGGTAACTGATGCCTGGGAGGGAGTTGGCTCCGATCGGGATGTTGGGGAGGGGCAAGGGTGAGTGCCAGCTCTGATGGTGGGGGTGGTGGAGTGAGGAATGGGATGCCGGCTCCGATTGGTGGGGTGGGGTGAATACCAGCTCTGATTGGGGTGGTGGCGGGGGGGGGGGGTGGGGGAGGAGAGTGTTGGCTCCATTCAGGCATGGGATGTGAATGCTAGCTCGAATCAGCTTGGGGGGGTCGGTGGGGGGGGGGAGCCCCTGAGATCTCTGTGATTGGGAGGGGGTAGGCTGATTTAAAAGTTGACAGTTTCAATCAACTGAATTTGACAGTTGATTGAGAAAAAGGAATACCAAAAGCTACAGGGAAGGACCTTTTTGCTTTGACAAGGATGCCCTTTAAACATGGCGCCCCAATCTCACTGCAATCTGGCTTTGCTGGTGTTGTGAGCACCCCGCTGCCCCCCACTTGATGGTGTGAAACACATCCGGCCATTTTTTTTTTGACAGCGTGGTAAGATCTGGAGAGAAACACACCACTGGAACCAACACTTCATTGGCAGGATTCCCTGCAAGCAATTTAATTTTACCACTACGTGAAATTACCTCTTTCTTGCTAAATTCTGAAATAGTTTAAGTTGAAGCTATTTTATGAAATTGCATTTTGTTGCGCATTTGTCCAATCATGTCAGGCTGAGTAAGAGAAAGATGCATTTGAAGTTCATTGGAGCCATGTCGAGTCCCTCTTGCCGCAATGTGTTTCGGTCAGGCACAAAATTTTGTTAATGCAGGCTCTTGTAATCATATAAATTCTCACCGAGTACATTTTGTGCAGTCACCTATGGATCTTTTATGCCAGAAGCAAATCTACACGCAGCGGGTGGTCGCAATGTGGACTTTGTTGTTACAAGCCATTGCGGCAACAGAGTCCACAAGTGTTTTAAAAGGGAATTAGACAGTTGATTGAGAAAGAGGAACACCAAAAGCTACGGGGATGGAGCAGGAGAGCGGGATTAGACGCGGCAGCTCATGTGGAGAAAAACACCAGCACAGACTTAATGAGTTATGTGGTCTGCTCCTGTCACTCCATGTTGCATTGCCTATAAAATCAGTGTCACTCAGGCACATGACACAAGCTTTGGCTTGCTATGCAGCCTTTTCACTGCAGCTTTTTCCCAAATAAATGTTACCGATCAGTTATTAAATTTGATCAGGGTATGTGCAAACTTTCTATATTTTACAATGCAGTTTAAAAGAAAAACACTAATTCTCAATTTTCAGGAATCCAGCATTTAATTGTGGGAAGATGATTGTGGCGAATCTTCTCCTTTCAATTGTGTGTAAATAATCACTTGGAGAAGGCAAATAGAAGGATTTGAGGTGGCTGGGGGTGGGTGTGGGGGAAATCTCATGACAGTAACGGAGCTGGTTGATTTTCCATCCATTTCGATTCAGAACTGAAAATTTGTACAGGACCATATACCGTAGTGTGTAAAAAATAATCCCCTCCTCTAAACTTTCCTCTGTATGTTTCATACACATCATAGAACTATGGAATCCCTACAGTGCAGGAGGCCATTCGGCTGCTTGAGTCAGCAACTTACCCAGACCCACCCTTCTGTCTATCCCTGTAACCTTGTGCATTTACCCCATGGCTAGTCCATTAGGATGGCACGGTTTCACAGTGATTAACACTGCTACCTCACAGCTCAAGGGACCCAGGTTCAACTTCGGCTTTAGGTGATTGTCTGTGTGGAGTTTGCACATTTTCCATGCTAAGTTGCCTCTTAGTGTCCCAAGGTTAGGTGGATTAGTCATGGTAAATGTGTGGGGTGACAGGGATAAGGCAGGGAAGAGGTAAGATATTCTATCAGAAAACTGGTGCAGATGTGTGATGGGCCGAATGGCCTCCTACTGCAGTGCAGCGATTCTATGATCTAACCTAGATATCTTTGGACAGTGAAGGGGCAATTTAGCATGGCCAGTCCACCCAACCTGCACGTCTGACATGGCCAAACATAAATGAGGTGAAAAATCTTGAAACGTTTTCTGACTAATTCACTTCAAAGCATTTCATTTTCTTAAAATTTTGTTCTTTTCAGATGACACAATGAACACTTTGAGAACTTTCTTTTTGACCAGAGAATCAGAGACAATTTTACATGGGAGTTGTTGGTTGGCCAGTATTTGTTGTCCATCCCGAGTTGCCCATCCCTAGTTGCCCAAGGTGCAGTTGAGAGTCAACCACATTGCTGTGGCTCTGGAGTCACATATAGGGCAGGTCAGGCAAGGACAGCAGATATTCTTGTCTAAAGGACATTAGTGAGCCAGGTGGGCTTTTCCTACAATTGACTATGGTTTCATCAGTAGATTCTTAATTCCAGATATCCTTTACTGAATTTGAATCCCACCATCTGCCGTGGTGGGATTCGAACCCTGATGCCCAGAACATTAGCTGAGTTTTTGGATTAATAGTCAAGCGACAATATCACTTGCCCATTGCCTCCCCAGATTTTTCCCCACTGAAGTTCTTACTTTGTACTTGTTTGTTATAATCCAGATTTGAGTTCAGTTACTGCAAATAAGCCAATTAAGATTTAAAACCATATACTATAACAGCAGCATTTAACAGTTCAGACTCTCAACACCTGCAGCTGTCTGCAATCAAATCATTTCCTAATGTTAGTTAATTGTTGGCATCTCTGAATTATACATTTAAACTGATAAGTTATATTCAGATTTATTGAAGTAACAAACATCTACAAATTCTCATCTGATATAACCTCTCTCCTATCGTGTACAGCACTTTCTCCCTCCTTTTTAATTCTCCTGAATGGGTAATAAGCGAGCGTTCCCTGAAGTCTCCATCAATTCCAGTCAAGAACAGCCATTAGGTGCACAACACCGCTTTCAGGTGCAGGTCCCACACTGAGCATGTTCTCATTCAACCCCATTACTCCAGTGCAAATACTTTGCAATGATATTTCGCACCTGAAGTCTGCGCTTGTCAGTCAGCAAAGAGAGAAACCAAAAGTAAACAACAAGGAATTGCCAAGGATCTGCACAAAGAACAGGTGTATAATTATTATGACCAATAATCTCTTGGGGTAAAGTACTTTGCAAAAGATGTAAGTGAGATTAGAACCACAGCTGCCAGCAAAGAAAACAATAGACTGAGGTGTTCCCCAGGATCAGCAGAAAATAGACCGATCTGTGGACCAAGATTGTTTTTAAGGCATTAATTCAAGTTGGGATACAGTTGCCGAGCGCCGGTTACCATGCATTAATTTGCCCACTTGACCATTCTTCCTGTGTAAATTGAGACATTAAAGAATTGAAACCTAATTCACCAGCTGGGAATTGGGTGGCACTGTGGCTAAGTGGTTAGTGCTGCTGCCTCACAGCGCCAGGAACCCATCATCATCATCATCACCCTTTATTGGATCTGAGTGTCGCTGGCCCAACCAGCATTTGTTGCTCATCCCAAACTGAATGGCTTGTTGGGCCATTCCAGAAGGCATTTAAGAGCCGACCACATTGCCTAAGGGGCATTAGTGAAGCAGATGGGTTTTCACAGCAGACGACGATGGTTTCATGGTCAGCAGTGGACTTTTAATGAATTCAAATTTCACTATCTGTCTCGGTGGGATTTGAACCAGGGCCACCAGACCATTGTCTCTGGATTACTAGTCCAGTGACAATACCGCAACACCATCGTCTTCCCAATTAGTGGCAGCTAATACATGGGATAACACAGCCCGAACAATGCTGGCTACATTTGATTAGATTTTTCTTTGTCTAACTCTGATAAATTCTTTGCCACCACTCTCCACCTCACCCTAATGAAATCATTGAATCAGCAGATAGGAAGACAGAGCCTCATGTAGAGCAATTTAAGATTTAAAAAGAAAACATATATTTAATTTGAAAACATTGCTCATTAAGACTCTGTGGTTCAATGAGCCCTAGAACTGTGCTTCTACAGACGGATGAAAGAAAATCACAGTCAAAATAGAAGCTATTTCATTTGCTGGTTGCAAAATGACATGTTAATAATAGAAGTGCCTCAAGTACCTGCAAAGTGGAAAATTGTCCAAGAGTGTCCTGTCCACAAAAAGCTGTCCAATCTGGCAATTGCCACACCGTCTATTCTTAATCATCAGCAACTTAATGGAAGGTGCTATCATCAGCCCTTACTCACCAATAATCATAGAATCCCTACTGCACTGAAAGAGGTAATTCAACCCTTCAAGCCTGTACTGACTCTCTGACAGAGTATTGTACCCAGTTCCTCTCCCCTGCCCTTTTCCTGTAACCCCACTCATTTAGCATGGTCAATCCACTTAACCCACATATCTTTGGAATGTGGGAGGAAACTGGAGCACCCACCAGAAACACACACATGGAGAATGTGCAAACTCCACACAGTCACCCAAGGCCAGAATTGAACCCAGGTCCCTGGCGCTGTGAGGCAGCAGTGCTAACCACTGTGCCACCGTGCCCGCCAATAACCTGCTCACTGATGCTTAGCTTGGCTTCCACAATGTCCACTCAGCTGTCCAGCCATAATCCAAACAGGGACAAGAGAACTGGATTTGGAGGTTTGGTGAGTGTAATCGCCTTCTATATCATAATGGACACTTATGGACGCTGAAAGATGCCCTTGTAAAAACGGGATACAATGTGCAACTCATTGATCGACAGTTCTGACGCCCTGCAGTGAAAGGCCGCAACATCCACCTCAGGAGACAAACACGGGATATGACCCACAGAATACCCTGCGTCAGAATACCCTGAGTCATCCAGTACTTCCCAGAGTGGAGAAACTACACCAGGTTCTTCACGGCCTTCACGTCATCAATGATGACAAACATCTCACCAAGGCCATCCTGGCACCTACACTACTTGCCTTCAAATAGCTGCCTAACCTCAAGCAAACCATTGTTTGCAGCAAGCTACCCAGCCCTCAAGGGAACAGTGACCATGACACCATACAACCCTGCTATAATAACCTCTGCAGGGCATGCCAGATCATTGATACGGATGCTGGCATCACACAGAGGAACACTGCCCACCAGGTACTCATGTGACATGGCCAATGTAGCCTACCTCCTATGCTGCAGGAAAGGATGCCCCGGGGCATGGTACATCGAGGAGACCATGCAGACACTACGATGATGGATGAGTGCAACAATTGCCAGGCAGGAGTGTTCCCATGGAGTTGGAGAACACTTCAATGGCCAAGGACATTTGGTCTCTGATCTTTGGGTAAACATTCTCCAAGACAGCCTTTGAGACATGTGACAACACAGAGTTGCTGAGCAGAAACTGATAGCCGTATTCTGCACTCATGAGGACAGTCTTAACTGAGATCTTGGGTTCATGTCATGCTACATGTAACCCCACCATACTGTTTTGTGGGGGAAAAGATTTCTCTGACTGTCCTGTTTTGACAGCAAGCATACCTTGATTACGAGTGATGATCTCTGCACCTGAATTAATTTGCATAGTGTTTAGCACCATCTCATTCTTTGATTGTCTGTAATTATCTCTCTGCTTTAAATTTTTGGTTCTTAGGTCATCCTTTCACTTGTTATACAGCCTGTTGACACTTTACGCATACAGATGTTACTTAGCTGCTTGCACTTATCTATTAGCGCTCATGATTACGTGTAAAGACTTGTTATTCAGCCAGCCCTCACTGCATCTGTACTTATCCGTTGACACTCTTGGTTACCTGTTAATGTTGGGCTATCATCACTCCGCCTATACGTTCTATGCCTGCGCGCCTCTCTCCACCTGATGAAGGAGCAGCTCTCCGAAAGCTTGTGATTTCAAATAAACCTGTTGGACTATAACCTGCTGTCATGTGACCTCTCATCTTGTCCATTGTCCAACCCAACGCTGGCATCCCCAAATCATAGCGTTTTACATCAAGGCAGCGTTGACAATGTCAAGGAGCCTGAGTAAAAGTGAAGTCAATAAACATGAGGGATGGGGGAATAAAAAGGCTGAAAACATAATGACACAAATAGTGGTGTTGGAGGCCAACGCTCACAGCCTTAGATAATTGCTGCAAGAGCTCCTCAGAGTAATTAAATTCCAACAATGCAAATCCAATTAAAACATTTGCAGTCAATGAAAGGTTGTTTGAAAACACTTCTTTGGACAAATCAATGATGATCTAGTGAGTTGAGATGGTATAACTGGTGTTCTGTTTAAAAATTTAAAGTTTATTTATTAGTGTCACAAGTAGGCTTACATTAACACTGCAATGATGTTACTGTGAAAATCTCCTCTAGCCAAATCTCCAGCCGTCAAGAATATGGAAACACAGAGGGACCTAGGTGTGCAAGTCCACAAATCCCTGAAGGTGGCAGCACAGGTGGAGAAGGTGGTGAAGAAGGCATATGGTATGCTTGCCTTTATAGAACATAGAACATAGAACATTACAGCGCAGAACAGGCCCTTCGGCCCACGATGTTGCGCCGACCAGTTAAAAAACAATGACCCTCTAACCTAAACCAATCCCTTTTCATCCATAAACCTATCCACGGATCTCTTAAACGCCCCCAAACTAGGCGCATTTACAACTGCAGCAGGCAGGGCATTCCAATCCCTCACCACCCTCTGGGTAAAGAACCTACCCCTGACATCTGTCCTATAACTACCTCCCCTTAATTTAAAGCCATGCCCCCTCGTGCTAGCTTTCTCCATCCGAGGAAAAAGGCTATCACTATCCACCCTATCTAAACCTCTAATCATCTTATATGTTTCAATAAGATCCCCTCTTAGCTGCCTTCTTTCTAGCGAAAACAACCCCAAATCCCTCAGTCTCTCCTCATAGGACCTCCCCTCCATACCAGGCAACATCCTGGTAAACCTCCTCTGTACCCTCTCCAAAGCCTCCACATCCTTCCTATAATGTGGGGACCAGAACTGCACATAATACTCCAAGTGCGGCCGCACCAGAGTTGTGTACAGTTGCAACATGACGCTGCGACTCCTAAATTCAATCCCCCTACCAATAAACGCCAAGACACCGTATGCCTTCTTAACAACCTTATCTACTTGATTCCCAACTTTCAGGGATCTATGTACACATACACCTAGATCCCTCTGTTCATCCACACTATTCAGAGTCCTCCCGTTAGCCCTATACTCGACACATCTGTTATTCCTACCATAGTGAATTACCTCACACTTCTCCGCATTAAACTCCATCCGCCACCTCTCGGCCCAGCTCTGCAACCTGTCTAAGTCTCCCTGCAAACTATGACACCCTTCCTCACAATCTACCACACCTCCGACTTTGGTGTCATCAGCAAATTTACTAATCCACCCAACTATACCCTCATCCAGATCATTAATAAAAATTACAAACAGCAGTGGCCCCAAAACAGATCCCTGAGGCACACCACTCGTAACTGAACTCCATGACGAATATTTACCGTCAACCACCACCCTCTGTCTCCTATCTGCTAGCCAATTCCTGATCCAATTTCCTAGATTACCCTCAATCCCATACATCTGCATTTTCTGCAGAAGCCTACCATGGTGAACCTTATCAAACGCCTTACTAAAATCCATATATACCACGTCAACTGCCTTTCCCCCATCCACCTCTTTGGTCACTTTCTCAAAAAACTCAATAAGGTTGACTATCTCCAATCAATTCATTACTCTCCAAATAACTAAAAATCCTATCCCTAATAATTTTTTCTAAAACCTTGCCCACAACAGAAGTAAGACTCACTGGTCTATAATTCCCGGGGAAGTCTCTGTTCCCCTTCTTAAACAATGGGACAACATTCGCTATCCTCCAATCTTCCGGTACTATACCTGAGACCAACGACGACCTGAAGATCAGAGCCAGAGGCTCTGCAATCACCTCTCTTGCCTCCCAGAGAATCCTAGGGTAAATCCCGTCCGGACCAGGGGACTTATCTATTTTCAAACCCTCAAGAATATCCAGCACATCCCCCTTATCAACTGCAATACTGTCTAGTTTACACCCCTGCAACCCAGTGTTCTCCTCAGCTACATTCATGTCCCCCTGCGTGAACACCAAAGAGAAATATTGGTTCAATGCCTCTCCAATCTCTTCCGGTTCCACACACAACTTCCCTCTGCTGTCTGTAACTGGCCCTAATCTTGCCCTAACCAACCTTCTGTTCTTAACATACCTATAGAACGCCTTAGGATTAAGGAGAATCCTATCAGCCAAAGTCTTCTCATGTTCTCTTTTAGCCCTTCTTAACTCACTCTTCAACTCCCTCCTAGCCAATCTAAAGCTTTCTAGTGCACTACCTGAGCCCTCAAGTCTCATCCGAACATAAGCCTCCTTTTTCTTTTTAACCAACGAATCAACTTTTTTAGTGCACCACGGTTCCCTAGCTCTACCAATTCCTCCTTGCCTGACAGGGACATACCTATCAAGGACTCGCAGTAGCTGCTCCTTGAAAAAACTCCACATTTTGGACGTTCCCAGTCCCTGTAGTCTCCTAGTCCAACCTATGCTTCCTAATTCTCTCCTAATAGCCTTATAATTACCCTTCCCCCAGCTAAAACTACTGACCCGAGGTTCATGCCTATCCCTTTCCATCACTAAGGTGAACGTAACCGAATTGTGGTCACTATCACCAAAATGCACACCAACTTCCAAGTCCAGCACCTGGTCTGGCTCATTTCCCAGCACCAAATCCAATATAGCCTCACCTCTAGTTGGCCTATCTACATACTGAGTCAAAAAACCTTCCTGCACGCTTTGTACAAAAACTGACCCCTCTAACGAGCTAGAGCTATAGCAATTCCAATCAATATTAGTAAAGTTAAAGTCCCCCATAACAATTACCCTATTACTTTCACTCCTAACCAGGATCGTCTCCGCAATCCTTTCCTCAACCTCCTTAGGAGGTCTATAAAAGACTCCCAACAGGGTGACCTCTCCTCTCCTATTTCTAATCTCTGCCCATGCTACCTCAACAGACAAGTCCTCATCAAACTTCCTGTCTGACACTGTGATATAGTCCTTGACTAATGATGCTACCCCTCCCCCCCTTCTACCTCCTTCTCTACTCCGACTAAAGCATTTGAACCCTGGAACCTGCAACAACCATTCTTGACCCTGCTCTATCCATGTCTCTGAAATGGCCACAACATCAAAGTCCCAGGTACTGATCCACGCAGCAAGTTCATCCACTTTATTGCGAATACTCCTCGCATTAAAGTTTACGCATTTCAAACCCTGCTCCGCCCCACCCCCGCGATGCCATGCATTGCAGTCCCCATCTATGCCCCCCTCACTTTCACCCCTTCTACTCAGGATCCCACCCCCCCTCCGAATCAGTTTAAACCTCCCTGCATAGCCTTTGCAAATTTACCCCCCAGGATATTGGTTCCCCTCTGATTCAGGTGTAGACATCACTCTTATAGAGGTCCCACCTTCCCCAGAATGAGCCCCAATTGCTCAAGTACCTGAACCCCTCCCTCCTGCACCATCCCCTCAGCCACGAGTTCAAACTTTCCCTCTCTCTATTCCTCTCTAAACTATCCCGTGGCACAGGCAAGAGTCCGGAGATAACCACTCTTTCTGACTTGGCCTTTAGTTTCCATCCCAACTCCATAAATCTCTGCTTAATATCCTCTTCCCTTAACCTCCCTATGTCATGCATCCCCACATGAACTATAACTTGGGGTTGATCTCCCTCTCCCCTAGGAGTCCTGAATACCCTTTCCGATACATCCCGGACCCCAGCCCCTGGTAGGCAACACACCAGCCCTGAGTCCCTACCATTACTTCCGACTCTCCTATCCGTCCCCCTAACTGTGGAGTCCCCAATCACTAGGCCCAATCTTTTACATCCCCTAACCACCTGAGCTTTCACAATAGGCTCACCTCCAGAGACCTGCTCCCTTTGGCTATCCCCAGTTGATTCCTCCTCAACTGTAGCCTCCAGGACCGAAAACCTATTTTGGACATATATATTTATAGGACAGGGTATAGAGTACAAAAGCTGGAGTCTGATGTTGCAGCTGTATAGAATGCTGGTTAGGCCACATTTGGAGTAGTGTGTCCAATTCTGGTCGCCACACTACCAGAAGGACGTGGAGGCTTTAGAGAGAGTGCAGAGAAGGTTTACCAGGATGTTACCTGGTATGGAGGGTTTTAGCTATGAGGAGAGATTAGGTAGACTGGAGTTGTTCTCCCTGGAAAGACATAGAATGAGGGGAGACCTAGCAGAGGTGTACAAAATTATGAAGGGTATAGATAGGGTGAATAGTGGGTAGCTTCTTCCCAGGTCGGAGGTGATGATCATGAGGGGTCACAGGCTCAAGGTGGGAGGGGCGAGGTTTAACTCCAATATCAGAGGGACCTTTTTTATGCAGAGGGTGGTGGGGGCCTGGAATGCGCTGCCAAGTAGGGTGGTGGAGGCAGACGTGCTGGCATCGTTTAAGAATTACCTGGATAGTCACATGAGCAGCCTGGGAATGGAGGGATACAAACGAATGGTCTAGTTGGACCAATGAGCGGCACAGGTTTGGAGGGCCGAAGGGCCTGTTTCCTGTGCTGTACTGTTCTTTGTTCTCTGGCATCTGGTTGGGTACACTGAGGGAAAATTTAACATGACCGATGCACCTAACCGGCACGTCTTTCGGACTGTGGGAGGAAACCTGAGCACCTGGAGGTGAGAACATGCAGACTCTGCATACATAGAGCAGGGAATTTAATCTGGGTCCCTCGCTCTGTGAGGCTGAGTGGTTGAACCAGTGTTGCAAACTAACTATGGGTATGTTTGCATGAAATGAGTTGATTTTCCACATATAAAGAATCTTGTCTGTCAACTAAAAATGGTAAGATCTCAGGAGATTGTATCTTGCATCTCTCCAGTGTGTAAATGTTAGTTTCTGGAATGCCCTCTTCACCTGAAAAGGGGTGGCTGAATTCTCTTTCTGAAGGAATACTTAAGAAGCTATTTCCCAATAGAGACTTAGACTACCTGCGTGGGAGCCAGATGATGTATTATGTTTTTGGATCACCTCTTCTTTCTTTCTTAATGCTTAACCTTTTAAAATTACGATAAAATGACTTTTACAAAGGGAAACAGAAAATGCTGGAAAGAAAGTAAGTCTGGAGGCGTCTGTGGAGACAGAAACAAAGCTAACCGGGGTGATTTTTGATTTGATTTATTACTGTCACATGTATTGACATACAGTGAGAAGTATTGTTTCTTGCATGCCATATAGACAAAGCATACCGTTCATAGAGAAGGAAATGAGAGAGTGCAGAATGTAGTGTTACATTCATAGGATGTAGAGAAAGATCATCTCAATGCAAGGGAAGTTCATTCAATAGTCTGACAGCAGCTGGGAAGAAGCTGTTCTTGAGTCAGTTGGTATGTGACCTCAGACTTTGATATCTTTTTTCTGACGGAAGAAGCTGAAAGAGAGAATGCCTAGGTTGTGTGGGGTCCTTAATTATGTTGGCTGATTTGCCGAGGCAGAGTGTAGACAGAGTCAATGGACGGGAGGCTGGTTTGCGTGATGGATTGGGCTACATTCATGACTTCTTGTAGTTCCTTGCAGTCTTGGGCAGAGCAGGAGCTGTACCAAACGTGATACAACCAGAAAGAATATTTTTTGGTGCATCTGTAAAAGTTGGTGAGAGTTGATGTTGACATGCCAAATTTCCTTAGTCTTCTGGATTCACACATTCTCAGTCTGTGGGAATGGCGGCATGCACTTGCCAAGGCATGTAAGGCTACAGGAAATGGGATTAGGATAATTGGGTGGTTTGATTTTAACTGGTGCAGCCATGATGGGCTGAAGGGCCTCTTTCTGTGCTGTTGACCTCGCAGACTCTATCGCCGGAATTCTACCACTCTGCCCACCATGGAATCGAAGCGGCCGAGGAGTGGACAATGGAAATACTCGTTGACCTTGGGTGGGCATTTCCGGTCTTGCTCGAGTGAGGCTATAAAATCCTGCCCATTGACTCTCTTCAAACATGTAAAATACTTCTCTCTTTCCTGTTCATCACAGAGAGTGGGATTTTCCAGCTGCACTCGCCTCAAAACTGGAAAACCCTTCCTGAGGTCAACGGACTTTTGAATTGTCCCCTCCACCCCCCCCCCCCCACCCCCATCTGCTACAATTCCCATGGTGGGCAGGACAGGAGAGTTCCTCCCCATGATGTTATGACCAGTTAAGTTTGTTTGCTAGATTGTCAGTTGGTTTTGGGTTCACCTGGTCTGGCCACATTATCACTGAAATGTTCTCTCCAAAGCCTATTCTATCAGTTGATGTAATTTCTTATGATGTGTGCAAATGTATATTGAACACTGAGCAAACACGGATAGAAAAATGATTGAAAGAAACTGGGCTGGAAGAAATGAGCACGACTGCTGCACTTCAACTTAATAATTTAACCCTGGTTTAGTCTGCCATCTGGCACATGTGCCCATATACCATTCCAAAAGTTGTATTTTCTGGAAAACTGATGTTTTTTTTCCCTAAAGTGTTTTTGCTCAGTTTTCTTCCCTCCTTATTAAAGTTTAAGGTCAGTCATTCAGATGCTGATAGTTCTCTGATACGTTACCCAGTTCGTCACGTTGAGCTTGAGGGTTGGCAGAGTATTTGAGCATGATATCAAAGTGGAACCTCAGCTCACTCAATAACAACATCCTGTCTAGTGGGTGATATTAAATAATGACCAAGAAAGCAGATACTATCATCCCAGGGATGCTAAGTCAGTCACTGTAAGCTTCGTGGACTAGGCTCTGCAAGTCTAGTGGATTAAATCATGGAGGAATACTGTCTAATTATATTAACACCTATAACAGAGCTGGAGTTCTTTTTCAATTCAGCAGAAAGAGACCCAAAGGAACATGGTTCAGCCTGAATATGATTAACAGCAAAATCCAATCACGATAGTTACTTGTGAATTTGCTGGTGTGTCAGCAGAGTGGATGGCTGACTGAGCATTGGCCTGTTTGAGGCTGAACAAGACACGGAGGTAAGATACATAATGAAGGTGTAATGAAATAAGTGTGTACTACTCATAGGGAGAAGCCTGTAAGGTGGTATATGGTTGAAAAGAATATAATGATATTACTATGAATTAGCAGGACACAAAGAAGTGAGATCAATTGGATATCTCTACCAAGGAGCCGACATAGACCACAGAGGCCAAATACCCTCCTTTTGATTCCTTCTTCTAACACATCACCCATCCTCATCTTGAACTAAAATATGTGAGAATGTACTTTTCTAGGAGGGCTAAGGCCATCTGTATAGCTGCTACTGCCTTCTTTTTCTGCTCCTTAACTTGTGCTTCTGACCATCACTCAGGCCTTCTGTATTCTCTGCAATTTCAGCTCTCGGCATGTTTGCTTTCTTTAATCTTCCATGGGATACAAAGAACAAAGAAAAGTACAGCACAGGAACAGCGAAGTGGGAGTTGCTGGCTGAGCCAGCATTTGTTGCCCACCCTTACCCTTGAACTAAATAGTAGGCCATTTCAGATGCCATTTAAGAATGAGCCACATTGCTGTCGATCTGGAATCACATGTCAGTCGGAAGTGGTTAGGATGGCAGATGTCCTTCCCTGAAGAACATTAGTGAACCAGATGGGCTTTTGCAACAATTGACAATGGTTTTAATGTTAATTCCGGATTTTTTTAAAGTTCAGATTTCACAATCAGCCATGGGTGGAATTTGAACCCAGGTCTCAAGAGCATTACTCTGGGTATCAGGGTTACTCATCCAATGACTACATCCCACCATCTCCCCACTATCATCCTTGTGGCTTACCATTTGCTCAGTTGATTCCCTTCCACCCAGGTCTTGGTGATCCAATGTCACCTCCTCAGCTGCATGTTCAATGTCACCAACAACCTTCCGACATTGTCCAAACTGCCACCATTATAACCATTTCCCCCATGAAATTGACAATCCTTTCAATCCTTCCGTTACTGTCTCCCATTTCACTTCCCAAATTCTTGAAAAGCGTTGTTGCCCTACAATTACACTCCAGCTTCTTCTTCCACTCTCTCGCTCTCTGCCTGACATTAAGAGATGATTGATTCAAAATTTCCTCCAGCTTAAATGTTGGCAAAACTGAAACCATCCTCTTCAGATCTTAGCAGCACATATGTGCTTCTGGCCTTGACTCCATCAACCTCATGCTGCCATCTCAGAGTGTGCCAGGAGGAACAGAACTTTGTGTGCTGCTCAAGTATAAACTCACTTTGACATCCAATCCATTACCAAAAAATGCCTCAGAGAAGAATCATAGAATTTTAGAGAACAGGAGATCTTAGTTCCGTGCTCAACTTTTTTCCCATTAATAATAATGATGAGTGGTCGCAGGCTTCCAAAAGTATCGAACCATTCATTGGCACTGCCAATGTTACATTATGTGATGTATTGAAAATAAAGGAGCGTGCTCTAATGTTACACAACATCCTGATGATGTCTCGAACAAATTGTAGCCATTTGTCTCTTGTCACTGAAGGCATCACATGAAGTAGATTGTACAAGCATGAGTGATTGAAGTTGAACTTTTATTAAGAAGGTGACAAGTAAATACAGTTCTTATATAAGACTATATGTGCGACTTATTGAAAGACTGTTGTCAACATAGGAAATAATTTAAACGGATAGGTGACATAAATGCAAAAGCTGTCCCAGGTGCATAAATATGCAATGGTAGTGCCCTGGGAGAGACAAATGCCAGGGAGGCACAGGGTTAGCACAGCGGCAGGATCCGGGTTCAATTCCTGGCTTGGGTCACTGTCTGTGTGGAGTTTGCACATCCTCCCCTTGTCTGCGTGGATTTCCTCTGGGCGTGCCATTTTCCTCCCATAGTGAAAAGATATTCCGGTTAGATGCTACATTGCCCCTTAGTGTCAGGGGGATTAGCAGGATAAATACATGGGGTATAGGTATGGAACCTAGGTGGGATTGTGGTCGGTGCGGACTTGATGGGCTGAATGGCCTCCTTCCGCACTGTAGGATTCTATGACTCTATAACTAACTGAAGAATCTGAAATTGTTCATGTGAACAAGCAGGGTCCTGGGGGAGGAGGTGTTTCTGCCCGCCCCTCCCAGCTCTAGCAGTGCAGTGGGCTGGGAGACATCAGCAGAGGCCATTTAGCAGACTCTCTTCTGGCCACCACAACCTTTGCATGTCTCCGACTCCACATTTTTTGGAGCCATCAGCACAGAAATCGCTGCAGAGCTGATCTCCATATTTAAATTACCATTTCCATCAAATTAGTGGGCCCAGAACTGAAGTCTCCAGGCCTGCTGGCATCTCCCCCTCCACCAGGAGTGGTTCACTCCAGCGGGGTTAACTCCTGCTTCCCACTAGCGGGGACCTTGTGGCCTGACCCCTCTGGAGGGAACAGAGGCCATGGGGGCCTGCCCAGGAGTAAGGCAGTTGTCCCCTGACACTGCCTAAGGGGCAAAGTGGCAATGCCAAAGGGGCCTAGAGGGGTTGATTGGTGAGGGGTCCCACTGCCACTCTGCATAGGGATCGTGGCAGATGGAGGGAAGTGGCTGATTAGTGCAGGCCATCCATGTTTGGTGGGGGGAGGTGCGTGGTGGGAAGTCAGGACTGCCAGGGGGAGCTCGGGGGAGATCGGGGCTGACGTGTGGGGGTGGGGGGGGGGGGTGATATTGGGGTTGATTGGGAGAGGTCTAGAAGGCCAGCAATATGGGAGTCAGAGGGGCAGCAATGTGGGGTTGCGGAACTGGCCAGTGATCAGGAGGTCAGCATGGTAGGGCCACTTCACATGTGCTGAACTCTGCGCTGACAGGTCGGTACGAGCGCAGTGGCCCACTCGGTGCTATGCTGCCGTCCACTCCAGCAGGAATAGGCTTCATCCCCTGATCTTCCCAGGGAGCCCCGCTAGCACACTCTGCAGTGCCCAGACTGTGGGAGATCCATTTTGAAAATGCCACTTAAAAAAAAGCAGGAATTACTCCTGTTTCCACATGAATTTGACACTTTTTTTTGCAGAATTGCCCCCTTCATGATTTGATATTCCTTCTGCTCAGCAGAGGAAATTGCAGTCTCCTCCCATCTCTGCTGCACACGTTCAATCCTCTTCCCCCACAGCTCAGTGAAAGTTGAGACTATGAAAGGAGTTCATGTCACCAGTGGAAATGTTAAAGTTGCTGAAGCGGCACTGGAGCCTGTGATACCAGAGTGAAGGGAGCAGCAAAGTTAAACAGGAACTGAACAAAAAGCAATTGACACCTTGACACCCAATGCCCAGACGGGCCATGGCCTTCAGCTGCCTCTCGTCCACTCAATCCTGTCCAGAGGGTGATGCCCAGAGCTGGGAACAGAATTCAAACTGAAGTCTAAGCAATGAATTGCCTTGGTCTAACATTACTTCTTTGCATTTATTCCATGTCCTTCCATATAATTTGCATTTATAAAACATCTTGGCTTTTTGTCGTTTATCTTTTAAAAGGCATTTAGACAGTTAGGTGGGTAATATTGGCATAGAGAAATATGGGCCAAGTGCTGGCAATTGGGATTAGCTTAATGGTCAAAACTAGGTGGCGTGGACAAGTTGGGCTGAAGGGCCTGTTTCCATGCTGTAAACCTCTATGACTCCATCTCTTTTGTTTTTTTGTTAAGCTTTAGCAATTTCTCCTCCCCTCTTTAAACCAAACTTGCTTTCTTACCCCTTAAGTTTCTGCTTTTTCACCTTATTCTACTTCTGAACTATTGAATTCCTTTGTCCCCACTTCTCATGACTTAGTATCATCCGTTAGCCCATCACCTCAATTTTCACAACACACAACTCACTCAAAGTCCACATCCTCACTATTGAAAAAGAATGCTTAACATATTCTAACTTGCTTTCACTATTGTCTCTCCCCATTTTCCATAGTTAAGTTCCTTCAGTTATTTTATTGCCAGCCATTGTGAATTTTTCAATTCAAAAAATGAATGAGGAAGCTGGTTGAAAGAAGAGGGAAAACTAATTCTGGCTACCATATTAACACTGTGATATTCAGCAATTAGGGGCAGGCTAGGATAAATCTGTTAACAGGACTTCTAATGTTAGACTTGCAAATTACAGTGTGGGGACATGGCAGCACGGTGACACAGTGGTTAGCACTGCTGCCTTACAGCCCCAGAGTTTGATTTGCGGCTTGGGTCACTGTGCGGAATCTGCACATTCTCCCTGTGTCTGCATGGGTTTCCTTCGGGTGCTCCAGTTTTCTCTCCACATTCTGAAAGACGTGCTGGTTGGGTGCATTGGCCATGCTAAATTCTGCCCGAACAGATGCTGGAGTGTGGCAACTCGACGATTTTCACTGTAACTTTCATTGCCGTGAGCCTACTTGTGACACTAATAAATAAACTTAAAGAAAAAACGTTTTGACTTCTCATCTTTGAAAATTTTGTCACTCACAGAGATCCATGGGTCTTTGAGCTTGTCAAAGATTCCTCCATTTAGTACGCTTTAGTTTTTGGTCCCACTTTATTTCTCTCAGTTGCTGGAGGTTTAAATCTTCTTCCTCAGCAGTGTCAAGTTATGAAGCGCTGATCGAAGTTCACTGTCACGCGTAAGTACCATTGGAGCCTTGCAGTCAACATCTAGCGTGAGCAGTTAAGTAACTACACGATAGCTGAGATCAGCTTGATATTGCTGAGAACTCTATGCTCTCTCTCTATATATACATATACATATATATAATATGTAGGGCATTATGATAATTTCCATCTCTAATCATGGACTTGTCCAAGTCAGGTGCCATCAGAAACCACTTCACTTTAACCAGTAATAGTTAGAGCTTGCTACGGACAGAATTTAATTGTCTACCAGCAATAAATATATTCACAAGAAAAGAACAATTAGAAACAATATGAGTTACACGCTCAATGTTGTACCCAGTACATCTGTAATTACTGAACTCCAGTCACAATTAGCTAATTTAGCAAATATGGTAATTTTATAACAATCCTCTGATTTTCATGACAAATCAGAGCTCAGTTTTGCTAATAGCTCCAAATATTTTATTGGATAATAAGTTGACTTCTAGGAATGACGTAGTTTTCAGATAATAAGTCACATTTGTTACTAATGAGAAGCCAAATAGTTAATTGTCGCTTTTTTTTGTTTCTCTAGAATTTGCTTAGCAACTGGTTGTGCTATCATTAATCACCAGGCCCATTACCAAATGGAGGTTTGGCCCACAAAGTTGTTTAGCAAATGCCACTTCGTTTACCTGGACCTTCCGAAAGCTTTGGGTTATTACATTATTTTTGTGTAAAACATGCACGACTCACTGAGTTAACGACTCCTTTCATCATTCCCAAAAGGGGGCTGCTTGATGGAACTGGAGCAGAATATTTTTACTTAAGACTCACTGAGCCGTTCCCTGGAATCTTTCCAATTTATATCAGTGCTGTCACAGTTGTTATCTGCTTACCCTGGAGAGAAAGTTGGATTTAGGTTGTACGTGGCTCTGCAATCTAACTTGCTAAGACACCAGAAGAAGATTTATAAAATGAATGGCAGAAGTAATCAAAGCATTTGATCTGGAATTGAATTTTTGATGGCAATCCATCCGAGGAAAATAATAAAGAACACAGGACAGCAAATGGAAAGATTAAGAATTTATTTTAAAATGTATTTATGTTCTGGCTGCAACACGGTATTTATTGAGGCCAAAGACCGAAGTGGTTGCTCTCTTGAAAATCAAGCTTTACCTGACATTCAGAGATTGGACACTGATTTGTAACACTTTTCCTCTATTCTTCATTAAGTCTGAAAAAGGTGCTTGTTGCATTTTTCAATCTAAGATGTGACTGGAATAAAGAACACTTTTTGGATTGGAATGATGCTAACAGATTCTATGGTCCTCAACATTCAAACTTAAACAACTGAGGGAACTCTAACGCTTTTGAGATATGTGACTTAAAGTCTGTGTGGAACACAGTTAGGGCACAGTATGCCATCCTGTTCATTTTAAGTGTTACAATTTAAAAAAGAGATCAACTTTAATATCTCAAACTATCCTGTTTTGATTTGATTTATTAATGATGTGGAGATGCCGGTGTTGGACTGGGGTGGGCACAGCAAGAAGTCTCAAAACATCAGGTTAAAGTCCAACAGGTTTATTTGGAATCATGAGCTTTCGGAGTGCTGCTCCTTCACCACTACCTGATGAAGGAGCAGCACTCTGAAAGCTTGTGATTACAAATCAATCTAAGGGACTTGAATCTGATTTATTATTATCACATGTAATGGGGTACGGTGAAAGGTATTGTTTCTTGCACACTATACAGACAAAGCATACCATTCATAGAGTACAGAGGGGAGAAAGAAAGGAGAGAGTGTTACAGTCATAGCTATGGTGTAGAGAAAGAGGAACTTAATACAAGGTAGGTCCATTCAAAAGTCTGATGGCAGCTGGGAAAGAACTGTTCTTGAGTTGGTTGATATGTGACCTCAGACTTTTGCATCTTTTTCCCAATGGAAATTGTTTTCAATCCTGTAGAATGGGACTTGTTATTTGCTAGTAACCATAACCTGACTGATCAAAAGTGTTGCATTTCTCTTCCCACTTGGCTACCATTGTTTTAACAGTAATCATAGAATCCCTACAGAGCAGAAGGAGGCCATTTGGTCCATCGAGTCTGCATTGACCACAATTCCAGCCAGGCCCTATTCCCGTACCCCCACATATTTATCTTGCTAACTCCCTGACACTAGGGTCAATTTAGCATGACCAATCAACCTAACCTGCACATCTTTGGATTGTGGGAGGAAACCTGAGCACCTGGAGGAAACCCACGCAGACACGGGGAGAACGTGCAAACTCCACACTGACAGTGACCCGAGGCTGGAATTGAACCTGGGTCCCTGGCGCTGTGAGGCAGCAGTGCTAACCATTCTGCTAGGCAGCACATCCTCTGCTGTACTGGGCAAGGTATTTTCTAAACAGTACAGAAGTAAATGGAATGTTAGAAGCACAAGTGGCTGAACACCTGCCAATCTGTCTGTGTGTCCATAAAATACACAAGTAATAATCTATTGGGTTAATTTTGTGTCAGGCGTACCAACCTGCAGCTCATAAATAATTTTAAATATTACATGCTTCATTCTTAAGGCAGCAACGTAAACTGTTTGACATTTGACCCACAGTTTGCACGAATTGGAGGCTTTTTTATGCACACACGGCAAAGGACAAGTTTTGTTGCATGGAATAGCATTGGTAGAGCTTCTACATTACAATGCATTGCACAAGCTGAAAATTCTGCTTCCACTACAGCGCAGTATTTTGGGAAGAATATTATGAAGTGAACTTTTGACAGCCAAGTTGGTCTTTTGCATGAGCAATCAGGAGATTTCTCACCTTTTAGACCATACCATCTGTATAGCAACACCGTCAGCAACCTAATGGTGCCGCAAATAAACTACCAACATTACATTTATGTTGCACTCCTCAAGCAAGACAAAGTGCTTTCCAATCAGGAGAAACAAGGCACAGTAGAGATGGAACACTAAAAAGGAGAATGGATTGGGATGGAGAATTGCAGGCACAGCTGAAGAGATGGCAGCAGAAGGAGAAGGGGCCATTCTATGAATACCACAGCTTCCTTTAATAACAGTGACATAATGGATGGATAACAAGGTTCGTTAAGTGTCCACGGGTATCTGGTTAGTTTTCTCATCTGTTGCCAAGTTCAGAACTAGATTTATCGCTTAAGGTCTAATGCTTGCTTTACTATTGATCATATATTAAATGATAACCTTGACAAGTTTAAAAGCAAATCCATCCCTGTAATCAGACATAAATAAATAACAAGCTAATGCCTCGGTGTGGAGGCACAAAGCAGGCAATATCTTATCAGCCACCATTATACACTGCCTGATGTTTTATTCCACTGATGACACTGGAACTGAATATCCAGCTGAGTATAAGACAGATAGCTGATCTGATGCTGCCTGCTCTGTGTGCCAGGGCCCGAGATGTACCTCCACCTCTCATGTCATTTCTTAATTTCAGATGTTTGCTGACATTTCACTCAAAACATGATTAGATTCAGAACCATATGGGGCTCTACCTACATCCAGCAGTCAAGATAATTGAAGGAATATAAATATGCGTGTTATCTGATTTCAGACTTTATACAGTTGACAAAGGTGTTGAAGGATTTCAATTTTAACCCTCTTTCTCACAGTATTTTTCAGCAAGATTATGACAGTTAAAACTTGCCTTTCTGAAGTGGTATTCAAATTCCTGACCCTGCACCATCTACTTTGTTTTCCCAGCGAACGTTATTTCTTCCTTTCCACACAACCTTTTCCATTTACTGACGCCATTAGATGACAGTCAAAGCACAATGACATCAACCTGATAACAAAAAATTAAGGTATTTAGCGTTTCACAAAATCACTTTAGTCACCAGGAGAGAGAATAGTCACATCACATATCAGCCTCAGTGATGGCACACAGGTGACACGGGGACTTTTCCATCCTGTTGAGTTCAGTAGCATGGCAGGGTGGGAAATATGAATGAGAAGTGAAAAATTGGGTTCGCCTCTGATTTCTCACCTCTCGTGATATTGCTGGCCCCATTCTGTCAGCTAAATTAGTCTCAGGCTCAGAATTTCTCTGAGAAAGTTCTGCCCAGTTTCATAACTCTGTTCCTTGTGAGTTACATTGAAATTGTAAGTGTTCACAATGAAACCCAACAGGTTTTCTGAACACTCTTTTATTGACACAGCAAACCTTTTTGCAAGATGATGCGTTGTTTCGCAAGGTTTTCATTTGTAACATTACATTGTGGACTTATTAAATCAAACTCTTGCATGGCATTTTAAGATTTCATAGTCAAAGTCACTTATGGCACCATAGGAGGCAATTCAGCCCGTGCTGGAACTCTGTAGAGCCACCCAGTCTGTCTCATCCCCCAGCTCTGTTCTGTAGCCCTGCAATTATATTGCCTTCAAGTTCCTGTCCAAATTCATTTTGAAATCATTGATTTCCAGGATCCATGTAGGCAGCAAGTCTAAGGTCATTACCGCTCGCTGTTTTTAAAAAAAATCCTACTATTCCTCCACATCTCTTGTCAAAAACCTAAAATCTCAATCCCCTAATCCTTGTGCCATTGTCAATGGAAATTTCTCCTCCTCATTCATAGGCGGTCCCTTAGGATCGGAGCTGGCCTGGTGTTGTGGGGGAGGGGGCGTCCAGTAGACTAGCGATTGGGGGTGGGGGTCATGAGGGCCAGTGATTGGGAGGCCGGCAATGGGGGGCAGAATCTATGCGCTGATTTCCCTGCTGACAAAACGGTGCGTGCGCAAAGGTTCAGTCAGTGCGTTGATTTGGGCCTTTCCATTGGGATGAGGCCCCGTTCCCCACTTTCCTGCGCAAATCCCCCTGAGGCACTCCGTCATGCACAGAGTGTCGGAGATTCATTCAAGCAAGCAGACCCTGAAAAACGGACAAGAAAATACCCCATCTTCCAGTCCATTGGGAATTTAGTTCTTTTTTGGGAGAATCCCAGCCAGGGACTCCCATAAATCGTTGGCATGTCTGAAACTCTTCAACTGATGACATCCATAAAGTGTTTCCACTGTCCTCTAGGAGCTTTTCCTTATCTACATAAGAACATAAGAAATAGGAGCAGGAGCAGGCCATCTAGCCCTTCGAGCCTGCCCCGCCATTCAATAAGATCATGGCTGATCTGTCGTGGCTCAGTTCCACATTCCCGCCCTCTCCCCATAACCCTTAATCCCCTCTCTTATCAAGAACCCATCAACCCGCTTCTTAAAAATATTTAGCGAGGCAGCCTCCACCACCTCAACGGGCAGAGAATTCCAGAGATTCACCACCCTTTGAGTGACGAAGTTCCTCCTCAACTCTGTTCTAAACCGCCCCCCCTTTATCTTGAGGCTGTGCCCCCTAGTCCTACTGTCCTTTCTGAGCGGGAAGAGTCTCTCCACCTCTATCCTATCCATCCCATTCATCATCTTATACGTCTCAATGAGATCTCCCCTCATTTTTCTAAACTCTAACGAGTACAAGCCTAGTTTATTCAGCCTCTCCACATAGCTCAACCCCCTCAACTCCGGTATCAGCCTAGTAAACCTCCTCTGCACTCCCTCCACGGCCAAAATATCCTTGCGTAAATATCCTTATCTGCCTTATCCAAACCTGCTGCAACACCCCCAACTCATTTTCAAGGAGAATAACCTTAGCTTTTGCAACATAATCTTGCAGCCAAATCCTCCTTCCGTGAATCCGGTCTGGTGGATCTCGCCTTGTACCTCTCAGGGATTCTCACATTCTTCTTAAAATGCAGTTGGACACAATGGCAGGAATTTTACTGCCCCGTCCGTCACGAGAATTGGATCAGGCCAGGATGAAGCCCAGGATTCAAGGTGTTTTGTTTGCTACTCTCTGTGTCCTGTCACCTTTGAACATCTATGCATACGAACCCCCCAGACTCCTCTGTTCCTGGACAGTCTTTAGAACTATGCCATTTGGTCCATATTCTCTCGCCTTATCCCTTCTGCCAAAATACATCCAGACTTTTCTGTATTAAATTCCAGCCACCATTTGTCTGCTGGCATATTGTGTGGGTGGGATATTCCGGCTGTTCCTGCCAACAGGATCTTCCAGTCCTGCCAATGGTAAACATTACCATGGGTTCCCCAGCGGTGGAGGGTGTAAACAGTGAGAAACCCTATTGACAGTGACGGAACTCAAAGATCTCATTGCCAAACATTAATGGGCCACGTCCACCGCTGCAATACACGTTGAGAGGAGAGGGGGAAGGGACTGGGGGTGGGGTGGGAGGGGGGATGCGCGGTGGCAAGCCCCACCTATCCAGTGCTCAATTGCACATTGCAGTCTTTATAATACTCTCACTGTTTGCCACACTTCCAAATTTGTTATCTTTGGTAAATCTTGGTATTTTACTACTGTGTAAAGTTAAAGTGTATTGGTTTGCAGGTAATATCTTGAGATGATGGAAAGCTGGTTAGCAGATAGGAAGCGAAGAGTTGGCATAAATGGATTTTTTTTCTGATTGGACTCCCCTACCATTTCGGAACATTCTTTCTGAATCTACCCTGTCTAACCCTGTTAGAACTTGATAAGTTTCTGTGAGATCCCCTTTCACTCTTCTAAACCCCAGTGAATATAATCCTAATCATCCTAGTCTGTTCTCATATGACAGACTTGCCATCCCAGGAAACAGTCTGGTAAACTTTCGCTGTACTCCCTCCATAGCAAGGACATCCTTCCTCAGATAAGGACACCAAAACTGCACATAATGCTTGTGGGGTTCCGCAGGGATCTGTGAGGGCCCTAACTGTTTGCATGATGTTATCTCCAAACTTGCAGATGATGCGAAGTTGGGTGGAAGGGTGAGCTGCGAGGAGAATGCAGAGATGCTTCAGCGTGATTTGGGTAGGCTGAGTGTGTGAGTATCTGCATGGCAGATGCAGTATGATGTGGATAAATGTGAGCTTATCCACTGTGATAGCAATAATAGGAAGATAGATTATTACTTGAACGGGTGTAAATTGAGAGGAGTGAATACTCAGCAAGACCTTTGTGCCTTTGTGCATCAATCGCCGAAAGTAAGCACGCAGGTACAGCAGGCAGTAAAGAAGGCAAATGGTATATTGACCTTCATAGCGAGAGGATTTGGGTATAGGGATAGGGATGTTTTGCTGCAATTGTATCGGGCATTGGTGAGGCCACACCTGGAACATTATGTGCAGTTTTGGTGTCCTTATCTGAGGAAGGATGTCCTTGCTATAGAGGGAGTACAGTGAAGGTTTACCCGGCTGATTCTTGGGATGGCAAGTCTGTCATATGAGGAGAAATTAAGTCAATTAGGATTATATTCACTGGGGTTTAGAAGAGTGAGAGGGGAATCTCACAGAAACTTGTCAAATTCTAACAGGGTTAGACAGGGTAGATTCAGAAAGAATGTTCCCAAATGGTAGGGGAGTCCAACTAGGGGTCATAGTTAGAGGATAAGGGGTGAACCTTTTAGAACTGAGGGAAAGAGAAATCTCTTCACCCAGAAGGAGGTGAATGTATAGAGTTCACTATCATAGGATGAAGTTGAAGTCAAATCGTCTGATTTCGAGAAAAAAATTAGATAAAGTCTAATTAAAGGGATCAAGGGATACGGGAAGAAGGGGAAGATCAGGATTTGATGATCAGCCATGATCAAAATGAATGGTGGAGCAAGCTTGAAGGGCTGAATGGCTTACTCTTGCTTCCAGTTTCTCTGTTTCTACTCTGTACTCCAACATCCAAGTCATATTTTTGGGAAAATCCACTACCTATCATTCCCTAGTCTAAAAAAAAGCATTTACCATGACTCATTGCTTCCTGCTCTTAAGTCAATTCTTTACTCAAGCTGACACTGACCCTCTTAATCCATGAGCCTTGATTTTGTTAATTGATCTTTTATTTGATACTTTGTCAAACACTTTCTTAAAATCCAGATAATCATCATCTAATGCATTCCCATCATTAGCCTTCTCTCTGTTACTTGAACAACGTATTCAAGCACAATCTAATTTTTTTTAGAAAACCATGCTGGTTATCCTCAGCTAAATCAAACTGCTTTGAATGTCTGTTGATGTCTTTTTCCTGATTATTGTTTTAAATAATGATGTTGAATAAACTGGCCGGCAGTTACTAGAACTGCCCTTGCACCATTTCTTGATTAAGATTGTCATATTTGCAATCTCCAAACCTCTGGCATCATTCTGAAGCTGGACGGCATGGTGGCACAGTGATTAGCATTGCTGACTCACAGCGCCAGGGACCCAGATTTGATTCCCAGCTTGGGTCACTGTCTGTGTGGAGTCTGCACATTCTCCCCGTGATTGCATGTGGGTTTCCTCCAGGTGCGCCTGCTTCCTTCCACAGTCCAAAGAAGTGGGGGTTAGGTGGAGGGGTTAGGTGGATTGGCCATGCTGAATTCCTCCCTAGTGTCAGGGGGTTAGCTAGGGTAAATGCATGGGGTTATGGGGATAGGGCCTGGATGTAATTGTAGTCAGTGCAGACTTGATGGACCGAATGGTCTTCTCCTGCACTGTAGGATTCTATGATTATGGCAAGCCCTTTGTTGCCTTCACTTCCTGAAGGAACAGAAATCCAATCGGTGAAAGGTCCACTCACCTATGGTTTTGTGTGTGTGTGGGGTGTCCGTCTCTTTAAGACAGTCGGCTAACCTGAAGAACCTATGTAAGTGATCACACCACAGGGTGAAGTCCTTTCTCGGGCAGAATCACCTAGCAGCCATGTAGTTAAGATCATAAAGACCAGAGCACAACTCCAGGCAGCCTAGAACTGCAACACCTGGACGTGGTCTCTCTTATCAACAATACCTTTTTTCCCAAAAAAAAGCCTGAAACCGCTTGACGATGGCAGAGTGCCACAGCATAAGAGGTGAAAATTTCCCCCAAAAATTCTAAGGATGGGATTTTCCAGCTGCGCTCACCCCAAGATTGGCAAATCCCGCCTGAGGCCAACAGAACATTGCATTGCCTGCTATGATTCCTGTGGTGGGACTGGAAAATTCCACCCAAGTGTCTCAAAAATCTGAAAACTGGATAGTTTCACTCCGGTTTTTTCAGCGAGATTCCTCACTCAATTTTCCCACTTTCCGTCAATTTCTTTTGGCAGTTGGGAGTTTCACGCCAGTGTGCGGGGAACGTATCGTAAGCTGGCTGCAAGCTGCTCGGCACGCACCCTCACCACTCATATGCTGTGTATAACTGTGCATAGATAATGGGAAATCTGTCAACCCGCACGGATTCCCCTGCACGCCAACCCCTCCATCCTGATCGCTGGTCTCCTCTGATCACGAGCTCTCCTGACTGCCAGATTTCCCCCACCCAGCCCGATCGCTGTCCCCTCTCAATTGCTAGCCTCCTAATCACTTGTCCCAAATCCCAATCAATGGTCTCAAGCCCTGATCGCTGGACCCACCATCAGCCCACACCCCTCCAATATGGAGCTTCAACCTTCCCTCGCCTCCTACCAACATCATCTCTCCCCATATGCCTCTGTCCCCGTCTGACCTCTGGTCATGCCTTGCCCCCATCAAAGGCACTGTCCCTGGCATAGTCCAATGCATGGTGGGCAGTGCAAGGGTGCTCAGTAGGCACTGCCAGGGTTCCAGGCCGGTACTGCTGCACCCTGCCCCCCTGGGCAGCTTCAATCACCTCTGGTCCCTGTTAGTAGGGACCATCTGTAATCCTTGCCAGTGAGGGCATCCACAGGTGAGGTTGGAAATCTAAGTGAGCCCAGAACATACTGTCCCGAGCTCACTAGTAGCATTTAAATAAGCTGATAAATATCTAAACCTAGGAAGGGCGTGAGGCTGATTATGCCGTCAAAAATTGTCTGGGAAGATTGCAAACGCCCCGATGCCAGGCACAATCACATTTTTAGCTTCCCACTCAAATGTTACACCCCAGTACACTAACTGATCGTAGCTGACATATTGGTGATGAGATGGGGTTGATTGAATGGCACCTGAGAGTATCTGGTTTAACTTAAGTTTTAAGTTTAAGCTTATCTGTTTTACACAAGTAGGCATCGACACTGCAATGAAGTTACCATGAACATCCACTCATCGCCACCCTCAGGCACCTGTTCGGGTACACTGAGGGAGAATTTAGCATGGCCAATCCGCCTAACCCAGGACGTCTTTCGGATGGTGGGAGGAAACCAGAGCACCCGGAGAAAACCCACACAGACACGGAGAGAATGTGCAGACTCTGCACAGACAGTGATCCAAGCAGAGAATCGAACCCGGGTCCCTGGCATTGTGAAGCAGCAGTGCTAATAACCACTGTGCCACCATGCTTGAAGTTAGAGAAAAGGGATACCTATCTGAGTACCTGTTTTTGGGTGACTAGCTATAATGAGAGTTGTTGAGGTAGTGCCAGTGTTAAATGGTGGGGAGAGGGGGGATGTTGAGTATGTGGTGTCTTTAGGATAGCGCAGCAGAAGACAGTCACCTGAGTAAAGGGAAGTGAGAGTAAGTGATCACAGTATGAGGTGAAGCCCGTTCTTGGGCAGAATCATCTAACAGCCACGTTGTTAACATCATAAAGATTGGAGTAAGACTCCAGCAAGGCCTCGAGCTGCAACTCTTGTACCTAGTTTCTCATATCAATAAATACCTTGGGCCAGGATTCTTCAATCTTGTCTGCTCCCATCCCCACCGCCAGCGCGAACAGAGAATTTAGCACTCAGCCAAAGCTCCATTCGCTGCCAGTGAGGCAGGAGAACCCTGGCCACGGGCGAGGTTAGAGATTTCTGGTCCTTTTGTTCCAAACAAAGCCTGCAACCTTTTGACAATGCTACAGTGCCACAACACAATTCTTGTGCCCTTTAATGAAGTATTGAGCACTGGCTCTGGGTTACCGCAGCAGGACCATTATTTTCCCCTCTTATTCAGCCAAAATCCTTAATCATGTTGCCAAATATCATTGATTTACAACCGCAATTGTTCTTGTATCATGTTAGAAATACAAAATAAAACAAATGCTGCAATTAATTTTCTTCAGGCTGCACTCCAGATATATCTCTGTAGAGTGCTGAGAGTCGTTATTAGTGGGCAAACCTCATTTGTTTCCTTTCATTAAAATAATTATTACTTGATGTTTGCTCTAATTATTGGTGCTCCAGAGCATGAGCGTTCACTCATTAGTGCATAGAGAGAAATTAAAGCCACTCGTTTTAATGCTCTGGTTAACACACATGTTTTTGTAGAGCCTATTCATGGTGGAGTCAGTAATTTATCTTTTGTAAGTAAGTCAACAAGCAGGATTCTCCGGTTTCACACGTGGTGGGACCTGTTGCGAGTGACAGCGGAAAATTTGGCATCCCGGCCAAAATTCCCATCAACACCCAAAGATGTGCGGGTTAGGTTGATGTATCCATGCTAAATTGACCCTAGTATTAGGGGATTAGCATAGTAAATGAGGATTAACATGGTAAATGGGTGAGATTGCAGACAGTATAGACTTGATGGGCTGGATGGCCTCTTTCTGCACTGTAGGGATTCGATGATTCTTCTATGAACTTTCAACGGCACCAGAAAATCCCAGACATGAATGAGGATGGGAGATTCTGACTGGTGGGTGTATATTTCAGTAGTTTTTTGTAATATGCCTTCTATGTCCATCCCACAGGGTTAATGGATCCTCAGTTTAACATCTCATCTGAAAGGCAGTGGCCGGAATTTTATGGCTGTTCTTGCGAGTGGGATTTTGCCAACTGCTGAAGTGAAAAGAAATTTGGCTGGGCGCCAAATTCTCCAACTTCGCTGCCATGGGAGTCTGACATGAATGTCTGGTAAGATTGTGTCCAGTGTCTCTAATAGTCCAGCAATCCCTCAGTACGGCAATGGTGTGTCAACCTTGACTTTTAGGCTCAAGTCCAAGGGTGGAATTCTCCCATGACCCCGCCAGAGGGTTCAGTGGCTGGGGGTTAAGGGATTTGGCAGGAGTGCAAAAATTGGTTTCGCGCCAGCATGAATTTCCTGTGCCACCTTTTGCTGGTGCCTGCCATGGAAGACTGAGAAACTTGTTGGAGGCCAAAGTGAAATTTATTTACATCCCATAAATGGGATATCGATGAAGGTCCAAATGGAATCCACCCCACCCCACATCCGAGTTTCTGTGACACCAGCGGGAAACACTGGCGGCTCAGAACACATCAGGAACAACATAGCATGTAGGTATCGGGACTCACCTGAATAATACCTGGGGCTGGCTCCAGAGTTCAGGATGGAGGCTACCAGCAACCCTGGACCCCGGAACACCACAACAGTGGGAGTGGGGAGCATCTTTCAGGTGGATCTTCTAGATTACGTGTCATTGAGCTGGTCCATCTGCTGGCCTCAGAGTGCTCCCGGAGACCCATCCTCATTTTCCAGAGGTCCACCTTCTTTCTTCAATAGTGGGTCAGTATGTTGGGCACCATTTCAATCTGGTGTCTGGATATGATGGCCGACAACATGTCATGATGGCTGCTCAACCACGGAATATGACATACATTACCTGGCTGTATAATTAATGAGGTTGGGGTCAGAAGGTATGGCATGTTTTCCTGCTGGTCTCCATAGCAGTAAACACCCCACGTTCATGCTACCACCCTGGGATTTAGTCCTTGATGAGAAAATTCTACCCCTAGAATTGGACTTGAATGCATGACCTTCTGGCATGAGTTACCAACTGAGTTACAGCTGACAGCTGAGAGCTCAGGACTGAAGGACACTGTGTCAGCTTGCAGAGTGCAGCAGGGATGCAGTTGTAGACCTTTGACATCTGCAGTTAGGTTGCAACATTGTGACAGCACCGCCAGTGATTGGTTAGGTTGCAGATGTTTCTATTCCATGTGCCTCTTTCCTGACTGGTGTTGCACTGTCGGCTCATGTGCTGCTTACACGTGGACTAAACACATGGCTGATGTGTCAGTCAACACGGGTAGCATGTTCAGCTGCTTTCCCTCAATATCATTTCAAGGTTGCCCTCTGCATTTCCTGGTGAGGGTGGGATGGGGGACGGCAGGAGGCAGGGGGCTCTACTGGATCCCATATGCTTTACCTGGGTGTTAGTAACATGACCATGTTTCTGTTGTAACAGAAGAATGAAAGAGCTTGCATTGATATAGCAGCTCTTCCGTCCGCTGGAGATCCTAGAATGCTTCTACTTCCAAAGTGCAGCCACTGTCATGTGGTGGGTGGACATAATAGCTAAATTGTTAACTCGAGAATGGTCCTATGGATAGCAATTAAACAAAAAAAGTCTATTGCAAACCTATTTTTTTGGTGGTGCTGATTTGAGGGATAAATTAGCAGGAAGATGAAGAAAATTTCCTTGCTTTACTTTGAAAAGCACCATCTTTTATAACTAAGCAGACACAGTGGACTTTGGTTTGGTTTAAAATATGGTTTTTCTGGTAATACAGCACCCCCTCAAAGCTGCACAGAAATATCAATCTAGATTTTATGTTCAAGGAGTGGTGCTTGAATCTATAACCTTCTGAATCAGAGGCTGTGGTTTACTGGTCTGGCACATAAAGGGTTAATGTGGGGCTCAGTACAGTACCACCTGCATTGATGTAAGAGAACACATGACCCACACTAGATATCAGTGTAACGTTGAACAGAGCCATGTGTAGAAGCAAGCATGGAGATAGCTCTGAGCTTAGACATAAGTGTCCTTAGACCTTCTAGTAGTTAATAAATACTTCCTGTTGAACTACCTATGAAATAGATATCTTAATAAGACTTAGCATGCTACACCCAACACTTTACAATAGATGCAACCGGGGTAGTCTGATAATTTGATGTATCTTTCCCTTGGAAGATGTGAGTGTGCCAAAGTTTTCTATTCTAATTTGTAATCTAAATATGTTTGAAGCATGCGCATGAGTAGTAATGAAAGAGCTGGAAGTTTATGGCATTGGCAAATAGTACATGGGAGTCTTTAACGTGCGACTACAATCAAAGTTCACTTATCAAGTATAACCTATAGTTGAATAATATTAACTTGCCAGGCCCCTTAAAGTATGCTGAGCATGGCATTGTTCTCAGGTCCTGTAGGTGCTGTATACAACAATAAATCTGGCAGCCATCGCCAGCTAATAATCATGCAATGCAATCTGCAGGGAGGTCAATGGAAATAAAAATTGGGAGAGATGTAAAATGGCCTGCCAATTCGCAGTGACCTATTTTACACTGTCGCAGGAAGTTGAGAAACAGCTGATTGAATTGGCTGAGTGTGCTACACGATTTTGTTGGCATCCCTAAGCCTTTAGAACTCTGATATTGTACATCTGTCTAACACTCATTCACTTCTTTCAATGTAAAATCCTTAATCTTTCATTTTAACTTCATAAACTTCAGGTTCAGAGCTGTTTTTCCACATTGTTAACTGTTCATCTATTAGAGCATATTCACTCTTGTCTGATTTAGATTTCTTATTTTTTTTGAGCAACTTTTGTCCTCATGATGCAGAAAGTGACTGCACTTCCTGCAATCACCCCCTCTCCCCAGCCCTCACCCAAATTCTAACGACTGCAAGATTGGAATTGTATGAAATTCATTGTATGAAATTTTGCAGAGGTTAGCTACAAGGTAGCATTGTCTGTACACTCTCCCAACAACGTGCCTTGATTACAAGTCTTCCAACCTGAAGACCACCTCCTTTCTGTACTAATGTAATATTTTTATCTTATGGCCTCTCTACAAGCATACAATGTCAGATCCAACTGCAAAAACTAATCCATGTTCTTGTTTTCCACTGTTTCTTCCCATTGTATCTGTACTGATGACCAAAACACATGCCACAGTCCACATGGAACACAATGTGTAATATATACAGTGAAAGGCATGCAACAATTAAAAGTAAAATAGGATCTCCTCATCAATAGTAATGTGTTTTGACCGTGAATACATGTATGTAGGTACCTTTGAGCACTGATTGCAAGGAAGATATTGCTGAAGCACCTATCCTGTAGCATTTTTGCCCTGACCACCCTACCTGGAAGTCCATTCCACATGTTGATTATTTTTTGTCTGAAGTATTCTTTCAATTAATTCGTAAACTTGCTCTTTGCCTCTGAACCCATGTCACATTAATTTAAGGAAATTTGACATGTCAGCTACAACTTTCACCACCTTTTACAGATGCATCATAGAAAGCATTCTTTCTGATTGTATCACAGGCACGCCTCCTGCTCTGCCCAAGACCACACAGAACTACGAAAGGTCATGAATGTAGCCCAATCCATCACAAACCAGCCTCCCATCCATTGATTCTGTCTACACTTCCCGCTGCCTCGGCCAAAGCAGCCAGCATAATTAAAGACCCCACACACCCAGGGCATTCTCTGTTCCAGCTTCTTCCATCAGGAAAAAGATACAAAAGTCTGAGGTCACGTTTCAACTGACAGCTTCCTCCCTGCTGCTGTCAGACTTTGGAATAGACTTACTTGCATTAAGTTGATCTTTCTCTACACCCTAGCTATGATTGTAACACTACATCCTGCACTCTCTCCTTTTCTTCTCTATGAACAGTATGCTCTGTCTGTGTGGTGATAAAGAAAGAATACTTTTCATTACATGCTAATACCTGTGACAATAAATCAAATCAAAAACTCTCAATACTGTTCCATTAGATTTGAATCCTGAATCTATCCACTCAAGGCCAGTGGAAACTGGTTTCGTGCCATCGAAATGTGTTTCACCTGCATGCCTTGTGGTTTTCCACGTCTTTATAAATGCTTCTTAGGAGCAATGAAGGAATTTTTTTATCTCCTCAGCCCAGCCTCGATTAATCCCCAGGGTAAAAGGATTGTATTTAACCTTTGTTACACCCAGCTCTTGGCAATTCTAATGTATATCATGAATGATATTGCTTTCTCAATAATGCAGTCTGGTTCTTTCCTGAAGTAATGCTGAGTTTTGTTGTCAGGGCGAGAGGTTGACCTGTGGATTAAAATAAATAGTTGGGACCATAAATGTGACAGGAAGTTAAATTGTCATTGGGTCTTATCATGATTTTGAATATCCTATCTTTGTGAGAAAGTATCAACACACAAAATGAGGACATATAAAATGTTACACATGGAAACAAGTCCACAAAATTGAGCACTCCAAATACTGCATGGCGGCACGGTAGTTAGCGCTACTGCCTCACGGTGCCAGGAACGTGGCTGTGTCTGCGTGGAGTCTGAATGTTCTTCCTGTATCTGGGTGGAGTTTCCTCTGGATGTTCTGGTTTTCTACCACAGTCTGGAAGATGGGCTGGTCAGGTGCGTTGGCCATGCTAAATTCTCTCTCAGTGTACCTGAATAGGTGCCAGAATGTGGTGACTGGGGGATTTTCACTTCATTGTATTGTTAATGTAAACCTATTTGTGACACTACTAAATAAACTTGAAAGAGAGAGAAAGAAATAAGGTAAAAGCTATGAATATTTACGTGTCAAAGTCATATACTCAGGAATAAAATTAGATTAAGTGCTTTAAGGATGTAACTTAACAAACAAATTAGTCTTTGGATTGTTAGGATTCCAACAACTTTCCCTTTACTGTGGGACACTGGTCCCATATCTGCTATTGATACCATTCTATACTGACATTAAAGTAACGGTTTTACAAGGTGACATTGTCTTATGTTCCGATGGAGAAACAGAATAGCAGAGGATTATTAAATGGTGATAAATCAGGAAATGCTGACGTACAAAAGGACCTGGGTGTCTTAGTACACCAGCCACTGAAAGCAAGCATGCAGGTACAGCAAGCAGTTAAGGGGGCAAATAGTACATTGGCCTTCATTGCAAGAAGACCAGAGCACAGGAGCAAGGATGTCTTATGCTGTCCAGGGCCTTGGTGAGACCATATCTGTAGTGTTGTGTGCACTTGCCATAGAGGGAGCATATGAAAGTACACCAAGCTGATTCCTGAGATGGCAGGATGGGGATATGAGGAGAGATTGAGTTGATTGGCCCTGTATTTACTGGAATTTAGAAGAGTAAGAGGGGATCTAATTGTAACATATAAAATTCTGTCAGGACTGCACAGACTGGAAGTAGAAATGTTGTTCCCACTGGCTGGGGAGTCTAGAACCATGGGTCACAGTTCCAGGAAATGGGGAAATTTCTTCACTCATAGGGTGGTGAACCTGTGAAATTCATCTCTTTCCAAATAGCTGAAGTATTTGCACACACGTTCATAATATAAAATACAGCGTCTTTTTATCTTAATTCTGTTTTTAAAATATATTTCTAGAGTTGGTAAGGTGGAATCTCAGGGAAAATAAAAGAAAGAAAGTAGCATTGGTTCTGTGGCTGAAGATATGATGTGCATTTTCTTATCACGTAGCAACCCAAGGGATCTATCAGTGTTGACTTTGTCATTTAGCAGCAAAAGAACATTTAGATAGAAACAGAATCAAAATTATCTGATTATAGACATTTTAAACCACTTCAACAAAATCAATTACAATGTAAGAGTAAAGTTTGTGACTTAACAGGCTGGTAAGATCAGTCAATACATTACAGTTCCTCCCAAACACATTCACATTGTGCCAGATTTGCTCTTTCAATCAAAGCGAGAGCACAGCTCAGGATGAAATCAGGCTCAAAGAGCTAACCTTTGTGAGACCGGGAAGTGTAATGTGGAAATAATATAGGTTTACCAGCACAGTTCTAGATAGGGTGCAGGACAGGGCCAGGGAGAGAAATTAAGAGTCCTGGTGTTTCCCTTGCTTCAAGGCATCTTATCTCCCTCTCTTTAGCTCTCCCCCCCTCACATTCACCAGGTGCTTAGAATTGGGAAACAGTCACAGTGAAGTCAAACTGGTTCATACGTGTCCACTCACCTGATGAAGGAGCAGCGCTCTGAAAGCTCGTGATCCCAAATAAACCTGTTGGACCTTAACCTGGTGTTGTGATTCTTCTTGCTGGTTCATACAGGTTTAGGAAAACCTCTTGGCTTTTATAATCTGTGCCTCTATTTATAAAATTCATTAAAAGCTCAGTATGATACACTTAACAACCATGGCTTTGTCAGATAATCACACACAATTTGGTTATTCATGTTACGCAACCTGGCCCTATGCAATATCTAAGCAGCAACATCCCAAAGGCTTGAACCTGACAACTACAGTGAACAGCAATCCCACGTACAGATTCAAATTTCTTTAACCAACAGTGACATTCTGATGGTGCCTGACTCCTGGTTTCCAAGGTTAAAAATGGAGGTGTGGGGGAGGGAGGATTGGAGGGAGTGAGGGGCAACCTTCACAGGTGATGAACCCCATGGCAGATGATCCCAATTGCCCCTTTCTCTGTTGGGTTCCAGCGATAATGTTGGTAGGAGGAAGAGACTCTGTCTCCTTCCATCCATCCCCTTCCTTCACTCCACCTCCCTTACCTCTCCCTTTCCCTCCAATCCTGGAAGGGGAGGAGGTGCTGAATGCTGCGTTGTGGGGAAGTTCTCCCCAGCTATTGACTGATAGAATGACATGGTGGCACAGTGATTAGTGCTGCTACCTCACAGTGCTAGGGACCCGGGTTCGATTCCGGGCTTGGGTCACTGTGTAGAGTCTACACGTTCTCCCCCGTGTCTGCCTGGGTTTCCTCCGGCTGCTCCGGTTTCCTCCCACACTCCAAAGCTGTGTGGGATTGGCCATGCTAAATTGCCCCTTTAACGTCAGGGGGACTAGCTAGGGTAAATGCATGGGGATAGGGCCTCGGTTGGATTGTGGTCAGTGCAGACTCAATGGGCCGAACGGTCTCCTCCTGCACTGTAGGGATTCCCGATTCCTGGAAAACCTTCCATTAAAGTAGCACCAACTCACGGACAATAATGTATTGTTTCTTTTCATACACTTCAGCAAGATTGTAAAATCCCGCCCATGGCCCATGGAGATTTCCATTGTGGGAACTTCCCCCACCCCGGAATTGGGACATATGAGGTGGTAGAATTTCGGCCTGTCACAATGTGTATTGTGAACAGAAACGCTACACTTGGCATTGAGTATTTTACTGTTTTAAATGGAAAATAGCCATGCTTATAAATGCCAGCATGGAGCATGTAATAGGAGAGCAAATTACTGCTGATGTGGGGAATCTGAAATACCAACAGGAAATGCTGGAAGTACTCAGCTGGTCAGAGAAGCAGAGACAAACAGAGTCTGCGTGATCTGCACTAGCTCCAATAAAGAGAAGCTGACCATTGTTACTTATTGCACAGATGCTGCTATACGTGCTGAGCATTTCCAAACATTTCCCATTTCTACTCGAGCAAAAGATAACTGCTTTTCCAGTCCTCCAAAAAGCAATCAAGCTTCTTGTGAGCCTCTCAACCCCCTTCAGCAAAGAACCCAGCGGCAGCTGCCTGAGATTTGCTTTGGCACAACATTAAAACAATGCTGAGGTACACGGAGAACATGCTGAGCAGAAATAAAAATGCTGCAAAAGGAGTGAATTGATAATTGACAAAAAAGTGTAAGTGTGACCATTAAGAGCAAAATGACAAAGCTGTCCTCCCTCAGCGTAACCCGAACAAGCAGCGGAGCGTGGCGACTAGGGGGATTTTCACACTAACTTAACTGGAGAGTTAATGTTAGCCTACTTGTGACGCTATGAAATAAACTTAAACTTAAACCAAGTAGACACTTTGACAGAAATATCGGTAAATTCGCACTGTAAGACTAACTGACTTGCTTCCTGTCTTCCTCCTTACCTGAACAGATATATATGTGGTTTCCTAATCCGATTGGACCAGTGCAGAATCTGGCGAACTTTGGAAGATTATTGACTAATGCATCCACTATCTCTGCAGCCACTTCCTTTAAGTCCCTAGAAGGCAGGTTATTAGATACCCAGCACGTATCATCCTTTAAGCTCATTCTTTTCCTCAGACATTTTCTCCTGTGATCTTCATTGTTTAAGTTCCTGTCTCCCTTCAGCCCTCTGCTTTTTGACTATTCTTGGAATGCTTTCTTGTGTCTTCTACTGTGAAGATGGACACAAAATATTTGTGCAAAGTCTCTGCACAAATTTCCCTTATTTCCCATTACGATTTCTTTATTCTCACCCATTATCATTTTTCTAGTCTCATCCTCTAACTGACCAATGTTCACTGCTGCCCCTCGTTTCCTTTTTATATACTTGTAGAACATATTCCTGTCTATTTTTATATTTCTTGTCTCATTTCTCCTTTTTTTTTGTTATTCTTTCATCGATTTTTCCCAATTTTCTGGCCTTCCACTTATCTTTGCAGTTAGTTGGGATCCTCCCAGCCCACTGTGCTGCTCAAGTAGTGCAGTGGGCTGGAAGACATCTGTGGGGGGCCTGTAGCAGGACTTGGAACTGGTGTCCAGCTGATTGCCATCTCCCAGAATCATCTGGGCTCAATTGCCTGTGTGAAGGTTCTCTCCAGTGAGGATCATCACATATGGTCCCCATCAATGGGGACCAGATGTGATGGCCTTGCCACTAGAATTGGAATCCATTGATGTCCTCCCTAGAGGTCGGGGCAGAGGGGCATGCCCCTTGGCAAATGCCAGCCTGGCACTCAGGCAATGACAAAACAGGCACCCTTACACTACTTGCCTGACACATGGGCAGTGCACACCAGGCACTGTCAAGGGAGTGGGGGCCTGAGAGGAGGCAACTGCGGGGTGGGGCCAGAATGAAGTGGGCCAATTTGGGGATTGTTGATGCTCTGCAACAGTGACTGGGGACAGAACTGCTGCCCCTCTGCAACAGTGATGGGTTGGGGGGGGGTGGTGGGGTGGGAATCACTGCTGCTTTGCAACAGTGATTGGGAGTGGGGTGGGAAACTGCTGCCACGCTACAAACTGCTGCCACTCTACAAACTGCAAGTGGCCAGTCCATGCACAAGGATGTGGTAGCTGTGGGGTGGGGGTGGGGGGAGCGGGGAGGGATTGGCCGCGGAGGCCAGCTATAGCTGGGGTAGGCAGTCACTCTCAGATATCTGTGTTCACAGAACACGGAGATCTGCACATGCGCAATGGTGCCCCCTTCTGCTATCTGCCAGCTTCCTGGTGAGATGATGAGCAGCATCTTCCCCTATTGGTGAAAAACAAGTTTGGCCTCATTCTTTTTTATGGAGTCATGTAAGGTTCAATTTTTATCTGTGGGGTGGCACAACGGTTAGCACTGTTGCCTCACAGCTCCAGGGACCCGGTTTTGATTCCCGGCTTGGGTGACTATCTGTGTGGAATTTGCACATTCTCCTTGTCTGTGGGTTTCCTCCAGGTGCTCTGGTTTCCGCTTATATTCTGAAAGACATGTTGGTTAGGTGCATTGACCTGAATAGGCACCGGAATGTGGCGACTAGCGGAATTACACAGTAACTTCATTGCAATGTTAACGTAAGCCTTACATGTGCCTAATAAATAACCTTTACTTCAAAAAACAGTGTGATTCCCTCCTGTTTTCACACTCATTTGGCACTTCGAATTCTCTTGGTAAGATTGCCTCCTAAATTGTTGGGGGAGCATGTTTATTCAAAACTTGATATTGATCTGACCCACCCCTTCAACTTTTTTCTTAAACTAAGTGCCTGATGAGCCTGATAAGATGGTGGAGGAAGGCATTACTGGGGCTGGTGGCTTTAATCCTGTTTTTCTCACCTGCTACTCCACTGTGCCAGAAAGTGGGAAATTCTGCCCAGAGACAAACTTAAGTGATCATTAAAGACATTTGGGCAGAAAACATGGCACAGTGGCATTGTCATTGGACTGGCATTTCAGAAAATCGGGGTAATCCTCTGGGGACCTGGGTTTGAATCCCACTGTGGCAGATGGTGCAATTTGAATTAAATAAAAACCTGGAATTAAAAGTCAAATGATGAGCATGAGTGTGGGTTGATGTTAAAAACCCAACTGGTTCACTATTGTCCTTTAGGGCAGGAAATCTGCTGTCTTTACTTGGTCTGGCCTACATGTGACTCCAGACCTATAGCAATGTGGTTGACTCTTAACTGTCCTAAGGGTTGGGGCAATATGCTGGCCCAGCCAGCGATGCCCACATCCCATGAATGAATAAAAAAAAATCTGTATTTGGGGGGAATATTAAAATGAAAATGTCAAAGATTGTGATGAAAACATCAGGTTAATGTAAAATGTGTTACACATTCCAGGAAGACAAAGGAAATGTACCAGAGAGGGGGATTTTCTCTGAAAAGCTACCACCCCACACTTGCTCTGTTACAAAGAGCACCAATATGAGCCAGACAGCAGTTTAATAACACTTGCAAATCGGGGTCACAGCCTGCTGTCAATTAATGGACCAGGGTTTTAGGAGGTTGTTGTGAAGGACTCGCTGTCGGTGACATTGTTCAGACCCTGAGCTAATTTCAACTTGGGATCGCATCTTTCCTGATGAGGGCCTGTGACGCCAGTGAACATTGGCAACAGTCAGGAGCAAAGCCATCTTGCTGGCTTCAGTATTTTAAATTAAATGCTGCCCATTACAGCAGCTTGCTGTCTCTTCTGCTTTGACTGCAGAGCTGAATGCCTGCAATTATTTAAACAGAAAGTGGCAGTAATATTACTCTATTAAAAAATTGTGGTGTCTGCATGAGTGCAGTCCATTAAATGGAGGCCTGATTAAACCATGGCTGGAGTTTCACTTGACGCAGTGTCATGGAGGGGCAGGCACGACAGTGTATCAAATCATGGGGTTTGAAAGTTAACAGGGTAAGAAAAAGCTGCACGAAGAAGATGTAATTTTTGATCAGCGTCAGGTTATCTCTTGGACTTGTGAAACTGATTGAAATTTAAAGGCATTGCTCCAACTGTGTAAAGGTGGGACTCTCAGTGAGAAATATTATACAGTTGTTTAAGGTCGGATGAACTTTTCAGAGGGAGAGAGAAATCTGAGAAGTGAATGAACAATTCCTGCTCTGCCAGAAAACTCTTCAATGTCGGCTGCCATTCATTGAGATGCTGGCCTGATTAAATATTGGCTTCTTCACATCGTTGTACGCTATGTTCAGACAGTTGATGGGTATTTATTCTGCAAGATATCCTATGCACCCCCTCAGCCCTACCCACTGAGGGTGTCAGTTGTGGCTTTGTCGGTAGCAGAAGGTTGTGGGTCCAATACCCACAGCGTGTAAGTTAAGGCTTACGCTCCACTGCAGTGCTGAGGGACTGCTGCACTGTCAGGAGTAAAAAGTTAAACAGCTACCCTGTCTGCCCTCTCAGGTGTAATTTTTTTTATGCATTCATAGGACATGGGCATTGCTGAGTGGCCAGCATTTATTGCCCATCCCTTGTTATCCTTGAGCGGCATTTCAGAGTCAACCGCATTGCTGTGGCTCTGGAGTCACATGTAGGCCAGGCCAGCTAAGGATGGCAGATTTCCTTCTCTAAAGGACATTAGTGAACCAGATGAGTTTTTTCCCACAATCAACAACAGTTTCATGGTCATCAGTAGACTCTTAATTCCAGATATTTTTTATTGCATTCAGATTCAAACATCTGCCATGGCAGGATTCGAACACAGGTCCCCAGAATATTAGTTGAGTTTCTGGATTAATAGTCTAGCAATAATACAGAAGGTCATTGTCTGCCCTAACCTAAGGTATATGTAAGAGATCCGACTTGAGAAGGCAAATGGGATGTCCATGCCTAACAGCATGTCTAATTAAAACCAGAAGACCACCAGGATGATTTGCGAGGGCTACTGTACTCAAGGTTCAGGTCTGGCAGCTTTCGTTCAGACACCCCATTGAAAGTATCCCATTACACCCTGTATCATAGAATCCCTACAGTACAGAAGGAGGCCATTTGGCCCATCGAGTCTGCACCAACCACAATTCTACCCAGGCCCTACCCCCATATATTTTACCCACTATTCCCTGTAACCTACACTTCTCAGGACACTAAAGGGCAATTTAGCATGGCCAATCAACTTAACCCGCACATTTTTGGACTGTGGGAGAAAACCGGAACACCCAGGGGAAACCCACACAGACACGAGGAGAATGTGCAAACTCCACACAGACAGTGACCCAAGCCAGGAATCCAGTGCTAACCACTGTGCTACTGTGCCACCCCATTTGCAGGAGGCAGCAGAAACTTTGATCTGATGATAGAAAGCCAGGGTTAAGGCAGCAGAAGTAGAAGGAAGCCAATGCAATGCAAGCAACAACAATATTGCGAGATTAATCAGTTGCTAATGATCTTAGTGTGCGCCCTGCTCTGCAATCTTACGCAACCCCTCTGGATGAACAGTCCACATTATATCCTTCACCACATTTTTCATCCTGCATTAAATTCAAACCATTCCAATTAATTCTACATCGGTTACAGACTGACAATGCCGCTATTAAATGAACTGTAGCCCAAGTGTGAAAAGGGCAATGAATTTATTTGCCTGCATAACAATTGCCTTCAATTCTTTTTACACTAGGTGCTTTTTTTTCCACTACTCAGCTTCCCATATGAGTGCTCCCCTCGTGTCTTCAGCAAAGCTGGTGGAAGGCACCTCACATGGGGAATCCCCAAGTGCTTTTGGCTGCTGACTTCTGGGTGCTTGAGACTTCAAGGGCTTGGCTGCAGTTGGCTCCATCTCAGTGGGCAGGTTGGCATTAAGGTCGGTGTTGGCGATTATCAGCCTGGGGGAGACCAGCATGTGCTGAACTCATCGAGTCACAGATGCTGTTACTGTCATGGAGTGGGAGTCTCAGCACTTCCATTCATTTGCAGGAGGGAGACCAGACTGTGAAAGACAAGTGACTCTTTCCAAACCCTTATCCCATTTATTCTATCAAACAGTGCAAGGCAGACATCTGTCTCTCCAAAGTCACAGTCCATTCTGTCCTTCAGAGTCCCCAAGATTGAGTCTGTGTATGGAAGTCATTCATGCCTGTGGACACTGACTCCCTTTCTGAGGGTCTGGCTGGACAACCCTGGTGGTGACTGTCTCAGTTCAATATGGCAGCTGGGGTCGAGGAGTGCAGGGATCTCCTTCCCTCCCCGGTGCCATACACCAGCGTCTAACTAGATAACGTTGTGCTGTGGGGCTCATGCAGCCACTGCAACAAAGGCCCAATGTCTGACTGGGGATGGAGTGTGAGGTAAGCCCGGTGAGGGATGGGGAATGGCCTGATGAAGACAAAGGGGGCAATGTGGAAGGAAGTCTGTGCAAGGAAGAGTGGCAGAGTGAAGACTCTCAATGGCAGGCAGAGAGGCAAGGAAATGGATGAAGAAGGTGAACAATGGAAGTCAGACAGAAGGCCAAGGGGAGGGAAGCTAGATCCCAACAGAGATGTATGAGAAGCTCAAATAAGGGGGTCAATGGAATACCACATTGTTTATTGGAAGGGGGAAGCATGGAAACTCCAGAGGCATTGGGTAGAGGGCCGAGTGGAGCATAGATATCTCGCAGGTGATGCGCTGAGAAGGGAAAGTGGTTGCATTGAGGACCAGACTTCTTCTTGAGACTGCTAGCCTTTTCCCTCAGGGTCGCTGACATCTGGTGAAGTGAAGAGTGTGATACGAGTGTCTGGACTTGTATTCAAATATGACACTTGGACCTTCGCTCCCATCAGCTGAGGGTGGGTGAACAAATCAGCTGTCAGCCCGTCAGGAAAGTCAGAGGTGAACGTGCCTGTGCATAATTCATTGTGCATAATGAATTAAGTTCCATTGCACAGTGTCTGGTGCAGGACCCCACCATTCTGATGGATGGGACAGGCATTACTGTAGCCACTTAGTCTTAAAATGGAAGAATTCTGCCCTAAAATTGAGGCAATAATTTGAATATCAATATGGTAGATAATGAGTGTTGAACAATTTGTGCACTGACCGTACTATATAGCTTATTCAATAGTCAGCTGCAAGCGTTAGAACTTAGGTTTATTTGAATGAAGGTTTAACAGGTTCATTTATTTGCAATAACTCCCCAATTGTAAATGACTTCAGGCTTTGATGCTTAACTACATGGCAAGAAAGAAGACTTCAAATGGTGAATTCAGAAAATTTATTAACCATTGAAAAGATAATAAGTCAGAAAGATAAAAAAAACAAAGTGTCAATGAACAGTAAGAGCTGAAAGATTAACTTTAACAATTGAACAGACTTCTCATGATCCTTCTCAGGTCAGGATGTGAAGTGAAAGTTCTGAAAACATGAAGAACATGTTCAGCAATAAAAAAAACACCCCTCCTCCCCACCACAAGGTGGCTTCTCGAGACCCTTTTTTAATACCTTAAATATGTAAGCCCACCTTCTCTTAAGCTATCTGTTATCTTGAATAAGCCTAATTGTTGACCAATATTTGGTTAACATAGAAATGTAGAAATTAAGAGCAGGGGTAGGCCATTCGGCCTATCAAGCCTGCTCTGCCATTCATTATGATCATGGCTGATCATCCAACTCAGTAACCCATTCCCACTTTCTCCCCATATCCTTTGATCCTTTCAACCCCAAGAGCTAAATCCAACTCTTTCATGAAAACATACAATGTTTTGATTTCAACTGCTTTCAGTGGTAGCAAATTCCATAGACTCACTATTCTCTGAGTGAAGAAATTTCTCCTCATGTCAGTCCTAAATGTTTTAGCCTATATCCTTAGGCAGTGACATCTTGTTCTGGACTCCCCTGCCATCAGGAACATCTTTCTTGCATCTACCTTGTTTATTCCTGTTAGAATTTTATAGACTTCTATGAGATTTCCCCCTCATACTTCTAAACTCCAGTGAAGACTCCTAGCCAACTCAATCTTTCCTCATACATCAACCCTGCCATCCTAGGTATCAGTCTGGTAAACCTTTGCTGCACTCCCTCCAAAGCAAAAATACCCTTTTTCAGAAAAGGAGACCAAAATTGCACATAATATTCCAGATGTGGCCTCACCAAGGCCCAGTATAACTGCAGCAAGACATTCCTGCTCCTGTACTTGAATCCTCTCACTACCATTTGCCTTCTTTACCACCTGCTGCACCTGCATGCTTACGTTTCCTCCTAGATCTGTACCATCTGAAAATTAGAAGACATCACATTTAGTTCCCTCATCTAAGTCATTAATATGCATTGTGAATAGCTGGGGTCCCAGCACCGATCCCTGCAGTATCCCATTATTCACTTCCTGCCATTTGGAAGAAGATCATTTATTCCCACCCTTTGTTTCCTGTCAGAAAACTGGTTGGCAATCAATCTCAATACACTCAATCCCATTTAATATGACACACTAATTTCTTATGTGGGGCTCTGTCAAAAGCCTTCTGAAAGTCCAAATAAACCATATCCACTGGCTCTCCCTCATCATCTCAGTGAGTTATATTCTCAAAGAATTCTAGTAGATTTGTTAGACATGAGTTCCCTTTTGTAAATCTGTGCTGACGCTGTCCGATCCTGCTATTATTTTCCAAGTGCTCTGCTAACAAATATTTTATAAAGGACTCTAATATTTTCCCTACAGCCAATGTTAGGCTGACTGGTCTGTCACCCCTGTTTGTAGTTTAACTCTCTTTGCAAGTAGTGGGGTTACATTACCTACCCTCCAATCTGCAGCAACTATTCCAAAGTCTACAGAATCCTGGATAATGACCACCAATGCATCCATCATTTCTCAGGCCACTTCCTTAAGTACTCTGGGATGTAGACTATCTGGCCCTGGTGACTTATTGGCCTTCAATCCCATCAAGTTCCCAACACCATTTCCCTATTAATACTGATTTCATTCAGTTTCTCCCTCTCACTAAACACTGTGTTCCCCAACATTTCTGGTGCTTTGTTTCTGCCTTCCTTTGTGAAGCTAGAACAAAAGCATGTATTTAGTCGGTCAGCCTAGTTTGCTCCCCATTATAAATTCCACTGTGTCTGTCTGTCAGGGATGTATATTCGTCTTCACCAATTATTTTCTCTTCACACATCTACAGTAACTTTTACAGCCAGTTCTTCTTTTACTCACACTTACTCTCTGTACTCTATTTCCCCCTTCTTTGTCCTCCTTTGCTGAATTCTAAACTGCTCCCATACCTCAAGTTTGCTGTTTTTTTCTGGCCAATTTGTATGCCTCTTCCTTGGATCAAATACTATCCCTAACTTATCTTGTAAGCCATGGTTTGGCCACCTTTCCCATTCTCTTCTTGCACCAGACAGGAATGAACAATTATTGCGATTCACCCATGCATTCTTTGAATGTTTTCCATTGCTGATTCATTGTCATCTCTTGGAGAAACAATCTCCAATCTATCATAGCCAACCCATGTCTCATATCATCATAGTTCCCTTTATTTAAAATCAGGATATTAGTCTCAGAATCAACCGTGTTACCCTCTATCTTGATGAAGAATTCATATTATGGTCACTCATCCCAAAAGGCCTCATACAACTCGACTGCCAATTATTCCTTTCTCATTACACAATATCAAGTCTAGGATGGCTTGTTCTCTAATTGTTTCCTCAATGTATTGGTCCAGAAAACCATCCCATATACACTCCAGAAATTTCTCCTCTCTAGTACTGTTACTAATTTGATTTGTCCAATCTATATGCAGGTTAAAGTCACCATTATTACAGATGTTTCTTTATCGCCTACATTTCTGATTCTTCTTTTTGTCTTTTGTTCTTGTCCGTGTTTCTCCCTCTTTTGACTTCTTACATAGGTCTGTTTAATAATACATTTAACATAAGTCTAATATATTTAATCCATCATGCAAACCAGCGTCCCATCCATTGACTCTGAATACACTTCCCAATGCCTCAGAAAAGCAGCCAGCATAATTAAGGATCACGTGCATCCCAGACATTCTCTCTTCCACCTTCTTCCGCCGGGAAAAAGATACAAAAGTCTGAGGTCATGTGCCAACTGACTCAAAAACAAATTCTTCCCTGCTACCATCAGACTTTTGAATGGGCTTACCTTGCATTAAATTAATCTTTCTCTACACCTTAGCTATGACTGTAGCACTACATTCTGCACTCTCTTGTTTTCTTCTCTATGAACAGTATGCTTTGTCTGTATAGCACGCAAGAAACAATACTTTTCACTGTATATTAATACATGTGACAATAATAAATCAAATCAAATTTTGGCTGGTTTCCAATAAGAAGTCTCACAACATCCTGTTAACATCCAACAGGTTTATTTGGCAGCAAATGCCACTAGCTTTCGGGGCTTTGCCCCTTTGTCAGGTGAGTGGGAACTCCAAACTCACCTGATGATGGGGCAAAGCCCTGAAAGCTAGTGGTGTTTGCTACCAAATAAACCTGTTGGACTTTAACCTGGTGTTGTGAGACTTCTTACTGTGCTTACCCCAGTTCAAAGCCAGCATCTCCACATCATGGTTTCCAATAATGCAGGTTTAGCTTTTAATGGCTTTTGTCAATTTAGAAGAAAATTCAAAACAATATATTAATTCAGACTACAAAATGATAGTCAAACTAAAACCGTGGACTTTGCAATCACCAACAAAAGTGAAAAAATGAAATTCAGCCCAGAGACTGCATTAGGTAAACAATTGATCCTACATGTTTGTGTTCTGTCACGTACGCTATGCTATTAACGTCCATCCAAACCACACAGGCAAACTAACTGAATTTTAAGTGGATTTTATTAATGACGGGCTATCGCTGTATTTTTGTGAATGAGAAATAAAATTTAGAACATCTCAAGGCACCAATTCATTCAGGGAGTTACTCTGAAACACTGATGAAGCCCAGGGGGAATTTTATTGCTTTCTACATTGTGGAAGAAAATATCACAAACACAATACAGGAAAGCACAGAAAAACATTTGCTTGGAGGAGTCTCTAAAATGAAAAGAAAGCCAAAAAAAAACAACTGGGTCATATCTGAAATTATGTTCAGTGAAGCATTGGATGGAAGTATAATAGAAAATTAATGGGATTCTGGAGGTTTGATGTAATAGTTAGACACAAGCAGTAGATCCGAACAATGCACTGCAGGGGCTTCTCATGGTAGCAGTCACAAATATATCATGGATTTTGATACAACATGTAGGTCTTGAATTTAAGTCGGCACGGTGTCACAGCGGTTAGCACTGCTGCCTCACAGCGCCAAGGATCTGGGTTTGATTCTCGGCTTGGATCACTGTCTGTGCGGAGTCTACACATGTTTGTGTGGGTTTCCTCCCACAGTCTGAAGACGTGCTGGTTAAGGACATTGGCCATGCTAAATTCTCGCTCAGTGCACCCGAATAGGTGCTGGAGTGTAGGGGATTTTCACTGTAACTTCATTGCAGTGTTAAGATAAGCCTACTCGTGACACTAATAAATAAACTTTAAAATAAATAAATAAACTTTAAACAGAATAGATCGTGGCCTGAAAATGGTGCCAAGTCAGATCCCATCTTGTTTAGGCTGGTGGAATGTCTGGGAAGGTGGTTCCCAGATGGTCTTCGGATCAGCTCCCTGTTTGTAGTGGGAACCTTTTTTAATGTGAAAAGCAAAATCATATGAAATATATAGAAACCTAATTGTATTGTAGAGTGAAAAGTGAGCATTCTTGTCTATTCATTCCCCAGTAAAGACCACATATTCTTTTTGCTTTCATTTTTCTGGAGTCAGAAGGAGTAGGAAAACCAGACTAGGCTTTCAAATCGACGGGAGGCATGCTGCTACACACAAACATACAAATAGTATACAAATTAGGAGCAGAAATAAGCCACTCAGCTCTTACAACCTGCTCTGCCATTCAATGAGATCATGACTGATCTGATTGTAAGTCCAACTCCACTTTCCCATCTACCCTGCTATCCTTTCACCCCCTTGCTTACCAAGGATCTATCCATCTCTGCCTGAAAGATATTCAAAGACTCTGCTTGCATCTCCTTTCTAGGAAGAGAGTACCAAAAACTCAGAAGAGGAAATATCTTTTCCACGTCAACCCTGTCAAGACCCCTCAGGATCTTATATGTTTCAATCAAGTCGCCTCTTACTCTACTAAACTCCAGCAGGTATAAGCCTAACCTGTGCAACCTTTCCTTATAAGAAAACCAAGCCAATCCAGATATTAGTCTAACATCTTCTTTGAATTGCTTCCCGTGCATTTGCGTCTTTCCTTATATAAGAAGACCAGTACTGTACATGGTATTCCAGTTTTGGTTTCACCCTGTATAACTCAAACATAACCTCCTGACTTTAGTATTCAATTACCCTTGCAGTAAATGGGAACATTCTATTAGCTTTCCGAATTACTTGCTGTGCCTGCATACTAAACTATTGGATTCATGCACTCAAACCCTTATATCCCACTGCCTCTCAGAGCTCTGCAATATCTCAACACTTAGATAATGGCCGGGATTTTACTGTCCCGCCCGCCACAGGAATCAGACTGGGCGAAGGGAGGACTATGGAAAGGCCTGTTCACGCAGGCGGATTTTACAGTTTTGGGATGAGCAAGGCTGTAAGTTCCCACCCAACACGTTTCTATTTTATTTTTCTTGCCAGAATAGGCAATCTCACATTTCCCCACATCATGCTCCATTTGACAGATCTTTGCTCATTCACTTAACCTATCTACATCCTTTTGTAGCCTCCTTAGCTCCTCAGTGGAACTTACTTTGCTACCTAACTTTGTGTCATCAGCAAATTTGGCAAGGGGGCGGGGGGTGGGGGGGGGTGTGGTTCTCTTCCTCTAGCAAGACAGAGGAGTGGGAGACCTCCGCGGAGGCTGTAGGCGGGCTTTCCTGTGGACAGCAATGCATGTTTGCTGTGCAGACCAGCTATCGAGCCGGCTAACGATCTGAGGCCAGCAATGTGGGCTACTGAGCATGCCAGCTCAGCGCTGACAGATCGGTGCATGCACAGTGACCCACTCAGCACTATGCTGCCGGGCTCTTCAGCAGGATGGTGAGGGGAGGGAACATGTAAATATTATCCACGCTTTCTTGCCGATTTCTGGCGCGGAGCTGATGCTGCCAGAAATCCGGTGCTGGGAGGCGCTATCATGGTGGGAATGCATGCGTGAACCTCGCAAATAAAAATTAACACAGCAGGATGGGAGAATCACAGCCCCTCTGTTTCTTGATAGCTAGCCAATCTTTTATTCATCCCAATACGTTACCCACTACACCATGAATCTTCTACTTTTTGAAATAGCTTTTGATGTGGCACCTTATCAAATGCTTTCTGGAAATCTAAATACGTTACATCTACCAGTTCTCCTTTATCCACCACACATCTCCAATAAATTGATTAAACATGATTTCCCTTTCACAAAACTGTGTTGACTCTGCCTGATTGCCTTAAATGCTTCCAAATGCTTTGCCATAACATCTTTAATAAGAGCTTCTAACATTTTCCCTGGGACAGTTGTTAAGCTAACTGTCCTGTAATTTTCTGCTTTCCGTCCCCGTGTCCCTACCCCTGTCCCTAGCCATGGCCAAGTTCCTCTTCTGGCTTGATATCCCATTTTTCTGGCCATTCATATTGGCCAGAACTCCAAAACTATCCAGTTAACACGTGTGGGTGAGATCTCCATTCAAGGCAGGGAACTCTCTTCATAGAATCACAGAATCCCTGCACTGCAGGAGGAGGCCATTCAGCCCATCAAGTCTGCATGGATATCATTACACATGGGGGGAATTACTGGGGTACATATTGGGGGTTATAGGGATGGGGCCTGGGTGAGATGCTCTTTTGGAGAGGGAGTGCATACCCGAGGGGCTGAATGGCCCCTTTCCACAGTATAGGGATTCTATGATTCTATGACACAGTCCCCAACGCTTACAGCATGCAGGTTAATACCAGGCAACTACCTACACTGGGCTAACCATTTTCTAATACTATAAGAACATTACTCCACCCATACCCCCATAACTCCATGCATTTACCTTAGCTAATCACCCTGACACTAAGGGGGAATTTAGCATAGCCAATCCACCTAACCCGCACATCTTTGGACTGTGGGAGGAAACCAGAGCACCCAGAGGAAACCCTCGTAAACTCGGGGAGAAAGTGCAAATTCCACAAAGACAGTGACCCAAGCTGAGAATTGAATCCAGGTCCCTGGTGCTGTGAGGCTAACCACTGCTAACCACTGTGATACCGTGCCACTCTCTCGGGCCATAATAATAAGGCCCAATGCCTCAGAGTGGCCAGAGCCAGCAGTTGGTCCAGGGAACAGCCATCTTGTATGCTTTCACCAAGACCCTCTTTATTTTGCTCCTTTCTTCCCATTTCCACATTTCTCCCATCTTTATATTTCTTTTTTTTTCCTGTGTTGTTGATCCATAGTTTTACTTTTCCTCTTGGTTTCCAGATTGTGCCAACATGCAACGACACTGATTGGGGATTTCTGAATTAATGATATCCATGTGTCACTGCCATTTTAGAAAATGCAAAATGGCTTATTTGCTGTGATATCAATCATTAGATGTGTTCCTCTACATTGGGTGGCATGGCAGCCAAGTGGTTAGCACTGCTGCCTTATAGCGCCAGGGACCCGGGTTCAATTCCTGGCTTCGATCACTGTATGTGTGGAGTTTGCACATGCTCCCGGTGTCTGTGTGGCTTCCTCCAGGTGCTCTGGTTTCCTCCTACAGCCCAAGGAGGCACTGGTTAGGTACATTGGCCATGCTAAATTTTCTCTCAGTGTACCCAAACAGATACCAGAGTGTGGTGACTGGGGGATTTTTCATAATAAATTCATTGCAGTGTGAATGTAAGCCTACTTGGAACTAATAAATAAACTTCACCTTTTTTGCTTTGATAAATACAGTGGATTGAACTACCAATATAGTTTAATATGATTTAATTGGTGCCTACAAATGTTCTTGTGGTATTAGAAAATGGTTAGCCCAATGTAGGTAGTTGCCTGGTATTAACCTGCATGCTGTAAGTGTTGGGGACTGTGTCATAGAATCATAGAATCCCTATACTGTGGAAAGGGGCCATTCAGCCCCTCGGGTATGCACTCCCTCTCCAAAAGAGCATCTTACCCAGGCCCCATCCCTATAACCCCCAATATTTACCCCAGTAATTCCCCCCACCTACATACACATCTTGGGACACTAAGAGGCAATTTAGCATGACCAATCAACCTAACCTGCACATCTTTGGACATCAGACTGGTTATCGTATTGTCATGCCCAGAAAAGGCACATCATGTTGTAATTTTAAACAGGCACTTTATTAAGTATAGGATTTCCTGGAACTGCCTTTTCTTTTTAGAAAGGTTACTGAGATGGCTGCCAAGGGCCAGGTAACTTTTGCAATTTCTCCATATACTCAGAAGAATCTCAAGTTTCCGGAAGGTTCTGAATGTTTGAACATTGGCGGAGTGCCTCCCTTGAATGGGCATACAATGATACAGCCATTTGTGAAACTCACATCTATTGTTTGTGGACTGCCCAATATTCAAAATTTATGGAGTCCTTGCTTACTGCCTTCAAGCTAGAATCTTAACAATGAGAGTTGCAGGAAACCAATCAAATCATAAATAGGTATAATGGCCACCATCCATTCTCCATTGTATAGAAGTGACTTCTAACCTTAAATTATTCTGGGTAGTTAGTAGAAGTACGGATATTGTTGTTACCCAACCAAAACTATCTTCAGATAATAAATCTTGTTTATTTCAAGCACCAGAAAGAAACTAATCAGTCAAACAACACAGGAAAAAGCTGTTAGAACAAAAGTAGCAACAGCCTCCCATCCATTTAATCTGCCTACACTTTCCGTTGCCTCAGAAAAGCAGCCAGCATAATTAAGGACCCCACGCCCCCCCCCGCACATCCTCTTTTCTATCTTCTTCTGTCAAGAAAAAGATACAAAAGTCAGAGGTCAGGTTCCAACCAACTCAAGAACAGCTTCTTCCCTGCTGCCGTCAGACTGTTGAATGGTCCTACCTTATACTAATAAGCTGATCTTTCTCTACATCCTAACTATGACCGTAACGCTACATTCTGCACCCTCTCCTTTCCTTCTGTATGAACGATATGTTTTGTCTGTATAGGACGCAATAAACAATACTTTCACTGTATTTTAATACATGTGACAATAACAAATCAAATCAATTCAAATCAAATCAAAAAATACCTATGTCTTAAAACTGGAGAGTGCCAAATTGTAAGGTCTTCCAGCCTATTTCTTTTCAAGACCGCCAGTACAGAAACTTAACCTCCTGTCAAGAAGATCACATGCAGCCAGATACGTGATCTGCTTATAATCCATCTCTTTGAGGGAATCCTACAATAATCCTGGTATATATGACTGAACCTTCTTCACTGGGTTTGCAATGCATGTTTTTTCCTAATATAAGCAAACATGGGAATTATAAGCTGTTCTTTTCTTTACGCCTAGTAATGGTGCACTATTCTCATTCACTGGATTCTTCATGTGTGCGCATGTGAGTGTTGAATGAGTGATGTAGCATTAACCTTTTGAATGATTTTGGGTTGAATGAATGATTAAGTAATTCTCTTTATTTAAACTGGCAAAAGATTGCTGCTGGTTTTCAATCTTGGCCACACTCGGGGTTAAGAAACACACACACACATAGAATCATCATAGAATCATAGAATCCCACAGTGCAGTAGGACGTTATTCGGCCAATCAAGTCTGCACTGACTCTCTGACAGAACATCCCATCCAGGCTGTAACCCCATAACCCCACGTATTAACCCCACAAATCCCCCTAACCCACACATCTTGGGACACTGAGGGCCAATTTAGCCCGGTCGATCCACCTAACCTGCACATCTTTGGACTGTGGGAGGGAACCAGGGCACCCGGAAGAAACCCATGCAGAAATGGTAAGAGTGTGCAAACTCCACACAGTCACCAAGTCCAGAATGGAACCAGAGCCCCTGGTGCTGTCAGACAGCAGTGCTAACCACTGTGTCACCGTGCTGTCCTATCTTCCTTTTCAAAAAAATTACATTGAATATGGAATATGAATAAGCTAAGGGAATGAGGGTTTCAGTTCTCCATCATCCCTTTCCATTACACGTACAATTATCAGAGCATTGTTCACTTCAACAATCTGATGAGTTTGCATACTAAACTCTAATTTTATTGCTTGACAACCGTGTTTAATTAACCAGTGCGACATCTGTCTGTGAATTGAGAATTCCCACCTTTTTTTAAAATTCATTCATGTGATTTGGGTTGGCATTTATTGCCCATTCCAATTGGGTAGGTTGCTATTTCTCAGGATACTTTAGAAACAATTACACTTCTGTAGGTGTGTAGAAGTACAAAGGATTCTGTAAGGATGGCAGATTTCCTTTCCTAAAGGACATTAGTGAATTAGAACTTTTTTTTAATTGACAATCCGACAGCTTCACTTTCACACTTAATGAGACTAGCTTCTCAATGCCAGATTTATTTAACTAAGTAATTGAATTTAAATTCCCCATTGGCCAGGGTGAGATTCAAACTTAGTCATCAGATCTTTAGTCCTGGCCTTTTGATTGCTTGAACAGAAACATAACTACAATGCTTGTACCCCTTGAACAACACAGTGATACAGTGTCACAGTGGTTAGCACTGCTGCCTCAAAGCACCAGGGACCCAGGTTCAATTCCTGGCTTAGGCCACTCTCTGTGCGGAGTCTGCGTGTTCTCCCTGTGTCTGCGTGGGTTTCCTCAGGTTGCTCTGCTTTCCTCCCACAGTCCTGTGCTGGTTAGGTGCATTAGCCATGCTAAATTCTCCCTCAGTATACCTGAACAGGCGCTAGAGTGTGGCGACTAGGGGATTTTCACTGTAACTTCATTACTGTCAAAGGAGAAAACACTGGAAAAGATCAGCAGCTCGGCCAACATCTCCAAGGAGAGAAAAGAACTGATGTTTTGAGTCCAGATGACCCTTTGTCAAAGTTAAAAGGCAAAGTGCCTTTTAGCTTTGACAAAGGGTCATCTGGACTCGAAACGTCAACTCTTTTCTCTCCTTGCAGATGCTGCCGGAGCTACTGAGATTTTCCAGCGATTTCTCTTTTGGTTTCAGATTCCAGCATCTGTGGTAATGTGCTTTTAACTTCATTGCAGTATTAATGTAAGCCTATTTGTGACACTAATAAGTAACCTGTAAAAATAAAACAAATCTGATGAATGAAATTGCCCAAGCAGGTTGAAAAGTTCTTAATTTCTGACTAGGAAAGATTGTCCAAAATCGTGTCCTTGTTTTACTGAAATGTCATTGGCAAATGTGTTCAAAGTCTTCACCAAAGGGTTTCTAGGAGTAGAGAAAGGCCATTCAATTTAATTGTCCCACCCATACTTCAAATGATGCTTCCTAATAATCTCCTTTCCAACATAACCCTTAAGCCCATTTATATTACCTATTCCTGTAGATTTTTCGGGTAATTTGTTCCACAGTTCCATTATATTTTGGTGAATTCATTTTGTTTGGCTTCCCTTCTTGTTCCCAGCTTCCTAATTATTAAACATTTCTCCTTAAAACTAAGATGAACAGTATTGATAATAGTCCATATGATCATCTGGAAAGTTACACATAGCATTTTCATTCGCTTTAAATCAGAACCCTTTTGTTGTAACCAATGCAGAATTTCTACATTATAAAATAATAGAACATGAAGTAGAATTGTAAGAATTTGATGGCCCTTCCAAACTTATCTTCCAAATTTTATGTATTCCATGATGTCGATTGTCATTGACTTCGGGAACCGTAGTGGAGAACATGCCCCTTGATGTCTACATCAAGGGGGACGAAGTAGAAATGGTCGAGAGCTTCAAGTTTTTGGGTGTTCAGATCACCAACAACCTGTTCTGGTCCTCCCACTATGGTTATAAATCAAATCAAATCAAATCAAACTTTGGGAACAATGCTCAGAAGCTGGGACATTGATCCTTCAGTTAGCATTTCTACTACATTGAAAGGTAGCTTAGTAATAATACCCCACAGAGTCTGAAATGCAAAACTGGTAGGTAAGCCCCTATAAGAGTGTCATACATCAATGCTTTCTGACATATCTTTCCCTCCTGATAGTCCCAGGATGCATTTCCAATACTCTAACGCCGGTATCGCAATGCTGATTTAACTGTCAGATGGACAAATCCACCATTATTAATTTTAAAAGCTGTTTGAAATTTTTCACTGTCAGTTTATATCAATGTCAATTACACTCTATTGCTCATAAATCACAATATCCATTCCCTTAGTTTCCAATTCATCTTGACTGCAGAGACCTGTTGCCGAAATTGCTTTGTCCGAAATGTGTTGCTTTGGTGAGAACTAATAAATAGATTGAAAGTGATAAAAGTGATTAGGATTCATAAAAGTGCCAACAACAATTGGTTTGAGCCAGTGGGGCTGTTCTAACCAATCCCCTGGTGAGGATAGGACAATGGCGATTGACAATGACACAACTGGGAAATTGCTGTGGGTGATAGGGAGTCATGATGCCGGCGTTGGTTTGGGGTAGGCACAGTAAGAAGTCTCATAACACCAGGATAAAGTCCAACAGGTTTATTTGGTAGCACATGCTTTCAGAGCTTTGCATCTTCTTCAGGTGAGTGAAGAGTTGTGTTCACGAACAGGGCATAAATAGACACTGGCTCAATTTACGAGATAATGGTTGGAATGCGAGTCTTTACAGGTAACTAAATAATTAAATCTTTACAGGTACAGACAATGTGAGTGAAGAGAGGGTTAAGCATAGGTTAGAGAGGTGTTTGTAGACAGTGAGGATGGATGTTACAGTTTGCAGAGGGACATAGATAAGCTGCAGAGCTGGGCTGAGAGGTGGCGAATGGAGTTTAATGCAGAAAAGTGTAAGGTGATTCACTTTGGTAAGAGTGACAGGATTACAGGAAAAAACAGATTTTGCAAGCCCAGGCAAGTCATGGGTGTTACAACTGGGGTGACATGAACCCAAGATCCCAGTTGAGGCTGACCTCATGTGTGCGGAACTTGGCTTTCAGTTTTTGCTCGGTGATTCTGCGTTATCATGTGTCATGAAGGCTGCCTTGGAGAACGCTTATCCAAAGATCAGAGGCTGAACGCCCTTGACTGCTGAAATGTTCCCCAACAAGAAGGGAACAGTCTTGCCTGGCGATTGTCGAGTGGCGTTCATTCGTCTGTTGAAGAAGTATCTGCATGGTCTCGCCAACGTACCATTCTTCAGGACATCCTTTCCTGCAGCGTATCAGATAGACAATGTTGGCCGAGTCGCAAGAGCATATACCGTGTACCTGGCGGATGGTGTTATCACATGAGATGATGGCATCCGTGTCGATGATCCGGCGTGTCTTGAAGAGATTGATGTGGCAGGGATATGTGGTGTTGTGGTCACTGTTCTCCTGAAGGCTGGGTAGTTTGCTGTGAGCAACGGTCTGTTTGAGGTTGCGCAGTTGTTTGAAGGCAAGAAGTGGGGGTGTAGGGATGGACCTGGCGAGCTGTTCGTCTTCATCAATGATGTGTTGAAGACTCCGGAGAAGATGTCGTAGCTTCTCTGCTCCAGGGAAGTACTGGACGACGAAGGGTACTCTGTCCACCATGTCCTGTGTTTGTCTTCTGAGGAGGTTGGTGCGGTTTTTCGCAGTAGTGCGTTAGAACTGTCGATTGATGAATTGAGCGCCATATCCTGTTCTTATGAGGGCATCTTTCAGCTGGAGGTGTCTGTCGCGATCCTCCTCATCTGAGCAGATCCTGTGTATATGGAGGGTTTGTCCGTAGGGGATGGCTCCTTTAACGTGTTTAGGGTGGAAGCTGGAGAAGTGGAGCATTGAGAGGTTATCTGTGGGCTTGTGGTACAGTGAGGTGCTGAGGTGACCATCCTTGAAGAGTTCAGCAGTCAAGAGCACTCAGCCTCTGATCTTCGGGTAAGTGTTCTCCAAGGTAGCCTTCATGACACATGATAATGCAGAATCGCTGAGCTGAAACTGATAGCCAAGTTCCACCCATGAAGGCAGGAATGTCACATTATCTATAACCCCCCTGACTTGCCTGGATTTGCAAAATCTCACTAACTGTCCTGGCTGGAGACAATGCGTACCTCTTTAACCTGTGCTTAACCCTCTCTCCATTTGCATTGTCTATATCTATAAAGTCTTGATTATCTCTGGGCAGGCGATGGCCTAGTGGTCCTATCACTATACTCTTAGTCCAGAAATCCAACTAATGTTCCAACCTGTGCCCCCTAGTAATTGACTCTTCCACCCTGGGAAAATGCTTCTGATTATCCACTCTGTCCATGCCTCTCATAATCTTATAGACTTCTATCAGATCACCTCTCAACCTCCGTCGTTTCAGTGAGAACGAACCAGGTTCGAATCCCACCATGGTAGATGATGGAATTTGAATTCAATTTTTAAAAAATCTGGAATTAAGAATCTACTATAACCATGAGACCATTGTTGATTGTCAGAAAAGCCCATCTGGTTCACTAATGTCCTTTAGGAAAGGAAATTTGCCATCCTTACCTGGTCTGGTCTATATGTGACTCCAGGCCCACAGCAATGTGGTTAACTCTCAATTGCCCTCAGGCAACGAGGGATGAGCAATAAATGTTGGTCAGCCAGCGACGCCCATGTTCCATAAAAGAATTAAAAAAAAGGAGTGGTGGCAAAGCACGTGCTTTGGCAGCATGAGGACCTAGGTTCAAATCCCAGTATCACCCCAACATCTTTTAGTTAGGCCGCACTTGGAATATAGTGTTCAATTCTGGTCACCACACTACCGGGAGAATGTGGAGGTTTTGGAGAGGGTGTAGAAAAGATTTACCAGGATGTTGCCTGGTATGGCGGGCACTAGCTATGAGGAGAGGTTGGAGAAACTTGGTTCGTTCTCACTGGAACAACAGAGGTTGAGGGGTGATCTGATAGAAATTTACAAGATAATGAGAGGCATGGACAGAATGGACAGTCAGAAGCTTTTTCCCAGGGTGGAAGAGTCAATTACTAGGAGGCACAGGTTTAAGTTGTGAGGGGCAAGGTTTAAAGGAGATGTACGAGGCAGATTTTTTTACACAGAGGGTGGTGGATGCCTGAAATCATTGGCGGGGAAGGTAGGGGAAGCAGATAAGGTAGTGACTTTTAAGGGATGTTTGGACAAATACATGAATAGAATGGGAATAGAGGGAAATGGTCCCTGGAAGGTAGTGGTTTTTAGTTAAGTCAGGCAGCATGGTTGGTGCAGCCTTGGAGGGCTGAAGGGCCTGTTCCTGTGCTGTAATTTTCTTTGTTCTTTGTTCTTTGTACCTGTAAAGACTTGCATTCTAACCATTATCTTGTAAATTGAGTCTGTGTCTACGTATGCCCTGTTTGTGAACACAACTCTTCACTCACCTGATGAAGGAGCAATGCTCCAAAAGCTTGTGCTACCAAATAAACCTGTTGGACTTTAACCTGGTGTCGTAAGACTTAGAACATAGAACGTTACAGCGTAGTACAGTTCCTTCGGTCCTCGATGTTGCGCTGACCTTTAAAACCAATCTCAAGCCCATCTAACCTACACTATTCCAATATCATCCATATGTTTATCCAATGACGTTTAAATGCCCTTAATGTTGGCGAATCCACTGCTGTTGCAGGCAGGGCATTCCATGCCCTTCCTACTCTCTGAGTAAAGAACCTACCCCTGACATCTGTCCTATATCTATCACCCCTCAATTTAAAGCTATGTCCCATCATGCTAGCCATCTCCATCTGAGGAAAAGGGCACTCACAGTCCACCCTATCTAATCCTCTAATGACCTTATATGCCTCTATTAAGTCACCTCTTAACCTTCTTCTCTCTAACAAAAACAGCCTCAAGTCCCTCAGCCTTTCCTCATAAGACCTTCCCACCATACCAGGCAACATCCTGGTAAATCTCCTCTGCACCCTTTCCGATGCTTCCACATCCTTCCTACTGTGATAGGAAGGTCAGACACGCCCTGAGAGTTAGCAGTGTCTCTCCCTCGACACTGATAAATTGCCCCTCAGACGGGGCAATTTATTTTCTGGGCAAATGGCTTGTTATTAATCTTAACCAAAACTGACTGGAGCAATATGTGTAGCGTACAGTGACAAATCAAATGATAAGTGAAGAGTTTGCTGAAACCATTGGTGATGATTCTGATTTTGATGCCTGTTTACTATGCCTTGCACAGACTTCTAAGTGTTCACAGCCAATCAGTGGGGGAAATATCTGATAATGCCATTTGCAGGGAAATGTGAAGTTAATAGACAAAACCTCAAGGCAGCTGAGAAGAAATAAGACAATTTGAAAATCCAACATACAATGTAATTCATTCTCTAATTGTTCAGTTGATGGAAGCAAGGTGAACTGGCAAGTCAGGAAACTAAATTAAACTCTTCTATCTTAATACCGGTACTTACAAGATTTCCAGTTTGGAGCTTTACACGAGCTGTACAAATCTTTCCTTGAATTACTAACTGCTTCAGATTTCTTGAGCAAACTTTTCATTGCTTTACCAGGTTAGGTGATTGGCCATGCTAAATTGACCCTAGTGTCAGGGGGATTAGCAGGGTAAACATGTGGGGTTACAGGAATAGGGCCTGAGTGGAATTCTGGTCGACTCAGACACAATAGGCCAAATGACTGCCTTCTGTGGTGTAAGGATTCTATGATTCAATGAGGTTGTGGCTCTTCTATGAAGACATGGCGGCACAGTGGCACAATGGTTAGCACTGCTGCTTCACAGCGCCAGGGACCTGGGTTCAATTCCTGGCTTAGGTTACTGTCTGTGTGGAGTTTGCACATTTTCCCTGTGTCTGTGTGGGTTTTCACTGGGTGATCCGGTTTCTTCCCACATTCTGAAAGATGTGCTGGTTAGGTGCATTGACCTGAACAGGCACCGGAGTATGGCGACTAGGGTAATTTCATTGCAGTTTTAATGTAAGCCTTACTTGTGACTAATAAATAAACTTTACTTTATAGAACATAGAACACTACAGCACAAACAGGCCCTTCGGCCCACAAGTTGCGCCGATCACATCTATACCTACCAAGCCATAGAACTATCTGTACCTCCCAATGCCATTAGATCCCATATACTCATCCAGAGGTCTTTTAAAAGACCTCAGCGAGTTCGCCTCTACCACCACCGACGGCATCCGATTGCACTCACTTACCACCCTCTGAGTGAAAAACTTACCCCTAACATCTCCTCTGTACTTGCTTCCCAGCACCTTAAACCTGTGTCCTCTCGTAGCGACCATTTCAGCCCTGGGAAATAGCCTCCGAGAATCCACCCTATCTATTCCTCTCAACATTTTATAAACCTCTATCAGGTCGCCTCTCAACCTTTGTCTCTCCAGGGAGAAGAGACCTAGCTCCCTCAACCTATCTTCATAAGGCATGCCTCCCAATCCAGGCAACATCCTTGTAAATCTCCTCTGCACCCTCTCAATAGCTTCCACATCCTTCCTGTAGTGAGGCGACCAGAACTGCGCACAGTACTCCAAGTGGGGCCTGACAAGGGTCCTATAAAGTTGCAGCATTACCTCCCGACTCCTAAACTCAGTCCCTCGCTTAATGAAGGCCAGTACACCATATGCCTTCTTGAACACATCCTCCACCTGCGAGGCCGATTTAAGAGTCCTATGGACCTTATGGTGTGGAAGAAGCAGGAAATACCTGCATGTAAGTCCCCAAACAACAGGTTAGGCTGTGGTTTGCTGAGGATGTTAGATGGTTTGAAAGTAAGTATTGCCCTAAGGAACACCTGAGCAGCTGGGAAAATTGTGATCGATTGCCACAGGGACTAGAAAGAACTGTGTTATTCACAGCAGAACAAACAATTGAATAAAAGCTCCTCTAATTTACACTTGAGGCTATAATGACTTGATGATCTACTGTTGACTGTGGCTTTCCCACAGAAATGAGGAAACGTTAATTCAGTTATATTATTGCAATTATGGCAGAGAGCTTGTCTATCTTTACCATTTCAGGGCTTTGCCAATGACTGCTATATTGTCTTGGACAGCTTGCTTGAAATTTCTTTCAAATATTTGCTTTGTAAATTCAGAAATTGTTTCGGTAAGTTTCAGGTCCAGGAAGGAACTCATCCAGGGTATTGGTATTCATAGAATCATAGAATTCCCACAGTGCAGGAGGCCATTCAGCCCATTGAATCTGCACCAACACTCCAACAGAGCATGTCACCCACGCCCAATCCCCATAACGCCACATATTTACCTCGCTAATACTGCTAACCTACACTTCTTTGGACATTAGGTGGCAATTTAACATGGCCAATCAACCTAATCTGCATATCTTTCTATTGTGGGAGGAAACTGGAGTACTCGGAGGAAACCCACACAGACATGGGGAGAACGTGCAAACTCCATACAGTCACCCAAGGCTGGAATTGAACCTGGGTCCCAGGAGCTGTGAGGTAGCAGTGCTAACCACTGTGGTACCCGATTATTATCACCTTATTTTCTTGGCTGTAAAATTTGACCCCATGACACCTATTTTTGTTCTAAAATTCCATCCTTACACACTTCTGGCACAGATCATGCTGCATAGCATTTTGTAGATGTCAAAAATGCATGCACTGAATTCAACAGGGTTGTCAGGTTGTGAGATGAATCAGTAATGCTGTTTGAGGCCATCACTGCAACTTCTGGCCTTGTTGCTGCAGTCAACACCCTCTCGGTTGTACAAGTGTTCAAAAGTAGGAAGAAACTCCCACTATTTAAAGGAATCACTAACCACTCTCAGATCAGTTGCTGGTTCTTTTTAACTGGCTTTGTCTGATTTTGTAGAAGTTTCTGTCAGTTTCCAGAGTTGTTTAAAGTTGATCTATTGGTGGAGTTGGCAGGGAGTGACACTGCACACAGGAAAGATCTTGGTTTTTACTTCAAGCATTCTGGTTATGCCCAGACATGGGTGCTATTTAGCCCTTGGGCTGGAGTGTGAGAGGGATCTGGAGCAGAGGCAGCACAAGCAGGACAAATGATCCATCAAGGGAGGAGGATGTTAAAAATAAATCTGCTGTAGTTTGACCAATGGTGACATGCTATAAGGGTCATCTGACACAGTAGACAATGTAACCAATGATATAATGATGTGGTGGTCTGCTAACCAGCTGACTCAGTATAATAAAAAAGCTACTAGGGTTTATGAGAGCTTGGAACGACCCGGGGGAGGCCTCGAATGTTGTAATGAAGTTTCTTCATTAAACCTTTTTCTTTGATTTATAAATTGGAGTAAGTCTTGTTTTATTTTATTGTCTACAACTGAAGAGTTCCTTCTGGTGGATCAACAGAGGAGAGGGAGAAGGGCACTCAGCAGGAACCTTATCAATTTAGGGTCTTAAGGAGCATTTCTCTTCGTCTAAACCAAGAGTAGCAGTTACATGTGTCAGCTACATTTTACGAAGGAGAAAACGGGGAACATTTTGCAGGTAGCCATGTAACTACAAAGTACAGTGAGGATGGCACTGCTGTGAAAATCAATATGAATTACTTTGTGTGACATCTTCCATGCTAAAGCAGGTGAAAAGTGCAACAGCACCCTGTTCACTATCCACTGCTTCATCAGAAAGGTGACAAATGTCTGTTATTGTGGATTTGTCTCAGGATTCCTTGGTCTTTTTCTCTGTATGTGAACTTGCTGAAAGCAATAATCTTCCATTTATTTCCACCACTAGCTACTTACAAGGTTATATAGTATTATGACATAGCTCCAGCTTCTCTCTAGGGTGCTTTTCACTCACCTTCTATCAGTGAGTGACATCAATATGTTTAGGCACATACGCTGTAGCTATTATTAGAGGAAAATCTTTACAAGTTACAAGGGAGGACAGGGGAATTCATTGTGTTCTATTTGAACAGAGAGAAGTGAGTGTAGTGTGCATGCGACTTTGCCAGGAGATTGGGCTTCACAGTGGGCCAGGGTGCGACAACTCAATGCTGGAGATGTACCACAACTGCAAAGATTGCCGCATGTTGAATATGCAGTCAGTCTACACCCATGATCAGTGCATCTTGAAGGTGTGAGCCCACTGTCCAGGCAATAGTCATCAATCATTTATTCTGCTCCAGTTCACTTCTCCCTCAGTACTTGAGCCATCAAACCAGATGGTAGCTGCTGAACATCAAAGATTACCTGCTTAACACCTGCTTCCTGTGCGTAGCCCACACAGATATGGCCAGCAGACATAGAATAAGAGTCATTCTAGCACAGCATAGAGCAGATTATTCAGGGTGCTCACACATTGGTTCCGCTGCCTCGAGCATTTAAAAGGAAGTTTTGTACCTGCCAAAGTGTGTTCCCTCATTGTGGTTTTCTGTGTTCTGTATAACCTTACCAACACGAGGGGAACAGCCCTTGTCATCAATGAATGACAAGCAATTGAGAAGCAGAAGGAGGCAGCTAATACATCCTTTCTGATTGGATTGTCTGCGATTGCCTTATCTGACTATGTTTCGCTGCGCATCACTCTAAATCCCCATTCTATAGTATTCACATACCTAATCTTCTCTCAGTCACTGTCCTACAAACTATTACCCCTGTGGCTCTTGCATAACTATTGGAAGGCTGTGGGGAAACTGCAGATGGCCTTGCAAGATGTTGTCGAATAAGTCTGGGCCTACAACGCACAGTTTCAGTTTGTACCATTTAGGCATTGGTGTCAGCAGCCTGGGCTAACTAATTGGAAAGGATCAGCAAGGACAGCAGTGGAGTGGCAGTGATGGGAGGACAAATACTGTCATTCTGGAAGAGAACTGCAAGTTCATAGTTCACAGTATTACTGTCAATCCCCGGGGTAGTGCCTCAGCAATCCTTGGAATGTGTCATGCACTGGATTGTTGGACTGCTGTGGGACTGTGCACGCCCATTTGAGCATTGCTATCTGCAGCTATGATTGCAGAAGTGTGAGACTGCAGGACCTTCACTGTCTCTAACCTGTGCAAAATGCCCTGTGCCAGGTTGGTGCTGCATTCCTCCAGTAACCACAGGCCTTCTTACATCTTGCCAATTGATTGCGCTTCTCTATCATCCCACTGAATTCCTCATCTGAGTCTCCTGCAGCAGAACTCATATGTGACTTTTCCCTCCAGGAGGCCTCCTGTGCTAATCTCTTACATTTACACAGTATATGCACTGGTGGTTGTAAGTGTGAGATGGAGCAGATTTCATCATCAATCCTGATACTCTTGCTCTTAACCACCCTGCCCTACTTTTAATCAGGTGACCGTTCTTGAGTACCTGAACGGAGAAAAGCACAAGAGTATAGAAAACATTGTAATAGAATCCTACAGTGCAGAAGGAGGCCATTCAACCCAGCTGCACCGACTTATCTTAGCTAGGCCCTACCTCTGTAAACCCACGTATTTACTCCACTAATCCCTCCCGACACATATTGGGACCATAAGAGGCAATTTAACATGGCTAATCTATCTAACCTGCACATCTTTGGAGCGTGGGAGGAGACCAGAACTCCCGGAGGAAATTCACACAGACATGGGGAGAATGTACAGACTCCACTCAGACAGCTGTGCTAAGTGTGTGATGGTGAGGTTAATGTTTGGCATGAGTTATTCTTGATGGAGATTGTTGACAGCTGAGTGAAGCATGGTCTCTTCCCCAGTGTGTCATTCATAGAGTCATAGAGGTTTACAGCATGGAAACAGGCCCTTCAGCCCAACTTCTCCATGTCACCCTTTTTTTATTTAAAACCCCTAACCTAGTCCCAATTGCCCGCATTTGGCCCATATCCCTCTATAACCATCATACCCATGTAACTGTCTAAACACTTCTTAAAAGACAAAATTGTACCCGCCTCTACTACTACCTCTAGCAGCTTGTTCCAGACACTCACCACCTTCTGTGTGAAGAAGTTGCCCCTCTGGATCCTTTTGTAGCTCTCCCTTCTCACATTAAACCTATACCCCCTAGTTTAGACTCCTTTACCTTTGGGAAAAGATATTTCCTATCTAACTGATCTATGCCCCTCATTATTTTATAGACCTCTATAAGATCACCCCTCAGCCTTCTACGCTCCAGAGTAAAAAGTCCCAGTTTATCTAGCCTCTTCGTATAACTCAAACCATCAATTCCCAGTAGCATCCTAGTAAATCTTTTCTGCACTCTTCCTAGTTTAATATCCTTCCTATAATAGTGACCAGAACTGTACACAGTATTCCAAGTACGGCTCTACCAATGTCTTTTACAACTTCAACAAGATGTCCTAACTTCTGACCAATGAAACCAAGCATGCTGAATGCCTTTTTCACCACTCTGTCCATCTGTGACTCCACTTTCAAGGAGTTATGAATGTTTACCCATAGATCTCTTAGTTCTTTAACTCTCCCCAATGCCCTACTATTAACTGGGTAAGTCCTGCTCTGGTTCAATCTACCAAAATGCATCACCTCACATTTATCTAAATTAAACGCCATCTGCCATTCATCAGCCCACTAGCCCAATTGATCAAGATCCCAGTACAATTCGAGATAACATTTTTCACTATCCACTATGCCACCAATCTTGGTGTCATCTGCAAACTTACTAACCATGCTTCCTATATTCTCATCCAAATCATTAATGTAAATGACAAATAACAGTGGACCCAGCACACCAATCCCTGAGGCACACTCACTCATCTTTCTTCTCAGAAACTCCTCCACAAGCAGTTCCACTACCTCCTGCACCTTGCCTTTAAGGAGTTCAGGCTAGTTTTAAATAATGGAGCCTCTTAGCAATGGGTTTAGCATTGGGCGACATGCCACTATCATTTAAATTAGCAGGCAACAGGAAGCTTGCGTACTGCCTACATTACAATGAACGGACACAGGGTAACCACACACCATCATGTGTGGTTTCATTCATTCGTGGGACATGGATGTCACTGGTTGGCCAGCATTTACTGGCCATTGTGAGTTGCCCTTGTTCAGAGGGCAGTTGAGAGTCAACCCCATTGTTGTGACTCTGGAGTCACATGTAGGCCAGACCAGGCAAGGACAGCAGATTTCCTTCCTTAAAGGACATCAGTGAACCAGATGGGTTTTCCCAACAATCAACAATGGTTTCATCAGTAGATTCTTAAGTCCAGATATTTTTTATTGAAATCAAATTCCACCATCTGCTGTGATGAGATTCAAACCCGGTTTCCCAAAGCATCAACTGAGTTTCTGCATTAATAGTCTAGCAATAATACCACTAGGCAATCACCTCTCCCTAAAGTGGTCCTTACCCAAATTTTCCTCCATTCTCTTTCTTATGTATATGGAAATGGGAAAATCTCTCTACTTGTCAGAACTTTGGCATTCACCATCAATAACTTGTCCCTCAATTCTGGGACAATTTTATCTTATCCTCATTGGTGGGAAACTAAGATAAATCTGCCTGAGGTTACTGTTCACTTAACCCTGATCCTACTGTTCACTTAACCCTGATCTGTCCTGTTCTTATTCAGTTTTTTTTTGATAATGGAGTGTATCATTTAAGACTCTGCTTACTGATGATGTCAACGTAAAAAGAAATATTGCAATTTTCACCTTTGAAAATCAGAGCTTGATGCATGACGATCTCCCTGGGAGAGCGACCTGACTATCTCTGCTTCCCAAGATCAAATCACAGTGGAAAGTCTTTGAGCAAGTCTAAGTGCAACGTATTGCAAGCAATATACCTTTTTCCTGACTGCAAATCTAAACCAATTATTAAAGTCAGTCAGTTCTCTTTTTTAATCCTTCTACAAAATACATCAGAGAGAGGGACTGGTGCAATTTCAAATCTCTCAGGCAACATTTCACATCCATGAAATAACATCATGTTGAGTAATTTTATATGTTGATTGAACTTTCCACTGGAAAAGAGATTAGCAAGTCATGGAAGCAGTCATCTTTGACACATTGACCTGGCAGACATTTTAGTGGAGAGACCCGGAATGTTCCTCGTCATTTATGTTTTTGCTCGGGTTTCTTTAAAATGTCCGATTCCATTGGTTTCCACAGAAGATTGCACTTGTGTACAGAACAAAATAATTGCATAACTGACACACACACAATAATAGTTTCAAACTTTTCTGTGTGAGTGGCCCCATAGAAGTTGGCACACACTCCTTGGACCATTAGTCTAACTTTCCAAAGACAATTTTCAGCTGCCTGATTTTTTTTGCAATCATTGAAAAGAATATGGTTTCTTTATTCATGTGCAACTTCCAAAATGATATGTCAATAGGTGCATAGGTACAAGAAATGTTTGAGCAAACAACAGCACCATAATCTCCAGGATCTTCTTAGAATCATATCGGTAAACCCATTGGAGTCCCTGTGACTTGTAGCATTTAGCCTGACACGATCCTGTTTCTGTGCAGTTGAGATTTGAATGAGCAATTTGGCCTAACCTTGGCCACACTCGATTTTGAATTCAGAATAAGGACTGTGGTAGTTACCATATCGTTCAGAATCATAGCAATTTATAATGCAAGTCACTATCTTAGCAATTACATCCTTTGACAATTACATTGTTAAGCCAACGGAATTGCGAGACAGGTAATGAGTATGGGATCAAGAGTATAATTAGAGATGGCTTATCGACCCTTTTAATCATGTTTTGATTTGACGTTTTAAGTTTCATTTGTGATTTGCCTTTTTTGTTCAAGGCAGTTACCCTTTAAGAGACTACCCTTTAATTTATCCCTCAGTTCATTTGATTTAGTTTAATTGATTATCTGTTTAACCCCAAAATAAGAGTATAAATGGAGACATTCGGTGGGATTTTCTGGCCGCGGTCTCCCCAGTGTCGGAAAATCCTGCTCAAGGTCAACGGAGCTTTGCCTGGTTGATGTCCCACCCACTACAATTCCTGTGGCAGGCGGGGCAGGAAAATTCTGGCCGTTGAGAGGAATTTTTCAGCCGCGCTCGCCCCCAAGGCCTGAAAGCCCCACCCGAGGTCAATAGACCTTTGCATGGCCCGTGTCCCACCTGCCATGATTCATAAGAACATAAATCTCCGGACTGACTCCTTCACCATAAACAATTATTGGAGTTAACAGTTCAAATCATTGTATCTCTCTTTTATTTAGAGCAATCCAAAATGAATCACATTGCTGTTTCTTCGATTGTCAATCGAACTAGGGATTGACTCTCTGACTTGTTGTTAATGGTGGAGTGAGGAATATACTGGGCCATCAGATTACAGATTGCAATGGAATACAATTCTCTGCTACTGATGTCCCACAACAATTAATTGGTACATAGTTTTGAGCAGCTAGGAATGTACAGTGGTCACACTCACCTATACTCTCACGGATTGCTGCATCTGCCATTGGTAGGTTGGTGAGGATGAGGACATGTAGATTTTTCCCTTGTGTTGGTTTTCTCCATTACCTGTCATCGGCGCAGTCTCAGAAATATTTCTTCAGGGTTCAGCTAACGTAGTCAATTAGTGTACAGCCAGCTTCCTAATCCAGTATCATTGCCACTATGCTAGCATTGCAAGAACAATATATTTTCTATAATTGGATGTGAAATGGATTTCTGTGTGGCCAAGTAAAAGTTTAAAGTTTATTTTTTACTCACAGGTAAGTCTTACATTAACACTGCAATGAAGTTACTGTGTAATTTCCCCAGTCGCCACAGTCTGGCGCCTGTTTGGCTCAATGCACCTAACCAGCACATCTTTCAGAAAGTGAGAAGAAACCAGAGCACTCGGAGGAAACCCACGCAGAAATGGGAAGAATGTGCAAACTCCACATAGAATGACCCAAACGAGGAATTGAACCTGGGTCCCTGGCATTGTGAAGCAGAAGTGCTACCGTGCCACCCCTAATAGTTATGAAAGTAGTTATAAAAGTGTTACCAACTGTTTAGTGCCATTCTCAGGCAGGCTTGTTGAGCAGACTGCCCACCTTTGAGATCAGTTTCAGAATACTTTACCCTGTATGTTGGGCTTCCATACCTGTTGTAGGGCTTCAGTGTAAAATTCAAGTACAAATTTCACACAAGCCCCACCTTATTTTACCAAGTCTCACAGAGGTTGGCTACTAAGGACCTTGGGAAGCACGGTGGCACAGTGGTTAGCACTGCTGCCTCACAGCGCCAGAAACTCGGGTTCAATTCCAGTCTCGGGTGACTGTCAGTGTGGAGTTTGCACGTTCTCCCCGTGTCTGCATGGGTTTCCTCCGGGTGCTCTGGTTTCTTCCCACATTCTGAAAATGTGTGGGTTACTTTGATCGGCCATGTTAAATTGCCCCTTAGTGGCAGGGGGACTAGCATGGTAAATATGTAGGGTTCGGGGGATAGGGCCTGAGTGGGATTATGGTCGGCGCAGACTCGATGGGTCAAAAGGTCTCTTTCTGCACCATAGGGATTGCCTGATTCTGATTTGGAGTGGCACTCATAGGGCGTGCTGGTCAGGAAACTCCCTTCTCCCAATAACCGACTGTGTGCTAAGCTCTTTGAGTTTAAGTCCAATGCAAACCAGCTTGTGGATTTGCCATCTGTGCACCACCGCTTTCATCATAATTAAACCTGCTGCTTTCTTTTGCAACTATTCTGTAGTTCAGAAGCAGCAACTTCAACACATTTAAGAGGTAAAGGGATATATTTTGTTTCTGATTTGCGTTGACATCAAATAATATTATGGTTCTTAATGGCCGCATTGCTTTTCAGATTGGTACTTCTTGCATCGATTGCGTTAACTGATCCCAGTGGTTCAATACCACTCTGAGATCTGGAATGATCTCCTCCAATGTTGCCAAGAAAGGAAATAAACTTACATCTCCATTATAACACCATTTATAACTTCAGTGTTTCAGAAATTTCACAGCCAATGAAATGTTGTAATGTCAGAACATCTTCTGGTAACTTTTGGACTTAGCTTTTTTCAATTTCATTAAAACTTGGTAAAACTTCACAATGACTTGTCATGACACATAAAATTATGTATACTAAGAGTGTCTGCTATTGCTGAGGAACAAGTGACAATGAATCAATGTGATATTCTTGTTAGTACTAAAATACTGAAGTGGAAAAGGTTGAGAGCTTCAAGTTTCTAGGTATTCAGGTCACCAACAAACTGTCCTGATCCTTGCATGCAGACGCTACAGCTAAGACCAATGAGCTTTCTCAGGAGGCTAAAGAAATTAGGCATGTCTACTATGACTGTCACCAATTTTTATAGATGCACCATAGAAAGCATCCTCTCCAGATGTATTACAGCTTGGTATGGCTTCTGCACTGCCCAAGATCACAAAGCGTTGTGAATGTAGCCCAGTCCATCGTGCAAACCAACCGCCCATCCATTGACTCTGTCTATACTCCCTGTCGCCTCAGAAAAGCAGCCAGCATAATCAAGGACCCCATGCACCTGGGACATTCTCTCTTCCACCTTCTTCCATTGGGGAAAAAAATACAGAAGTCTGAGATCACATAACCGACTCAAGAACAGCTTCTTCCCTACTGCCCTCAGACTTTTGAATGGGCCTACCATATATTAAACTGATCTTTCTCTACACCCTAGCTGTAACTGTATCACTATATTCTGCACCCTATGTAATCTGTGAATACTATGCTTTTTTCTCTATAGCGCGCAAGAAACAATACTTTTTATTGTATCCCAATACACGTGACAATAATAAATCAATCAAAAGAATGTGGAAGCGATGGGCAGGATTTTGCAGCCTGACTTGTCTGGAAACCGTAAAATCCCGCCCGAGGTCAATGGACCTTCCCATGGTCTGTGCCTCACCCGCTCCAATTCTCAAGGTGGGTCGGCCATTAAGTTTATATATTTAAAAGGGTAGTTTAACCCAACAATCTTTTACCTGACTCTACATATAACTGAATTTAGCTGAAATGCCAGCAATATAGTTTAACATACTGAATGATGACCCCTCCCCTTCCTTCCCCGCCCCCCCCCAGTAAAATGTGCTACAAGCCATGACAAACAAAGAGTAAAAAGGCACAAAAAGAAGGTCTAATAGTAATGTGAGCGATCCGAGCCAGCTAGGAAATGGGGCAAAGTTGTGCGCGTGATGGCTCTAAGTAAATTTGGTCTGGAGCATCCTCCAATTTCAGTTTGTTTGCGGAATACATGGTTTCTGCATCCCCAAGCTGCTCACCGAACGTGATCCAGACCTGCATGCCTTGGTCTGAACTCAATTTAACAGCACAATGTAGAAATGGAAACAGCTGGAAATACTCAGCAGGTCTGGGAGATTCTGTGAGCAGAAAAAAAAAGTCAGCCTTTCAGGCAGATGACATTTCAACAGAACTGGGGCAAGTCAGAAAGGTCATAGATTTAACTGGCAGTGGGAGAAAGAACAAAGAGGAGGGTCAGGGTGGGAGGTAGGAGAGATTAACTGACTGACGAGTTACTGTGAGGCCAAAGGGAATAGTAATCGGACAAGTAAAGAAGCAAAGGATATATATCCAGAGTAGGTGTGAATGGCCAAGTCATGAACAGTTGAAGTCTAAAAGCAGTGAAGAGGGAGAAAAGAAGGATTAAAAACAAAACCAGCAAAAAAAAAACAAAATGAAGGCAGGCGTGATCTGAAACCATTGCAAGAAGAGTTTAACCAGTTCCATTTCTCCAGCCCTTTCTTGGTAAACATGCAAATGTTTTCTGTTCAAGTGCTTATCCAATTGCCTTGAGGAATCCACAATGAAATCTGCCTACATCTCCCTATCAAGTAATAGGTTCCAGATCGCAAACACTCGCCGCTTAAAGAAGTCCTTTCTCAAGTTGCCTTTGGTTCTTTTGCCAATCATTTTAAATCTATATCTTCTGGGAACAGTTTTTCACTATTTACTCTGTTTAGATGTGCTGTCAAAGGCATCCAGGACTTCCCCCGTCTTGTTGGTGTCTGTTTAAAAGTCTCCAATGTTGGAATGACAAAATCGGTCCCAAAGGTTTGGCTCTGTACTGATGCAGTCCAGTGGACCGATGGAAGCCTGAGAAACTGGAAATGATGAGTGCACTGCTTTTTAGTTAGCATGAAAACAAACATGCTCATGTCAAGCTGGATTTTCAGCTTTTTAACACTTCTGGACAGAGATCCAGACAGCAATTTTCAAAGAAAGATCCACTCTCACGGTGACACAATGGTTTGCACTGCTGCCTCACAGTGCCAAAGCCCTGGGTTTGATGCCCATCTTGGGTCACTGTCTGTGCGTTTTTCTTGTGTTAGTGTGGATTTCCTCCAGGTGCACCGGTTTCCTCCCACAGCCCAAAAGATGTGTTGGTTAGGTGCATTGGCCATGCTAAATTCTGCTTCGTGTACCTGAACAGACACCGGAGTGTAGTGACTAGGGGATTTTCACAGTAACTTAATTGCAGTGTTAATGTAAACCTACTTTTGACACTAATAAATACACTTTAAAACTCAGACAGCAGAATCTCCAAGACACAAACTTATCCCCTAGCAGATTCCAGTCTTCAATTTCAGAGAGGGGGAAAGAGCGGCATTGATCTCTCTCAACTCCAAAAGCAACTTCTAAGCTTGAATATTCTCTGTAAGCCCAGCTTCCTTGTCACATACCTGCTAATCATCCCAATCAAATCCCACTCTCCAAAATCCCAGGGGAAAACAGTAGAACAGCTGTTTACACAGTTACATGGGTGAGATGGGTATAGAGGGGTATGGGCCAAATGTGGGCAATTGGGACTAGCTTAGGGATTTAAAAAAAGGGCAGCATGGACAAATTGGGCTGAAGGGTCTGTTCCATGCTGTAAACCTGTATGACTCTATAACAGCTTTAGTTCTGATTGAAACCAACATTCCAGAAACAATTATGCTGCTGTTGCAACTATACAGGGTGCAGGTAGACACATTGGCTCTGATAAAATGGAAGCGACTGCGAGAGACATCCTGCACAGAAACACGACTAAAGCTCATATCTTCAAGGTACGGCATTGTCACACAAGAGTGATACTCCCCTTAGATCGACAGCAGTCACCACATTTTACCAGTCACAGCTAATTAAGTGGCTGTCGCCTAGTCTGTCATTGTATTAAGGACATCAACCCCTCCCCAAGGACCATGATCTCTATCTCAATAAGTCAGGAAAGGGTTCTTTAACTGGCCACTGAAGTGGCTCAATTGGACTCCAGATGGGTGGTGTTTCTGTTTGCTACCATTCCTGCTACTGAAAAATGGCATGATGATGGGAAGGCATTGGGCAAGCCGTACAACTTCTTCCCATGCCATTTTGTCAGCCTTCCCACCTCTCTGTCCATCCCCAAAAGCAAGGTCCTCTCGAAGGTGCAAAGGATATTTACCAGAATGCTTCCAGCAATGGGAAATTTTAGCTGCAAGGTTAGGTTGGAGAAGGTAGGATTTTTCATTGTGGAGCAATGGAGATAGAGTGGATATTTTATAAAGGTGTACAAGGTTACGACAGGTTTAGGCAAGGCAGACAAAGAAAATCTGTTCCTTTTGGCTGATGTTATGGCAACTCGGGGACACCGATTTACTTGGGCAAAAGGCGGAATCGGGATGTGAGTAGGTATATCTTTATGCAGCAGGTGGTAATAATGTGGAACATGATGCCCAAAGTGTGGTGATGAATGAATGATTTCTAAAGGAAATTAGATGGTACTTGAGGGAAATAAACTTGCACGGCTACCTGGTTGGAGAGGGCTAATGGGGGAACTGATTGTATTGCTGAACAGAGAGCTGGCAATGACTCCATAGGCTGAATGGCCTCCATCTGTGCAATAAGGAGACAGTGGCCAGAATTTTACAGGGCTTTTGGGGATGGACAGAGAGGTGGGAAGGCTGACAAAATGGCATGGGAAGATGAAGATGCTATCTTCACTCACATTGTCTGCACCTTTAAGACTTGATTAGGTGTAAAGACTCGCATTCTAATCAGTATTCTGTAAACTGTGTGTACCTTTATATGCCCTGTTTGTGATCAGAACTCCCCACTCACCTGACGAAGGAGAAGTGCTCCGAAAGCTAGTGGCGTTTACTACCAAATAATCCTGTTGGACTTTAACCTGGTGTTGTGAGACTTCTTACTGTGTTTATCCCAGTCCAACACCGGCATCTCCACATCATGGCTGAATGCTCAGCAGGGGGTCTCTCAGTGTACATGGCTGGCAGGTGTCCCTGTTAACCTGCAGCTTCTAAGGGCAGCTGGCTTCTCTTCAAGGGAATAGTACTCATTAAAAACAAGCTGCTGCTGGCTATCTGTAGTGTAAATAACTAAGTAAAAGCTAAAGAAATCGAGGACCGAGGAAAAGAGAGGATCTCCAAGTTCACAGATGTGGCACTGGAAGGTGACAGGAGGAGTGAGGCATGTTTCTGTGGAGGACTCACAAAATCATATGACGCATCGAGTCTGTACCTACACGTGGGAAATACCTGACTCCTCCCCCCCCATCCCATTTACCAGCACTTGGCCTTGAATGTTCAATGTTTAAAGTTTAAAGTTTATTTATTTGTGTCATAAATCATAGATTAACACTGCAACTAAATTACTTTGAAAATTTCTGAGTTGCCACACTCAGGTGCCTGTATGGGTACACTGAGGGAGAATTTAGCATGGCCAATGCACCTAACCAGCATATCTTTTGGACTGTGGGAGGAAACCCACGCAGTCATGGGGAGAGCATGCAGACTCTGCATCGACAGTGACCCAAGCTGGGAATCGAACCTGGGTCCCTGGCATTTATAAATGTAAGTACAATATAGGAATACTCGATAAAGCCTGCTGGTGAAAGCAACAGCTGCACAATTGTATATGGCAGGTGAAAATAAGGACGTTCTATCGTAAAATAAAAAGAGAAAATGCTGGAAATACTCAGCAGGTCTGGCAGTGTCTGTGGAGAGAGAAGCAGAGTTAATGTTCTGGTCAATAGCCTTTCATCAGAACTCACACAGATAGCGCCTAGAGACCGAATGCACAGAGCATGTCTCTCTCTCTCTCTCTACATGCTCGATGAAGCAGTAATTGAAGATTACTTTCCATTCAGCAAAGAAAGCAATCTCACTCCAAAAAGAACAACAATGATTCTGGAGACAGCATGTCACCGCACTTATTATCCTTTTCAAGTAATGTACTGGTGAAGCACTCCAGTGATACAAAATCTCGTGCTTGCTTGTGGGTTATCAATTAACTTGCTGAATACTGAAGAATGAGGTTTGTACCAAATAGCAATTTAAAAAATAACTCACCAGTGTAAAAGCAAGTAGAAGCAGATCAGATTAACTGAAGAGCTCATCCTGTTGACAATTTAGCTCATTTACTAACTGCAATGCAATTTGAATAGAATTAATTATAATATGGGCAAGATTTCACAGCCCTCTTCAGTTATTGCCCTTCCTCAGGGCACTATCTTATATGGTCTCAGTGGGTCAGAAGGCCTTTAATAAATCATTTGCGCGCTCAGTATTAATCTTACCCCAGTGGCTGATATTTCACTGTTGAGGCACCTCACAACTCAACCAGAGCCAATCCTATGCTCCCTAATAGATCTATGGCACCCTACATATTACATTCTCTTGTGGATCAAGAGCAAGAATCTTAATTGTTTTGCTATCCCAGGTAAGGTGAGTCAGCTCAGCGTTAATTCCAGGGCCCTCCTGGTCTATGCAACTCAAAACCACAGGAGCTGGAGGCTTCATCCACTGAGAAACATTGGAGGGCTAAATGTTATATTTTCCATCAGAATATAGTGCTTAGAAACGACCATTAAAGTCCAGCAAAATGTGTAAAGATTTTTTATGGATATGATGGCCCTCATATTTATGAAAAGACATGGGAAGACTGAATATGGCTGAAGAACTGAGTAAGACTAGGGATGCAGAGGTCCTAATGGCAGGCTCTTGTTATCATTCTTCCCATGCATTTCCCACCCTTGTACAACCCAAATGGACACCCTGCCAGGAGTGGCAGGAGGCAGAGTGAGGATGGCAGAGATATTGACAGTGACTGGCAAAGCGTGGCTGAAGGCTTCCTTCAGAGGCTAGTGAGAGTATGCCTGCTCCCTGTAGAACATAGAACGTAGAACATTACAGCGCAGTACAGGCCCTTCGGCCCTTGATGTTGAGCCGACCTGCGAAACCTATCTAAAGCCCAGCTAACCTACACTATTCCAATATCATCCATATGTTTATCCAATGACCATTTAAATGCCCTTAATGTTGGCGAGTCCACTACTGTTGCAGGCAGGGCATTCCACGCCCTTACCACTCTCTGAGTAAAGAACCTACCTCTGACATCTGTTCTATATCTATTGCCCGCCAATTTAAAGCTGTGTCCCCTCATGCTAGCCATCTCCATCTGAGGAAAAAGATTCGCACTGTCCACCCTACCTAATCCTCTGATCATCTTATTTGCCTCTATTAAGTAACCTCTTAACCTTCTTCTCTCTAACGAAAACAACCTCAAATCCCTCAGCCTTTCCTCATAAGACCTTCCCACTATACCAGGCAACATCCTGGTAAATCTCCTCTGCACCCTTTCCAATGCTTCCACATCCTTCCTATAATGCGGCGACCAGAACTGTATGCAAGTCCGGCCACAACAGAGTTTTGTACAGCTGCAACATGGCCTCATGACTCCGAAACTCAATCCCTCTACCAATAAAAGTTAACAAACTGTACGCCTTCTTAACAACCCTATCAGCCTGGGTGCCAATTTTCAGGGATCTATGCACATGGACACCAAGAACTCCCTGCTCAACCACACTATTAAGTAACTCACCATTGGCCCAGTACCCTGTATTCTTATTACTCCTTCCAAAGTGAATCACTTCACACTTTCCCACATTAAACTCCATTTGCCACCTCTCAGCCCAGCTCTGCAGTTTATCTATGTCCCTCTGTAACCTGCAATGTCCTTCTGCACTGTCCACAACTCCACCGACTTTAGTGACATCTGCAAATTTACTAACCCATCCTTCTACACCCTCATCCAGGTCAGTTATAAAAATGACAAACAGCAGTAGCCCCAGAACAGATCCTTGTGGTACACCACCAGTAACTGAACTCCAGGATGAATATTTCCCATCAACCACCACCCTCTGTCTTCTTGCAGTTAGCCAATTTCTGATCCAAACCACTAAACCATCCTCAATCCCATGCCTCCATATCTTCTGCAATAGCTTACCACTTTACTGAAATCCATGTACACCACATCAATTGCTTTACCCTCATTCACCTCTTTGATCACCTTCTCAAAGAACTCAATAAGGTTTGTGAGGCACGACCTACCCTTCACAAAACCAAGCTGGCTATCCCTAATCAAATTATTCCTTTCTAGATGATTACAAATCCTATCTCTTATAATCCTTTCCAAAACTTTGCCCACAACAGAAGTAAGGCTTACTGGTCTATAATTACCAGGGTTGTCTCTACTCCCCTTCTTGAACAAGGGGACAACATTTGCTATCCTCCAGTCTTCTGGCACTATTCCTGTAGCCAATGGTGACCTAAAGGTCAAAGCCAAAGGCTCTGCAATCTCCTCCCTAGCCTCCCAGAGAAACCTAGGATAAATCCCATTGGCCCAGGGGACTTATCTATTTTCATACTTTCCAGAATTGCCAACATCTCCTCCTTACAAACCTCAATCCCCTGACACATAGCAAGTGCTGGAAAGGCACTTACCTTGTGGAATCAACAACTCCTACCTCTCTTTTATTGCTGGGTTTCCTGTCACCTGAGAAACCACAACAGCAGCTATGAATTTGAAATTGGATCCACAACAGAACTGCGCAAACTCACATTATACATGTCACTGAAGTGTCCCACCTTCTCAGGCTGAGACACTCAGCCATGATGATGTCTATCACCTTACAACAAAGGTATTGGGGATACATTTTAACCAAGCCCATTCACGCTGACCCTCTTATCCCCATTGTAGGGGTGTTAGTATTGATGTCAATGTGATTCATCAGTTGTGCAGTTTTTAAGGCAAGCAGTTTTCACAGTTAAATTATAGCAATTGCCTTTGGCACTGGTGGTAGTGGGTGTTGTTTATAAAATTAGTTCAATTTTGAATAAGTCTCAAATGAGTTCAGGGAATGCATAGATTCAGACATCTGCTCACTTAAGAGTTCTACTGTAGCAAGGGCAATCAAATCAGATTCTGCTTCCCTTCCACACGACACTGCACTGTTACGGGGTTTCAATATGTCATTAGAAAAATCCCATTAACTGTATATGACCTCAATGACTATAAAATGATTAATCTGTTTATGATGTGCTGTGCCCCACTCAGTGATGCACTGTGCTATGAGGCGGGGGGGGGGGCAGAATTCTCTAAAAGGAATATTGAGTGGATTTTTCTTCATAATTTAAAGCCACACTCATCCATTACGGACATGTAAAAAAATACAGGAACTGTATCTACAAGGTCATGTGTGTTACTGGTTAATTAGTTTTCTAAGCGTCTTCATAAAAACTGTTTAGAATTATAACAGAAAAATAATTGCTACAGCTATTGTCCTTATTACATTAACCCCCCCTTTTAACTGATAAATAAATGTTGACAAGGTAGACCTTGTGATACTAGTCTTATAGTTGAAATCCATTTATTTTCCTTCACTAAATTTTGCTGTACAGACCTGCAATTCATTTCACTTTTCAGATTAGCTGCTCCCAACTACATGCTTCACACATCACAGCCTTTGACCACCTGAAGCATTCAGTCTCAATGTGTGGGCCACCCAATCAATAGCACCAAAATGCGCTTCATTTAATTAATAAAAAATTCATGGAAAAAATGTCAGCAGGCGACACCACTATTAAACAAACAGTTTGAAGCTGATTGGCGTGCAGCTTATGCGCTATGGTGTGTGACTCTGAGGAGTTCCTGCTTTTGTGCAAATAAGGAACAGCTCAAGAGAATGAGAACCTTTATAGATAGCTGTGTTTTGCCGGGTTCATTTGACACAACACTCAGAATCATGTAACTTCAGTGTGAATTTGCTATGGGAGATCAGGTCAATGTTTAAGCATTCAGGATATGAGGTTTCCTTTATGCTGGTTAGGCACATTGCCCAAACTAAATTCTCCCTCAGTGTACCCGAACAGACACTGGAGTGTGGCGACTAGAATATTTTCACAGAACTTCATTGCAGTGTTAATGTAAAACAACCAATAGTATTCATTATTCTACCATTAACTGGAATTCAGAGTTAGTCCTTAGTTTCTCTTCTCTCTGATAAATCTTCTTCTTAAACTCCTTTCTCTTATCCCATCCCTGCATCCAAACCTTTCCTCCCTGACCTCTAACTACATGAGTGAGGAGATCAAGGGCTTCTTTGTCATTAGGTTGCTTATGTATTTGTTCTTGAGATGTGTGTAACTGTTTGGACCAGAATTTGTTGCTTATCCTTAAGAAGTTGCCTATCCTTGAGAAGGTAATGGGGGTATGACTTCTTGGACTGCTGCAGTCCATGTGACATAGGCATAACCACAGTGCTGTTAGGGAGGGGGTCCTATGACTTTGACCTAGTGACAGTGAAGGAACATTTCCAAATCAGGATGGTGTGTGGCTTTAAGAGGAGCTTACAGATGATGATGTCTCTTTATGGCTGCTGCCCATGTCTTCTAGATCATTTTGAGATCATCCATTCAATTACATCTGCCACATTCCCTCACTTTCCTTAACCCATCATGGTGGCACAGTGGTTAGCACTGTTATCTCATAGCGCCAGGGATCCAGGTTCGATTCCCTGCTTGGATCTCCCCGTATCTATGTGGGGTTCCTCCGGGTGCTCCAGTTTTCTCCCACAGTCCAAAAGACATGCTGGTTAGATGCATTGGCCATGCTAAACGTATCCTCAGTGTACCCGAACAGTCACTGGAGTGTGGCGACTAGAGGATTTTCATAGTAATTTCATTGCAGTGTTAATGTAAGCCTACTTGTGAGACTAATAAATAAACTTTAAACCAAACAAAACGACCTCCGTGGTTCCCCATGCCCAAGGTTTAAACTGACAACTTTGTCTCCTACCTCTCTAATACCCTCTCTGAAAGCCTGTGAGAACCAACACCTGCCCCTTAATCTGATTCCCATCAAACCTCCTTCGTGGCCATGTGTTGTCTAATCTTGTCAACCGTCTTTTCTCTTTGGACACTGTCCCTCTCCCGTTACAGATCCGCCATCATCAATCCTGTCTTCAAAAAACCCCGCCTATGATTTGCTTATCCTTGCAATTACCACTTCATCTCCAATCTCCCTTTTACTCTCTACATAAGTTGTCATTGAATAAGTTATCATTGTGTAAATCCATGCTCACATTTTCTACAATTGCACGTTTAAACCCCTTTAACTGGGTTTCATTTCTACCACAGAATTGACACAGTCTTTATTAACGTTAGAAATAAAGTGAATGTAACTGAGACCATGATAAATTATATAGAACATAGAGCCCTACAGTGCAGAAACAGGCCCTTCGGCCCATCAAGTCTGCACCGACCACAATCCCACCCAGGCCCTATCCCCATATCCCTACACATTTACCCACTAATCCCTCTAACCTACACATCCCAGGACACTAAGGGGCAATTTTAGCATGGCCAATCAACCTAACCCACACATCTTTGGACTGTGGGAGGAAACCGAAGCACCCGGAGGAAACCCACACAGACACAAGGAGAATGTGCAAACTCCCTTATACCTTCTCAATCTAGCTGCAACATTTGAGGTAATTGACCACACTGTCCTCTTCCAGTTACTCACTTTGGATGCTGGTGATGGCTGTTTGGGAGTGGGGGTAGGGAGTTGTAGGGGTTGCGATGGCTGTGTGGGTGGGGGTATTGGAGGAAAAGGAGTCTGATGTTTGGGGGGGGGTGGCAGCAATGACTGGCTTGAGTGGGGGATGAGAGGGTGAAGAAATGCCGGCTACACTCATTTGCCAGGGGAAGGTGGGAATAATGCCAGCTCCAATCAGGTGGGCAGGGAGGCACTGGTGAATGTTGGTTCCGATCATGGGGCTTGGTGGGGGGGGGGGATGCATGGTGGGGTGGAGGTGGGGCAATAGGTTACTTTTTGCTTTGATCAGAGTGCCTTTTAAACATAGCGCCCTGACCTCAGGGCCGCTGGGCTTTGTTAGCATGTTGGGCACCCCCTACCCCCCCATCCACTTTTCTTTGGAGAAGAATGTGGTAAGATCTGGAGAGACAACCGGCCTATTTTCCCTGGAGAGAAATACATCATTTTCCTCACCGGAACCAGCACTTTGCCATTTTTTGGTAAGAGTACCCCCTACTTTATAAATGCAAGTTGCTCTGGTCCATACTACATTTCAGACTAATTTACATACATGAATAATCAGCAATGTTCAGAATCAGATTCACCCGGGCTGAATCTGGATGTAAGGGTTGAGAATGACATTTTTACAGCTTGGTAATTAGTTGATACAGCCAATTCCATCTGTGTGTGACCTTGCTAAACCTTGACAAGTTTGTCCTTATGCCAAAATGTCTCCCGTTCATGTCTAAAGAACCTTACTCGATAATGAGAGAATTTTCAGATGCCTGGTTTCCCAATTTAGCCATCCAATATAAATAATGCAGCAGATGGATGGCCCAGAATTTTAGCTTTGCAACTTTCTTGGGGTAAAATCTTCTTCAAAATGTATAATTTTAAGGGAGAAAGTGAGCATAATGTCTCTCTGTCCTTTTGATAATACGGCCATGACATTAATTAAATGTATTTTAGGATATCAACTCAATTTTTCCTTTCTCTTCTTATCTATTGGCTTTTCAGACACCAGCTTGGAAATACCCTGCTTTTTGACTGATCTTGTCTTTTACACTTTCTTTGTCTCCTGCACCAGTCACTGAAAATAAGCACGCAGGTATAGCAGGCAGTAACGAAGGCAAGTGGTAAGTTAGCTTTCATAACGAGGGGAGTTGAACATAGAATAATGTTTTACCGCAATTGTATAGAGCGTTGGTGAGGCCACATTGGGGTATTATGTGCAGATTTAGTGTCCTTATCTGAAGAAGGATGTCCTTGCTATCGAGGGAGTACAGTGAAAGCTTACCAGGCTGATTCCTGGGATGGCAGGTCTATCATATGAGTAGAGATAAGTTGGTTAAAATTGTATTCACTGGAGTTCAGAAAAGTGAGAGGGGATTTCATAGAAACTTAGAAAATTCTAACAGGATTAGACAGGGTAGATTCAGAAAGAATGTTCCCAATGATGAGGGAGTGCAGAACTAGGGATCAAAGTTTGAGGATTAGGGGTAAACGTTTTAGAACTGAGATGAGGAGAAATTTCTTTACCCAGAGGTTGGTGAATGTGTGGAATTCACTACCACAGAATGCAGTTGAGGCCAAAACGTTGTATGATTTCAAGAAGGAATTAGATATAGCACTTGGGGCTAAAGGGATCAAGGGATATGGGGGAAAGGCAGGATCAGGGTGTTGAATTTGATGATCAGCCGTGATCGAAATAAATAGCAGAGAAGGCTCGAAGGACCAAATGGCTTATTCCTTCTTCTAGTTTCTAGTAAGACAGACAATAGGATGTAAATTGCATACTTTTGATTAGAACAGTCCCTGTCAGTATAAATACTTTGAACCATGTATGAATAGAAGATGATTTAAGTTCTAGTGTAAGTTGAAATTGTGTGTAATTGGCAAACCCAGATGAGGTGGAATTGTTCTCCTCATTGCCATGATGGCCATCTTCTTCCTTTGGTGTCCAGTGGATGGAATTGATCCTGGTATTGTTCAGTCAACTGCCTTACTCTGAAAAACAGGTGCCTAAATTTCTCAGAAACTACTGCACATTTGATGCGTTAGCAGTTTGGTTTGTATAGTTATGTAGCCCCAGGGTGAATTAGGTGTGCATTCACATCATTTGTACAAAATTGCATTCTATTTTCACCGCAGAGGAAGATTGCTTCTTCCTAATAAGTATTTCATCAAAAATTCTGCAGGAATGCAAAGTATCTTGTCTGACGGAGATTGTTTGATTAGCCACTTGCAAACGTATTCCAGACTTATTATGCCATATTAGACAGTACAACATCTCACCTATACCTGGCTCCTTTAAATAATTTGATTTGAGAATAGATCTGTTCAGCAGTAGCTTATTATAAAATGTGTCCGTGGTGGTTAATGTTATTGTTGTTCTGAAGTGGTCGAGGAACATGCAAGACTAAGGTTACAACGATTGGAATGGGTACCCCTGTGACATGCTATGTCTAAAATCAAAACACAGGATTAATTTCTGATCGTGGGGAGTGTGCAGTCACCTCTCACATTTTGTGCTGAAGATCAGGGGAACGTAATTAGAATGAGCTCAGTTTGTCTTCCTTCTCTTTTACCTTTGGTGGTATCTGTTGCAATGAGCCTCGGTACTTCACCTTGCTTCTCAATACACGTAAGACACGTAACGTTAATGAAGAGCTATTGGTACCACATCGGTGTAATTGTTAAAAGTTCTCACTGCAGCTTTTGTAGGTTAGTTTCTTTGCGACCTATCATCAATCAGTAATTAGGTCCTGGGTATGTATGAAGGAAAATCCTTCAGATTCACAGTAAACACATTCCTCTGTTTGTCATTAGAGCTGCTTATTATTCTGCATCAGAGCTGTAACTGTGCGCTTGAGAACATAACAGCTAGCAATCCATTGAAACCTTTCACTCAACATTTATCTGCGTGAAATCTAATGGCAACAGTGAACCCAGCAAATTAATAACCGATAATTATATTTTTAATTAGTGCTCTTTTAATTGTTTTCAATCTTAGTTTAGTTTCTCTTGGAACATATGGTAAGAAGTTGAGTCGGCTAGGCCATTAGGCCCTTCACGTCTGCTGAGTCATCGAATATGATAATGGTGACCTTCCACCTTAATTTCACCTTCATGCACTATCCCTATATCCCTAGGGCTATATCAGCAATTACAAACCATCTTGTACTTGGTAATGAGAAGTCTGTGCCCTGAATAAATTATAAACATCGAAAATAAAATAAATTCTCGCGACACCAAAGCAAAAAAAAACACAGCGGGTGCTGGAATCTGAAATAAATACAAAATAAAATGCTGGAAACACTCAGCAGGTCAGGCAGCAATTGTGGAGAGAGAACTAAGAGTTAACCTGTCAGGTCTGTAACCTTTCTTACAGGGGACAAACTGTAATGGGAAAGAGTAAAAGACAAGGTAACTCAGGAAGCAGGTGATGCCAAGTTAGAGTTTGAAAAGCCAATAAAGTTTATTTATTACACCAGTAGGCTTAGATTAACACTGCAATGAAGTTATTGTGAAAATCCCTTAGTCACCACACTCCGGTGCCTGTTTGAGTACACTGAGGGAGAATTTAGCATGGCCAATGCACTTAACAGCACATTTTTCAGACTGTGAGAGGAAACTGGAGCAAATCCACAAAGACACGGGGAGAATGTGCAGACTCCGCACAGTCAGTGACCCAAGCCAGAAATCGAACCCAGGTCCTTGGCGCCGTAAGGCAACGGTGCTAAATCACTGTGCCACAGAATAGATTATATGTGAGAGGAAGAAGAAATTGAAAGGGTTAAGATCTGATGAAAGATCATAGATCTGAAAAGGTAACTCTGTTTCTGCGTCCACAGACTTTTCCTGACCTGCAGAGTATTTGCAGCATCACCTGTTTCTACAATTTCATGAAATATTATCTCGATTTTAGAGTACGACTGGATACTGAGAGCACCAGGGAACAGTGGGATTGGATATTGAGAGGAGCAGGGAGCAGTGGGGTTGGACATTGAGTGGAGCAGTGGGGTTGGATATTGAATGGAGCAGTGGGGTTGGATATTGAGTGGAGCAGTGGGGTTGGATATTGAATGGAGCAGTGGGGTTGGACATTGAGTGGAGCAGTGGGGTTGGACATTGAGTGGAGCAGTGGGGTTGGATATTGAGTGGAGCAGTGGGGTTGGATATTGAGTGGAGGAGGGAGCAATGGGGTTGGATATTGAATGGAACAGGGAGCAGGGGGGTTGGATATTGAGTGGAACAGGGAGCAGTGGGGTTGGAAATGGAGTGTAGCAGGGAGCAGTGGGGTTGGATATTGAATGGAACAGAGAGCACTGGGGTTGGATATTGAGTGGAGCAGGGAATGGATGGCCTGAATGGTTAAAGTAATATCAAAATGCTAAGACATTGTTCTGGTTAGGTGAAGAAGGTAAAAAGCATACAATAAATTTGAATGCTCATCTAAAGATGTTGCTGAAGTAATTATCAGAATTTGAGTGATGCTTGTTGTGATAGGATGTACATGTGCCTTTAAGGAAGCCTATCATCAACTGCTGTCAACCTCTATCACTGAGACACGATGTGATGTCCTTCTCCCATGACTTTGGATGAAATCTGGGTTCGCCATCTGCGAGGTTGCTCGTGGGGCCTCAAGATCCAGAAGCCACAGATCTCGCTGGCAAGAACGTGACTTCAAACACTCCCCGCTGCTCGCTGGCAATGTTGTCACGTTCATGCTCATAACGGGCGTGCACGTGTTTTGCATGAATTTCAATATTATTAACTCGGCCTCCCCCCAATCCCTCACCATAACCTGACCACCTCGCCAGATCTGCAAAGCACACCAATGTGATGTCATGTCAGTGTGGCTTACAACAGGTTTACACAGATATGAATCTGTTGTGGGGTCTCATTATTGCCCATGATGAGAGACATGTCCAGGTAGTGCCCTGTGATGTTCCCTGGCACTGCCCCTTGCCAGAGGTTGGCACTGCCAGTTTAATACCATGACACCCTGACAGTGCAAGCCTGTGCAAAGGGGCAGAGTCCTGTGGGGGTCTCATGGTGTGGTGGGGGAGGAGGTTTGATGCAGTTGTGGTTATAGACCAGGAGCAGTCCAATAAGCAGGGGATGCCTGATGTTGGTGATGGTAGGATCCAGCTCCAACTGTGAGGGAGAAAGGGCCAATGATCGCAGAGAGGGTGGAGGAGGGGAAGGAGCTGATGATCGTGAGAGAGCAAGAGGGGAGAACAGACCAGTGATCACGATGGGAGGGAGAAGGAGCTGGTGATTGGGGTGGTGGGGAGAGAAGGGGTTGGTGATCGGGAGGGAGGAGCTGATGATCATGGGGGGAGGAGGTAGAGCAGACTAATGAACATGATGGAGGGAGAAGGGGCTGGTGATCTGGGGGGGGCGCGGGGGGAGAAGGGGCTGGTGACCAGCGGTGTGAGGGGATGATTGTCGGAGTGAATGCTGGCTCTGATCAGTGGTGAGGAAGGGAGGCCCTGAAGCCTCAAGGTGGGGGAGGTTTATTGCAGTTCTGATCGGGACACCCTTTAAAGCTGCTGCCCCCATCTCCCAGCAGCCGGGTCTTGCCGGTTGTGTATAAGCCCTGCCCCCCCACTTTGGCAGAGTGTAGTAGAACCTGGAGAGAGAACTGACTGGTTTCTCTAGAGGGAAACATGGCAGTTTTCTTGCCAGAAACAACACTGTGTCAATTTTGTCCCCTGTATTCAAACCACAATAAACAAAAGCCAGATGTGCCTCTCACTGACTGTACGTATATAGTCTTATCTTCTAATAAGGAAACCGCATGATTATTTTACTAATTCTTGACATTTGACTAGTACGTTTACATTGAATAGAAAAATGTAACAGGTTGGCAGTGTGTTTTTTGACGATTTGACTGAGAATTATACAAGCCCCGACCCTCTTACTTGCAGCAGAAGGACTGATGTGGAAGTAAACCAACTATCAAGTACTAACTCACTGTACATAAGTCATTCTGCAGCACAGGATCCTACATTGTATCTTAATTCTGGGACATTGCATCTTTCTACAGCCAGTGGGTACTGGGTCCCCGTATTAGAATCATAGAATCCTACAGTGCAGAAGAAGGCCATTCAGCCCATCGAGTCCCACCCAGGCTCTATCCTCATTACCCCATGCATTTACTCTAGCTGCTCCCACTGACACTAAGGGGCAACGTAGCATGGCCAATCAATCTAACCCACACATCTTTGGATTGTGGGAGGAAATGGGAGCACCTGGACGAAACCCAGGCAGACACAGGGAGTATGTGTAAACTCCGCACAGACAGCAACCCAAGCCAGGAATCGAACCCTGGTCCCTGGTGCTGAGAGGCAGCAGTGCTGACCACCATGCCACCCCACATTTCACTTAGTTTTCACATTTGGGAAAGCTTAATTAGTATAACTGTTGTACAGTTCGTGCAGAACAGAGATTAAACAGATGACTCTGGAGAATCTAAGCAGAACTCCACAGAGAAAGGAATCCAGGTTGTTGCTGCTGGAAAGAGAGGTTTTGTGTGTCTATGTGGTGGAGCATAGCACTGTGCGTGGATCTCAGGATGTCATGAGAATAGCATTCTGAGGAATAAAATTTTATCCTGGACGCACTTATAATCTTGGTGGATTCAAACTATGAAGGATGGAATTTAAGTTGGAATCCATATGGAGTAAGTTGGATCTGGAGACGGTCACAGAGGAAGGAGATCTGGTTGTGAAAGTGAGTTTTTGGTGAACACCTTATCCAACACCAGGAGGGAAATGGAAAACAATGAAGGTGAACAAAATGAAAGGAACAAATGGAAATCCCATTGGAAAGAAGACATCACAACTCAGTCTGGATGAACAAGCAAACCACCGATATGTTTCAGAGGCATGTAAAATGCATTGCTTTGTATAAGGGTATATTCAGACACACTGTTATTTTCTTTGGTTTTCATGTAAATAGTTTGATTCTCTAAGAGTAAAGTTCTAGTTTAGAAAAAAGAGTGATGCTATGATATGAAGCACAGGTACCTCTAAAGATGTGAACCTTAAACAGCTGTTAATGAGTGCCACTGAGACAAGATGTGACATAGTAGTCCCAGGACTCTGCTCAGGGTACTGCTGAAGATGTAGAAGTCAGATGTAAATCCCAGTTACTGAATGCATATTGTCATAAAATCCCTACACTGCAGAAAGAGGCTATTCGACCCTTCAAGCCTGCACCGACAACAATCGCACCCAGGACCTATCCCAATTTGGATTCCTTTCTCTGTGGCGTTCTGCTTAGATCCTCCAGAACCATCTGCTTTATCTCTGTTCCTGCACAAATGTTGCAGCAGTTATACTAATTAAGCTCTCCCAAATTTGAAAGCATGGTTGATCCACCTAACCCGCACATCTTGGACTATGGGAGGAGACCAGAGCACCTGGAGGAAACCCATGCTGACATGGGGAGAACGTGCAAGCTTCACATGGACAGTGATGCGAGGCTGGAATTGAACCTGGGTCCCTGGCTCTGTGAGGCAGCAGTGTTAACCACTGCACCACTCTGCCACCCAATGTACAAAATGTTTATCAAACAATATCGTGACTAGTTATCTCAACAGCTCTTACTGACTCTCAATTATCAGCCGTGCCAAAAATGAGTCAGACTGTTTTTGAGAAGGAAGGGCTAATTTTACATTCTCCACTGTTGCTGGAGAACCTTACAGTGCACACTTATGAAATTATTCCTATAGTTTAACTTTTTTGTTACATTTTATTGAGGGATTGTAGGGAAATTATTATTGGTATTCGTTAAAGCACGGGATCATTAACCTGGTGATGGAATAATCAGAAATGGACATTGGGTGGAATGGGTTTGATGGGCTGAATGGCTTTCCCCTCACTCTTTTCTGAAGAATCTTCTGTTTGTATACATGGGGCTATTGGATGGATTGGATGCAGCGCATATAGGGAAGTCAGGCAAGAGGAGCAATATCCTACCCAGTAACTGGAATGGCTGTGTGTGAGCGTGCATTCCTCCAGGCAAGTTTTGATTTACTGTGCTCAGGCAATTCAATCGCCCAAGGCACAGGAGAACATGTCTCCGTGTTCTTATCTGTGCCAGATTTACAAGGACTGAGTGGGCAGGTCCTGCTGAAATAACACGATTTACCGGAAAGGACTGCTCCTGGGTAACATTATTGGATTATTGACGGGAGCTCATTATCTCTGGCTGCTCTTTGCAGGGCCGAACACCGGCAACCTTCATGTAAAAAGAAAGAAAGATTGAAATTTACTTGTGTTAGATCTTCATCGCAGTCTCAGCCTTTTGCCGTGGAATTTAAATGATCCTTACGGTACTGAAGTATTTCATCAGCTTTGTAATTCCTCTCGTGAGCTGTCTTGGTGCAATGTTCAGGTGTTTATTCGAGAAGGAAGGAAGGGGATTATCATTTTCTTTATCTCAGTTAGATTATCTTCTTCATAAATGTTTTCCACCTTTTCCAGTTGCTGTATTCTTATCTTTATATCTGAGTGCATTAACATTCATGCAATGCTCAAAACTCATTCATTTGTCAATAGAAAGGGAATGCGATTAGATAGGTACAAAGAACAGAATTTGGTTTGAGTCAATTTAATTACCATGCAATTTGAAATCCTGTTTGAACTAGAACAATTTCCTGATTATAATGATGTAAAAATCTTCAAATTCAGTAAGATTTTGGAAGAGAAAATAACATACATTACAGACAGGAAGGAGGTTAATTTAAACAGCACAGAAAGGTGTTTGATTTTGTTTCCCTTTTTGTAAGTTGTGGCTTATTTCCTATCGCCTTGGTCTTGGTGTGATCAAATTTTCTCATAATAATCCCACAGCAGACATGAGAGAGCATGAACTCGAAGGGTTAATTTATTTGCACATGCTCAGAACACAGAAGGGTCACAGTGTCACCCACTTGCATTTATACAGCAAAAATAAGGATAGTGAGAAGAAACTTTTACAGTGCAGAGACCACACAGGTAATATGCATTGTTTCATGTGGATTCCAGAGTTCAGAATCAAAGCCCAATAAGGTATTCCTTCACAGAGCTCAGTGAGCCGAAAAACTAATTCACTTTTCCTATAGTTTTGACTTTGCACAATGAGGTAGATACACAGCGATGAATCAGTTCTGAAGTTAATGGTACAGAATTTCCAGCAGAAGTAGTGTAGATGAGGGCCAAGTATTCCATCTGGTCAGCGCTCCTTGTCTGTGAGCCTGCTAGTTAAATGGTAAGCAATAGACTGAGCTACAGTGTTCAGCAAGGTAATATTACTTGTTCTACAAGCCAGAGGCCCATGTCACTTGACCCCTGCCTCTCCACTAGTGTCCTGATAAAGGATGTAGATCCATTATCTGGATTCCAAAGACTGTTAAACTCAGCCATTAGGAATTGAAAGGATGATTGCAGAATATTTATCTTAGCAGACAATCCTTCGTCTTCTGGCTAGCCTGGATTATTCAATGCAGGTGACCAGAATGTATAGCTCTCTTTGAATTTATGCTGTTTAGTCCAAAGGAGAAGTTGATGGCTGCTCAGGGATAGCGAGATGAGTTTTCCAAAATTGTCAAGTATCTTATGTTTTTCTTTAAAATTTTAGCAATGAGCATATCTAACTATATTTTATGAAAATACACAATATGAGGTCAGTACCTCACACATAGAAGAATGAGAGTCAGGGGAAAACAATTCAAAATTATTCTTAAATTTAACCATTATTTTTGTCCTAAATTTCCGATCGCACGTCTACATACTTCCACACATACTTTTTGCCAAGCTACTTAGTTGCATTTCTGTCTCCAGCCCTGCTTTACAGGATGCTTTGCAGCGGCGGACGTGACCCACTGTTGGTTGATGGCAGGATCTTCCAGTCCTGCCGCTGTCAGTAAGTTTCCCATTGTTTGCACCCTTCATTGTTGGCCAGAGTTGCAAAATACGTTAACTGCAATTATCCACCTGTAAGTTGAGGACAATTTAACCAGAAAATACCCATTCAGACTCACACAGCTCTTGAGAGAATCGCCTTTCTAATCCTATTCTCAACCTTTTAGTTCCTTCCATCGGGCTAGAACTTTTATTGTCTTAATTCACTGGCTGTTGTACTTCTAGCACTACCACAAAGATTAGGCCCCTACCCTTCCCCACAGATATGAGCAGGTATCAAGCATCATCACCTTCTCCTTTATCTTTGTTGATTTCTGTATGTCCAAAGTGATGGAATTTTACACATTTCTGCCCTGATCATCCAGCACAGAAATATTTAGTCTTGTTCCTGAACTTTAGGTTTTCAACTTGTGTTAACTGGATGCACATCCTATTATGGGTTCAACTTCCACCCTAGAGACATGAGCACAAGACCTAGGCTGATATTCCAGTGCACTAGCGAGGTAGTTTTGCACTGTCAGAGGTCAATGAAACATTAAACCAAGATCCAGTCTCCCCTCTCAGATGACATAAAACATCTCAAAGCACAATTCTGACAAACAATGGGAGAATTATCCCTGGTATTATTTATAGAAACATACAAACATAGAAGATGGGAGGAGGAGGAGGCCATTTGGCCCTTCGAGCTTGCTCTGCCCTTAATCATGATCATGACTGGTCATCCAACTCAATAGCCTAATCCTGCTTTCTCCCCATAACTTTTGATCCCCTTTTTTCCAAGTGCTATATCTAGCTGCCCCTTGAATACGTTCAATGTTTTGGAATCAACTACTTCCTGTGATAATGAATTCCACAGGCTCACCACTCTTTGGGTGAAGAAATGTCTCCTCATCTCCATCCTAAATGGTCTACCCAGATCCTCAGACTGTAACCCCTGGTTCTGGATTTCCCCACCATCAGGAACGTATCTACTCTGTCTAGTCCTATTAGAATTTTATAAGTTTCTATAAGATCCCCTCTCATTCATCTGAACCCCAGCGAAAACAATCCTAACTTAGTCAATTTCTCCTCATTATGTCCCACCATCCCCGGAATCAGCCTGGTAAACCTTCGCTGCACTCCCTCGAGAGCAAGAACACCCTTCCTCAGCAAAGGAGACTGCACACGATATTCTAAATGTGGTCTCACCTCCATCAGCATTACAGAAAAGGATTACCTGGCCCTTATTACAGTTGTCTGTGTGAGTTTGGTGGGTGCAGATGAGCTGGTTCATTTTTGTACATTACAACAGCGACAATGCTTCACAAAGCACTGAAGAGCTTCAGATCATACGGACAAGAGTGGACCATTTATCCCTTTCAGCCTATTCCTTGCCATTCAATGAGACAGGGCTGATCTGCAATCTAACTCTCCATATATCTACTTTCTCTCATTACCCTTAATCGTTATGGCTAACAAAAAACAGCCCGGTCCATGGGCGAGGTCCCCCAATTTGTTAGTGAGTTCATTAGTTATTAAAATGCAAGAAGAAAATAATAAAAACACAACACACATACACACAGATTGGAAATCATAAAATCCTAGAATCCCTACAGTGCAGAAGGAGGCCATTTGGCACCTCAAGTCTGCACTGGCTCTCTGGGAGTGCATACCAGGCCCCCACCTGTCCTATCCCCACACGTGTACTCTGCTAATCTCCCTAACCTACGCTAAGGGACAATTTAGCATGGCCGATCCACCTAAACTGCACATCTTTGGGCTGAGCAGTGAGAAGTGATTTCAAAAATAAAAGTTAAGGAAGATAAACAAATTATTGGAGAGTAGATGGTGAAATGTTGCGGCCATTGAGTTGAGTGATTCTTGGATGGACTATTTCCTCCCTCACTTGCACTGACTTACTACTTATATCTAGCAATCAACAAGAAAGAGATTTTTATAACTGGAGGTGCAGGGATGCCTGGTGGATATTTTTCATCTATGACTTTCACAGCAGAACTAGAACACCAGACAAGCACATCCAGAGATCAGGGTTGCGGTTGGTTTATAGCCCTTGCATATTCTTGGAAAGGAAAGGAACAGTCATGTGCTTTGCCCAGAAACTGCTTTCTTTCAACTCAGACGATGTCTGGGGTATAACTCACAGGAGATGGTTTTGCTGAGATGATAATCAGCCTCCATTATCTTTGTAACCACACAAGATTACAATTCAGTTTTTGCATTGCACCTCTGTCTGAAGTTCCTTGACACCCTGCAGGTGTGACATTCCATGGTCTCAAAACTGAATATAATTCATATAGGAATGTTCCAGTCAGCCACAGAATTACACTCTGCATGACATGGTGGCTCAGTGGTTAACATTGCTGCTATATTAAATCTTGACTACGCTGCATTTGGAGTACTGCATGCAGGTCTGGTCACCACACTGCCAGAAAAAATGTGGAAGCTTTGGAGAGAGTGCAAAGAAGGTTCATCAGGATGTTGTCTGGTCTCATGGGAGTGGTTGGCATGCGCACCTTGGCATGGCTGGGGTGGGCAGGAGGTTGCATTAGGGGCAATAGAGGTGGGTGGGAGGTATACCTTAGCATAGGGGCATGTAGAGGACCTTCCGAACTGACTTCAAAAGACTCCCTCATATAGGTTATAGCTCACGACACCTCTGAAAAGCTTGTCTGATTCCTTGAAAATTGTGGTACGTGCCTATCCCAGGCTGGGAGCCAGGCTGAGAGTGCAGGTTTTCTTTCCCCCCCATATTCTTTTTTATTACGTATTTAAAATGGCTGCTCAGTTGTACCATGTCTGGGGAGAGGTGACACAAAGTCACAGAAAACTTTAAACTGTCCTCCATGATCCTTTTACTCCTGTCAGTTCTGTGTTCGAAAGCAGTGACTCATGCTGGGCTATTTTCCACAAGTGATTGCATTCTATCGCTACCTCACGCAAGTAGATATTTACGTTTGGGAGTCTAGATAGTCAGCAATTTATTTCATAGTGGTCGCAGCTGGAGAATTGTTTGCTCTTCTGGAGTAGCAATAACCTGAATTACTGAAACAGGCTGACAAGGTTTTGGTTACAGATCTCATCTAAAGGATAGCACTTCCAAAAATACAGTACTTCTCTAATAATATCTAATGTGTTAGCCTATATTACGTGCTTATGTGAAGTGGGGCTTGAATGCAGGTGTGAGTACAACCTGACGAATATAGCTGAGCGGAGTGGGAACCTGATACTTTTGCCTTTCCTAGCTCAGAGATCCTGAGGCCAGTATGTGTTTGAGACAGCAGAGAGCTACCTGCATTTGAAGCATCCTCACCAAGTATGCATCATTGCTCTTAATGCCTCAGCTCTCAGTTAAGCAATCGCAGGCCAGGATGTGAATCTGTTCTGTACGGCTCATCATTGTGTCATGAGTGCACTTACCCACAAAACCAAAAAGGATACTCACTCATCCTTTCTACATTTTTAATAATGGTTCACAAAATACAATAACAAAATGTTAAATTTTGGAATAACTACCAGACTTACTAGTTTTAATGGAGTTACCCTAAGCCTATCCCTGTAAACCAACGCTTTTACCCTGCTAATCCCCTAACTTACATATTTTGGGACATTAAGGGGCAATTTAGCATGGCCAATCACCCTAACTCGCACATCTTTGGACTGTGGAAGGAAAACGGAGCACCTGGAGGAAACCCACACAGACATGGGGATAACATGCAAAGTCCACACTGACAGTGATCCGAGGCCAGAATTGAACTCATGTACCTGGCGCTGTGAGGCGCAGTGCTAGCCACTGTGCCACCCTTATTGATTCAATGACATTTATTACATTGGTATTTACATATTTGACAACCTATTTGCCAACCTATTTGCCACAGCATTTGGAATTTAAGTTCCTTGGAAGTCAAAAGTGAAAATATTTAATAAACTGTAAAATAATGAGAGGCGTAGACAAGGTAGATAGTCAATATCTTTTCCCAAAGATAGGGAAATCTAAAATTAGAGGGCATAGGTTTAAGGAGAGAGGGGAGAGATACAAAAGTGTCCAGAGGGGCAATTTTTTCACACAGAGAGTGGTGAGTGTCTGGAACAAGCTGCCAGAAGTAGTAGTAAAGGCAGGTACAATTTTATCTTTTAAAAAGCATTTAGATAGTTACATGGGTACAATGGGTATAAAGGGATATGGGCCAAATGCGGGCGACTGGGATTAGCTTAGGGGTTTCAAAAAAATAAAGGGGTGGCATGGATGAGCTGGGCTGAACGGCCTGTTCCCATGATGTAAACCTCTATGACCCAGCCTGCAGGTGCAGCAGGTGGTCAGGAAGGCGAATGGGATGCTGGCCTTCATAGCGAGGGGGATTGAATATAAAAGTAGGGAGGTCTTGCTGCAGCTGTATAGGGCATTGGTGAGGCCACAGCTGGAGTACTGTGTGCAGTTTTGGTCGCCGTACTTACGCAAGGATATTTTGGTCTTGGAGGGAGTGCAGAGGAGGTTTACTAGGCTGATACCGGAGTTGAGGGGGTTGAACTATGAGGAGAGGCTGAATAAACTAGGCTTGTACTCGTTAGAGTTTAGAAGAATGAGGGGAGATCTCATTGAGACGTATAAGATGATGAATGGGATGGATAGGATAGAGGTGGAGAGAATCTTCCCGCTCAGAAAGGATAGTAGGACTAGGGGGCACAGCCTCAAGATAAAGGGGGGGCGGTTTAGAACGGAGTTGAGGAGGAACTTCTTCACTCAAAGGGTGGTGAATCTCTGGAATTCTCTGCCCGTTGAGGTGGTGGAGGCTGCCTTGCTAAATATTTTTAAGACGCGGGTTGATGGGTTTTTGATAAGCAAGGGGATTAAGGGTTATGGGGAGAGGGCGGAAATGTGGAACTGAGCCACGACAGATCAGCCATGATCTTATTGAATGGTGGGGCAGGCTCGAAGGGCCAGATGGCCTACTCCTGCTCCTATTTCTTATGTTCTTATGATTCTATAACTTACAGAAACTCCTGAACTGTGATGACAAAACCATTAAATTCTGGGATAACTCCTAGAATTGCTAGTTTTAATGGAGTTTCATGTCAGATTACAGCTATGAGAGGCATTAACCTGGTCTTGCAAATTCAGTAAGATCACTTCCTGATTAATACTCAACTAAATGTTCAAACTTCCAACTGTGTGGAGTTTGCACAGTCCCCCCATGTCTGCTCGGGTTTCCTTCGGCTGCTCCGATTTCCTCCCACATTCCAAAGATGTGTGGGTTAAGTTGATTGGCCATCTTAAATTTCCCCTTAGTGTCCCAAAAAATGTAAGTTAGGGGGTTAGCAGGGTAAAAGCGTTGGTTTACAGGGATAGGCTTGGGTAAGATGCACAGCTGGAGAGTCAGTGCAGAGGCTGAATGGTCTCCTTCTGCATTGTAAGGATTTTAAATGGAACTCTACAACATTTGTCTCACAAATAATCCTTCAAAAAATGTCTTAAAAAAAAATGAAAAATCCTTTGAAACAAGCAAGGATGTGAAACACAATGATGTTACAGGGTACCCCATTTGCTGTTTCCATTGCACAATATATCCAAAATATAACAGTTTTGAGCTTCCAACGTATAAAGATGTAAGCTTTTCATTTTGTGAGTCACATAGGGACCTATCACAAGCCTTGGGCTCATATGTAAATTTTAAAGTCTGTTTCTGTTAATTGACACAGATGTGAAGCTTCTGATTCTAACAGATCTTGGCATACTCATTTTAGATTTATCTGTTAGTCAGAGTGGGGTGAAAATGATCAGGTCCTGAGGGGCTTGTCAGTCTTTGTGCAAGTTCCCACATACAGCAATGATAGTTGTCTAGTTTTAAGAACTGCTGGAGTGAAGAAAGCACGCACGCAGGATTGCAGGAGTGGGGAGAAGCAAACCGAAGGCCCTTGGAGGAAAAGGGCTAAAAGTTGGTTTCCTCTCATTTTTGGACGAGGGATCATGACTCTCGATCTGCTTGTGCCCAGTCTTGTTGAGGCAAACACTTTGCAAACATAAGTACAAAGGGTCGAGAGCTTCAAGTTTTTAGGTGTGCAGATCACCAACAACCTGAACTGGTCTCCCCATGGTGACACTACAGTTAAGAAAGCTCACCAACACCTCTACTTTCTCAGAAGGCTGAGGAAATTTGGCATGTCAGCTACAACTCTCACCAACTTTTACAGATGCATCATAAAAAGAATTCTTTCTGGTTGTACCAAGCTTGGTATGGCTCCTGCTCTGCCCAAGACGGCAAGGAGCTACAAAGGTCATGAATGTAGCCCAATCCATTATGCAAACCAGCTTCCCATCCACTGACTCTGTCTATACTTCCTGATGCCTCAGCAAAGCAGCCAGCATAATTAAGGACCCCACGCACCCCGGACATTCTCTCTTCCACCTTCTTCCTTTGGAAAAAAGATACAAAATTCTGAAGTCACATACCAACCGACTCAAGGACAGCTTCTTCCCTGCTGCTGTCAGACTTTTGAATGGACCTACCTTGCATTAAGTTGATCTTTCTCTACACCGTAGCTATGACTATAACACTACATTCTGCACTCTCTAGTTTCCTTCTCTATGAATGGTATAGTTTGTATAACGTGCAGGAAACAATACTTTTCACTGTATGTTAATACATTGTGACAATAATAAATCAAATCAAATCAAATCAAAAATATTGTGCTCCCTCATTAGAATGACTGCAACTTTACACTGAGCACAACCCATGTTGCTGGCTGGCCGAATGCTCAGCAGGGGGTCTTGCAGTGTGCATGGCTGGCAGGTGTCTCAGTTAACCTGTAGCTTCTAAGGGCAGCTGGCTTCTCTTCAAGGGAGTAGTACTCATTAGAAACAAGCTGCTGCTGACTGTCTATAATGTAAATAACTGTAAGTAAAAGCTAACGAAATCGAGGAAGAGACAGGGTCTGCACTTTCACAGGTGTAGCACTGGAAACCTTACTGATGGAAGATGACCTGAGGAAAGAGGCCATGTTTCTGTGGGGGACTCACAAAATCATATGGCCCATTGTGTCTGCACCTACACGTGAGAAATACCAACTCCCCCCCCACCACCTAATCCCATTTACCAGCGCTTGGCCCGTAGCCTTGAATGTTTAAAGTTTAATATTTATTTATTAGTGTCACAAGTTGTCTTACATTAACACTGCAACAAAGTTACTGTGAAAATCTCCTACACTCCGGCGCAAGTTTGGGTACACTGAGGGAGACATTAGCATGGTCAATGCACCTAACCAGCATGATTTTTGGACTTTGGGAGGAAGCTGCAGCACCCAAAGGAAACCCATGCAGACACAGGGTGAGCGACTCTGTGCAGACAGTGACCCAAGCTGGGAATCGAACCTCGGTCTGAAGCGCTGTGCCACCATTATGGCGTGCCAAGTACTCATCTAGGTACTTTTTAAAGATAGCAGCTGGCATAGCATTTGGAATGTTACCAAGGTGCCCTCATAAAACATGCTGCATAGGGAATTTGACTACAAGTGTTATTGCACTGAACCTCCACTTGGCAAAAGAAGCTGGAGCCACTGTCTTCAACATAGGCTTACTCTTAATCTTTCTTTATCTATCTGGAAATACTTTTTCTCAGCACCTGACAATACTCTTGAGTAAAGACCTTTCTACTCATCAGGCATCCTGTGGGGCAAAACTGCTCCCACTTCATATGGAGTGCACTGCAGAATACTTCTTATTTTAATTCATACATGGGACATGGACTTTGTTGGTTAGCCAACGTTTATTGCCCATCTCTAGTTGCCCGAGGGCAGTTGAGAGTCAATCACATTGCTGTGGCTCTGGAGTAACAGGTAGGCCGGACCAGGTAAGGATGACAGATTTTCTTCCCTAAAGGACATTAGTGAATCAGATGGGTTTTTCTGACAATCGACAGTAGTTTTGTGGCTATCACTAGATTCTTAATTTCAGATTTTTTTAATTGAATTTAAGTTCCACCATCTGCTGTGGTGGGATTTGAACCTGGGTTCCCGGAGCATTAGCTGAGTTTATGGATTAATAGTTTCATGATGATATCACTAGGCCGCTGCCTCCTCAATGGCTTGATTGAATTGAAGTACACTAACAGTGCTGATGACTGCAGAGCCTGATTAATCTTTATGAACATTTCTTTCTGGTCTTCTCCCAATCTCCAATGTTGATATTTCATTAACTGGTGAAGTGGGGCTAAGGTGTTAGACACATTCTGTAAAAAGCTAGCATAATAATTCACTATTCTGGGAAATAACTTTAATTCTGATCTATTTTTTGGCTGTGGAACCACTTTAATGGCTTTAACTTTATCTTCCAAAAGATGTAAACCTTTTGCCTCTACCCTAAACCCCAAATATGTAACTTCATCCCCTGTTTCAACCTAATACCTGCTTCTTTAAATCTTCTCAGATTTTCTCTTCCTCCAAGTTTGCCCTGTGTTTATCAGGTGACGCTCCTGTAATTAGAACATTGTTGAGATGAACCGCTATATTCAGGATGCCTTCCATTTTGCATTGGAAAATGGCACAGGCTGATGAGAGTCTAAAAAGTAAATGTGTAAACTGGTAAACACCCTTGTGGGTTTTGATAGTAACTACCCTCAGTAAACCTTCGTCCAACTCAGGTGTGACTGAGTGTCTTGGTGCCTTTTAAACATCCAGCTAATTTGGCATAGAGAGCTTCAGTTTTGGGGATGGGGTATTTGTCTATCTGAGCTCCTCTATTGACTGTTAATTTATAATCCCTACAAATCCTTGCTGTCTGATCTGTTTTTAGGATAGGGACTATGGGTACCGGCCACTCTGGAAATTGTGTAGGCTTTATAATATCTAAATCTTCCAGTCTTTGACTTCAAGACTAATGACGAAGTGCATAGGACACTGGGTAGACCTGAAAAATTTAGGTGTTGTATTGGATTCGGATAAATTTTGGCTTTAGCTCCCCTTAAACGTCTGAGCTAATTTTGGAAGTCCTCAGAACATTTACACACAGCTCCTGAAAACATCCATCCTCCATCCATCCAGTTTACTTTGATCTACTTGAGCCAGTCACAATCCATTAAACAAGGACTATGGCCTTTAGTCACCAATACAGATAACTGTGCCATTTGATTCTTGCAGGACACTGTAACTGTTGCTGTCCCTCAAGTTCGCAATGTCTCTCCTGTATGTATAGACAATATGGTTCCTGACTCAATGCTCGGAGGCCATTTTGAAGGTAACACAATGCCTGCTCTCCTATGACTGGAGCCTCAGCTCCTGTATCGACTTCCATTTTGAGAGATCTGCCACTTACCATCAAGGTTATCTCTTGGGAGAACTTTAATTTGTTAGAACTGGTTTAGGGTAAATGACTCGAGTCCCTTGTTGGGCTCCTCATCCAGGTTTTTTTAAAGGAGTTAAACTAAGTGTTGTGGTTTATTCTGCACACTCAGTCCTGACAGCTTCACTCTGCACCATGCTTGTCAATGACCTTTTCTGCTGTGCCTGAAGCTCATATAATTTCTGTCCGCATCTTGGGAGTGTTCTCCCCAAATTGAAAACAAGCTTCTGCCATCGATGCTGTATGCCGTTCTTCAGTCTCTGCTGCACGGCTGTTCTTCATGACAGCCATTTCCTGCCACAAAGAGTTTATTTCATTTGGTACGCCTTGCAGTTCAGTGTCGCCTGGGCCAATTCCACACTCTGTCTAGACAGATTGTGGTCTCAGCCAGTAACTTCTTCTGTATGATTAGGTTGTTTATGCATGACCAACTAATCTCATAACATCTCTTTTAAAGCTGGGCCTAATTTGTAGTGCTCTGCTAAGCCTCTCACTTTGGCTGTGAAGCTTGCAACAGTCTCCCCTGGCTTCCAGGCTGCTGAATGAAATTTATACCTCAGTGTAATGATTGACGGTTGGGACTTGAAATGACAGACTCATGGAGTCATAGAGGTTTACAGCATGGAAACAGGCCCTTTGACCCAACTCAACTATCTGGCCAGAAGATTTTGGATGGAACTTTCTGGCCACATCCATAGACCGGAAAATCCTTCCCGAGGTCAATGGATTTTTGCATAGTCCTGTCCTGCCCGCTACGATTCCCATGGCAGGTGGGATGGGAAAATCCCTTTGTGCCTAGTGCATTAGACGATGTTAAAGTTGTCACTGAACTGTGGGCCACAGACTGTGAGCAGAATAACCTTTTGCTGCTCTCCAGCTGTTATTTCATTTGTGACAAAGAAGTAATACAGTCTTTCAATGTATTGTCCCTACTTCTCCACTTGAGGGTCAAATGGTTCAATTTTTCCAATCAAAGGCATTTCAATGTGGGTATATGCCTTGCTTTCTCATAATTTTGAAGCCCAAGTCTCCTCCCTTTCTAACTGCGCACTGCGATCCCCAGTGACTTCAAAAGATTGATGTAATTAATTGAGGGCAATTCGGTGTGGCTCAAAGTAACAAAGGATTTATTGCCAAAAACATAAAGGTGTTTACATTAAAAGGGTCAGACTGATTTAACTATGGAACTATACAACATTCCTGTATGGCTCCAACTGAGGATCCTTTCCAGCCCAGGATGCGCACTTGCACCAGATTGACTCCGCTTCCCACCTTGACACTCCATAGGGTCCGGTCCAATCATGTGATCCTCAGGGAATGCCCCCTTAAAAGGGCCATGTGACCACACTCGCACAGATAGAAGTTGGTTCTTTTAGATGTGCGCTAGCATTTTGCCATTTAGTATGCACTCAGCACAGCATTTTTAACATTACCGAGGGACTATCAAAAAAAAACATGTTTTGTAGGGGAATTTGACCATACAGGCTCAGACTGCTGTCATCATGGCTGCAGATGTCAGCATTGGGACCACGCGAGCCCTTGCAGCAATCCAGCAATTTGTCCTCCAATAGAAACACCACGATTAATGAGAGACCTCCCTGGAAGAACAACTGTGGTACCTGGAACATGAACCCCCCGCCTGCTCTCTCACAGGTTCAGAATTGTCAAATCAGTTGGAATGACTGCTTGATATTCTTAGCAACTCCTGGCCAATCCTGGAGGAGTGGCAACCCCAGGACAGCTACGAGTTTTGAGGGCTCGATTTCCCCCTCTTTGATGTCAGCTGCAATTTGATTTTACTCTTTTTCTTATTGCACTTCTGCTGTTAATTTGTTGATCAGCCCAAAATAAGACAACAATATGACGATGGAGAAAAAGCCTTTGAATTATACACAGCAATATCGGACTTTAAAAAGACTTGCGGTTTCTATGTGAAAATGGACACAACACCTGAAGATGAGTGAGAATGTACAACTACTTGTACAACACTGACAGGAATGGCTGCAAGACATTTCTCTAAGGGAAGGGAAAATGGACCCCCTCCTTATGTTTCCAGTCAAGGAACCTGTAAAACTATCCGAAGACTAACTACCATCTCTAGCAAAGACGAAGGAACATAATGGTTATCTCATCTAAGAGGCCCTGGGTGATTGCCTCCCTAGAATGACTAATGGATTCCAGATCCCATGGAATACACAAAGGAGAAGAAAAATGCTATCTGAGGGAGCTGACCAGGGGTTGCCTACCTGCTGCTTGTCTGGATCTATTTGTCAATCTGAATTTGCACGTTGTAAGGAAAAACCGCTAGAAGTTTTCTACACTGAAGGTGTGTGATACAATACCAGAAGCAGTGCCCCTGCAAAAATAACCATCTTTTGCAGGAACATCTAAAAACTCTCTCTTCTACTGTGGACATCAACCAGCCAGTGAAAAAGGATTGCAGCTTGAAAAAAGGAACTGAAATATCTCAACTAAACAACAGAACACCTGAATCGATGAATCAGCTACTCAGCAGAAGTAGAAAACTCTACTGGAATCAATTTGAAACAGCCGCACACATCATTATCTACTTCTCACAACTCAAGGTCTGTTTTGTATAACTTTTACTTATATTTCATAAAAGCCCTACAGTGCAGATGGAGGTCATTCAGCCCATCGAGCTTGCAACAATCCCACACAGGCTCTATATCCTTAACACCACATATTTACCCTGTTAAATTGCTCCTTAGCATCAGGGGGATTATCATGGCCAATCCACCAAATTCACACATCTTTGGACTGTGGGAGAAAACCAGGGCACCCAGTGGAAACCTGTGCAGACATGGGGAGAATGTGCTAATTCCACACAGACGGTGATCCGTGGCCACAATCAAATCTGGGTCCCTGGCATTGTGCTAACCACTGTGCCACCATGCTGCCTCTTAATATTGGACTCAATTCTGACTTCTAATCTGTATGAATGTAGATGCATGTGTTTTACCAATTCTTCTTACCATTTTAGTCATTGATAAACTTACTCTATCTTAACTCTAGGAAGCGTGATTAAATTGGTTGCTTTTTGAACGTAACTTTTGGGACTGGAAAAGGTATCCAAAGGAAAGTGAACCTTGTTAGATTGAACATTGTTTCTAGCAGCAGAGGGTGGGTTGAATAAAGAGGGAGTCAGTCACCCCTCCTCACCCAGGGTTGTAAGAATTTGGGGATAACCCGACTGGATGGTGACAAATCGAGAGGTCTTGCCTGGATCAACAACTTTCGGGGAGCCACTCATGGGGCTGGACGTAACAAAGGCTCCTGAATATGTAAATGAGGAAAGTGCCAGGAAAACATTGAAATGAGATAGGGTGGCATTTTCTGGCTGCATGTGCCCCAAGATCGGAAATGTGTGCCGGAGATCAACAGACCTATAAACACTCTGCCAAATTTTCTGTCTTGCCCACTATGATTCCCATGGGTGAGATGGGAAAATTCTACCCATACTAATCACAGGCCAATAAGGGAAACCCATGATTGAAAGAAAAAAATAAGCTACATTTCTATAGCACCTTTCATGTCTCCAAAATGTACCAACACGTTTCACGTTTTCAGAACGTATCAAATTGCTAGTGTCATGTAAACAATAGCAGCAGACGTGGGCCCTCAAACACAAAATGTGTTAATGTACAGATAATCTATTTTAATGGAGCTAGTGGAGCGATAATCAGAATATCTGGAAAAAGCCTCTGCTTTTCATGTGGTGGCACAAGACCTTTTATGGTGAGGGCACGCAGAACGTTAGTTTGATGTCTTGTTCCAAAGACACCCCTGAAGTGTCAGCCTAGACTGTGCTCAGGACTGTGCAGGGAGACTTGAAGCCATTCTTCAGAGTTTACACATTCTCCTCGTGTCTGCATGGGTTTCCTCCAGGTGTTCTGGTTTCCTCCAAAATAGAAAGATATGCAGGTTAGATGGATTGGCCCTACTAAATTGTACCTGAGTGTCCCAAGATGTGTAGGTTAGATGGATGGTAAATGTTTGGGGTTGAGCAGGAGAGTGCCTGGATAAGATGCTCTGTCAGAGAGTTGATGCAGACTTGATGGATTGAATGGTTTCTTTTGCACTGTAGGTTTTATTTATTAGTGTCACAAGTAGGCTGATGTTAACATTGCAATGAAAATCCTCTAGTCACCACACTCCGACACCTGTTCAGATACACTGACAGAGAATTTAGCATGGTCAGTGCATCTTTGGACTGTGGAAGGAAACTGGAGCACCTGAAGGAAACACACGCAGACATGGGGAGTACACACAAATGCCACAAGATTCGAGGATTCTGATTCTGAGGCAAGAAAGCACTGCCACTTAGAAGAAAACAATCAAATTCCAGTTTCTTGAATTTGGTGGAATGGAAAATTTCATTTTTGAAAGTAAAATTGTAAATAAAATAAAAGCCCCCAAGAAACACTTATTTAACAAATAAATGTGGTTCAATTTATCCATGGAATTGTATTTTATGCTCTTCAATTCATTCTGTCAGGGTCAGGGAACACCAAATGCCCGTGACGCAGGAGATGAGGAGTTTGAAGTCAGGCACACTTCAGGGAGAGGTGAGAGTGCTCAGTGTTCAAAAATGGAAAGTGCACTTACTGCTTTCAGCATGGAAGGAGCGTCTCGGAGTGAGGTACACCAGGGAGAGATGGAACTCGCTGCTCCAAAGAGATTGAAATGCATTAAGCACTTCAGCCTAGAAGAGGAAGCTGACTCAGAAGTCAGATTTGCTCCAGGGGGAAAGCTGGATTCACCACTTAAAAACAAAATTCAGGCTATAAAGCATTTTATTTGGGGTGCAGAGGGAGTGAGGAGACTGCAAGGAGGAGCCAAGAGATGCAGTGGCCACTTTGGATTCACTTAAATAGATGAAATGGTTTACTCTGAGGCAACCCACAAGTTATTAGGTAGCCTTGCCTCCTCTAGAAAAAAAAGTCACCATAAAAGCATTAAACATTTTAACTTTGACAGTACTGAGTACAAAAGTCTAAGAGACAACTTTGTAAATTTAGCCACTTTGTAAATTTAGGATGGACTGAGAGTGACAGGAGAAAGGTAACAGTGAAAAGATGGCAGTGAGCACTTTAGTAAAAGGCTTTAAACACTGGCGGAAATACCACCATCCTTCCACCCTGATGAATGCAGTCCCTTGAAAATCTTTTCCATTTATTGTATACTTATTATAAAGATGTTGGAGTAGACATTCATCTGGGTGCATTTTCAGTGCCAACTCTACACTGCCAGGGTGCTGACTGTGCTGGAAGGCCATCTGCTGGAGTGGGGTAGAGTGTGTCCTGCCTCTCTGCACTCCATCCTGCATCCTGGTGAGGGCCCCCTCTGGAAAGCTACTTTCTTGCCTGCCAACCCCTGCAGTCAATTGGAATAAGTGCCAGGGAGCCGTTTATATGGAACTTCTTTATTCATTCATGGGACATGAGTATCACTGGCTGGCCAGCATTTATTGCCCATCCCTGGTTGTCCTTGGAGGGAGGTTGAGAGACATTGCCGTGACTCTGGGGTCACATGTAGACCAGACCAGATAAAAATGACAGATTTCCTTCCCAAAAGGATGTGAGCGAACTAGATAGGTTTTTCTGACAATTGACAATGGTTTCATAGTCACCAGCAGATTCTTAATTCCAGATATATTTTATTGAATTGAAATTCCACCATCTGCCGTGATGGGATTCGAACCCAGGTCCCCATTAGCTGAGTTTCTGGATTAATAGTCTAGTGATAATACCACCAGGCCATTGCCTTTCTGGCACTTGTGGTGGTTAAGCTGTTGCAGGATGAGCGAATCAGAGGGAATACTCGTGCATATAAAACTTGTACTAATGAGGCATAAGATATGGTCTGAAATCAGGCCGGCTCCATTGGCAAGAATCACAGTTTTTTGCGCCGGAACCAATACTCTGCCATTTTTTTGGTAAGATTTTGTGGTCAGGTTCATTGTCCTGAGTGCAAATAAACATTGGGGGAGGGTACAATGGGAAATCTATGAAACAATGCCCTTTTGTGTCTCTGCCCTTGTCTAATTTCATCCTCCTGTATATTCAATTGCACAAAGAAAGATAGCAATACAACTGTTCTCACGCAATTGCTCCCAGTGTCAACATCTATAAAAGAGAATGTAGTTGGATATCTGTCGAATTTAATACCATGACATAGCCTATTATTCTTTTTGAATATTGTGATGTTCCTATTGACCATGCGAACAAGACCCTTGAATTAGAGATCCCTATTATGTCTGATAGGATTTATCATTAACCAGGTTTTGCATACTAATATAAACTGGTGACTTATAATCCGCTCTGAAATGAACATCATCAAGATAAAATGTGTTTAGAGATTTAAGTGTCATTAGAGACAAGGAGCGTGAAATGATTGGTTCACAGACAAACCTGTTTAATTGCAACTGCTCAGGAAGTGTCAAAAAATCAAGGCAAACCTGGTGCTTAGCAACTTCTATTTGCCTAAAGTTCTTATGGAAAGGATGAATAAAAATGCATGAAAAGCATTACTGGCCAGAATTTTACACTCTTCCCCTCCCCCACCAGGTTCTGAAGTGGTGGAGGACCAAAAATTAGCATGGACAGGATTCCCCTGGGATCCAACCCGTCCCGAACTGGATGCCAATTTGCAGTGAAATTGGACAGGGTCTCAGGTGAGTACCTGCTCATGCCCCAAATAAGGGTCACCACTTGATGGCCACTTCAGGGCCTTTTCCCAGTGTTAGATCATAGAAAGGGTAGCCACCATCAAGTAGAGTAACTAAAGAAATATTTAGTAACAGGAATAACTGTATACAGAGAGATGCTTCCGATTACTTGGACTCCAGTCTCCAGACTGCCTGGGAGAATCCATGCTTAGCCCCAGGCTTCACTCACTTTGGTCTAATTGGCCCAACAGAACACATGATCCTCCTAAATCTTGCCCTTCATGGAGTTTGCCACTACATCTCTCCCCCTTTAAATCCCTTATAAAGACATACCAACAAAAAGTAAACTGTTTAGAATAGAACATCATAAATGAATACTTTGGCACAGCTCATTATAAAGTCAGCCTGTCAGGGAATTTCCTCTCCCTCTGGGAGTGACGCAGTTCAACAGGAGGTGACTCAACAGCAGGGATAGATTTAGTTTGACTTTCAGAAACCAAATCTCCAACTTGTAAGGGTGCATCAATACAGATTACCTCTCTAATACCCACTGGAATACTCCTCAATCTTTCCTTAGGCTGACGTGTTTACATACTGCTCTCAAACACAACACCATCTCTGGCAGGCACATTCGGAATGGACGGCCTCACTGGTTCTCTATGTGACTCCATTCTTCTCAAGTGATCTCGATGCTTCTTCAAGTATCTTTTTTATTTATTAATGTCACCAGTAGGCTTATATTAACACTGCAATTAAGCTACTGTGAAAATCCCCTAGTTGCCACACTCTAGCACCTGTTCGGGTACACAGAGGGAGAATTTAGCTTGGCCTAACCAGCACATCTTTCAGACTGTGGGAGGAAACTGCAGCATCCAGAGGAAACCCACGCAGACATGGGGAGAATGTGCAAACTCCGCTCAGTGGTCCAAGCCAGGAATTGAACCCGGGCCCCTGTCACTGTGAAGCTGCAGTGCTAACCATTGAGCCATTGTGCTCCCCTTTACCTTGAAACTTCTACTTCATATGACACTGGGCCTGTCTTGGCCACAACAAGGCCTGGGACCCAACTCTGACCAGTCCCAAAATTTTTAGTAAACACTAGATCACACATTTCAAATGTTCTCTCAGGTTTTGTAGGATCATGCTATTTCTTCTGCACGCTCCACTTTGCCTTCACGCTCCCCGCCAAGTCCAAAATGGCACAAATATGTCTACCCATCCGCAAATCTACAGGAGTTACTCCATTGGTCATGTGAGATGTCGCTTTATTGGTGATAAGAAAATGCGCTAATTTGGTCTGTGGGGATGCTGGTAGTTGCCTTTTCATTGGCTGCTTTAAATGTTTGCACAGTCCTCCATTTGAGGAAGGGTGGTACAGTGTTTCATGGAATTTGACAACATGAAATGCTGGAACTCCTTGATGGTAAATACTATCCCATTGTCTGAAACCAACATCTCTGGCAAACCATGGGTGGTGAAAGTTTGCCTTAACCTTCCACTGTTGCAAAACAAGTTGTGGACATCATCTCATACATGTCGAGCCATTTTGAGTGTTCATCGATTATAAATAGATAGAATGGGCCTACAAAATCAACATACAGTCTCACCCAGGGCTGAGCTGACCACTCCCAAGGGTGCATTGGGGCTGTTTCCTTGTAACTTTTGTTGCACCAGACATTGGCTGCACTGTTTAACCATGCTTTCTACATCTGTATCTAACTTGGGCACCACACATGGCTGCAAGCCAACATTTTCATCTTGGAGATCACTGGTGGACACTGTATAGTTCCTCCAATAATGTCTTGCCAGGCGTGGAGACAACCTTGCTCCCTACAGAAGGATGTTGTATTCACAACTCCGTTCATCCTTTCTTTTTGAAACGGTTTTGGTTGTTCATACATTCTATAACACCAGCCACAGAGAACCATAGGCTTAATTCTGAGCAATATTGGTTCCTTCTAAGTCCATTATTGGCCTGTTGCATCGACATGTTGAGGAAATACAAGGTAAGGACCGTTTGTTACGCTGGTGGAGATCCTGCACTTTCCAATAGGAGGAGGTGGCTCAAGGCATCTGCATTTGATTTATGAGTCCTCTGTTTGTATTGGAAGATATATTCATAAGTGGCCAACAATAAAGCCTAAAGCTGTAACCTTGCAGATTCTATTGGAGAGATGGCTTTATCTTCTCTAAATATGCATAGCAGAAGTTCTGATCAGTAGTCATGGTGAAATGCCATCCATAAATATATTGGTGGAATTTTTTTATCCCAAAGATGATGGCCAACCCCTGTTTCTCGATCTGTGAACAGGCCCTTTCTGCATCAGTAAAGGTCCTTCAAACAAAGTTAAGGCAAACCTTTGCCAGCATGGTTTGCCAGAGATGTTGGTTTCAGACAATGGGACAGCATTTACCAGCAAGGAGTTCCAGCATTTCATAGGTCTTTCTAGCCCACTCTTTATGTGACAGAATGGCTTCAATTCCATAAGGAGATGAATCACAAGTGAGAGTGATTTCTTCTGAAGGGTCAAAATGGATTAAAAGGCAGAAGGATTGCAGAGCTTGTTCCACTTGTCTGAAAGTTTTGTTCTGCTGTGTCTTCCAGCACCATCTCTGGTGTTTTTTTAAGCAATACTTGCAGAGGTGCCAATATTGTAGACAAGCTCGAGGGGCTGAGTGGCCTGCTCCTAATTTGTATGTTATTTTGTTCATATGCTTGCAACCAGATCAAGCCAGATTTTAGGTGCATCCAATCATTCTTGGGTTCAGTGGTGACAAGTTTTGCTAAAGCAGGTTTTCTGCCTGCCCCGACTGCAAATGATCAGGAATTGCAATAAACCAACTTTTCAGAATTGGAAAAACAGAAGAAAGAATGATGTAATATAAACAGTTACATTTAAACATGCGTTGCAACAGGGAGGTGATGGCCTAATGGTATTATTGCTAGTCAATTAATCCAGGAACTCAACTAATGTTCTGGGGACATGGGTTTGAATCTTGCCACAGCTGATGGTAGAATTTGAATTCAATACAAAATACCTGGAATTAAGAATCTACTGATGACCGTGAAACCATTGTGGGTTGTCTGAAAAACCCATCTGATTCACTAATGTCCGTTAGGGAAGGAAAAACGCCATCCTGGTCTGGACTACGTTTGATTCCAGAGCTACAGTAATGTGGTTGACTCTCAACTGCCCTCTGAAGTAGCCTAGCAAACCGCCCAGTTCAAGGGCAACTAGGGATGGACAATAAATGCCAGATTTGCCCATGCCCCACAAATTAATTTTAAAAATTAAGTTGGAAATTAACATAAAATTAATTCAATTAAATGTTTGACTGCTTATCCATACTATAGTGGAATGCCGTTTTTCAATGGAGCAGTGCGATGATTAAGGTGTGAGAAGGCAGTCAAGAGGTTATGCTGTCCGCCTCAACCTTTTTTGCAAATTTGTTGCATTTATGAATACATCAAACATTTAAGTAACGGGTTGTGGCATGTATAATTCTACGGTCCAAAATTCCTGTATTGCTGGGACCAATGTACCCTCATTTTATTTTTAAATGTCAACTGTGATCTATTTTACATTGCCAGAATATGCTGAATAAACCAAGGATGAATGCTCAGTAACCTTTTAAAATCATATAACATGCTGGGTCTCTGAGTCATTGATCTAGGCAATTGTCTGAGACCAATTTCTAGCATTCTACAAGTACTTTCACTTCGCCCACTTAGATTCCTGGACCAGAACCCCATGGTATATTATAAAGCCAGACTAAACTTCAATATTTTTTCTACTTTGGCAGAAAGCAGGATGCTTTGCCCCAGGAGTAATTTCACTGATAAAATAGGCATCTTTTTTCAGAACAAGCTTTATTTGTAACACAGTTGAAACATGGCTTTAACAAAATGACGTAGCTTAACTCTTAGCGGTTAAAAAGTCTTTAAACGTGAAAAGAAACAACTCTAATTTCTAACTTGTCACAATTTCAGTTCCAAATAAGCAACATTCTTCCTATAATCCTAAATGCCACTTTAAATACAGTTAGCAAACACAAGCATACTTGCTATAAATTAATATAGACAGCCTTGAAACTGTCAGGGTGACTTTGTAGAGAGAGCAGCTTGCAGACTTCTATCTTTCAACAGCCCCAGCCAGCAACTGAAACAGAAAGCTGTTTCACTCTCTGCTACATATATAGCCCCTCTCATTAGCCATATTATTCCATGTCCTTGTATGCCAAAAAAATTCCAGTTGCCATTCCTTTAAGTAAATGAAAACCAGAGGAAATCTCTATTTACAAACACTAGACCATTAGCCTTCCCCTTGGACAATAGTGCATGGCTGAAATGAGTAATTATCCTGCTGTTCAGCATCTGAGCTGTATTTCTTACAGACATACTAATTACGTGTAAAATAAAACTGAACCTTAAAACAGTCCCCTTATATATAAAACATGTCCATAGTACAGTATCATCACACCACCAGATACTCGTCTATTCTGCTTAACAAGCCTAATTAACTCACAGAAGCAACCAGATCAATACATATAATTTAGTTTACTTATTAATGTCACAAGTAGGCTTACATTAACACTGCAATGAAGTTACCCTAGTCATAACTCTCCAGTGTCTATTCGGGTACACTGAGGGAGAATTTAGCATGGCCAGTTCACCTCACCAGCACATTTTTCAGACTGTTGGGGGGGGGGGAGGGGAAACCAGAGAATCCAGAGGAAACCCATGCAGACAGGGAGAGAATGTGCAGAGTCCACACAGTCAGTGACACATGCTGGGAGTTGAACCTGTCTCCCTGGCACTGTGAGCAGCAGTGCTAACCACTGTGTCAACCATAAAGGAATAAACTGTAACGCTACTCTCTGAAGGTAAAACCAACATAAAGTAAATTTCCTTTGGCTGTATTATCAAAAACTCAAAAGATTACAACAGAATCTCTGCCACTTTGTCATATCTTATTGATAATGAAGTGCTTGTGGGAGTATCTGTATGAATGAATGTAGATTTCCCTTGGCATCCTGATTGCCCTGGGCTAACCATCTGGTGTTTTCTGTCATGTTCTTCGAAGGGACTAATCAGATCCCACAAGCATAAGCAGGTAAAAGTATTCTGATTCAAGCACAAAGCATGTCTCTTCGCTAGCTGTGAGCAAGGCTACAAGGGATCTACTAGTCACTGTAATAATTCAACATAAAGCCATCAGGTTAACAGTGTTGCACCCTCCACTGGGTTAAGTTATGTATGGCACAGTGGTTAGCATTGCTGCCTCACAGCGCCAGGGACCCGGTTTCAATTCCCAGCTTGGGCGATTGTCATTGTGAAGTTTGCACGTTCTCCCAGTGTCTGCGTGGGTTTCCTCCAGGTGCTCCTGCTTCCTCCCACAGTCTGAAAGATGTGCTGGTTAGGTGCATTGATCTGACCAGGTGCCGGAATGTGGCGACTAGGGAAATTTTACAATAACTTCATTGTAGTTTCAATGTAAGCCTTACTTGTGACTAATAAATAAATAAACTTTAACTGGTAAAGGAAACTTTATTTAAAATACTATGGTTAATGGGTGGCTGTGTTTGAGAAAAAGCAATCCTGGTCAGCTGACCATGAAAAGGATAGTTTGGAATGCATTCCCCCCTTTTCTCAATTTTACCTCTCTCCCACGCATCTTCCTCTCCCCACATCTTCATCTTTCACAGTTTAACCTCTGATTTCAGCTTCTCTGCCATTTGGCCTTTCATACCTTCTGTGGACTGCCATTAGCAGCCTTTCCCCCTGGTTTCTGTGACTATGACTTATTTTTCATTCGCTCACCCCGCAGTATAAATATCTCCCACTTTCTATGTCTTTTAGCTTTGACCAAAGGTCATCTAGACTCGAAACATCAGCTCTTTTCTCTCCTTATAGATGATGCCAGACCTGCTGAGATTTTCCAGCATTTTCTCTTTTGGTTTCAGATTCCAGCATCCACAGTAATTTGCTTTTCTCTGGTAGGTTGGAATGCATCACAGGCTCAGTTGAGGTAGAGGAGGCACAGCCAAGGGTTTTGGGTTTCAGAGGAGCAGGTATACTGTGGCATTAGATGAGGGAGGTTATGCTTTGGAATCTTGCCATTGGGATTCAGCTGTGCGAGCTTATGAGCCACTGCTTGTAAAATAGATGTTGAGCTTTGCCCCACTTCATTAGTGATTCAATGAAAAGTGAAGAACATTCCCTTCAAGGCAGTGAGAAATTTCCCGTTTGAAAAAATAGTGACTGAACCTTTGTAGATAAAATGGAAATAGGCTACTGTTATATGCAGTGCTGAGAGCGTTATGTCAATAACCATGTTGATTCAGACCAACGTACATTTTGCTCAACTCCCATCTACAAAAGTACCAAAATGTGGTTCTATGGCAAGAACTTAGCTCAATAATTTGTAAAGTAAAGTTTATTTATTAGTGTCACAAGTAGGCTTACACTCGCACTGCAATGAAGTTACTGTGAAAATCCCCTAGTCGCCACACTCCGGCACCTGTTCGGGTACAGTGAGGGAGAATTTAATATGGCCCAACGCATGTAACCAGCATATCTTTCAAACCGTAGAAGCACCTGGAGGAAACCCACACAGACACAGGGAGAACATGCAGACTCTGTACAGAAGTGATGCAATCCAGGAATTGAATCTGGGTCCCTGGCGCTATGAGGTAGCAGCACTGTGCCACCTAATTTGGTAAATACTTAAAAAAATGCAAAATGAGTAAAAGATTGGAACTTCTAAAAGGCTGAAAAGACTTACCTTCATGCACAGTTTAGATGTGAAGAGTTGAAACAAAATATTGTGCCCTGCATGGGAGACCTAACTCTCACCCCTTGATGCTACACAGCCCAAAGCCATTGAGACCACAGCAGATGGCATGGTTAGCCTACAAACCACCCACTTCAAAGATGTACCCAGATTGTCAAATTGCTACAAATTCCTAATGAGTTGCTAGTGCTCAATCAGGGCAGCATGTAACCTTCAGGTTATGTACTAAATTGGGAAAAGTTTTCTTTGAGTTTTTATACATGGGAAGGAAATGAGCTCTTGGGAGTTCAGTAAGAAAGCTCTTTGTTCTGTGTTTCCAACCCCAAACTGCAGCCTTCAAAGGAGCTCGACTATCTTATTCTGTTAAAAAGTAATTACTTCATTCTCTTTGAAACTGACAAATTGTCCTCTGAGCTGGAATTCTGAATCCTGTAATAGCTAAATTTGTGTGACTGACGTTTTGTTCCTGTGGTTACTTTTATACTAATGTCAGGCCAACGTGCATTCAATCAGCAAGTGAGATGTCCCCATTCAATCTGGGGGTCGCTGATGCTGAGAGCCGATATGCTTAATATGTTCATGATGTTCAGCTTGTCGTAGCATTCCATTTGAAGTAATTCATCGCCTGCTTTGTATGAACTTCATTAGTTTAAAATAATGAGGCAATGTGCCTTGAATACAATGATTACATTAATGGGGTTTATCTTTTCATTAATATTCCACGGGGTTGTCATCTTAATATTGGCAACTGATCTTACATGGAAGCTGACAACGCACAGTATTATCACAATCCAAACATCGTCAGGCTTGTACGATTGTTGTTTATTGACTGCCTGTTTTCAAAAGAGTGAAAGGCTCAAAACAAATGGATTTTTGACTCTTTTGGTTCTTATTGCTTTCAGTAAGCTACTTCAGCCTAAAGGATTTTGTGAGCATTCAGTGGACATATTTCCGATGAATACCTGTGACCAACATTAAACATTCTTTTCAATCTTGACAGCTTGTTGGATTCTTCACCTTGCTGTCTCTATCAGGTGCAGGGTTAAATAGATAGTAAGCTGTAATGAACACACATCTCCTATCTGAGGACAAGGCAGAGACGTAACTAATACAGAATATCCTTGATATGAGTGGATCAGTTGCTAACATTGCCCTTGCTGACTTTCACTGACATCATTCAATATGTTAAAAATTGATCAATGAGTCAGCCAGTCAATTCAACTGAAAGCTCACACCATGTTTATTTGTCTGGGCAAATGCTATTTAGATCTGTTGGATGTCTGACCATTTTGGAATTGTCATTAAAAACACTGATTAAATGTCCTTTCCTCTTGCATATCTTCAAAGAAAGTTCGGAGCTGTATCATTGGGGGTTTAACGCGAGCACAGCAGTCAACCAGTAGGCATCAGAACTAAAGGCTGGTCAGAGTATTAAAGGGAACAGATAGACATGTAAGAAGCCATGGATTTCGTTTCATGAAACATCTTTGTTGCCATGCAAACCCAGAGCTCTAGCACAGGCTGCCACACTTTGGTTGTGGATATCAGTGTTTAAAAGAACTTTCAGGGTGTTACAGCACTTCAACAATCTGGCCCCCAACACATTGTTGGGGTGGTGTCCCCCAATTGGTAGCATGGCCTCATTGAACACAAATCTGACATCCTTGAGGATGATGTAGAGATGCCGGCGTTGGACTGGGGTAAACACAGTAAGAAGTCTGACAACACCAGGTTTAAGTCCAACTGATTTATTTGATAGTAAACTCACAAGCTTTCGAGGTTCCCCTCTTTGTCAGATGAATGAAGAGTTCTGGCCTCAGACAGAGCGTATAAAGCACAGACAGTTTACAGATTACTGATTAGAATGCAAGTCTTTACACCTAACCTGCTATTCAAGTCTTAAAGAGGCCGACAATATGGGTGGAAGGAGCATTAAGCCCAGGTTAAAGAGATGTGTATTGTCCCCAGACAGTACAGTAAGTGAGGTTTTGCAAACCCAGGTAAGTCATGGGGGTTACAGATAGTGCGACATGAACCCAAGATCCTGTGAGGATAACAGCAATCACCAAGACGCCACACCCCCAACCCCCCAATCCCTTTGATTACTTCACCAGTGTCCTTGCTGTTGGCTGTCAGCCAGTCTGCGCAGACCTTACCCGCCCATGCTGAGGTGGTATTGTTCCAAGCTGGGCTTGCTATGCATAGAACTTCTCAGGAGCATCCCGTCAGAGTATCTGCGGTCTCACCCACTGAAATCATCAGGCTTTCACGAGCTGTGCTGCAGCACTGCTGAGAAGCTCTAGAGCTGAATAAGACACATGGAAGAGTGGCACAAGGAGGCTGCACAAGGTGCCTAATTTGTATGCAGTACGAAGGTGCTTGTTTTATAAAATTGGGTTCAAATGTTTGCTTTGTGATGGATTTTATTTTTCCATGGTGTCCAAGTGATGGTCAGTAAAAAGGGGTGGTAAGGTATGGGACTGTTGGTGAATGGGGAATGGGTATTGTTGTAGGATGAATCAACCACAGATAACATGGACATAAAAAGCCTGCACTGGTTACCTCCAGACTTTATCCTCTTCCTCCTTATCAGGTGGCCACCTTAAATAGCCTTAGGATGAACATAAGAACATAAGAAATAGGAGCAGGAGTAGGCCATCTAGCCCTTTGAGCCTGCCCCGCCATTCAATAAGATCATGGCTGATCTGTCGTGGCTCAGTTCCACATTCCCGCCCTCTCCCCATAACCCTTAATCCCCTCGCTTATCAAAAACCCATCAACCCACGTCTTAAGAATATTTAGTGAGGCAGCCTCCACCACTTCAACGATGGTAATGTTGTGGCAAGATTCTCACCAACTTTTACAGATGCACCATAGAAAACATTCTTTCTGGTTGTATCACAGCTTGGTATGGCTCCTGCTCTGTCCAAGACTGCAAGGAACTACAAAATGTCGTGAATGTAGCCCAATCCATCACGCAAACCAGCCTCCCATCCATTGACTTTGTCTACATTTCCCCGTGCCTCAGTAAAGCAGCCAGCATAATTAAGGATCTCACATAGCCCGGACATTCTCTCTTCTACCTTTTTCCATAGATGCAAAAGTCTGAGGTCATGTACCAACTGACTCAAGAACAGCTTCTTCCCTGCTGCTGTCAGATTTTTGAATGGACTTACCTTGCATTAAGTTGATCTTTCTCTACAATCTAGCTATGACTGTAACACTACATTCTGCGGTCCCTCGTTTCCTTATCTACGAATGGTATGCTTTGCCTGCATAGCGCGCAAGAAACAATACTTTTCACTGTATGTTGATAGATGTGACAATAATAAGTCAAATCAAATCAAATTTCTGTAACGTTTCTGAACTATCGTTCAGGTAGTGGAAGCATTGCTTAAGCACATCAATGCTCTGTTCAGTCACATTTAATATGGCAGCGCCACTTTCAATTTATGCATACTGCTCATGTGTATGTAGCTTATGTTCCAGAGTCATGTGTTCAGCCCTGCCACCTGGCAACTGCCCACTGGTCTTTCCTGGTGGCCCAAATGCAGTTAACACAGCATTCCATTCCAGAATGAAGGTATTGTAACTGCTACCAGAACACCGGACATTGATCGATATCTTTGCCATGTATGGTTACAGGACATTGAGGAAGTAGAATCCCTGCAAGTTGCAATACTCTCAGAGCTGACATGCAAAGTGAGGTGCGTGCAGTCAATGGCACCGTGTACCATGAGGGAACGTGCATGAAGCCACATTCTCTGTTTATCCACTGCACTCCAGCAAGAGTGAATAAAATGGAATCCACTGTGGAATATAGAGCCTCCCTTATCCGACTGTGGGTAGCAAACTGTGAAATGTTGCAAACGTTGCCTGTTCCAGTACGAATAGAGCCAGGCGGGTAAAAGTTCATCTCCACAATCACCTGCAGGGTCACTGACAATGCCATCCTCACCCTGCTCTGAGTCTGCATTTGTGGATGCAAGAGGTGAGAGATTTCAGTGAAGACCTTCTTAGTAAATCGGAAAGGCCTAATACATTGAATCTCAGATAAAGGAATTGGTTCCTGAACACCCTGGACACACATGACCTCCCGCTGACAGGCTTTCTCTCTCCTTCCTGTTGCTGTCTCCGCTGATAGCTTTTCCTGCTCTACACCACTTCTGCTCAGTCTCCCTGCCATGCCATAATCCAAAGGGGAATGAAAACTCCTACACTCCAGTCTGAGAGTAAGGGGTTTGAGCAGAATTCTTAAAGTCAGCCAAAAATCCTTCAGCTTTTGCCAGGCATTCCTGACATAAACTTTAGTCACTTTAAACAACTGGGAATCAGAAGATCACAGCCAGTAGAAATCATTCTGTAAATAACTAAAGAAACCTTGCTTTTTTAATTCCTTCATGGGGTATGGGTGTCGCTGGCTGGCCAGCATTTATTGCCCATTCCTGGTTGCCCTTGGAAGGCAGTTGAGAGTCAACCACATTGATGTGGCTCTGGAGTCACATGTAGGCCAGACCAGCTAAGGACTGCAGATTTCCTTCACTAAAGGCCATTGGATGAGCTTTTCCATCAACAATGGTTTCAAGGTAATCAGTAGATTCTTAATTCCAGATATTATTTTATTGAATTCAAATTCCACCATCTGCTGTGGCAGGGATTCGAACCTGGGTCCCCAGAACATTAGCTGGGTTTCTGGGTTAATGGTCTAGCGATAATACCACTGGACCATCGCCTCCCCATGAGCTTATATAAATTACAGACAAGAAGCCTTTTGATATGAAAGTAGTTTTGCAGCGTTCTTTTCACTCCCCTACACATGGTCAATCCTCTGAGGGGAAGAGCTGCATTGTTGAACACGATGACTACAGTGCTGATTGAGGCCACACTTTGCGTTGTGTCTGGTGGCTCTTCCCTGTGTCTGTGCTGACACACCTTTCCCAGAATGGGCAACCCAGTCCAGCCAGCACCACAAATGTGCACACGCCCTGCTGGTACCATTTTACCAGCAAAACTGCTACCCCAGCAGTGAAAAATAAAATTGGGCTGTATGCAATTTTGTGGCCAGAATCTTTGCTTCTGCAAATTGGCTACCAGCAATTTAATTTGATTAGCTTGAACCTGCACAGAGGTAGATTAGTGAGGGATATTTTTCATCATGTGAGACTGATGACAGTGGAAATCTACCACAATCAGGATTAATTGTTAGACTCAGGCTACATTTTCTCATCATGAGAGGCAACTCATTGACAGAGTTTGCCAACCAGATAATTTGAATTAAAAAAAAATGAAGCTTGAAAAACTCAGCTGACAATAATTGTTTTAGCTTTCATATAGTTTTGAACTTTTTTTATTCCCCTCTTCATTCCAAATATTTTTTAACCTAATCAAAAGTTCATGGTGGCTTGGAAATGTTACTGAGCTTGATTTTTATGAGGAAACTTAATTAACATCAATAAGTAAATTTTCTTACCCAGTTATTTTATTTATTTCATATCTGTATATGCATTCCGCACAGCTCCCTCACATCAGTAAGACATGCTAATTACCATGCTCTACACAGCACACAGACAAGAAGTATTCAGAAATATAAGTTCAAGTCTTTTTATTAGTGCCACAACCAACGTATCGGATCTAAGCTCTGTAGTCCTTCCACATCCAGTTGTGAATGGTGGTGGATAATTAAAGGAGGAGGAGGCCCCACAAATATCTCCATCCCCAATGACGGAGGAGCCCAGCACATCAGTGCAAAAGATAAGGCTGAAGTATTTGCAGCAGTCTTCAGCCAGTAGTGCCGAGTGGATGATCCATCTCGGCCTCCTCCAGTGGTCCCCAGCAATTCAAATGCCAGTCTCCAGCCAATTCGATTCACTCCACATGATATCAAGAAACATCTGAAGGCGCTAGATACTGCAAAGGCAATGGTGCCTGACAACATTCCAGCAATAGTACTGAAGACTTGCGCTCCAGAATATGCCGCTTCCCTAGCCAAGCTCTTCCAGTACAGTTACAACACTGGCATCTACCCGACAATGTGGAAAATTGCCCACAGGTATGTCCTGTACACAAAAAGCAGGACAGATCCAACCCAGCCAATTACCATCTAATCAGTCGACTCTCGGTCATCAGTAAAGTAAAGGAAGGGGTCATCAACAGTGTTATCAAGCAGCACCTGCTCACCAATAACCTGCTCAGTGACACCCAGCTTGGGCTTTGCCAGGGTCACTCAGCTCCTGACCTCACTACAGCTTTGGTTCAGAGATGGGGTGAGAGTGACAACCCTTGACATTAAGGCAGCATTCAACCGAACGTGGCATCAAGGAGCCTTAGTGAAACCGGAATCAATGAATACCAAGGGACAAACTCTCCACTGGTTGGAGTCATACCTGGTACATACAAAGATGGTTGTGGTTGTCAATCATCTCAGCTCCAGAACATCTCTGCAGGAGTCCCTCAGGGTAGTGTCCTAGGCCCAACCATCTTCAACTGTTCATCAATGACCTTCCCTCTGTCATCAGGTCAGAAGTGAGGATACTTGCCAATGATTGCACAATGTTCAGCACCATTCGCGACTCCTCAGATACTGAAGCAGTCCATGTTCAAATACAACAAGATCTGGACAGTATCCAGGTTTGGGCTGACAAGTGGCAAGTAACATTCACGCCACACAAATGCCGGCAATGGCCATCGCCAAAAAGAGACAGTCTAACCACTGCTCCTTGACATTCAATGGTGTAACCATCACTGAAACCCCCACTGTCAACATACTTGGGATTACCATTGATCAAAAACTCAACTGGACTCACAACATAAACATAATGGTTACAAGAGCAGGTCAGAGGCTAGGAATACTGCGGCGAGTAACTCACCTCCTGACTCCCCAAAGTCTATCCACCATCCACATGGCACAAGTCAGAAGTGTGATGGAATACTCCCTACTTGCCTGGATGGGTGCAGCTCCAATGACTCAAGAAGCTTGACATCATCCAGGACAAAGCAGCTGCTTGATTGGCACCACATCTACAAACATTCAATCCTCCACCACTGAAGCTCAGTAGCAGCAGTGTGTACTATCTACAAAATGCACTGCAGAAATTCACTTTAGATCCTTGGACAGCACCTTACAGACCCACGACCACTTCCATCTAGAAGGACAAGGGCAGCAAATAAATGGGAACACCACCACCTGCAAGTTCCACTCCAAGCCACTCACTAACCTGACTTGGAAATATATCATCGTTCCTTCGCAGTTGCTGGGTCAAAAGTCTGGAATTCTCTCCCTCATTGCATTGTGGGTCAACTCACAGAACATGGACTACAGCAATTCAAGAAGGCAGCTCACCACTATCTTCCCAATTGCAACTCAGGATGGCCAATATCGCTGGCCAGCCAGCGACACCCATGTCCTACGAATGAATAATAATAAAAAAAGGCTTACATTAACATTACAATGAAGTTACTGTGAAAATCCCCTAGTCGCCACACTCCAGTGCCTATTCAGGTACACTAAGGGAGAATTGAGCATGGCCAAGCACATCTTTTAGGCTGTGGGAGGAAACCCATGCAGACACGGGGAGAACGTGTAGACTCCTCACAGACAGTGACCGAAACCAAAAATTGAATCTGTGTCCCTGGCACTGTGAGGCAGCAGTGCTAACCACTGTGCTACCCATATATAATGATGTGGGCATGCAAAAATAAAATAATATTAATTTTTAAATCATAATCCTTTTTGACCATGTGCTGTTTAAATGGTATACCGATGGTGGGATCCTTGTTTAAAATAGCATTTGGAAGTAGTTATTAGCAGTAGAGGAGACAATTAATGCAGCAACTGAGTTCACTCCAAAAGTGTTGGCAAACCTGAAACCAGGAGAAAGTGTACGACAGATCTCATCTGCCCAGATCAGCACAGTTAATACAGGTTCTTTCTGCAGGTATACACTAGCTGCATTCTGACCCCTGTAACCATGGGTAACAGATTGTGCAGGGATGAATGGATTTGGGCTCACTACTGGGTCTGTCACTGTTCCCAGTGTGGGAATGTCATTAGGTTGGCAGGACTGAACGAGCTTCTGTTATGTTTCTATTACAATCACATTTTTTCAAGATAAACCGTCTGCTCATGATGTGAAGATACCCACTGGCTTTGCATTAAATACACATAAGAAGTATTTAATTTAAAAGTACACCAAAGTGCAACTCCAGGCTCAGCAATGCTACCAGATTTTTAATTTGCATCTGAGGCTGATGGGCTTCAAGTGGCTATCTTGACCTCTGTTTTTTCATAATTATTTCTTCAGGTTCATTAGGGTGATGATAAAGAATGTTGGAGCTTTTCTATCATCACCACTGTAAGTGTACTGCATTCCCAAAATACTGGCAACAAGGACTTCTTTCTTACAAGAATTTATTCACTAGTTTATTCACTAGTTTAACAGATACTTGATGCTTGTACTCTGCCCACGTTCCCAACACGTGATGTCCACTGTAGCTGTGACATTATGTGACCACTCAGTCTACAACCACCGTTAAATTTGTTTCTTAGTATACCAGTTGTGGTCCCCTTGTGCAGATGTTGACTGTGGTGAGGCTGATTAGGCGATTTCCTCGTGGAATTATCATGAAACTATTAATCCAGAAACCCAGCTAATGCTCTGGGAACCCAGATTTGAATACACCTGGAATTAAGAATCTACTGATGACTATTGTCAATTGTCAGAAAGACCTATCTGGTTCACTAATGTCCTTCAGGGAAGGAAATCTGCCGTCCTTACCTGGTCTGGCCTACATGTGACTCCAGAGCCGCAGCAATGTGAATGACTCTCAACTGTCCTCAGGCAACTAGGGATGGGCAATGAATGCTGGCCAGCCAGCGATGCCCATGTCTCACAAGTAAATTTTAAAAAATATTTATCGGGTTTGGATCAGCTTAGGCCTGTGCTGCTGCTAGTGCTCATCAACCCTGGCGAGATTTTTAAGTCCCCGCTGGTATCAGTGCATTAACTGTGCAAATATAGTGGCTGGAATTTTACCATCCTGCCTACCATGGGAATCGGATTGAGGGAGGGGCGGACCATGGAAAGGTCTGTTGACCTGGGACAGGATTTTACGGTTTCGGGATATGGTATGCACTTCCAGACCTCTCATTGCATCTTGCTTTGGCGATTCTAATCCCTTTGTGTTGCTATATCTCCCATTTATCCTTCACTGTGACTTCCCAGCAAGCTGAACTCTGCAACGTTTGACATAGTACTCCAAAGTTTCTTTGAAGTATTTTCTTTGCTATCCCTGTGTGTCCCCAGAACCCACTTTAATTCCATCAAAGGTGTACGCCATTAACACGTCTCCTTCCCCGACGTGCAGCCCCACCAATGGCCACCGCTCCTGGTGGTGCTGCTGAGCTGCTCTCATTGGGTTGGCAGCCACTCAATTGGCTGCTGCCTGTTAAGTGCAGCCCAGTTCCATTGCCTACTGTAGTGGGGCCCTACTTTCTTTCCCACAGCAGGACCCATGCTGCCTCTGAAAAGTCCCAGCCCACGGATTTTGATATGGTCAAATATAATGAACAGTTCCATGGTATGAAAAATATGGAATATACATTAGTTCTGGATTACCACTTCTCCCATCGTTCTGCTGCATTTAGATGCTTAGCTGCAGGAGTATTGTTTATCGTTAACATTATGGAACTGAAGCTGTGTGAGTGGCTTTCATTTCATACAGTGCCAAAGAGAGCATCAGTTTAAATGAAAAGATGCAGAATTGGTGGTCCACATCTAATCCGAGGTTACTAACAGATGCCAAAAATCAATGGGGAATGATAGAAGCAATTATCCATAGACACTGCAATCCTTATTCACTCAGCTCATCATCCTGTTTTTCCTTTTGCAGAAACTTGTCTATGCCTTTTGTCAGCCAAGAATATGTGCTCGCCAGCAAGCTGAACTCCATAATGTTTGACATTCTTTCAGCATCCCTACAGTGCAGAAAGAGGTCATTTAGCCCATTGAGCTTGCACCAACAACAATCCCACCCTGGCCTTATCCTTGTAGCCTCACACATTTACCCTATTAATCCCCCTGTCACTAAGGGGAAATCTTTAAAGCGTGGGAGGAAACCGGAGCACCTGGAGGAAACACAAGGAGAATGTACAAACCCACACTGACAGCCACCTGAGGCTGGAATTGAACCTGGGTCCCGGATGCTGTGAGGCAGCAGTGCTAACCACTGTGCCACCGTGCCACATTGTGTCTCAAGGTTGTTTTGAAGCATTTTCTTTGCTATCTCTATGGGCCGCCAGAACCCATTTTATCTGTCTTCAAGGGTGTACATCCATTAACATGTCCTTTTCCCCCAGGAGCAGCCCCACCAATGGCCATCCTGTTGGTGCAGTTGAGCTTCTGTCTTCACTCATTGGCCTGTTAGGTGTAGCCCAGTTCCATTGCCTACTGAAGCGGAGCCCAGTTTTCATTCCCCAAGCAGGATCCTTGCTGCCTCTCAGAAGTCTCAGTTCATGAGTTTTGATATTGTCAAGTATAATGAAACCACAGTTCCATGTACAAATGTGACTTGAAAAATACCCAAACTATGGGTAATAAGTTAGTTCTGGATTACCACTTGTTCCATTGTTCATAGTATATTAAAAAAATTCTACCCCTAATATACTGGACAGCAATATTATTTATATGTACCCCACCCAATTACTGTTCCTTGTTTGACACTTTCAACCTTAGCAGTTTCCTGCACTACAGCTCTTTTGTCTTCCATCGTGGCTTTTTAATTTAAAGGAGTGAAGTTGAGTTTAACTCCAACCCCAATTTAAATTCGGGACATGAGCGCAGTGCAGGGGTTGTAGAGCAAGGATTAATCTTGTACTGAGGGCCACATCCAAAGATGTGCAGGTTAGTTGGATTGGCCATGCTAAATTGCCACTTATGCTGGAATTTTACTAGCTCGGCTGCCTGAGGCTCGTAAAATCCCACCCGCGGCCAACAGGGAATGTTGTTCTGTGAGTCTCGCCCGCTCCAATTCTGGGGCAGGTGTGCCGATAAAATTCCGGCATTAGAGTCCCAAGATATATAGTGTAGCAGGGTAAATACATGGAGTTAGGGAGTAAACCTAGGTAAAAGGCGGTGCAGACATGATGGACTGAATGGCCTTCTTCTGCACTGTAGGGATTCTATGATTTAAACTTATCTATTGTCACCTTAGCTGAGATCAGTTATACCAAACCAGGTCAAAACAATGACTCTAAAGACATATTTCAGAGTTTTTAGATAAATAGATGAGAATATTTTGATAGCATTAAATGTTTTTTTGTATTTGTTAGTGGTTTTACAGTGACCGCATTTTACTTCAGTCTGCTCCAGAGCAACACGTTACAGAGACTTATTGATTGTAAACAGGTCATTCACAATGGGGAAGGTTTATTTTGGTTTGTAATGGATTCATTTCTTTGAAGTTTTGTTTGGTGATATTTGACTTTGAAGGTAATGTGCTATACTTCAAGCACTTCTTGTCTGCTTTCTTCTGCCTCTTTTATGGTGAAAAATATTAATCACATTTTCCTGAAAGTATACCAATTATTTGCCCTTTTTTGCTCTGATTTTCCTTGGGTAGAATTCCAGTTCCTTTCCTTCCAGGATATGCGGATTAACTTGATTGGCCATGCTAAATTGATCCTAGTGTCAGAGGGATTGGCAGGGTAAATATGTGGAGTTACAGGAATAGGGCCTGGGTGGGATTGGGGTGGGTACATACTTGATGGGCTGAATGGTCTCCTTTGGCACTGTAGGGATTTCATGATTCATTCTATGATGTAGCCATCACTGGTCAGGTCTTGAAGCTACACAAGCAAGCAGTTTTCCCTGATGGAATTGTTCTTTTAGCAGTGAACTGATTTGGCATTCTTTCTCCGGTCATATTTCTTCTGAGTTTTCTTTGGCTTCTTCTTGTTCAGAATTTCCTCCTCTTCAGAGGTCAACTTGGCACCCTTCTTCTGGCCAAGGAGGAAGGCAAAGTGAGATTCCTACCACTGCTGGAAGGGAGTGCTGTCAATTAGAACAGTCTTGGTGCCCACAATATGAAGTCGATGCAGTTTACAGGTGGGATTCTCCAGCCATGTTTACCTCAAAACCAGAGATTTGCGCTCAACTCCAATGGACCTTTACATGGTCTGCTCCTTCCTGCCTGCTAGAATGCCTGTGGCAGGCATGGCCTACAACTATATCAAGGTATTGAAGCCTTTTCAATGAGGAATCAGACATGGGATTAAAAAGCAAAAGGATAGAATGAAATCCAACCCGAAGAGCAACTCAAACCACATAATCAGAGGTCTAACGTTTATTTTTTAAATTCTTTTATGGGACTTGGGTGTCGCTGGCTAACCTGCATTTATTGCCTATCTGTAGTTGCATGAGGGCAAATGAGAGTCAACCACATTGCTGTGGGTCTGGAGTCACATGTAGGCCAGACCAGGTAGGATGGCAGATTTCCTTCCCTAAAGGACACCAGTGAACCAGATGGGTTTTTCCAACAATCAATAACGATCTCATGGTTATCAGTAGATTTTTAATCCCAGATTTTTAAAAAATTGAATTCAAATTCCACCATCTGCCATGGGATTAGAACCTGTGTCCCCAGAACATTGGAACAATAGCTGGGTTTCTGGATTAAGAGTCTAGCAATAATACAACTGGGCCATCGCCTCCACTGGTCTGGAATGGGGGAGGAGTGTGGCGTAATTTAATATCTAGACTCCTAGCATTAGGCTACGAGGAGAGAATAAGCAAACTAGGATAGGTTTTGCAGGAATTCAGAAGGCAAAGGTCTGATTTGGTTAGAGTTCTCAAACTATTAAGGGAAACAGATAGGGTCAATTGGGAGAAAATATTTCTTCTCACTATGGGGGTCCAGGGCTAGGGAGCATAGTCAAATATTGAGGCATTTCACGAGTGACATTAGAAAACATTCTTCACAAAAGAGGTGACAGGAATTCTTCAAATGGCAAATTGAAACTAGATAAATTGTTAATTTTAAAACTGCGATTGCTAGTTTTGATAAACACAGGATACAGGTTAAGTGTGTGTACATAGGCCGCAAATCAGATATGGACCGGAATTGTCTACCCTTGCCCGTGGCTGGGATTCTTCAGTCCCGCTGCTGTGAATAGAAATGTGGCTGAGTGCCAAATTCTCCGTTCTCGTTGCCAACAGTGGGTGGGGCGAGCGAGCCCGGAGAATTCCAGCCATGGTCCCAGCGAGGTTGCAATAGGCTCGAGGGATTAAATGGCTGATTCACATTCCCAACTTCCACGAAACTTGGATACCCATAATTTTACCCAATCATCTTCTTTCCTCCTTATTATCAGCAAATGTCTTCCAGCCTGATTGACCAAGCAATTTCTGATGAAGGTGTCTTGTGAGCAAATGATCCAGCTAGGATTTGCGCAGGGCAATTCTCATATTCATAAAGCATTAACAACTGTGCACTATTTTCCCTGCTCTTGCACTTTCTGTTATTAATCCCCTTGTGGTTTGTTGCAGGAATGCAAATCATTGTGGATTTGAATGAACAAAGGGGGCAAATTACAAAAACACAAAAATAGCAGATATGCTAATCTTGTTTTTGGGAGGTGCAAATTCTTAAGAAGCAGCGTAAATTATGAACACATGAATTTTTCATTTTTGTCCAATGCTGTAGAAAACACTTGAGTTTATCTAGATTTCCCTGTAGGGAATATTTTATTCAAAGGTCTTTCTTTAGTTGCATATTTATAAGGAAAATGCAATCTACCAAATGGAAGAGTGGAATAGTGTTACTTCCTTTTACCAGTGTTTGAGTGCTGTAAGTGGATATTTCAAAGCTAAGTTTCAGGATTTGAAGGAGTATTGCAAAGAGAACATGACATGTGATCAAGGCAGTTTGGAGCCTAAATCTCAGTGACTCAAGCTAGGTGATTGGGAAATGGAAAGGGAGTGACAGCAATCAGGCAGTTGTTCTATGCAGCTAGGAGGCACATTCAGGATTTCTCTTGAGCAACTGCAAATCTTGAAATACCGATCAGAAGTTGCACATCACAAATACCAACCAGGGCGAATGAGTCTAGGCCTGAAATGTGCGAAAAATCTCAAATTCAATATTAAATGAACTCCGCAGTTGCTTCAGGCAGTGACCAAGAGGAGGCATCGTGACACTGGAGAGGCAGTGGCCGTGTGGTATTATCACTAGACTGTTAATCCAGAAACACAGATAATGTTCTGGGGATCCCGGGTTCGAATCCCGCCATGGCAGATGGTGGAATTTAAAATCAATAAAAATTTCCAGAATATAGAATCTGCTGATGATCACGAAATCATTGTCGATTGTCTGGAAAAACCCATCTGGATCACTCACGTCCTTTAGGGAAGGAAATCTACCATCCTTACCTGGTCTGGCCTACATGTCACTCCAGAGCCACAACAAAGTGGGTCGACTCTCAGCTACCCTTAGGCAACTAGAGATGAGTAATAAATGCAGGACAGCCAGCGATGCCCACATCCCATGAATAAAAAAAGAATGGCCACTTGAAAAGAGCTCCTGGCCAATTTAGCAAAAACTCCCAACTCTGTGCAGGTCAACATGCTAACTCTGTCATTATACCCAGGAATCTAGATGTGTTTCTCTGGAAACCCTGAGCCATGCATTTGATATGAGATGAGATGAAAACACAGAACTCCATTCTGCAGATCTGAAATTGTCTCATTAATTTGCATATTTCCCTCCCCTGATTCTGCACCATACCTCATGGCTGCTGGACCCTTTCACCGCCCCCACTTCCCCACCATCAAGGTCAACCCAAAAACATGCACTCCTTCTTTAGTTCCGGTACAGTTTCAGGATTGTTTATTGCCACCTGCAGCAGCTTGACCAGTGAAGATTATTCATGTGCCAGTCTGGAGAGTATTGTTAATTGTTTGCCCATACAGGGCATCCCAGCCATATCCAAACCCATCCTTATTCATTGCTAGATAATAATTGGAGCAGGAAACCTGTTGCATTTTCACTTCCATAAGCAAGGGTACTGTAATGATGCTCTTTCATAGATTTCATTCGAAAGACAAAGGGTATTTATTAATAAGAAATATGATACAGCAGCCAGTGTGGCTGCCCCAGTCCCCTACATGTACACTGCCTTTCTCTCCAGAACCTGGAATACTACTGGATGTGATGGGCATCACTGTAACTGCAGCAAGTTCCGCTTGCGTGTGCGTGTGTGTGTGTGTGTGTGTGTATGAGATGACTGTTGTGTTTGACCCATGTAAAGGACAGGGCTGGTGGGGTGCGGAGGATGGTATCTGCATTGGGAACTGGAGGAGATCACATCCCAGGCCACAACATGCTACATGTGGTGAGCACTCACCATTACTGGTAAAATACCATCAGAGGTGGGTCAGTGACAGGTACCTTACCTCCTGCCAAGTTACCCAAATTTATGCCCTTCTCCGCTTGCCAACATGCCCCCAGGGGGCTGGTCCAGGTCTCTACCCAGTGACCAGCCCCGGCTTGAACAAACACAGCTGGGTTTGTTATATTAATTCGTAAAGAGGTAGGAACTAATTGTTCTGTGAATATATGTCCTAGGGTGCCACATTACAGACAAGTGCCAAGTGTTGATGTATCAGTTCATCTGTCTACCAGCCACATGGAGAGCAATAGGTAGACTTGCTGAAACTCATAAGTTTTGAGTCTAAATTTCTTACCTACGGGAACCTGAAGACATCCTGGGGTATTGGCTGAGGATGTAGTAGCAAATCTCCTTCAGATTGCAGGGTTATGAGCAGAAAAGAGGAGCTGAGACCACAATCATGTCATTCATGGCCTTGTGGCAGAGTAGGTGTAAGAGGCTGAGTGGCTTACTCTTGCTTCTAATTCTTATGTTCAAATAACAGTTGACCATAGACAAGTGTTTCCAGAATTTCCATTTTCATTTTTGTTTTGATTTGTTCATGGGATGTGGGCATTGCCGGCTTGGCCAGCACTCATTGTCCAACCCTACTTGGCCTTGAGGTGAGCTGCCTTCTTGAATTGCTGCGGCCCATGTTGTTGTAAAACCACCCACAATGCTTCCAGGGAGGCTGTTGCAGGATTTTGACCCAGCAACAGTGAAGGGACGGCTAATGCTATTGTATAATAGGCCTTAAGGAGTGATACGCAAATAAGGGAAGGTATTTCACCCTCACTCTAATGGCAAGATTTACCTCCTAACCCACAGTGTGTTTTGCCGCAGGCAGGACACAGCCCGCCATGGATCTTCTGATCCTGCTGCCAGCGAATGGCAGGCTGCCTCCTGCCTGCAGCAAAACAACAGAGGGATCTTCTGATCCTGCTGCCAGCCACTCTGTTGTCAATGGGGCTTCCCATTGAATGCATCACTCATCGCTGTGAAATCTGTGTCAGGGGTGCGCCATCAACAGGACCCCAAGATGCCACGGGCATGAACAGCAGAGAGTTCTGGCCTACATCTCCACACTTCAAACCAAGCTCCCATCCAATGTCTACACTTCCTGCTGTCTTGGCAAAGCAGCCAACATAATTAAGGACCCCACACACCCCTGACATACCCTCTTCTGCCTTCTTCCGTCAGGAAAAAGAAAGAAAAGTCTGAGGTCACATACCAACCGACTCAAAAACAGCTCCTTCCTTGCTGCTGTCGGACTTTTGAATGGACTTACCTTGCATTTAGTTGATCTTTCTCTACACCCTAGCTATGACCATAACACTACATTCTGCACTCTGTCCTTTCCTTCTCTAAGAATGGTATGCTTTCCCTGTATAGTGTATAAGAAACAATACTTTTCACTGCATGTTAATACATGTGACAATAACAAATCAAATCAAACACTGATGCCAAAGATTGGTAAACTCAACTTATGAAGAGTCAGCACTGTGAGCTTGATTGTTACATTGGTCTTCTAACCTGTCACACCAAATTGAAGCTTTTCTTTTTATTAGAGGGATTTATTTAGCTGTCTAAGATAGCATATGGCCTTGAGGACATGTAATTCACAAAGAGTATGGGGTATCAGGCAGTATCCAGGCCTTGCTTATGTCCTTCCAGACTTACTAGCACTGATGGATGGGCAGACTTATTCCATGTTAGCTGTGTCCTTGATACAGGGAAGATCAGAACACAATACAACCAATAGCCAGTTCTGCACACGTCGAAATAGGGAAGACTAATGAAGAGTAGTGAAGACTAGGGAAGAACAGTTTCAATGCTAATGAGGAATCAGTGCAACTAATCAAAAATGCTTATCTTCGGGACCATCACAATTGGAGAAGTGCTCGGGGGCTTTATGATCTGAAAGGGTGCTACAAATGACAAAACGACCTAAACATTTGGGCTTGTGCGTATTTGTGGGAGTGACGAACATCGAAATAGATGACATTTTTAAACTAAAGTGAGTGCAACTTGACAGGTGTGTGAAGAATTTGTCTCCTGCAGATTTGCAGGTAAGTGGATTTGACAGTTTCTTGATTGTTACAAGAGAGCTGGGATATGTAAAAGCCAGCATACATAATGTGTAGAATTGCTTTTTATGATTTTTCTATTAAAGCTGATCTGGGTCAGCCAAGCAAAATAATATGCAGATGTGGTACAGCCACAACTGTTGCCAAGCAAGCGGAGCAACCGGTATATATATAAAATATATATACAAAATATAAATAGGACATTCCTTATTATTCAGAAGTTATCATTGTGAATTTAAAAGCTTTCATCTCTAATTGAAATTCACATTGCATTGAAGTATAACTTAGCCCATATGCCATAGATTAAACTGATGTCAGAGATCCTCTGAGATCTCCAGGTCTCTGCCTGGCTATCAGTATTCCTTTATTATTTGCTATCACCACGCCATCTGCTCCAATATCTAAAGCTGTCGGAGATTTTTCTGAAGGTTAGGACTGGTCCATTTGCTATCCACTGCTGCATGTGGAGTGTAGTTGAACCTTCTGACAAAGCACCTGACTAATTTTCCAGAACGTACTTGGGGCAGCATGGGGTGGCACAGTGGTTAGTGCTGCTGCCTGACAACACTGGGGACCTGGGTTCAATTCTAGCCGTGGGTGACTGTCAGTGTGGAGTTGCATGTTGTCTCCATGTCTGTGTGGGTTTCCTCCAGGTGCTCCTGTTTCCTCTAACAGTCCAAAGATGTGCAGGTTAGGTAATTTGGCCGTGGTGAATTGACCCTTAATACCCCAAGATGTGTTAGGGAGATCAATAATACTAAATATGTGGGGTCATGGGGATGGTGGGGGAAATTGGTGAGCCTGGGTAAGATGCTATGTTGAGAGTCAGTGCAGATCTGATGGGCTGAATGGCCTCTTTCTGTATTGTAGGTGCTCTACTCTATTCATATTTTCGTTGCACTCTGAATACAGTAGCAGCATCAGACGAGCAGATTGGTAATGATTCTGCCTTAGCCTATTTAGTAATTCATTGTGTAATTACATCTGAATTAAACAACACTAAACACCGTAAATGACTCTTAATGGGAAGACTTCTGTAGCAACTAATGTTTACTTTAGCGACTTATTACTAATACTGTAGAATGAGGTGGCACTCTGTGTGCCTCCGGGGATATCGCCTTTAAATTAAGGTTATCACAAGCTGTCCAACATCTGGAGTGTGCCATTCTTAAATAGAATCAATAATTTCAAAAATTAAACTGTGACAGGGATTTATGATGAAATTTAAAACATCTTTGAGTCTAGAAATAATTCTTATCGATAATTTTGGAGAAATTTGCTCCAGTCAGTGAATGCTGATTAACCAGCAAATTTGTAAGAATGGTGTTATTTATCACGTAGTGTGAGAGACTTGGAGATTTGAATCAAGCATTTAAAGCACATGGCTCTTTAATAACCTTCTGGTCCATTGTAGCATCAGACTCAGTAGCTTCTCTTGGACAGCTCTGTAAATGATGTCAACTGGAACTATTTTGTACATGGAACAATTTCAAGCATCAACAGAAATAAACAGTCAAGGTATAAAACTCACTCTACATTTTTTGAGAATCACTTGCTGAAGGGATACTGCCAGTGAGCATCCCTGTTTAAGAGTAATCAATGCCTAAAGCTTTGGGGTTCATGGAAGGTTTGATGAGGTTTATATATATTTATAGTAACCCCAGGAGTCGGCTGTGAAGGAACCCTGCTTTAATTGCACAAAATGAAAATAACCCCAAGCCTGCGGTGAACACAACAGATCCCAAATGGGATCCTCTCAGGAATGAGAGCTCCATCTGGTTGGCTAATTACCAATTCCCAGGGAGCATGTATACAATGAGCCCAACTGGGAAGTCAATTAGTGATTCCCCATGCAAATCATGGGGGTTATCACAATATTGCACTATATATTACCTCTAGTGGAGCAAATGCTGAAAATTGGATTAGATTTTTGTTGGTTTGTCTTTAACTGGCATAGGCTTGATGGACTGAAGAGCCTTTTTCTGTGTGTATACCTCTATGTCTCTTTGCACAGTGCAGTAGTATAGTGCCACTTATAACTCATGGCCAGCAACATTAGGTAATCATTGATTTAAATTCTTGTTAGGTTCTTCTGGGTTGCTTAAAATTACCTTTCACTCATCAGGAAGTATACTTTACTCAAAGTGTTATATGTTGCCCACATGCTAGATGTTTCTCATGATTATAAACATCTGTTTGTTCATATTAAAAAGTCAAGGGACCCTCTCAGTGTCTTGCTTTATACAGGGCTTGGTATACATCATATGATGCAACAAAATATTATTCAAAATAAAACCAATGGAAATATTTCTTCCATGCAAACAATTGTCTCAAATATATCATCATCATCACAAAATTTTGGTTGTTTATTTGTGGGATTTTTGTGGAAAATTGGCTGCCGCATTTCCAACGTGACAATTTCAATAACGCTGAATAAACTGTAAAGCACCTTGGGACATCCAGAGCCAGTGAAATATGCCATGTAAATGCAAGATATTTCTCTCAGTGCACTTTGAAAATCAATCTTATAATTTTATATTCAACAATAAAAGTTACAATATCAGAAAACTTTAAATCACTGTTTCCATGTTCTGACTGTAATCATATTTAATTAGTATCCATCCATCTCAGATAATCCATGCAAAGACTAAGCTGGTAATGGTGTCATGCAGCTTTTAATTAAACGCCAAGGTAATGAGTTTATGGAGACACTGGAACTTGGGCATTATTGGGTTATAGTTCACGTCATTATTGTTCTCATAGCTATCATGCTGACGGATTTGAGGAGATGCTTGAAAGAAACTGCTCAGTATTTCACACTGATGTGCTGGCACATTGCACTGTAGCTGACAGAGTGCAAAAGCATAAATATTGTGACTGTGAAACAACATGGTATACAGTATTTTACCAAATAAAGTCTTGCTAATTAGTGGTGTCAACATGACAGCCCAAGGTGCATTGGCCATGTTAAATTCTCCCTCTGTGTACCCGAACAGGTGCCAAAATGTGGCAACTAGAGGGTTTTCACCGTAACTTCATTGCAGTGTTAATGTAAGCCTTACTTGTGACACAAATAAATAAACTTTTTAAACTATTAAATAGGTAATTTCACAGCATGTATCATAGAATCCCTACAGTGCAGAAGGAGGCCATTTGGCCCATCGAGTCTGCACCGACTCAGCATCTTACCCAGGTCCATTCCGTTCCCCCATGGCCTGCCACCCACTATATCCCCATAACCCATGCATTTACCCTGGCTGATACACCTAACCTACACATCTTTGGACAGTCATCAAGGGCAATTTAGCACGGCCAATTCACCTAATCTGCACATTTTTGGAGGAAACTGGAAGAAACGGAGAACATGCAGACTCCACACGGACAGTGATCCAAGCCGGGAATTAAACCTAGGTCCCTGGTACTGTGAGGTAGCAGTGCTAACCACTGTGCCACTGTGTCATCCAGGCTGAACTCCTTCGGTGCAGCCATTGGGATAAGTCATGGGTTAACCAATTTTATTTTATATGCAGATGGATGGGATGAAAATGTAAGAAAATCCATTTAAAGGAATCAAAAGAAAAAGCATGTTAATTTGCCTGTGGTTTTGTCGAGTTATCATATTACTGAAAGTTGAGATTTTCACCCTCTTGGTGTTGGGAGAGGAAGCTGCTCGAACAGAGACAGATTGGAGGGAAATGTGCTAGGGGCGTGAGTCCTTTCTGCCCATCACACATGGGAAATATGGATCAATTGGTGCGGTGTCATTCAGGCTCACTACCTCCATTCTTTCTCATTCCCTTCTGTGTAAACATGGAGGGGAAACTGCCCTACCACCATGCATTGACCCAAAACTCAGAACAACGTCCCGTGCTACGCACAAATGTGCAATTTTTCATTTCTCGCACCAGCTATCATCGTGGCTGAGTTAATATGATCAGTTTCACATTAATTGTTGCGGTATAATGAACTGTTTTGTACTGTGAGCTTGCACCCACCGTGAGACTGGAACAAAATTGTTGATACTGATTGTTATTTATTGTTGCATTATCCGCAAAAGCTAGGAACTAATTAGCTAGGAACTGAACATCATGTGTAATTATAGCAGTGGGGCCACATTTCATGGCTGTGCAAGTAGCTCATGTGAAGTCTAACAGAATCAGTTCAAACCAGACCTTCTTGTCTGTAAGGCAGCATGTCAAGTTAAAGATTAAGTCCTGATTTTTCTAAGTTTAAAGAATGATTATTACCAATATCTGGGAACCAAAAAATGACAAGAACTGATAGCACTGATTCACTGTATCATCCTCGATGCCAATTGTGAAGAGTCTCAGAGTCTGCCATGTCAGCCTAGCTGGCACTCACACCTAAGACATAACATAATTCTAATCCAGCTGGCTTTCAGGATGGATGATTTCAACAATGAGTAATAATGTTTTTCTTCCGAGAAAGAAACAGATACTTCAGTGACCTTGACAGGCAAGTGTTGTTTATAGTCAAGGGGAGGGGTGGGTGGATGGGTACCGCAGGGTTCCTGTCGAGAAACCTGGAAATTCCAGATGCAACTCCAGAGGATGCCTATTCCTCTTTCTGTAGTTTCCCATCAGTTAAGGACTAGGCACCGAGTCAGATTGAAGCCCTCCATAGCAGGTCACAGGAATGGAGCACACAGCTGTAGGTGTGTGTATAGAGTGACGAGGGAGTGAGAGTGGGGTCTAGTCTGATCCCTGACCTCGAGGAAGGGTCCGTGCCCTGACCCCGGGGCGGGTTTGAGGGGGAGTCAATCCCTAGGATGGTCCAATCCCAACTGTGACAGGATCTAATCCCAAGGGATGTCAAATTCCAATTGGAGAAACCTTTGTGTGCTTGAGATGGGAAAAGACCTTCGGCTTTAGAAGCACCTCTGCTCCTCCTGGCTCACAAGTAAAGTCACTCGCATTCTCCCTGGAGCTGTCCTCACTGCCCTTTAGATGTTTGAGTTTTGCAAGACTATGGAAACCTGATTGGCCAGGGTTAAATCTCAGGCTATCAGTGTTATTGGAATATGATGGAATTCACCAGCACTCCTCCTGGGCATGGGTTGGTGACCTCCTCCCTGCCCTACTTCCATTAAACCCAGAAGTAGGGCAGGTGGGAAATAGGTTGAGAACAATTTCACTATTTCTAAAGCTTTACTATTTCACCTTTTTTTGATGGGTCGGGGGGATGTGTTATACAATGACACAGTGGTTAGCACTGCTGCCTCACAGCAACAGGGACCCGGGTTCAATTCCAGTCTCGGGTGATTCTCTGTGTCAGCGTAGGTTTCCTCCACAGTCCAAAGATGCTAAATTACTCCTAGTGTCAGGCAATTAGCAGGGTAAATATGAAGGGTTATGGGGAGAGGGTCTGGGTGGGATTGTTGTCGACGCAGGCTTGATGGGTCAAATGGCCTCTTTCTGTACTGTAGGGGTTCTATGATTCTAAACATGAATTGCTTACTTCTGGCTGTCATAATGCTACTCGGATATTAACAACATTTTCCATTTGCAAGATTATGATTTATGAGTTCATCCAGACCAATGAAAAATAAACAAGTTAAATGTTATAACTTTGCAAGAATCATGAATTCTGACTTGGCCAGCACAATCTCCAGAAATTTACCCCACTAAATTCATGAATAACTTTTGATTTATTGGACTTAAACTTAACTGGAGACTTTGAATAGGAATTGCAAAGAAGCTTAGAATAAAACTGCCTCTACAGTATTATTAAGATTGAGAGTGTGAAAATTTCCATTTCCCAAATTATTAGAAAATAAATATTACTCTTCCCTTTATATAAGCATGCGGTTCATTTCAAATTATTTTTAATGGTTTTTGGACAAAGCTTCTTTCACTAGGAAGAACATTTTCCACAGAGAATGTTTATTAGACACAGTAGAACAAAGTACAGAATATGTTGAAGATCAGTACAATATGATGATAGAATCTGCTTAAAATTGGTTGTGGTCAAACATTAGAATTGCTTTTTTGTCACTGCATATCTTCCCCATGTTTGAAAAAAAGATTATTTTTGTATTAGAGTTGGAAATTCATATTTTATTTGGCTGAAAAGTTGAAATAAAATTAAGCAGTGAAGAAGATCATGAAATGTGGCAAAAATGCATAATATTATTCATACCAATCTCACCTTTATGTATATCATGGGCTGTATTCTCTGGCTGCACTCGCCTCAAAACTGAATAATCCCACCCAATTCATCAGACCTTTGCATGGTCCACTCTCCCCCCCGCCCAATTCGCATGGCTGGCGGGATTGGAGAAGATGTGTAACACACGTTAAATTAATTATTTTGTGTAGGTTTTTATCTATCTGTTTGCGTGAGTTGGGCATCGCTGGCAAAGCCGGCATTTATTGCCCATCTCTCACTGCCCTTGAAAAGGTAGTAGGTGAGCCACCTTCTTGAATGGCTGAAATGTGTGTGGGGTAGTTGTTGCCATAGTGCGTCATTTTCTGAGAAGTTATGGTACTGAATGCTTTGTAATTATGGGCACACATCCCTACTTCTGATCTTATGATGGAGGAATGATGCTAATTGAGCAGCTGAAGATGGCTGTGCCCAGGAAATTACCCTGAGGTCCCTGAGAAACAACTTGTGGGCCGAAGAGCCTGTTTGTGCTGTAGTTTTTCTATGTTTTCTAACTTCTGCAGCGATGTCCTGGGGCCACAACAATCCTCCCTCACGCTAGGTATGAAGCCTATCAGTGCAACTTTCCCTTTGAATGTTGTTGTTGTCAATTTTGCTAAGGTCCTTTGAGTAAAGGGTGGCACAGTGGTTAACAGTGCTATCTCACAGCTCCTGGGACCCAGGTTCAATTCAGACCTCGTGTTGCTGCCTGTGCAGAGTCTGCGTGCTCTCCCAGTGTCTGCATGGGTTTCCTCTGGGTACTCAGGCTTCCCCCCACAGTCTGAAAGACATTCTGGTTAAATTGATTAGCTATGATAGATTGCCCCTTAGTGTCAAGGGGACCAGCAAGGTAAACACCTCTGGTTATGGGGATAGGGTCTAGCTGGGATTGTTGTCAGTGTAGACTCAATGGGCTGAATGAACTTCTTCTGCAATGTAGATTCAATGAAACGTTCTCTTCATGTCAAGGGCTGCCACATTCACCTCACCTCTGAAATTCAGCCCTTTTGTTCATGTTTGAACCAAGGTTGCAATGTGTTCTGGAACCGAGTGGTTCAAACAGAGCCCAAACTGAGCATTAGTGTGCAGTCTGTGGTGAGTAAGTGTCATTTGAGAGCACAGTTGATGTCACCTTCTGTTACTTTGCTGATGATTGAGAGTAGGCTGATGTGGTAATTAGCTGGATTGGATTTGTCTTGTATTTTGTGGACATATCTGGGCAATTTGCCACATTGATTAGTTAGATACCAATGTTGTAGCTGTATTGGACCAGCTTGGCTCGAGGCACAGCTATTTCTAGAGCACTTCAGCACTGTATCCAGGATGTCATTGTGCCCTCTCCTTTGCTGTCAACCATTTTTGACATTATGTAGAGTAAATTGAATTGGCTGAAGAGTGTTACTTGTCTCGGCAAGGATTTCAGGAGGAGGCAGAGATGGGTCATCCACTTGGTACTTCTGGCTAAAGATGGTTGCAAGTACTTCAGCCTCTGTCTTTTGCACTTGCAAGCTGGGCTCAGCCATCATTTGATTGTGGTGAACCTCCTCTTCCCATGGGTTATAGAGTCACAAGCTGCCATCTTCTGGTTCTTCATGCCAGCAGGATCTTCAGGACCTGCCAACGGGCACACCCCCACCACATGTTTCCTGCCCATGTGGAGTGGATTCAGTGGGAATTCCCATTGACAGTAATGGGTCCAGAAGATCCTGCTGCTGGCCAATGATGTGCCACCTCCCAACACAGAAAAAACACCACGGGGAGGCCAGATTATCCTGGCAATATAGTCGTTTATGGCACAAGAAGAAGGCCAATCTGCCCATCAAGTCTGTACTGGTTCTCCATGGAGCAACCCAGTTAATCTCATTCCCCTAGATCCCCAGAGTGCCACATGTTTATTCCCCTAAGGTGCCCATCCAGTTTCCTTTTGTAGTCACTAATTATTTCCACCTCTACCATGCTGGCAGGCAGTGACTTCCAGTCGCTGTGTAAAAATGTTCTTCTTCATATTTCCCCTACATCTCTTGCCCAAAACCTTAAAACTATCCCCCAGCCCTTGTTCTGTCAGCTAATGGAGACAGTTTTCCCTTTTGTTGTTTAATTGCCCATCAATATTTATGATGGATCATAATCACAGAATTCCAATTGTGCAGAACAGACCATTTGGCTCATCGAGTCTGCACTGACATTCTGACAGGGCATCTTACCCAGGCCCTCTCCCCCACTTTGTCCCTGTAACCTCACACAGTTACCATGGCTGATCCATCCAACCTACACAGCTTTGGGCACTAATGGGGCAATTTAGCATGGCCAATGAACCTAACCTGCGCATCTTTGGAGTGTGAATGGAAATCGGAACATCTGAGGAAACCCACGCAGACACTGCGAGAATGTACAACCTCCACACAGAAAGTGACTTGAGGCTGGAATTGAACTTAGGTCATAGAATGACAGAGTCCCGACAGTGTAGGATGAAGCCATTTGGCCCATTCAGTCTGCACTGAGCATTATCCCATCCATAGCCTATTCCTGTAACCCCTCAAATGCACCCTGCTAATCCCCTGACACAAGGGACAATCAACCTAATCAGCACATCTTTGGACTGTGCGAGGAAACTGGAGCACCTGGAGGAAACCCATGCAGACATGAGGAGAATCTACAAACTCCACACAGACAGTGACCTGAGGCCAGAATTGAACCCGTTCTCTGTGAGCCAGCAGTGCTAACCACTGTGCTACCACGCTGCCCAACTGTGGGGTCTGTTGAAAGAAGACAGTTCAGGTTTCCTGTGTTTGAATCAGGTTTGTATCAGATTTAAAATGACCATCTATTGCAGCCTATACTCTGTTTTTTACAGAGGCGTATTATTGAAAGTTGGCACTGCAGTGAGTGAGAGCTTCAAGGATCAATGGATCTCTTCCTGGATTCATCAATAGTTGTGAAAACACTATTAAAAAATCCATTAATATTTGTTGAACAATCTATCACTAAAAAGTTATTCATCAATCGAGAATTGAGAGGGGAACATCAGAATGAAATTTTTTAGTTTGCGATTCCTTGTCGCACTTTAATTGGACCTGGCAGTGCCATGAGGTGTAGTGTTTCATACCATATGTGCTTTTAATTTACTTTAGTTGAATTGCCTTTGAATACATTAGATGGGCAGTGTTTGTTTTTATGTCTGCTTAATCTGGCACATTATCTGTTTAAACTGTGAAACTCTCATTGGAAACATCCTCACAATGATGAGTCAATTTGGCAATCTTCCATCAGGTTTAAGTAATAAACTAGCTTCAGTTAAATGTTCTCTACTACCATTGTTTGGAATTTATGTTGTGCACCAGCCTCCCTGCACTCTATTTCTGCACTATTGTTGTTTTATCCAATTGTTGCTTATGTTTAAATAGATTCAGATTGACTTGCAAGGATGATTTATGAATGTGAGGGCTAAGTTGGATCGCCCCTAAAAACAGGAGCAGGAGTTGCAAAGCACAGTTAACCTACATCTGCTCGGTGTAATTCAGTATGCTAATACGAGTGATTGCTGCATGCAGCCGGTGCTAATGGCACCATCCATTGTTGATGCACATCAGCCAGAGGTGGGAGGGGGGTGAGGGTGGAGAGCATCCAAAACCAGAACTTGTTGGCATTGGTCAAAGTCTGTGGGTCCTCATGAGAAGGTGAATTGTGCTTGGAGGGCGAGTTGGTTGTCATGCCAACTCAGTGAGAACTGACACAATATGGGGGACAAGTGCCTCCCAAATTTTGGATGCAGTGCTGGAGCTGATGGAGAAGGTGCAAAGTAAGAGGATTGTCCATGGGGGGGCGGGGGGGAGGTGCAGCGTGGGGGGAGGGGGAGGGAGGGGTGGCAGCCCTTCAGGCACATTCTCAAAAGTAGAACAGAGTAGACAATCGGCAAATAAACCACAACAGGCATATCAGCTGAACAGATTGCACAGGGGAGGCAGTGGCGTTGTGGTACTGTCGCTGATCTAGTAAATCCAGAGACCCAAGGTAATGCTCTGGGGACCCGTGTTCGAATCCTGCAACAGCAGATGGTGAAATTTGAATTAAAACTCTAATGATGATCACAGAACTACTGTCGATTGATATAAATACCCATCTGGTTTACTAATGTCCTGTAGGGAAGGAGATCTGCCATCCGTCCCTGATCTGGCCTACACGTGACTCTAGACCCACAGCGATTAATGTTGGCTCAGCAAAGCCCACATCCCATGAACAAATAAAAAAACACGTTTCACTCACTGCCACACTTTCCTTTCACTTGCAGAAGAGGATGGCACATCATTGGGTGTAATAGGAGCCTCGGCCGCAAGTCCTCACACTGACGGAGGAGACAGTGATGGTCAATATTGAGACACCAGCTGCTGAGACTGTGACCTGAGAAAAGGATGAAAGAAAACCTTCTACTTAACCCATGCTCTGATATCCTATGTGCTCTTTTGAGTCACAAGCTGCAAATAGTGTAAGCATCTTAGCAATGCTGCCTCACGGCACCAAGGCTCTGGGTTCAATTCCAGCCTTGGGTGACTGTTTGTGTGGAGTTTGCACATTCTCCCCGTGTCTGCATGGGTTTCCTCAAGGTGCTTCAGTTTCCTCCCACAGTCCAGAGGTATGCGGATTGGGTTGATTGGCCATACTAAATTGCCCCTTAGTGTCAGGGGGATTAGCAGGTTAAAAATGTGTGGTTATGAGAATAGGGCTTGGGTGGGATTGTGGTTGGTGCAGACTCAATGGGCTGAATGGTCTCCTTCTCTACTGGAGGGATTCTATGATTCTATGGATTCTATGAAACTCTTACATTCCCCCTCCATCTCTAATCCCCCAACTCCCTTCACCACAACATTAACCTTGGGGTGGCACAGTAGCAAAGTGGTTAGCACTGCTGCTTCACAGCGCCAGGGACCTGGGTTCGATTCTCGGCTTAGGTCACTGTCTGTGTGGAGTTTGCATGATGTCCCCATGTCTGTGTGGGTTTTCTCTGGATGGTCCCGTTTCCTCTGTTTAGTGTATTTACCTGAACAGACGCTGGCGTGTGGTGACTAGGGGAATTTCACAGTAACTTCATTGCAGTGTTAATGTAAGACTTAATTGAGACTAATAAATAAACTTTATAAATAAACTTTGTGTGTTTGTTCTTTCAGATAATCTAGGAATCCAGCCAGGCCAGGCAGTGGGGGAATAATGTGAATGAAAATCCAGCATTGCCATTTTATTTCACACTCAGCCACCAGCTCAGAGATTGGCACTGCATTGAGGACTCATTAGAGGCTGAATCGCCACATTGTGAGGAACCAGACGTAGCAAGCTGCAACCAAGGCAGGGGGCAAGGACTGAGCAGGTGCCAGCTCATTGGAAGGCACATTGCTACACCCTGCTGCAGCGGACTCAGACGATGCTTTGATGGAGCATGGAACAGAAGGATGGTAACTGGCATGCGCACACAAATGCTTGGCAAGCCTGCCAGCAAGCCTGTGGTCACCAAGGAGCTTGGAGGAGTCTGTCATCAACTTGGCACAGGACATTATGCAGAGCTTAGAGCCCATCCTTTCCAGTGTGGTGGTCAAATCCAATAACATACCCGTGGACATGAGTCTGAAGCAGCGTATGATGGCTAGTGCTGCCTGCAGCTTCCGTCACTGCACAAGCAGCATAACGCAATGCCTGAGTGCTGCACTGAAAGGTCAGACTGCAATCATGCATTCTTGGTCTATGGGTTACAGGGCAGGGATTAATCTGTCCTACAGGAGTGAGGTATGGGAGGTGGGGGGAATATGCAGACTTGGGAAAGCAGCCACTGAATGCCCATCATCTTCCTGATTTTCTGCAATCATTTCAGTGGTGGGGAAAGTCGAGAGCAGCATTCCCGCCACTTTGAGGCCAGTCGGGATGTTTAAATGCCACTTGTGTGCTTCATCCCACTGTTAACATTGGAGTGGGGGGGAGGCTCTTCCTCTACGTGGAGAGACTGCCCAGTAAAAATTGGCGGATTTCCTGTGCGCTAATGGGGAGGGGATGACCCTGTGGCCCTTTAGGTACTTTGGATATTGTAGCCCATGTAGGGTGCCCCTGGTGGAAAGGGCCACCCCTACCAATGAGCCCTGTTCCGTCAGCAGGCCCTGGCTGGCAGGCCTCAGTTCCAGTGTGGCACCCATGCTGCTTCTCCTGGCTGGGCACAGCACAAGCAGTGGGCATTGCTCTCGAGGTTGCTGTTGGGACTAAACAGCTACCAGGTTTCTAATTGGCTGTCAGTCGAAGGTGGATAGGGTGTCTTCCTTTAAAGGGCCAGGAATCCCCAACCACAGTCAGTTCATTTCTTGATGGGCACAGAAACAGGTCTGGGCTCCCAGAAATGGCCAAGCTGGAGATTGCCCCCAGCTTTCCAGTTCACCTTCTGAGCTACTGCCACCAGCACTACTCTCAATCCACAGCACTCAATAGAACTGGAAAGATCGATCCAGCCACCTGTGGTCTAACAGTTTGCTAGGATTGGCATGGTGCTGCCTTGGGGGAGTGATAGTGGCTCCATGCAGCAAAAAAAACTATTGTTCTCTCTCAAGGTTGCAAAGTTTGTCCTCCCACACCAATACTCCATCAGTGTCCTTGTTATTGCCTGACAAGCAGCCAGTCCAGATTGGTACCACCCATGCTGTGATTGTGCAGTCAGAAGCCAGGTCTTCTGAACTGCTTGAGGTTGTCCTTCAAAGCCACTGAGTGAGCTGCATCCCTTTTGGTTCCAGTGTACAGCAGAGGTGACATGTGGTGCCTGAACAATGATGTGTGTTCAGCCAATAGCACCTTGCAATCCTCACAAAACTGTCACTCTGTCTGCTTATCCCTGGCAGGAGAGGATGGAACGTAATTGGCCTCCTTTGAATAGAGAGCCTCAATGACCTTCCTTATCTATGAGTAGACTGGAAACAGTGAGTTGTTGTAAATATGTCCAGCCCCAACCCAGAGAAAGTCAAGTGCAGAGATGTTTATTTCCATGGTCACCTTCACAGTCACTGGCAATGGTAACCCTGCTCTGCTCTGCAGTGACAGTTGAGGCTGCAGTAGGTGGCAGATTTTATTGAGGATGTCCTTACTGAAGTGCAGATATCTCACATATTGTTTTTCACTGTGAAATGCAAACATCACATATTCTCAGCTTACAGGATGCGGGCGCTGTTCGCTAGGCCAGCATTTTTTGCCTCATTGTAATTGCCCTTGAGAAGGTGGTGATGAGCCAGCTCTTTGAACTACTTCAGTCCATATGGCGTTCATGCAACCACTGCGCTGTTACAAAGGAAGCTGCAGGATTTTAACCCAACAATAATGAAGCAACAGTGATATAGTTCCAATTCCAATTCAATATGATGTGTAAGCTGGAGGGGAACTTACAAACAGTGGTCTTCCATTACATCTGCCCCCCTTGCCAATCTCGGTGGTACAGGTCTTGGGATGGAAGGTGCTGTCTGAGAAGCCTTGGTTGAGTCCGCAGTGCATCTTGTAGTTGGTGCACACTATTGCTGCTGTGTGTCGGTGGTGGAGGGAGTGAATGTTAAAGATAGAGGATTTGGTGTCAATCAAGTGGGTTGCTGTGTCCTGGATGATGTCAAGCTTCTTGATTGTTGTTGTCATTCAGGTACGATGCCTATTCCATTTGTCATGTGCCTTCTAGATAGTGGACAGGCTTTGGGGAGTTAGGAGACAAGTTACTTTCTGTAGAATTCCTAGCCTCTGATCTGCTCTTGTACCCACAGTATTTACATAGTTGGTCAAGTTCAGTCTTTGATCAGTGATAACCCCCAGCATGTTGAACATATTGTTCCTCATTGTATACAGACATCTTACATATTGGTTCTTATTGAGATTCAGTAATAGAACTTCTCCCTGAACATTTGACACCCTGTTGAAAGCCTTTCTCGCTTGTGTCTCCTCCCACTTCTGGCAGCTTGTTCTGTTTTGCATGGCCTCTGTTCATTCCTCAGTCATGCAACCATTTGTGCATCCATATCTGGGAGCAAAAGTTTTATACATAAACCAGCAAGGCTTCAACACCTGGCACATCATTTCCTGTAGATGCTTTAAACAACTCTGGCGAGCACCAAACACTTGTAGAGTTGGAACAGAAAAAAATCAAGCAGCAACTAACCTGTAAGCAGTTGATCTGTTTAGTGCTGGTGGAAAATGCTTTTGTTATCTGGCGATAAGAGGGCATTAGCGAGAATGCTGATCTCCAGAATGACCATGTGTTTACTGATTGATGTGAAGTTAAAAAAAGTTGATTTATTAATCACAAGTAGGCATACAATGAAGTTACTATGAAAACACCCTGTTGCCACACTCCAGCTCCTGTTTGGGAGAATTTAGCATGTCTTGATCTGCTTGTTCTACATAATTCCAGCAAACACATTACCCTCAGCAATATGATGTGCAGCAAATTGGCCCCATACTTATAGGTACGTGGATTATGGACATGATTTTGGACCTCTAAGGGTACTTGTAGTGCCAAAAGAAAAATGGATGCTTACAAGCTCAGTTTCTTTCCTTGTGACTTGACATACTGTCTGATAGCGCAGCAACATTGTGCAAATAAGATAATTTGTGATGCAGTTTGTGTTGCCAAATTTTATAATGGAGCATAATGATGACACTATTTTCAGTTTGCATTGTGGCAACAGAGCATCTGTGTGCATGTAAAGTAACTGCAGGGTTTTCTTTTGCTATCGAAATTGTGACCTGATTGTTTTCTTTCTCTCTTCCATTTTCTTCACTTGACTCCTGAAAAAGCTGACTCATGACAGAGTACAATTCATGAGACACCGGCATTTCCTCCCAATTTTCTTTGTGTGCGAGTTTAGACAATGATTGCCAACGACTCAATTGCAGTGGCAATCACAATCAAGGCATTCTATGTTTTGACTCAGTATCCACTTTCCAGCGGGGACATTTGGCTGATAGATTATTTTCTAAACTCCCTCCCCAGCCCCATGACATTAAGGCAACCTGTAAAACCACAAATATGGTCCCAAGCAATTTAAAGTTCAATTAAGGTGGGGGATGAAGGAAGCAATCAGAACAGTATTAATAAAATCCTTGCAGGCTGGGAAGGAGTTTGTCTAACATAGAATCATAGAATCTCTACAGTGCAGAAGGAGGCCATTTGGACTATCAAGTCTGCATCAACAACAATCCCACCCTAGGCCCTATCCTCACAATCCCACACATTTATCGAGCTAATCTCTCTAACCTACACATCCTGGGACACAAAGGGGCAATTTAGCATGGCCAATGCACCTAAGCTGCACATTTTGGACTGTGGGAGGAAATCAGAGTACTTGTAAGAAACCCATGCAGACATGGGGTGTACACGCAACTCCTCATACCTGTGCCTAACCTGGAGCATCACCTAGGGGCAGCACGGTGGCACAGTGGTTAGCACTGCTGTCTCACAGTGCCAGGAATCCGCGATTCGCTTCCCGGCTTGGGTCACTGTCTGTGCAGAGTTCGAACATTCTCTCCATGGCTGCTTTGGTTTCCTTCAGGTGCTCCGATTTCCTCCCACACTCCAAAGATGTACAGGTTAGGTTGATTGGCCATGCTCAATTGCCCCTTAATGTCAGGGGGATTGGCAGGGTAAATGTGTGGGACTACGGGGATAGTGCCTGGGTGGGATTATTGTCAAAGCAGCTCGATGGGCCAAATAGCCTCCTTCTGCTTTGTAGGGACTGCACATATGATCATTTTTTTCAAGATTGCTGAAAGCTCCTTCATCACAGAGCATGCATGAATTAAAGGTACATTTTCTTCAGGGTTTATAGATGGTGTTTTTATCTCTTGTGTTGGTCCAAGTTAACTTCCAGCATTTTGGGGCTTCTAACTAAATGTGATAAAACTTGTGCAAGAAGTTGAAAGAGGATTGGGAGTGCCAGGGGTTTTACCTGGGCAATGCCATTGAGGGTAGCAGCAGCATTTGCCCCAAGTGCCACATTGCAGGGCACACAGGCAAATGCACTACCCTTGGCAATATGATGTGCGGCAAAATTGGCCCCACTTCAAAGAAGAGTCTGTCACTGCCGACATCTCAGCTATGGGCAGGGCAGAAACGTTGCCATTAATGGATGAATAGTGTTTCTCTCACTGGACAGATGTACTCCCAAGAACTCTCAACATCAAAGTAAGAGGAGACTGCTCCTTTACTTTCATATTTTCAAAGATATGTTGGAGCAGTTGGCTTAATTGCTGGCTTTCCACCATTTTGAAAGTCAGTATTTCCACAAATTTGCTTCTTGAGGACATTGGAATTCTTGTAACTTAATAAAGAGCGCAAGATTTTTTTTGCCTGAAACGTAAGTAAGTCCACACCCTCCATGTAGATTTCAAATATAAAGAGCACATTATATAAACTGGTGTTCTATTCAACCTTAATTAGCAAGAAAAGACGAACAGCTCACAAACAGCACTTGACTTAGAATCATAGAATCCTATGGTGCAGAAGGAGGCCATTCGGCCCATCACATCTGCACTGACAACAATCTCACCCAGACCTTAACCCCATAACCCCATGTATTTACCCTGCTAAACCCCTGAAACTAAAGAGGCAATTTAGCATGGCCAATCAACCTAACCTGCACATCTTTGGCTTTTGGCATAGTTCAGTGTTCTTTGGCCTTTTACGAAGATAGTCTGCTGGCATTGCTCCAGATAAGGAGTGGTGTTGAAAGGTGGAATGGAGGAGGCAAATGTGATTTTGCAGCAAAGTGGTGCGAACGTTTACTCAATTAATTGAGCCCAACAGGTTCTGTGAGTGCTCTCAAGTTTTTATCCACACTCTCTGAGAGGCCATAAATTCAGATTCGTGGTGGATTGAAATCACTGCAGCTGAGCTGAAGACCACTTCAAAGAGGAATCTGTCACTGCTGAAATCTCAGCTATGGGCAGATTGGGTACATTGCCATAATGGTTGAATAGTGTTTCTCTCACTGGACAGATGTATTCCCAAAAGCAAGACAAAGGGAGATTTTCGCCCTCCCAAAAGAATAGTCAGTCCCAAAAGAGGCAGACTAAACGAGCTGAAGGATAGAGTCCTGTGAATCAGTGGACTGGAAGTCACATCCTCAAGGGATGCTGGCCCAGATTACTGGTTGGCTGACAACTCCAGTTGGCGCAGCAGCACCAGGACTCAGCAGTGGTTGCTTCTGGGATTGCAAGGGGGGCGGGGGGTCAGTGAACATTGAGATTGGTGTCCAGATCCAGTTAAGTCCCAGGCTATTAGGGATTGGAGGGGTTTGGGGGAAGGGTGAGAAGGTTGGGGTGTGTGGATTTGGAGAAACAAAGCAGGGGGGTAACATCTTGGGGTTTGTGTCCTTGATGTGTCCTTGGACACAGTATCTCCCGAATGATGTTCAATCTTGCCTTTTTAACAAAGTTGGATTGTGAACAGTTGTTACATTTGCCATTTTTGGATAATGTATTTGTGGTGAATGTATCCACAAGCTAACCCTCAAAAAAAAAATACTGCAGATGCAGGAAATCTGAAATAAAAACAGGAAATGTGGAAGTACTCAGGAGATCTGGCAGCATCCAAGGGGAGGGAGACAGAAGTAACATTTCAGATTGATGAATTGCATCAGATTTTGAAAAAGTTGGAGATGTGACAGGTTTTTAAGCAAATGTGGAGGGAGGGAAAGAAGGAAAGGAGGAAAGGAAAAGAAAAACTGCTTGTGTTAGAATAGACGAGAGATAAACTGACAAAAGAAACGTCTGGGGGCGTGGGTGACAGGGGGAACAGATAATTCAAATGGCAAGTGACTGGAAACTCAGGGTCTTGTGGACTGAACAGCGGTATACATCAAAACGATCACTCGTTGCATTTTATCTGCCCACATCATGAGTAGTGGGTGCCTAGGTCGCTGGGAAGAAGGTTTTGAGCTGAGGTTAGAGCATAGCTTCCAGAGTGATTAGATCAGTGCAGTGCTGAAGGAAAGCTGCATTGTCAAATGTCAAGTATTTTGGCTGAGATATTAAACTATGGAGATGTAAATAACTAGTCCCATGGCATTTTTTGAAAGGAGCAGAGGATTAGGCCAATGACCTGGCTATAGGGTAGCAGGATGGCAATAGGGTGGCACAGTAGATAGCACTGTTGCCTCACAGCGTCAAGGACATGGGTTCAATTCCTGGCTTGGGTCACTGTCTGTGTAGAGGCTGCACGTTCTCCTTGTGTCTGCGTGGGTTTTCTCCAGGTCTGAAAGACTGCTGGGTAGGTGCATTGGCCATGCTAAATTCTCCCTCAGTGTGTCCAAATAGGCACCAGAGTGTGAACATGAGAGGATTTTCACTGTAACCTCATTGCAGTGTTAATGTAAGCACACTTGTGACACTAATAAATAAACTTTAAACTTTAAATCATCCATCCCTGAACCAAAACGATCAACATAGGTTAACTACTCATTCATCTCGTTGCTGGTTGTGGGACCTTAACATGTTTATGTGTTTGCCTATGAAAAAAAGCAGGGGCAGCATTTTAAAATGTGGTTAATTGGTTATGAAGCGATTCAGAACCTGAGGATGTCAAAGGTGGGATAAAAATGCAAGCCACTCTTTTCTCCTTGGTAGGTAGGTACAGGGAATAAATCAAAGACTTTCAACTTGCCAAATTCAAGCTATATTAGAATTCCATCGGTTTGGATTTAGTGATAGCAATGAAGGCTGAATTGTCGACTAGTGCTGTATTGCTCTCTGAAACTGACAACAACATGAATGTGGAAATTAGAGCTGCTGTTAGTGATTCTACACATCTCCAGAGAGTGTGCTTTTGTGGCTCCCCAGATTGCAATCAATTGGAAACCATTGAACTGACAAACACTTCCATTCATTGGCTTTTATCTTCACTGTAGAAATCCTGAAAAAAGTTACATCATGTTGAATGAGGTGTAACAGGATTTTAATGGTCTATGGAATTTATAATTACTGCTAAACACTCTCACTGTCCTGAAAGAATTATTTTATATTTGTTCAATGGCAACTTTCTTTATTATGGTAATAAATCCCACATTTTCTAAGACAGCATATGTTTTTAAAAGGCTTTATCATAGAATCGCTACAGCACAGAAGGAAGCCGTATGGCACATCAAGTCTGCATTGACCACAATCCCACCCAGGCCTTTTTCCCCTAGCCCCACATGTTTGCCCTGCTAATCCCCCTGATGCTCGGGTCAATTTAGCATAGCCAATCAACCTTATCCACACATCTTTGGATGGAAACCAGAGCACCCAGAGAAAACCCACGCAGACACAGGGAGAATGCACAAACTCCACACAGTCAGTGTCCCAACTGGGAATCGAACCTAAGTCCCTGGAACTGTGAGGCAGCAGTGCTAATCACTGTGCCACCATGCCCCACCTATTTTAACTTCAACATTATTCCAATGCATCTGTCCCAATCATTTATTTCATTACTTATGAATTTTAAAAGTTAAAAGCCAAGAATTTGTTGGTTTTTCCTTCCCGGTTTGCTGTACATGTGAATATATGAATTGGGAGAAATAGGCCACTCAGCCCATCAATCCTGCTATTCAAAAAATCGTGATTGATCTGATTGTGATCTCAATTCTGCATTCCTGCATACACCAATAACCTTTTATCCCTTGTTGGTCAAGAATCTATCTACCTCTGCTTTAAAAATATTCAAAGACGTAGGGTGTGATCTCACCTGCCGTAATCCCGCTGCAGCGAAGGCGGAGAATTTGGCGGCCAGCCAAATCCCCATTCACTGCGGCGGGATGAGAAAATCCCGCCAGTATGAACAGTGGTAAGATTCTGGCTTCTATTTCCATCACCCTTTCTGTCTGTGTGGAGTCTGCACATTCTCCCTGTGTCTGTGTGGGTTTCCTCTGGGTGCTCCGGTTTCCTCCCGCAGTCCAAAGACTTGCAGTTTAGGTTGATTGGCTGTGTTAAATTGACCATTCATGAAAGGAGGCTTAGGAGGATAAATACTTGGGGCTTTGGGGATAGGATCTGGGTGGGATTGTTTTTGATGCAGGCTTGTTGGGCTAAATGGCCTTCTTCTGCACTGTAGGGATTCTATGATTCTAAGAGAGTTCCAAAGAATCACAACCCTTTGAGGAAAAAAGACCTCTTCTTGTCTGTTTTAAATAGATGACTCTTAATTTTTAAACAGTGACCCTTCATTCTAGATTCTCCTACGAGGAAACATCCCTCTTCACGTCAATCTTGTCAAGACCCCTCATGTTCTTATATCTGTGAGAATATTTCAATATGATTGACTGTTTATTCCATCTGATGACAACACCACTACTTCAAGCCTCAAGAGCAACCAGGACTTGGCACCAGATCCAAATTGACGTCAATGAAAGGGATATATCCATGCTACAAGAATCACTTGTTTTTTGGGCGTTAGCTTTCTTCAAGGTCAACAGCACGCACTATTGATTCACCACTGAACAAAAAGCAAGGGATTCTCTGGCCTCCCCACTGACTATACCCCATGCCACCGGGAAACATGGGGCATGTCATGGTGGGACCAGAAGATCCCACTGAACAGCCAAAGGTTCCAGTCAAAGTCTTGTCCATTAAGTCTGAGACCAACTTTATATAATGGGTACCTGTACTCAGATTAAACCAGGGGTTACTAATTGTGTCATCAAACATGGAAGCATCTACTCATTTTTAAGCTTTTGAATTCTGAAATTACTCAAAAGCCTCACACCACTCTTAGTTTAATTTTAAACTTGAATTATTAGGCAGTCTTGTTCTGTTTTCAGAATTATTCATTATTCAGTTGATCACGGCTTTAGGTGTAGATATTTGTTCCACTAATCTCTATGTTATTGAAGTGTAATACCATTTATATTGAAGAGGTAGTACTTATTACTGCTTATTAGGATATTTTGTGAGAAATAATAAGTTGTCAATGTGCTCAGCTTGTATTTTCATGTCACCTTTTTCAGTTACCTGCCTCTCTTGCAAAGAAGATGTACTGATTAAATTGGCCCTTAAATTAAAATTGTATTTTACCTTTAAAATTGTACATTATCTTTCCCATCTTTCTGAGTTCTACCATTGTGCAATTTTCGGTTTGGCAGCTCTTACCTGAGACATCCTGTTACTTATGATCAGTTACAGTGACTGATCCAAAGGCAAGATGATCACATCTATGATAAACATTGCAATTTAAAGGTTCAGTAACCGTGTTCTTGCCGCTTAGATTGGTTTAAATCCCCATTCAGGCTGGAAGGGCCGAATGGCCTACATCCGCTCCAGTTTTCTATGTTTCTATGTTTCCAGAGGCTGGAATACAAAATCTAAGCTGACATCCAGTGCTGGAGAAGTACTGCAATGTCAGAAGATCTTCTGGATGGGACAATAAACCAAGGCCTTATAAGCCCTCTCAGATGGACACATGAGAATTCTAATGCCGCTGTTTCGAAGGACAGAAAGAGCTGGCTCGCTGATGCCCTGGCCCATTTGTATCCTTTGACCAATATCACAAAACGGATCATCCAGTTATTATCTCATTGCTGTTCGTAGGACTTTGCAGTGTACAAATTGGCATTTTTTTTTCTTTTTCTATCTCTTTTAGGTTCTTTCTTTAGTACAGAGGAAGAAGCTGAATGGTGAGTAACTGGTAAATTATTCCATTTATTATACTTATAACAAATTTTTTGTAAAGTTAAAGCATGGAGGGCTGCTCGGTTGAATGGAATGTGCCTCCTGTGTAATGTAGGAAGTGCTGGGCACACCATGTTTCCTAGACAAACACATCTGCACAAAATTTCATCAGCTGCAGAAACTTGAGATCTGGGTTTCAGAACTCGAGTGGCAGCTGGAGTCATTGTGGTGTGACCATGAGGCACAGGACTATGTGGGTAGCACGTTCACAGAGGTGATGGCCTTGTGGTATTATCGCTGGACTATTAGTCTGGAAACGAGCTAATTTTCTGGGGACCTGGGTTCGAATTCCACCACGGCAGATGATGGAATTTGAATTCAATAAAGAATATTTTGAATTAAGAATCTACTTCTGACCATGAAACCGTTGTCGATGGGAAAACCCATCTGGCTTACCAATGCCCTTTAGGGAAGGAAATCTGCTGTCCTTATCTGGTCTGGCCTACATGTGACTCCAGAGCCACAGCAATGAGGATGACTCTCAACTGTCCTCAGATGACTAAGGATGAGCAATAAATGCTGGCCAGTCAGTGAAGCTCCTGTTCCACGAATGAATAAATGAAAAGACGATTAGGGCAAGAAGCATTCGTAACAAGGTAAATGATTTGAAGGTAAAAATGATATGATTTCATTACCATTACAGAGATGTGGTTACCATGTGATTAGGCATTATGGAGAAAAGGCAAGACAATGGGGATGAGAAAAATATCAGCCCTGATTGAAGGGTGGAACAGATTCGATGGGCCAAGTGGCCTAATTCTGCCCCTATGTCTTATGGTTTTATGGTCTTACTGGATGTTCATAATTGGGAACTGATTATTCAATATAGTCATCATATGGGAAGGATAGGCAAAAAAGAAAAGGAGATGGGTTAACACTGTTAATTTTTCCTTTTCATTCACAGGATGCAGGTATCACTGGCAGGGTCTGCATTTCTATTTACCCATGAACTGAGTGGCTTTTAAGATCATTTCAAAGGGAAATTAAGAGTCAACCTATTGCTGTGAGTTTGAAATCATGTAGGCCAGACCAGACAAGATGAGCAGATTTCCTTCCTTAAAGGACGTGAGTGAACCAGATGGGTTTTTATGACAACTGGGATCAGTTTACAATTCCAGGTTTTACTAATTGAATTCATAGTCCACCAGCAGCAACTGGAATTTGAACCCATGTCCTCAGAGCATTAACTTGAGCCTCTGGATTACTAGACCTGTGATGTTACTAGTATGCCACCATCTCCTCCTGGATGATCCTGGGGATGAGATCAGTACTTTAATGAGTGGATTCTGGATGTTGAATCAGTTTGGGTGGAGTCAAGAAACAGGAAGGACCAGCAACCATTGATGGGAGTTGTTTATAGGCCACTAATGGGCACAGTATAAATCAAGAAATTGGAGCTGTATGTACCTGAGTAATACAATAATGAGTGGCTTTAATTGGCAAGTAGACTGAGTAAGCCTAATTAACACTAATGCTGTGGTGGATGAATTCCTGGAGTGTGTATGAGGAGCAGTATGCTGGAGAACTAACCAGGCTACTTTAGATTTAGTGTTATGTAAGGAAAGGAGCTAATTAATAATCTTGTTATAAGAGAGGCTTTAAGAAGTAGCGACCATAATATGATGAAAATTTACATTAAGCTTGAAAGTGATTTGGTTCATTCTGAAGGCAGGGTCTTAAATCTGAACAAATCTAATCAAAGGAATGAGAGGCAAATTGGCTATGGTGGTTTGGGAAAATACATTAAAAATGTGGTGGTAGATAGGCAAATGGCTAAGGCCAATATTTAAGCAAGGTATTAAATGGTCTACAACAAATATATATATTCTAAAAAAACTGACACAAAAGCTATGGCTAATTAAGTAAAAATTGCATCAGATCAAAGCAAGAGGTTTATGATGTTGCCAGAAAAAGTGGTGAGGTCGAAGATTGGGAGCATTTTAGAATCCAGCAAAGGAGGATCAAAAATTATCAGGTAAAAGGGGATATGAATACAAGATAGCGGAAAATATAAAGGAGGACCATAAAAGCCTCTTTAGGTATGTGAAATGGAAACAATTAGCAAAAACAAATGTATGTTTATTACAGGTAAGAATAGAGAAATTGCGGAAAAAAACTAAACAATTATTCATGTGTGCATTTACGGAGGGAGGTATAGAAACTCTCCCAGAAATTCTAGGGAGTCAAGTGGGGTGTGAAAATGAGAAATTGAAATAAATTAGTATCAATAAAGCGAGTAATTATAATAAAAGGACATAACCTCAGGCTGTGCATCAGGATGCATGTGGCATTTGAAACAAAACAGCTGAACTGATTGTGCATATAGAGGCTAATAGTGTACGATATAATAGACATTGCTACAGGATGGCATAGATTAGGACCGAAATATCAAAAGAATGTGACTTTTAGGTAGGATAGGAATTTCTGAGAAGGTGGAGGTTCTGTTAAATTAAGATGACATTAATGCAATAGAGAAGACTGACCTAAGCTCAGGAGACCAGTATATAGAAGCAGTTTGGGTAGAGATGTGGAATGGTAAAGGCAGGAGGTTACGTGTAGGAGTGGTGTGCAGGTCTGTAATAATAACCACACAATAGGACGGGGTATGAAAGAAGCTTATAAGAAAGATACAGTGATTATCATGGAGGAGTTTAATCTACTTAAAGACTGGAATAATAAAATAGACAAAGGAAGCATAGATGATAACTTCATAAAATGCTATTGAGAAAATTTCTTGGATCGGTTCCTTCTGATGCCAACCAGGTAGCAGACTACATTGAACTGGTATTGTGCAATAAGTTAAGATTAATTAATAACCTCAGTGAAAATGCCCCAATGAATGTTGAAGCAGGCTCGATGGACTGAATAAACTACTCCTCCTCCTGTGTTCCCACATTTCAATAGCTGCTACAGCTCAAACAGACTTTATTGGCTATGAAGTGCTGTTGGGGATCCTATCCTACATTGTCCAAAATGTAAGTCTTTCTTTCTACCTGAATGGGGTTGGTCTGCAGAGGGCGGTGTTCCTTTTAATTCTAAAGGGAATTGCTATTCATTGAGAATGATGATTTCTTTAGCTGTTTTCCATTATTTTTACGGCTGCTGTAGTCGTGGCTGAGTGTTTAAGACGATGGACTAGAAATCCGCAGGTTTGGATCCTGCCGACTACATATGTACTTGTAACAGCGGCACTGTGGCACAGTGATTAGCAGTGTTGTTTCACAGCTTCAGGGACCCTGGTTTGGGTCACTGTGCGGCATCTGCACATTTTCCCCATGTCTGCATTGGTTTCCTCCGGGTTCTCCGATTTCATCCCACAGTTCGAAACACATGGTAGTTCGGTGCATTGGCCATGCTAAATTCTCCCTCAGTGTACCCGAACAAGTGCCGGAGTACGGCAACTAGGGGATTTTCACAGTAACTTCATTGCAGCATTAATGTAAGCCTACTGTGACACTAGTAAAATGAACGTAAAAACTGTACCATAACACCTTTTAATCTAATTTCCTAATGTGTAGACCTGGAGTTTATGGAGAGATTCAGAAGATTGAGGTGAAGGGAAAGGGTGAAGTCGTGCCATGGAGGATAAAGACAAAGTGCAAATGAAGTAGCTCAGAAATGGCCTGAAAATTGTCCACTTGACCACTGTACTGAGCTCCTCATGCATATGTCCTTATTAATGCATTGTCTAACAAACCTGGGCATTCATTGTAGCAGGATGTAAAGGACAGTGTGCAACAATGCACGCTGGAGTGTTGGGAAATTAGGTGCACGTTTTAATGATGAGACTGACCTTAATTTAAATATTTCTATGAAGGCCGCACTAATTGCTCAAGCGGAAACTTTTATTTAAAAACAAAATTGAATGTGGAAATAAATAGTGCAAACTCAGCAGCAATCTGGCAGAATGAACGTCCTCTGAATTCTCTATTGCATTACAGCCCAGGAGAGGCAATAAGGAGATCGGTATCAACCCCATTTTGTCCTGATTCACATTGAGTGCTCTTCCCTATGAAATAAATTGTTCCAAATACTGGCACATTCCCACGGGATGATAGGGTGTGGGGCTTGGCAGTGAGTGAAGTGGGATGGGGTAAGGTGAAGAGTGGAAGAATAAAGGAGCAGCCTACTCTCTGTTCCAAAAGATAACAGGGGAATATTAAGCTACTGTTGCAGACAAATAAACGTGCTGGTGAGTTAAGCAATACAACAATCCGATGGGCTGGTGGACCCCCAGGGATCACTTCACAGTTTACCTACAGACCAGGCTTTGTCGGGCAGCAGTGCTAACCACTGTGCCACCATGACTGTGACTTAAGCAAAGTAAGCTATACGAAACTAAACTGATGGGTTGAGTTACATAAAACTCACGTGCTGGTAAAAGGCAGATTTGGATCTGACAGGAGAGTATAATAGCTGAAGGGAATGGAAGTTTATTTATTTGCATGTTTCTAAATGGCATCTTTGGCTTCGACATACCTAAAATAAAACTGTTTCATGGGATTTCCTGAAGTTACAGGCAACCAGAGGCCCAGTTGGCTGTTCAAAGGTCAGGCGCACAGTGATGGGAGAATTCCCAGCCTTGTAAACCTGACCTTTAAAAATGGCCACCTGCAGGGCAGATTATTGCTCTGGGGGAGAGCTGGATTGGGAGTCAGGCAAAGGGTGCCCAGTGCAGAGGCTAGCTGGGGGTGGGGGGGGGGGGAATCCTGCTTTTGTCCTCTGCCAATGTTTTTGAATAAACAAATAAAAGAATAAGAAAAGAAAATCCCTATCTCCGCACATTCTCCATGTCCTATCTGTGCCAACATCTAGTACCTCATGCCCCTCACTTATGCACCATGGCTTCTCATAACCCCTATACCAATCCATGCCCATCCCCATTGGCCCCATGTACAAACTATTTCCCCAATATCCACATGGCCCTTTAGAGATCTTCAGCCAACTTAGTTTCAACTCATGTTAACCCATGACCCCCACCCCTCACCCTCTGCCCTTACCCACTCTATGCCAACTCATGTAATATACCTTGACAGCTCCTTGAAACCCCTGACAGTTTGTTGACGTGTTTAACTGTTCCTTGGCAGCTTGACAGTTTTTTGACAGCTGGACAGTCCTGTGACAGCTCAGTTGCAACTTGACATTTTCAATGAGTTTGTGTGTAAAAAGTGCATAATCGTGTTCACTTTTAACAATCTGAAAGGGTGCCATGTATCTCCCAAAGGTCAGAACAGGCTGGGTTGGGGAGGATTCAGGGAATTTTGGGGGAGTGGGGGCATGGTACCTTTCATTGCCAAGTCAGGTGATGAGGTCAGGCCTGGTTGAGTCGAGGAATTGGGGTCATGTGAACGGTTGGATGGTGAAGTCGGGTCAAGTTCGGCTGGTCGAAATTGGGGATCAGGGAAGTCAGGTGGTGAGGATAATCTGATTGGGCTGGGGAAGTGAGGGCAGAAGGGGTAGTCAAGTATTAGGGCATTTGTTGGGGCTTTCAATTATTTAGTTACCCTGGAGTTAGACTAGGAATTTCAGTCTAACATTCCCCGGATAACTATCCAGTTAAGTAAGTTGGAACTATCCAAACTCTAACTCAGAGACTTTTTCCAGGATCCAGGGAGCAGGGAATTTGCCCATCAGAAGTTGTAGCCTCTTGGCTGTTCCCATGGAATCATTAGGGCCGCCGAGAGGTCGTGCAAGTTGTTGGAGGGGGAGGTGGTGAGGAGGAGTCATTTAGTGTGATCCCAAGGCCATTATATTTCCAGGTGGTCAGCACCAACAGTAAAATGACCAATCTGTAACCTCATGCCCAACACATCTCTCAATCTACCATTACCACCAAGATGGGACACCAGCCCTGGTTCACTGAAGAGTGCAGGGCATGCCACAAGCAGCACCAGGCATATCTAAGAATCAAGTGCCAATTTGGTGAAGCTACAAAACAGAACGATGCGTGTGATAAAGAGCAGCAGCAGATGTGATAGAGCCAAGTGATCTCAAAACAAGTGGATCAGTTCAAAGCTCTGCAGTCCTGCCACATCCGGTCATGAATGGTGGGGAACAATTAAACAACCAAAGTGGAGAAGGAGGCTCCACAAACATCCCCACTCTCAGTGAAGCACTTGCAACCATCTACGGCCATAAGAGCCAAGTGGATGATCCATCTCAGCCTCCTCCTACAACCCCAGCATCACAGATGCTAGTCTTCAACCAATCTGATTCATTCAGGCAATATCAAGAAAAGACTTAAGTTACTGGTTAGAGCAAAGGCTGCATTCCAACTTTGCTCTGCCTATAGCATGCTGCTTCCACTGTTTAGTATGCATGAAGTTCTGTGGTGTAACTTCACCAGGTTGGCATGTCCCTTTCATGTTCGACTGGCATTATTCCTACAATCCTAATTGAACCTGGGCAGTTGTCCTGGCTTACCAATAATGGTAGCGTGTGGGATATATCAGGCCATAGGTTTGCAGGTCGTAGTGGAATATCCACAGATAATCTCCTTTCCAGCTTCCGTGACTTCATAACAGAAGAATATTTCCCAAAAACCCTCATATTTGGTTAGCTTTATTAATAACAGGATAAGTTTGAAGATACTTTATTTAGAAAATCAATCTCGGACTGAATCATAGAATCCCCACAGTGCAGAAGGAGGCCATTTAGCCCATCGAGTCTGCATCAATAACAATCCCACCCAGGACCTATCCCTGTAACTTGATGTATTTACTCTGCGAATCATTCTGACACTAAGGGCTAATCAACCTAACCTGTGCATCTTTGGACTGTGGGAGGAAACCTGAGTTTCTGAAGGAAACCCACACAGCCACAGGGAGAATGTGCAAACTCCACACAGACAGTGACCCGAGGCCGGAATCAAATCCAGGTCCCTGGCGCTGTGAGGCAGCAGTGATAACCACTCTGCTACTGTGACGCTACTATTCTATGTTTTACATAAAGTATTCTATTGTTGCATTTGGAATTGTAATTAGGTCAAACTTAGAAGAAAGAGACAATGTTTAAATTATTGCTTAAGTAATGCTTACCTTTAAGTTATGTTATTGAATTGATCCTTAAATTGCACAGCATTTATTTATTAGCCTCAAAGATTGAAATGGTCGGAAAATGTTTAAGACTTTTGGGGGGCATATAACCAACAGAAAAATGTTCTTGTGTTTACCACAATATGCATCTCCCTCGACCTGATCCTTATTTGGGCTTTTAAAAAAACAGTGGATTAGCAATATTTCATTGGGTTTTAAATTGTTTCATGCGCTGTCCCCAGGAAAGAAAAACATCTCTGATGTAACAAAAAAGTTAATTGGAGAAGTGCATATGCCTTATGAGTAATATCCAGAATTTGAGCGCTGAAGGTTGTCTCTCATTTTAGCCTGTGATTGAGAAACAACGTCATGCAAAAGCTGTCTGATATCAGTGTGCTGAACATCTCGGAATACTTACTGAGTTACTGGAAATGCAATATTCTATTACAATAGCAATAATTAATCCTTGGAACTGATTTGCTGCAGCCACTATTGGCTGAAGCAATTGCCTATTACCTAGTTCTATTTAAAGAAAGCGCCAAGAATATTCATAGTCTGTTGGCACATTCATACTTCACTGTGCGAATGAAGTGCTATTGCTGTCAAAAGTGCAATTTAACTTTCAAACAACAAAAGACTCTTCTGTTTTTAATGTCTGTATTTGGAACGTAAACATCATAAATTGGGCAGAAACTGTCAGTGAAAATTACAACAAAATCCTCTGCAGGGCAACTTTGATTGACAGGCCATCTGGTTTACACTCGTAGTCATGCAGTTTCAATAGAGTTCTTTGATGTAATTTCCCCGAGAAACTGTCTGGAGTTTCAAAAGCTACAAGTATCTTAGCAAGAAGTTCTGAGTTCACACTTTAATTGGCAATTTAAAGAAGCTATTAAAGGATTGGCTGTGTTTGATCTGGGATTAGAACAGAAGTTCACCTCACTCTTCAATTATGCACTGCATCAGATTTGCTACATAATATGACCCTGAGCTTTTGAACAATGATGCTATCTAATTTGCACACCAGCTGTGAAGTTATTGATCAATCTGCATTACACTTCTTCCAAGGTCAATGGGTATTCTTCCCAAGCTGCGTTGCCCAGAGCTGTAACACTGTACTCCAGATGTGGTCTGACAAAGGAAGGTTTTGTGCAGCTGTAACAAAACTTCCTCTCCCCTAAATTTCAGCACACTTAGAAAGACTTAAGGGCTGTATTTTTGCAGGGTGAACAGATCTTTAAAAAGTCATTGGGATCCGGATTTGGAGGTCCTGTCCAAATTTTCAACAATTAATTTTGAAAGGGGGTGGGACATGACTCACAAAACAGGGCAAGCTAAACTCAACAATTTGAACTTTGTGCTGTGTTCCCATTTTGGCTATTGTAAGAGCCTTAATCCACAATGTTGGAATCACAAATTGATGGAGTAGATCTAAATACTGTTGAAAGTAGATACGTTCTGGTTAAGATCATGATGTAAAGTTTTTCTGAATTCCACACTCTAGAAATATCAAAAAACGACAGAAACTGTCAGTGAAGTTTACAAAAATACCTCTAGTGGACAACTTTGATTAAAAGGCCATCTGGTATAGGTTAGTGGTCATGCAGTTTCAGTAGATGTAATTTCCCAGAGGAACTGTCTAGAGTTTCAAAAGCTACAAGCATCTCAGCAAGGGGCTGTGAGTTTACAGTTTAATTAGCAATTTAAAGAAGCTATTAAAGGATTTGCTGTTTTTGATCTGGGATCAGAGTAGAAACTCAAGACAATTGCCTTAGGAGGGTGTGAATGATCCATCTATCCCCTTCTGCAGAGTTGATGGATGTTCAATCCCCAGTGTCCTATCTACAACTAGAAACAACTTGACCTAAAACTAAATTCAAAAACCCTTTCTACCTTAAAAGAGCCCCCAGTTGCTAAGCAATGACCAGATGGATCTGCTAGTTTTTATTTATTATTCACACTATAACTCTTCCTAAGCACAATAAAAGCACTGTTGAAACTGAGTCAATCCCTACACATGCAAATACCTTTGTCTAACAGGAATCTAACCATAGATTTATCCTTCCTTACTCAAAAACACTAAATTAAACCCACTTAAAACAATAGCTTATTTATAATGTCTACCAATACAAATATAAATCCCTTAAAACTGCCTTTGTTTTCATAACAGCAGGTCCAACTCAAACTTGCTCTGCACCCCCTCCCCCCCCCCCACCCCGCTGCCCATCATAATGAAAATTGGAACTAACAAGGACATTTAACATAGGTGGGTCTACTAAATTGGGAAATTTTCAAGCTAGGCTACTTGCTTCAGTGCTGAAAGTTTGGTCTTAACATTCCATTATTACCTTTTATACTTGGCCTGTAAGTGAGAGTGATATATTGAGATTGTGACCTTTAATAATCAGTTTGTGTGTTATACTGGATTTCGTTAGTCTCAGTCATGGGCCAATATGCAAAGGAAAGAACTGAATCTATCTATTTTTCTCTTCCTTCCCTGAGCAGAAGTGCAGTTTGATCTTAATCACTCCAATAAAAACCAACAAAATTCACCCAGGGAGAGTAGTCAAACTCAAATGTCATTTCAGGCTGGTATTCAAGAACCTATGATCTAGTTATCTGGAGTGCCTGGGTTGCTCCGTTATTCTCTTTTCACCATAATGCATTATTTCTTTAACATTCTCCTCAACAATTCTCCAAAAAGCCTTCCATTTCTCATAGCGCGCAATAATACCCTATTCAGCTATTCACATCAATTGATACGAATTGCAATGTCTAATTTTAAATAAAATAATTGTTCACAATTACAATCTTCCTTAGGATTAAAAGCTTTCATTGTTACTTTCCAGCTCAGTGTAATCCCTTGTCTCAATACTTCACGCTAAATTATAACCAAAGTAACCAGGAAAATAATATTCAGTTCATTTGGAGAGATGTCTTATGAATATAGAATATATTTATAATTAGGAGGTGGTACAGTGGCACAGAGGTTAACACTGCTGCCTCACAGCACCAGGGACCCAGGCTCAATTCTGGCCATGGGTGACTGTGTGTGGAATTTGACAATAAAACATGTTAATCAGTTATATATTAAAGGTGGGGGTGGTGGGGGTCATTGCTGTTTTAGAAACAAAATAGAACAGTATAGATGTACAGTAGATACATCATTTAAATATCAAAAAACTGAAACAGCAATTCTCCTAGAAGCATAGAATCATAGAACCCTTATAGTGCAGAAGGCCATTTAGCCCATCGAGCCTGCATTGACAACAATCCGATCCAGACTCTATCTCCATAACACTGTGTATTAATCGTGTCTGCGTGGGTTTCCTCCAGCTGCTCCAGTTTCCTCCCACACTCCAAAAGTGTGCAGGTAAAGTTGATTGGCCATGCTACATTGCTCCTTAGTGTCAGGGGGTTCAGTAGGATAAATACATTTATCTTGCTAAAATGCCCCCATTTTATTGTACCAGCTGCCATAAAGCAGCTAAGTTTAAAGAGCCCAGTGAAATGGACAGGCCAGAGGAAAGGTACGTGTCAAAGGTAAGTGTGGGATTTGGGTGGTTGGTCGACAGTGGGGGAGGGGATTGCAGGCTGGGGATTTTGGTAAGGGATGAGGGGGAGAGATATGAGGATTAGGGGAAGTCAGAGGTCAGGAAGGGGGGGATAGAGATCATGGGTGCGGGGACAAAAGTTGGAGGTGGGGAAATTGGAGACTGGGAGTGGTGAGGGGAGATTGGGAAGGTCAGTGGATGTCGAAGGTTGGGAAGTTGGAGGTGAGGGGGAGTGGGGTTGGGTCAGGAGTGTGGGGATGTCAGATTGACTCTGCTGTTCAACAGGGGTGGTCAGATCGGATCTGCAGATCAGAGCTTTGTGGGCCCAAAGGGGGAGGGGGAAGGTTTTGGTGGGGGGGAGTAATCTGGTGTGTTGGTGGAGTCCAGTGGGGTTCAAAGGGAAGGGGGGGAGTCCCGTGGGGGGATTAGTCTGGATGTTTGCAAAAACCATTTTTCTTTGAGCCACATAAACTCCAATCAGTGGAAAGCTTTTGCCCTGATTCATATTGATTCCTTTTGCTAGGGCTCCTGGATGCCACGCACAATTAAATGGTGTCTTGATGTCAAGGGTAGTCACTCTCACCTCACCTCACTTAGGGTGTTACTTCCTACTATTCTGAGTGAGAAAGATTTTTTAAAAAGCAGAAACATTGCAGCATAACAGATAAAAGTTTAGTTATTAATGTTGGGAACAGTTCGAGGCTCCAAAATTCAAAGGATCCCTGCAATGCAGAAGGAGGCCATTTGTCCTATCGAGTCTGCACCGACTCCGCAACAGAGCATTTACCCAGGCAGTATCCCCATAACCCCACATATTTATCTCGCTCATCTACACATCTTGGAGCACTAAGGGGCAATTTAGCACAGCCAATCCACCTAACCTGCACATCTTTGGACTGTGGGAGGAAATCTGAGCACCCAGGGAAACCCCCACAGACACAGGGAGAACGTGCAAACTCCACACCGACAGTCACCCGAGGCCAAAATTGAATCCGGGTCCCTAGCGCTATGAGGCAGCAGTGCTAACCACTGTATCATCATGCTGCCTCGAACTGAAGTTCTGTTGGTATCTATAAGGAGCAGCGCTCTGAAAGCGAGTGGCTTGTGCTACCAAATAAATCTGTTGGACTTTAACCTGGTGTTGTGAGACTTCTTACTTTGTTTACCCCAGTCCAACGCCGGCATCTCCACATCATCTATATTTTCGCCAGAGGAATGGCAGATCCTTTAAGGAAACAGGACATATAAAGTTACAAACAAATAACTGCGGATGCTGGAATCTGAAACAAAAACAGAAAATGCTTAAAAATCTCAGCAGGTCCCACAGCATCTGTGGAGAGAGAACAGAACTAACCTTTTGAGTCTGGTTGACCTACTCGAAACATTAGGTCTGTTTTCTCTCCACATATAAAGTTAAGTAAGGCCAGTCTTTACTTGAGAGAGCATAGGAGTAATTTTCACATGGTGCATCAGCAGGGTAAAGATGGGCAGAACTTGTCCTGTGCCCACCTGATGGAAGCAGCATGGGGCGGTGCCCATTTTTGCAGAATATTCTGAATTAAGTTGGCAAGCTCTGTTAAACTTGAAACACTCATTAAACATCATTGTGACAAATCTTAAACAGTTAAATAAACGTTCTTGCATTAAGGATATGCTGTATTTTCCACCTGCTCCACCCAGCCCTTGAAGACGCAAAACAATCTTAAGGTGACATTTCCAAGTCTGCTCACAAAAAAAAACTGACCTTCACAACACCCCTCCACCCTCAAAAAAATGGTCCAAATGTCTGAATGTCACTATTTGCATTTTTTTCTCCAGAGTTCTCTTTAACATTATAAAGGAAAATTTATTTATTCATCATAAGTCAGGCTTACATTAACACTTCAAAGAAGTTTACTATGAAATTCCTGTAGTCACCACACTCTGGCACCTCTTTGGGCCAATGCACCTAACCAGCATGTCTTTCAGACTGTGGGAGGAAACCAGAGCACCCAGAGGAAACCCACGTAGACACAGGGAGAACGTGTAAACTCCACACAGGCAGTGACCCAAGCTGGGAATCGAACCCAGGTTCCTGGTGCTGTGAGGCAGCAGTGCTACCATGCCGCCCCTCCAATGATATTCCAGTCAGACAAATTTGACCCCTGTCATTTTTTTCAGCAGAATAATTGTATGTATAGTAAACAATGTAAATTGGCACAGTGTTTTTACAGTTTCAGCATTGCATCATGTTCTGTATCACAACAACGACTACACTTCAAAAACATATTTTACGGACCAGAAAGCACTTTGAGATGCCCCGTGATCATGAAAAACAAATGCTTTATAAATGCAAGTTCTTTTCATCATCTGTTTTACTATGAACAGCACTGCAGCAAACCCACAGGTAATATAAAATTTGAATACTAAAGCTATTTTTAAGGAAGTGTGTCTATATGTATATATATTGAAGTGAGAAGTATCAGTGCTGGGAAAGGTTATATTCTCAATTATGCCACCCAGAAACCGATACTTTGTAATGACTGCAGGTACATGACCCGTGGTATTTTGAGGTGTACTTCTTCTCTGATTACTGTATTGATAGGTCCAAAGTGACCCTTTCTCCTCATGTGTAGCTTCCTATCAGTCAGCCTTTCCTGATATTTAGGAGAGATCTCTTCTCGTTGCGGATCACTGCAGTTTTCTGTGACATTTCCTGTCAAGCATTACTTTGTGACCTGAGTTGTGTGAGTCAGAGATGATGGTTAGCAGCTGTTATTGAGAGTATCAAACAACTGCCTTTTTTTTTCCTTTGTCTTGTTGACCTATTGTCCATTAGGTAGATTTGTACAGCATCCTTTGGCATCCTTCCAGACCCATGACTACTTCCATCTGGAAGGACAAAGGCATCAGATACATGGGAACACCATGTTCCCCTCCAAGCCACTCACCATCCTGATTTGGAAATATATCGCCGTTCCTTCACAGTCACTGAGTCAAAATCCTGGAATTCCCTCCCTAACGGAACCGTAGGTCAACCCACAGGAAATGGACTGCAGTGATTCAAGGAGACAGCTCACCATCACCTTCTCAAGGCAACCAGGGATGGGCAATAAATGCTGGCCCAGCCAGCGATGCCCATGGCTCACGAATGAATTTTAAAAAAGTCTTCAGATGAACAGATGATGATTTTTCCAAGTTCTTAGGAGTACAATTATGCTATCTACATCAATCCTCTTCTTGAGTTTTCTGCCCGAAAGCAGGTTCAACCCACTGTGCCTGGACCTTCACCACAGGTACTGCAAGGAAGTGAGTCACAAATCTACTGCAGCTGGTTGAGGAATTGAACCTTATGCTGTTGGCACCAACCTGATCCACACCAGCCATCCAGCCAACTGAGCCAACCAGCACCCCAAGGAATCCAGACTTTATGCTTTACATGCTGCAGGTAGTGATGTTTCAATTTCTTTCCATCACATGGCTGACTAGCAAATCTCTCCTGCTCTTACCACCTGCCATTGGTGTAACTTGAGAGGATTCATAAATTGGTGCTCCATCTGTTGGCCACATTATGAATGCACATTTCTTTGGCCATCAAGTGGGACTTGATTCTGAGCTGCAAGCTCAGAAGCAGGGATGCTACCCATTGTGCCACAAGACTCAATTTTTTTATTCATTTGTGGGCCACGGGCTTTGCTGGCTGGCCAGCATTTATCGCCCATCCCTAGTTGCCCTCGAGAAAGTGGTGGTGAGCTGCCTTCTTGAAACTCTGCAGTCCACGTCTGTGGGTTGATCCACAATGCTATTAGGGAGAGAATTCCAGAACTTTGACCCAGCGACTGCGAAGGAACGGCAATATATTTCCAAGTCAGGATGGTGAGTGGCTTGGAGGGGAACTTGCAGGTGGTGGTGTCCCCATGTATCAGCTGCCTGTGTCCTTTTAGATGAAAGTGAGCATGGGTTTGGAAGGTGCTGTCTAAAGACCTTTGGTGAATCTCTGCAGTTTAGAGCATATTTATAACAACTGATAAACTTGCAGTCACTTGCTATTGTGAAGGGGGTGCTTGTAAACTAACTTTGGTGAGATAGTAGGCATTGCAATAACAGTGCTTCAAGGCTGGTTCTGTGTTATTAGAGATCAATAAGCAGTGTTAGCTAATGCATCTTAATGTCTAACTTCAACCTTGATGCCTCTGGGAAGTAGGAGTTAATTACACTTCAGTAGGTGTTGTACAGCAGTCCTGTTGCGATTGATTTGACTTGGATAACAATCAATATCATTCTGACTGGATTGTGTAGGACAGTCCAAAAGGCAATTGAGGTATTTTGCATGAATGGTGGATCACAAAATTAAAACATCACGTCGTCTCAAAATCTGAAATAAAAACAGGTGTTGCTAAGATTTTTTGTTAATGGTAGTTCAAGTAATTTCTTTCCAATCTGCACTACTTAGTAAAAGAAGTGAGAATCATCTTGATAGCCCTTACGTGATTTATATGAATTTTGGAAACACAATTTATGGCATATTTGTGGAGATTAGATTCTTATGTAGGAGAGGGATGTGTTGTGTGGGGAAATATTTTCTGTTGGCTGGTGTTCAGTGAAACATGGAACAGTACAAATCGACTGTAGGCCTGAGGCCCGCAGCCATTATTTTGTTCAAATTTGTATTGTTGTACTTTATTTCATAGAATCCCTACAGTGCAGAAGAGGTCATTCGGCCCATCGAGCCTGTACCGACCACAATCCCAACTGGGCACCACTCCTGCAACCCCACATATTTGCCCCGCTAATCCCCCAACAGTAGGGGCAATTTAGCATGACCAGTCAACCTAACCTGCACATTTTTGGACTGTGGGAGGAAACCAGAGCACCCAAAGGAACCCCATGCAGACACAGGGAGAATGTGCTAACTCCATATTGACAGTGACCTACAGCTGGAATTGAATCCGGGTCCCTGACACTGTGGGGCAGCAGTGCTAATCACTGTGCCACCTTGCCACCCGTACACCTTTGCTGTTGCCTTTGAGCCTACATTGAATACTTAAAATGATTTTGTATTGAATCTTACTGTGCAGACAGACATTGATCTAAACCAGACGTGATTATGCTTTGGGTATTGACCATTATAGGAATATTGTTAAATGTAAAGCTTTTCTTGTACATCACAGCTGCTGTTTCACTAGATGCGCACTGCTTAAAAAAAAGCTTTATTTTTCCCCCATTTGTTTTAAAAAGTGGAACTGTCTCTACAATATTGACCCTAATGACCCTTGGAATGTAAGCCAGTAGAATGAGGAGTCTTACGTAGGGTGGTAATGTAGTCAGCCGCTGGAGATGAAGTTTAATTGATGGACATAACATTTGAAGGATGACAGATGGGAAAACACCATCAAAGAAAATGCCTTACAGTGCCTGATAATTGATAAGGACTGAGACAAAAACAGAAAATGCTGAAAAATATGAGCAGTTCTGACAGCATCTGTGATGAAAGAATGGAGCCAATATTTTGAGTCAGGATGACCCGTTGTCAGAGCTGAGACTTGTTTTGAGAATGTCTAAATCAGGCCTTGAAAGGCTGAAATGGAGGCAGAAGTTGTTTTAAAGGGATGCTGCTTCCAGGACTGCAGCCAGAGTGGAACAGTTAAGCACTGAAGTCTGAATCATAGAATCCCTACAGTGCAGAAGAGGCCATTCTGCCCATTGAGTCTGCACCAACTCTCTGACAGGGTATCTTACACAGGTCCTATCCCTGCCACATTTCCCATGGCTAATCCATCTAACCTACACATCTTTGGGCTGTGGGAGGAAACCGGAGTACCTGAAGGAAACCCAGACAAATGGAGAATGTCTGTGTAGAGTTTGCACAATCAGCCTAGGCCAGAATTGAACCCGGGTCCCTGGAGCTGTGAGGCAGCAGTGCTAACTACTGTGCCCCCATAGGAGTGACTGGCTGAAAGGTCCACCACATATGAATACTCAGAAGACTTGGTAATATATGGTAATTTTTACCAATTTAGCATCCTGTTGAGGAACAGACTAAGTTGGGCTATTGTTCGTGCTTTAAAAAAAATCTGTCTTTCCTCAAATATATACAAAGTGCCTTTGCTATTCAATAATGTTAGCTGGGATTCTCCCCAAAAAATATTCTAAGTGTCAAACTCGCGTGAAAGCTAGAGTAAATCGTGCTGGTTTTTTCCAGCAGGGTTTTCAAAATGCATCTCCCACGCTCTGTGCACTGCAGAGATCATGAATGTGAATCACTCCAGAAGGCCAGGGGTGAAGCCTATTGAAATCAGTGTGCTGAGCGGGCCTCCATGCATGCCCGCATCCCTGGGAGATCGCTACACAAGTCCTCCCAGCATTGAAATCATCGGCCTCAACCCCCCCTCCCCCTACAGAAACTGCTGGCCTGATTGCTGGTCTCTCATACCCCCACCCACATCGCTGGCGTCCCCATTCCCTAGTGACCCAGATATTGCTGGCCTCCTGGTCAGCCCACCCCCCCCAGAGTCCAAATATTGTTGGCTTCCTGGTCACCCCATCTCCCAGTGATCTGGAACACCACTGCCCCCTCCCATTCCCCATGACTTGGACATTGCTGCCCTCCCCCCGCTCCCAATCCCCCGTCACCCGGACGTCGCTGGCCTCCCGGTCTCCCCATTCCCCAGTGACCTGGACATTGCTGGCCTCCCCGCCAGTAACCTGGACATTGCTGTCCTCCCCCCACCCCCCAGTGACCTGGGCAGGCCTCCCCGTCCCCCAGTGACCTAGGCAGGCCTCCCTGTCCCCCAGTGACCTGGGCAGGCCTCCCACTCCCCCAGTAACCTGGACATCACTGGACTCCTGGCCCTCACCACACTCCGTCCCTCCTCTCTTCACACAGACAGCACTGGCCTCACTGCTGCCTTAATGAACACAATGTACTTGAAAATTTCGAGCTAGAAATTGCTCTTATTTAATAGACTTGGTAGCTAAATATGCAATACCTTCAAATGCTGTTTTCAATTGACTTGGCAAAGGTAGAACATCTCTGTTGCGTCAAAGTTTTCAATTTCTCAATATATTTTCTGCATCTTGTCCTGCAGTGAAAAGGGAATCTATTTCAACAGTCAAGACATTTGGATATTCTTGGGCACAGATAGAATCCAGTGAACAGCTCACTCAGTAATGCACATACTGCTGCCAAACTGAGTTAACTCAACACAATTATAATTACATAGCTCTTCCTTCAAGCTTTTCCCTGCTTTCTTGTTGCTCTGTAACTACAAAGCTGAGAAGAGAATTATTTTCATTAAGAGCTTCCATCTCACTGATGAAGCTTCAGGCGTCTACCTTCAACAACCTGTTCTGAAAACTCTGCCCACAGCTTTGACAATCGCAACAAATTCCATCACAGTTGCTGAAACAACTCACATCATTCAAACCAAACAACAAACCCCTGAATAAAACAATCCACAACATTCCTAAAGAAAAATCTCTATTTGCCCTATGGACCTTAGTGAACTCTTCAAATTATTTCCAGGATTTGAATTCACATCTTTGCCAAAAAAACAGTCAATTCTTCCTTGGACCTCACCCCAGCTGTGTGCCAAGTTTATAGTTAAATAGACCAACAGGCAAAAAATAGACTCTACTCCACCCACAACTACTGGCAGAGGTGATAATGGTAACAACAGAACAAAAACTGATATTTGGACAGGGACAACAGGTTTATTTGGCAGCACAAGCTTTCGGAGTCTCGCTCCTTCCTCAGGAGGAGACTCACTCACCTGATGAAGGAGCGAAACTCCGAAAGCTTGTGCTGCCAAATAAACTTGTTGGACTCTAACCTGGTGTTGTGAGACTTCTTACCGTACTTACCCTGGTCCAACGCCGGCACCTCCACATTTGGACAGGGGGCAGGGAAAAGAGGCATGAATTATAATAAAATGCTTCAGGTGGATGGTACAAGGGGTAAGGCAGGGAGGGGTGATTGCGTTGTCTGCATCTCTCTTAAACCTCGGTGTTTCTGTCATGGGGTAGAATACATCAATGTGTAAGAGGATTAGTGAAATCACCCATCGAACTGTAAAAACAAAATCAATGTTTCAAATACTGTTGTGAGCCAAATCATCTGTCGCTGCTGTCTAGACATTGGTGGAGGCTAGGATTTGAAAAAATATAGTGATTCCTCGTAACTAACACATTATGTTTAAGAAGTTCCTGAAAGAAATGATTCTATTAAACATTCATAAGAGGTCCAAATTTACTTGGGTATTTGGATCAGCTATTGGTTTTGATTCTTCATTAACATATATCTGTAAAGTGTATTAATAATACTTCACTTCACACACAGGTCTTTCAGCAGAAGTGTATTTGTTTGTATTTTATTTTTATTTGAATTCACCCCTGGTGTTTTCATTTGCTGTAAGGATTTGCGGTAATACTTTTGTTTCCTGCGTGGATGTCTTTCCCCTTGCAGGGAGTTCACGCCGTGTTGCCACTTTCCAATGGTGATTTTCTGCAACTCTTCCTTTTCTCACTGGGAATCAGCATGATACTCACTTCCTGCAAGCGGTTTGTTACGTGATCATTGTCACAACATGTCACTGACATTCCAGCTCCTCACATCGGCCGAGCATGACAATCCCATTTCTTGAGCAGTTGAGAAATATCACACGACATTTTCCCTGACTTACTGCGACAATATTGTTCGTTGCAGCGAGTGTTAAAACCACTGTTGTTTTATATCACCGTGATTCGCTAAAGCGTTCTGTTCGCTGGCAGGGAACTCACTGTGATATTCCTCCTTTACTGTGAAGTGCTGTTATACTGTATTTATTTTTGCTGCAGGGACACACTCTAATGTTTGTGATGTTTGGACTGAGAACCTCTGCCTACTTTGCGATCAGTCAGCACGTGAATGTTAGTATACACAAGCACACACTGATGAAAGATGTTTTTGTACATTGATATTTACTCTTGATGAATGACAAATGCTATCATTTTGCCTTGAGAAACAAATTATTTAATTGCTGAAATAACGTCTGCCAGCAGTTTAAGAAGTATCTTTATAGCCACAATGGATGATTGAAGTTCTGCCATTAGAATCACAGAATCCTACAGTGCAGAGGGAGGCCTTTTGGCCCATTGGGTCTACACTGACTACAATCCCACACAGGCTTTATCCCCATGCATTTATCCTAGCTAGTGCTCCTGACACTAAGGGGCAATTTAGCATGGCCAATTCACCTAACTCACACATCTTTGGACCATCGGAGGAAATAGGAGCACCTGGAGGAAACTCTTACAAACATTGGGAGAACATGTAGACTCCGCACAGACGGTGACCCAAGCTGGGACTCAAACCCTGGTCCCTGGCACAGTGAGGCAGCAGTGCTAACCACTGTGCCATCAAGCTGCCTCTATATCTTTATAGTCACAATGGATGATTGAAGTTCTGACATTAGGGTGGAATTATGCTGTCTCACCCGCCATGGGAATCGTAGTGGGCGGGGCAGACCACACAAAGCTCTGTTGACCTCAGGAAGGATTTTCAGGTCTAGGAAAGAGCACAGCTGAAAAATCCCACCCTCAAGCTTTTTTTTTCCAAATGCAGCTCAGAACTTGAAATATATGGATGTTAAAGGCTAAAAAACATCAATCTGCTTTTAAAGTTGTGAAGGCAGTCAGCGCTGTTAGCAAATAAACATCTTGAGCAATATTTTGCAAAAGGCACTTGATATACACATAAGGGGGAATTCTCCAGGTGTACTAGCTCTCAGCAAGTACCACGATACTCCTGTCCATTCTGCCAACCCCACCCAGGCCAATAAATACCAAAATTTACTATTTCAAATATAAGTAGTTTGCTTGAAGCCTGATTCAAGTACATCCCACTATTCAACCACCTTCCTAGCGGGATCTGCTGTGGCATGCGCTTTTGTGCAGGTTCCCCCAAACTAGGACTTGGCATGTTGGACCCAGAGGGTACAAGAAGCACCATCAATTCCTCAGCAATGAGAGACATCCTTCCCCCAACACCACACAGATGTGAGGATTACTAATGTGACCCACTCACTCAGCTCCCGTTCCTCCTCAGCCACCTCACTCAGGCCACCTTTAACCTCAGAACCACCCCCCCGTCACAGCCCCCTTCCCCCTCAGACACTCACGCAGCCTCCCATCAAGCCACACATGTACGTTGGCAGTGCCAACACTGCACTGACACTCTGGCTTGGTGCCTTGGGCCCCGAGGGGGCTCACAGAGGTCAGTCCAGTGGCCACTTGCCCCTCTGCTGCTGTCAGGCTACACAGGATGGGTCCTGGGGGTTGGGTGGGCTTGGATTTGGGGCAAGGGGTTGATATTGCCGCTCTCTGCTGGGATGGGGGTGTCGTGGTTGGACTACCCTTCTAGCCCTTGTAGACCTGAAGACCACCCCTGGCATGCTGATTTCAGGCAGCCTGGCCCAACATCTGCATTCCTGCCTGTGCAAACTCTGAAGTGGCCAGGTCACTCTAATCTCGCGGCCATAGTGTGTGTTATTCAAATATTTCATCTGATAACAAAATAGGTCAAGATGAACAATTAAAACTCAGGATTAAATAATGACAGAGTTGGCTCTAATTGCCTTCTTCCAGCTTCAGAGGAGAACGGAAGGAATTGACAAGGCTCTCTTGGGTTTACTAACACCATCCTGCATCTCATCTCTCACTGGCATTCTTGTTTAATTTTCTTCTTCCAAAATGATATAGTATTCCTGAAAAAAATTTTTGCTTTGATGTCTTGTTGCCTCCAGTCTCCCAAATGGTGTCTTTGAATATAGAGAAGTTCTCGCTAGCTGAGTGCTTTTCATCATCATTATTATTTTAGGGAGGGCACTCAGGCAAATTATCACAACTATTTATGTAAATGCGAGGATCTAATGTACACCTTCTACTAATTCAAAACCATTGACTTCGTGGAGCGAGATTCATGTAGGTCAACTCTTGATGGTTAGAATGCCTGGAAAGTTAATGCAGCAATTTCCTACATTCCAAGTTAAGGAAATTTATGTAATTGAGGGATCTAGGTTACCTGATCAAACACCAGAATATAAATTGGGAAGATCTAAGATTGCTAAAGCCCAAAGGCAAATTGCCTCAACTCCCACATGTCATTTCAAGCATCATTTTGTACACCATTTGACCTGTCACGGTTGCAGCAAGAATCCATGTTCTTCCATCCCTCTGGTGCATAGTTCTGGCTTTCAAGTTATAAAAAAGAACACCGAGGCTCTAGAAGATGTAAAAATGATTTACCAAAAATGAAGTACCCACACTAAGATCAGCAAAGATTAAACAGAGAGTGCAGTAAGAATGAATTCGCTACTACATGGAGTAATTGAGATTAATTGCATGGATGTAGGTAAGTTAAAGCTAGATAAACACAAGGGGAATAGAACAAAGAACAAAGAAAATTACAGCACAGGGACAGGCCCTTCAGCCCTCCAAGCCTGCACCAACCATGCTGCCCAACTGAACTAAAACCCCCTACCTTTCCGGGGACCATATTCCTCTATCCCCATCTCATTCATGTACTTGTCAAGACGCCCCTTAAAAGTCACTACTGTATCCACTTCCACTACCTCCCCCGGCAACGAGTTCCAGGCAGCCACCACTCTCTGTGTAAAAGATCTGCCTCGTACATCTCTTTTAAAATTTGCCCCTTGCGCCTTAAACCTATGCCCCCTAGTAATTGACTCTTCCGCCCAGTATAGTTTTTAAAATCAGCTGATGGGTCGAGTTGAAGAGGAGAGGAAAGACTCTCGTGTGGAACGTAAAAAACAGGATGAGACAGTTGGGCTGAATGGCCTGATTCCATTCTGGCCATACTATGTTATTCTCCAGTACATTGTACACCCCCCCAAACAAAGAATTGCCAGGATTTGGGATCATTCTGCGTGCTGGGACATCTGATGGGTACATCTGTGATCTGAGAGAAATGGTGTGTGATTTGGAATACATGAGGACTGGAGACTGTTTCGACCTGGAGATATCTGGAGTGCAAGATGGGAATGGAAACTTGTTGGGTGGCTAAAGAAGTGATGTTAGTGAACCAGGATCAGAGTGCTACTGTCAAGAGACATTAGATTGCTGGTGCCTACTGATCCGGGATCAGGGTACACAAGCTGCTTTGCAAACAGGGTCAGAGGGTAAGTATCATTCCTGAATGGGTCACAGAATCATTTGCTAGGGGGTGGCACAGTGGTTAACACTGCTGCCTCACAGTGCCAAGGACCTGGGTTCAATTCTGGCCTCAGGTCACTATCTGTGTGGAGTTTGAATGTTCTCCCCGTGCCTGCATGGTTTCCTCCAGGTGCTCCAGTTTCATCCCACAGTCCAAAGATGGGTGTGTTAGGTTAATTGACCATGCTAAATTGACTCTTAATGTCAGCGGGACTAGGAGGGTAAATACATGGGGGTAGGGCCTGGTGGGATTTTTGTTAGTGCAGCTCGATGGGCTGAATGGTCTCTTTCTGCACTGTAGGGATTCTATGATTCAACATTTTTGGATTCACATTAGGCTTGTGAATCAAAGATTATCAGGGTAGGTGGGAATGTGAAATTCTGAACACAAACTGATCAGCCACGATCTTATTAAATGGCTAAGCAGGCTTGAGGGGCCAAAGGCCTAATTCGTATGTTCATATGATAAGAAGGTGAGAATGGTCTACAGGCGGCGGAATCAGCAATCCTTAAAAGGATCCTTAAAAGGATAGGTTGAGGGAGCTAGGTCTCTTCTCCCTGGAGAGACGAAGGTTGAGAGGTGACCTGATAGAGGTTTATAAAATGTTGAGAGGTAGAGATAGGGTGGATTCTCGGAGGCTATTTCCCAGGGCTGAAATGGTCACTACGAGAGGACACAGGTTTAAGGTGCTGGGAAGCAAGTACAGAGGAGATGTTAGGGGTAAGTTTTTCACTCAGAGGGTGGTGAGCGAGTGGAATCGGCTGCCGTCGGTGGTGGTAGAGGCGAACTCGCTGGGGTCTTTTAAAGACTTCTGGACGAGTATATGGGATCTAATGGGATTGGAAGTTACAGATTGTTGTATGGTTTGGTAGGTATAGATGTGATCGGCGCAACTTGTGGGCCGAAGGGCCTGTTTGTGCTGTCGTGTTCTATGTTCTAAAAGGACCCTGAAGGTGCCTCCAAAATCTAAATTTTAAATTAAAGAACTGAATGAATGTTAAGTCAGGAGGCGCAGAAGCTGGAATTCTGGGCAGAAGAATGTAATTGCTAATTTCCTGTGAATTGACACTAATGGACATTCAATATTAGTGGACAGGGAATTACAGACGTTAGAGCTGTGGTTTTCCGTTAAGGCTTTTGCAAAGTTTGAGAACCTCATACTGGTATGGAATCTAAACAAAATTCCACCCATTAAATGTCTATTCTCCGATTTCATCACAAGTTATTTCTAGGTTACCCTTCTATTCTTTTGTGACCTTTCAGCATCCAGACATTTGTCTTGAAGCTTTATGAGCGTTTCCACTGCCAGAATGGCCCACCTGGGTGGTCCTGATGTGACATCACCCGTCCCTCATTAGCTCTCTGCAGCGCCATCCATTCTGTTGCACTGTATTTGTATCAATGCCATACCATGCTTGTATTCTGACCAAAATGCCATGGCACCCACAGGGAATTTTTCTTAGACTTCAATCAGAGCCACATGCAAGTATTAAAGTGATTTTTGCATTGTGTTTTGTACCTCAGAGATGTGCAGGGACAACTCTCACCAGGTCCAATGTATGAACAGGAGTTTTCTCAAGCTTACAGTTTGTCTCTGTTTCTTTGTAACCACACCCACAGGCTTGATTAACATCACACTGTGCAGTGCAGACACATGCAACCCAACACCGAACAAATGAACAACTAAACTGGCCTGATTCTCCAACCTCACCCACTGCTAGGATTCTCCAGTCTCGCTGCAGTGAATGGAGATTGGACTGAGCACCAAATTCTCCGTTTTTGCTTAGCAGCGAGGGTGGGGCATGAATGGCTGGAGAATTCCGGCTAACATATTTTCCACCTCGTGAAGCTAAAGGATCTTGTCTGAAATTAAACTGCTATAAACAGAAGACATCGTGAGATCTTCCAGTCGCTCTCACCCCTAACCTGGAAAATCCTATCCGAGGCCAATGGACTTTTCCATGGTCTGTCCCTTATTTGCTACGATTCCAGTGGCGGGCAGAATGGGGAAATTCACCCCACCTTGTATGTTATTAAGTCATTACCTGGAGAGTCCATTTCCTCTAAATATAGAAATAGTCTTTGAGATAAGAAGGTCACTGGTGACGATGCTGAGATCTATACTTTCAACTTGAGGTTGTGGTTCTGCCTGATCATTTCAATTAGGCAAACAATCAATCATGCATTTGCACATTAGGTAAAGAAAAGCATATCCTCATCACCACTGTCCTCAAGATATCCTGCTCTCCTCACTATCAAGCATTTGATGTTCCACTTTGTGTTTCACAGATAAACATTGGCACCAGGCAACCACATGATCTGCTCTGGTCCTGAGCATGGTTTTGTACAGGGAAGGTCATATCTCACCAACTCACTGGAGTTTTTTGAAGAGGTGACAAAAAAAAATTGATGGGGGAAAGGCTGCGGATGTAGTTTATATGGACTTTAGTAAGGCTTTTGACAAGATCCCACATGGCAGACTGGTACAAAACTAAAATCACTTGGGATTCAATGTGGGCTGACGAGATGAATACAGAACTGGGTTGGTGATAGAAGACAGAGAAGATGGATGGGTGTTTTCAGGACCAGCTCTCAATGTGAGCTCCTGGAGTTGTGGTCAGGATTTGTCCACTTGATGCAAACAATCATAGAAACTGTAGAAACCCTACAGTGCAAAAGGAGGCCATTCAGCCCATCGAATCTGCACTGACAATAATTCCACCCAAGCTCTATCCCCGTTACCCACATATTTACCCTGCTAATTCCTCTAACCTACTCATCCGGGGACACTAAGAGCCAATGCACCTAACCACATCTTTGGACTATGGGAAGAAACCAGAGCACCCAGAGGGAACCCACGCATGCACGGGAGAACATGCAAAGTCCACACAGATGGTGGCCCAAGCCAGGAATCCAACCCGGGTCCCTGGCCGCTGTGCGGCAGCAATGCTAACCACTGTGCCACCGTGCTGCCCTAACCCAATCCTCAACTTCAAATCATGGTTTCTTGTACTTGAAGTATGCTTTAACTTTGCGATTCATTCTGCTTTCACCCTGAGCTTTTCATTAGATAACAGTGATGGTTGAAGAATGGTCAGCGGAACACACAAATATTATACCCCATCACGCGTTCAGCTGGTGCCTTTCCAGTCAGGGAGTGTGGAATTGGTTGATCTGCAAAGTAGGACACAAATGCTTAGTTCCAATGCTTTTCTCTCTGACTTGTGAGTTCTGCGATTGTCCTTCATTGCCCTGTTGAATCTTTTGATGCCACCATTTTATAACCAAGGTTACTGAAGAGGCAAGGGGAGACATAGCTGAGCCTTTAACAAATATCTTGACATCCTCTTTGACCACAGGTGAAGTTCCAAAAGACTGGAGAAAAGCCAATGTTGTTCTCTTATTTAAGAAAGGAAGCCGGGATAATCCAGCAAATTATAGGCTGGTGAGCCTGACATCAGCAGAGAGGAAGCTTTTGGAGAAAATGCTGAGGGACAGGATATATGAAGTTTGGAAGAAAATGGACTAGTTAGTGACAGACAGCATGGTTTTGTACGGGGAAGGTCATGTCTCACCAACTCACTGGAGTTTTTTGAAGAGGTGACAAAAAAAAAATTGATGGGGGAAAGGCTGCGGATGTAGTTTATATGGACTTTAGTAAGGCTTTTGACAAGATTCCACATGGCAGACTGGTACAAAACTAAAATCACTTGGGATTCAACGTGGGCTGACTAGATGAATACAGAACTGGGTTGGTGATAGAAGACAGAGAAGATGGATGGGTGTTTTCAGAATGGAGATCTGTAACTAGTGGTGTTCTGCAGGGATCAGTGCTGGGATCTCTGTTGTTTGTAGTATATATAAATGATCTGGAGGAAAATGTGAGGGATTTGATTAGTAAGCTTGTGGATGACATGAAGAGTGGTGGAGTTGCTGATAGTGCCGAGAATTGTCAAAGGGTACAATAGGGTATAGATAGATTGGAGACTTGGGCACAGAAATGACTGATGGGAATTTAGTCTGGACAAATGTAAGGTGATGCATTTTGGAGGATCAAATTTAGGGGTGAATTATACTGCCAATGGCAGAACTCTTAGGAACATTAATATGTAGAGGGATCTGGGTGTGCAGGTTCATTGTTCCCTAAAAGTGGCAACACAGGTGGCCAAAATGATTAAGAAGACATGGCATGCTTGCCTTCATCAGCAGGGGCAGTAAGTACAGGAGTTGGGAAATGCTGAAACTATATAAAATCTTTGTTATGCTGCATTTGGAATATTACTTGCAGCTCTGGTCACCACACCATCAGGAGGAAACTTTGGAGAGAGTGCAAAGAAGATTCACCAGGATGTTCCCTGGTCTTGAGGTGTTGGCTATGAGAAGAGCGTGAATAAACTAGAACTGTTTTCACTGGAAAGATAGAGACTAAGGGGATAGAGGTCTACAAAATTATGAGAGGCATAGCCAAGGTGGATAATCATAGGCTTTTTTCCAAGGGTGGAAGTGTAAATTACAAGGAGGCACAGGTTCAGGATGAAAGGGGGAAAGTTCAAGGGAGATGTGTGGGGGAAATTTTTCACACAGAGAGTGGTGGGTACTTGGAATGTGCTGCCAGAGGATGTGGTAGAAACAGGCACATTAGCAACATTTAAGAGGCATCCGGATGGTACATGAATAGGGAGGAGTTGAGGGATATAGACTGTGTAAGGGCAGAAGGATTTTTGTTTAGTTAGGGCATCATGATTGGCACAGGCATGGAGGGCCAAAGGGTCTGTCCCTGTGCTGTACTTTTCTTTGTTTCTTGTTCTTTGTTCTTAGTATAATGGGTTGTATTGCAATGTCAGATGGTGCTGTTAATTACGTAGGTGAAAGGAATGTCATGAGTTGACAGGAAACAAACTGTGATCCATTGGTGATAGTGTGATGGAGTCTGAGCTCTGAAAGTTTGTATTTTGTACATTGAAAACAGAAAACTAAAAGAGAAACAGAAAAGGGTAACCAAAAAAGGATCTTCTCGGATTTCTAAAGAGCTAGAAACCAAAACTGAGATTTGAGAATGGAAACATCTGGGCAGAGTGAATCTATATAAATGAAGGTAGTCATTAAGCTCTGTAATGTAATTGATGTGTTCAATGGTGTAATATAGGCAGGCTGAAGAAGATAATGTCTAGATCCAGAAGCTTAGAACAACTTGCTGCAGTTGTTTCTGTTGGTTAAAGGTGATATTAATGGTTCTAGCCATCTAAACAGAGTTGAGGAGTTTCTGCAGATATGGGACTGTCCTTGTGGAACTCGGGTTGGATGTGTGCTGCTGTCGGCTGGGGATCAGGCTAGCTCTTTGAAGGAGAGAAGCTGGAACTCTTCACAAGGTTTAAAGTTTATTTATTAGTGTCACAGTAGGCTTACATTAACACTGAAATGAAGTTACTGTGAAAATCTCCTAGTTGCCACATTCTGACGCACGTTCAGGTACACTGAGGGAGAAGTTAGCGTGGCCAATGCGCCCAACCAGCACATCTTTCAAGAGGAAACCAGAGCATCTAAAGGAAACCCACACAGACATGGGGAGAACATGCAAGTGCTTTGATACTTGTTAACCTTCTGCTCCAAGACAATGGTGGTAAAGGTGGTAAATTTAAACTTTTCTCCACCTTTGTTACCAGTTATTACATTACATGCCTCAGAGACACACAGAGGTAACTCTCACCTGGTTCAATAGGGGCAGTGGTAAGCACTGCTGCCTCAAAGCACCAGAGACCGGGTTCAATACCTGCCTTTGGTCACTGTGCAAAGTCTGCACATTCTCCCCGTGTTTGTGTGGGGTTCCTCCCATAGTCCGAAAGACATGCTGGTTAGGTGCACTGCCCATGCTAAATTCTCATTCAGTGTACCTGAACAAGGGCCGGAGTGTGGCGATTTTCACAGTAACTTCATTGCTGTGTTAATGTAAGCCTATTTGTGACACTAATAAATAAACTTAACATATGTGTGAACAAAAATGTTTGTTTCAATGCTTTTAAAATGTCAGCTTTCTCAGGCTTACTGCTTGTTTCTGTTTCTCTGCAACCAGACCCACTGGCTTCACTAATACAACACAGCACAATGAGAGTCAATACACACGCACACATTCAAACAAACTGAACAACTGAACACAACAGTTCGTAAATTAGAAAATTGGGTTTGTTTATTTGAAGCATAGAATCCCTATAGTGCAGAAGGTGGCTATTTGACCCATTGACCCTGCACTGACCACAATCCCACTCAGATCTATCCCCGTAACCCCACGTATTTACCCTGGCTAGTACCCCTGACACTAAGGGGCAATTTAACATGGCCAATCAACCTAACCTGCACATCTTTGGACTGTGGGAGGAAACCGGAGCACCTGGAGGAAATCCACGCAGACACAGGGAGAATGTACAAACACCACACAGACAGTGACCCAAGGCTGGAATTGAACCCGGGCCCCTGGCGCTGTGAGGCAGCAGAGCTAACCGTTGTGCCACCGTGCTGCGCTGTACGTGCCATTTATTATTTGCTTATCTAAACAATTCTCCAAAAGCAACAGTGATTCTGTGTTGAAACTGTCAGTGCAGTAGGCTTGGTGGAAATACTGAGGAATCATCTACATGGTGAAGTTAGCGCTGAAACTCAGCATGTGGAGAATGAAATACAATTCAACCGTTTCAGTTCTTTCTGCAAATGTCATGCTGCCTGCATATTAGGAGGATTGCAGCATGCTGACTCTGCACATTTCTACAGGGTGTCCATGAATATGTGAGGCTGGTGCCACTTAAAACAAACCTGGGATATTTAAAACCAGCCTGTTATTTTGAAGAACAAGAACATTCTCCCTGCAATAGTTTAAGTTGAAGTATTAATGTCACGAGTAGGCTTACGTGAACACTGTAATGAAGTTACTGTGAAAATCCCCTAGGTGCTGGAAGTAGCTCTGGAGTCACCTCCAAGCAGGAAGTACATTGAATGATGGTGCAATAGGGCAGAGAACATGCTCCAAGGGTCTTTGACTGTAGCACCAGTGGCCTGACGGGAGGTGGATATGAGAAGAGACGTTCCCTTTCCACAGCAGACCAGGAGTCTCTGCAGACTGATAATGTGAAGGCAGTGGGAGCAGATAGTCATTGCAGTCACTATATGGCCTCAGGTACCTGAAGACAATGCCAAAAGAAATTCAATGACCTCCCATGAATGGTTAAGATAAATGAATGCATCTTCAAATGTCACATCCTTGCAGATGAATCAGTGTCACACATTGCTCATTTCACCAGACTCCTTCACTCACATACTAATAATTACCATCAAGCATGACTCAAACCCTCACATGCATAACTTCACCTCATCCATCACACACTTCATACTGTTGGAAGCCTCATAGCCACATCTCTCACCTTGCAAACAAATCACTTATTCAGCCATTCAAGCACAGATTGCACAACATTCAACTATACAATTCTTTTTCTCTTGCAGGACAACGTGGGTCACAGTTGCATGCAGCAGCACCTAACCAGCAGAGGATAAGCATGCTTGGGGGAGATAGCTCTGGCCTTCATTAGTATGGCATGACTGAGGCCATCTCATACTGGGGCTGGTATGCCCATACATATTCCTTTTTCTCACATTTCCTCTCATGCTGCACTCCCTTCTGATTTACTGTAGATTGTCTAGGTGTTGCAACTCTTGGTTCCCACAAATCCCCCAACAACCCAACCCTTGTGCCTTTCTACTTTGTGATACCCAAGAATGGCATCCTGCCCAGTCAAGTAAGGCCTGAACAAGAAGTGGAAGAGAGCTAAGATGAAGAAAGTCCATCACTCCCAACCATCAGTGTGTGATTTAGAGGAAAATTTACAGGAAGGATCTGAGAGTTGTGAGACTCTGAGTGTGGGTGGCCTGTAGCCAGAGCAAAGGGAAAGGGTGGCAGAGGTCAACCTGTCAGAGAGTGAGGTGGCACAGTGGCAGCAACACAAGGGTGATGAAAGCTAGAAGTGGTACATTCTATCTCCTGTGTGATTCTGATTGGAAGATGAGTGAATTCAAGTTCACAGAACCCTCCAGTGCAGAAAGAGGCCCTTCGGCCCATTGAGTCTGCACCGAACACAATCCCACCCAGGCCCTACCCCCACATCCCTACATATTATACCCACTAATCCCTCTAATTTACGCATCCCTGGACACTAAGGGGCAATTTCTTAACATGGCCAATCAACCTAACCCGCACATCTTTGGACTGTGGGAGGAGACCGGAGTACCCGGAGGAAACCCATGCAGACATGAGGAGAATGTGCACATAGACAGTGATCTGAGCCAGGAATCGAACCCAGGATCCTGGAGCTGTGAAGCAGCAGTGCTAACCACTGTGCTTCCGAGTGAATTCCTAAAGAAAAATGTTGCAACAGCTGGAAATGGGCCACTCAATCCATCCCACCAGAGACACGGAATGCCAGGCCTAAAGTAACTTTAACCTGGCTGTGTCAGTGCAGTTGGATGGTCGGAAACTGGGGTGGACTCAAACAGGGAGCAGAGGAAGTGTTCTTAGCACCTTGCAAAGAATGGGCTGATTGGGATAAAGCAGCAACTACAGATGCTGGAAATCCTTTTGATTTGATTTGATTTATTATTGTCACATGTATTAGTATATAGTGAAAAATCTTGTTTCTTGCGCACTGTACAGACAAAGCATACTGTTCATAGAGAAGGAAAGGGGAGAGAGCATAATGTAATGTTACAATCATAGCTAGGGTGTAGGAAAGATCAGAAGTCTGGTGGCAGCAGGGAAGAAGCTGTTCTTGAGTTGGTTAGTACGTGACCTCAGACTTTTATATCTTTTTCCCCACGGAAGAAGGTGACAGAGAGTACATCCGAGGTGTGTGGGGTCCTTAATTATGCCGGCTGCTTTACTGAGGCAGCAGGAAGTGTAGGCAGGGTCAATGGATGGGAGGCTGGTCTGCGTGATGGATTGGGCTACATTCATGACTTTTTGTAGTTTCTTGCGGTCTTGCGCAGAGCAGGAGCCATACCAAGCTGTGATACAACCAGAAAGAATGCTTTCTATGGTGCATCTGTAAAAGTTGGTGAGAGCTGCAGCTGACATGCCAAATTTCCTTAATCTCCTGAGAAAATAGAGGCATTGTGGTGGGCTTTCTTAACCATAGTGTCGGCATGGAAGAGAAATGCAAATAGATCAGTCAGTATTTGGACGAGACAGCAGTGTTTTGGGTGGGAATTCTGAAAGCCTGTTGTACTTTCCTAGAATTTCATGTTGTAATTTAAGAGAACAGAAACTGCAGAGAGTGAGTGGAGTAGGATGTGTTTCTTACTTGAAATGTGCATGCAGCTTTTACTTACGTCCAAGGCACAAGATCTTCCTGACTCTTTAATATTTGTGAACAGGTTGTGTTGTCTGCTTTCCTCTGTCTGCCATCTGGCATGTTACTGTAATGTGAAAGCTATTTAATCAATATGTCCTTCACAATATAAGCAAAAGGTTTCTTGTGTGAGCAAGAACCAGAGTGAAGGACAGTGAGGATTCTCAGGCTGACGACACTTCGCCCGAGAGCAGGCTTAGCTTATTTTGTTTGCAAGTTGAGAATAATCTAATCATTCATCCCTCTCTCTTGTGGTTGGATTTAAGTGCCAGCTTGTCTCAGTCAGTAATGCACTCAGCACTGAATCAGGAGATTGTGTGATGGAGCCCCACTTGGGGCTTGAGCACACAATCCAATGAAAGAATACCGAATTCACAGAGATATTATTAAATCATTAAAAAATTAGGCCAAGGCCCATCCCAGCGGTTCTAATCAGATGCTAAGCATTCCATGATACTGTCCAAAAAGGCAAAGAAGATTTCATAGCACATATATCAATATTCCTCCCTCAATTAAAAAAAATAATAAATTGGCCACTCATTGTTTCGAGTTTAAATATTAGTAGGCTTACATCAACACTGCATTGAAGTTACTGTGAAAATCCCCTAGTTGCCTCAGTACAGCGCCTGTTCAGATACACTGAGGGAGAATTTAGCACGGCCAATGCACCTAGCCAGCACGTCTTTCAGACCGTGGGAGGAAACTGGAGCACCCAGAGGAAACCCACACAGATACTGGGTGAACGTGCAGACTCCGCACAGACACTGACCCAAGCCGGGAGTCGAACCTGGGCTCCTGGTGCTGTGAGGCAGCAGTGCTAACCACTGTGCCACCATGCATTGCATTTGTTGGACTCTGATATAATCAAAATGGTTGCTGTATTTCCATACAAGGCAACAATCATTGAATTTTAAAGTAATTCTTTGTGTGAAGCATTTTGCGAAATGCCTGGGTAGAGTAGCAAATGTCTAAATAAAATCAATCATTTTGTCAAATGGGCAATGAAGTTAATAGCTCATTAATGGGGTGTATCAGTATTATTGGGCGGCTGTTGCTGAACATCCAATCACTATTAGGAATGGAGACCCATGAGATTTTGCCAGATTTATTCCTAAGCTGTTTAATAGGCTTACTAGCTGGGTGTCCAGCCCTCTGATTTCCCCTTGGGCCCTAACTGTGGCAAAGCTCGAGGCTTCTGAATGATGACTTTCCTTAATGGCCCAGCTAAGATCAGGATCTTATCAAGTAGGGAATTGATGTGTCCTACCAATCTGTGACACTACCCTCCAGCACTGAAACAGTGAGCAGGATTTTGTTGGAGACTTGTGCTATTATAATCAGCATTACCATTGTCTGTCCTTCAAAATGAGCATGATGTTTCATGAATTGTGTGCCCTCAGGTGGCTGAACAGACCAATCCTGGAGTCACAGGAGAGGACTTGAGGCCAGGTTCCGTTCTGTCTCCTTTAGTGTATGGACCATATCTGCAGCACTGTTTATGTGATCAGTTTCTAATGGCGTTGATGAGGTGCCACCCTCATTGCACAGTCTGCGGAAAGTTCCTCCTATGAACTGCTGGCATTTTGTCCTCTTTCGGCATTCAGAGCTTCCATGAGATTAGGTGCCATCCTTAAATTGTGAAAGAAAGCATCTTCTTCAGAAGTTGATTGAATCCCCACAGTGAAGAAGGAGACCATTTGGCCCATCGAGTCTGCACCAACTCTCAGAGAGAGAGGATCATACCCCATTGCCACTCAGTGACTGTACTTGTATGTATTGTACATCATACAGCATTTGCAGCTTCTCAGTAAGCCCCATAGTTGTCACTGGATCTCTTCAGGCTTATCCAGCTTAAGAGTTTGATGTATATTTTTTCTCTCTCAGAAGGTCATAAATCTTTGGAACTCTCTTCCTCCAATGGTGGTGGGAGCAGAGTCCATGGATATGTTTAAGGCAGAGGTAGATAGATTCTAGATAAATGGGAGGAAGGGGTGAAAGGTTATCAGGATCAGGGCTAGGAGGGAACATGGAGTTAAGGTTACAATCAGATCAGCCATGATCTTATTGAATGGCGGAACAGGCTCGAAGGCCCAAGTGGTCTACTCATGCTCCTAATTTGCATGTTCCTCTGCTGATTTCCATTGGGTGTTAATGTGATGTCTGTTAAAAGTGGAGGATCATTATAAGCAACTATATTGAAGCCCTACTCTACCTAGCACTGGAGAATTAAAACTGGAGCCAATAACCCTTAAACTTGGCCTTTAGACTTGTGTGCGCTGCCACAAGGAATGAGTGCTGAGGGGAGATTATTGACAGTGCTGCCTTTATGTTGCAGTGATTGTTTCAGTGGCTCATTGGCAGATGCCGACTGTGTACAGTACCTGTTTGTTCTCTTTATGCCTTTTTTCAAGGGGTTTCACATAATTAAGTCATCACTTATAAACTGCTCAATTTTTTGGGCTTTTTATAATTCATTTGTGCTGTGCTGCCAATTAGGCTTCAGTGAAGATAGAATCCTCGGGCTCCACAAAGTACAAATTGGAGTCTCTTTCTGGTGAAATGTTGAACGTAATGATCGACAATATCGTTATAGGCAAGTTCATTTAAATCTCCCTCAGCACAGCAACATTTGAAACTCTGACACTGCCTGAATTCAGGATTTGTTCCCCACAGCATTCATGCCGCTTAAGAAGAGAACATCGCTGTATGTGGAGCTGGTATTAAGTCTGTGATCCGAACAACTTCATATGTTGGGCGTGCGATGGCTTTATGTCTCAGTTGTGGCTTGGTGGGTGACACTTTTGCCTCTTGAGGTGGAAGACTGTGTGTTTGACTTCCATAGCAAGGGGGGAATTTTACTGGCACGTCCGTCCGACTTTCATACAGTCCCGCCTGAGGCCAACAAGAATGCTATTCTCCGAGTCTCGCCGTCTCCGGAATTGGGGCGGGTGAGCCAGTAAAATTTCAACCCAAAGATGGGATTTTCCAGTCCTGTCCACCTCGAGGCTGGAAATCCCCACCCCAGGTCAACGGATCTTTCAATTGTATGTCAACTTTTCTCTCTCACCCGTGATAATTCCCGCAGCAGGCAAGACTGTAAAATTTGAATACAGCAATATAAGCTGATGTTCCAGTATAGTACTGGTTTGATTTGATTTACTATTGTCCAGGTATTAACACATCGTGAAAACTATTGTTTCTGGAGCATTATACAGACAAAACATTACTGTTCATAGAGAAGGAAATGAGAGAGTGCATTTTGTAGCGTTACAGTCATAGCTAGGGTGTAGAGAAAGATCAACTTAATGCAACGTAAGTCCATTCCAAAATCTGACAGCTGCAGGGAAGAAGCTGTTCCTGAGTTGGTTGGTTCGTAACCTCAAACTTTTAAATCTTTTTCCTGACAGAAGAAGACGGAAGAAAGTATGTCCTGGGTGCGTGGGGTCCATAATTATGCTGGCTACTTTGCCAAGGCAGTGGGAAGTGTAGACAGAGCCAACGGATGGGAGGCTGGTTTGCGTGATGGATTGGGCTACATTCATGACCTTTTGTAGTTCCTTGCAGTCTTGGGCAGAGCAGGAGCCATACCAAGCTATGATACAACTAGAAAGAATACGGTCTATGGTGCATCTGTAAAAGTTGTTGAGAGTCATAGCTGACATGCCAAATTTCCTCAGTCTCTGAGAAAGTAAAAGCTTTGGTGGGCTTTCTTAACTATAGTAATGGCATGGGGAGAAGGAGGACAGGCTGTTGGTGATTTGAACACCTAAAAACTTGAAGCTCTTTTTATTTGTCCTCATTGGTGTAGACAGGGGCATGGTCTCCTTTATGCTTCCTGAAGTCGACGACAATCTCTTTTGTTTTGTTGACATTGAGGGAGAGATTATTGTTGCCACACCAGTTCACCAGATTGTCAATCTCTTTCCTGTACTCTGACTCATCATTGTTTAAGATCTGACCGAATACGGTGGTTTCGTCAGCAAACTTGAAAATCGAACTGGAGGGGAATTTGGCCACACAGTCATAGGTGATTAAGGAATATAGTAGGGGGCTGAGAACACAACCTTGTGGGCCACTGGTGTTGGGGATGATCGTGGAGGAGGTGTTGTTGCCTATCCTTACTGATTGTGGTCTGTGGATCCAGTCGCAGAGGGTCATGCCAAGGCCCAGGCCACTGACTTTAGAGAAGATTTTTGTGGGAATAATAGTGTTGAAGGCTGAGCTATAGTCAATAAATAGGAGTCTGACATAGGTGTCCTTGTTATCTTGGTGTTCCAGGGTTGAGTGCAGGGCCAGGGAGATGGCATCTTCTGTGGACCTCTTGTGGCAGTAGGCAAACTGTAGTGGATCAAGGTAGTCCGGGAGGCTGGAATTGTTTCGTGCCATGACTAGTCTTTTGAAGCACTTCATAATGATGGATAATGCTGGAATATTGAATAGTGAGGGAATGCTGCACTGTCACAGATGCCACCTTATGGGTAAACTGAGGCCCATCAAATAGATTGAAGAGAGTTATTTCTTGTATCTTGGCCAATAGTTATTCCTCAATCAGCATCACAAAAACAGATTAGCTGGTCATTATTGCTTTTCTGTTTCATAGAATCACAGATAGAATCATAGAATCCCTACAGTGCAGAAGGAGGCCATTCAGCCCATCAAGTCCACATCGACCACAATCCCACCCGGACCCCATAACCTCACATATTTACCCCGCTAATCCCTCTAACTTAAGCATCCCGGGACACTAAGGGGCAATTTAGTACAGCCAATGCACCTAACCCATACATCTTTGTTTCTGGGAGTTTGTGCACAATATAGCTCCCACATTTCTTACATTACAGCAGTAACATAACATTCCAAAAGCACTTCATTGCTGTGGAACATTTGGTAATCAGTTGATGTGGAAGCTGCTATCTAAATGTATTTATTTTCTGTTGAAGCACTCTGTACATTTGTGAATGAATAGATTTGATGAACGCCAATCTGAGCTAATTACAGTTTGAATTAATTTATTACAACTTGATCACTAAAGATTATTAACATTGCAATACCAGTAGCACAGATTGATGAGCTAAACAATCTCGTGATTGTTTTCCCTGAACAGTCCAGTTTTTAATGGATTGTGATTTAATTTGAAAACTCTATAATTAGGGACATTTTGATATTCATTGACAAGTGAGCCGTAGATTAATAGGATCCATTGTAAGTAGAAAAACAACACAGTTTGTTTACTGTCCTTTAAGGGCAAGTAGTAAAGTGGTTTTACTACCACTTTACTGGCAGCACGGTGACATAGTGGTTAGCACTGCTGCCTCACAGCGCCAGGGACCCAGGTTCAATTCCAGCCTTGGGTCACTGTGTGGAGTTTGCACACAGTGACCCTGTATCCCTGTCTCTGCGTGAGTTTCCTCCGGGTGCTCTGATTTCCTCCTGCACTCTAAAGATGTGTGGGCTAGCTTGACTGGTCATAGTGAACTGTCCCTTAGTGTCAGAGGATTAGTAGGGTAAGTATATGTGTTTACAAGTATAGAGCCTGGGTGGAATTGTTGTCAGTACAGGCTCAATGGGCTGAATGGCCACCTTTAACACTGTAGGGCTTCCATGATTCTATTTGAAATGAAAACAGACAATGCTGGAAGATCTCAGCAGGTCTGACAGCATCTCTAGAGAGAGAATAGAGCCAAGTTTTGAGTTTGGATCCAGGAGTAAAGTGGTTAACATCTTTATTTGGTGGGTATTTTTTTTAACAGGGAAGTAGGATTAGTTTGATACAAGCAACCCACCTTTATATTATGTGACAATAAAAAATAAAATTAATGACATGTTAAATCTTTTAACAGCCAGATGGTGAAGTAGGAAACCAGATGCCAGTCTTATACTTATTTCAAGATTTATTTAGAGAATGCAACATTACATTTGTCTAGCGCCACCCTCACTAACACCCAGTATCCCAGAAATCTTTCTCTATAATATTTCCCCCTCTTCTTTCAGGTAATATACCCTAAGAGGACATTGCTAATCCTGGACTTCCATTGGATTGACTCATGATCACATGGTTTGCCATTGCCTTTTGTGGTATTGATGTGGAGATGCCGGCGTTGGACTGGGGTGGACACGGTAAGAAGTCTCACAACACCAGGTTAAAGACCAAGAGGTTTATCTGGACTCACAAGCTTTCGGAACACTGCTCCTTCATGAGGTGAGTCTCATCTAATGAAGAAGTAGCACTCCGACAGCTTGTGATTCCAAATGAACTTGTTGGACTTTGACCTGCTGTTGTGAGACTTCTTACCATGCTTTCTCATAGAATCATAGAAACACTACAGGGCCATTTAGCTCATCGAATCTGCACTGACCACAATCCCACCCGAGCCCTACCCCAATATCGCTACATATTTACCCGCTAATCCCTCTAACCTCGGCATCTCAGGATTCTAAGGGACAACTTTTAGCATGGCCATCTTTGGCTTGTGGGAGGAAACCAGAGCACCCGCAGGAAACCCACGCAGACACGAGGAGAATATGCAAACTCCACACAGACAGTAACTCAAGCTGGGAATCGAACCCAGGTCCCTGGAGCTGTGAAGCAGCAGTGCTAACCACTATGCTGTAATATGATTGACCAGAAATCTCTGCTGCTCTTTCCCTTTTGCCACCAGGTGTATTGAAAGGATTTACAGGCTGATAATTTGGCAGTATTATTCACACACCTTCCATGATCCTGAAGCAGGATTTGAACCCAGAGCTCCTGACCTGGGGGCAGCGATACTACCAGTGTGCCACAAGACTTCCCAGTCTTTCTCTTTGTGCTCTTTTGAATTGAACAAATGTGCAATGAAATAAACAAACTGAAGAGAGTTGACAGCCCCAGGTGGAGTACTGTAACAAAAATCAAATGTCAAAAGAAGTCTTTCTCTATATGTGCTCAAGATACTTAATCATTCAATGCCCTTCATCTGAATATTCTTAACCATAATAATATGATTAACATATCATTAAAATGGCCTACATCAAACATGCAACATGGAACCAATTCTGAATTTCAGAAGTTCAGAAACATCTAAATCTTATGGTTAGTCCTACTTTCTTTTAGAGCTACCAACCTATTTATGTGTCTCTCATTGGCGTATGAAATGAAAATCCAACAAAAATGCATGGGTACGCAGTATCTTGTAAAGGGCACTTTGCTATCACCCTGAAGCTTTAGGCCTGTCAATTTAAGCAAGACCTTTCTCAGTGTTGCCTGGGAAAATCTTCTTTGCATCAGTTACAAGATGTGATATTTTTCACACATTTCCATAATGTTATTCAGCCTTGGTAGCTCATTGTTCCAGATGCCTCGTAGCACTGGGAGTCCAGACTGATGGTACTATATGCTGTATAATTGATTGTTTTATTATCAAATTACAAGATTACAAAGACTTCCACCACTCCCCCGCCACCGATCTCCTCACTACTGCTCACCCACTAACAGCCAGTGCAGTATGTAGGCTAAGAACTTGAGCTGTCCTGCCGGACATACACCATCACTGCTGGCCTGAATTTTGCAGTAAAATAATGGTGAGGCTATCTCTGTTCATGATTATCATAGTGTAAATCAGACAGCAAGTTCCAACAACTGAACAAATACAATTAAACATGAAAAATTAGCAAGTTCTGCTCTCAGCATGTTGTGCTAAGAGGCATTGAGAGATATGGAATATTTTGAAGTTGATGCACTTATAGCTATCCAATAAACATGCCAGAAAAAGTAAGGGCTCATCCATTCTGGTGTAAGTAATCTATTAACGGTATGATCAGTCTAAGTTAATGTAACTGAAGCAACCTCTCTGGCACTGAAAATTAACTCTTACGAGAGCAGTGTTACTTTTTTATAGCTCTTAATTAATAATGGAGGTGAAAAATATTCAAACATTTAGATTTTTTTTCTTTTTTGCTTTTTCTTCAAGCTTTCTTTCAATCTGGGTGGAAATAATAAACAAATGAAGAAACACCTTGATAGGAGTAACTTACAGGAGCAATACTTCCGAAGTGGAGTATACACCAAGGAATAATGAGGGCTTGTGAGAAGGGCACATTGGTAATCATAGGTGATTTTAACATACATATTGACTGGATTAATCTAATTGGCGAATGTAGCCTCAAGGGAGATTTCACAGAGTATAAGAGGGATTGTTTCTTAGAGCAATATGTTTTGGAACAAACCAGGCAGCAGGTTAGATTTGGTATTATGTAACAAAGAAAGGCTGATAAATAGTCTTGTTGTCTTTATGCAGCACCTTGTCAAACACCTTCTGGAACTCTAGATATACCACATACATAGATTCCCTACTATCTACCTTGCTGGTTACATCCTCAAAGAACTCAAGCAAGTTTGTCAAGCATAACTTTCCCTTCAGAAAGCCATGCTGATAACAACTGAGCTTTGTCTTTCCAAATGCTCAGTCATCTCCCCCTTAATGATTAGTTCCAGCAACTTCCCCATGTAGAAAACAGGAGAGCAGGAGTAGTCCATTCGGCCCTTCAAGACTGTTCCATCATTCACCATGATCATGGCTGATTATCTAACTCTGTAACTTGCTCTCACTTTCCTCTCATGATATAGCCCAAAGAAACCAGAACTGCACATAAAGTTTAAAGTTAATTTATTAGTGTCACAAGTAGGCTTACATTAACATTGCAATGAAGTTACTGTGAAAATCCACTAGCCTTCACATTCTGGCGCCTGTTCAGGTACACTGAGGGAGCATTTAGCTTGGCAAATGCACCTAACCAGCATGTCTTTCAGGCTGTGGGAGGAAACTGGAGCACCCAGAGAGAAACCACACAGACACTGGGAGAACATGCAAACTCCATAAAGTCACCCAAGCCGGGAATTGAACACGGGTCTCTGGCATTATGAGGCAGAAGTGCTAACCACTGTGCCACCATGCTGCTACCTGCTATCTCCACAATATTCTAGATGTGGTGGTGTGGTCTCAGCACGGCCAAGTTATATAAATAACTGCAGCAAGACATCCCTGATTCTGTACTGGAATGCTCTTGCTATGATGTAATTAAATTAGTTTAATTTAATTCACATTTTTAGATAGTGTAAGAAATAATAGGATTGCATGCAGAAAGAAACTAAATTAAAGGTAAACATACATTAAAAAATATTTCCTTTCTTTTTCAGCCTAAACTTTTTTTCAAAAGTATTGTCACATTGCAAAAACCCTCTCTGCCCTGTCCCCACTCTCCCTCTCATGCCAAGACATCTCTCCTTTCCTAAGATTTCTAAATCTTGTTGCAATCTCTCACGGCTAGAATTTAATATCCAATACACTTTCTCTCTCTTTAGTTCCAATCAAAAGTGAAACACACTCGAAACATTAACTCTATTTCTCGCCTTTACAGATGTTGTCAGACCTGCTGAATTTTTCCAACATTCTCTGTTCTTGTTTCAGATTCAAGCATGTTGGTGAGGTGATCAGTACTGTCAAGAAAACTCAGACAACACAAGGCTCACAAAGTCAGTATATTCTGTATAAAGATGCAACTTTATTAAACCAGTGACTGTCAGGAAATCATCAAAAAGGATTAATCAGCTCTGAATGGAGTGTCAAAACCTGTCTGATGATTCTAACAATACAGTCAAAAAAAACATACATTTCTTTTATCAATCATTCCTACTTTACAATAACTTTAAATCAATCTTCTTCAAGATACATAAATCAACAATAATACCTGTCAAATACTCTGGCCATGCTACTTCTCAACATAACGATATTTTATTTGTCCATGAAATCCAGAGGCTAACTCCTAATTTGGCAGAACCTTATACCCTGGTTGCCTAGAAACCTAAGGCGCTCAGCCCAGAGTTCAAATTAAATTCTCATGGGTTCCCATAAAGTTTACTGTCCAACCAGACAAACACGTGACACCATATCTGGGCACCAGTCTATCTTGTCTGGACCGTGAATGAATCCTATTCATCAAATGTGATTAAGTTTCTAACTGTTCTCCCATCCAAAACGTTAACTGATAAATTATGCATATTTTCAAGGTTCAAATATTCTTTTGAAATACAGCTTTGCCCCATTGATTTCCATCATGATGCCTTGTGATAAAATGCTTTTGACCAAAGTGAAAAATCAGTAATAATACATTTAATATATCATAATATACTTTATGATCATAATCACTTATTTGAATCAATCACTGCATCTCATGTGTGTAAATTGCTTTCTGTTAACTTATTTTAAAGTCAATTAACTGAATACTGTTAGCTCTGTCAATGTCTTAATGTGTACTGGTTTAAAAAAAATCTCACTAATCTTATTATCCCACTTCAAAGCATCTGCACTATTTTGCTTATTAAGCAGAAAAATGCATTTTTTTATCTTAATGAAGAAATTTGACATTTAATTGGCTTGGTGGGGTCAGTGAGTAGTAATTATGAAGTTAGCAAGCTGTTAAATAGCCAGATACACCTCATTTGACAGCATATAACTTTACAATGAGCCTAACAAAGCAAAAGTGGACGTTTTTTATTAATTCACTGCTCTTTAAAGATTTAACTCTCAAGGCATCACAACAGCATAGAATTACTGAGAACAAACATATTATCCTGTGCATATGTGGATTCCTGAAATTGCCGTCAGTTTAAGTTGGAGTAATGATGGTGAACACTAACTGTTTCCACACCATTGCCACAGCAAAATCTGGATCATCGATGCAAACGGTAGATAACCTGTTTGTTGTATTTATCAATCATGTTACTATTCCCCAGCAGCTGGAGAAATCCAGCTTCTGGCTTTATGCCCGAGACTATCCAGCTTCAGCTTCTCATTTTGATAGCATGAAAACAGCTGTGGTCAGGATCCACAACTTGCGCAGCAGAACAGTGTAGATTTAAAATTCAGCATTATCCTGATTTATACAATAGAGGCTGCATTGATGTTAACTGGCAATAAGTAACATTAATGTATATCTGTTTTCTCCTGTTATTGCCACGACTTGTTAAAGTTCTCCCGGTTTTGCTTTTATCTGAAGCCATATAAAGCACAGTGGTGGTATTTGCAAATTTTAAGTGTGTTTTATCAAAGCAGACATATGGCCTGTTATAATTGAACTGTCAGTTTAGCAGCATCCGCAATGGAGAAATGTTCTTCATAAAGGAACATATCAATTTTGAATCTTACTGAGCATGTCTGAAGTTAATAAAACGTTAGCTACTCAGTTACAAGAGCATGTCTGAAGTAAATAGAGTTTTGGCTACTCAGCTACAAGAGAGTGAAAAGAGCTTTCTGAATAAAAATCCTGAATCAATTTGGAAGGGTAGGGCTGCATAAATTAACGGCATCTCGATTGACCCGATAGATACTTGTTTTGTTTTGGTGGCATGTGGCCGAGACTTAACACGCTCATATTTTTTGCTGTTTCATTTTGAAGGAATTATGATGGCTGTGTCACACATATTCATAAATGTAAATCTAACAATTACTTGCAGTGAGCACCAGGACACATCACTCACACAGCAACATGGAGGGGGATGTGTACCAAATATATTGTTAAAGGTGGACAATCAGGAGGTGTTAGACATGCATTAAAAATGAGCTGCTTTGTTTTAAGAAATGTCTTATTGAAAACATGCTGTGCATAACTAGCAGTGAGTAAATGCAAATCAAAAACAAATGTAAAAGGAATCAAGTCCAATGAGTTAGCTAATTGGATATTATGATGTATAATGTGAGCATTACTAACACACATTCCAATTACAGGAATCTGCGGCTTGACTAGCAACTGCTAAATGTGCTATTTTAGAAATAAGTGAATCTCTGCAATTTAATAATTGGTTTCCCTTTTAAATGTAAATTGTATTCCTACTGACTACATAATACTTGTCCTAAGTGACAGTTTTTTCAATGAAATTCATGGTAGAGGAAAGCATTGGTAATAGTTGTTGGAGAAAAGATGTTGCAAAGGAGACTGGTGCACCATTCAATCTATTATATATTCATTGGAGGAAGATTCTGTTTAACCAACACCTGAGACTTTTCAAGGGTGTTGGCATCCCAATTAGACTGGGGAAGTCTGATGCTATAGTGAGCCCACGTTTCCTGGAAGCCTCTGATAGTTCTTCATGAGGGGAAACCACATGATTTTAAAGCAAATCGAATTCGAGGTAAAAGCTGCAAAAGAAATTGGCTTGTAGAAAGGAAGTAATAAGCACTTAGAGAAGACTTCATGTTGGGATGGGAACAAATGACTAATTAAAATGCTGCACTGAAATCGTCAATGTTCAGACCCTAACTTGAGTCAATCCCCTTAAATTCAACATCAGTTTGGAAGGTTAGTAGGATAGTTTGATGAAACAGACCAAACACTTACAAAGTGAGCCAGATAAATGTGAATTTGATCTTGCCAGCAATACTAATCCTACAAAAAATAATAAAAAATGTGTTGTCCATTTTCAATGTGAACAACCTCACCTTTATCCATGTTGAATTTTCTGAATTTATCGACTCACTTTGTAAATCTATGAGGATGGTTTTTCTAGCCGTGTTTTTAGCAGATGCAAATTCTGTTATGGCCAGAATCTCTTACGAGAGACCCAGTACAGGATCTGGGTCAGGGAGATCTCAGAATGAGATCTTCCCCACACCTCATGCCAGCAATATCACAAGATTTGCCCAGTGAGAGCATGAACCTTGGATTCACATGCATTTAAACATTCAAAAATGGTTTTATACCGTTGATTCCGGATTCCCTGTATGTTGCCCCCACTGGTGTGACGTCACATTGGGGGAAATCACTCCTGGTTTTCAGAAACACAAATCAGTCATGATGGCTCATCTGACAGTAAGGATACTTCAGTTGCAAGCAATAAAAGAACTAGCTTCATAAAGTAAATCCAAAAAAAAGTTTAATAAAGAAACTTCATTACACCAACATTCAGGTCACACCAGCATCCCACAATCGCCATCTCCTTTCGATTTATACCTGGTCAGCTGACCATCACATCATTTTGCCATTGGTTACATTGTCTATGGGTCAGCTGAGCCTCACAGTGTGTTACCATTGGTTATGTTAAAACATTCCAGTGTTATCATTGGTCACATTATAACAATGATGACTACACAGCAGGCACAGAGGCCAGTGTAGTCTCCAGGTGGTCAGCGACATGGCAGGGCAGTGCTCTGGCACTGCTCCCTGCCACCCCGGCAGCGCCAAATGACAGTGCCAGGTTGGCATTGTTAACTTGGCACTTCCAGGGGCTGGGGGCTATAGCAGTGGAGCCTGAAGGGACCATGGCCTGAAAGGGACTGAACATATATGGGGTGGGGTTTAAAGGGGGCAGGATCGATCTATAGGAGCAGGGCCTATAGACAAACCCTGAATGGGGTTTGCCTCATGGGGAGAGGAGAGAAATGAAGGGGGTGGTGCCAACGTCCTAATGCAGCAAAGCGAGGGAAGGTCGATGCTTTGAAGATCCCACTGCCAATGAATGGGGATGCGGGGATGGGGAGGGAGGGTTAATTTGAAATTGGGATGCCCTTTAAAAAAAGGGGTTGCAATCTCTGAGGAGCTGGTTTGCTGGCATCTTTAGGTCCCGCTCCTTGCAATGATGGTACAAAACATGCCCTCCTGCCTTAAAAATGACAAAATGTCATAAGGTCTGGAGACAGAACCTGCCTGTTGCTCTGGGGAGAAACACACCAGGTGCAATCTTACCTGTCATATATGTCACACTCCTACTGCAGTGAGGTTGGAGAATTTGCCAAATCTCCACTCACTGCAGCGGGAAGGGAAAATCCCACTGGCGTGAACAGTGGTAATGTTCCGACCACTGGTTTTCAGTCAGAACCTGACACTTTGCTGTTTTACGGAAAATTCCGTCTTTCATCAGACTAAACTACTTCGCATTCCCAGTTTGACGTTGCACTCAATTCTAAATTTAAGGGGATTGACTCGAGTTACCATGTGAAGATTGATCATTCTAAGAGAACATTTTAATCAGTCGATTACCTGCTCTATTACTTTGTTGATGACGGAGAGTAGACTGATGGAGTAGTAATTAGCCAGATTGAATTTGTCTTCCTTTCTGTGGATTGGACATACTGGGCAATTTTCTGCATTGCCAAGGAGGTGCAAGTATTGTAGTTGTATGGAACAGATTGACTAGGGATGCAGCTAGTTATGGAGCACAAGTTTTCAATACCATTGCCCTGGAAGTTGTCAGGGCCTGTTACCTTTGCAATATCAGGTGCCTTCAGCCATTTCTTGATCATACAAATTGGCTGGTGCTTGGCATCTGTGACGCTGGGATCTCAGGAGGGTGAATTATCAACTCAACAGTTCCAGCTGAAGGTGGGGAGAAATGCTTCAGCTTTCTCTTTTGCACTGATATGTGCCTCTCACTCTCCTCTGCACCCCCATCATTGAGGATGGGGATATTTGTGCAGCCTCCACCTCCTGCTGTTTTATCGTCCACCACTTTTCATGCCTGGATGTGACAGGACTGCAGAGCTGAAATCTGATCCATTGGTCATGGGATCGCTGGCCTTCACTAGGTAGACACCTTATTTTTAGGGATGTCTTCTGATTCTCCTGACACGCCCTCCTGCACTTTTCATTGAATCAGGATTGGTGTGGTGATATGATAAAGTAAGGGACATGCTGGGCCAACAGACTACAGATTGAGGTTGAGTACAGCTCTGCTACTGGTGATGTCCCACTGTGTATCATGGATGCCCAGTTTTGAGTTGCTAGATCTGTTCTTCATTCATCCCATTTAGCAAGATGGTGCCACATAACATGATGGAGATTATCCTCAATGTGACTTTAAAGGACCATGTTGTCGTGGACAGATGCATCTGAGACAGGTAGATTGGTGAGGACAGAATCTAATTGGTTTTTCCCTCTTGTTGATACCTTTGTCACTTGCTGCGGACACTGCCTGCAGAAATGTCCTTCAGGACTCAGCCAGCTCAATCAGTAGTGCTGCTAATGAGCCACTCTTGGCGATAGACATTGCAATCTCCCATCCAGAGTATATTCTGTGCCTTCACCACCATCAGCACTTCCTCTGAGTGGTGTTGAACATGAAGGAGCACAGATTCATCTTGCTATATAGATGCCATTTAATTAATTGAGATTGAAGTTGAAAGAAACATAAAAATGTTAATAAACTTAGCATATCCATCTACAGTACTATAAAACAGCAATCAGCTAAGCAAATACAATGCTGTGCTATATTGCTATCACATTAGAGTATAGTTCAGGCAGTGTCAAACTAAAACTGCAATGCTGGAATGCACTTTGAATATCGTGTCCAAATTTAGTCAGCAAGAAAACAGAAGAAACTTTTAAGTGGTATAGACAAAAGCCAAAAGAAGTGTGAACTTTGCCCAGTAGCAGAGCTTTCAGCTCTGAATCGTCATAAGATTAAGCCCAACTCCAGTGACCTGAGCTCAAATCTAGGTTGACACCTCAGTACCCTACAGAGGAAGTAGTGGACCATGGAATGATTCCAGTAACATTCAGCCCATCTTTTCTGGGTTAACTCACTGAAGAAGCAATTTACCTCAGCCTTCTCTCCAGCCTTAACCCCCCAGCCCTGTACATCCCTCCTTTTCAGATAACAATCTAACTCCCTTTTAAATGCCTTGATTGAACTTGTTGCAATCACAGTGCACACCATATACTGATCACTTGCTGTGTGAAAAAGTTTTTTTCTCTGTCTCCATTGCTTGTTTTGCCAATTAGTTTAAATCGGTGCGGTCTTGTTCATCATCCTTCCACGAATGGCAAAAAATTTCCTTATCTACTCTGTCTGGACCCCTCACAAGAATTTGTATATCTCTATCAAATGTCCTTGCTTTGTCGGATCTTTTGATGTAACATTAATCAAAGACTTCATCTACCTGCTCAAATGAATGGAAAAGACCTAGGGTATGACTTGAAGAAGAACATCAGAATTCTCCAAGTGTTCTATTTGCTCCTTAACCATAATTACCAAAAATAAGACAGATCAACTGCTGTTTTTTAATGAGGGAGCCATATTATTCACAAATTGGCATTTTTTTGTATTCATTCATGGGGCATGAGCGTCACTAGCTGGCCAGCATTTATTGCCCATCGCTAATTGTCCTTGTTCAGAGGGCAGCTGAGAGTCAACCACATTCCTGTGGCTCTGGAGTCGCATGTAGGCCAGACCAGGTAAGGACGGCAGATCTCTTTCGCCAAAGGATATCAGTGAGCCAGATAGGTTTTTCTGACAATTGACAATGGTTTCACGGTGGTCAGTAGGTTCTTAATTCCAGATATTTTTCATTGAATTCAAATTCAATGGCAGGATTTGAACACGCCACCAGTATTGGGGATAATCGTGGAGGAGGTGTTGTTGCCTATCCTAACTGATTGTGGTCTGTGAGTTAGGAAGTTCGGGATCCAGTCACAGAGGGAGGAGCCGAGGCCCAAGCCACAGCGTTTGGGGATGAGTTTATGTTTGATCACATAACTGATTACACTTCAGAATAATTTCAGGATGTCCAAATTCCTCCCTGATAATAAAGACTTTAACAATGAAGGAAGACTGGAAGAAATTGAGCTCTTCAGCCTTGCGATAAAGCAGTTGAGAGATTCTTATAGAGCATTTATGATCATTTCTAGCATAGAATTGGTATAACTGGTGCATCACTTTGGGATAAGCAGTAAAAGAAAAATTCTGCATCAAGTTCTTCTTCGATTAACAGTCGGAATTGACTTCGGGGTGGGTAATGAAGGCTATAACCTTGGGATAATCGGTCCATGTGAGGAGACTTTAGATTTTCCTGGATGGATGAGATATGATTAGTTAAATGGGCTTCTTTGTGCAAACTAATTGTGATCACTGGGAAAAAAAGGAATCTTCCTTCAGGTTTCATTGCCATTATTGAAAAGTTAACTTACCGTTTTCTCTCCAGATGACAAAATCAACTGCATTTTCCCAAAGCAGAGTACGGGCTCATTGCTCACAGATATGCCCAGTAGCGCTCATTAACACCGATAAACATTCATGTTGGTTTACAAATGTAACCTGTTTTGATGACAGCCGGTCCAGAAAATAAATGTATATTGAAAGTTCTGAATAAATTTGCAATCGCCATCAACTGTGCTGAAGATAAATGTTACTCTGAACACTTCTTTCATGTTGTCAACTGCCTGTAGATACAGAAATATTTTTCTTTGTGGAGCAAATTTATATTTTCCTCGAGATAAGTTATTTTGTTTTAACCGGATCTGTACCTGTATCTATTAAGTGACCTAGATTCTGTCGGAGCAACATTTATCTGTATGAAATTGCCAGATTTCCGTTTTTGTAGGCGAGCTTGCAAAGGTAACTAGAATGAATGGTTCCTGTAAAATCTTTAGCAAGCTGATACCCAATATCTCAGGGGCTGAGTTGGATATTTTAATTTTTCATTGAACGAGCTCTTCTGTTTCAATGTCTTGGATTCCATTTCTAGAATGATATTCTATTATCCCCAATTTTCCTTGATTTGGCAATTACCGGAAGATTCACAGTTGCTGCTGTGTGAGGTTTTGTAAGAATCGCAGTGGCTTTCCCTTCACTTTATAAAGCTGAAGGAATGGAGGAACACCTGAAAGTTGACTAATTGAGTAAAATTAAGGAGCATACACTGAAATGAGATTTCAACCAAGATGTTGAAATTAATTAGCACTGGTTATTTAATGGCATGGATTTGGTGAAAGCAATTTATTCTAGATAAAAAAAAGTATTATTTGATATAATTGGCATTGGGATATTTAATACCGTATGCAAGCATGAATTTATTAATTAAATAAAACTCATGGCTATTTATTCGAAGAGAATTTCTATAAATATTTGAATTAAGTTAAACATATATGGCCTGAACATCTACGGAAAACATTTCCATGTATTTATGAAATACCCTTGTAGGTCACTCACCATCCTGACTTGGAAATACATCGTCCACCGTTCCTTCACTGTCAAAATCCTGGAATTCCCTCCCTAACATTATTGAGGGTGTACCTATACCTCAGAGGCTGCAGCAGTTTGAGAAGGCAGCTCACCCACTACCTCCTAAAGATGAATTAGGGATGGGCAATGAATGCTAGCCGAGCCAGTGACATCCACATCTCGGAAAATTAATTCAAAGGAAGTAAATATGTAAAAGGGACAAACAGAATATTACCCAAGGGGTAATATTAGTTGTGCTCCCTTGCTGTTTGTTCTCTGTTAATGTTACATTTGGCTCCTTTCATAATGGGTGGGATTTTCCAGCCCATCCCACTTGTGGATCTCCCAGTCCTACTGAAGAAGACCAGCCCACAGTGGGTCCCCCAGTGGATGGGTGAGCCACACAGAAAGCCATGCTCATTGGCAGGATTGGATGATCTTGCCAGTGGCCAATGATGAGCTGCCGCTGCTGGAGGAAAATGCCAGGGATGAGGGAGGGACTGGAAAATTCTGCCCAATATTATTGTCTGGTGCCTGACATCCCCCTATGTTCTCATTCATATTCAATAGAACACAGTAATGCTGGTCATGAACATCTTTGGCTGTTTGTCCAATATTGTCCATATTATGTTTCCAAGAACCCAAATATGACCCTCCAGAGTGTTGGGCTGAATAAAACTGGGGGCAGGGGACAGCTCTCCCTTCACTTCACTGTTTCCCCCCCCCCGCCCCCACCCCCCCCAGAAACTATTCCAGTGTAAGTGACTGACAACTTACTGAGCAGCTCTGCAACTATAAAACAATGCAGGGCTCACTGGGGCAACTGTCAACTAATGCAATTGGTTAGCAGCTCCATTGGTCCCAACAGTGCCAGGAAGGCATCATTGGCCACTGCTAGGATTGCAGCTGAAGAGGAAAGCCTATGGACTTGGATCGCCACAACAGTCCGTGGCCTTGGACCAGGCGAATATGGGTGCGTTAAGGAGAGGAGCAGCGAGAGGGAGAGGGTGGGTTTAAGAGACCGAGCAGGTAGGAAGGAAGGATGGGGTTCAGTCTAAGGCATGCTGCTCTGTGACCATCTTTGCTTCCTGCTCTTTAACCATTTGAGATTAAGACCTGCTGCCCCTGCCAAACATGGAGTGGGCGGCACATTACCCAGATCAACTGGCTTGATAACAAACATAATTGGCACCTAAATTGTGATTTAAATACGGTGAGCAGAATATCCACTTAGCTCGGGGGATGGATGGGAAAGTGGAATTGCGCTCACAACATTTGACATCCCTCCATTATGGGAAACATGCCTCAAATGGGAACATATAAAATTCAGCCTGTTATTGCCCTTAATATCCCAATGCTCCTGAACGTTCAGTATTTCTTCAGTGTCTGCTTGCTCCCTATAATGTAACCCTCTCTACTGGTATTCATCCTAAACCTACTGCCTGCGCTTCCAACGTAACTCTCATTTGAATGATATGCCATCTGATTCATCGTACCATGCCCATGAGCAACCGTCTACTAACATGAAAAGGTTTGCCTGTTGTGAACCCATGCCCCAGATATTATTCCCTCATAGGTTTACAAAATCTCCTCTCACTCCTTGTTCACACATGTCTGCTTTCCTTATGTTCACTAACATTCTCTTCACCACCATTCCTGAACCTCTGAGTGGAAAGGAAAGTACTAGGGTAAAAAAGCCAGGGAATTATGTTAAATTATCAGTTCACCCTCAACTGGAGTATTGTGCCCAGTTCTGGGCCTCATACTTTAAGAAGCCATTAGGGAGGATACAGGAAACATCCATGAGAATGGCTCTTAGAATGAACATAGAACATAGAACATAGAACATTACAGCGCAGAACAGGCCCTTTGGCCCACGATGTTGCGCCGACCAGTTAAAAAACAATGACCCACTAACCTAAACCAATCCCTTTTCGTCCATAAACCTATCCACGGATCTCTTAAACGCCCCCAAACTAGGCGCATTTACAACCGCAGCAGGCAGGGCATTCCAATCCCTCACCACCCTCTGGGTAAAGAACCTACCCCTGACATCCGTCCTATAACTACCCCCCCTTAATTTAAAGCCATGCCCCCTCGTGCTAGCTTTCTCCATCCGAGGAAAAAGGCTATCACTGTCCACCCTATCTAAACCTCGAATCATCTTATATGTTTCAATAAGATCCCCTCTTAGCCGCCTTCTTTCCAGCGAAAACAACCCCAAATCCCTCAGTCTCTCCTCATAGGACCTCCCCTCCATACCAGGCAACATCCTGGTAAACCTCCTCTGCACCCTCTCCAAAGCCTCCACATCCTTCCTGTAATGTGGGGACCAGAACTGCACACAGTACTCCAAGTGCGGCCGCACCAGAGTTGTGTACAGTTGCAACATGACGCTGCGACTCCTAAATTCAATCCCCCTACCAATAAACGCCAAGACACCGTATGCCTTCTTAACAACCCTATCTACTTGATTCCCAACTTTCAGGGATCTATGTACACATACACCTAGATCCCTCTGTTCATCCACACTATTCAAAGTCCTCCCGTTAGCCCTATACTCAACACATCTGTTATTCCTACCAAAGTGAATTACCTCACACTTCTCCGCATTAAACTCCATCCGCCACCTCTCGGCCCAGCTCTGCAACCTGTCCAAGTCTTCCTGCAAGCTATGACACCCTTCCTCACAATCTACCACACCTCCGACTTTGGTGTCATCAGCAAATTTACTAATCCACCCAACTATACCCTCATCCAGATCATTAATAAAAATTACAAACAGCAGTGGCCCCAAAACAGATCCCTGAGGCACACCACTCGTAACTGAACTCCATGACGAATATTTACCATCAACCACCACCCTCTGTCTCCTATCTGCTAGCCAATTCCTGATCCAATTTCCTAGATTACCCTCAATCCCATACATCTGCATTTTCTGCAGAAGCCTACCATGGTGAACCTTATCAAATGCCTTACTAAAATCCATATATACCACGTCAACTGCCTTACCCCCATCCACCTCTTTGGTCACTTTTTCAAAAAACTCAATAAGGTTAGTAAGGCACGACCTACCCGCTACAAAACCATGCTGACTCTCTCCAATCAATTCATTACTCTCCAAATAACTAAAAATCCTATCCCTAATAATTTTTTCTAAAACCTTGCCCACAACAGAAGTGAGACTCACCGGTCTATAATTCCCGGGGAAGTCTCTGTTCCCCTTCTTAAACAATGGGACAACATTCGCTAACCTCCAATCTTCCGGTACTATACCAGAGGCCAACGACGACCTGAAGATCAGAGCCAGAGGCTCTGCAATCACTTCTCTTGCCTCCCAGAGAATCCTAGGGTAAATCCCATCCGGACCAGGGGACTTATCTATCTTCAATCCCTCAAGAATATCCAGCACATCCTCCTTATCAACTGTAATACTGTCTATTCTACTCCCCTGCAACCCAGTGTCCTCCTCAGCTATATTCTTGTCCCCCTGCGTGAACACCGAAGAGAAATATTGGTTCAATGCCTCTCCAATCTCTTCCGGTTCCACACATAACTTCCCTCTGCTGTCTATAACTGGCCCTAATCTTGCCCTAACCAACCTTCTGTTCTTGACATACCTATAGAACGCCTTAGGAATCTCCTTAATCCTATCAGCCAAAGTCTTCTCATGTCCTCTTTTAGCCCTTCTTAACTCACTCTTCAACTCCCTCCTAGCCAATCTAAAGTTTTCTAGTGCACTACCCGAGCCCTCAAGTCTCATCCGAACATAAGCCTCCTTTCTCTTTTTAACCAACGAATCAACTTTTTTAGTGCACCACGGTTCCCTAGCCCTACCAATTCCTCCTTGCCTGACAGGGACATACCTATCACAGACTCGCAGTAGCTGCTCCTTGAAAAAACTCCACATTTCGGACGTTCCCAGTCCCTGTAATCTCCTAGTCCAACCTATGCTTCCTAATTCTCTCCTAATGGCCTCATAATTACCCTTCCCCCAGCTAAAACTACTGGCCTGAGGTTCATGCCTATCCCTTTCCATCACTAAGGTGAACGTAACCGAATTGTGGTCACTATCACCAAAATGCACCCCAACTTCCAAGTCTAGCACCTGGTCTGGCTCATTTCCCAGCACCAAATCCAATATAGCCTCACCTCTAGTTGGCTTATCTACATACTGACTCAAAAAACCCTCCTGCACGCTTTGTACAAAAAGGTACTTTTACTTGGAGAACAGAACGTTGAAAGGAGATTTGAGAGAGGGGTGCTCAAATTATGAGGGTTCTGGACAGGGCAGCTAGGAAGAAACTGGTTCCAATTAGTGGAAGGATGGAGAACAAGAAGATACACATTAAAGGTGAGAAGCAATGATGATGTTAGGAGAAACCATCTATTACAATGAGTGGTTAGAGATCAGGAATGCACAACCTGACATTGTGATGGAGGCAGGTTCAAACCAGGCATGCAAAAACAAAAATGGAGGATTATCTGATAAGTAAAAATGTGCATGGGTGCGGGGAAAAAAAATGTGACTTGTTTTTGCCAACTGCCAGCAGAGAGACAATGGGCTGAATTCCATCTTTCTGTCCTATAACCATTTTATGAATCTATGGGTTAGACTTTATGTTCCTTCCTGTCTGGATGGGCTTGAAGACAGGGGATACATCAAATCCAGCTGCTAGCCTTCCCATCCCCTGCCCCCAACCCATCTCAAGTTTCAAGATGGTGGGATGGGGTAAGGATGCTCACCAATCTTGCCTTACTGAGGCCAATTAATGGCCACTTATAGGAACAAGGAACATAGGACTTAAGAGTAAGCTACTCAGCCTTTCCGGCCCACTCTCCTGTTCAATAAGACCAGGACTAATCTGATTGTGGACCAACTTTTAAAAAGCCTGCCCTGCAGTGATAACAGGTTGGGGATGTGCTAATCTGGCTGAGGGTTGGCTTTCCAATCCTTGATTGATAGGAAATCCCACCCTCGAGAGGCTCTTGCAGTTCCTGCAGTGCCAGAGCTCAAGTAGTGTTTGCTGCTGGGACTGCAAGGAGGCAGATGAAGGAGCGTGATGGCAACCAAATACAGCTAAGCCCTGGACTATTAGAGTAGGAGGGATCGGAGAGCCTAGGGGTTGTTGAGAAGGGAGGGCTGGGGGAGGGGTGAGAGACAGGCATTGGTGGGCAGTTTGGGAGGTGCCTCAAAGTTCGCCATTCAAAGTGCAGAGGGCACCCACGATTGACGTGCCCCCCGACTTCCTTCCTGCCTTTTCAAAGAAGCCCCTTCAAAGGCCTTTGCAATCCAGCTTGCCTGCCACTGCCCAGTGTTTTATGGCATAGAGTTGAATGAGGCCTTTAATTACTAATTAATTGAGCAGATAGGAGCCTCAATAGGCCCCAGGATGGGCAGTCTAGTGGGCGATTTACCTACCCCCATATCATGGGGAACATTAAGGGAATGGATGGGAAGGAGAGGGCTGGCTACCTGACATATTTTACACCCTGAGGCAGCGTGGGGGCTGAAAAATCCAGCCCCACTCTTTAAGCCTTTCCCTCTCTGAAACATAATGTTGTCACAGTGGAGTCAGTAGTAAAATAGAAACTAAAATTACTGCAGTGTAAAGGAAATCAAGATTTAATAAAATAAACTCTTACCTGTTGCTAACATCATTTGCATTCCAGCTATATATTCTAAGTCTGCACAGTAAAGAAAACATTATAATTGTGTTGAAAGAAAAATCTAGCACAACTAAGGTGATTCATTTTCAATGTGGTTGAAGTGATTTAATTAAAGTAATTATTGTTCAGCTCTCCTAAAGGCTAAGTGGGTAAATCACTTCATGATGTTGAAGCAAGGAAGATAGTCCCAGGTTCAATCACTTGTCTCTTTGAGTAGCTATAGAACTGTAAAAAGTTTTAATTCTGCACTGTTTGCAATTCAAAGACATGTAGATTTGCAATGGTTTATTTGAGATTTTTATGAATAAAGTATATTTTTGAAAAAAAAAATCAGCAACAGTTTTATTGTCCCTGGCTTAAGGAAGGAAATAAATAGGTTTATCTCTGCTCTGTATGGAGTTAGCTGATCTCAGCTGGAGTCTCCCGAACTGACAACTTTTCACAAAAACAGGCAGATCAGAACATTCACCAATATGGGTAGAACTGCATTGTGGATTAGTGGCCTGATATACGGCCAACACATTGATATGTACCCCATCCCATCATTATACACCCACCCCATCATTATACACCACCCCATCCCATTGTTATACACCCACCCCATTGTTATACACCCACCCCATTGTTATACACCCACCCCATTGTTATACACCTCACCTCATTGTTGTATACCCCATCCCGTTGTTATACACCCATTACAATGTTATACACTCCACCCCATCATTATACACCCACCCCATTGTTATACACAATTCCATCGTTATACATCCATCCCATTATTACATACCCATCCCATCATTGTACACCCATCCCATCATTATATATCCCACCCCCATAATTATAAACCCTCCCATCATTATACACTCATCCCATTGTTATATAGCCACCTCATCATTGTATACCCATCCCATCATTATATACCCCACGCCATTGTTATGTACACCCATAATATCGTTATATACCTCACCTCATTGTCATACACCCAACCCATTGTCATATATCCTGCCCCATTGTTATAGACCCATATTATAGTTATACACCCCACCCCATCATTATATACTCCACCCCATCATTATACACTCATCCTATACCTTACCAAGTGTTGTATATCCCACCTGTTTTTGTATAGCGTACCTCATTGTTATACAGCTCATCTCATTGTTATGCAATACATCCAACTTTCTTTTGCATCAAAGTCAATCCATAAAGCCAAGTTTTCCTCTTGGTGAAAATTAACATCCATCCCAATGACTTTTCTCTTAAAACTGCCAGTTTGTCGGGGCATTCCGGTCTCCATCTCTCCTCAATACACATGCACACACGTTTCTTCTTCAAATCATCTTCTGCTGTCATGGTCAAAGCCGGTATTCTTGCTAAAATTGGATTTCCTGATCTGTGCTTGTGGCTTGCAACCCAGCTAACAGTGAACAGCCTCCAAAAATGTATCCACTTGCGATGTAGCCAGAATTAGATTAGATTGCTCTTCCTGAATGATGCAGAACACTTTCACAATGTATTTCTATTGCAGAACTTCTGATAGAAGTTCTGTTAAAAAGATATCCTTACTTCTCTAGTCACTTTGCAAGATAATTCAGCATATAGCAATGGTGAACCAGTCGGAAGAAATAAGGAGCCATGGTCTGTATTTTATCTTCCACTTAAGGATATATTTGCAAGCCTTAGTTATTCATTTGATCAGAAAGTTAATACTATCAAAAATTGGAAAGAAATTCCTACTTGTGTTGCTCAAGTGTGCCCCCTATCAACCTGATCATGGAATAACACTGCCATGATCTATGGAAATTCTCTGAACTGGAAAGCCTTGTTGGGTGGTCCAGAGAATGCATTGGGAAAGTATAGTTCAAAAAATAGATCCATAGGTCAGAGGATGCTAAATCAGTAAATTTGGAACTGGAGTGCCCTCATGTTTTATCCTTTCCAATTATTTATTTCTATTAAAGTTAGGATGAAACATAAATGGTTTACCATCCTCACGTTCTTCAACTATCTGCCACCAAACTATCACCTAATCACCACTAGTGTTCTCCATACTCCCAAAACTAGCACCTCCCCTCTCTCCGCAACTCTTCAGTCAACTTGGCAAATTTATTTGTGCCTAAATGTGTAGACTCCACACATGTGCAAATTCCAACAAACTGCATGATGGCCGGACAAATGCGAGGTGATGCATTTTGGTAGCTCCAATTCAGGTGGGAGCTCTAAAATAAATGGCAGAACAATCAGCAGCGTAGACACACAGAGAGATCTGAGCGTGCAGATCACAGATCCTTAAAAGTGGCAGCACAGGTGGGGAAAGGTGGTGAAGAAAGTGTATGGCATGCTTGCCTTCATCGGACGGGGCATCGAGTATAAAAGTTGGCAAATTATGTTAAAGTTACATAAAACATTGGTTAGGCCACATTTGGAATACTGTGTCCAATTCCGGTCACCACACTACCAGAAGGTGATGGAAGCTTTAGAGAGAGTACAGAAAAGGTTTACCAGGATGTTGCCTGGTATGGAGGGCATTAGCTACGAGGAGAGGTTGAATAAACTGTTCTCCTTGGAAAGACAGAGGCTTAGGAACGACCTGGTAGAAGTTTATAAAATTATGGTAAGGTGAACAGTTGGAAGCTCTTTCCCAGGCTAGAAATGACAATTACAAGGAGGCACAAATTCATGGTAAGGGGGGAAAGGTACAGTAGAGATGTGAGAGGGAAGTGTTTTACACAGAGGATGGTGATGTCCTGGAATGCACTGCCAAGTGACATTTAAGACTTATCCAGATATACACATGAACAGACGGGGAATAGAGGGATATGGGACAACGTGATTGGCGCAGGTCTGGAGAACTGATGGGCCTGTTCCAGTATTCTATGTCTGCTTGTCAGCTTTGACTAGCAGATTGTATGTATTTATACGTGCGCTAACATCCCCAAGAAAATCTATACAACGTTGATTTGAGAGACCTGCTGACAAGGCTGCAGAAATGGTCGACTTTTACGTTCATTTGTTTCATTTGGTTGAGGAATAGTGTTCACACACAACTGTGACAAACTAAGTAGAAATAGTTGGTGCATATTTCCAAGTCTTTGAATAATTCTGAATACCTTTTCCACTTTAGCATTTTAAGTACAGGGACCCCAAACCCATGACCTTTACCATCTAGAGGACAAAGGCACCATCGGCCAGAAGTTCCCCTCCAAGCCATTCTCCATCCTGACTTGGAACTGTATTGCCATTCCTTCACTGCTGCTGGATCAATGTCCTGGGCCTCCCTCCCAAAAAGATTGGTGGGTCTACCTACATTGCACAACCTACAGCATTTCAAGAAGGCAGATCACCACCACCTTCTCAAAGGCAACTGGGGATGAGCAATAAATGTTGGCATAGCCAGCGAAACTCACACCCCGTGTATTAATTTGAAAGAAAACTGATATGGATTTAAATTGATTTTGAACATTGGATACACCTTTCATTTTTTTAAATAGTGTATTAACACATTGGTGTCCCCGTCCAGTGGATTTTCAGTACCTTTTCTGAATATCATTGAACAGCACAGAAGTAATCGTGTGTGGCCGAAGGTTTTGGTTACTGTAGCGAATGTTACGGACTCTCTCTGTCCATCATATTCCTCCCCATTTTTTGCAGCTGTGGCTTCCTGAGGGTAGAGACCCATTTGGTTTTTGCAACCCCTCTGGCACCCCAGCAGAATTTCCATGCTCGATCTGTGAGAAGGTGAGTGCCAGCAAACTGTCCCATCGTTGGGAACACAGGGCTGAACCTAATCCGAATATGGGTTCCTGGATAACCTTCAGGAAGGGGAACTTGGGCTGAGTTTTTTCCTTATGTGCATCCTCTCTTTGACGAGACAAAATGCAATGGCTCACCTGCTGCTCTGACAGAGCTTATCTAATTTAGCACAGTGCAACAATTGAACCCGTGACACAGCTCAATATGCCTTTATGCAGTACACTTATCTTTCAGGAGACTGTTTTAGGCTATTTTGAGGGCTACAGACATATTCATTCATCTGTGAATGAATTGCAGAGTGTTTCTAAAGAAATGTCATGTGGAATCTGCAGATCTGTTATTGGCTAGTCCTGATATTCTGTTCTGGCCTGAAAATTTAACTGCCGTAATTAATTGATCTGTTCCTGATATTCTCATTAGACACTCCAAGGGTTTGTTACTAAGCTGTTTTATATTTTAAAAAATGTTTTATGGCAGGCGTACTTGACGGGAGAGAGACGCCTGTGTTGCATTTTATATCATTTTTAATTTGATCACACAGCAATTAACTATTTTCTTGTAAAGGGTGTCACTTTACCTAGGAGTATAATTATGTGAAATTATTATCACCGTTTCATTGACAAAAACAACTCAGAAAAAAAATGTTTTGACGGATAACCCATTGAAAATTTAGTTACAACTAAAACTACAGGAGAAAATACAGCTGTATAATTAACATATTACCCTGGTGCGCTAATTAATTGCAGACAACCAATTGATTCACTAATGTTCTGGCATGTGCAACTGTATACCTCACACAGTTCACATATTGTGGCATTTCCTTCCGACAAGGTCATTTTAGTTGGGCAAGAACAATAAGTGCATTACAATAAACACATTAAAGTGCATGAAGACTTATTGGTGTCCATTGAATAAGTAATTCTGTACTGCGCTAAGGAGGAGGGCGGAAGCACTGCATCCAATAGTCCAGTACGTTAGTGAAACACTTGCAATTTGCATAAATTAATGTCAGAAGCTATCTAAAATCATGCAGAAAACAACCTACAATCAGTTATTCAGTTTAAATTGTGATTGCTGATTATACGCATTCAGGCAAAGACTGAGTGAATGGCCTTACAGGCAAACATGACAGGGAAAGTAGCAGGGAGATAGTGCAGGAGCAATAATGGATTTTAATATTTAGAAGCTAAATATGATAAAATTATTAACCTTTTACATACTGAAGGATCTTCTCCATTTGCAAAATGTGCCCTCATTTTGAGGTCATATATTTGCAAAGCTGTCTTGTAATGTGTAGTGCTACTTCATATGCTTTACTGTCACATTCCTGAAACCTCTCCATGGCCTTAACTCTCGCTATCTCTTTGATCAATTTATATAATAGAACAAGCAAGTATTCTCTTTTGGTTAAATTTATGAATGGACCTTCAATTGGTGGCACGGTGGTACGGTGGACAGTGCTGCTGTCTCACAGCACCAGAGACCCGGGTTCAAATCTGGCCTCGGTTGACTGTGTGGAGTTTGCACTTTCACCCCGTGTCTATAGGGCTTCTTTTGGTTGCTGCAGTTTCACCCCACAGTCCGAAGTTGTGTAGATTAGGTGGATCGACCATGCTAAGTTGTCCCTTACTGTCCAAAGATGTGTAGGTTAAGTGGATTGACCATTGTAAATGTGAGGGGGTTACAGGGATAGGCTATACATGATTGTAATCCTGTTCAATCAAATTAGTAGGTAGGGAGTGAGTCTGATTTTATGGTAATACAATAATGTCCATTGCATTTTGCCCTTCTGGAATAAAACATCATAACCTTGTACCATATAAAATATTCAATGCTTAAAAGAAGTAAGCATCGTAACCTTGTACCGTATAAAATATTCAATGCTTAAAAGAAGGAAGTAAAAAAAAATGATCCATTAGAACAAAGAAGAAGAGGGGGAAAGACAGAGGCTGGGAGAAGAGGATGTGTACTGAAGATAGCAATTTGCTGTAGATTACTTAAGAGAAGCTGAGTGAGCCACATCTTTCCCACTGCCCCTTGGCAGTCGGCTAGGAAGCAGAAAAGACGATAAAATGACTTAGGAAGGCAGCAGGTGGCATGCCTGGTATCCTCCTGCTATTGTGCCATATTGCCAGTGGCGGGCTAGGTAATTGAGCCAATTCAGTGGCCAGTTAAGTGCCTCTTTCTGCTCCGCCAGCATTTGCCAAAGGCTGCATGGGGAGACCATTCAGGGAAACCTGGTGGCCTCCCAAGGGTTCCATAGTTGGGGGGGGAGGGGGTGCGGGGGGGTGGGGGGGGGAGGGGGTGCGGGGGGGTGCAGGGGGGGGGGGTGCAGGGGGGTGGTTGGTGGTTGTTGTCTCCCTTTTGGGCACTCTGCTGTTACCCCCATGAAGGAGTTGATGTCACAACTGAGGCCATGGTCAATAGTCTGGCTCAATCCACAGACGATCTCCATATCTAATCCTCCTCCTTCCCCTCACTTCCTCCTCATCTCACAATCTCTTGTGTTACAAGTTGTAGCTGGATGGAAGCACATGCGTTCCCTCCCTTTCGTCACTCCAACCTTATCCTTGTGTCTATGTCCTTTCAGATCCACAAGAGATGGCACCTGGCCAACGGCAGGGGAAAAAAAAGCACAGCTGCCAGCTCCCCAGAGGATGAGATTGCATTTAGATTTTGCTGAAGAGAACTCAGATGGCAATGTTGATGGGGCAGTGTACAGAAAAAGGTTGATGAATATGCTTGGTGTATTAGCATGTCTGCCAAAATGTCTGATATCAATGTCAAAGGAAGTCTGGCTCCAACTTAACACACAGCTTTGTGCAGTGCTTAGAGTCTGTGGCCTACTGATATTATCCTGAGACTATTAATCCAGAAGCTGAGTTAATGTTTTGGGGACCTGGGTTTGAATCCTGCCATGGCCAATGGTGGAATTAAGAATCTGCTGATGGCCATGAAACCATTGTCGATTATTGGAAAAACCCATCTGGTTCACGAATATACTTTAGGGGAAGAAATCTGCAGTCCCTACCTGATCTGGCCTAGATGTGACTCTAGAGCCACAGCAATGTGGTTGACACTGAACTGCCCTTTGAAATGGCCTAGCAAGCCATTCAGTTCAAGGGCAACAGGAGATGGGCAATCAATGCTGGCCAGCCTTCGGCGTCCACGTCGCATAAATCAATAAAAGCAAATGTTTTCCAGTGGCCAAGTCCATATGAACATTTGCAAACCCAAATGGCTAATAGCTAACGGCTAATGTCCCAGTTTCTGTTACAGTCTGAGCAACAATGGAAACTGAGACATTAGCCGTTAGACATTGCTGTGGAATCCCAGTCATGAAATCTCAGCTTTTTTGCCCAGCAAGAACAGCCTGGGTCCATACAAGCTCAGATTGCTGCCATCATAGCCAAAGATACCAGTGCTCAAGGGAGCCTGCAGATACACACAGGACTCCAGCAATCTGTGCTCCAGGCGATCACTGAGATTCATGTGCATCCGTTCAATGGAAGTGGCCGTGTTTCCATGGAGAACGAACCTGTTGTCCTGTCTTGGAATGACAGCAGTTCTGTGGACATCGCTGGGAAGGCCAACATTTGTTTATCATCCCTAATTGCCCCTGGACTGAGTGGCCAGACCACTTCAGAAGGCTGTTAAGGATCAAGTGCATTGCTGTGGGTCTGGAGTCACAGGTAGACCAGACTGGGTACGAATAGTAAATTTCCTTTCTAATAGTGGCACTAATGATCAGGGTGGGTTTTTAACAACAAATGAGGTGGCACAGTGGTTAGCACTGTTGCCTCACAGTAAAAAGTCTGACGACATCAGGTTTCTCTCAACCGCCTCACAGTGCCAGGGACCAGGTTCGATTCCTGGCTTGGGTCACTGATTGTATGGAGTTTACATGTTCTCCCCTTGTCTGTGCAGGTTTCTTCTACATGCTCCGGTTTCCTCCCACACTCCAAAGATGTGAGGGTTAGGTTGATTGGCCATGTTAAATTGATCCTAGCGTCAGGGGAATCAGCAGGGTAAATAAGTGGGGTTATGGGAATGGGCCCTGGTTGGGATTGTGGTCGGTGCAGACTCGATGGGTTGAATGGCTTCCTTCTGCACGGTAGGGATTCATTGATGATAGCTGCCTGCTCACCACTACTGAGAGTAACTTTATATATATTAAAGATTTTTATTCATTGAATTTAAATTCCACCAGCTGCCATGGTGAGATTTGAACCCATGTTCCAAGAATATTGGTCTAGGCCTCCAGGATACTAGTCCAGTGACTTTGCCACTATGCCACCATCTCCCCTCTAATGGTAAGTAGGAAATGTTAGGTATTATGCTGTAAGGATCCTGACACAAGTATATGGGGATTATTGACCTTCACAGGCATTGACAGTTCCATCCTTGCCCTGTTCTGAAGTTGCAGGCTTGGTAACAAGAGGTGGCAGAGTGCTGTTAGCACCTCCTTTGCAAAACACGGATGAGGCACACGCTGTTACTGCAATGTAGAGGTAAGAGAAATGCTCCCAAGAGGCCCTCTAGGTGGCTAAGGACCTCATGTGGAGAGTCCTGCTCTCCATCCTCTCTGTACAACCGCTTGTCCTCTTCTTTGCCTCCTCTGCTCCTTTTCCCTCTCATTGCTGCCCGAGGGGAATGATAACTGTAGCAGCTGTGACTAGGAGCAAGTGCTTTGACCAGTCCCTTTAAAGTCAGAACGAATGTCTTTCCAAATGCAGCACCGCTCCTGAAATCTTCATCAGCATTAAACAAAACTGGGAATCACCAAGCACTTCTCTAAATTTAAACCAGGAACTCAAACAGCAATGAATTGAGAGTGATTAAGGATCCATTTAAATAGTGTAGATGGGGTGGGAGGGTGGGGTGGGGGGATGGAGCCATCCTGCTACTGAATGCCAGTTCAGCTGTGAATATATGCGTGAGGGAATGTTGGGGTCAAAAATGGCACTGACCTATTCTACTTCTGGTGCATACACTCCTAACACCCACAGTAACACCCTCATAGTGCCAGGGACCCGGTTTCGATTCCCAGCTAGAGTCACTGTCTGTGTGGAGTCTGCACGTTCTCCCCATGTCTACGTGGGTTTCCTCCGGGTGCTCCGGTATCCCCCCACAGTCCGAAAGATGTGCTGGTTAGGTGCATTGCCCATGCTAAATTCCCCCCTCAGTGTATCCGAACAGGCACCGGAGTGTGGCGACTAGTGGATTTTCACAGTTACTTCACTGCAGTGTTAATGTAGGACTAATTGTGACAATAATAAAAAAACTTCAAACTGTAAAAGCCAAGATACCATTCAGCTCAAGCTGTACTGGAAGTATGCGTACACAGCACGGGCATAATACTGGTGCCAAAATGGCACTCGTAGCACCAAAACTGTCTGCGCTATGGAACACGATGTTTGTCTTTCTTCAAGCTGGCACTAAGCATGAGTTGTGGCAAGCTTGTATGCATCGGATGCCATTCCAATCCCCAAACGACATCCAAAGCATACAAACAATGAGTGCTACCAATCCCAATTTCGCACTCCATATCTGTTAATGAGTTGAAAGCAGCAAAACTTAGGGTGGCATGGTAACACAATGGTCAGCACTGCTGCTTCACAGCTCCAGGGTCACTGTCTGTGTGCAATTTGCACATTCTCCTCGTGTCTGTGTGGGTTTCCTCCCACAGTCCGAAGATGTGCAGGTTAGGTTGATTGGCCATGCTAAAATTGTCCCTTAGTGCCTGAGATGCATAGGTTAGTGGGTAAAGTATGTAGGGATATGGGAGTAGGGTCTGGGCGAGATTGTGGTCAGTGCAGACTCGATGGGCCAACAGGCCTCTTTCGGCACTGTAGAGTTTCTATGATTTTTATGAAAACCTTGCAGGTTGCATGAGCTGAGGCTGAGCTGTTAAACACCAATGACCAATCTGGCAATCCATCATAGAGGAGTCATAGTTTTAGCTGCAATACATAAAATGCAGTGTGGAAGAGAGAAACATGCAGCTTGACATTTATTAAAATATGACTGCTGTAAACGCTTTCTACATTGTACTTTGGAACCATACCAAAAGTTATTATAGCACAGAGCAGATTTATTGTTGAAGTATATGTTGTATCTATTGGGGAGAGAGTGCCATAAGCAATGTATGTTCTAACAGGCGGTGTGATTCATCAAAAAGTATTGCTGTACAGTATAGCTTTTCACTGCTGTATTATGTTTATCTCAAAGCCCTTAATATTGACTTCAATTCTGGCTGACACTGTGCTGTATTTGAAGATTCTGTTTGGTCATTATGTTACTCTTTGCTTAAACTAATTCTACAATTTTAGGTAAAGTTTGTGTTTAATTACAGTTCAGATTAACGGGGGAGGGAACAGATGGCCAGGATTGGCATTTGCAGCAGTGGCTGAAGAAGGTGGAATTGATTCGTGCCACCTCATGTTTAACTGTTTAAGTCGCTGCCCGCTCTAGATGGGAGGTTGAACTCGCAGAGGGAGTCAGGGAGGTGGTGGGAGGCTACGGTAAGGCAGAGGGCTGGGTGTGATTAGTACACAAGGCCCAGCTTACGGGAAAAGAAAGGGGTGGCACTGCTGCCTCACAGCGCCAGGGACCCGGGTTCAATTCCTGTCTTGGGTCACTGTCTGTGTGGAGTCTGCATGTTCTCCCCGTTTCTGCATGGGTTTCCTCCAGGTGCTCCAGTTTCCTACCACAGTCTGAAAGATATGCTGGTTAGGTGGATAGGCCGTGTTAAATTTTCCATCAGTGTGCCTGAACAGGGGCCAGAATGTGGTGATTACAGGACTTTCACAATAAAGTTTATTTATTATTAGTCACAAGTAGGCTTATATTAACACTGCAATGAAATTAATATGAAAATTCTCTAGTCACACAGTCCGGCGCCTGTTTGGGTACACTGAGGGAGAATTTAGCATGGCCTATTCACCTAACCTGCACATCTTTGGACTTTGGGAGGAAACCGGAGCACCCGGGAGAAACTCACACAGACACGGAGAGAACGTGCAAACTCCACGTAGACAGTGACCCCAACCCAGAAATCGAACCCCAGTCCCCGGCACTGTGAGGCAGCAGTGCTAACCACTGTACCACCGCGCACCCCCACCCCCCCCGCTCCCAATAACTTTACTGCAGTGTTAATATAAGCCTACTTGTGACACGAATAAATAAACTTTAAAACTTAAAAGGAAGCGCATTAGAAAAAAATCATCTATTTGTAAGTTTATTTATAAACTATTCTAGACGTGCCCTGATGTGGGACACAATTTTCCCACTTTCAACCAGCTCAGGAGCTTACTATGAATATTTAACTAAATTAATTTCAGGGAACTATGTAAGGTTGCCCATGCACCTCCGTCCATAGGGAGGCGATGGCCTAGTGGTATTATCAGTAGATTATTAATCCAGAAAATCAGCTGATGATCTGGGGACCCGGGTTTGAATCCTGCCACGGTGGAATTTGAATTCTATTAAAAATACCTGGAATTAAGAATTCACTGATGAAGCCATTGACACAAAACCCATTTGGTTCACTAATGTCCTTTTGGGAAGGTAATATGCTGTCCTTACCTGGTGTGGCCTACGTGTGACACCAGAGCTACAGCAATGTGGTTGACTCTCAACTGCCCTCCAAGGGCAACTAGGAATGGGGCAAACAAAAATGCTGGCCAGCTAGCGATGCCCACATCACATGAAGAGATAAAAAGAAATGCAGAATTTCAATATGCACAAAACTCGCTCTGCTCCGATCCACTTCAAAACTAGGATCAGAAAATACATCAGAAAGTGTGAAGAAGACATATGTTTTATTAGTATTACAAGAAGTACTCCATTAATATTAATGCTGCAACACATTATGCTAATTTTATGAATATTGCTATTTCAATGTATACCCTGAACACAGAAAATACATAATTCACATAAAAATCTATTACCTTTACAGCCACTAATCTTATCGTGCTGATGTTTTATTAAACGTTACATCCAGATGCACAAGTTTTTATCTGATTATCAGTCGGTTGACTTTAATTTATGGAACCAAAAATAGAATCATCGGAGCACAGAACATTTAAAGCACAGAAGGAAACCATTCAGCCTGTCATGTCAATGCTGGCCCACTGTGAGAACAACTCGGCTAGTTCCACTCCCCTGCCCTTTCCCTGTAGCCCTGAAAATGTTTTCCCTTCGGCCGATAATCTGAATCCCTTTTGAAAGCTCCAATTGTATTTTCCTCCACCACATTCTCAGGCAGTGCCACTGAACTACTTGCCACGTGAAAAAGTTTTTTCCTCATATGGCCAGTGGTTCATTTGCCAATCTCACATTAAATTGGTGGCCTTTGGTTCACAACCCTTCTGCCAGTTTCTCTCTTCAGTTTCTATCCAACCACTTCACTAATTGGATAGAGTCATAGAGGTTTACAGCATGGAAACAGCCCTTCAGCCCAACTTGTCCATGCCACCCTTTTTTCTAAGCCCCTAAGCTAGTCCCAGTTGCCCGCATTTGGCTCATATCCCTCTATACCCATCTTACCCATGTAACTGTCTAAACGCTTTTTAAAAGACAACATTGTACCCGCCTTTACTACTACTTCGGGCAGCTTGTTCCAGACACTCACCACCCTCTGTGTGAAAAAATTGCCCCTATAGACATTTTTGTATCTTTTCTCTCTCATCTTAAACCTATGCCCTCTAGTTTTAGACTCCCCTATCTTTGGGAAAAGATAATGACAATCTAGCTGATCTGTGTCCCTCATTATTTTATAGACTTCTATAAGATCACCCCTCAGCCTTCTACACTCCAGAGAAAAAAGTCCCAGTTTATCAAGCCTCTCTTTATAACTCAAGCCATCAAGTACTGGTAGCATCCTAGTAAATCTTTTCTGCACTCTTTCTAGTTTAATAATATCCTTCCTATAATAGGGTGACCAGAAATGTACACAGGATAATTTCTAGCTCCCTTTGGCTCAATTCATAAGTAAACTGCGTTGACAGGAATTTCATGATGCCAACACCCCTCCAGTAGCCTTCATTGATTTTCCCCTCAACCAAGGTGATTGCAACCGTCCACATTTAAAATATCTTTTTTGGAAACAATAATTGACACTCGCAAGGGAGTAAATGAAGCAGGAGGAAGAGCTGTGTTATTTGTTGTGAGCGCTACTGTCTGCAGCAATTATAAAAGCTGTCCTGTCTTAGAGGCCTGCGATGCAGTGTTCCCATTGCTGATATAATTGGACATTTTCCAGCCACTGGACAAAGCCCACTAGCTAATAATTACCATTAATCAATAGACACTCGCTCTCTGCAATGGGCCCATGTAGGAATGAGAACTTTGAACACTTCTACCAAATCTCCTCTCGATCTTTTGTCTGAGGCAGGCAACCTCACCTCCTCCAATCTATCCATGTAACTGAAATCCCTCATCCCTGGAATCATTGTTTTAAAATCTTTCCTGCACTGTCCCTAAAACCTCCTCAATGTGCAAAGCCCCAAAAGTGGAAACAATTCTCCAGTTGAGGCTGAGCCAGTGTTTCATAAAGATTCATCGTAACTTCCTTGTTTTTGTAGCCTATGGGCAGGATTTTATTGTCCTGCCAGCTCCAGCATCGGAAACTTCCCCCCCGCCCAACAAAGTCAATGGATTTTTTGAATTCTCCATCCTGTGGCTGGGGGGACTGGAAAATTTAGGTCTATTTCTCTACAGTCCAGCTTTCTATAGGCCCTATTCAACAAAGACAGGAAAAGGTCTGAGGAAGACCGCATTAATAAATGACCTTTTTGCTGCAAGAGTTTTAAGTTAGATTAAATGCTGAAAAACATTAAGAATCCCAGGCTTGGTAATTTGCTTGGGGGAGGTATGACTGCTTCATTATAATCTGGTTGTTAATTTCCTGCCCAGGATTTTCACCGAGTCAAGATGACTTAATAACAGTGGACAGATCCCTATTCCAGTATTCCACGCCCCATTCCTGCGGCTCCCGATTTTCAGGAATGCCTTTCGAGAGTGCGGACTGGTTGGAATCACAAGCCCTCGCCTTGTACTTGTGACCTAGCCATTCTCATGGAGTTGGGCCAGCTTTTCAAAGAACTATAGTTCAAAGATATCATGAATCATAGTCTGCATGAGGGAGAGAATGCTTGGTCCTCCTCAAGCCCCAATGCCAAGGTTTGTTTCTCACCCATGCCTATGGCCCCTCCTGTCAAAGCATGCCCCAAGACATCCCTTATGCCTCCCATGCCCTATGTCAAACTATGCCCCAACTCACCCTTATGGCCCTTTATGCCCATCATGCCAAGTTGTGGTTCTTCTATGCCCATTCACCCATTGCACACTGTGAAGAAATTAACTTGATACTGACAGGAGGATGCTCCAAACAAAAACCTTAGAAAAAGGCAATCATCCATTGATAATTTTTCACTTTCTTAAAAGAACTTCTTTTTCCTCAATACAAGTCCAATCATCCAAATTCTTTAAAGTAACACCCACTGAAACTGCAAACACTTGAAACCTCTTTACCTTGTGTAAATAACCATTGTGAAATTGGTAGCATCAATCGTAGCCGGAGAGGTCAATAAAGCAACATTTTCCCTGGGGCTCAGGTGTTTCAACAGGCTAATGGATTTTTGGGTCTCTCGACGCTCACCATGTATTCTTCTGCATATGGGCTAAGCTCCTGCTGCCCACCTCAAGGACAGAATTCCAGCCTTAATCATACCAGAAATGTGTAGTGGAAATCTTAATCTCAGTATTCACAACAAACCAGTTCTTTACAGCTTTCAGAGCAAGATTTTTTTTTAAGTTTACAACTTAAAACTTGATTAGCTTTTCAGCAGAATCTATATTTGAAGAAGCTACATGCTGCATAAAGTGTATGAAGCCTCAGATTGAAATGTCAGTTTGAGTTATGAAGCAGTGCCCGGATTTAGTTTGCAAATTGGTGCTCATTCCTAGCTGGGCCCACAGCAGAGAGCGAGTGTCTATCAATTAATGATCATTATCAGCTAGAGGGTTTTGTCCAATGGCTGGAAAAGGTCCATTCATATCAGCAATGGGAACACTGCATTGCAGGCCTCTAAGGCTGTACAGCTTTTATAATTGCTGCAGACAGCAGCGCTGGCAACAACACTAACACTGCTCTTCCTCCTGCTTCATTTATTTTCTTGCTAGTGTCAGTAATTGTTCCCAAAAAAGATGTTTTAAATGTGGACGGTTGCAACCACCTTGGTCGAGGGGAAAATCAATGAAGGCTACAGGAAGGATGTTGGCATCATGAAATTCCTGTCAATGCAGTTCCCTTATGAATTGAGCCAAAGGGAGCAAGATGTCATCATCCTTAAAACTAATTGTCCAAAACATTGCCATTTATGATCATGGTGGCTGTGTAACATTGTTACTGCAAGAAATGCAGTTGGATTTTTAAAAAATGCCTTTCGTTTGAAATTGAATAATTATTTCTTCTCTTTGCCGTATTTCAGCAGGCTCTTGCCAGTCAATATGGTTACATTAAGTGCAGCGTCCGTCTGATTCCTGTCTTCAATTACTGTCACACTGTCATACCCTAAAACTCAATGGCTCAGAACGTTAGCACATTAGTGTTCCGCGTCCCCAGACTTTTATCCATTCAGTTAGTTTTGGAAATGCACTGAGCTGCATTCCTGTGACAGGCAGGCTAGAAAGATTTTGTTTCTTACACCCCTGTGGAGGAGCAAACTGCTCTCCATCATAAAAATGGGGAAGTCATACAGATACAGGTGCCGTACGTGCCCACAATATGCAGCCAGCCGCTCTCTTTTACATGTCGTTGGAGTGGAATGTCCAATCTTCGTGAATATTGTGACACCTCGCCAGGAGCTGGCATGTCAACAGAAAAAGGAAGAAACAAAAAATAATGTTCAGCATTTGAATATTTACCCCACCAGGGGATTAAAAGAAAATAACGATTCATTTTATGTGGGAAAGTGTACCTTTGTGATGGATATTTGCCGAAATCTTGCTTCTCCAGCAGCTAGAACAGCACAGATTGACTTATGGCCTTGTGACAGAACACTGACAGGTCTGTGCTGAGAGGAACAACTTCAGATAATCCACTGCTGACAAGCATGCCCCAGGGAGCAGAATCGACAGAATGAGATAAGAGTCGAGACACCCACTCTTCTGCTGCCTGAAACTAACTTCGAAAAACACAGACTTATGGTTTATTGACAGCAGGGTTTTTTATTTTGTGCGTGGAAATGATTAGTCATCATTCCACAGGTTATTACAGAGGTTCAGATTTTCGTCAAAATATTTTGTAATAAAAGGATTGTGCAGTCTGTTTTTCTTTTTGCCAGCCCTCCTTTAAACTAAAACATGAATTAGTGATTTTAGGTGCATGATAGACTTAGGTACAATGTAAAATCACAGTGTACTCTGACAGGGGTAACATGGTGGCATTGTGGTTAGCACTGCTGCCTCACAGTGCCAGGGACCCAGGTTCAATTCTGGCCTTGGGTGGAGTTTGCACATTCTCCCCGTGCCTGCATGGGTTTCCTCTGGGTGCTCTGGTTTCTTCCCACAATTGAAAGACAGGGGGATTAGCAAGGTAAATATGAGGGGTTATGGGAATAGGGCCTGGGTGGGATTGTGGTTGGTGCAGACTCAACAGTCACCAAGTTCTCTGATCTCACTGTGGCTGGAACGTGGCGTGGATGGCTGGTAAGATCGCATCCAGCATATTTTCTGGCAGGGGAGGTGGCTCTCCATTGAGCCACTGGCGGGATCTTCCAGTCCCTTGCCAAATTCTACAGCATTTTATGTGGCTCACCCATCCCATCACCTGGGTACCCACTGCAGGCGGGAGTCACCTTTGGCAGGGACAGAAGATCCCTGGTGGGAATGGCCACAAAAATTCCATCCATTGCTGTTATTTCCTGTATCCAAACTGGTAAGATAATTGTTTTCATTTTCTTTTGAGCGTTTATTTGTGTATTTCATTCATTCCCAGGATGTGGGCATTATTGAGCAGACTCACATTTATTGCCCATCCTCAATTGCCGCAGAGAAGGTGGGACTAAGTTGTCTTCTCGAATGGCCTGCTAGGCACTTTCAGAGGTTGTTTAAAGCCGAGTGATTGATAGAAGTCTGGAATCACATATAGACTGATTTCCCTTTCCTAAAGGAAGGTGAACATGAAACAGACAGGTTATTACAACAACAACCCAACATCTGTCATGATTTGATCAGATGTTAGCATTTTGAGATTCTGGATTTATTTAATTATCTGAATTTAAATTCCCAGTTGCCATGGTGAGATTTGAACTCACATTTCCAGATGAGTAACCCAGGCCTTTGGATGTCTAATCCATTAACGTAACCCCTAGACCTCACTAACCTGCGGTAACCTTTGATTATTGAAGCGCTGTTGTTGCATCACCTAACTAATTTATCACAAAAAATTACTCTAATTAATTTTAATCCATATTATATACAATACTTGTGCTTTCTTCACTGTTATTGGGCAGCACGGTGGCACAGTCCTTAGCACTGCTGCCTCACAGTACCAGGGACCCAGGATTGATTCTGGCCTCGGGTACTGTCTGCTTACAGTTTGCACATTCTCCCCATGTCTGCGTGGGCTTCCTCTGGGAGCTCTGGTTTTCTCCTACAGTTCAAAGACATGCGGGTTAAGTGGATTGCCCATGCTAAATTACCCCTTGGTGTTGGGGGATTAGCAGGGTAAATACGTGAGGTTACAGGGATAGGGCCCGGATGGGATTGTGGTCAGTGCAAGCCCGATGGGTCAAATAGACTCCTTCTGCACTCTAGGGATTCTATAATTCTTTGAAATTATTAATGCACATTAACTTGGAGGAGTATGTGGGTTTGAGTGTGAGGAGTGGAGGTGGTCCAAAATGTGAGAGTGTCCCGCCAGTTCTAACCTGCTTATTCCTGAGTGCATAAGGCTGGTCACGTGCAGGGGAGTTGTGTTTGCCTTTACTAACATATGATAATCATGCAGACAGATATTCCAATTCACTTTAAAATTTAACATCATATCCAAGGCTTTCTTGGGATTCCTGGAATTTGGCACTGCAAAAGCAAGCTGAGAACATAAGAGTTGAAGGAAGACTGATTAAAATCGAAAGGAAAAAGGCAATAAAAACTCGCAGCTCTTTTATTACTGGCTTGTAGAAGAGTTAAGAGAGTTTGCTGACAGTACTTTTGCTAAGAGTTTACATTCTACTCAAGGTTTCATTAATGACAATGGGATGCTTGGTGTCTTGTTTGCCTTGCACTGGACCTTGGAGAAGAAGCAATTTTTAAAATTCATTCATGGGACATTGGCTTCGATGGCTGGCCAGCATATACTCTCCATCCCTAGTTGCCTTTGCGAAGGTACTGGTGAGCTGCTTTCTTGAATTGCTACAGTCCTTGTGCTGTGGGTTGACCCACAATGCCATTAGGGAGGGAATTCCAGGATTTAGTCCCAGTGGCAGCGAAGGAACAGCGATATATTTCCAAGTCAGGGTGGTGTGTGGCTAAGAGGGGTACTTGCAGGTGGTGCTGCCCTTGTCCTTCTAGATGGAAATGATCGTGGGTTTGGAAGGTGCTGTCTAAGGACCTTTGGTGAATTGCTGCAGTGCATCTTTTAGATAGGACACAATGCTGCTACTGACACTCAGTGGTGGAGGGATTGAATGTTAGTAGATGTGGTGCTAATCAAGCGGGCTGCTTTGTCCTGGATGGTGTCAAACTTCTTGAGTATTGTTGGAGGTGCACCCATCCAGGCAAGTGGGGAGTATTCCATCACACTCCTGACTTGCGCCTTATAGACGGTAGATAGGCTTTGGGGAGTCAGGAGGTGAGTTACTCGACACAGTATTGCCAGCCTCTGATCTGCTGTTGTAGCCATTATGTTTATGTGTTATGTCCAGTTGTGTTTCTGGTCAATAGTAACCCTAAGGATGTTGACAATGGGGGATTCAGTGACGGTAACACTATTGAATATCAAGGGGAGTGTCTCGAATTAGTAATTATCATTGCCGGTATTTGCGTGGCACAACTGTTACTTGCCACTTGTCAGCCCAAGCCTGGATATTGTCCAGATCTTGTTGCATTTGAACATGGACTGCTTCAGTATCTGAGGAGTCGCGAATGGTGCTGAACATTGTGTAATCATCAATGACCTTACGATGGAGGGGAGGCCATTGATGAAACAGCTGAAGATGGTTGAGCCTAAGACACTACGCTGAGGGACTCTTACAGAGATGTCCTAGAGCTGAGATGAGTGACCCTTCACAACCACCACCATCTTCCTATGTACCAGGTACAATTCCAGTCGGCAGAGAGTTTGCCCCTGATACTCATTGTGTTTTAAATTTTGAATTAAATTACTGAACACTGTGCATTAGTGTGAAGTTGTAAGGAAAAAGGCATTGGTGATATTTCAATAGAATAATAATGAACAGATAGAAAAAAAATGTTTTCTGAATTCTATCTGCTTTATAGGAAAATGAATTTCCTTGGATCACTTACTTGTGAGAGGTACATAATTTATTGTGCAAAAACAAAACTGTATTCAGATGATTAGTAACCTTTCAACTTTCAACTTTCAAAAAAAAATTAGAACATTTTTGCTGGAACAACATAATGACAAAGAAGTTCCCCTTCTTCATATTGGCTGTCCTTTGATCATGTCACTGTAGGGCTTAGATCCAAACAGCTGACAGGTTGACAGCCACTAAGATAACATGATGGAAATAAGAAGAAAAGCTAATCATCCTATCTAGCTTTCTTCACCAGTTATCCTGCTTTTATTCATCCATCTCTTTCATAATGTTTAAAATAAGTTAATATTTGACATTTCCTTTGCTACCTAGTTGCCTGTTCTCTACAGTCATATTTTCAAGCATAAAGAAATCATTAAACTTGCTGCTTTGCAACTGGGTGGCACAACGGTTAGCACTGCTGTCTCACAGCACTAGGGATCCAGGTTCAATTCCCGTCTTGAGTCACATGTGGAATCTGCATGTTCCTCCTGTATCTGTGTGGGTTTCCTCCCATTGTCCAAAAGACGTGCTGATTGGGTGCATTGTCCATGCTAAATTCTAGTCCTGATTAGTTTATCTTTCAGTTTGGCAGTTTGAAAGATAAACTAATCAGGACTAGAATTATTATGAAATTGGTTGTTGAGGTTTAATGATCTCTCGACTTCAAGTAATCAGACAAGGCATCATCAAAGACCGTCTATCTGAGCAGGAAGCAGAATCAAGCTATAGTTCAAGATGACAGGGAGAGCCTTAGCTTCAAAGCAGCTAGCGAATGTCAGGTATAAATAAAGAAAACCTGTTCAAAACAGCAGGGGAGTCAGGAAGAGTATCCATCAACAGCCCCAGCTATCCGTGATTGGTGCAGCAAGAATAAAAATCAAGTGAGTCATTTTGTCCTGGATGGTGTTGAGTTTCTTGAGTGTTGTTGGAGCTGGACTCCTCCAGGGTTGGAGCACATGGATGGTGGAGTTAATCACCACAGAATCCCAGCCTCTGACCTGCTCTCGTAGCCTCAGTTTTTAGTGGTCCACTTCAGATTTTTGTCAATGGTTACTCTAGGATGTTGATGATTGCTGATTCAGTGATGGTAATGAAATCATAGGAAATAGAACCAGGTGTAGGCCATCCAGCCCTTCAAATTTGCTCCACCAATGCCACTGAATGTCAAGGGGAGATAGTTGGATTGTATTTAGTTGGATCATTGCCTGGCACTTGTGCGGCGTCAATGATACTTGCTGGAACATTGTCAGGGTCCATAGACTTTGCAGTAAACAGTTTTTTATCCATTTCTTGATATCTTGTGGAGTGAATTGAATTGGCTGAAGACTGACATCTGTGATGCTGGGAACCTCAGGCTGAGGGGAAGTTGAATCATCCACTGGGCACTTCTGGTTGAAGATTGTTGCAAATGCTTCAGCCTTATTTTTTGTATTGATGTGCTGGGCTCCTCCATCATCAAGGATGGTGATATTTGTGAACCTTCCGCCTCCCGTGAGCTGTTTAATTGTCCACCACCATTCACAGTTTGATATGACAGGACTGAAACGGACAGATCTGATCCATTGGTTGTAGGATCATTCAGCTCTGTCTGTCACATGATGCTTTCGCTATTTGCAAGTAGTTCTATATTGAGAATTCACCGGGTTGACACCTCACTTTTAGATATGGTTAGCGTTGCTCCTTGGATACCCTCCTGCATTCTGCATTGAACCAGGATTGATCCCATGACTTAATAGTAATGGTAAAGTGGGAGATATGTTGGGGTATGAGGTTGTAGTTTGCAGTCGTATACAATTCTGCTACTGCTGATGGCCCACAGCACCTCATATATGCCCAAATTTGAGTTTCTTGACCTGTTCAAAATCTTTTTGATTTTGATTTGATTTATTATTGACACAATGCCATAGAGGAGGAATTCCTGGAGTGTATACGAGATAGTTTTCTTGACCAATATGTGGGGGAACCAACTAGAGAGCAGACCATCTTACACGGAGTACTGTGTAATGAGAAGGGAATCATTGCCAATCTAGCCGTACGAGACCTCTTGGGGATGAGTGACCATAACATGATAGAAATTTTTATCAAGATGAAGTAGTTGATTCAGAGACTAGGGTGCTGAATCTTAATTAAAGGAAACTATGAGAATATGAGGCGTGAATCAGCCTTGATAGATTGGGGAGAGTTACTGCAATGGTTAACAGTTAAGCAATGGCAAACAAGAGATCAAGCGGGAACTGCAGCAATTGTTTATTCCGTCTGGCACAAAAGCAAAATGGGTTAGAGGGCCAATCCATGGCTTACAAAGGAAATTAGAGAGAGTATCCGATCGAAGGAAGAAGCATACAGATTGCCCAAGGAAAATAATAGGTCTGAGGATTGGGAGCAGTTTAGAATTCAGCAAAGAAGGACCAAGGGATTGATTAAGAAGGAGAAAATACAGTATAAAAGTAAGTTTAAAGAGAACATAAAGACTGACACTAAGAACCCTATTTTACCACTTTGATTTAAGTGCTGGGCAGACCTAAAACTGTTAGTGTTTCAAATCTGATGTTCAGACCCATTCTGAGGTGCCTCCATATCCACTCTGCCTGAAAAAGTAACGGCGATTCCGAATCACGCTGCACAATCTGTGGATGGGACTTAACGTGCCCAAGACGCTGCAGCTTCGATCGGTGCCTCTAATTGCACATGCACAGAAAAAAAAATTATAGAATGCTGCTGTCCTGCCACATCACTTCTTGGCCAGATATTGCCTCCCCCTGGCCCCTACAGACATTTCCCCACCCCCACAACTGACCCCCTTATCCCCCACCACCCGAGTGTTCCAGTTTCCTCCCACACTGAAGTTGAATGAAGTTGAGAAAAGAGTAGTTACCAAGATGCCTCTTTTTGGATGGATAGATCCATTTGACTCCTCTGTGGAGGACTGGACACAATACATATTGTTTGCTTTGGGCAAACAAAGTAGGGGAGGAGGCAAAGTGCAAGGCCTGAGTGCATGTGGAATCCAGATTTATAATCTGATTTGCAGTCTCACACCCAAGCACGCCCAACTCCAGATCATTTAGTGAGCTCACTGAATTGGTGAATTCACATTTCCAGTCTAAACCATTAGTCATATTCCAGACATTCAAGGGGTAGATCTCCAGGTGAAGTGACTGCGACTCATACCCCTCAATTGAAACAGATATTGGAGTATTGTGATTTTGGAGCTATCTTGAATGATATGCTGAGGGACAGATTAGTCTGCCAGGTGAATAACAAGGCAATTCAACGGAGATTAATTATTTGCAGTGGTTGATAGAAATTTTAGATGAACAATGGAGATAGTGCTGAAAAAAGTTGTACAGAGCGCGCAAAACAGTGCCATTCATCAGTTGGGGCATTAATCTGCAGTCAGCAGAGATGCTAAAACTGAAGAAGTAACCAAGAGGTGGGAATTGAGCTAAGCCACAAATAAGATTTAGAAGCTGCAATCAATCAGCAAAGTTTGAAGTGAAAAGTTACTGACGTGAAGGTAATCACTCCCCTGAATTCTGCAAATATAAAGAGGTTGAGTGTTTTTTTTTGTCATAGGCAAGGCCATTAAGGCATAGGTGCAGGTCCAAGTCAAGTCTACTAAGTAGCCGATTAAATAATGGATCACCAATATACAATGAGGGAGCCCCTTCACCTCACCCACCGTAACAGGCACACAGAGGAGACGAAAGCGGCAAGACAGAGAAGGACAAACCACCCTTCAACCAACAACCCATGCACCAACATCCCTATCAGGAAACCCCCAGGATCTTTTATCCCATTGCCTGACCTCTCCCCCCAACCCCCCCCCCGCACCCCCCACTCCCCATCTCCAGTAGTCCACCTGCTATTGCCTCAGCACCCACTAACAAAACCTTCCTCCCCTCCAAAAAAACAGAATCTAACTCAGTAACAGACACAAAACCTCCCCAGCCCAGAAACCCTCCCACAAAAACAACACTCCAACACACTGACCACTTGGACATCCATCCCAACAAATTAAATATTCACTCACTGTTTAATATAAAGACGGGCAAGACGGCCCCTATTATTGTGATGTCTGGGTAAATTGGAAGCCTCTTAATATGGAAGATGATGCAGCTAGTGTGATAGGTGAGCCTATGTATCAATACTTGAGAGAAGGAGTTCAACCATTAAATTTGAAGAGTACTGTGGCCAAGTTAACAACTTATATTGAGAAGCGATAATAATAGTGGGCACTGCAATGGTGCTTTTAGGCAATGGGCAACAATCTGCCCAACTACTAGTGATCATAGTCACAGATGAGGGACCAAACCTTCTCAGACACGATTGGCTGAAGGAAATGAAGTTAAACTGAACTGAGATTTTCCAAGTTGGGGAAGGAGGAATGCTTGAACTGATGAAGAAATATGAGAGCGTGTTCAGGGATGAATTATGCAAAATAATATGCGAGCGAAGACCTACATGGATCCAAAGGCATCCCCTCGATTCTTTAGGGTGAGACCAGTACCATATGCTTTATGAGAGACAGTAGATAATGAATGAAAATGATTGGAAGAACTCCAGCCAGGTTGGTTCTCAGAATGGGCAGCACCCTCTAATTCCTGTATTAAAACTGGAGAAGACTGTCTGCATTTGTGGGCACTATAAGTTATCAGTTAATTGGGCTGCCAATTGGATATGTATCCAATCCTGAAGACTGAAGACCTGTACAAAAATCTGGATATGAGTCACCATAATAGCAACTCAAATTAGATGACATTCCTGAGGTTATGCCATAATAAACACAAAGGTTTGTTCCAGTACACGCGCCTGCCTTTTGGCATAGCTTCAGCATGTACAATTTTCTAGAGGCCAATTAAAAGTTTGTGGCAGGGCCTGCAACAAGTTGCGGTATGCCTTGTTGCTGTTCTCACAATTGGATCAACAGAAGCTAAGCATCCAGCAAAGTTAGAGCAGGTGCTGAAGTGAGTGCAAGAGGCTGGAGTTCACTTCAAGAAGGGGAAATGTATTTTTCAAGTCACTTAAGTAACCTACCTGCAGTACAGTGTATTTGCACAAGGATTACCCCACCCCCACCATGGAAGACAAGGTCAAGGTCATAAAGAGGTACTGGTCCCCCAAAAACACAACTGAGCTCAAGTCATTTTTGGGAATGGTGAATTGCTCTGGGCATTTTTTAAATCAAACTTGTCAACATTATTGGCGCCCTTGCATATTCTTCTAAAAAAATACAAGTTTTGGTCTTGGAAGACTCCCCATAAAGAAGCTTTCAACAAAATAAAGCAATTTCTGTATTCTTCAATCTTCATTACTGCATTACAACCCATCTAAGCAACTGGTGTTGACCTGCGATGCCTTTCCACACAGCATTGGTGTTGTGTTGTCCCATGAGATGGACGACGGATCTGAGAGGCCAATAGGCTATGTCTCAAATACCCTCTCAAAGGCTGAAAAAGGTTACTCACAAATTGAGAAAGAGGAATTATCAATAGCTTTTGGTTCCAATAAATTCCATCAGCACTTATATGGTCGGCAGTTTCATAGAAACTCTACAGTGCAGAAGAAGGCCATACAGCCCATCAGGTTTGCACTAACAACAATCCCACCAAGCCCCTATCCCCAAGACCCCATGTCTTTACCCCACTAATCCCTCTAACGTACACATCCTGGGACACTAAGGGGCAATTTGGCATGGCCAATCAACATAACCTGCACATCTTTGGAGTGTGGGAGGAAACCAGAGCACCTGGAGGAAAACCACGCAGACATGGGGAGAATGTGCAAACTCCACACAGGCAACAACCTAAGCCGGGAATCAAACCCTGGACCTTGGAGCTGTGAGGTAGCAGTGCTGACCACTGTGCCGCTGTGCTGCCCCATTTACCATTATTTCTGACCAGAAGCCGCTATTGGATCTTTTTAAAGAAGATAAGGCTATTCCACCAATCACATTGACAAAAATAAACATTGGGTGCTAATTCTGTTCTTTTGTGAATATACATTCAAGCATTAATCTGGAACACACATAAGGAATGCGGATACAGTTAGTTGTCTACCTTTGCAAGAAAGTGTTACAGCTGCTCCAGCACCACAGGAAATTGTCATGTTGTTGATTTATTTGGACACGTTGCCAGTCTTAGCAGAGCAATCAGGTCCTGGACCAGTCAGGATCCACGTCTGTCCAAAGTGAGACACCAGATATTTACAGGTTGGGCCAATAAGCCACTTTCCGAAGAAGTGAAATCATTTGGTACTTGCAAGGATAAATTGAGTTGCCAGGATGGCACAGAGTCTGGGGAGTAAGAGTCATCATGCCTGTAATGGGACTTGGAGGAGGAGGGATGTGATTATTGTCCCTTTTAGGATCAATGTGCTGTGTAAGAGTCACATGACCCAGGGAACCAATCAGGGAGCAGGATGGCTGATCACCCTGGTAAGCATCGACTTCAGTACTCAGAGTCATCTCAGGAGCTGATTCCAGACAGGAGGTTGCATATCTCTGTATAGTTTTAGCCAGTCAATAAATAGGTGTGTTTTCCCTAAACTGCTGCATGATCATCTTTGCAATGACCCATTTTAGTAGCCTCATAAAACTACCACAGCATTGTCCTTATCCAAGAAATGGAGGAAAAATGTGGACCTGAGGAAAGAAAACAAGATTAACAACTGCAACACACTGGAGTTTAAAGCTGTGATTTATTTGATCTTTATAATTTAGAATTGGGAATCAGATGCTTGGAGGAGATGTAACGCAATGGGTTAATTCAACCTGTTTAATGTACTAATCTGTTCCTTGTTTTATGGACTAAGGTGACACGGTGGCACAATGGTTAGCATTGCTGCCTCACAGCGCCAGGGATCTGGGTTTGATTGCCTAGCTTGGGTCACTGTCTGTGTGGAGTTTGCACATTCTCCAGGTGCTCTGGTTTCCTCCCACAGTCCAAAGATGTGCAGGTTAGATGGATTGGCCACGCTAAATTGCCCCTTGGTGTCAAGTGGGTAAATACTTGGAAATACGGGGATATGGCCTGGTTGGGATTGTGGTCGGTGCAGACTCGATGGGCCAAATAGCCTCGTTCTGTACTGTAGGATTCTATGACTCTAAGATTGTAGCATTAAGTTTGCCTCAGATCCTCCCCAAATCCTTTCCTATTTTATTTAACACCCCCACCCCATACATTTGATAGAAATGAATGTTAACATATTTCTGAGTTAAATATAATTAGTATTCATCTAGCCAATCTCTCGGTATCCACAGATCTCTGTAAGTGACATTCACCTTGAAATGTTCTGAATTACTACTTGAGATTAGATTATCCCATCGTGCAGCTTGTGGCAGGCAGGGTGGAATTCATGGGCATAATCTGTAAATTTATATTAAACTTTCAATATCTTGATAAAGACTTCAATAATTAACCACGAACTGGAGAGGCTCACTACAGTCTTTAGTTTACAGTTTAGCTTGGCCGAGGTTGTAGGGGTGCACAGCGGGGGTAGGAATAAGGGTAGACTTGCACTGTGGATGAGGTTTAGCTTGTGTGGGAGGGGAAGGGAATTATAACATGGGTGAGTACATGGGTTTGGATTCTGGTGAGAGTTAAGCCAGTAAACTCCTCAGGTGAGGCAGGCTGTCAGTTTCAACATGCTCATTGACAGTTCCTGTGATGGCTTTTATGATTTAACTGAGTGTCAAATGATCTGCCAAGCTCCCTGGAACTCAGCATTGAAAACAAGACAATTGCGAAATAAGCGCAGCGGCAATTGAAGGGGCTGAGGAAATGATGATAATATGCCAATAAGCACTGACACCTCTGAAATGCAATTGTTCACAGTGTAAACAGGGGTTGTATTGAATAGCTGGATGGAGAGCACTTGTTGAGATTGGCTATGAGGGAGAGGTATGACTTGGAGAAGGTTGAGAATGAGCATCAGTGACGGGTGGACAAGTGTGAATTTGAGGAAGCTCATAGACAGGGAAAGGGATAGGTATATCTGCATGGTAAGGTTTCGCAGAATCCCTACAGTGCCATTCAGCCCATCAAGTATACACCAACTCTCTGATAAATTATCTTACCCAGACTGTAACCCTGTACATTTACCATGGAGAATCCATCTAAGCTACACATGTACATGTGGGACACTAAAGGGCAATTTAGGATGGCCAATCTACCTCATCTGCACATGTTTGGAATCTGGGAGAAAACCAGAGGACCCGAAAGAAACCCATGCAGACATGGGGAAAACATACAAACTCCACACAGACAGTCACCCAAGGCCAGTGAAGCAGCAGTGCTATACACCATGCCGCCAAGATATCAGCAGGGATATGCTGGAGTAGAATTGGCTAGAGAGAGTGGGGCGTGTGAGTGATAAGAACATCAGGATGTAGGTGAATGTGTCACTGTAATCTCCATTCCTGCTCTGGCTTAGGTTGTGAAAACAGTTTCATGGCTAAATCCACAATCTTGCACACTCCTGCTGGGATAATTCCCAACCATGCCTTCTTTGTTTCACCAGCAGAATTCTTGCTCCTGTCAACAGGGCACCATTAATTCCTCCAGGTCCTAACAGTCCCCAGTATCAATGCCAGGGAAAAATCTCTATAATGAGGCACAGCCTTTGAACACCTGCACTCCAATGTACCTACATCTTCTATTGTCCACCCAACTCCAAACCACATCAAACTGCATTTTTGGTGTGTCCCTTTAAATACAGGAGTTCAGACCATCTCATGAGCATCCTCATAATATATGATAGCGAATATTTGACAACTTACTATGTTTCTGGGTAAATTACTAAAATGTATAATTTTTGATTCAGAGTGAGTGTCGCTTTAAGATTTGCAGCAAACATACAAATGGAATCATTCAGTCTATTTCTTCTTTCACCCCACCAACTCTCCCCAGTATGGAGGTCCTGCACAGGAAATGCTCTTTTAAGTCTCCCTTGATGGCTTGGCTGTTTAAGTGTAGCAGAAGTGTAGTTAATCCACTAGACCTGTGGATTCCAGATTTGATTCCTGGTCTGTGCTGTATTAGCCGATCCCAGCATGCTAACATTAGGGTATTAGTTGGCTTCAAACTTCTGTCTGGAAAGAAAAGAATCAGCCAAGCTTTCTATTTTTATTGGGTCCTGTTGAAAAGTACTTGTTTGTATGGATGTTCACTAAGGTTAATGTATATCTTGGTTATTATCCCCTGCATAATTTTTTTTAAGTTTAATTTTATTAAATAGTGTCACAAGTAGTTTCTTATGTTTATTTAATAGTGTCACAAAGTCTGAGTTCATGTACCAACCGACTCAAGAGCAGCTTCTTCCCTGCTGCCATCTGACTTTTGAATGGACCTACCTTGCATTAAGTTGATCTTTCTCCACACTTTAGCTATGACTGTAACACTACATTCTGCGCTCTCTCGTTTCCTTCTCTATGAATGATATGCTTTGTCTGTATACTGCACAAGAAACAATACTTTTCACTGTATGCTAATACATGTGACAATAATAAATCAAATCAAAGTAGGCTTACATTAACACTGCAATGAAGGTGAAAATCGCCTAGTTGCCACACTCCGACGCCTTTTGGGGTATATTGAGGGAGAATTTAGTATGGCCAATGTGACTAACCAGCACGTCTTTTGGACTGTGGGATGAAACCAGAGTATCCAGAGGAAACCCATGCAGACACGGGAAGAACGTGCAAACTCCGCACAGTGACCCAAGCCGGGAATCGAACGCAGGCCCCTGGTGCTGTGGGGCAGCAGTGCTAACCACTGTGCCACCATTTACAATAATTTGCCAATAATAACTATCCATGCTCATACACAAAGAATGACACGCTTGAGGGGTAGTACTGGAACAGGGGTCGGGGGCGGTGCGGAGGGGTGACCATCTCCAATCTACAGTCATTTCATCAGACAAAATACGACATGTTAAACATTCAACCACTAAGTATCTCCAACTATGATTTGCTTGCTCTTTTTTCAGCTCTGAAGTGCACTCGCAGTGCAGAACCATTCAATTTACTTTTGTATTTGCCTATCATGTTCATTCATGGGAAGTAGTGCTCTTACTCTTATGTATATATGCTTTTTAAAGTGCAGATATTTTCTTTTTCCCTCAAGTTTCCTTAGGTCATACATAGCTGGATTACAAGGATGATACTTACTTCCAGTCCACTGCCAGAAATAGTCTTAAATCATCCTTGTGATGTTTACAAGAACAGCCTAGAGATATTTACCCAGTGACGTTTTTTTCTGTATCTTTGTTGGGAGTACTAGTAGTCTCCAATCGCTGCTCATTGGTGGCATGTCTAAGATAAAAATTCCACCGTGGGCTAAATCACAAAAGTGATCCTGCAAATTGCCACCCCAAGACATAGTGCATTTGAACAGCAACCCAATGACTTACCATCTGAATTTATTCAATAAAATTTGGGCATCTATTTGTCCATAATCATGCATGCATATTTAATTGCTACCAATGCCTAGGAGAATAATAAAGTGACATTTATTGTAACCGTTCATGTTTCTTTGATTTTTCGGTGCAATAGGAGGTTATTACTGTTAGCAATAATGGTGATAAATGCTAGTTATTGTAAATGGTATAATGATTCCTCACACTGTACTTGCTAATAATACCAACAAAGATCTCTGAATGTACATGCTTTAATGATCTTGTGAAATATGATGAAGTTTGAACTGGTAGGTTTTAATTGATGGTTTCAATTTTTAAATATTATGGTAAAACTGTAAATATGGGGGTTACCTAGCACAGCAATGAGAGATGTACTTTTCAATGTGTCCTTTCTAAGCCTGGATCATAAATTATGACTATAGTGTACAAGCAGAGGAAAGTAGAATGAGCATGAATACAGTTGTTTTAATTCTAAATGCCCCTGCCTAGTTTTATATTGGCTGTAATTTAGCTATTTGGCTAATTTCTGGATCTATTACCAAATGCACAGAATTTGGTCTTCCAGCAATTATTATTTCTTATATTCCTTTGGGATGGCATGACGGCACAGTGGTTAGCACTGCTGCCTCACAGTGCCAGGGACCCGGGTTTGATACCCAGCTCGGTTCACTGTCCGTGTGGAGTTTGTACGTTCTACCAGTGTCTGTTGGATTTCCTCCGGGTGCTCCGGTTTCCTCCCACAGTCCAAAGATGTACGAGTTGGTGGGTTGGCGATGCTAAATTGCTCCTTCATGTTAGGGGGACTAGTTAGGCAAATACATGGGGTTATGGCTTGATACATGGGATAGAGCCTGAGTGGGATTGTGGATTGTGCAGGCTCGATGGGCCAAATGGCCTTCTTCAGCACTGTGAGGATTCTATGACTTTAATCAGATGTGTAAGTACCACAGGTAACCAGATAGGAATGTAGTTTGTATTTTAGGTCTCATCATTGAGTCACTGAACCAAGTCCACACTGATTACAAGAGGATACATTTTATGAATTTGAACTCCCTGCATTTAGCTGCATGTCAATAATTTGAATGTGAAGGTTAGTAAGCATCACAGGAAAAATGTTTAAGTTGCCAATATTTGCTTCCAAAATAGCATTTCAATGCTTTAGAATGAGTAAAGCAAACCTTAATGATTCAATTTCTGGGTTCTGCAGATATAACTAAACTCCTCAGGCTTGACTGTTGGTCATTGATGTAATATAAACTGCTTGATCAAATTACTCACTGCCAGCCATTGGGCATATTGGAAAAATCAGCAACCGTGTGTTGGGGGATTTCCTTTTAATTTTCTTCTGTTTATTCATGGGATGTGGGCATCGCTGGCAAGACCAGCATTTATTGCCCATCCTTTATTGCCCCTGAGAAGGTGAGAAACACATCCAGCCACGAAGCACTTACTGTATAAGGTGAGAATGTTTAAGGTAGTGGATTGGATGTTGCACACAGGCACGGACTGCTTCAATATCTGAGGAATTGTGAATAGTATGGAACACTGTGCAACCATCATCAACCATCTTCATTTCTGGCCTGATCTTGGAAGGAAGGTTGTTGAAGCAACTGAAGATGTTTAGGCTGAGGACACCACCTTCTTGCAGTGATCGCCTGGGGCTTTGAGCAATGATTGGCCTCCAACAACCACACCTATCTTCCCGTGTGCTAGGTTTGACTCCAGCTGGTGGATTCCCCCAATTCCCATTGACTTCACTTTTATCAGAGTTCCTCGTTGCCGCACTTGGTCAAATACATCAGTGACGTCAAGAGCACCCACTCTTCCCTCACCTCTGGAATTTGCTTATTTTGTCCATATTTGGATCAAGGCTTTAATGAGGTCTGGAGACGAGTGGTCTGGCAGATCCCAAACTGAACATTGGTGAGCAGAATATTGGTGAGTACGTGCCACTTGTTAGCACTGTCAGTGATAACTTCCATCACTTTTCTTGATCTGTGAGGCTGAACAGACTGGGCAGTGATTGCCTTCCAGATGGAACAGTGAGTTCAACAACTTCAGAGCATGAACTCTCTCCTCCACATTCACCCCATTTTATTTAATTTCATTTCTTCTTTTCATCTTATTCATCCTGTTTTTTTACTTCATATTCTTATTTTTATTTTTCCAGGGCCAACTGCCACATTCCTCAGGTTGTCCTTTGACAATCTGCACCTTCGTTCTGCCATTCACACATTCTAATCTCTAAATGGACGCTTTTAGCACCTTTCTCAGCCTTTATCATCATCATTTACATTCGCTTTGTCCAATTACAGTACCACCCCCCCCACCCAAACCCTGATAATCTAAATCTTGTCTGATTTTCTTTGTCTTCAGCTCTGACGAAAGGACATTCAGACTCGAAACGTTGGTTCTATTCTCTCTCCACAGATGCTGTCAGACCTGCTGAGATTTTCCAGCATTTCCTGCTTTTGCTGCAGTAATTGGCTGGGTTGGATTTGTCTTGCTTTGCTTGGACAGGACATTTCTAGGCAATTTACCACTTTTCCAGATGAATCCCTGTGTTCCAGATGTATTGGAACAGCTCTGATGAAGGCACCAGTCTTATAGCACATGTCACCAGTACTGCAGCCTAGGTTTAGCTGTATCCAGTGTGTATAGCTTTTTCTAGATATCATGCGGAATGAATGAAATGTCATTCATTTAATATCTTTCACAACAACTTGATCTCCCAAAGTGCTTTACAGCTAAGAACGTTTGAGGTGTAGTCACTGTTGCAGGAAATGACAATTGATGCAGAGACTCATCGCCATGAATTGCAATGAGACCAATGACCAGACCTTCTGTTTTGGGTTTTGGACGATGGACGGATGTGAGTGAGTACGCTGGAAGTGTTCCACTGCACTTGTTCAATTAGTGCTGTGGGAATTTGTACAGCGATCTGAGAAAGCAGATGGAGTTTTGGTTCGGTGTCTCATCTGGAAGATGGCACTTAGAACAATATAGAGGTTCTTCAGCACTGCACTGAAGAACCGGTCAGGACCTCAGATCCCTTCTGAGACAACAATTCTACCGCAGGGCTGAAACTGAGAGACACCAGGTTAACTTTTGGTCCAAGTACAAACCAAGAAGGAGGTGGGCAGAATAAGTTTTACAACTTTCCGATCTCACTGGAACTTCTGGGGTCAGCTTCACTTTAATTATTTTAACCAATTCTCTGAGTGAGCCTGGTACTGGAAGCTCACCGAAGGAGGGCTGGGAACAAAGCTTGATGTGAAAATATAAAAGGGTCTTTGCCTTTCGAAGGTAAGCGGGCGCACACACAGAGGTAAACATTTTGTTCATCGTCCCAAAGGTTGACTTCACCAACAGCAACAAAAATGACCCAGGCAACAGAGTAAAGTGGCCCAGTACTGAGTAGAGGCAGATACTGGAGTCTGTGAACTCATTTTAAATAAAACTCCCTGTTTGGCTCTGGTTAAGTGAAGGTGCTGCTGCATGAGGTGGGCTGCAGGGTGGGTATGCTATGTTTGCTGCTTCAAGCTACCCTCTTTGAGCAATGCAGCACACCTCCCAGGAAGTGGATTTGGCTGCAGTGTTGGTAACCTTGTACATCACAGGCAGTTTTGGTCACATTGTGCAAGGCTGGCAGGAGGCCCCTCTGCTCAGAAACTGGCGTCCTGCTGATATGAAACCTTTGGAGCCACTACCCCACCGACACTGCCAAGGCCTACAGATGAGGTTGGTGGCAGAATGGCAGGAACAGCCAGTTGCCTTCTTTCATCTAATAGCAGTCATTGTATGTAATACTATAAATGGCGTAGTTTCCAATGCATTGAACCCTCAGTAATGAACAACTTACAAAACGGCATTCTATGTAACACAGCTTCCATGATGTGGAGATGTCGGTGCTGGATTAGGGTAAGCACAGAAAGAAGTCTCACAACACCAGGTTAAAGTCTAACAGGTTTACACAGCTTCCAGTCAGGTGCCATAGCAGCTTTTTAAATAGATGGGCATTGACATGGCGGGAGACATTTTAAAGTCTCGATAGGTTTTTTGAGAATGATCTTGTTATGAATAGCTCTTGAAAAGAGCTTTTTGTAGTCGGTTACCCTGCAGCACTGCTAACAATGGATCTGTGGCTTCTCTCAGTGCTTAAGTATTCCCGACATGATCCCAGTCCGGAAAACGCAATATTGCCTGAAAAGAAAAATTAACATCACACACATCAAAACAAATCTCTCCCTGAATTCATGAAGGGGAAAATTAGCTAAACAATGAGAGAGATTGGAGAGGAAAAAAAGAGATGGATTAAAAATTGGTTTTAAAAATGCACCCCCTCCCCTCCCCCTGTTGGATTTCACAGACAGAAGTACTGCCAGCCAGGATTTCTGCCCAAGCAGTGGGAAACAAAAAAAAGGAAGCTTGTTAGCATGCAGGCTACATACTTAATTAAATCCTGCTCAAAGTAAGAAGCAAAGAACACAGCTAGAAAACCCGGCAGGACAAATTTCACAGTCTGTGGAAAATCATCCTAATATTTAAAATACTACCTAATGCAATTTTATGTTTGTTTTAAGATGCAAATACGTTTCTTTGTTCTTCTCTACCCAAAATCCTCCCCCGGGGAAAATGCTTCCAGCTTGAAGAGCTTCACATAACAGCCGTCTCCTTCTGGAACTGGAGTGTGGAGGTCAGTGTGACTGACTCACAGCCCCGCCAATTTTCCATTCATTAGGAACAACAGGATTGAAAATTGTATGGGCTGTAAGTCCGACATGCATCCGATTCCTCACATCCTCCTGTCACATGGAGCACAGCATCGAGGCTGCTAGTTTTTAAATGGGGGGGGGGCGGGGGTGGGGGGGGGTGGTGGTGGAATGTGAGGGAGTGGGGGGAGGCAATCATGAAATGGGTGGCCAAATGATGTAACGAGAGAAGGGGGAGGAGGAGATTTAGTCGGTGAGGGTTGGAGGAGTAGGGGTCGGGGGGGAGGATGAGTGGGAGTGGGGGGGGGGGGTGCGGTGGTGGGGGGGTGGGGGGGGGGAGTGAGTCCAAAGATATGTGGGTTAAGTGGATTAGCCATGCCAAATAGACCCTTTGTGTCAGGGGGACCAGCAGGGTAAATGTTTGGGGTTACGGGAAGAAGGTGGGATTGTGATCAAATGGGCTGAATGGCCTCCTTCCGTACAGGAGGAATTCTATGAGTGGGGATTGGGGAGATGAAAGGGGGGGTTGGAGGAAATGAGCCAGGGTTGGGGGGAATGAGTAGGGTGTTGCGTGGGGATGAGTGGGGTCGGAGGGATGAGTAGGGATCAGGGGGGATGAGAGTGGCCGGGGGATGCCTGGGGGTTGGGGGAAATGAGTGGGATTCAGGGGGAATGTGGTAAATGGGGGGATGCATGGGGGGTTGGGTGGTGATGAGTGGGGGTAGGGGGGGATGAGTGGGGGACGGGGGGTGAGCGGGGGACAGGGTGGAATGAGTGGGGGTCAGGGATGAGTGGGGGTCGGGGGATGAGCGGGGGACAGGGTGGAATGAGTGGGGGTCAGGGATGAGTGGGGGTCGGGGGATGAGCGGGGGACAGGGTGGAATGAGTGGGGGTCAGGGATGAGTGGGGGTCGGGGGATGAGCGGGGGACAGGGTGGAATGAGTGGGATTCAGAGATGAATGGGGATCGGGGGGATGAATGGGGATTGTGGGGATGAGTGGGGTTTGGGCGGTGAGAAGGGGTTGGGGGGATGAGAGGGGATCAGGGGGATGAGTGGGGTCAGGGGGATGAACAGGGGTCAGGGGGATGAATGGGGGTCAGGGGATGTGGGAGTTGGGGATGAGTGAAGTTAAGGGGGAATCAGTGGGGGTCGGGGGGATGAGTGCGGGTCGGGGGGATGAGTGGGGGTCGGGGGGATGAGTGGGGGTCGGGGGGATGAGTGGGGGTCAGGGGGATGAATAGGAGTCAGGGGGAATGAGTGGGAGCTGGGGGGGTGAGTGGGTGTCAGGGGAATGAGTGGGAGTTGGGGGGGGTGAGTGGGTGTTGGGGGAATGAGTGGGAGTTGGGGGGGGTGAGTGGATGTTGGGGGAATGAGTGCGTCGTTGGTACTAGTCAGGCAGTAGTGATGGTGCACATCCAGCTGCTAAAGAACATCCACTTTTGCCTCACTATAGTGGAGCCTCAGGCCATTCAGCCACTGAAGAGCAGATATTAAGTGGACAAATTTCTAGGCAGCATTTCTGTCTATTACTCCCCAAGGCAGATAGTGGAGTTGTTGCCTGTCAAAGCTGTTGTTTTCTGCAGCTCTGACAAACGGTGTTGCTTGCACTGTCCGGTCTCCATTGATGGGGTAATTGATTTGCAATAGCTTGGTCCGGCTGCCAGGCTGACTCTCTCAAAGTGTTCGTTAAAATTCCTCCGTGGCTCCTGGTGCAAACCTCAGTTCTTCTCAGCGACAGGAACCTAACCCCAAACAGCATCTATAGCCAGAAATGTTTTATTTTACTGCTTAAATTCCGGATTTTGTTTAGCGTTTTTGTGCTCCTGCCCTCGATATGCATTTTGTAAGTGTTTTTCATTGTTATCACAATGTATTCTAAATATTCTAGTTCCACTGCGACAGGAGGAAAATGATAACCCCCTGATGATTTTACTCTCTCGTGCACACGCGCACACTCATGGAATTTGTCATCAGAGCCTGGAAATATCTATTAACCAATGCCCTGAGGAAATCTCCAACACATTTCCCCAGGGCTGTTGATAAAGTGGCAGAAATATTCAGCCGAAAAAGCCACTACTGGTGCACCCATTTGAGCTCCCACTAGCACAATGACAGAAGCACTTCATTAACTACATTGCCCCTGCGCCACACACGAGCATGACTTGTAGATAAGAGTATCACCAACCCCTGTAATCTGCAGATATTTCAATATAACTGCGTTAACTGGATCAACAGTCAGTTAATGACCTTAGTTTTCCTGCTGTCTCTACCAATCTGTTTCTCGGAATTAGGGATAAAACGTTCCCTTCTTCCAAGCTAACTTGACAGTCAGAGGGCTACTCGATACACATGTCATGCTTCCATTTTATAAAAGCCCTCCCAGAAGCAAGTTCCAAAAATAAAATATGAAAATTCAAGTAATAATATCCAATAATTTAAACATAAAACCTTAGAATACTCGCATTCAATTTTCAATTCAGTTAGGATTATTCTAAAGCAGTATGTTCAATAATATTATTCATTTATTCAGTAAGAATAACCTAGATTTTGGGGTAGGAATAATGACAAGGCTGGCAATGTCCACCTTTATTACAGAGTTATCGGACTGGGACTTGTGGCATGGTGGTTAGCACTGCCACCTCACAGCCCCAGAGACCCAGGTACAATTCCCAGCTTTGGTCATTGTCTGTGTGGAGTCTGCACATTCTCCCGTGTCTGCGTAGGTTTCTTCTGGGTGATCTGATTTCCTCCCACAGTCCAAAGATGTGCAGGTTAGGTGGATTGATCATGTTAAATTGTCCCTTGGTGTTGGGGTTCTAGCTAGTGTAAATGCAAGGGGGGTTATGGGAATAAAGCCTGGGTGGGATTGTGGTCAGTGCAGACTCAATGGGCTGAATGGCCTTTTTTTGCAATGTGTGATTCTATGATATCAGTAAGATGCTGTCTGAATTTTTAAAAATTCATTCACGGAATGTTGGCATCACTTGCTAGTCCACCATTTATTTCCCACCCCTTGTTGCCCTTCAGAAGGTGGTCGTAAGCTGCCATTTTGGAAAAGCTGTAGTCTCTGAAGTGTAGGTACATTTGCAATGCTGTTAGAGAAGGACAGTAAGAAGTCCCACAACACCAGGTTAAAGTCACCTGATGAAGGAGCAGCGCTCCAAAAGCTCGTGATTTTAACCTGGTATTGTGAGACATCTTACAGAGCCTACCCCAGTCCAACACCGGCATCTCCACATCATCGTTAAGGAAGGAGTTCCAGGATTTTGACCAGCGACAGTGAAGGTGCAGCAAAATATTTCCAAGTCAGGATGCTGAGTAACTTGGAGGATAACCTCCAGGTGGTTGTGTTTCCAGGTATCTGTTGCTCTTGTCCTTCTAGATGGTACTGATCATGGATTTGGAAGGTGCTGGCTAAGGAACCTTGGTGAGTTCCTGCAGTGTATCTTGTAGATGGAACACACTGCTGCAGCTGCTTGTTGATGGTGGAGGGGCTGAATATTTATGGAAAAGGTGTCAGTCAAGCGGGCTGCTCTGTCCTGGATGGTGTCACGCTTCTTCAGTGTTGCTGGAGCTGCACTGATCCAGGCAAATGGAGAGTATTCCATTACACCCCTGAATTGTGCCTTGTAGATGGTGGATAGGTTTTGGGAAGTCAAGACGATAGTTAATCTCTGCAGAATTCCCAGCGTTTGATCTGCTGTGGTAACCACAGCATTTATATTGTTAGTCCAGTTCAGTTTTTGGTCAATGGTAGCCCCCCAGGTGTTGATGGTGAGGGATTTAGTGATGATAATATCATTGAATGTCAAGGGGCGATTGTTAGAGGAATTCAGAAAACTCTGGGATTTAAAAACTAATAAGATTACGAAAGTAAAGTTAATTTAGACTAAGGACCACAATGTGCCTTATACTTACTTCATACAAAAGTACTATTTGCATGCACACACACATAACTACTGATATAGAAATTAATCATGTGTTTTAGATTTAAATAAGTATTCTTGAATGTATTGTGCATCTTGGCCAAAATGCAAATTGTCCTGCAGCATAATGGGAAGAGAATCTCAGACAGACCACATTCTTTGCTACAATAAGCCACATATACAGTTATGTAATCAGAAGAAGGTCAAGGAGAGTACAAATTCTCATACTTTAGAAAATGAATAGACAATTCACAATGTGAAAAGAAGTATTCACAATGTATATAAAGTATTCAATTCCTAGTGATAATGAGGCAGAAAGAGACAGTGGGAATGTCACCTTTTCAACCCTGTGGTTTACAGTAAGAAAGCAACCTTTGAACCTGACGGATTTACATAAGTGAAGTTGCTTAGTAACTGTGAGTAAGAACTTCCAGGTCCTGTAAACCAATGAGTTCATCATTCCACTAGAAGATAGGATGCAATTGGCCAGGGTAAATAATGTGTACCAATGCAATTGGAGCATCTAGTTAGGATGACAGAGTAGGTGGGAAAATTAAAGTTTCGAAATGTATAACCATTTTGCCATTGCATTGTAAACCTCAGAAAGGAGTTGGTGTGTCTGGCTGCCTTTCTCCCAGCACATGTTGGTCAATAAAGAACGTCTTTAACCAGCGTAGTGTCTCTGTATTTAGCTGTTCAGCTCAACACATAGATCTGAGAAAAAAAATCCCGTAGGTAATAGTTATATCCTCTTCTGCGTTGGAGATACTTATTGCGTGGCATTTGTATGATGTGAATGTTACTTGTCACTTGTAAGCCTAAGCCTGGGTATTGTCCAGGTCTTGCTACATTTGGACATGAAGTGTTTCAGTTTGCATCAGCAAACATCCTCACTTCTGATCTTATGGTGGAAGGAAAATCATTGATGAAGCAGTTGGTTGGGCCTAGGACACTAACCTGCAGAACCCTTGCAGTGATGACCTGGAAGCGTGATGATTAATCTCCAACCATCACAACCATTTTCCATTATGTCAGGAATGGCTCTAACCACAAGGGGTTTGTCCTGTTTCTCATTGATTCCACTTTAGCTAGGGCTTGTAGATGCCACGCTTGGTCAAATGCTTCCTAGATGTCAAGGGCAGTCACTTCCACCTCAGTTCTGGAATCCAGCTCTTTTGTACAAGGCTGTAATAAGATCAGGAGTGGAGTGACCTTGGCAGAACCCAAATTGAGCATGCATGAGCAGGTTATTGCTGAGTAAGAGCTGCTCGATAGTGCTATTGATGACCCCTTCCATCACTTTACTGATGGCCAGCGTAGACTAATTGGCCGGATTGGATTTTGTCCAATATCTTGTGTACAGGACATACCTGGGAAATTGTCCACATATTCCAGTGATACTAACACCGCAAGAAAAGATTTTGAATGCGTTTGAATAAGGGTATTAAAATCTATTCTGACTTTTGAATTTATTAAGAGAAACTGAAATCATGGCACCAATTTTGGCTACAAATAAAATGTTCTCTATCGCTAAGAAAAGTGATGAATTTGAACTGTCACCATTAGTAAATACAAAATTTGCATTCAAATTCCTCCTCAGACTCAAATTATAGTTTTTATTTCAGTGATTTCAATTGTTGAATAAAAGATTTAAATGTTGTCAAATAACAAGCTGGAGGCTAAGTTTTTATTAATTGGCATGAAGACGGAATTAATTGACTGACTAGTTTCAAATGAGACATTTTCTCCCTAACCTCGTGAGAAAGATTATATTGTCCAAAACATTGCTTGTATACCAGGAAAACAAAATGATATGAACAAATCTTTGATGATGCCACTGCATTGCAGATTATGCATTTTGGTATAAACTTTCCGGGAAATTGAAAGACAAACATATTGGGTGGTGGAGGTGGCAGCCAGCCATTGACTGGTGGTCGGATCTTCTAATCCCACTTCTGTCAATGGGACTTCCCCTTTCTATGTACCCCTCCAAAACTGCCAGGAAACATACGGGCGGGTTCACTGTTGGTGGGACTATATGATCCCACTAACAAGAGCAGTCAGAAAATTCCAGCCATTATAATAGTCCGACAGCCAGTAACAGTGATCCTGAGACATTTCCAAAACGGAGTTTGCAGAAATTTACAATATAGTTAATGAACACTTACCTTAAAAAGACATTTTATAGGTTAACATCGAATCCCTACAGTGCAGAGGAAGACCATTCAGGCCATCTGCACCAACTCTCTGATATAGCATCTTACCCAAACCACCCCATCCTTGTAACCCCATGCTAACGTGTCTAATCCCCCTAACCTATGCATCGTTGGATGCTAAGGGGCAATTTAGCATGGCCAATCCACCTAAACCTCAAATCTTTGGACTGTAGGAGGAAACCAAAGCACCCAGAGGAAACCCATGCAGGCATGGGGAGAATGTGCAAGCTCCACACAGTCACCCAAGGCTGGAATTGAACCCAGGTCCCTGTGAGGCAGCAGTGCTAACAACTGTGCCACCGTGCAGCCCCCTAACATTTGTTCGTATAATATTTCCAATAGTAATTTCTAATGTTATGACTGGGTGAGGAGGTGAACTAGCCGCCCTTAATTCAATGCCCTCCGTTGGTCGCAATAAAGGGTTTCTTAAATTTACTTTGCCCATAAATATCTTTTCAATCCTTTTTAGAATGGAGGCAGGTTTTCTTGAATCAGAGAAAAAATAGATTTATTAGTTTCTAAACCTGGGAATAAATAATAAAAGACGTGACTACACACACACCCGCAGATATCAGAATTGTGAAAAGTTATGATCCAAATAAAAGTTAAAAGAATATATGATTTAAGTTGAATTGAGGCTCATGTCAGTGCACTTTGCTGGAGACAATAATAGCTTCAGAAAGAGAAAGAGGTGATTCTTTATTGCTTTCTTCAACAGTGTTCCTAGATTACTTTGATGGCTTCTCTCTGTCTTTGGCTTGACAAAAGAACAATTCTTGAAAAAAACCCTGTCTGTATTTTCCAAGAAGAAGTTGAATTAATATGTTTTGCCATCATTGTTATAGAACAAGTAATGATATTTTTGATCTTTGATCTCAGAAATCTTCGACACATTTCAAGATAGCAGAGACAAAACAAGATAGTATTTAATCTTCCACAAGGAATTTTGAGTGTCTGATGGGTGTATCTGGTAGGTTAGCTGTTCCCATTAACTTGACAGAATTAAAGTTGACTAAAGTCCAGCACTTTACAGTATTAATGCCTTCCTTTTAAGAGTTCCTTTTTGACTTAGGCCTTGACACCCCCGACGTGTGAAATTCCATGCAACATATCAGGGCAGGTCTGCGGTGCAATCTATATTGGAATCTTCCAGAAAAGTGGTCAACGTACAGTGCCACATGTCAGGTGACTGGCAGTAGCCTTCTTTAGTCAATAGCTGGAATTTTACCGGTCTGCCCGCCACAGGAATCGGAGGTAGAAAGGGATGGAGTATGGGAATCCCACCTCAGCTGGGATTTATGTTTTTGGGATAAGCGAGGCCATAAAATCCTGCCCAGTGTCTTGCCTTGTAACTTTTTAAAATCCTCTTTAAACAGTTCAATGTATTTTTGGTTAGCTGGTGAAGTTAAAGGTATATCTCACTCAGTCAAAATTTCCCATTGTCCCTCACTAAAACCCTATTAAAACCAAATATAGGGGCGACATTACGTTGTGTCAGACACAGTCATATCTGATATGGAGCAGCATGATGCGAATGATAGTTTATTTCACAATGCCTTTGAATACTAACAATTATCAAAATGATTAATGCAAATATCTTTTTAGTGCACTAAGATAATGTAACTTCAGTAAGAAGAAATTGGCTTTCTTCATTCCAGAAGGTTGCAAGAGCAATAAATTAATCATATTAAATGAAACTAATTATAATACTCCCTCCAGTAACATTGGGAATTTATTAACCAAATATGCAAAAATAGTATTTCTTATGAGAAACATGAATGCAGATGTAAATACTCAGTAACTAGATTCATATTAACTGAATCTTTTCTTAAAACCATTGGTGCAAATCATGATGAAGAATTATATCTTCAGTCAGATGGCCAGAACAAAATAACGTAAGTAATAGTTGGATTAAGTATTTTAAATCACCTAGAATAAATGGTTGCTACTTCGTGTAAGAACAGTTCATTTTACAAAGAAAATTCATTTGAAGCAATTAACAAACGTACATGTTTCAAAAGCCATCCAGTGCTCAGAAAGATTAATCGGCTCTGTTTCATTTTAATGATGTGTGCCAGTGGCAAAGCACCTGCTTTAGCTGTCTTTTTTTTACATATTGCGGTTCACTCTCTTGAGTAAATTTATTGACAAAACAAATTAAAGGCCTGGCATTTGTGGTCAGTAAAGCAGGTGTGCTCATCATTTGTTACACGTACAATTATGCACAGATATTTTGTGGGCTTTTGTGAGGAATTTAATCTTTTGAGGGGGCGGTGGGGTGGGGTGGCGAGGGGCAGGCGCACATTTAAAACAACATAGTGCCCTCTCCATCTGAAACTTCTATGAATAGGGCAAGAAACAGCATGGCCAGAATCTTACGGCCGTCCACACCAGCAGGATTTTCCCATCCCGCTGCAATCAACAGAGATTTGGTTAACAAAGAACAGTACAGCACAGGAAACAGGCCCTTCGGGCGCTAAACCTTTGGGCTGGTTGGGCGCTAAATTCTCTGACCTCGCTGCAGCTTGAAGATTGAAGGATCTTTAAGGGGTCATGCCAGAGTCTATATAAACCAGAGTGCCTGGGCGGGATTTTCGACTCATTCTTGCCACGAGAATGGAAATTCCCACACAAGGTCAATGGACTTTTGCACGGTTGGGTTTTGCAATGCCTCCAGGTTACTTTATCCTAATACCAGCTTTGGGTTTCCAGACTTGAAGGGAAAAGGTAATCAAAATGTTCAGCTGCCACGGTGGAATTGGAACTGAACCTTTCTGCAATGCTAATCAGGGCCTCTGGATTCCAAGTGCAATACGTCAGGTAGCTTAATGGCAAATTAAGTTTTACACAAGGATTCTATGTTGGCTGAGAATACATTACATGCTGTAAACTTCAGCAATACTGCACAGAATTCCAGAACGGGATTTTCCTGCCGTGCTCGCCCCAGAAAAGGAAAATCCCACCCTAGGTCAATGAATCTTTCCATGGTCCACCCCTCACCCACTACGATTCCTGTGGTAGGTGGAATGGGAAAACTCACCCTCCAGCCTTGCTCACTTCTTGCACCCTGATTTTCTTAGCAATCTTCTCCAAGCATTCAGGGTTAACACATGAACATTTGGTAGGACACATTTCTTCCAAGTCACACTCTGGTATCTCACCCCAAGTGTCCATTTACCAGCCATGAGAACTAGATGGCAAGATCCTGAAATTGAACTGTGCCAGATTTGCACAGATGAATCTTGAAATATTGGTCCCAAAGCTGAACCCTCCAGAATTTTGTGGGTCAACTCACTGGCTAAATAGACCCCCTAACTGGCTGAATTCTGAGTGCAACAGTTCTAACATGTTGTAGGAGCAGAGGTGAGGAGAAGGGAGGCAAGGGTTGGGGGTGAGGAGAATGTTGGAAGTAAAGGAGCAGCCTGAACAGAGCCTACTCTGGCAGAGTAGGCAGCAGGTACGTAGAAAAGTGTTTGCATCACTCTGCTCGTTGTCAGCTAGTATGATTCATCAATGACTTTACCCCATGATTCAAGAATGTCATCCACTGCAGGATCTGGTGCTGGCAGTGACAGCAGGGACAAAGGCATCACAAGGAGGAACAGTAGAAAAGATCACAAGTGATTTGAGAACAACTTCAAAATCCTCCTGGATAAAGAAGGGCTGGTACCCATGCAAGGAAACCAACAACTAGAGTACTTTAGTCCGATACACGCAAGCATGCACGCACACACATGCACCTATAAGGAAATCAGTGAAATAAGGGTTAACTAGAACATTTTCATATTCAATTTGACAACAAAGCAACTCAGATGGATGTAGAATTATCCGTTGTTTCTTGCTGTTTATTCTATAACATGGATGAAATGATATCTGGAGGTTAACAAATGACACATCTACATCCAAGTGATCGAGTGCTCTTATCAGATCATTACTGCACTAAACACCCTTGGGAAACATTTCACATCAATCTCCTCAGTTGATACTTTATTAACAGGATGTAAAATATCCAGTGGAATGCCCGTAGCTTGCAAACTGCAGCATGATTGAATATATCAATCTAAACATATACTCCTGCGACTGTTGCTTGCTCTGGAGATTGGAATTTTTCTCTGTAATAGGATTACAAATGTCAATACTGAAGAATGTAGAACCACTGCTCAGGTTTAAAACCACTAGATGAATTGTTCGCTAATGTACACATCTCCTAACAAGATTCTTTCATCCCCAAATCTCTGAACTCTGTTCTCTCCATCGCACCGGTGAACTTCATTGAGAACCTTCCCAACTGCGCGAGAGAGACATTTTTGTCTTCACCATATGGGCGGTAATCTATCAGAGCAGAATATGGGTGTGTTATAGAATCCATCCAATTGTTATTCCAACGGGAATTCTGTCTTTGTAGAATCCTAACAGCGCAGATGGAGACCATTCAGCCTATTGAGCCTGCACTGACTCTTCCAAAGAACATCTTACCCAGACCCACCCCTGCACCTTGTCCCCATCGCTCCACGCATTTAGCGATCCATCTAACCTGCACACCTTTGGACACTAAGGGGCAATTTAGCATGGCCAATCCACTAACCTGCACATCTTTGGACACTAAGGGGCAATTTAGCATGGCCAATCCGCCTATGCTCTCTATAGGTCTTTTGGGAACTCAGGTCAGCTAAGAGCTGGGGTGACTCTCACTGAGGACCTTAAGAGGCCCAAAACTTTACTTTGGAATCCATCCCAGAGCAATTGATTATCTTCCACAAGAGGACCATTTGTTTGGTTGGGAATGGGAGATTTAATTTAAGTTAATTTAGATCTTTGTCAAGCCCCCCCTCTCTGTCTTTGGAATGGGTCTGAAGGTTTTGGGCCTGTGCTGTTCCCACTCCTGCCACAAGATGACCCCCTTTCTAGGAGTTGGTGCAAGATTTACAACATGGGATTGGTAGACCAGGTGCCACTTTGTCACATTTTTGCCGCAGCACCTGGTCCCCCAACACTCTCCCTCCAGTCAATTCAGGATCTGTATCTTCCAGTGTGAATCCAGTGCCTGGTGTCAATGGACAAATTGATTAAGTGATTGTACTCAGTACATTAGGCATGTTTAAATGCACTGATTAGGAGATATGAGGGCAAAATGCCATCTACATTGAAACTTCACCCACTGGGAAAATCCATCTTAGAACCATCTACCATGCCAACAGTTGTCTAATTGGGAGGGGGTTGAAACAGTTTACTGGGAAGTCTATGGAATCAAGAGAACACTTCTGCTTCTCCTGGCTCCACAGGAGGGTGTTTTCTTCCCCAAGTTGGCTGCCTCGGGAATTAGTCATGATGTGGAAATGCCAGCATTGGACTGGGATAAACACATTCTGACACTATGACAGCAGATGAGTGAACAACCGCTCGACAATCACCAGGCAAAGCTGTTCTCTTCCTGTTGGGGAACACTTCAGCGGTCATGGGCATTTGGCCTCTGATCTTTGGTTAAGTGTCCTTCAAGGCAGCCTTGACAACACATGACAGTGCAGAGTCGCTGAGCACAGACTGATAGCCAAGTTCCGCACACATGAGGATGGCCTCAACCAGGATTTTGGGTTCATGCTACACTATCTGTAACCCCCATGACTTGCCTGGACTTGTAAATTCTCACTAACTGTCCTGTCTGGAGACAATACACATCTCTTTAATCTTTGCTTAATGCTCTCTCCACTCACATTGTCTGTACCTTTAAGACTTGATTACCTGTAAAGATTTGCATTCCAATCATTAGTCTGTAAATTGAGTTTGTGTCTTTATATGCCCTGTTTGTGAACAGAACTCACATTTACCTGACAAAGGAACAGCGCTCCAAAAGCTAGTAGCATTTGCTACCAAATAAACCTGTTGGACTTTAACCTGGTGTTGTGAGATTTCTTATTGGGAATTAGTACCAGTGATTGAGAACTAATTTCAAGGAATTCTCAATAGAGGGCCCCCCATTACCATATTCAGGGTGTCCAACAAGACCTGGGAAAATGGAAAAGGCTTCCATGAATTTATCAGATTTGTTACAGAGCATTCCATTGCTAAACTCAGCACACATTTTATACTTGAAAAATGGGCGTAACACATCTTCCTGTCATCCTATTGTAATTTTAAAGAGGAAAAGCCTAATGCTTGATTGTTTACCACAGGAGACTCAATTGTAAATATCAACACTTTAAACATTTAATACACAGAGCACCAAATATTCAGAGCGTGGATTTAGAGCATCGGTAATATCAATTAATTAAAAAGATCAGCTCCCTGGGGTTAATCCCCATGCAATACACAAATTTCACATTCCACAAGTCTAGCATGAGTTCTGGATGAGACTCACAGGTTCATAGAATAGAATCACAGAATCCCTACAGCGTAGATGAGGCCATTCAGCCATTGTGTCTGCACTGACTTGGTGACAGCTTGGCAGCTGAACTTGAAAGATGTGCAAAGTCGACCGGTGAAGGAACGCAGCTCAATGAACCCCTATGCGTTTCACCTTTTACACACTGAGCAACATTAAAGATTTAAAGATTCTGCAAAGACAATGGATTGAGGAGCCGCACACAATGGAATTAATCACCGCGCATTTCACTTTGTCGATCTCACCTGTTTGTCCCAGGTGTGGTACACATTGGGATTGACAAACTGTAATTTGATACACATCCCAATCTTGATGCCATTGGCTTTGGAATGTCAGGTATTTGTTCCAATAACTTTGAGTTGTCTGACACTTCTTGTGTCCATTTGCACTGAGGTTAATAAGGAGTAGTCATGTAAGAATGCCATGCACCTATTCCTCCTGACTAACAACAAAGAGCAGCATGGTGGTACAGTGGTTAGCACTGCTGCCTCAGAGTGCCAGGGACCGCAGTTTGATTCCCGGCTTGAGTTTGCACGTTCTCCCAGTGTCTGCATGAGTTTCCTTCGGGATGCTCCGGTTTCCTCCCACAGTCCAAAGATGGGCCATGCTAAATTGCTCCTTAAGGCAAAAATTAATACTGTGACCAATCTTAAGAGCATCCCGCTGCACAAGTTCAAACTTTACAAATCGATCACTATTGCAGAAAGGACAATGGTTCAGGGGACTAGCTGGGGTAAATGCATAGGGTTATGGGGAGAGGGCCTGGGTGAGTTGTGGTCAGTGCAGATTCAATGGGCCTTCTGCACTGTAAGATTCTATGATTCAATGAACGTATCATCCATTTGACAAATAGAAGTAAAGGTCTGCTTCTCTGGGTCAAACTAGTTCCTAATTCTTCAGAGCTACCTGTGTTCAAGAATATATGTTTATTGCTAACGTTAAATATCTATCCATTTATTGACATATAGTAAGTCTCCAATGTAGCAGTGATCATGGCACTTTAAGTTCGAAAGGTTGTACTTAAAATTCACAACTGCAGCAGGATACAGAAGACGATTAAGAGATATGCCAGGGGTAAATCTCAAAGTTTTGAGAATTGATTAGAAGAGCTGCTGGAGATCTGTGCCTTATAACTTGTCACTGAAAAAGTTAATTGGGAAATTCCCAATATGAATGTTCAGAATATTTAATCTGCAAGTGATTTCAAAATGAGAATAGGGCAGTGCGGTGGCACAATGGTTAGTCCTGCTGCCTCATGGCACCAGGCACCCGGGTTCCAATCCAGCCTCGGGTAATCATCTGTGTGGAGTTTGCACATTCTCCTCGTGTCTACATGGGTTTCCTCCGGGTGCTCCGGTCTTCTCCCACAGTCCAAAGATGCGCGGGTTGGGTTAATTGGCCATGCTAAATTGCCCCTTAGTGGAAGTAGGAAGGGCAAATAGGGATTAAGGGGATAGGGCCTAGGTGGGTTTGTAGTCGCTGCAGACTTGATAGGCCAAATGGCCTTCTTCTACACTGTAGGGATTCTATGATTCTAAAACACATTTTTTTTGCAACAAACCTACTTCCAACTGTTTTAAACAAACTTCACTAAGTTGCCACCTATAAATGTGTGAATGAATAATTTGTGAAACAAATTCTTGTTGAAAATATTCATTTTAACATAGCACAGGGCGGAATGTACAAGTTGGGCTGAAGGGCCTGTTTCCATGCTGTAAACCTCTATGACTCTATGGGCCTGATTTTACCCTCAAGTTGTGCCTGTTTTCAGCCCGCCTACATGCCCGTTCCCCCTTTACCAATCACTGAAAATAGCCGCCGTCTGGACTGCGCTAGAAATGGGCACAACGTCAATTTGAATGCATTTGCATGCATTTAAATTGACATAGTGGGCTGGACGGCCAAACTTACTGGCACTTCCCCCTTTACTATTGCGTTCGCCCGGCTAGATTCAGTGCAAAACAGACATGATCAGCAGAGGTCCGATTTGGGTGCTCCAGCTTCTGAGAAGGTAAGTTCAGAGCTTCCTGTTGCTCTCTTCTTGAGATTGGTGGTGGGGGACTTTGCGGGGGGGAGCGGGTCACATGGCTCTCTGATTGGCAGGGGGAAGGAAGGTGGGTTAGATGGCTCTCTGGTGGGGGGAGGGAGACAGGTCAGATCACTCTCTGAAAGGAGGTGAGTCAATGGCTCTGTGGTGAGGGGGGAGGGCGGTGGGTCAGATGGTTCTCTGATGGGGGGAGGGAGGTGGATCAGATGGTTCTCTGGTCGGGGGGGCGGGGAGGAAAGTGGGTTAGATGGCTCTCTGGTGGAGGGGAGGAAGCTGGGATAGATGGCTGGTGGAGGGCAGGAATGGTCTGCTGCCACTCTGCGTGCGATCAGTGGGGGGGAGGGGGCAGGGGGCCGCGATCAGTCTGGGTGGCAGGAGGTGGTAGGATAAGGGGGTCAGTAATGTTGTGGGGGTGGGGCAATGTTTGTGAGGGCGGGGAGGAGGCATTATCCGGCCAGGTGGCGGAGGAGCGTTTTTCTATTTGTTTTACTGCTCGTGCCCAGTTAAAGGCTTCGATCTGAGCTGCAGTGTTTCGGGTGCGATGAGCCCTGCCCACAGGCTCCTGCAGCGCGATTCAGAATCGCTGACATTTTTTTCAGGCAGAATGAGTGTGGGGGTGCCTGAGAACGGGTCTAAAAGTGGGATCTGAAACACTCCCAAATTCAAGTCTGCCCAGCACTTAGGATTAAACTGGTAAAATTGGGCCCCATGTCTCAGTTGTGCTGGCCGATTCTGCACTCAATTATATACAACTGGGTCTGTGCAGAAACTTAAGGAAAAAATACTTTTCCAAATGTGCACAAATCTGGATTCAATTTATGTCAGAATCAGCAGAAAGTGGAAACTCGACTGTCTTGATAAAAGGTTCCTCTGCATGCAGCATTAACAAGTCCAACCAACCACAAGGAATTCAATTCTGCTCTCAACCTTGTGGAATTAAGCCTATCATAACACAAGTTTCAAACGGCCAGTCACACATAACGGAATATTAAAAACGTGGAAACTTTCCTATGATTTGAAATGTGACAGAATTCCATCCATCACAGTTAGACGTAATAATTTCTTCTTTGAACTAATTGCTCAACTGAGGTCTCTCTGTGCGACGAATGGATCAAAACATACAGAATTTCATTTGTCTTCATTATGCAACTTTTCTTGAGGGATTAAAATTTGCATATAATTACAATCTATAAATTTGAAGCATATCTTGTTACAGACTCTATGGGTGGTATTTAACGGTGGTGATGGGTCTTGCCTCTTGGGCTGGCGTGCCAGCAAGAGCACGGAGCAGCGTGGTGGCACAGTGGGGCAGCACGGTGGCACTGTGGTTAGCACTGCTGCCTCACAGCGCCAGGGACCCGGCCTCGGGTGATTGTCTGTGTGGAGTTTGCACATTCTTCCCGTGTCTGCGTGGGTTACCTCTGGGTGCTCCAGTTTCCTCCCACACTCCAAAGATTAGGTTGATTGGCAATGTTAAATCGCCTCTTAGTGGCAGGAAGGTAAATACATGGGGTTATGGGATAGGGCCTAGTTTGGATTGTTGTCGGTCTAGGCTCAATGAGCCAAATGGCCTCCTTCTGCAACTGTAAGAATTTTATTCTATTCTAAGAGCTCCGTGCTGCTTCTTGTTTGGGTAAACCTGCTGAATCAAGCATTAAACTGGGCGGCCTTCCCCAGGTTCAAAGACTCCAAGGGTGGGAGTACTACCCTCTGAGAGCTACCCATCAATCAGAGACTATCAGCTCTTCATTGACCAGCAGCCCCACCAGAGAGGTGGTGACTCCAGCTGGTATCACACACACACACACACACACACACACACACACACACACACACACACACACACACACACACACACACACACACACACATTCACCAGTCAATAAAATGGGATGTGGTCTCAAAGAAAGGTCAAAGGACAAAGAACAGTACAGCACAGGAACAGGCCCTTCGGTTCTCCAAGCCTGTGTCAATCACGTTTACCTATCTAACTAACCACTTATATCTCTCTATTCCCCATTTGTTCGTATGCCTGTCAAGATAAGTCTTAAATGTGGCTAACGTTTCTGTCTTAACCATCTCATTTGGATGCATTTGGTTCTTGCTTTTTGAAGTTCTAGCTTGGAACTTGTTGGTTCTTCCTCCAAAAAGCATGTCCAATGCACCCCTTTCTGCCACAATTTTTGCACTTTATGTCTGTGCTCGAGCAAAATGCTGCTGTGCACCCAGTTTCTGCACATTGGTGCCAATTTTGAAAGTGTCTGTGTTCGAGTCTCAGCCAACCTTTTATGGATTCTAATGCTTGAGCTTAACTATAGAGCTTTCTTGGCTGCCAATTCCAGGGAGACTGGGACTTCTAAAGCCTTCTTTAGGTTTCATTTGTATTCTGTTAACAGCTGCTTTTGGATAGCTTCACTTATTAACCCACACATGAAGCTGTCTCTAATGGTGTTGGGTTTAAGTTTAAGTTTACTTATTTGTGCCACAAATAGGCTTACATTAACACTGCAATGAAGTTACTGTGAAATATCCCCGAGTCATCACCCTCTGGTGCCTGTTCTGGCAGAATATAGCATGGTCAATGCACCTAACCAGCATGTCTTTCAGACTGGGGGAGGAAACTGGAGTACCCATAGGAAACCCATGCAGACACAGGGAGAACATGCCAATAACCTAAGCTGGGAATCGAACCCAGGTCTCTAGCGCTGTGAGACAGCAGTGCTACCATTCTGCCACCATCCCCAAATTCACAGTATTCAGCTAATTTCTTCAAAGTAGCTACAAACTGTTTGATTACACTTATGGAAGTTGCACCTCAACAATGACCAAAGGTTTGTATGAAGTTGCCCTGCAATATTCCCAATATCTCAGCATAGATTTTTGAGGCTTACTTTTGTGGCTGTACCAGACTTCTCAGAAGATTGAGTGTTTTGCCCCCACATTGTACTCAGAAAAGTTGCAACAACAATCTCGGCTACAGTTTTTTTTCGCTTGGACAAAATAATCAAATCTTTCAGTATATGAGTTCCACCACATATCATACAGTCCCACAATGCCAAAAATTCCTGCCATTTTCATTATGGAAAGGGCCTGCAAAAGCACAATGTGCCACAGCTTTTTTTTAGCACTATTTTGTTTTTTCAAACAAGGTACCCCTAAGGCCTGTTACCTTCCAAATTTTGCACCTCCAACTCTAAACTTATTATTGCAGGGTACTTGCTACTCATAGTGCTCCCTGTACTGTTCCAGATCTTTGTGGGCACAGCACATAATAAGCTTCCATTCAACAAAGTTTCTTCAAAATTGTTGTTTAAATTTTGGTTACCTTGAGGCTGCTACCATTATTTGGCGGCTTTGGTGTAGTGATGTTTATTTTTAACTTTTGACTAGCTTAGGGGTTAAAAAAAGGAACGGCATGGACAAGTTGGGCCAAAGGGTCTGTTTCCATGCTATAAACCTCTACGACTCTATCGGCAGTTAGGAAGGTAAATGCAATGTTAGCATTCATGTCGAGAGGGCTAGGATACAAGAGCAGGGATGTATTTCTGAGGCTGTATGAAGCTCTGGTCAGACCCCATTTGGAGTATTGTGAGCAGTTTTGGCCCATATCTAAGGAAGGATGTTGGAAAGGGTCCAGAGGAGGTTCTCAAGTATGATCCCTGGAATGAAGAGCTTGTCATTTGAGGAACAGTTGAGGATCTGGGTCTGTACTCATTGGAGTTTAGAAGGATGAGGGGGCATCTTATTGAAGCTTACAGGATACTGTGAGGCTTGGATAGAGTGGACTTCGAGAGGGTGTTTTCATTAGTAGGAAAAACTAGAACCAGATGACACAACCTCAGGCTAAAGTAACGATGCTTTAAAACAGAGATGAGGAGGAATTTCTTCAGCCAGAGAGTGTAAACCTGTGGAACTCTTTGCCGCAGAAGGCAGTGGAGGCCAGGTCATTGAGTGTCTTTAATACAGAGATGGATAGGTTCTTGATTAATCAGGAGATCAGGGGTTATAGGAAAAGGCAGGAGAATGGGGATGAGAAAAAAGTCAGCCATGATTGAATGGCAGAGCAGACTCGATAGGCCGAGTGGCCTAATTCTGCTCCTGCGTCTTATGGTTTTATGGACTCTAACTCCTTAAGTCTTTTTGTATATCTGCAGAGTGGGCTGATGATTTTTCTCTTGTTCCACTGGATTTCTGCAATTCTTTTTTGGGTGTTTGCAATGAGGATGAACCATCTTGTTTCCAGTTTTCTTTGTGGTATTTTTAAAAGATAGGCTTGCAGACCGTGAAGACACAAACAAACAAGGGAAAGGTAGTCAGAAAAATGCAGGAAAAACTCTGCAGGTTTGACAGGATCCGTGAAGAGAGAGTAGAACCAATGTTTTGAGTCTGGATGACCCTTTGTCAGAGCTTAGATGACCTCTTGTCATCTAAAATCGAAGGATTGGCTCTATTCTCTCTCCATGGATACTATCAAACCTGTTGAGATTTTCCAGCTTTTTTCTGTTTTTGTTTCAGATTCCAGCATCCGCAGCATTTTGCTTTAAACAAGAGACAGATGTTTGCCTTATCCCTCTATTCCCATCCTATTCATGTATTTGTCGAGACACCCCTTAAAAGTCGCTATTGTCTCTACTCTCCTCTGGCAGCGAGTTCCAGGCACCCACCACCCTCTGTGTAAAAAAACTCTCCTTTAAACCTTGCCCTTGCACCTTAAACTTATTCCTCCATGTAATTGACTATTCCATCCTGGGAAAAAGCATCTGACTACCCATTCTGTCCATGCCCCTCATAATCTTGTATCAGGTCATCCCTCAACCTCCACCATTCCAATGAGAACAAACTAAGTTTCTCCAACCTCTCCTCATAGCTAATGCCCTTCGTATCAGGCAACATCCTGCTAAATCTTTTCTGTACCCTCTCCAAAGCCTCCACGTCCTTCTGGTTAGTGTAGCGACCAGAATTGAACACTGTATTCCAAGTGCGGCCTAACTAAGGTTCTATAAAGCTGCAACATGACTTGCCAATTTTTATGATGTTTTAAATATCCAGCTATCTCTTTAATAATGGATTCTGGCATTCTCCCTATGATCCAAAAATGAGGAAAGGGGCTTTTGCTGAGAACATCCATCTGCCCTTGCTGCTGCCCCCCCCTCCCATCGTCACTTCTTCTCCGTGACCCCCATCTTATGACTTTCCCTCCCTCCTGCCATCATTCATCAATGCAGCTCTTAGTACATCAGCTTCAATCTTTCATTGGTGACTTTAATCTCTGAGAAGAAATGGTGGGTGAAAACCAAATATGCCCAAAATGAATGACAGGTCAGCAAAATGATGGCACCACCTGGCAGCAACACCAAGTGCCAAATACATCAATGAGCGTCATCTGAGTGGAAGCCCAGGATGTGGGGGATAAATATCCCACAAAGCCAGATGCCGAGGGGCTGGGATAGAAAGGGAAACGGCCTCAGGGACAAGTCTGGGATTAGTAACTCATAATCCCCTCACTCCACAATTTTGGAAAGGTTTTGTGGCTATTCAGAAGTGAAATGAAACACTCGGCAGAGGCTATGAGCAAACATAAAGGCCATGCCAATTTAATATATGATGAAGTGATGTTCATTCCTCAAGCTGGGTGAGCGATCCAATGTATGCTTAGTCCTGTTTGCTTCAGTCTATGCAAAGACTTCATTTAAAGATATTTCTGCCTATGCAATTACATTTAGTTGCTAGATGTAGGCGTTAACTAACATTACTAACTTGACTACATTTTAAAGAAGGCATGCTGGGTTAACTAAAAATTGACCGCATTGCTGAAGGGTGCACAATGCAGACAAAACATGTTCTGCAGCTGTGAGACTTGCTTCTCTAGACAGAGACAGCCTACTTACATTAATGAGATAAGGGTTGAGATATGTTGTAGCTTTTAGTGTGTGTTTTCAGTTTGTTTCAAGATCCTGTTAAAAATTCAGTACAGGGACTGGCTTGCTTAGAAGCTAGTCTCCAAGTTCACTTTGCTTTTTCTTTTTGCTTCTGTCATGTTAATTTAATTCTTTTAAATTCTATTCAATAAAAAAAGATTTTAAAGATCATATCAGTGCTGTCCCCTCATCTATTCAAATGAATGAATGGATCCAGCGGTGGGAAAGAGAAATTAGTTTGTGAAATTTTGAGTGACTTATCTTTAGGGAGGGGTAGGGAGAAACACAATTGAATCATTTCCTAGGAGATTAAGCAAAGGCTATCCAGTGCAAAATCTGGGGCACATGCAAATGCGACAAGCCAACTGAAGTGTGCTTATTCCATTGTTTCCTACGATCTGACATACGTTCACTAATCTCTGCAGTGAGAGAACTAAAAATCAATTGCTGCTCAAAGAATAAAGAATCCTGCACGACTGATGTAATTCATTGATGGGAAAGACACAATACTCCAAACATTTCCATTGTGCTACAGAGAATGGGACTCAGGAGCAGCTAAGACTCATAGGAAGGACGTACCTTCTCCCTAATGGATGTTTAAGCATCCGTGAAATTAGTTTGTCTGCTTTCATTGGACAAGTATCCATTACATAGCTGGCAACTAATAGGGAAATCTCAGACAAATATGGCATTAAAAATCCTTGTCCACAAAATAGTCGTATTCTGTAGACTCAGCAGAGGATGTTCTTTTTAATTGGAACAGAAAACTATTCAGTGAGCCCTAAATTGTGACCAAGCTTTGCCATCACTGGTGTTTTGCCCTTAAAGACAATAAGGATAATTCTTTTCCCTCGCTCTGTCAAGTTCACAAAAGATGCAAACTTTACTAAATACAGCCCACAAAAGTGGAGTTTATTTGCATAATTGTCATGATAATGGTAAATGATTAATGCCCTGATAAGCTTTAGAACTGATATTCTGAAAATCCATTCATATAGTGCCTTTGTAGGGAAACGTAATGACTTAAGACATTTCCTAGTGTAAGCTCACGACACATACTGTTACAATTTCATTTTCCACTTGCTGTATCATTTCGAGGCTGTCTTATTTCTTTTTAGTGATATAATTATCTTGCTACAATCTTTCTAGATGAGCAGCAATGGGAATTGGGCCACACAGCGTTTGCCAAAAAAAACGCCCTCTTGCATTCCCTTCACCGTATTTTGATAACCTGTAAGATTCTAAATTTCATTGGTGATTCACAAGATGGTCTTGTAAATTGGTGGGCTGATTGTGCAGAACAGCTTGAGCAGGCTCAATTCATCATTCAATTCTGCAGTTTGCATTAAATTACTGAAAATCCCAAGGTTGAATGCTCCATGGCAAACAGGTCTAGGTGACAAAATGTAAATGAGACAGGAACAATAATTTATCAAGAAACAATTCTGTAAGACAATTTTTACTGGTACGACCGAGTATACTCATCCCATTCTACAAGACAATATTTAAGATAATAAATGACGGTGTTAAGCAGAATCTACAAATTTACAATCACATTGTACTAGCAGATGCAACTTGATATTGGAGATCAATCATTCCTATTAATTTTGGAGACTATATTTCATGTCACATTGCTGTCCCTCAGAGCTCTGACCTTGGCACACTTCTGCATACACTGGACACATGTTTATTTCACAACCAGAGCACTGGATTTTACTGGCCCACAGTGGATTTGTTGGATGGTTGAGAGGCCCATAAAATGGTAAGGGAGCGGTCCATTGCCCTCTTGCCACCTTGTCATTTCACCGCTGGCAGGGCTCGGAGGATGACCATCCAGACCAGAGGCCAACTGAGCTGCTTAAATGGCCAAATAATGGCCTCGTCCCTCTATCACTGTCATATTACAGCAGCCCTCTAGCTCTTAGTGGTTAGCACTGCTGCTTCACAGTGCCAGGGACCCAGGTTCAATTCCAGCCTTGGCTCACTGTCTGTGTGGAGAATGTACATTCTCCCCATGTCTGTGTGGGTTTCCTCCAGGTGCTCCTGTTTCCTCCCACAGACCAAAGAGGTGCAGGTTAAGTGGATTGACCATCTTAACTTGCTCCTTAGTGTCCCGAGATGTATAGGTTAGGGAGATTAGCAGGGTAAAAGCATGGGGTTATAGGGATAGGACCTGGGTAAGATGCTCTGGATTCGGTGCAGACTTACACACCCAATGGCCTCCTTCTACACTGTAAAGATTCTATGATTCTTGGGGAGACTGCTTGCTGGCTTGGAGAGGGTCCTCTTATCTGGCCACTCTGTGGTCCAAAGAGGGGTACCTGAGCACCAGGGCAGCTCATTCAGCAATGTGCAGTCTACCCCCACCCCTCACTGCTGCTGCCTGTCTGGCCCCAGTGGCCTTAGATTCCACGTACCTGATTGAGAGGGTGGCATCATTTCATGACATCCTCTTCCTCTGGGTGCTTTCCAACAATGGCCATCACTGCCGATAGTGCTGCTGAGTTGAACTGCCAGTCCTCTAATTGGCTGGCAGTGCCTGAGGGTGCATCCTTTAAAGTCCCAGTGACAATCAGTTAGTTGTCAAGCCCCCATGAAATGTGGCCAGGGGTCCTGAAATGTGTGGGACAATGTCACCCCAAGCTTGCAAATGGATCATCAGATCCATTTGGTTTGATTTGATTTGATTTATTATTGTCACAGTGAAAAGTATTGTTTCTTGCTTGTTATATAGACAAAACATACCTTTCATGGAGTATGTAAGGGTTAAGGAAATGCTTGAGTGCAGAATATAGCATTACAGTCATAGCTAGGGTGTAGAAAAAGATCAACTTAAGATAAAGGAGTTCCATTCAAAAATGTGATGGCAGCAGAATTGATTAGTAGGTGACCTCAGACTTTTGTGACTCTTTCCTAATGGAAGAAGGTAGAAGTGTGTATGTCCAAATTAGCACTGCTGCCTCACAGCGCCAGGGGCTCGGGTTTAATTCTAGCCTCAGGTAACTGTCTGTGTAGAGTTTACACATTCTCCTCATGTCTGCATGGGTTTCCTCTGGATGTTCCAGTTTCCTCCCATATTCCAAAGGTGTGCAGGTTAGGTGAATTGACCAAGCTCATTTGTCCTTTAGTGTCAGGGAGATTAGCAGGGTAAATACATGGGTTTCTGGTGCAGGGCCTAGATGGGATTGTGTCGGTGCAGACTCAATGGGCCTTCTGCATCATAGGGATTCTATTCTATTCTATTCTATGCATGGGGTCCTTGATTACGCTGGCAGCTTGTCCAAGGCAGCAGGAAGTGTAGACGGAGTCAATGGATGGGAGGTTGGTTTGCATGATGGACTGGGCTGTGTTCACAAGCTTTTGTAACTTCTTGCAGTCTTCCCCAGGACCGGATGGAATGCATCCGAGGGTTCTGAAAGAAATGGCGGAGGTGATAGTGGATGCCTTGGTGGTTATTTTCCAGACGTCGCTGGATTCCGGGAAGTGCCGGATGATTGGAAACCAGCTAATGTTACGCCGTTGTTTAAGAAGGGTGCCAGGCAAAAGGCGGGGAATTATAGGCCGGTTAGTTTAACGTCTGTGGTAGGGAAAATGTTAGAATCTGTCATTAAGGAGGAAATTGCGAGGCATCTTGAAGGGAATTGCTTGATAGAGCAGACGCAGCACGGTTTCGTTAAAGGGAAGTCGTGTCTGACAAATTTACTGGAGTTCTATGAGGATGTGTCTAGGGCGGTGGATAGAGGAGAGCCGGTGGATGTGGTCTTTCTAGATTTTCAGAGGGCGTTTGACAAAGTACCTCACAAGAGGTTATTGCAGAAGGTCGAAGGACATGGAGTTGGGGGTAGGGTGTTAGCGTGGATAGAGGATTGGTTGTCAAATAGGAGGCAGAGAGTGGGGGTCAACGGGTGCTATTCGGATTGGCGGATGGTGACTAGTGGAGTGCCCCAGGGATCGGTGCTGGGGCCTCAGCTTTTTACCATTTACATACATGATCTGGAGGAGGGAACCGAGTGTAGGGTGTCGAAATTTGCTGATGACACCAAGATTGGGGGAACGGCAAATTGTGCGGAGGGTGTGGAGAGTCTGCAGAAGGATCTAGATAGGCTGGGCGAATGGGCCAGGAAATGGCAAATGGAATTTAATGTTGGCAAGTGTGAGGTGGTCCACTTTGGTAGGAAGAATGGTAGGAAGGACTATTACTTACGGGGCGAAAAACTGCAGCAGGCGACGGTGCAGAGGGACCTCGGGGTCCTTGTGCATGAGTCGCAAAAACCCAGCTTGCAGGTGCAGCAGGTGGTCAGGAAGGCGAATGGGATGCTGGCCTTCATAGCGAGGGGGATTGAATATAAAAGTAGGGAGGTCTTGCTGCAGCTGTATAGTGCATTGGTGAGGCCGCAACTGGAGTACTGTGTGCAGTTTTGGGCACCGCACCTGCGCAAAGATATTTTGGCCTTGGAGGGAGTGCAGAGGAGGTTTACTAGGCTGATACCGGAGTTGAGGGGGTTGAGCTATGAGGAGAGGCTGAATAAACTGGGCTTGTACTCGTTAGAGTTCAGAAGAATGAGGGGAGATCTCATTGAGACATATAAGATGATGAATGGGATGGACAGGATAGAGGTGGAGAGACTCTTCCCGCTCAAAAAAGACAGCAGGACTAGGGGGCACAGCCTCAAGATAAAAGGGGGGCGGTTTAGAACGGAGTTGAGGAGGAACTTCTTCACTCAAAGGGTGGTGAATCTCTGGAATTCTCTGCCCGTTGAAGTGGTGGAGGCTGCCTCGCTAAATATTTTTAAGACGCGGGTTGATGGGTTTTTGATAAGAGAGGGGATTAAGGGTTATGGGGAGAAAGGGGGAAAGTGGAACTCAGCAGCGACAGATCAGCCGTGATCTTATTGAATGGCGGGGCAGGCTCGAAGGGCTAGATGGCCTACTCCTGCTCTTATTTCTTATGTTCTTATGTTCTTAGAGCAGGAACCATACCAAGCTTTGGTACATCTGAAAGGATGCTTTCTACGGGATATCTGTAAAAATTGGTGAGAGTCTTGGCGGACATACCATAGCATTAAAATTCCAACCATCGTCTTTCTGTGCAATTGGCAAAGATGGCTTCATGCTTTATCAGAGCTTTACATTCTCTCAAATTTTCCTCAAGACATGTTTTAGTTTCTCAGTTGCTGGCTCATTATCAACTTGGGGTTAACTGGAATAACTTACAAACTTCAATTTGCCTCCTGAAATAAAAGCTTTCTTTCTGATTTAGGAGGGTTTCATGCTTGATGCATATCTTCCATAAAACATCTTTGAGTACTGCTTGAAAATTATTCCATGGATGATTACTCAGTCATGGAAAAGCTTCAGAGATCACTTGAAACAAGCTTGACTATTCATTTGCAGCTAAAGCGATGTCTAAATCACTAAACTTCAATTATCACCTTAATTGGATAGTTTCACTGTAATTACATTTTCTCATTTTAAATTTTGACTAAATTTTCCATATGAATTTTCCATATGAAATAGGAGTTGGAGGAGGCCATTTGGCCCTTTGAGCCTGTTCTGTCATTCAATAAGATCATGGCTGATCTTTTACTTCAACTTACCTTCTGACATTATCTCCACATTCCTTAATCCCTTTAGCGTCCAAAAATCAAACCGTGTCTTGAAGATACTCAAACACTGAGTATCTCTGAGGTAGAAGACTCCAAACATTCATTCTGTTGTTGTGGGCTAATCTTGGGATTCATTAGCTATTACTCCTGAAAAGATCTTGATCAGCTCTTTGGAAGCTGTGCCTTTCAGGGGAAGGAGATAGAATTTGAAAATGTAGAAGTTTCTGAAAACCCTTATGGGCAAAACCATAAATCTCAAGGTTGAGCCCTCGGATGGTATTGAAAGTGTAAAGGCTCAGATTCGGGACAAGAAGGCATTCCCACCTGATCAGCAGTGACTAATCTTTGCTGGGAAACAGTTGGAGGATGGCCATACACTCTCTGATTAAGTGTCAACAAAACAAAGGAGATTGTCACTGACTTCAGGAAGCTTAAGGGAGGACGTGCCCCTGTCTACATCAACAGGGATTAAGTAGAAAGGGTCGAGAGCTTCAAGTTTTTAGGTGACCAACAATATCCCGGTCTCCCCATGCTGACACTCTCAGAAGACTGAGGAAATTTGGCGTGTCAGTTACAACTCTCACCAACTTTTACAGATGCACCGTAGAAAGCATACTTTCTGGTTGCATCAGAGCTTGGTATGACTCTTGTTCTGTCCAAGACCGCAAGGAACTACAAAAGGTCATGAATTTAGCCCAATCCATCATACAAACCAGCTCCCATCTATTGTCTCTGACTACACTCCCCACTGTCTCGGCAAAGCAGCCAACATAATTAAGGACCTCTTGCACCTTGGGCATTTTCTCTTCCACCTTCTTCCTTCAAGAAAAAGATACAAAAGTCTAAGGTCACATACCAACCAATTCAAAAACAGCTTCTTCCCTGCTGCTGTCAGACTTTTGGATGGACTTACCTTTCATTAAGTTGATCTTTCTCTACACCCTAGCTTTTACAGTCACACTACATTATGCACTCTCTCGTTTCCTTCTCTATGAACAGTATGCTTTGTCTGAATAGGGCGCAAGAAACAATACTTTTCACTGTCTGTTAATATATGTGACGATGATAAATCAAATCAAATCAAAAAGATTAACAGCATTCAAAAGGAGTCAACTTTGCATCTTGTATTGAGACTTTGTGGTGATGCCAAGAAGAGAAAGAAGAAATCTTACACCACACCAAAGGAAAACCAGAAGAAGGTCAAGTTGCAGTCCTTAAATATTACAAGGTCGATGAACATGGAAAAATCTATTGTATGCAGCATAAATGTCCTTCCGAGGAGTGTGTTCATGGCTAGTCGCTTTAACAGAAAATACTGTGGAAAGCGTTGTCTGATGTACTGCTCCAACAAGGCTGAAGGTGCATAATTAAATGGATTATAATAAATATGATGGAAAACAAAATAAAAATAGAGATCTTGCTCAATGGTGTTTTGTTTAAAACACATGCATTTACATGAAAACTATTTACAAAGCTCTCTGCACCCTAGCTATGACTGCAACACTATATTCTGTACCCTCCCCTCTCCTTCTCCCCTACGTACTCTGTGAGCAGCTTATTCTATAACCTGACTGGTTAGGTGCATTGACCATGCTAAATTCTCCATCAGTGTACCCGAACAGGCGGCAGAGTGTGGCGACTCGGGGATTTTCACAGTAACTTCTTTGCAGTGTTAATGTAAAACTACTTGTGACACTAATAAACAAAATAACTAAAATTGAATGAAAGGTATGCTTTGTCTGCATAGCACACAAGAAATAATAGTTTTCACAGTATTCCAATACATGTGATCATAATAAATCAAATCAAAGCAAATCAAAAGACTGAGACATAACTAAAGCTATGTCATGAGATGCTATTCAGTCATACAAACGTATGAGTATACAAAATTGGAACCGAACTAGGCCATTCAGCCCCTTGAGCCTGCTCTGCCATTTAATACGGTCATGGCTGACCTGTTAGCATTTTTAAGTTATTTCTTTATTCATGTCACAAGGAGGTTTACATTAACACAGCAGTAAAGTTACTGTGAAAATCCCCTAGTCGACATACTCTGACATCTGTTCGGGTACATTGAGAAGAATTTAGCATGGCCAATGCGCCTAGTCAACACACCTTTTGGACTGTTGGAAGAAATTGGAGCACCCAGAGGAAACCCACGCAGACACGAAGAGAACGTGCAAACTCCACACAGTCAGTGAACCAAGCCAGGAATCGAACCCGGGTCCCTCTCAGGCAGCAGTGCTTACCACTGTGCCACCCATGTTTCAGGTTTTACATTGCCATCTGCCTTAGATAGTATCTGATCCCCTTGCCTAACAACCATCCACCTACCTCTGCCTTAAGAATATTCAATAATCTTGCTTCCACTGCCTGCTGTGTGAAAAACAGCTCAGACCAGTATTCTTATCTCCCAATTTTTAGTGGTGTTCCAGTTTAAGGTATACAAGACAAATGTGGACCAGTATTTTTATTGCCCTGTTTTTACTGTTTTTCCCTTCTGGGATAACTCTGTAATAACAGGTAATAAAACAGAGACCAGGGACTTGGCCTTTACATTTCATATTTCTCTACCTTTCAAAAGACAAAGAATAAAGAAAACTACAGCACAGGAACAGGCCCTTCAGCCCTCCAATTCTGTGTGCTGATCATGATGCCCTAACTAAATTCGATCCATATTCCCTCTATTCCCTTCCTATTCAGGTACCCATCCAGATGCCTCTTAGGTGTTGCTAATGCGCCTGCTTTCACCCCCTCCTGTGTTCCAGGCACCCCCCATTCTCTGCAAGAAAAACTTTCCCCTCACATCTCCCTTAAACTTTCCCCCTCTCACCTTGAACCTGTGCCTCGTTGTAATTTACGCTTCCACCCTTGGAAAAAGGGTGGACTATCCACTGTGTCTATGCCTCTCAAAATTTTGTAGACTTCTATCAGGTCTCCCCTCAGCCTCAGTCTTTCCAGTGAAAACAATCCTAGTTTATTCAATCTCTCCTTATAGTCAACACCTTCGAGACCTGGCAACATCCTGGTGAACCTTCTCTGCACGCTGTCCAAAGCTTACCTCCTGGTAATGTGGTGACCAGGTCTGCTCACATTATTCCAAATACAGCCTAACCGAAGTTTTGTATAGCTGCAGCATGATTTCCCAACTCTTGTAGTCAATGTCCTGACCACTGAAGGCAAGTATGCCATATGCTTTCTTAATCAGCTTGGCCATCTGTGTTGCCACTTTTAGGGAACTGTGCATCTGCATGCCCTGATCCCTCTGTCTGTTAATGGCTTCTTTACATTAATCTTTACATTTACCAAGTGTTCAGTCATAATTATCCTTTCAGGGTCAGGTTTGGTAACCATTAGCAACTTGCATGCAAAGCCATGACCATCTATTGTATGACGGCTAAGTTTGGTGACAGCAGAATTGCTGCTCCCATCAGGAAAGATTTAATATAGGCAGGAGGAGTGGAAGAGGATGTCTCAATCAAGCAATTTTCCTTCCATTGTGCATTGTCTATTTGCAATAGTTCTGTTGCCACCTGGTTGAGTCTACTTCAGCATAGGCCATTGTACCATGTGCTCTATACCACATAAATATTGCTCTAATATTTGTTAGGATTAGAAAAGTAAATATGAATGCTTAGCAATTAATAAATCTTTGAGCTATTTTGCGCATAAAAATCAAGAATTATCTGCACAAGAATGAAAATCACTGGCCTACAATGCACAAATTAAACCATGGAATCCTTACAGTGCAGAAAGAGGTCATTTGGCCCATCGAGTCTGCACTGACTCACCGACGGAGCATCATACTTGGGTCGTATCCCCATAAGCCCACACACTTACCTTGCTATTTCCTCTAATCTATACATCTTGGGACACTAAGGGACGATTTAATGTGGCCAATCCACCCATCTTGCGAATCTTTGGACTGTGGGAGGGAATTGGAGCACCCAGAGGAAACCCATGTAGACATGGGGAAAATGTGCAAACTCCACACAGATGGTCACCCGAGGTGGAAGTTGAAGACAGGTCCCTGGCACTGTGAGGCAGCAGTGCTAACCACTGAGCCACCGTGCTGTCCAAAGATGTACCTTAATGGTCATTGTTACCTTCAAACAATCACTCAAGAACTCACAAATGAAGGAAGGCTGGCCATCCTCAACTGGACATCAGACTTACTTTAAAACGATGTATTAATGCTTAACTTTTGCAATGCTACGAGTCAGCACAGGTATTCAATCATGCTGCACCTATTTCTAAGGCTGGAAATGGGGCTATCCTTGATCTGAGTCATAGGCTGACTAGTGGTTGGGGGAACCACACATGCAGAGCAGTACAACTGTTCCTTGTGAGTGGCTGACTGATACCAGGAGTTACAATCCTATTGTGCAATGTACATTCCCACATCATAAACAGTACCTTCTGGACGCAAAAGTCTTAATAGATAAACAACAGGACTGTTTCAAGAACTGGCCAGTTAAATAGATGGGCCTGTATGTATAATACATTAACTTGCACAGTCAGTCTCATGATTTAAAATTGACTAAGGAGCTTGCCTTGATGCCAGAATAATTTGTCATCTCCTGTGTCATTGTTCAAGTCAGCTGTGCCATTACAACTGTCAGCAGAGCTCTACTGACAGCTCTAAGCAACAGGAGCTGTCTGCACTGCTTTTCGGTTCCTCTTCCCTGATTCCAGGAAGAATTTACTCAGGGGAAAGAAATAACTCTCGACTTGCTGGGCTGTTTCTCCCTTAATATTTCTCCCGGTCTGATGGACAAGGAGAGGCCTATACATAGCAATACTGTGTGAAGCTATAATGAAGTTACAGGGCACATTAACACAGAATGCGGTGCAGTAGCACGGTGGTTAGCACTGCTGCTTCACAGCTCCAGGGTCCTGGGTTCAATTCCCGTCTCGGGTGACTGTCTGTGTGGAGTTTGCACATCCTCCTTGTGTCTGTGTGGGTTTCCTCTGGGTACCCCAGTTTCCTTCCACAGTCCAAAGATGTGCGGGTTAGGTTGATTGGCTGTGCTAAGAAATTGCCCCTTAGTGTCCAGGGATACGTAGATTAGAGGGATTAGTGGGTATAATATGTAGGGATATGAGGGTAGGGCCTGGGTGGGATTGTATATGGTGCAGACTCGATGGGTCGAAGGGCCTCTTTCTGCACTGTAGGGTTCTATGGCTTATCCTGTCCGTTGGGGAAAGATACAGAGAACCACATTGTTTCTGTTGTCTTATTTTCATTAACACAGAAGAAAATTCAATAAGCATCAGCAGATTTTCGGTACTATACCTCAGCGATGTTATTCCTGTCTGATCATAGAATCGTAGAATTCCTACAGTGCAGAAAGAGGCCACTCAGCCCATTGAGCCTGCACCAACCACAATCCCACCCAGGCTCTATCCCCATAACCTCACATATTTACCCTGCTAATTTTCCTGACACTATGGGGCAATTTACGATGGCCAATCAACCTACCCTGTACATCTGTGGGAGAAGCCAGAGCAACCGGAGGAAACCCATGCAGACATGGGGAGAATGTGCAAACTCCACACAGACAATGACACGAGGTCAGAATCGAACCCCGGCCCCTGGCGCTGTGAGGCTGTAAGAGCTATCGAAACTACGATTGAACCTCACATAAACAGGCATCATTTGATCGAGGTAATTATCAGGAATGGAAACTTGGCCAATTTGTTTCCGAAGGTACCAAAGCTAATTGATAATTCCACTGCCAATGCCACAGTTATAATCAGCGTGGATTGATGATGAAATCCAGAACATTCTTGATCTTTTAGACTCAAATACTCATTGGCTAAACCATAGAAAAAAAGACTTTAGACAAGTAATCTCTTATGCTCTAAATTGGAAAGGTAATAGTTTGAATGGATGGAGCCCTGCAGATGGATAAGTCAAGCCACAACAGTGTTCATGCCATTGTTGTTTTATGACTCATACACAGAATCACAGAATACTATAGCACAGAGGGAGGCCATTTGAGACATCACATTGACTCTACCTCTTTCAAAGGGCAATCCACTGAGTTCCACTTGCTTGCTCTTTCCCCACATCTCTGCAGCCTTTCTTCACCTTCAGATGCTTATCCAATTCCCTTTCAGAGGCTCCTACTCAATTATCCACTACACCAGTGCATTCCAGATCACTTGTTGCTTAAAATGCCTTTTTCTTCTCGAGTGTGCTTCCTTTGACAATTGCCCTAAATCAGTGCCCTCATTGCCAACGCTTTAGTCACTGTAAACAGCTCCTCTTCATTCATTTACTTCTCCTAAACTCTCCAATCCTGCTGAAGCCAACCACCCACTCTCCCCCCTCCGCCGCTCCATCCCCCCATGGCGGGTTCCCCCATGATGAGGTGATCGATCCATGCAAAACGCAGGGAGTGGGAGCCCCGTCAGCCAGGAGAAAACTCACAACAGAGTAGCTGGAAAATCCTGGCCAATATTACTGTTTTACTAATTAAAAAGAAATGCTGAAAAAAATCCAAGGGTATGACAGCATGTGTGGAGAGAGAAACATAGTTAATGCTTTGAGTTTGAATGACCCTTCAGTATTGTTTTATTCACTATTTATCACGACATCAGCTTACCAACACTTAGGTTCTTTATCTCCACAGGTATGTGCATGAATGCAGAAGCCTACTATTTAGATGGTTGAGTTGATTTCCTAAGATGGATTTGCATGTTTGATTAGAAACAGGGAACATTCACGTGGGCCTGAATCTTGCCTTCATTTGTCACGTGATGTTGGTGGGCCCAGAACCAGATGTGCGGCAGGATTTTACCATCCCCCCCTCCGCCACGGGAATCGCAGTGGGCGAGGGGCGGACGATGCAAAGATTCATTGACCTCAGGTGGGATTCGGGACGAGCTCAGCCGTAAAATCCCACCCGCGATTGACGTTTCCGGCTACAATTGGATCTTGATTGTGATTTCACACAGGCCGGCCAATTAACTGGGGAATAGGAAGGGTAGGGGACATATGAGTGAAGGAAGGGATGTGATGGTGGGGGCAGGCACTCCCTGAAGGCTGACAGCTGCTGCTGAGTCACCTCAGGGAGCTGCTGTACTGTCAAAATGAAATGATCTCGATAAAATGCTGCAAGCTCTGTCAGTGCTGCGAATTCAAACACCTGGTAGCAGACCACACAGGACCTCATCTCTCAAAAATCAGATGTTATTTAACCCAGGACATTTTATCCCACCCTTGATGGAGTTAGTAGCAAAAACCTGAAGACCACCCGATCAATTGGCTTGTCCGCCAACCATACAAATGGACAGGCCTTGTAAAACCGCAGCCAGTTTGCTCCTTAATGGGCTCAATTGCCCATTTAATTTCCCACCGTGACATGTGATCTTATTACCAGATGGTGGCACAGTGGTTAGCACTGCTGCCTCGCAGCATCAGGGACCCGGGTTCGATTCCAGGCTTGGGTTACTGTCTGTGCGGAGTCTGCATGTTCTCCCCGTGTCTGCGTGGGTTTCCTCTGGGTGTCCTGATTTCCTTCCACAGTCCAAAAGACATGCTGGGTAGATGAATTGGCCATGCTAAATTCTCTCTCAGTGTACCCAAACAGGCATCAGAGGTGGGATTTTCACAGTAACTTCATTGCAGTGTTAATGTAAGCCTATTTGTGACATGAAAAAATAAACTATAAACTTTAAGATAAATGGATCCTGACTTCAGACAGACCTCATGATGCAATAGCAGATATCACCCTTATAGATGCAAAATTTCCTTCCCTTCATTATGCTTAGAACTCAATTAATTTGAATTTAATCCGGTCTAGTAATTACTCTTCTTGTTTAAATTAAGCAGTGTATTGCTTTACTACATGGAATAGAGAGACCAGCTCTTTATTCATTCCTTGCAAGTAAACAGTTTAAGTTGACACTCAACGTTACCTGCACACAGATAATCCAATGTGGCAGAGATCCGAAGAGGCAGTCAATGTATCTTTCTTGTTGACACGCTATCAATTAACACTCGAGGGTGGTTCAATTTCCTCGTTCCTTGAGTTAGGAACAAACAGTTATCCGACTTAGAGATCTTGATCGATCAACCTTTTAATTGTCTGAAAAACCCATTGATTTATTGGGAACAGCTGAAAGTTAATGAGGACCAACTCGAAAGATAACAATCCAACCCCGTACAGCTCCAAGCTGTGTTGTTGTTGAAATGTCAGACCATTCTGAAGTTTTGTTTACCTACCCTCAAATAGTGAGGGTGAAACCGGAATCAGGCAGGGGATGAGACGAGCCCTTGGGATGTGCTGACACCTGCAATGTTGGTTTCTCTAAGCTAAGGTAGAGTAAAGGATCAGGGTAGCCAATTAAGTTAAACGATGCAATTTTTCAAAGCCACATCAGTGTTTTGGCTAAGATGAAGTGTTAGTTCAAGCTCGGAAGAGGGTGCAATGCCTCTTGCTGTCAACTTGGATCTTGTTTGATCGAGCCCAAGATGGGATGCAATGTCTTGTCTTGTCAGCTTGGATCTGGTTTGTCCCTCATGTGGGGACCATGACAGGAAGGATGTAAATAAGTTTGAAAGAGTGCAGTGAAGGTTCACAAGGATGTTGCCGGGACTTGAGAAGCTGGGTTACAGAGAGAGATTGAATATGTTAGGACTTTATTCCCTGAAGCGTAGCAGAATGAGGGGAGATTTGGTAGAGGTGTATAAGATTTTGATGGGTACAGATAGAGTGAATGCAAACAGGCTTTTTCCACTAAGGCTCGGGGAGAAAAAAGACAGAGGGCATGGGTTAAGAGTGAAAGGAGAAAAGTTTAAAGGGAATATTAGGGGGGGCTACTTCATGCACAGAGTGGTAGGAGTGTGGAATGAGCTGCCGGATAAAGTGGTAAATGCGGGGTCACTTTTAACATTTAAGAAAATCTTGGATGGGCTTATGGATGAGATTGGTGTGGAGGGATGTGGTTCAAGTGCAGGTCAGTGGGACTAGGTAAAAAATGGTTTGACACAGACAAGAAGGGCCAAAAGGCCTGTTTCTGAGCTGTAATTTTCTATGGTTCTATGGACTTAATTTGAACTGGCTTTATTGATTAGAAAGTGATTGTAGACTTTTCATTAAGAGCTATATGGAGATGATGTTTTATCTTTAATGTCCACTTTCTTCCCTTCCTAAATGTCATCACAGTTTTGCCTACGCAGAGCAGAGATCCAATTTATTTGTATCCAATCAAATACCTACACCGCAAAGAGATAAAACTCCAGGTCACACAGGTTATTTCCCACATAGGTAGATATTTGGTCTTCGCCAACACGACAACATAAGGCGGAGACCCAATTTTTCACCTCTAGAAAAAAATGCAAGATTGGAGACTGGGCCAACATGGCTCCCTCTTACAAACCTTGACGAACTATAATGATAGATTCTTGAGGCAGTGGTGGTCCCCATCCATTGTCAAGAAAGTCAGCCCGCCTCAGCTGGCCATGGAGGCCCCAGCTGAATTTCAAAATCCTCAGGTAATTCCTGGCCTGCGGTCAAAATTCCTGTCGCTGTAAGGGACAAGGTTCTGCCCCAAGAGCTGTCTGTTGCAACTGACTGTTGGATGACCAGCAGCTCTTCAGTCCCAGCAGAGCCACTGGGAGTGGTGGCCACAGCTGGGACTGCAAGCTTGCTACCATGGAGGGAGATCTGGAATGCAGGTGAGGTTGCGGAGTTTGCAGTGGCCAGTCGGGGTGGCCCATGGGGGCGGGGCAATCAATCCTGTTGGTGGGCAGTCTTTTGGGTGGGTGGTCCTTGCTATCAGTGGAGGAGGGGAAAGGGGGGGGCAACGGGTGGGGAGGGCCTTCAGTGGGTTACAGGGTGCCCAATCAGGAGGGCCTGTGCTTCCATTTATTTATTAGTATCACAAGCAGGCTGACATTAACACTGCAATGAAGTTACTGTGAAAATCCCCTAGTTGCCACACTCCAGCGCCTGTTCGGGTACACTGAGGGGGAATTTAGCATGGCCAATTCATCTAACCAACACGTCTTTCGGACTGCGAGAGGGAACCGGAACAGCCAGAAGAATCCTACACAGACATGGAGAGAATGTGCAAACTCTGCACAGACAGTGACCCAAGCCAGGAATTGAACCCAGGTCCCTGCCGCTGTGAGGCAGCTGTGCTAAGCACTGTGCCGCCCTCAGAAAGGGGGTGGGGAGACAAAATTGTGTCCACCTCTTGGTGTCATGAATTAACTCAACTGTCCCAGGTTCAAACCATAAAGGGACGCAATGAGAAGCGGTGTTGCCAGGAATTGAACCTTGTGTCTCTGACTTTCTAAGCTAGTGTGCTAACCCTCTACACCACAAGACCCAGGCCCACAAAGAGGATGTCAATGTTTCCTTGCCAGTCTCCCCATAGACAGTACCCATCTGCTGCTGGTAAAACTGGCCATTTAAGGGTGCAATTAACCTGAAGGCAGGTATGTTCTCCCCATCACTAGTAAAAGTGCCTCTGAATGTGCTCCCTGAGACCCTGTAAAATCCTGACTTTAGTGTTGAGTTGGGACTTCAGAGTGACCTCAAATAAAAGAAAAGAATTTTAAAGATGTGAGGAATAGTAATGTATACTTTTCACTTCCACTGCCACTTTCTATCTGTCTTTTCATTTTGAAATGTGCTCCATACTATCCAACCTGAGCCAAATGCAGGGACCTGGCCTTCAAGGCCCACCTGCTGTCTGTACCACACCATTTAGCCACATACGTTTTCCCAAGTTTCAATCTATTACGTCAGTTTTTCCAGGCAGCAATCTACAGTCATTTTCCTTGACTGATGTTTAATGCACCCACAATCTGTCATCTTGCTCAATAGCCTCATCATTTCTCTTGTGCTATCTCAAGGACCCTCTCATTAGTCATTCATCTCCAACACAATTTCAGCATTTGCCTGTAGCACGTTAATTCAAATGCCTTCAATCTTATCATTCAGCATTCAGGGTGCAATTTTCACATCGATATAATGTGAATCCCGTACAGTTTCCAAGGAGTATCAGTTGATCGCTCTCAGGCCGACAATCCTAGCAGGGTTTTTGGCTGGGACTTTGAGGGAAGGTGTCGCACCCTTGTACTGCCCCTCAGCTGAGGTCAGTGAAGTGAGCTTGAAGAGAACATTGGTTTGGGCAATCTTTTGTTCTGAATAGCTCAATTTCAAGGTAGACCAGTAAAACAGTTTAATGCTTATTCTTGAGTTCTCCACCTGAAGACTGGCCTTTGGTTATTAGTTGAATAATGATAAAGTGACATGATGTTTCCCTCCCACTGTGACTAGTGTGAGAAGGATGGCCCCAAAGTTTCACTCAGTCCCACTGGGGGGTCAAACTCCATCCTATTGGTGTTATTCTGAGGAACACACCAGCCATCCAGCCAACTGAGCTATCTGGACCCCAATTTATTTACAGTTGTTAAAAACACATGGGGTGTGATCTTACCTCCGAGATTGAGTAAATTGGGATTGTTCTCCCTGGAAAGACGGAGGCTGATGGGTGACCTGATAGAAGTTAATAAAATTATGAGGGGCATAGATAAGATGAACGGTTGGAAGCTTTTTCCCAGGGCAGAAATGACAATTACAAGGGGGCACAAGTTTAAGGCAAGGCGGAGAAGGTTCAGTACAGATGTGCGGGGGAGGTTTTTTTACACAGAGGGTGGTGGGGGCCTGGCATGCACTACCAAGTGAGATGGTTGAGGCAGACACATTAGCGACATTCAAGACTTATCTGGATAGACACATGAACAGGTGGGGATTAGAGGGATACAGACAGTTGGTCTAAGTAGGACAATGTGATTGGTGCAGGCCTGGTGGGCTGAAGTGCCTGTTCCTGTGCTGTACTTTTCTTTGTTCTTTGTTATTTGGTCATGCCACACTCTCGCTGTGGCAAGGTCGGAGAATTTGACACCCAGAATAATTATAACATTCCAGCCATGGACTTCATAAGCGTCCATGAAATATCATTACACTTCATTTGACAAATGTAATGATGAAACATTCTATTTCTCATCACCAATCTGATTACTTAGACAAAACAAGAATAAATAATTTTGTCTACTTACCCCATTTTCCTATTATTCAAGTTTAATTTGACAGCCTTTTTTTTATGATTATTACTGGCCTTAACTTCTCCGTATTTATATTCAATCCATATTCCGATTCTACCATTATTATTACTGATAATTTCTATTTTATATCTATAATCATTTTACATTATTGTCATATTTTTGGTTGCTACTAATTTCCCATTGTTTATGGATCCATGTTAAAAATTGTCCGTACTGTCTCACAAAAACTGTACAATATCCACTGAAATGATTGAATGACATAACGTAAGCTTGACTTAGTCCTCCTCTAAGTTTTCACTTAAGGTTCTTAATCTTAAAGCTCAAGTATTCAAACCCTATATTGTGGGCCCTGTGTCTTAGCTAAAATGGTGCTCAAACCCCAGCTCCAGAAGCCCCTACCCCAAACCCAACTCCCACCATTTCCTCCAGAGTGGTGGGGGTTGGGAGGGAACAATAATTCACACATTCCTGGTTCACAGAAGCCATAGCACATTGAAAGTTTTGTCATCCAAGTTTCTGGAACATGACTCATTGAGTTTATGAAGTTGTAGAAAAGGTCTTAACCTACTGGATTTCTTTGGAGATGTCAGCTATACTTGGAGAGGTTCAGGTACTAATCTGGAAAAGCCATGACTATGGATAAAAAATAGATAGGTTTTGTGGCACTGTCAATCTTCAAGTTATTTAAATTCCTGATTTTTCAGTTTTGAAAAAAAGACAGCCTGCTGTGACTCTCAGCTGAAAAAATTGGTGCTTGCTATTTCAATAAATGTTTGTTAATATAAGCAGAAGGGTTATCATTATAGGATTAGTATTACTTGACTTCTTCCACAACCTATCATTATCATAGCAAGGGGATCTATAAGTTCACAGTTTGAAAATTCCAGGTGATTATAAAATGATTAGCTGGCTTTGATGTGAGTCTATGAATATGTCTGTTTATTTTAATAAGGGGTTAAGTATTTGAAAGTATTTAAATGTATTGAAGAGGCTTTTATCAATGAGGAGGGTTTATTTTTATAGAGTGAAGTCTGTGATAGATGCTTAGAACTTTATTTTATTTAACATCTTCATGACACATGAGGTTTGTCCATGGTGGGTATTAGGTCAGTTGGTATGGAAGGTGTAAAGGCAAAAGATTATGGATAGGTTAGCATGAGCTGGCACTGTTGGCACTATGTTGGCATGGAAGCTATACAAGGCTATCACAATGAGTGAGGTCATGGTTTGCCATGAGTTGACACCAAGTTGACATGGAGGCTATAAAGAGCTATGGGGATAAGTAGAAGGTTAAAAAAAATAGAAATAAGTCAAAGATAAAAGAAAAGGTAAACAGGAGAAGCCATATAAATACTACTGTGGCTGCAAAAGCAGGTCAGTGGCTGGAAATTCTGCTGATAGTAATTCATCTCCTGTTTCCCCAAAGCCTATCCAACATCTACAAAACACAAGTTTTATTTGAGTTGATTTATTATTGTCACATGTATTGGGATACAGTGAAAAGTATTGTTTCTTGCGCACAACACAGACAACTACCGTTCATAGAGAAGGAAAAGAGAGGGTGAAGAATGTAATGCTATAGTCATAGCTAGGGTGTAGAGAAAGATCAACTAAATATAGGGTAGGTCAATTCAAAAGTCTGATGGCAGCAGGGAAGAAGCTGTTCTTGATTTGGTTGGGTTGTGGGAAATTACCACTTCGGAGTCAAACTGGAGGTGCAACAATACAGTTTTATTTAACAAAGCTTCATGGAGAAAAGGCACTGGCAGTCCACAGTACTGGGCAGCTACCTTCTCTCAATGATACGATAGGAGAGGTCCATCTTTATACTTTTTACACAATAGATGGGCCGGACATCATTAACACATCGTTGCAATCAAGTAGGTGTATGGTTGTTTAACACATTGTTATAGACAGATACAGACTTGAGCATTTCAGTATCGCATTATTCCATGAATGGATACATTTCCTCTTTATCAATGATTTAGTTTGGGTCTATTCATACAGTAATTGGTTTTCCAGTATTTATGTATTCCTGTTCCTGCTTGTGGCTAGCTGTCTGCATTGAAAGTCAGTGCCTGTTTAATGTCTTTTAACCCTTCGTGTGCCGGGCAGCTATTTTTGTGCCAGTTATCCATCTTTATGGTTTTTTTCCCACCACAGTTGGTACATGGTCTCAGACTTTTATATCTTTTTTCCAATGGAAAAAGGTGAAAGGAAGTATGTCCGGGGTGTGTGAGATCCTTGATTATGCTGACTGCTTTTCTGAGGCAGTGGGAAGTGTAGACAGAGTCAATGGATGGGAGGCTGGTTTGTGTGATGGACTACGTTTCATCCACGACCTTTGTAGTTTCTTCCAGTCTTGGACAGAGCCAGACCCATACCAAGCAGTGATACAACCAGAAAGGATGCTTTCTATGGTGCATCTGTAAAAGTTGGTGAGAGTCATAGTGGAGATGCCAAATTTCCTTAGCCTCCTGAGAAGTTCGAGGCTTGATGGGCTTTTTTTAACTACAACATTGGCGTGGAGGGATCAGGACAGGTTGTTGGTGAACCAGAAACTTGAAGGTCTCAGCCATTTCCACTTCATACCCACCAGGAGTGTGATGGGCTATTCTCCACTTGCCTGGATGAGTGCAGCTCCAACAACACTCAAGAAGTTCAAAATCCTCCAGGATAAAGCAGCCCACTTGATTGGCACCCCATCCAACACCTTAAACATTCACTGTGGCAATACTGTATACCAGCTGCAGGATATGTTTCAGAAATATACAAAGGTTCCTATGGCAGAAACTTCCAAAGCCACGACATTAACTGCCTAAAAAAAACAAGGTCAGCAGATACATGGGAACACCACTACCTGCGAATTCCCCTCCAAGCCACACATCATCCTGACTTGAAGATATTCCTTCACTGTTGCTTGGGTCAAAAACTTGGAACTTCCTTTTTCACAGCACTGTGGATGTACCAACACCACATGGAACAAAGAACAAAGAACAACACAGCATGGGAAACAGGCCCTTCGGCCCAACGAGCCCGCGCTGCCATTTTAACATTATGAGTGCCTTCCTCTACCTATGACCTTTGTCTACGCCTATTGGGGAAGATTGAGGGAAGACTAATTTATGGATAATTTGTTACACCAATCAGCCTAAGAGCACGTTTTTGGGGTGTGGGAGGAAACTGGAGCACCTGGAGAAAACCCACGCAATCACGGGGAGAATGTGCAAACTCCCACAGACACTGGCCCAAATCCATGCATCTGCACAGCAAACAATGATAGTCACTGAGCTGTCATGTTGCCCGTCAGATGGTCCAGTTTAAGCGTACAGTAACGACATGAAGCACTAGGCAAATCTCGAAGCAACATGCACGAGCAGCCCTCGCACGACCCACCGCGTGTATACCCCTTGTTGGACAACAAGGCGGACCGAATCACCTGTGAAGTAAAAGAAAAGACATCAATAAACATGCAAAACTTTGACAGACATTTACGGAATCCTCAGAAGCTCAGAAGTAAGACAAGTGAACCATATAATATGTTGGAAGGTCCGTAGGAATCAGTTGATTCCCAGGGACGTCCCAAGGCTCTTGATCTTTATTTAGAACAGTCTCCTGTATCCCTCCATCTCTAGTCCACTCATGTGCCTATCTAAGTAAGCCTTACGCAATGGATTGCAATAGTTCAAGGAGATGGCTCACCAGTTAGGGATGGGAAATAAATTCTGGCCTTACCTGAGATGCTGACATACTGCGAACAAATCATTTTTTTAAAAAAGGTTGGCAAGAACCGGTATTAAGTTGCCATGGAGGCCTTGCTGGGTCAAGGGATAGGCATAGAGGCATAGGTTGGCATGGAGTATATGAGGGGCCAAGGGGTCTTGGGTACTGGCGCATGGGTGGCATTGATGGTGTAAGGGAGTGAGCGCAGGTAAGGGTTTAGGAAACCTTATTGTTTTATTATAACAGGGATGAAATGCTAAACACTGAGACAGGCCTTTTAAAAGCCTGCCTCAGCACTGGGCGGTTGCTATGACTGCCTCTGCATTGTCTCTGGAAGCATGGGTCAGAGTTCAATTAGCTCCCACCTCAGGGAACAAAAATCTGGGCAAGTTACTCCTAAATCGGACTTGGGGAGTTGAAAATCTGTGCACCTGACTCGGAAGTGAAAGTTCAGCCCATAATCCAGATTTGACCCTTCAGTACAATAGTGAGGGAGTGCTGCACTGTCAGAAGTGTCTGTCTTTCACATAAGACTTTACACAGGGTCCTGAGTACCCAATAGATGGGTCTAAAAGATCCCATGAACCTGTTTGAAATGTTTGTGTCCTGACCAACATTAGGGACAGGGTTTATATGATGATTTGTCTTTTGGTTGTGCGCACATAACTTGCATTGTATCCTGACATGAAGCATTTCAATCGTATTTCATCATGTGCAAAGCATTATGGGATGTCTGAGGATGTGAAAGGCACAAACAAATGTAACCTACTTTTCTTTCTTTACTGTTACTGCTCTTGTTTGTGATTTCCTAATCAGTTTAATGTATTCTCGATAATTTGCCAATATTTTGCAGGACACCATGTTTTCCCTTATTCCATAACGATAGATTCTTCTCATCATTTCCATTATTTGCTCAAAGATGTCCACGTGTGGGCTCCCCAGACATATAATCTATGTTTTTTATGTGATGGTATTTATATGCATGTTTATTAATTGATAATGATTTTGAAACTGTACAAGCAAGTGCCAAGCTGTTGCCATAATATTCAGAATGACACTTGCAAACTAATGTTTATCTCATGGGACATTAAGAGGAAACTATAAAACATGACTGAATTCAGATTTGTGCAGTCATTAGATGTGAACAGAAAAGACTATCGCGATCCAGATTAACATGGCGATTTTGCTCTCTATTTCATTCATTTCGACATGTATACTGAAGGGTCTTGTGGCGCAGTGGGTAACATCCCTGCCTCTGAGCCAGAAGCTCAGAGTTCGAGTCCCACCCCAGGACTTAATGAACAAAGAAGATGCATTCATGCCACAGCAAAACAGGTTGAGTGTGATTCTGAAAAGCATTTCCTTTTGGCCAATGGCATACGGAAGAGCAGGAGAGATTCCTGGTCGGCCATGATCGACGTGGAGTGGTGTCCCTCAAGCTATAAGCTTCAGGCAACAGATTAGTCACCTGTTCCAGAAGAGACCTTGCTATGGAAACGGATTGCCTTGTGCACCACTAGGCACGAGAAGAGAAACAACACAGCGGGGATGAAATTTCCCATTCCGCCTGCAATGGGAACTATAACAGGTGAGGGGACAGACCGTGGAAAGGTCCATTGACCTCAGGTGTGATTTTCCAGTTTCAGGGGAAGCATGGCTGGAAAATCCCACCCCACATGTATGCTCTTACCCCTCATCTCACCTCTTTGGAACCCCTCAATTGTCTCTGATTAATCAAACTGCTAGTCTGCCATTTAATATTGGATGAGGAGCAATTTCCTACAGTTAATTAATGGGGCAACCTGAAGCCAATGGGTGGAATGTTACAGTCCCACTCCTGCAGTGGGTAATGATGATGGGGTGAAATGAGGTGGTGGGGGAAACAGCAAGCTAAATATTGGTTTCCTGCGGCATGGGGGCACAGTGGTTAGCACTGCTGCCTCACAGCGCCGGGGACCAGGGTTCAATTCCAGCCTTGGGTCGCTGTCTGTATGGGGCTTGCATATTCTCCCCGTGTCTGCGAGGGTTTTCTCTGAGTGCCCTGTTTTCGTCCCACAGTCCAAAGATGTGCAGGTTAGGTTGATTGTCCAAAATTGACCCTAGTGTCAGGGGAACTAGCAGGGGTTAGGGGATTAGGGCCTGGGTGGGATTGTGGTTGGTACAGATTCAATGGGCCAAACGGTCTCCTTCTGCATTGTAGGGAATCCATGATGTAAAGTAAGATTGGGAACTTGCACTCCTGCATGCCGCAATGGGTCACCGTTCCCGCCAGTGTGAAACTGATTTTCATTCCATGAATAGGATGCAGATGAAGACCCAAGCAACAATTCTGAATGTTGCCTATAGCGCCCAGTCCATAAATTGGACCATTGGCCAGAATGGATATTGCTCAGATTCATTCCAAAAGGGCTGTTGTTGCACAATTGTGACATGTTTTTATCATGATATACGGTTACCAATCATAATGGATTGGGTAAACACATTGTGGATTCATTTATTAAAACTAGGCACGTATGAATAGATAGATTATATGGATAAAGAGCTTGAAGACATCAGCAGTATGGCTGTGAGTCCTGTCTTCTGTTCACAGGCCAAAGTATACACAGTTCAAACAGCTGGAATGTGGGTAGTAGTTCAGTTGTTTCCCAATTCAGACTGGGGAATTTTGTGAACATTCTCACAATATCCCTTTGACCTTCTTTCTCCGACATAGCTTTAAATTAGGGGACATAACTTTAAATTAAGGGGTGGTAATTATAGGATGGATGTCAGAGGTAGGTTCTTTACTCAGAGGGTAGTAAGGGCGTGGAATGCCCTGCCTGCAGCAGTTGTGGACTCGCCAACTTTAAGGGCGTTCAAATGGTCAGTGGATAGGCATATGGATAACATTGGAATAGTTTAGGTTAGAGGGTCATTAGATTGGTTCCACTGGTCGGCGCAACATCGAGGGCCGAAGGGCCTGTACTGTGCTGTAATGTTCTATGTTCTATCGTACCCAGGATGAGTCGCCACCATCCCCCTCCATCCCATTGTAATACACAACCCCCCCACCCCTCTCTATAATATCGGAGCCAATAAGCTCAAACACCAGCAGCAGATTTTAACATGCCAGTTGTACATCCGAGCAAAATTTGGGCGGAGGCATGAGCTTCACAGTGTTTGCATCCCCTGATCCAGGAGTCATCCCCCGAGGTTGCAGACGGTGTCCATGGTAACCTTGCAGCCCCGTGTTCACTCTGCCGACAGCATCAGAGAATAGTGGCACGGTGGTCTGACTCAGAATTTCTCTGCCATGACTGCTCCCAGAGCACCTCGTGTTTATTTGTATTCCTCTGTCTCTGTAATCGAACGGTAGCTTGCACATTAATAGTGTGAAAGATTTTCAGTTCCTCTGAGCAGCGAGAATTTTACTGAGGTTGCTGGCAGCCACATGGGTACCATTAAGGGTGACCCGACACTTTTCAGAGAGCCTGTCAGTCGGTAAGTGCGCCGTAGCTGATGCTGTTCCCTCCGTTCCGTGGGGAGAGTGCTGAAAGCGCTTTTCCCCCTAGCGAACAAGGCCATTTTTATTTCCACATGTCTAATGCATCAGCGGACTGAAGATTGACTGCTGCTGTAAATGTCACTCGTGATGGGGCAGATTCAGTCATGGAACAATTTAACATGGCAGCAATATTCATAGCCAGGGACAGGGCTGTCCCCGTGGTGGATGTTGTGTGCATGTCAGACTCAAAATTAATCTCTTTTGAAGTGTACTTGGGAAGGCAGGTCTCTACTCTGACATCCTCAAATGTTCTCCGGTCAGAAAGTCTCTGAGAATGGACAAAGCGGAGGTCAGACACTGAGGTCCGATCATTCCCGCCTTTGATTTTTCGGCATGAAGCCCCCTTTCTCATCCCAAACCCCAGCCAAACTCTGATGCTCAGCAATACAGTCGCTCCTAATGAAAACGGCTGCTGTCAGAACACAGCTATGTAGAAAACAAATCTTTAAATGCAAACATTATAAAATCAATCGCTGTTCCAAATGAAGAGCGGGAAATCCCAGTGACAGCTGCTTCGAGCAGGGGAAAGCATTTAAAGAGTCAACAGATTGTTGATTTCAACAAGGGAACAATTTTCAATTAATTGATGTAAAGAACCTGATTCGCACGCAGTGCAAAATCTCCAGATATTGGCTAATTTTTGGCAGCCCAGGAATCAGTCATTTGGGTCTCCTTTCCCAATTCAACACTGCTTGCTGCAAGAATGAGAGGGTGTGTTCTCTTACTGCGTTATCGGTGACTCAGCCATTATGAGCATAAATAGGGCTCCGTTGCTCGAGGTTTCAAGCCAAGATTACCAGTTGTTGCCGGAGTTGTTCTTCTAAAATTGGGTCGTAAGAGTGAAACGGAGCAAAGGCTGTGCATGGAGCAAGATGATGGCATGTTCCACTGTGCCTGACACTGCAGAGAGGCCAGGAAGGATGAAGAGAGAAAAGAAGACAAATAAAGTCACAATCACATAGTACGCTGCCAATCTTTTTTGGCATAAGCACAGACAATTGCATCTGACAAGTACAGGGATCAAAACCTTGGTGTAATTAGCACTATGCTCTAACCAGTCAATGAAATAATGGCATCCAATCCAGTATTTGAACCAACAACCCTGACTGAGCTAGCCAGGCACACAAGAAAGGAGACAAGAGAAAGACGCATCATCGACAAAGATGGGACTTTAATTCAGACGAATTTGCAACTGTGAGAAAACTGGAAACCTGATTGGAGGGATTCAGATAGGGGGTTGGTAGAGAGGTGGATACGTATCTGAGAGATCTAATTGTAACATCTGTGGCCTTGTTGGATGAATCCACTCTGTAAAACATAACTCGGACTCAATTAAAAGGGCTCCTCTAATTATTTGGGGGCACCTTGAGCAGCTTGGTGCACTGGGGGAGAATGTGTTCAAATGTCTGAACAGACACATCAATTCTCTACTGCATTGCAAAATCAGCATCTGGTGTGCCATATTTAGTGTGTTTTCTCTATTGCACTTCTGTCAATGGCAATTTTTTTTACCCAATTTGAAGGTGTCTAAAGCAAGATTCTTTGTCAAAGTAACCTTAAAATTGCAATTGCTTTTTTGTGATGCATATTTTAACACTATTGTTTTCATCAGGGCAGATTCACATATTTTGCATATTTTTGTAAAATAATTGAGAGCAACTTTTAAACGTTTCTTTTAAAGTCCACTTGATCCGGTGTTCCCTGTTTGAGGTGATGCAGTATTAAAAAGGCACGTCAGGGAGATCAGAAGATATCAAATTTTACCTGCAGACATTGATGGACCCACCTGCCAAAATATCTGTAAGAATAACCAGAACTAAAATCTCAAACTGATCCAAAAGTCCTCCTTGATCGCCTCACTTTGTCAGCCACCAAACATGGGATCTGTAACAGTCACTCACTGTTCTATTGTGTCTCCAAGTCGGATTTCTTACAAAACCATTGCAGTGCAGAATAAGTCCATTCATCCCATCGCGTCTGCACTCGCTCTCTGAAAGAACATCCTACCTAGTCCCACTACCCAGTCTGATCCCTGTAATCTTGCACAATCTTTCTTCCCAGATAGAAATCCAGTTGCCTTTTGAATACACAATTGGACCTGCCTCTCAGGAAGTTTTGTTCCAGATTCCAACCAGCGTCTGGATGAAAAAAGCTTTTCCTCACATCTTTTTTATTCCTTTTGCCCATTATTTTGCCCATGTTTTTCCCTCTGGACATTTAAGACCAGACCAACTCTGCTACTGTTTCCTCACTCCTAACTAAACATTCACTCTTGCTGACCTGCCCTGGCTCCTGCTTAAGCAATGCCTCAATTTTAAAATTCCTCATCCTCGTTTTCAAATCCTGCTGTCACCTTTTCCCAAGTTGTTTATATATTCCTGAGAAGGAACAGTTCCTCATTCTTTACCTGTCTGTACCCCTCAGGGTCTTGAATAACTCTATCAAGTCTCCTCTCAGCCTTTTAGGGGCAGCACTGCTGCCTCACAGCGTCAGGAGCCTGGCTTTGATTCTCAGCTTGGGTCATTGTCTGTGGAGTTTGCATGTTCTCCCCGTGTCTGTGTGGGTTTCCTCCAGGTACTCCAGTTTCCTCCCACAGTCTGAGAGACATGCTGGTTCAGTGTGTTAACCATGCTAAATCCTCCCTCAGTGTACCCGAAGAGGCGCCAGAGTGTAGCAACAAGAGGATTTTCACAGTAACTTACTGTAGTCTTAATGTAAGCCTACTTATAACACTATAATTAAACTTTTCTCCAAGGAAAACAGGCTCCATTCCAGTCAGTTTTACCCCCTCTGTCAACATGTGTGTGGTGGCATGATGGCACAAAGGTTAGCACTGACACCTCACAGCGCCAGGGACTTGGGTTCAATTCCCGACTTGGGAGACCGTCTGTGTAGGATCTGCACATTCTCTGTGTCTGTGTGGGTTTCCTCCAGGTGCTCTGGTTTCCTCCCACAGTCCAAAGATATGTGGGTTAGGTGCATTGGCCATGCGAAATTGCTCTTAGTGTTTTGGGATGCATAGTTTAGAGGGATTAACAGGGTAAATATGTGGAATTAAGGGGATAGGGCCTGGTTGGGATTGTTTCAGTGCAGACCTGATGGGTAGACTGGCCTCCTTCTGCACTGTAGAGATTCAATGATTCTAATCTTTACATTGGCATAAACATTTTCCAATTCATTTCGGGACTTGCAAAATCCCAATATCTGGCCACTTACCTTAAATGAGAATATTTCTTAAATTTGGAGCTGCTGTCCTTTAAGGTCTGCATGGTTAGAATAAATCTCCTACAGCTTCATTGTTACGGTGGTGTTGCAGTGTTAGTCAGCGATATCCACCATTTACAGGATTATTGTTTCACTTAAAGTCATCAAGCTGGCTCAATATGAAGCTTCCTGCTGAAACTTTCAACAATACCTTAAAACATCACCATTCCAGTGCACTCCTGATTGACTTTCCATGTTCTTCCCTCTGGACATTTAAGACCAGACCAACTCTGCTACTGTTTCCTCACTCCTAACTAAACATGCGCTCTCGCTGACCTGCCCTGGCTCCTGCTTAAGCAATGCTTCAATTTTAAAAGTCCTCATCCTTGTTTTCGAATCCCTCTGCCACCTTTTCCCAAGTTCGTAATCTCCTTAAGCTTCACAACCCCTTTGAAATGCCTGCATTCATCTCATTCTGGCTCTTTGAACATTCTCAATTTTAATCGTAAGACCATAAGTTATAGAAGCAGAATTAGGCCATTCAGCCCATCAAGCCTGCTCTGCCATTCAAACATGGCTGATATGATTTTCAAGCCCATTCTCTTGCCTTCTCCCTGTAACCCTGGATTCCCTTACCAATCAAGAACCTATCTATCTCTTTCTTAAAGACATTCAATGACCTAGCCTCCACAGCCCACTGTGGCAATGAGTTCCAAAGATTCACCACCCTCTGGCTATAGAAATTCCCAGAATTTCCCTTCTGGGTGACTGTGCCTTCAGTTATGTGGGCCATAAGCTCTGGGATCCCTTATCTAAATCTCTCCACCTTTCATGCTTCTCTTTTAAGATGCCTTTAAAACCTACTTTGCTGGCTGAACCTTTGGTCATCTGCTCAACATCTCCTTATGTGAGTGTGAAATCTTGCTTTGTAATGCTTCTCTGAACCATTGGGGCATTTTATTATGATATAGTTTGAGCATAATTTGAGATGCCTATGTTCATCTCATTCTGGTTCTTTGAGCATTCTCGATTTTAATCATGACCATAAGTTATAGGAGCAGAATTAGGCCATTCGGCCCATCAAGCTTGCTCTGCCTTTCAATCGTGGCTGATATAATTCTCATTTCCATTCTCCTGCCTTCTCCCCGTAACCCTTTGACTCCCTTATTGATCAAGAACCTATCTATCTCTGTCTTCAAGACACTCACTGACCTAGCTATTTGGATAGAAGTTGTTGGCATTATTAAAAGACACGGAGGGTGGAAGTTGCCCGTCCCACCTGCCATGGGAATTGTAGCGGGCGGGACAGGACCATGTTAAGGTCCATTGACGTCAGGCAGGATTCGGTGGTCTTGGGGCAAACGTGGCTGGAAAATCCTGTCCTACATTCTGAGCGGCAGCATTCCATAAAGTGGGAAATCAAACACATACCCAAAGCCCACGTAACAACGGAATCTATCGAGTTGCACAACCAGAATGATATATACTAGGTGTAACTCACTTGTATTTATGGTACTTGTGAATTATGGCTGTCCCATGCCTGTGAAGCAACTGCTATAATTCACTCACGTGTGAGAGATCCACTTTTGCTGTCGGAGACATTTTAAACATACCTGCTAGCTGCGATAATTCCATGGAGAATAGCTATGGGAAAATAACACTGTTATGATCTGATTTAAAAATAACACCCAGAGAGCTTTGAAATCACAGAAAACAAATCAATCTTGCAGAACACATTAACTTACACAGTTGGCATTTTCACAGACATGGGTTGAAGCATTCTGATATCTCCTGCATATAATTGCATCTTGGGGCCCCAGAGCTTGGCTCACTGCAGGCCAGTACAAAGTAAAGATTGCAGTATAGATAGTAGCCGTATAGAATTAAGATATTGTTTCCTCAGAATTCTACAGAGAATGACACATTGTGTGATGTTTAACTATAAAGTACAGGTCTTGCCCACGTGTTGTGCGTGCGAAACAAGAATTTCAGAATTATTGGAGCTGTGTGGAGCTGACAGCTTTGATGGTTCTTTGAAATGAGGGCCACTGATCGGATTTTGCGATCAAAATAACAATGAGGCTGGTGGCACTTGCTGTTGGCTATCTGCGGGTAGCACAACAACTTCAAACAAGAAGCAGATAAATTGTTATCAACAAATATCCAAATGCACCGGCACTACTGTATTAGCTTTGCAAAGCAGCACTTCACTGACTGCTTTGCTATTGAAAAGAATTGAAAACTATTGAAAGGCATTGAAAGATATGAAGTTGGTGTATTTGGATGATGGATAAAACACTCACCACAGTAATGTATATATTTTAGTTGCATATTAGAGTTTAGAAGAATGAGTGGTGATCTTACTGAATCACACATTATTCAATGAGTAAGTCATGGGCAACATCTGGACTTTGGCTAACAAGTTATAAGTAACATTCACGCCACAGAAGTGCCAGGCAATGATCAGCACCAACAAGAGAAAATCTAAACTTCACCCCTTAATATTCAATGGCATTACCATTGCCAAATCCCCCACTACCAACATTCCGGGTGTTACCATTGACCAGAAACGGAACTGGACTTGCCACATAAATACTGAGGCTACAACAGCAGGTCAGAGGCTTGGAATCCTGTAACTCATCTCCTAATTCATCAAAGTCTGTCCACTATCTACAAGGCAGAAATCAGGAATGTGGTGGAATACCCTCCATTTTCTTGGATCTCCAACAACAGTCAAGAAGTTCGACACCATCCGGGGTGCTTGATTGGCACCCTTGCACAAACATTCACTCCCACCACCACTGACTGATGAACAGTGGCAGCAGTGTGTACCATCTACAAGATGCACTGCAGAAAGGCTGCTTAGGCACCTCCCAAAGCCAGGGTCTAGAAGGTCAAGGGTAGCAGATACCTGGGCACACCAGCATCCATGTTCCCCTCCAAGTTACTCATCATGCTGATTTGGAAATATATTGTCGTTCCTTCACTGTCACTGGATTAAAATCCTGGGACCCCTCCCTGACAGCACTGTGGGTGTACCTACACCATATGCAGCAGTTCAAGAAGGCAGCTTACCACCATCTTCTCAAGCACAATGAGGGATGGGCAATAAAATGCAGGCCTAGCCAGCGATGCTCATATCCCATAAACTAATTTTTTAAATTCACATTGTAGTGACGTTGTCCCTGGAAAGATCTGTCCTTGAGAAAGAAAATAAGAACCAAGTTGCAGGTCTTCAATAAAGATAATTAAAACATTTAAATTCTCAATACAGGTTTGCTATATTTGTGAAAATTAGGAAGCATCCAGTACCTGGTAACTGATGACGGAAGGAAAGTTTGAACTATATAATGAAAGAAAAAGAAGACATTAATCTGGGACGTTCCTGTGATTTTCTCGTGTCCTCTTCTTCAGTCAGTGACATGGTGGACTTTGTCTCCATGGGTTATAGTGCTTCACCCAATTGGTCATATCTCACACGCAAGGCGAGACTGTGAGCATTTGAATTTGGGAACTGTTGCAGAGAAGTCTAACCTTGTCCTCTTGCAACATTCAACACACACACTTTCCAACATAGTTACCTGCCATCATTTAGGTATTGAGTCCTAACCAAGTACTTCTGATGCCAATTTTGGTCTAACTCTGACCCAACTCAACACAGAAGAGTCATCAAACCTGGAATCTTCTCATTATCATCTCATTGATCTCATTTCCTTCACTAATTTATGAGGAAACAATGTAAGAAAGTAGAAAAGGCTGCTTTTTTCCATTCAAAGAATACTTCTTCAGATTATCATAGAATCCCTACAGTGCAGAAGGAGGTCATTCAGCCCATTGAGCACCGACCACAATCCCACCCAGACCGTTTTCCTGCAACGCCACATATTTACCCCACTAATCCCCTGACACTAGAGTCAATTTAGCATGGCCAATCAACCTAACCCACTTTGGACTTTATGCATGAGCCATTATTTTATAATGTAAAATATAAAATCTCAAGAGGAAGTGTTCTATGAGCATATCCCCTGTTCTCTAAAGGAAACTCAAGTAAAAGTCATTACATAAAGCTAAGTACTGCTGATGCTAGAATTCTGAAACAAAAACAGTTCCAGCTGGGAACACTCAGAAGGTTAGACAGCATATGTGAAGAAAGAAAAATAGTTTTGACCTGCTGAGTGCTTCCAGTATCTTTGATTTTTGTTCAAAACAGTTTACGCAATCTTGCACACTTTTATTATGTCAACCAAACAACTTAAATTCCTTAGTCATTGAATTTCTTGGCATTACAACATTCATGCTTTGAAGTGTTCAAGTATCTGTTGTCTTTACTCTAATCCTAAGTATCACTCCTAATGAGTTATTCATCTAGATCTTTTTGAAAACTGGTAATTGGCACCACGTAAACTGCATTATCTGGAAATTGATGTAATATATTCAAAATGTTTAACCTTGGGTCTTACTTGGATCTTATTAATTGTTTGCTCATGTCATTTTAATTACAGACTCACTGCCAAGCTTCGAGAAAGTGTATCATTCATCCTTCTCCATATGCATTCTTCTCTGCATTCTCTTTCTCTCCTTTCCATTGAATATATATCTGCGCGTCTGTAACTCGGAGGCCTAAGTCTTAGAATTACCCTTGCTGCTCATCCTTGAACTGCCTCCAGTGCATTAAGTGTTCAAAAAGCTAGCATTGCACACCAGGAGTCAAAGTCACGTGGAGTTTTCAGGTGATAATTGTCCGAACATCTATTTTTCAACAAAGTGGCAATTAGATCCAGGCGACTATGTCAATTAAACTAAAGCATGGGTATAATAATAGACACTGTAATAAGTTATAAATTGGAGGGCTACCCATAGAACAATGACATGATAAGAAACAAGTCTGCATGGATTTAGTATAAGAAGGTTATGCCAGCAACTCTCCCTCATTTGTCTGAGGTTTCTCCTAGCTTCCATATCCTGCTCCTTCACGTTCTCATCATCCTTCTCAAAATGCAGGAACATTGCAATTCCAGGGGATGGGCAGCAGGGTAGCACAGTGGTTAACACTGCTGCTTCACAGCTCCAGGGACCTGGATTCAATTCCTGGCTTGGATCACTGCCTGTGTGGAGTTTGCATGTTCTCCATGTGTCTGCGTGGGTTTCCTCCGGGTGCTCCAGTTTCCTCTCACAAGGTTATGCAGGTTTCGTTGATTGGCCATGCTAAAAAATTGCCCCTTCGTGTCCTGAGCTGCGTAAGTTAGAGGGATTAGTGGGTAAATATATAAGCATATGGGTGTAGGATCTGGGTGGGATTGTGGTTGGTGCAATCTCAGTGGGCCAAATGGCCTCTTTCTGCACTGTAGGGTTTCTAAAAAAAAGTTCAAAGTTTATTTATTAGTGTCACAAGTAGGCTTACATTATTAATACTGAAATTCATTTACAGTGAAAACTCCTTGGTCGCCACAATCCAGCACCGGTTCAGATACACTGGAGGGGAACTTAGCATGGCCAATGCACCTAACAAGCATGTCTTTAGAATTGTGAGAGGAAACCAGAGCATGTGGAAGAAATCCAAGCAGACTCTGCACAGACAGTGACACAAGCCGGGAATCAAATGCAGATCCTTGGTGCTGTGAGGCAGCAGTGCTAACCCCTGTGCCACCATGCCACCCAATTCTGAAATTCACTAACATTTCCTAAAGTTAACTTAGCTTTTTTAAAAAATTCTGTACTTCCTTTAAATGGCTTAGTTTTCAAGATCAGATAATACAGGATTGCTGATAAGTGTGAACAAAGCCTCTCTGTATATTCTCTCCTCTGTGACTTAATTCAGGTCTCAACACCACTGCCATTATGGTCTTGTACAGCCACGTTCACCCCAATATAATCCTTGGGCAGACAGCTGGATCAATCAAATATAATTCTGTGGAATTTCTACTGATGCTTCAGAATGCAGTGGCTAATTGTCACTTGGAACACAGTTTTCAGTTTTGCGCAGTACATTTCAAAAGCAAACACATGCATTGGGATACTGCAGAAGATCTATAAGACCGACGCAAAATGTAAAAGGGATCAGCTATGAGGAAAGTTTTGAGGAACTCAATCTCTGCAGTCCCCACTGAGGTATATAAGGTATTAAATGAAATTGAGAAGATAAACCAGGATTGCCTTCCCCTAAATCAGGAGTGTAGGAATAGAACACTGAAGGGATGATTCCAGGACTGAGCTCTCCCCACGTGGAATTGCCAAGATTCTAGTGCCCGAATCATTGAAACGGACAACTCAAAAGGTAGAATAGACCTGTGACTCACTAACCAGCTCCTGAAAGATCCAATCTTGGAATCAGCTGAAAGATATTTCAAATAACCTCCATAGAGTCATAGATAATCACAGTGCATCGGCCCATCAAGCTAGCTGCCGAAAGAGCCAATCATTCTCCCCCTGCCCTGCACCCCCCCCATCTCACTACCACCCCACGCATTCACCACAATTAATCTGCCTAACCTGCACATTTTGCTACTCGGCTGGTGATGAATGTTTCTCATTAGCCACATATCAGAGAGAATTAAACTGTGTTGATTATAATGAAATTGTCACAATGCCAATCTTAGGAGTCTGTGGGAAGGCAAAGGGACGTCTGGTAAGTGGCACCCTCTCAAAAATGTGTTAACCAGTGTTCAGGGTTAGCACGTTCCTCTTAGATTGAAGGGCAAGGCTGGGAACTCTGGATGATTTGGGATATTGAGGCCCTGGTCAAGAAGAAGAAAGAGGCACATGACATGCATAGGCAGCTGGGATCAGGTGAATCCCTTGAGAGTATACGGAGTGTAGGAGTAGAGTTAGGAGAGAAATCAGGAGGGCAAAAAGGGGACAGGAGATTGTTTTGGCAGATAAGGCAAAGGAGAATCCAAAGAGCTTCTACAAATACATAAAGGGCAAAAGAGTAACAAGGGAGAGAGTAGGACCTCTTAAGGATCAACAAGGTCATGTATGTGCAGATCCACAAGAGATGGATGAGATTCTAAATGAATATTTCTCATCATTTTGTTGACAAAAGCATGGATGTTAGGGAACTTGGGGAAATAAATAGTGATGCCTTGAGGAGTGTACATATTACACAGAAGGAGATGCTGGAAGTCTTAAAGCACATCAAGTAGATAAATCCCCAGGACCTGATGAAGTGTATCCCTGGACATTATGGGAGGCTAGGGAGGAAATTGCAGGTTCCTTAGCAGAGATATTTGAATCATCGATAGTCACAGGTGAGATGCCTGAAGATTGAAAGGTGGCAAATGTTGTGCCTTTATTTAAAAAGGGCTGCAGGGAAAAGCCTGGGAACTACTGGCCAATGAGCCTCACATCTGTGGTGAGTAAATTGTTGGAAAGTGTTTTGAGAGACAGGATCTACAGGCATTTAGAGATGCAAGGACTGATTAGGGACAGTCAGCATGACTTTGAGTGGAAAATCATGCCTCACAAATTTGATTGAATTTTTTGAAAGGGGAACAAAGAAGGTAGATGAGGACAGTACAGTTGATGTTGTCTACATGGACTTTAGCAAGGTCTTTGACAAGGTACCACATGGTAGGTTGTTGCATAAGGTTGAATCTCATGGGATCCGTGGTGAGGTATCTGAATGGATATAAAATTGACTTCTTGACAGAAGCCAGAGGGTGGTTGTAGAGAATTGTTTTTCAAACTGGAGGCCTGTGACCAGCGGTGTGTCTCAGGGATCAGTGCTGGGCCCACTGTTATTTGTCATTAATATTAATACTTTGGATGAGAATACAGGAGGCATAGTTAGTAAGTTTGCAGACGACATTAAGATTGGTGGCATAGTAGACAGTGAAGAAAGTTATCTCCAATTGCAATGGGATCTTGATCAATTGGGCCAGTGGGCTGATGAATGGCAGATGGAGTTTAATTTAGACAAATGCGAGGTAATGCATTTTGGTAGATTGAACCAAGGTAGGACTTATGCAGTTAATGGTAGGGTACTGGGGAAAGTTACAGAACAAAGAGATCTAGGGGCATATGTTCAAAGCTCCTTGAAAGTGGAGTCACAGGTGGACAGAGTGGTGAAGAAGGCGCTCAGCGTGCTTGGTTTCATCAGTCAGAATATTGAATACAGGAACTGGAATGTCTTGTTGAAGTTGTACAAGATATTGGTAAGGCCACTGTTGGAATACTGCATACAGCTCTGTCACTCTATAATAGAAAGGATATTATTAAACTAGAAAGAACGCAGAAAAGATTTACTAGGATGCTAATGGGACTTGATGGATTGAGTTATAAAGAAAGGCTGGATAGATAGGCTGGAACTTTTTTCTCTGGCGCGTAGGCGGCTGAGGGGTGATCTTATAGAAGTCTATAAAACAATGAGGGGCACAGATCAGCTAGATAGTCAATATCTTTTCCCAAAGGTAGGGTAGTCTAAAACTAGAAGGCATATGTTTAAGGTGAGAGGGGGGGAGATACAAAAGTGTCCAGAGGGGCATTTTTTTCACACAGAGGGTAATGAATGTCTGGAACAAGCTACCAGAGGTAATAATAGAGGCGGGTACAATTTTGTCTTTTAAAAAGCATTTAGATAGTTACATGGGTATAAAGGGATATGGACCAAATGTGGGCAATTGGGATTAGCTTAGGGGTTTTAAAAAAAAGGCAGCAAGGACAAGTTGGGCCGAAGGGCTGTTTCCATGTTGTAAACCTCGAAACCTCTATTGTAGAAATTAGAAATCTAATTTCCATCCCTCAAAAACACCTTCTTGTGTCTCAAAACCACCTTCTCATGGCTCAAAAGAGTGGCACGGTGGTTAGCACTGTTGCCTCACAGTGCCAGGGACTCAGGTTCAATTCCCGGCTTGGGTCACTGTCTGTGTGAAGTTTGCACATTGTCCCCATGTCTGTGTGGGTTTCCTCCCAGTGCTCCAGTTTCCTCCCATAGTCCAAAGATGTGCGAGGTGGACCGATTGGCCATGCTACATTGGCCCTTAGTGCCAGGGCGACTAGCTAGGGTAAATACATGGGGTTACAAGGATAGAAACTAGGTGGGATTATTGCTGTTGCGGGTTCGATGGGCCGAAGGGCCACCTCCTGCTCTGTAGGGATTCTTTGATTCTGAAATGTTATTGAGGCTGACTCACCTCTATTAATTGCCAGTGATCCCATTTCAAACTGAAGACATTTATTGGTGCAGTGAGCATTATAAGTGATAAGTGACCTTTGAAAGTGGCAAAACCCCCGAGACTGCGACTTTGAATAGTTGGCCCATGACAGCTTAGCTGAATGCTGAGTGGAAAGCTCAGTCTGCTGTCAGAAAGAAGAATCATCACGATCTCTAGATATGCATCATGGCCACAGTAAGTTTGAAAAGTTCCAATAAACTGTGGAACGTGTTCAAAAGACTGAGTGAAAAGAATGCGAATCGTTTTGTTTGTATAATTAAGCAAATAACTGAAAAAAGGTTGTACAAATATTGAAAATTAGATTTCCAGACAGACAATGTTCTCAGTCATTAAACGTCAATGAAATGACATTTTCATAAAATGATCTGTGGGATTCTGCAATATTTAATTAAAATTGTATTGTTCAACGTCTATAATAAACTAGGTGTCAAATCTATAAAAGATGTGGTTTTGATTTTATTGGCTTTTATTTACCTAAGATGTTTTGTGAAATAACTCCTGTCACTGGATCCCTTTTATTTACAAACTCTATTCCACTCCTAGAATGCTTCAGGTATTTGATTTATTATTGTCACACATATTGGGATGTAGTGAAGATTGTTGTTGCTTGTGCGCTATGCAGACAAAACATACCGTTGATACAGAACGTGGGGAGAAGGAAAGAAGAGGGTGCAGAATGTAGTGTTACAGCTGTGCCCACTACTTGTTGTTGGGTTACAGAGCCAATTAGATTGGCCGGTATCTCTCTACAGTATGACTACTGCCCAGATGGGTGCGGAAGCTCCACTCTGATCCTACTCAGGCATCCACACCCTCTTCCCCCACCCCAGCCTAGTGCGGCTGTGGGGCAGCTGGGATTCTGGTCAATGAGATGTCCCTAGACCTTTAAATCAGTAGTGTACCGGTCATCTGCATCCCCCCTCCTCCCCATCCACCCCCCACTTATAAAATGCAATGCTTTGGGCTCAATTTTATGATGCCATCATGGAGGGGCTAGAAAATGTCTTAACAAGCCTTCGGCAGGAATGGAAAATCCCACCGGCAGAAATTTCCACCCAAAAAGGGAGTGTGGTTAATAGATACTCAAATAATATCTGAGCTGTAACTGAGAATTTATTAAAAACTTGTTGAATGTGATTTCCCTTACACCAGGTTTTACAAAAGAAATCGATTTTCACTGAGGCTAAAGATGTTTTTTGGAATATTGCCCATTCTTTTTTATATCTTTCACAACTTATTTTATTTGCTTTCAGATCCAGAACTGCTACCTATAAACACTTGAGAAGCTGACAGTCCTCGTTGACACTTGGCCTGACGTAAACTTGTTTCTTAAAAAGAATGCTTTCATATTCTTACATATCGTCTGGACATGCCTTCAGGTTAAGTTTCTGCAGGCTAATTCTTGAAGGATGAAAAGGAACAGCTGTTCCTGACCTGAATGTCATAACATACTGGTGCACAGTGAAGGTAAATGGATTAGCACTCTTTCTTTACAAGTCAAGAATGATAGAAAGGGTGAAATATGAAGTGCAACTATAGTTGTCTATGGGTCAATGTACTGGTGACAGCAGTAGCTATTGTTTGTCTCTTCTTCGCTACTTTTTGCTTTTTTTCCTGAAGCAAACTTGATAGTTACAAAACAAGAGGTGATCTTATGAAGATGTATAAGAGGCATGGACAGAGTGAATGCACTCAACCCTTTTCCCAGGGTTGGGGAATCGAGAACTAGATGGCATAGCTTTAAGTTAAGAGGGGAAAGAACTAATGGGAACCTGAGGAGCAACATTTTTCACATGATATGTATGTGGAATGAGCTGCCGGAGGCTGTGATTGAGGCAACAACATTGACAACATTTAAAAGGCATTTGGATAGATACATGAATAGGAAAAGTTTAGAGGGATATGGGCCAAATGCAGGCAAATGGGGTTAGCCTAGATGGGCTTTTTGGTCGGCATAGACCAGATTGGTCCGAAGGGCCTATCACTGTGCCACAGATTCTATGACTCTATAAAAGCTTCACAAAATAGAAGCCCAGCTCATTCTGAACCAATGAGATAAATCATGTGCTATGATCCCAGCTGATGTTATAACTGTTCAGAGAGATCCCAAAATCCCGTGGATCAAAAATTCGTAATTTCTACTTTTTTTTAGAAAAAGTGGAAGAAAAAAGTCACAGCAGCCAATTTCCTTCTAACAATAAAAAAAAGATTAAACATGAGAAGTTTGACTATAATACAACACATTTTCACTCTCCCTTATGTTCATGAATGTTCACAGATTTCAAGGATAACTCCCCCTCCCCACTTAATCAAATGGCAGATACCAATCAATTGATCTTCCATGGATTTCTCCTTAAATTCCCCTCAGATGAATGTTGCACAAGATTTTACTCTCAAATGATACACTTTATAATTTTCTTTAAACCAGTGCTTTCCATCAGCTGTTTTCATCAAGGATCCACCTCCAGGTTTTCCAAGTATCCTTCAATCAAGATTTCCATTCCACTACTTTAGCAAGGATCTGCCTCTCAGTTTTCCAATTCTCCTTTCAGGATTCCTTTGTCTTGAATGCTTTTATACCAACTCTGCGATCCAGCCATCAATTGCTCCACAATTATTTCAAATATCACTTTACTGGCTGTTTACCATAAACCTTAAAATTACTTTAGATATTGCTTTGGCTTTTCAGTAGCCAACTCCTTTCGGCTCTGACTGTGAGTTCAATCAACAGTACCCTGTTTTAGTTTGTTTCCTCTGATCATTTGGATCTCCTGGAAACATTTCTTCTTTTCTCTAATTTCCTTAATTAACTAACTGTGCTTTAGATTTCTGGCACTTGCTCCTTTTTTCAATTTCTTCTAGCAAAACTGTGAGGAATGTTTCCTCTCTCACTGCTAAGCACCTTCTACTCTAGCTTCCAGTTAAAACTGAACGCTAAAGGTCTTTTCCATAAAAGTGGCCATTGGTTGCTTATTCTTTCCCAAACTCTTGTTTACTTTTGATGCCATAAGCTTTCGAAATGCAAGACAAACACAAATTGAACTGAAATAAAACCTCCACATGTATGTAGATACCTTTGTTTAACATGAATGTAAGTAGAGTTGTAACCTCTCTTACACAAAAATACTAAATTGTAACTACTTAACCCTAGAACTTATTTCTAATATTTAACAATACAAATTAAAACATATTTCAGTTCCTGACCCTGGAAACACAAGAAACATTAACAAAAGTGAGGGGTTCAAATCACAATCACAAACACAAAATCAAGCAAGCTATACCGGCAATTTTTTAAATATTATATACAATAAATATAAATTCATTAATATGAACACATTTACAAACCACTGTAACGACCACAGCACATGCTAATTGCTAAACAAACCACATCTCAGAGGGAAACTTATGGGCCAAATCCTTTACTTTGTACTCTGAAAATGAGAAGGAAACATATTGGTCGCAGCAACAATAAATCCAATAACACTTCTGGGATTCAAAAATTTAAAATTCAAATTAATGTTAACAAGGACAAAAGAAAACTTAAACACACAACATTACAGTTACATAGTTAAAATTAGTCTAACAAAGCACTCCCCTTAAAATATTCCAGGCCCAGAAGTAAATATCATCCAGGCAATATTCTCTTATAGATGTTTAATTATAAAAATCCATTAATATTATTTTATTAAAGCTGCTGTTGCTTTAATAAAATATACCAGGCGATGGTGGTGGGCTGGATTGGAATTTGTAACCCCCAGAACAAATGCAAAGGCTGTTGGGTGAGCAGGTGGGTTGGCCAGATGGCCTGCCCTTATGCATTGGCACTGTGTGAAGGATTGAAAGAAACAATAAAACACAATTTGTCCCTCCCTACCTACATAACCTCAGCTCTTACATTGCACCACTCCCCACCCATTCACTCGCCTTGTCCGACCATCCTGCCAACCCACACCATCTCATTTACCTGTATCCACCCCATGTCCCCTATACTCTTCATGTCAATCCATGCTGCTGTAATAGCAAGCAATGTATTTAATACTCCAGGTATTTTTGTAATTGAAAGGACAAGTTTCTGAAGTGCCTGTACTACTTGACAGCTCACTTTGATCGTTGATTTTGACAGTTATGACCTTATTTAAGAACATTAGAACATAAGAAATAGGAGCAGGAGTAGGCCATCTAGCCCTTCGAGCCTGCCCCGCCATTCAATAAGATCATGGTTGATCTGAAGTGGCTCAGTTCCACTTTCCCGCTTTCTCCCCATAACCCTTAATCCCCTTGCCTATCAAAAGCCTATCCACCTTTCAGGAATATGTAGAATCAAAGGAGCCTTTACCCCAAGTGCTCACAATGTTAGGAGAGAGTATTTCTTTTTGTTTAAATCCCCGAGTCTTTGTCCCTTGACCTAGCTTTCAGCTCTGTCATTTTGCAAACTGATTATTTCCATGTCAAGTCCACTGCTTTGTTCAAAAGCCTGCAGAAATCTTGCTGTCAGTTCTCCAATGTCCACTTAAAGAAAGGGATTTGAAATAAACATAATTAAGTGTTTCATCTCCTGAAATCGTCTGTTGAATTATTTTTCCAATATAGAATTATAAAATCCCTACAGAGCAGAAGGCCATTCGGTCCATCAAGCCTGCACCCACAACGATCCCTATCAGGCCCTAACCCCATGTATTTATCCTACCAACCCTCCTAACACCAAGGGTCAACTTAACATGGCCAATCCACCTAACCCACTCATCTTTGGACTGTGGGAGGAAACCGGAGCATCCGGAGGAAATCCACACACAGAGAGAATGTCAAACTCCACACAGACAGCGATCTGAGTCTGGAATCGAACCCAGGTCCCTGGCACTATGAGCTAGGAGTGCTAACCACTGTGCCACTGTCAGCACAGCCTTGTTGTCATGGCGTCCCCTGGCTCACAGGATGTGAAAGGTGCCATAGAAATTGTCCTGTTCTGGGTAGAAGTTTGGATTTTCAGGCTTGTCCAACATATTTTTCCATGATGAGGAGGGTCCAAAGCCCCCATCAGTGTGTTTGATAGCGGTCACAGTGGGAGGATATGGCAGGATGGTCAGGAATATGTTTCACACTGGTGTGAATTTTTTTCTGATGCCCACCTGTTAACAAGATGTAGATGAGGCCCAACTCACATACCAGATCCTCTATAATACTGGTGGGAAAAAAACTCCGGCATGAAACACATTCATATAACGTGCTGCGCAGATATTGGGACTCATCTGAAAAATTCCTTGGGCTGCCTCCAGAGGTCAGGGTGGAGGTTGCCCACAACCCTGGACCATGGAACAAGGCAGTGGTGGACTGGGGATGCATCTGTAGGTGAACCTTCCAGACCAGGTTTCCTGGAGGGTTCCATCTTCCAGCTGCAGCATGTTCCTGGTGATCTATCTTCATTTGCAGCAGGATTACCTTCTTTCTTCAAAGATGGGTCAGTGATATCAAGATGCCTTTGCAATATGGCACTTGGACAGAATGGCGAACTACATGCCACCCAGGCCTGCCCTGCCACTGCATGTGGTGCGAAACGGCCAGGTCCATAATTACTTGGGTCAGGGCCAGAAGGATCATTGTCCCACCAGCTGATATTTGGTTATCTCCATTACGTTAACTTATGTGCTCTTTCTAGTTAAATTATCACAATTTGTCTGCTTTTTTCAGACATCATTTTGGTGCTTGTCCCATTCCCTCTGAAGGGAATTCATTCCTAGGATAGACTCAAATTTTCTTTTTCTGTGATGTCTGTCACTGGACATATAGGCTTCACCAATTAATTTCCAACGTCATTTTCTTTTTAAATTATTTTACAAGCTTGTAAATCCTGGAACTCAGCCTTTCAGTATGTCTAAAACATCCACTACCTTTTCTTCTTTTAGTGCCTTGAGCTTCAGTGTTGGATTTACAGTTTCCAAGCTTATTTCAGTCTTTTCCTTCTCTTTCTGCAGCTTGGAAAGTTCAATGGTTTTGCCTCATTGCCATTTAACTCCTTCTTCAGTTCTTTGGTCAGTTTCTTGCAACTTTTGGCCTTTCCTGGAATAGTGAATATTACTGAGTTATTTTTCAGGGGCTTAACTCCTCACTGAATGTTTACCTGCCTTTCTTTGCCAGGGCTGATTCCACTTAACATCTCACCCTCCTGCTGTACAGGCCCCTTCTGAAAACTGATTTTAGAAATTTAGACTTTAAACATAGAATCTCTACAGTGCAGAAGGAGGCCACCCAGCCCATCAGACCACAATGCCATGCAGATCCCTATTCCCGTAACCCCACACATTTACCCTACTAATCCCCCTGACACTACATTTCAACTCCCCAGGAAAAGTCTTTAACAAATGTACTTTTAACACAATATGGGCATTTTTTTTTCATTTAGTTTAAATGCATTTTCATCAATTTACAATGATATAATTGCTGCATGTGTTAATGAACCAATGTTAAAAATAAATGTTTTCGTGAACTTCTGCTTCCTATTTGACTGAAAAGATACTTTAAGCTTGAAATTGTGACTGAATGATTTATATCACAGTGGTGACAAATTTAATTTGTTCACAAAGATGAAGAATAGGATGCAGGAGAAATTAATCTAGACTGATAACTGTGAGGATTTTTTCAGCACTATAGTTGAGGACAGAGGGTCCATAAGACCACAAGGTAGGAGCAGAAATAGCTCATTTAGCCCACTGAGTCTGCTTCGCCACTCAATGAGATCATGACTGTTTTGTGGGGTACATTAAAATAATGGAATTAATGTCCTTACTTAAGAAAATATTATTCTCAGAAAGTAAATTAAGCATAAAAATCTCATTTGTTTTATCATCAGCATTATTTTTCTTAAATTCAGTAATCTGTATGCCATGAATTTAGATTCACAAGAAGAATTTTGTGAATTAATGCGCACTTGTAAATTTCATGAATAAATCATGTTTCACACCATGATATACAAAATTCTAAAATTATTTCACTCACTTGTGAGACTCCTAAAATGGGGAGAGGAGGGCAAAGAATTTTCAGAACAATTTTACAGAAATAATTTATCGATGCCACAATGAACACCACAACATCCGCAGCCACACGATTTGGGATAGACTCCCTACAGTAAGAAAGGAGGCCATTTGATTCCTCGAGCCTGCACTGACATTCTGACAGGGTGGAGGAGAGGGCCTGGGTAAAATACTCTATCTCCATAACACCATACATGTACCATGGCCAAACCACCAAACCTATACATCTTGGGACATTAAGGGACAATTTAGCGTGCTCAATCCGACCTAACCTGCACATCTTGAGACTGTGGAGGGAAACCGGGGCACCCAGAGGAAATCCATGCAGATCCATACAGAGAGAACGTGCAAACTCCACACAGTCACCCAAGGCTACAATTGATCCTGGGTCCCTGGCACTGTTAAGCAGCAGTCCTAATCACTGTGCCACCGTACCACTTATAAATAAGTGGAGTATTTGTTGGCAATTCTTTCAGGCTTTGCAGTCCATGGAGCTAAGTAAAGCCCTTAGAAATATTAGCATGCAGAGGGATTGAAGCATGCAGATCCACAGTTCCCTAAAGGTGGCAACTCAGATGGACAAGGTGGTCAAGAAGGGGTATAATATGCTGGCCTTTAGCGGTCAGGGTGTTGAGTATAAGAATTGGAAAATCAAGTTGTGGCTGTGTAAGACTTTGGTTAGGCCGCATTTGGGGAAGGGGTGGATTGAAGAGTGGAGGGTCATGGGGAGAGGAGTGCAGGGGGAATCAGTAGCAGGGACAGTGGCTCTCAGTAGGCACCTCTTTCTGATGTTGTCTCAGGTACTAAATGACTGTGAGTGAGGGAATCCCTCTGCTCACAACCCCCAACCTCACTCCAGAGGTGAGGAGCAGCCTGTATATGTTTACCAGTCATGCATGTTGCATAGCAACAGATCTGCTTGCATCGAGGTTGCTCCCAGTGGTAGTGGGATGAGGCCCTCAAGTGGTCATTAATTGGCCACTTATGGGCCTCAATTGGCAGTGGAGTGGGAATGTCAACCATCGGCCTTCCTCAACCAGAACATAATCCTGCTGGAAGCAGGAAGGCAGCGGGGTTCTAGTATACCATCATCCCCTCTAAATACATGCACTTCCCACCTCCAAACTTGCCACTAGTGAGAGTACAAGAATCCGCCCTAAAGTTATCTTCCAATAAACGGTAGCCAGGATTTTGTGCCCCTGCCCCCACTACCTACCCCAGCAAGTTTTCCAACAAAGATGGCTCGACAGTAGGATCTTCTGGTCCTGCCAAAGGCCATGATCATTTGCCTTGCTCATCAGTTACGCCAGCAGGGAACCCACCCTGGACAGATCTTGCCTTCAGAGGAACTGAATGATCCCACTAGTGCGAAAGGCTGGAAAACTCTGGCCTGTGTGTGTAATTTGTGGAAAACATCTTTCATTGCAGGGCCACTGTAAACCAGAGGGAGGCGATGGCCTATTGGTATTATCGTCAGACTGTTAATCCGGAAACTCAGTTAATGTTCTGGGGGACCCGGGTTCAAATCCCGCCACAGCAGATGGTGGAATTTGAATTCATAATAAAATAAAATCTGGAATTAAGAATCTATGACCATGAAACCATTGCCAATTGTTGGGCAAAACCCATCTGGTTCACTGATGTCCTTTAGGGAAGGAAATCTGCCATCCTTACCTGGTCTGGCCTACAATGTGACTCTAGAACCAAAGCAATGTGGTTAACTCTCAACGGCCCTCTGAACAAGGACAACTAGGGATGGCCAGTAAATACTAGCCAGCCAGTGGCACTCATATCCCACAAATGAATTTTAAAAAACTGAACATAGTGAGAGTACAAGAATTTATTTATTGCTCTATTTTGCTGGTGTAACTTTGATGACGTTTTATAGAAGGCAATTCTCAACAATTTAACTACATTTAGGTCAGATTTATCTTCCCTCTATTCAGATTGAATGCACTTTGGGATTCAACATTGTCTTTGAAAGCTTGGAGTTCAGGTGCAGAGTAGAAGTATTTCAATGTGCACTATAAGCCAAGAATCACATCTTTGCGCGTACTAAGGGCCTTTAGCTTGCAAAATATTCACCTCCTTTCCTATACGAGCCGGTAAAAATGAAGAGAAATTGGTTCAAAATGAAATTACTCTAAAGTTGAGCATTTCCTAAATCAGAGCGTTCAGAGGTTGTGAACTTTGATTAATGGTATTCCATCTGTAATTACCAAAGGCAAAATCTGAAAGGGTTTCTAGCAAACAGTTTGACTTCAGGAAATGTAAATGAGCTGAAAGTACATCAGAATTTGTTTTTAAATTTGGCTCAGAAAAGTTTGTGAAGTCTTTACAAAATAAGGCATAATATTAAAATAAAAATGCTGGAAAAACTCATTAGAAACCTAGAAACGAGAAGCAAGGGTAGGCCATTTGGCCCTTCGAGCCTGCTCTACCACTCATTATGATCAAATTCAATGTGCTGATCCCCTCCTTCTCCCCAAATCCCTTGACTGGGTTTGATTCCCAGCATTCTCTGTATTAACTTCAGATTTACAGCATCTGCAGAATTTTGCTTTCATTTTAATATAAAAATAGCTTCATTATTAATCACCGGCATATCTCAGCAGATCATCAAAACTCTTGACATGTTTCATTCACTTTCAAGTCTGCTTCAAAGCATCTGCTCCGATGTTGTCTTCTGTATGAGTTCATAGCATTTTTGTAATTGTCATGCCTGCCTACCTTGGGATGAAAATAAATGCAAATTACATTTCATACATATGAGGCATGGTTTGCATACTGTACACTTCTGATCGGATCTAACCGACTGAACACGACTGAGGTCAAAACTTCAGCTGCAGTTGTGTTACCCAGAAGTGTTTTTATATTTCATCTGCATAGAAAAAAAATCCTCAAATTCTACAGTGCAAATCAGATTAATAAAAACAGGATCACAGCATAACATCTCAGGTGATTTATAAAACAGCTAACAACAGTGATATGGATGAGTGAGTCTTTTGTTTTAATTATTCTTCAATGGGATCTGGATATAAGACCATCATTTGTTGCCCATCCATAATTCCCTTTGAAGTGTGGCTTGTTCAGCCATTTCGGAGGGCAGTAAAATTGCTGTGGATCTGGAGTCACATGTAGGCTAGACTAGGTAAAAGGATGACAGATTTCCTTCCCTAAAAGGGCATTAGTGAACCAGATGGGTTTTTTTTTGATAATTAGCCATGGTCACCGCCTCTGAGACCAGCTTTCAATTCCATTTTTTAAAAAATTAATTTAAATTCCACCAGGGATATGAACCTGAGTATAATGAAAGCAAAATACTGCGGATGCTGGAATCTGAAATAAAACCAGAACATGCTGGAAAATCTCAGCAGGCCTCTCTGCTGAGATTCTCTCTCAGTAGGAGAGAATAAAGCTAATGTTTTGAGTCTAGATGAACCTTTGTCAGAGCTCATCTAGACGCAAAACATTGGCTGTTTTCTCCCTTCAGTTGCTGTCAGACCTGCTGAGATTTTCCAGCATTTTCTGTTTTTGTCCCCAGAGTGTTAGCGTGGGCCTGTGGATTACTAGTCCAGTGACCGCACCCACCATCTCCTCAACATATAAAACGCAGTGGAATATATAATAGCACATTTCTGAAAAACAGTAAGGCATCATATCATCTCTTTCTGGTCATTTCAATTTTGCATCCCCATTACTTTCATTCCTAGGTGATATTTCAGGCTGAACAGTTTCTGAAAAGACTGAAGGCAATGGGATGAGTGGCATTAAACTACAATTCCTCAAAGTAAAGTTTATTTTGTTAGTGTCACAAGTAGGCTTACATTCACACTGCAATGAAGTTACTGTGAAAATGCCCAAGTTGCCATATTCTGGTGCCTGTTTAGGTGTATTGAGAGAGAACTTAGCATGGCCAATGCATCTAACCAAAAGGTCACTTGGGATTTAATGCTTCTAACACAAGGAAAATGCAATTAAAACACAGAAGTTTGGAAATGTATTTATGGCACAGAGTAACAAAATATGTTTTTATTAGCAACCATAGTCATAACCTCCGAAATCATTAATTTTGTTTTGTTCACTTTTAGTCTTTAAAATCATTCTTCGTGAGACCACTTACAATGCATACAGCATTATTCTCCCATGGGCCAAACAGGACACAAGCATTTCATAGAATCATAGAACCCTACAGTGCAAAGAGAGGCCATTTGGCCCATCGAGTCTGCAGTGACCACAATCCCACCCAGGTCCTACCCCATATCCCTACATATTTTAACCGCTAACCCCTCTAACCTACGTATCTCAGGACACTACAGGCAATTTTAGCACGGCCAATCAACCTAACCCGCACATCTTTGGACTGTGGGAAGAAACTGGAGCACCCAGAGGAAACCCACACAGACACGAGGACATTGTGCAAACTCCACACAGACAGTATGAAGCCAGAAATCTTCCAGATTTCTTACAATTGCTCTGTAATTTACGGCTGAGAGCTGTGTCATGTTCATTGAAATTATAACAGAGATGTGGAGGGTAAGAGGGAATTTTCAGGCTGTTCAGAACAGTGGGATTTTCCAGTCCCGCACCAAATTCTCTGACATTGCTTGCAACAGTGGCAGGGCATAAACAGTCAGAAAATTCTCCCTCTCCCTCTCCCTCTCCCCCCCTCCCCCTCTATTAATGGCCTGTATTCTCCCTAATCCTAAAAGTTGGAAATGTCCCAATCCTCCATTAATAACTTGGCCAGCAAATTGAAGGTAAGATGAAAATAACAAGGAACACACATGAGGGGCTTTGCAATGTCTTCCTTGTTTTATACTCACACAATAAATGGGGGAATAAGGGAAAAGGAAGCAGGTCTTACATGTGTCCAGAGTCTGGAATTGGAAAACACAGACATGTTTCTGTGAGGGGAGGTTAGCTGATTGTAGAATGTTGGGCCTTCCATGAGCGAGACTCGCACGACAGGAGGAGGCAAGTAGAATGAGTTAGCCTGGAGGCACAAGTTCCACAGTTCCAGCAGTCAACAGGTTTCATGAGGGTCCAAGATCTTTCTGCTGGCCCCTGCTTATGGGCAGACAGCACAGCCTATTTCCTGGAGTTCTGTTCATTTTGGAAGTCAAACAAGAACTGTTGGAATCCAATTCCAAGGGGCGGGATCACAGTGCATCTTGGGGGAGGTTGTGTGGCATACTTCCTTGATGTTGGACACAGAATGTATATTCCCAGTCTAGTGTTTAACAGCAGTCAGAATTCCTTTTGGTTTTGGAGACACAGCTGTTGGATTAACTAATTGATAGAATCCCCACAGTGCAGATGGAGGCCATTTGGCTCCTCGAGCCTGCACTGATCCAATCTCACCCAGGCCCTATTCCCATAATCCTATCCCGTTACCCTGCTATCCCCTAAAGGGCAATTTAGCATGGCCATTCAACTTAACGCACATATCTTTTGGAGTGTGGGAGGAAACTGGAGCACCCAGAGGAAACCCACACAGACATGGGGAGAATGTGCAAACTCCACACAGACTGTCACTCAAGGCGGAATTGAACCCGAGACCCTGGCATTGTGAAGCAGCAGTGCTAACCACTGTGTCACCCTGCCTTCCAATTGTTGCTGTCTTTGTTGAAAGTGTTGTGTTAGGACTGCTATTGCTTTGGCCTTTAGCACCATTATGGGAGATGATGACTTGAAGGTTTTGCTTTGTTTGGAGTAAGCCGAACCATACTCCTCATCCCTGTGGCCAGTGTTGCCTTGAAACTGCTGCAAGGCATCAGGTGACTGGCTGAACCATTTGCTAGCTCATCAATTCTCCATTTTTAACAGCCCAGAAAAAAAAAAATGACTTTATGAAACAGTCCTGTTGATACACTCCATCACATCTCAAAAATGACACTTGAATTTGCACTCCTCCTGACTGAAGCTGGAAGCTTGCTCTGCAGCAAATTTCAGGTTTAATTCCATGTCTTCCCATTGGATTCAACTCTACGTTCACATTTATCACTGAGTTGTTTACTTCTCGCAACACCAAGTTAAAGTCCAACAGGTTTATTTGGTAGCACGAGCTTTCGGAGTCTCGTTCCTTCATCAGCTGATGAAGCAGCAGCGTTCCAAAAGCTTGTGCTACCAAATGAACCTTTTGGACTTTAACCTGGTGTTGCGAGATTTCTTATTGTCCCTTCCCCCGACCAATGCTAACATCTCCACATCATTTTATTCTAAAAGGATGTAGCTTTGGAAGTGACTATTTATAAATGGGAGGGGCCTTCTTTTCAGTACCTGGTTACATATTCACTAGATTGAAACAGTGACACTGGGAAATGGGTATACTATAAATCTTATGTTTCCTATCAGGGTCACAAGCACTGGAGACTATCTCAGCCACTCAAGTGGTTAATGGAGGTTGTGACAGTCGAGGCCACTGACTGACAGAAGACTGTGGGTGGCCAAGCCTATGTTTAGCCCCAGATTGATGATGTGCATCTGGAACTGACAATAGCTCAGCAACTGCTACAGAGATGCAAGAAAATATCTGATGTAGATGCAAGATGTTTTGCACAGCCATTTTGAAGATAACGGAGGAGTCAATCTAGGCCACGGGTGCCGCCATATCTCAGGTGTGTGTGTGCTGACTTTCTCCATGAAGAGATTGGTAACCCTCGTGGAGAGCCTGTATCACTCAGTGGATGCCCGAGATGCACTCAGGCCTGAACTTCATTGTCCTGCCGATGAACTCCTGCAATAGTGGCAAAGGCAAGAGAGGGGTAAGGTTCTTGGATTCTCCACCAAGCCTTCAAACGTCTCAAGATACATTTACCTTGCAAGGTAGGAGTGGTGGTCTGTTTCTGGGGCTTCCCCTCAGGGCATTCCTGGTGTGGATAGTGGTTCCTCAGTCCCTCTGTCAGTAACATCTTCCCCTCAAGAATCCATGATGGCAGAAGGGGATCCTGCACCTGTGTGGTGGTCTCTAGAATGCTTGGGCCCCTCCAGATATGAGCTATCAAGAAGATGGTCGCTCCTCATAGTTAATGTCCTCCATACCGGGCAACATCCTGGTAGATTTTTTTGTACCCTCTCCAAAGCCTCCACATCCTTTTATAAATGTGGCGACCAGAATTGAACACTATATTCCAAGTGCAACGTCAAAATGGCAGTCAAATGTGTTCAGCATTCAGCTGCCATATTAAGCACCCCCTACCCACATGCCCCAATCCACCTGCCCCCCCCATTACCCACCACCCCACCCACAATGCCATCCCACACAGCCCCACACCCACCGCACTATTCCACCCTCCAATACTCACATCCCACCACATGCCCCACTGCAACTCCAAATTCACTCATAATGGCCCAATAAAATTGCAGTCCATATATTGTTTGAAAACCTATTTAGATATGCCATGATATTTCATCCGTATTAAAGAACCATAATGAGACCAATTACACAAATAGAACAAAGAACAAAACAGCCCAGGAAACAGGCCCTTTGGCCCAACGAGCCCGCGCCGACATTTTAACGTTACGAGTCCCCCCCTCCACCCATGACCCTTACCTTTGCTTATGGCATTCCACATTGAGGGAAAACTAATTTGGAGACAATCTATTACACCAATCAGCCTAATAGCACATCTTTGGGGTGCGGGAGGAAACCGGAGCACCCGGAGAAAACCCACGCAAGCACGGGGAGAATGCGGGGAAATGCCTTCTCAGTGATTGTATCTATCATGCCATAAAAATTGAAAAGGTGAACTTCTTTCAATCTGCATTACAAGTTATAACAAGCTTCAGACTGGCCTGCTAGAATCAATTTATATCTTTCAACAAACACCCCAATAGATTCCTGGGGATTTTTAAAACTTTAAATATTTCGGCTGAAAAGCCCATTTGTTGTGATGTTGTATTTTAAAGAAAGTTTCCATGTCAGCAGCGAGTTACAAGGCTGGTTAATTTAAAATCAACTTTCTATCAGGAGAAAAGCACAGTTAAGTTATTCCCACACGATTCGTCCATCGATAAAACATGGGTCTTAAAAACTCAGCAATCAAATGATTAACTGCAATGACTTCCCCCTAATCGCAGATAGGGAACTGATTTCTGCTGTGGGATAATGATGACCTAATTCTAGTTATGTATGTCAGTTTCCCATTGATTTATTCTGCAATAGTGCGAGTCAAAAAGATCATTATCCGCTAGCTGGCCACTCAGGGACCTCGACTAAGTCTTCAAATGCATTTTCAAGTTTTTAGTTATGTCCCTGTGGTTGGAATATTTCCCACCAACGTAATGCACTGCGTAAAGATTTGCTGTGTGGAATATCTTTACCCCGACATTTGCATTATCAAAGGAACGAAGAAATGAAAAGACTGAAAATAATAGTTATTTCTTTCAAAGTAAAATATCCTTTTCATGTTAGTTTTTTTTTTAGAAAACACACTTGGGCATGGATGAATTAAAAATTAACGTGTTTTGCATCTCTTGGTTGACAAAGCAGGATTACCAGAATATATTATCCAACCAGGCACATCCCATGTGAGTACATCAAACACACGTGGATAAATTGCACACTGAAGCAAAGCAGGATATCCGGGGAATATCAATCTTTCCTATGACTAAAATATGCTGTTATTCAAAGACTTAAAACGGCCCCTTTCATCTTAATGTTGCTAATTTTAGCTTGATTCTAAATTGTATTTAATGCTATATAAGTTAAAGTTGTTCTAACTTCCATTAAAATGTTAAGGGCCGTTACGACTTGTTTCAGCCTGTTCATAGGGGACAATCATAAACTGTACAGGGCAATAAATCGGGTTGTGTTGTGTCTCTTTTTCTTTAGGTGCTGTCTGGCCTCAGTGCTCAAAAATAGGGTCAAAGATGCGTCCACATGTTTTGGAAGAGGGGGTGAACTGGGACTATCTCTTGGGTGGCACAGTGCCACAGCTGTCACTGCAGCCGCACAGCACCAGAGACTCGGGTTCAATTGGTTGAATAGCTTCTATTGCAAGCTGAGTTGTAAATGCTAGGTTTGAGACATTGCTAAATGTGAGGGGATAAGGTAAAGCACATCCGTTGAAGGATTGAGTGCCAATTGATGGAGCTTGCTGTAGGGTGGGTGATGTGGGTGTAGAGAATCAAATAGTGAATGAGGTCGGTGATAGTTGGTGGAAATGGCGTTTGCGGAACTTACCTTGACATCTCGTGACACATCGTTAAACTTCTTTCATTACAGCATCTACGTTCTTGAAGTAATTGCCTCAGCACCCACCTCCGTCGCTACTTGTTCCGATTGTTGTACCCCAAGCATGTAACTCAAGAGCCACTCCCCCACCGCAATGTGGATTCAAGATATCGCTCCTTTCCACCCAGGACATTGATTGAAAAGCTCAGCTCACACTCTCAACTGTGTTTAACCATTGCAGAAAGTATCAGAGTCACTTCTGCAAAAGAAGGTTTGCAGTCACAGTGCTGTTAAAATGTGTTGCCTGCTCTTGAGGAGCACCAGGCAATTGTGATATTGGGTCCTCTGTGGATGTGTGCATCCAATGAATGGTGTGGATAACACTGGCCACACGTGGCATTCCTTTGAAAGAGCAAACAGTACCAAGTTAAAACGACAGGTAATCACAGACTGTAATCATCACATTTACCTTTGGAGGTTAGTCAATTTCTCCTCCATATTTTTATCAGGTGTTGCACTTGCTTCTTCCCAGTCAATAGCTCGAAGTTATCCACTCCCCCAAGATTCTTCTGTATTACAGTTGTCAACATTACACAAGATAAACTCAAGAACTGATCAGTGAGTGCATTTCAGTGTGCACAGCTGTCCAGAGTGATCCATTGCACTTTTCCCTGCAGAAACTGAATTCTCAAATCAATATTGCACAGAGACATGGCACAGTACAGTTGTCCATAATTGTTCAATAGATCTATTCAAAACATGAAAGGAAAAAGCTTTACTGTTTCCCTTTGTCAGACAGAAATAAAGTTCCTTGATTTACTGACATTTCAAGTCGACATTGAGTTGCATCACTAAGCTGTTTGTTACTTAAAGATAGATTTGTTTTCCTTGGCTATGCAGTTTAACAAGAAATAAGAAGATACTAAACCAAATGTCATTTTATACTTTACACAGAAGGCCAGCCGGTAGGTTTTCTGTAAAAGAGGTAATGAAAGTGCACTTTTCCGGTGGAATTTTAAGACCTCGCTTGGGCGAGTCTTGTAAAATCCCACCCGAGGCCAACAGAGAACCCCGAGGTGGGGGAGGTGGTAAAATTCCAGCCTTTATCCCTGAATAGACTTCCCTAGTTTATTCCTACCAGTGACCAGTTTTTGCTAAGTTGTTGCTTTTACACAATTTTTGTTTATTAGGCGCATTGAATCATCTGTGAAAGAGCGGGCTGTGAGGGATTAAATTGTCCAGGGAAGGAGAGAGAAGTTGTTTATAGCCATGGCTAAATCCAGAATGTCCCGAGGACAGAAGAAGAGCGAGGGACATACATACTGTGACAGGACGGGTGAAGGATCTCTTTACTCTTTCAGAATGAGCAGTAACAGGAGATAGCTTGCAGTAAGAGGAGATATGTTTCCCTAGTGAGAGGCAGAAGTAGTCCAGAGTGCCATGATGAACCTGCAGTTGATGCCTGCTTTACTTTGTCTTTTTCTCGGGCTTATAGATCTCCCCATTAAGGAACACTTTTTTTTACTATAGCGATTGAATAGTCTGCTATTGACTGCCCTACTAGTTGTAGAATACCAGTGGTGGGACCAGAAGTAGCTCTTCATAAGGATCTCAATTGGCTTCTGGGCAAGAAAGCTGTATTCAACCTTCCCCATCAGCATTGCTAATTTTATCCTCCATGGTGATAGCAACATGTCAAAATGATTAGAAAATGCCCCTCCGTTCACATTCAGGGCATAGGAGAGCACGTTCTGCTGAATTTATTTTAAATCTTCAAAGTAACAGTGCTAAATGATCGTTTTGAGACTCAACAGGATTGGTTATGGCTGCAGTGCCATTGCATTGGGTACTGCAAGTGTAGAAAAGATGCACTCAAAGTTATTAATAGCAGAAAGTATTGGAAATACTCAGCAGGTCTGGCAACATCTGTGGAGAGAGAACAGAACAAATATTTTGAATCTAATATGAATGTTCAACTTCAGAGTCATATTCGATATGAAACATTGGCCAGAATGTTACCACCGTTCATACTGGTGGGATTTTCCCATCCCACCGCAGTGACCAGAGGTTTGGCTGGCTGTCAAATTCTCCAATCTCGCTGCAGCAGAAGTATGGCATGAATGGCCAGTAAGGTACCCATTGACTCTTTCTCTCTCCACAGATGTTGCCAGACCTATTGAGTATTCCCAACACTATTTCAGATTTCCAGAATCTGCAGTATTTTGCTTCTACTGTAAAGGTTAATTTAATATTGTGACTTCCATTGTCTAGTTCTGTGACGCAATACTTGTATGAGTCCAAATTGTTCTCATTTGACCTTTTTCCAGAGTGCTATTGCCCGTATCCATGTCCTCATTATGTATATCACCCAGAGGAATTTCCCACTTTTAGTTTTAATGCTTCAATCTCGGTTTACAGATCTTTGTTCAGAGAATCATAGAAGTTTACAGCATGGAAACAGGCCCTTTGGCCCAACTTGTCCATGCTGCCCTTTTTTTTTAAAATAACCACTAAGCTAGTTTCAATTGCCCACATTTAGCCCATATCCCTCTATACCTGTCTTACCCATGCAACTGTCCAAACGCTTTTAAAAAGACAAAATTGTACCCGCCTCTCTAACTACCCCGGCAGCTTGTTCCAAACACTCACTGCCCTCTGAAAAAATTACCCCTCTGGATCCTTTTGTATCTCTTCCCTCTCACCTAAAACAGTTTTAGAGTCCCCTACTTTTGGGAAAAAATGTTGACTATCTAGCTGATCTAATGTCCCTCATTATTTTATAGACCTCTAAGATCACAACTAAGTCTTGTTCTTGGAGATTTTTACTTTTCTCCTTGCATTTAACTCTGGAGAAATGTGTCAAGGAGAGAAGTCAGTATTCAATGATGATGTAAATTTATAAAGGGTCAATTCACCAGTAATGTTTACATTAACAGGTGTAAGCAATACAATTCAGTTTGTAGCAACTATAGGATGATGCAACAGAAAGAAAAGGATATCACATACTGTACCAACAGTGTAATTTAACATGGAAAACGCTTTGGATTTGAGTCATGGCGTTATGCTGTGCTCCTTATTAACATCAATTTTGAGATGTTTTATTATTGGAGTATCAATTAAGGTGTCAGTCCATCTTAGAAGCAGTAACCTCCAGCATCTCAAAACTGCTATGGACTACATTAGAGTAAAAATGCCCCTTTTTTTGTTTCATAACATATAATAGTTTGGGAATAATGATCTAGGTAACACAATGGAACATTATGTCCTGTCCTGCCAGCAGGATTTTCCAGTCCCGCTGAAGACAAGGGACCTTTGAATGGTTCGTCACATTTTCTGGCCCTATCTCACCATGACAGAGTTGTTAAATTCTGCCCAATGACTGAGAAAGATTCCAAACTTACCAAACACCATTCCTTGTGAATAAGCCTTGGCATTTCAGAATAAAGGGACAACTGAGATGAGGAGGAATTTCTTCAGCCAGAGGGTGGTGGGGGCAGCACAGTGGCTAGCACTGCTGCCTCATAGCGCCAGGGACCTGAGTTCAATTCCTGACTTGGGACACTGTGTATGTGGAGGCTGCACATGTCTGCATGGGTTTCTTCCAGGTGCTCTGGTTTCCTCCCACAGTCCGAAAGACGTGCTGGTTAGGTGCATTCATCTTGCTAAATTCTCCCTCAGTGTACCCGAACGGGCACCGGAGTGTGGTGACTGGGGGATTTTCACTAACTTCATCACAGTGTTAATGCAAGCCTACTTACGACACTAATAAATAAATTTTAAAACTTTAATCTATGGAATTCATTGCAACAGAGGGATGTGGAGGGCATCTTGAAATCTTAACATTTCCGTGTTTTTCACGATGTGTCCTGTCAGTACTGCAGGGAGAAAAAAAAATGACAATTTAGTTTTAAAATTAACTCAATTTAACATACAATCTGATGAAAGTGTAAAACACTGAAGGTAATTGAAACTGGTTTCTTATATCATCTGGAAATTGCCGTGAATCATTTATCAATAGATACTAAAAGTAAGCTTGCGACTGCTGAAAATCTAAAATCCAGTGTCACCCCTTTTTTTTATCCCCCACTTTGCCCATTGACCTGCTGTGCAATTGCAATGCTGCTGTTTTCAAAATCACTAAATAATGCTATATTTGAAGCAACAGCACAATTTTAGAGGGTGACGGATCGAGGATTAATTTCCCGCTCCACTGAATCCCCAGCCTTGCCCGCAGTGTGGTTATGGGGAAGTGAACAGATGCAGGGGTGGGAGTAGTAATTGAATGGAAAGGTATTTTCTGACTGGTGCAAATTAGTGGACACAACTCATCCCTCCATTCTTTTCTGCTGAAGATGAATAGCTCAAGCCCTGGGGAAAGAACTGATAATCAGGGGGATTTCATACCGTCAACACGTTAAAAAAAACCATTGCATGCCAACAGAGAGACAAACAAGGATAAATATCCAGTGATTCATAGAATCCCTACAGTGTAGGAGGAGGCCATTCAGCCCATTAAGTCCAATTCTCTGACAGAGTATCTTACCGAGGCCCTCTCCTTCACCCTATCCCCATAACCTTATACATTTACTCCACTAATCCCCCTAACCTACAAATCTTGTGACATTAAGGGGCAATTTAGCATCACCAATCCACCTAACCTGCATGTTGGAGGAAACCACAGCACTTGGAGAAAACCCATGCATACATGGGGAGAACATACAAATTCCACACAAACAGACAGTCACCCAAGGCCAGAATTGAACCCAGCTCCCTGGCGCTGTGAGGCAACAGTGCTAACCACTGCACCACTGAGTGTCCTCTCAAAGGATTTGCAAAATCATAACTCTAGTCACATTCGAAGCATGAATAACACAATGGGGAGTATTAAAGTGTTCTCTCAGGTAATGTTTTATAATAAAGTCACTTACATTTTGTTAAATGAATCTTTAAGAAATTATATCGCTGCCTTTTGCAAAAGCAGAATATTAAACAGGGAGCTGTGGACTGTTCCATTTATTTTGCTCATCAATTAAGAGAAAGCTCGTTGACTTGTGGAATCAATTACAAATTTTACTGTTTTCTCATGGAAGATATTACTTGTTTCATTCTTGTTTAATTTATCCTGTGGTTTAAATGGCTGCACATTCAGTCAGATTTGAGATAGCATGAATGGTACCTATTCAATTCTGCATCTTTGTATAAGAATTGAAATGTTCACCAGTCAGTCCTCATTGGCAGAAACTCTCAGAATAAAGAACAAAGAAAGTTACAGCACAGGAACAGGCCCTTCGGCCCTCCAAGCCTGCACTGACCATGCTGCCCAACTGAACAAAAAAACCCCCTACCCTTCCTGGGACCGTATCGCTCTATTCCCATCCTATTCGCATATTTGTCCAGGCGCCCCTTAAAACTCACTATCGTATCTGCTTCCACTGCCTTCCCCGGCAGTCAGTTCCAGGCACCCACCACCCTCTATATAAAAAATCTTGCCTCCTCCATCTCCTTTGTGAATGCTGTTCACACAGTAAAATTAGCCTTGCTAGTTTTAGTAGATAGATAATCATTAGTAATATTATTATGTATCTTGTTTGAATTATTTCTATTTTTTTGAGGTTATTTGGTCCTAAAATGACAGTCCTCAAACAAAATGATGTAATCATTAATCAAATAATGCAGTTTAAGACTGGCATGTATATAAACAAACAGTCATGCAGTCATCAGCTGTGACAGATGTTAAAGTAAAAGTTTCCTACATTCCGATTGTAACCATCCCAGCTGATGTTAATACTGAGCAAGTCAGGTCCCAGACAGAACCCTGACTTGATGGCCACCATTATTTTCCAAGACCTTGGGAGGAAAACTGCAGAACAAATTCACAGGAGTAGGTGATGAATTTTAACACAAAGGATAAAATATTTACTAAACGAGAAAAAATAAACTGTATTAGACAAGACAAAAAACAAGGTTGGAAAGAATTCAGCACAAACACAAAACTACATTTCAAATTCACATTATTGCTTTTACCGCAGCCATATCTGTATAGGCAGGCAAACCAATAAATATTTACTGCTATCTTTGCACAAATGCTTGGAGTTGGCACAGTTGTAAACTATTTTCTTCTGGGTGAATTACTGAGCATTCAATTGGAGCTTTTCATTCAACTCGCATGCCTCCTCAAGATGTCCAAAACCACACTCCAAACTCAGTAACTCAGCAGCACCTCTGACCATAACTGACCATCAATTACAGTAATTGTGTAACGTTGAAAACCCTTTCCCTCAATCTCTGTACTCTTTCCTTCTCTGTGTCTGTGTTACTTGATCACTGTTGTTAAGCAAAGTTGCTTTTTTACTTTGTGTTTTTATTTTCCCCAGAATCTCTAAACTCATTCCCCATCTCTTCAATTTCAGGGGTTGCAAGACCTTATTAAAAATGCACATATTGTAACAATCACGAAAGACCGGACCTTTCAGTCAGGGTTCATCCAAACTTCACAGAATCCCTACAGTGCAGAAGGAGGCCATTTGGCTCATCAAGTCTGCACCGACCACAATCCCACCCAGGCCCCATTCCCATAATGCCACATATTTACCCTGCTAATCCCCCTGACCCATTTAGCATGGCCAATACACCTTTCCTGCACATCATTGGCCTGTGGGAGGAAACCTGAGCACCTGGAGGAAACCCATGCAGACACGGGGAGAACTTGCAAACTCCATACAGGCAGTGACTTAAGGCAGGAATTGAATCTGGGTCCCTGGCACTGTGCAGGAGCAGTGCTAACCACTGTACCACTGTGCCATCCTTAACTTGCTGGCACCAAGGTTCACAAAACCTAAATAAAACTGGAACCATCTTACCTTTAACACATACATGAATATATGTATAATGTATTTATATATATTATGTATATGTATTTATATACAGTACTTAAAAAATATGATTCCTAACACTAAAGGGACACATAGGTTACAATACGGTCAATGCTACGTTGAACGGGTTAAATCTACAGTGGAATGCTTCTATTCTGAGTGGGTATTTGAAGAATAAAAGAGCTTAATGGGAAACTAAGTGCAATTTGCGACAAGCCCTTTTCTGAACAGTTGCTGCAAACTTCAGTTGAATTCACAAACTCTGTCCCGAGTATCAATAATTCTTTGCCCTGACAATTTTCAACTTATTTTACCTTCTCTACTTCAGATTCAATAGAATGCAATTACTAGGCAGCCAAGCGAAAATAATTTTCTGTATAATTTAGGTATGTCTCAGTAACCAGTGTTATAATATTGATCAAAATTCACCAGCAAGACAAGGACATTGTTGTTCCAGATCGGATGCTCCCTGACATTTCTGACATTAACTGAAGTCCAATTGCTAAACTAATCAATCGGATGTTTTCCAATTTGCGTCCATTGGAAGTGGAATCATAATGAACCCTCTTAAGCTGAATCTCAAAATCCCACTGCTTTGGGTTGGTTACCATTCTGTCTCAGACACTCAACCAAGACAAATTGTTTGAGACAGGGCATTCATTATTGAAATTCTGCGGACGATGAGGACTATCAGAAAATGTTTTGAAGTCCCACAGCAGTCCTGCTGTGAAATAATGCTGAAATTGCAGATCACCAATTGAGATCCAAGTATGTTTGGCATAGATTGTACAATGCATCATTCTACGATGCTTTTATTGGTAAGCCAGCATGGAATTTCAGCACAGAAAACAATTACATTCAAAGACATGGATATTAAAGTCTCTGCGTCAGCTGTTATTCCATCCTACAGTGCAGCAAATAACAAACTAGCAAAGCAAGATGAAAAGAGAAGGCTCTCAAAATGGCACAGGGTAATTTGTGGTGGCAGAAACATTCTTCAGGATCCAGACGTGTCAGATTTTCTTCCCCAAGTCTGGTGCGTTTGGTTTGGGCAGAATTATAAATAAATGACATATGTGACATCTGTGATAAGTTAATGGAGGATTCAGTGGCTGGATAAATTAGGTCATGTCATTGTACAGCCGCAGATTCTCAAATGGGGTCTGAGATGTGTGCACCTTTCTAACAGAATCATCAAAGGCATGCAGAACTGCAAGTTGCTGAATGGACGAGCGTGAAGTTCTGATTTGAAGCCATCACTGGTATTTTCCAATTGCCCGCTCCAGCCAAGAACTTTGTCTTAAATAGTTGAAAGCCATATTAAAGAAGGAAATTAGAATCTCCACCAGAACTGCTTAGAAGGGATCATGAAGCACTTACAGGTTAGTTGCTAGATTATTTCTTCTTGGTCTGGTCTAATCATATGTACTTTTGGAGCTTTCCTATGCTTGGTTACATTTTCAAATATTTTATGTCCGGCTGGTCTTGCAGTATGTATTATCTCCTTTAAATATGTGCTGAAAGAGATTGTTTCCAGGCATGGGTGAACAGTGAGGTTTCTTTGTGGAATTCAACATGCACTGCAGAATAAATAAAGATTATACAGAGCACAACAGCTGCTAGCAGATGGAGGACATAGTAAGAAGTCTCACAACTCTAGGTTAAAATCCAACACGTTTACTTGGTAGCAAATGCCACTAGCTTTTGGGCCTCTGCCCCTTCATCAGGGGATTAATCTGACTCGCCCGATAAAGGGGCAGAGCCCCGAAAGCTAGTGGCACTTGCTACCAAATCAACCTGTTGGACTTTAACCTGGTGTCGTGAGACTTCTTACTGTGTTTAACCCAGTCCAGCTCTGGCATCTCCACAGCAGATGGAGGAGGCAGAGGAAGAAGGGGAAACAACAATGTGTCAGCTAATTATTGAATCATAGAATCCCTACAGTACAGAAGGAAGCCATTCAGCCCATCAAGCCTGCACTGACGACAATCCCATCCAGGCCCTATCCATGTAACCCCAAATATTTACCCTGCTAATCCCGCTAACCAATTTGAACTGTTGTACCCACAGCAGCGATGGCAGAAGTCTGAGATTCCAATGTGTTATGAAGTTATTCACACTGCATTGGAAACACTTAAACTGGCATCCTGCTCATGATGTATGTTACAATAAAAGAATTTGCCAATTTGCACTTCAAAGGTAACTGATTGCTATCATGGACATGGCCAGCTAAAGTAAGGCAAAGGTACCGATGGTACTGTCTTTTCTACGACTTGTTTCCCTGTCTCTTCCATAACCTTGTCAGACCCTGGCCACCAAAGAAAGCTTCATGCCCATGCTCTTTGTCAAGCTCATTCCTAAGTGCTGATAATGAAGATCACATTTATTGCAGTGTGTACCCATCAAGAATCATAACTGTAGCTCTCCATATGAACGCAGTCTTAAATAAGCTGACAATTTTTTATTATGCACAAAATGTGGTTTGATTTCTAAATCTAGTATCTACATTGGTCACCCAACTGCAATATAATCACATGCTCCAGCCAGTACATGGCCCCTTAGAGTTGTGCTATCAATGTCATCTGCTATGACAGGCAACTCATCTACATGTGAAAAGGGAAATACATCTTTCCTGCTAGGCTGTACCTCTGAGGCAGATGGTAATCTGTATATCACAACGGCTTTACAATGATCTTCCCATCGCCCGTACTTAATGTCATACTGATAAGCAGACAAAAATCAAAGCCAATCCCTGCTTTTGAGCTGTAAATAGTGGGGAGTGCAGATTTGGGTTCATTTTCAACTGTGAAACTGCGACAACACAAGTATTTTAAAAATCATCTTCTGACGATGAGAGAGAGATTCTCCCAAAAAAATTGTAAATGTCGAATTTGCGCAAAAACCGGAGGAGATCACACCATTTTTTTTCCAGAGGGATCTTCAAAATGAATTCTCACTCTGTGTACTGCCGAGTGCTTCAGCAAGAATCACTCCTAGTCCTGCTGGAGGGGCCGACAGCATAGCGCTGAGCGGGTCACCATACATCTGTCAGCACCGAGATCAGCACATGCACGGTAGCCCCCCACCCCCCTTCCCCAATCACCAGCCCCAATCATTGGACACCCTCCCTCAGCCATAGATCCCAGTGCAGAATAGCACCAATCTCTCCCCCTCCCCCCTAGAGGCCCTGCCACATCACACCCAGCACCCCTGGCATTGCCTTCTGTCCAGAGGGCAGTGCCAAAATGTTCCCTGCTCATTGGCACTTTGCCCCTTGGGCAGTGCCAGGGGGCCAGATTGGCACTGCTAAGGTGCCAATGCCCAGGAGGCACCCACCCCCCAGCACCTATCCTTTGTGGGGCCTCGTTCCCCCCCTTTAACTCCAATGGGGTCAGGCCACCAACTTCCTGCAAGTGGAGAGCTATAGTAAACCTCACTGGAGTGAGCCACTCCTGGCCAGGGGGAGCCTAGCAGGCCTGGAGACAATTCCAGGCCTGCGAATAGCATTTAAATTAAATCAAAATATGCTGAACTCATTAGGCATCACACACCTATTTCTGGTGCAGGGCTGATGGCGCTGGGAGACATGCGGAGACCGTGGTTCTCAGTGGGGAGCCCCCAGATGGCCTCCACATGAGTTTCCCAGCAGTGCAGGATGGGAGAATCACCACAATACCTCACATGCTACCTCAGCATAATTTCATGCACTGATGTTGAGGGTGAGAGAGGCAAATGCAATTGGTCTCTCCTCATTGTTATCCAACACATGAGATCACAACACTTACTCCATATGGAGATCCCATGCTAGCTTAATCTGTATGGATTGTACCATTTACCAATTGGCTTCTACGCAATGGGGATGCATCTCTTGAACAATAGCACAGAGTACCCTTCCTGAAGAGTTCATTCAATGGGTGCAATAGGGTTATTAAAGTTGGTATAAATTTACCATAATAATTCCAAAAAGGTCTGAGTTCAGAGATATTCTGGGGGTGTGACGCATTTCTTATTGTTTGAACTTTAATCATGGTAGGATGTCTAACCTATGCCCAATTACTTGGCTGTACTTTGGAAATAACGTTCTCACCTTTCAGTTCTTGCTCAGTTTCTCTTTTAGAACATAGAGTATTGGAAGAGGCCTACACTAGATTGGTCTTACATTCCTCTGGACCCATACATTGGCCTTGTATCCTTGAATCAATATGCTGGTTTCGCAAATACCGAAGAGTATTTGGTGATCGCTATGTCATGTGTCGTAAATTTTACCTCCATGCAAAGAAAATCTCATTTCAATTTAACTTGAATGCTGCTCAACAGTTTCTTCCTAATAAGGTGCTTTTTCACTCTTCAGGAAAACGCTGGGCAATTTTGCACATTACTCCTTGTATGTGACTGGAACTTGCACTTCCCATTGTGGGAGGTTTTCTCTCCTCCATAGCTCTTCCATGCTTCTCCAGCTGTCGTTGACTCAACTTTACAAGATACAGAAAGTCAGAGTTCTCGCTAATGGATGCACCCGTGCCACCCTCCATGTTTACTGGACCTCCATCCAACACTACAGTGACCCGAGAAACTGGGTATCCTCGTGCTTCAGATTGAATGGGTCTGAACTGACCCCTCATTGACGTGCTGCTATTTGATAACAGTGCGTAGTGACTACCATTTCCTCCAGCCACCATTTTCCTTGTTTACATTCTGCCGACATGCCTTGGCAAGATGACTCGAATTCTTCTTGTAGCTGTAGCACTCTGCCTTCAGAAATGGACAATTCTGTGCCCAGTGTTAGCCTGAGCACCAGTAACAGAAATTTTTAGTATCCCTGCTACTGCTAACTGCTGCCTTGGGGCCTTCTGCTTACTCAGCTGCAGCTTATTTACTTCAGCAGATAACTGGCGGTTGTTAACTCTGGCTCCTCTCGGGTCCATGTCCGTGGACAATGCTGTTTGGCAAGCTACGTCGAAAGTTAACTTTGGCAACGTCAGCTGCTTACTGCGAATGTGTGCACTTTAAAAATCACACACAAATCTACCCCACAATGCTCTCGAAAATCTCCCAAAACTGGACAGCATTGCACATTGAGATTTTTCATTATGTTAAAGATGCTTCATGAATATAGGTTGCTATTTTCTTTGTTTTATAGGTTAGTAAACCATGTGGAGTCAGTATCTAAGTGGACAGCAAATGGTATTTGTGATTCCTCACAGCAAGCTGCTCAAAGATAGTTTCTTCCATTTACTTACACTCAGGAATCATTGGGAGATCAATTTAACCCGTCGAGAAAGAAAATGGTTTCTCAAACGTTCACTGGAATTGGCTAGGACATTCTTCCAAGAAAGTCCACAGCAGCAAAGAGGAAAAATTAAATGCCTAGGAAAAGTTACACAACCTCCCCATGATCAGAACCAGGGTGGCTTTCTCAATCAAGAACAATTTGCATTTACGTAGCACCTATAAAGGTAGTAGAACCATCCCAGTGGGCTTCACATGGGCAAATCCAACCCTTATGTATTACTGTGCTGCCAATACTGCATTTCTGTGGTGCCAAAGCAATAGTAACAATGACAGAATTTAATTCAGTCATGGGGTTCTCAGAGGACAGGCTTGTGATATAATTGGGAAAAGTGCTGCTGAGATGAGTTGCCAGCAGTGTGAGGGGGAGGTCAAACTGAGCAGAAATGAAGAGCAGCGCTTTTGGTTTTGTGAAGGCTCACTGGTTAGGGGCATGGTTGAAAGCCATACAACAGAATGCAATTACACAGAAATTACTATTTGGAAGCAGGTCACGTAATCCCAACCATCCTTCAATGGGGAGGCATGGTGTAATGGGGAGCTGGTGGAATAGTGGTCATAGTCACTGGATTAGCAGTCCAAAGATCCAAGGTAATGCCCCTGGGACTCAGGTTCAAATCCCACTTCAGCAGACGGAATTTGAATTCAATAAAAATCTGGAATTAAAAGTCCAAATCTGGCCATGAAATCATTGTTAATTGTTGTTTAAAAAAAACCATCTGATTCACTGATGCCCTTTAGGGAAGGAAATCTGCCATTCTTACCTCGTTTGGTTTACATGTAACTCTAGATCCACATGTGGTTGACTCTTAAAATGCCAGCAAGCCATTCAGCTCAAGGGAAGTTAGGAAAGAGCAATAAATATTGGCCCAGACAGTGACACCTACGTTCCACGAATAAATAAAAAGTGAACATAATCTAACACTGATTTCATATCTTTTTATCTCTTCTTTCCATCCATCCAGTCACTGATCTAATATAGTTTCAACGTTGACATGGTCTCTACTTCATCCAGTAGCTTCAGATTTCATCAGTCTCAGCTTAGGCTGCTGTCAATCATAAACCTCTTACATTCTGTCATTGTTACTATTGCCTTGGCACCACAGAAATGCATACAGTAAAAGGAAGGAAAATTCAGCCTTAAAGGTTTCTTGTTACCCTTCGCTCCAACCGATAGAAATGTCTTGGAAGAAATATCCAATGCAAAGCAATTTGCCTGTAATAAAATATTACACCAAGCCAAGTATTATTTCACCCTGCGTTTTTGTGATTAACATCTATGCTAAGAACTTCAGAAGTAGCGATTAAACTATAAATAGCTATAAATCACCAATGTCTCAGTAAGACACTTTAGAGAGCAACCTTCTTTTGAAGATATCACAAGACATAAAAACACACGTCCCTTATTTTAATGCTTTGGGCCTTATCAAGGAGCAGATTCTCCAGCCTCTTAGCCCCACGTTTCCTGCTGGCGGGGAGTGGCACGTTGATTTGCCAGTGACGGCATTCTCTGGTCTCACTGCTGTCAATGGGAATGATGTCACCTCACGCTAGTGGGAAACCCACGGATAAGGGTGCACTGCTGGCAGGACTGGAGAATCCCACCAGCGTGGACGGCCGGAGAATCCTGGCCACAGTCTATAAAATATTCTATTCCACATTGCTTCTATGACATGGACGCCACTCTTTCCTTTACTCTTCCCCAACAAAGCCACCATAAGTCTCAGAAAAGCACATCCCCAGGAGCATATGACATGTTCATTTTTCATGCAAGCTCTTCTCACGGACAGTATCAGGAAGATTGCCAATGCTGTCAAATTAATTCTGCACTGTGGGCCAGGTACTAGAAGTGAAAGGACAGTTTGTTAATCCACTGTGATGTTAAGGCCCCTGGGTTTAAGTGTTTTTAAACAGGTTAAACAGAAACTATCATTTCAGTTTAGTGGAATGATTTTTCATACATTTTCATTGTACACAAATATAATACAAACCACATACCATAGAATCGAGATGAATGGAAATAACAAGTACACAGTATTACTGGCATGAAAATTGGATTAAAAAGATATTAAACAGATACTTTGCATAAAAATTCAGATTAAAAACTTTATTGAAACTTGCTGCGTGGGAAGATGAACCCTGCAAAATAATAAGTACCAGATGCTTCTCTAAAAGATGCAGTTAATATGAGGCACTCCAACAGTTGGAAATCCAGCAGTCTCTCTTCTGACACTCGGATAGCTAAACCAAACTGAGCCAAGGAACTAGTCAAAACCTTCCCACAATTCATATTTCAGACACCATTCTGGCATAAAACACATCTGGGACCTGTCATCATCTCCCCACCAACTGAGCAATTATTTCAATAGCCACATTCTATTGTCAGAAAGCACCTGGAATATCTGTCCAATGTATTTGAATCTTGTAAGGACTAATTAAAGCTTTTATCCATAAACAAAACAAGTAGAACCACTTTCATTGTTACATGTTTGTATTTATATTCATGTTGCAATTAACTCAATGGGACAATTTTCATCAATTTTATAAAATGGGTTGCACATTTGATAGTAATTTTCTGATATTTACAATCGCTCATTATCTTAATAGCTTTCCTTCAGGTCACTGCACAACCTTCTCTTCTCTGGAGGGAAGAATCCAGAGCCTATTCAATCTTCCATGATAAATATAACTATTGTCTAATTTATTGCGTAATATGAAGTCAGCACGGTGCAGAGTACTAAGTGTGCAGGATACAAGTTTAACAAAACCTCTGTGCCCTTCAATTCTACCCGCTAGAGATGAATCTCAGTGCTCAGTTTACTTTATGCTGACTTTATTAACTGCATAGCTACATTCCATGATTTTCGTATCAGCACCCCTAGATTTATTTGCTCTAGTAACCTATTCAAACCCTATCTAAGCAATATGTGGACTGCTTAGACATCTTACTAAATATGCGACTTTACATTTAACTATATAACATTAATTTGTTAATGACATGACTATTTTGCAAGCTTATAATTGTTTTCTTGTGTATTGTTACAACTTTTTTGTATGAAATTTATCTCCCAATTTCATTTTGTCTGCAAATTTTGAAATCACACTTTAGATTCTTGAGTCTAAGTCATTAATATGATGCCAGTTCCAATTTCTGTGGAACATTACATGTCACCTCTTGCTCATCTAAGAAGCTTCTCTAAATCCTTACTCCCTGTTATTTGTATTGTAGTCTGTTTAATCTCCTTTCTACTGTCTGTTCCTTGACTCCACATGCTATGGGTCATGTGTCTGTTGTGTTAATTCCAATAATAGTATATGGTGTAGGAATAAGTCTAGAGTTGTATTTTACCTTAAGCAAATTTATTCTCAGAACAGCCCAGCATAGTAACAGTCTCCACCTACTTCCCCAAACTCAACTGTTCCCATTTGTGCTCTTTTGGAGGATTGAAACAATGATTATCACCTGCCTTGAACAATGCAATTGTCTTAACAACGCAATTGCCAAAGGATGTAACTGTTGATATGGAGGGGGTGATAATGTAGTGATATTTCACTCAATTGCTCTTTTCAGTTTACCAAACAAGCTAAATTAAATCAACAAAGGGACAAATTAAAAGGAGAACAGCCTGAAACAAAAGACAAAGTCAAAAGGAAACTTAAAACATCAAATCAAAATGTGTTCAAACGAGGTCAATAATGCAAAGTCCCTGAAGTGCCCAGCAAGCACGAGTGGCATTAACCCACATGCTCCCTCTCCAGGGACACCCGACTGTGAACATAGCCACAGTAGAGGGGCAGACAGTCAGGTCGGATGACCACTTGGTCACCCATTCTCTGGACCTTTTTAGGGCGCATTTTGCCAGGCCTAGGAACTGGTTCACAAGGATGTCCTCCATCATCCCCACCTTCCCCTCCTCACCAGGTGATAGTTCACTGGACCAGAGACCCAGGTTCAAATCCCATCATAAATATGACAATAATGTGGAATTAAACCATTTCATTCACTAAAGCCCTTTCAGGAAGGAAATCTGCCATCCTTACTGGTCTGGCTTGTATGTTACTCTAGGCCCACAGAAATGTGGTTGACTCTTAAATGGCTAAACAAGTCACTCAGTTCAAGTTTGAGTAGACATTGTCCCACAGGAATCGACTGATTCAATATCACTCCAGACTTGTTTTGCTTAATGTCAAAATCAATGTATTTAAATTCCTTCTTGATTTTATCTTTTACCATTACTCAAATTCTACAGAACACCCTCACAGAAAATCATCAACATGCACGATACAGATTCAAATAGAGGATCGCAGTGTCTGCCTTTAATTGAAAGAAGGAGGTTTCCAACAGGACTGACTTCACGGAGAAATAACATACTCTTGGCACATTATTCAATCCGTAAACACACTTGTTTAATTTCCACAATTTTCCTTCAAAATCACAGGTTTCTTTATGTGGTTTCAAAAACACTTTCCTTTATATCTCTTCCTGGGCTACTGCTAAATGATCTTTCCCACATGCGATTGGAGTCCTGATTGCAAGTTTGTGATTTTTTTTGGGATCATGATCTCTTTCCAATTCACTGTTAGAATTTAAAGTCCATGTTCTGGGCTTCCACATCCTTACATAATTTTTCCAATTCTTGGGTTTTTTTCTGCTGAACTTCATGCTGCACATTTAATCAAGGCTTATGTTTCCCAGTGGCCTTTCCTGCCCTTCCTACAATGGTGGCATCCCTCCACACATTGGCCCCTTCTGGAAAGTATGTTACCTTTGTTCCTACTTTGGATAGTTGTCCGTTTGAATAATCACCCTGTCCTGCATTCCAGTGTTACTTCATTTGTCATTAATCAATTAGACTTATAGAGGTTTACAGCAAGGAAACAGGCCCTTCGGCCCAACTTGTCCATGCCATCCTTTTTAAATCACTAAGCTAGTCCCAATTGCTCGTGTTTGGCCCATATCTCTCTATACCCATCTCACCCATGTAACTGTCTAAATGCATTTTAAAAGACAAAGTTGTACCCACCTCTACTACTTCTCCTGGCAGCTTGTTCCAGACACTCACCACCCTCTGCGTGAAAAATTGCCCCTCTGGTCCCTTTTGTATCTCTCCCACCTTACCTTAAACCTATGCTCTCTAGTTTTAGATACCCTTACATCTGCAAAAAGATGTTGAACATATAGCTGATCTGTGCCACTCGTTATTTTATAGACCTTTATTAGATCACTCCATATGCCTCCTCCGCTCCAGGGAAAAAAAATCCCAGTCTATCCAGCCTCTGCTTACAACTCAAACCATCAAGTCCCAGTAGCATTCTAGTAAATCTTTTCTGCACTCTTTCTAGTTAAATAATATCCTTTCTATAATAGGATGACCAGAGCTGTACACAGTATTCCAAGTGTGGTCTTGTACAACTTCAACAAGATGTCCTAACTCCTGTATTCTCTATTTGCTGTCATCAACTCCTCATGATTGTCCAATATGTGCATGTGTGAAGTCAAATGATGACCATGAAACCATTGTCAATTGCCATAAAAACCTGTCTGGTCCAATGTCCTTTAAGGGAGGAAATCTACATTTCCTTACCTGATCTGGTCTATATGTGGCTCCAGGTCAACAGGAATGTGGTTGACTCTTAAAATGCCCTCTAAAATCACTAAACAATCCATGTGGTTCAAGGACAATTAAGAATGAGCAAGAAATGCTTGCGTAGCCAGTGACACCTCCATTCCATGCATAAGTAAAAAAGTACACACCTGTACTGATGCAGGTACTGATCCCAGTAACCTTACAAGAGAGGACCATTCTTTTGGAAGACATTAGTGACCTGTCATCTCCAAACCTGAAACATGTCGAGCTTTCACACTCCTTGACTCCTGCCAATCAACCTCATTGAGAGGTATATAGCAGTTAGGCAAATCCACTCCACACTGTGGAAGTGAAGCCACTACCTAGAACTGCGCAGTTGAATGAATCAGTCATCAAAATTCTCATTGCCTGATTCAATCTCTTGGTGATAAACACAATTTCTTCATGGCAACCCCCATCATCATTTTCAGCCTCAGAATTATTTGTTTCTTGCGTTATTTCAAAAACCTGACCCTTTCACTGTGGGCAACTTATTGTGTAATGAAACTTGCCATTCTCCATGCATTTCTTAGGTGGAAGCATTTGTGGTCACCAGTCCAAACGTACATTTTGTCTTGACTCTCAAAGTGCTTGAGAGCAGGATCACCTTCAGAGTACTTATCAATAACCCGATGTTTGTACTGGAATCTGCATTTAATGTTCTGTCGATCTTGAAACTCGGCCACCACTGAATCCTCCATCCTTTATTTCAACACAGAGATACCTGTATTCAAAGGGAAAGTAGCTGGAAATGATTGAGTTCTGCAAAATTCTTTTAGGGCAGCAAACATTAGATCTAAAAGATCGTCTTTACTTCAGAATTAAACCCCCGTCAATACTAAACATTTGTCCAAATGAGAAATGCATGCACAATCAAGCAACATAAATACCAATACCACAGGCAGCACAGTGGCACGGTTAGCACTGGTGCCTCACAGCGCCAGGGACCTGGGTTCAATTCCCAGCTTGAGTCACTAGGGAAGTCTGCATGTTTTCCCCATGTCTGCATGGGTTTTCCCCAGGTGCTCCAGTTTCCTCCCACACTCCAAAGATATTGGATTAGGTTGACTGACCATGCCAAATTGTTCCTTAGTGTCCCAGGATACGTAAATTAGAGGGATTAGTGGAGTAAATATGTGGGCTTACAAGGATAGGGCCTGGGTGGGATTGTTATCGGTGCAAGCTCGATGGGCCAAATGGCCTCCTTCCACACTGTAAGGATTCTATGAACTCCAGGATGACAAGTTCAAGTCTCCTCAGTCTTTTATACCATCTGTCAAAGTCCAGGATGTATTCCTCTCCATGAACCCATCATCTGTGTATTTAAATCTATTAAAGGTTGGCTAGGCTTCGTATGCTTTCAATAAGTCATCCTTTTTTATTGTAACAGAAAACCCACTCTCTGTTTGTTATCCAAATCATTCACATTCCATTCTGAAAACAATTGCTTCCTAATTTGATTTTTGCTGGCAATGATAAAGGCAGAATCATCTCTTGCTTTTTTGGATATGAAATAATCCATGTACACATCTCAATTTCAATTCTCCATTGCTCACACAGCTTTGCACCTGAGAAAACTGATAGATAATCAAAGCCCTGATATTTTGCCCTATATTTTCACCATCCCGCAACTTAAATTTATCAGAGGCAGTAAGCTTCTATTTCCTTTAAAGCGTAGAGTCAAAATCCTTCTTTTACCACAACCAATCAACAAGGCTTAATGTTCATCTTCTGCTATCTTGTTATTCCAATTGTATATGTTTTTAAAGTTTATTTAGTAGTGTCACAAATTGGATTACATTAACACTGCAAAAAAATTACTGTGAAAATCCCTTAGCCGCCACACTCCGGTGTCTGTTCGGGTATACTGAGGGAGAATTTAGCATGGCCAATATACCCAACCAGCACGTCTGTGGGAGGAAACCAGAGCACCCAGAGGAAATCCACACAGACACAGGGAGAACGTGCAGACTCCGCACAGACAGTGACCCATGCTGGGAATTGAAGCTGGGTCCCTGGCACAGTGAGGTATGGTGAAAGAGTAAACCTGAAGTTTGTCTATTACCTTAAACAAGTTTATTCTCATAGTTATAACATCCCTACACTCAACTGTTCCAGTTACTCTTTCGGAGGTTGAGCCAATGACCATCACCTGTCTTTAGCATTGTAATTGCCTGAGCAATGTAATTGTCAAAGGAGGTAATTGCTGATAATTTCATATATTGCAATGAACTCTGTACTTTGCAAAAGTAAATTTGCATTGTGTGATATCCTTTAAAACAAAATGAAACTAAAAGAAAGTTCTGGCAAGAGGTATACTTGGATTTCCTGGCTATAACATTATTTCTAAGAGGTTAGATTCTCATTGAGAATCTCACTGGAACTCACTGCTGGGGGAGGCAGTGGAAGCGGATACAATAATAACTTTTAAGGGGCGTCATGACAAATATATGAAAAGGATGGGAATGGAGCGATATGGTCCCCAGAAGGGTAAGGGGTTTTAGTTGAGTTGGGCAGCATGGTCGGTGCAGGTTTGGAGGGCCAAAGGACCTGTTCCTGTGCTCTAATTTTCTTTGTTCTTTGAAGTTGATGTGAGGATCGAACCCAGGTTAAAGAAATGACAAGCAGAAATAAAGTGGGGATTTTGCATTACAACTTATGGTCATCAGCAGAGCACACAGAGTCTGTGACAGGAGGAAGCAAATCTCTCTCAGGAAGAGGTTAGTTTTCGGTTTATTAGAAAAGAAGGCAGGAGCTCCTGGGGCAATATGTGAGCTGGCTAAAAAGGTCTGAAACCTGGAAAGTTGTGTGAATAACTTGGGGACGCTAATGAACTGGATGTTTCTTTTAAAACCAGAAGTAGCCAGACTGTGAAACATGATATGATTGTTTGGTCAATTGAAAAGGAAGTCAGGAATGCTCTGCTGCCAGAACTATTGACACTCAGAGGAGAGAGAAAGTTTGTAGTCTTGGGCCTTGTCGGTGTTGATCGCATCTGAGGACATCGGATGGATTAAGGTGAAAACAATTGAAGAGCCAAATATATTCAGTAGGAAGTATGAGAGATCCTATATACTGGAAGTGGAGTTGGAAAGATTGTGAGATGACACATGTGAAGTTAATCTTTATTGAGAGATGTGAAGTTAATCTTTATTGTATCAACTCTTAAAATGAGTATATTGTTTCTACTGAAATACCATGGGGGCAATTTTTCTAGTCCACTGCATTGCTTTTGCAGTGCAGCGGGCAGGGAGACCATTTCGCGGGCTCCATGCTGAACACCTCTTTGAGTCTCCAGCAACCGGATTCCCGGCGCCGTCAGTTCTGCGTCGGAAATCGGTGTGGAGCTGCATAAATCGTTTAAATCCTAATTTGCATACAATTTAAATAGCATTATCAGGTCTGGGGCTGAAATCTTCAGGCCCATTATCCTCCCACCGTCAGGAGTGGTTCACTCCAGTGGGGTTTACTATAACTCTCACTTGTGGGGAGCTGGTGGCCCTACCCTGCTGGAATGAAGGGGGGGCAATTAAAGCCCCCAGGAAGATGGGCACTGGGATGGTGCCCCCTGGGCATTGCCACCTCAGCAGTGGCAGCCTGGGCCTCCTGCCCAAGGGGGCATCTTGGCACTGCCCACTGTGCATGGGGCAGTGCCAAGGGAGTGGGGCCAAGATGGGACAGGGCTCCTGGAGGACGATTGGTGGGGGTGAGGGATCCACTGCCACTCTGCATTTACAAAAACATTGAGGGGGAGAGGCCTGCCTGCTGGGGTGGCGGATCAGGGCTACTGGTGGGGCAGAACGTTCAAGCGGTTATTGAATAGACACATGGAGCACACCAGAATGATAGGGAGTGGGATAACTTGATCTTGGGTTCAGACATAGCTTGGCACAACATCGAGGACCGAAGGGACTGTACTGTGCTGTACTGTCCTATGTTCTATGTTCTATTAAGTTGTAGCTTCAAGAGCTACAATTGGTTCAATGGGTCAAACAGCCTCCTGTTAATTTGTAAGGTTCTAAATGGCTGTAACTGTATGAATGTAAATAATGATGAAAATCTTGCATTGCAGAAAGACCCAAGAGTCTCACATATAACTAATGAGCCAAGGGCAATTGTGGTCAGGGCGAAAAATTACGAGGGCCTGGGATACTCTGCAAGGCCATATGGAATGAAGAAACATCTGCTGCTAAGATTGAAACACAATTTGTAGACCTCTCCCAAACTTACTCCATTGATAAAATAGGTCAAAACTCTCTCCCCTTGCTGCCTCCTCCACCCTCACCTACAACAATGTACGAGGAGCTCATGAACATATTACTAATCTCAGCCTCTGCTGCTCCACTCGCTTCCCCCTGGCCACTAAGCCAAACTTTCCCTGAGGTTCCTCCTCTCTGATGTGTATATATACATTGTATGTTGGGGTTTGGAGTGCGGACTGCTCCTTTAAGGGTACGGGTCAGGTGACTTCTGGGTTATTCGCTCCGCCCAATGTTGGACCCTGTTGGGCAATCTTAGACCTGACTGTGAATAAGTGCACACCTTCAATAAACAGCTCCCAGTGTTGAAGTATCCAAGCCTACCTCATGATTCTTTATGCCTCTTGGTCCACAGGGGCATACATAATATCCCCTATCCTCACCGTGAACTCGCATCTATCTCCTATCCTCCCCCAGCTTTTCTCAATAAGACCCATCTCTTGCTTCCCCGGCCCCCTACCCACTAAACTGCTCAGCACTCAGCGTTGCACCCTTACAGTTAACATGTTCTCTCGCTTCAGGTTCTGTGGCTGTCCCCCATCATCCCCGCTTCCTAAACACAAAACACCCTTGACCTATCCATCCTCGCAAACTGTCTCCCAATCTCCCATTTGCTATTCCTTTCCAATGTCCTTGAGCAAGACTTCGCATCAAAAGGATCCATGTCCACCTTTCCCACAACTCCACATTTGAATGAATTCATTCATTCAGGTTTCCTGCCCTCCTGCAGTAATAGTGAACCCGCATCCACAACTAGACATGTCTATGACTGCCCCAGGCGAGGCTGTTAACTTCCTGTTTTGCAAAATCATGGTGTGGGTTCCATATTTAAAGTTAAAGTTTATTTTATTAGTGTCACCAGTAGACTTACATTAACACTGCAATGAAGTTACTATGAAAACTCCCTAGTCGCCACGCTCCGGCGCCTGTTCAGGTACACGGAGGGAGAATTTAGCATGGCCAATGCACCTAACCAGCATCTCTTTTGGACTGTGGGAGGAAACCGGATCACCGGAGGAAACCCACACAGACACGGGGAGAATGTGCAAACTCCACACAGACAGTGAACCATGCCAGGAATCGAAATCAGGTCCTTGGCGCTGTGAGGCAGCAGTGCTAACCACTGTGCCACCGTGCTGCCCTCATTTACAGCTTGCAACTCATTTACAGGTCTCTCTCTGGATTTATACAGCCAGCAGCAGAAGCAGACATTCATCTGATCAGCTGGCACTGACTTTGAATTCTCACCCCACTAGTTCAGGAAAAAATAACACACCACCAAATAGCTTTGGTATGAAATACTATAAATAAATAGTGTTATACACATATCAATCAGACTGAGGTCTGGAGCTCAAACCAAACTTGACAGGGCATGGTAGACGGATCAGATTACAGCTGCAGAAGTTGCAAGTCAGACCAAACTGAAAATCCACTTTCTGCAGAGCCTTTTCTAGGATTTTCAAACCATTCTGTGTTATTTTGAGCTCTCACAAAGGATTATCCTGACTCAAAACATTCTGTCTCCACAGTCAGACCTGCTACATTTCTCCAGCATTTTCTGTTTTTAGGTCAGATTCCATTATCCACAGTACTTTGCCTTTATCTCTATATCTCCCATGTGTTTCCGAGCCTCCTCTTCCCATACCTGGTTCTTCATTTGTTGGACGCCTAAAGAATCGACTCTTCTCCTGAGCATGAACAAGCAATGATTCCCAAAACAAAGCTGAAAAATCTGAAGTACATGAGCGATGTTATTTTAAATCAATAAGTTTTTAAATTTATTTATTGGTGTCACACGCAGGCTGATGTTAATGAAGGTACTGTGAAAATCCCCTCGTTGCCACACTCTAGGCACCTGTTTGGGTACACTGAGGGAGAATTTAGCATGGCCAAACCACTTAAGCACCACATCTTTTGGATTTTGGGAGGAAACCGGAGCACCCAGAGGAAACAGACACGAGGAGAATGTTCAGACTCCGCACAGACAGTGACCCAAGGCTGGAATTGAACACAGACCCCTGGCACTGTGAGGCAGCAGTGCTAGCCACTGTGCCACCCTCTAAATGATAGCAGAAAATTCTAGAAATACTTAGCAATTCAAAAACGTTCAACATCTCAAATGTTAACTCTCTTTCTCTCACGATTCAACCTGCTGAATATTTCCAGTATTTTCTGTTTAATTTCAGATTTTCAGGGTCTTTGGTATTTGATTTTCATCGGAATATTTTAAAATCTCACCTTGGGATATTTGGCATCTGCTGAGAAACTTACATTCAGCAGTAACAAAATATGACACAAATGTTTCAAATGTTTACCCCTTCTATCCGGCACTCATTCATTTCACATAAGCCCAGCCAGTTGACAAAATGCTAAAAATTGAAATAATGCATTGTTGAAAATTGAACAGAAGTTTTTTAAAAGTTTCCATTATAAATTCTTTTACAACTTTTACAGATGCACCATAGAAAGCATTCTTTCTGGTTGTATCACAGCTTGGTATGGCTCCTGCCCTGCCCAAGACTGTAAGGAACTACAAAAGGTCATGAATGTAGCCCAATCCATCACATAAACCATCCACCCATCCACTGACTCTGTCTACACTTCCCACCATCTCGGCAAAGCAGCCAGCATAATTAAGGACCCCACACACCCTGGACACTCTCTCTTTCACTTTCTTCCATCAGGAAAACGATACAAAAGTCTGAGGTCACGTACCAACCAACTCAAGATCAGCTTCTTCCCTGCTGCTATCAGACTTTTGAATGGACTTACCTTGCGTTAAGCTGATCTAGCTATGACTGTAACACTACATTCTGCACTCTTTCATTTCCTTTTCTATGAACAGTATGGTTTGTCTGTATAGCGCGCAAGAAACAATACTTTTCACTGTATACTAATGCACATGACAATAACAAATCGAATCAAAATTCTGTTATTGTGAATAGGCTCTTAATGCACATTAAAATGAAATTACTCAAACTGAGTATAACCTTTCCACTATAAATCAAATTCAGGAGAAATGGCCAGTTTGTACTGAGTGTGAGGCCATTCCTCCCCAAGAAAGGAAACTAGGTGGAGTTTGTACAATGGTTGAACCGCATTTAGGGGGTGATTCCCTTCATGCTATCCGTGTGCCAAGATAGGGTCTTCAGATCGAGTTTTCTCACAATTACATGAACTCGAATAGCGTGAAAAGCACTTTGAGAAAAGCTGTCTTTGCTCTGGAAAGCATTCAACACCATAATTCCTCTGCGAATATTTTTATTTCACAATATGGTAGAGCAAAACACCAATATACCCTACTGTGTTAAAAGGCAAGCAATCACTTCAATGGTTTTATTTTCATTAAATTGCTGTTTGACATAAAATTCATGCAAGATGCTTTGAAGTGTCAATTGATTCAAGGCTGTATTGATCTTAAATAGATACACAATTGGTTTACGTAATCCTTTTGGTCGCCGAAGAGGTGAGAGCCAATGTTTAAGGCGAAAATGGGTTGAAAATAATATTTCAGCTCATTTCTTGCAGCATTATTGGATTTTCGAAGAACACCTGTTTTAAGGGCTGTTTGAAATGGACTGGCTCAATTTTCATCTGCCTGGAAATAGAATCCATTTGATGAAATACAGAAGCCACGGTGAGCAATTTGAGTAACAGCAGCCCAGAGAAATAAATCAAAAAGATTTCAATTCTCACCTAATATAGCTCCTGAAGATGAGGTGTTTGTGGCGCGATCAGTAGCATCTGTGTCTCTGAGTCAGGCACTCTGGGTTCCAATCCTACCTCAGGCCCAGGAAGGTGTGTTTGTGGCTAAACAGGTCCGTGCGAATCCTTCCAAAGTACTCCAATTGCACGCTGGGAGAGCAGGAAAGGTCAGGCCATCCGGATGATGGAGAGAAATTGGAACAACTACCGTCACTGTCCATAGGTCCAGGCTACAACATGCATGTAAAAGTGTATGTTGCCACAGCAACTTGGACTCCTTGAATGAACTGTAACACTGCACACCAAGAGATACCTGACTATCTCATCCAGCTTATTGATTTGTGTGTTTGAAGAATTAAACTTAAAAATGTCGGATTTATTGTCTAAGGATGGTAGCAAGCTGGACAAAAGCATTTTTATTTGAATGAATGAGGAAATTTTACTTCAACTAAAGTTGCACTAAGAGGTTTTTGTAAATATTAACTCCAGTTAAGTTATTGATAATAACTAACAGTCTGTCAGAATTGTTCATGATACACAGGATACACGGTGGCACAATGATTAGCACTGTTGCCTCACAGTGCGAACCATTCAATCCCTGGTTTGGGTTACTGTTGGTATGGAGTTTGCACATTCTCCCTGTGTCTGCATAGGTTCTCTCCGGGTAACCCGGTTTCCTCCCACAGTCCAAAGATGTGCAGGTTAGGTGGATTGCCCACGCTAAATTGCTCTTTAGTGTCAGGGGGATTAAGTAGGGTAAATGCATGGGGTTATGGGGATAGGGCCTGCGTGGGATTGCGATCAGTGCAGACCTCACTGAACGCAGAACCCCACTGCAACAGGGTGCGCCATAGACACAGCTACGCACCAACACTCAGATCACCAGATGCAAGACAGAAGGCACACAGAATGGCCTCCTGCACTGTAGGATTCTATAAAAATCATCCAGGAAAGCAAAGATAATCCCCAGCTTCTCTTTAGTGCAAAACATCTATTTAACCGCTCTCTATTCCACCCTCGCCTCCACCAGTAAGTATGAGGAGCTCATGGATTTCTTTGTCACTACGATTGAGAACACCCGATCAGTTGCCACTGCTTTCTTTCCCCCACTCAGGCCAAACTTCCTCTAAAGCTCCCCATTGTCTGTGCTCTGGACACCTATTTTTCAAGAACTTCTTTCTTATCTTTCCTCATGGCCTCACCAACCTCACTTTGTCCATGAAATCATCTCCTGCTCCCTCGACCCTATTCCCCACTAAACTGCTGACCAGCCAATTTTCCTTCCTGGCTCACCCATTCATTAATATAGTTGACAGTTCACTCCCTTCAGCCGCTGTACCCATCTCCTTCAAATAGCCTGGAAACAGGAGCAGCATCATGATTGCTTTCCCTGGCCCTGGTCATCGATTGGCATGCAGGGTACCAGGGGCTATTTGAGCTGAGCAGAGAGACATTGGTTGGCATGGAGGATATGAGGGAGGCATGGGGAATAGGTGGGGTGTTGAGTGGTTGCGAGATGTGGGCTTTAGAGGGCCTATTACTCAACCACACAACTGGGACAAAGTCTCAAAGAATTGAGCCTTTTAAACAACCTGCCTGGTAATCAGCACTCTCTGTGGCCACCTCCAAACTGTTTCAGGGGTTGGTGGACCCAACTCCAGCACACACCCGGCCCCTCGGAACAAAGATCCTGTTTGTCAGGGCAGTTTTTCTCAAGGCAGGTGGAAAACAAGCTAAGAAATTTCCCGACTCTGCGCACCTGTCTTGAGAGTGAGATCTCAGCCATTGTGTTTGGTCCACATCACAAACTCTGTTTCCCGCATCATCCCGTTCATCCCTTTCCCTGGCAACTGCCTGAGGCTGAAGCAGGCTCTTCGCAACATTGGTGTTATATTTAATCCTGAAATGATCTCCCCATTAGATATAAACACCAAGACTAAAGATGTCTTTATCTGACTGCACTCCTGTCCCAGCTCATCTGCTACTGAAACCCTCATCCATAGCCTTGTGACTTCTGGACTTGTCTAGTCTAATGCACTCCTGACCATCCTCCCATCTTTTACTGTCTGTAAACTTAAGCTTATTCAAAATCTAGCCGCCCAAGTCCTGACTCACACCATATCTCAATCACCCATCATCTCTGTGCTTGCAGACCTACATAGCAGAGCTGGATTTACAATGAAACTCTGTGCACAGGGCCCCCAGTGGCAGGGAGGCCCCCTAACACAAGGTTCTCTGGTTCATGTTGCTCACAGTCTATCAGATACAGGCATATTGTACAGACCCGCCCACAATTGAGATGTCAATCACTACTCACAACCAAGTACAGAAGAGGGGGTGGGAATTATCTGATCCATTGCTGCTGTCAGCGCAGACACTATGGAGACATTCACATGGTGGCACAGTGGTTAGCACTGCTGCTTCACAGCGCCAGGGACCCAGGTTCAATTCCTGGCATGGATAACTACCTGTGCGGAGTCTGCACATTCTTTCCGTGTCTGCGTTAGTTTCCTCGGGGTGCTTTGGTTTCCTCCCACAGTCCAAAAGACGTGCTGCTTAGGTGCATTGGCCATGTTAAATTCTCCCTCAATGTACCCAAACAGGCACCAGAATGTGTCGACTAGGGGATTTTCACAGTAACTTCATTGCAGTGTTAATATCAGCCTACTTGTGGCACTAATAAATAAACTTTAAACTTTAAAAACACATTCAGAATGATACTACCCATGTTGCATGGTGGCCAGGTGACTGCACAGTGAGGAGTGTCAGGGGGAGACTCAGCCCACAGTGCCTGATGGGAGCACAGCAGTGATTGGAATCAGTGTTTGAGTTCGAATCAGAGTGCACGCGAAATGGAACAGTGTCATGTGTGTAGGGCTGGAATTCGAGGTGTGCACTTACAAATCCGACCCATGGCAGCAGGCACCAGAAATACAGGCATCTATCCCCCTCTACCTCCTTCCCCCTCCTTCACCCCCATCTATCTTCCTTCTCCCACTCAAGCCCCCCCCTTTACTCCATCCCGTTTCCCCCCCCCCCTCCACCCCTCCACTCCCCAGTAGGAAAACATTGATTGTGTGAGAGTGAGTGAGCATATCTGTGTGTGTGGGTGACCCGGTTATATCCAGCCCCCCATTAACAGTGAGCCGATCTTGACAGCAGCCTCCACTCAGGGAGGTGCCCCCTGATATTGTGATGCAGTTAGTGAGTGAAAGTGTTCAAGGGAAAGCTGCCATCACAATAGGATGTGGCGTATAGGAATTAGGACTGGGAGTAGACAATTCAGCCCTGCCATTTAACATGATAATGGTTGATTCTACCCTGGTCTCAACTCCCTGCCTGCTCCTCATAGCCCTTTATCCTGCTTAACATCAGAAACATACCTATTTCTTTCTTGAACCTGTTGATTGATTCTGCCTTCATTGCACCTTGGAGCAGTGAGTACAGGAATGCACCAGGAGCTCACTGGGAGAGAGAAGTTCATTCTGCAGCTGAATCCCTCAACCTAGCACTGAGGCAAAGTCAAGTCAGTCCACTCCTATATTCCTTCAAAAATAACAACATATTCTGTTTTTTGATTAACTTTCTTTCTTCCTTTGTGTTGCCAGAGGCAGGAACAAATCAATTATAGAATCTCACCATCAGGACTGTGACCCCTCCACGTTTCACAACCTAATAAACATTTTAGAAGGATCAAGACTTGGGTCATTTTAAGCCAAATTGCCTAAGGATGAGGAGGTTTCTTTTGACCGCAGACATCATGTCAATCACTTCCAGTATCCAACCCCTGAAGCATAAGCACAATGTCTACAATTAGCTATGTATAATGAGAAACAATGATAATGGGTCAGAAATCAGAGTGTGATACTTTATTCAAGGTAATTGAGAACGCAGGCAAGAACTTCTTCCTTACTCAACATGTTGGGAAGTAATGGATTTAATATGGTTATGTTCTTTTGCATTGTATTATTGAGCCCGGGACAGAATTGTTCAGGCTCACTTGCCTGTATGACCTCTCCGGGAGAGGTTCTCTCTGGTGAGAATCACCGCTGGACCCCAGCAATGGGTACCAGTTGTAATGGCCTCACCAGTAGAACTGGAGGCCATTGAGACTCCTTGGAGAGGTCGGGGCAAAAGGCTGCTCCTTGGACACCCTGGCACACTAGCAGTGCCAGCCTGGCACACTAGCAGTGCCAGCCTGGCACCCAGACACTGCCCACTGGGCACCATAGCACTGCTCACTGTTTACCATTCAGTGTCAAGGGGGTGGAACCAGACCAGGAGGAACTGGTCGGTAGTTGGGGCAGGTAGACCTGCTGCGCACTCTGCATTGAGGGAAAGGGGCAATCAAGGCTGGCCATGCAGGGGAGGTTGAGCTGCCGATCATAGGGGGTGAGAGGGAAGGAGGTGTGGTCCGGTTAGTGGGGGGTTTCAATAGGTCATGGGTCCCCCTGCAATAGCTGAGGGGTGCTTTGTGGAAGCCATGGAGGCAAGCTGAGAGGAGCAGAGGCTGAATGACAGGTCTCTGCTGTTAGAGACCTGTGCATGCACAGTGGTGCCCTCTGCTGCTCTCAGGCAGTGTCCAAGCCTATCTGCCTCCTTTGAGTTTGCACATTCTCCCCGTGTCTGCATTGGTTTCCTCCCATACTCCAGAGATGTGCAGGTTAGGTGAATTAGCCATGCTACATTGAACTTTAGTTTCAGGGGGATTATCAAGATAAATACGTGGGTTCATGGGGATTGGGCCTGGGTGGGGTTGTTGTTGGTACAGACTCGGTGGGCCGAATGGTCTCCTTCTGCACAGTAGAGATTCTATGATTCAAGCAAGAAACCATTTCTGTTGTTTCTTCATGCACTGAGTGCATAAGGTAGCAGATTTTAACTCAAGGATCTGAAACTTTCCTGTTTTCACACCTGTCCTGGACTTAGAATATTTTTGGTAAGATTGCACCCCCCCTCCCCCTTGTGTATAAATGCATGAATGGCCTTAACTTGACTTAAGACGCTGAAGATTGATCAGCTTAGTGCGCCTGACAACATTTAACATCATATACAAGAGAAAACCGGAGAGGTACTATGCAAGTCATTAATTTACCTGACTAATAGTTCTTTGAAATCTGGACTAGTTTGAATTGACGGGAGAAAGAACATAAGAACATAAGAACATAAGAAATAGGAGCAGGAGTAGGCCATCTAGCCCTTCGAGCCTGCCCCTCCATTCAATAAGATCATGGCTGATCTGTTGTGGCTCAGTTCCACTTTCCCGCCCTCTCCCCATAACCCTTAATCCCCTCTCTTATCAAAAACCCATCAACCCGCTTCTTAAAAATATTTAGCGAGGCAGCCTCCACCACTTCAACGGGCAGAGAATTCCAGAGATTCACCACCCTTTGAGTGAAGAAGTTCCTCCTCAACTCCGTTCTAAACCGCGCCCCCCTTTATCTTGAGGCTGTGCCCCCTAGTCCTACTGTCTTTTTTGAGCGGGAAGAGTCTCTCCACCTCTATCCTATCCATCCCATTCATCATCTTATACGTCTCAATGAGATCTCCCGAGCTTAATGATGAATGCTTTCCCACATGTGCAAAGCCCCAATCATTAATATGTAGAGGGGAGCACAGGTACAAGAGTAGGCCATTCAGCCCCTTGAGTTTGTCCTGTTATTCTGACTGATCTGTGTCTTAATTCCACTTGCCAGTTTTGTTCCACATCTTGTAAGTAAAGCTCTGTAATTCATGCTTTGATAGTACTGATTACATATGTAATTACATAATTAAATTGTGGAATAATAAATTTTGGGCTATATTAAAGATTAATAATTCAGTGATCCACTGTTCAAAGAAAAATTTTGCATTAATATTTAGCACTTAAAAAACATAGGTTTACTGACATCTGGGGGGAGCTGATGGCGTAGTGGTATTATCGCTGGATTATTGATTCAGAAACTCAGCTAATGTTCTGGGGACCCAGATTCAAAACCCACCACAGCAAACGGTGGAATTTAAATTCAATTAAAAAAACCTGGAATTAAGAATCTACTGATGACCATGAAACCATTGTCGATTGTCGGAAAACCCATCTGGCTCACTAATGTTCTTTATGGAAGGAAATCTGCCGTCCTTACCTGGTCTGGCCTACATGTGATTCCAGAGCCACAGCAATATAGTTGACTCTCAGTTGCCCTCGGGCAACTAGGGATGGGCAATAAATGTTGGCCCAGCCAGTGATACCCATGTCCCATGAATGGATAAAAAAAAATTTGAAAACTCAAATGATGAAAATGATGACATGGGCAGCACAGTGGTTAACACTGCTGCCTCACAGTGCCAGGGTGTGTGCGGGGAGGGGAACAAGAGGGTGCATGCAAGGGTGGGAGCTGATGAGAGAATGTGTGTGAGGGTTGGGGGGCAGATGAGAGTGTGTGTGTGTGTGGGGTTGGGAGAGTGATGAGAGGGTGAGTGTGAGGGTGAGGGAGATGAGAAACTGTGTGCAAGGATGGGGGAAATGAGAAAGAGTGCACGAGGATGGGGGGGATGACAGACTGTGTGCAAGGGTGGGGGGAAGATGAGAGTGTGTGCAACATTAATTTCAATGTCATAGAAGACATACAAGAAGACATACAAGTTAATATTAAAAATGCCACCTTGCTCCTCAACAGCTTGTCTATTTATCACATGAGAGAATGTCGCAAATTCCATTCAATGGATAAGATATTTTAGGTGTCACTTTGTTCTTAAGATCAAAAGTTCGAAGACCAAAGGCATCAACTTCAAGCAGCAAACCTGATTCCTGCCTTCTCTAAGAATAGAAAAAATATCAATTGCACAGCAAGCATGGAACTACAACTAACAGGAGCCCGGTAGATGCAGGGAATGTATTCTGATGGGTGGGGGGGAGTCCAGAACCAGGGTTTCAGGATAGACCATTTAGGATGGAGATGAGGAGACATTTCTTCACCCAATGACTGGAATTCATTACCACAGAAAGTAGTTGATGGCAAAACATTGAATGTATTCAAGAGGCGACTGGACATAGCACTCGGGGTGAATGGGATCAAAGGTTACGGAGAAAGCAGGATTAACTATTGAATTGGACAATCAGCCATGATCATGATGAATGGCAGAGCAGGCTCGAAGGGCCAAACAGCCTTCTCCTGCTCCTCTCTTCTATGTTTCTATTAGAAAGATTTTCTCTCAGGACCCTCCCATATGACAATATTTTACTGAACATTATTACTGTTACTGGAGTAACTTTTTCCAAACACAGCTATGAATTATTGGTGAATTATTTGCATTTGTTATCTGTTTAACACAATTCTCTTGAAGTGTTGCCTCTTCCTAAAAGACAGCACCAAATACTCCCACCAGAAGAGGCTAATATTTATGGCATATTCAAATTGTCCTATTATGCTGTGCTTTCCATTGACAAACTGTACATAAGGCAGAACTTTAGGATTTGTTATAGAAGTGCTGTCTTGGGTGGAAAAAGTGAAGGCCAACAAGCCAGCTGGCTTTTCCTGCCAACTTTTCAAACACTTTTAAAGAAATGGAAGCGGTGAATCCCATGAAGTCATGTTCTGAGTGACCCCCAGGCTGCCAACAACCTCAGCCCCTGGTAGATCAGGGTGGCCACAAAAATAATTTTAAATAATATTTTTAAATAAACAAAAAGCCCCCTCCTCCCTCCCTCCATGGAAACAGAACTCCACCCCCCCACCGGGAACCTTCCCCAAAGGGAACACTCCCCAACCTGAACCTCCTCAACAGAAGTCCCCCTGGCATGCACAGATACTGCCCCCCACCCCCCCTCCACCCTGCACTGCCCTGGCACAACCCTGTCCGTCCTGGGGCTGCACTTACCTATGCCCTCCAGCGGGGGACATTCGCCAGGTCCCCGTTTGTCAAAAGCTGTTGTAACTGGTTAATGTTTTCGCCCTGCTTCTCCAGGGATCAAGTCCCACTGGTTATTGATTCCCCCATGGTTGGTTCATGCTTTCCCCACCGCTGTTTCATGTTTTGCCCATCCAGCCAGACCCTAAGTCCCACTGATTAATGTTATCCCCGGTTGGTTCATGTTTTGCCCGGCTGGCTAATGTTTTCCCCACTTGGTTAATGTTTACCCTGACTGGCTAATGTTTTCCCCAGTCGGTTAATGTTTACCGAGACTGGTTAATGTTTTCCCCAGTTGGTTAATGTTTTTCCTGTCTGGTTAATGTTTTGCTCTATGGGTTAATGTTTTCCCCACGGTTGGTTAATGTTGTGTCCCTGCTATGTCCAACTGGTTAATGTTTTCCCCAAGCTTCTCCAGGGGCTCTGTCCGCCTGGTTCATGTTCTCCCCAAGCTCCTACAGGGACTATGTCTGACTGCTTAATGTTTTCCCTTCTGCTTCTTTAGGGACTAAGTCCCACTGGTTAATGTTTTCCCCGACTGGTTAATCTATTCCCCAGTTGGTAACTGTGTTCCCCGACTGGTTAATGTTTTCCCCACGGTTGGTTAATGTTGTGCCCCTGCTTCTCCAGGGACCAGGTCCAACTGGTTAATGTTTTCCCCAAGCTTCTCCAGGGACTCTGTCCACCTGGTGAATGTTTTCCCCCTGCTTCTCCAGGGACCAAGTCCCACTGGTAAATGTTTTCCCTGTGGTTGTTTCATGCTTTGCGCGCGGTTGGTTTATGTTTTGCCCATCCAGCCAGAGCCCAAGTCCCACTGGTTAATGTTTTGCCCGGTTGGTTAATGTTTTGCCCGGTTGGTTAATGTTTTGCCCCTGCTTCTCCAGGGACCATCTCCAACTGGTTAATGTTTTCCCCTCACTTCTCCAGGGACAATGTCCAACTGGTTAATGTTTTCCCCGGTTGGTTAATGTTTTCCCCTACTGGTAAATGTTTTCCCCGACTGGTTAATGTTTTCCCCGACTGGTTAATGTTTTGCCCCTGCTTCTCCAGGGATTATGTGCAACTGGTTAATGTTTTCCCCTTGGTTCTCCAGGGACTATCTCCTAATGGTTAATGTTTTCCCCTCGCTTCTCCATGCACCGAGTCCAACTGGTTAATGACTTCCCCCTGCTTCTCCAGGGACCAAGTCCCACTGGTTAATGTTTTCCCCATGGTTGGTTCATGTTTTCCCCACGGTTGTATCACGTTTTGCCCTTCCAGCCACAGACTAAGTCCCACTGATTAATGTTTTCCACCCCCCGGTTGGTTCACGTTGTGCCCCTGCTTCTCCAGGGAGTACGTCCAACTGGTTCATGTTTTCCCCTCACTTCTCCAGGCACCAAGTCCAAGTGGTTAATGTTTTCCCCCTGCTTCTTCCAGGATGTTGCCTGGTATGGAGGGGAGGTCCTATGAGGAGAGACTGAGGGATTTGAGGTTGTTTTCGCTGGAAAGAAGGCGGCTAAGAGGGGATCTTATTGAAACATATAAGATGATTAGAGGTTTAGATAGGGTGGACAGTGATAACCTTTTTCCTCGGATGGAGAAAGCTAGCACGAGGGGGCATGGCTTTAAATTAAGGGGGGGTAGTTATGGGACGGATGTCAGGGGTAGGTTCTTTACCCAGAGGGTGGTGAGGGATTGGAATGCCCTGCCTGCTGCAGTTGTAGATGCGCCTAGTTTGGGGGCGTTTAAGAGATCCGTGGATAGGTTTATGGATGGAAAGGGATTGGTTTAGGTTAGAGGGTCATTGCTTTTTAACTGGTCGGCGCAACATCGTGGGCCGAAGGGCCTGTTCTGCGCTGTAATGTTCTATGTTCTATGTTCTATGTTCTAAACCCTGCTGATGTGGTGTCGATCTGGGGGTGGGGGGGGAGTTCCCAACATGTGGGAATAATACAATGGGGAAGCCGGCTAATGATATCTAAATGTAGGGCAATGGGGTTTCCCGACCTCTGATGGAGGGAACCCCATTATGTCATTTGAGGGAGGGCGTGGGGACAATGGGACAGGGAAATCCCACCGTCATAACAGCCGTTTGGGAACAACCCATTGGATTCTCCGTCCTCACCGGCTTTCCCACTCACCAAAAACGGGGAGAGCGGAAAAACTCCAGCAGTGATTTTGTTTCACATAAATTTAAACCTTCTTGTTTAGTTGTTGACTAGAATTAGTAAAATCACCTTGGAAACACAAACATAGCAATGGCCATGACAGATAATTTTCATGGAGGGTTGGGGGGTTTTTCCGTGCTATTCTACACCATGATATAAACGATTATAGTTTTTAAAATATATCTTTAGTTCTGAGTTGAGGCCTGTGTAATGATGATTTTGGAGGGACAGGGCACCACTGTTTTCCATTGCTTTCATTTTCACTTAATGACATGGCATTAAGTTATTAGCGTTGTGGGAAAGATTTATGAATTCAGTAGGCGACAAGAACTTGCACTAAAATGTGTATGCTTGGGTCAACATGAAGTAAGCCATAAGAATTGGAAACATTTTGAATTGTTGCTATCTAGGTGACTTTGAGTTAGGATGTCAGAGCTGCAGAATCTTGTACTTTGCAGAGCAGATGCTGATGTCCCCCTGCACTGATAGTATTTGCAGGGGTAAATCTATTTTACTTTATGGGGCACTGAGGTTGGAGGTGAGCAGGAATTAGTGAACCAGATGGATTCTTCCGACAATGAACAATGGTTATCAGTAGTTTCTTAGCCCCAGCTATTTTTTTATTGAATTCAAATTCCACTCTCTGCTGGTATCAGGATTCGAACCCCAGAACATTAGTTGGGCTTTCTGTTTTAAAGTTTATTTATCAGTCCCAAGTAAGACTTACATTAACACTGCAATGAAGTTACCATGAAATTCCCCTAGTCGCCACAGACCGGCACCTGTTTGAGTCAATGCTCCTAACCAGCACATCTTTCAGACTGTGGGAGGAAACTGGAGCATCGGAGGAAACCCACGCAGAAACAGGGAGAATGTGCAAAATCCATACAGGCAATGACCCAAGCCAGGAATCGAACCCAGGTTCCTGGCGCTGGGAGGCAGTAGTGCTAATCACTGTGCTACCTTGCCACCAGATTTGTAGGATTCTGGATTAGCAGTCTAACGATAATACCACTCAGCCATCTCCTCCCCAATCACTGAGAGTGAGAAATCATTCAGTGCAGAGATTGATCAAGGAAACAGCCTACTTGGGAGGTCGATGGAGGATTTTGGTTTTGAATGATAAGTGAGAAGAGTGAAACAGGATGAGATATTCAAAAAGTGCCAGAGGAGTGATTATAGGTAATTTTTTTGCTGCAACTGTAATGTAGATCGCTCTCATTCCTTAGAACTTCTTTGAAGCAAAATGATTTCTGGAGAACGTATATTCATGGCAAGCTATGAAAAATTCATGGCGGTTTCAATTAAATTGGTACAGAAATCGTTATCGTTAAATTTCTGTTAAGTAAAAATTGTAATGATTAATTTCAAAGTCAAGCTAGAACTTAGGTGGTCCAATGAAATGTCATTGAGCTGAAACAAACACCTCTCTCTACATTCTAAGTATTTCCAGCATTTTCTGTTTTTATTTTGTTAAGTCAATTGGTCAATCACACTTCTCTTGTTACATTACAATGATTTCTATTTCATGCAGAATGGTAATTCTGTACAGAGAAGCCAAATGCTGCTTACATTAATTTAAAATTAAATAGAAAATGTGGCCCCAAGTTGGTTCCACATAATGAAGTAATTGTGATTACTATCGAGTTTCAAAGATAGCACTTCATTGTAATTCATATTCTGTGCATCCATTTTCATGAACTAAAATACAGCCTTATACATTGAGATCAAATTAGCTCAACACACATTATTCAACAGAAGAGGCACATCTAATTGTAAAATATTATCTAGGCATGTCAAACGTCTTTAAAATAATAATAACTTATATTTGTAAAGTGCCCTTAACATAATGAAATATCCACAGGAGCGTTATAAATCAAAGTCACATTAGAGATATTGGGCAGGATTTTATGGCCTGGCTCATCCCAAAACCGTAAAATCCTGCCAGAGGTCAACGGACCTTTCCATTGACTGCCCCACACCGGCTCCAATTCCAGTGATGGGTGAGGTTGTGGAATTCCAGCCATTAGATCAGATGACCAAAAACATGGTGAACAATGCACGTTTTAAAGAGTGTCTTAAAGGAGGAAAATGAGGTAATGACGTGGAGAGATGTAGAGAGGCAGCCCAGAAACTTGGGGCCTATGCAATTGGAGACACAGTTACCTATGATGGAGCAACTAAAATGAGGTATGCAGAAGAAGCCAGAATTAAAGGAACGCAGACATCTTGGAAGGTTGTTGAGCTGGAGGATATTACAGATGTGATGTGGAGATGCCAGCATTGGATTGGGATAAGCACGGTAAGAAGGCTCACAACACCAGGTTAAAGGATATTAAAGAAACAGGTGGGGGGATGGTGGGCAGTGAGGCCATGGAGAAATTCAAAAACAAGGATGAGAATTTTAAAACGAAAGGCCGGAATTTTCACGACAGCGAGATTCTCCAGTCCTGTCGACAGCACAACCCCCTGCCTATCCCCAACGGATTCACAACAGCATAGGGTGACATCAGTGGGAAAGCCCATTGACAGCAATGCGACATGAAAATCCATTGCTAGCAAACAGCAGGGTCGCCTTCCACCACCAGGAAACATGCTCTGGGAGGACAGAGAAGCTCGCCTGTAATGCTGCTTGAACAGGAACCTATATAGGCCAGCAAGTGCAAGGGTGATAAAGGAATGGAACTGGTTTGAGCTAAAATTCAGCAGAGAACATCAGATTTATGGAGGGCAGAATGAGGGAGACCAGCCAGGAGCGCATTGGAATAACCGAGTCTAGAGGCAATGAAGGCAGGAATGAGGGTTTTAGCAGCAGATGAATTGAGACATCAATAAAGTGAGGTGACATTACGGAGATACAAATAGGTGGCAATGACAAGAACATGAGGTTGGACACTCATCATGGGATCAAACATTGACACCAAGGCTCTGATGAGACTAGCTTCAGACAGTGGCCAGGAGAGAGATGGAGTCAGTGGCTATGGGAACAGAATTTGAAGCAATGTTTAGATGGAGGAAATTTCTCCTCATTCATTCGTTACTGGATGTCTGATAATTTAACAGAAGTGGAGGAGGCAACAGAGGAGGTACAGAAATAATGCACCTATCACCAGTGTGCGAGAGAAAACTGATATTGCCGTGTCTTTGGATAATATCGTTGAGAGACAGCATGTAGATGAGAATTAATAGAAAGGAATCTACAGGCAGCTAACAGTGTTTAGCACTGCTGTCTCACAACGCCAGGGACCCGGGTTCAATTCTGGCCTTGGGTGATTGTGTGAAGTTTGCACATTCTCTCCATGTCTGCGTGGGTTTCCTCCAGGTTCTCCAGTTTCCTTCAACAGTCCAAAGATGTGGATTGGCTTAGGTGGATTGGCCATGGTAAATTGCTCCTTAGTACCTAAGAAGTGTAGTTTAAGGGAATTGTGTGGGGTTACAAGGATGGAGAGAGTCTAGTAAGATACTCTGGCAAAGCAGCAATACAGACCCAATGGGCTGAATGGTCTCTTCTGAACTGCAGGGATTCTATGAATCAAAATTACAAGCTGAGGGTGGAACAGTTTCGGTAACACACATCCTCTAAGTTTTAAAGCATACTCAACTTGTGATATTGCAACCTTATTGTACAATGGACACTCTTTAGAATATCAAAGTGTTTGCTTGCATGAACTAATCGAACACACTACAACACACATCTGCACAGGAAAAGGTACCCTGGCCAGAATTTTACCGCCCTGCCCACCCGTCACGTTCATCGGAGCGGACAAGGAGCGGAACGTGGGAAGGTCCATTGACCTCGGGTGGGATTTTACAGTTTCAGGACAAGCGAGGTCATAAAATCCCATCCCCCATAACTCAAAATAATGTACCCTCTGGAGATAGACATTGCAAAGGAAACTCGTTATAACAGCACTTTGTAGAAAAGGTAAGAGATTAACCAATTTTTCCATGTTGCATAATATCTGGAAATAAATTCTTTCCTACTGGACGCAATTAACATGTTAATTAAAACAACATGTTGATGAATTACAGAATCCGGAAATCTGAAATGAATTCAGTAAATGCTGGAGATGCTGAACTGGTCTGGCAGCCTCTGTGGGGAAGGGAAAAAGAGTTAACGTTTCAGCCTGTGACCTTTCATCAGTCCTGTAAAATCAGTTCATACCCAAACACACACGCTTTAAGATCTGAAAAATTGTGTTGATTTAAAAAATGACATTGCAATATAACAAATTAACTATGTGACAGATGCTTTTATGTGTAGAGGACATAAATTGTTTTCTTTCCAGCTTGAAATGTGGATCTCTTTCCATTATTATTTCAAATATATCTGACATGGCTGGACAATATTTTACAATTTAATGTGGTGCACTCTCTATTGAATAATGTGTCCTAGAGCTGATCTCAAGAGTCATCAAAGTCATAAAATCCCTACAGTGCATGAGAAGATCTGTCGGCCCATTGAGTCTGCACTGACACCAATCCCACCCAGTCCCTATTCCCATAACCTGATGTATTTACCCTGCTAATCACCCTTACACTAAGGATCAATTCAGTATGGTCAATCAACCTAACCCAGACTGTGGGAGGAAACCGGAGCACCCGGAGGAAACTAACACAGACACAGGGAAAACGTACAGGCAGTGACCCTAGGCTGGAATTGAATCCAGGTCCTTGGCACTGTGAGGCAGCAGTACTAACCAGAAGAGTGTGCGGCTGAATTTTAATTTGTGTTAATCAAACACTGCCCTATTAAATTAATCTTCACTTAACCTTACTGCCATTCTGCTGTAGTTCTTTGTTCAAGCTTTAGTGAGATTTGACAGTTAAGTGGCCTCATTACTTTGAAGAGGAGGTCTTGTGGTGCAGCTCGTCATGTCCCTGCCTCTGGACCAAAGAGCCTGTCTCCATGCTGTAAACCTCTATGACTTTAAATCCTTCAAGATGGCAACCTGATAGAAAAAAATAGCTTACATCGTACATTGCAAGAGCCTGTCCTATCTTCAGGTGTTCCATTTCTGCTTCATCCCTGGACAGAACATATCATAAACTTACATCACCAAACCAGCCAAACACAACACGAGGCAATTTTACACCTGATTGTACGGCTGATGTGAAATACAATTTCAAAGATGCTTCAAAATTTCTCAAGCTAGTCGAGATGAGTCTTTACTTTTAGTTGTCTACGATCATTGTAGAAATTCATTTTGAAGATGAATGCCTCAGCTCCCCTTCTCTCTCACCCTTACTCACAATCTGCTACATCTCTGCTCTGAAATTGATTTTCACAATAATCCGTATCACTGCATGAAGTGACCATTCAGTGACACTAGCCACCCCAGTTATTACTAATCCAAAACACTATAAAGCTACTCCAATTACTGCATATTTGCAGTTATAAATGTAAATTTTTCACACTAGTTGCCAGAGTTTTATGCTGTGCATTGGAAGTATTTTAAGAATTCACTACTTCTTTTTAACTTGTCAAGGTTAAAGGGGGATTAGCAGGATAAATATATGGGGTTATGGGAATAGGGCCCTGGGTGGGATTGTGGTGGTGCAAACTCGATGGGATGAATGGCCTCCTTTTGCACTGCAGGGATTCTATGATCCTATCTAAGCTGAGAGGTTACAAATATAGTTCCTGCTAGTTTTGACTCAATAATTGTATTTTAACACAGTGGCCCAGGTTTTCACTCCCGGGTCAGATGCGCGGAGGCAGAGACACGAACATGACCTTCAAAAATGGCTGCCCAGACGTCAGGCTTTGTTCCAGGGTGCTGGCTTGATTAGAACTTGGGGTAAACAAAGCCGAGAAGAACTGAGGAGATTGCTGGGTGCAGAGGCAAGTTCGGTGGAAGGCCTAACTCAGGAATCCAGCACTGTGTTCACTGTGTTTAAAACATGAAACATCCTTTCAACCCTTACTCCCCCCTCCCCCACCACCCCAAACTCCATATATCCCATTTATGCCACCACATTCTCATTCTCACCCTTCATAGCCTCCTTTAACCTCCATGCCAACTATGCAAATCCACCCACCCCAGGGTTCTTTATATTCCCTATGCCAACTCATATCCCTCCCCACACACCACTTATACCAACCATGCAAATTCACCCAGTATCAACCACGGGTAGAGCTCAGGACTATGCAGATTTGATATAAAATAATGTTTATTTTGCAGACTTCACTCTCATTCATAAAATATCATTAACTATATTTACATTCATTCAACGAAATAAAGCCTTATAACTACAAACATTTACTTCAAGTACATAATCCCTTATAACAACAAGCATTGGAATTCACAGCCCAACATCAAAGTGTGTAACCACTTGTAGCAGTCAATCAAGCAGTGTAATTGCAAGCAATCTTCCTTGATAATGGATGGTTGTGTAATCAGTCATGCCGCACAAATCCAGCGATAGAAATCTTATTTCAACAGAGTGAAACAGCAAGCAGTCTTTTTTTAAACATTCCAGGCATTTTTTAATGATTTACAGGCCAGGATTTTTAAGTGCCTGAATAGCTTCCTTTGAAACCTCAATTTTGACCAGTCCCTCTGACGCCTCCCTTTAGTAGGTATTTCTCAAGTTTTGACATATCCATTTGACAGTTGCATCTGACGGCTTTGATAAATGATTTTGACAGTTTGTGAAAACTATCAACTGTTGACCGTTCCAGTGTAATGGGTTTATATACCATTTACAGACACTTGTGTCTAGTTTTAACAATTCCAAAGAGTACTTGGCTGCCGTCAAAGGGCACTCTACCTCTTCCAAAGGTACCTTTGAATTAGATGCAAAGGGATATCTTCCATTTCTATAGACTATCCTGACTACCCCAACTAACCCCCAAAGATCGGACCTGGCCTCTTACCTGGCCTAATATTCACACTTTTGGTTTCACGCTCCAGGCCTAACACAATCCTGTTTCAGTGGAAGCAGCTGATGATGTAGATGGACTGCTGCCTCTGTACATCACACATGTGAAAGATGTCCTACCCCCATTCCCACCCCTAGGAAAATGGGAATCGTCTTATTCATGGGCGGGATTTACAATTCGCGGTAATGTCAACCATTTTGTGAAAATCTGAGCTCAAGCCTCAAACAGGGAGAGCAAGCGACCAACGAGTGTTTTCTGAGGGAAAGAATGAAAAGCAAAGTGGAAATGAAAAGAGAAAAAGCAGAGAACACGCCACAGGATTAGTGGAAAAGAAAACAGAAAATGAAATAGATTTGGAGAGAAATAAAATAAGAGATAATGAATAAAAAAGAACATTTCAGATCACCCTGCCACTTAGAGAGGCAGTAGGAAATGTATTTGTGCCAATCTAGGCATCCCCACAGCCAGTTAACACTCCACCGAGTGTTAATTGGCTGGAGACACCCCTCTCTCAAACACAATTGAAAAAGCTAACAGACCTGCAGACCTGCCATTTCCAGTCGTGAATGGTGACAGACAATTAAACAACTGACAGGAGGAGACGGCTCCATAAATATCCCCATCCTGAATGTTCGGGGAGCTCAACACATCAGTAAGGATAAGACAGGAGCATTTTCAAGCACCTTCAGCCAGATGTGTAGAATGGATGATCCATCTCGGCCTCCTTTACAGTGCAATTTGTAAGCAGAGAGAGCAGATATATCCAGGTATGTCCTGTCCCCAAAAGCAGGGCAAATCCAATCCAGCCACTTATCGCCCACCAGTCTACTCTCAATCATTTGCAAAGGGTGGAAGGGGTCATCAACAATGCTATCAAATGGTGCTTACTCAGCAATAACCTGCTCAGTGATGCTCAGACAGTTCTCCAACAAAGCCTGTCAGCTTACGTCCTTATTACATAGGAACCCTACAGTGCAGAAGGAGGCCATTCAGCCCATCAAGTCTGCACCAACAACAATCCCACCCAGACTCTTTCCCCAAAACCCCACATATTAACCCTGCTAATCCCTCTAACATACACTTCCCGGAACACCAAGGGGAATTTAACATAGCCATTCAATCTAACCTGCACATCTTTGGACTGTGGGAGGAAACTGGAGCTCCCGGAGGAAAGACGTGCAGAGAAGGACAGAATGTGCAGACTTCACACAGACAGAGATCCAAGCTAGGAGTGAAACCCTGGTCCCTGGAGCTGTGAGGCAGCAGTGTTAACCACTGTGCCACCATGCCACCCTGAATCAAAGTGGAGAATGCAGGCATCGATCTCACTACCTCTCACATGCAAAGTGAGCGCTCTACCACTTGAGCTAATTTCCCTTGGCCTTGGTGCAAACATGGATCTAAAGAGGTGAGAGGTGACTGCCTTGATGTTAAGGCAGCATTTGATTAAGTATGGCATTAAGGAACCCTAGTAAAATGGAAGTCAGTGGATGTCAGGGGAAAATTCTATATTATTTGGGAGTCATACCTTGTACAAGAGAAGAGGGATGTGGTTGTTCAGGGTTGATCATCTCAGTCCCAGGACATCACTGCAGGAGTTCCTCAGGATAGTTCCCTAAAGCCAGCCATCTTCAGCTGCTTCATCAATGACCTTCCCTCCATCATAAGATCAGAAAGGGGGTTGTTCGCTGATGACTACATAATATTCAGCACCATTTGAGACTCACTTGAAGCAGACTGTTTTGGCTGGGAGGGGAAATGAGACTTCAGAGGGTGACAGAATCATAGAATCCCTACAATGCAGAAGGAGGCCATTCGGCCCATCAGGTCTACACCAATCACAATCCGACCCAGGCCCTACCCCCATAACCCCAGGTATTTACCCTACTAATTCCCCTGACACTAAGGGGCAATTTAGAATGGCCAATCTGCCTAACCCGCACATCTTTGGACAGTGGAAGGAAACGGGAGCTCTCGGAGACATGGGGAGAATGTGCAAACTCCACACAGACAGCGACCCAAGGCTGGAATCGAACCCGGGTCCTTGGCGCTGTGAGACAGCCGTGCTAACCACTATGCCACCGTGCTGCCCCAGAAGAAAGTGGGTGTCTTGGAGGAGAGGCCAGGGGAAGAAGGTGACCCTCGAGGGGCAGATCTTTGATGGGGTAGGGAGGGGGATGTAGCTGATGAGGAAAAGCGCCTCTTGAGGGAGGGACCCCCCCTCCCCCCTCCCCCCTCCCCCCACCATTGATGCCCATTCAGATTACTCCATATAGCCAGTCACATGATCTTGAAGGGGCTTCAAAATTGAGGCCGTTGGAAAGGACCTGGATTGGGTTGAGGGTGTGTGGGCCACCACATGTCGAGGGTGTCAGGCTGGCCTTAGCTTTGTCTAACACCCCACCCCCTGCGCCCCCCCCTCCCCAATAAAATTGCAGACAGCTGGGGGAACGGGTGAGAGGACGGCAAGAAGGCCACCGGAGAACTTTTGGGCCATGCTGGGTGCAAACCTGCTGGCTGGGGGACTGGAAAATTTCTGTCCCAAGGTTCTGTAAAATGCAAGGCCCTAAAACCCTACTACATACATTGCTTCTGTACATTAGGCTAGCTGTAAAAGGCTTCATAAATTATTCACCTAAAAAGGGATCAATCCAAAATAATTTTAATATCGAAAGTTTGAAAAATAATTTTATATATGTTTCAGTGTTAAATATACCCACGAAAGCTGTTCAATTGATATAATTTTATCTTTTAAAATTATATTTCATCCTACTGTCAAATAAATGAAAGTCCAAATGTAATCAATGAAATATAAACAAGGTGGAACTCATACACATGCTTTTTTATAAAAATGCAGTGAGTTGTTGTGATTTGGAGCACACTGCCTGGTGGAGCAGTGGTTATTGATTCAATACTAGCCTCCAAAGGGGCAATGAAAATAGTTAATCAGGAGAAAAAAAGTGCGGGGTTAAGCAGACAGGGTGGGGGAGTGCAGCTAACCAGCTTGCTCTTTGAAAGAGTTAACACCAGCACAATGGGCCAAATGGCCTCCTTCTGCACTGAAGTTGTTAAAAAGGCTTGTTTCACTCTTTTTAATGGATTGCCAACACGGAGCCACAACAAACACTTAATGCACAGATTTAAAGCTGGCAATTACTTCACAACTGATAATCCGTATGCACAATTTGACTCAATGTCAGTTTCAACAGAAACATATTATTAAATAAGCTTACCATGACAGAAATGCTGGCTGTTTATGGATGAACAGAATATGGATGACCTCGCATCCATTTATTTATTATCTTAAATGCAAAGGAACAGCAGCCAGCTAAATGACTTTGGGTTCCTGTCTGAACAATGTGTGTCTTCCATATAAACAACATGCCATTTCTGCACGATCTCCCTTCCAAGATCAGGTTGAGTGTAATTGTATTCAAGTATTCACTGGCAGTGTTTATCCTTAATAGATTAACAATGTTATTATTAAGAGCTTAATTTGATAGCTTTCTCGGTCCCTACATCTGGCTTTTCTCTCCTCCCAATCTCATGGGTGATCTTATGTGAGTTTTTAAGCATATAAATCATTTAAAGCGATTAAAAAGCTAAGCAATCAAAACAAGTAATTAAGTCTTAGAAAATATCACTTAATGTTGAAGAAAAACTCTTAGTCTTTCTCATTAATTGCTAATACATATTCTTCAGCATTCAAATCTCACATTCACATAAAACAAGACTCGAGCATTGTATCTACTTTCTCATCACGTACATTTAGGGAAATAAATATCTAAGTGTAAGTGAAACATCTAAGCGATGCACTTCACAGCAATATTCATTCTGGTTAACTGAAGAAATTGGAAGGCATTATGAGATCATTTACAGCCAGTGTAATTTATTCAATCCCAGGCCCTGCATCTACATTAAATTAATCTTTACTGAAAAAAAAGTTATGAATTTATCTGTGGTTCTTTACTGATATGAAGCGTGACTGGAAACCTTATCTCCTTAAGGGTATTTCCAGTCTCTGTATGTGTGCACTATAACACAAACACACAAGCAAATATATACATATTATTTATTTACATATACTAAACCTATTATAAAGTTTATTTATTATCACAAGTTGGCTTACTGTAATAAAGTAAAGTTACAGTGAAAATCCTTTAGTCACCACACTCCTGCGGCTGTTCGGATACACTGAGGGAGAATTTAGCATGGCCAATGCACCTAACTAGCATGTCTTTTGGACTGTGGGGGGAAATCAGAGCACCCGGTGAGAACCCACGCAGACATGGGGAGAACATGCAGACTCCGCACAGGCAGTGACCCGAGGCTGGGTGTCTGGTGGTGTGAGGCAGCACTGCTAACCACTGTGCTGCCATATTATAGTTTGCTGAAAAGATTAAGCTCTTAATTTATTAGAACAAGTGATGCCCCATTTCATTATCCACAAGGCTTGTTTTGAAAAGAATAAAGTTGTGTTTCTGATGTACTTTTCTGCTTACTCTCTTTTTCAATACTCCCTTGGTGCTAAAAACAAAGCAGGTTTGTGGATCTCTGCAACATACCTTCCATACCACAATAAAAGCAAATGTAAAACTAAAATACAATCGAAAGAGCCTTCTGGTTTCAGATTATTTAGAATGAGGTATATCTTCCTATGATTATTTAGGGGTATATTTTCTGTTCCTTGGGATTGGAATTGCAACATGACACATTCTTGTGAAGGCCAGAAATTAGGTGGGTGCCCTGAACCCCTGAGGCATCCACCTCCTTATCTTTACTGTGGAGAGGGGGCTAGTGACATAATGGAAGGTTTGGGCAGCATGGCTCTGGCTCCTGTTAACCTCCCTGGGCTCCCTTCTTTCATCTGAACTGTACATTTGGGCTGCTCTAAAAATAGCCCTGTCTTAAGGTAAGACTCAGTTAGTGAGCTTGAGGAAGCAAAGAACAAAGAACAAAATCAGCCTGGGAAACAGGCCCTTCGGCCCAACAAGCCCGCGCCGCCATTTTAACACTACCAGTCCCCCCCCTCCACCCATGACCCTTATCTATTGTTTTATGGCCATCCACATTGAGGGAAACTAATTTAGGGACAATTTATTATTGCCAATCAGCCTAATAGCACATCTTTGGGGTGCGGGAGGAAACCGGAGCACCTGGAGAAATCCCATGCAAGCACGGGGAGAATGCGCAAACTCCCACAGACACTGGCCCAAATCCATGTGTCTGCACAGCAAACAGTGATAGTCACTGAGCTGTCGTCTTGCCCAGCATCTGGTCCAGTTTAAGCGTACAGTAACGACATGAAGCACTAGGCCAATCTCGAACAATCAAGAGCAGCCTCAGTACAACCCGTCGCGTGTATGCCCCTCGTTGGATAACAAGGCGGACCGACTTAAAACCTGTGAATGAAAAGAGAAAAAACATTATTATCATACCATATCCATTTACCTTACCAGGGATGCCCCAATGCACCTCAAAGTCATATTCTGCATTGGACATAGTGGGATGTTTTTCCTTTGTTTTATCATTGGATGATGGCATCACTGACAAGGACAGCATTTGTTGCCCATTTATTTATTTCACATTTATTTCACTGATATTTCACATCAGTAATTACATTTCGCTGCATCTGTTTAAGTTTGTGGGTGATATCCTTCCCTATGCAATGCGATAATTTTAAGCGACGTCTCAGTGTCTTTCCTGTATCTTGGGCACCATCCCATTTACAAATTTCTTCAACAGCAAAATATTTTTATGCGCATGGGAAAACATAGAGATAAAAGCAAATTATTGTAGATGCTGAAATCTGAGTTGGGTTGTGAGATAATGACTATACTTGTTCAACTTATAGCTTACCTTCACAGCAGGAAATTCAAGTCCCAGGCAGAGACCACTGACTAGGCAAGCAGCAGTCCTGCTGCTACAGTCACAATCTAATCGGGGTTTGCTGTCAATCTAAAAATACACTTTCTTACCTCTTCCTTTTACAAAGTGCACATGACTTGAATTGTATCAGGCAATACTAAGTCTTTCCTCCACATCGGAAGTTCTCATGCTGGCTATGTCATTGGCTGAGAAGTCCTCGTTTTCATTATTGCCTCCTACAAAATGTGCACAATAAACAGAACCTCCCATGGATTTTCACACAGGATCACAAAAATTCCTGTGTGTTTTTTTCACAGGATCACAGAAAATCCCCCCTTTTTTTAACAGGATCAGTTTATAGGGCAATAAGAAATTACCCGAGGACCCATTTTTTAACATCCCATGACCCACCTGCAGGTCGCATCTCCCCACTTTGAAAAAGCCTGCTATAGGGTTAATTGGTTCCGTACAGAGTGTACAGTAGGTGAATGGGCATGGGAATGCTTAGTTATGTGTCTGGAGGTTATGTTGCTTGGGGGCACTGGGGTAAGGTGGGTATGGGCTGTCATGGAGGATAAAGGGGCTACTGGAGGGGCATGGACTAAAATGGATGGAGCGTGGTGGGGGTGAGGGTGGGTAGAGTGATGCAATTTGAGGAGTGAGGTCTAAAGGGCCAAATATTTAACAAAACAACTGGACCTGCTCCCAGATAAGCAAGCTGAGCTTTTTCACCAGCCCACTGTAGTCCTCAGCAGTCCCTGGACTCGTCAATCTTTGTATGACATTGTCAATCAATGCATGGGCACAGCAGGCTGGACTCTATCACACACCCACCAACTCCTCAAACCTCGCTCTGGAATGAAAATTGCACCAGTTGCGGCCCAGCTTCCTTAGTCAAGTGCACCAAACCACAACATTGCCCAACTCAAACTGTTCATCTCTAAGATGAAAATCTAACCCAAAATCACCTGGCGATTTCCATGAAGTTGGTACATTTACACACTGATAGTGCATTAATCTCATCACAGAAAGAGAGGTCTTTCACGTAACTTGTTAGCAATAAAATAATAATACTAAAACACTGCTCATTAACCAACCCAGCCCAGAAAATTAACGATTGTAAGCAAGGGATCTCATTCCTCAGGCTGCGAACTGGATCTTAAAAATACAGAACTTAAAAATGCTATTTTTGTGTGCCATTTTTCTGTCCCTTAATCCAATCTTTCTAACCATTTCTATTTCTCTTTCTGGATCTGATTTGACTTTCAGTTCACTCACTCTAATTTATCCTTTTTCTCAGCCCTTTCTTGCATTCATCTCTCAATCCTAAAATCTCATTGGTTAAGGAGATACATTGCTTGTCCTGTGGTTCACCGAGATCTGGATGCTCAGATGCCTCACTGCGCCATAATCAGCTCATACTTCCAGCAACTCTGTTGGGCAAAAGTTTTAATACTTGAGCATGCATGAACAAATCTAACTCACATAACAGTTTGTATCTCTTGCTTGTATAATTCTCTGCCCCATAGCGTTGTGGAATCTGAATCATTGAGCAATTTTATGAAGAAGATAGATATATTTCTAATAAAAACAGGGGATAAGGGGAACAGATGGAGAGGTGGACTTGAGACTAGGGAGAGATCAGCCATGGCCTGATTGAATAGTCAACCAAGCTTGAAGGACTGAATTTGCCTATTTCTGCTCCCAATTCCTATGTTCCTTTGTTCCTATCTATACAGCAACTTTAAACATAGCTAAGCATCACAAGGGCATTGTCAAATCAAATATGACATCAAGGCACACACGGAGTGAGTAGAGAAAATGATCAAAAGCTTGGTAAAAACATGAACCTTAAGAGCATCATAAGGGAAGAAAGAGAGGTGGAGATATTTGGAAAAGGAATTCAGAGCTTAGGGCCCTGATATCTGAAAGCATGACTGCCAATAGTGAATTGATTAAAATCAGCGATGGACAAGGACTGGAAGACCATAATGTTGTTGCTAACCCCTTTTAGGGGCGTTCTCCGAGGGAGGTATGGTGGTCAGTGTCTGCAGGAATGATGGTCAGTGTTCAAAATCCGGAGAGCGTGATTCGCACCGGCAACCTTCTGAGTTCCAATCTTATCGATCCCTCACAGGTGGAGTGGGCATGAAACACACAGCAATCCTCAGAAAGCTCATTTGAATAGATTAGCATGTCATTAGTGAACACCCTCTGCTGGATAATCAGCGGGCACCTGTATGACAGTACGCCAGTGCCATATACAAGTTCACCGAGATGTCAACCTGTTGTGGGGATCTCCCTGGGGTCGTAAAAGTGAGTATAGCCCCCAGGGGAGAAGGACATGGCAGTGACCTGGCAATGGCCCCTAGCATTGCCACTTAACACAGGTCGACATTGCCAGGCGGGCACCATGTCAACCCATTGTAGCCTCATGGGGTTGCGGGGGGGGAGGGGATGATGGTAGGGGATGATGGTAGGGGGTTGGGTGGGAGGTGGGAGGAGCTGGGTTGCTGGTGATGGCCATTGACGGGGCAGAGATGGTGGAGGTGGGTGCTGGCTCACACTCTGGTGGTTGGAAGAAGGGGCTGATGACTGAGCAGGGGTGGGGGGGTAAAATGATCAGGGTGGGGGGCGGGGGCAGAAGTGCTGACTGATGGAGGGTGGTGAAAGGGAGTCCTTGAGACCTCTGTGGTGGGCTGGGGGTCTGTTTACTCAGTAACTGATTGGGATACCTTTAAAGATGGCATCCTGATCTCTGAACAGGGGGGTTTTGCTAGCATAGGCCCTTCCCCCTATACAATATGCCCCCTTGTTTTTTTTTGGCTGAGTGTCGTAAGATGTGGAGAGAAACACATCAGTTTTCTCACCAGAAACAACAGTGCCATTTTTTGTCAAAATTCCACCCAATATGTTTTATAGGTTGGCAGGTGGAACCAATCCTTGATGTTATCACACACTGATAGCTCAGTAGGCTGCATGGCTCGAGAAAATTACAGAAATTGGATGAGTTAGACCATGGAATATTCGAGTCATAATTTTTAAATCAAGGTGTTGCTTAAACAGGAGCTAATGTAGCTCTTCAAGAACTGGAGTGATGGCTGAACAAAATTATGTGCTCGTTATGACCCAGACCGCCGAGCTTTGGATCATTTCAAGTTTATAGAGGATAGAACGTGGGAGATTGGCCAGGCATGCATTGCCATAGTGGCGTTCCAGAAACATCAAAGGCATGAATGACGGTTTCAGCAGCAGATGGGTTAAGGATAGACAGAGTAAGGCAATATGGAGATGGAAATAAAAGGCCTTAGTGATGGTGCCAATATATCATTGTTAGTTCGTCTCAGGGTCAAGTGTGACACGGAAATTACAAGTGGTTTGGCTCAACTACAGAGGGATGCAAATGGAATGGGTTGCTAGAAGTTGGAAGGCGGAAGGCAGAACAGTGTTAGTGTTGGGCATAGAGGATAATGACTTCAATCTTCCCAATATTTAGTTGGATTTCCACTCATTTGGTACTGGACGTCGAACAAACACTCTGATCATTTTGAGACAGTGAAGAGTTTGAGGGAGGTGTACAACTGGGAGACGTCAGGGTACGTGTGGAGACTGACAATCTGTTTATGATTGATGCTGCTGAGAGGTAGATGAAGAATAGGAGCAGAAAGGAAGGGTGGAGATGGGACGATAGTTTAAATGTGCATGAATAAGTCTAACTACAGCGCATGGCATGACATGCCCCACACCTATTAAATCTGGCTAATAATTAGAATTAATTCTTTCTAATGACTTTATTCAAGAGATTTTCATACCTTTGATGTCAGTTAAACTGGAGTCAGGGAAAAAAATCATAATAATGCTTCTGGATCATCAGAATAAATGTATTTAAAAAAAGGATGAATAAATACTACTAATAGTTAGAAAGAGTCATATTAACAAAAATACATACCAATCACAGCCAATAATAACAGAATAAAATTGCTGTATAGTGAAAAAGTGTGTGCTGTATCATGTCAAAGGGTTAAATCTGTACAAAAGCATATTTATTACATTATATGTTGCTGCTTCAGTAGAATAATGTAGAGACAGCAGTGTAGTGGTGCTATCACTGGACAAGTTATCCAGAGACCATGGTTAATGCTCTTCAGATATGGGTTCAGATACTACCATGTCAGCTGATGGAATTTAAATTCAAATAATAAATCTGGACTATAAGCTAGCTAGTCTCTGTGATGCTGACCGTCATCACCGAATGTGGTTAAAAAAAAACAATTGGTTCACTTTTCTAAAGGAAATCTGACATGCTTGTTTCTACATGCAATCCCAAACCCAATACTATATGGTTCACTCTTAACTCCCCTCTGAAGTGGCCTAGCAAGCTACTCTGTCAAAGGGCAATTAATGACAGGCAAGAAATGCTGGCCTCACTAGCGATGCCCACAAGAATATTAAAAGCAAATACAGGCGAGATTTCTAGCTGTAGACTTTTCTGAAGCTATTTGCCAAACAACAGTCCCATTTCAAATGTCATTCCTCTAAACGGTTGACATATATTTGGATTGGACAGCCTGAACTGATAAGGTCAATAAAATTGCTGCGTATGATTATTACTAACATGGCGTAATACCCATCAGCAATTTTACTGTACCTGTGTAATGAAGCAATGTGTGTGTGTGGGGGAGGGAGAAAATGACATTTTGTTCTTGTATAATTATCATGCGGTGACTGACAATATCAGAAGGTGCACTGATTATGCATAATTTAGATACCGGGCCGAATTCTCCAGCCTTGCTAGCATCCGGGATTGTCCCGTCCCGTGTCAGTGAATGGTGGAATGGCCCAGTGCCAAATTCTCCATTCTCACCAGCAGCAATGGCAGGGAGGTGAAAAGCCAGAGAATTCCAGCCATCATTTGCTTTTTGTACAACAATGCAATTCGATTTAAGATGGAGATCTTGCAATCTTAGCTCTGCTGGTGCTGTACAAAAGAAGAGTTGCAAAATTGTGTCAATGTACAATGGGCAAGCCTCAGGCCTAACTTTTCACCGAGATAGAACAATTCTCCAGGAGTGGCTGTCTGCCATGGGAAAGATAGCTGAAAATCCTAAATCCTGCCCCCAAACACGGCAATTGTTTTTGCAGGGGCATGACTGGGGCAGGGACTGGGTTCACATATGATGTTTTACAGAGACAGCAGGTCACTTAAAACCATCAGCTGTCCTCCACTGTAATGTGATTTTAAATGTGAAACCCGCTGCCTGAAGATTAGACCAGGTAAGAGTTTGTCTGAATTTGGTGGATTCATTTGGATAGGCAGGATATCCCTTCGGAGAGGAAAGGTACCACTCTGTATCTTATCCTGGGACACCATTGCGGGTGGTCAGGTGCCATTTGAAATTGTTAAAAACAGGCAGAAATAAGCTTAAAAATGCAAATAATAATTCCTTCTTTCAGAGAGGTAAGAAATCTGTTCAAATTGTTGAAAGTAAACAGGGCTGTATGTAAAAGGTGCATAAACTAATTGGAACTATCAAAGCTGTCAAAAACTATCAAAGAACTGTCAAAGAACTGTCAGAACTGTCAAAGGATTGTCAAGCTGTGAAAGAACTTCAAAGCTATCAAAGATCTGTCCAGCTGTCAAATGATTGTCAAAGCTGACAAAAAACTATCAAAACACATTGGAACTGTCAAAGCTGTCCAATGGATTTGACTCTTCTGGGCTTTAAATTACAAAAAACAGTCTGGTGTTTTAAAAAGAAATCTATGCTTGATATTTCATTCTGTCTTTTGAAGTAAGTCTCAGGTTCACCTTGAAAGGATTTGTGTTGCAATGACTGATTTTACGAACTAATATCATCACAGTAGGATGCCTGTTAAGTGAACAGTTTGATTGACAGTCCCAAGTTGTTATAGAACAGAAATGTTTGTTTACCTAAATGATTAGTTGAAGAAATTTCCATGCATTGGCTGTTTCTTTTAAATCAATGGCAGGTTTTTTGTGGTGAATTGGTATGGTGGGAGTAAGGGCAAAGGATGGGGGGAATGGGGATATGAAGAGCCATGGAGATGTTGTTAGGGGTATAATGGATCATGGAGAGATGAATAGTTTCACTAGCTTTCTATTCCAAATTTATTAACTAATTGAGTTAATAACTGCCCTATTGGGATTTGTACTCATGCCTCCAGGACATTAGTCCAGGGGGTGCCTGGATTGCTATCCAATAACATTATCACAATGCTACCACTCTCCTTCTTAACTAGGCACCAGGAATTTAAAATATAGGGAAAAGAGTAGGCCATTCAGTCCCTCAAGCATGCTCTGATCTGTCCCCAAACCTCATTGATTTGCCTATACCCCTTGAGACCAAAACCCAACAAAAATCTAGCAATCTCAGTGTTGAAAGTTTCAATTGACATATCATTCACTGTTAAAAAATCTCTATTATCCTTTAAGTAAATTCACCCAATTCTAATTTTGAGAATAAGTCCACTTGTTACATAAGAACATAAGAACATAAGAAATAGGAGCAGGAGTAGGCCATCTAGCCCTTCGAGCCTGCCCCACCGTTCAATAAGATCATGGCTGATCTGTCGTGGCTCAGTTCCACATTCCCGCCCTCTCCCCATAACCCTTAATCCCCTCGCTTATCAAAAACCCATCAACCCGCGTCTTAAAAATATTTAGCGAGGCAGCCTCCACCACTTCAACGGGCAGAGAATTCCAGAGATTCACCACCCTTTGAGTGAAGAAGTTCCTCCTCAACTCCGTTCTAAACCACCCCCCCCCTTTATCTTGAGGCTGTGCCCTCTAGTCCTACTGTCCTTTCTGAGCGGGAAGAGTCTCTCCACCTCTACCCTATCCATCCCATTCATCATCTTAAATGTCTCAATGAGATCTCCCCTCATTCTTCTAAACTCTAATGAGTACAAGCCTAGTTTATTCAGCCTCTCCTCATAGCTCAACCCCCTCAACTCCGGTATCAGCCTCGTAAACCTCCTCTGCACTCCCTCCAAGGCCAAAATATCCTTGCGTAAGTATGGCGCCCAAAACTGCACACAATACTCCAGCTGCGGGCTCACCAATGCCCTATACAGCTGCAGCAAGACCTCCCTACTATTATATTCAATCCCCCTCGCTATGAAGGCCAGCATCCTATTAGCCTTCCTGACCACCTGCTGCTCCTGCAAGCTGGGTTTTTGCGACTCATGCACAAGGACCCCAAGGTCCCTCTGCACCGTCGCCTGCTGCAGTTTTTCGCCACGCAAGTAACAGTCCTTCCTACCATTATTCCTACCAAAGTGGACCACCTCGCACTTGCCAACATTAAATTCCATTTGCCATTTCCTGGCCCATTCGCCCAGCCTATCTAGATCCTTCTGCAGACTCTCCACCCCCTCCGCGCAATTTGCCTTTCCACCAGTGTTGGTGTCATCAGCAAATTTCAACACCATACACTCGGTTCCCTCCTCCAGATCATCTATATAAATGGTAAATAGCTGAGGCCCCAGCACCGACCCCTGGGGCACTCCACTAGTCACCAACCATCAATCCAAATAGCACCCATTGACCCCCACTCTCTGCCTCCTATTTGACAACCAATCCTCTATCCACGCTAACACCCTACCCCCAACTCCATGCCCCCTGACCTTCTGCAATAACCTCTTGTGAGGTACCTTGTCAAACGCCTTCTGAAAATCCAGAAAGACCAAAGGAAACTATTTTGTCTACCTTAGGGAATCATTTTGTCACATGAATATTGGATGCAACTGGATGGCCTCACACTCCCCACATTGAACTCCATTTGCCAGTCTTGCCCCTTTGTGATTTCCTGCTCCCAATGCACACTGTATTTGTTGCCTCACCGTTGCATGTCGTCGGAAAATCTTGAGATACTACCCTCTGGAGGTAAAATTGATTCATTCCAGAGGTGGGAAACTGGCAGATTGAAAATCATTGCAGCCAATTTTTTTATCACATCAAGTATTAGTTCAAATTAATTTTGGCTTGAAAAATTCTTGGCAAAATTTACCGAACAATGGGAAGTGAGCATGGGAAAATCAGCTGATACCTCGCTATGCGCCAATTGGTGAGGAACTCACCGAGGCTCCTTAGTCAGCAACCTTCAAACCCACAACTGCTACCATCTAGAAGGACGAGAGCAACAGATGTAAGGGGAACACTGCCACCTGGAAGCTCCCTTCCAAGCCCCACCGACACCCACCCCTCCCCCCAACCATACACACACACACACACACACACACACACACACACGTCAAAATCCTGGAACTCCCTTCCTCACAGCACCATGGGTGTTCCTACACTACATTGACTGCAGTGGTTAAAGAAGGCAGTTCACCACCATCCTCTCAAAGGCAATTGGAGATGGGTAACAAATGCTGACCTGGCCAATAATGACCACATCCCTGGAATGATAAAGAAATTATGGGCAGCTAATCTGGACCAATTTCATCCCCTTTACTAATTAAGAAAGGAGTAAGATGGGCATTTATAGATCACCTTTCCCCGCCATCAGATGTTTCAAAGCATTTTTTAGCCACTGAAGTGTCTTTGAAATATCTTTACTGATGTAATGGAGGAAATGTGACCGTCAATTTGCACATAGAAACTCCCACAAAGAGAAATGTGATGATGATCAGATAATCTGTTTTTTGTGGTGTCGATTGAAGAATAAATAGTGGCCAGGACATGAGGGACAGCCTCCCTGTTCTTCCTTAAAATATTGCCATGTGATTTTTCATGCAGATGGCTTAGCATCTCATTAATAAGTATGATGAAAAGTCGAGACCTAGGGAACACTTGCCCCATCTGACAGTTCAGCATACATGCCCTTCGTCCCACTCTGCTACCTACCTCACACATTTCGCAATCTTACCAAATATTGCTTGCCCTTTCAATTTTGCTGATAACCTTGTCAAATATCATCTGGAATTCCATATAGTTAACATCCCTAGGCATTTCCTTACCCACCAGATTAGTGACCTCAAAACATTCAACTAGATTAATCATGCGCGACATGGCGTTCACAAATCCATGATGACTCGCTCTGATCAATTCAAATTTGTCCAAATACTCAGTCACTCTGCACTAATGAGAGTATATTCATTCACGTGCATTCAAGACAGTTATTTTCAAATGTGATCAACAGTCAATCAAATCCAGGCAGTGCTTTTATTTAGGGACATTTACAGAGCTAGATCTGTTAGAATTAAAGTCAGTTTGCAAGGTCCAAGCGAGGCAATGTAGGGTGGCACAGTGGTTAGCACCACTGCCTCAGGGACCTGGGTTCACTTCCCAGATAGAGCGACTGTCTGTGCAGTCTGTACGTTCTCCCGTGTCTGCGTGGGTTTTCCTCGGGGTGCTCCAGTTTCTTTCCACAGTCTGAAAGACATGCTGATTAGGCGCATTGACCATGCTAAATTCTCTCTTAGGTGTACCTGAACAGGCGCCAGAGTGTGGTGACTAGGGGGATTTTCACAATAACTTTATTGCAGTGTTAATGTAAGTCTACTTATGACACTAATAAATAAACTTCAAAAAACTTTATAGACTAGTACTTGTCCCAGAATGATAAGAAATACAGGAAGGAGCAAAAACACTGTAATGAAAAGTTATTTACAAAAGAACATTACAGAATTTATTATGGAATGTACTACTGTGTTTTTTTAAATGACTATTCAGAAGAATTTCTACACAAATATAGTAACATGATGTTTATTCATTTTATTGTTAAATTGGAAAGTTCTAATTTGTAATATTCCAGCATTGATTGAAGGCAGAAAAAAGATCTTATGGATGCATGGAATAATTCCAGTTGTTCAAAGAAAGGATCTCTTGTTTGGTCTTTGAATGTTACTGCAACCTCTAGTGAAAATATTCTTAAAAGCCTACGGAATTAGGGCTTGTCTAAGATATGGGAATGGAAGAATTTGGATAAGAAAGAGAAAGAGGATATAAAAATATATTGCCCATATTTGTGTCATCTGCAAATTATCACATTACCAATTCAACAACTGATAACAATCCTGGGAGACGTAGCTCCTCCCACGTCCTGCAGAATAAGGACATAAGGAGGTCATCAGTATTCAAGCCTGCTCCACCAATCAACTGGATCATGGCTAATGTTGTGCTATCACTTGACTCTACCTCTGCCTCAACCCATCTGCTGCTAATCTCCTCATTCATTTCTTATAACCATGTAATGATGCATGCTACAGACTTCAACGGGAATGCAAAGACTATTTATTAACGAAGGGAAACTGTACAGAAGCTCACAGGCACACAGCTGCCCTCGAGCAATTCATTTGTCCCAGGTGTTGAGCTGTCCTCAGTTCCTATATGTCTTCTACGTGTCTTCTAACTAAGAGGGGATTTTGCCCTGTGGGGGATTACCCAATCACAGTCCCAGTTGTTCCAGCCAGTTGACCCCTTCTGTTGTGTTGTCCTTAAAGGGACCATCACTGCAATCACCACATCCCTCACCCTTTAACTCCTTTATATTATCTTCAATAACCAATTTACTCAGTCCCGGATCTATACAAACATGAATTGAACAATTATAAATCAAGTCTTTGTGAGGTTGTTCTGGTTCTTCTAATTGTGTAATTTTGTAATAATTCTGTAGTCTAAAATGTTTCCATAGGATCGACATTAACACAAAGTGCAAATAACAGTTACCTCATTGGGCACAGGCAGTTCATGACTACTTGCTTACACAGAGACATCAGTGATGTCCATAACAGGCTGATCAGACACTTCAGTGCTTTCAGGTTTGAAAATATTTCTTGACGGCAACAATGACAGCTGGAGCATCTCTCTACTCCTCAAATGTCCACCTATTTATGAACGATCTGTCCCTTCATGTCTACTGGCAACATCAGGAGTCCAGTCACAGAAACAATAATTCCAGGGATCCAACTTGATCCGCTACTGAAGTTTCATATTAAGGCACCATATCATATTATGTACATAACATGGACTTTTATTGTTGCAGAGGAACATTGATGAGTTCTTGATGTTTGTGTATTCTAAAATAACACTTTTATTGGTAGGTTTTAACAATGTGCAGTTTCAATATAACCTTTCATAGAGCTCTTTCATACAGGCTTGCTGCTTTTCCATTGGCATGACCAATTCAGCAATCTTGTTCTGGCACATCAGGTGGAATTTTCCCATCCTGCCCACCACAGGAATTGTAGCGGACAGGGACAGGCCATGCAAAGGTCCGCTGACCTCGGGTGGGAATATCCTGCCTTGGGGGCGAGCGGAAAATCCTGCCCATAATCTTAGCTTCTTTCTGTGTCTGAATCCGCTGTCAATTTCAATGTTTTTACCTTTCCAATTTATTTCTCATTGTCAAGCTTCCTTTTTCAAGCTCTTGTTCTCCTGGTTCAATCCTTCATTAGACTTGCCCTTATTTTCTAGTTGTTTTTCATGGAGGTCCAGCTTATTTTACATTAATTCATTCAGTTCTCCTTCTTAACTTCATTTGTCAATGTTTGCAACTTATTTTCACGGTTTCAGTCAGTCATTTCATCTTGTTGTTTTATGTTTTCATGAGAGCTTTAGTTCTTTTTGCTGATTCCTCTTTGTGTTGAGTAATTTCTCATTTCTTTTGGAGTCTTTAATTTCAGCATTTCTTCTGAGGTGAATTACTGGACATATACATTTCACCAATGGAATCTTCATTTCTACTTGTCTTCATTTAGCTAAACTCTTCTGACTTCATTATTGGTTGGGTCTGTCTCTGATGAAGTGTTGACTTGTTTCCATTCTGCAATTATCTCATTGTTCTTTATTTTGTGTCTTCCATTGCCCTCTTTTTGGGGTCTTGTGTCATTGTCCTCCATTTGGGGCCTTCCAGTGCTCTCTTTCTGCAATCTTTCACTGCCTGTTTTCGGAGGTCTTCATTGCTTATGGACCTTGTTTGAGAGTTTCCCACTATCTGGGGTATTCTTCAGTTTTCCTGTCCATTGTCTTCTGTGTCTCCTTGAGGTTGCTGCTTTAAATGCACTATGTGAAACGTATTACCACTTTAAATGCACTTTACATTGGTACAATTTACATTGATGGCACAACAGCACAATGGTTAGCACTGCTGCTTCACAGTTCCAGGGACCTGGTTTCGGTTCCTGGCTTGGATTACTGTCTGTGTGGAGTTTGCACATTCTCCATGTGTCTGTGTGGGTTTCCTCTGGGTGCTCTGGTTTCCTCCCACAGTCCAAAGATGTGCGGGTTAGGTGGATTGGCCATGCTAAAATGATCCTTAGTGTCCTGGGATATGTAGGTTAGGGGGATTAGCGGGGTAAATATGTGGGGTTACTGGGATAGGGCTTGGGCGAGATTGTTGTTGGTGCAGACTCAATGGGCTGAATGGCCTCCTTCTGCACTGTAGGGATTTTATGATTCTATACGCATGACTCCTTTAAGACTGTCAACTTTTTTTTAAAATTGTCAACAGCTGCCAGTTCCTGCTAAATGCTTTTCCTGTGTTTTTAAAGTTTTGGCGTGCAGCTGGCCTTTGAAACTTTTTTTTAACTATTAACATTTCTCCTTCTTACTAACAGAAAGCTCTCTCAGTGATTTCTGCAGCTTTTTTCTATTTTGTCTGGCCATTTGGAGAGTCTTTCCTTCTCTTTCTTTGATGTGCCAGGGTTTTCTTTTTGTCAATTTTGCTGCAAGATCCAGCACCCTTGAGGACCAAGGGGCTGCTTTTAAAACTTTTTAACTTCTAAACAGATTGAGGATTTCATTTTAATCCTTTGGAACCTGCTGCCAGCAGTCTCTCGGTGCAGGTATCACTACCCAGACCTCCCCGCATTCTCTGTCTGGCAACTTCAGCCTTTACACTGTCCCCTTCTCTGGAGTCCAAGCTGCAAGTCCTTCGGGCATTTTTGTTTATATTTTTCACTCAGGAAAACCTTGCAGCAACTCTTTGTTCTATATTTTAAACTTAAGTTTCATTTGTTTATAAAACAAAAATCACAACTCTTACTGAATACTCCTATTGAATACAGGAGTTGGAACATCTTGTTGAAGTTGTACATGACGTTGATAAGGCCACACTTGGAATACTGTGTCCAGTTCTGGTCACCCTCTTGTAGAAAGGATATTACTAAACTAGAAAGAGTGCATAAGAGATTTACTAGGATGCTACCGGGACTTGATGTTTTGAGTTATAAAGAGAGGCTGGATAGACTGGGACTTTTTTCTCTGGAGTGTAGGAGGCTGAGGGGTGATCTTATAGAGGCCTATAAAATAATGAGGAGCACAGATCAGCTAGATAGTCAATATCTTTTCCCAAAGATAGGGGAGTCTAAAACAAGAGGGCATAGGTTTAAAGTGAAAGTGGAGAGATACAAAAGGATCCAGGGGGCAATTTTTTCACGCATTGAGAGTGTCTGGAACAAGCTGCCGGAGATAGTAGTAGAGGCGGGTTCAATTTTGACTTTTAAGAAGCGTTCAGACAGTTACATGGATAAGATGGATATAGAGGGATATGGGCCAAATGCGGGCAATTGGAACTAGTTTAGGGGTTTAAGAAAAAGGGCGGCATGGATAAGTTGGGCGGAAGGGCCTGTTTCCATGCTGTAAACCTCAATGACTCTACTTTTGAGGATTATTTTCTCTTCATTTTTTCTGATATATTTCAAAACCTCTGACAGGACCGGTATCTGTCCCTCAACACCTGGCAATATCTCAACATCTCACTACTCCTGTGTCTCAGGCCACAAGCAGTGTCCTGATTATCCATCTTATCCTCCTCGCCAATGTAACGATGCATGCCAGGAACATAAAGGGTATTTATTAACAAGGAAGAACTGTACAGAGGCCCACAGCCTCACTGCTGCCCTAGAGGAGCCCACCAACTGTCCCAGTTCCTACAGCTCTTCTACATGTCTTCCCAGTGTCTTCTGCCCAAGCAGGGATTCTACCCACTGGGGTGATTACCCATTCTCAGTCTCAATCAGCCCTTCAAGCTAGGTGACCCCCTTCCACTGGGTTATCTTGAAAGAACATCAATACAATCACCACAGACCGAGATGGGATGAGTGTACATATTAACCAGCCCCACTTCAAGTCATGCCATTAATTTAAAAGTTTCATTTTCTCACCAAAAGGGTCAGTCATTTATTTCCATTACCGGCACCCAAATTAAAAGAATTGTGAAACAGGGGGGTGATTCTCCCAAAAGTGCTGAAGTAGCGAGAAAACTGTTCTAGATTACGATTGTTTTTCCAGTGCAACTTCAGACCTGAATCTCCGCACTCTGTGTCCTCTGCATTGCACAATCGTGAATCTCATTAAAAACCCGGGGGACAAGGCCTATTAACGCAGCAGTCTGACAGCTCCAGAACTCTGCACATGTGCAGTGGCCCCAATCTGTCAGTCTCCCCGTTTGGTGGCCAGCTCAATCGTTGGCCAGCCTGGGACTCCTGCAGTGCTGCCCCTCCAGCTCCTCTATGGCCAGATTGCAACTCCCATGACAATTCATGGGCCAGCTCCGAACACCACCCCCCCAGTGTCCCATCCCAGAATGTCCCGATGTCCAGCCACCAATCCCAGCAGTGGTGATCCCCTCATCCCCCACATCCCGGCAGACTCCCCTCCCCCGCTGACTCCGCTGGGGGCAGACCCCCGATGGGAGGCAGATCCCTCCCGGGAGGCCGGCCCCCCTGGCAGATCACCACTTCCCCAAGCCCGTCCTGATCGCTGGCCTTCCTCCAGCACAGACCAATCCCCATGCAGAATGGCATTGGGACCCCCCCCACCCTCACCATTCGTCCCTTACCCCCACCCACAATATTGCCCCCTTGGCAATGCCTGATGCCCAATGGGCAGTGCCAAGGTACACCCTGGGTGTGGTCACTTTGACCCTTGGGCAGTGCCAGGAGTGTAGGCTGTCACTGCCAGGCTGCCCATGCCCAGGGGCACTGCTGCCCACCACCTGACCCCCTGGAAGTCCTCCAATTGTCCCTCCCTTCATCCAGCGGGGTTTCTCATTCATTCCCCGAATGTGGGGAGCTACTTTAAATCTCACTGGAGTGAAATACTCCTGGGACAGTGGGAGATGCAATCGGGCCCAGCAAACTCCGTGCTAAGGCCTGATAATCACATGTAAAATAGATTTAAACTACATTTTAAAAAGATTTAAATCAGTTACTTCTCTTCCTGCCGGTTTTCAGCATGGTCCTGACTGCGACTGTTCTCCAGCTCTGGGAGACGTGCGTAAGTCGGGAAAGTACGCACGAATCCCACAAAATGGCCAGCACGCACATCTCCCAACCCAACCCACCAGAAAATTTACGGGTTGCAATGAGAGAATCCCTCCCTCCCCCCACCTCAGTTTCTTTCAATGAACTCAAAATGGTTGTTTATTATAATACAAAACTTTTTTTTAACAAGTTGCGAGCACTGGTTAACACACAACTGTAATTGGGAAGTATAACTTATTAGTTTCCTGGGCAAAGGTTTAATAATATGTAATGTAGGCAAGATTGATAGTTAAACAGTTCTGTGTACTGATTAATCATGTGGAAATCTGTGACTTGGTGAGAGTGCTGTGATAGAGTTCTCTCTCCATGAGTGCTGTCACAGAGATGAGTCCTGTCGCAGAGGTTTCTGTGGAGAAGTGTTGTCCATGCATAAATCTTGAATAAACAATTGTAACCTGTCCCCGAGTCTCCTATGTTAGTTTTTAGAAGTCCACCACAACTTTAAACATGAGAGGTTTAACTATGATACAATACTCCCTCACAATAATACAATACTCCTTCACTCCCAATTACCTTCACAAATGAACACAGATTGTAAGGGTAGCACAGGTTACAAAACATACCTTATGCTATAACGTTCTTCGTAAACATATAGTCCCTGTAAACTAACAGGCAAACTGTGGTCAGACACATCCCACTCTGAAACCAAATGGCAGATGCCACCCCCTGTGGAGTTCTCCTCAAATCCCCTCAGATGATTATTATACTGTGAACTAACTGGTTTCACTGGACTCTGACTTCCACCACTTTAGAATCATCTTTCAAACAACGCTTTCTCTCAGCTGTTTTAAGCAAGAATCCACTTCCAGGATTTCCAACTCTCCATTCAGTATTCGTTGGTCTTGAATTATAAAATGCATTCAAGCTTCCACACGATCTCTCAGGTATTCAGCCATTTCAATAGCACACCAAGTTTAGGATTGCTTCAGGTATTTTAGGATTGCTTCAGATTATGGCGGCACAGTAACACAATGGTTAGCACTGCTACCTCACAGCACTAGAGACCCGGGTTTGATTCCAGGCTCGGGACACTATCTGTGTGGAGTTTGCACATTCTCCCTGTGTCTGCGCAGGTTTCCTCCGGGTGCTCTGGTTTCCTCCCACAGTTTGAAAGATGTGGTGGTTAGGTGCATTGATCTGAATAGACACCAGAGTGCAGTGACTAGGGGAAATTCACAGTAACTTCATTGCAGTGTTAATGACTAATAAATAAACTTAAGATTCCTGGCCTCTCGCTAGCCAACTGCACAAGAACTGTCTTTAACTTCAATGAACAATACCTTGTTGAAACTTCCGTTCTTTGTGTCCCTTTGCCTTCCTGGAATTTCTCTTTTCATTCCCTGGTTTCTAAGTTATTTTAGTTACTAAGGCTTGCTTTCTTCTGTAAACTCCATTGTCCCGTTTCTGTTTTTGGCAGAGCTGTTCCCTCTCTCGCTGCGAAACTCCAACTGCCTTGGGCCCAGTTAAAAACTAAACTCAAAAGGTCTTCCTAACTTAAAGATGGCCCCTGGTTGCTGAGCAACAGGTCAGTTCTTCTCTCAGCTCTGATTCCTTTGCATGTCGTAAACTCTCAAATCATAATGCAGACACAGAAGGAAATTAAACCAAAATTCCCATACATGCAGATACCTTTGTTTAACATGAATCTAAATAGAGTTTTCTTACACAGGAACACTAAATTATATCCACTTAATTCTATATCTTATAATACCCATCAAAACAGACAAAGATTTAAAACTACCCCTGTTTTTTGACCAGGACCCTACTAGTTAGGTTAAAGAGTGCACTGGCAGAGTTTTGAGTTGGACTTTATTCTGCAATGCCACCTAATTGATTGTAAAGAGTCAGTTGTTAACATGCTGTCTCTCAGGAAGAAGATAAGAGTCCCATTGCTGAGGTTAAACCGCAAGATTTTTAGCATCATTAAAGCTGTCACACTGCCACCTGTGGGTGGGAACAAGTACTGCAGGTGAGTTCAAAATCGAGAAAGCTCGACACAGAAATTTTCAATAAGGTGAAGACAGAATACTGCGGACACTGGAATCTGAAACCAAAACACAAGATGCTGGAAAATCTCAACAGGCCTGACAGCATCTGTGGAGAGAGAGACTAGACCCAACGTTTTGAGTCTGGATGACCCTTCGTCAGAAATTTTCAACATCTTTTGAGATGTTTTGCTGCAGCCCATTTTGCTTTTTAACACGTAATTAGTAAAGCAAAACTCTGACAGTTTTATGAAAGGAAGAGAACAGCAAGAGGCAAGCTGCTAGCAGCTGCTGACATACATAACTGCTGTTCAGATCTGAACATATACACGATCAAATCTGGAGTTTAAAGCAGAAGTTATTGAAGTCCCTATTAGGGCCCAAACTAAAACTCTCTATTTCACACAGAGATCCCAACAATTTTCCTTTGCCAAATTGCCAAGCAATCATTTGATCCAAAGAAGAACGAGGCAGAAGGAGGCAGCTCTGATGAAGAACACCCAGACTCAAAACTTTGGCTCTATTCTCTCTTCTCAGCTGCTGTCAGACCTACGGAGATTCTCCAGCATTTTCTGATTTTGTTTGAGGCAGAAATTTATCTTCTTGTTGGAAGCAAAGAGTCATCTAAAGAGAAACTAATTTTGTTAAGAACTACTTTCTTGCTTTTTGTTCAGACGCTTAAATCTCTTCAGCGTCAGGCTATTTCGCAATTAATGCAGGAAAAGGAATTTTCCCATGTTTAGAGAAAAAACATATTTCAATTTTATAACTCCTTATTTTAGTAGACAGAGGATGAGTGTAACAAAAACATGTGTCAATGTATACCCTCGCACTAGGAAGATGACTGCTACCGGGTCAGACATTATAACATATGGATTCATAGCCTGGTTACATCACAGAAGGAGGCCATTCAGCCCACTGTTTCTGCATTGGCTCTCTTTAAGAAATGTATTTACGTCATGTTTCTTGTGAAAGATATGTTTGAAATTCTGGCTTACGGTACCTATCTGTCTGCTTCAGGCAGTCCAGACGCTGAGAATGCAGAAGAATAATCGACTCTAGTTATTGGGATGTTTGTTTACATCTGAGTGAATGCAGTTTTGGTTTCATTGGGCTGTCCCCTGGGGATTCAGAGCAGGGTTTAATTTGGTTGATTTACAAGAGCAAATCACGTGCTACTGGGAGGAGCTAGGCTTACAGAAACAAGCAGAAAGTTTTCTGCGTGGGTCTGCAAGGATTAGGAGGTTTTTTATTCTGTCTCTGTGAAGACTGTAGTTTGGGACCTGTCCAAAAATAGGTATTTTGCTCCAAAGGTATTCTGGAGGCTGAGGACTAACAGCCCAAGTATCAGTATGTACAACTGATTTTGACGTCTATGAGGAATATTGCTTAAATTGGAACTAATAGAGATAGGCTAGCAGTTAAAAATTTGTATCTTATCATGTTTAAGAACTTCAATTGGTAAAAATTATGCTAATACTTTTGTTGTAATTAAACTGTATTGTTAAATAAAGTTTGTTTTAATAAAAGCTTATTCATAGGTCAACAGAATCACACCTAGGGTGAAACACCTTATCGTCACACTCAAGCCAAAATTGAAAATAGTTGGGGTCTAGTTTAACTTCATAATATATGTCTGATCTGGTCCCTAACACATCAAAAGCCCAATGGCAAAGAGGGAGTGAGTACTTGGGGAAGGTTTCCTCAATTTTCATTTCACTATCTTGTTCCCCTGCTCACATTCCTGAACTTGGCCTGCTGCAATGTTCCAGTGAAACCTGATACAAGCTGGACAATCAGTGCCTCATTATTTTAAAAATTCATTCGTGGGATTCACAATTGAGAGTCAACCACATTGCTGTGCCTCTGGAGTCACATGTAGGCCAGAGAAGATAAGGATGGCTGAAGGACATTAGTAAACCAAATGGGTTTTTCCAACAATCGACAATGGTGTCATTGTCATCACTAGATCCTTAATTCCAGATTATTTTTTATTGAATTCAAATTCTACCATCTTCTGTAGCAGGATTCAAACCCTGGTCCCCAGCTGAGTTTCTGGATTAATAGTCTAATGAAACACCGGCAGGCCATTGCCTCCCCAAAGTGCCCCTCACCCCACCTCCAATCTTCCAGCTGGGCAGTGTACAGCCTTCTGAACTCAATACTGAGTTTAGTCAGCAGTCAAGCATCATCCAACTGGGCCATCAGCTCTTTTGCTTTCCAGTTGGTGCCATAAGATTGCATTTTCAAACTCGCCCAAAAGAACGTGTCTGAAACTCTCTCGCTTTCTCGCTTGCTTGGCACTTAGAATCTTTTTGGTAAAATTCTGCCCTCTGTCATTTTTTTTTAGTAAGATTCTCCCTATGTATTTTCTTTGTGTTTTGAAACCCACGACCTTTAACGGAGTTGGGACATTTTAAGAGGCCGGTGCAGTTTGCTTTTCAACTTGCTACATTAAACTAATGACTATGGATTTTCAGGACAGTGTAACAAATCCTGCTGCTGTAATTACAGAAGCTATTTCCTTGAGTGCAAGTTGTATTTTTAACACAGGTGAAAGAATAGTTTCAATTCACGGGCGTAAGAAAGGGAAATATTCACGAGCGTGGTTAATTTTGTTTAATAAAGAGACGCATTGATTAATCTGTAGGGCGTTCAGCAGAGGGTTTTTTTCTCTTGCCGTTTGTATCAAAAGCACAAAACAATCCTGCAAACCAGTTACGTTTTTTCCCAAAGCTCAGCTGATGCCAAACAGCCTGGCTGGTGAGATGCAAGGGTTGGTTTTGTCGCAGGAGGAGCCCGGCTGCTTGCTGCTTTATAGATAATTTCAAGAACACAATCAGCTCTTCACATAATTTGCGAAGCTTACTGAAGCATCAAAGCTGCCACACAGTTGATTATTTTCCCAGTCGGGGGACACCTGCCAGATAAGCTGGTCTTCATCCCTGGACTGTATAAATCAAGAGTCTGGCAGTAGAAACATTCGCAGCTTCCAGAGGAAAGGAGATGCCAAGTGGACAAGTCAAGAATAACATTGGTTAGATAAATGCTCCCGAGAAGAAGCAAAGCCAAAAGCTCCCTGATCACTCTGTGTTATAATATCATGAGTATATTCTATTAAAGCTGCTTTCTGATTTTGGGGACCAGAGAAATCCTAATCCCGGGGTGGCACAGTGGTTAGCACTGCTGCCCCACAGCACCAGGTTCTCGGGTTCGATTCCCAGCTTGGGTCACTGTCTGTGTGTAGTCTGCACATTCTCCCCGTGTCTGCGTGGGTTTCCTCCAGGTTCTCCACTTTCCTCCCAATCCGAAAGATCTGCTGTTTAAGTACACTGGCCACGCTAAATTCTTCCTCAGTAAATCTGAACAAGCATCAGACCATGACGTCTAGGGGATTTTCACGGTAACTTAATTAAAATGTTAATGTAAACCTACCTGTGAGACTGATGAATAAACTTTAAAACAGGTCAGATTTCCCCTCCTCCGTCAATATCTTCATCTGTCATAGCTTACGGCTTCTCTGCTGTTTGGCCATTCACATCCTTTATTCTCTCTGTGGACTGCCATTAGCAGCCTTTTCCCTTGGTTTCTGTGGCTATGACTCATCTTTCATTCCCTCACCCTGCAGTATAAATATCTCCCACTTTCTATGCCTTTTAGCTTTGACAAAGGGTCATCTGGACTCGAAACGTCAGCTCTTTTCTCTCCTTACAAATGCTGCCAGAGCTGCTGAGATTTTCCAGCATTTTCTTTTTTGGTTTTAAAAACAGGTGCACCAACTACTGCACCTGCTCTGGACAAATGCTAGACTAAGGCAGAGAGAAGGAGCCAACATCAGCTCAGATAGTGCTGGTGAAAATTCCAGTGCTGCCAATGTCTACGGCATTTTGCTTGGCGCACCCAATCCATCACAGAGGAACACATCGTGGAGGGTTGCCTTTGGCTAGACTGGAAGATCCCAGTGGCAGGAAGGACCAGGAAGTCCCAGTCATTGAATATATTCAAGGCAGAGATGAACAGATTTCTGGATATGAAAGATATCAAAGGTTATGTGGATAATGGATGGGGAACTGGCATTAAAAATAGAACATTAGCATTGATCTAATTAAATGACAGAGTGGACTTGAGGGGCTGAATGGCCTACTCTTGCTCCTCTATTTCTTTTTGAACCCTACAGCTGTGTCTTCGTTCTATTGCTACTTAGGGTACAGGAGGGATTTTCCGATCTAATCCGTGTCCGCCCCGTTGCAAGTCTAAACAGAGAATTTGGCATTCCAGCCAACGCTCCACTCACCTTCAGTGGCACCAGGGAATCCCAGCCACAGAGGAGGTGTTATAATCCGGATCAGAAACTCAAAAGTGTTTTATGAAGTCAGCCTAAATCATCAGTATTGCACTTTGAATTTGGCTAGGGTAAGATGTTTCACTAGGTGACAGGTGAGGTTCAGTGCAGAGACATGAGAGGTGATACATTCTGGCAACATAAAATAAGGGTAGAATTAAAAGAGTGCAGCAGTGGAAGGATCTGGACGTATTTGTGCATAGATCATTGAAGTTAGCAAGGCAGGTGTATATAGCAGTCAATAAAGCATATAGCATCCGAAGCTTTACTATCACAAAATAATTGATGTTTGTAGGTATTAGACAATAATTCATAAGTTTAAGATTAATCCATGTTTTGTACTTGCATGATTCAAATGACCCACTAGGGAGCTTTTATCAGTCTATTTAAGAATGCAGTGAACACATAGAAAGAAAATAACAATAACTTTTACCAATTACAAACAAGAAAAAAAACCATGATATTATATAAAACTTAACAACTAAATGCACTGTTCCAATACAACAAACCTCCCTATAAATATACACCTGTCTCAGGTTTAGCACAGGAAATAAGAATGCTCATGAGGTTTTGCAGCTCAGTAATAACTGCTGTGAATTAGTCCTTTGGAAAAGAATTGAAGATCTGACTTCCCAGCCAAGTAGCTACCAGCCCACCTTGAGGTAAAGATAAAGCTATTGCTGGCCCCTAGCTAGCAAGCCACCAACAGCAACACTTTCATTCCAGAGAAGTAAGGAAGACTGCCTCCAAATCAGCCAGCAGAATTTCTAATATCAGGGAGACACACACAAACACTGTTGTCAGTCTGGCTTCCACACACCTAATAAGCCAGCAACCAAAACTGTAAGTAAGAACTCTTGCATCTGTCCTGTCAATCATTCTATCCCCGAACAATTCAAAAGGGTTGTAAATTCATAAAACCTCCAGGACATTGCATGAGGCCCAAACTAAAAATAAACAAAGCCCCATTTAAACCATTTAAGCAGCAATAAAAAGGACATTTAAACAGGCAGCCAATGCCATAATAAAAAAAAGCAGCTTATAACTGCAGAAAACATGATTTAAAAAAACATTTCTTAAGGCATAGTAGTATCACAGAGGATGAAGATTTTCAAAGTACATTTTCATTTTCTGTTCTTTTTCTCAATATGCACTGGTGAATAAAACAGTTTAAATCTGATGAACAAAGGCAAATCTCTCATCATGGTGCAGTTTCCTCATGTCATTTAGTTAACATTTTAACAATTCTGACCTGGTTAGACTTGACTCAGTCCTAAAACAAGTTACACTGGTTGCAAGGGTTGATCCAAACAGAGAATGGGGAAGGAAGATGGAGTCATTGTAGAACTAGATATTGCCGAACAGGGTAGAAGTCTTAAAGGTAAAGTAACAACCCAGCAATAACATAAGGGAACAAGCACAAGATATAAGCAGATAGTAACACTAGAATGAATCGGGCAAGGTAGGTTAATTAGAATACCAAATGTGTAAAGGTTTTTGAAGTTGCTTTTTTTTTATTCATTCATGGAAATGAGTGTTACCAGTTAGCCACTCTCGAGGGAGTGTAGTTTACCAGAAGGTAAATTATTCAAAGGTTTACCAGACTGATTCCTGGGATGGCAGGATTGACATATGAGGAGAGATTGAGTCAGTTAGGATTATATTCATTGGAGTTCAGACAAATAAGGGGAAATCTCATGAAAACCTATAAAACTCCAACAGGACTAGACAGGGTAGATGCAGGAAGGATGTTCCTGATTGTAGGAGTGTTGAGAACCAGGGTTATAATCTAAGAATAAGGGGTAACCCATTTAGGACTGAGATGAGGAGAAATATCTTCACCTAGGGAGCCAGCATTTATTGCCCATCCCTAGTTGCCCGAGGGCAGCTGAAAGTCAACCACATTGCTGTGGATCTGAAGTTGTATCAAGTATTTAAAAGAGACAGTACAAAGCATTGAAATAATAAGAGTTAGAGATTACTAAATATAAGCCATTGTAGTCAAAGAGACCCTAATATTGCAAAAGGTTTAATAAAGATGAGGAAGAATGGGGCTGGATAAACTACAAATGGAGGTTTTGGGAGATCTAATTTGGAGGGAGAAATTCAAAAAGGATGAGACAGATAAACAGAACAACTATAGATCAGTTAATCTAATGTCAATTGTAAGCAAATTCCTAGAATTTATCATTCAAGATATAATATAACAAACATTTAGAAAAATGAGGGATAAGCAAAGATAGTCAGCATTGGATTGTTAAAGCCAAATCTTATTTCGCTAATGTAATTGAACATTTTTGAAGTGGATGATTGTATTAAGGGAATGCAGAACGTTTGGGTCATGTGCACTTTCAGAAGGCTTTTGACAAAGTTCCATATCAGAGGTTAGCATATAAAGTTAAAGCACATGGGATTGAGGATAGTGTATTAAGATGGATAGAAAACTGGTTGGCAGACAGGAAACAGAGAGAAGGAACAAACGGGTCTTTTTCTGAATGGCAGGCAGTGTATAGTAGAGTACCACAGGGATCAGTGCTGGGACCTCAGCTATTCACAATATATACTAACGGTTTAGATGAGGAAACTAAATGTAATATCTCCAAATTTGCTATTGACACAAAGCTGAATGGGAGGGTGAGCTGTGAGGAGGATGCAGAGATGCTCCAGCGTGATTTGGGCAGGCTGAGTGAGTGGACAAGTGCATGGCAGATGCAGTATAATGTTAGGTTATCCACTATGGTAGCAAAAAGAGAAAGACAGGTTATTATCTAAATGAGCATAAATGAAGAGAGGGGAATGTGCAATGGGACCTGGGTCCTCATACACTAATCACTGAAGGTAACCATGCAGGTGCAACAGGCAATAAAAAAGGCCAAATGGCCTACTCTTTCTCCCATTTTCTATGTTTATATGCAATAGATTTGTTGCAAGAAAAAAAATTATTGTGAAAGAGAAAATATAGCATATTAATTAACAGGCTAGAAAAAAATGTATTGGGTTATTGAGTGCTGCTTGAATGAAGAAGGGTCAGAGTAGGATATCAGAGGCGTTTATGGACTTTGACACTGGTAGCATAACTTAATTGTTTGCTGAGGACAGAAAAAGCAGCATTTTGCCAAACAGTGGCACAGACTGCAAGAGATTTCAGAAGAACACGGGTAAGTTAGCAAAATGAGCAGATGTGATGGAGTATAACAGCAAGAAATGGGAGGAAGATAAAGAATCGAAATAGACTCAAAGGGCAAGGGTGAACAGAAAAACCCAAGAGTCCCAAGTATATAATTACTTGACAGTACAACTCCAGGTATAAAGCCATAAAAAAGGCTTATAGCAGCTTGGATTTAATTAAGAGGAGCATATTTTATACAACAAAGATGAGGCAATAAATTTGAATAAGACAATGGTTTGGCAAGCAATATGAAATACAGCTTTGAGTGTCCCACAGTGGAAATGGAATTTAAGCCAGCCAAAGCAATGTGGAATCATCAGAATAAAACTCAGTTTGGTTATGAGGGCATGAGTAAAAACACTGGAATCATTTCCAGTAAAGGTCAAGAACAGATATTTGAAAGATAACTTTTCAATGATTAAGGGTCTTGCTCAGGTGAATACAGAAGGGCTATTTCACCTATAGGGGAGAAGGGGAGGCAATGACAAAAGGTCAATAGTTTAAAAGAGGTTAGGAGAGCTTTGTTCAAGCGGAGACTTGCTGGAGCATGGAATCCTTGTGGAACAGACCAGAAATTGCATCTTGGAAAAAAATACTGTAACAGAGGAAGATAGAGGTGCAGGAAGAACGCCAGAGAAAGGGATTAGTTTTAGCTTGCTCGAGTAAGCAGGTTTGATGGACCTACTGACCTCCTTCTGTGTTGTAATCATCTAAGTATTACATTCTTTGTACGCAATCTGAAAAGATCCAAGAGCATGATTGTACAGTAAGGAATCTGCAATTAACACTTTGATTCGCAAGATTTCTTCAACCCATCCGCCTCCATTAGATTAGCAGGGCATCATTGTGTCTGTTTTAATGCTGTAATGTGTTTGAAATTATCACAAAACTATTTCTACATCAAAACTGGTTTTGCTAGCTCCTTGAATAGCTGACCAGATAAACATCTTGTGACTCACACAGATGAGGAATGCTCTAGATTTAGTTCTCTGTTACTCCAGGTGACAGTGATGACATGGTGAAAACAAGTTTTATCTTACGACGTACGTTATTAATCATCTGCACTAGCATATATTGCAATAAATTACAAAATAAACTAATGATTAAAGGATGGATATGTTAACTGAATCTAATAAAGAGCTTGTATCATTTTTGTACATGTTAAACACATGCAGTACAAGCCATGGGTAAGGTAAAATACCAGCCTTCCAGAAGAAAATCTCAATCAGAAATCTGCCATACTCACTTTACTACATCATCATGAAACTTCGACTATGATAGAGCCACAAGACAACCTTTTGACTTGATTTATTATTGTCATATGTATTTGCTTACAGTGAAAAGTATTGTTTTTTGCACGCTATACAGACAAAGCATACCGTTCAGAGAGAAGGAAAGGAGAGAGTGCAGAATGTAGTGTTACAGTCATAGCTAGGGTGTAGAGAAAGATCAATGTAATATAAGGTAGGCCCATTCAAAAGTCTGATGGCAGCAGGGAAGAAGCTGTTCTTCAGTCAGTTGGTAGTGACTTCAGGCTTTTGCATCTTATTTCCTGACAGAAGAAAGTGAAAGAAATGTTGTCTGGGATGCGCGAGGTCCTTTATTATGCTGGCTGCTTTTCCGATGCAGCAGGAAGTGTAGACAGAGTCAATGGATGGGAGGCTGGTTTGCATGATGGACTGAGCTTCGTTCATGACCCTTTGTGGTTTTTTACGGTCTTGGACAGAGCGGGAGCCATACCAAACTGTTATACATCTGGAAAGAGTGCTTTCTATGGTGCATCTGTAAAAGTTGGTGAGAGTCGTAGCAGACATGCCAAATTTCCTAACCCTCCTAAGAAATTAGAGGCATTGGTGGGCTACTTAACTAGCACTATATAACTATAAATATATTTTTAGTTTAGAAATTACTGTTGTCAATATTCGCAAAAAAATGTCGAATGCTTTCATAACACAATCCAGTACTCACTCTTTTCTTTAACTCTTAAAAAAACAGGTTAATGTCTGCATTAGGGCAATGAATAGAGGAAGCATATTTATAGAATCAAAGAATCATAGAATCCCTACAGTGTAGAAGGAGGCCATTCAGCCCATCAGGACTGCTCCAACCACAATTCCACCAGGCGCTATTCCCATAAACCCCTGTATTTATCCTACTTATATTTAATCACACAAATAAAAATGTCTCCTTCCAATTAATATTTGTACAAGGAGGGATGGAGGGTTATAGCAGACGGTATTAAAAAGGGTCAGAGCCTCGGGACGACACTGAAAATGTAATATTACATGTTAATGTTTTGTCTCTTTTAATCCACAGGTGTCCGTCCACCTTGTTGTCAAACGAGGTGGGTCATGCGTGGGCTGCTCTTGGAGGTTTCGAGAGTGGCCTAGTACTTCGTGTCATTGTGTGTGCTTAAACCTGGACCAGCAGATGGGCACCACAACAGCTCAGTGACTATCACTGCTAGCTGTGCAGATACATGGATTTGGGCCTATGTCTGTGGGAGTTTGCGTATTCTCCCTGTGGTTGCTTAGGTTTCCTCCGGGTGCTCCGGTTTCCTCCCACACCCCAAAGATGTGCTCTTAGGCTGATTGGTGTACCAAATTGACCCTACACTATTCTCCCCTGAACCTGGCTACATTAGGGGTACCATTCACATACACACGGGGCAGGGTAGGTGTAGGAAAATGCTTTGTTGAAATGGCGACGTGGGCTCGTTGGGCCGAAGGGCCTGTTTCCTGTGCTGGGTTGTTCTTTGTTCTTTGTTCTTTGAAACCACTGAACACGTATGTACCAAGGAATTAAGAACTGAGAATAAAGGCGCAACACACTGAATAAAAGACTCAAAAGTACATTACAAGATTGAGAGCTACTTCCCAATTCTGCCTCCATAATGGCTTACATTTTGCTTTGAAATGGAAATGATATTTTTTTCACAATCAATAAAGAACCAGAAATGTTAGGTGAAGCAAAATAATTATTTAATTGCAATTATTAATATTAAGAAAGAACTCCTACCCAGCAAAAGAAAAATGTGTACAGTTAATTTTTGTAAAGATTGGTGCAGTTTTTGCAGGAAGAATAATGATGAGACAAGTACATTTTTAAAGTATAGATCAGGGAGTAACTCCTGGCGGGGCAAAAAGTCCAGGGCAAACGTGAAAACAGGAGTTTCTGATCTGCTATCTTATGCACTTAGATTTTAAAAAAGGATCAAAAACAGTGTCTCTCTGGTAGGGGGAGGAGTGGAGTTTAAATTGCCTGAAGGCTGGCTGAGAGCAGCGGAAGTTACCACAGCGCATGTGCAAGTCTCTAGCAGCAAAGACCAAGCCTCTGCTAGTCTCAGTCAATGTAAGCATAGCAAGCCCCCAGCTACCATGGGGACCCTCAGCCTATCACAACCTCCTCCACCACCTGGACTGATCGACCCCATGCCTCCTCCCAGCCAGGCCAATCATCCTCTTCCCCCCACCGATCGCAATGCAGCGAGCCCCCCCTTCCCACAGTTGCTGGCCCAAACCCATCGTCAGCCTGACACCATCCTCCATAGCCAGCCCTACCCCCCCACTGATAGCCAGTCCAAACCCCTACAATGGCCAGCCCCGATCATACCGCTCCCCGCTCCAACAGTGCCTAACCCAATGCCTGTGGGCCCCCTTTTCAACCACCGACCACTAACCCCGCCCCCCGCAGTCTGACCCTGCCCCCAGTAGATCATACCCCCTCTCAGGCTCTGTTCCATGGCACTGCCTAGTGTCAGAATGTCCAGTGGTCAGTATCAGGGTGCCCAGCTGGCACTGCCATGGTGCCAGGCTGGCACTGCCCAAGAGGCAACTCCCTTGCCCTACCCTCCCTAGTAGGCCTCAATGGCCTCTACTTCTAGTGGTGGGGCCATCACATTTGGTCTCCGTTGCTGGGGACCAGTTGTGATTTTTGCTGGAGAGAACCTCTCCCAGTGAGGCCACAGAGGCAAGTAGCCTGGATGATAACGTCCTGGTTCAGCATGGTGGTACAGTGGTTAGCACTGCTACCTCACAGCTCCATGGATCAGGGTTCAATTCCAGCTTCAGGTAACTGTCTGTGTAGAGTTTGCACATTTTCCCCGTGTCTGCATGGGTTTCCTCCGGATGCTCCGGCTTCCTCCGACAGTCCAAAAATATGCGGGTTAGGTTGTTTAACCATGATAGATTGCCTCTGATGTCTGGGGGACTGGCAGGGTAAATATACAGGGTTACCAGGAGAGGACCCGGGTGGGATTTTGGTCGGTGCAGACTCGACGGGCCAAATGACCTCCTTCTGCACTGTAGAGATTCTTTTAAAAAGATACTGGCTAATCTGGTTATTTGTAAAGCAGACTCTTTTTGACATGGATTGCAGATAAAGATAGAATTTTCACACAACATTGTCTTCCGGCAGTTAATGCAGCAGAACGATTTTCTACAAATTACTGTACTCACAACCCAATGTTCTGTTTTCTGTATGAGCTGATTGTAAATACAAGGGTAGAATTATGAATAATACAATATACAGAAGATTAGTTAGAAAGTAACAGTGGGATTTTTTTTATTGTTGTTTCTGGTTATCATCTCCCTGAACACCAGCGCGTACACACTAGCGAGGTCTCAATATCCAAGCAGGAGTATTCAATTTCTAGGTTGCCACTGAGGCTGACAGCCTTGCTTTGACTTAAATGGGTTCTGCTGGTGAAAAGTAAATTCCTTTGTGACAATTTCAGCCGCTGGCAACAAATCCCCTGTCCGTGAACAACTTAGATCGCAACTTTTCACTGGGGCAGTAGAATGAGGGTGTTCCATGCTGAAATGGCTCTACAGGAGCAACTAATGAAGCAATAGTCGCCTTTAAACATATCAGCATATCATCTGTTCGACCAAAGAGCACAATCATGAGTACAGTTTTTCGGATGAACCAGTTTTTGATTTACTTTGAGTGAATTTTTAAGGAGAAGATTCATCAACCTGAAATCAAAGCCTTTGTCAATCATCCAACCATTGATACATTGAATTCATTCATATGGTTATTCTTGCATTTTGATTTTGCGTGCAATTTATTTGGAATTTAGCTTATGATACACATCCTTGTGTTCTCATAAACTGAGATGAGGAGGAATTTTTTCAGCCAGAGGCTGCTGAATCTGTAGTGTTCATTGCCGCAGGAAACTAGGAAAGCCAGGTCATTGAGTGTATTTAAGACAAAAAAAAATGGATTCTTGATTGGTAAGGGGATCAAAGGTTATGGGGAAAAGGCGGGAGAATCGGAGTTGAGGAGGAACTTCTTCACTCAAAGGGTGGTGAGTCTCTGGAATTCTCTGCCCGTTGAAGTGGTGGAGGCTGCCTCGCTAAATATATTTAAGTCACGGGTAGATAGGTTTTTGACAGACAAGGGAATTAAGGGTTATGGGGAGAGGGCAGGAAAGTGGAACTGATCCACTTCAGATCAGCCATGATCTTATTGAATGGCAAGGCAGGCTCGAAGGGCTAGATGGCCTACTCCTGCTCCTATTTCTTATGTTCTTAAGTTCTTATGTTCTTATGTTTATGTCCTTATGGGGCTGAGAAACTTATCAGTCAGGATTGAATGGCAGAGCAGTCTCGATGGGCTGAATGGCCTAACTCTGCTCCTGTATCTTATGATCTTCTGGTCTTATATATGTAAAACAAAAAGGGAAAAATAAAAATATGTTTTGGAATGGCTGAAATCAAAGGTCTTCTGAGCAACACTTCATAGATGAATCAAAAGGAATGATGATTAAGGAAACTAGCATGACTGGGTCGCAAGGATGATGGATAAGGTGTGTCAACCAGTTCCTGAGTTTTAGTTAAGGTACAGTATTTATTTTAAACTTACACTCAGTACTCTTCCTCAAATAAAAGCATCTTCTATATACTGTAGGAAGCTATTCATATTGTAAACAGGACAAATCAATATATACCTTGAACATTTCAAGAATTCTTTGATACAGATTATACCATGTGAAGATGGTCCTTTCCTGCATTAGAGAAAGATATCTTCCCGCACGCAGCAACCTAATACATCAATCCTTTTCCAGAACAGTCAGCTGTGTAGCATAACAACGTACAACAAGCGAATCCCTAACAAGCTGAACAGGAAGTTTGATTCAGTTTTATCAAACCAGTGCCAATTCTAAGGTCAAAACAAAACTATATTGAGCTCCTATGGGCAAGCTATGAATGTTATTAGTGCTGATGGCTTTTATATCAATCAACATCAATGGATTTTTGACCATCAAAGGTGATAACTTAGCCACTTCACAGAAAGCATTTAGCACGGATAATATTGAGCTGCAGGAGGTTCAGGACAGCACTATCGTCTTTCAATCGATCGTAACTTTTGCTCCGGATATTCACGCACATGAAATAAAGAATCTTAACGATTGATATAATCAGCAAGTCAGGCAGCATCTTTAGAGGGAAACAAATACAAAACATTTCAGGTCATTAGCTTTTCATCAGGACTGAATAAATGTTCAGCTCTGAAGAAGAAACATACAGGTTTGAAATAAATCTTCCGATCCCGTCTGCTGTGGGAAGTGTCACGGGCACGATGGACAATTTAAGGAGCCATTAAAAGGTCCATTGATCCCTGGTGAGAATTTCTGGGACCAATCTCGTATGTTGTAGGAGGACAGGGTCGCAGTGAAGAAAAGCACGTGCATCATTTGAGGAAAAGTGTTAGGCCTGAGATAGGGGATCTGTCCTACAGTGGTCTTGGGCATGTTAGCTACTGATCCAGGGACTCCTGCAGTTAATGTGGATCTGAGGCAATCTGCACTTTTTGAAGCTGAGGAGGTGGAAGCTACTGAGGAGGATGTCAATCCCAGATTGATGAGTTTGTCTTTTCCATTGCCTGCCCTGATTCTATACTCACTGAAGGACCCAGTACTGAGTTGAGACATTTCAGAGTCTGGAATTCTCCAGGCCAATAGACTTTGTGAATGAACTTTTCCCTTGGGTTTCCCTGATGTGTCACAGTGTTGTGCATGCGTAGGTATAATGATGTTTCTTTTCTTTCATTCATAGATGGACTCAGGAATTGGGGGGTGGGGGGATAGGGGCGTGGAGGTGGTGGCACGGGGCTCAAATCAGGGAATTTGTGGGGAGGCGGGGCAAAGAAAGGGGTTACTATCTTGTGGGGTGTTCCTGATGGGCACAGCAGATCCCCCCAAAGGAGGTACCCACTTCCTGTCTCACTGTGTAGTGAGAGTTACCAGGCCAGACTGTTCACCATGCTACCAATTAGCCCCATGGACAGAAATCTTGTGACAAAAACATTGAGGCTCTTAAAGGGCAGTTAATTATCAACTTAAGGGCCTCAATAGTCCTAAGGACAGGCAGACTACCTGACTCCTTCGCCAGGCCCTGCGATGTGGAGGGGGAAGGTCGGGAATGGGCAGTGGGCTGTCAGCCGCTTTATTTTATGTGCCCCTCTACCTTCAAATATACTGGCGGGCGGTCGTAGTGACACTGCTGTCTCACAGCATCTGTGAGCAATAAAACATGCGCTGACCATTGAATCGAAATCCACATTGAATTATACAAGAGGGACTATCATACTTCAATACTTCAGTATGTTTCTCTGAACGTATTTATCTTGTGATATCATCAGCAGAATAAATCTAAGTAAAATACGTGTGTTACTGGCAAGAATGCAGCTGAACGGTGTTATTACCCCAAGGCGTAAATAACTTGATGTGCGTTTTCCCAAGTCGCAGATTAATATTTAAATAATTTTACGCTCAGTAGAATATTTACTTCAAAGGTAAATTGGTACCTCTCATTTAGAACACTTATTAGTCATCAATTTAAATGCTAAGTGATGTGTGACTGTATCAATTTCCTGACTGAACCACCAGTAGTGGCTTTTAAACAGGCACTTCAAATCAATTTACTGTATTTGTAGTTTCTGATACAGAAGTAAAAGGAATCTTTATGTTACCATCATAAAAGGTAGAATCCACGAACACTATCTAACGGATGCTGTCATTTCAATATGCAACAAAATCATTTTTGTTTCTTTGTCGCTGGTGGTGTGAGGATGAAAGCAGAAATGGGAATTGAGAAGATACTGCTGATTACAGGACATCTCCTGATGTAGTTATCAAATTGAATATCAAATACAGGCTCTCCATTTGGTGGACATATTCTTACTGGTCCATGTAGGTAAATGATGGAACAAAGAATGGTTTGGTTTGAATTATACCTCTGCAATTTGAGCTAATCTGTGGACATTATTGTTTCTCATCTTATGATCATGAGGTGGAGATGCCAGCGTTGAACCGGGGTGGGGACAGTAAGAAGTCTCACAACACCAGCTTAAAGCCCAACAGGTTTATTTGGAATCATGAGCTGTCAGAGTGCTGCTCCTTCAACAGGTGAGTGGAGGTTAGTTCACAAACACAGTATATATATAGGCAAAGAAACAAATGCAAGATAGCTACAGATTGGAATGTGGAGAATGCTTGGAATGCAAGTCTTTACAGGTACAAACAGTGTGCATGGAGAGAGGAAGAACCACAGGTTAAAAGGTGTGAATTGTCTCAAGCCAGGACAGTTCGTAGGATTTTGCAAACTCAGGCCGTTTGGTGGGGGTTACAGGTGGTGTGACGTGAACCCAAGATCCCGGTTGAGGCTGTCCGCGTGTTCAGAACTTGGCTATCAGTTTCTGCATTGTTTACAATCAACCACACTCCACAATCAAAGCTTGTTACTCACTCTGTGCATTCCAAATTCTCTTTTCTCAATGATACGTTCTCCTCAATGAAATGAAAACAGTGTTAAGTTAGTGCAATAAGTTCCAGGACAAGACTCAGGGAGTAAGCTGTCAAAATATTCACTATCAATCCTGACTCTCTGCAATAAGAATTCAGATGCTCTTCCCTATTTCATCTTCCCAATCTCATTTGATTCACATTTCCTTTCCAAATTCTATCCTGGCTCTGTGAGCTTTGTTTCACACTTACCCTGACATCACTGTTTCCCCCAGCTCCAACTTTCCATTAAGACTGCTCTACCTCCACTTTACTCCTCTGCAACTGTGCAATGCAATATTTTTCCTGGCTCCACTCAACTCTGCCTCCAACTTCCATCAGGCAGAGTCAACATGGTTTTGTGAAAGGGAAATCAGTTTTTATTGGAATTCTTTGAAGGAGTCATGTGTGCTGTGGATAAAACGCAGAGTGCCCATAACCCTGACACTCGACATTAAGTACACAAGCAGGACTCCCTGATTGGGCAAGCCATCACTGCCTTAATCTGGGAGCTCATGTTCTAAGAGGTCCATATCGTGCGGCTCATTAAAGTCCGTCCCCTTCTAGGTCTAAGGAACCTTGGTGGTTTGTTTACCTCCAAAGCCTCTTGAGGCATTTAAGCACCGGTTCCTCAAGCACAGCATTCAATGTAGGCAGGGTGTAGCGAACTGGTGCTTGTCTCATTCATCTAGAACAGCGAGGCACAGGTTCACTCCTTTCTTCAGGTAGTAAGGGAGTAGACTCGGCTAGGTCCACTGTGTCCATTTCAAACTCAGACATCCCAACTACGGGAAACAGAGAGCAGGAGCCCATGAGTCCCAGAAGTCTTTCTGAGGCTCCCAAAGTGCTGGGCTTTGTTTTTTCCTGAACAGCCTGAGAATTTAAGGCTTTCAAATGGTCCAGGTGTTTTCTCAGAGTGGCATCCTTTACATGGATTTTGTATGAAACCGATCCCATCCTCATCGCCACTGAAATAACTCCTCCAAGACCGGTGTTCTTTCACCTAATTTATGTTTATTTACATAGTAAACAACATTCAGATAGGTACTTCCTCGTACAGAGTATAAACCCCTGGTGCTTGTAACCCTGACACTCTATATTATTTACATGTGCAGGACTCCCTGATTGGACTGCTGTAATCTGGGAGCTCGTATTCTAGGAGGACCACATCGTGGACCTCGTAAAAGTCATTGCAGTATGTTTGCTAAATTTGACGATGATATAAAGATGGGTTGGAAACTAAATTATAAAGAAGACATGAGGAGACTACAAGGAGATATAGATAAGCTAAGCAAGTGGGCAAATGTCTGACAAATGGAGTACAATGTGAGAACGTGTAAATTTGTTCATTTAGGCAGGATGATTATAACAGAAACTTATGATCTAAGGGGGGAAGAGATTGCAGACTTTTGAGGTGCAGAAGGATCTGGATGTCCCAGTACATGAATCGCAAAGGGTCAGTATGGCAAATACAGCAGGCCATTAGAAGAGCTAATAGAATGTTATTGTTTATTGCATGGAGATTTCAATATAAAAGAACAGAGATTAGGCTTCAATGTATGGAGCAACTGGCGAGACAACATCTGGAGTACTGTGTACAGTTACTGGTCTCCTCTTTCAAGGAAAGATGTAAACATGTTGGAAGCAGTTCAGAGGTAGACTAATTCCAGGAATGGATGGGTTGTTTTAAGAAAAAAGATTGGACAGGCTAGGTTTATATCTGCTGGAAATTAGAAGAGTGAGAGGCAACTTGCTTACAACACATAAGACCTTGAGGGCTCTTGACAGGATGTGGAGAGGATGTTTCTCTTATGGGAGAATCTAGAACTCGGGGGTCACTGATTAAAAACAAGGGGTCACCCATTTAAAACAGAGATGAGGCAAACTTTACTCTCACAGAGGGTCATGAGTCTTTGAAACTGTTTTTGTCCAAAGACAGCAGAATCAGAACCTTTGAGTATTTTCAAGGCAGATAGATAGATTCCTGGTAAATAAGGGAGTGGAAGGTTATGGGTGGGGCGGGGGGAGTGCGTAGACAGGACATCAGCCATAATCTTATTAGGGCAGGCTCAAAGGGCAGAGTGGCCTACTGCTGCTTCTAACTCATGTTCACAATTCCTCTCTTGGCCACACAGAACATATATACTTTCTATTATCTGTCGACAGAATTTTCTTTAAAATTGCAAATACCAAATATCTTAGAGGAATGGAAAATGCTGCAAATGTGCTGGTTGGATTCTGACAAAATGACTTTTTCTTTCACTTTCAAAAGTGATAATGATCTACTGACTAATTTTAACACATTTACATTTTTGTGTTTTGTAATCTGTTGCTTCTTTAAAACATATAAGCCGGAATTCTCCAGCCTTTCACGTTGGCGGGTTTCTCTGATCCCGCTTGCAGCGCACCCCTGCCCGTGACTTTCCCATAGGCATGGGGTGATGTCAGTGGGAATTCCCACTGACAGCAGTGGGACCAGAGAATCCTGCCGCTAGCAAACAACATAAGAACATAAGAAATAGGAGCAGGAGTAGGCCATCTAGCCCTTCGAGCCTGCCCCGCCATTCAATAAGATCTTGGCTGATCTGAAGTGGATCAGTTCCACATTCCCGCCCTCTCCCCATAACCCTTAATCCCCTCGCTTATCAAAAACCCATCAACCCGCGTCTTAAAAATATTTAGCGAGGTAGCCTCCACCACCTCAACGGGCAGAGAATTCCAGAGATTCACCACCCTCTGAGTGAAGAAGTTCCTCCTCAACTCTGATCTAAACTGCCCCCCCCCCTTATCTTGAGGCTGTGCGCTCTAGTCCTGCTATCCTTTCTAAGCGGGAAGAATCTCTCTACCTCTACCCTATCCATCCCTTTCATTATCTTATACGTCTCTATAAGATTCCCCCCTCATCCTTCTAAACTCCAACGAGTACAGACCCAGTCTATTTAGTCTCGCTTCATAGTCCAACCCCCTCATCTTCAGTATCAGCCTAATGAACCTCCTCTGCACTCCCTCCAAGGCCAAAATATCCTTCCGCAAGTGCGGCGACCAAAACTGCACACAGTACTCCAGCTTCGGCCTCATCAGTACCCTGTACAGTTGCAGCAAGACCTCCCTGCTTTTATATTCTATCCCCCTCGCTATAAAGGCCAGCATCCCATTCGCCTTCTTGATCACCTGCTGCACCTGCAGACTGGGTTTTTGCGACTCATGCATAAGGACCCCCAGGTCCCTCTGCACTGTAGCATGCTGCAGTTTTTCGCCCTTTAAATAATAATCCCTCCTACTATTATTTCTGCCAAAGTGGATAACCTCACACTTGCTAACATTATACTCCATCTGCCAGGTCCTCGCCCACTCGCTCAGCCTATCCAGATCCCTCTGCAGACTTGCCACACACTCCACGCAATTTGCCTTACCACTCATCTTCGTGTCATCAGCAAATTTCGTCACCCTAGGCTCAGCCCCCTCCTCCAGATCATCTATATAAATGGTAAATAGTTGAGGCCCCAGCACCAATCCCCGCGGCACTCCACTAGTCACCAACCGCCAATCAAAATATCACCCATTGATACCAACTCTCTGCTTCCTATTAGACAGCTAATCCTCTATCCACGCCAACACCTTACCCCCAACTCCATGCACCCTAACCTTCTGTAGCAACCTTTTGTGAGGCACCTTATCAAACGCCTTTTGAAAATCTAGAAACACCACATCCACCAGTTCCCTTCTGTTTACCGCACTAGTCACATCCTCATAGAAATCCAATAAATTTGTCAAACACAACTTCCCCTTAACGAATCCATGCTGCGTCTGCTCTATCAAACCATTCCTTTCCAGGTGCCTCGCTATTTCTACTTTGACAACACGTCACCCTTCGCCTCACCGTTGGGAAACATGCGGCGGGGAGGCCAGTGGAAATGGTGTGTTGTTTGCTGGCTGCAGGATTCTCTGGGAATCCCATTGATATTACCCCATGCCATCAGGAAACCCATGGGCGGGGGTGCACTGCCGGAGAGTCCCGCCACTGTGAACAGCCGGAGAATTCCGGCCACTTTGTATCTAATCCCTTTGCTCTAATTTTTTTTGTTTATTTCAGGTTTTTAACAAGTGAAGCAACCTGCCAAGTTTCAGGCTGGAAACACAGATAATTAGATGAACAGCAACCCACAACACAACCTACTGGAGAATCAGTAATGGCCACCATCCTGAAATAGATCAGAAGACAGACAGATGAAATTCCCTCAGAATTATAAGCTAAACATCTGAGATGCAGAAGTGACACAGAGCAGCGCTTCACCCTGCGGCAGGTCCACTGGAAGGACAGACAGTATGGGAGACATCTGTTCATATGTCATGTGAATATTTTTAAATCAGTACCCAGTGATAAACTGCCTCAAGATTGGAAAGCTTTTCCAGGAGTATCAGGCTAGATCATAGTAAAAAGATAAAACAGTTCAAGGTGAAGGTAGGAAGAAATTCCGAGAGATTTGTTGTTAACTAATTTAAAGATAGTATCAAACTCCAAGTAAACAGGGCGGCATGGTGGCACAGTGGTTAGCACAGTTACCTCAAAGCGCCAGGGACCCGGGTTCAATTCCTGGCTTGGGTCTATGTGCAGTCTGCACATTCCCCCCGTGTCTGCATGGGTTTCCTCCTGGTGCTCCAGTTTCCTCCCACGGTCCAAAAGACTTACTGGTTAGGTGCATTGGCCATGTTAAATTCTCCCTCAGTGTACCCGAACAGGTGGCAACTAAGGATTTTCACAATAACTTCATTGATGTAAGCCTACTTGTGACACTAATAAATAAATATGAAACTTAAAGGTGTGTGGCAGGTCAGAAGGTTCGACAGGATATAAAAAGAATCAGCAAAAATGACTAACGGATTAATAAGGGCAGAAAATTAGAGTATAAAACTAACTCGGAATATAAAGGCAGAGAGTAAGAGTTTCTATATGTATTTTGAAAGTTAACCAAGTGAACATTTGTCCTATAGAGAGTGAGTCTGGGAATCAATTATGGAAAATAAGGAGAGGCCGGATGAATTGAATCGGTATTTTGTATCAGTCATAGAGTCATAGAGTTTAAAACATGGAAACAGGCCCTTTGGCCCAACTTGTCCATGCTGCCGTTTTGTTTTCTTTTAAACCCCTAAGCCAATCCCAATTGCCCACATTTGGCCCATGTTCCTCTAAACCCATCTTACTTATGTAACTGTCTAAATGGTTTTTACAGACAAAATTGTACCCGCTTCTACTACTACCTCTGCAACTCGTTCCAGACACTCACCACACTGTGTGTGAAAAAATTGCCCCGTGCACACTTTTGTATCTCTCCCTGCTCACCTTAAACCTACACCCTCTAGTTTTAGACTCCTCTACCTTTGCAAAAAGATATTGACTATCAAGCTGATCTGTGCCCCTCGTTATTTTGTAGACCTCTATAAGATCACCCCTCAGCCTTCTAAACTCCAGAGAAAAAAGTTCCACTCTATCCAGCCTCTCCTTATAACTCAAACCATTACGTCTGGGTAGCATCCTAGTTAATCTTTCCTGCACCCTTTTTAGTTTAATAATATCCTTTCTCTAATAGGGTGACCAGAACTGTACACAGTATTCTAAGGATGGCCTTACCAATGTCTTGTACAACTTCAACAAGGCATTCCAACTCCTGTAATCAATGTTCTGATTGATGAAACTAAAAATGCCTTCTTCACCACTTTGTCAACCTGTGACTCCACTTTCAAGGAGCTATGAATAAGTAACCCTAGATCTCTTTGTTCTGTAACTCTCCCCAACACCCCACCATTAACTGAATAAGTCCTGCCCCGGTTCAATCTACCAAAATGCATTACCTTGTCTTTACCTAAATTAAACTCCATCTGCCATTCGTCAGCCCACTGGCCCAATTGATCAAGATCCCGTTGTAATTAGAGATAATTCTCTTCACTGTCCACTATGCCATTAATCTTGGTGTCAGCTGCAAACTTACTAACCATGCCTCCTATATTCTCAGCCAAATCATTAATATAAATGACAAATAACAGTGGACCCAGCACTGATCCCTGAGGCACACCGCTGGTCACAGGCCTCCCAGTTTGAAACCACCCTCTGGCTTCTGGCAAGAAGCCAATTTTGAATCCCTTTAGATACCTCACCCTGGATCCCGTGAGATTTAATCTTATGCAACAATCTACCATGCGGTACCTTGTCAAAGGCTTTGCTAAAGTCCATGTAGATAACATCAACTGCACTGCTCTCATCTACCTGCTTGGTTACCCCTTCAAAAAACACAATCAAATTTGTGAGACATGATTTTCCACTCACAAAGCCATGCTGACTGTCTCTAATCAGTCCTTGCCTCTCTAAATGCCTGTAGATCCTATCTCTCAAAATACCTTCCAACAACTTACCCACCACAGATGTGAGGCTCACTGGCCTGTAATTCCCAGGCTTTTTCTTGAGCCCTTTTTAAACAAAGGCAAAATATTTGCCACTCTCCAATCATCAGGCACCTCACCCGTGACGATTGATGATTCAGATATCTTGTCTAGGGGACCTGCAATTTCCTCCCTAGCCTCCCACAATGTCCTGGGATACACTTCATCATGTCCTGGGGATTTATCTACCTTGATGCACTTTAAGACTTCCATCACCTCCTTCTCTGTTAAGTGTACACTCCTCTAGACATCAGTATTTATTTCCCCAAGTTCCCTAACAGCCATGCTTTTCTGAACAAAATGAGAAATATTAATTTAGGATCTCACCCATCCCTTGTGGATCTGCACGTAGATGACCATGTTGATCTTTAAGAGGTCTTCCTCTCTCCCTTGTTACTTTTTTGCCCTTTATGTATTTGTAGAAGCTTTTTGGATTCTCTCTTATCTGCCAAAACGATTTTGTGTCCCCTTTTTGCTCTCCTGATTTCTCTCTTTGTTCTACACCTACACCCCCTGTACTCTTCAAGGGATCCACTTGATCCCAGCTGCCTATGCATGTCATGTGCCTCTTCCTTCTTCTTGACCAGGGCCTCAATATCCCGAGTCATTTAGGGTTCCCTACTTCTGCCAGCCTTTTCCCTTACTCTAAGAGGAACGTGCTTACCCTGAACCTTGGTTAACACATTGAAAGCATGCCACTTAGCTGACATCCCTTTGCCTTCCCACAGACTTCCCCAATTAACTTTTGAAAGTTCCTGCCTGATACCATCAAAATTGGCCTTGCCCCAATTTAGAATTTTAACTGTTGAGCCAGACCTATCATTCTCCATAGCTATCTTAAAACCAAAAGAATTATGGCCACTGGTCCCAAAGTGATCCCTCACTAACACTTCTGTCACCTGCCCTTCCTTATTTCCCAAGAGGAGGTCAAGTTTTGTCCCCTCTCTAGTCGGGCCATCCACATACCGAATGAGAAATTCCTCCTGAATACACTCAACAAATTTCTCTCCATCCAACCCTCTAATACTATGGTTGTCCCAGTCAATTTGGGAAAGTTAAAATCTCCGGCTATTACCATCCTATTTTTGTTGGAGCTATCTATAATCTCCTTACATATTTGCTTCTCAATTTCCCACTGACTATTTGGGGGCCTATAGTACAACCCTATCAAAGCGATTTCCCCCTTTTCATTTCTCAGTTCTACCCATAGAGGCTCAGTGGCCAAGTCCTCGGATATATCCCCTCTCAGTACTGCTCAGTAATGTTTTCCCTAATCAAAAGTGCAACTCCCCCCTCCTCTCTTACCTCCTGTTCTATCTTTCCTGTAGCATCTGTACCCTGGAACATTGAGCTGCCAGTCCTGTCCCTTCCTTAGCTATGTTTCAGTAATTGCTATAATATCCCAGTCCCACATACCCATCCATGCTTGAGTTCATCTATCAGGCCTCTGCATTGAAATAAATGCAATTTAATCTGGACTTTCCTTGCTCTCTGTCTTGCTTTTGCCTGATCTGTCTGGTACTAGGATTACTGACACTGCCTGGCTTGTCACTTACATCCTCACAATAGAGGATTGAAGTAACATTCCAGAGATACGTTTTCATCAGGATTTGGAAGGGATGGAAAAACTCAGGAAAATTACAGTCACCAGGAAAATGGTACCTAACAAATTGGAAGTGGAGGTTGACAAATCCCTGGATCCTGATGGTTTTCATCCTAGGATCTTAAAGGAACTTGCTATTGAGACAACTGGTGCATTGGTTTTAATTATCCAAAATTCACTAGATTTGTAGAAGGCTCCATTAGATTAGAAAATTGCTAATGTCCACTTTTTTTAATTTCTGCAGGTCTGTACTCACAGATTACTTCACCTGTCCATATGATACTTTAGCATCAAGCAACAGCAGTCTGATGAAGTAACTCAGGAAACTTTTATTTAAGTTATAAAATGATATTAATAAGGCAGGACAGCAATTTTACATATAATTTACAGTTCTTGCTTCCTGATTCAGTTTAGGATGTGGGCTGACATTCTGACTTCCTCTCCAACTTTTCTGTGGTCTTCTGCTGGAGAGGGAGCTGTTTAAAGATCAACATCAAACTTGAGGCAACCCCTTCCAAACCACAACCCACATCCTGACTGGTCGTATCCCCGAACTTTCATTGGAACAGGCATTGCATGATTAGATGCTAATTGGTTAGATGCTTGCCAGATACTCTGAGATCATTGTCTTGGATTTTTTTTAAATGGTGTGATTGCATAATTAAATCAGATTATTTATTCATTCATAGGATATGGGTGTCGCTGGCCAACCTGCATTTCTTGCATGTCCCTTGTTGCAGGACAGTTGAGAGTCAACCACATTGCTGTGGCTCTGGAATCACATGTAGGCCAGACCAGGTAGGGACAGCAGATTTCGTTCCCTAAAGGACATCAGTGAACCAGATAGGTGTTTCCTGACAAACGGCAAGGTTTTGTGGTCATCAGTAGTTTCTTCGTTCCAGATTTTTTTTATTGAATTCAAATTCCACCATCTGCGGGAATCGAACCCGGGTCCCCAGAACATTAGCTGAGTTTCAGGATTGTTATCTAGTGATAATGCCACTAGGCCATCGCCATCCCTATCTCAATGTCCCTGTTGATGAAATCAGTCACTATCAATGACTGCCTGCTCTTGGGCTCCTCCTGCTGAGTGTTGTGGCTATTGGTTTGAATAAGGTACTTTACTTTTAAAACAAACCGGGAAGTTATTTACATAAGAACATAAGAAATAGGAGCAGGAGTAGGCCATCTAGCCTCTCGAGCCTGCCCCGCCATTCAATAACATCATGGCTGATCTGTCGTGTCTCAGTTCCACATCCCTGCCCTCTCCCCAAAACCCTTAATCCCCTCGCCTATCAAAAACCTATCCATCCGCGTCTTAAAAATATTTAGCGAGGCAGCCTCTACCACTTCAACGGGCAGAGAATTCCAGAGATTCACCACCCTTTGAGTGAAGAAGTTCCTCCTCAACTCCATTCTAAACCACCCCCCCTTTATCTTGAGGCTGTGCTCTCTAGTCCTACTGTCCTTTCTGAGCGGGAAGAGCCTCTCCACCTCTATCCTATCCATCCCATTCATCATCTTATATGTCTCAATGAGATCTCCCCTCATTCTTCTAAACTCTAACGAGTACAAGCCTAGTTTATTCAGCCTCTCCTCATAGTTCAACCCCCTCAACTCCAGTATCAGCCTAGTAAACCTCCTCTGCACTCCCTCCAAGGCCAAAATATCCTTGCGTAAGTGCGGCGACCAAAACTGCACACAGTACTCCAGCTGCGGCCTCACCAGTGCCCTGTACAGTTGCAGCAAGACCTCCCTACTTTTATATTCAGTCCCCCTCGCTATAAAGGCCAGCATCCCATTTGCCTTCCTGACCATCTGCTGCACCTGCAGGCTGGGTTTTTGCAACTCATGCACAAGGACCCCAGGGTCCCTCTGCACCGTTGCATGCTGCAGTTTTTCGCCATGTAAGTAATAGTCCTTCCTACCATTATTCCTACCAAAGCGGACAACCTCACATTTGCCAACATTAAATTCCATTTGCCAGTTCCTGGCCCATTCGCCCAGCCTAACTAGATCCTTCTGCAGACTCTCCACACCCTCTGCACAATTTGCCGTTCCACCAATCTTGGTGTCATCAGCAAATTTCGACACCATACACTCGGTTCCCTCCTCCAGATCATCTGTATAAATGGTAAATAGCTGAGGCCCCAGCACCGACCCCTGGGGCACTCCACTAGTCACCAACCGCCAATCCGAATAGCACCCATTGACCCCCACTCTCTGCCTCCTATTTGACAGCCAATCCTCTATCCACGCTAACATCTTACCCCCAACTCCATGCCCCCGACCTTCTGTAATAACCTCTTGTGAGGCACCTTATCAAATGCCTTCTGAAAATCAAGAAACACCACATCCACCGGCTCTTGAGCAAATATTGGGGATTACACGGTATGTTATACTTTAAAAATCTATAGTGTTTATACTCTGAGCTGAAGATCTTAAGCCACTGACACTTGCAACATTCGTGGTTGCCCTAAGTTAGTCTGATGTCCAGGAACTGCCATATTCTGCAATTGCAATACATGACTTGCCTTGCCATCTTTAATAGGTGTTAATTAATGTTATTTTCTTAATTGATAATTAATAAACACGACTCCCAATAAGCTTTACTGCCAGAGAACCTTACCACTAATCAAACCTTATAATTACTAATAAATTGCACACATCTTGTAAGATAAATGAGTAAAATACTCACCAGTCAACCACTTAGCTGCCTCCCTCCTGCCTCACTGCACTGAACTCCTACACTTAAATTCTTATGTTCACACCCTGTGGGGAGCTGCCATTAGTGATAAACTGTTGTCTTTGTGCTCGCCTACTTCATGCACTTAGCAAGACCACATACATTTATACTAGCTGAAATTCTACAGAAATTAGCTAGTACTGCTGGCTCGTTCGAACTAGTTCCCTAATTAGCTAAAAGCAAAATGCTGTGAACCTTTTTTTTCAAAAAATGAAGTCCACAGGCTTTCTCAAGGATACAGTAAAGGAGCAGTTTAAAAATGAAATTTAGTTTAGTATAGGGGGTACCTGAAAATGTAGCAAAAAGAAATGTTCTTTGAAAGAATGATAAGGACAAAATGGCACCAAAACTAATCAGGCTAAACCGTCCTCACAGAGTCAATGGGCCTGGTCATGTGATGGCATCAAGTTGGGGAATTGATGATGTCATCACACTGGATGCATGATGATGCCATCACACTGCTTACACCCATTAAAACAATAAGATATAGGTGCAGAATTAGGCCATTCGGCCCATCTGCCATTCAATCACAACTTACAAGTTTCTAGACCCCATTCTCCCGCCTTTTCCCCATAATCTTTGATCCCCTTACCAATTAAGAACTATTCTATCTCTGTCTTAAATACATTCAATGACCTGGCCTCCAAAGCCTTCTGTGGAAACAAATCCCATAGATTTGCCACACTCTGGCTAAAGATATTCCTCCTCATCTCAGTTCCAAAAGGTCGTTCCTCTACTTTGAGACTGTGCCCTCGAATCCTAGTCTCTCCTACTAATGGAAACATCTTCCCTACATCCACTCACAGTAACTTCATTGCAGTGTTAATGTAAGCTTACCTGTGACACTAATGAATAAATAAACTCTATCCAGGCCTTTCAGTACTCTGTCAATTTCAATGAGACTCCCTTATAAATTCATTCTTATAAATTCCATCAAGTACAGACGTAGAGTTCCTCATACAACAAGCTCTCCATTCCAGGGATCATTCTCATAAACCTCCTCTGGACCCTTTCCAAAGCTAGTACATCCTTCCTTAGATGTAGGGCCCAAAGTGGCTCACAATATTCCAAATGTGGTTCTGACCAGAGCTTATAAAGCCTCAGCAATTAAAAACATAAGCTGCACTTCAAAATGGAATAAAGACATGAAAAGCCCTTCAAAAAGATACCACTTTAAAAGAGGACACTTAAACTGGGGATTTACTGCTGTAAGATTTAAACAAAGAAAGTAATATAAAGCTTACAAGGTGAAGTCTGCACTGAGGCTACAGGGGTGTGTATTATAAATGCTATGTCGTATTTTGCAAGCAATATCTTAAAGCTTTTCCCTATGGTGTCTATATTTCAGTTGCTTTGAATGGCTGCCATCTTGTGGCTATTGCTGATGATTTATCGCTTTCCAATGTTGGCTAAAATTCTTTTAATGGAGCAGATGAGAATTTAAGACTGACTGCTGCGAGTTTTTGCTTATTTGAAAACCATTTACAGGTGAACAGATCCACAAAAAAGCTAATCGTGTACTTTGTTTTATTTCTAGGTGGATAGAATGGAAATGTAGAGCAGTCATGCTAAACTTGTATCAAACCTCAGTTAGACCATATCTGGGGTATTGTGGTCCACAGAAAGCTTATGGATTGATTGGAGAGGACGCAAAAAAAAAAGATAAACAAGGATGACACCAGAAATGCACAGCTCCCATCAGGAAAGGATAAACAGGGAAAGAAAATGCTAAGGAATTACCATAGAATCCCTACAGCGCAGAAGGAGCCCATTCAGCCCACTGAGTCTACACCAACTCTTCGAAAGAACATCTTACCCAGGCCCATCACCACCCTATCCCCATCAGCCCACACATATACAACGGCTAATCTGCTAAGGCTGCACGTCTTTGGATGCCAAGGGGCAATTCAGCATGACCAATCCACCTAACCTATACACCTTTGGAGTGTGGGAGGAAACCAGAGCACCCGGAGACAACCCGCGCAAACTCCAAAGTCACCCAAGACCAAAGTTGAACTTGAACTTCTGGTGCTGTGAGGCAGGACGGACCCGATGTGGAAATGCTGGCGTTCAATTGGGGTAAGCACAGTAAGAACTCTCACAACACCAGGTTAAAGTCCAACAGGTTTATTTGGAGTCATGAACTTTTGGAGTGCTGCTCATTCATCAGGTAAGTGGATAGCCCTAATAGAGGCCTTTAAAATTATGAAAGATTTTGATAGAGTGGACACAGAATGAGTGTTTCCCACTAGTGATAAAGTGGCGAATGAGATGCAATTAATGCAAGATAATTACTGAGAGATCAAAAAGAAAATTCAGAAGAAACTTCTTGACACAGAGTGGTAAGAATGTGAAATTTGCTGCCACAGACAGGGAGTGGTTGAGGCAAAAAGAATAGATATACCTAAGGGGACATTGATAAACATAGTCGGGAGAAGGGTGTTGTAGGGCAATATCAGGGATTGTGTCTTTTATATTTTAATTTACATATTTAATTTCAATATAATACACGCAGAGCTACATAGAGCAAGCCTAGAAGGCCAGACTTCACCAGAGGAAAGGAAAGGGTTAATGCAGGCAGCTAGAAGCCTGCTCTGCCAACAGATAACGATTAATGCAAGTTATCAACTTCTGATGTGCGGGAGATCACTCGAGTTATCATGACAATGGGAGAACCAGCATTAAGACAGCCAGGCTCCATGCAGTTTTGGGAGGGGAGAGTCTTCCATAAAACACGACCATCTAGCAGAGGGAGTGGGGGGGGGGGGGGGGGGGGGGGGGAGGAATCGATTAACACATCAATGCAAGTCGGTTGGGCAAATACAACACTTTGATCGAGAAAATGGAACTGCCCAAGAAACTGATTAACAAAGCAATACTGAACAATGCAGTCTGCATAACGGGATTAAAAGAGCCATTTTGTATCCAACTCGAGGAATTAATATGCTAATGTAAACCTTTGTGACTCGAAGCAGTAAATTAACTTGTACCAAATCTACCAGGGGCAGAGAGGACTCACAGGAAACCTCAGATTTCAGGCCTGAGTTCAGCTCTCCCTTATGCATGTGGAATAAAAGCTTTTCTTGAAATTATACACAGTCTCCAAGGCTCGACTCATTTTATTTCCCTCCTACAAAGATATAGGGGATTATGCTGAGAGCTACTACTACAACCATCATCATTTACTTGCCTTTTGTTCCATGACATCTTCAGTATTAACCACCCCTGTTCCATAGATATCTTCAGTAGCTAATCTCCCTCACCTCTCCAACCCAGCCCAGCCTTCTCTTTTGTTCTACCTAACCTCTTTCCCTTTTTGAACCCATCACATTTCTACCTCTCTTTGGTTCCAAAGAAGTGTCATATTAGGCTCAAAATATTAACTCTGTTTCTCTCACTATTGATGTTGCCAGATCTGCTGAGTTTTTTTCCAGCACCTTCTATTATTATGTTGAAGAATTAGTTGAGGAAAGGGAGGAGGAGACGCAAGTAAAGCATAATGCTGGCATCGACTTGTTAGAAGTCCATGCCACAGTAAGAGACTTCTTACTATGTTTACCCCAGTCCAACGCCAGCATCTCCACGTCATGGAGTCGTTAGACCAAGGACAGGATTCTCCCGATCTCATTCATACTGCCCCCGCTGCCAACAACAGAGAATGTGGAGCTCAGCCAAAGTTTCATTCACTGCAGCAGGGCTGGAGAATCCCAGTCGTGAACGAGGTGGACAGTTTCCAATGTAAATGTCTGATTTCTGAACTGCATATTTTGTATCTAAAGTGGTTGCATCTCACTTGGTATAATGTCAACTGACCTGGAGTGACATCAGCAGGGGCATTCAGGGCTCTTAAAGTTGCTCCATCTTGGACCAGGAACTAGCAACATCTCCTAAATAAACCTGCACCATGTTTAACTTTAACCCACAAGTGTGGCACCTCACTCCTTTCCTCAATAATACCCTGTGAATACGTAACACATATTCTATGTAATTTCTTTCAAGGAGTAGAATGCACCAGTACCTGGAAATTTCATTCATAATGGGGTGGTATTTAGAATTGACTCATAATGGTATTTAGAATTGACAATTTAGCTGGTGCAATTTTGGATTGTATACCATTTAAAGCAACCAGACAAGAATGGGACAAGTGAATTGCGGCTGAACTCTGACTTACGTGAGCAGAATGAAAGCGGGCAAGGCAGAGAGAATTTGTGAAGCAGTGAATCACAATACAGATTTATAATATACTAACTTAGAACACTGATTTGTGTATACACGGACATAACAGATTCTGGAAGTCATCTTTTATCTGATAAGGACCTGGAAATTTGGATTCATGCAAGTGGAAGATGGACTTTGTTTATGAAAAGGAGAATGTAGAATAGAAAAAAAACACTGCCATTGGAGAACAAAGGAAACCATGCAACTGGAAAAGATTGAGGACAATGCATAAACTTAGAAGGATGGGTTTTGACAACTATTACATTCTGTTCTTGTACAGAAGTTTTAGGATGGCTCATAAACAACATAAAACCATAATATACACCCACAAGCAATTACAAAGTGCTGAATCATGGCATAGTAGAATGCTACATTATCATAGGATGGGTACAACACAGAAGGAGGCCATTCAGCCCATTGTTTCTGTACAGATTCTCTGGAAGAGCAACTCACCCAGACCCACTTCCTCACCGTTTCCCTTAAGATTTGTACATTTTTTTCTCTTCAGGTAATTGTCCAATTCTCTTTTGAAAGCCACAATGGAATCTGCCTTCACCATACCCCCAGATCCTAACCATTCTCTGTGTAAAAATGAGAGGTAGAAATGTGGTGGGTTCAAAAAGGGAGAGAGGTTAGGTAGAACAAGAGAGAAGGTCAGGGCTGGGTTAGAGAGGTGAGGAAGATTAAATACTGAAGATGTCCATGGAACAGGGATGGTTAATACTGAAGATGTCATAGAACAAAAGGCAAAATGAGTGATGATAGTTGTGGTAGTGGCTATCAGTACAACCCCTTAAATCCTTTGCAGGATGGAAATAAAAAGAGTCAAATCTTGGAGACTGTGTCAAACTTCAAGTGCTGCTCCTTCATCAGGTAAGTAAATCAGCACTCACCTGGTGAAGGGGCAGTGCTCCAAAAGCTTGTGCTACCAGATAAACCTGTTGGATTTTAACCTGGTGTTGTGACACTTCTTACAGTGTCTTCTCTTCTCCAAGGGGAAGAGACCCAGCCTTTCCAATCCGGCCACATAACTGGAACCATTGACGTGAAACTTTTCTGCATCATCTCCAGACATATTTTAATAGTGCCATCAGACACAGTGCTATTTTTAAAATTGAACATTAATGTCCTCAGCTGTGTCTAAATCTAATTTCAATATTACAGTACTTGATGAACACATTTTTAATATTCTGAAAATGATGAATTAAAATCATTTTGTGATCATCTGATGATTTTAAAAGAAATTAAAAGCTGATCATATGAAATGAATGCTGCCAAAATCACAGGGTTCTGAATCACTGATTTGCCTCTGATTTTGAAAGCAAATCAGTCAACTGCATCAACAACTAATCCATCCTGTTGATTTGATTTGATTTGATTTATTATTGTCACATGAATTAGCATACAGTGAAAAATATTGTTTCTTGTATGCTATACAGACAGGACATACCATTCATTGAGAAGGAAACAACAGGATGTAGAATGTAGTGTTACAGTTATAGCTAGGGTGTAGAGAAAGATCAACTTAATACAAGATAGGTCCATTCAAAAGTCTGACAGCAGCAGGGAAGAAGCTGTTCTCGAGTCGGTTGGTGACCTCAGACTTGTTGCTGTTATGTCAGAGATCCACAGAAAAACTAACAGATGTTTTGACAGAAAGACCTGCCCTATCATATCACTCTCTTAATTGTACACACTGCCAGCACAGTGGCAAGGGGTGGCACAATGGCACAGCGGGTAGCACTGCTGCCTCACAGTGCCAGGGATGTGTGTTCGATTCCTGGCTTGGGTTACTGGCTGTGTGGAGTTTGCATGTTCTCCCCATGTCTGCATGGGTTTCCTCCAGGTGCTCTGCTTTCCCCCCACATTCTAAAGGATGTGCTGGTTAGGTGCATCAGCTATGCTAAATTCTCCCTCAGTGTACCCGAACAGCGCCGGAGTGTGGCGACTAGGGGATTTTCACAGTAACTTCATTGCAATGTTAATGTAAGCCTACTTGTGACACTGATAAATAAACTAATAAACTAACTTGTGCTCAAAATCATAACATGAATTCACACCTACTCTCATCCTCAGCATAACATTGAAACTGAAGGATTTTTTCCCTTATCCTTCTCTGTTCTATTGAAAGTATTATGTTTTTGATGAAGTGCAGTTGCAACGGTGCCTGTGCTTCCTTGGACCAGGCCCATGAGGCCACTTTTAGTTGTGAAACTAGACAGTCCATTGTTGGATCTTTAGCTATATGGGCTAACACAGTTGTTCTTACGTAACGCCCACACACTCAGTATTCAATAACGTGCTAAGAGCGAGGAGGAGCCAAAACGGGAGAACTTCCTTTTCTCTAACCCAGGGATGCGAGACCATTTCAGTGTTCTTGCCACTATTTTGACTATGATTAGCTAACATGATAAATCGGGTTGAATGCAAGACACCCTGCTTTATATAGCTCAGCTCAGGTTCAAGAATGTGGCTCATTACCACCTTCTCAAGGTCAACGAGGAATGGGCAAAAAGTGCTAGCAGAGCCAGTGATACCCACATCCCAATTTTGATACTACCTATCGAGTCGCTGAGTGAGTTCCAGCGATAAATTTCTATTCCCATGTGATACGAGTTCTCAGGAAAATTGTTGCTTCGTGAAATTTTCATGTTTTCCTTCATAGAATCATAGAAACTCTACAGTGCAGAAGGAGGCCATTCAGCCCATTTAATCTGCACTGACAACAATCTTACCTAGGCCCTATCCCCATAACCCCACATGTTTACCCCACTAATCCCTCTAACCTATGCATCCAAGGGGCAATTTAGCATGGCCAATGCATCAATGGATTGTGGGAGGAAACTGGAGAACCGGGAGGAAACCCACGCAGATAAGGGGAGAATGCGCAACAGTGACCCAAGCCAGGAATTGAACCCAGGTCCCTGGAGCTACGAGGCAGTGCTAACCATTATGCCACCATGCCGTCCCATACCCTTTCTATGTACTTAACATTGCTCCTTAGTATATGGCAAAGACTATTCACTTTTAATAATGCATGAAAAAGTCCATTTTTATGCAAAAGCAAAATACTGCAGACGCCAAAAATTTGAAATCAAAACAGAAAACGTAGGTGATGCTCAGCAGGTCAGGCAGCATCTGTAGGCAGAGAAACAAGAGCTAACTTTGCCAGATAATGACCTTTCATCAGATCTGGGAAAAGTTAGAAATTTAAATAAATTTTGAGTGAGTTGAAAGGGGGGAAGGAAGAAAAAAGAACAAAAGGGAAAGTCTGCAGTAGAGGGGCAAACAGGAGCAATGAAATGTCAGGAGAGTGGAATGATAACAGAACAGTAAAGATGTGTCTGTGTTATAATGACCACAGGGAAATCATCAACAGATCACCCAGTGGGCCTTGGATCTAAAGAAGGCCATTGGCATATTTCCCCTATTCTGTGAGTGGAGTCTCACCCATAGAGAAGGTGCAGTGGGGAGAGGGTTTAAAACCAGCTGGCTGCACTCAGGCTGGCAGTTAATAGACTTGGGGCTGACCCGCACTCTGTAGCTGTTGAACTGTGTTCAGATATCACTGCAAAGAGGGTGATTGGTGATGGAAGAGTGGCCTCATAAGATTATTACATTGGCAACGAGGAGTAAAGTTTTTTTCTTCCCTCTGGACAATCTTTACTATTGAAATAAATAATCCTCCGTAAGAAACATAGGGGAGGCAATGACTTAGCGGTACCATCACTCGTCTATTGATCCAGAGACTCAGCTAATGTTCTGGGGACCTGGGTTCAAATCCCACCATGGCAGATGGTGGAATTTGAATTTGATAGTAAAAAAAATTGGGAATTAAAAATCTTCTGATGATCATGAAGCCATTGTCAATTGTCAGGAAAACCCATCTGGTTTACTAATGTCTTTTAGGGAAGGACATCCGCGATTCTTATCTGATCTTGCCTGCATGTGACTCCAGAACCAAAGCAGCGTGGTTGAATCTCAACTGCCCACTGAACAAGGGCAACTAAGGATGGGCAATAAACACTGGCCAGGTAGTGACACCCATGTCCCATAAATGAATTAAAAAAAAACCTATCTTTGGGAAACTTAAAGCCTACAATGCAAGCACTGAAGTCTGCCAATATGCAGAGTGCATGCATTACTTTTTTCAGGTCAACTGTATTGATGGGGACGAGAAGCAGAGAGTGGTCCTGTTGATAGCATGCAGAGTTCCGTTCTTTAGTGCAATAAAAAGCTTGATCTACCCAGATGCCCAGGCTCCAAAACCTTTAATGAATTGATGGATTCGGTTAAAAGCTATTATAATCCTAAACCTTCCATATCACTCCAGCAATACTGCTTTGACAAAGCAGGGCAAACGCCTGGGGAATCTGTCACTGACCTGGTTGCAAAAATGGGCAAAGCATTGTGAATTCGGCCAACTCTGAATGACATGTTGCGAGATAGGTTGGTCTGTGGAATTAACAAGGTAACAGTCCAAAAATAATTATTGATGAAACGCAATTTGGATCTAAAAAAGGCTATTGAGATAGCTCTATCATTCGAGAATGCAGGAAAAGGAGTTCAGGAACTACATGGAACATCAGATAGCAGTGGTCCTGTGATTGGGTGGAGGGACCTCACGCAACATCCATCCCTCAACTAAGAACAATAGTATCAGTAAAATCCCAGCATCCCTTACAGCAGCAGAACCTGAATCGCATCACCTGGCAGGCAAAGAAGGTCAGGAACAGCCTTCAGACTCCAGGGAGTATATTCCAGAAGGTTGTGGATGCCAGGCAGTGTATTATTGTAAATGTTGCAGAAGGCCACAACTGGGGTAAGAGATAGGGACAGTCAAAATGTGAGTTATTTCTAAATAAGACCAAGGCTTGTACTGGACATTGCAAGGCTTCTTTGGGCCCCATGTTACTGGTTATGGTTTACATGCACCTCTAACTGTAGCAGTGTAGCAGGCCGGCAAACCTAAGCAGAGGCCATGTACCGAGCTTCCCATTGGGTATCCCAGCCTCTGAGCATGGCCTGAGTGGGATTGTTGTCAGTGTAGGCTCAATGGGCTGAATGGCCTCCTTTTGCACTGTAGGGATTCTATTTTCTATATTTTATAAACTGGATATGAGGCCAGCTTATATTGCACCAGTGATCTGAGAGAAATAAGAAGTTAAAAAGACTTCTGACTGGGGATTGCACTTTGCCTGGTCATGCTGGGTAATTACGCATCTTGGCATAATCTGTAGTAAATATTTAATGTTTGAGAGAACTGATGAAAACCACAGAAGATAGAAGTCTCAAAACATTGCAAAGGTACAGTAGAAAATTTATAAAGTATCTAAAAGATAGAACAGATCCCCTGAGCAGCTCTTAAACCCAAGTTTACTTCACATGGGAGACTTTGCAATCATTTTTACATTAGATGATTACAGTGGGTACGACAATTGCCAGAGGGGATCAGATACTGATTATGCTGACAATTTTTCACTCACCCATAACCATGACCTAGAACAAAGAACAGTACAGCACAGGAATGGGCCCTTTGGCCCTTCAAGCCTGTGCCGACACATGACTCCTTTCTAAACTAAAAACATTTTACTTCTATACGGTCCATACCCCTCTATCTCCTGCCTATTCATGTATCTGTCAAGATGCTTCTTAAACATTGTTATTGTATCTGTTTCTACCACCTCCTCTGGCACTGCATTCCAGGCACTTACCACTTTCTATATAAAAAAACTTACCTCTCACATCTCCTTTAAACTTTCCCCCTTTTACCTTAAACCTACATCCCCTAGTCATTGGCATTTCCACTCTGGGAAAAAGACTCCGACTATCCATCCTATCCCTGCCTCTTGTAATTCTGTAAACTTCTGTCGGGTCGCCGCTCAGCCTTCGATATTCAAGTGAAAGCAAACCAAGTTTGTTCAATCCCCCCTCATCGTTAATGCCCTTCAAACCAGCCAACATCCTGGTAAACCTTTTCTGTATTCTCTCCAAAGTCTCCCCATCCTTCTGGTAGTGTGGTAACTGGAACCATACACAATATTCCAAATGTGGCCAAACTAAAGCTGCACCATTACTTGCCAGTTTTTAGACTCTATGCCCCAACCGATGAAGGCAATCATGCCGTTTGCCTTCTTGACAATCTTATCCACCTGTATTGTCAATTTCAGGGAACTGTGGACCTGTACACCTAAATCCCTCTTATGTTAATGCTTCTAAGGGTTCTGTCATTTACTATATACTTCCCCGCTGCATTAGACTTTCAAAAATGCATTACCTCATTTGTCTGGATTAAATTCCATCAGCCATTGCTCTGCCCAAGTCTCCAGTCTACCTATCTCCTGTTGTATCCGCTGGCAGCCCTCCTCACTATTTAGAGCTCCCCCAGTTTTTGTGTTGTCCACAAGCTTACTAATCAGACCAACTACATTCTCTTCCAAATCATTTTCTACATTACAAAGAACAGGGGTCCCAGCACTGATCCCTATGAAATATCACTGTTCACAGATCTCCAGTCAGAAAACCATCCTTCCACCACTATTCTCTAGATTCTATGACCGAGCCAGTTCTGTATCCATCTTACCAGCTCACTGTAGATTCAATGTGACTTCACCTTCTGTATCAGCCTACCATGTGGGACCTTGTCAAAGGCCTTGCTAATATCCATCACCCAGCCCTCATCAAGCATCTTTGTCACTTCCTCAAAAAACTGTGAGACATGCCCTCCCCCCGCACACACCCATGCTGCTTATTGCTAATAAGTCCCTATTTTTCCAAATGTGAGTAAATCCTGTCTTTAAGAATCTTTTCCAATAAATCCTGTCCCTAAGAATCTTCACTACAGTGCAGGATCAGAAAGATCCTGGGACTTGAGTCTATTCCCTGCTCGTACGGTTCTCATCACATAAAATAATATGGGGAAATAGTATAAAGTGAGGGGAGAAACTCTTAAGGGGTTGCAGGAACAGGGGGACCTCAGTATGTAAGCACATGTGTCACTGAAGATGACAGGGCATGTTAAAAGAGATAGATACATGGATAGGATAGTTTTAGAGGGATATGGGCAAAATGCAGACAAATGGGCCTAGTTCAGTTTAGGAAACCTGGTGAACATGGACGAGTTGGGCCGAAGGGCCTGTTTCCATGCTGTATATTGCTATGACTCTTTTCCAACATTACTGAATCACAGATTAAAATATAGGAAACAAACTGAGATCATTACATTACTTATCAAATACTTTCCTGTATTCACTTTTTCAGCAATACATTGACATCGCTCAATACAATTGATTGGCTGGTTAAAACATTTTTTGAAAGCAGATTGAGAGAAAGCTGGATAAAAGCAAATTACTGCTGATGCTGGAATCTGAAAGCAAAAGAGGAAATGCTAGGAAATCACAGCAGGTCTGGCAGCATCTGTAAAGGAGAGAAAAGAGCTGACATTTCGAGTCCAGATGACCCTTTGTTAAAGCTTGAGAGAAAGCTGCTTTTCCATTAACTGCATTGGTAGATTTTGTACACTTCTTGTTCAATCTTCAAGCAAGATATATATCAATTCCACCTAAAGGCAAGTTTGCTTTTAAGTTTTTAGACCACACTAATTCAGCATGTTGCCAACGTTATAAAGCTAAGAACATAAATAACAATCTACAGGTTGGGGGGGGGATGTATTTTTACATGTAAGCACTAAAGATTTAAGGATGTCAATGTTTCACATGGAATTTATTTATCATTACATCAAGGATGTTCAATATAAATTCCGTGAACCAAATGTCCCAACAACTCAGCAAAAGACTCCCAACAAACTCCTTTTTTTAAAAAGTTTTTTATTTCATCCTTAAAGTTACAAAGCTCAGAGTGGATAGCATTGACCCAAATCTATTTCTTGCTTGCTCCAAAAAACAAATTCAAAATCCGATCATGGTCCCCACAAGACAGGCAACAATGATCCAAGCTGATAAGATAAGGCATTGCACCCCATCTAAGGCTTAATCCGATGCTTTATCTTCGCCAAAAGGCCAAGTTGATTGTTTAATCGCTGGCTTACCTTATTTTGAAACAACTGTTTTTCGCAGTGATGCTGCAGTAACAAGTAAATCTAATAATGGCCTTAAGGAGGTCCACGAGGTGGATCTCTTAGAATATGAGCGTCCTGATTAAAGAAGCAACGTCTATCTAATCAGGGAGCCCTGCCTGTGTGTGAAATGTGGAGTGCCACGGTTACTGGTACCATGGCTTTACACTCTCCACTAGGAAGTACCTGTCTGAGTGTTGCTGTCTATGAAAATAAATCTCTAAGTTTGGTGAAGGGACATTGGCCTCCTTTTGTTGTTAATTCAAATCCTAAATCAGAACTTCAAGATCGAATCATAGCTGCGGTCGAAGATAAATATTCATTAACAGGAACGCTGATTTAAAATGCTATAGTCCTGAATTTTCTGGTTCTCACTTACACCCAAATTTACAGCAGCTTCTACAGGGTCTTGCCAATGGGGATGGAAGCCTGAGTTTCCTGCACAGCTCATTTGCCTACCACAGAATGTAAAAGTGACATGAAACAAGTGTAAATTAGGTAGAATTGCAAATAAGCTCTGTCAGGCCTCTCACTCTGAGCCATAGCTGCTCTGATTCCAATATTAAACAGCACAGCTAGTAAACCGAATTGAGAAGGTCATTCCAGCGACTTAAATCTCCCCATATGGAGGGTTGGGCAAGAGTCTAAATAATCATGGGAGACTCACAGTGTGTAGGTTAAATGTGGGTCAGTTTTGATAAGAACCAAAAAAACTATCATCCTGATTCTTTCTTCAAGAAGGTAACAGAGTAAACCACCTCCCGCCTCCCATTTTCTCCATAAAAAATATGTATATGCACTTCCTGCCAGTGAGGTGATCCTCAAACTCAATACAGTTCAATACACAGTACAAAATCAGGTCACACTGTTTAAATCACTAGACACTAATATCTATTGCTGTCCATCTGTTACAAACAAAACAAATCTGATAAAAAGCAGCAACACACGCTCTGACTTGTGAATAACACAAGCTAGTATCGCTGTCCTGAATTCATTTCAGAAAATCAAAATTTGCAATGTTTATAGTGATCTCTGAAAGATGTCACAAACCACTGCTGCCAGACACTGTGCTGCCAGCCACATGTCCTCATCTTTCTCCTTCACCTCACTGCTCACAAATACCAGGAATGCAGCACTGAGCCAAATCCTATCAAACTTTGTTGTCCCCTCATAATTCTGCCAAATCCCAGATGTTCCCTCCATGGTGACGCCAGACCACTTCCCCAATATTGGTAAATGCCAGCAGAACCATTACTGTACAGCACGCAGTGCTACAAAATCTCTTTAATGCTCCTGCGGCCTACCAAAGCCAAGGACAACTCCAATTGTACCAACACCCAATACCTCTCTCATTGTAACTAAGCCCTATTCTCCTTATCCAGTACCGCTAAATGCCAGGATACGGAGTTTCTGCTTGATTGCACTTCTTTTTTCAACACAATTTGTCCATTAACGTCACAAAGCTTCACAAAATGTTACACACAAATCCACCTTCCGCAATCTTTAGCGCTACTTTTAAAAACATTGCGCTATAGAGTCCCTGCCCAGAAAATCATTCACAGCCCCAGGATGTTTTTAAAAAAGTGTTCCACAGGATGTGGGTGTCTCTGGCAAGGCTAATGTTTCATGTCAATCCCTAAATGCTCTCAAGATAGTGGCGATGTGCTGCTTCCTTGAACAGCTGCAGTCCATGTGGTGAAGAGGCTATCACTGTAAGTATCACTGTTAAGTAGATACATTCAGGATTTTGACAGTGGTGGTGAAGATTTGGCAGTATATTTTGAAGCCAGGATGGTGTGTGATTTGGTGGGGAACATAATAATGGTGATGTTCCCACGTGCTAGCTGCCCTTATCTTCCAGGTGATAGAGGCTGCAGGGTTGGGAAGTGTTGTCGAAGAATCCTTGGCAAGTTGTTGCAACATATATTGTAGATGGGATATCGTGCAGTGCCAGTGGCGAAGGGACAACATATTTAAGATGATCGATGCACTGCTTTGTCCTGAATGATGTTGCGTTTCTTGAGTGTTGCTGGAACCTTTTGCATCTATACATCCATTCCTGATTTGTGCTTTGAAAATGCTGGATAAGCTTTGGGGAGTTGGGAGTGAGTTATTCCTCACCAATGATAATGAATTTTGACAGTGGGGGATTCAGGACCATCTCCAATAAGGGAGAATCTCCCTTGATGGAGATGGTCCTTGCCTGGCACACGTGATGTGCAAATGTTCCTCTCCACTTCTCAGCTCAAGCCCAAATGCTGACTCCCACACCCCCTCTCCATCGTTCTCCCTCTTTCTCTGTCTATCTACCTCTCTCTCTAACTCACTTCAGCTCTTAATCCCTTTCTCTGTCCTTAAGAGTTCCTTATGAACTCCAAACTTTGTCTCCTCCTAAACCTTCCTATAAGACATTCAGCAATCTTTGGCCTCTTGTTTCCATAAATCCATCAACAAGATTTTGATTTTGACTGCAGTTAAACTGAGAATTCCACAACAGCAGATTTACCTAAGGGATTCTTACGGCCATCAGTTCCGGGGTCCACTTCCCTCCCTCATTCACAGGCTACTCCCCACAGTAAGTACCACACATGCTTCCCATCCATTGGTTTAAATATGCAAGGCATTGCACTTTTAATGGTCAATGTGCACAATGCTTATAAGAAGCTTACTGCAAAGAGGTGTGTGTGTGTGTGTGTGTGTGTGTGTGTGTGTGTGCATGTGCACGTGTGTGCATGTGTGTGTGTCTGTGTGTGTCTGTGTGTGTACGTATGTTTGTGTGGGTGTGTGTGCCCTTTCTCCCAACCACTGCGCCACTCTGCCCAAAAATGAGAAAATTCTACCCAGGAATGTTTCCATCCTATGTTTTATAGACAGGTCGTTTGATTTAGCCTTTCTAAAGTGAAGGACAGAAGGACATTTTGGACATCATCATGGAGAGGTGGATAACTGCTGAAGTTGTGGAGCACCAGCAATTGTGATAATGTAGGGCAATCTGCCAAGTGACAAGTTTAGAGACACGTGGGGCAATATGAACAGCATAAATACCACAGCTAAAAGTCTCTTTAGCAATGGGCTTTGTGAATGCAATCATGCAGCGATCAATGAAATGCTGCATAAAATTCGGCCAACTGCAAGTGGACAACCACCCTCGCCTGCAGGGTTCAAGCAAGGATTTTTCCCAAGATGGTTGGAGGATATAGTCCCTGTCAATTCATGAAATCCCAAATTGTCTTCTATTCTGTGCATTGATCCTCCTGAAATATAAGGACTTAGTTTGATTTCTTCCTGCACATTTGAATGATTTACATGCAGCAAACAACCTTTTATTAAGACTGAGATCACGGAGAGAATTCTGAGAGCACTGTGACATTATGTAAGGTCATCTGAGACAGATTTCACTTCAGGATATTTAATACCGTAAAAGAGAGGGTCATAGGGAATGAAAAGGTCTTCATTAGGTAACAGGTCATGATGGTGAGACTGTATTTATCAAACACCGCAATCAAATTGTTACGGTTCATTCTGTGTGATTAATCAGAATTAATTATAAAATCTCAGATTCTTGAACTGCTGAACATAAATATGTACATACAAAGAAATTATTAGGAGCAGGGAAATATTGCAATGTAACTCTTTGTGCGAAATATGAATGTTTTTCATTTAATTTGTTTTGAATTTTTGGTTGTTGGCACATAAAGCCCAATATTTATTGAGGGTAATCTGTAAATTGCATGTTAGTTGTATGCTAGGAGTGGGCATTAATGGGGGATTTACTTGTGCTCCAATAAATAAGAGCTGGAGATGTTGGGGTTGAAAAATTCATGTTATGTCTGTACATTAAAGCTTACAAAGTTTGCAAAGATTGGTTCCAATGTTATCCTTCACCACCATGCTTTCTGGGATGGAACACAAACTGCTATGGAATCATGGTATCAACAGTGTGGGGTGGAGTGTAATGATCTCTGGTTTTGCCTTTTGTTTAACTAAATATTAGGCAGTAAATCCAGATTGAATGGATCAAGAGATTTTCTCATGTATAATAGAACTGCTAGTACTTAGTTTGGACATTCTCATTCAAGCTGCTACAGTTTCCATTTACAGAGTTGTGTATTTTAAAGGGTTAATTCTAACTGTAATATGCTAATCAGACTGTGTATTTCATCAGGGATTCCTGCAACAGCACATGGTTGGCTCTCTCATGCAACCTGTAGCCATCGCAGTAAGATGTCTCTCAATAAAGCTCCTGTTCTGTAGGTCTCTGCAGCCCCTGGGGTCTCAGTAAACATTCATCCAACAATACTATATGGTGGCAGCCAGTGAAAGAACAGTCGGGAAAAGTCTCTACCTTTACCAGAAACCTTTTGAAAAAGTCACAGGCCCTAACCAAGCAGAAGCATTGCTGAATTGTGTTAGAGATTTGATGGATATTGAATCACGTTGGGATTGAATCACAAGGCAAGCGATGAGTAGGTCAGTATACTGTTACGTGCTTTGGGTGACTGTGCAGGCCATTTTCTTATCAGGCAAAGTATCAATGAGGAAAAAGCCATATACGATGAAGTGATCAAAGCACTTGATATATGCTTCAATCTGAAGAGGGATAAATTCAACTAACGCTCCCAACGATGAGGGGAAAAGGCCAACGCATTTATAAACAATTTCTTTAATCTTGCAGAGAAAGGTAGGTATGGCATCCTAAAAGACAAGCTGATTAGAGACGGGATTACCATGGGACTGTTGGTTGATGCCTTGTCTAATACTTGCAGTCGTGAGATGACCTACTCTAAGCAAAGGAAATCCAATTGAGCACACAAGCTAAAGTCGGGAATTGGCTTGGGATTTCAGGTGATGGGGAAACCCAATCTCAAAAGCAGTCATGTATGTCAAATATAAAAACTGAGAAATTGTTGTTTAAAAAAAAAGTACAGGAGAGAGCATCTATCACCAGCCCCAGCTGACTGTAACTGATGTGGGAAATGCAGGCAGGAAAACTGCTCTGCCAAAGTGGCTGAATGCCAGTTATGCAGACTGATGAGCCACTTCCAGGCTTTGTAGCAAAAACGCCTGCACTGAGCACGGACAAACAGAAACCTTTGAAAGGTGGCAAGACCCATCAATTCGATGATATTTATGATATTGAGATGTCTTTCTTTGGAGAGATCCAGAAACCAAGTGGAAATTATTGGGGTGCTGATATCCTTATGGAGAGAAACAAGATGCACTTTAAGTTAGACACAGGTGCAGCAGTTTCAGTTCTTTCTGACGTTGAACTGCGGTTGGAGAGAAGCTCTCTTCAACCATCGTGCAAAAATTACACTAGCCAGGTCATAGGGGAACTGAATGCAAACCTCCAATCTGAGAATAAAAAATCCCAGATGTGTTTGTGCCTGATTCAGAATCAGAGTTGCTCACTGTGAAGCAGGAAGGTCTATAATGACTTGCATCTAATGTGCAGAATAGAGGAACCAGAAAACTGAAATGATCAAACCAGAAACTTCTGAGCTGAATTTCCACAGCTGTTCACAGCAACCTACCATATAATGTTACCTTCTAGAAATGAAACATCCGTTGGCCAGTCAATCCAAAGTTGATTACCAACAAGTCAGCAGCCTTTCCTCCTGCAGTATCCATTGTCGTGATGGTTTCAAAGTTTGGCATTCTTGTGTTTGTCCTGATGAGTGCAAAACAAAAAGCTTCAATAACACGTCTATTCTTTCAGAAAGATTGCTAAGGCGATGTGAAACGCCAAGACCAACTCTTGGTGCAAGTTTTGCTCACATCAGCCCCGCAAATCCACTAACTTCATGTTATTCAACTTCTATCAATTGTGAGCCAGATAGAGTGTTTAGCATGGTGGCACAGTAGTTAGCACTGCTGCCTCATTAGCAGGGAAAATACATGGGGTTTGCACAGCTAGGGCCTGGATGAGATTGATGTCAGTGCAGGCTCAATGGGCTGAATGGCCTCCTTCTGCATTGTAGGGATTCTATGAATTTGGGATGGCAAATTTTGGGCATTCATGTGGGATCCACCGTCTAAATTTGTTGTACCAGTGACCTGAAAAATAATGACCAGTTCAGCTTGTTAACTTAGTTATTTCAAGTGGAAAATCCGACCCAAAAGAGAAATGGAATCTTTCTTTTTATATGCATAGATGTGTGAGTGTGCATGTATAGATTATGAAGTTACTAAATTGATCTTTCTCTACACAATGAGTGCAACACTATATTCTGCATCCTCTCCTTTCCTTCTCCCCTATGTATTTTATCAATGGTATGCTTTGTACAGCGTGCAAGAAACAATACTTTTCACTCTATATACCAAAACATGTGACAATAATAAATCAAATCAAAAAAGTTTTATCCTCCCAGAGTTTTGTTAACAAATCGGAATATCTGATTTTTTGAAAGATGGATTTCTGATTTAGGGAGCATGTTGTTTCCACAGAGCAGGCAGACTCCAAGCATGGGACTGAAACACCAAGAGTTAGACATGATGCACTCATTGGGTAAGAGCAGGTCCAGAGCTTGTTCCATTTCCTGCCTATGTGCAGCGATGTGGCGCTCACGTTCCTCGGCTGAGCGACGTTCGCCGGGAGAGGACTTTGGCAGACCTTGGAAGAAAAACACACAAACGCCGACCTTTTTCTATCCAGAGAGAGAGAGGGGGGGGGGTTGGGGAAAGAGAGGAAAAAAAAACAAGAAGATGGCGGCGATGTGGCCTGCTCGGGTGTGGAAATCGCCGGTATTGTTGTCGCGGAGCTCTGTGGCGCTGACTTTGACCAGGTAAATGCCCAGCGGTGCGCGGAGCGGCGGCTCTGTCCCCTTGTGCCGCTGGCAAGGGACCCAGCGCCCAGTGCTGAACGAGGGAGCTTGCTGTGCCCCTGGGATGGTTACCATTACCCCGTGTTTAATACACCTTATCCTCCTTAAACAAAAAAACACCCCAAAAATCCACCACCTTCTGAAATGTAACCATTTCGAGTTTGTGATTGATTGATTACAGATTGGCAAAGGTCAGTTGTATTTACTCAATGGATTGTTGTTAGCTGCAAATGGGAACTTGTGCGTTGGAGTATTTTGAGTTCTACTTTTTCACTCTTAATGAGTGTTAAGAAATGAATACAATTGCTGAGCTGTTATTGACTGCTGAACCACCTTTTAATTAAATCCCCTGCTTCATTGCTCCCTCTTTCTTTATTATTATTTATGAAACCGACCGTGAAAGATTGCTCACTTTCCAAAGTAAAATGGTCAAACAAACTGCTAGGTCTTGTGGGCTGGTGGTGTTTATTGTCTCCTGTTAAGGGCCCTTTCACAATGGTGTGTGAGGCTTTGCTTCATACCAATACTTAGTTATAATGGAAATGCAATCTGAATCCAGTGTCATGGTTTAAGACACCAGGACAAAATATTCTGTGGAGAAGGTATGTAAACCGTGCCTCCCTTTGAAGCCAGTTTTGGCCTTGACCCCAATTCAGTTTAGTTTTCGTGGAATTTATGTTGATGTTATGCAACTATGAATTAGTACACCATTAAAACAGATACACAGATGTTTTAGATACACAGGCAGTTCAGGTGTCAGGTCCTGATCTGCAATAATGCAAGGCTTCTTGAAGACCCCTGTACCAATTGAATATAAGATATAGGAGCAATATGAGACCATTTGGCCCATCATGTCATTGGATCGTGGCTGATAAGTTTCTCAACCCCATTCTCCCACTTTTTCCCAGTATCCTTTGATCCCCTTACTTATCAAGAATCTATCTAGCTCTGTCTTTTAAACTCTCAGTGACCTGGCCTCCACTGCCTTCTGTGGCAATGAATCCCTCAACTCACCACCCTCTGGCTGAAGAAATTCCTCCTCAGCTCGATTCTAAAAGATCATCCCTTTACTTTGAGGCTGTGCCCTCGGATCATAGACTCTCCTACTAATATAAACATCTTCTCCACGTCCACTCTATCCAGGCTTTTCAGTATTCTGACTCCAGTTCAGTACAAAGCCGCACCTTGTATACAGTGCTCTATTTTGGGCTACTTCAGATGCTTTTCCTTCTTTGTAAAGCTGGGTTCCTAGCCAAAAGGCTGCTAGCCCAGCAGTGGACAGAACAAAACAGAAAAAAAAACATCCCTGCAGTTAAATTCTTCTCAGTGGCTAAATGGTTTCTCAACCTCACGACCTGCCTCGCCTTCCATCCTACCTTCAGCACACTTCCAGGATAAAATCCAGGCCAACATCTCTCCTTCAAAACCAAGATGTCTTACTTACAGAACGGTTTGATTGCATATGTACAAACAAGTAGCAATGGCTTGTTGCCTGCGGTGCCTTAACAAAAGCCCCCACTGCTGAAGCTACTCTGGTTGTATTGTATTGTTGTCTGCAGACATCATGTAATCGTATTTTGTACTTGGGTAACTTTGGACATACTTTAGTTAGCAACCAACTTGGATTGTGCTTTTTCTCTCTGGCATTCATCAAATAAAACCATCAAAGAAGAGAAGGCAGTTTCCTAACATGCATTCGCTGAGAGCAATCTTAAAATAACTTGCTTTTAAAGCTAAGAAACGCTGCCCTAAGAGAGGAACCATTAATTACTGAGAAATGAATTGGTACCAAAATAATCTTCTTGTTAAGATAAAGCAAATCCTTAATTTCTTAGCATTAACTTAATTGCAGATCACTGCACACATGTTGTTTGATCTTGCAGACTGTCTGCATTATCATGGGTCTTCTAACTGGGTATAACATTTGACAGATGTTAGCCTTACATTGGTAACTACAGTATGAAAGGGGTGGGGGTGAGGGCTGTTGATTAGCTCAGTCAGCTGGATGGCTGGTTTGTGATTTGGAGCAACAGCCTGTGTTCAATTCCTGTACTGGCTGAGGTTATTGATGGAGGCCTCGCCTTCTCAACTTTGACCCTCGTCTGTGTTGTGGTGATCCTCGGGCTAAATCACCCCTAGTCAGCCCTCCCCTCTCAAAGGGGGGGTTGCATATGATCACCTGAATAGGGGGAGGCAATGGCCTACTTTGGTAGGAAGAATGGTAGGAAGGACTATTACTTACGTGGCGAAAAACTGCAGCAGGCGACGGTGCAGAGGGACCTCGGGGCCCTTGTGCATGAGTCGCAAAAACCCAGCTTGCAGGTGCAGCAGGTGGTCAGGAAGGCGAATGGGATGCTGGCCTTCATAGCGAGGGGGATTGAATATAAAAGTAGGGAGGTCTTGCTGCAGCTGTATAGGGCATTGGTGAGGCCGCAGCTGGAGTACTGTGTGCAGTTTTGGGCGCCGCACCTGCGCAAGGATATTTTGGCCTTGGAGGGAGTGCAGAGGAGGTTTACTAGGCTGATACCGGAGTTGAGGGGGTTGAGCTATGAGGAGAGGCTGAATAAACTGGGCTTGTACTCGTTAGAGTTTAGAAGAATGAGGGGAGATCTCATTGAGACGTATAAGATGATGAATGGGATGGATAGGATAGAGGTGGAGAGACTCTTCCCGCTCAAAAAAGACAGTAGGACTAGGGGGCACAGCCTCAAGATAAAGGGGGGGGGGGGCGGTTTAGAACGGAGTTGAGGAGGAACTTCTTCACTCAAAGGGTGGTGAATCTCTGGAATTCTCTGCCCGTTGAAGTGGTGGAGGCTGCCTTGCTAAATATTTTTAAGACGCGGGTTGATGGGTTTTTGATAAGCGAGGGGATTAAGGGTTATGGGGAGAGGGCGGGAAAGTGGAACTGAGCCACGACAGATCAGCCATGATCTTATTGAATGGCGGGGCAGGCTCGAAGGGCTAGATGGCCTACTCCTGCTCCTATTTCTTATGTTCTTATGTTTATCGCTAGACTATTAATCCAGAAACTCAGCTAATGTTCTGGGGACCCGGGTTCGAATCCCGCCATAGCAGTTGGTGGAATTTGAATTCGGCTTAAGAGAAAAACCTGGAATTAAGAACACATTGACGACCATGAAACCCTTGTTGGAAAATCCCATCTGGTTCGCTAATGTCCTTTAGAAAGGACCTTCCATTAGGGAAATCTGCCATTCTTACCTAGTTTGGCTTACGTGTAACTCCAGAGCCACAGTGGTTAACTCTCAAATGCCCTTCAAGGGCAACTAGGAATGGGGAATAAATGCTGGCCAGCCAGCAACACCCATGTCCCATGAATTTTTTAAAAATTAATTATTTTCCAAGAAAAATTACATGAAAATTCTCCTTGAAATCCCTTAAGATTAAATATCTCAAAATGTCGCTCTTAATCCATCCATTATAGTTTGCATATGCAACACAGTTAAACTTACAACTTGTTTGTTTTTCTCCTTCCAAGCATCTGCTTTGATCACATTCTTGACTTCTAAAGGGGATAATACAGGATTTGCCATGCATTCAATTTTGCCAAGGAAAAGGTAGCAAGTTCTCAAAGAGGGCACCGTTTATTTGTTGTCATTAAGTACCACCGATGAATGTTATGCAATCAGCTGCATAAATAACATAAGAATCTCACTGCATGGAAATTCCCTCTCTTATTCTACCTAAGCTGCAGATACAATGCCCTAAATTCTCCTTCTCCTGCCTTTATTCTCACTGTTGTAAAATCGAGACGTATTCCACCATTTTCTGCTCTAATTCATTGTCCTTGAATCTGAAAATTGTGGAACTCTTTCCTTGTCTTAACCTTACCTTCTTCCAATAATTTAGACTCTTAAGGGATGATTTTGCAATACCCACAAACTGTGGGAGTTTGACGTTGAGGCAAAACATCCAGCCACCTGAACACACACTTTTGATTTACCTTATCCTTTATCACATTCATTTTATTTCCCCTCTGCGACAATATCATGCCTTTAGTAATGTATTTAGGTCTTTTTTTTTGTGTGGGGGACGTATTTAAAATTCAGTTCTGTTTATATGGTGCAGATTTGTCTGCACCAGGCAGCTTGCATGCTAAGAATGCAGACTAATAATTGATTTTAGCTAATGGGGTGGATGATTTAATCTGAGTAGATGCATTTTTGTTATCTTAGGTTTTTCTTCTGGGATTTCAGAGTAGGCTGTTGGTTAGGTTGATTTCAAGAAACAGAGTGATGTGCTAATGGGAAAAGCTAAGCCTACAGGAAAAAGCAAGCAATTTCTGTTTGGTTCTGAAAGAAACAAAAGGTGTCTGTCTTTCTGCAGACTGCTTCTTTGGAGCTGTCAGAAGACAAATATCTCTGTGCCTATCTCTCTCTCCAGATGTGTTCAAAGTTGATGAATAAAAACACATAAGCCTGTGTTGTTTACTAACTGACTTTGAAGAGGAGTTTATATCTATAGGAGGAATATTGCTTAAATTGGAACGAATAGAGATAGGTTAGCAGTTAAGAATTGTATCTTGTCATGTTTAAGTACTTCAATTGGTAAAAGTTAAGCTAATTCACTCATTACAGTTGAACTGTATTGTTAAATAAAGTTTGCTTTGATAAAAGTTTCCTTGTGTCAATAGAATCACACCTGGAGTGAAACACCTTATCTTCTCAATAATACCAAAATAGAATTGGGGTTTAAGTGGGCTTCATAACATACTTTGGGGTTTTTGTCCTGGTACCCTAACACCTCAAATATGTTTCTCAACAGTTTTTAAGTTTACAAATCCTGCTCTTAGGCCACCATCAAAGCCAATTTTAGCTGGTCACCACATATAAAAGTGGGTTGGGAATGATGTGGGGGAGCATGCATCTGTGTGACGTTATACTTGTTGCACCTCTTTGTTTGTACATCTCAAGTCTAAAAATGACCCTGTCACTCTATAGCACTTGGAACAGCATACTTACGCTCTGAAATATTTTCCATTTGTGTCTATACACCGTAAGCAGTCAATAATTACTTTTCTCTGTTTCTATTATCAGCATACGCTAACTTGTGTTTTTTTTCAGGGCAAATAGCAAAGGAGAGCAACAGGATAAAGGCTGGTTTCGATCGTTATTTGTCCACAAAGTTAATCAGAGAAAAGATGCTCATTCCAATCTGCTTTCCAAAAAGGAGACCAGCAGCTTATATAAGATGCAATGTGAGTGAAAACCATTTCATCTCAAATCTCTAATCATCATATTAAAAGCCAGCTGAAGGTTCAACTCATTCTGAAAGCTTTTTCTTTTTGTCTTAGTTCATAATGTGAAGCCAGAATGTCTGGATGCGTACAACAATTTATCGTAAGTCCCCTACCTCTTAAAAAGAAAATCGTCTGACTTTGTTTTATAAATGGCCATGGCCTCTAAAGCAGCAATTTGTGTGTTACTTTCTACAATGAATTTCTCCACATTCGCATTTCCCATGGTTGCAGATTGTCTTATTTTGAATTAATTTAGATGTAAGGTCTAATCCTCTAGCACAGAAATGTTTCCTAAAAGCTTTATCAAATATAGAAAATACTTCAGAAATAATTAAACAATAGAAGCTTAATGCTGGAGTTTGTATGGGCCAGGTTATAAATGCCTACTAATGTTTGCACTTACAAATCTATCTCCCTTACCCTGGCAGCAGAATTATGAATCTGGTTTTTCGTGGTTCTTTTTTTTTCACGGTGTGGAGTTGCACTGAGTAGGGTAATGGAACGTGACTTAAACAAGCATCAGATTATAAACACAATTGCAGCCTTTATCCTGTTATTAGGACCAAGTCTTGGCAACACTGAAGGAATCACTGTGCACAGCACTGGATTGAAATAGGAGATATGCTGTTTTAATTAAACTTCAAAAGCTCAAATCATTGAATCCCTCCAGTAGAGAAGGAGGCCATTCAGCTCATCAATTCTGCAGTGACCACAATTCCACCCACGCCCTATCCCAATAATTGCACATATTTATCCTGCTAATCCCACTGACACTAAGGGGCAATTCAGCTCAGTCAATCAACATAATCTGCACATCTTTGGACTGTGGGAGGAAACTGGAGCACCCGGAGGAAACCCACACAGACATGGGGAGAATGTGCAAACTCACATAGACAGTCACCTGAGCCTAAATCAAACCCAGGTCCCTAGTGTTGTGAGGCAGTAGTGTGAACAACTTTGCCACCATGCCACTAATTGTATATTCGTAAAACACAACAGATATATAATCTCATGACTTGGTCAAATACAGCACTGCAGCAACGTGCCACGTGTTCACACTTGGTCAGTTCTACATGCGGTTTTAATATGGTATTATGTTTTATGTCTTCTCCTTACTTAATATGAAAGCTTTCATGTAATTACTGAACAATTGCATTCCAATTTTTAAAAAAATCTTTTGATGCTTTCTACCCTTCGAAACAACCCTCTGACGAACATTTACTCAGCCATTCTTGTGTGTGCACCCCCACCAAAATATCATTGTGTCAAATTGTATCTCGTGCTGTAAGGACCATCTCTGGTTGCCTTTCATAAACCACTGCAGTCCTTGAGGTGGTGTTGATTCCATGATTGTTGGAGGTGGAAAACTCCAACGATTTGACCCAGTGATGTAGGAGCAGCTGTCTAATATGTGTGGGCAGGTTTCTCTCCCTCACTGCTCTCTTTTTATTAAACCAGCTGTTTTATAACAGAATTGCTTTTGAAACTATGCCAGGGAACATTAAAAGTCGCTGACATATTGTGAAACTAGAGGTGCACGTTGGTATGTGAGGCGGGTGTAGAGCATTTGTAATCCAGCAGGATTTTTATGGCACTTTGGCCGACAGTCTACAAATGACTAATTTTCACAACTTATGGTGGTGGGATCTCCACAATCTGTAACCTAGTGTTCCAGTAGTTGCCAATGACCCTTGCCTTTCCTACTTATGCTTGGTGTCTGTAAGTTTTGTCTACAGATTTTTTTTTTTACTTGACTCTTCCCAGTACGATCCACACGGGAGGCAAACTACTGTTGTTCCCTCACTGCATTCAGCAGAGAAAAGAACATTAAGATTCTGTCCAAATCCATGTATTGAGTGTGATCATTTAGGCAGTATGGCGCGGTGAAAAAAAAGGCAATATAAGCTGCGAGAAGACTCATTTGTTTGCAAAAGTTACTTTGACGTCAAATCCTTGTGATTCAAGAGATACTTACTTATGCCCCAGAAACTTTACGCCTGACTGAATTTCAATAACCTAACATATTGGACAGAATTTTCCCCCAAAATTTCTAAGTGTCATAACAGTGAGAAAAATGAGGTGAGCCACACTGATCTCTCAGGAGCGCACTCCGCATGGCAATCTTTCAACGTTCAGTCATTCTTTTGGAGAGTTTGGAGCTTTGTGCCAGTACTGAGTGGAACGGGGCTAAACACACCAGTGAGCCGGCTGCAGAAAACTCGGGCACCATTTCACAACAGCACCCTAATCTCTCAATGCGCTGGAGGAACCCCCCCCCCCCGCCCAGATTGCTAGCTAGTTCCCCCACTTCCTCCCACTGCTCCCCAACAACACAAGTCACCCACATTGGGTCATCAATGCCTTTCTGATGGGTGCCCCAAAATGACCCCCAACGTGCTCCCCTGTCACGACCCCCTGCAAGATCCATCTCACATAGCGCTTTGTCATCCACACACAGCAACCCCGCCCCCCCCCCCCCCCCCGGCCTATCCCCGCACTGCTGCTGGCACGCTGACGGTGCTGAATGGTAGCCATTGCCAGGGTGCCTAGTGGTCATTGCCAGAACGCCTTGTGGGCACTGCCTCCAACCGCTCGGGGGGCTTCAATGACCTCCAATCCTCCCCGTAACTATCCATGCCAGGTCCACGCCGGCGGAGACCTGTGCTGATATTCACTGTTATGGCGCCGCGCCCAAAGGCCAGAAGATTCCGTGCACTGGGTTCCAAAGTGGTTATTCCTATTTAAATGCTACTTTAAATATGCTCATGGGCTTTGCGCCCTTTCTGGAGGTGAAATGGTTCATACCATTGGAAAGGGGCCAGGGACATAGCAAACGGTTTGGCGCTGGGTAGCAATTGAATTTTTAGCATTGCTGTTAGTTTCCAGGTTTGCCGCGCTGTTCGCCAGACGTGGCAAAGTGGTAAAATCAGGTCCATTATTTTATTCAAAATGGTTAGCACTGTTTCTTCATAGCTGTGTGCTCTGACCTTTGTGCTGTAGACCACCTAATCCTTTACACCCTCGCAAATTATTTATCAAAAAAACCTTTGCACTAAAAGCTGTTAACGTCCTTTGTTTAATTTTCTCTTCAAATATTATTTTGTGTTGTCTTTATTTCTCCAAGTATTTGACTAATTGATGGTAAAACTAATTTTTTTTTAAATTGGCAAGGGAGTGTATGCTTTTTGGAACTAACCTCTTCATTTTTCACACTATGTTAAAATCCAGCAGGTTGTCTGTATTGTCATTCGGCTGCACATAAAAGACCATTAGTTGTGTCTAGATTTAAAATTGTTTGCCTTTCAACGAAAAGAAATCTTTGTTGATGATTGCAGGGAGCAGATATTGCAAAAGCTACACAATGATGCTGACTACCCATGTGAGATTGTAGGGAGCTGGAACACACTGTATGGTGAACAGGATCAAGCAGGTAGGTCTGCCATTCACTTTGATGGAATCTGTACTCTATTTTAACATTTCTTCACTTTCCCTCTTACCTTTAACAGCTCCATCCTTTCTTCATGTGTTATCATTCTTGTGTAAATTTTCAACTTGCCTCTTGAGCCTAAAACTGCCTTGGCGAATCAGCCACCTCTTATAGTAACTGTCCAATTTTCATTTCAGTTGAAACCAATAGAAATTAAAATCCGGTGCTTTCTGGAAAGCATGTATGTAGACCTACCATACGTAGAAAACATTTTGTGTAGACCAAGCATGTACGAAAGATGCCTCTCATTCCTCTAGATGAATGAGAGACGGTGTCATTGGTGCCTTCCATATCTAGGGATGTGCTAGCACATCCGACATACTGTCTGGGAGCAGTTACTCCGCAAGGACTGGGAGGCCATCCGTTGCCAATGGCTGTCAAAGTAACCGCTCCGCAACTGGGGATCTCTGCAGGATTCCTCAAGGATCTAGTCACAAGTGCATCCCAGAGGTTGTGGACACCCTATTTAAAGGGTGCAAAATTACTTTCAGTTTTCCTTAGAAGAAGCCAGCCAGGCTGTCAGAGCAGTGGGATTTGCTACTTTCTCTGGATTCCCACAAGTGCAAATGTCATTGACTGCACTCGTGTGGCTTTAAGAGCTCCCTGGGAGGAGCCATGACAATTTAATCATGGGAAGGGGTTCCGCAAGCTGAATCTGTAGCTGATTTAGAACGACTAAAAGCAAATTATGCAGGTATGTGCGAGATACCTTGGAGCTCCCGCGTCTCATACATCTTGCGTCATTCCTAATGCCGCAGATATTCGAGGGCCTTTGCTGCAGACAAGATTGGTTCCTCAGTTGCAAAGGCCACCACTAAACAAATGCTTGATGACACCAGTTCTCTGCTTCCAGTCTAAGGTACATTATGAATCCACCCTATGGTATCTCAGCACCGGCAATTGTTGCTGCAAGACAGATGTTCCGGCTTCTTCACCCTATTCCGTCCGCAGTGTTACATACATTCTCACATCGCAGTCATAGAACAGTACAGCACAGTACCGGCCCTTCAGCACTCGATGTTGTGCTGAGCTTTGTCCGAAACCGAGATCAAGCTATCCCCCTCCCTATCATTCTGGTGCGCTGCATGTGCCTATCCAATAACCGCTTGAAAGTTCCACTATCATCTCCACAGTCATTGGTATCTCTCAGCGATGCACTACAGTAATTCAGCTCGCCTTTCGATGGACTGTGAAAGGTTCAGGAGGCGCCTAGTCTGATATAAATGAGGCACTCCTGATCATGCCTTATTTTCAGGCTCCCAGTATCCTGTGCTGCCGAGCTGCCCCTTCTGTTGCCCTGAAAATATTGACGTTAAATCTGGGTCTTATGGATAATAGAGAGCACATGTCAGATCTGTTGTGACCTTTATTGGATCCCCTTTGAGGGCTCCACAGTCTTACATATGTACACCAAAACCAGGTATACTGAAGCCATTGTAAATAGCACATTGACCGTGTGAGAAATGGCAGAGGGTTAATGTCACCGGGTTCTGAAGCAGGAGGGCGTAAAGTTGCATGGATGGAATTCCCTCCAGGATCCCACCCACCTTGATCCTGGTCCAGTTTCACATTGGGGCTACAGGACCTTGGGCGGGAAGACCACCTATGCACCTGAAGTGGCCACTTAAGAGCCTTTTCCCACTCAACCTCAATATTTAGGCTGGCTGATGCCGGCTAGATCATGGTGCCAGATAGAAAAAGTGAATAAAGACCCCTCCAGATTTGGGGCACACTCTCCTCAGGACTGGGGAGCTCCGTTCTCCCTCTCCCTCAGCCTCTTCATCCAACCTGGGTCAACCTACCCGTCCCCGACACCAAGATTGCAGACAAACTCTTGCATTGCCCTTTACAATCTGGTGATAGTATCTGACAGCACTGCCTGACGTTCCTGTGTCTGTTGTTGCAGCTACAACATCTGTGTGTGTTAGGATCGAGTCCAAAGGCTGGTCATCTGACTGGGATTTAGCAGAATCCTGGCCTCCGGCGGTGTTCCGAGTATCAGTGACCTCCATCTCTGCCAGCTCCTGCCACGGAGCAGAATCTGTGCTGTGCTCACCAGACTGTGACAGTGAGGCTGCTCTAGAACTACGTCTCACAGGGAAATGTGTCCATGGGCGGAATTTTACCGGCACACCCACTCCGAGGCCAGTGGAGAATACTGTTCTCCGAGTCTCCCCCGCCCCCAGAATCGGGGCGGGCGTGTCGGTAAAATTCCAGCCTTTGTGTTGGTGCAGGGTGTGGGCGAACACTGTGATGGATCCTTGTCAGGTGTAGTGTGGTGGGGGCTGGGGCAGATAGGCTGGCTTCTTCTGTCTCTTTTCATCATCGTACAGATATCTGTCCGAGAGGGATGAGATTGTTAATGATTGTCTGCGTGCTGACCAACATAAAGCACACGCAGTTTCATCAGCGGAATGGTGAGATGGTGATGAGACCTCACTGACTTAGGAGACACTGATCTCACCCTCAACACAGATAATCCTGTTCCTCGTCAGCCAGCTCTATTGCACGCTCCTCAAACTCTGTGAGAAGCCTGAGCAGAGGTATTCCCCTTCCAGTCTGGGATCTCTCTCTGCCGTGGATGAGCTTCTCCTGAATGAAGACAGATGGACAGACTGTGAGCAGGATGGATGCCAAGGCAGATGATGAGGTCTGTGTGTGCTAAGTGGAGCTGTGTAATTCCTGAAGAACCTCCAGTGTTTTGTTACTAAGTGTGGGGGAATCTCGTCATATATTTATGCATATTCAATGAGCTGTAAAGTGGGTGATCTGGCCCGCACACCTGCCTTGCGAACGGTAGGGAGATGCATTGCTTTTCCCTCACACCCACTGCACTTTGTCTCTAAAACAGAACATCCCACCCGAATTATGGTGTGAGTTAAGTGTTGCCACTTTGACTTCCAGCCACCAACCTACCTTTCTCTGCCCTGCTACTTTTCCCTGTTATTTACCTTGTCAACAGGTGGCACAGTGGCCAGTACTGCTGCCTCACAACACCAGGGATCCGGGTTCAGTTCCGGCCTCCGGATACTGTCTATGTGGAGTTTGCACATTCTACCCATGTCAGTGTGGGTTTCTTCCGGGCGCTCCAGTTTCCTCCCACCGTTCAAAATTGTGTGGGTTAGGTAGATTGGCTGTGCTAAATTGGCCCTTACTGTCAGGGGGACTAGCTAGGGTGAACATTATTTCTCACGGTTCCCCGAAAAGTCTCTAGCTTGCCTGCCCATCTCCAAACTTAATGGACCCTTAAAAATGAAGTCTAGAGCTGTGAACCTGCAGTGTCGCAATGACTTGCAGGTGCTGCCTATCTTTATATAAGAAGTTAATTGGTGCCAACTATGGTACTTCGAAGATGCACCTCTTGAGATGGTCTGACAATGGGAACTCAGTGCTAGAAATACTCAGAAGGCCGGGGAGAACAGAGCAGAGAGAAACGAGATTATCCCCAAAGGCTCAAGGAGCTGAGAAATTGGGCAGTACTTTCCTCGACATCTGGTCGACTTGGAGGCAGATGAGACCAGGGAGATAGGAGGAACCATGTCAGCTCCTGAAACATTCCCAGGAGCGGGAGGGAAAGTTGGTAGTCCGCCCACTGTACAAAGGCAGGCAGCCTATTTGCATTTTACTGCTTAAAATGTCTCTGCCATTGTGATTGTGCTGGCAGTGGAACAAACATCCCCCAGCCCCCGGTCTTTGGGGAGAACACTAGCTCAGTGTGGAATGGCTGGCTGGAGTGTGTCCGAGTTGTGGGTTCCATACTGCAGGGAGGTGGCTGCGTTAACAAAAGGCACTGACTCCAGCTATTTGATTAATGAAATGCAGACCAGTGAAAGTACCACAACACACCAGAGAAACGTCCAGCTCCCCTAGTGGGGATTGCTGAGTTTCCGCAGCTGCCAACAGCATTGTTCATCTACTCACCGTCCTTAATAGGGTGGTGAGCTCCAAGATGATCAGGGAGGAGACCTCCTCCTGGAATGTTGCAATGCCTGGCTAGCTGACAACGAGTGTGGGCTCGAGATTCCCATGTGGTTCTGACTCCAGGGTGCCAAGTATGTGGGGAAAATCCATTAATATTGCCTCTCTCCAGAGACGCTGCATTACCTACTGAGCATTTTCAGTTTGTATTTCAGATTTCCAGCAATATTTTTGCTTTTTACATTATATTTTTCTTTTATTCACTTGTGGGATGTGGGCAATTGTTTTTCATCCCTAATTGCACTTGGGAAGGTGATGGTGAGCTGCCTGCTTGAACCGCAGAGCTGCCAGGAGGGGGAATGTTCCAGAACATTGATGGTGAAGAAAACAGCGATATATTTCCAAGTCAGAATGGTGTGTGACTTGGAGAAGGATTCTCAGGTGATGGTGTTGCCATGCACCTACTGCTCTTGTCTTTCTAGGAGGCAGAGACCGTTACTTTGGAAGGTGCTGCAGAAGAAGCCTTGTCCAGTTTTTGCAGTGTGTCTTGAAGATGATACACTGCAGTCACTCTACATGGGTGGTGAGGGGGAGTGAATGTTTAAGATGGTGGTTAGGATCCTGGTCAAGTGGCTTACTTTGACCTGAATTATGCCGAGCTCCTTGAATTAGACAGCATTCATCCAGGCAAATGGGAAGTATTCCATCACACTCCTGAGTTGTGCCTTGTAGATGATGGACAGGCTTTGGGAAGTCAGGAGATGAGTCACCCGCCACAAAATTCCCAGCTTCTAACCTGCTGTTATGTTCATAGCATTTATATGGCTTGTCCAGTTAAATTTCTGGTCACTGGTGACACCTCCCCATGATGTTGAGGGAGTTCACAGATGGTAATGCCCTTGAACGTCAAGGGACGACGGCTCGATTCTCTCTCTTATTGGTGATGGTCTTTACCTGACTCTTTGTGTGGCGTGAATGTTATTCGCCACTTATCAGCCCAAGCCTGAATGTTGTCCGATTTGCTGAATGCAACACACGGATTGCTTTATTATCCCAGGAGTTGTGAATAGCATGGAATATTGTGCAATCATCGGCAAGCATTTCCACTTCTGATTTTATGATGGAAGAACATTGATGGAGCAGCCATCTTTGGATCTGCCCTGTCATTGGGACATTAGGACGGGCATGTCCAAGGAATGGTGTTCGGAGGATTCTGGCACATGAACTGTTAGCTATGATTGACTGAGAATGACAATGTCAGGCTGCTGGTTGACGAGCCTGTGAGACAGCTCCCCCCAATTTTGACACAAGGCCCGAGTAAGGTGGACTTTGCAGGTTTGGCTGCTACTGTTTCTGCCTTTGTTAGTTCTAGTGTCGATACTGAATGGCCATCTGTTTTTAACTTCTTTGACTTTAGCGTAACGGTTTGATATGTTGCTTGTTTGGCCATTTCAGAGGGCCGTTAAAAGCCAATCAGATTGTTACCAGTCTGGAGTCGAACATAGAGCAGGCCAGGTAAGAATGGCAGGTTTCCTTCACCAAGAAACATTAATGAACCAGGTTTTTTTTGCAACAATCTGAGAGTTTCATGGTCCCTGTTACAGATACTAGCTTTATTCCAGATTTATTTAATTAACTGACCCCCACCTCCCCGCTGCTCTTTGGGATTTGAACTCATGTCTTTGGATCAGTAGCCCAGGCCTCTGGATTACTAATCTAATGACGTGACCACTATGATACTGTACCTCAGCAAAGATTCATTCATGTGAGGGAAGTTCTTGACATGCCCGTGGCATATAACTTATTACTGAGTATGACCAAGTTTCTTCTTTCATGCTGTAAGACCATTTTTTGTGTACACGGCAAATTTGTCATTTTTATTTTGCACAGTGCATTTGTGGCGGTTTTCTGGTGGTTATCCTGCTTTGACAGATGCAATGGAGAAGCTATTACAGAATAAGGTAACAGATGAAAGCCAATCGCTCAGTCATCCAGCCTCAGACAGTTAAATTTAGTCTCATTTTATGCAGTCAACATTAGTTTGTACACATGCTTGTATATTTTCTAATCGATGGTGTGTAAATGAGCAAGTACGCATTCGGAAGAAGAATGGGTTAAGGCTCGTGCTAATGTGACTTGTGTTACTGTGCATTATCTGTGACCATAAAGACATGCGGATGTAAAGGTTAAAAATGACTGACATTTTTAAACAAGTCTCAGACCTCTGCTGGTGTGGACAATTTTGTCCTCCTCATGCCACCACTTAATACAAATGAGCATTCCATCGCTCTCCATCACTTCACCTTTGTGAAAGTGGCCCAGCTTGGTTCCATTATCTCTTATCCCGATGTAATTTGTGCATCTCCTACTGTGGCTTGTTCTGTATTGGTGTCTCCTCCTGAAAGTGTGTGTGTACCTCGGGTGTGCCCCACATTCCACCGATAGACCCTTTTCCTCATCTAGGTGCTGCCCATTTGCCAGCTTTCATATGTATATTGACACCCAACTCCATCTCTCATCACAACCTTTCATTCCACTAACGTTCTTTCCAAGCTGCACGTACAGTATCAAGTCAGCGATGAACTTTCCAGAACTAAATATTGACAAGATTGGAGGCAACAAGTGGATTTCCATTTAAAAAGCCCATGATCTGATCCTTGATTTCACCCCATCCCCTGGCTGTCGATTTAACCCTCAATGCATTTTTGGGCCCGAGCCTGAACTTCAAACCCAATATTCTAGCTGCCAAGATTGGCCCACTGCTATCCCCTTCTCATCATCCCACCACCACCGCACCCCCCCCCCAGCTCTTACTTTATTCAAATGCCGCTGAAATTCTCGTTCATAAAATCGTGTCTGTTAGACTTAACCATTCTAATATTGTCCCAGCTAATTCTGCTCTCTCAAAATCCACTTGTCCTTCCCAACTTGCATTGAACCTTCATCACCCAAATCCATGCCCTTATCTACAGAATACTCGACCATGTCCTTATCCCACCTGAAGACTAAATCGTCCCTTACTTTCCCAAGGTGTGTAGCTTAAGGGAATTAGTTGGGTAAATATGTGTGTGGGGTTACGGGGACAGGGCCTGGATAAGACACTCAGTCAGCACAGACTCTATGGGCCGAATGGCCTCCTTCTGTTCTGTACTGTACTGATTTTATGATTCACCCCATCTCTGGAGCCTCTCCTGGTGATGGGGGGAGTCCACCCACAATCCAAACAGTTGCCCCACAGCAAGGTAACGCTGGGAGAAGCAGTCATTGCTTTAAGTCATAACTTCTTTCCTTGTCTCAGGAGGAAGTCCCACCTTAAGGTGCTGCCAGCTCCATTGGATTGGCTGACAGCTCTGCAGCCCCAGCAGCACCAGTTGGGGGATGGTGGCCATGACTGGGGCAACAGGGAGGCCCATCACTTTGAGGACCCCAGGAAAGTTGGCGGGGGGGAGGCGGGTGGTTCAGGGTGTCTGTAAGCTGGGCAAGGGTTTGGGTTCAAATGGTGGGGAAGGTTGGAGGGAGGATGAGCTTTGCGAGGGTGGTGGTGTGATTCCGATGGGCCCGTGAGGCTTGCAAAGGAGGTTCCCCCCCCTCCCACACTTTGACTAACACCAGTCCACACAGTTAAATCTCCCCCATTACGGGTAGAATACCTGCAGAGATGCTATGAGGCCTTTAAGGCCATGTAAGAACCTCAAAATGCCCAAAGGCACCTTCCCCTGTGCCCCATAGTATTTCATTTGGTTGGGGTATATGGCAAGAAGGCTGGATTTAATGTGTCCCACCTACCTTTCAACTGAAGCATATAATCCAGCTCACTGTTAATTAATAGAATCCTGCAGTGCAGAATGAGGCCATTCGGCCCATTGAGTCTTAACCGACCACAATCCCATTTAGGCCCTATCCCCATAACCCTATGCATTTACCCAAGCTAGTCCCCCTGATACTAAGTTGCAATTTAGCATGGCCAATCCACCTAACCCACGCATTTTAGCGCTGTGGGAGGGAACCAGAGCACACAGAGGAAATCCACGCAGACACAGGGAGAACGTGCAAACTCCACACGGACAGTGACCCAGGCCAGGAATTGAACCTGGGTCCCTGGCGCCGTGAGGCAGCAGTGCTAACCACTGTGCCACCATGCCATTCCCGTTCCTCTGCAGCCATGTAGACTCCCACACAAGCATACGGTCCCAAACCTCATTGTCCTGTTATCTCCTTCAAAATTCTCCCAAAACCCTACCCATCCAAGCTTGCTTTCAGTTCAGGTCTACCAACACTCCCCAAAGTCTGGTTTCAATTCTTTTAAGTACATTGGGATATTCCTATTAAGTTCAAAGTGATATATATAAATGCAAGTTGTTGTTGTGTAAAATTACTTTTCTTAACCCAAGTTTATTGGAAAAGTTGAGACTCTTGTGTATTCCTGTTTGAGCATCTGGTTTTAAAAATTGTGACTTGGGATGATTGACTGTTTTCCATGTTTCAGGAATATCTGGAATACCGAAAGGAGAGGAGCAAGATGTTGCTGTCTCGGAACAATCAATTACTCTTAGAATTCAGTTTCTGGAATGAACCATTACCAAGACCAGGGCCAAATATTTACGAACTTCGGACATATTATTTAAAGGTAGATTCCTCTGGGTGAGAATTTACTGTCCAGCATCTGGTAGGAATTTTACATCTAAAAGGTTGTGAAGTGGCTGGCTATTTCAGGGAACTGGTACAGATTAGATTGGCTGAATGGTTGCCTTCTGTGAAATTCTGTGGCTGTGAATTTCCTCCAAGTTACTAAGCACCAATTCAGTAACTACCCAAGAGACAAACGAGAAATCTATTGGTTAAAAACCCTCTGAAATTCTACTCCAGAGTACATGTTGTGATATAACTTGATTGCATTTCATCAAATTGCAGGACTATTTTGATAGAGACGGCCCAGTTAAATTGGAAATTTGAGCAGTTAATATTAATTGGGTTTTGGCATTAAAGCTGCCCCTTTTTAACACATTTTCTCCCATCACCGTGGATTAACACAGAAATCTGAATGTTAGTCTCTGACTGTCAGTGCACTTGATATCTTCACCACTGGCGTGTGAGGAATTGTGGAAACAAACTTTCTTCTGACCACTCTTTAATAACATTGGCTTTAAAAGGTGAATCAGAAAGGCTGCATTGTTTCACCAAGAAAATCTTAGTGGGCCTAGGTGAGGAGTTGGCAGGGTGGTGGAGGTTGGTGTCAGTTGATGATTTCCCATCTCTTCAAATTATGAATTGGAGAGTAATAGAAAGATGTATGTGTATGGTGCTGTCTGTTGGTGGGTGTGTGTTTCTGTATGGGTGGTGTTTCGGTGTGTGTTACCTGTTTGTAGGTTTGTGTGTGTGTGTGTGTGTGTTGTGCTAAGGATGTGTGTGTGTGTGTGTGTGTGTGTTGTTGCATCTGTGGGGATATGTTGTAGGTAACGTGGGTGTGTCTGTGCACGTCCAAGTTAAGTTTATTTATTTAGGCTTACATTAACAATGTAATGAAGTTATTGTGAAAATCCCTTAGTTGCCACATTCTAAATACACTGAGGGAGAATTTAGCATGGCCAATCCGCCTAACCAGTGTGTCTTTCGAACTGTGGGTGGAAACTGGAGCACCCAGAGGAAACCCACGCAGGTACAGGGAGAATGTGTAGACATTGCACATTCAGTGATCAGAGAAGAGTCGAATCCAGGCCCTGACACGGTGAGCCAGCAATGCTAACCACTGTGCCGCCCCGTATATGTACGTGTCTATGTGCGTGTGTGTGTGTATGAGAGAGAGAGTGACTAGCTGGTCACTGTGACCTTGAAACCACTGCTGACTGGTATAAGAAGACTTATTCAATGCCTAATCACATCCTCAGCTTCCACATGAGAGAACACCAGAAACATGAGGAATACTCAGCAGGTCAGGCAGTATCTGTGGAGTGAGAAACCACATCAGTAATTCAGGGTGATGACCTTTTGGTCAGAACTGGAAATGTTGATAACATCTTTTCCTCTCTGTCCCATTCCCAGCCTGGTTCCACTGTCCTCAGCCCAGTTGCTGCACTATTCCGTTGGTGTAAATAGAAGGAATAGCATTTCATCTTTAGATTGGGTACTTAACAACTTTTTGTTCTCAACATTGAGTTTAGTGATTTAAATTCAAAACCTGTGTCCCTTCTTGCTGGATAGCACTTGTTGGTGATCATTCTGCTATTCTCATTTACAACTGCTCTAATTCCATCATTTCTTGTCCTATTACCATCTCATTCTGCCTCTTACCACAGTTAGGAGGGTCTCCTCCTGAACTGATCTGGGACCAGTCTTCTAGCGCAAAGGATAAACAGGGTGGTCATGGGGATTTTAAACTAGCAAGTGAGGGAGGGGAGAAGGGAAAGTTAAAACGACAAGAAGACTTGGTTAATGGGAACCAAAGCATCAGGTTTGTATGTGAGGAGAAGATAGAGGTTAATAGGATGAATAGGCAGGGCCAGTCTAATAACCATCAGAGATTAACAAAGGATGTTAAAATGTAGTGCACAAAATATCCTGCAAGGGAAACGCAAACTGGTGGTACATATTTAAAAATGCTGCACCTAAATGCACACAGTATTAAGAATAAGGTCAGTGAGTTGATGGTACAAATAGAGACAAATGAGTATGATTTGGTGGGGATTACTGAAACATGGCTACAGGAGGACCTGGATTGGGAGTTGAATGTACTTGGTATCCAGGCCTGAGCTGACAAGTAGCAAGTAATGTTCAGGCAATGACCATCATCAATGAGAGACGCTAACCATTGCCCCTTGACATTCAATGGTGTAGCCATCACTGAATCCCCCACTGTCAACATCCTTGGGGTTACCATTGACCAGAAGCTCAACTGGACTCACCACATAAACACAGTGGCTACACGAGCAGGTCAGAGGCTAGGAATACTGCGGCGAGTAACCCACCTCCTGACTCCCCAAAGTCTATCCACCATCCACATGGCACAAGTCAGGAGTGTGATGGAATACTCCCCACTTGCCTGGATGGGTGCAGCTCCAACAACACTCAAGAAGCTTGAAACCATCCAGGACAAAGCAGCCACTTAATTGGCACCACATCTACAAACATCCACTCTCTCCATCACCAACACTCAGTACACACTGCTGCTGCCATCTACAAGATGCACTGCAGCAATTCACCAAAGATCCTTAGACAGCACCTTCCAAACCCACAACCACTTCCATCTAGAAGGACAAGGGCAGCAGATAAATGGGAACACCACCACCTGCAAGTTCCCTTCAAGTTACTCACCATCCTGACTTGGAAATATATCGCCATTCCTTCAGTCGCTGGGTCAAAATCCTGGAATTCTTTCCCTAATGGCATCGAGAGTCAACCCATAGCACGTGGACTGCAGGGATTCAAGAAGGCAGCTCACCAGCACCATCTCAAGGGCAGTGAGGGATGGACAATAAACGCTGGCCAGCCAGCGACACCCATGTCCCACGAATGAATAAAAAAAAAGTATCCCAAAGGATAGGCAAGGTGGCACGGGCGGTGGAGTTGCTTTATTGGTTAAAAATGACATCTAGTTGTATTAAGAAATGCCATTGGGACTGAGGGCCAACATGTTGAATCAATCTGGGTGGAAATAAAAGACAAAGGAGAAAGCATCTTGTAGGAGTAATTTACAGGCCCTTTGAGCAATACTTCTGAAGTGGGGAATAGTATAAACCAAGAAATCACAAGGGCTATTGAAAAGGGCACATTGGTAATCATGGGTGATTTTAACCTGCATGTAGACTGGATTAATCAAATTGGCAAAGGTAGCCTCCAGGGAGATTTCAGAGTGTAAATCTCCCCCACCTCAGAGGCCCCACCCTCTTGGCATTGCCTGATGCCGTGGCAGTACCAAGGTGCCCTTGAGCATTGCCATTTTGCCCCTTGAGCAGTGCCAGCAGGCAACACTCCATGTTGGGACGTCGTGGTGGCACAGTGGTTAGCACTGCTGCCTGACAGTGCCAGGGACCCGGGTTCAATTCCCTTCTTGGGTCACTGTCCGTGCAGAGTTAGCACGTTCTCCCTGTGTCTGCCTGTGTTTCCTCAGGTGCTCCAGTTTCCTCCCATAGTCTGAAAGATGTGCTGGTTTGGTGCATTGGCCATGTTAAATTCTCCCTCAATGTACCCGAACAGGCTCTGGAGTGTGGCAACTAGGGGATTTTCACAGTGACTTCATTGCAGTGTTAATGTAAACCATACTTGTGACTAATAAATTAACTTTACATTTCCAGCCCTTAGTGTTAAATCACAATCTACAAATTCTGAAAATTCAGGTGCTCATAAAATCAAGAGCAAGGCAGAAGTTAAAGAACAAAAAGATAAAATTACAAAATGTAGTGATCTCAGGCTTACAGGCGGGAGTTTGGAGGAGGGCAGTGGTGGGTAGTCAGGTCAGGGTTCAGGTAGGCAGAGGGGTGGTTGGGGGTGGAGGGGTGAGCGATGGTAGGTTAGGTTGTGATGTCATTCACTGAGTTACACCAGAGAATGAACAAGAGTAATAATTCTAGCTGATCTTTCCAGGTAAGTTGGTTGTGTCTAGTGTCAGAGCCATTCACTCAGGCAGCACCAATACGCCAACCAAAAGCTTAAACCTCCCACACAATTGCAGTGCACGTGTGTGCACATCTCCTCAGGGTCCTTCAGCACATGTTCATCTCATCATTGCCCAGGACCAAAAGTGTGGCCCCATAACTCTGTTTCTGTCTCTCTACAGGTACTGCCTGACTTGAGTATGTCCAGAAATTCCTATTCCTAGTTCACATTTCCAGCGTCCACAGCATGTTGTTTGTATATTAGTATCAGCTGTGTGCACAAGTTGTCTTTACTCCACATCACATGCACAAAACAGGCTATCAAAATGGCCAAATAAAATCAGCTGATTTATCCGGGTCATGAATAGTTGAATGCATGTGTCGCATTTTTAGCTATAAATTATGATGAGTGTCTCCTAATTTATTAGGATGAGGCGAACAGCTTTTCCTCTTGTTACTGGGATTCAGTGCATTAGTTGCTTAGAAGGACTTATTTTATTCAGTTGTTCAGTGAACCTAATATCAAACATGTTTTTTTTCCCCCCACCTTTGTAGCCGGGAACCATGATTGAATGGGGTAATAACTGGTAAGTGTTTACAGATCTGTGAAACTTAAATGGATTGTAAGTGTCATTTGACTTTGATCTGAATATGTGGAGGTATGTGTAAAATTTGACACATCTAATTGTGGCACCAGCAACTTGTGCCTAACTAATGCTAATGTCACTGATGGATATAGACTATAGACCAGGTGACATTGAGAAGCTAAATATCTTCCTGTCCCTGTTTCATAAAATCTCTTCCATAAAACAGTGATGTGCGATTTTTAAAATTAATTTGTGTGATGTGGGCATCACTGGCAAGGCTAACATATTTACCCATCCCTAATTTCCCTTGAGAAAGTGGTGAAGAGTCACCATCTTGAACTGCAGCCACTAAAGGCACACTTGCACTGCTCTTCAGTAAGGTGCTCTAAGACTTTGATCCAACAGCAATGAAGAAATGACGATATAAATCGAAGTCGGGATGGTGTGTAACTTGGAGGGGAACAAGCAGGCAGTGATATTTCTATGCACCTGCTGCCCTTGTTCTTCTAGGCAGGTGAGGTCATGGGCTTGGAAGGTGCAGTCAAAGATGCCTTGGCGAGTTGCTGCATTGCATCTTGTATACGGTACACACAGCTGCCATGATGTCTCAGTAGTGGAGGGAGTGGATAATTTAAGCTGGTGGATAGGGTGCCAGTCAAGCAGGTTACTTTGTGCCAGATGGCATCGAACTTAGAATCTCCACAGACACCACTCGGACCATCAAGCTTGCACTGACAACAATCCCATCCAGGCCCTATCCCTATAACCCCAAGTATTTACCCTGCTAATCCTTCTGACACTAAAGGGCAATTTAACATGACCAGTCAACCTAACCCACACATCTTTTAGACTGTGGGAGGAACCAGAGCACCAGGAGGAAACCTACGCAGACGTGGGGAGAATGTGCGGAGTTTGCACAGAAGGCTGGAATTGAACCCAGGTCCCTGGCACTGGTGAGGCAGCAGTGCCGCCCAATTGAGTTGTTGGACCTGGACTCACCCAGACAAGTGAGGAGTATTCAATAACACTCAAGACTTGTGCTTGTATATGATGGAAAGGCTTAGGGGAGTCATGGATGAGGTAGTTACTGCAAAATTCCCAACCTTTGATCTAAATACAGTATTTCTGTAGCTGGTCCAGTTAGATTTCTAGCCAATGGTGTGACTCCCAGGATGTTGATGGATTCAGCGAGGTAATCTAGTTGAAAACCAGTGGCAGTTGGTTACATTCTCTCTTGTCATTCCTGCCACACAAATAGCAAGCAATGTGACTTACTACTCATCAATCCAAGCCTGAACGTTTACTATGTTGGCTCACCGGGAGATAGTGTTGCAATTAGTGGAGACTATGCAAATTGTAGTTGCATTGTATCTTCACAGATTTGGGGCTGGAATTCAATGAAGATTCCAATCAGTCTTCTCTTAGAACTCCAGTAAGATAACCATAGAATTTCCACCCTAACGTATCTGTGTTCCTTAAGGGACAAGTCATGTTTTCACTGCAAAGTTGGTCGGAAGATAATCCCTGTGGTCGTCACAATCTCTACAGAACATTTCCTTTGGCGATAGGAACTATTCAAATGAAAATATGCAACTTTTGGAACAGGGAAATAAATAGTAGTCAGGAAGCAGATGATATGGTGAAGAAAACCAGTTGAGCGCTGTGAAATTACTGAGCTGACAGCCTCGTCTATGCATTTCTGTCTTGGAGGAAGTGATATTAACCTCGCCTCCGTATTAAAAAAAGAGGAAGCGCTTTTTATTTAATTTCAGCTCATTTCCTTAATGTGATATGAAACAATATCTGGTGAGTTACTTGCCATTCTAATCGAAGAAAATTGAGGAAAAGCAGCTGCTTCCATTGCCAAACTTGCCTGCTCCAGTATTGGCAAGTTAAAAGAAGGTCTGGTATTTAAGATTCTCTCGTTGGCAAAGAAGTGGAATAACAAGACTATTAGCTCCAGAGTCTGTGCTGTTCCAAGGGTAGGATTTGTTTTCAGCTGCTTGCTTAATACTAGACTCATGATGAACTGACTCATAACTCACATCAGAAAATCAGTGAATTTGATAGCATCCTTTTAAGCCTGTGTGTTGATTCTGCCAACAACTCCCAAGCACTCACTGTGTCCAGACTCAGTTGTCAGCTTTCCTGACTGTCTTCTAGAAAAGTTCAAAGTTTATTTATTCGTATCACAAGTAGGCATACATTAATACTACAATGAAGTTAGTGACAATCCCCTAGTCTCCACACTCTGGTGCCTGTTCGGGTACACTGAGGGAGAATTTTAGCATGGCCAATGCACCAAACCAAGAGGTCTTTCAGACTGTGAGAGCACCTGGAGGAAACCCAGGGGGAGAACGCCCCGAGTCTACACAGTGACCCAAGCTGGCAATCGAACCCAAGTCCCGGGTGCTGCAGGCAGCAGTGATAACTGTTGTGCCTGCTGTGCCACCCTAGTGGAAGTGGAGGGTTGGCTGACAGCCAGAGCTGTATGAAGTTGGGTTCTGGAGCACTGAGGGATCTTCATTTTCATGTTGCAGCAGAGATTGGGCTACGCCCAGATGCTGCAGTGAAAGGGAACCCTGAGTGTCTTTGCTTTGGGTTCCCTGTAAAACATAAAATCTTGTTTGTGTTTGAATGAGTTAGCTGCCAGAACTATGGAGACCAAAGCCACAAAAATTCAAAACCTGCCTGACGTGCCTTTATTAACATTAGCCCAGAGACATGTCAGTCACTAATGAAGTAGTCAAGCCAGTCGTGGCCTTAGCAACAACAAATCAGGTTGTGAAAACATGGCATAAATAGAATTGGCACTTATCTCCTGTCTCAAACCAAGGCTGTTTTGTTCTTAATTGAACTTCTGTGCTGAGTGACCATTGTAGAGATATAATCTTCTGAAGTTCCCTCGGTTCAAGAACTGTTCCTTCTGATTAGAAAATTCTGCATGTTTTAAGCTTAAATGTATTTATTAGTGTCACAAGTCGGCTTTCATTAACACTGCAATGAAGTCACTGTGAAAATCCCCTAGTTGCCACATTCCGATGCCTGCTCAGGTACACTGAGGGAGAATTTAGCACGACCAATGCACCTAAACAGTATGTCTTTCAGACTAAGGGAGGAAACCAGAGCACCCAGAGGAAACCCACACAGATACTGGGAGAACGTGCAGACTCCGTACAGACGGTGACCCAAGCCGGGTCCCTGGCACTGTGAGGCAGCACTGCTAACCACTCTGCCACCCTACTGTGCCGCCTGCTTGCTCTGTTATTTGGGAAAGATGTGAGAGGAAAACCTGGGGGTTATAGGGCAGTTAGTCTAATATCTGTTGTCAGGAAATTGCTAATGTCTATGCCCAAGGATAGAGTTAGTGTAATGAAACATTACAGTTGATTCAAGAGAGTCAGGAAGGATTGGTAAAGGGTAGTCATGCCTGATGAACATGAACATTAATTGCTTTATTGAAGAAATGACTAAAGAAGGGGAATCTCTATGCATACTACTTATATGGATTTCCAGAAGGCATTTAACAAATGCCTTCACAAGAGAGTCTTTTCAGCAACTCAACTGCAACAGTTGAAGCTAATGGAAATGAAAGCACGTTGTTGGTCTGGTCTGACAATTGCCTAGAGGAATAGAGTGCAAGAATGCAATGCTACCGCTGTACAAAACACTGATCAGATCATATCTGAAACAATTCTAAGCACCAGATCTTAGGAACGATTTTTTGGCCATGGAGTGGGTGGAGTATAGATTAACTAGAATGATACCTAGGGTTGAATTATGATGAGAGGTTACACAAACTAGGATTGGACTTTATGGAAATTAGAAGGTTAAAGGGGGATTTAAAACAAAAGGGAACAGATTGGATAGCTAGAAACTATGGCTGGAATGTTCTGGCCGGTGGGATTTTAGAACATAAGAAATAGGAGCAGGAGTAGGCCATCTGGCCCTTCGAGCCTGCCCCGCCATTCAATAAGATCATGGCTGATCTGTCGTGGCTCAGTTCCACTTTCCGGCCCTCTCCCCATAACCCTTAATCTCCTCTCTTATCAAAAACCCATCAACCCGCTTCTTGAAAATACTTAGCGAGGCAGCCTCCACCACTTCAACGGGTAGAGAATTCCAGAGATTCACCACCCTTTGAGTGAAGAAGTTCCTCCTCAACTCTGTTCTAAAACGCCCCCCCTTTATCTTGAGGCTGTGCCCCCTAGTCCTACTGTATTTTTTGAGCGGGAAGAGTCTCTCCACCTCTATCCTATCCATCCCATTCATCATCTTATACGTCTCAATGAGATCTCCCCTCATTCTTCTAAACTCCAACGAGTACAAGCCTAGTTTATTCAGCCTCTCCTCATAGCTCAACCCCCTCAACTCCGGTATCAGCCTAGTAAACCTCCTCTGCGCTCCCTCCAAGGCCAAAATATCTTTGCGCAGGTGCGGCGCCCAAAACTGCACACAGTACTCCAGCTGCGGCCTCACCAATGCCCTATACAGCTGCAGCAAGACCTCCCTACTTTTATATTCAATCCCCTTCGCTATGAAGGCCAGCATCCCATTAGCCTTCCTGACCACCTGCTGCACCTGCAAGCTGGGTTTTTGCGACTCATGCACAAGGACCCCGAGGTCCCTCTGCACCGTCGCCTGCTGCAGTTTTTCGCCCCGTAAGTAATAGTCCTTCCTACCATTCTTCCTACCAAAGTGGACCACCTCACACTTGCCAACATTAAATTCCATTTGCCATTTCCTGGCCCATTCGCCCAGCCTATCTAGATCCTTCTGCAGACTCTCCACACCCTCCGCACAATTTGCCGTTCCCCCAATCTTGGTGGCATCCGCAAATTTCGACACCCTACACTCGGTTCCCTCCTCCAGATCATCTATATAAATGGTAAAACGCTGACGTCCCAGCACCGACCCCTGGGGCACTCCACATCCCGCTGCAGTGAACAGAGATTTGGCTGGGCGCCAAATTCTCGGACCTGGCTTCAGCGAGATCGTGGCACGAACGGCTGGTAAGATCACACCCAATTTCTGCTTCTTGGGGTATCTAGAACTAGGAGGTGTCGTCAAAACGTTTGATACAAACGTTTTACCTTCCAGAATGAAATTAGGAAATGGAGCGACACACAAAACAGTGGTGGAAATTGAAAATTCTCTCCCATACTGGCAACTGGTGCAAGATCGTTAGAAATATTACATCTGAGAATGATAGAATTTTATTAACCAAAGGTTTGAAGGGAGATGGTGTGGCTACATGGAGTGGCTGTATGCTGTCTTGGACAGAGCAGGAAGCCATATCAAGCTGTGATACAACCAGAACGAATGCTTTGTATGGTACATCTGAGTTGGTGAGAGTCGTAGCTGACACGCCAAATTTTCTTAGCCTTCTGAGAAAGTAGAGGCGTTGGTGGACTTTGAAGGGAGTTGGTACAAAAATGGCTAAATGGAGTTAGGTCACAGATTAACTATGGTCTCATTGTGTGGCGGAACAGATACATGGGACAAAATGTCCTGGTCTTGTTCCTGTGACCCTGAGATTCCAAGCTGCACTAAGCCAGTTGAGAAATAGGCATCTACCTCTTGCTTCATGGGCCTCCGAACTAACGTCATGACTTGCGTCTTCTTTGTTTTCTGATATCTTTAAACACAAAAAAACTTGCCATTCATCAAAAGTTTTGTCAATTCTTGTTAAACATTGACTATTGGTGAATGCAACATTCCTTTCCGTTTTAAAACTGGTTGTTCCTGTTTGAAAGCTTCAATTCCAGTTTTGTCACTCTCTCTTATCAATGAAAAAGAAAAAGAATTGGCTGCATTATATAGTTCCTGTGCTGCTGCATTACCTTTTGGATTATTTAATGACATATCTAATTATATAACGATGTTAATGTGGAAAAATAACGGAGCTTCACAAAGGTGTAATTAAAAAATAGATATGTAGCCAAAGAATTAGGTATTAGGGCACTGACCAAAATGAAAGATTTAAAAATTATGGGTTTAAAGTTTATTTATTAGTGTCACAAGTAGGCTTACATTAACACTGCAATGAAGTTATTGTGAAAATCCCCTAGTCATCTGTTTGGGTAACTTAGGTGCATTCGCCATGCTAAATTCTCCCTACCCAGCACATCTATTGGACTGTGGGAAGAAACCAGAGCATCAGCAAGAAACCCACACAGACGCAGGGAGAACATGCAGACTCCACACAAATAGTGACCCAACCTCGGAATCGAACCCAGCTGTCTGGTGCTGTGAGGCAGACTGTGCCATCCATTTTAAAGAGGATCGAAAATAGGAGAGGCAGAAGGATTTAGGAATCCCAGACTATGGGCTCTCAGTAGCTGAAGGCGTGGTCATCAATATTCGGCTGAAGAGATGCAAAGTAGGCAGAATCAGAGGATCACAGAGGCAGGGTGGGCTGGGATGACGAAGTATAGAGCTGGAGGTGATAACAGATGGGAAGGATCGGAGGGATTTAAATGTGGGGTTGAAAAGTTTAACTTCAAGATGCTATGGCACTGTGGTTCATTGTAGATCTGTGAGAGTATGGGTGATGAATGAGCAGGACCTGTTGTGGGATACGGGCAATAGAGTTTAGGATTTACAGAGGGTGGAGTTCTGGAATGTTGACCAGGAAGATTTGGTTTGGTTAATTCTAGATTCTCCGGCCTCGCTCGCAGCTGGGATTCTCCAGTCCTGCTGCAGTGAGTGGAGAATTGGCTGAGTGCCAAATTCTCTGTCCTCGCTGCCAGCAGCTGTCGGGCGTGAATGGCCAGAGAATTCCGGCTGTGGATGGTGATTTCAAGGTCAGACAGACGGAGATAAGGCCAGAGATGTGCAACGTTACAGAGCTAGAGGGAGCCAATCTTTGAAACGGTGAGAATGTGGGGCCAGGAGCCTACCTTTCAAAATTATATTCTCATCTTTTTTACCTTTTGGAACGCCACTGGGAACAGCCTTCAGTCACAATGGCACCTTCCAGCTTCCTGCCACCAGTCAGTAGTGGATTCAACTTGTCACTTTCCAATCCTGAGTCTAGAATGTTCTGACCAGTCTGCCATGTGGGATCTTGTAAAGAGCGTTGTTAAAATCCACAAAGACTGTTTGGTTTGAGCTTTTCTCATCTTTCATTACAGCTCATCCCTTATGCATTTGGCATCACCTTTGGTCTCTGCACTCCTTCCAATCCTTTTTTTCTGCAACAAGATGCCCAAATGTGGTTTGACTAGCAGAACCTGTGAAAATGTTATTCTCAAATGCTTGCCTACATTCCAGCATACTTTGTTACATTGCCCAGACATTCACTATCATTTGCAGTTCCTTTCTGTGTGGAACGGCATGGTGGCACAGTGGTTAGCACTGCTGCTTCATGGCGCCAGGAACCCAAGGTCAATTCCAGCCTTGGGTCAATGTCTGTGTGGAGTTTGCACATTTTCCCCGTGTCTGCGTGGGTTTCATCCAGCTGCTCATTCTCGCCGTGTCGGCGTGGGTTTCCTCCGGCTGCTCATTCTTCCCGTGTCTGCGTGGGTTTCCTCACACACTATAAAGAAATACAAATTAGGTCGATTGGCCATGCTAAATTGCCCCTTAGTTTCCCAAGATGTGCACATCAGTGGGGTGTGCAATATGTGGGGTTACCAAGATAGGGCCTGAATAATTTTTTTTTAAATGGGTTGGTACAGATTCAATGGGCCAAATGGCCGCCTTCTGCACTGTAGGAACTCTGTGATTCTATTTTATGACTATATGTTGCACCGAAGGAGGAAAACGACATATAACGTTGAAAGTCAAGAAAGACTAAAAATAACTAATGAAAAAAAACATTGTCTCCTTTTGTTTACATCAAGATTTTTCAATAATCAGAACAGAGCCAGGACAATAGAAATGACAACTTTCATGCTGTTTTGAGCTAGTTCGATTTTTTTTGATTATCCTCAGGGCACGAGCCATTCGATTCCGCCAGGAAAACAATGAAGCTGTGGGTGGATTCTTTTCACTGGTTGGTGACCTGTACGTGGTGCATCACCTTTGGGGTAAGCTGAATGAAGTTGGGTTTCCCAGTCGTGTTTGGGGTCGATTTTCAGTTTGCCACCCAGGCATGTGGGTCTGTGAAGAGATTGTCAAACGGCAGTCTTGCACCAGGGTGGTAGATTTGAATAAATTATATAAATATCTATCTATAATCTAAATGTCTCCCACTTTCAATGTTTTTTAGCTTTGACAAAGGGTCGTCTGGACTCGAAACGTCAGCATTTTTCTCTCCTTACAGATGCTGCCAGACCTGCTGCGATTTTCCAGCACTTTCTCTTTTGGTTTCAGATTCCAGCATCCGCAATAATTTGCTTTTATCCAGATTGAAAAATCTATCCTGTCCTCCAGTAAACAGCCTCCATAATGGGTCACTCATGCTCGGAATCAAATGTTGAATTTCTAGATGCCCTTCCCATCATATTAATATGGCACTAGCTAGCACGATTGTTGATACTTGACCATTTGGATTGTGGGGTGTTACATTGTTCACACAAAATGAATGAAGAGGTTGAAGTGTCACACGTTTTATGTTGACATGACGGAATGCATTCAACAGCCCTATTACAAATTCATAGAGTGACACAGCACAAAAGGAGGCCACTTAGTCCATTGTGTCTTGGCCAGCTCTGTACAAGAGCTGTCCGCATGTTACAGCTCTTTCCCTATAGCCCTGACAATCCCTCTTTCCTGGAGTATATCCGATTCCCTTTTGAAAGCTATTATTGAGTCTGCTTCCATCTTGGTTGGAGATCCTAACCACTCGCTTTGCTAAAACAAAAAAAATCCCCTCACCTCCCCTCTGGTTCTTTTGCCAGTTATCCCAAATCTGTGTCTTCTGGTTATTGGCCCTCCCGCTAGTAGTGACAGTTTCTTCTTACTTAGCCCATCGAAAGTGAATGAGAATTACAAACACTTAATTTCATTTTTTTTTCTATCAATTCTAGCTTACAAAGACCTTGAATCCAGACATGAAACACGGAATGCAGCCTGGCAAAAGCCTGGGTGGGATGAGTGCGTCTATTATACAGGTAACCTTGAGCCTGTTGATGAAAACTGAGAAACCTTAACAATAAAAACAAAATTAATTGGAAGTCCCATTAAGATGGATGCATATCTTGCTAATAAAGTGAAGGAGAAATAGGAGAGGAAAGAAGAAAATCCAAGTATTAAAAAAAACTAAAACCTCCCTGCAGCTTGCTTCTGTATCCAGATCAGAAACAAATTATACAATACATTCAATAGATAGAAGCCTCCTTTCCTCTCCAAAATCTTATATGTTCCCACTTCCCAGATCTGAGATCATTTTTCCTGGTCATTCCTGTTTCAATCTTTCCAGTCGGGTTTCTGTCCCACTCACAGCTCTGAATTGACATGAATCACATTCTCTGTGATTGTGATGCATCGTCTCCCATTGACCTCTTTGCAGCCCTAGGCACAGTTGACCACACTATCCCCTTCTCCAGCTATTGTTCAGTGCATTGAAACTTCTTTAAATGGTTCCATACATCCACAGCTGTGGCCAGAGCAGCTCCACAAATAACTTCTCACCTCGACCCCTGCACTGTCACATTAGAGGTCCCTCCACATGCACCCATGGCCCCTTCTTCAGATAGGTGCCGACATCATCCGAGACATGGGGTCAGCTTCCATGTTTACATCAATGCCATCTATCTCGACCTCCCCAACATCTTCACAACCTCTGAAGACTGCTTCTTCAACATCAAATCATAGCCGAGCTATAATTCCTTTTATCCAATAATTGGGAAGATCATTGCCTTTGGTGTCTCCCACAAAAACTTTTCAGCCACGCTGTTTCTCCTCCCTGGCCCTGACTCGGGCTGTTCAATTCGGAATTGAGGTTCTGACTTCTTAATCCTTTCATCCCCCATATTCCAGAAACTTTAGCTTGTCCAAAACTGTGTTATTCATACCCTATCCCGTACTTCCTGTCACTACTGTCTCGCTGATACATTGACTTCCAGTCCCTCATTCCTGAAATTTAATATTTCCGTCCTTCTGTTTAAATCCCACAATGGTTTCCCCTCTCCAATCTTCCCCAGTCCTACAATTCCACCCTTGAACTCTTCCTTCCTCTGGTTACAGTCTCGTGTGCGTTCTTTCCTTCCTTCGATCCACCATCAGCAGCCATACCTAGAGCTGCCTCAGCCCAATTCTTTCCTCAAATCCCTCCACTTCCATTTCCTTTGGAAGTCTTTTAAAACATCCCAAGCCTCCCCATAGGAGACACAGATGACTCCAGGCCAAAGGAGGAGATTTTAGAAGGAATGACTGAAAGTTGGCCGGAGAGCTCAGTTGTAATGAGGAGGATCTTAAAGGAGAAGAGTTTTGGGGAATGAGTTGCTAGAGCTTATGGCCTAGCTAGCTGAGGGCCAATGGTGGTGCGAAGGGAGTGAGGGGAAGGGTAGGATGCCAGAGTTTAGGGTCGGAAGTGGGTACAAACCCAGGGAAGGGTGAGGGCCTGGAGAGATTTGAATTTTAAATTTGACGCATTGGTGGTCCTGAAGCCAGTGTAGGCCAAGACCCCATGCCTTTGACCAAGATTTTGGTCACCATCCTCAGATCTTTTTTTGGTTCAGCGTTTAATCTTTCTCCACACTTTTATTTTCTATGTTATGGCTTTTTTTTTCTATGTTAAAAGTCTGATTTAAATGCAAATTGTTGATGTTACAATGTCTGAAATGTGTGGCAGTGGCAAACAAAATAAACTTCAGCTATCCATGAATTTAAAATCTCAACCGAAGTTATACAAGATTTTAGCTCTGATGACCGTCTGAATCTTTTTCCCAGTGTTGAGATGTCTAATACTAGGGGGCATGCACTTAAGGTGAGAGGGGCAAAATTCAAAGGAGATGTGAGGGGCAAGTTTTTTTTTTACACAGAGTGGTAGGTGTTTGGAACGTGCTGCCAGGGGTGGTGGTGCAGGTAGATACAATAAGGGCATTTAAGGGGCTTCTGGTAAGTGCATGATTATGCAAGGAATAGAGTATTATGCACCACGGGCAAGCAGAAGGGATTAGTATAACTTGGCGTCATGTTCGGCACCAGATCATGGGCTGAAGGACATGTTCCCATGCCATACTGTTCTAAATTTTACAGTGAAGGACAAAGGATATGTGATGTATTGACTTTTATATAATGTAGTGGTTAACTCTATCCCTGTGTCTTAATTTTTACAGTTCCCTTGATCCGCTACATGGAATCGCGGATTATGATGCCGCTTAGAGTCTCTACTTTACAATGATGACCCCTTGGTTTTCTTCTATTCCAATTGGACATAAATCCCACACAGATTAAATGTAGTCATCAGTGTTTTTCCTCGAATGTTAGCCTTCATCTAAAATGTAACCATCCTCATGGGAAGATTGTTGTTTACTAGAGATATGGTAGCAGGTTGCACTTTAACCAGCATTTTACATGAATGACAGAATAGTCTGCCATTTGAGAATATCACCGTTCTGTCACTGGTAATTGCAATGCTGGATTAATTCCACTATTTCTAACCTGTGTGTCAAATCGGTGTCAAATTTCAGGTGTGTATGTTGGCACAAAGATAGAGACTACATCACAAATTATTTCATTTTCTGTTAACATCTTTTGCTGTGTGTAGCCATTCATTACATCCAAAGGGATAGTATTTAATGTACAGGATCACAAATGGTTTTTACATGCCTTTCTAGACTCTCTCAAAGCTTGACATCAGGAAAGTGACAGCATTGCTCACTTGAAAGCTACTGAGTGGTATTAAAATGTTTCAAAATGCCCTAGTAATTTACAGGGATGATTTTGGATTACAGTGCACTTTACGTGCTGTCAAGCCTTGGCAACAAATTACTTTCATGCTTTCCCGAATTTCTCAATGTTCTTTTTTTAGTGGATGTTTTATACAAATCCTCCTTCTTGTTCAATAAAATAGTTATTAATGACTGGTTGACATGAATTGCCATTGGAAAACTAGACCACTGAAAATTAGGGCCACAAATCTCTTGACGGTGGAAACAAAATTTGGTGCTGCAATAATTCAAGACTTTCTTACAATTTAAGAGGAAAATTGAAAATCTGCTTACTTGTTTGATGCTGTACTCAGTTCACATTTTATAATTCAACTTGAGGGAATGATCTAATGTTGAATAAACGTTGAATTATTTCACAATCTGTTTACACTTGAAGTCTTGAAAATGTGCTGTTGATTCCTTTTTTGTGATTAATGTTTGTGATGTATTTTTAAAGAAAGTGTACAAATTTTAATTCTACAACTAATTAAAATATACATTTTTGAGGTATCTTGTGAGCTGGAACTTTTCTTCAAGTAGAATTTATTGGAGGAATTGTTTCTGTTTGGAAAAATTGGGCAACGATTTTATAGTTGCACATGGTGTATGTGGCGGACCAGGTATCTGGACAATAGTAGCCTTTTCCCACACTGTCTCTCACTCATTTGCACAAAGGACACTTGTGGACGATAGCCTCTTGATGTTGTTAGTCATCCCCTCAATCTAAGTCTCCACTCCTCAGCCTCCTGTTGATGCTCACTCTCCCCTTGATCTTGTCCCATATGCAGTGCCTCCTGCTGGAGCGGCATGCAGACACCTTTCCGTCCTTCACCTTCTTCCTCCAATGAGAATTTGTATAAAAACTCTTTGGACCGCTGAATCCATTCTCACTTTCCATAAATCCCTACAAGGCAGGAGGTGGCCATTCAACCCATCAAGTCTGCACTGATAACAATCCCAACCAGGCCCTATCCCTGTAACCCAATGACACGAAGATGAGTGGAAAAGCAAACTGCGCGGAGGGTGTGGAAAGTCTGCAGAGGGATCTGGATAGGCTGAGCGAATGAGCGAGGACCTGGCAGATGGAGTATAATGTTAGCAAGTGTGAGGTTATCCACTTTGGCAGAAATAATAGTAGGAGGAATTATTATTTAAAAGGTGAAAAGCTGCAGCATGCTACGGTGCAGAGGGACCTGGGGGTCCTTGTGCATGAGTCGCAAAAACCCAGTCTGCAGGTGCAGCAGGTGATCAAGAAGGCAAATGGGATGCTGGCCTTTATAGCGAGGGGGATAGAATATAAAAGTAGGGAGGTCTTGCTGCAACTGTACAGGGTACCGGTGAGGCCACAGCTGGAGTACTGTGTGCAGTTTTGGTCACTGCACTTGCGGAAGGATATATTGGCCTTGGAGGGAGTGCAGAGGAGGTTCACTAGGCTGATACTGGAGATGAGGGGGTTGGACTTTGAAGAGAGACTAAATAGACTGGGTCTGTACTTGTTGGAGTTTAGAAGGATGAGGGGGGATCTTATACAGACATATAAGATAATGAAGGGGATGGATAGGGTAGATGTAGAGAGATTCTTCCTGCTTAGAAAGGATAGCAGGACTAGAGGGCACAGCCTCAAGATAAAGGGGGGGGGGGCAGTTTAGATCAGAGTTGAGGAGGAACTTCTTCACTCAAAGGGTGGTGAATCTCTGGAATTCTCTGCCTGTTGAAGTGGTGGAGGCTACCTCGCTAAATATATTTAAGTCACGGGTAGATAGGTTTTTGATAGACAAGGGAATTAAGGGTTATGGGGAGAAAGCGGGAAAGTGGAACTGATCCACTTCAGATCAGCCATGATCTTATTGAATGGCGGGGCAGGCTCGAAGGGCTAGATGGCCTTCTCCTGCTCCTATTTCTTATGTTCTTATGTAACCCCACATATTTACCCTGCTAATCTCTCTAACCTACGCATCCTGGGACACTAAGGGTCAATTTAGCGTAGCCAATCAACCTAACCTGCACATCTTTGGACTGTGGGAGGAAACCCACACAGACACTTGGAGAACATGTAAACTCTACACAGAGTGACCCAAGCTGGGAGTTGCAATCAGGTTCCTGGAGCTGAGAGGCAGCAGTACCATCGTGCTACCTCCTTTTGCCTCCCTTCTGAAAAGGAAAATTGAATCCTGATCTTGTGGAAGCAACTCTTCAGTTGTAGGCAATGTCATAAAACAAAATTTACTGCTTAGGTGCTGACAGGCCTTACCCTGGGGCTCCCCAAACAGATTCTTATTTATACTGAGTTAGCTGGTCAGCTGACCAGCACATCATTTTGTCATTGGTTAATAGTTTACTGGGTCAGCTGACCCTTATAGCTTGTTACCATTGGTCACACTCCAGTGTTATCATTGGTTACGTTCTAACATTGAAGAGTAGAATGAGTAAAGCTTGCTGAAAGGAGAGATGAGGACAAAAGACCTAAGGGAGAAGATGGGCAGATGAATTCTGCATTGTTCCTCCTTGTATTTTGCCTCTGGGACTCTAGCAGACACATAGAGGTTAGCAGCATTCTGTTCCAGTGATGTGACATCTGGAGCCCTGTGGGGTTGTGAATTAACTTATTGAACCAATGTGGCTCTAACCTCCATTCATAACTATGAGCGATTGCCTGCTCATGGCGAATGAATGGGATCTGTTTGGACACTGATGAATGGCATTGATTGTTAACCGATGCTCCTTCACTAGCAGAATTGATGCAGCTGTGCCCTTCATGCTAGCCTTCACACTCTGAGGCTACACTCCTGTCTTTCACAATGTAGCTTTTACAAATTTGACATGTGACTATTGAGTTGTTAAAGGTGCAAAATTAGAACTCTGACTTGCCCTTGCTCTCCTGGCAATGTGCTTTGTGTAATTGACTTGGACCCACTCCATTGTAGCAGCACCAACAAGTCAGTATGGCTGAGCCCAGCTTAGTGGTCCTCCCACCCCCCACCATACCCCTCCCAGACAGAACTGATCTTTACTTTCAATCTTGGAAGATGCCATTTTACGTGAGTGTCGAGATGACAAGATGCTCGACCCTCCCTCCCTCCCTCCCTCATTATCCACATGCCTCTGATTTACCTGGAAACTCATGATGTGCAGGTAGAAATGCCACCTTTTATCCTCCTGGAGGATAAATTCTCCCACTAATATGTTGTTGCGGTGGTGGACATGGATATCCTCCCCCCTGCCCATCACCTGCGAGGCACCCCTGACTCATGCACCTGTACCCACCCCATCTGGGGGCTATGTACACCCTTGCTTACAGGGGTACCCGTGCCATGAGAGCTTCACATATCTGACCACCCCTCTGCCTGTTTATGCATTCCCTGTCTGCAAGCTATAGATGAATATGTGACCTTCAGCATACCCTCTGCAGCCCAGTACAGAGTCCACCACACTCAGGGATATTGACTGTAAGACAGCCCTGCACACCAAGTTGTGTTTTTCTCATGTGGAGCACACAGCCCATGCCCCTCCCTGCAACAGGATACAGCATGCCCCCCCGTGATGGTTCCTGCTACATATCCGCTGCTCTTCTGCACTATCTCCTATCTCTGACTTCAGAGTGTGAGGCCCACATAGCCCCTGGCTGTCTGTCATCTGTGACTCCTTTCCATTTTGCAGTAGGAATGCCTGCACTCTCTAATTCCTGTCCGTGGGACCCTGAAATTAAACAGGGCGGTTGAAATAATTCCTGTTTCCAAAGAAGACCACAGACAACAGTGTCCTTCACAAAACACTGCAATCCTAACCTCTTCATGTGAACCATTCCTAATGTGCCACACTAACAGACACCCACCCCATAATCTGCAGTCAGCATGCATCCCCTTCCAGTAATACGTGCTATCCCTTAGACCCCCCCTTGCTTATCTGTCACGTAGCCTTATCGGGGTCCAGTTCTCTCCCCTCAGTATTCCAACTGCCTCCCATTGTTCATCCATCTCCTTGCCCTTCTGACTGCCATTGCGAACCCTCACCTTTGCCCCTCCTCCTTGCACAGCCAAACTTCAACATTGCCCCCTAATGCTTTCCCTTGCCCACCCATTGTTGCACAGCCCTCCTTCCAATTTGCCCCCCTTGACTTTGTCAACCCATCCCCCATCTCCCAGCATCACCACACACCCCACCCACGGTCAAACTTTGGACCTTTGCTACTATGGCTGCAATGATAGACACCTGTACTCCGCAACCCCACACACTACACTGATCTGACTCAGTGGAACAGGAGGGTCTAAGGGTCCATCAGCATAGGAGGATCCATGGATCCAGACCAGCTTGGCATGGAGATGAAGGGCAGGAATCTCAAGATCTCTGGCAAACTTGAGAACCACCTTGTGCATGCCACCCATTATCAATCAGAGTTCAGAACAGCACCATTTCCCATCAGCACAAGGTTGGAAGGCTTGATGGGACACCAGTGGGTGTCTGTTTCAACGAGCATTCATGAGATGCAAATGAATGAAAAGAGCTTTCACGCCAGCAGCCAGCAAGAAGATCAATCTGCCATTAACTCACTACTGGGAGAATTGCATTGTGATTTTACCCCAATGAGTTTCCTACTTTTTAGCACCCGCTAGATTCTCCATCCCTGTCACCACTGAACCTGCTACAGGCAGGAATGGAGAACTCTGCCCATTGACCCTATGGTTTCAGCTAGCGAGTTACAGGCAGAACAGGACGTGGGGGAACTTTGATCTCTCGGGCAAAGTAACAGTTTGCAGCAGGACTGTTTCTCCAGCAAAATGCAAGAAGGATAGCTTCCCAATAAAAATTAGATGCACAAAATCAAACCTAGTTACTTACAGAATCGGTAGACTCCAAACACTGGTTCCTGCATCAGGGTGAAGTCATTGAGAATCCTGTCATAGAATCCCGACAGGGCAGAAGGAGACTATTTGGCCCACTGAGTCTTCCCCGACCACAATCCTACCCACAACTCCACACATTTACCCTGCCTAGAGTCAAGTCAGGCAGCCACGCTTGTCCCCCATCTGTTAGTTCTCCTGCTTGTGAGGCAGAGGGAAGTGTGTTAGTTAGAGTGGTTCAGTATGTTCTGGAGAATCTACCAGTTATGGTTGAATAGCTGACAATTTCTTCACGTTGTGGGATATAGCTGTAAGGAATGTAGGAATGCAGAGCATGAAGTGAGAGTGAGCTGGGACTCTGAGTGTGAGCTGTGTGTTATGGCTGATGCGGATTGTTGATCAGCAAGTGAGGGCACTGAACCTTGCAACATTGCAGGGCTATACTACTCATGTTGACCCCGATAGCTATTTACCCCGATAGCCTTAAGGAGAGCCTCCCAGTCCCCTATGAATGCAAGATCTCACTCCAGCTCCCACAGGAAGCTCTCAGTGCTGCATTAGGTGGAGGTGGCTCTCTGCCATGTTGTGCCACTCTTGTGTCTCTCCCAGGTCAAACTCACTTTTACAAAAGCTTCTAGCAGCTGCTCCAGTCGGAAGGTACCTCCCCTTTCAGCAGCGCAGTCTAAATTGAAGTCATACTAACTGCCACACTGCCCCCTATAAAACCTTTACAGGCTTGTAGATACCTAATACTGCACATTGTGCTAGTTACACAATAGAGTCATATAAATGTGCAGGCAGCATCAAGGAAAGATTAATTGTGCATTGTGATTCCTGCACTCATTTATGTGGACTATTGAATTTTAGCCCCTAAAATGTGTTATTTTACACAGGTTCCCATTTTTTCCATTTACTTTTGACCTTAGGTAGTCAATTAATTTTCATCTTCTGAAGTAAGCACAAGAGGGCAGTTGTACTTTGGGATGGTAATGGGGTGAGGGTGGCCAGATGATGTAAGTTAGCACAGTGCCTTTCATCTCTTGCCACTAGGTTTGATTTTAACACAGATTGCTCTGGACTGAATCGATGACAGACGCAGAGGCCTGATTCATTTTTCCCTCCCTGTTGGCTACAAGGATCCAATCGTTGGGTCATCTCAATCTACTTCGGAATGGATATGTTAACACTGCACAAAATATGTGCTGTAGAATGCCTGCAGTGCAGAAGGGGGCCATTTGGCCCTTCAAGTCTGCACCAATTCTCTGAAAGAGCATCTTGCCTATTCTCGTAACCCCATACATTGACCCTGCTAATCTCACTTGGGACACTAAGGGGCAATTTAGCAAGGCCAATCCACCTAACTCTTAAATGTTTGGAGGAAACTGGAGCACCCAGAGGAAACACAAGGGGAGAATGTGCAAACTCCACACCACCGCCCAAGACTGGATTCAAACACAGGTCCCTAGCACTGTGACACTGTGCCGTCTTTGCACTAACTGGCAATCTCACTTACAAGGATCATAAAATCCCGAGATAAGAAAATGCACATTCATCAGCATGATAATTAATTCACTTCAGAGGCTGAAGTTAATCAACATTTTGAGCAAGACTGAACTTTCCAGCTGATTGTGCTGTACTCAAGTAGATTCAGAAGTGCTTTATGATGAGACTTGGTGCACTAAAATCTCTCACTTTGAATGGGAAAATTAACAAGAGGGAAGAAAGAGAAAATAATTCAAAATGAAGCCATAGCACTCTGATTTCAGACTAGGTGAGAGACAGCAATTTTAGTTGACTGGACCAATAGCTTTTTCAGACAAAACTGCTGGAAACATTCATCAAGTTAGTCAGCACGTGTGAAAAGAGAGAGAGACAGACAGACAGAGTAAGAGATAGGTCGATGATTATTCGAACTGGAAGATTTTGGACCAGGGTTTCTTGATGTCTATGGAGAATTTACAGGTGTGGTCCATGCAATAATATAAACTGGACCCTTTGCTGAAATGATGTGGATGAGTTGCTGTTATTTTGATTTCCTTCATCCACTCGAGTGACACAGCCAGGGAGGGACTCAGTCACTGGAGAGTTGGATGTCACACCCAAGGCTTGCACAGTGGGGCAATGTGGTGGCACAGTGGTTAGTTCTGCTAACTCACAGTGCCAGGGAACTGGGTTCAATTCTGGCCTTGAATGGCTGTGTGGAGTTTGCACATTCTCTCCGTGCCTGCGTGGGTTTCCTCCAGGTGTTCCAGTTTCCTCCCACACGCCAAAAAAGGTTAGGTTGATTGATCATTAGGTTGATTTTAAAAATTCTCAGTGTCCCGAGATGTGTAGGTTAGGGAGTATTAGCCTTGGAAAATACGTAGGATTAACAGATAGGGTCTGGGTGGGATGCCCCTTCGCAGATTGGTGTAGATTCGAAGGGTCAGCTTCTGCACTGTAAGGTTTCTGTGATCTATGGTCTATGATAAGCACTCATTAGTTGGGCACTAGGCCAAGAAAGTACTGAAAGTAGACACTTAACAATATTTGCAGGGCCTTGAACAGACAGAATCCTGGAAGGACATATAGAAGGCTCCAGAAGCAGAGGAGTGGTTATTCAGGGCTGGAATTGTGGGTTGGTAGGGAGGAGTCACCACGTCAGCCTTGATGATGATCAAGTCAAATTTCATTCACTGAGTATGGAGACTGGGCCTGTGACTTGACCCAGACTAATAAAGCCACAGATCTAGTAGCTGACAGTGTCCCAATAGCAGAAATTCCACACACTAGACATCATGTTAGCGATTCCAATGCAGAATAACTGGAGGAAGGGAAGAATTTTCTGAAACATCCAGTTGTATAGTGTGTAGACAGGCAGTGGAGGGTTACAACAGAATACAGTGCCAGTCTTCCTAAAAGGGGTCTCCGAGACTACTTCCCACTCTGGAAAGAGCAAGATGGTGTTGTGTGATGAAATAGTCAACACACACGACTGAACTCGCATAGTTACTTTTTCAGTGAAAGGAACGATAAAGTTTTCATGTCAAAGTTCAGCACAATTTCAAGCAAATTCCTTTAACAGGACATTATTGAACTTTACAAACTGCAAATGCACAAGGAGTTTATGGTGTTGTAATTTAGATGGGGTTGGGGTGGGGTGGGGTGGGGTGAGTTGGGGTTGGGGTGGGGTGGGGTGGGGTGGGGTGGGTTGGGGTTGGTTGGGGTTGGGTTGGGGTGGGGTGGGGTGGGTTGGGGTTGGGGTGGGGTGGGGTGGGGTGGGGCAAGTGACATGATCACTCATCTAGTTGAAAACCAATCTTTCAACTAAAAACATTACCACCTCTATTCTATTCAACATCTTGCAGACTGAAAAGTCCATTGATCTAAAGCAATATCTGAGTTTTCCTGGCCTGTTGGTTTTGGGCTTTGGGGGGAAACTGTGTCGGGGTGAGTCACTGACACATTCCTGTCCAGGAGTGATGAGGAGGGGTTCATTTGCATTTGATCTCTGGTCATTCTGTCATTTTGTTGGTGACACAGATCCATCCCATCATCTCAAAGGAGGTTGATCAGAGTTGGCTGACTAACCATCCTGTACTTTACAGGATCGTACTGTAATTCAGCATACTGTCAGGTACTGTTTCCTCCCAGGACGCCATTCATCTTTGTAGAAAGCAGTGCCCCCTGTGCCAGCCTCCGTGCCAGAGTCTCGATTAACGCCACAGACTGCATTCACATAGCTCTACAATCACGGCCTCCGCCAACCTGGAAATGGGTTTGTCCCCCACTCTGATTCACCTGTTGGGCAATATACCCATGGTTATTTAATTATTGATGTACAGGTCAGCAATGAGGGCATCTCCAATGTTGAGGTGGCCCTGGGGTCTCCCACCTGTCTCAATAGCACCCACTTCCTCCCTATGCTCAGACTGCCCAGGCCCAACATAGCTATGCTTCTCTGCTTTGGGTCTGAAGCATCAGGAGAGCAGTGAGTTCAGAGGAGGGACTGCAATACCAGTCTGTGCAGGCTTGGGACCCACATTCAGTCCAGGGGATCTGGTGGTGGTGCGGGTGGGGGTGGGTTCTATAGCCCATGGAAAATTCTGCCCAGGATTAACCTTGTTTCTCTGTCCCCTTAGATGTTCTGGAATATTTCCAGCATTTCTTTAGTTTTCTTTATTTCAACTTTCCCTTGTATCCACAGTATTTTTACTTCTGTTTCGCTGTAACCTGCGTCTCATTTGACCAGATTATGTTACTCAGCAATGGTCTTACACTGGGGGTGGCAGGATGGCACAATGGTCAGCACTGCTGCCTCACAGCACCAGGGACCCTGGTTCAATTCTGGCCTCAGGTGACTGAGGTAAACACAGTAATGGTGATGTGAGGCCTCTTACTCAGGTGACTGTGCAGAGTTTGCATGTTGTCTGCATGGGTTTCCTCTGGGTGCTCCGGTTCCCTCCCACACTCCACAGATGTGCAGGTTACATAAGAATTAGGAGCAGGAGTTGGCCATCTGTCCCCTCGAGCCTGCTCTGCCATTCATAAGACCATGCCTGATCTTTTTATGGACTCAGCCCCATTTACCTGCTCATTCACCACAATTATTAATTCCTTTACTGTTCAAAAATGTATCTATCCTTGCCTTAAAAACATTCAATGATGTAGCCTCAACTGCTTCAGGAGGGCTTGCCCTGCTAAATTGCCCCTTAGTGTCCCAAGATGTGCAGGTTAGATGGATGGTAAATGTATGGAGTTATGGGGATAGGGCAGGGGAGATGGCGTGGGCAAGATACTATGTCAAAGAGTTGGTACAGACTCGATGGACCGAATGTCCTCTTCTGCACTGTAGGGGGTCTATGATTCTTGGATGATTCGGGCAAACACAGGAAGGAGCAAGATCCAGTTCCAAATCACAGTGATAAGATTCCTCATGCGTTTAGTCTTTTCAATGACCGCTTTGAGAACGGAGTTTACCAGCCTGGGGCATTCTTGCTGTTAATATAAATTAGATGAGGATCGCTTGCTGTCACACACAGGGCTATACGGCATGGCTATAGCAACGAGTCCTGAACTGCCAGCAGCATTTTACTGTTGACCGCATAGTTACATTAAGGCAATACCTTTGTCCACGAGACAGCGTTTCGGAAGTGGGTCATGTTGCCCAAGTAACGAGCTTTCCTATCCCTATGGTTACCTGCTCAGGGGTAAAACAGACACATTTCCTGCATCTGGGTCCAGTGTCTTGGTTTCCGCCTCTGCAGAATAACACATTTGTTTCTGATTTTAACAAGAAATGGAAAATGTTTTCGGGGATTATTATGATGCCTTATTCGAAGAGAAGCTAATGTAAGTGAAACATGGGCTTGTTCTCTCCCCCTGCCTTTGCTACTACTTTGTACATTGTTCCAGTTTTGGAGTGATCGGCTAAAGGAATTTCTTTACAATTAACAACATTTTTTTTTACGTTAACAAGAGTTCGGGATAGAATAATTTGGATTTGCAAACATTTTCTCTCTCAATTATTTAAGCGTACATGGGATGTAGGAGAAATTGAGTTAATGCTGTAAGGATTCCGGTTCTGTCTTATTGCTGATAGAACGCTGTTAGAATGGCAGAAACTAATAGTGGACTGAAGAAAGTAAATGACTTCTGTTCTGTTGAAGCTGGGATCGTTCACTTTGGGCGGAGAAAGGGAATTCAAAGCAGATGTTGAAATCATTAAGGATTTTGACACAGGAAGTAATTGGCAGTTGTTTACAACCAAAGGACACAGATTTAAGCACTTTGCAAAAGAACTAAGGAGATAAGATTAGAATATGCACTGCCTCGTGAAATGCACTTCCTGAAAGAGTGTTGGAAGCCAATAAAATAGTCACTTTAAAAAAGGAATTGGATTAATAATTGTGGAGGTGAGATTTGCGGGGCTTTGGGGAAAAGACAGAGCTGGCTCAGGTATGATGGGCCGAATGGCTGTAAGGAAGGGAGTTCCAGGATTTTGACCCAGCAATGGTGTTGATGTTGTTTTATAGAGTGAGTTTTTCCACTTACCTGGAAGTCCTGCTTCCAGGGCTGGAAGTGGGAGCTGACTCCACTTCAGTGAGTGACAGGACTCAAGGTGATACATTGATGGTAATGGGTATAATTCCAGCAGCCAGCCCCCAGCACCTGCCTGGCCAATAAGAGGGCTGGCAGCTCAGCAGCGCCACCACTGGTGATGGCCATCACTGAGGTTGCAATGCAAGGGAGACTGTACCTCAATAGTGGGCACACTTGTTGAGAGGTAGGTTAGGCTGGGGGAAGCCAGGGTACTGCTATTGTTGCAGGAATGGTCATTATTGCTACTTTGAGGGGAGGGGGATTGGTGAACAGTCTTTCATGGGCAATGGAGCACTCATCAAGCAAGAATCATGAACTTGCTGGGAGGCCATCAGGTTTACCTGGCAGTCCCTCCATGCAGCAGCGGACCATTCCGACGTGGGTAAAATGCCTGTGGAGATGGGAAGTGGTGCCCCCACCATCCCCTCAAACCTTCCCCCATCCCACCAAATGGCCTCCTTCTGTACTGTAGAGGTTCTATAAAATTTAGGTAATTATAATTAAGGTTTAAATATAGTTTGATCATGCATCAGTGATTCTACAAAACCTGAAAGTGCCTTTACCTGTTTGAAGTAACATTTTTTTTTGTGTGACAATCAATGGGTGTGTCTCATTACTGCTGTCCTGTGTGGTCATCAGTAGGTAATAAAGCAATTTTCTCACAGGTCTCTCAACTCTTTATGAGGTGATATTTTTATGCAAAAACAGTTGTCTATATATAAAACTATTTATACAATTTCAATCCTTTCAAGCAGAACTTACATCCAGGTGAATAATGATATGGAAAGAATAGCAATATAAAAGAGGGAATTTAATTGCCCAAATTCTACAAGGTGCATTTAATCAGTACAATTAAACATTAATGAGCCAGCTGTCACTTGCAACCTATGCCCCTGAGTAATTGACCTTTCGATCCTGGGAAAAAGACTCAGAGTATCCATTCTATACGAGCCTGTCATAATCTTGTAAACCTCTATCAGGTTCCCCCTCATCTTCCGATGCTCCAATGAAAACAATCCAAATTTGTTCAACCTTTCTTCAGTCTATATCCTCCAAGCCAAGCAACATCCTGGTAAATCTCCTCTACACCCTTTCCAATGCATCAACATCCTTCCGATAGTGTGGCGATCAGAATCGTACACAATACTCCAAATGCAGCCTAATCAAAGTCTTATACAGCTGCAATATGACTTTCCAATTCCTATACCCAACACCCTGACCAGTGAAGGCCAGCATGCCATATGCCTTCTTGACTACCTTGTCCACCTGATTTGTCATCTTCGGGGAACTGTGGATTTGCAGACCTAGGTCCCTCTGTATGCTAATATTTCTAAGAGCTGTACTATTTACTGTATTCTTTCCTTCTGCAGTAAACCTTCCAAATTGCATCACCTCACATTTGTCTGGATTAAATCCAGTCTGCCATCTTTCAACCCAAGCCTCCTGCCATTTTATCTCCTACTGTATCCTTTGACAATCCTCCTCAATATCCACTAATTCCCAATTTTTGTATCCTCTGCAAATTTACTAATCAGACCATCTACATTTTCCTCCAAATCACTTATATATGTTACAAACAGAGGGCCCAGCACTGATCCTTGTGGAACACCGCTTGTCACAGACCTCCAGTTAGATAAGTACCTACTCTCTGACTCTACGCTCAAGCCAGTTTTGTATCTATCTTACTAGCTCACCTCGGATCCCATATGACTTCACCTCCTGAATCAGCCTGAGTAACCTTGTTGAAGGCTTTATTAAAGTTCATACACACAACATCCACTGCCCTGCTCTGGTCAACTTTTTATGTCACCTCCTCAAAGAGCTCAAATCAAGCTTGTGAGACATGACCTCCCCTTCACTAAACCATGTTGCCTATCGCTAATAAGCCTATTCTCTTCCAGGTGTGAGTGTGTCCTGTACCTAAGAAACTTCTCCAATAATTTCCCCACAACTGATGTAAGCTCACTGGCCTGTTATTTGCCAGATTGTTTCTTCTGTCCTTCTTAAACAGAGGAACAGTGTTAGCTGCTCTCTAGTCCTCTGGTACCTCGCCCATGTCTAAGGAAGATACAAAGATTTTGGCCAAGCCTCAGCAATTTCTTCCCTCGCCTCTCTGTGTTCTGGGATAGACTTTATCTGGCCCTGTGGAGTTGTCCCCTTTAATGTTTTTCAAAACGTTATGGGAGAAATTTCAATACCTTCTCTTTTTATTTCAACATGTCCTAGAATATCAATATCCTTCTTTCTACACCCACCACCCACCATTTCCTTCTCCTTTGTGAATACTGATGCAAAGTATTCGTTAATCACCTCCTGGCTCCACACACAAATTCCCTCCACTGTCCTTGGGTAGACCCGCCCTTTCCTTAGCCACTCTCTTCCTCCTTATATACGCATAAAAAGCCTTGGGATTCTCTTGAAAACAGCCTGCCAAGAACATTTCATGGCCCCTGTTTGTCCTCCTACCACCCTGTTTAAGCTCTTTCCTGCTATTTTTGTGTTCCTGAAGAGGCTTATCTGTTTCCAATTTCCTGAAATTTATGCATGCCTCCTTCTTCTTTTTCACTAAGGTCACAATCTTTCTTGTCATCCAGGGTTCCTGAATCTTTCCATCTTTATCCATCTTTTTCCATCTCGGGGTCCTTGTGCATGAGTCGCAAAAACCCAGCTTGCAGGTGCAGCAGGTGGTCAGGAAGGCAAATGGGATGCTGGCCTTCATAGCGAGGGGGATTGAATATAAAAGTAGGGAGGTCTTGCTGCAGCTGTATAGGGCATTGGTGAGGCCGCAGCTGGAGTACTGTGTGCAGTTTTGGGCGCCGCACCTGCGCAAGGATATTTTGGCCCTGGAGGGAGTGCAGAGGAGGTTTACTAGGCTGATACCGGAGTTGAGGGGATTGAGCTATGAGGAGAGGCTGAATAAACTAGGCTTGTACTCGTTAGAGTTTAGAAGAATGAGGGGAGATCTCATTGAGACGTATAAGATGATGAATGGGATGGATAGGATAGAGGTGGAGAGACTCTTCCCGCTCAAAAAAGACAGTAGGACTAGGGGGCACAGCCTCAAGATAAAGGGGAGGCGGTTTAGAACGGAGTTGAGGAGGAACTTCTTCACTCAAAGGGTGGTGAATCTCTGGAATTCTCTGCCCGTTGAAGTGGTGGAGGCTGCCTCGCTAAATATTTTTAAGAAGCGGGTTGATGGGTTCTTGATAAGAGAGGGGATTAAGGGTTATGGGGAGAGGGCGGGAAAGTGGAACTGAGCTACAACAGATCAGCCATGATCTTATTGAATGGCGGGGCAGGCTCGAAGGGCTGGATGGCCTACTCCTGCTCCTATTTCTTATGTTCTTATGTTCTTATCCTTCATTTTTACAGCGACATACTTGTCTTGAATTGTTATCAACTGACTTTTAAAAGACTCCTACATATCGGATATGGATTTACCCTCAAACAGCCATCCCCAGTCTACATTCTCTAGCTCCTGCCTCATACTGTTGTGCTTAGCTTCCCCCAGAGTTAAAGTACTACTATCCTTCTCTACAAATATCTTGAAACTTATAGAATCGTGATCACTGTCCCCAAAATGGTCCCCCACTGAGACGTTGTTTTCCAGAACCAGGTCTAAGGCAGCCCCCTTCCAAGTTGGACTATCTACATAATGCCTCAAGAAGCACTCTTGGACACATTGAACAAACTGTCTCGTCCAAGCCCCCAGCTCTAAAGGAATCCCAGTCTATGTTGGGGAAGTTAAAAGCGTCCATCACAACAACCCTGTTGTTTTTAACCTCTTCTCTTAATTTGCTGACATAATCAGTTCCTTCACTTCACGCTGGCTGTTGGGAGGTACGACACCAACAGTGTGATTGCACCACTCCTGTTCTTGAGTTCTACCCATATGGCCTCACTGCATGATCCACCAAGGTGTTCTCCCTCTGTACAGTTGTGACATTCTCCCTAATCAGTAAAGCAACACCCCCACCTTTTTTTTTCACCCTCTCTATCTCACCTGAAGCATCTACATCCTGGAATGCTAAACTGTTAGTCCTGCCCTTCTTTCATCCAATCCCTGTAATTGCCACAACATTATAGTTCCATGTAGTAATCCAAGCTTTAAGTTCATCTGCCTTGCCTATCATACTCCTCGCATTAAAGCAAACACATCTCGGACCATATGTCCTGTGATGTTTTAGCCTTACTGGATCCATTCACTGAGTTCTCCACAGTCTCTGTACTCTGTACTGTGGCCCTTTTTGATTTTTGTCTTTGATTTCTCTGCCTTCCATTTTTTCCTTTACTGCCTTTTATTTCCATTCCCACTTTTCTTCCTTTTGACTTCCTGCATCAGTTCCCATCCCCCTGGCACATTAGTTTAATCCGTCCCCAACAGCGCTAGCAAACACTTCCCCTAGGACATTGGTTCCAAGCCTGCCCAGCTGCAGACTGTCCGATTTGTACTGGTCCCTCCTCCCCCAGAACCGGTTCCAATGTCCCAGGAATTTGAATCCCTCCCTCTTGCACCCTCAAGGAACACGTTCATCTTAGATATCCTGACATTCCTACTCTGACTTACACATGGCACTTTGAGGTCCTAATTTTTAGTTTAACTCTGAACTCCCTAAATTCAGCTTGTAGGATCCCATTTTTTTTATCTATATGATTGGTGTCTGTATGCACTGTGACAGTGGGAGCTCTGATTAGCTGTAAAGACTCGCATTCTAATCAGTATTCTGTAAACTGAGTCTGAGTCTTTATATGCCTTGTTTGTGATCAGAACTCCCCATTCACCTGACAAAGGGACAGAGCCCTGAAAACTAGTGGTGCTTGCTACCAGATAAACCTGTTGGACTTTAACCTGGTATTGTGAGACTTCTTACTGGGCCATCTCCCCCAACAGTATCCAGAGTGGTATATCTGTTTTGGAGGGAGATGACTGCAGAGGACCCCTGCGCTGCCTTCCTACTCTCCCTCTGTCTGGTGGCCACTCATTGCCTATCTCCCTCAGTAATTTTTTTTTCTGCGGTGTGACCAACTCACCGAACGTGCTATCCACGACTTGCTCAGCATCGTGGACGCTCCAAAGTGAATCCACCTGCAGTTTCAGAGTCAACAGTCGGTCTAACAGGAGCTGCAGTTGGACACAATTCTTGCACATGAAGGAGCCAGGACACTGGAAGGGTCCCTGAATTCCCACATTGCACAAGAGTAGCATGACACAGCTCTGGGATCTCCTGCCATGACTTAACCCTTAAGTTAACTTACAACAACAACTACTACAATGCCAAGAGAAAAAAGGAAAGAAAAACTACTCACCAGTTACCAGGCAATCACTTAGCTGCTGGCTGTGATGTCATGTTTCGATTTCTTTCTACCTCTCACTTGCCCTCGAGTCTCCCTCCCAGGTCCGCCTCGCCACTCCTCCTGAAGACGAGCTCCTCTTTCCCCTCAGCACCGAATTCCCACTCAGCTCCAAAGTTGCGATACCCTCACTCTGGCTGAATCTCACTCCAGCTTCTCTCTCTCCCACTGGTGTGCACAAGCTCACTGGTCCTGAACTCTCAGATTTAATGTGGTTCTGTCCGGATTTGATTACCACAGAAAGCAATCCCTGTGATTATTTGTGAATTTGCTGGTGTGTCAGCAGGTGGGCTAGCTGCTAGAATCCCCTCGTACACTCTGAACAGGTGAATGGTTTCTCCCAGATTTGAACTCACTGGTGTGTCAAAAGGATGGATGAAGCTGTGAATCCTTTCATACACACACGGAACAAATGAACGGTCTCTCCCTGGTGTGTCGGAAGGCTGGATGATTAGTGAATCCCTTCTCACACATAGAGCAGGTGAATGGCCTTTCCCTGGTGTGAACTCACTGATGTATCAACAGTTCGGACAACTGAGTGAATCCCCTCCCACACACATAGCAGGTGAATGGCTTCTCCCCAATGTGGACTCGCTGGTGTACCAGTAGCTCAGATACTGAGTGAATCCCTTTCCACACACACAACAGGCCTCTCCCCTGTGTAAAATCACTGGTGTCCTAGCAGAGTGGTTGACTGAGTGAATCCTTTCTCGTATATGAAGCAGGCGAAACGCTTCTTCCCAGTGTGAGTATGTCAATGAATATATCGGTTCATGGTCCAAAACAAACTTCACCACTTCTACTGCTGTCTCTGGCTGATTTTTCATAGAATCATTGAATCCCTACAATACAGAAGGAGGCCATTCAGCCCATCAAATCTGCACCGACAACAATCCCACCCAGGTTCTATTCCTGCAACCCCACATATTTAACCTGCTAATCCCCCTGATATTTGCATCAATTTAGCACGGCCAGTCAACCTAACCTGCACATCTTTGGACTGTGCAAGGAAACCAGAGTACCCAGAGGAAACCGACGCCGACAAGGGAGAATGTGCAAACTCCATACAGACATTCACCCGAGACTGTATTTGAACCTGGCGCTGTGAGGCAGCAGTACTAGCCACTGTGCCACCATGCTGCCCATTTTGAGATTGAAGAAAAACATGTGCCAAAAAAAACTGATTATCTAACTCACAAAGGGATCGTATTGTTAAATCCCCAAGCTACTACACTGTATAAACATTGTTCAAATCAACTAAGTTTCTCAGGACAGTAGACTAGTTTTATGGAACTCACGAAGGTATCAATAACGTGTCTAACTGGACTAATAATGATTGTGCTGTAAATGCAACGGGCCTTTGGCCAGTGTTGGAGTTGAATGCAATATAGCTGGTAATGGTGAGTCAGACTGTCCTGTCAATGTCCAATGTGTTGATTTGTATTGGTTTGACTGTCACTCAGCATGAGCCTATAGCAACAGGGTCACCCTCTATTTCAGATAAAAGAAATGGCAGGGCTGTTATCTTTAAATTTGCTGTTTGGACATTGATTTAGCAGATTGTTAGCAACAGGACCTTAGTATTTAAGATTCTAATTGGAAACCCAAGTCCTTTTCTTTTTAAAAAGAAACACTTCTTTAATACTCAAGAACTTGCCATCCATATTAACTGGTCAAGTCATAACAACAGTTCTCCTTGGAGCAAAGGAGGTTGAGGGAGATTTGATTGAGATGTTCAAGATTGAGATGGCAGGCTTGCATAACGTAGATAAAGAAAAACTGTTCCTATGAGCCGAAGATACAAGGACCAGGGGACACAGATTTAAGGCTGTGGGCAAGAAATAAAGTGGGGATGCGAGAAAGTGAGTGGTAGTGAACTCCTTGTCCACAAGGCTGGTGGAATTAGGAATGATCAATGATTTCAAAAGGAAATTGTTCAGGTACTTGAGAGAAATTAATTTGCAGAGCTTTGGGAATAGAATTGGCACAGATTGAAAATTGGCTAGCTAACAGGAAACAGAGAGTTGGCATAAATGAGTCTTTTTCTTGTTGGTAGCTTGTGGCAAGTGTGCCACAGGGATCAGTGCCGGGGACCCAACCTTTCATAATTTATATAGATAATTTGGGTGAAGGGACTGAAGGTATGGTAGCTAAGTTTGCTGATGACACAAAGGTAGGCAGGAAAGTAAATTGTGAAGAGTACATAACGAAGCTACAATAGGACATAGGTTAGGCGAATGAGTAAAAATCTTGCAAGTGGAGTATAATGTGGGCAAATATGAAATAGTGCATTTTGAGACAAAGAATAAAAGATGGGTTGAATAACCTCCTCCTGCACTGTAGGGATTGAATGATTTATGATTCTATAAAATGCTATTGTTTATTGTAAGGAGAACTGGTTACAAAAGCAGGGAAATTGTGCTTCAATTGCACAGGGCATGCATGAGACCATATCTGGAGTATTGTGTACACTACTGGTCTCTTTATCTAATGAAATATGTAAATACGTCAGAGGCAGTTCAGACAAGGTTTACCAAACTAATACCAGGAATGGGCAGGTTGTGATAGAGTAAAAATTGGAGAGATTAGTTTGTATCCAATAGAGTTTAGAAGAGTAAGAGGTGACTTGATAGAAACCTTTAAGATCCTGAGGGGTAACAGCAGGGTGGATGTAGAGAGGATGTTTCCTCTTGTCAGAGAATCTAGATCTAGGGGTCACCCTTTAGAAATAAAGATTGATTTCTTTAAGATGGAAATGAGAATTATTTTCTCTGAGCGTCTTGAGTCTCGAACTTTCTTTCTCAAAGGGCAGTGGATGCAGAACCTTTAAATATTTTTAAACGGAGTTAGAATGGCCTCCTGATGCACTGTAGGGATTGTAGGATCCTATGGATACTCTATCTCCTAATTCATATGCTTGTGTATTCCTATGAATTGTGAAGTGGAACTCACTGGATTTGCCTATGAAAGGATAACATGAACATGCTGGGTCAAAATGCCATAGTTACTGACTCGATTGCTCAACTCAGTTGGATTCTGGGCAGAGTTAATGTATAGGAATTTCAGAGGTGATCAAAGAAACTGTCACACCAGAGCAGAAATGAATTTCAGGCAAAGAGGTTAAGCAAAAGGAATAGTGCATCCTTGAGAAGCTGGTGAAAAGGGTTCTACAAAGCATTGGAGAAGCAGAATGTGTGGAATTGAATAAAGTAAATGTGGAAAATTGAAGAAAACTGTTTGTGAGCTGTCTGAATGTACTTATGTGAATCTGAGATTTGCTGGATTTGAAACAATCATGGGGTTGTGCTGTTGTTTGGGGAAGTCAGTTGCTACAATTAATTGAAATTGTCAATTTTGGCAGAAAGAATAAAAAAAAAGCTTATTATCCAAATGGTGAAATATTATGAACCTCTGAGGTGCAGAGGAATCTGGGTGTCTGAGTGCATGAATCACAAAAGGCCAGTATACAGGTACAGCAAACACTGAGATCTTGTTGCTAACAATCTGCTAAATCAACATCCAAACAGCAGATCTAAAAGTAACAACCCTGTCTTTTTTTTTAATTTAGAAAGGAGAATGGCCCTCTTGTCACAGCTCCTGCTGAGCAAAAAAGTCAAGTAAAAAGCTTATCCAGAGGTTGATCATCTCAGACAATAAATTTAATCAAATTTTCCATTGACTATTATGCAGAATCTCTCTGTGTTGTGTATAATTCTGTTAAGTCAAGCCCAGAATGAAATGAGTAATAATATATATGAACCTCGAGTTGTTTCTCTTGATTTTCCTGAAGCAAAATGCCAGACCAAGAACAAACTCGTTTAGCTGATGTCCCTGCATTATTGGAGAAAAGGCAAGAACTGGCGGAAGCGGAGGCAGCGCTTGCTAGTCAAAAGGAGGTAAAACAAACTAGCAGGGCAAAGATTAAATCTGGGTTCATAAATCAAAAAGGATATATGGTACTAAAAATCTCCTTTCTCCCTCGTCTTTTACCCACTAAAAGAACCACCATTCTATGTATTGAAGTGGTTTCCAAATTAGCAAACACTGTTCCAAACCTTCACTTATCTCTCCAGATTCGTATTTTTGCAATCTGAAGTCTACCCTACTTTATTACAGCATATTTCACCCAGCTATTTTCACTGCCAGAGGTTGCCTGTCAATCCATGTGGAAACTAAACGTTTGAACAGTTAGAGTTTATGATTAACCTCAGAAAATTATTCAATTTCTTTCTGAGTAATTAAACATTTATCACCCTGGGTGTTTTATTTTGTTTAGTAGACCCTTAATGGGTTTATTTTAAATTCTGGCATTATCAGTGATTTTCTAATCTTAAAATCGTATTGCAATGCATAATTTCAGTCTTGCCAGTTGTATAGTTTCTCTCATTGTTTATCTGGAATCAACGCCATTCAACATAAGTTAAAGAGAATAGCATTTAGCAATTGGAGCTAAAACAATAGAATTAGAAATGAATGCATTTCTAGGACTGTGGTTACAGATTTGTAGATGATTCAAACAAGCAAATAAAAGGGATGTAAGGAAGCTGCAGATATATTGGGTGGAACAGAATTTTGGCACAAGTGCTCAGATTTAGTGAGGAGGACTGTTCAAGCATCAAAGCTGACAGGTCATGGTGTGACATGAAATGATCCATTAAATACTAACAATGTGGTTTGTTGGTGGAGTACCTGAGATGACTGGTACTGCCTAAAGTTTAGACAACACAAGACTCACAAAGTCAGTGTCTCTGTTTAAAGACGTAACCTTATTTATACCAGTGGTCACCAGGAGTTCATCAATGAGTTAAGTAGTTCTGACATACAGCAGTAAAACCTCTCTGACGAATCTAACACATACAATCAAAAACAGATAAATTATAGTTTTTTTATTATCGATCATTATCAATAAAGAAAACTTTAAATCAATCATCTTCAAGATACAAAATCAACAATAATACATGTCAAATATTTTAGCCAATCGCATTCCACTCCTCAACATAATGGTACTTTATTAGTTTCTGAAATCTGGAATTTGACTCCTGCCTTTGCTGATCCCATTCCCTGGTTGCCTAGTAACCTAAGACGCTCAGCCCAGCGTTCAACTAAATGTTCTTATGGGTTCCCTTGAAGGTCACTGTCTATCCAGATTAACTTGTGACATCAAATCTGGGCACCAGTCCATCTTGTCTGGACAGTGAATACGCCCTGTTCATGAAATTTGATTAAGTGTTCTATATATTTCCTCCATCTAAAACTTTACTGATAAAACTGGCATATTTTCCAAGACCCAAATATTCTCTCAAAATATGGCTTTGCCCTAATAACTTTTACCATGATGCCTTATGGTGAAATGCTTTTTGACTAAAGTGAATAATATTCATCAAAGTCAATGCATCCAAAATAATATATTCAAAATATCAGCATATGTGTCTTACCATCATAACCACTTGTTTGAATCAATTGCTGCATCTCATGTGTAAACTGTTTCTTATTAGCTCATAGACTTATTTTAAAAGTTGGTTAACTGAATGTTGCTAGTTCTGTCAGTGCCTTAATGTCTACTGGTTTAAAAATATTACCACCCTATTAGGGGTTCCACTTACACAGTTCAACTGGGATCGAAATATTTTCCTTCTTTCCCCCAAATCATATTTTCTTATAGAAAAATAATTTGATGTCCCTAGGTCATTCACTTTTTTCTTTTATTAAAGAATGTATGGCATGTTTATACATCTATGTCTCTCAAAAATGTCAAAGTATCACATTCAACTCAACTTTTAACTCAATTCAATTTAACTGAACTGATTGCTGTTAAGTCAACAAATGTGGCAATTATTTTGCACAGTGGGAGAGAGCCAGTTAATCGCTTTTAATAGTGTTGGTTAACAGAGAAATGTTGACCAGGAAATCTTGTAGGCTCTTCCAGAAATAGTGGCATTGGATCTTTATCATCCGCCTGAACTCATGGAATAACTGGTTTAATACTTCTTGTGAAAGGGAGCAGCTGTAACATTGTATCATTCTTTTCTAGAATGGACCTTATTTTAGGCGCATAGCTCCTGGTTGGGGAACCCACAGCTTTCATGCACAGAGGCAGGGATGTTACCAAGTGAGATACATTGCCAAATAAACACTGAGGACGCCACAAAGACCACAGATAGATCTAGCATTCCAAGTGTGGTCCAAAAGTAATTCCCAGTATAAAACTACAAAGATCACTTTGATATTGATGTTTTTGGTTATATATCCCATTTTGTTACCTCATTGTGTACATATCACAGCTTGGTATAGCTCCTACTCTGACCAAAACCGCAAGAAATTTTAAATGGTTATGAACATAGCCCAATCCATCACGCAAATCAGTCTCCTATCCATCGACTCCACCTACACTTCCCACTACCTCGGAAAAGTAGCCAGCATAAGTAAGGACTCCACACATCCCAGGTATACTCTCATCCACCTTCTTCTGGCAGGAGAAAGATACAAAAGTCTGAAGTCACTTACCAACCGACTCAAGAACACTTTCTTTCTTGCTGCCATCAGACTTTTGAATGGAACTACCATATATTAAGTTGATTTTTCTCTACATCCTAGTTATGATTGTAACTCAGTCTGCACCCTCTCCTTTCCTTCTCTCCTACGTACTCTATGAATGGTACGTTTTGTCTTTCTAGCATGCAAGAAACAATACTTTTCACTGTATTTCAATGCATGTGACAATAATAAATATAATCAAATCTTCTTCCTTCCTAATAACCTCCTTCTTTGGCTTGGTGTCAATATTTATCTGATCATGATCCCGTGAAGTACCTTGGAATATTTTAATCTTAAGCTTGTAATATGAATGCAAGTTCTGTTGTAAGAATTTCAGTGACTAGTTGCTAAATTCTGCCAATCCTTTGTCCAACATCTTTGAAGATTTTCTTCCATTAGTTTTATTTTATTCATTTGTGGGACATGGATGTCACTGGCTAGCCAACATTTATTGCCCATCCCTAATTGCCCAAGAGTAGATGAGAGTCAACCACATTGCTGTGGCTCTGGAGTCTCATGTATGCCAGACCAGGTAAGGATGGCAGATTTCCTTCCCTAAAGGACACCAGTGAACCAGATGGAATTTTCCAACAATTGACAATGGTTTCATGAGTATCAGTAGATTTTTAATTCCAAATTTTTTTTATTGAATTCAAATTCCACCATCTGCTGTGGTGGGATTCGAACATGGGTCCCCAGAACATTAGCTGAGTTTCTGGATTAATTGTCCAGCAATAATACCACCAGGCTATCACCTTACATCAGTTTGTAATCATATTTACTGTTTTTGATACTGTGATGAATATGTAGTTCATGGTTCATGTTAATATTTTACAGGTCATGTTTAGTTCCGGGAAGAATAAAGTTTCACTGTAGAAAATGCGATAAATGTAACTAAAGCAGATTTAAGCCTATTACATTTAAAATGTTCGGGACGTGTTGACTTATGGGGTTCACTGCTAGGAAAAAAATCATAAAAAAGCAGGTGGGCGGACTTAGTTGGAGAACTGGAGACACGGGCCAGATCTTTCTGGCCGTTCATGCCAATGGGATCTTCTCAAAGGTGTGACTGGATTCAAAGGGAAATTTCACTGACAGCAGAGGGACAAAAAGGTCCCACCACGAGCAAGTGGTGTGTCACTTCCCACCACGAGAAATAGGAGGCCAGAAAATCTTGCCCATGGTATCACTTCTTGGGGGAAAAAAAAGCAAAGTCGAGAGAGATGTTTGTTTTGGGAGTTAGAGCTAAATTAATTGATTAAAAGTATTCAGTGAACCATGAAGGGCTGCATTGCCATGGAGATGGATGGAGCTCAATTTATCTGTGTGTTTGCTGCTAGAGGGAATGTTTTTCATCAGGGGGAGAGGCTCAATACTAAATAGCTGCTGCTGGTAGCAGGTAGTTGGAATACAGAAGAGCTGTACAGTGCAACTGAGGGTTGCAGTTTGGACTGTGGATGGTTTTTGGCTCATAAAAAAGTCCTTGAAGCCACTCTCTGTAAATCAAGCTTGGGAAAAGCCCTCGAGAGCTAAGAACATGTGATAAAACACTGGTTCCATGCTGGACAGAGTTAGAGATCAGGAAATGCCATGATAGTCATTTACAGCAGCTGGAAAACAGAAGTTTGTAGAAACCCAGTGGCAGTAGCAGTAACATCTCTATATTCACTGGAAATATGTCACTTCCATGTTGTATGTGGTACAGTTGAAGGGAGGTGGAGAATGAAGCTCTGCCAACGCTGGTCCCATCCAACAGCTTCTATATACTTTATTTCGATTCCCATCTGTTTCGATAGCTAGTGGAACTTGCAGTCAGTGAAAAAGTTCAATATATGCTGGTAATTAGAGGTGGGAGTGTAGTTTTATGAATCATCTGTAATGCAGTCTCAGGAGAAAAGAAGTATTTGTAACTTCCTCCAATGATTGAATGAGGTCACAAAGTCAGTTGAACGTAACCAGTCACTCTTTTCAGTAAGGACTGATGATCTGTATGAAACCTCTGTGTATGTTTTTTTTAATGAAGCCATGTTTCTCCTTTTGGTAGGAATTCCAGGTGAAACTCAAGCTGTTAAAGGAAAGAAGAGAGGAACTAAACAAGAGGGAAGAAGAGCTGAAACAATCGTTTCTCAAATTTGATAAGTTCTTGGAGGTAAACATGGAGGCAGTGTGGATTGGCCAGACCATTCCGATTATATTTGTCGGCTTTGAAAATATTGATGTTTAATGACGACTCTTATTTTCTAACTCAGTAACCTGTTCAGAATTAATTCTTGAGTTATGATGTTTATGGAGCCAGCCTGCTCCAAGAATAACACAGGCCAAAGGTCATTTTCTGGGTAAATTGATCAGAATTTAAGTGGTGTCAAAAGTAGCAGTAACATTGCTATATTCACATGAAATACATCACTTCCATGTTGTATGTGGTGCAGTCAAAGGGAGGTGGGGAATGAGGCTGTACAGACCCTCTGGATCTATCCAGCAGCTATTACATACTCTACTTTTGGTGGTACACCAAAACAACCTTTCATCTGTTTCCATAGCTAGTTACTCCTGGAACAGGCCACATGTCTAATGCCAAAGGCTTATAACTTGAGGGGTGTCACTCCACACCAAACCTGGCTGACCAGGATTCTCTCCCACTCTTACCGCCTGCCATTGACGTGTTGGAAAAATTTTTGCAAATTGACAGTCAACTTGTCGCAGCTTTATAAACCCACCTTCCTTGGCTATCAAGTCCTGGGGTGGGACTTGAACCCAGAGCTTTGGACTTGGAGTCTGTGCCACAAGGCCGCAATGTAGACTGTACCTATAAGGATAAGGTGCAAGTAAGATGGCTAGAATGCTAACCATGGCAGCAGGGAGCAGGAGGCAGTGTTAAGACAGGGAGAAACAGTGTAGAATGGGTGCAAACACAGGGGATTTGATAATTAGGAAGACAAATAGCATCCTCTGCTGTCATGAGTGAGAGTCCGGGAGGATGTGCTGCCTCCTTAATGCAATGGTAAAAGAGACAGCTTGAAAAAGAAGAGGGGTCGCGGGGGGTAGAGGGGGGGAGGTTCAGTTCTTGTGGGTCCATGTCAGGAGCCATGACATAGGAAAAAAACAAGGAGGAGGTGCTAATGAGGGAGTAGGAGGAGCTAAGAAACAATTACAAAGCACGATTTCACGGTGGTAATCTAAGGTGGTACCTGAGCCACATCCTGATTGGCAGAGGAATAAATGGATCAGGAAAGCTATGCCACTTAATAATAAAAAGTATAAACATAGAGATAATAACAAAGAAATGGCATAAATATCGAATCATTGCATTGCCTCAATATTTACCTGGGAAAATTGGAAAATGAGGTTTAAAAAGATACAGTAACATTTAAGACAGAAAGGAGAGATAATTGATACGTTAGTTAAACTTAGGGTGTGCAATTAAAAATGAATTTCAATCTAGATATCTATGAGGTGATGCATTTTGGACGGAATAAAAGGAAGGCAGCATACTCTGTGGAAATAAAGAGATGCAGGGATACAGACAAACAAAAACTAGCAGCACAAGTTTAACACAAGGGCCTTAAAAATTACAAACAATGCGAAAAGGTGAAAAAGAACTTGTGATTTAACCCGAGGATCACCACGCGTCAGGCAAGGGGCAAGACTCACCATGGACTATTCTCCAGAATGGGTTGCATTCTTGGACACACGCAACTCCATCAAGGAAGGACACTTCAGCACCTCACTGTACCACAAGTCCACAGATAACCTCACGATGCTCCACTTCTCCAGCTTCCACCCTAAACATGTTAAAGAAGCCATCCCCTACAGGCAAGACCTTCATATGCGCAGGATCTGCTCAGATGAAGATGATCGCAACAGACTCCGCCAGACGCTGAAAGATGTCCTCATAAGAACAGGATATGATGCTCAGCTCATCGATCGACAGTTGCGACGTGCCACAGCGAGAAATCACACCAACTTCCTCAGAAGACAAACACAGGATATGGTGGACAGTACCCTTCGTCGCCCAGTACTTCCCCGGAGCAGAGAAGCTATGACATCTTCTCCAGAGCCTTCAACATGTCATTGCTGAAGACGAACATCTCGCCAAGGCCATCCCCACACCCCCACTTCTTGCCTTCAAACAACTGCACAAACCTCAAACAGACCATTGTTCGCAGCAAACTACCCAGGAGTTTAATCAGGAGAAAAGTGACCACAACACAACACAACCCTGCCACAGCAACCTCTGCAAGACATGCCAGAACATCAACATGGATGCCATCATCTCACATGATAACACCATCCACCAGGCACACGGTACACGCTCTTGCAACTCAGCCAACGTCTACCTGATATGCTGCAGGAAAGGATGTCCCGAGGCATGGTCATCTGGGGAGACCATGCAGACGTTTCGATAACCAATGAATGAACATCGCTCAACAATCATCAGGCAAGACTGTTCTCTTCCTGTTGGGGAACACTTCAGCGGTCATGGGCATTCAGCCTCTGATCTTCGGGTAAGCGTTCTCCAAGGCAGCCTCCACAACACACGACAACAGAGTCGCTGAGCAGAGACTGATAGCCAAGTTCCGCACACATGAGGACAACCTCAACCGGGATCTTGGGTTCATGTCACACTATTTGTAACGCTCATGACTTGCCTGGGCTTGCAACATCTCACTTACTGTTCTGTCTGGAGACAATACACATCTCTTTAACCTATGCTTAATGCTATCTCCACTCACGTTGTCTGCACCTTTAAGAGTTGATTAGCTGTAAAGACTTGCATTCTAATCAGTATTCCGAAAAACTGAGTGTGTTCCTTTATATGCCCTGTTTGTGATCAGAACTCCCACTCATCTGACGAAGGGGCAGAGCCCCGAAAGCTTAGTGGTGTTTGCTACCAAATAAACCTGTTGGACTTTAACTTGGTGTTGTGAGACTTTTTACTATGGGACTCAAACCCAGAGTTTCGGTTTCAGAGGCAGTAATGTTGCTACAATAAAAGTGACTGGGAACATTCAATTTTGGCCATCAAAAGGCAGGCGGAAGCTATATTATTTGCTCTTCTTAAGTGAGGGGATAACTCAGGCTAAGATATTCAGACAAGGGTCTCCCACCATCCTAGGCAATCATTAGGCCTGAATTAGAGATGCAACTTAAAAAGGTTTGCAGGGGAACATGACCTGTTCAAAACCGTTTTTTTAACTTGGCAGTAATTTGTGCAGTGATGCTTGTTGTTTTACCTCTTCCCCTTCCGAAGGAAACTGACGCCAAGCAAAAAAGAGCAAAGGACAAAATAATTACTGAGACTGAACTAATAAAACAGAAGGAAAAGGATATTGATCAATTTAAAATAGAACTGAAAGATCTCATCAAGAAGAAGGAGAAACTGAAGAAGAAAGTGGAGGCGTATTCCATTTATCCAAAATTCTTGGAGAAAGTAATCAAAATATCAAAGGAGGTAACAATTTAAAGAATGTGTCGCTTAAGTTCTATATGTATGGTACTTTTTTGGAAGGGGAATGAATAGCTTACACTTTTCTTTTAGTACACTTAATGCTTCATAGAGGCAAACATAATCAGATACAAGTAGTTCTGGAAGTAGATAATGATTGAAGATGGTCTTAAAGCAATAGACTTTTGATTTGATTTCATTTATTTTCTTTGAATTATTATTGCCACATATATTAGCGGAAAACAGTGAAAAGTATTATTTCTTGCACTATACAGACAAAGCATACCGTTCATTGAGAAGGAAAGGAGAGAGTCCAGAGTGTAGTGTTACAATCATATCTGGGGTGTGAAGAAAGATCAACTTAGTGCGAGATAGATCCATTCAAAAGTCTGATGGCAGAAGGGAAGAAGGTGTTCTTGAGTCAGTTGGTACATGACCTCAGGCTTTTGTATCTTTTTCCCAAAGGAAGAAGGTGGAAGAGAAAACATCCATGTGTGGGGGGTCATTAATTATCCTGGCTGCTTTTCCAAGACAGTGGGAAGTGTAGACAGAGTCAATAGATGGGAGGCTGGTTTGCGTGATGGATTGGGCTACTTCACAACCTTTTGTTTCTTGCGGCCTTGGGTAGAGCAGGAGCCATACCAAGCTCTTATACAACTATAAAGAATGCTTTCTATGATGCATCTGTAAAAGTTGGTGTAAAAGCTGGAGAAGAAGCTAATATGCCCACTTTCCTTAGTTTTCTGAGAAAGTAGAGGCGTTGGTAGGCTTTCTTAGCCATAGCCCACATGGCGGGGCCAGGACAGGTTGTTGATAATCTGGACACCTAAAAACTTGAACCTCTCGACTATTTCTTCTTCGCCCCCATTGATGTAGACAGGAGCACATTCTCCACTATGCTTCCTGAAATCGATGACAATCTCCTTCATTTTGTTGACATTGAGGGAGAGATTATTGTTGTCGCACCAGTTCACCAGATTCTCTATCTCATTCCTGTACTCTGTCCCGTCATTGGTTGAGATCTGACCCACTACAGTGGGTGTTGTCAGCAAACTTGAACATCGAATTGGAGGGGAATTTGGCCACACATTTATCGGTGTATAAGGAGTATAGTAGAGGGCTGAGAATACAGTCTTGTGGGGCACGGTGTTGAGGAGTTTGGAGATAAGTTTCGCAGGAATGATGGTGTTGAAGGCTGAGCTGTAGGCAACAAGTAAGAGTCGTCATGACATAGGTGTCTTTATCATCTGATGCTCATGCCACATGTAAGCAAGAGTGGCAAGCAATAGATTTCTGCCACAGCATCCAATTGTACCCGCCCCTTCTGCACACCAGCTCATTCTGCCCTAAGAAAGAGAAACAGCAAGGCTTTGGATGTGTTTCATTCTGTGAAGAATGACACCTGAAAGACCAGCAAATAAATCTGGATGTTGCAGAAATATGTGCAAGCAATTCAACTTCAATGGCTGGAGGTAAAGATAAGCGATATTACAGACAGAAACAAGGAATCTTGGTATTAATAAGTTAATTGAGGCTCTTTTTTAAAAAATTGATGCATGACCATACACCATAAGACCGTAAAGACATAGAAGCAGAATTAGGCCACTCGGCCCATCGAGTTAGCTCTGCCATCTAATCATGGCTGATATTTTTTCATCTCCATTCTCCTGACTTTTTTCCATAACCCCTGATCCTCTTATTAATCAAGAACCTATCTATCTCTGTCGTACTCAATGACCTGGCCTCCACAGCCTTCTGCGGCAAAGAGTTCCATAGATTCACCACTCTCTGGCTGAAGAAATTCCTCCTCATCTCTGTTTTAAAAAAATTGTCCTTTTAGCCTGAGGTTGTGCTGTTTGGTTCTAGTTTTTCCTACTATTGGAAACATCCTGTCTGTCTACCCAGGCCTCGCAGTATCCTATAAGTTTCAATAAGAACATCCTTCTAAACTCCAACGAGTACAGACCCAGAATCCTCAACCATTCCTCACTTGGATGCAAGTGTTAGTAAATTTATTTTTTCTCAAACTCTTGGTATATAAACAAACTGCTCCTGATTTTCTTCTTCGCTTTTTTTTAAAGTTTCAGGACATCAGCATGGTGAACACTCGTTTTGAGACTTTGTTTCATACACATGACCTCCTAATGGCAAAGTACAATGAAGATCAAGAAGTCATGAAGACAATTAAAGACAATCATAATCAATTCATGAAAGAAAAAGATAATGAAGTTATGACATACCACAATAAACTTTCTGCATTACAAACTCGATTGGAAAATGCCAAAGCGAAAGTTATTAAAGGGGTAAGTGTTTTCTAGAAATTAAGCCAAAATCCTTAGATCTCCTCATTTTACACAGGTTTCAGTAGTCTAACTAATACTTAACCTGTTTATACTCTGGGGAATTCAGTAAGAATTTTTCAAGCTGGTTAGTTGAGGAGTTTGAAGTTTTCATTCAGAGAAATGAGCTGTCCGCACCGAATGTTGCAGACTGCCATATTCCAATGTGTGCTGAGGGATGAACTGAAACATGGGGCATCAGCAGCAAAAGTGCAATGGGGAAGGACCACATCTAAGGCCTTTAGGCATAGTTTACTGAGGGGCTGGAAAGTTTTTTTTGAAATGGAATGAATCTTGTAGATATTAATTGTAAATCTGATGAGTAGCATACAGTATTGGAAGAAATACATGTGTTTTGTATCTTAAGTCAATTTTGACTATGAAATCTATTTTTCTAAATTTTATGATTAAAGTATATATTTTTTTGGGGGGAAGGGGGGTAGAAGTCTTGAAATCAGGGATTGAAAACTGGTAACAATTGGACATGTGCAAACATATGGGGAAAATGATCATTAACAGGGTTGGCAAGCCACAGGAAGAGTAAAGGGTAATGGTCCCAAATGATGGCTTAGTTTGCTCCCTGCATTTAATGTTTATTTATTAGTGTCACAAGTAGGCTTTGTCACAAGTAACTTTGCAAAGAAGTTACTGTGAAAATCCCCTAGTCACCACACTCTGGCGCCTGTTTGGGTACACTGAGGGAGAATTTAGCGTGGCCAGTGCACCTAACCAGCATGTCTTTCAGACTGTGGAAGGGAACCGGAGCACCTAGAGGAAACCTATGCAGACACGGGGAGAACATGCAGACTCCACACATACAAGTGACCCAAGCTGGGAATTGAACCCTGGTCACTGGCGCTGTGAGGCAGCAGTGCTACTCACTGTGCCACCGTAAGGAGACACAGATTCTGGATCTCCTGGAGAAGAGTCTGCACTAATTTGACTGTCTTTAATTAGTATGTTTAAAAGACCACATAACATCTGCAAGCAAGTTCAACAGTAAGAAATGGCAAGCGATGTTTATTTGCAGCTCACTACATAATCTAGGTCAATGTTATTTCAAAGGTGTTTTGCCAGAATAAACCTTTCAAATGACCAAGAACGTGTTTTTATTGAAGATCATAAATAACTAGCACAGTGATTTCAAAAGAAATTGTACCATTATGTAATTTTACAGGAATCCACATGGGTGCATATTCAAAACACAGCAGCTAAGAGGACCATTACCTTGGGCATGACAAAGATGGCAATTTTTAACCTTTACATGCATGTAAGAAAAGCAGATATGAAATCTGTCATTGTATCAGATGATACAGATACTCAGCTTCATACAGTAAGTATGCTGTTGATATGTGGATCATATTTATTCCCATTCTATTTCAGGCTTTTTCTGTGCAGTGGGAATGGGACTGTTCATTTTTTTTCCCTAATGTCCTCTGCTCTGAAGTGCTAACTCCTGCTTTGATACAGTTCCACCCTTAGTGACAATCCTCTGGTATCTTTTCTTAAATCAGTCAACATCCTTCATGTAGGAGTCTGGTGAGTATCAGTGGGCTACACCTTCCTTCACAGGCATTGCAGTTAAATCCAATAATATTACCAAATAATCACTTCATAGAATGAAGCTGTATAATTATTTTCTTTTCCATCCCAAGTCACCCAAGGTTGGAATAAAACCCAGCTTCTTGGTGCTTGAGGCAGCAGTGCTAAATATTCTGCTACTACTGTGCAGAGGGAGGCCATTTGGCCCATTAGGTCTGCACTGACTCTCTGACAGAATGTCTTACTCAAACCCTCTCCCCCACCCTTTCCCCCAGCCCTACACATTTTCCATCTAAGCTACACAGCTTGGGACATTAAGGGGCAATTTAGCATGACCAGTCCACCCAACTTGCACATCTTCGGACTGTGGGAAGAAATCGGAACATCCGGAGGAAACCCACGCAGATGTGGGGACAACATGCAAACTCCACGTAGACAGTCACCCAAGGCTGGAATTGAACCCGGGTCCCTGGCACTGTGAGGCAGCAGTGCTAACCATTCAATGGTCTTGTGGCACAATCATCAATGTCCCCACTCGTGAGCCAGAAGCTCCAGATTCGAGTCCCACCCCAGGACTTGATGACCAAGGAAAATGCATTCATAAAGTAGTCAAACAGGTTGGGCATGTCAATCTGCACACCCTTCCAAACAGATCAATGGCTGGCAGTAAGGCAGGGGAAGACTGCTGGTCAGTCACACTTGGAGTGGCGCCCCTCAAGCGATAAGCTCCTGGCAACAGGCTAGCGACAAAGAACAAAAGAACAAAGAACAGTACAGCACAGGAAACAGGCCCTTCGGCCCTCCAAGCCTGTGCCACTCATTGGTCCAACTAGACCATTCCAGGAATTACTAGCCATGGAAGCAGACAAAAGTCTGTCCTAGTGCACCACTAGGTGCAGGAAGAGGATTGGAATTGGAAATAATCATTTTCCAGCAGAGGTGAAGAATAGAAAGGTTGGATGATTTCCTCTTTGTCTCACTGAAGTCAGTTCTGAAACACTGAGTGTGCAGAACAGGGAGTGTGCAGAACATTGTTTTAGCAACTGATCCATTGAAGGAGCTGGAAAGCATTATGCTTTTTATTCTGTGGAGGGAATATAGGCTGTACCGGTAACAAAAAATTGCGATATGTACATGGATTGGCAACATATGCAGGAAGCATCTGCACTGGTTGTTCATCTCAAGACAAACTTGTGACAAATGTCTTGATGTAAAAAAAATTGTTCCATGGTGTTCTGAAAAGATATGGAGCTAAAGCTGAATAAATAAAGTTAAAGTACAGATCAACTATGATCAAATCAAATGCAGAATAGACGCAAGAAGCTTTGTGGCCTAGTCTAAGAATCATAAATCCCAACATTGCAGGAGAGAACTCGACCCATCTAGCCTGTACCAACAACAATCCCATCCAGGTCCTATAGCCATGACCGCACATATTTACCATGCTAGTTCCCCTGACGTTAATGGGCAACTTAACATGGTGAATCAACCTAACCTGCACCTCTTTAGGTGATTGAGTGTCTTAAGGCAAGAGATAGATAGGTTCTCGATTAATAAGGGGATCAGGACTTATGGGGAAAAAGGAGAATAGGGATGAGAAAATATTCAGCCATGATTGAATGGCAGAGCAGACTCGATGGGCCGAGTGGCCTAATTCTGCTCCTATGTCTTATGGTCTTACGATCTCTTTGGACTTTGGGAGGAAACCTGTTCCATTAATTCTTTTCCCCTTTTTTGAGATCACCCAATGCCATTTTGCAAACTGGAGGGGAAGCTTTCATTCTGAACTGCACTAAAATTGCTTCGAAATTAACTTAGGATTTCATTCCTCCCCTTCCCGAGGGAGGGTGAGCAAGTGGCATTGAGACTTCAGGCAGGATTTTCATCTGAACTTTGAGTGCCTCAAAATTGGGACCAAATGTGGGCACCGAGCCAGGAGGCCAAACCAAAGGAACTATTTTCCTGGTGATGGTTTCCTACTTTGTGGGTTCCTGATGTCCAGTCATGGGTCAACTGGGTAGTTCTAATTCATTGGTAGCTCCATCAGGAAAGGTGGACATGGCAGAGGCAGGCAGGTGACTTCAAGGGCACTTCAACATAGAGGTGCCCTCAGATGAGCAAAAGTATATATTTTTAGACTGTAAGCCCTGAAATGAGATCAGAAACCTCCCTGGATTGCTGGTTGTGTCTGCAGGCTGCCTCCATGGTCTCTCTTTTCAGGAGAAGTCCTGTGGAAATTAAATCCCTATAGTCGTAACTATACAAATTATTTTTTTTTAAATTGAGGTTTTGGAATTGTAAGTTTTACAAATAAAATCCTTCATGGATTGTTTGTAAGGCTAAAACCTGTTGTGTTCCAGAAAGAGCATTTTACTTAGTGAACAATAAGGGAATGTACATTTATTTATCTCAATATTGAAATCAAAAGCCACTCCATAATTATTTGTTGGCTAGCTCCACAATCTTCAGGCTAACAAGCCATGGAGTATCGCCGCTAACACACTTTTAGCTTCATATACTTATACCAGATTTGCAAGGAATAATTGATGATATAACTACCACAAAAACTGAAAGTGCTTTAATGTTGAAGTAGTTTGATTTTGTTCTCCCATTTTCACTCCTTTCTCCCTTAAGGTGCTTCCCAGCACTGGTGGTTAGAAGACATCAGGCATCTTCTAGATCAGTGATGGGCAAGATGCAGCCCGGGGGCCACATGTATCCCATCTTGGGTTCTCAAGTTTATTCACTAGTAGGCTTACATTAACACTGTGAAAATCCCTTAGTCACCACACTCTGTCACCTGTTCAAGTACACTGAGGGAGAATTTATCATGGCTAATGCACCTAACCAGCATGCCTTCTGGACTGTGGGAGGAAACTGGAGAAAACCCACGCAGACACAGGGAGAAAGTACAAACTCCCCGCATATGCGGTGAACTAAGGCAGGAATCGAACCCGGGTCCCTGGCACTGTGAAGCAGCAATGCTAACCACTGTGCCAACTGTAGCTCATGAGACATTTTGCTGACCTTTGCCCATTTGCAGCACTGCCATATGTCCTGCTGATTTCCATCCATGCAATTTTTTTCCTAATGGCATGACTGAAGTGATACACCTAAAGCAAGGATGAGTGAAGTGAGATATTTTGCACACGCCATTGACTGCGAGAGCCATGTGCTCTCTCTGTATTCAAAGTGTAAATATTTATTTTGTTTTTGCCATTTGAAGTTGATGACAATTCTATTGATGTATAAATGATTAAGCCTTTTCTATAACTTATGAAATATTCAGCATGTATTAATTAATCTTATTTATAGGGTCATGGTTAGTGAACAAGCCTGATATTCACCTTGCAGTCCACTGAGATGAAGGAGGGCCACTCATGTGGCCCATTCATTAGCCTGCGCATCACTGATCTCAAGTTCTTTTATGCATTAGCCTAGACAGTGTGTCAGCAGGCTATTGAACCAACATATAGCAACAACCCCATCAGACCCTGCCCTCACAAACTTACTTACATATACCACTGTATCACTGCACTGTGACCAAGATTAGAACCTGACCTCCACCCCCACAAACTTCATTTCTAACCCAGGTTCATGAGTATAATTGAAGGTCACTTCCGCATGAATGGAAACAGTTGATTTAGTACAGAGCAACACGGAGTGAACGTGCTTCAAGAATAGATGTGACAGTTCTAAAGCACGGCCAATGCACCTGACGGTTAGCACATCTTTCAGACTGTAGGAGGAAACCCACACAGACACAGGGAGAACATGCAAACTCCACACAGATGGTGATCCAAACTGGGAATCGAACCCAGGTCCCTGGCGCTGTGAGGCAGCAGTGCTAACCATTGTGCCACCCATAGGCTTTTGATGAGAGACTACAGGGAGTTGACTTTCTGGTTAAATTCTGGGTAGGAACAATGGGGCTGGATCCATAAGTTATGACCATTGAATAAACTCCACTATCCAGTTCTTGCATACAATCACATAGATTCTTCACTTAACCTTCTTTTCCTGGATCACTCCACTATTTTTCTCTTCCCTATTGGCACTGGCTGCCAATTTTTCCTTGTTCATGTTTATCTTTAACAAGGTCCTAGATACAAGAGCTGTTTACTGATTAATCAATCAACTTTGAACACCGTTAATCATCGCCCAGGATTCTCACATCAATATCCAGTGCACTCTGCTAGAACCCTAACCCCTTACCCTAACCCTAATTTATTGGGTACTATATGAGCAGAGGGAAATGCAAGAACAGATTAATGATCTGATTCTGTGTAAACATTACAGATGAATAGATAATTTATACAAGTTTTATTATATGCAGATTTGACCAGTTGTGCCATTTTACCCACATTTTAAATTGTCCATGAAGATCATTTTAAAATGACTTATAAGACACTGATTATTTTTGGAATTATCTTGCAGGTTCAGCAGTACATCCTAGAATTAAGTGATTTGATACAAGAACGGAAGAAAAGCTTGGAGTTTAGCAGCGCTTAACTCCATAAACATATTAATAGGGCAATTACCTTCCATGGTCATTGCTTAGTTTATTAATACGACAAAATTAATGAATGAGAAGTTTTGCACTTGTTCTATTATGATAATAAATGTATGTATGTGTATTTATATGACATGTAGGTAGAAGTCAAAATATCACGTTGAATGTACTTTGCTGAAGTTCACATCTACAGAACACGCATTATCTGTACCAACCATTCAAAAATTGTAAGGGTATCTTCTGAGCAGTTTCCAGATCAGAGGAATACCTTGTTCAATTAATGTAGATGCGTTGGGTTCTCATCAGAAAAAAATGAATTTATTAAAGGCAGAGTTAGATTTTTGATAGACAAAGGATTCAAGAGCCATGGGTAGGGAGAGAAGAGGAAGTGGAGTTGGGACCATACCGATCTGTCATGATCTTATTGAACAGTAAGAGGTCTCCTAACACCAGGTTAAAGTCCAACAGGTTTATCTGAAATCACAAGCTTTAGGAGTGCCGCCCCTTCATCAGGTGACTCACCTAATGAAGGAGCAGTGCTCCAAAAGCTCATGATTCCAAATAAACCTGTTGGACTTCAACCTAGTGTTGTGAGACCTCTTACTATACCCACCCAGTTCAATGCTAGCATCTGCACATCATATTTGAATGGCAAAGCAGATTCAAAGGGTTTAGTGGCTACTCCAAAGTGTTATGTAACATTGGGTAAGAAAAACCTCTAGAAATGAGAATCTGACCCCGGCGCCTTGAATTCCATATTGAACATGGCATATTTGCTAATTCCAGTATTACAGACGCTTGAGGCATCATTTTCCATGGATCTGAGGCCTCAAAGTGGAAAATATGGGCCTAGTTCCGTAACTGAGTCTTCTATGTGTTGAAAAAAGGTCGGTTGCATAAGTATAGCTCAGCTAAATGCAGCTTTGTTTCATTCTTACAGAAAACGTGGGAAAATCCCAGCAGGTCTGACGGCATCTGTGGAGAGAGAATAGAGTTCACGCTGAATCTGCACGACACTTCATCAGAACCAACTTGAAACATTGGTTCTATTCTCTCTTCACAGATGCTGTCAGACCTGCTGAGATTTTCCAGCACTCTGTTTTGTTTTAGCTTCTAGCACCCACAGCATTTTGCTTTTATCTTTGTTTCGTCTTACCTGCTGACTAAGAAGTTGTCTATAATACTGGAACGTTAATTGGTTAGACACGAGTTCACATAGTTCCAAATAGTTAATGATTCGCTCTCATTTTAGTGATTGCAAAAATTACCTGATACCCAAAGTATAGGATGATAAAACAGTTCAGTTTTATCTGCTTTTGTGCACTCCTTTTCAAAGCTAATTACACATTTGTGATACAAAAACTGAAAACGTTGGGAATAGTCAACAGATTAGTTGGTATCTGTAGAGAGAGAAAGAGAGAGTTAATGTTTCAGGTCAATGACCCTTCATTAGAATTCTAGTTGAGCTCAAATGAAAAGTCATTGACCTGAAATGTTATCTGTTATTCCTCTGCACAGATGCTACCAGACCTGCTGAATTTTTCCAACATTTTCTGGTTTTATTTCATATTTCCAGCACTTGCAGTATTTTACTTTTGTACCAATTCTTGATGTAGTTGGAAAAAATTTATAAAAATTGTAAAGAAAATGTTTCATATATTGTATTTGTATGCTTCTTGTAGTCATTGCAATCTACTGTTTCAAAAGTGATATTTATGTGGCATGAAAACTGCTTTGAACAACAATCAGTGAGAATTAGGGATTAACTAGGTTACCTAGTTAATTGATATTTATCTATTCCTGGTATTCAGGTGTATAAATGTGAAATTAGTGAATTGAAAAGTATTCTTTGTTTCCAAGTAGAACATCTGGGTTTGAAAATGTATTTATTTGAATTAGAGCCCTATGCATCTCATAGGGCTTATTCCCAACTTCTGAATGCCCCAGTGCTCCACTTGCCATGTATATAACGCACATGACAACATGGTGCTAACGGGCAGAAAGACTTTCAATATTTACCTGAATGTGAACTTGGGACGAACAGCTTCCCTGGTTCCATATTAAAAATATAAAGCCTACTGCTAGCTGTCCACCACTCCCCAACCGAAGGCACCTCATTTGAGACTAGATGTCATTCTTCACTCATCTGGCATTCACTTATTTAAAATGCACAATCTTGCTTCAGTTTCATGTTAATGAGGTCCAAAGTCTATTAGCAGGGCTTCTCCATATTGGTACAGATTGTTCATTGCACTCCCTACAGCCCAGAAATAGACACTCAAGATTTCTAGGCCTAATTCTACTTGTTTTCAAACTAAATGAGCGGGATTTTGCACAAATGATAATCTAACTGCAAAGTCATTGCCAATGCTATTCAGAAGTCTGCATTTGAGCAATTAAAACAAGAAAGCCAAAAGTTGCTGTCAATGATTCCATGCTTCTTTGTAGGGTGCACTGTTGAGGTTCACGCAGACTGCAATTAGCAATCACCGAACAAATGATAACTTCTTCAATATTGATGTTAAAAAAGTTATACCATGTTAGTGAGGTGCAATCGGGCATACTAAGCCATTACTACTGTTGAAGAACACATCAGACTCTGGAAAAATAATTATGTTCGAGTAATACCAATTTTTTCTATTCTGATATAAAAAAAATCCAAGTTTATAAAATAATATTTTAAAGCTCAACAAACATGTCCCAAATTTTATTTTACACAATCAGTTTAGGATAATCAATGGTTTGCAGTCTGTGAGAATTCTTCAGTATGATTGGTTACTTATCCTGCTTGATGATAGCACTGTTGCTGGAGAGAGATTCAAGTTACCATTAGGGAAGGTAAAATCCATGCCAGGAGATTGCTAGACTTTTATGGCTTGCTTTTCTCAAGGTCAGCAATGAGCACTACTGTTGATGCAAAATCCAGGCCAGTATACAACATACAATTTTTGAAGTCATTTGTTCTACATGAATTTAAAATATAGCTTAATGTTTACAGGTTAATTCAATTTATACACCTGTTAAAATCCCAGGTAATCACTATGAATACAGTATAGGTTTTAATAATACATAATGTCACACAAAAATGATAGATGTGCATGCTAAAAGCATCATACAAACTGCCTCAAAATTAAAACAAAATTGTATATATTTAAGAAAATCATTTCTGTATTGTAATGCAATTCCAAGCTTAATGTTATTAATTCTTTGGAAATAAACTGAATTTTTTTACATATAACTGACATTTTATTTTCCTATATTAGCAGTTATAGTAATTTTACCTTCTGTAACTGATTTTGATTTTTTGAAAATGTTAACATTAATCTATTTCTGTGCTGTTTTCACGTCATTTGCATATATAGCCAACACTGCTAAGTAATTCACATCAGTGAAGACGTTTGCAACATTTTAAACACAAAAGGCACTAGGTAATGCAAGTCTTTCTTTCTATATCCCTCAGCTTGAATCTCCACAACAATGTATCACAAACTTTACCTGAAGATGGCAGGTCACAAAAAACTTCTTCCCTAAACCCCTCTACCTTTTCTTCCTCTCAAGACACTCCTCAAAATGTACATTTTATATCAGGCTTTTGGACACCTTCCTAATATATCCTGATGTAATCCAAATTTTGGTTTTGTGAAATAATGTTTTATTACATTAAAGGCACTACATAAATACAGGTCTGTTATATATCTGTTTTTCACATTACTGGACACAGATCAGGCAGGAAAGACAACTGGATCCTAATTAACTGAAAGCAAACTGTAGCATTATTCAAATGTAAAAGTGTCAGTATCAATTTAACCCTAAGATTATATTCTCAAGTTCCAATAGAGAACTCAATAGGATTTAAGCTGATAGGTAACCTTTGGTTGAAATGTTAAACAAAGACCCTGTTTACCTGGTTAGGTAGATGAAAAAGATATTACATCATTTAAGAGCCAGCCAAGATTTCTTTCCTTAGCAACCATCAAATTAACTAATCATCAAATTCATCATATTTACTACTTTCAGTTGGCTGTTATTTGCTTACACAATAGTGACAATGCTTCTGCATGGGTTTCCTCCCACAGTCCAAAGGTGCATATGTAAGGTGGATTTGCCACACTAACTTGCCCCATAGTGTCTAAAGATGTGTAGGCTACGTGAATGGCAATTTCAGGGAGCTGCAGTGGTAGGGCTTGGGTAAGATGCTCTTTTGGAGAGTCAGCAGAGACTCAATGATTGAATGACCTACTCCTGCACCGTAGGGATTCTATGGTTCAAAAGCAACTAACTGAGCTTTACGATGCACTGAGGATGAAATAAATGGTCATACAAATACAATAGATTCAATACAAATTCCCAAAGGGAACTTCTGATCTTTCTTTTGTCAAAATAATAATCTTTAAACAGAAGTACTTCATCCCTACAGGTTTTAATGGAATTTGTTCATGTATGGTAACCATGGACAAGAAATTTAAAATTAACTCCAACTAATTTTTAAAAAAATCTTTATATTGCAATGGAGTATCCCAATGTTTTAAAATCATTAAAAAAACAAAGCAAAGGAAGAGCTAACACCGGAGGTAGAAGACGAAAGTCAAATCGGTCGATTTCATTATTTAGATTATCTAATGCTTGGAACATTAACATAACCCATAAAAAAGAAAAAAAACACTTGTTTACGTTTAGAGTTGATAGACACGAGTGTATGAGAATGAACGTCTAGACGTTTTGGACAGTAACTAATTTACGCATACCACACCAGTTAACCAGCTAGCCGTAGCTATTATTTCACTGTTGATTATATAATTGGATATAGTTCATATCAAAAGATTCCATCCACAGAAATTCTTCATTTTATACTGTTTCTGATTCTCCCTCCTCACTGCGTCAGAAAATTTCAACTTAATTACTGTTTTGTTCAGTTCCAAAATGTTAGTGAATTATTTGCATAACATACAGCCTCAATTTATTTAAGATGGAAGCAGAAAATACTGGATAAGCTTCACAAGTCTGGCAGCATTTGTGCAGAGAAATGAAGTTAACGTTTAGATCTAAATGTCTCTAGGGTTATTTAGAGCTGAAACGTTAACCCTGTTGCTCACCAGATACTGCCAGAGCTGCTAAGTTTATCCAGCATTTTCTGTTTTTATTCCAGACTTGCAGCATCCGCACTATTTTGCTTTACTTGAGCGGCAGCAATACTTTTTTTCTGGAATGCTCATTATCTGGATAATAGCATTTTAGTTTTAACAGTGATAAAATTGTTTAAAATAAAATTCACCTCTTTTACAATGGGCTGATATGGTACAGACAGAAGGTATACACTTTACAAATGGACTCAAAATACTAAATAAAAATATTGTGCTGAACTAGGCCACCTTTTTATTAATAAATGTGCATGATTCTTTCAGTCTTCAGACTAAGATGTTTATCTGGAATATTTCAGCGATGGTAGTGATCTTCAGAATAGTACTCTGCAAACAAGTTTCACTATAAAATCCATCTTTATGTTCCAGTTTATATAATTTCATTAAAGTAATACATTCAACTGGTTTAAGGTATTGTTATCTGACTTCAATAACCTATAGAGGTAACAAGGAAGGCAAAATGAGCATCAGCTAACTTTAACCTGCAGCACATCATTACTGTATATGGCATTAAGATCCCATAGTCCAGTACTTTAAGGAGACCTTTTTGGATTGTGAATTACATTTTTTTTCTCATTTTCCCTTTGCCTCTACCGAAGGCCATGCTCATCATTTCTCTTACACGTTGTCGATTCTTTTGCTTAAGCTTCTTCATTCCTCCCCGCTGTAGGAACTGAATCTTCTCTCTTTTCTTTCTATTTTTGAGGATTTCAGCTTTAGTCTTCAGCTCTGATCGCACTCCATGCTGTTGCCCTTGTTTCCTTGGGAAGGGACTAGAGTTTCCCCTTCCACCTGTAATGTGACACATGTTGTTTATCATGGTACAAACAGAATATATTACAGCAGCAGGCAACTTGGTCAATCATGTTTGCACTTGTATTTTGTTCCTGGATCCACCTACTTCTTACCTATACCTTCCAATATGGTACTTTCAAGCAGCTATTTATCTTTCTTCAAACAATTCATTCAATCTCCTTCAATATTAGTTTGTGGCAGATAATTGTGGCACACCCCGGTCACGGGTTTCCCAGAGGTGTGGTGTGCAATCAATATCAACTCCACTGACAGCATTGGGACCAGAAGACTCCACTATCAGAACGGAGCACCACCTTCTTCCGAGAGCCCAGAAATTCTCCCCACCTTGCCTCTTTTCATAACCGTAACTTCTCATTTTTACCACGGTATGACCTTTTGCAGCATTTCACAATAGTCGTCACTACAATTTGGTATTATTAGTAATTTTCAGTATTGGTCCCTAATGTTACATCCAATTCATTTCTGTACATAGAAAGAACAGTATGCAAGCAAGAATTTTACACACATCCAAGCAGAACAAATCTTTCCAGTCCAACTAGTTTAATTTTGCCATGCAACCATCCCTTAATTCATACAGCTACCTTCCTAATATACTGTACTATTTTCTTTGCTGTAACTTCTTGCATGATAGTTTATCAAACAGTTTTTGAAAATTCATACTGACTACACCAATTGCATTATCCTACTCAAAGATTGGTACATCATTGTTTCTGAGTGGAAGTTAGACCCAAGGGAATAAAGCCAGAACAAATCACAATTTTATGTACTACCACTACTTTAAGATACACTGCTTCTCTGGATGTCCTATAGTATATGAAAATGTTGTCACAAAAACAGAAAATGCTGAAAATATCACTAAGTCTGACAACATCTGTGGAAAGATAACAGGGCAAACAAGCTCTGTTCTCTCTCCGCAGACGCTGTTAGATCTGCTGAGATTTTTCAGCATTTTCTGTTTCCAATTCCAGCTTTTGCAGTGATTTGCTTTTATCTTAGCATAAAAATGTTGTGTTCTCTTTCCTGCAACATCTGTGATACTGCATTCCTGAGGTCCTCAAACATGCACAGTGTTACACTCATCACCATCCTCAGCCCTCGTGCATATCCCACCTCACTTTAATCTGCACATTGCAGGTTCTCTCTTCAACCCACATTCTGTTCTTCTGCCTGGTCTTTTCTGTTGCGTTTTGCTCCAAACCCTTCCATGCTGCATGCCCTTCTCTAGTTCAAAACACAAAATGGTAAATATCACAACGCCCCAACCTATTCATGAGAAGTTTTATACAAGGTGAACGCCTAATAATTTTTACTGAACTAAAGTACATCATGCATGACAGACTGAAAATATAGCATGTTATTACTGAAAGATGTAAACTTCCTGAAAAGAAATACATACACCATCTACTTATTCTTTAAAGGTATATTTAAGATGTATTTAGTTTTTCCACTCATCTCTTTCAAGCATTTTTTTAGTTATTCCCATAATTATGGGAATTTCAGAAAGTAAATTAAAGAAATTAAGTAATCTATTTATCTCTAATTATCCATTCCATCAAATATCCAACTGTCCCTCAAATTTAACACCAACTGCCTCCACTCCAATTTTAGGCTGGCTATTCCCACACATGTATGGTTGCCAACCCTCCAAGAAAAGAAAATCAAACTCTAAGGCTTTGCTGTGTGCAACACTGGAGAAAAATCATTGGGACATAAAGAACAGGTTCCTCTTCTTTGTCATTTTCTTCAAGTAGTTCTCTTTACCAGTTACCTCCAGGACAATACCCCAGACTGAAGTGGCGAGTAACATTTGTGCCTGGCAATGACCATCTTCAACCAAAGAGAATCCAACCATTACTCCTTGACATTCAATGGCATTACCATCACTGAATCTCCCACTACCAACACCAGAAACTCCACTTTTTAAAGGGGAATTAGGGATGGACAATAAACGTTGGATGCTCTCATCCAGTGAAAGAATAACATATGAATTACAGTTGGCAACCCCAACCACACATGTAATTTGTTCCCATTTCTAGAGTTTGTGACACTCTTAAATTCAACCTTGATTTAGCACATCTATTTTCTTCATATATCAAAAAATTAATTCACAGGTGAGAATCAGGACTATTAAACAATACTCAAAGGCATACCAGTTACAACTGCAAAGAGTGGAAAGAAAATTAGATAAATGAACAATTTTGACAAAAAGAATTGTCTAACTGCTGAAATGGAGTAACACTAAGCTTAAGTGCTTTTCTTCCTGTTTATGGATTATAACAGAAATTTGCATCACACATTCAACTACTGGTTGAATACCACGTAGTTTTCAAAAAAATGCATACAAAATATGTTCAGTAATGTTCTTGATTAGCAGAAGGTACTTAGTACTTTGGCACTGGTACTAGTAATAAATTAGTAATAAAAAAAGCCTTACCTCGGCGACCTTTTTTCCTGTGATTCCTTCCTTCATTTTCAGTTTCATCATCAGATATTCTTTCATCAATCTTGTACTTCTTCTTCCACTCCTCATAGCTAAATATTGCCGGTCATGGAAACTGGCACATTTTGAATTATTTTTCTTAACCATTTTAATGTTAAATCTTGAATACATACTGGCGCAAAACAATGAGTGAAACTTTAAGCGTAAACCACAGACGGCAGTAAAATTGTCATGCTGCTCATTTACGTGCAAATCATTTCTGAAGTGCTGAGACAACATTCAATTGGATTCACATTTATAGAAAAATTTTTATGCCATAAATTGCAGCACTTGTACAACTTGTACATTTTCTCTCTCACCTTAAAAGTTGCCAAGTTGGTTTTCTACATTGTAATAAGAGTCATATTTGACTGTCAAATGGCACAGTGATACATTTAGTTAGTGGCCAAAATACATATTCAGTTGAATCAAAGATACAGAGCAAGCAGGGGCATTCAATTCACGTCCAAATTTTGGTGCAGATATCCAATAAATCCCACTCTCCTATTCTTTCCCCATGAGCCAAGTAATTTCCTTCCCTTCAAAGAACTGTATGTGAATACTTAAATGCTGGTGAAGCTACTACACAGGATTACCTGCAGACCAACAGCAGAAGCAGCACAAGCAAAGCAATCCCACAACCAGTCGTGAATGGACATTAGACAACTGAATCCACAAATACCCCCATCCTTAATGATATGGGAGCCCAACACATAAATCAAAATCTTGGAACTCCTTCCCTGGCAGCACTGTGGGAGTACCAGTTCTGGATGGACTGCAGCAATTCAAGGCAGCAGCTCATCACTACTTGCAAGGGCAATTACAGATGGGCAGTAAAATTGCTGGCCTAGCCAGCTATGCCCATGTCACATTAAGTTAGTTATTTAAAAAAGCATCTTCAGCCAGACGCATCAACTGGATGATCACCTTGTCCCCCTCCTGTGCTACCCAGCATTACAGATGCCAGTGTTCTACTAGTTCAATTCACACCACTGCCACAAGAGGACACAGGTTTAAGGTGCTGGGGAGAATGTACAGAGATGTCAGGGGTAAGTTTTTCACTCAGAGGGTGGTGGGTGAGTGAGTGGAATCGGCTGCCATCGGTGGTGGTGGAAGCAAATTCGATAGGGTCTTTTAAGAGACTTCTGGATGAGTACATGGGACTTAATAGGATTGAGGGTTATAGGTAAGCCTAGTTGGTAGAGATAAGATTGGCGCAACTTGTGGGCCCAAGGGTCTGTTTGTGCTGTAGTTTTTCTATGATTCTACCATGATATATCAGGAAATGGCTGAATGGACTCAATTCTGAAAAGGCTGTGGAACCTGACAAGATATCAGCAATATTCAGCAATATTTGTCCTCGAGAGTAAGTCACACCCCTAACCAAGCTGTTCCAGTACAAGTACAACAGTGTACATCAACCCAACAATGTGGGAAATTGCGCATGTATGTTCTTTTCACAAAATGCAGGACAAATTCAACCTGGTCAATTTCCATCCGTCGGTCAACTCTCAATCTACACAAAAATGAAAAATTGTCAGTGCTATCAAGTAACACTTACTCAGCAGTAACTTGCTCATTAATGCTCAGTTGCACCATGTGCAACTCCTCAAACCCTGAAGCAGTTTGTGCCTGCATGCAGCAAGACCTGGACAACATTCAGGCTTAGGTCAATAAGAGGCAAGTAACGCTTGCACCTGGGAGGTTACCATTTATCAGAAACTGAACTTGACCAGCTATAATAAATAGCAGGTCAGAGGCTGAGAATTTTTCAGCAAGTAACTAATCTCCTCACTCCCCAAAGCCTGTCTACCATCTACAAAGCACAAGTCAGGAGTGTAATGGAATACTGTACACTTGCGTGGATGAATGCAGCTCCAATAACACTGAAGAAGCTGACAACATCCAGGGCAAAGCAGTCCAGTGTCTGGCATCCAATCCACTGTCCACATTCATTTCCCCCACAACTGACACAGTGGCAGCACTCTACCATCTGCAAGGTGCATTACTGCAGCTCACTAAGACTTCTTTGATTGCACCTTCCACATCTGCACCCTGTAATATGTTGAAGAATAAGAGCAGCAGATACATGGGAATACCACCATTTTCAAGTTCCCCTCGAAGCCACACACTATCCTGACTTGAAACTATATTATCATCTGTTCACTGTCACTGGATCAAAAGCCTGAAGCAGTTCAAGAAGGCAACATTCATATCACATGAAAGAATAAATAAAAAAGTGGTTCCTGATTTCACTCCTAAATACATGGCCTAGCCCTAATTTTGACACATCCCCTTGTTCTGAATTTCTCAGCAGAGGAAATAGTCCCTCAGTATCTAATCTAATTAATTAATTATTTTACATATCTAGATTAATTTACCCCTCAACTTTTAAACTAATGGGAGTACAAATTGAGTGCTTGCAAACTGTTTGCAATTTAACCATTTTTATCTGGTACCATTCTGGTGAATTTGCACTATACACTTGCACTTCTCTTAAATGAAGATCTCAATACAATGCACAGCAAAAATTAATTGATCTATTTCAGATTTAAGTTATAACAAAAGCCAGCAAATAGTAATAGAGAATGGAATGAAACATGATAAAAAGGATACAGGTTTTTCTTGTATGATGCACTGATGTATCGTCCACTTTCTGTCTTTATTTTCTTATTTTCTTTGCCAGTGTCCCTGACAAATCGCTTTTTCTTACGGTCCCTGCACAAAATTTCAAAAATGTGAATTGAATTCTTATCTAGGTGAGATTAACAGCACACTAAAAGTCTTTTATTTAGAAATTCACCAGAGATTAAACAGCCTCAATCTGGGCTAGCAAAAGGAAAGAAGAGCTGGTGTAAATCGCCATTAGGCAACACTTCTGTCTGAACATTACAATTGTTCATTTTGTTTCAAAGGCTGTTTGGGATACAAAGTTTTCCATTTACCACATCTTAAAGAAAATACTTAGCGCAATAAAAATATCAAGGTAACCAAAGGCAAATGTACAATCAAAAAGACGATGCAGAACTTCCTACCAGTTTGCAGCTCATGAATTTGTAATTAATCAGAAGTACATTCAATAAGTTTATGAAAATCTAAACTATGCCAGTTATTTTGTCTGCAAAAGGGGACTCAAAGCAGGATACAAGTATACCCCTGGCATCCCCTGTTTAATATGGATTCTAATAGTTTGGTTGGTAAATTAGTGATGTCCCCCAATAGCATTTCCCTACTTTTATTATAACCAGCTACCAAGCATGCTCGGTTTCTACAAAGCAAATTACCACTTGCTTTTCCCCCTTCCTCAACCCTCCTGTTTGCCACTTTCCTCCCACTCGCACCTCTGCATTTTGTCAACCTTTCCAATTCCTGCTTACTTCCTTTCCCTTTCGCTATTTTGGCCCTGGTGTATTTTGGTGAATTTTCTAGGTAAGAAAAACTGGCAAGTTCTAAACAACCTCATTGCAACAGCAGTGAACTGCAATTAAGAAGACAGCCAAAACAAGCTTTTTGCGACTGACATGCACATCTGAATGTCTTTTGAAACCTACGTTTGTTAACAACGAAAAATTACTTTTCTCTTCCTTCCCCACCACCTTCCAGCTCATTTTCTCCATCCCTGACCCTCTCGCTCACTGTTATGATCTCTCCCTCCCACTTGCAGCTCATTTCTCTCCCTCGTGACTCCTTTCCCAAGCCCTCACCGATAGTGAGACTCCGGGAGAGAGAAGTGACAAATCGGGAATGCTTGAGAGGAGGAGAGAACTGGCAATCGGGAGGGGTGGTGGATGACAGGAAAGCAGCGAGTTGGGAGAGGCAGCAAGAAGGGAAACAGTGAATGAGATGGTTGAGGAGGGAAGTTGCAAATTGGAGAAGTGGAAAGCATGAGAGTTAAGCGAAGGAGCTAGTGGAAGGGAAGCAGCATGCTGGGAGAGACAGTGAAGGAGGGAAACAGTGAATGGGGTAGTAAAGCAGCAAGCAAGAAGGTGGGGTGCAAGCATACAATGGAAAGAGGTAATATACAAGGGAGCTCAAGTCATTGTGAAAGTTTTCAACACGCAAGTAGGTAAAAGCATGTCAGTGATTATTACAGACAATATGTCCTAAGTATGAATGAAACATCAAAAAGGCAACAGACCGCATATCAGAAAATTATGGGCGCTTTTGCTTGACTTTCCAATCAAAATTGGAAGAATATTGTGATGAAAACACGTGATCATCTGGTAAGCCTCGCAGTGTGTGTGTCAGCGCCCAACAATTGTGCAATGCTTTGGAATATTTTGGCCTATAGCGCATATTACCTTGCAATCATTTTCAGCATTGTACACTTAGGTTACGGCATGGCATATTCCATTTGTAGAAACTTTTGGCAGTTGGGTAAAAGGAGGATCTACTCACCTGATATGCAAGCGATTAAAATCCATCCATTGAAGATCTACTTTGAAAATCCTGAGTAGCAGCCTTCACTTGAACCCACAAATAGTTATGGTGTGAAAGTGCATTACAAATAATACTTACCACTTCAGCATTTGTTTCTGTTTTTGCATATCTCCTGTTTCATCGCCCATCAAGTCTAACACAGCTCCAGATGCCTGCTGTTCAAAGGTGGTACCTTCCCCGCTTAAACTTAATCTGAATTAAATAAAAGTATGGGTTTAAAAAATTGTTTAATTTCAGCAAAAAATACAACTAAAAATACTGGTTTGAGAAACAGGGTAATGAAAAGGGACACTGCTACTCTGAGTTCCATTACAGATAAGCAGTTATTCCACACAATTTCAGGTTTAACTGGCATACAGGATCGGCACAGTGGTTACCACTGCTGCTTCGCAGCACCAGGGATCTTGGTTCAATCTCAGTCAGTGTCTGTGCGGTGCTTACACACTCTCCCAGTGTCTGTGTGGGTTTCTTCTGTGTGCTGCGGTTTCCTCCCACAGTCCAAAGATGTGCAGGTTAGGTTGATTGGCCGTGCTAAATTGCCCCTTAGTGTCAGGGAGATTAGCAGGGTAAATACATGGGGATAGGGCCTGAGTGGGATTGTCATCAGTACAGGCTTGATGCCGAATGACCACCTTCAGTACTTCTACAGTTCTATTCTTCTATTTAGTAACAGAAACTACTGTACCCTTGCACCATCTGAAATATTAAAGCATACAGCCACAAAAACAAATTTGATCCAACTGGCTTATGTGATCATTTATACTCCACATAAGCCTTCTCTCACCCTATTTCTTCCAATCCTGTTAGCATGAACTTCAATTCTTTTTCTCCCCCATGTATTTGTCCTTAACTGCATCTATGTTGCCTGTTTCAACTACTCTGAGGTAATACACAATCTTACCACTCTTTGGGGGAAGAATTTTCTCTTGAATTCCTTACTGGATCTATAAGTGATTATCTTGTATTTATAACCTCTAGTTTTGGACATCCCCACAAGTAGAAAGATTTCATTTTACAGAGAGTGGTTCACATCTGGAATGCACTACCTGACAGTGTGGTAGAGGCAGATTCAATGGAAGCATCCAAAAGAGAACTGGATTGCTATTTTAAGAGGAAGAATGTACAGGGCAATGAGGAGGAGGCAGGGACAATGTGTGCTGAATCGCTCCTTCAGAGTCCAGCAGACACAATGAGCATAATGGCTTAATTCTGTGCTGCAACTATTCTATCATTTTTCTCTAGAGAAAACAGCCCATCTGTTTGGAGTTTCCCAAAAAGAACATTCTCACACATCTATCATCACGCATATAAATCTCCTTTGCTTTCTTTATAATCTTTTTACCGTATGGAGGCCAGAACTGTACAGTTTTTTGTGTGTTCTTTCCAATGTCTGAAAAAGGCACATCTCTATTTTTCAGTTTTATGCCTGTAGAAATATACGCCAGTGCTTGTTTACATTTTTTTTTAAATTGGCCTCATCAATGTGGTCCTTCTCGATATCTGCGCATCTTTACCCCAAGGACTCTTTGTTCCCTCGACCCCATTCTTATTATCTGAGGAGTATGGGGCCCACATTGCTGCTATGAAAGTACACCACGTCACACATACCTATATTGAAATTATTTTTCCAATTGCACACACATTCTGTAATATTCTGCAAAATAGATGTAGAAATAACTTTTCCTTTCATATAATTTTAATTATAAGAGACGTCTATAGATATTTGTTATTGGTCTGCTAATTCCATTAGATTGGGAGTGAATCCATCCTGTCCAATCAGATGAACAGTTCAACTCCATAAGGTGCAACCGTTTGGTTATGTACAGCTTCAAATCAAATTAAGTTTCAGATTGTATAAGACTTATAGCACTGTGCTTAGAGGTCGTGTTTGCTGATGATTCAATTAAGCTAATTCAGAGGAATAAATAAATATAACCAATTACTAGGTTCTATAAGCCCATTCACTAACTGGCATAGGTCTTCCAGCATGTTGTGGCATTGGCATTTAATTTATCCTTCTTTTCGGTCAGTAACAATGTCCAGATGCTCCTCTGCAGAAATACGCTGCCATTTACTTAATGCTTACAGGCAATGATATGGTTGAGGCTGGGTATGGGACTATGTGGATCAATGCTAAGAACTTCATGGCACCATACAATCCCAAAAGATTACATTAAAAAAACACAGAATAATACAGCACTGAAGGCTGTTATTCAACTCATGCATTTGTTGGAAGAATGACCCAATTATCACTATGTAGCTCTCTCTAAATTGCCCTGAAAATCTTTTCACCCTTCAAGAATTTATTTTTGGAAATTGCCACTGCATCAGCTTTCATTTATATTTCTGATATATTCCATCTTCCAACATCATCAATCAACTTGTTCCACCACTCATCACCCAAAGACTTAAACACCAAACAACTATTACCAGTTTTTGTTAGTAGAATTAGAAACACAGTAAAAAGGCAATTGATACATAGGTGCATTCCAGTTAAGAAAAGTTCTCAGAACTGTAGGTTAGAAGCTGAAAGGTTGTTACCCTCTTTCAGAATTGAAGTCCTTTGGTCGGTAGGGGATATAAAATTCCTGATCCCTCGTACCTTCTTTCTTCTTTTTGGAAAAACGATCTGTTGATTGCGGATTTTTCCTCTTTCGCCCTCTAACCTCAGAGAATACAGTCTGTTATATAGAATACGTGAACAATTAGCAATATAGAATAAAATTACAGAAAGAAGATACACTAAGTAACACACTTCATCTCTGACAAAACTGCTGGCACTGCTTTGAACCGTGGATGATCCTCCGAATTCACCTGCAGGTGACATTCACTAGTTCTGCTGAGCGCCAAATTCTCCGTTTTCACTGGCAACAGTGGTGTGGTGTGAACAATTAGGTACTTCCAGCCTGTGGGTTAAAGAGGACAGCTCACCACCACCTTCTCAAGATCAAAGAATGGGCATGAAGTACTTGTCCTGCCCACAAGACTACATCCGAAGAATATTAAAAAATTTATTTTGAACTGCCACGTTTTATGTCTAAACATATGACAGATTAAGATTACGCTATGTCGAACAGTCCAAATGCGCATATTAGGCATCAATTCTAAAAGCAGAATGTGAATGAACATCACTGGCTAATTTTATAAATGTACTCAAAATGCTCTTTAGGGGACACAGCTTCTAAAAAACAAGACCTTCAATGTTTTTAAAACAAAATGGTAAAATGAGTTTGATTTTTTCACATCAAACGCGAAAAGATACTTGCAGCCCTACCAGTTAAACTTAGCCATAGCTAAGGTAATCATTACGTAAATTCTTCCTGTCCTACACCCAATAAGTGGGGCTCAGGTCGATAAATGTTATGTGACATGTTGTAGCCCCAAGACAGACAAATCAAAAAGGTACTAGGTTCAAAATCTGGTCTGTCTTGAGTTAGCAGCTCCAACTAAGGTGGCAACCAGAATAATATCGAAAAGTAAAATGGATTTTTTCTTACCGCTATTATCACCAGTACCCACTGTTAAAGCATGTCAAAGGAGGACAGAAATCAAGATAGATTGATGGTCCCTACTTTCAACAAGTATATAACTACCCATCCTGAAATGAACATAAAACTAACCTCAATGTTATCTTCATCAGGCTCCTGACCAGCAGGGAGCTCTGCTTCCATTCGGATTGGCATGTTTTTGGAAACATCTACTTGCTTTTCTTCCTTCAATCGTTGAAATTTGCTTATAACTTGTTTCTGTTTATTTCGTTGAACTCGCATAATCTCACTTGCAATGGTTTTATTTGTAGAATTGACTTCAAAAATAGTCTGTGAAATTGCGAAAGGAAACTATAGTTCTTGGTTTAAAAACATTCATAAAATGGATTAAAAACACAAACAGAAGTATTTACTTACAGATTTTGCTTTATAGCTTTTGATACTATTAATAATCTTGAGTCTTTGAAGCTCTGTATCTTCTACGATAATACCTTGAAAACAAGAGAACAATCAAGCTTGTAATTTTATTCAATCAAAATATCATTGTGATATATCTACCTAAAACACCGCTACTGGCAACATGTTTTAAAAATGAAAAATAGAAGTTACAACACAGTCCTGCAGGAAGCTCTCCTGCTGTAAGTTCCCAACCATCGAATACATGAAGCAAAGGTCAAATTGAATTTATTTAATGGGATATTCAACCATTTTTCTTTTGTATGAGTTAATGTCCTGCGATATAAGCTCCAAAAGTTGTTTTGTAATTTTTGATCTTCTAGGGCTTCAATTTTTGTAACAATATTCTGAAGCTTCTTGTTGTGCAATTTATTTTGAAAGGTTATAAATTTACAAAGAATGTGTATTTTGTGACTGTAGTATCTATTATCGCCACAAAGTGACTAGCTAGCATTTTAAAATCTTAAATATATGTTTAACTTACCAAATGACGGATGAATGCCTAGTGTTGAAAAATCCATATCTCTAACTCTTTTTATTGATTCTGGAGAAGGATTTGGCCTTGACTTCAAGTACTGAGTGTAAGCATTCTCGGACACTCTTTTCAGGTTCTGAAGGTCCAGTGAAGTTTTATGGTCTGCTATAAGCAGTGATTCCTCATCATCTATTATATTCTGTGGTACCCTGCCGTATATTCCATTTGTATCTGGATATGCAAAAAGAAAGATTTTAGTCTGTGGCAGAGTGAGAGCGGTTAGGAACAGCTCACAGTGACACCTCATGCAAAGATATGGTCATCACAGTTCCTTCCCTCCAATTACTGATCAGCTAACAATATCTTGGTGCAACATAAAATAAAAACAGAAAATGCTGGAAAACCTCAGTAGGTCTGGCAGCATCTGTGGAGACAGGAACAGAATTATGCTTTGAGTCTGTATGACTCTTTTCCCTCTCTTTAACTCTGAATAAGTGTGATAGCACTGCTGTCTCACAGTGCCAGGAACTCAGGTTCAATTCCCGGCTTGGGTCACTGTCTGTGTGGAGTTTGCACATTCTCCGCATGACTTTTCTCTGGGAATTCCAGTTTCCTCCCACACAGCAAAGATGCACAGGTTAGGTTAATTGGACATGCTAAATTACCCCTTGGTGTCAGGAGGATTAGCAGGATAAGTAAATGGGTTAGGGTCTGGGTGGGATTGTTATTGGTACAGCTTCAATGGGCCAAATGGCTTCTCACTGCACTACATAGAACATAGAGCTGTACTGTGCTGTGCTGTGCTGTTCTTCGGCCCTCAATGTTGTGCCGAGCTATGTCCGAACCCAAGATCAAACTATCCCACTCCCCATCATTCTGGTGTGTTCCATGTGCCTATCCAATAACCGCTTGAAAGTTCCTAAAGTGTCTGACTCCACTATCACAGCAGGCAGTGCATTCCACACCCCAACCATTCTCTGAGTAAAGAAGCTACCTCAGACATCCCGCCTATATCTCCCACCATGAACCTTTTAGTTATGCCCCCAAATAACAGCTTCATCCACCCGAGGAAATAGTCTCTGAACGTCCACTCTATTTATCCCTCTTATCATCTTATAAATTCTAATAAGTCACCTCTCATCCTCCTCCGCTCTAAAGAGAAAAGCCCCAGCTCCCTTAACCTTTCCTCATAAGACCTACCCTCCAAACCAGGCAGCAACCTGGTAAATCGCCTCTGCCCTCTCTCCAAAGTTTCCACATCCTTCTTATAGTGAGGTGACCAGAACTGCACATAATATTCCAAATGTGGTCTCACCAAGATCTCGTATAATTGCAGCATAAACCCACGATTCTTAAACTCAAACCCCTGTTAATAAACACTGACGCACTATAAGCCTTCTTCACAGCTCTAACCGCTTGAATGACAACCTTCAGAGGTCTGTGGATATGAACCCCAAGAACTCTGTTCCTCCACATTCCTCAGAACCCTGCCATTGACCCTGTAATCTGCATTCAAGTTTGTTCTACCAAAATGAATTACCTTGCACTTATCAGGGTTAAACTCCATCTGCCACTTTTCGGCCCAGCTCTGCATCCTATCAATGTCTGTTTGCAGCCTATAACAGCCCTTCACCTCATCCACTACTCCACCAATCTTGGTGTCATCAACTAAGGTGTGCAATGTAGGGATTTTATGATTCTCCACAGACTCTGCCAGAACTGCTCAGTTTTTCCAGCATTTTCTGTTTTAATTTCAAGTTTCCAACATCCACAGTATTTTGCTTTTACATTAATGTTTTGGTACACCTTTACTCTAAGAATTTAATAGGCAATCAAATTCAACAATTTTATGAAGTTGGAATTTTTGATTTGGTATGTTTAACTTAAAGTTAAGATTGAAGAAATATTAATTATATTTCACAAGTTCTGGATGGTATTCTATAGTTGGGTAATGATTTAGTGCCAATGATATACATGTGATTCAATATTTTACATTGGATTAGCAAATCAGTACTTGAAAAACTAGACGTACATTTTATCATACAAGCGCAAATAGATTTTTCTCCCCAATTGCAGTTTGAAACAGGAGGCATAGATAATATGTAGAAGTCTAAGCCACACACAATTTAGTGGATCTGCTGGCGCTTAAAAACAAAATGCATTCTGCTTTATTTAAAATAAGAAAAATGAACTTTATAAGTTACCTAAAATGCATATTTACCTTCAAAATTCTCATCTTGACTTGCAAATTTCAGCGGCCGTCCAAGAAACAAATGTAAATCATAAACATATGGAATTTCATCAATGGCTACCAATGAGTAAGCGGTACCACTTCTGCCAGCTCTGGCTACTCGACCTGATTCACAAATAACAATTTTATATGTCCCCTGCTATTTAATGAACAGCATTACTATGTCATCTTAAAATAGCTTCCAATAAATATAAAATTCACTGGACAATTTAAATCTACAAAATTCTATTTAGAAGCTTGCGTACTTATGAGTAGATATTGACATGACAACACATTTCCAAAGTCGAATCCTCTTGAAAGTTCAAACTACAACTTCATGAGGATGTACAGATTATGAAATCAACCCACAGAACACAATTACTACTGAAAAGATCACAAAGTTTTAAAGCCAAAGAAAATCCCATGCAAGACTACTTGATATTCCACAAAGTCCAAGGTAAGAATCCAAGATGAAATGGATTTAAATCAAAGAACTTGCATTCAAAACATCATCTGCTTAAAGCTCCAAGATTATTGATAATGATGAGGCAAACCACACAATAATGTGAACTCACGTTGGTAGGGTTTGCCACAGATTTATCAGTATCGTTATGAAAAAGAACAGGAAGAGAACAAGAAAAGAATAGCTGACTCCTCAAGGTGGTCCTAATTTGAAGGTGTATCCATCCATCCATCTTAACAACATTTCAAGTCAATTATCTCAGGTTTGGAAATCTTAAATAACTTGCTTACCAACTCTATGCAAGAAAAGTTTGGCTTTGGATGGAAAGTTGTAGTTTATGACATTGTCCAACATGGGAATATCTATACCACGAGCTGCGACGTCAGTGACTATCATCACCATACACTTTCTGTGTACAAATTTCCCAATGTTGATTTTTCTTGCTGTTTGGTCTAGAGCACTGTAGCTGTGAGAACAATCAATACCTTGACTGGTGATTAGCTGGTAGAAACAAAAATAGTTCAAGTTGAATAAGTTCAAGCAAGTACACCCTTGGGATAATGTTTTCCTACAAAAACAAAACTATTACATGCTGGAAGTAAGATATTAATGACAAACAGATTTTTCAAAGTATGATCAGTCTACTTCTGGATATATAAGGCATAATCTTCATGTAATAAAAATTTTCTACATATGATTTGTTAGGGAAGCAATTGTTGATGAGTGAAAGTATCCTTTCTCAGCTTATAAAAAGCATACTAATGTGACTGAAGATACTGATACTGTGACACTTCTCCATCAATTTTAACTTCAAGTTTGCATCCACAAAAAGCTACCATCCAATGACACTAAAGCCAAGTGATCAGACACATTAACAGCACTTGCGAGTTGCGCTAATCCAACATCAAGGTAATTTATTTTAAATCTTGCAATCCAATAATGCCCTGGACAACTTACATGCTTGGCATGGAGACTTTTTTATGCAATGAGGAAAGAATATGGTGTGAATTGCAGCCTGAGACTTCACACTTTGGTGCTATTGTCTCAGACCTGGTAAAAAGAAACCTAGTTTTTGTATAACTTCAGCTTAAAACTCAAGATTAACAGATAAACTTGCAATGCAATTGATAAAAGCAAAATACTGCGGATGCTGGAATCTAAAACAAAAACAGAAAATGCTGGAAAATCTCAGCAGATCTGACACCATCTGCGAGGAAAGTATGTTGAGTCTAGATGACCCTTCATCAGAGCAATTGATTGGTTATCAATGACAAGCACCAACACCAAATATTATTTATTATTTATTCTCTGATGCTGGGTTCAATTTTGGGTGTAGGTTAATATGAAAAAAAAATTTCTTCTGACAACACACAAATTTAAGAAAATGTATTGCTACTAGATCAATGTGCTAAAAACCAAATGATGAGTAATTGCACCCTTACCAAAAAGGTACTGGACATTAATTGCATTCTTTACATTATTTATGTCATAATTCTCTAAATCCAATCTATTCTGATGGTGCATTGAGAGGCGTGTAATTAATTTTTATTTTTTATCGGTCAGAATAATTGTTCAATTTTGAAATTTAACATGGTTTTAGTATTCAAAGGGGCTGCTTAAAACAAAGTCAAGTACTGTCAAATTAAGCCAAATGGAGATCCTTGACAAACGCAGTTCTTCTGGCAAAGAATTGCCATTTAGTTTGAACAACATCGTACATCTTCACATTTGACACAAACCTCCTTTAAGTATTCCACATGATGTTTGGTAGCAGCAAAAATTACAGTCTGTTCTTGAGGTTTGATGATATTTCTCAACAAGTGAAGCAGAACAGCTGCCTTGTCGTCAGCCCGCAAGTGGAAAAATGCCAACTGTAAAAAACAAAACATGTTAATGGAACTGCACATTAATTGTCTATTATTCTAAAATAAGATTGTCAAGTCTGAGTTCTTAAAACAAGATAGAAGACTTGACAATCAAATTTCCTAATTCTTAATCACATAATCTGAAGCTCCCTGAACAATTAAATTATGCTCATTTACTGTTACTTTTTAATTATCACCTCCCATAACAAATCAAATTCTCACCAGCTCAAATTTCATTCAGATCGGAACAGATTTAATCTGGATTTATCCACAACAATTTTGCAAATCATTTTGTATTTTGAAGACACTTAATACATTTGACAAGATTATGAATAGGCAGAGAGTGGGGGTCAATGGGTGCTATTCGGATTGGCGGTTGGTGACTAGTGGAGTGCCTCAGGGGTCGGTGCTGGGGCCTCAGCTATTTACCATTTATATAGATGATCTGGAGGAGGGAACCGAGTGTATGGTGTCGAAATTTGCCGATGACACCAAGATTGGTGGGAAGGCAAATTGTGCGGAGGGTGTGGAGAGTCTGCAGAAGGATCTAGATAGGCTGGGCAAATGGGCCAGGAACTGGCAAATGGAATTTAATGTTGGCAAGTGCGAGGTGGTCCACTTTGGTAGGAATAATGGTAGGAAGGGTTATTACTTACGTGGAGAAAAACTGCAGCAGGCGACGGTGCAGAGGGACCTCAGGGTCCTTGTGCATGAGTCGCAAAAACCCAGCTTGCAGGTGCAGCAGGTGGTCAGGAAGGCGAATGGGATGCTGGCCTTCATAGCGAGGGGGATTGAATATAAAAGTAGGGAGGTCTTGCTGAGGCTATATAGGGCATTGGTGAAGCCGCAGCTGGAGTACTGTGTGCAGTTTTGGGCGCCGTACTTACGCAAGGATATTTTGGCCTTGGAGGGAGTGCAGAGGAGGTTTACTAGGCTGATGCCGGAGTTCAGGGGGTTGAGCTATGAGGAGAGGCTGAATAAACTAGGCTTGTACTCGTTAGAGTTTAGAAGAATGAGGGGAGATCTCATTGAGACGTATAAGATGATGAATGGGATGGATAGGATAGAGGTGGAGAGACTCTTCCCACTCAGAAAGGACAGTAGGACTAGGGGGCACAGCCTCAAAATAAAGGGGGGGTGGTTTAGAACGGAGTTGAGGAAGAACTTCTTCACTCAAAGGGTGGTGAATTCTCTGGAATTCTCTGCCCGTTGAAGTGGTGGAGGCTACCTCGCTAAATATTTTTAAGAAGCGGGTTGATGGGTTTTTGATAAGAGCGGGGATTAGGGGTTATGGGGAGAGGGCGGGAATGTGGAACTGAGCCATGACAGATCAGCCATGATTTTATTGAATGGCAAGGCAGGTTCGAAGGGCCAGATGGCCTACTGTTGCTCCTATTTCTTATGTTCTTATGTTCTTATACTGGGTGAAGGAGTAGACCATTCAGACCCTCAAGTCTGCACTGCTATTTGATAAGAGTGCAGCTGATCTGATTCTAATCTGGTTGAGGCCACAATCAAAGATTCGTTGTAGTGTAGGAGGAGGTCATTCAACCTATTGAGCCTACACTGACAACAATCCCACCAGACCCCATCTCCGTAACCCCACATGTTTATCCTGCTAATCCCCCTGACACCAAGGGCCAAATTTGTATAGCCAATCCACTTAACTCCACTTTCCTGTCTACTTCCTATAACCTCTATCTCATGTGTTAATCAAGAATCTAGCTCAGTCTTAAAAATATTCAATGACCATACCTTCACTGTTCTAAAAACAATTAACAATCCTCTGAAAAAAAAGTCTCACCTCCTTCTTAAATTGGAGACCCCTTGGGTGGAATTCTCCCCCCAAAAAATTCTAAGTGCTAAATTTGCATAAAAACTGCTTATTTAAGAGGGACTATCAAAATGCCCTAGTGTGAATCGCAGTGAAAATCAGGGGCCGGGCCTATTCCCACATAGTGCTGAGTGGACCACTGTGCACAAGCTGATCTGTCAGCACCAAGATGGCACATGCACACTAGTCTGCACTGCCGGCCTCCTGATCGCTGGGTAGCTTGATCGCTAGATGCCAGCCAGAGCAGCACAGCGGGATGGGAGAATCTCCCCCTTTATTTTTATATTATGTCTCCTTGTTCTGGCCTCTCCCATGAGGGGAAACATCCTCTCATTTTGTTAAGTCCCCTTAGGATCACATTTCATTCCTCTAAACTTCAATGGATACAGATCTAACATGCCCAACCCTCTCTCACAAGATAACCTCTTCATTCTAGGAATCAGTGGAATTAACCTTTTCCGAATTGCTTCTAATGCAATTATATCCGCTTCCTTCCCTAAAGGACATTAGTGAACAAGATGGATTTTTCTAACAATCGACAATGGTTTCACGGTCATCAGTAGATTCTTAATTCCAGATTTTTTTTATTGAATTCAAATTCCTCCATCTGCTGTGGCAAGATTTGAACCTGGGTCCCCAGAACATTAGATGAGTTTCTGGATTAATAGTGTAGCAATAATGCTACCAGGTCATCGCCGCTGGACTTAGTACTTCTGAAATGATCTCACCAAAGCCTTGTATAACTCTAGCAAAACTTCCCTATTTTTATATTCCATTCCCCTTGCCCTTCCTAATCACCTCCTATACCTGCACACTAACATTTTGTGATTCATGTATCTGGACATCCAGGTCCCTCTATACCGCAGAATTTGGTGATCACTCTCCATTTATTTGTATTGTTTTTCTGTTAAAGTGGATATATTCACACTTTTCAATATCATATGCCATCTACTCACTTAACCTATCTATATCCTGTCACCAACTCCTTATATCCTCTTCAATTGCAAATTGTTACTATTGATAAGAATGACTATTTCATCATTGGTGCTGTTACAGAAACAGGTAATTATAACAGGCCTAGTTTTTGGACAAATGAATGTTGCAATATAGCTGTACCAGATGTATTTACTGCAAATCTCCACAAAGATATGCTCTAAGTTTAAACTTTATAATGCCATACTCTATATAGAATAACTTTGAAAGATTAAACACATCTTTCCTCTGTTTTTATTTTACACAGCATATCAGTATAAAAAATTTCTTACTTGTAGCTGATCATTCAATTTAGTGTCCACATCTAGCCGGATTAATACTGGTTCTGTCAAACCTGGAAAGATACATGTTTAAAAATTATTAGTTTTATTAAGTAGCTTTTCAAACTTTACAGACAAAAAACAGATCACTACAAGTTATAAAAACATTGTCATTCATGCTAACAAGAAAATGACAAATACAATATTTTTAAATAGCTTATTGCTGACATATATTCAAGCTTCCATTTATGTACTCAGTAATACTTAAAGCATTTAAAAAGGCTCATTAAAATTTACCACATTTACAGCTTTCAATGGGACACATGACTAATCTTTAGCTGTTACTTTTCCTCAATTTCAGGTACAAATTTTTTACATTATACAGAAATTAAGCATGATATTAAACAACTATTTTTGAAATTTTGTAAAGAAATAGAATCCATTGAAATATAATGTAGCATATATTTATTTCACCTCAGAGAACTACTGACTGAGCAGAAGTTCAAATACATAAATATCCTTACCATCACTATGCAACTTGCCATTGAATTGTTTGGGCATTTTCTGACAGACATAACTTTGGCAGTGCTATTGTATAAAAACACCCAAGGGAAAACTGTAACAAAGCTCATGATGGCATAATTTCAGTTCAGTATTTCAGTGTTTCATACTTTCCCCACATTCTAAAATGCGTGTGTTCTATTGAGTAGACAAAAACATGGATAAAGCTTTCAGTTGTTAATAAAAGTCCATCACTCAAACCAGCCTCCCATCTGTTGACACTGTCTACAACTTCATGCTGCCTTGGAAAAGCAGCCAGCATAATCAAGGACCGCATACAACCCAGACAAACTCATTTCCACCTTCTTCCATTGGGAAAAAGATGCAAAAGTCGGAGATCACGTACCAACCAATTCAAGAACAGCTTCTTCCCTGCTGCCATCAGATTTTTGAATGGACCTATCTTGCATTAAGTTGCTCTTTCTCTACACCCTATGACTGTAACACTACATTCTCCACTCGCTCCTTTCCTCCTCCACATACAATATGCTTTGTCTGTATAGCGTGCAAGAAACAATATTTTTTGCTGTATATTAATACACGTGACAATAATAAATCAAATCAAGACCTCATTCATAGGTCTGTACGGTCTTGCACATTCTTGTGTAAAGCACTTTGTACCAGTAAATTAACATTTTAAACTACAAATTTATAGTTGCAATTAGATTTTAACATTTGCACGCTGTTCTTTATCCAGAAATTGAATAAAAACTGACCATTAGCACTGCTACCTCGCAGTGCCAGGGACCTGGGTTTGATTCGCGGCTTGGGTCACTGCCTGTGCGGATTCTACATGGTCTCCCCGTGTCTGCATGAGTTTCCTCCCATAGTCCAAAAGATGTGTGGTGACTAGGGGAAGCCCACTTGTGACATTAATAATAAATAAACTAAAAAGATTTGCCCCCCCCCCCCATTATTATGCCAATTTTCTCTCCTCCTCTAATTAAGGCTCTTTGTTGAGATACAATTACATACGCTCCAGCCACTCTCTCAACTCAGCATCCATTCATCAATCTAGATACTGACAAGAAATATTGCCTCCGAATCCAAAATATGCTCATTCAGATGTATTTCAAGTAGGAAGAGACTGAAAGCAATCAGAATAGTGCTCCAGGATGATTCTCCAATCCTTAACCTAAAATAAACAAGCACAACACAACCTACCATTACCATTGCTGAAATCAGTTAATGCCAAAGATTAGGATTGAATCTGGCATTTTCCTGTTCTTTATGCTTTAGTTACTCACTGCCCATCCACTTGAACAAAAGATCAGATTGTGGCCAACAAGTTGCTCTTTCATTTAAAATAAGTTAGACTATTATATAAAAACAAAGCAAGGCAATAATATCCGTTACCAGCACGTGCAAACTCCACCAGTTGCTTAGGCAATGTGGCTGAAAACAGCAAAGTCTGTCTGGAGTCTGGCAACCTTCTTATAATCTCTTGCAAGTGCTCTGCAAATCCCATCTCGAACAACCTGGCACAAAACAAAGGTTTACAGCAGATTTTAGTTTTGTACTATTAGCAAACATTTCTATTCTCTACATCCTCTACTTTGTCCTTGTGAAATATGTTACATATTGACTATTAGCATGGCTACACAGACAGTTATTCACCAATGTTCACACGTCAGGCGGTACGAGAGAACAGTCACCCTATTCAGATTAATCTTAGTGTGGCAGTACTTTCATATTCAAAATTTTCTCGATTCATGATTGTGCTTCTATGATCAGTATAGTCTACAATTAATCATGAAGACAGGACAGAACTTTTTGCCAATGTACTATTATGATCCCAGTTGATGTTCTAACTAGAAGGATCCCATTCTCCCAGAACTGGTCCCAATGTCTCAGAAATTTGATGCTTTCCTTCCCAAGTGCGAAGTGGTCCACTTTGGTAGGAATAATGGTAGGAAGGATTATTACTTACGTGGCGAAAAACTGCAGCAGGCGACGGTGCAGAGGGACCTCGGGGTCCTTGTGCATGAGTCGCAAAAACCCAGCTTGCAGGTGCAGCAGGTGGTCAGGAAGGCGAATGGGATGCTGGCCTTCATAGCGAGGGGGATTGAATATAAAAGTAGGGAGGTCTTGCTGCAGCTGTATAGGGCATTGGTGAGGCCGCAGCTGGAGTACTGTGTGCAGTTTTGGGCGCCATACTTACGCAAGGATATTTTGGCCTTGGAGGGAGTGCAGAGGAGGTTTACTAGGCTGATGCCGGAGTTGAGGGGGTTGAGCTATGAGGAGAGGCTGAATAAACTAGGTTTGTACTCGTTAGAGTTTAGAAGAATGAGGGGAGATCTCATTGAGACGTTTAAGATGATGAATGGGATGGATAGGATAGAGGTGGAGAGACTCTTCCCGCTCAGAAAGGACAGTAGGACTACGGGGCACAGCCTCAAAATAAAGGGGGGGGGCGGTTTAGAACAGAGTTGAGGAGGAACTTCTTCACTCAAAGGGTGGTGAATCTCTGGAATTCTCTGCCTGTTGAAGTGGTGGAGGCTACCTCGCTAAATATTTTAAAGACGTGGGTTGATGGGTTTTTGATAGGAGAGGGGATTAAGGGTTATGGGGAGAGGGCGGGAATGTGGAACTGAGCCACGACAGATCAGCCATGATCTTATTGAATGGCGGGGCAGGCTCGAAGGGCTAGATGGCCTACTCCTGCTCCTATTTCTTATGTTCTTATGTTATGTTCTAATTGCTCTTAAAAGTGGAGCAGAAACTTTGTTTAAAAGTGTCATTTGCAAAATCTAGTCCGAATTCTGGAATGTGAACCGCTAAATGAAAGTATTATTCCAAGAAACGATTCTAAAAAGTATGTTTTGGGAGTGTTTGGAAACTCTTGTGACAATCAGCTGGAGGGAGTTCTGAGGAGAAATTCATTGCCATTGAGTGTGAATACTAATGTAGCTTCAAATATACTGTCACCCATGTTCATCCTAAAACCTGTGTGTAATTGTTAAGCTAAGGGATGAATAATGAAGTGCACTGCAATCTATTTTTTCCATGTCTAATAATTTTTTTCTTGTTGTAAAAACTAATTAGCAGTCCTGTGACTGTGTTCCACTGCATTTGATTAAAAAAAGTAAAAGTTATGGTCTTCCCTCCCAGTTCTGGGGAGAATGGGACCTGTATAAATCTACATTTGAACAGGACTGGAACAAACAGCCTCGGAAGGAGGTTTGCTACTGCTGTTGGGCAGGGTTTAAACTAGGTTGATGGGGAATGAGAACCATGGGCAATTACAGATAGGACAAACTCACAGCACATGTATACAGCTATGTATATTACACATCTAGTAATAACAATGAAGCCTATGTTGTCAAAGCACAAAATGAAATCAAGCTTGGAATACCAAGCTTATTATCTATGCTTAACAATTTGCTGATGATGAGATAGACAAGGAATGGCATCCTTACTAATACAAAGATTAGGAAATGGGTTATGCCAAATAGGCGTTGAACTGGAATTGGAATAGGCCAATAGAATGTCACGATATCAGGTATGTAAGCTGAGAATTTGCTTTTGCGAGATTTAATTTTCAAGAATACTTAGATTTTCTAAGAGATTAGGCCACCATTGAAAGTTCCCCACTACAAATGGTTGTGCCTTTGTGATGAAATGTTAAATCAAAGCCATGTCAGCCTCCCAAGTGAGTGCAAAATGATCTTAAAAGTAATCATTAAAAGTAAAGCAGGAGAGTTCTGTGTCCTACCAACATTTATACTTTCACCAACCCTATGACATGATCTGATCATTTATTTCATTGCTATTTGTGACACCTTGCAGTACATAAATTGGCTGCTGTGGTTCCTACACATTACAATAGTGACTACATTTTAAATAAAACGGCATGGATCATAATGCTTTCGAGATGTCCTTTAGTCACGGAAAGTACTATATATGGACACTGCTCCATGATGTTCCCGATGGTGGGAGAGTCCAGAAGTAGGAGTCATAGTTTGAGGATAAGGGATAAACCTTTTAGAACAGAGGTTAGGAGAAATTTCATCACCCAGAGAGCAGTGAATGTGTGGAATTCGCTACCACAGAAAGTAGTTGAGGCCAAAACGTTGTCTGATTTCAAAAAGAAATTAGATAAAGCTCTTGGGGCTAAACAGACTAAGGGATATGGGATCAGGATATTGAATTTGATGATCAGCCATGATCAAAATGAATGGCAGAACAGGCTCAAAGGGCCTCCTTCTGCTCCTAGTTTCTATGTTTAAAACTTAGGTATTAGGTTGCATTATTAAAATCACCAATATCATTCAGCAATAATAATAAAGATAAATTTTACCTGTCAGCTTCATCAAAGACCACATATTCAACATTGTGCAGCTTTAGGTTCATTTCCACAGCAACGTGCATTAAACGACCTGGTGTGCCAATTATTCTGTAAAATGAACAAACTAAATCTACATAAAATCATTCCTGGTGTGTAAATATTTAAGGCACTCATTAACTCAATGCCACATATCTCGCATTCACTGATAATTGCCTGAATACTTAAATGACTGAACTGCTCAGCTGACAGTCAATTTTCTCTTACCTAAATTAAGGAATTCAGATGGATTAAGTATAACACTAATTGGAATAATAAGAATCTATGATGCTCATAATTTGTTAGTAAGATTTTATTAGCTGTAGTAATAAGGTACTAGCAATGGTAAAGCTTATTAGTAGCAGTAGTAGCAGCAGCGAGAACCCAAAAAGCTATGTTGCCTGCCTGCTGCCAGGGTTCAGGACACCTGCGCTTAGCTGGAAATCAACTTGCAGTGGGAAGGGGGAGGATCTTGTTTTGTGACTCATATTTACCAGCCCTAATGAGAGAAATTATTTAAAAACCTTGAAGCACAGAGCAGAAAGAAATTGTTTGAGCTATCCAATTCAAAGTTTATTTTTCATAGTTTTGTTTATTTGTAAATTACTCCTAAATTTCAGCCTGTCTTGACCAAATTATTTTTCATTGCTAAAGCTGACATGACCTAATGCTGTCTAGAGTTATCCATCAAGAGAGACTAGCATGCATGAATTTCCTCCATGTATAAATAAAAACATCTCAACTAAAAATCAAGAGCTGAACGCATGATTTGGGCTCATGCTCATCCTTTAGTGCAAAGTCTTCAGCACTTATGCTCCAACATTGAATCACATTATGCTGTCCCCAAATTCCACAAAAAGACCAATTTCATTAGCAAGCCCAAAGTTTGTTTTATAAAAGGAATTTCAGGTAGTCACGGATCTTAATAATACACAAACCAAAGCCTTGTTCTATCACAAGATACATTTGGCACTGCACTTGAAGAAATTAATAAACCTAATTCTAGGGATCATTGCAAGTGGCTAGTCATCAGCAAATAACATAACAAGAAAAAAGTTAACTTACATATCAGGATTTTCATGAAGTGCTTCAAACTGATCCTCCATTCTAAAAAGAAAAGAATCACACATTACATTCTTGGTTTTGCTTGGTTCAAGTAAATTACACCATCAAAAGTACAGATTACCATCCAAAAAGGTACTCACTTGTCTCCGCCCAAGATTAAAGCTGTTTTGAAGCCAGCAAACTTTCCAAGCTGCAAATAAAGATAATGGATCAAAAAATTGTGTGCAGTAAAGTTTTTGTTTATATTTTGATAATAAATGGTATATTTATTCAACATGAGTATAAAGCATTTGTCAAGGCTCTATAACTAGCATTAAATAAATATTCCAAAATAAAATCTGAAATATGTAATAGGAAACTCTAGACCACAATTCTTACTCTGGACAATATCGTGCTTTATTTACACAAATAATATAATTTTTTCTTTAATATTAGTTTAAAAGATAAAATATCCTATTAAGTGGTATTAATGCACAAACATATGCAGATGAAAAAACAATGCTCATTCTTTGGGTTTATTAGTTCCAATCAGCAGTAAAGAAATAACTGCACACATTATATATCAAGGAAAACTGTACTGGAGTAAGGGAGCACCAAAGGCACATTCCATAGCAGCACAGTGGCAGTGGTTCGCACTGCTGCTTCATAGTTCCAGGGACCCGGGCTCCCAGCCTGGGTCACTGTCTGTGTGAGGTTTGCATGTTCTCCCCGTGTCTGCATGGGTTTCCCCAGGGTGCTCCAGTTTCCTCCCACATTCTGAAACATGCACTGGTTAGGTTGATTGACCTGAACAGGTGCAGGACTGTGGTGACTAGGGGAATTTTACAGTAACTTCATTACAGTGTTGATGTAGGCCTTACTTGTGACTAATAACTTTAACTTTATATCAGTAACGTAACTCTAAGTTTTGTCTATTTACATTTCATAATATACAAAATGATGATTTTAAGTTAAAGTATGTAATTTATTGTTTATGAAGCTATTTTGAAGGTTCTTAAGAGTTATGGTAAGATGCTACCCAAATAAAAAGATTTTTCTTTGCTTGATGAATTAGGTTTCCTACATTACAAAATGGTTGTAGTAAAAATATACTTAATTGAATGGAAAAAATTGAGATATCTGATGCTTATAAGAAGCTCTATAAATACAAATATTTTCTTTTTTGTGTGATGGACAATTTTGAGTTATTTGAGACTATCATCTGCTCCTGATATTTAACTTCTTGTTGGCTTGCCTAGCATGAAAAATCAAGACTGAGAACACCCAGTCAGACATGAAGATATGCCACAGCTGCCTAATCTGTTCAAATTTTACGCATCACTTCGTGCAATTGCTCAATAATGCAGTTTGTTTTTAACAGTTTAGATTTTCCTGGAATGGTACAAATTTCAAAATGGTACTGAGAAAACAATTTAAGGCCTCTACTGTAGCAATATGAATGCAACAAATTATTTAGGAACTGAGTAACTGTTAGATTCCATGCTTGCTAATCTAATCACATTTTTATTGAATACATAAAGTCAGAAGAAAGTATCTTACCTCTTTTGTGAACTTCATGGTCTGTAATGCCAGTTCTCTAGTTGGAGTCAGGATTAAAGCTCTTGCTCCTGACTGAGCATTGGGCGCCTTCAGCCGTTCAAACAACGGAATAAGAAATGCCGCCGTCTTACCACTACCTGTCCTAGCCATAGCAACTACATCCTTGCCATCCAGTATCACCGGGATAGTCTAAACCAAGGACAGAAATTTATCTCAAAAATATGCAAGTGAAATAATTCCTCAAGGTAAACTTTCAAACTGTGGTAATTCATTTTCCAAAATACAGAAATCATCTACCTCTTGAAAATTCTCTGGTCAAAATCAAGTTGCTTCGCTTTCTCAAACTTGACAGTTATTCCCCTGTACACAAACTGAGCTGCTAATCACAACAGAGCCAACAGTGAAGGCGCTGTTTGGAAAGTTTATTCCCTACCAAACTTACTCAAAATATACTGAAATTATCTGGGGAGTTAGTCAATACTGCTCTTTCGCTCACATTTATAGTCAGCTCAAGATGAGGAGAGATTTGATAGCAGAAGAGTTGTTTGCTATCTCTGCTGAGGAAAAGCAGCATGCAAAGTGAGAACAATTTATAACCATTTTAACCTGATTGACAGTTGAGATTCAACTATGACAGAGGTTGCAATTACAAATATAAACCTGGCAAGTTTACATAGATTTTAAAGTTTGAAAAAAACGATAACACAATCAAATGAAAATGTTAACTACATATAATTTTTTCATCCATTCTTTGGGTGTGACCATAGCTGAGGAGGTCAGTTTTTAATCGCCTATCCCTAACTGCCATTGAAAATGTGATCTTGATCAAGAAGGCAAATGGAATGTTGGCCTTCATAGCGAGGGGAATAGAATATAAAAGTAGGGAGGTCTTGCTGCAACTGTACAGGGTGCTGGTGAGGCAGCAGCTGGAGCACTGTGCAGTTTTGGTTGCTGCACTTGCGGAAGGATACATTGGCCTTGGAGGGAGTGCAGAGGAGGTTCACTAGGCTGACACCGGAGATGAGGGGGTTGGACTATGAAGAGAGACTAAATGGACTGGGTCTGTACTCGTTGGAGTTTAGAAGGATGAGGGGGGATCTTATAGAGACGTACAAGATAATGAAGGGGATGGATAGAGTAGAGGTAGACAGATTCTTCCCGCTTAGGAAGGATAGCAGGACTAGAAGACACAGCCTCAAGATTTTTTGGAGGGGGCGGGGGGCAGTTTAGATCAGAGTTGAGGAGGAACTTCTTCACTCAAAGGGTGGTGAATCTCTGGAATTATCTGCCCGTTGAAGTGGTGGAGTCACGGGTAGATAGGTTTCTGATACAGGGGAATTAAGGGTTATAGGGAGAAAGCGGGAAAGTGGAACTGATCCACTTCAGATCAGCCAAGATCTTATTGAATGGCGGGGCAGGCTTGAAGGGCTAGATGGCCTACTCCTGCTCCTATTTCTTATGTTCTTATGTGGAGATGAACTGTCTTCTTGAACACTGTAGTTCATGTGGTGTAGTTACGACCAATATTTAACTCTTCTGTAACAGTTCGATAGAATTTAATTAGGCCATTTCATAGGGTGTTTAAGAGTCAATGGCATTCTTGGAGTCACATGTAGGTCAGGCTGAACTACGTAAGACTGTAGCTGAAGAGCAAAAGTAAAACCGATGAGTTTTCACAACAATCCGGTAGTTTCATGATCATTGTTAATGAGAACAGCATCTTTATTCCAAATTAATTTGTAGTAGAATTTAAACACAGGTCCCCAGAGCATTAGTCCATATCTCTGGAATACTAGGTCTAGCAACATTACTATTACACTAATGCTCCTTATAATTTTAAAAATTTCCTTTTATTTGAGAATACCTTTTCATGAAGAGTGTATCATATATTTTATCTGCTGATGAAGAACGACCAAATGTAGAATTTTTATCTGGTAATTTTCATGGTAATCTTTTATTTGATTGTGAATGAATAACTATCACAAATTGGTGCCACTGGCGCTGTATAAATAAACAATGATTTTCACCCATGATGTTTCCTCTATATGTGCGAATTTATAACAAAAATTGTTGTGGCAATGATTTGCTTTAATATTAGCACCACAACAAGTTACCTTTCTCTGAATTGGTGTTGGTACTTTGTATCCTTTCTTCATTATGCCTTTAAAAACAGGAAAACTTAAACCTGTGGGAAAACAAAAGTTACCAATTTTGTAACAGCCATTTTGTACAAATGTTAAAAAATATATAATTTCTGCATAACATCGCTGTGCAGTATTGGCAGCCACAATTGTGGCGTTTGATGCACACACTCTGATACCAGAATTTCGCTGCAATGACTGCATTAATATGACAGCATGAAGCTAGCCAGCAAACCAGACAAGAATATCTAAGGCATCAAGAAAAAGTAAATGGGGGCTATTTCCCCAGCTAAAGCAGCACAGCAGGTTGGGAGACATAAGCGGAGGCTATTTAGCAGGACTCCTGCTGGGCGCCACAGCCTCTGAGCCCCAGATTGCCAGTAGCGTCAGCTCTACGCTGAAAATTGGTGCGAAGCTGATTAAAATATTTAAATCTTCATTTGAATCTGATTAATGGGCCTGGGACGGAAGAAAAAACCAGCAGGAGTTACTCCAGTTTTTTTTTAATGTGAATTTGGCACTTAGAATATTTTTGGGAGAACCCCGGCCAATACAGTAAAAAGCAAACAGAAAGATATGCAAAGCAGTTAATTTATAAAAAATTAAGCAAGTCTTCCTGTCACATTTATATATTCAAATTTTTAGCTATGTAATGCAGTTTTTGTCCAGAAAATATGACTTGTTGTTACATATTTGCATAGATATTTACATTTACAGTCAAATTAAAATTGCTTTGTAGCTACACATTTATTGGTCTGTGGCACCTCAACTGTACATTTCTATAGTACCAACACCAGTTCAGTTTATTACCAGAATGATAGGGAGTGGGATAGCTTGATCTTGGGTTTGGACATAGCTCAGCACAACATTTGAAGGCCGAAGGGCCTGTACTGTGCTGTACTGTTCCACATTTCTATGTTTCTATAAGCATATGAGGAGTAGGCCACTCAGCCCGTCAAGCCTGTTCTGCCATTCATTAAGATCATGGCTGATCTAATTGTAACCTCAAACCACATTCTGGCCAACCCTGATAACCTTCCACCCCCTTGTTAATCAAGAATCTATCTAGCTTTGCTTTAAAAATATTCAAAGGTTGCGCTTCCACAGCCTTTTAAGGAAGAGGGTTCTACAGACTCACAGCCCTCTGAGAAGCAGAAACTCTTATGTTCCAAATTTCTCTGACTTTGTTAAAAAGCAAAACTTGTGGCAACTTGAAGCAAAGTATCGCAAAAAATTAAGACCTGAATGTGCGACTTTGAAACATAAATTGAATTATATATGCATACCTTAACCAAAATGTTCTCCACCATGTTTTTCATTTAAATAATGTTGCCTCTTGACTAATGCTTGTGACAGGACAACAAGCAACAGTTCTATTTTTATTTTTAATTTAAATCTGTTTCGTCAGTTGCATCTGGTTTTAAACCAGATGATGATACATCTGTTTATGAAAACGTGAAGATAGAACACGTATCAGAGTTTAAAATAAATCATATGGGATCCCACAAGGATCAGTGCTGGGACACCTTTGGAAGAAAATGTAGGCGTCTGATTAGTAAATCTGTAGATGATACAAAAATCTGGGGAGAAGCTGATAGTGTGGAGGAATGTCAGAGGATATAAATTGGCTGGAGACCTCGGACAAAAGAGGCAGATGGAACTTAATCCAGATAAACGTGAGGTGATGCAATTTGGAAGGTCTACTGCAGAAGGCAAGTATATAATAAATGGTACAGCCCTTAGAAATATTAACATGCAGAGGCATCTAGGTGTGCAGATCCACTGTTCCCTGAAGGTGGAAATTCAGGTGGACAAGGTGGTCAAGAAGGCTTATGGTATGCTGGCATTCATCAGTCAGAGTGTTGAGTACAGAAATTGGAAAATTCTGTTGCAGCTGTACAAGACTTTGGTTAGGCCACATTTGGAGTATTGTCTACAATTCTGGTTGCCACATTACCAGATGAACATTGAAGCACTGGAAAGAGTGCAGAAGAGATTTACCAGAATGTTGCCTGGTTTGGAGGATATGCACTACAAAGAAAGGTTGAACAAACTTGGATTGTTTTCACTGGAGCGTCAGAGGATGAGGGGCACCTGATAGAGGTTTGCAATATTATGACAGGCTTGGATAGAGTGGATAGTCAGAGAGTTTCTCTCTAGACTGAAGGATCAATTACTCAAGGGCATAGAATAGAATAGAATCTTATAGTGTAGAAGATGATCATTTGGCCTATTGATCACAGTGCCACTCAGGCCTTATCCCCCTAACCCCATGCACATATCCCAGTTAGTCCTCTGACAATAAGGGGCAATTTAGCATAGCCAACCCTCCCAATGCACGCATCATTGGGGTGTGGGAGAAAACCACAGCACCCGGAGGAAACCCACGTAGACATGGGAAGAACACGCAAATGCCACACAGTGACACAAGCTGGGAATCAAACCCAGATCCCTGGCACTGTGAGGCAGCAGTGCTAACCACCGTTCCACAGAGCCGCCAGGTTGGTTGAAAGTGAAAGGGAGAAAGTTTAAAAGAGATGCAAGGGCAAGTTTTTCACACAGAGAATGGCGAATGCTCGGAAAGCGCTGCTGGTGGTGGTAGTGGAAGCAGATTTCGTAACAAAGTTCAAGAGGCATCTGGATAGGCACATGATTAGGCAGGGAATAGAGACATATGGACCACGTGGAAGCAAGAAAATATTCGATTAGGGAGGCATCTGTGTCGGCACAGACGTGATGTGCCAAAGGGTCTGATCCTGTGCTGTTCTTTGTTGCAGCAGTTTGTAATAAAGAAACTGCTTCTGTTGGGTGAAATACTATTTTGTGCCCTCACTATGGTGTATTTAGGTTGTTGAACACTGAAATGAAGCCAAATATGAAACATCTGCATCACTTCTAACAAATGCCATAGAGCACAGCTCTAGATGAATTGAGAACAGCATACTACAGTATCTAGATTATGTTTCAAGAAAATGAACATTGGGGTTATGTCTACCAAATGGAAAATCAAACTACTTAGGTCATAACTGGTGTGTCAAGGACTACATAAATTAACTTGCTGTAACTATAGTGGCTCAACTGATCAGAAAAGTAATTCAAGTATCAGAAGCTGTTGGGTGTACCCATTGACTGAAAGCCTCCTGACTTCTTCTTCTTCTTATTCTGTTGTCGAACCATCTCACGGGTGTCTGGTTCCATGTCTGATGGACAATCGGCTGATGGAAAGTTTGGCAAACATCTGGTGCTGCACTGTGAAAGTAATTAAACACGGATAATTACATTTGTTACCTCTGAAATAACTTCATTTACAATTAATTAAATTCTGATCAAATCAATTTCTAGTGTACATTCAAACTAAAAACAAACTTTTTAATGCAAATCTTCACAACTGAATGTTATTGCTTCCTTGTTTTCTGTAGGATAATGAAAATATCTAAAGGTACTATGTAAGATGAGTTTTGAATTAAGGCATCACAGTGTGCATTGCTAGATTTACAGAGGTAATCTCAGCATTAAATATAAATCCACAATGATTCACATCAGGCATCAGTTCATCAGCAAGGATGAACAACCATTGACTCAATATACAAAACCAGCTACTCTTAAGACTTTGGTTAACAGAGTTTTAAAGAACGTTTCTTATAGGATCAGTGCATTTAAATGGGATCCAGGTAAACTCATGAAAAGAAAAATAGGATATGTTGATATCTTCAGATGAAGTAGGGTGAGAGGAAGCTTATGTGAAGCAAGAATATCACTATAGACTAATAGGGATGAATTGTCTGTTTCTGTGCCATATACTACATTTATTGAACGTATGGCAACTTTTTGAACAAAAATCTTACACTGTTAGTTAGCTGTCACAGAATAGAGATGAGAAAGATCAGAGCCACTCAGCCCTTTTCAAAGATCCTAAAGAAATAAGCTAAAATATTTACATTCACCAGATAGGGCGACATGGTGGCACAATCGTTCACACTGCTGCCTCACAGCGCCAGGGACCCAGGTTCGATTCCCAGCTTGGGTCACTGTATGTGGAGTCTGTGCGTTCTCCCCGTGTCTGTGTGGATTTCCTTCTACTGTCCGAAAGATATGCTGGTTAGGTGCATCAGCCATGCTAAATTCTCGCTCAGTGTACCCAAACAGGTGCCAGAGTGTGGCGACTAGGGGATTTTCATAGTAACCTCATTGCAGTTTGTGAGTAACCTCATAAAATTACCAAATACCATGAACTTACACCACGATTGGCGTCTAAAGCCTCCTGCCTTCCTACCCATTCACATCTTTCCAACGTTCCCAAGTTTGCGTAAAACTTGTGATTATTTTTCCAGTTCGGCAGAGATGCCAGTAAACTGAAACGTCAGCTCCGATCCCCCTTTGTAGGGACTGAATGGACTTATTATTATTGTCACATGTACTGGAAGTCATGATGTGGAGATACTAGCGTTGGTCCCAATCATTATTCAAGTAAATTGAGTTTGGGTCTTTGTGCCCTGTTTGTGATCAGAACTCCCACCCACCTGACGAACGGACAGCCTGTCCCGAAAGCTTGTGGCATTTGCCACAAATAAACCTGTTGGACTTTAAGCTGGTGTTGTGAGTCTTCTTTCTACTGGATACAGGGAAGAAGTGTTGATGAGGAGTATTAAAATTGTTGCCGGCCTGAATCTTACCAACTTGGGTTTTCAGATTTCTGGTTTGACAAGCATGTCGGCTTCGCCGGCGGAGAGAGAGAAAAAAAAACCCTTGCTCCCGGCCACCAACCTTGTCCACGCCATCATCCTCCTCGGTTGGCGGGGCCAGCTGGAACTCGCCACCGTCACTCTCCACATCCACGTCCCGATGGTGGGGCTTCGAGTGGGCCCGGGGCTTCCTCCGCTTGTTGGGCCGTTTCTTCTTCTGCGCCATTTGGGCTCTCAACCAACTGAATCTAAACGGCCCGAACCAGCACGCGTGTGTGCCCACCTCCGGACCCAACAGCGCACGCGCCACAGCTCCCAGCCAGGTCAGAGATCACTGGGTGCGCCCACTCTCTTCTTAGCAACGAGGGGGGAAGAGTACGCACGTCACTCTTGGAACAACGCTGATAAGTATATATTTTCCTTCATTTACCCGTGCTAAGGTTACATCGTGTTTAAGGTGTTTTTTTTTAATGCTGGCTGTGTTTTGTCACGTCTGTCGTGCCAATGGTTCCCCCCTCTCCCTACCAGCGATGGTTCGCTCCACAGATTCACCCTGGTGATTGCTGCCACTACAACGGCGGCGTGAGGTGGGCACGTTACTTGTGCAGTGAGAGCAAACCTGGACAGGTATGAACTGCACTGCTGCCTCGCCCACTAGGTCCCTGTATTGCTCGGGGGTGGAGGGGGATGCACTTCGTTGGAAGAGTAAACTTCCTGTTTTGGCGAGATGGGCCCAGACTTGGGAGATTTGTAGTGGCAACTAATAGAGGCATTTTGCGGGATTGAAGCGTGGATTTATTCACTTTGTTGGGGGATGGTAAAGCAGAATGCTTCCCCCCCCAACCACGCAAACGCCAAAATTCAATATCAGCAGATCCCTGCGGACGCTGGAACCTGAGACGAAAACGCTGGAAAATCTCAGCAGATCGGACAGACAGCATCTGCAGTGCGAGAACAGAGCCCAACGGGCGGGATTTTACAGCATCGCTCGTCCTGAAACCGTAAAAATCCCGCCCAAGGTCAATAGACCTTTCCATGATTCACCCCTCATCCGCTCCGATTTCCCTGGCGGATGGGACGGTAAAATTCTGGCCAACATTTCAAGTCTGGATGACCCTTCGTAACGTCGGTTTGTACGGAGACTCGAGGTGTCCAAGTATACAAATCACAGAAAGCTACCTTGCTGGTGGCAAGCAATTTAGGAAAGTTAGATGATATTAGCAATTTAGATGGCCTTTGTTTTTAGCAAGGGGTTTGGAAGAGTAAAAATGTCTTGCACCAATTATGTAAGACTTGAGAAAGACCACAAATTTGACCAGATTTAAAATCCTCACTTCTCTACTGCCCACTCAAATATAAAAGTTTTCTGACCAAGATACCAACTTCTTATCCTCAGTGATTTCAGCCTGCATTTCAATTCATCATGTTTTCCTTTAACTTCATTTCCTTCCCATCCTTCCTTAATCTCTCCACCCAAATAAAGTCCCAAACCCATATTTACAACCATTTGCCACCTTACATGACCATGCTACTTCCATGTTGTCAATTACAGATAAAGTCATTTCTGATTAATGACTCTTATCACTCTCCATCCACTGGCTTCTTTCCCCTTCCTAACCTTATACTTCCTCCTGTGTCCACTCTCTCCCTATTCACTTAGAATTGCAGTTAATAGCACACTTAACAATTCTCTCTTTGGTACCATTGACCTCTGTCATCACCTTTCTTCAGGAGAACAGCCATTGACCCCTTTCTCTGTCCACATTCCTTCTCCAACCTCAATCTCTCCTCCAAGGTGTCTCCCAAACCCCAAATTCATGCTCATTTTTCCTGGAATTCTATGGCTTAAATTCCTCCACTCAGGTTTCTGTCTTGGCACAGTACTGTGATGCTTGTTATGATAGTCACAAATGACATTCTATGTCTAACCTGGTCATCCAGTCTACATTTGGTCTCCTCAATGTCCGGGTGTTAGCGATGGAAAGATGGTAGGAGTGGAGGGTCTGAATGACATTATTGTTACTAGAGAGGCGGTGCTCGACAGACTGGAGGGACTGATTGTGGACAAGTCCCCAGGACCAGATGGAATGCATCCAAGGGTTCTGAAAGAAATGGCAGAGGTGATAGTGGATGCCTTGGTGATTATTTTTCAAACGTCGCTGGATTCTGGGGAAGTGCCGGAAGATTGGAAAACGGCTAATGTTACGCCGTTGTTTAAGAAGGGTGGCAGGCAAAAGGCAGGGAATTATAGGCTGGTTAGTTTAACGTCTGTTGTAGGTAAAGTGTTAAAATCCGTGATCAAGGAGAAAATAGCGAGGCATCTTGAGGAGAATTGTTTGATAGAGCAGATGCAGCACGGTTTCGTTAAGGGGAAGTCGTGTCTGACGAATTTATTGGAGTTCTATGAGGATGTGTCTAGGGCGGTGGATAGAGGAGAGCCGGTGGATGTGGTGTTTCTTGATTTTCAGAAGGCGTTTAACAAGGTGCCTCACAAGAGGTTATTACAGAAGGTCAGGGGGCATGGAGTTGGGGGTAGGGTGTTAGCGTGGATAGAGGATTGGCTGTCAAATAGGAGGCAGAGAGTGGGGGTCAATGGGTGCTATTCGGATTGGCGGTTGGTGACTTGTGGAGTGCCCCAGGGGTCAGTGCTGGGGCCTCAGCTATTTACCATTTATATAGATGATCTGGAGGAGGGAACCGAGTGTATGGTGTCGAAATTTGCTGATGACACCAAGATTGGTGGAACGGCAAATTGCGCGGAGGGTGTGGAGAGTCTGCAGAAGGATCTAGATAGGCTGGGCGAATGGGCCAGGAACTGGCAAATGGAATTTAGTGTTGGCGAATGTGAGGTTGTCCACTTTGGTAGGAACAATGGTAGGAAGGACTATTACTTACATGGCGAAAAACTGCAGCAGGCGACGGTGCAGAGGGACCTCGGGGTCCTTGTGCATGAGTTGCAAAAACCCAGCCTACAGGTGCAGCAGGTGGTCAGGAAGGCGAATGGGATGCTGGCCTTCATAACGAGGGGGATTGAATATAAAAGTAGGGAGGTCTTGCTGCAGCTGTATAGGGCACTGGTGAGGCTGCAGCTGGAGTACTGTGTGTAGTTTTGGTCGCCGCACTTACGCAAGGATATTTTGGCCTTGGAGGGAGTGCAGAGGAGGTTTACTAGGCTGATACCGGAGTTGAGGGGGTTGAACTATGAGGAGAGGCTGGATAAACTAGGCTTGTACTCGTTAGAGTTTAGAAGAATGAGGGGAGATCTCATTGAGGTATATAAGATGATGAATGGGATGGATAGAATAGAGGTGGAGAGGCTCTTCCCGCTCAGAAAGGACAGTAGGACTAGAGGGCACAGCCTCAAGATAAAGGAGGAGCGGTTTAGAACGGAGTTGAGGAGGAACTTCTTCACTCAAAGGGTGGTGAATCTCTGGAATTCTCTGCCTGTTGAAGTGGTGGAGGCTGCCTCGCTAAATATTTTTAAGACGCAGGTTGATAGGTTTTTGATAGGCAAGGGGATTAAGGGTTATGGGGAGAGGGCGGGAATGTGGAACTGAGACACGACAGATCAGCCATGATCTTATTAAATGGCGGGGCAGGCTCGAGGGGCTAGATGGCCTACTCCTGCTCCTATTTCTTATGTTCTTATGTTAATGTCGAGGAGACTGTATTGTAAGCGGCAAATACTGTGTACTAAATTGAAAGACGTACATGCAAATTGCTACTTCCCCTGGAAAAAATTTGTTGCCTTGAAGGGTGAGATAAGTTATAAGGGCAGGTGTTACACTTTCTGTGATGCTGAGGGATGGGGATGAGTTGTTGGGATCATACAGGAGTGGACCAGAGTGCCATAATGTTCGTTCCTATAATCCAGAAATGGTATTCTATTTGGGGGGGGGGGGTGCGTGTGGGAGAATGTGGATTTTTTTAATGTATTATTTGAGCTACCATGTTATGTTATATGGCACATCAGTTATTTTTATCCTGTTGTATAATATTACACTGGCAGTACAATCTATCATTGCAGTATCATTGAATTATTGATATTGAGATTGGAATATTTCACTGCTATATTAAAAACAGCTAAGGATCACTAATGGCTTACTAAGGTATGCCTAGAAATCTTTGAGCCACAAGAATCAATAAGTTCCTAGGTTTGATTGCTGGTCTGTGCTGTATCAGCTGACCTCATCCAGGTGTTGGTACAGGAGCTACAATTTGAAATAATTATATGTCTTAACAATTTTCAGAGCCTCATAATACACTGATGCATAGAATTGCTGAAAAGTTTTGAATTTTAAAAAAACTCTCTTCATTTATCTCATCTTTAGATTGACTTCGCTATATTTGAAAAGACCAATGTGACCAAACCATCCGAGGACTAGGAATGTCAGGCAATTTAGCAGTCACTGATTTTCAATCCAGTCATGTACGTCATAAAGGATGCAGTCATTACAGAGTTAGAGCAAAGACTTCCTATGTGGATGAAACATTATTTGGCCATTCTAATGAGTTTCAAAGTTCATTCGCTGAATTTGAACCACCATGGGGTTCCACATCTCAGACTGGTGCTCGACACCCCTTATTGTGGAGTCCAAGTTCACAAATAAAGCCGACTGCAAATGGAGAAATTGGTCCAGTTCCAAACACATCCAAGTGTGGTAGCACATCAATCAAAAAGAATAAATACAGGTAATGTCAAACAATGTACAAATGTTTGGATTCTAGTGTAATACATTAGATGCCGAATGATTCACATAGAATAGTAACTGAATTCTCCCAACAATAGAATGATAAATTATGTGTTGGGCAGAATAGAGTGGGAAATAAAATGACGCATGCAGTAAAACCAACTCAATACTTCTTGTTTGGGGGATATTCCAGATCATAGAATTGAATTGAAGAATTTTAGTTCTAACTATGGCTGTATTGTGCTGAGAGAATTTACAACAGGAAAAGTAAACATAAGCTTGAGGAAAGAATGCGATGTTACTTAGCAACCAGGGGCCACATTTGGAGAAACAGACTTTGCGAAAGTGTTTTAACTGAATTCATAGCCGATGGAACTAGGAAACTACAAAAAGTGAAAGATTTTCCACCTCCTTTCAGGTTTCCTTTGTCTTAAATACTTTCACACAAACTCAAGTAATTCAGTCTCCAACAGAATACTATTGCTTCAAACATTGGAAATAAAGAAACCAAACATTACAATTTCTTAAGATATGTGAGTCATCTATAGCCAACCTCAGCAGCTCTTTTCTTCCCAGGTCTGACTGTAACTTCCATAAATCACATCGTGTTCCCAAAGTTCTTTAATTCTTTTACTTCAGACTTCTTGGAAACTTCTCTTCATTTCTTACTTTCCTTAACTAGCTGATATTTAAGTTTCCTGTACTTGTTTTCTTAACCATTACTCCATGCAAAGCTGAGAGAGATGTTCCCTCCAAAATTAACTGCTAATGAATTCAGTTAAAACTACACTCAAAAATCATTCCCACCCTAAAGATTATTAAGCAACAACTTTATGCTTCTCCCAGCTTGTTCACTTTTCATGCCATAGTCTTCTCTAAGCATAATAGAAGCAATGAAACCGTTATCCCAGATGCAAACATCTTTATCTAGTTTGAATCTAACTAGAGTTTTACCTCTTCATACACAGAAGTGCTAAATTAAATCCACTTAGAACTACCTTATTTCTAATATTTAACAATACAAACGTAGATCACTTGAAACGACTTCTGTTTTTCTGACAGTTTCATTTAGGTAGCATCTGTCACTTGGTTTCAGAGTGGAGTCTGGGTTTAACAGAACTGTGTGTTTACCAAGGACATTATAGCATAAGGTAAATTTTATTACCTGTGTTATCCTTAAAATCTGTGTACATTTGTGAAAATAAACAGGATTTAAGGAGCTTTGTATTAAACTCAAACTTTTCATGTTTAATAAATGTTATTTTTGTTGTTAAAAGCTAAATGGCAACCCTGTGACTGTGCAGCCACATTTTCTAAAAGTAAGTTGCAATCTTTTGAACCAGGGTTCCATTCTGGAATCTTCCCATCCAGTAGTAACACCAACTGGAATTGTAACAATGCACATTCTAACCTAAATTTATGTATTTACTCATGGCTCAATGCATACAGAAAATAAACTCATCTCCACTGTGCTGCAACTTCCCATGATGGCCACCACTGATACTTCCACTGATGTTAAAATATGCAGACAGACTTGTCCTCCAGTTCTTTGCAGCTGCTTACTGTTTATCACAGCCTTCTTCAAAAAAGAGGAAACTATGTCATGTCATGCAATATATTTATAATGTGATTGAATAACTGCTGGCATGGGCAAGCTGTGAGTTTTTGTGTGAGACTTACAACAGCGCTAAATGTATGAGGATAAGGTAAAGCATGTGAGTAGTCGGGTTCAGTCCTGATAGAGATTGTTGGCAGGTAAATGAGCAGTGGATGAGGCTGTTGAAGTAAATTATTTTGACTGTGAGATCATTGGACATCTTCCTGCACCAGGTCAATGAACAACATTTTTGGTATGGTGGCACAGTGATTGGGGGAGCAGGGGGGTATAGAGGTTAGCATTGCTCCCTCACAGTGCCAGGGATCCGGGTTCAATTCCAGCCTCGCATCACTGTCAGTGTGGAGCTTGCATGTTCTCCCCACGTCTGGGTGAGTTTCCTCCAGGTACTTCAGTTTCCTCCCACAGTCCAAAAATGTGCAGGTTACGTGGATTGGCAGTGCTAAATTGCTCCTTAGTGTCAGGGGGTCTAGCATGGTAAATACATGGAGTTACAGGGATAGGGCCTGGATGGACTTGTTGTAGGTGCAGATTCCATGGGCTGAATGGCCTCCTTCTACACTGTAGGGATTCTAAGATTGCAGTTATTTCTTCTTGATATCTCCTGAGCATGTGTCTGGAGGACTTCGCTCCCCACTCCTATATTGGATTAAGGATGTCTCTCTTTCCACCAAGACCAGTGGATTGTCTGCAGACCTTGGTGCTTGCTTGCACCCATGCCCAGCCATTGCTCAAAATATTACAGCACTGATTCAGATTTGAAAAAAACCTGCAACACTTGTTGCCAAAATGCACAGATGTGCATGCTGCCTTTAAGGGGCACCAGCACTCAAGAATATTGAATCCTTGTTGATCAAGACAGCCAATTTTTTAGCCTTGGAGGGAGTGCAGAGGAGGTTTACTAGGCTGATTCCGGAGTTGAGGGCGTTGAGCTATGAGAAGAGGCTGAATAGATTAGGTTTGTACTCGTTAGAGTTTAGAAGAATGAAGGGAGATCTCATTGAGACATATAAGATGATGAATGGGATGGATAGGATAGAGGTGGAGAGACTCTTCCCGCTCAGAAAGGATAGTAGGACTAGGGGGCATAGCCTCAAGATAAAGGGGGGGCGGTTTAGAACAGAGTTGAGGAGGAACTTCTTCACTCAAAGGGTGGTGAATCTCTGGAATTCTCTGCCCGTTGAAGTGGTGGAGGCTGCCTCGCTAAATATTTTTAAGACGTGGGTTGATGGGTTTTTGATGAGAGAGGGGATTAAGGGTTATGGGGAGAGGGCGGGAATGTGGAACTGAGCCACGACAGATCAGCCATGATCTTATTGAATGGCGGGGCAGGCTCGAAGGGCTGGTTGGCCTACTCCTGCTCCTATTTCTTATGTTCTTATGTTCTAATAAACAACATGAGTAGTGCTCACATTCAATAAAAATTTAACGCTCACCGTCATGCCTGCATCAATTTTCAGGACATATATCCAAGTTGATGTGTCTCTTTATTTTCTTTAGAATTTGTACATGTAAAAATGTGAAACAATCTTTTTGTGAAAACAAAATGCTAAATCATTTGTACCAGATTTAATTAATCAAATGTTCTTTGGATTGGAAAATAAAGATACCAAGTTCAAGAGTTTTGTCACATTCTATGACAATTCCTGCATCATGTAATAAATTCCAATTTAGAGAGGTGCCTATATTTCTGCAGAATAGTCAACCGAATGATAAGTAATAAAGCACCACTAAATTGGCAATTCTTTATTCAATTTACATAACCATGATCAGTGGAATTTAGTTACTTTCAGTCATGTACTGATAGTCTTGCCGAGCCATGTGATTTGATAGTTCAGCATCTGTGTTTTTAATCATGCTAACAAATTTTTGGATGACGTGAAGGAACTCTTTCATGAAACATTCTGTCTAAACCATTCTGCTTCTTCTGTGTCATGTGAGTATAATGCCAGTTGGAATCATGGCTAAGAAATTTGCTCGTTGTTACAAAATAGTACAATCCATCTTAATGCAAGTGCTGCCAAAATGTAATCAAGAAAATGTTGTAAGTCATGTCTTGTCCATTAGGTGAATATTATATTATTTTTATTTTTTCTTTAACCAAGGTTAAAATGCCGAATGCCCAGCTACTGTGATGAGACTCTTTTTGGCTCAAAGCAAGAGGATGCAGGCTGGGAGGCACCATGGACTGCTCAAGAAGATAAAATAAAGATACGACCACTCCTGTGGACTCCCTCAGTACATAAAATTAGCTCAAATGAATCTTGTTCTCGTAGCGTTCAGTTCTCGTTTGCCAAAGGAAATACAGTGAAACCACCATATTCAAACACAAGAGAATCTTGTCATGACTTTATTGCTGAATACAGAGGTAAAGCAGATTACTGGAAGAGGCCAAACAGTGATAATGACTCTGCTAATGACACCCCTGTTCGAGAACGACCAAAGTCTTTAACAAGGATATCAAGCTCTAGAAAAAAAATAGTCAAAGTAGATTCCAGGAATACAGAGCAATTGCAGTATAGACCAATTTCAGCTTTGACTTCACACTCAGGACCACAGCATTACAATAAACAGAAACCTGGTAGTAGGTCGGATTTTGTTTCATGCAGCCAGTCCAAGACGACAAGTTCTGTCATCTTAAACCCACCGTGGAAGTACTAAAAATGACGACTGGATTGGGCTATAAAAGAGAATGAGGTATTTCCAAAACCACTTTGGAATAGGGAGGTAGCTACATTTTCCGATTTCTAAGGACCGTTTCATGTTGTTTTTGGTTGATTGTCAAAAGTCCATGTGATAATGAATATTTTTCAAAAATCATGTTCATTTAAGTGAGTGGGCAAAAGTGGCAAATGAAACTCAGTTTGAGGAGGTGTGAGCTCAAGAAAGATAAATTGTAACATTTTCTTATAAGCAAAAATTAGAAACTGTAGAAGGGCAACAAGATTTAAATGTCCAGGTCAAGACCAATCATTTTTTTCCTGTCCACTTTAATCAAGAAGGCTGATGAAATACTGGCCTTTATCTGACAGGCGCTGGAAGGCAAAGGGGAGATAATGAGCCTTAGCTGGATCTCACCTGGAGTACAATCAACTCCCGTTGTTCATGACCCCCTTTCTCACAAATTTGTTTATCCATGCAAATGTAGTTGTGGACCTAAGCATGATTCATAGCCCCAAAACTTCACGCATACGAGGGTAATCCTGTAAGGGCCCTTATCAATTGACATTTAGAAGAATGAGAGGTGATCTTGTTGAAACATAACATCTTGAGGGGCCTTGACAGGATGAGAGCATGTTTCCCCTTATGGGAGAGACTGACCTAAGAGGCACAATTTTAAATAAGGTGTCTCCCATTTAAGACTGATGAGGAAAAACTTCTTATCTGAGGGCCATTTGTCTGTAAATTTCCCTTCTCCAGAGAGCAGTGAAAGGCAGTTCATTTAATATTTTTAAGGCTGAGTTAGAAAGATTTTTGATCGACAAGGGAGTCAAAGGGTATAGGGAACAGTGATGATGAGGACACAATCAGATCAGCCATGATCTTATCAGATAGCAGAGAAGATTCAAGGGGCTGAATGGCTGACTGCTCCCAATTCATGTATTTGTATATCATAAAATTCCTAGGGCAGAAAGAGGCTATCCAGCCCATTGAGTCTGCATTGAGTCTCTGAAAGACCATCCCACCCAGGCCCTCCCCTCTTCCCTATCCTGTAACCCCTTGCATTTACTATGGCTAATCCACCTAGCCTGCATATCTTTGGACACTAAGCAGCAATTTAGCATGTCTAATCCACCCAACTTGCACATCTTTAACAGTGGGAGGAAACCGGAGCACCGGGAGGAAATCTATGCAGACACAAGGAGAACATTCAAACTCCACACAGACTGTCACCCAAGGCCGGCATCAAATTCTGCCCCCTGTGAGGCAGCAATGCTAATCAGTGTGCCACCCTTAATCATGTGCTCTGTTTGTATGACTGGTTGCAGAATTTGGCTTGCATTTCTTTGAGTTTAGACCACTGAAGGATGTTCTAATCAAGGTGTATAAAATGACAAAAAAGCACTCTGCAGAGTAGACCAGAGAAACTAATTGTTTTATTTTGGAAATCCAGAACAAGGGGGCATAATATCCTAAAGTGAGCTAGGCCATTCAGAAGCAAAATCAGGAAGCACTATTTCACAGAAAGAGAAGTGGAAATCTGGAATGTTCCTCTAAAGACTGTAAAACTGGGACAGTTGGAATTTCAAGAATGATAGATTTTTGTTCTGGAAGACTTAATAGTAATGTAACAGAGGCAGATGAAACAGGTGCAGATCAGTGTGATCTGAGTGAACATTAGAACAGGCCCCAAGTGGCTGAATAGCCTACTTTTACATTTTGTTAGTATAATATTTTCATAATGATGATTGTTTCACTGCAGCTGGAAATGCAGGCGTTACTAGCTGGTAAAAAATACAGTGCACAACAACAGTGATGTAATATATTGCTATCATGAAACATCGCTCATGTTCTTTCTTCTTCACCCTATCTCTAGGATTTAATTATCCATTGGCACTAAATAATGCACAGTTAAAGACATAGAGACTATCTGTGTCAACCGTGTAATAATCCTGAAGCCTGTGATAGAATGGAAAAGCATCAGCACAGAACTCGTTTATGCTTTAATTATCTGTTGATCCTTTAATCATTATAACTACCTGTTTTCATCAAACAAAATATAGGACATCCAAAGATTATAAGATGTGAGCATGCATGAGGTTTGCAGAAAGCAAATGTGCAAGTGGATCTTAAAGAACAAAAACATACTGTTCCTGTCCTCCATGAAGTTTATTCAGGAAATAATGGGCTGTGATCAATGCTGTCCATCCCTGATGGGCAGTTTCACTGCAAGGCAAATACTTGGGGAAACTATCTTTTGCCAAGTTAGCAATGAGTATGTTTTTATCTACCAATTATGAAGTCTCTTGCGGTTTTCTTGAAAAAAATAGCCTAGTCAAACTAACAGGGTGGAATTCTCCCAAAAGATTTCTGAGTATCATAACAATATGAAACCCGGAATTTTCCTTGCTGGTCTTTTGGGGAGAACGCAGCACTGCAACCTTCCAGCACTCTGTCAATGTTTCTGATAGGTGGGTGCTTTTGTCAGCCAGGAGCGGGGGGTGGGGGGTACCTTAAGAGTGCTTTTGAGGCGAGGCTCAGAGCACTTGGGCGCCATTGTGCAAGGTGCACTGCCCTACCAGTGAAACAGGAGACCACCTCCCACATACCCCCATCATCAGCGACATTGTCAGTCCCTGCACCAACAGCACAGGTCGCTGGCATTGGGGTATCAGGACCCTCACAATGGGTCTCCCCGTATAATCTTGCATAGCCCCCTCACACGATGCCCCCTTGCGTAGGACCCCCTTGCATAGGTCCCCTGCCATTATGCAAACCTCTCCCCATCATTAGCCCCACTTCCAGAGACCCCACCCTCTTGGCAGTTCCTGCCACACATATGGTGCCCATCCAGGCACTGCCAAGGTACCAGATTGATACTGCCCTATGGGCACTACTTGGCCATTCCCCTAACAACCCAGAACTTCACCTCTCATCCCCCCCCCCACCCCCATCCCCCATTGTGACCATGGCACCTGATCCCTGCTATTGCACAGCAGTAGTGATTCTCGCTAGCCTGACCTCTTACTGGTAAGAGGAAGAAGCATCCTGGAGGGGAAGACAAAAGCAGCTGGGATGAACTTGGTAACTACATTTAAATGTAGTCAATTCCATGTCAGGCCCATTTTGGGTACAAAGCTCTTTTTGCTGGCAAAACATGGCCGGAAAGATAGCAATCTAATCGTGCCAGGCACAAGTCGGATTTTTGGCTTTGCACACTTTTTCCAGCCCAACATGCTGATGGATCTGCGAGTTGATCTGGTAAGATTACACCTGTGGACTTTCTTGGGTTCTTTGGAGTCACTTGTTGATATGTTTGATGACTAGTCTTTGGGGGGTGGATGGTGATGGTTGTAGAGTGTGGTATATGGCCTGCCCACTGTCTTCCTGCCTGCTCTGACTCAGCTCCTATTTTATGCTGGGTGGGGGAAGCCATTTACTGGTCGCTTAAGTGCCTCATTCCACTGCAGTTTTATCCATGGCAGGGGCTGCCTACGCTAGGTTAGTACCCTGACAGTTTTTATTGTGTAGGCTGGCGTTGGGTAATGAGGTGAACATCCTTTAGCAATCCTCTTTGCTGTTTGGAGGCAACCACCCTCCAGATCCAGTCCCCCTTTAACTCTTCCCCCAGCCTTTCAGACACAGATCCTTCCTCCAAACTCCTTCAATGGGGTTTGCCAGCCAGAGTCTGCCAGTACTCCAGAATTATCTTGAAGTCTGGCCCCATAACCACCTCTTGACCTGGGACTGTCTATAGTCTTAGCAGTGACCACAGCTCAGACCTGTCACTGCAGGCATTAGAGCTGCCAGGCTATCAGAATGACTGATCACTCTTTTAAGGCAGGACCTCCTCCCAAGTGTGAAACTCTTGACCTTAGAACAATTAAGGCAGCTGCAGGGCAGCCAGCATTTTGGTGGGCAGGTTCCATGTTAGTGTTTTAGCCATTGAGAGATGGAGAGCAGGAAATATGTTTCCCATTTACTATTCTCTATGATAATGTAGAAGACATTTTCTAAATTTATACTTGGTTTAGTGTAGTGCTGCTGTTTTTGAAATGAACGTTTGGTTCAGTTTGGCTCCGTAGTACTCTTGCCTCAGTGTCTGAATGTTCAAGCCTTGCTATTGGATTAAGCACGCAATTGAGACTGACAATTCAGTGAACTACTAAAGGAATGCTGCATTATTGATGTTGTGTTTTTTGGCAAATATATCAAACCAACAATTCAATGGATATAAAAGATCCCTTAACATTGGAATGTTCTCTTGGTGTTCTGGCTAACATTTAACTCATAGCTGTTTGTAGGTCCCTGTGCTACATGCATATTATCTGCCATATTAGCCAATAATTTATTGGCTATAAAACAATTGGGAGTCCTGAAAGTGTGGAAGTTGTCATATAAATGCAAATCTAGCGTTTTCATTCGTGTTGAATAGTAACTTTACCATTTTACAAGCTTCCTGCACATAAGACAACTTTCTTTACACTATGTCTAGGAGTTTGAAACCTACCCATACATTTGATAATGGAATCTGCATTGAAATCAATGTCTATTATTATTGTAAGTAATTTTGCTTTTGACCATTAGTTTATTTAGTGCAATTCTATAATGCACCTGTATCCAGTAATTGTGTAAGTCATGTTTGAATTATTAGCAGAAATATATATTCAAACAATTTTTAACTGAATAAATGAGTCACATAATGTTTTTTCTCTCCTTTATGCATCATTGTATTCATAAATAAATTATTGCACGATTTCAGACCAAACATTAGGTGAATATACAGAACAGGGCATTTCATTGAGTCATCATGTTATGCTCCTGCATCATAATTGGCAGTCTGTGAAAGTAAGTCATGCAGAACAGCAGAATGTAGATACCACACCAGGATGTGGTATGAGTATGAGCATCTAACTGAGATTTGGAATGATTGTGAAGCAAATTGGAGGCTGGTTAATTACTTAAAAAAGAAAAAATTCAAGTTTAAGCCTGGGAGTAAAGCACAGCTGAACATAGAGTGAAACAGGGCATTTTAAATCAAGGCTTGAAGAGGCCTTGCTTCTCTATGTACGTTGTGAATAGAGTTGTGGTTAATTTCTCCTTTGTATTTCTCGCAATACTTATTAATCTACTCACCTCAGAATTTACAACATTTTAAGTAACACTCCACAATGATAAGATTTCTTGATAGAATGTAATTGACTAGAGTATGGTGAATAATGGAAGGTAGATAAGCATTTGAGAGAAAAAGGCACATTTAATCATTGATTGAGGTAAGTATCAGACACACTGGTGCACAAGAAAAGGTGAAGACTTATTTTAATTGTTGCAGGTTACAGGATATATTTAACTGTATACAGTAATATGAAAAAATGATCTACAAAACAAAACTTGAGAAGGACGTTTTATTTTTTCATATCTTTCTTTCATTTTGTCCTTGAATCTTCTCATCTTTATTTTTTCTTTCTGCCTTTTCCCTTTTTCTTTTTCTTCAATGCTTTCATCAATTGGCGCACTTTGTAACCTTTCCAGAAAGCCTGGATTGCAACAGCTGCTTTTCCCATGAGGTATGCTTTGTGCTCTTTCGCCTTTTTTTCTTCTGCCTTCCTTTCTCTTTCCTCCACGATCTGAGAATATTCTGGCTCAAGCATGTTAATCTTTTCTTCTAGCTCTAATAGCAGAATCGTTTCTTCTTTGTGTACTTCAGACATGTTTTGATATTCCTCCTGATATAACATACATTTTTCATAGATTTTAGTAATTCACTGGTATCAACATTGTGTTAACAAACTGATCTATTTTATTGAATATTAAGGCAAGTCCAGTAACAATAAGTATTTCATTTTGAGTTTTAGTGACATTTTTCAACCGTCTTTAGGATGTATCTCTCATGAATGACTACAATTTGATATTGTAATCTCTTATTGGATGATTTTGTGCTAAGTCATCAATTGTAGGTCTTTCCCACCATTTCTGATGAGATTGAACAGGTTGCTGTGCCTAGCCCTCTGCTATGTAGGATATTCAAAGGCATGTAAGAACACCTTGGATTATGAAGAACTTTACCAGTACTAGCATTTTTTAAAATTTCCTGGTTCAGTAATGAGCTAGTGTTTGCTGAGTATGTTTTTACAGGGAAAAAGATGCATGTTTTCTATTACAGCACAGGCTCATGCAAAAACAAATCTTTCCTTGGGAAACCTAGTACAAGCAATTCAGAAAATGAATACTATGCTGTACTACTCAGTTCTGCTTTGATGCCAGTATTAACTATAATGAAATACTCAAACAATTTATTAGATTTTTTCATTAGAATCGCTCCTACTCTCAAAAATTGCATTCTTTCTACAAGGCCCCCACTATAGAACACTAACTTCCTAGTTACTGTGTAAAAATAAAAGGATACAGAGAACATCCATTGATAATCTCACAATCCTTTACAATAAAACATACCTGTTTTTCTTGTAAGTCAGCATCATATTTCTGGATCCAGTTTTCAATCTCTGTTTCAAGTTTGTATTTTCGCTAAAATAAACCAGAAAGATGTGATGTCAAATTCATGCAACAGCAAATTAATCCAGATAATGAGAAAATCATTCCGTAATCTTTTTTGAATGTTATCAGGCCAAGCCTGAACATTGTTCTAGTGTTGCTGTGCGTGCCCAGGATCTAATACAATGTGATGCGAATTTTATTCAATATGCAATTATCACCTAAGATCCTGCTGCTGACCTTATGTTGGAGAGAATGTAATTGATGAAGTCCCTGAAGATGGTTGATCCTAGGAAGTAGCAGATAATGGGACGTCGATGGACATTATTTAAATGGACCTCCAAAAGTTATTTGATAAAGTCCCTGATAAGAGACTGTTAGCTCTTGGGCTTGATCTTAAGCTTCATATTAGCCAAAAGGCCGAGATGACTTTGAAAAATTGCATCACATAAAGCCTCAGTTTAAGTTCATTAGCTACACTGATACTTCCCTCTATCCTGGTCTGGGCAATTCAGTCAAATGAAGATGGTGCCAGAATGTGGTGACTTCTTGCAAGCTGTCTCCAGCATATCCTTTAATTCCATCTTTTACTCTTGTTCTATGCTTTTAATACTTAATTCTAACTCTGTTAAACTATGACTATGAAACTATATTCTGTACCTCTCCTCCCCATGTTTAAGTTTATTTATTATTGTCACAAATAGACTTACATTTTCATTGCAGTGAAGTTACTGTGAAAATCCTTACTCTACGAACAGTATACTTTATGTATAGTGTGCAAGAAGCAATATTTTTCACTGTATGTCAAGGCATTTGACAATAATAAATCAAATCAACTCTATAGAATTTAAGGCAAATTATTGACCTGCTTGGGAATTTGAGAGGCAGGAAACAAAGAATCGATATAATGATGCAGGCACTCTAAATGGCAGGATGTGACTAGTCTCCTGTATTGACTTGTGTTAGGTACTTAACTTTGGACTATTCTTATTAACAACTTGGATAATGGGATAGAAAACCCACATATATAAATTTGCCAATGATACAAAAATGGCGACATTGTAAGCAATTTAGATGGAAATATAGAATTGCAAATATCTTTATCGATTAAGGGAATGGGCAGTCTATAGACTCCCTACTGTACAGAAGCAGGCCATTCGGCTCATTTGAGTCTGTACCGATAACAATCTCACCCAGGCCCTATTGCCATAACCCCACAGATTTACCTTGCTAATTCCTCTGACACTAGCGTCAATTTTAGCATAGCCAAACAACCTAATCCCGCACATCTTTGGACCTATGGAAAATGGATTTTAATGTAGGCAAATGTGAGATGATCTACTTTGGACCTAAAAGGATAGAACAAGGAATATTCTAAAACTGGAAACAGTCCAGGTCCGAATAGACTTGGGGTCCAGATACAGAAACTATTAAAATGTCGTGAACAAGTACAAAAATAATCCAAAAAGCTTATAGTGTGCTTTACATCTAAAATACAAGGGGGTAGAAGTCACACATCAGTTATACAAAGCTCTAGCACAACCATATCTGGAGTACGATGAGCTCTCAAGGTTTAAATTATGGAGGTATTACACAAACTAGGGCTGTATTCCCTGGAATCTAGAAGGCTAAAGGGGAGATTTAATCAAAGGTTTCACTATATTAACAGGAAGCTAGAATAGATAGAGAGAAACTACTTCTACCGGTTAGGAGTTTCAGAACTGGCGATATAATAAATTAGAGCCAGCCATTTCAAGAATCAAGAAACACTTGTACACCCAAAGAGTATTGGAAGTTTGGAGTTATCTTCCATAAATGACAATTTGTATTGCAAATGTTAGATTGCTAATTCTAAATCTGTGATTTGATGAATTTTTGTTAGCCTTGGCTATTAAATAAATTAGAGCAAAGGCTCTATCAAAGATGATAAATATGGAGCTCAATCGCAATTTAGCCAATGAATGGTAGGAAACAGGCTTAAAGGGCTAAATTGCCCATTCTTCCAATGTTTGAATTTTTGTTTAAGACTTGGGTAATTACCTGGCCAACAAAAATAACTATGTATTTCCACAAAAATTGCAAATTATATTGTATGATTGTATTTGAGAATAGCTGCTATTGCAGCATGACACTGTACCTTTCTTAAAGCCACTTCAGATGCTCTGTGTTCTCCTATCAAGTTATTCAGTTGAGTTCGGAGCTGAGAGATTTCTTCCTGGTATTTGGCAGTTCTCCCTTCTGAATCTTTCTGATCAGTTAGCTGTTGTTTTTCTGCATCTTGTTTAACTTGACGTATGTAATCTTCTGAGAACAAATCAAGTTGAAGCAGGTTGTTTTTGAGCTTCCGAATGATCTCATTCTTCTTCAACATCTGGTCATACAATTTGAAGTACTTATGAGTTTAAAGAAATATATTTTATCATACTAAAATAAGCACAGATTTTTAAAAATTCAACTAATGAAATATATGACTTAATGTGATGTTCTAGCCCCTTGGCAAAAGTACAGGTTAATCAGACAAAGATTTAATCCTCCAATTTCTATCTAACATTGATACACAATCTCCTGTTCACATAGATAAAAAGAAATTATTGTGGATGCTGGAAACTGAAACATAAACAGAAAAGGCTGGAAAATCTCAGCAGGTCTAACAGCATCTGTGGAGAGAGAATTGAGCTAGAGCTGACGTTTGAAACATCAGCTCGATTCTCCCTCCTTAGAAGCTGTCAGATCTGTGGAGATTTTCCAGCATTTTCTGTCTTTGTTGCACCTGTTCACATATCATAGAATCATAGAAACCCTGCAGTACAGACAGAGGCCATTCGGTCCATCGAGTTTGCACCGACCACAATCCCACCCAGGCCCTACCCCCATATCTGTACATATTTTACTCACTAATCCTCTAACCTATGCTTCTACGGTCAATTTAGCATGGCCAATCAACTAACCAGCATAGCTTTGGACTGTGGGCGGAAACCGGAGCACCTGAAGGAAACCCACGCATACAGAAGGAGAATGTGCAAACTCTACAGAGACAGTGACCCAAGCTGGGAATTGAACCCAGGTCCCTGGAGCTGTGAAGCAGCAGTGCTTACCACTGTGCTACCGTGCAGCTCCCCATATAGAGCCATGATGTGAAGATGCTGGCGTTGGACTGGGGTAAGCACAATAAGAAGTCTCACAACACCAGGTTAAAGTCAAACAGGTTTATTTGGTAGCACAAGCCACAAGATTTTGGAGCGCTGCCCCCTCATCAGGTGAGTGGGAGTTCTGTTCACAAACAGGGCATATGTGTATGCCTCTCAGCCTCTGTCTTTTCAGGGAGAACAATCCCAATTTATTCAATTTTTCCTCATAGCTTATTTCCTCCATACCAAACAACATTCTGGTAAATCTCCTCTGTACTCCCTCCAAAGCCACCACGTTCTTCTGTTGTGTGGCAATCAGAATTGGACACAGTATTCCAAAGGTGCCCTAACTAACATTTTATATAAATATAACATAATTTGCCAACTTTTATCCTCGATGCCTAGCCAATGAAGGCAAGCATGCCATATATGCTTTCTTCACCACCTTTCCTGCCTGTGTTGCCACTTTTAAGGATCTGTGGACCTGTACTCTCAGACCTATGTGTCTATGATCCTGATGGTTTTGCCATTTACTTTATAGCTCCCACTGAATTGGATCTATCAAAATGCATCACTCCACATTTGTCCGAATTAAATCCATGTGCCATTTCTCTGCACAATTTTCGAGACTGTCTATATCCTGCTGTATTCTCTGACAATCTTCATCACTATCTGCAACTCCAGTCCACTATCATCCGTAAACTTGCTGATTAGATCAGTTACATTTTATTCCAAGTTATTTATATATATTACAAACAGAGGTCCCAACATTGTCACGAGTTACAGATCTCCATGCAGAAAACATTGATGCCTTGGAGGAGTGCAGTCTGGAGCATATCCAGCACAGCAAGAAGTCTCACAACACCAGGTTAAAGTCCAACAGGTTTATTTGGTAGTAAACGTTGCTAGCTTTTGGGGTTTGCCCCTTCATCAGGCTCACCTAACGAAGGGGCAAACCCTGAAAGCTAGTGGTGTTTACTACCAAATAAACCTGTTGGATTTTAATCTGGTATGGTGAGACTTCTTACTGTGTTTACCCCAGTCCAACGCCGGCATCTCCACAGCATATCCAGCACGCCATGGAACAAATTACTGGATGGTGGGGAAGGGTGGGGTTAGTGGTGCGCTGCTGGGGGAAGTGGGTTCAAAGTGAAGTATAAAAATGCAGTCATAGATAATTTGATGGAGTAATTGACAGATGCTTCTGCAGCTGCTCTAAGTATTCGATGGGGTAAACTAAACCATCTTGCTTACGTTAATTTAGTCAAACGTCAGCGTGATTAATAGTACAAATGCTTAATATATAGCTAGATCATAAGGGAGTTTCATTGTTAGGTTCCTGGGTCTACGTTCTTTACCGCAGGTGGATACAAGGCACTGAAATTCAACTTCATAAAGAAAAATATGAAACAAGACCGGTTAAGGAAGCAAGTGACATTACTCAACCTGAGCAAATACATGTGCTAGTCTTATACTGCTTCCTCTATATGCACCTTCTCTATTAAGAACTTTGTATTAATCTCTATTAATTCCCAGTCTATCAAAAACCTATATAGACAGGGGAATTAAGGGTTATGGGGAGAAAGCGGGAAAGTGGAACTGATCCACTTCAGATCAGCCATGATCTCATTGAATGGCGGGGCAGGCTCGAGGGGCTAGATGGCCTACTCCTGCTCCTATTTCTTATGTTCTTATGTTCTTAACTCAAATTCATAAAATACAGATTATATAAAAGCCAGCACTTCAGCTTGTGTACATAATGCAGTATGTGAAACAACTCTTTATCTGCCTTCTTCATACATCTACTAGAACCTACAGCATGGTAGCTAAAAAGTACCAGAAATAAGTATATTGTGACTTTTGCAATTGATTTCACAACCATCACAGGCCCAAAATCACAATATTGAAACCTGTTTTAAAATCAAGTGTATAACTTGTAAGAGGGAGAACCCTAATAGGTTAGTAAGATTTTTAAACCATCAGAATTAAGGCACTGATAGAACTACCAGCATTAAGTTAAATGACTTTACACATTAGAGATGCAGTAAGAGATTTAGACAAGTGGTTATGATTTTAAAATGCATATGCTGATATTTTGGATGTATTAATGTATTTTTAAGGAATATCGTTCACTTTAGTCAAGAACAATTTGCTGCGAAGCATCATGGTAGAAGGCATTAGGGTGAAGCCATATTCCAAGAATGCTTAGACCTTGAGAATATGCAAGATTTATCTGTAGAGTTTTGAATGGAGGGAACATTTAGAACACTTAATCATATTTCATGAATAGGGTTTAGTCACTGTCCAGATTAGATAGTGCATGCCCAGGTGTGGAGTCATCTATTAATATGGTTTGGCAGTGACCTATAAGGGAACTTATGGGAATGTTCATTTGAACTTTGGGTTACCGTCTGAGGTCACTAGACAACATGGGGTCAGCCAGGACAGGAGGTGTCTTTCGGATTTTACAGACTAATGAAATACCATTATGTCAGAACGTAAGATGTGGTTGACTAAGGGAAATGACCAGTATTATTGTTGATTTGTGTGAATTGAAGATGATTGATTTGAAGCTAATGAAAGACAGGAGTAATTGATAAGAAAACCCACAATTGATCTGTATTGAATTGTATATGTCAGAGCTCATAGAGAGGTCTAGCTGTTTTATCTCAGATATGCCGACCCTTTATTAAACTAGCAGCTACTAGGAGAAATCATCAAGCAGCTGCTAGTTTAATAAAGTTACGTCTTTAAACTGAGACACTAGCTTTGTGAGTTTTGTGACTTCTAACAGTACTGGCCATCTTGGAAACCTGCCAACATAACTTTATGCATGTTTTTATGTATTCTAAACCTAGACATATGAATTATAGTCTGTTACAACTTATGATATTTGTTGCTAAGGTACATGAGACATCAGATTTCCCATATATGTAAGAATTTACCTCACTTTCTTTATCTTGGATGGCTGCTGCCAGTTCGGCCTCCAAAGTGACAATGATGCGTGTGTTTTGGTTATCTTGCTTGATGATTTTTTGCACATATTCAATTTTTTCTTTTTCCTCAGTGGGTGTTATTAGAAGTCTCTCAAACAAAAAGTTTCTCAGTTCCATAAGTAGCAGAATGAGATTTTCGCAGATGCTACTTCGAGCTTGACATTCTGTTTTGATTATTTGACATGCTGTGGGATTCCCCTGGAAGAGTCGAAGGATGTTTTTAACTGAACCACTAAAGACCTGTTGAAGGATTTCAATATCTTGCTTTTTCTCTTGGAGTTTTACTTCGTGTATTGTATTCTGATTTTCCTCTTCAAGATAATCTTCTTCAATCAGTTTCCCAACAGCAAATTTCAAATGTTGCTCTAGTCTGTTATGCTCTCTTAGAGCACATGTCAACTCTAAACCGATGCCAACATTGAACCTGTCAAGGTTGTGAACCAAATGCGGAATTAAAGTGACTATTTCTATTTTATGAATAGTCTTTTCAATTACAGAAATAATTCGCTCTGCCTCAATAGATGCAAGTTTTTTTCTAACTGGTTCCAAGATTTGTAGACCATCCACTTTGGATGCTATTTTTTGTACAGATGCATCATAATTCATTGTGGTTCCATTGATGGTCTCTTTATTTTTGGCTTCTAATTGCTGATTCTGTATCATGGTTTCACTTGCCATTCTTTCCTTCTTCAGTAGATTTTTCTCATATCTTTAAATCTGCAATGAGCTGTATGTCTGAAACATATAACAACATATTTTCCAATGACTAGCAGAATTATTTTCAAAGATATGTCCGGTATGGAGGGAGATCAATCAACCATGGTGTCTATACCAGTTGCCACAGCAGTCAAAAGCTAAACCCACTACCCCATCAGCATATCTTTCAAGAATAACAACTTATCAACTTAATTTTTCTTTTTTTAAAAAAATTAGAGTTCAACAACTTTAGATGTTAAACACCTTGATCTGTTTCTCTTAGACAACGTGTACTGGTAACAGTTGTTGGCTATGGTGGAGCGCACTGAGTAGAGGAGGTATAGGTTGATGCTTCAGGTAGGGATTTGGCGTATAAAATAGAGTTACTTTGTTGACTCTTGGGGAGGGAGTGGTGTAGTGGTATTATCGCTGTTCTAATAATCAAGGGTAATCCTTTGGGGGTCCCGGGAATTCAATAACCAAAAGAAAATCTGGAATTAAAAATTGAATAATAGCCATGAAATAGTTGTTGATGACTGTAAAAACCCATCTGGTTCACTAACGTCCTTTAGGAAAGGAAATCCCGCATCCTTATTGGTCTGGCTCCAGCTGCTCTTTAAATATAGCACCCAGACCTTTGACCAAATTAAGTGACTTCTTGCCTGTCCCACCGTAAGAATCAACGAGCTCCTTACAGCTACTTAAGTAATGTTCTAAACAGCACAAGATCACGCACAGTCAACCATCCTACTGTTTGGAAATCACTCCCACTCTACACCCAGCACCAAATTTAGATTCAGAATGAAAAATTCCTGACACTATCTCTGACAATGCAACACTTGCTCAGTACTGTCCTAGGGAATGATTTTATTAGGTTATGTACTTAAGTCTCGTGTGAGATTTGAACCCACAATTTTCTGATTTCAAGGCAAGAGTGCTACAACCGACCCGTATATAAATTGGAGCAGTGGCAGGGGATAGACAAGAACTGTTATTAAGATTTTTAAAATTCATGTTTAAAAAAAAGGGAAGGACACATTCAGTGAAGTTGCTGTACACGACACATATTGCATCAGATGGTATTGATGTACTAAAATTGTAGAGTAGGAATATAATATTTTCAGAGATACATTAAATATATTTACATAACAGAAGAAAGTAACTTAAAAGTGCATTAAGGTAAATCATCTTGAATCACAAGTTAAATATAGTGTATTAAATACAGAAACTTTTTTTTATAGATTTGATTTTTTTCTGTTGTTCTTCCCTTTCACATTCCTTAAACATGAGTTCATCCAAAACAGTTGTCAAAACTCGCACCAAGTCCCATTCACACATCATCCCTTTTCCTGTGTTCACTCTTGTACACTGGCTCCTCAATCTTAAAATCCCCTTGTTCTGAACTCCATCACAATTGGTGTGATTTTCTCAGACTTACAACCTTCTGAAATATCTACACTCCTGTAATTCTGATCTCTCGCATATCCCAATTTTTATCACCCCACCAATCGGTGGCATAGTCTTCAGTTATTCAGGCCCTAAACCATGAAATTCTTTCCCTACCAGTATGACACTTCTACTTGGAACTTGCTCCTTCAAATCACTTTGTCCTACGCCTATCCAAATATCTCTTATGTGGTTCAGTGTCAAAATCTGTCTGAGTTCCCATGAAACACCTTGGAACATTTTATTATGTTGAAGACACTATATAAATGCAAGTTGTTGTTTGCTCGGAGATGAAACATACTCCTACATAAGAAAAGTGAACACCAATAAGTTGATTTCCCACTGGGAAGGTTAACTTTATTTGTACTTACAGTCAATATAAAGGATACATTTTTTTAGTATCACACAACACATTGACATCACTGACAAAGCTAGGATTTGTTGCCCATCTCTAATTGCTCTTGAACAAAACATTCTGGAGGACGGTTATGAGTCAACTACAGGTAAGGTTGGCAGAATTATTTTCCTAAATATAATTAGTGAATCAGATGAGTCCTTACAACAATCAATTATATTTCATGGTCACCCTTAGTGGGGCTGGCTTTATATTCCAGATATATTTGCAGAATTTAAATTCCACAAAATGTCAAGGCATCTGACTTGCTAATCCAGTGACATTACCTTTTATGTTATCATCTCACCAGTGAGATATTTGCCTTGTGATCTCAGTCACTATGTGAAGAATCCTGTCAAGACAGGGACTATTTAACTTAGGAGGAATCAGACAGTTTTAAAAAAAATCCAAGAGTGACATTTACTACTGATTTCCAGTTCTAAATAATGTATTACGTTCAGTAAGTACTTTGTAACTTGTAAGAAAGAATAACTTGTGTGTTGTGTTTGGCTACTTGGAACTAAGTAGTAAGTCTTTTATCCATTGTACAAGGCCATTTTGGCAGTCAAGTTGATCAAACACAATCAATGCCCTGAATTTACAGTGGTTTGATCTGATTCTAATTTCAAAAGGTGGAATGGGCAGATAGTTGGCAGATGGAGTTCAATGCAGAAAAGTGTGAGGTGATGAAACAATTGAAAGTAAGAGTTTTTTTTCAAGAGGGGAAGCAGCAGAGAGACCCGGGTGTATATATGCATAGATCATTGGACGTGGCAGGACATCGATGCACAGCCACAGCACTGTGGTTGACAAGGATGAGCAATATATGCTGCTTTGGCCAGCAATGCCCACATCCTACAAAGAAATTTAAGTATTCTGGGCTTTATTAATAGAGACATTGAGCACAAGAGCAAGGAAGTTATGCTCAGCTGGAATACAGTTCCACTAATCTCATGGAAGAATTGGCATCTGTCAACATCTCATCCTCATGCACTTGGAACCACAAGCAGCAGCTAAAGTTAAAATTTATTTATTAGTCACAAATAACACATTAACACTGCAATGAAGTTACTATAAAAATCCCCTAGTCCAGCGCCTGTTCTGGCACAGGAAGGGAGAATTTAGCATGGCCAATGCACCTAACAAGCACGTCTTTCAGAGTGTGGGAGGAAACCCACGTAGACACGGGGAGAACGTGCAGACACCACACAGACAGTCACCCGAGCCGAATCAAACAAGGGTCCCTGGCTGCTGCTAATCACCGTGCCGCTGCTTGACCCGGCGTCAACCCCCGGCGTCGAATCGCCCGCCTGACCCGACCCTCAGCAACGAACACTCACCCATCCCAGCACTTCTGTTTGCAAGCGTCAGTTATTCCGTTGCTAAGATACAGGCGAACTTTCACCCTTGACCCCGTGACCTCTTTCCGTCCGGACCCACGTGGGCCCGGAAGGGGGCGGGGCTCTAGCGGAGCCAACTTATTGGACGTCACGTTTTGATTGATGTCCAGACTGGACTGGCTGTACCAATCAGCGACCAAAGCTGGTTCCCCTCCGCCCCACCCCGCGTGAAGTTAGCTCGAGCGGCAGAGGCCAGAGTTTGTTGTCCGTGGCACGCACGGGATGATGGCATTGCCTGGGGAGGATGATGATGTTCCTTTAATCTTGACAGACGACAGCACGGGCCTCAACACCGACCAGGACAGAGACGAAATCCCCAACCAAAGTAGGCACTGCGATCACTTACACTTTTAATGTCAGAGCTTTAAAGAGATGCAACTTTCTTGCCTCCCCCCACTTCCCCCCCCCCCCCGCAGTTTAGCCTAGTTTGCATCTTGTTTTTCACACCTCACCTCTTTCCGCCCCCCCCCCCTCCCCATTTTATCCCATCAAAGTTGTCCCAGGCTCCGTGCAATGTTGGTGTGATCCTCTATCTCTCTCAAAATACAGCCCAAACTCACTGCTGTACCTGCCGCCAACGCCCCCACCTTCCCTTCCCTCCCCTCCTCCCCCTTCCCTCCCCTCCTCCCCCTTCCCCCGGCCACCATCCTCCCAAGCCAGCTAACGGCCTTGAGTGTCAATCAGCAAATAAAAACAGCAGAACATTCTGGAAACACACAACACTTCAGGCAGCATCCATGGAGGAAAGGGTTAATGTTTCAGGTCCGTGACCTTTTTGTCGGAAATAAAGGTGCAGAGCGGGGTGGGGGATTGCAACTATTGCAGATTTGGGTGCTGGGGATGATATACCACTAAAATACCTCAGCAATCTTTACCATTGAATCCTGTAGATACCGTACAGAAAGAGGCTGTTTGAAAGAACTATCCCGTTAGCTCTGCAACATTTCGCTCCTTCAAATGTTTATCCAGTTGTCACTGTCGAATTTTTTTTTCACTATCCTTTCAAGGCTGTGTTTTTTCCAGGTCATAACTTGCTGCTTGTTTTGCAAGGAACCATTTTCGCTCTTTGTACCAATACGTGTAACAATAATAAATCAAAATACTGAATTTATTAAAAAGGGTGGCAATGGTACTGCAATTGTTATAATATTATAACTGCTTCAGCATCATATTGGAGAGTTTTTTTTGGGATTTGCCAAGCTTATCCTATTTAGGGATAGGATAGTGACTCTTGATCTTTCAGTACTTATCTTCCATCTCAATACTTTAACCCATATAAAACTAATTGCTGTCAATCATTAACCATCCATTGCTTAATGGCCTGTTGCAATTTTTTTTTAAAAATTCTTTATTCCTTGTGGAAATACATTCAGCATCTCAATTTTCTCATATCTGTATTGTGTCATTGGTATTAACTTGATGAATCTGCTTTGCTTTTAGTGGTTTTAATGCCCTTTTTGTAAGTCCTAAGTTTGTACTCCCAACTATGGCTTAACCACATTAAAAGCGGATTCTGGAAAGTAGAAATAAAAATAGCAAGTGCTGGAAAGATTCAGCAGGTCTGGAAGCATTTGTGGGGAGAGGAAACTGTTAATCTCCTGTGTTCTTATTCTCTTTAGAGCTTTTATGGCTGAACCATTTTTTTTAAAAATTAATGATTGTACTCTTCTATTGATAAAACACAAAATTCTATCGGGAGTTTTAATAGCATTATCTACCTGCACACTCACTTTTTATAACAACATCTTGTATTTATATTGCACCTTTCATGTAATAAAACCACACGTTAACAATGCAGAATCATTGAGCAGAAACTGATAGCCAAGATCTGCACATATGAGGATGGCCTCAAAACTGGGATCTTGGGTTCATGACACGTGTGTAAAAAAAAACGCCCCCCAACCATACAGTCTAAGTTTGCAAAATCCCATTAACTGTCCTGGCTTGAGAAAATTTGCACCTCTTTAACCCCCTCTCCACTCATACTGTCTGTACCTGTAAAGACTTGATTCTCTGAAGATTCGCACTCCAACCATTCTTCACATTCCAATCTGTAATTATCTTGCAGTTGTGTCTTTGCCTATATAAGCCATGTCTGTGAACCAACCTCTCCACTCACCTGATGAAGGAGCAATGCTCCCAAAGCTCATGATTCCAAATAAACCTGTTGGACTTTACCCTGGTGTTGAGACATCTGGGTCAAGTACAGTATGTCATCTGTGAAATATTCTATACAAACAGACACTTCGACCAGTTTATCACCTTTACCCAGCTCCTCTTACTTGAGACAGGTAAAGAACTGTGATTCAAACTTTTTTTTATTTAAAAACACTCACAGATTAAAGAAACAATTCTTACACAATAAATTAAATTACCTTTGTCCCAAACTAGGCGAATTGCCTGAGAATACTAATGAGACAATACAGATACTATCTGGTCTGGTAAAATCGATTGGGCTGTTCATTCGATTCACTGAGCTCACTTCAACATATGAATTCAAGATACTCTTGACATGAAGGTGGATCTCGTATGCCCTCCTGCTTCCAAGGCCACAGTAGGTTGGTTGAGTCTTCACTGGAGGTTGTCTTGAAACCTTGAAATTTTATGTTTTAGTCAACAAGAATATAGCTGCCCCCTCGAAAATCTTCAGGCCCTTCTGGAATATTTCTCTGGCTTTCTGCCAATGGGGTGACAGGGCAGGGGTCACAGCGTCCAATGAGGTTAAGCTAGGCCATCCTAGTTGCACATATCTCCTTTCAGGATATGGTTAATAGCAGGGAGTCGGGCTAAAACTAGGGAATACACGTTTGTAATGTCTTTCTCTATTCTGGCTGAGTACCTCCTGCTGGTTTCAGGCCATAATGACTTTTCCATTGTTAAGTTTGAGCCTCTCTATTCAATATGCAAGAGGTTTGGGTTCTGGTTTCGGGTCATAATGACCCCACTATTATTAGTGAAGTACCCAGTTCTGGTATGTGTCCCTGTTGATCTTTGACCTGTGGTAATCTCATTGAAGTAGTTTAGCTGTATCAATTTAAGACATCCAATTTTAGGTTGGGCCCTAATTGCTCAGGCCATTGTCCATTTGACCACATAGAATCCCTTCAGTGCAGAAGGTGACCATTTGTCCCATCGAGTCTGCACTGACAATAATCCCACCCAGCCCCTATGCTGAAACGACTTGTCTCAAAATCATGTGAATGTGACAAATCTAAACTACCTATCCTTATCCTTCTTGAGCTTTCTGCAGCCTTTGACATAATTGACCATACCATTCTCCCCCCTTGCCTTTCTACCTTTGTCTAGCTGGATTGGTCTTCACTCACTCGTTTTCATTCTTGCCTACCTAATTGTAGCCAGATTCCCACCTGCAATGGTTTCTCTACCTGCTCCTGTAAAGGTACTTCTGATGCCCCCACAAGAATCTATATTTGGTCCCCTCCCATTTTCTCATCTACATGTATATCTAAAAGCAATCAGTTTTCACATTTACACTGATAATGCCCAGATCTACTTCTCCACTGCTTTTCTCAACTCCTCCGCACTGTCTATTATCAGACAGCTTGTCCAACATTGTGCACTGTATGAGCAAGATTGGACATGCCTTCAGCTGCCAAGGTCCTAAGCACTGGAATTGCTTTTTTTTTCCCTTTCTACCTCTTTCCTCTTTTAAGATGCTGCTTAAAACCTACTCTTTGACCTTTTGTTTATCTGCCCTAATGTTTCCTTATTTGAGTTCAGCATTAAACTTTGCTTTACATCACACCTGTGAAGCATCTTGAGCTATCTCATTACAATAAGGGTGTGGTATCAATACAGATCCAAAATCACATTGTAAACACAAAATAGAGCAACAAGAAGGAGACTGTACTGTGTAATTTTGTACTCGGTAAATTTTAAAGAAAATTACAGTCATACAAATGTTTATTATCTGCAACCCAAGATGTTATTTACCACAGCCTTCAAAAAGACATGCTTGATTTTATTTACATGTGGTAGTAATTCCCTCTTTCAGCCCACAGGGAAAGGGTGCAATGCACAGTCACAACTCCCTGTCATGGCTTGGTTCCATGATGATAAGAACATAAGAAATAGGAGCAGGAGTAGGCCGTCCAGCCCTTTGAGCCTGCCCTGCCATTCAATAAGATCATGGCTGATCTGTCGTGGCTCAGTTCCACATTCCCGCCCTCTCCCCATAACCCTTAATCCCCTCGCTTATCAAAAACCCATCAACCCGCATCTTAAAAATATTTAGCGAGGCAGCCTCCACCACCTCAACGGGCAGAGAATTCCAGAGATTCACCACCCTTTGAGTGAAGAAGTTCCTCCTCAACTCTGTTCTAAACCGCCCCCCCCTTTATCTTGAGGCTGTGCGCCCTAGTCCTATTGTCCTTTCTGAGCGGGAAGAGCCTCTCCACCTCTATCCTATCCATCCCATTCATCATCTTATACGTCTCAATGAGATCTCCCCTCATTCTTCTAAACTCTAACGAGTACAAGCCTAGTTTATTCAGCCTCTCCTCATAGCTCAACCCCCTCAACTCCGGCATCAGCCTAGTAAACCTCCTCTGCACTCCCTCCAAGGCCAAAATATCCTTGCGTAAGTACGGCGCCCAAAACTGCACACAGTACTCCAGCTGCGGCCTCACCAATGCCCTATACAGCTGCAGCAAGACCTCCCTGCTTTTATATTCAATCCCCCTCGCTATGAAGGCCAGCATCCCATTAGCCTCCCTGACCACCTGCTACACCTGCAGGCTGGATACGGGAAGTAAATGCATTATCCTCACCAACCACCACACAGAGACACGTTTTATTGCACTTTCAGCACTGACCTGGTTAAGTTTCAATCAGTTATTAACTGAACTTCCTAATCTACTAAAGTGGGGCGGAACTTTGAGCCTACATTAGCTGTCAGCATAAATGGCAATGTGGGTTCAAAATCCCAATTCAAAATGGTGAGAATATTAGAATGGGAGTTGGTCAAGGGGAACCTCTTAGGGATGCCAAGATAGGTTTGGTACGTGGGGGAGAAGGACATGCCTATCCTGGGACAGACAGGTTGGCATTTCCCCAGAACAGGTTGGCACTCCTCTCCTGTCAGTGCCAACCTGTGCCAGGATGGCAATGCCAGGGGTGGGTCCTCTGCAGGGCCCCATAAGGTTCCCCTTAAGTGTGGTTGAGAAGGGGAGTTGGGTGGGGGGGGGGGTGGGGGGGATGGTGGTGATGCTTATGTTGAGACTTGCCCTGATGCTTGCGCGGTGCGTGGTCACCTTGATGCTAGTGCAGGGTGATGGGAATCCGATGCTTGTGTGGGGACCCCCCCAAGCCCCTGGTGGGGAGGGGGGTTATTTTTATTGCAAATCAGGGCACCCTTTAAAGCTGGCGCCCTATTTTCTGTACAAGCAGACTCGCTGGCTCTATCAGGCTCCGCCCTGCCACAGTGATACGAAAACCATGTCACCAGATTTTCTTTGCACCACCAAATCTGGAGAGAAAACTCGGCCGTGCAGCTGGAGAGTTACACACCAGTTTTCTTGCCTCAGCCAGCACTCTGTGCACAGAGGAGAAAATTCCACCCATGGTTGTTAATCTTTTCTTCACTTCCATCAAATGCAGGTCTTGTTCAATAGCACATTTGCTACATGTGGTTAACCACCCTCCAAACTTTCACAATAGCAGACTAGATGTGGCCAGTTGCAGACATATGATAATGGCTCAGTGACAATTCTTCTTCTTCCACATCTTTAACCCTCCTACCAGTTGACTCAAAATTTTTTAAAAAAAGATAATCCCAAGATCTATTGCTAGTTAATTATGTCCAGGCAAAATAATTGGAGGCTGAATTTTATTTCAAAACCGATTTTGGGGAGTAACTTATCAGTGACTTAATCCAAGTTTGGCTGGTCAAATGACATTAACTAATATAGATTTTTCTTTGGATTTGTGATTTTAAAAATCTTTACAATTTTTTCTCAAGAAAACAATGTTTTGTAGCTAACAATCTAAAATTGCCAAAATGTCTTTCAGTTTGTAATCATGCTATGAGCTCTGCATGTAATGCTTATTGTGCAATTTCCTTTACACTCAAAAGAAAACTCACTGCACCAAACATTTCATTATTTTGTCTTTTGACGTTTGAGTGCTAGAGCACACATGTCTGGAGTACTTAGATATTCCACTTTACAAAGCATTTGCAAATAAATTATAGCCCCTAAAGAAATGGACCATTCAATCCGCCAGTCTGTGTTGGTGTGCAGGCTTATTTTTCTCTCTTACAATTATTTATTCTTCAATGTTTTCATAGTTTCTGTCTCTATCAATAACTCTGATCGTGCATTACACTGCCTCATAAATCAATGTGTGAAATCATTTATTTTGCTCTTGTTGTGGGGAAAAAATACCACTTCTGAGTCCGACTTTTTCTTAACAAAGCTTCGTGGAGAGAAGGCACCAGCACCTTGCACCTTGCACTACTGGCCAGCTACCTTCTCTTGATGAAACAATAGAAGCAGTCCACCTTTATACCCTTTACACAATAGGTGGACCAGACACAATTATCACATCATTATAGTCAAATGGGTACAACATTTCTTAGCTCATTATTACGGACAGGTACAGCCATTATTGTTTCAATATCACATTGTTCCAATATCACATTGTTCCATGAATGGGTACATTTCCTCTTATCAATGACTTAATTTATTCTATTCTTGTAGTACAGGGTTCCTTTGTGTTTCCCTTAATCTCCCTATCAGACCCCCATTATCCCAGGACTATTTTTATAGAACATAGAACATTACAGCGCAGAACAGGCCCTTCGGCCCACGATGTTGCGCCGACCAGTTACAAAACAATGACCCACTAACCTAAACCAATCCCTTTTCGTCCATAAACCTATCCACGGAATAGGTTATCTCTTTTAAGGTGCCTGGCTTCCTGAAGCGTTTGTTCCCTGTTTTAATTCAATTAACTGTCTGTCCTGTGGTTTAGATTTTAAGTGATTGTTTGTGTTTGAAAGTCAGTGTCTGTGCTGGAAGTCAGTGCAGGTTTAATGCCTTTTAACCCCTTATGTGCCAGGAAGCTATTTTTATGTCAGGTACCCATCTTTATGGCTTTTTTCCGCCTTCACTCTGCTCAAAATCCTTTTCGTTTCACCTTGTATGTGTACCCCTTAAGCACTGAATATAGTGTGCACCTTAATTATTTAAGGTACCTTATCAAATTATCTTAATTTCCTTTGTACCGACAAAAAGGGCGGTGTATAGAGGAGAGCCGGTGGATGTGGTCTTTCTTGATTTTCAGAAGGCGTTTGACAAGGTACCTCACAAGAGGTTATTGCAGAAGGTCAGGGGACATGGAGTTGGGGGTAGGGTGTTAGTGTGGATAGAGGATTGGTTGTCAAATAGGAGGCAGAGAGTGGGGGTCAATGGGTGCTATTCGGATTGGCGGTTGGTGACTAGTGGAGTGCCCCAGGGGTCGGTGCTGGGGCCTCAGCTATTTACCATTTATATAGATGATCTGGAGGAGGGAACCGAGTGTATGGTGTCAAAATTTGCTGATGACACCAAGATTGGTGGAACGGCAAATTGTGCGGAGGGTGTGGAGAGTCTGCAGAAGGATCTAGATAGGCTGGGCGAATGGGCCAGGAGCTGGCAGATGGAATTTAATGTTGGCAAGTGCGAGGTGGTCCACTTTGGTAGGAATAATGGTAGGAAGGGTTATTACTTACGTGGCGAAAAACTGCAGCAGGCGACAGTGCAGAGGGACCTCGGGGTCCTTGTGCATGAGTCGCAAAAACCCAGCTTGCAGGTGCAGCAGGTGGTCAGGAAGGCGAATGGGATGCTGGCCTTCATAGCGAGGGGGATTGAATATAAAAGTAGGGAGGTCTTGCTGCGGCTGTATAGGGCATTGGTGAGGCCGCAGCTGGAGTAGTGTGTGCAGTTTTGGTCGCCGTACTTACGCAAGGATATTTTGGCCTTGGAGGGAGTGCAGAAAAGGTTTACTAGGCTGATGCCGGAGTTGAGGGGGTTGAGCTATGAGGAGAGGCTGAATAAACTAGGCTTGTACTCGTTAGAGTTTAGAAGAATGAGGGGAGATCTCATTGAGACGTATAAGATGATGAATGGGATGGATAGGATAGAGGTGGAGAGACTCTTCCTGCTCAGAAAGGACAATAGGACTAGGGGGCACAGCCTGAAGATAAAAGGGGGGGCGGTTTAGGATGGCGTTGAGGAGGAACTTCTTCACTCAAAGGGTGGTGAATCTCTGGAATTCTCTGCCCGTTGAAGTGGTGGAGGCTACCTCGCTAAATATTTTTAAGACGCGGGTTGATGGGTTTTTGATAAGCGAGGGGATTAAGGGTTATGGGGAGAGGGCGGGAAAGTGGAACTGAGCCACGACAGATCAGCCATGATCTTATTGAATGGCGGGGCAGGCTCGAGAGGCTAGATGGCCTATTCCTGCTCCTATTTCTTATGTTCTTATGTAAAAGCAGCCCCAGTTTTTCAAGATTTTTTTTCCATGTTTATATTGGATCACGCTAGGAAGCATCCCACTGAAACTTCTATAGTGCCTCACCACCCTTCCTGTATCATAGGATTACTGTCTGTGGTTTTGTACTCTGTGGTGTCGTATGGATTCACCACAACACATTTACAACCTACAGTTCCTGTTATAGGACAAGTATTCTTTGAGCATTTTATTAATTGTCTTCTCCATTTGCTGTATTGCTTTTAATGTCTTGTGAACCACAAACGTCCAAATTCTCTGCTCTTGCACTTCACCTAGCTTTGCCACATTCAATTTTTTTAAACAAAATGGCAATCTCAAATTTATTGACATTGCATTTCATTCTCCAGCCTTTATTTCATTGTCAGTATCTCCCAGCAGCTTATTTTGGTCATTGGAATTATTTATATCTTTGCGTGTCTATTTCTATCAGGATTTTTTGCTTCAGCAATATTTTTCTTTTTCTATTTTTACCATTGGCCCCTTGCAATCTTTAACATCTATGACTGGACCTTTAATTCTTTTTGTTTTTCCTCGCCTATATGCATCTTTATTTCCTACTCTGCTAGGGTAACTTTTATTATGTAAATCTACACAAAACAGTGAATTGACTGTGCCGTTTGGGTAAAAGATTTGCGACTCAGACTCTCATTCAAAGCTCATGTTTTTGGATCTCACTAATTTTATAATAATTCTACCTGATGGAGCTCAAAAATGTGGGCAAAAATGTTTTCTGTACTAAATGGCTACTCAGTATACTGTAACTGATTCAAATATTCTTTTTGTAGTGTGTCTAACTAAAACTTCCATGATTTACCTGTTTGTGTCATTTGGTTAGCTTTGCTGGTGCAACAACTGAATAGCCTGTGCATAAGTGAAAGCTAATATGCATGCTGTGAAGGGTGACACGTGTTTATCTAACTTTCTCCCTCCTCCATCCTGTATCCATAGGAATGCTTGATATCTTATGAGCAAGGACATTCTGATGTTGTAAATTATATTGATTACAATGTTCTTTCTTAGCAATACAAGGGTAAGGTCAAAACCCTTGCAAGGCAACCTCAATCAGCTGACCAAAATTGTGGGAAGAAGACAGTGGCACATTCAAAAATTATTAGAAGATATGTCTAGAGTACCATCACATGCCATTAAAAGCACCTTACAGACACTTATACATCATGTTTACTAATATCATGCTCATTTTCCTTCCAATGCCTTTTCTCGCTATGTTCTCCCTTTAATCTTCCCCTCATTTTATTGCCATTTTTTACTTAGCTAATTGAGCAATTTTCATTCCAGGGAGGCAGGTATGGGACAGAGTTGGGCCTGCCATTCCCTGATACAGATCAGAAGCAGGCACAGGGAGTGCCTGGGTTCTGTGCGATTTATCACAGTTATTTTGTTACAATTTAAGCTCGCATCCCTCATATCCCATCAACCTCTCATCAACTCCCCATGCCACTTTCCTGTTCCTGTATCAATTTAATGCCAATCCATACACCCCAGCCTTGCTTCAGATACACACTGTCCATGACAACTCACCCTGTATCCACTGAGGGCAGATCTCAGGACTCGTATTCAGATGAAATAAAATAAAGGTCAAAATATCTTAACAACCTTCACAATATTAAAACTAATTCCCATTCATGAAAGCTAATTCAAAACATTTGAAGCTCCTCAAGTGCTTAATTCCTTGTAAAACCAAACTTCCTTTCATAACCCTTTGCCAAAAATAGCTAATCAGTTAATAACCATTTTGAATTTCTGATCCAACTGTGAATATAGGACCCCACCCCAGTAGCTGAATTAATGATAGCTTGTGCAAAGCAACGGAACATTCATAATGATACAATGATAGCTCTTGGGGAAATGTCAACAAATAGCTATTGTACTTGCTAAAATAGAGTTTTATCAACTCTCACTGACCAAGGCAGCCTTTTTTTTTAAATAACTTCACATCATGATAGTTCAACGGAACTTAGTCATCTTCAAGAGCACTTATATCTACTCTTTAAAACATTACGACTCCCACACCACAACTGAAGATGTTCACAAATGGGATGGGATTTCCACAGAGATAGAAAGACTCTGGATTCTTCTAGTGTCTTTCCATTTGACTGCTGGATGTGTGCCTTCTGCATGATAAACTGACCATATCGGCTCACCCGACACATAAGGGAGTACATTGCATAGTAGAGTGCTCAGGCTCACCACTAAAAACAGTCTAAATTCACAATATGTCTGAATGCACGGTCAGACGTATTACCCTTTCCAGAAAATTAGTGTTATATTAGAAAAATCCAAAGCATACCTTCACAATATTTGATATTACAAAAATGACTTTCTCTAATTGTCATTTAAAATTACTGTAATTAATTTATAATAAAGCACAGAGCAACATTTATAAAACACATATAACGTATTGAAATATCCCAAAGTACTTCACAGGAGCATAATAGGACTTTAAAAATGTTATATATTATACAGGTATTATTAAAATGAATACAAAGCTTGGTCAAAGAGGTAGCTTCTGAAAGTGTAGTTGTTGAGCTGGATGACAGATGACAGATAGGAGGGCAAAGCCCTGGAGGAATTTGAACACAAGGATGAGACTATCGGAATCAAGGCAGTGGAGTCAACGTGTACTGGTGATGGTGAATGGGACTTTATTCAATTTAGGATCAAGTTTATTCAAGTTCTCAGTTTTGGATGAGTAAGTTTGTGTAGTGTTGAAAATGGGAGGCTAGTTCGGAGAAAACAGCAAGACTGAACTTAAGAAAGGCATGGGTGAGGGATTTAGCAGAGAGGCATATGCAGTGGCGGGGATGAGCAATGTTATGGAGTTGAAAGTAGGCAATCTTTGTGACTGGTGTTGAATGCTCAGATCAGGGTCCAATAGGTCTTAAACCGACTGTTTCAACAGAAGCCTGAATCCAAGGAACATTGGATCAGAAATAGACCAATTAGCCCTTCAATCAAACTTGGTTCCCCATTCAGTGAGATCACGACTGATGTTCAGCTTAGCTCCTTTTACTCACCTTTACTACTTATTCCTTAATGCTTTAGTTTAGCAAAAATTTACTAATCTTCAAATTAAAATTAACATTGATCTAGTATCACTAGGGGAAGAGCATTCTAATTTCTACCACCTATTTGTATATAGAAGTGTTTTCAAATTCCACTGAAAGGTTTGGATCAAATTTTTAACCTATATCCTTTAGTCCTAGACTTCCCCAACTAGTGGTCAGTTTATAGCTGTTCTTATTATCCTGTTTATCTTTTTGGTGAAGGCCCTTGTTCCAATCTGATTCATTTGGAGCCTATACCAATGGTACAATTCCTATCACAAAATGAATGTTAATGTCCCCTGAAATCGAACCGCACTTTCCCAGACCCATCCTGCGGTCTTCAACTCGTTCACTTGCTTATCCCCAAAACCAGTTTGTGCATGGCCCAGCTAATACTCTGGAAATTATAACCATTGAGGTCCTGTTCTTTAATTTTAAACCTCAGTGCCTCATACTCTTAAAACAGAATCTCTTTCCTACTCTTCTTTATGTTGTTGATCCAAATATGGATCACAGCGAATGAATCCATCTCCTCCATGTCCAATCACCTTTTCAAATTGTTTCAAGATGATTCTCACCCTGGTATCAGGTAGGCCACATACGATGTGAGACTCATAATCCCATTATTTAAAGATGTTATCTGTCCTTAATAAATCCTCTACAACATTACATGTCCCCACTCCTACCCCATCCCTTAATAATTGGAAATAAATTGTGTTTAACTGTATGCAGGAGACGACATTAATTGGAGTTTAACTTGAATACTTGTAAAGAGCCACATTGAAACTGCGAAGTTGGTTAGTTAACAGTTATATGCTTGTAATGATTTACTCTGTAAGTAAGTGTAAGACTGAGTTTTAAAAACTGACACCAGTGGTACCCTTCACTAACAGGCTTTCTGGAATAGAACATCCACTTCCATCACCACCTTTTGGAACAGGCGCCTGTCCGTGATCTATATTCTGGCTTTTCCTCTGATGGTACCTATCCTTATATTATAGGTGACAGGGTGGTACCATGGTTAGCACTGCTGCCTCGCAGCACCAGAGATCCGGGTTCGATTCCTGTCTTGGGTCACTGTCTGTGCAGAGTTTACATGTTCTCCCCGTGTCTGCATGTGTTTCCCCTGAGCGCTCAGGTTTCCTCTCAGTCCGAAAAACATGCTGGTTAGGTGCATTGGCCATGCTAAATTCTCCCTCAATGTACCTGAACAGGCACTGGAGTGTGACTGGGGGATTTTCATAGTAACTTGTCATTCTACTTGTGATATAAATAAAAAAATCAATAGACTGCAAATACATTACACCTGTTGAATCAGTTTTTGTAGGTCCTATCCTCTGTCTCATCTAGGCTCTCTTTATTCTGCATATTATTGGTCATAGTGACCCCATTCTGAACCTGCATCTCTTTAGAAAATGTGGCCAAAGTCTGGAACAAACTGTCTAAATACTGCTCCCACTTAGTGTCAGAGTGTTTCCTAATTATATTCTAGGTCAATTAATCTGAGCCAGAGGCTTCTACAGTAGATGTGTTCATTTGGGACAATCAGTAAAGACTCACATACTAAAGGCTGGACACACAGCCTGCTCTGTCATACTTAAGTCTATATTATTCATATCTAGATTTTAGTTTGTTCTAAGTTTTTTCTTTTCTATACACACTGACTTAGACTAAGCATAAAAAATAGAACATAGTACAGTACAGGAACAGGCCTTTCGACCCACAATATCATGCTGGACATGATGCCAAATTAAACTAATCCTTAGCCCATGTCTTTCTATTCATTGCATATTCATGTGCTTACCTAAAAGCTCCTTAAATCTCCCTATCGTATCTGCCACTGCCACCACCACCACCACCCAGAAGTGTGTTCCAGATACCTAGCATGCTGTATGTAAAAAAAAACTTGCCCTTCATATCTCCTTTTAAAATTGCCCTCTTTCACCTTAAGTATGTGTCCCCTACTATTTCAATTCTGGGAAAAAGATTCTGATTGTCATTTGCCATTCCTATCTATGCTTTTGATAATTTTATAGACTTCTATCAGATCTCCTATCAGCCTCTGCCACTCCAGAGTAAATAACCTTTGTATTTCCAGCTCCTCCTTATAGCTCATACCCTTTAACCCAGGCAGCATCCTGGTAAACCTCTTCCGCACCCTCACCAAAGCCTCCCCATCCTTCATGTAATGTGGCAACTCCTGTACTTGTTGCTCCGATCAATAAAGGCAAGCATGCCAAACGCCTTCTTTACCACTCTATCGACTTGTGTGGCCAGTTTCAGGGAGCTATAGATTTGAATCCCAAGATCCCTCTACATCAATGCTGTTCAGGGTCCTGCCATTAACTGCATATTCTTACCCTTAATATTTGATCTCCCAAGGTGCAGCCCTTCACACATGCCCAGATCAAACTGCGTCTGTCGTTTCTCTGCCCAAATATGCAACTGATCTAAGTCCCACTGTGTCCTTTGACAACCTTCTATACTGTCCACAATCCATTTATCTTTGTGCCGTCTGCAAACTTGTTAACACATCATTCTGTTTTCACACAAGTCATTTATATATATCACAAAGAGCAGAGGCATCTCTAGAAAATACAAGATGAAGAATTTTATATACTTGCTGTTTCAAGTTTGCACGAACTGCCAAGTATGGAAGGCAAAATGCAACATCTCCTTTTCCGTTTGCACTAAATTCCCACTCTCACCCAATACAAACTTTTATTCTCTCTTTACATAACACTGCTTTTGCAACCAATATGCATCAACGGATTCTGTTTATTATTAAGCCCTTTTGATACATGCCCAAGTTATAAGTGCTTGCTCAGCTTCCTGCTCACAGTAATTAGCATCTGTTCAAGTAGTTACTTATAGTTCATTGACAGGTAGCTTCTGTTCGTTAGCTTGTGGTTCAGTCAAAACATAAAACTAAATGTCTGGTTGATATCTTGTCAGAGAATTCCCAACTTCACAAAATTTCAACTTTTACACTTTTTACGCTAACTCCTTTTACGAACACTTGGTAGAAGTAGGGATTGAATTGGTAGCCAGAAACTGATCGTGAGTGCCATTTTGTATCTGAAACTTCAAAACTTTGCAGGGTGAAATCTTGTCTTATGGTGGATGGTTAATAAAATCGTCTAGGTGCAACAGATTTTGTTTTAAATTTCCACATGCATGGCAATGGTAACTTATATCAGCACATAGTTAGGTCAGTGTGAAAAATGGAAGTTACTATCTAACCTACTAGTGACCATTCGTAACCCTCTCAACAAAGTATTGCAAATTTTAGTCAATCCTTTCGATATGCCTCCGTCCCATCATGGTTCATATTAAATCTATTTAAATCTTGACAGTATAAGATGATTTATAATGAAAGCATCGCGCTTGTTGCAACAAATATCCCATTTTGAGTAGAATCCAAAATGCTGAATGAGTCACAAATTCTGACAGATTAAATCATCTTTAAATGGAAGGCAGCTGCCTCCTAAGTGGTAGTGTGTACATAAAAGTAGATGGTTACCTGTTGATATGTTACCAAAGTATCCATAAGCAACCTGTACTTTGCTGTGTGTTGCAGTGAGCTTCAGGTGGATTGTAAATTTTCAAATTCATTTTATTGCAGCTTAAAATGTTCAGTTATTGTGAGACAAAAAAAAATGGGACAATGCCTTCTAAATTCCTATTTGTCCAAGAGGCTTTGGCTTCATATTAAGATTATGAAACTATTCAATCATGTCCTCTAATTTCTTAAGTGTTTCCTTGACTTCTACTTAAAAGCCACCACGTGACAATATATCATGCCTATCGTTTGCATTAATATGTTAATACAGACTACTCTCCCATAAGCTGTAGGTGCAATAGCTAACAGTGCTCACTGTCAATGGCAAATGTATGATGATGGTTTACACCATGCTGCTTATTGTAATCAAAGTATAAATTGGACAGCAACCTCTGGTGGCTGCACATACTCAATTAAATGAGGAAATCAGGAAGTTGCTGTCCCAAATTGCTGTGCTCCTCCAGAAATTGCTTTATACTGAAACCTCTGAGATTTGACTTTGAAATGTATGAAACAGTTTGAAGTTGCTGTAATTTCATGACAAATGCCACAAAATCTACCAGAAAAGATTTTTAACAGTAAAATAATAATTTCCAAACAACCTCTCTGGCATTGAAAGTTAATTCTACAAACCTGAAGTCTCATTCCTTAAAATTTTATTTATTGTTGGAGATTTATTGTTTAAATTTTTTTTGCTTTCAGCCTTTCTAATTTATTTATGTAATCTCTCTCTTTTCCTTTCTTTATTTGGGTTCAGATCCTGCGCTGCTTGTTAAAGATTCTTGAACCTGATTAGTTAAAGAGATGCACAGTAAATACGGCCACTTTACGCAGGTTTAGTTCCTCCTGTTTTGGCTGTCCAATACTGTGAAAACCATTGCAAAATTCCAAAGTCTACGGTCAAGTGCAATGTCTGTTTGGTGGCATTCCTTTGCTGCTGAGAACAAAGTCTAGCCCATTGTCTCTTTGGGTTGCAATTTTTCTATTTTAATTGAATAACATTTGGCTCTGTGATATGGCTGGTGAAAATTTAGCAGAATGCAAAAATGATGGGGCAGTGTGACTGGTGAAAGCAGAAGAAAAAATACATCTGATATCACCTGTAACGATTGTAATGACAAATAGGAAGACATCAAATGTGATTGGGATGTAACTGATATTAACTGATGTAGACAGTCATCAGGAGAGATTTTGAGATTTTCTTTGTCCTATGTAGTGAGCAAGGTCACTACAATGGTTGTACTACAAGTAGCTTCAAAGCGTACACATAAAAACGTAGAAAAACTACAGCACGATATAGGCCCTTCAGCCCACAAAGTTGTGCCGAACATGCTCCTACCTTAGAGATGGCTAAGCTTACCTATAACCCTTTATCTTTCTAAGTTCCATGTACTTATCCAAAAGTCTCTTAAAAGACCCTATTGAATCCACCTCCACCACCGTTGCTGGCAGCCCATTCTATGCACTGACCACACTGAGTGAAAAACTTGCCCCTGACATCTCTGTAGTACTCCCCAGCACCTTAAACCTGTGTCCTCTTGTGGCAACCATTTCAGCCCTGGGAAAAAGTGTCTGATTATCCACTCAATCAATACCTCTCAACATCTTATACACCTTTATCAGGTCACCCCTTATCCTTCATCTGTCCAAGGGGAAAAGGCTGAGCTCCCTCAACCTACCCTCACAAGACATGCTCCCCAGTCTAGGCAATATCCTTGTAAATCTCCTCTGCACCCTTTCTATGGCTTCCACATCCTTCCTGTAATGAGGCGACCAGAACTAAGCACAGTACTCCAAGTGGGGTCTGACCAGGGTCCTATATAGCTACAACATTATCTCTCGACTCCTAAACTCAATTGATGAAGGCCAGTACACCATATGTCTTCTTAACCACAGCTTCAACCTGTGCAGCTGCTATGAGCATCCCATGAACTCGGACCCCAAGATCCTTCTGATCTTTCACACTGCCAAGAGTCTGACCATTAATGTTATATTCTGCCATCCTATTTGACTTGCCAAAATGAACCACTTCACACTTATCTGGGTTGAACTCATCTGCCACTTCTCTGCCCAGTCTTGCTTCCTATCAATGTCTCGCAACTTCTGACATCCCTCCACACTATCCACAACACCTCAAACTTCTGTCATTAGCAAACTTACCAACCCATCCCTCCACTTCCTCATCCAGGTCATTTTTATAAAAATCACACAGTAAGGGTCCAAGAACAGATCCCTGGGGCACTCCACTGGTGACCGACCTCCATGCAGAATATAACCTATCTATAACCACTCTTTGCCTTCTATGGGCAAGCCAGTTCTGGATCCACAGAGCTGTGTCCCCTTGGATCCCATGCCCCCTCACTTTCTCAATAAGCCTTGTCTGGGACGCCTTATCAAATGCCTTGCTGAAATCCATTTATACTACATGTACTGCTTTTCCCTCAATGTGTTTAGTCACATCTTCAAAAAATTCAATCGGGCTCATAAGGCATGATCTGCCTTTGACAAAGCCATGCTGAAATTTCTTAATCATATTATACGCTCCAAATGTTCATAAATCCTGCCTCTCAGGATCTTCTGCCATCAACTTACCAACCACTGAGGTTACACTCACTGGTCTGTAATTTCCAGGGCTATCTCTACTCCCTTTCTTGAATAAAGGAACAACATCTGCAATCCTCCGGAACCTCTCCCGTTTCCATTGATGATGCAAAGATCATTGCCAGAGGCTCAGCAATCTCTTCCCTCACTTCCCATAGTAGCCTGGGATACATCCCATCGACTTATCTAACTTGATGCTTTTCAGAAGTTCCAACACATCATCTTTCTTAATATCTACATGCTCAAGCTTTTCGGTCTGCTGTAAGTCTGCACTATAACCACCAAAATCCTTTTCCATAGTGAATACTGAAGTAAAGTATTTATTAAGTTCCTCTGCTGTTTCTTTCTCACTGTCACACTTGATAGATCCTATTCTTTCACGTATTATCCCCTTTCTGTTCACATACTTGTAGAATGCCTTGGGGTTTTCCTTAATCCTGCCTGCCAAGGCCTTCTCATGACCCCCTCTGGCTCCCCTAATTTCCTCAAGATCCTTCCTGTTAGCCGTATACTCTTCTTGATCTCTAACATTACCCAGCTCTCTGAACCTTTTGCAAACTTTTCTTCTTGACTAGATTTATTACAGCCTTTGTACACCACAGTTCTTGTAATCTACCATAACTTCTCTGTCTCATTGGAACATTGCTATGCAGAACTCCAAACAAATATTCCCTGAAAATTTGCCACATTTCTTCTGTACATTTCCCTGACAAAACCTCTTTCCAATTCCTGCCAGATAGCGTCATAATTCCCCTTACTCCAATTAAATACTTTTCGAACTTATCTGATCCTATCCCTCTCCAATGCTATTGTAAAGGAGATAGAATTATGATCACTATCTCCAAAATGCTCTCCCACTGAGAGATCTGACACCTGACCAGATTCATTTCCCAATACCAAATCAAGTACAGCCTCTCCTCTTGTAGGCTTATCCACGTACTGTGTCAAGAAACCCTCCTGAACACACCTAACAAATTCCTCCCCATCTAAACCTCTTATCCTAGGGAGATTCCAATCAATATTTGGGAAATTAAAATCTCCCATCATGACAACTGTTATTATTACACCTTTCCAGGATCTGCTTCCCAATTTGCTCCTCAACACCCCTGTTACTATTGGGCAGCCTATCGAAAATGCCCAGTAAATTTATTGACCCCTTCCTGTTCCTAACCTCCACCCACAGAGACTCCGTAGACAATCCCTCCATGGTGTCCATCTTTTCTGCAGCCATGAAACTATCTCTGATCAACAGTGCCACTCCCCCACCTCTTTTGCTTCCCTCCCTATCCCTTCTGAAACATCTGAAACCTGGCACTTGAAGTAACCAGTCCTGGCCTTGAGTCATCCAAGTCTCTGTAATGGCCACCATATCACATTTCCAAGTAGTGATCCCTGCTCTAAGCTCATCCACTTTGTTCACAACTTGCGTTAAAATAGACACACCTCAAACCTTCAGTCTGAGCGCTCCCCTTCTTCATCACCTGCCTATCCTCCCTCTCACACTGTCGACAAGCTTTCTCTATTTGTGAGCTAACCTCCTCTCTCCCAGTTGCTTCAATTTGATTCCCACCCCCCAACCTTTCTAGTTTAAACTCTCCCCAGTAGCCTTAGCAAACCTCCCCACCAGGATACAACTTGATTTTTTTTCTCTCAAATGGAAACCCTGATGGGCTGACAATTAATGAATGTTTAAATAAGGAATCAATGGGTGAGGGACTGCCTTTTAAAAAAAACTTTCTGATGAATGTGTAATGTATACTTCCAGCTTTTGATTTATTTAAAAAAAACAGGCTGCTAGGTAAAAATTCCAAAATACCTTATAGTATTCACTGTTGCACTATTGAAGACTTTAGGCTGTTTCCATTTTCTGACTGTGATATTAACATATTTATGTTTTTTCACTTGATTAATTCATACCCAATAAATAAAACAAATTATTCCCCACACAGTAGTAACATTTTGTGGGATAGCAGTATGCATTAAAATAGTTCCTGTTTGGTACACAACAATCTCATGTTCTTTTTGTGTTTAAAAAGTTACTCTGGAATCCATTCATACTTTACCAGCAGAGTTTGCACTTCGAATAGTGCAGCTAGAATGGTATGATTCGTCACATAGCATTGATTCTTTTCACGTTGTAATGGTGCAGCTGGCAGTACATGTGGTCTTAAGCATTTAACAGGTTGAAGGAAGTTTCACTCAAGTAGACAAGTTAACCGCGCGTGCAGATCCTTGATGTGTTTTGCTGTTTAATATGATCACATGACTCCCGTACACTTCAGATGACGAGGGTTGTAATCGTAAGTTGTTATAAAAGAAGTACAGGGCACCTTGTTTTCACTTCTGCAAAAATGCAACATGCAGGTACAACTTGTGTGTGCTCTGCTGAATTTAGTGACAGCCCTTTACAAGGCTCTTCATTCGTTTGGAAATTTGAGACTAATGGTATGTGTTATGTTTATGTTTGTCCAACTTATTAGATAATCTTTAATTTTTAGTGGAGCGTTGCATGGACTAATGCAAAAAGTACTGAGTATAAGAGCTTTCTGCAGTCTTGTATATAAATCTTGCCTTACAAAGTGGGTTTTTTCTACTAATATTTTCATTCCTTATGAAGGGTTAAAGTAGCTGTATTTAAATTTGTGTTTAGTGTAATAATCGATACTGATTAAATTCATTGAAGAAGAAGAAAACGTAAAAGGAGATTAAACCATGTCTACTAATTCAAATGAATTTTTACACTTAAAATTATCCAGTAATCTGAATTAAATGAAATGATCACAACACAGCTGAAAGAATTTAGTGATTGCAAATTTAAAAAATGAATTAAGTAACATTGAATTAAGGAGAGTAGACTCTCTATTAGATCATAGAAGTAAGTTAAATCTAGCTTTGTAATGTTCTGAATGATCATCCCAAAACTGACAAGTTGGTACAGTTCTATGCAATTGATATGTGAGATTATTATTGATAAGATTCAAGCATAAGTGTTATTTAGTGTCCCAGAAAGGTCTCATTGAAGTACCAATGGCCCTTTAGCACAAAAAAAGGAAATAGCAAAAAGGAAGAGACCATGTTGAACAGGCATGAGAACAACATAAATGAGCACACTTCTCCCTCTCAAAACAATTTGTTCTGTTTTTTAGGCCACAGATAAGAATTAAGGCTAGAAATTCAATGTTGTGATTGGGCGGCACAGTGGCTAGCACTGCTGCTTCACAGCTCCAGGGACCTGGGTTTGATTCCCGGCTTGGGTCACTGTCTGTGTGGAGTTTGCACATTCTCCTTGTGTCTGAATGGGTTTCCTCCGTGTGCTCCGATTTCCTCCCACAGTCCAAACTTGTGCGGGTTAGGTTGATTGGCCACGCTAAAAATTGTCCCTTAGAGTCATGAGATACGTAGGTTAGTGGGTAAATATGTAGGGATATGGGAGTAGGGCTCGGGTGGGTTTATTGTTGGTGCAGACTCGATGGGCCAAATGGCCTCCTTCTGCTCTGTAGGGTTTCTATAATTCAGTAATCTGGAAACTGTGGGAAGAGACCAATTCAAAAGATTGTTGGCGTCAATGAGTCTTGGTCCAGAATTTTACAGTCCCGTTAGTGGCCTTGAAGGACTAGTAAAATGCAGCACATCACCTTCCTGCCTGACTGCCCTGGGCTGCTCCTCATTTTACAGGGTAATGGAGGCATTGGATAACTTGCCCACCCGTGGATCTATTGAGGCCACTAAGTGACCAACTAATTTAACCGTGGCAGGTAGAGGCCCATGCCAAGTGGGTAGCCTGGCAGTTTCACTGGGCAAGGATGGCGACAGAACTTCCTTTTACAGGTTCCAATTGCTCATTGAGTCATGGTTTATGTGGTCATAGACACCCACACCTTAAACCTACCCACACCTTAAACCTTCCCCATCCAACCCCTCCCCCAGCTTGGAAATCTGCCCTCCCATTATTCCCCTTGCTGGGGTCTGCCAAATACACCCCACTAGTACTGTGGACCTGAAGTCTGACTTTTATTAGCTCCTCCTCCCACCAGTGCCTAGTTGAATTGATGGGCCACTGCTGGGACTACAGAGCTGCCAACCAATCGGATTGGCAGGCAGCTCTCAGGTGAAACTTCCTTTCCAGATGAGAACATAAGAAATAGGAGCAGAGGTAGGCTACTTAGCCTCTTGAGCCCACTGCACAAGTCAATAAGATCTTGGTAGTTGCAATGTGGCCGTATTTCCAGTATTCAGTCTGTCCCACATAATACTTGACTTCCTTGTCAATCAGAAATCTGTAACTTGTCCTTGAGTATATTCAATGGCCCAACCTCCATTGCTCAGTGGAGGAGAGAATGCCAACACTACCCGTCCCGAGAGAAGAAATTCTTCATAATTTCCTTCTTAAATGAGAGACCTTTCTATTTTAAAATTGTGCCTCCTAGTTCTGGGTTCCCTCACACGGAGGAACATCCTCTCAGCATCTACCTTGTCGTGCCCCCTCATACATTATTTTGTATGTTTCAATAAGATCATCTTTCGTTCATCTAAACTACATTGCCTGCCCAAGTAGTGCATACATGATGGACTTAATGGCCTCCTTCTGTGCTGTAACAATTTTGTGAAATAGAAAGGCAATACTTGACCCAGATTGCCACATGGAGGGTTGCTGTATCTTGATTTGATTTATTATTGCTAACACTATGTATTAGCATAGTGAAAAGTATTGTTTCTTGCGTGCTTTACAGACAAAACATACCGTTCATAGAGAAGGAAACGAGTGCAGAATGTAGTGTTACAGTCATAGCTAGGGTGTAGAGAAAGATTGACTTAATGCAAGTCCACTCAAAAGTCTGAAAGCAGCAGGGAAAAAGCTGTTCTTGAGTCTTTTGTAACTTTTTCCTGTAGGAAGAAGGTGGAAGGGAGAATGTTTGGGATGCATGGGATCTTTACTTATGCTGGCTGCTTTGTCGAGGCAGCGGGAAATGTAGACAGTCAATGGATGGGAGGCCAGTTTGCGTAATGGATTAGGCTACATTCACAAACTTTTGTAGTTCCTTGCGGTCTTGGGCAGAGCAGGAGCCATACCAAGCTGTGATACATCCAGAAAGAATGCTTTCTGGTGCTTTTGTAAAAGTTGATGAGAGTCATAGCTGGCATGCCAAATTTCCTTCGCCTCTACTTTTTCAGAAGACATTGCTGGGGTTTCTTAACTATATTGTCAGCATGGAGGAACCAGGACAGGTGGTTGGTGATCTGGACACCTAAAAACTTGACGCTCTTGACACTTTCTACTTCATCCCCATTGATGTAAACAAGGGCATGTTCACCTTTTATCCTTCCTGAAGTCGATGACAATCTCCTTTTGTTTAGTTGATACTGAGGAAGAGATTATTGTTGCCGCACCAGTTCACCAGACTCTCTATCTCATTCCTGTACTCTGTCTCGTTATTGTTTGAGATCCAATCCACTATGGTGGTGTCGTCAGCAAACTTGAAAATCGAATTGGAGGGGAATTTGGCCGCACAGTCATAGGTGTATAAGAAGTATTGTAGGAGACTGAGAACACAGCCTTGTGGGGCACCAGTGTTGATGCTGATCATGGAGGAGGTGTTGTTGCCTCACCTTACTGATTGTGGTCTGAGTTAGGATCCAGTTGCAGAGGGAGCTGCCGAGGCAAAGGCCATGGAGTTTGGAGATGTGTTTTGTCGGAATAATGGTGTTGAGCGGGATCAATAGATAGGAGTCTGACATAGGTGTCCTTGTTATCTAGGTGTTCCAGGGTTGAGTACAGGGCCAGGGAAATGGTGTCTTCTTTGGACTTGTTGCAGTGGTAGGCAAACTGTAGTGGATCCAGATAGTTCGGGAGGCTGGAATTGATTCGTGCTACGAAGCACTTCATAATGATGGATGTCAGAGCCACCGGCTGACAGTCATTAAACACGCTGCTTAGTTTTTCTTAGGTACCGGGACAATGGTGGCATCTTGAAGCAGATAGGGACCTTAGATGATTGTAAAGAGAGGTTGAAAATGTCTGAGTACCTCCACCAGCTGATCTGCACAGGATCTGAGTGCACATCCAGGTACCCCATCCAGAGCAGTTGCTTTCCATGCGTTGACCTTCAAGAAAGCTGCTCTGACATCTGCAATGGTGACCCCAGATACAGGTTCATCCAAGGTTTCCAGCTGTCACTGATCCCTTGCTCAAAACAGGCATAGGATGCATTGAGCTCATCAGGGAGGGATGCATTGGAGCCAGCGATTTTACATGTCTTCATCTTGTAGCCTCTGGTACTGTATTTTGTCATGGATCTTCATTCTTAGGATAGAAACATTGGAGATTGAAAGAGAGAAAGAATCCATTGTCCACAAACTCATTGTGAAGTTTGCAGTTAGTGATTGTGATATTATTCATTAGTGTGGGTGGTTGAAATATGTCCAAAATGTTTTCGACGGATATGTTTCTAATGAGCTTGATTGTAATATTTTAAGAAAAATTTTCCACTTGCATGCTATATGTAGTAAAAAGGATGAGTGTACTGGCCGCTTCTTACGTCACTCAGATCAAGTGGGATACTTTGCTGAAGTGGCACTTGTTCCCTGTTTTCAGTTTTCTTTCCTCCTTTCATACTTTGTGCATTAGCTTATAGCTAAGGGATGGTTCCAGAGACTTTTGTCATCCTTTGTTGTCTTGGCAGTGTGGCCTTTATCTATGATCCTGACAGTGTGGTGGTGGTGGTGATGGTGGTACCTCGCAACCCATTCGGGGTCTTGAGTTACAGTGGCAACATGCACTTTTACGTGGAGCTATTGATAGTAATGGTAGAAACTCTTGAATTCTTTCCATTACATAGCTGTCCAGAAGTCTTTCCCATTCCTATCTCCTGCCATTTAAGTATTGATAGAATTTGCATGCTGAGACACAATCTGTTTTATGAACACATCTTTTTTAGCCATCAAATCCTGGCATGGGATTTGAACCCAGAGCTTCTGGCTCAGAGGCAGGGATGCTGCCCTCTGTACCACAAGACTTCCTCTTGACAGTGTACCAAGTGATTATTTGACTGAAAGTAAGCATCTAATCATGGGATGTAAACCTGGCCTTATCCAACGTTTACTTGTGCTGAATACCAGCACTGTTGCAGCAATCAAAAGCAAGAGTTTTGTCTTGAGGTCCGTCGTACCACAGTCCCTGAGATCAGCACCAAACTAAGAATCCTTCCTGGGAATTTGCTGGTCGGTATGTTTAGTGACAATTGTTCAACCATGAGTTAAATTTATCTCCTATTAGATGCTCGTTTACTCTATAATCATCAGATGGCCTTTGTGGCCTTGCTACACAATGTTTGCCTGATAGAATAACAAAACTACTGGCAATAACCATATCTGACCTTGATGAGAAATGCAGACAAAATGCCACTGCAGATAATGAGAAGTGACCTTGTCGCAGTGTGAGGTTCTTGTTCCATAAATGCTAGTGTCAGCTTGGATCATTGTCATCTTGAAGCTCAGTGGCTCAATACGATGATCAAGAAAATTATCTTGCTTGCTAAACTGAAACTTTGCTGTAGTATGTTTTAAAGTTAGTTGATCTAGTTAAAATGTCACAAATTTGGTAGGATGTGGAAGTGCATGTAACGTTCCTACTTAAGGGATGCACACTGAAACCTGTTAGAAGCATCTCAATAACTTGAGGCAATCTAGAACCTTCAATGTAATATAGTGCATTTATGGAAGATTAATTTTGATGCATCCCAATCACTAATTTCCCTCCAATAACTCAATCATGGTAACTCCAGTGACTCTAAAAGCAAGTGGGCACCTGGAAGAACAGGAGAAGCCACTTGGAAACCCCAACTCAGAACCTTACCGCTGCCAGTTTCAGAGATTGGAACTCTCAGCGACGACCACCACCACACACACACACACACACACACACACACACACACACACACACACACACACACACACACACACCAGTATCTCATTCCTCGTAGTGCATATGCCCCCATGTGTATTCCACAGAATGTGGTCAAGGTCAACTGAATGAGTAATCTATCACCTCAAATAAATGACTGACAGGTGTCTGGCCAAATCCATTGCCTGGCAGTAGGTCTACTGAAATGGGGCTGGGATTTTGGGGGAATCATTCTGTGACACTGAGAGCAGTCGTGGCGATGGCCAGGATTATACTGACTAGTAGGTGCATGGACTGTAAGCAAGCCCTCGAACCCACAGTCACCCTTGGAGGCTGATGCTCTGTTATGTCTTTTTTGTCAACATTTCTTCAAAGAGGAAACATTCAGAAAATCCAGGTAACAATAAATGTACCCTCCATCATTGCATGCAGGCAGGAGAAAAGGTGGAGAAGAGTAGTACTTAGTGGCTGGCTTGCCAAAGGGAGGAGCTTCACGTTGATGAGCAAGCAGCAGCAGGATCCTCCTCAAAGATGATGAGGCTCACAAAGATGTTGTGCAGAGGTTCCTGTCAAGATTGAGGATACACAGAAGATGCACATTTTTTCTGCAGATGAGTGAGAAATTGTCATTCCCTCTGCATGTGCAGGGATTTGGTTGCTCACATCTACCATGTTCTCCATGAGATGATACCCCAGGGACTGGGAGGACATCCTTTTGCTTGTGGCTTTGAAAGTCACCCTTGCTGTTAACTTGGTTATTTCCAGGAGTTAACTGAGGATCTCTCAGCTTCCAACCGTGAGTGCATACAGAAGGTGAAGGATATGTTCTTTGCCAAAGTCCACAATTGCATGCATATTAGAGGTCTAGCTGGCCAGGCAACCAGAGCAGAGGGTTTTGCTGCTATTTCCAGATTTTCACAATCGCAGGGTACCACTGATTCATGTAGCTGTAAGAGTCCCTCGTTGCAGTCAATGCAACATGAGCTTTCCAGATGCCAAGATGTAGGAGCTGCATATCTCCAATGAGGAGGACACCAGAAGAGATGAGGTAGAGGAAGCCAAGGATGTGGAACAAGAAGCCATTGCACAGCTCATACGAGGCAGGCATGCACGTGAGGCTCTCGTAGCCACAGGATTCCAGGAGGATGATGACGGTTGGCACTGCGTATCCTGTCAGATCATTGACCCCCATGATGGGTCCAAATCACCACCAGTGTAGCTAGTCTCTTCAACCATCCTCTTTATTGCTAGGGAGGTGATGGCCTAGTGGTATTATCACTAGACTATATTAATTCAGAAACTCAGCTAATGTTCTAGGGACCTGGGTTTGAATCCCTCCACAGCAGTTGTCTGAAATTAAGAATCTATTGATGACCATGAAATGTTTTCAATTGTCAGAAAAACCTATCTGGTTCACCTATCTAATTGTCCTTTAGAGGAGTAATTACACCACATTCTGCTCACTATGTCCTCATCCTTTAAAGGATGGTTTTGTATTTTGAGTTTGTGTCCTTGCTGCAATGAGATACTAACGACAGGATCTTGTTCCAGCAACACACGGCAGAAGGTGCAGCTTCTTCAAGCATTTCTCCAGCATCCCAGTCATTAACACAGCTTATAAGGGGCAGGGGTTGCACTGCAGTCCTCAGTGGCAGTGCACTTTCAGTCTGACCAAAGCACCTCAAGGAGACTTATCTCCTTTTAAGATGCTCTTTAAATGCACGTCCTTGATTAACTTCTAATTACCTTCTAATATCTCTTTATCAAATGTTGCTTTTTGTCTGACTGCACTTCTATGAAACGTGCAGGGATACATTTCTATTTTAAAGTCTCTACATAAATGCAAGTGTTGTTGCAAATGATTGAAATGAAGTTTGATTGGAATTAAATTTTAACATTCACAAAATTAGGCTTGTCTATGTTGTTTGAGACCATGAGAATAAAGTTCCGTAAAATTGCATCATTATACAGATGCTAAAACTCCCTCGGAAGTGAGTTCTTGTCTGAAATGCTCAGTTATTTTATCATTGAAGCACATTTTCCTTTTTTTAATCTTCCTCTCCAATATGAAGAAAGCACCTACATTACATTTGGTATAGATCAGCTGATTCTAGTTCTTGTAAGACAGAATAATGACATTCCCCTTTTCAAATGCATTATGAATGAAATTTAACTCGCTTTTATAAGGATAATGCCTGACCTGACTGACCTGTTGCTATTTTGAACCACCCACATTCTGTCTCCTTAATAGATGGAGGAGAATATGACATTATTAACACGGAAGTAGTTGCAATACCAGATGTTCGAGAGTACAGAGCGAGCTATGGTTCTCTGAAACAAGTCTGGGAGATGAATTATCAGGAAGCAGCAATCTACTTGCAGGTATGGAACCTTTTTATAACTAATAATCCTACTTGTGTCAAGCTATTAAATTGAAGAAAGAGCATATCATTCCATCAGTATGAAGTATGCATAAGGAAGGGAACAAATAAAAAGGGAACATGGCAGTGGTACAGCTGCTTAATGTGAAATTGATAGAGCTTTTAGTAAGAAAACAAAAATGTTGAGCTCTTAATTGCAAATGATCCTAGCAGTGATGATCTTGTATCTGTTCTGCTATCACTGGACATGGAATGACTTCCATTCCATGTATTTCAACTTTGAACATGTTAATTAAGTTGATAATCTCTGGTTTTGGTAGAGTTGGTGCTAAATATTTCTTTTTTCGCTGTTTAATATATTCTACGCGTCAAGGTGAGTGATGTCAGTGCTGAAGAATGGAATTTTAATGTTTTTTTAAAGATATAGTAGCCAGTAACATTTCTGAACGTTCCAAGACAATTAGAACAAGTTCAAATTGAGGCTTCCAGTACTCTTATCTATAAACTTGAGAATTCCATTGCAAAAACCTTGAGAGTTTCATTTTGTATACACTTCAACTTTTTGACTTATCTAAGTGAGATTCAGCAATTGTTTTGAACTGAATTTTGCCTTTATTGCATGGCTAATACAACTGTCCAAGCACACTTCATTTAAAACCATTACAAGTACAAAGATTGAGGCTTTAATCTTGGGATTAGATTCAAACTCAAATCTCAGAAGTAGGAGGACATTGCTTTAGTGGTGTGAGTTCGCAGTTTGTCTCTCCTGTTTCTTTTTAACAAAACTGGGAAGTTTTAGCTTACAGAATCATAAAAACAAATTAAAATTCTGCAATCTAATGTAACCAACCTTTTATTGTAAGGGAACTAAGCAATATAGAAGCATTGATTTAATGTGTTCCTAATGTTGCTGAAACTAACAAGAAAGCCTGTGGCTAGATTCATTTGAGGAAGTTCTGGTTGCAGCCATGCTAAAAGTAGCATAAAACAGATGAAATTCAGCATGAGATCATTTATTTTTCTTCACCAAAAAGTGACTAATTCAAATTCAACAATGAACACAATCACCGGTTAATATTTACTTAAAAAGAAATGCATTGTATTAAAGCTCAAAGTAATGGTGTACATTTTCAGTGTGGTTGATGGATATCCGATAGTATTCCATTAGATTTTAATAATGTGTTGTGGTAACTTTTAGAATTGAAGTGGTCCAATCAAAATATCTCATGCTAAACCAGTGTTAACAGTTTTAATTTGTTCAGCAGAATTTTTAATTTTTTTACTTTATTGCATTGGCTAGTTCTGTTCTGTGTTTAAATGATCTTCTGTTCGCTAAACTATTACTCATTATTAACATTCAGTACATTTCTCTGTATAGAATGACTTACAGTGCCATTAGCCTTTCACTTTGATTTCAGTTATTGATTTTAAGATGGCTGATTTGCAACAAGATGATGTGCTAAAATGTAAAACATTGAATATAATACATGACGCTGTGCGCAAGGGGCACAGAATATATTGGCAAATTTCAGGAAAATCTATAAATTTTTTTTAAGCTGCCTGTGAAACCAGGTTTCCTGTATGTACAAGTTTCCATTATGCAGTTGCACTGCCAAGAATATGAAGATTCCAAAGATGCATGAGAATTGTTGCATAATCATTATTTTTGAAATTTAAGTCCCTTACTGTAAAAGTAGCAAAGCAATATTGCTACAAAAGCTCTGCAGTGTCTTTTTAAAAAAAGTCATAGCTCTTTTGCCACTTGTCCAGAAGGTTTCAGCTGTTGCAGGCTGGAACCGCTCTGATTAATGAATGACAGAGGAAGGTGGTTAATTTAACCCCTTGTTTACAGGTCTTGTTTTGCAAGGAAAAAAAGGGTAGATTTGATTGTGATGACTAAGATGGAATCAGCTGTGTAACTTTACATTTTGGTTACAGTACAAACATTGTAACATCCTATTTATAAGCTGAAGTTTTGAAGAATGAATTTGTTTCTGTTCTTGTGCTGCAGGTGGAGAGTGTCGCAACTAATAGTCCCATTTAAGGCATTGCTTTGTCTCTTGCACCCTTAATAAGAATGTTAAATTATTCACAGCTTTCTCTTTTTATTTTGAACTTTTCAGGAGGGAGTAAATAATGACAAGTTCTTCACTCATCCAAAAGATCAGAAAGCCCTTGCAGCCTACCTCTTTGTGCACAATCGTATATTCTATGTGATGGAGCTCATTTCTGGACTGCTGCTGTTGATACTCTCGCTGTGCGAGGCACCAGCTGTTCCCTCTCTCCGTCTGGACATTTATGTATGTTTTGTCTTCGATTCTTATGAGATACTGTTGATTGATTTATGATATTTCCCTTCCAAGTATTGTTGATGTATTATGCCTGAATTGCATGTTTAGGGTGGAAGTTTGTGTAATGCTAGTTAAGAACATAAGAATTCGGAGCAGGAGTAGACCATCTGGCCCCTTGAGCTTGCTCTGCCATTTAGTAAGATCATGGCTGATCGTTTCATTGACTCGGCTCCACTTATCCGCCTGCTCACCATAACCCTTAATTTCTTTACTGTTCAAAAAAAACATTCAATGAGGTAGCCTCAACTGCTTCACTGGGTAGGGAATTCCACAGATTCTCAACCCTTTGTGTGAAGAAGTTCCTCCTCAACTCAGTCCCAAGTCTGCTCCCCCTTATTTTGAGGTCATGCCCCTTAGTTCTAGTTTCACCTGCCAGTGGAAACAACTCCCCTGCTTCTATTTTATTTATTCTCTTCTTAATCTTATGTTTCTATAAGAGACATGTTAATATGATTCTGCTGATTGTGAACAAATTTGGCGCTTGAGTTTAAAATCATGGACTGTGTTATCACATGATGCAGAAACCCATATCTCTGTATGCTGCACTTCTTAAGGGAACCTGATTTGCCTGTGAAATAACTGGCTTAGCAACTTACATTCTGTTTGTGCTATATAAATGTAACTGAATATGAAGCATTCTTGGGTATCATGTGCAAAGTACTTTTATATTATGCACCCCAGCAACCTATTTGCTTTAGCTATCACTTTGCAGTATTGCTTAAGAGCATATTTTTAAACATCTATGCACTAGAATGCCTACATTCCTTTGTTTCTCTACATTCTAATATACTTTTTCCTAAGGATGTAAGAAAAATAAGCATCCTGCCCACACGTAATTTAAGATGTGGGTATGCCGGCGTTGGACTGGCGTAAACACAGTAAAAAGTCTGACAACACCAGGTTTTAGTCCAACCGATTTATTTGATAATAGACTCACAAGCTTTTGGGGTTAGTCCCTTTGTCAGGTGAATGGAGAGTTTAATGGAGAATTTAAACATAATTTTCCAGTCATGAGCCCAACCTCCCAACACACACACAGATGAGCATTATCTGCAGTCAAAAAATTCACAGATCTTAATATCATCTGAAGATTTGCAGTTCATATCTCCGTCTAAATCCTGATCATGAATGAAAAGAATAATTGCTTCAACACATTTCTGCTTTGACCAGCCTCCAACATATCCAAACCCATCCAAATCAAGAACTAATTAACCCATCTAGAAATACATTCTGCCAATGTCCTACCAGTCAATTCTTAATCCTTCTTGATACATTACCACTAATACCAGCTACTTCAGCCTTGTGAAACCCTATCAAAAACATTTGACCCATAATTGGTGGTTGTAATGATAGCAAAAGTATTAGTACCACCATTCCATTCCAGAAAGCAAGGTGGTGAAGGACAGAAGCCAATGAAGTCAATTTATATCAAGTTTAATATTTATTTAAAAATTACAAACTACAAGCATACACCTCTCTAACCCAACAACCACAGTTTTAGTCTGTGTCTATTTTGGAGGCTTATGTTAATGCACATCACCTGCATACAATTGATCACAAGTAATATACAATTTATATTCTCCATCTTTACTGTAGGAAATTGACAACTGTTTATGGTGTCCACATATGCTTGGTTAAATGCAGAAATCAGAATGTTGTTGTCGTTAATGCCCTCTTCCTCCATGTGGTGCACAGTTGCTGTCTTCATAGATGCACTGAATTAGTGGTTTCATGTGAAAGTTAACTTCTTGGGTACTCTTCTCACTACAAAGACCATTAAAATTGTTGAGCCCAGTTGAAAGATATGTAACTTGTTTACTAAATTATAGTTACAGTTGGACAACTTTCCTAACCCTCAAAAGCTACTATAGATTTTAGAGTGTAGTTCCCTTGTAACATTTCAAGAACACGTTTTTAAAATAAAAATCATTGTTGTGGTTTGTGACTTTTCAGCTTCAATCTTAATCCCATGTTTATGTTGCCACTTTTATTTTGCTTTCTGTAAAATTATTAAAAAGTGAATTATAATCCATACTTTGTACTTCCTGAATTCAAATATGAAGTGTTGTTCAGTCTGGTTGATCAGCCTACTTGACGACTTCAGTATTGCTGGATGCCACAGATCCCCACAGATGGCGCCAGATTCAAAGACATGTTGGAATAGGAGATTTTTGTGATTAACAGTGAAGGGACAACTTGTCACAAAATGACAAAAACCTAGTGGTTCTAGGCTGAGTAGTGATTTCGGATCATTGTCTGCTGGGCTTCCATCAACTTCTTCAAAAAAAAATCTTTTAATTAAATCTTTTAATTGTTAGTGACCTGGGTGTCCTTCCTTACTCAAGTGATCATATATTGCATCCCTCATTGACTCCTTCAAAGATTTTCCAGTTACTAATGTAAAACAAACAGGCCATGTCACAGGCTTTCCTCTAATTCTGTGCTCTTCCTTTTTTTTACTTCAAGCTCTTACACACAACTTTATAGAATGGCTTCTGGAAGTGCGTTAGAAGAACATCCATCAATGTTCCCTCACCACAATTCTTGATTAGTCATGTGCCCCCAAGTTCAGTCATTTCATCAAAGCTTCTTTGGTGGAGCAATGATAGGAATCTGCTGTTTGTGTCTTGGAGTGACTGTACTTGCCATGGTGGAAGCTTCCACATAAGAGACCCCTTCTGTTGATGTTTTATGTGGAACAAAACATCAGATGGGAACTTGTTGTGAATGGAAATGGGAGTCCGATTCTGCTTTCCACAATACTTAAAGCACACCAAAGTGAACAATCTGTGAGAATATTTGATATCTTCTATTTTAGTTCTGGACCTATTGCCCTTGAATTGTCTCCTTTTATTTTCTCTCTATCAAGAAACTGGTATATACATGTACATATATATATATATATATATATATGTATATATAATATGCACATATACTGGATTAAGCTGACACTAACTCTTTTTTGTAGCCTCTTTAATTTAACATTGTTTTACCTGGTACTGTTTGACTATTTTGCAGCTTTTGTTTAAAATTGTTTTATTTTAAACTTGTTTAGGTGCATGCTACACTGGAATTGTTTGCGCTTGTCACAGTGGTCTTTGAACTTGGTATGAAGATGAGATGGTTGGGCTTTCAAACCTTTATTAAGCACAAAAGAACTATGTTGAAAGTAAGTGTTTTTAAAATATCTAAACATTTCATGAAATAAAGGCAACACAAAATAAGAAATAGGAACAGTAGTCCTCTTTAATCATAGTAAGACTTCTATAACGTTATCCAGTTCCTTTGTTGTAGAAACATAGAAAGATTTGGTGGCCCATTGTGTCTATGCAGGTGAAAAAAAGCTATCCAGCTTAATTCCACTTTCTAGCACTTAGTCCACACCTTTTGTAGGTTAATGCATCTTGAGTGCATATCCAGATAGTTTTGAAATGAACATTCCTGTCTCATAATTTTATACACTTCAATTAAGCTTTCCTTTAGCCACCTCTGTACCAAACAAAACAAATCTAGCCAATCCAATCTTTCCTCATAATTAAAATTTTCCATTCCTGGCAATGTCCTTGAGAATCTTTTCCATACTCTCTCTCGTATGATTGTATCCTCCTTGTAATGTGGTGAAAGAACTTTATGCTGTCCACTAGCTGTGGTCTAATTAGTGTTTTATACAAATTTAGCATGATTTTCATGCTCTTTTGCTATCTGCCATCACCAATAAAGGAAATGATCTTTCTTGTCATCTACCTGTCCTGCTGCCTTTAGGGATCTGTAGAAATTAAGTCCAGTTGCTCCTATACAGTTTTCAAAATCCTAACATAAGAACATAAGAACTAGGAGCAGGAGTAGGCCATCTAGCCCTTCGAGCCTGCCCCGCCATTCAATAAGATCATGGCTGATCTGAAGTGGCTCAGTTCCACTTTCCCGCTTTCTCCCCATAACCCTTAATCCCCTTGCCTACCAAAAACCTATCTACCCACGTCTTAAATATATTTAGTGAGGTAGCCTCCAGCACTTCAACGGGCAGAGAATTCCAGAGATTCACCACCCTTTGAGTGAAGAAGTTACTCCTCAACTTTGTTCTAAACTGCACCCCCCCCCACCCCCATCTTGAGGCTGTGCCCTCTAGTCCTGCTGTCCTTTCTGAGCGGGAACAACCTCTCCACCTCTACCCTATCCATCCCTTTCATCATCTTATACGTCTCAATGAGATCTCCCCTCATCCTTCTAAACTCTAACAAGTACAAGCCCAGTCTATTCAGCCTCTCCTCATAGCTCAACCCCCTCAACTCCGGTATCAGCCTAGTGAACCTCCTCTGCACTCCCTCCAAGGCCAAAATATCCTTGCGCAAGTGCGGCAACCAAAACTGCACACAGTACTCCAGCTGCGGCCTCACCAGTGCCCTGTACAGTTGCAGCAAGACCTCCCTACTTTTATATTCAATCCCCCTCGCTATGAAGGCCAGCATCCCATTTGCCTTCCTGACCACCTGCTGCACCTGTAGGCTGGGTTTTTACAACTCATGCACAAGGACCCCCAGGTCCCTCTGCACCGTAGCATGCTGCAGCTTTTCGCCCTGCAAGTAGTAGTCCTTCCTACCATTATTCCTACCAAAGTGGATAACTTCACAGTTGCCAACATTGTATTCCATCTGCCAGGTCCTCGCCCACTCGCTCAGCCTATCTAGATCCCTCTGCAGACTTCCCACACCCTCCGCACAATTTGCTGTTCCACGTATCTTTGTGTCATCAGCAAATTTCGACACCTTACGCTCGGCTCCCTCCTCCAGATCATCTATATAAAAGGTAAATAGCTGAGGCCCCAGCACCGATCCCTGGGGCACTCCACTAGTCACCAACCGCCAATCCGAATAGCACCCATTGACACCCACTCTGTGCCTCCTATTTGACAGCCAATCCCCTATCCATGCTAACACCCTACCCCCCAACTCCATGCCCCCTAACCTTCTGTAACAACCTTTTGTGCGGCACCTTATCAAACGCCTTCTGAAAATCGAGAAACACTAACGTTGAGTATTTTCCTATCTTGTTGTCCTCCCAAAGGCATTACCTCACATTTCTGTGAATTGTTTTCCGTTTACCACTTTTCTGTCCAACTGATCACTTCATTGATGTCTTCCTGCAGTGTACAGCTTTCTTCTTCCCCCTCATAAAATTTCTTTATGATCTGCAAGATTTTTAATCATGATCCCTATAGTTGAAATCACTAGCATGTTCCATGTACAGCAAAGGAGCTAATAATAAGTCCTTGGTACCCGCTGCTTTTTAGATCCAACTTGCCACTTTTTCTCTTGGATCCCATGAGCTTTAAATTTGCAGCTCAGCCAGCCAATTGGGACGTTATCAATAACCTTGCTATGGTCCATATAGACAACATCAAACATGCTACCTGCATTGATCCTCCTTGTTAGTTCCACAAAATTTCTGTCATATTACTCAGATATGAGAAAGGGGTGGGATTGACCAGCCCTGTTCACCACTGGTGGAAATCCTGACATCCCAGCAAAAGGAGAGCTGGGGCTAAAACAGGATTCCTGAAGCCACCAGCCCCAACAGATTTATGCACAAATGCCAACTTAAACGTAGTTAGCAGGGCTCATTTAGCTCTAGGTTTTTAACAGTTTTTGTTTCAAGTCTGAGCTTTCATAGAAAGCTGAAAGCCTTTGAAATCCCATTAGTCCCGTCCTTTTAACTCACCTTTGACACCTTAATTGTTTTTAGGCCCTATGCATTCAGAGTTTGTTGATCTTTCCCTTCATAATTGAATGCATCTGAATGCCTGCCACCCCCCCCCCCCCCCCGGGCCATTGTTCCTAACCCCAATGCTTACACAAAAGAGGATCTGAAAAGCACTTAACTGCTGATGATGCCCATGGCCCTGCCCCACACAACCGATGTCAATAACCAAAGCACTCCCCACGCGGTTTATGTGGAAAATACTTGGCAATACAGAAAGATTTCAACTAGTGAGACAAAGTTACAGGAATAGTGTTAAGAACTCTAAGTCTCAGCAGGGAGCAAACACAGACTGAGATCATCATCTTGTGAAAATGAAAACAGCACCCTGACTGAAGTTGATCCAACATGGAATATGCAGAGAACAGTGGGACCTGCCTACCCCAGCGTGTTTTGCAGTAGCAGAGATGGCCCACCAGAGGTGGGATTGGCTATGCATCCCTCGCTGCCAGGGAACCCTTGGCAGGGCTTTGCCATCGGCGGGAGCAGAAGGTCTGCCGGTGAGAAAGGTTGTGAAAATTCCAGCTAAGGATACCATCAGCACGAATGAACAAGGAAAACAGATTAAATAATCCGTAAAGGAAACAAGGGCAAGAGGCATAAGGGTTTTTAAGAGGAAAATGGATCGAGAAGCCATAGGCTATGACTGCAATTTGCAAAAGATGGAAGAAAGTAGAAAATGGAAGGATATCAACACTGAAGGCAAGCTGAAACACACACAATTGAGTAACAAGTTAAGAGGGCAAAAACTGAAAAGCACAAAACAATGATTAAAAGAGCAAAGAATTGGATTGACTGGGAAGGGTAGACCTTATGTATGCAAAAGCAAAGGAAGGTAGTGGTGCTCGACGAAAACAGCAATGTTCAGAAAAAGTAACAAATGATTGCTGTGTTGCGTAAATTTGTTGGACATAATTAGGAAAAGGCAGAAAAACTGGGTAAGACATTTTTTAAGAGGAAACTGGCTTGTAAGAGATCTTATGGAGAAAAGATTTCAAAGAGGAAGATGATATCAATGTTAGATGGCTTAAAATTTAAGGAAGTTTTTGCTAAATAAAAAGAATGGGACATGATAGATATAGAAAGACTACTGTGAGCAAAAACCTGTCTTCTTGGGCAGAACACACATGATGCATAAATAGTGTTGTGTAGGGGAGGCAATGGCCCAGTGGTATTATCGCTAGACTATTAATCCAGAAACTCAGCTAATGTTCTAGGGATCCGGATTCGAATCCTGCTGTGGCTGATGGTGAAATTTGAATTAATTGAAAAAATATCTGGAATTAAAAATCTACTGAAGACCATGAAACCATTGTCGAATGTTGAAAAAATCCATCTGGTTCACTAATGTCCTCTGGGGAAGGAAATCTGCCATCCTTACCTGGTCTGGCCTACATGTAACTCCAGAGCCACAGCAATGTGGTTGACTGTCAACTGCCCTCAGCAAGTAAGGATGGGCAATAAATACTGGCCAGCTAGCGGTGCCCATGTCCCACGAATGAATGAAAAAAAAATTATTGGGTTTTGGGGTGGACATAAGTTTTAAAAAAAAAAAGTGGCTTTACTTTAACATAATTAACTAAATACCATGCAATCCTTTAAATTTTCATCAACAAATACAGCTTTACCTGATGACTTATGAGTAGATTTTTGATATCCCTGGACAATTTTACAAAATAGATAATCCTAAGCAGCTTAAGTGCAATAGATTTGTGCTTGGACAGAATATTGTTACCATATCAATGAATTAATGATTTGAGTTGATGCACACTAGTGCATTTTATTGCCACTTATTTTTTTAAAGGGGATTTGCTGAATGGGAACACATAGATAAAGTGAACAAAGTATCTGTCATGGCTTGTTCTTGTTAAGAATCTTTCAGTTTTTGCAACACCTGTTGATGTTTAACTAGTTAGAAATAATTCAGATTCACATGTAACTTAAGTTTTTACATGTATTCGCCCTGCTTCGTGAGAAGGCTTAATTGGTCATTTTGCAACCAATGCTTGGATCGAGGACAGGTGAAAGACAAGACAGTTAAACAGCATGGGGCAGCAATTGACAGAATGGAGGATTTGGTAGCAGGCAACCTTGGACAATTATGCTCACCACAAATTGTTGAAACTGCTGATCCAACAAAGATGTAGTGATGTGTCTGTCATGTCTTGGACCTCATCAGTTTCCTGCCAATGGCTTAACTCCTTAACCAATTAATGAACATGAGAGAATGAAACAGTGAAAGATGGAGACAGCAATAGAGCCAAATGCGATGTGGACACAGGAAAAAAGAGGATTAAAATATGGAAAAAGTTAGAACAAGGAGAAAAAATGAAGAGGAACAGTTATTTTGGGAAATTATTGTATTGTGTTTGGGCAGTTTATGAATAATTGGCAGGGTAAGTTTGTGGAATGTAGAAACATTCTTGACCAATAACCAGTGGTCTTGTCCATCATGATCAAGATGCAACAATCCAACATCTAGCGAACACGTGTGGCTTCCATAAGAATTGCTAGGTGAGAAAAGACCAAAGTCCAACTAGATGCTATTCTGTAGTTGCATGACATTCAAATAATGAAGTTATAGATTAATTGTAGCAAATAGTCGATCTCTATCAATTAGCACATTAAAGACCTGAAAATTATGAGGAAAAATCCAGTGAAGAGTTGGTGAATAAGTTAAGTAATTTTTCCCCCATTCCTCAAATGATTCATGTACTGTTTCCTGAAATGTTATATTATGAAATAAATCTATCTAATTTACATTTGAATAAGTGACCATCATTTGAGTGTCAAATCAACTTTTGTTGTGAAAGTAATTGCTTTCCCATATTTATGGAAATACAGATAGCAATACTGGCACTCGCAAATCAGATAAGAGAAATAGAACCATTAGAAGAACAATTCACATCCTGCTGGAGTGAAACTCCACAGCTTCACTGGTTCTTCCTTTGGTTTTCAATGTTGCAAGTTCTATGAAAGATGAAAAATTATGCCATTGCCAAGATCCTCTATCTTGTGAATACTTTCCCAAAAGGAGGAATAATTCACAATAATAACATAACTATCAATTTCACAGGTGGCATTAAATTCAATTGGGAACCTCACAGCAAGTGTGGAGAGGCATAAATTGCCCAGCAATTTGCAGAAAACTAGATCTCATGGTGTGTCTTTTCTACACATAGATGGATTTTTTTTTTCTTTATGAATTAGTTAATGGCATACAACATTAATACATCATTCTAATGATGCAACTGCCCAGCAATTTCTGCCCCTATGATCCTCAATTTCTACCAGGTTACTCCAATCTCCAGCCATGTGTTCAGTAGGAGATTGGCGATTAGCCTCAAAGCAATTCAGGACCTATCTGTTGCAGAATTATATTTCTTGACTTCCCTGTTTTTATCTTTTCTTAAAATGTAGATTCCAGATGTGTACTTCACTATGCAAGTCATTGCACACATTCAATTCTGGGAGTGGAATCTGTTTTGTTAAAATACATTTATTCACTTTAGAAGTAGTTATTCATTAATTGCTTTTAAAACAGTAAGAAATCTAACCTTGTTCCCTTTCTGATATTTTTGCAGAGTGCAGTTTTGTTTGTACAGTTTATAGAAGTCATTGTGGTATTAATCAGGCAAACCTCACATGTCCGGGTGACTCGAGCTTTGCGGCCAATCTTTCTGGTAGACTGCAGATATTGTGGTGCAGTGAGAAGGTAAATCTGCAGCAATTAGTGTAATTTCTTGGTCAAGAAATCCATAAATACTCGTTATGCCAAAAAAGCATGGGTCAGCAAATTGTTGCTAAATTCCAGCATGAACTTAGAATGCAGGTTACTTCAGCACACAAGCTTTCTGATCAGCGTTTTGCATCAACCATGTCTAGCACCTCCTAAAAAGTCTCGCTGAGCAGGGTTCTGTTTCTTTTGAATAAATGATTTTAAATAATGTGAAGTCGTGGGGGGTGGGTGGCGGCAGTGTTCTCTAGGCCCGCTAGCTCCGATTGCAAAAGCCTGGAGAATTGGGCATCAGCGCACAATGCTCCTGGCTCACCCCTGCGGCTCCAATCGGGTTTCCTTCAATATTTTAAATATAATTAGTGGGTGTGAAGGCCAATTCAAATCGTTCCTGCTGTTCACCTGCCTCCCCAGCACGATTTGCTGGACAGGCTTTCATATAAGTCCTCAAGTAGGAACTGGCATGTTGGACTCTGAGGGTCGAGGAAGCACTACCAACTCCTTAGCAATGAGACACATCCTTCCACCCCCACACCGTGCAGTCATCTGGTTTGTCCTCGTCCTCCCTTTCTCTCTCTCCCACCACCATCACACACACACACACACACACACACACACACACACACATTTCCGCCCCCCCCACCACTTTTCAGGCCACACATCTTGGCAGTGCCAACAGTGCACTGCCTCCAGCACTGATAACTTGGCATGGCCTCTTATGCACTGTGGGGGTTTGAGGAAGTAGGTTCAGTGGCCATATAGGTGCATACTGCAGAGGAAGAGTCCCTGAAGGGTTCTGGAGTTTAGCTGGGCTTGGACTGGTAGTAAGGTGTTGCCATCGCCACTCTCCTCAGGGATGGGGGTGTTGTGGCTGATCTGCCCCTTCTAGCTGTGACAGACCTGAAGATCTCCCCTGACACAATGACAGTATCTGAATGCCTGCCTGTCAACTATGCAAATTGTGAAATGGCCAGATCACTTCAATCTCTATGCCCTCTACCTGAGTCTCCTGAAAGGATTTTACATCATTGCAGCACTCCATTCTACAGCAGAGATTTTCCTTTCTCCTTGTCAGAAGCTGCAAGTGAGAGTAGACCTCTTTCAAGTCCTCTGACAGAGCGGAGACATCAGTTTCATTTGCCAGGGAGTGCCAGCTTAGCCCCAATGTATGCACACAGCTTTGATTTGAGGTTGCTGAAGTTTCCCAGCAACTGAAATCATTGAATCCCTCTCCATTGTACTTGAAGCCCTTGAGCTGTAATAAATTCCATGTGCAGTGCCTCGTAGAAAGATTCCATTTCCAGCTTAATGGATTTCTATCATCCTCCAGCTTCCTGTGTTTTATTTTTACTTCCCTTCACAGTTGATTGCATTTCAACTACCCCATTGATCCTGATCGCAATATTGACAGTCTAAATATCTAGAAATCCTAATGGCTTGAAGTTACTGGCTGTGAAATGCTCAAAGGCAATAAATTATTTAGATATTTTAAATTCTCACTGCAACAGTATTTCCTCAATATTATAAATAAAATAATACGCACAGTTCCATTTGCTTTTAACAAAAGCAATATAAGGCCAAATTGAAACTTTTTTTAACTAGTTGACTTGCCCTATGGATTTTATTGAAATCTTAATTAAAAATGAACACTTAACCACCAGTAAGGATGAAATGTCAGTTCTAATTATTTTTGTTTTCTGACTTCCCAGAAATTTGCGTCAGATCTTCCAGTCTCTTCCACCCTTTATTGACATTTTATCATTACTACTTTTCTTCATGGTCATTTTTGCCATTTTGGGTAAGTTCTTACATACCCAGTTTTTAATCTACCTTTATATCTATCTAAATATGTTCTTTACACATATAAAACTCGCATATTAGAGTTTATCATTTGAAAGGTTGGGAGCAATTGATTTATTTGATTTTTGAGCTAGAAATATACAGATCATGAAATATTTAAATGGTTGATATTACGCAATCTTTAAAAATGTAGGGAAGCTCCTTTTTAATAGACAATCAAATACTGAGAAGCCAGAGGCTTTAAATACGTGCCAGGTGCGACAGCAAATCGAATGCAGAAAACTGGGAAAAACCTGTAATGAGGAATGAATTACGTGTATGAATTATCAATTAGGCGTACACTTCATACTGATATTTTCTGAGGATGTTTCTAAGGCGGCTGTTATGCTGTCTACTAATATTTGACACCATTTTTTAATTTTTTTTTGTTTAGGGTTTTATTTGTTTTCTACCAATCCGTTGGACCCTGTAAGTAATAATAATCTTTAATAAAAATGCTTGTCATTTGTAATTTGTTTTGTTTGAATATTATATACCTTGTGCATATACTGAATGTTGCAGTAAAGAATCCTGCTTGTTAATGCACAGTGATGTTTCATGATTCCTTATTAGTTCTCTAGATTGTATAGTTTCTTGGAATTTTAAATAATTATTTGTAATATTATATATGATTCACTAATTTGAGTTAAGTTGTTTGAGCCAAGTTTGTAATAAGTGTGTTTTGGCAACAAGGGAGGCCATTTAGCTCCTTGAGGCTGTTCTGTCAATCAATCAGATCATGGCTAACTCGCCTCCAAATTAGCCTTTTCCCATATCCCCTAATACCATTAGCTCAACACACCTCAAATTTAACAAATGACCTAATGTCATCTGTTATTTACAGAGGAAATTTCCAAACTTCTACCCCTTTTTACACCTGGAATTGTTTTCTACCTTCACTGCTGAATGGCCTGACTCTATCTTTTAGGCTATATCTCCTAGACCTAGACAACCTGACCAGCAAAAATTGTTTTTCTCTACCCTCAGTTTCCATTAATATTTGAAAATTTTGATCAAATCACCTCGCAACCTCCTAGATTCCTAGCTGCAAAATCTGCATTGCACTCCTCCCTCTAGCCAATATGTCCTTTTTTAAGGTGCAATGGCCAGAACTATTTTCTGGCTGAAATTTTACCAGCCCTTTGGAGATGGACTGGGAGATGGGAAGGGTGATAGGATATTGGCAAAAGGCATCAGGAGAGATGGCCAACATCAGTGGCACAGTAGTTAGCATTATTACTACCTCACATTGCCATGGACTCGCTTTCGATACCAGCTTTGGATGACTGTCTGTAAGGAGTTTACAAGTTCTTCCTGATTCTGCGTGGGTTTCTTCTGGGTGCTCTGGTTTTCTCCTATACCAAAGACATGGAGTTAGGTGGATTAGCCATGATAAAATGAGTGGGATTATGGGGATTTGGGGGGGGATTGGGGAGGGATGCGTTGGGACTGTGTAAGATGCCCTTTTGGAGAATTGATGCAGACTCAATAGTCTGAATGGCCGCCTCCTGCACTGTAGGGCTTCTGTGTTTACCACCAACATAGAATAATTCCAGTAATGGGAATGGAGTAGCTCTGCCAACTGGAGGCAAGTGGCTAATTAAGCCAAATTGTCCTATTGGTAAAATAGCTGACAATGTCAGAAAGATTCCACTCATGGTGATGGCGGGGGTGGGAGCTATCAGCTGCATCGGGACAATCTCCCAGCAAGAAATGATGGCAGTGGTTTCCCTTGGAAACTGAATTCATCACAAGAGGGGTCCTCCCTCAAAACACTGGGGCCAGCCAACCAGTCTCAGTGCATCAACATTTGTTCCTGCAGCCCTTTGAAGACACCTCAACATGGAGATACCCTGTCCTTCATGCAATCTCAATAGTGGCGCTGCAGAATTGTTGGCTGTTTGATCATGAAGACCGAAGGAGAACTGAAGAGCAGGCTGTTGACCCGAATTGAGCGGCTGTGCTGATGGCACCCTCTTATTGGCATTCCCTGGAAAAATTGCCACAGCTATCCCACTGTTTGCCCACATAGGTTCAGTACCTACATTTGGTCCTAATGTTGAGACTTATGATAGGCCAAGATTTTTAGCACATCTTCTGCCAACTTCCAATGATGTCAATAATTTGTCTTCAATTCCATGAGCTTCACCATTGGCTAACTGTCTATTAAGAGGGACTCTATCGAATGCCTTTTTCAAGTCTACATAAATAACATAAGTTTCCATTCCCCTGTGCACTACTTTAGTCACATCTTCAAAACTTTCAATCACATTTTTGAGGCATGATCTTTATTGGTTCTCTGGTCAGCTGAAAAATTTCAATGTTTTGTCACTCTATCCTTAATTGTACACTCATTAATTTCCCGGTTTCTTAAATAAAAGCAAAGTTAAGAAAAATATTTACATATATGATGTTTTTAATTTGATAGGAAATGATCATAAGTGTTCAGTCTTTCTGACTGTGCTTTGTTTTCTGCTTGCAGTATTTTAGCACTCCAGAAGACAGCCTTGTCAGTTTGTTTGTTCTCCTAACTACAGCTAAGTAAGTATACGCAACATTCCATTTGAAGAACAGAATAGAAATATCTATCCTTTGCAACAATGAAGAGTGAAATGGGCTTTGTTACTCTTTTTACTACTAGTTGCTAGAATAAGTCACATTCATATCACACATGAGAAAATTCCAAACCATTGTCATATTATTATAATAGCAAACTGTTTATAAATGTAGGATGGTGGCATAGTATGTTGAGGCATCAGTAGCCTTTAACATTGGGTTGGGGGAAGAAGTGGAGAGAAGTGGGATGTAGATTGCAATGCCACTTCAGTTCATTGGATAGGTGCATTGTCTGGTATGGTACCAAGCTGAACTAGAAAGGCCCCAGGTTCGATCCCGGATTTAAGTTGATTGAGCTGATTTCAGCTGGAAACTCACTAAGAACAATGCAGTCGGCTCCAGAAGGGAAACTTCAGGTGACATTCTCTTTCTAGAAACCTTTGGTGGAAATTGTGAGCCTGGAGATGGGCCTGTGACATTCTCTGTAGTAAAACAGCTCTGAATTACACAACAAAAATAGCCCCTTCATGTCCTAGAAGACTGACTCTTGGGTCATTTAGGGACAATTTAACATGGTCTGTCTGCCTTACCTGCACATCTTTGGGGGGAAATCCATGTAGATATGAGGAGAATGTGCAAACTCGGGTGCCAGAAGGCTGACTCTTGGCTCAGTTAACAATGAACTCTGTCATGAGTCACTGACTGCAGGAGATGAGGGAAGAACAAAGGAGAATATTGGAGTGGGGTTGGGTGAGGAACAAGCTGAAAAGGGTGACACAGTGGTTAGCAATGCTGTCTCACAACAGCATTGCTAACCACTGCACATCTTTCTTCCCAAAGACAAGCAGGTAAAGTAGACTGACCATGTTAAATTGCTCCAAGGATGTATTGGTTAGTTGGATTAGCTATGTAAATATGAGGAGTTGCTGGAGAGACGGCCTGGGCAATATATTCTGCCATCGAGTCGATGTAGACTCGATGGGCTGAATGGCCTCTTCTGCACCAGGGATTCTATGATTCAATGAAACAGTTGCCTTTTATCCTTAAAAAGGATAATTCTGTAGTTTTCCAGATGTGATGATGCCAGCTTATTCCAAAAATCCTTGGTCCTGTGTATTCTTCATTGTGTATTTGTCCATTGAACTCTACTTCATCATGAATCTGGTATGTTTTTGAATTATTAATCAAAAATTGAGAATATATATTTATCTAATTGATGAACTGAATTTACCTTGCACATACTTGTTTTTAACTAGTACTTTATTCACAACTTTCCAGCTTCTTGCTGTTGTCTTTGATACATTTAATGATGTTGAAAAGAAGAAGTTCAAATCACTCCTTTTGCACAAACGATTAGCAATAGAGCATGCCTTCCGCCTTCTCGTCAGCAAAAGGGTGAGTACTCCAAAAGCTTTAGTTTAGTTTTTGTTAAGCTTTTGATTTGATTTATTATTGTCACATGTATTAACATACAGTAAAAAGTATTATTTCTTGCGCGCTATACAGACAAAGCGTACCATTCATAGAGAAGGAAAGGAGCGAGTGCAGAATGTAGAACGAGAGTAAAAGATAGAATTAGAAGGTGGGCATACCTTGCAAGAAGTCGCCTTGCTCCGGCACCATCTTGGATAATTTTGCTCATTTGCATTTAAAAAATCATGACTGCAATGATAATTTGTACACTGTGGTAATTCTCTATTTCAGAGGCCAAATGGCATTTCCTTCAAACAGTTTGAAGGCTTAATGAGATTTTATTGTCCAAGAATGAGCGCTAGAAATAAATATCTCGTCTTCAAAGCATTGAAGAAAAACAATGCCGAGTTACTGGGGTAAGGATTTACAGATATTTTGCCCTAATTATCAGTTCTTTTTGAAAATACTTTTTTTAAATTAATTTATTCTAGAATATCCTTTGTCGAGACTATGCTCGCCAGGGTTTTGAGTTTGTGAAGAATACGTGTGTTTAAAGTAAATATCTCTCCCACAGAATAGAAGATTTTTACAACTTCTATGAAGTTGCTGGATTAAAATGGAAAGTAAGTAATGGAAATATTTTACAATTTGTTTTCTGTATCACACTAAAATGAGCATTTACATGGTTACTGGTAAATGCTGAGCAGCTAGTTGTGAATTTTCCCAACTTTATAATTTATGCTGTTAATCTCCATCATAGTGGTACAAATTTAATGTCAAAATCCAATATAAAATAAATGGTACTAAACTTGTGGGCTGTTGACTCTGTTTTCCCACATTGAATTGTAGGTCTATCTAAAAGTAAACTATTTTAAAGCTATCACAAAGATTGTGGCAAAAGTATATGATTTTAATATTATTGCCTCATTTTGGAAGAAAGGTAAAGCATAAAAATGACTTGGGTAGTTGAATAGCAGAAAAAGTGAGATAATTTAATGCTATAGATTTTAATATAAATTCCCAGTACCGGGGTTGAGAGTAAGTCAGATCCAGAGGTATAAAGTAGTTGTCCCAATTCTTTGATCCATCCTCTTTTATTTGCAACTCCCCATAATGAACTTATCCTATTTGTTATTCTTTGAATTAAGTCATTTATTTGACATTGACTATGCTGTTGAACAAAGTAAAACTAACGTGTACTGCCATTGATTACATTTAGATATTGCTGTTTTCTCTCCCTAGGCAAAAAGAAGTGGAGATTATTGGTTTTACGACCTTCCACATACTCCATTTCTAATATTTAAAGGTACAGTTACCTTTTGCTATTATTGTGCATTATCTAATTAAATAACCAGGCTCATGCAAATCAATCTATAAATGTGTTTTAGAAATACAAAATTATCACAACTTCTCAGGAACTTTAACTCATTTCATTCTAAATTTGCTTTTAACTGTTTTTATCCAATTAATTTAAATATATTGTGTGTGTTGTAAATCTTAATGAGAGTGCCCCAGGGGTCGGTGCTGGGGCCTCAGCTATTTACTATTTACATAGATGATCTGGAGGAGGGAACTGAGTGTATGGTGTCGAAATTTGCTGATGACACCAAGATTGGTGGAACGGCAAATTGCGCGTAGGGTGTGGAGAGTCTGCAGAAGGATCTAGATAGGCTGGGCGAATGGGCCAGGAACTGGCAAATGGAATTCAATGTTGGCAAGTGCGAGGTGGTCCACTTTGGTAGGAATAATGGTAGGAAGGACTATTACTTATGTGGCGAAAATCTGCAGCAGGGAACAGTGCAGAGGGACCTCAGGGTCCTTGTGCATGAGTCACAAAAACCCAGCCTGCAGGTGCAGCAGGTGGTCAGGAAGGCGAATGGGATGCTGGCCTTCATAGCGAGGGGGATTGAATATAAAAGCAGGGAGGTCTTGCTGCAGCTGTATGGGGCATTGGTGACGCTGCAGCTGGAGTACTGTGTGCAGTTTTGGTCGCTGCACTTACGCAAGGATATTTTGGCCCTGGAGGGAGTGCAGAGGGAGGTTTACTAGGCTGATACCGGAGTTGAGGGGGTTGAGCTATGAGGAGAGGCTGAATAAACTAGGCTTGTACTCGTTAGAGTTTAGAAGAATGAGGGGAGATCTCATTGAGACGTATAAGATGATGAATGGGATGGATAGGATAGAGGTGGAGGGACTCTTCCCGCTCAAAGGACAGTAGGACTAGGGGGCACAGCCTCAAGATAAAGGGGGGGGCGGTTTAGAACGGAGTTGAGGAGGAACTTCTTCACTCAAAGGGTGGTGAATCTCTGGAATTCTCTGCCCGTTGAAGTGGTGGAGGCTGCCTCGCTAAATATTTTTAAGACGCGGGTTGCTGGGTTTTTGATAGGAGAGGGGATTAAGGGTTATGGGGAGAGGGCGGGAATGTGGAACTGAGCCACGACAGATCAGCCATGAACGTATTGAATGGAGGGGCAGGCTCAAAGGGCTAGATGGCCTACTCCTGCTCCTATTTCTTATGTTCTTATAAAGCTTAGGTTAATCTCAAGGCTTTGGTAAACCTTCTAATAGGTTTAGTTTTATGGCTAATTACATCATCTGAGCTCCAAGAATAAATTCAAAATTTGTTTTTGTTTAAAACGTATTTATAAAATTCATTCTTTGGATATATGCATCACTGGCAATTATTACCTATCACTTGTTGCCCTGAGAAGGTGGCAGTGGATATTTTACTTGAACTGCTGCAGTTTGTGTTGAATCTGCTGTCAGTGCTGATAGGCAAGGAGTTGTAGGATCTTGATCAAGCAATGATGAAGAAAATGCGATGCATGTCCAAAACAGGAGTTCTGCAACTTAGATGGGAACTTGGAGGTCACAATATTCCCATGTATCTTGATGTCCTATTTTGGGCCATTTCCAATATAATTTGAATAGTTTCTAATACTGAAATCTGACCGAAGTACAGATGCCATGTTGTTATATGGAGATTTTGAAACATTGAAAGAAAGGTTGTAATATGTGAATTATAAATCCAATAATTATTTTCTACTTTTGTAGGAATTAATATCCTTGTGAAGTCCAAAGCATTCCAATATGCCATGTGTGAGTAAATGCATTTCTTTGTCAATTTGTCCTACGTAATCTTGCTAGAAAATGTATAATTAAGGATCAACTCATTAATTAGGGTTCCAACAAAGCTTTGGTATAATAGTATTATAATTTTAGGGTGTTCCCTCTATAGCCACGTGAATTCAGTTACTCATGCGGTGCATATATGAAAATATTTGTCCCCACAAGTTCATGGCCTTAACTTTTCTCATTTCTTTCTCATTGTAATTTTTATTGACTAATTGTCAGAACAAATATAGTGAGAAATTCTTCTGTGTAAAGCTGACCACATAAACAGATCCCTCATTTGGTTAAGTGAGTAGTCTTTTTGCTGATCAAAATCTAACTGTGGCTAAGTGCACTTGTTTTCCTGCTGTGCAATCTGGTAGCTGTATGTTCACAAAATAAATCTCTGTACCATTAAATAATAATGGGCCGTAACTTCCTTGCGGTGGTAATTGGTGTCGGATTGCATCTCCATGCCCGATTTTGCTTACAGTAAATTTCTCCCGTGCCCGTCTTGCCCAAACTTCCAACTCTGGCCTCAAGGTGGCGGGTGCAGAGTGTCGGACCTTTCAGGAGGTGGGGAAGCGTGTTGGACCTTGGGAGCTGGGCCTACGGGGGGAAAATGTTACCTGGAAGTTTGAATTTCTCTATCTTTTTCTGAGTAACTATTGGTGTAACCACATCAGAATCACCCGAAGTTTGCATTTTCAGATTGTTCCCAGTGCATGGCAATTGCCCCATGGAAGTTGCACTTCTCGGCAATGGCCAGGCAAATCCTTACTTACGAAATTCCAAGACACATTATTCAGCACATCTTTGGGATAATCCAACAATGGAGGGGGGTTGGACATTAGGGCCCAAAGTCTTTCACCAAACAACTGGGTTACGAGGAGAGACTGAGGAGACTGGGGCTATTCTCCTTGGAAAGAAGGAGATTGAGAGGGGACATGATGGAGGTATATAAGATACTGAAGGGAATAGATAGAGTTAATAGTGAGAGACTGCTCCCTAGACTGGGTACGAACACAAGAGGTCATCACTTAAGGGTGAGGGGGGGGAGGTATAATTTGGAGGTAAGAGGAAGGTTCTTTACACAGAGTTGTGGGGGTCTGGAATGCGCTACCGAGTAGGGTGGTGGAGGCAGGCACGTTGGACTCGTTTAAGATGCAGTTAGATAGGCATATGAGTGAAACGGGAATGGAGGGATATGGTAGGGGCTATTAAATAGGGTTAAACCTCGGGAGACACCGGAAGGGCAGGCTGTATAACTAATATGTTTTGTCTTTATTCCACAGGTGGAGGTCCACCTCGTGTCAAGCGAGGGGCATGCACACGGCGGGTTGTGCGTGGGCTGCTCTTGGAAGTCCAGGAGTGGCCTAGTACTTCATGTCGGTGTGTGTGCTTGATCCTGGACCGATAGACGGGCTCCACAACAGCTCAGTGACTAGCACTGCTAGCTGTGCAGATACATGGATTTGGGCCTGTGTCTGTGGGAGTTTGCGCGTTCTCCCTGTGGTTGCGTGGGTTTCCTCCGGGCGCTCCGGTTTCCTCCCACACCCCAAAGATGTGCTCTTAGGCTAATTGGTTTCCACCAAATTGACACTATTTCTTCCCTGAATCTGACTGAGTAGGGTCCCATTCGTAGACATGCAGGGTAGAATAGGTGTAGGGCGATGTGGCGGCGCGGGCTCGTTGGGCCGAAGGGCCTGTTTCCCGTGCTGGGTTGTTCTTTGTTCTTTGTAATAGTTCTATGAACATTGAATCTAGAAACTTTATGTCTAATCCCCTTCCCTATTTTAAGAAAGATGGTATGTACGTTGTTCGAATTTTGCAGCTGTAATGATGGTGAAACTGTTGGCCACTTTGAGTCCACATATGTGCAGTTACACATGGAAATCCAGAAACTATTGAAACCCTGTGTTTTCCACCCCCCCCACCCCCAAACCCATCCCACAGATTGCAATCAAGTAGAAATGATTGAACTGATGAGAACTTCCTCTTGAACACTATTAACCTTGCTGTAAAACCCTTGAAAAAGTTACTTTGAATGCAGTGTAACTGGGTTTTTAATGGTGTCGTAAGTTTGATTCCTGCTGAAGACTTCTGACCTTAAACTGATTTTAATATGTGTAATGTCAAATTTCTTAATTTATGATTTTTATTAAAAATCACTTCTAATTTCTTTAAACACTACTTTATTATATTTCAGCTTCTACCTCAATCCCATGTATTCCCACTATTTAATTAACTTCCTTTAAAAAAAACTTCTAAAAAGTTATGGGCAACTAGAACATTTTACTTGCATTTTGCTGTCTGTGAGAATACTTCAGTGTGATTAGCCAGTTACACTGCATGATTACATCACTGTCGCTAGACACCTTTGATTTGGCACCAGGTTTGAATTGATACTGAGAATATTGAATGACCGCAGTACAGGAGCTGGCTGCTGCCAGTACTACACCTACCTGAGGCCCAGGATTGTCAGTGAGGTCACAGGGCGGGGATCTCGGTAGGGAATCAGCAGCAAGGGTAGGGGGTCGACGATTCTCAGGAGGTCCCCCCCTCTTCTCAACGCTGTGACTCTTGATCAAGCACTGAGTGCAATTTAAATGAGGCAAGGCCCTGCAAGCTCATGGGTTTGCTTGTCATACAGCCCACATGGTGACTCTCTGCTGGGTTAATACCATCGACAGTGCAATTAGACCCTTAACTGAGTGTTAATTGATCACATAAGGCCCTCAGTTGGTAGCAGCCTGGTTGGGGGTGGGGGAGGGGTGTCTTTTGGGTCAGGTAGCAGCCTGGGAAGACCATCCAGGGCCTACCTGCCACAGTCTTAATCAAAGTGGGACATGGGAAGTTGTTACATTCTAGCCTGATTAAATGACGCCCCACCCCCCATGCCACCAAATATGACTTGGGGGAGGGCAGAAGATTCACCCAGCAAGACTGGCAACACCTGTAGAGAGAGAAACTGAGTTAGTGATTAATTTAATACCCTCCATTGAGCCATATTTGGAAGCTGGAAAAGGGAGAGGATGGAGGGAAGTGGGGGTGGAAGAGGTAATTTAGTTGGGTGGATGGATGGTGGGTGGACCTCACCTCGCTTGTGGTGGATCTCACCTCCTTTCTGTCTCTGCCCTAATTAAGTCTGAGGTGGAGAGGCTTGTGAACAGCCTTTGCGCCCTGCCACCACCACTGTTGGTATCTAATCATCCAGGAAGCGTTTTGTGATTGCTTGTGACGCCCAGAAGAGTTTCTTCATTCAAAGGCAGTGAGTACCTGATTGTGGGACCCAAGGTATGACAGGGGTACCCCCTCCCCCTGCCATTGTCCCTCCTCCCAACATGACCCCCATTGCATCTTCACTCGTCTTGACTTGGGTATATCTTTGTGAGCCTCTAATGGCTGCATTGCAATGGCCGTTCAGTCTCTGATCTTCAGGTAAACGTTCTCCAAGGTGGCCTTCATGACATATGAATCGCAGAGTCGCTGAGCAGAAACTGAAAGCCAAGTTCTGCACACAAGAGGGCGACCTCAACTGGGATCTTGGGTTCATGTCACACTATTTGTAACCCTCATGACTTGCCTGAGCTTGCAACATCTCACTTACTGTCCTGTCTGGAGACAATACACATCTCCTTAACCTATGCTTAATGCTATCTCCACTCACATTGCACCTTTTAAGACTTTATTAACTGTAAAGACTTGCATTCTAATCAGTATTCTGTAAACTGAGTGTGTGCCTTTTATATGCTCTGTTTGTGATCAGAACTCCCCACTCACCTGATGGAGAGGCAAAGCCCCGAAAGCTAGTGGTGTTTACTACCAAATAAACCTGTTGGACTTTAACCTGGTGTTGTGAGACTTGTTATTATGTTTGCCAGCAGCAACCATTGCTCCCACTAGTATTGTCTGTAATGCACACCTGCTGGCCTCGCATTAGCCAGCAGTGCACTCAGGAAGAATCATAGAATCCTACAGTGCAGAAAGAGGCCCTTCAGCCCATCAAGTCTGCACCAAACACAATCCCACCCAGGCCCTACCCCCATATCCCTACATATTATACCCACTAACTACGCATCCCTGGACACTAAGGGGCAATTTCTTAGCATGGCCAGTCAACCTAACCTGCACATCTTTGGACTGTGGGAGGAAACCCACGCAGACACGAGGAGAATGTGCAAACTCCACACAGACAGTGACCTGAGCCAGGAATCTAATCCAGGACCCTGGAGCTGTGAAGCAGCAGTGCTAACCACTGTGCTACTGTACTGCCCAGAAGTGGGGGGCAAGCTTCTATCCCAGGATCCTTCATCTTGGGGAAGGCCTGCCACTTTCCTCTTAAATGCCTAATGGGCACTTAATACAGAAGTGACATAGGGATTCTCCCAGACTTTAAAAGCTGGCAGGTGAGACCCATGTCACCCACGTTAAATACGACCCAATATTTCAGGCTAATGACCTTGAAACGTTAATCAAAATCTTAGCATTGATTGGATTCAAATACCTCTGCTTACCCTTTAATTTTATCCAAATTTTGAGTAAACTTGAATAAAATTAAAACAGCTGAGTTGAGGTAAAATCTGATATGCCTGTTTTGAATTGGGATTGTGAAGAACTAAGGATGGGGGATCGTTATCAATAATGACTTATCCTGTGAAATTTTATATCAGGCTGTGGTACCTAGTGAATTTATTTGTAGATGAAAACTTATAAAACAAATCTCCCAAGTTGCCATTGCATTGCTTTCATATTAGTGGCCATGAAAAGATGTTTCTACCTTTTCAACTGCAATTAAATTCCAGTTTAAGGTACCAGATTTCAAGTACTAACAAAAAACTTTCCAAAGTTGGAGTAATCTACTCTTCTGGTATTGATTAAATTACATTGCCTCTGACATGATGCATATTAATGAAGCAAATGCAATCTACAGACATTTCTTAGTGATTAATCCTTATGGGGAGCATGGCTTTGGTTGCATGTTCAATGTTAAAATGGTATTTGAAAAGGGGATTTTGTGGTGATTGGAAGATTTGAATTTTGAATAATTTGAGAAATGCCTTCATTTTCATATCTCACAATTAAATTCCTCCTCTGAGATGTTTACGTCAGGACTTTACATTTTTATATTCATTGCTCAAGTGTTGTAATTTGAGATAATTTGGACAAACCTGTAATGTTGAGTAGAGATGAAGGAATGTAAATAACATTTCAGCTTATGGAAGTGATGTGTTATTGCACTGCATACATAGTGTACTTCGGGATATACTTCCTGTCAAGATGTACACACAGTCTTGATTAGCCATTCTCTATAACTTTAACCTTTTAAAGCATGGCAAAAGAATCGGGGAAAATGAGGGGGAATTGTTTTATGAGTGATCATTGAATTTTGTTTATGACGTGCAATTATATATAATGGGTATAAGTGTTTAGGCGTGACAGGGGAGGGTCGAAAAGAGGAGGGGGAGTGATGCTCTTAGTTAGGGAGCACATCACAGTGGTGCAGAGGAAAGATAACATGGAAGGGTTGGAATTTGAGTCTCTGTGGGTGGAGTTGAGGAATAGGAAGGGAGCAATTACTATGCTAGGAGTGTACTACAGGCTGCCTGACGGCCCGCGGGCAGTGGAAGAGGGTATATGCAGAGACATTTTGGACAAGTGTAGGAAGAACAGGGTTGTTGTAGTGGGAGATTTTAATCTCCCTGGAGTTGATTGGAAGGTGCCTAGAGCTGGGGGTTCGGATGGGGAGGAATTCATAAGATGTGTATTGGAAGGATCCTTGGAGCAGTATGTAGATAGCCCAACTAGAGAGGGGGCTATACTGGATTTAGTTCTGGGAAATGAGCCGGGTCAGGTGGTTGAGGTTGCGGTAGGTGAACATGTGGCTAATAGTGACCACAACTCTGTCTACTTTAGGATACGAATGGAAAAAGATGAGTGCTGCCCTAAGGGGAGGGTACTAAATTGGGGGAAGGCTAGATACAGCCGGATTAGGCAGGAGCTTAGGGATACAGACTGGGATAGGCTGTTGGAGGCAAGTCCACGTTAGGCATGTGGAGTCTTTCAAAGGAAAACTGCAATGGGTGCAGGAAAGGCATGTGCTGGTTAGGAGGAAGGATGGGAAAGGTAGGATTAGAGAGCCGTGGATTACTAAGATATAGAAGACCTGGTTAGGAAGAAATGAGAGGCGTATGTCGGGTCTAAGCACGGAGAGAGCGTTGGAGGAGTACAGAGAGAGTAGGAGGGATCTCAGAAGGGGAGTTAGGAGGGCAAAAAGGGGGCATGAAATGGCTTTGGCAGGTAGGATCAAGGAAAATCCAAAGGTGTTTTACTCTTATGTTAAGAGCAAAAGGGTGGCTAGTGGTAAAATCGGTCCTCTCAGGGACAGATGAGGGGAATTGTGCTTAGAGTCTGAGGGAATGGGGGAGATTCTGAATGAATACTTTGCGTCGGTATTCACGAAGGAGAGGGGCTTGATGTCTGGTATGGTCATCGAGGGAGCTGTAGACCAATTGAAGGATCTATTGATTACGAGGGAAGAAGTGTTTGGGCTTTTAGGTAGCATTAAAACTGATAAATCTCCGGGGCCCGATGGCATTTATCCTAGGCTGCTTAGCGAGGCGAGAGATGAGATTGCTGGGGCTCTAACGCAAATCTTTGTCTCTTTGGACACAGGTGAGGTCCCAGAGGACTGGAGGATAGTGAACATGGTACTGTTGTTTAAAAAGGGTAGGAGGGATAACCTGGGTAACTATAGGCCGGTGAGTTTGACGTCAGTGGTAGGCAAGTTGATGGAAAGGATTCTTAGGGATAGGATGTATGAGCACTTAGAGCGTTGCGATCTGATTAAGGATACACAGCATGGCTTCGTAAAGGGGAAGTCTTGCCTTACGAATCTGGTAGAATTTTTTGAGGAGGTGACAAAAACGAGGGACGAGCCGTTGATGTCGTCTATGTGGATTTCAGTAAGGCGTTTGACAAAGTCCCTCATCGTAGGTTGGTAGAAAAGATTAAGGCTCATGGGATACGTGGCCAGGTATCTAGATGGGTTGAGAACTGGCTTGCAAAGAGGAGACAGAGTAGTAGTGGAGGGGTCCTTTTCTAGCTGGAGGTCTGTCACTAGTGGTGTGCCGCAGGGCTCAGTACTGGGACCTCTTCTCTTTGTAGTGTATATAAATCTCTTGGAAGAGGGAGTAAGTGGTGTGATCACCAAATTTGCTGATGACACCAAAATGGCTGGATTGGCAGGCAGTGAGGAGCAGTGTCTGGCAATACAATGGGATATTGATAGGCTGGTATTGGGCAGATACATGGCAAATGGAGTTTAATCCAGATAAATGTGAGGTGATGCATTTTGGCCAGAATAATGTAGGGGGTAGTTATACATAAAGGGTAAGCCCATAAGGAGTATAGAATCGCAGCGAGACCTGGGGGTGCCAGTGCACAAGTCTTTTGAAGGTGGCAATACAAGTGGAGAAGGTTGTGAAGAAAGCATATGGTATGTTAGCCTTTATAGGAAGGGGTATAGAATATAAGAGCTGGAGTCTAATGTTGCAGTTGTATAGAACGTTGGTTAGGCCGCATTTAGAGTACTGCGTCCAGTTCTGGTTGCCTTACTACCAGAAGGACGTGGAGACTGGAGAGAATGCAGAGGAGGATGTTGCCTGGTATGGAAGGACTGGGTTATGAGGAAAGATTGAACAAATTGGGGCTGTTTTCCCTTGAAAGACGGCGACTGAGGGGGGATCTAATAGGTATATAAGATTATGAAGGGTATGGATAGAGTAAACAGAGGTAAGCTATTTCCTATGTTAGAGACACACACGACGAGGGGCCATGGGCTTAAGGTGAGGGGGGAGAAGTATAACACAGACGTTAGAGAGAAGTTTTTCACACAGAGGGTAGTGGGGGTATGGAATGCTCTGCCAAGTAAGGTGGTGGAGGCAAGCAAAACTGTGTGCAGTTTTGGGCGCCGTACTTACGCAAGGATATTTTGGCCTTGGAGGGAGTGCAGAGGAGGTTTACTAGGCTGATGCCGGAGTTGAGGGGGTTGAGCTATGAGGAGAGGCTGAATAGATTAGGCTTGTACTCGTTAGAGTTTAGAAGAATGAGGGGAGATCTCATTGAGACGTATAAGATGATGAATGGGATGGATAGGATAGAGGTGGAGAGACTCATCCCGCTCAGAAATGATAGTAGGACTAGGGGGCATAGCCTCAAGATAAAGGGGGGGCGGTTTAGAACAGAGTTGAGGAGGAACTTCTTCACTCAAAGGGTGGTGAATCTCTGGAATTCTCTGCCTGTTGAAGTGGTGGAGGCTGCCTCGCTAAATATTTTTAAGACACGGGTTGATGGGTTTTTGATGAGAGAGGGAATTAAGGGTTATGGGGAGAGGGCGGGAATGTGGAACTGAGCCACAACAGATCAGCCATGATCTTACTGAATGGCGGGGCAGGCTCGAAGGGCTAGTTGGCCTACTCCTCCTATTTCTTATGTTCTTATGTTCAAGCTCGAGATGTTTAAGAGTAACTTAGACAGGCACATGAGTGGGTTGGAGATGGGTGGACATAGGAGATTGTTTTAAATAAGGTTCATTAGCATTGAGGCGTCCCTGGTAAGGTAAATGGATATGGTATGATAATAATGTTTTTTCTCCTTTCATTCACAGGTTTTAAGTCAGTCCGCCTTGTTGTCCAATGAGGGGCATACACGCAATGGGTCGTACTTGGGCTGCTCTTGATTGTTCGAGATTGGCCTGGTGCTTCATGTCGTTAGTGTGTGCTTAAACTGGACCAGATGCTGGGCAAGACGACAGCTCAGTGACTATCACTGTTTGCTGTGCTGACACATGGATTTGGGCCAGTGTCTGTGGGAGTTTACGCGTTCTCCCCGTGCTTGCATGGGTTTTCTCCGGGTGCTCCGGTTTCCTCCCACACCCCAAAGATGTGCTATTAGGCTGATTGGCAGTAATGAATTGTCCCTAAATTAGTTTCCCTCAATGTGGATGGCCATAAAACAATAGATAAGGGTCATGGGTGGAGGGGGGGGTACTGGTAGTGTTAAAATGGCGGCGCGGGCTCGTTGGGCCAAAGGGCCTGTTTCCCGTGCTGTCTTTGTTCTTTGTTTATATACGTATAACTTCTGAAACAAAATATTTATATTCTAGCAGTTGGACAATTATTTTATACACATCTACCCTTTTACTGCAGATGTTGTAATTGCTGTAAATGGAATTTGGATATTGGCTGACACGCTCATGCTGAAAGGTACAAATCAGTTTTTGTAAATCAGAAATTGTTTTAGTCAGCTGTTTAATGGGCATGATTTGTATAAATAGATCATATTTAAAGATGCAACACACGTCAGTAGGAAATATCTGAAATTGATCAAGGTATCCAAATAAGTTTATTGTACAAATTAACCATGAAAATTGTTTGTGTGCTTAATTTCTTTGCCAGTTCTCTGCCTTCCCTTCACTTTTCAAAGCCATTGCCATCAAGATCCCACAGTTGTCAGGTCTCCTTGCACCTTGCTTATTCTTTGTGTGCATGTCAGTTTGCACACAGAGTAGCATGGGAGAAACCTCACAGAATTCACACCTCTGCATTATTAACAAGTTCCACTGGGTAGTGATTAGGACTGAGAACTTTGGATGACTTTTTCCTCCCTAATCCAGTTGACTGGGAATTAAAGCACTTGCTGCTCAACTGAGACATTTTAATTCAGCACAGACTGGGGAGTCAAATCTGGGATTTTCTGGCCTTTCATGTTCACTTGATAAGTGATAAGAGCAAGTTGAATTTTAGGTTATTTTATATTACATGGTAAATGAAGGGAGGATGCTCCCAATGGCGGGAGAGGCCACACCAGAGTCTTAGGCTGTGGATACAGGGTAAACAATTTCGGACTGAGATTAGGAGAAATTTCTTCATCCACAGAGTGGTAAGCCTGTAGAATTCTCTACCACAAAGCAAGTGAGGCCTAAGCACGGCTCTTGGGGCTAAAGGGATCAAAGGATATTGGGTGGGTGGTGGGGGTTGGAGAGACAGGTTACTGAGTTGGATGATCAACTGTGATCATAATGAATGGCAGAACAGGCTCAAAGGGCTGAATGGCTTTCTCTTGCTCCTATTTTGGAAGTTTCTGTATTTAACTTTTATTATTGTAGACGTTGGGGGTCAATTTTTACTTGTCATTAAGGCATAAAACGTCCACAGATTTTAACGGAAGTGCAAATTATTTGTGGTTTTTGTATTGGACAACTGATCGGCTGCACCAGCTTTACATGCGGGAGGTAGAGTACAAATATAGCCTAATAATTCTTTCTAGAACTGCAAATTTCTTACATGATATAAATATGCATCTATCACCTTCTGTTTGCGACAGAGTTTGAAATGTTACTTTTTATTTTGTTCTCTTTTGGGGTAATTACATTATCCCTGCTGTAGGTGGTGCCTTTTTTCTCAGGATTGTGCCTTGGAGTTATATTGTATTTCTCACAAGTAAGTGCCTTTTCTTTTAATATTGAATTATCTTCCAATTCTCGTAACTTTTTGTGTGCTTTTAGGATTTATTGTACAGCATATGGCCATTTTGTGTTAGTTCAGAAAAATTTTATAGTACTGTTTATTAGACCTAAAGATTTGTCACTTACAAAAAGATGATTTTTTTAAAACTCAATGAGAATTACTTATTGCGAAATTTGGGTGTGGGCTGAGAAGGAAGTCACTGACCCTTCACACATGATTCCACCTCAGCTCTAGCAAGCAAGACAAAAACATTTTCTCACAACAGGAGATTATAAAAAATTATTGAATATAAAATTATTCCTTTCTACCCGCATTATAAATAAAAATTCTTTTAATGCTTGGCCATCACGCCATTCTCCAAATTTAAAATAGGTGGGTAGGCAGCCTGCTTTTTAAGAATTTTGCTGGAAGAGATTTTTTTTATTGCCCTACCATTACAGAACAGCTGTGATTAAGAGATGAAGATTGCATTTGATGTGCGCTATTAACATAGGTGTTGCACTTGTCCTGTTGGTCTTATGGACTTGAACAACTTGAGCACAAGTTTTTTTCCTCCAGTTCCTCAACTATTTTTGCTTTGGTACCATTTATAACCAATATGCTGTTCCTTGTTTCTTCATATGCCCTATTCAGCTTGTTCCGCTCAATGATGAGGATTGCAGTGGGGGGGTGTATTGTCCAGCATCTGGGAGAGATACTTTTGCAGCCAGCCTTTCCATGCAAAATCTACCTGTGAATCAGTTTGTGTAAATGTGGGAGAAAGGTATTTCCCCATTTCTCCTTACTCAAAGCTGATGTTTAACGTTTCTTGGGGTGAAATTTTATGGTCTCTCCTGCCGGTGGGATCTTCCAATCCAGCCAATGACAATGGATTTTAAACGCTTGCTGCATTTTATGACCTTTGCTTCAACAGGGCCATAAAATTTCATCCTTGAGGTTTGCCCCATACCCTGACTGAAAACAATTTCCCTCTGGAGTCTGATGATATGTCTTTGGAATTGATCAAAATGGTTGCAGGTCTAGGTCACGCATGATAATGAAGCCTGAACATTTTTTTGCTGAATTATGTAAAAATCAGATTGCTATATTGACAGTTTTTTTAATTTGCCTCTATTCTCTGAACTATACCGGCTTCTGAGGAGAGCTGAAGATTGGCACTGTTTCCACTAAATACTAGGAAACATGCCAGACTTTCATCTGTGGAAATGCATTAATGAAAATTGAAGTTTAAACAACTTGCAAAGTTTAAAACAGCAATCATTTTCCATAGCAAACATTAAAGATTCTTTTCAATCATTCAGACTAGAGATTGAAAAATTTGAATTTGTTAAAGAAATCTGCTAAAGACAAGCTGTTAATTGGTATCTTGAGTACAAGGGCATACATTGTTAAAACGGTGTTATTTCCTGTTAGAACAATGTCAAAAAGAAAACTTACAAACATTTTTATTACGCTTACCTTGACTTATCAATGTCTTCCATACTCTTAAAATCATCCATACTAAGTTTTGCAATGAATATTTATCCTTAGTGTTTCTATGTTTTGTATAGTTTACGGGGTAGAAATGTTACTGAAAATCACTGGGCTGGGACCATCCGAATACTTCACATCTGGCTGGAATCTGTGAGTATGGAACAAATACAAATTGGTGTGCAGAATAAATAATTTGTAATCTTGTTTTTTTTGTGAAAGTATTTACAGACCTGTTTCTTTAGGACTGCTGGAAAAAATTATGTAAACAGGATTTACTGATATAAGTATGTTTTTTTTTGTGTACCATGTACACTAAGTTTTTAAATTGCATACTGTATTCAAAGCAATGCAGTGACAAATTTACTGCAACCATGAAGTTGGACCTCTCAGAATTATTAGGTTGCTTTGCCTCTTGGAGCAATGTGGCACATTTGGATGAATGCAGTTACAGAGGGTGAATCCTTTTTTTTCGCTAATTGTATCATATTTGGCTCCTCCATCAATCTGTTTCCATCACCCTTGCCCTTATTGGATGCAAAGTCCAAACCTTTCAAAATATACAGCTAGAAATTTCACGAATTGTTGCTAGCTGCGACTGGGGGTACCTGCTGTCAAAACTGCATTCAAATGGCACATTTTCATTTTAGCACTGTTTGTAAATAATAGCGCTGCCCCCATTTTGTTTTAGCATGGTTCCTGTACATGCACCAAGAACCATGTTGAAGATGCATTTGCTCAGTCTGTTCATTTTTAAACATACTGTTGCTTTGTTTGCCACCACTCCCAACCTAATTGCCTGTGGGGAGGACAGTCTCGCTGGGCTGCAAACTTAGCATTCCAAAATGCCCGACACCAACTGCATCGCAACTTAACACTCTGGTCTGCACTGATATTTTCAAGCACTTCCCCCAATTCCTTGTTCCTGGCTCAAAGGGTAGGGTGGGCAGGCATATAAACACATGAAAAATTCAACTCCGAGTCAAACACAATAGAACGTTCAAAATGCATTTAAATATTGGATTGGAGGTTAAACTGAGAGTTTGGCTAAATGCCTTTTCTAATTCTTGAATTTTGGGATGTTGTTGATAAAGATTACCCTTTGAAATGTTTGTTACTAAATTCCTTAAATGGTCATAGAATGGAAAATCCAGCTGTTCCTTGTTTAGCATTCCTAGTATCTTCCTAAAAACAATGCAATGCTAAGCCAAACTTTCTAAATGAAAATCACTTTCTCATAAGCAACCAGGTTATAAGGTTGGATTACATTCCTAATTTATAATCTTTACCTGTTTCCTAACTTTGTGGCAAAATTTTTCCCTATGATTGTTCCAAATATTTATCACACTTGATTAAAGAAGTTTTTAATAACATGTTATAAATTTACTTTTCATTCATTTTAAATTTGTGCCCTACCAGCTTGATTTATTTTGAAGTAATATTTTGCTATATCTATTCTAATTACTGCTCTATACATCTCAATTGCCACCATGAATTCAACAAATTAAAATATATCGGGAGATGTACCTTGACTGTTGGTAGCATAATAGCAAATAGCATGCCACTTTGAGAGCTCACTTTGATTTTAATGCTATGGCACCAATAAAAGTTTACCCTGGCAGCAAATGAATTAATAAACCATAAACGCCACTTAAGTAATTGTTCTGAAATTAGTGCAGATTTTTGGTGCTTTTCTTGGTTATTATGAAATGGTTTTTAGGGCCTATCTCTGAATACAACTTGAAAACAGATTTTATGTCCATTAATTTAAAGTTATTGTAAAGCTTGCTGGGTAGCACAGTGAGGGGAAGCAAGTGTGTTTATGTTTCTCTCCCTACACCGCTCTTTTGATCTTCTGATCTATCTGTCATCTTAGGATGGTATTGCCAAGTTGATGAATGTGTCAACTTAACTGATTCAAGAATGATATTAACCTGGGAGCAAAGTTGACTGACAGTTGAAGGAGGCATGCACCCTGGTAAATTAAACATGATGGAAAGGGGAAAATTTGGTGATTTGATCATATTTAATTGTTAGTACCTCAATTTTGCTGCATGTTGCTACACAAGTTTCAGCCAAGACAAATTGGAAAGCCAATATTTTCAAAGCAGTTGACGTTGTTGCAGTGTGATCCAGGATGGTTAGCATGTCTATTCTTGTTATGGCTCTAATTGTTCTGGAATTCCTTGCCTCATTGAGGCACTTCATGCAGCCTGCCAAGGACTGACAAAATGTTTCTGCCAAATGAAGCATGTTTGAAGTTAACAGGCAGTATTTAGGACTTTCAAGTTGCAATACTACTTGGATTAATCTGAATGATGAATGGTTTTGTGGGCTCAGCAGTTGATGATTTCCTCTCTTCTATTGGCTAACTTTAAAACGAAGGTAATCTTTTAGCCTCTATTAATTTTGTTGCATTGTTTACTTTTCTTATGTAATTAATTATTCCGAAACTGGGGGTCGTTTTAGCTCAGTTGGCTGGACAGCTGATTAGTAATGCAAAGCAATGCCAACAGTGCGGGTTCAATTTCCGAAACAGCTGAGATTATTCCTGAAGGCCTGCCTTCTCAACCTTGCCCTCTCCTGAGGTATGGCGATGTTCAGGTTAAATCACCACCAGGTCATCTGGGACTATGGTGGCTTTAACTTTACCTTAATTATTCTGTTCTATCTTTCTTGCACCTCAATAGATCCCTCCACTGCTCCATATAGCTAGCTAGACTATTATCTGACTGATCTGCAGTTTATTCTACTTAAAACACTGCGAGACATTAATTTCCCCATCCTCCTCTCTGTCAGTCTGCCTAGGCGGGAACTCTTAGAACCGGGAACCAGTTCCACAGAGATCAAAAGCATTCCAGTAACTGGAAAAAAAGTTAATTCCCCCCTCCCCCACAAACCATAGAGGTATCTATGGCCTTCCTCCTTCCCCAGTCATTGCAAGCAATGGGATTGCCGGCACTGTCCAACACCGCCCTCCCCCCCCCGCCACCCCCTGCAATCTGCCAGTGCCAACCTGTGCTAAAGGGCATTGCCAGGACACTGCATAGCTATGTCCCCCTCCCAGGGGGCTATAGTGACTTCTGCCCCCTCATCCAGGGGAATCCACTCGACCCTGTTGTAAACTTTGTTGGTGTAACGTCAAGAAGGCAAGGTATGAAAATCTAACAAGAGGGAAGAGCTAGTAAGGGGATCTTTAAGTATATTGTGACATTAGTGTCCCTTTAAGAGATTCTTTTTTTTAAATCATTATCTCTGCAGCTCACAGCCTTAGGTGAAATTCTGATGTACGTTGATTAAGATTTATACATTAGTGGTTGTTTTGTTTCTTGTTTTTAAATGATAAAAGTTCTTGCTAATTTTATTAAGAATTATTAACTATATTCTTAAGTAAACTTTGTTCAATAAAAGCTCCCTAGTGGATCAGTTGAACTATAACGTAAGTGAAGCATCTCATGCTTATCCTAGCTAAATTCAAAATGCAAAACCTATGATTCAGGCGGGCTTCATAAAACACTTTGGAGTTTCTAACCTGAACTATAACCCATAATGATATTTAAATTGAGTCCATAATCTCCATCCATGAGCTGCAGTGGTAGTCACTATCTCACTGGTGAGAATCTCAATTTCGGTATTTCACCAGATCTTGAGCCCCTGCCGTCGATCTCGCAGACAGAGTGCAGGCTCAGGAAACTGCCCCATCTTTGCTGGTCTCTCGTCCTTTATCGATCAGCTCATCCAAAATGTGGTCACCTTGATTCCATAGTACGCCAAGCCTCACTCACCCATCACACCTCTGCTCACTGACATATATTGGCTCTCAATTCTTCCCTGACTCAGATTTATATTTCTGAACCTCTATAAATCTCCATCCCTGTCTGTGTAATTATTGCAGCCTTATAACCCATCAAAAGTTTCCTTCCTTGATTTTGGAATTGATATTTATCTGATTACACATCTCGCAAGCACTTTGACATGTTATTTTGTGTAAAAGGTATACAAATGCAAGTTGCCATACTGGAAACATTTTAAGTTTTAAGGCAAAAAGCAAATGTCTGTATATAGACATGTGGACGCATAGAGGGAGAGAGTTTTTTAACAATCAAAAACCAAACTCAGTATTTTGTCACCAAGACAATTCACGCTCTGGGCCTCGGCACAAAATCGCGGTAAATTCGGGTGTGGGGCTTGCAACGATCTGCACCTGAAACCGAGCAGATCACACCTTTACCAACACCCGATTTGGGTGGGGATCCAGTTCACGCCCCAATCAGGTGGCCCGATGTTTTGGATCCGTGCTGTTACCAACCTGCAGAATAAAAATCTGAAGCGGATTTCTATTCTGTAGGGGAACCTCCTGAAGCCCATCCTCCTCAAACACCCTTCACAGACTCCCCACTAACCACCCAGGCAGACCCGGCTCCCCACGGCAGAGCACACCCCCAACCTACCTGGATTGCTGCTGTCCCTCCACCATCCTTCTGACCTGCACTCGTTGATGTGGAGATGCTGGTGTTGGACTGGGGTAAACACAGTAAGAGGTCTTACAACACCATTTTAAAGTTTTTTGTTGCAGTTTAACCTGGTGTTGTGAGACTTCATACTGCGCTCGTTGGACATCCTGGTGTCTGCCAGAGGAGGGCGGGGGGGGTGCGCAGGCTCAAACGGATCTCTGGTTGGGGGTGGGGGGGTGGAGGATGGACTTAGGAGAATCCCAATCCCCCACCCCCAAACCAGAGATCCATCTGAGCTTGCGCACCCCACCTCCTCTGGCAGACACCAGCAGAAGGCCAGGAAGGTGCTGCAGGATGTCCAACGAGTGCAGTAAGAAGTCTCACAACACCAGGTTAAAATCCAACAGGACTTTAACCTGTTGTTGTGAGACTTCTTACTTTGTTTACCCCAGTCCAACACCAGCATCTCCACATCGAGCGCAGGTCAGAAGGATGATGGAGGGAGACCACCAATCCAGGTAGGTTGGGGGTGTGCTCTGCCGAGGGTGGCGGGGGAGGGGGGCTGCCTCCCAGGGAGGGTCCGCCCAGGCGCGCTGTTTCAGATCTTTTTCGAATTGCGCACGCGCAGTTCATAGCTCCGACCGCTAAGCCCCGCCCCACAGCGTGGACCAGACCAGAGCCAGGAAAAAGTGTATGGGCGCGCTGGAACGAGGATTATGGGCTCGGATCTGTTTTACGTCCAGATCCAGCACTTAGCCTCCAATTGGTAAAATCTGGCCCTCTATCTTTCTTTTTTCCCTCCCTCAACTATCTTGCTAACTTGGGTTTTTTCCCCACTTTCCCTTTTAGCATCTTATGTGATTCAGTGTCTCATCCTGCTTTTTAACACAAGCACCTTGAGATATTAAGGCATCATATGAATACAAATTTTTGTGAAACATTTAAGTCTGAAAGTTGCAGTGATGATAAAGCATGCCTGCTAGCAAAGGACACTGGTGTAGTATACATGTCTGACACATAATTTAATATATTCTGGTTCAAAATAACACCTCTTTTAGAGAAATTATATTATGTTGTTGAAAATTTCTATTATCTCCAGTTCCTAGCCCTTTATCTTGGTATGTACAACATAACCAAACAATATTTCAATTGGACACGGGCAAAAAATTAGAAGACATATTTCGAAACCTTTCATCATTTTCATACAAAAATATCAGCATTATTAATATAAGTAACATTTTAAGTAGAAAAGTACACTACAAAATTTTAATCTTGCTAAAAGCAGCTGATTCAAATTTGCTGTCACTTTATTGACTGCAGTATAGGATTCTAGGCGTGTGTGTGTGTGTGTGTGTGTGTGCGCGCGCGCGCGCATCCTTTATATGTAGTCAGGTGGTCTATGCTTTTGTGTGTAATGCAAGCAACATGAAATACTTTCAATTTTTAGGTTTGATTTCCTGGTCACCATATTTGCATTTGTTGGAATAGTGGTCTTAGCTTTTAATATGGAACCATTCTACTTCATTGTCATCTTGAGGCCACTTCAGTTGCTAAGGTTAGTAACCAATTCTTTGCTCAGTATTTATCTTTCAGATAGACATTTCCACTTTCTTAATTTAGTGCAGATTTTTAAAAACGTACTTCCGTTCTGAGCAGATAAGCTCAGCTTTTGCTTCTGAGGTTCTTTTTCTCTGTTTTTATGTTTGAGTTCTTTTTGCCTGGAAAATAAACACGTATTTACAGTTGAAACTGGGAATGTTACTTATACAATCAGACCATAAAAAATTCTAATTTTATTTAAATGTCTATTCAATAGAAGTGTTAAACTAGCTGTAATTTTTTGAAGTTATTTTATTAAAAGTTAACATTTTCTATGACTTGAGTAGAATCGCAGTTCGGCATATCCCATCTTTTAAATTAGTGGGCTAGATTTTTAACTTGCTGCCTATCCATAATACTGAAGCTGATAATATGAGCCATTCATTTTAATAATTAAAGTGAAGATTGTGTGGCTTTTAGAATATGCAGCTGCCCCAAATAGCCAATTGAACACACATGTGACAACTTGATAATCTCACCCTGGCATTTGAAATTGTAATGTGATCTTACAAGAATGACCATTTTATTCAGTGGTATTGTTTTGATATATTAAGAGTATAAGTGGCTAAATGATCTTGACTCTAATTTCCAGATTGTTTAAAATTAAACGGAGATACAGAGATGTTCTAGACACAATGTTTGAATTACTTCCCAGAATGGCCAGGTACAGTCCATGACTTTATATTATTTTTAATATGTAGAGCAGTTTTCCTTCCAAGAAGTAATTTCCCCCCCCTGCTTTCCAGTTTAGGGTTGACACTCATGATTTTCTACTACTCGTTCGCAATTGTGGGAATGGAATTTTTTGGTGATGTTCTCTATCCTAACTGTTGCAAGTAAGTGTACCCATGGTATTTTTTTTTAAATACACTGATGGAAAGAGAGCCAATGAACAAAATTTGACTTTTTAAAGCTTCTGCAGTAACAAACAAACCAAAATCAGCATAATTCAAACATTAATTAGCAGGTGAAGTCAGTTACTGACTCCCAAAGCCCTCTTTCTTATCTAAATGGAACCTCTACTTATACAGGGGGTGGCCCAAAATCCTTTCGTAGAATAGTCTTACAACACCTGATAATCCCACTTCTTGGCCTCAGAAGGTTGCCTTTCTGATTTCCTTTTATTAGCTGCCACCTCAACGGCATAGTCCTGGCCCTATTTTGAGAGTCTTCTCACTGCTTCTTCTCTGGATCTGTACTTGTGTCTTTGTATTCTGCCACAGATTTCTACTCCTTTTGTAGAACACAAACTCTAATTTGTTATCTCAATTACATGCCTATTTACCCTTTTGCTTCAACTCTACAGCAACCTCAATCACATGAGCATTTTTCGGAAGTCTAAGGACACATTACCAGAATTATCTTAGTTTGGACTTTATTTTCTTTTGGGAAGATCAAGTACACTAATTATCACATTCTCCCTCAGAATGTTACCCAATTCTTTGTTTACAGTAACAGCATGGTAGCAGATTTTTATCGCTGGGAAAATCGGACCATTGGTGACAGAACTGTGATACAAGGATACTACTCTCTCAATAACTTCAATAACATCCTTAACAGTTTCGGTGAGTAATGTTTAGGTGTTACTTTACTTAGTTCAGCACGCTAGTAAAGCTCTGAAAATAATCTTTATTTTCTTTTTTACAGTAACTTTGTTTGAGTTGACTGTTGTAAACAATTGGTATATTATCATGGTGAGTTTAACCTTGAGATTAAATATCTTCCCCAAAGTTAAAGTCTATTCCACTGAATTGTTCCTTAACTGTAAATGTTTATAAGACAATCTAGCTATATCTCTCTCTCTCTCTCTCTCTCCGTCTCTTCCCCCACAGGAAGGTGTGGTGTCTCAGACTACAAACTGGAGTCGCATTTACTTTATGACTTTCTACATTGTAACTATGGTGAGTAACGGTGCTTATAGTTATTTCATTCTTCCTCAATTACAGCATTACAGTAGTTATCATTTATAATGAACTTAAGTTCATTAAGAACTCTTGAAGTTAAGCTAAAGCTATGAATTCCAATACAATCAGAAAATGCTGGAAATACTCAGCAGGTCGGGTGGCATCTGTGTGGAGAGAGAAACAGAGTCAATGGGCAGAATTTTCCGTCCCCTCCCACTGACGGGATCTTCCGATCCCGACAAAGTCAATGGTGATTTGAGTGCCTTTCCGCGTCAGCTGCAGGGAAAGTCGCCATGGCAGAGCCAGAAAACCCCAGCCAACCTTTCAGGTTTATGACTTTCCATCAAACCAGGGGAAAGTTGGAAATATTAACAGATCTCTTTTGCTCTTCTTTCCACTGCTACCCCCTCATTAGCTCAAAATCTGAGATAAGGTGGAAAACAGGTGAGATTAAGTTGCTTTAAAGGATGAAGGGGATCATTTTTACAGAAGAGTTAGGCCACATCCAGTGGAAATAGAAGATTTAAAAGCATGAATAGTGATCTTGTTGAAACATATGTGATGCTGAGGGGAAGTAACAGGGTGAATGCTGAGAGGTTGTTTCCCCTTATGACTGGAACTAGGGGACACAGTTTAAAAATAAAGGTCACACGTTTAAGTTGGATATGAGGAGAAATGTATTCTCTCAGAAGATCATTAGTCTGTGGTATTTTCTATCCCAGAGAGTGGCAGTGATGGGATCATTGAATATTTTTAAGGCTTAGTTGGATAGATTCTTGATTGACAATATAGTCAAAGGCTATCAGGGGGACTAACAGGAAAAGTAGAGTTGAGGATGTCATAAGCCACTGGGTTTATTTTGCATGTAACTTCTTTTTTTTCTCATTTAGGTTGTACTCACTATTATTGTTGCATTTATTTTGGATGCATTTCTGTTCCGCATGAACTATAGTCGAAAAAACAAAGATGAGGAAGGTATGTGTCATTCAATTTAATTTTCATTACTGATATTTTCTTTTTGCTGTTGTCTCATTATGCTTTGTTTTTTAATTTAACATTTCTTGTGTCTGGCTTTTCTTTGGCATTTATATGTGATCAGTTAATACTGGAGATTGGTATAGTGGGCTATGCTCTAATTTTGTGTTTTTACAACAAGATTATGTATGCGCTTTACATTCTGATCTTTTGTCTATAACAGATGAAAATGGAATTGTCTTTGAGATTGAGGTTGACAAGGAGGAAATTGATAGACTTCTTGAGTTCAACAAACAGAATGGTTCCTCATCTTCTGAGATCTCTGGACTTTTTAAACTGTCATCCAGAATGACAAGCAATGATGTATGTACTATACACAACATAATTTCTCTTTCTTGTACTCTTTGTTCCCCTCATTTGTGTTTTAACAATTTGTTATTATTCTCTAATTATTAAATGTGGGTAATATTGCCATTTTAAATCTCCAAATTCAGGATAAGGGAGGGCAGTCAGTGTAAATAATTAAACAGATCTGAAAATGACTGTTCCTTTCAGCCTGCGTATTGCCATGTTTGTGTATTTTATGTAATGTTAACATTAATTTGAAATTCACAAAGTGAATACAAGTGAGATCCAGGATTTAGTGCAATATGTGTTCACCACTGGGTGGCAGTTTTAACACATGTATGATATTCAGTTTGACAGATGTACTTTTATAATCAACCAGTAACACATTATTTTCAACTTCCACAATTTCTTAGCAAGCTTACTTAAAAAGCACTGAGCTGTGTAGAGTCAAAGGTCATGAATTCAAACCTTAGTTACTGCTGACTTACCCAGTTATAGCATAGCCTCCTCAAAAAGTTATGGGGATAGAGGAATCGAGGTGGGTTTCTGTGTGTGGGAATTCTCTGCTGATCTCTGCTGTAGGTGCACAGGCAGGCATTGAGTGACGACAAGATTTATCATAACTGTGAAACCCTTCTGATTGGATAGCTTGCTTCTCTGCACTGTCCAGGCCAACTCATGAATTATGGTCACCGTTGGAGAGGCAATGAAAAGTGGCAAGAATTCTCAAAAGTATACCTTGCAAAGTATAGAAACCTTCAATTGAGGAGGGAGGAAAGGCAGAGGAGAAAATTGGAAAAAAACAACATAATTTTGCAGAGTTGTTTATATATGATTTGATATTTAATTCCCCGATCTAAATATTTGCAGCTGCAGAATTCAAAAGAAACCTAAAATTGATTGTACTTGATATGCATTTAGTTGATTTATTTCCTTACAAAATGTTTTTAGAATGATATTGAAGAATATAACTAAGATCATACCATACAGGGTCTGTGAGGGAAAAGACCTGTACAGACCAAGTAATCTTTTTTGTTCCATTCTTATGATATTGTTCGGAATCAAAAACAATCCATATTGCCAAACCCTTGATTTAAACCATTCTCAAAAAAAGGTGTAGATTGGAAGCATACAACTTTTCACTTTGTGCTGTTCATACATATGACTTAAGTACCTCTCTCAGGGATACGTTATGGAAACTGACCTAAAGACCTTTTGTTTTACTGGGAATGTCATGTTGATAGGATGTAACCAAAAGAAAGGAGAAATAGAAAATCATTACCAGGGCCATTGATTTTAAGTGTGCTATTTCATATTGAAGGGAGTTTTAAATCTCAAAAATGGGTGGGGTTTGAGTTGGCTGGTATGTAAAAAATTTTTAAAAATCTGTAATTTGACCCTAATCAACCAGCTTCCAATTTTACCAGGAGCAGGAGATGGATTGGTCATTTGAATAATATAACGAGGCTGTATGCCACACAGTTAGCCACTATTTTAAATTTACCCTGGCTGGCTGAGGTTTCTGAGCTTTGAGCAACCTGTTAGCCAAAGGAAGCTGAGTACGTCTGCATCATGGATGGTAGCTGCTCAATCCAGTTGACCATGCCGATCTCTCATCCTCCCGTCCAACCCGGAGTCAGATCTCCTCCACCACCAATCCTTCTGATCTCCTCCTCTCCACCTGCTCCGGTTTCTGGCGCGGAGCTGACGGCTGAAAATCCGATGGCTGAAGATTCACGAAGGCTCTGGCACCTAGCGGGTAGCCTGCTAAACGGCCTTCGCTTGAGTCTCCCGGCCCACTGCACTGGCTGGCAGAATCATCCCCATGCTTTCCAACATCAAAATATACCTCCCTGCACCCCCATCTCTGCATCAGCGATTATCAGGACCCTGTGTGTTTTGTGACAGAAGCTGTCTCTTTTTTCAAGAGAACATTTTGAGTGTCTTCATGTTTACAACATGAAAATTTGTCTTGTTTCTTGTTTTATTACAGCAGCTTAAAATGGTTTTTATTGGAAGAAGATTAAGAACCAAATGTGACCTCAGCATTAAAATGTATGAAGAGGAGATTCGGGTATGAAAATCTTCACAATAATGTACACATTCATTTTTAGAAAATAGACAAGCTCATTTAGATAATTTGACTTATTAAAATATCTTTCAGAGTGAAATACATCTGCAAAATTATCCATAATAAACATTCACCAGTCAGGAGTTAACTTCTTCAATAAGGGGAGGGTAGAAATTGATTGGAACAGGAATGAGATGGCAGTACTATTGCTATTATAAATGGAAACTGCTGGACAAAAGTTACCAGCTACAATCTAAAAAAAATTAAGGCAATTTTGGTGCGTTGTACTTCTAGGATTGCTTATGGAGTGTGATCTGGAGGTCAGTTTGTTCTTGTGAAGCCTACAATATGTTAAAGGACATATGAATTATTGCCCGTGCTATACATTTAAATATATTATAAAATAATTATAGAAACCACTTCAGTGAGATGTTGATATATATTTTTTGTCAGCTCATGTCTCTCACAGCATACAACAATAAAAAATGCCTCCTTTCCAACAGGAATGGTATGAAGAGCATGCACGGGTAAACCAAATTCAGCAGGACCAACCACTGGAATGTATTTTGAACTCAAGTACTCACCAGCCTTCTGCGGAATTACGACAGCGATCTCAGACTGTAACTTAGAACTATAACCTACATATCCACTATGCAATAATTATTCAGTGTTATTTTATATTTTGTGATTTGCACACATGCACTTGGGGATGTTTTGCCAGTTATAAGAGCTACTGTGTTGGCAGAATCCTGGCAAGGGCTAGAATTGTGAAGGATAGTGGCCATATTGTTGAGATATTTTATCTGATCACTTTTACCTGTGGTAGGTTATAGGTAAAATTGTATCTCTTTTTAATGTGTCTGTGAAATATGGAAGAGATATTTTAGGTTTCTTTCATTTTTAGCTTTATTCTGTCTCTTCATTTGTTACCTAGCCTTAACAAATGCTTTCTGAATAGCTACTCTCAAAATTTTGGTATATCTATCCAGCCAACACTTTGTTTATTTGTAGTGAGTCAGTCCTCATTGCCTGAGTCTGCCCACATGATGTAATGTTCTTCGAAGAATCACCGTCTCTTGACAAAATCTAATTTCCAAGCTCACTTTTTTTTTTGAAAGCCATAGTGTTAAATGCAGGGTGACAGGTGAAAGTATTAATGGAACATTGCCCTGACATTAGTATAAAAATGTAGTCTTTCAGATACAGTTGCCACTACACTTGAAGTAGATTAAAAATTCAATTCCTGTTTTTTTCGGAAGCTTATTGATACTAAATTTGTTGTTTGACTACCGTAGGCATTATAAAGCCTATGCCGCCTTAACGTGTACACACATGCATCTTCAACTTAGGGTATTTCTTTGATTGGACCAGCAGTGTTATTTGCTTAATTCTGTGTTGTTTCAGACAGTATAAAATTTAATATTTGTTCTTATTTACAAGAGTTTTGTCTTAGACATGGACATGTCAACCACCCTTTTGCTAAGACGAGGAATAATGCTTTCTGTGTGAATCATCATTTATTTTGTTGAATGTAGGTAAAACTGAAGGAAACAGCTCTGCTGGAACAGTGTACCATTTCCAATTATCAAAGTGAAGTGAGAGCTAAACCGGCAAATTTACTTTGTTTACCTAGCATTTGAGTGCAATGGCACAAGGTCTGGATTTCCATCTTCAAAGTGTGAATTGTGAGTCAGGTCATTGTCCAGTGTTGAGATTTCACCTCATATCCAGCAGTGCCCACACTATTTCAGTTGTGAGGTAGACTGGGTGTTGTCATGTGCTTTGCCTCCAAAAAGCAGGCCCAAGGCAGAAGCAGATGCTGTGGCAGGCAGGTTAGAAGGCATTTTCTTGGACATCAATCCTCTTTTTGGTAGATAAGTGTAAGGCCTCATAACTCTCACCTCCCTCAATTCCCCCTCCCCATCTATGCTCCCTCCAAAACTCCCATGTTTACTCACTTAATCCCTGTGCCCAATCACTACATATGCTTCCTCCATATTCACTCACCAGTATTCATAATGTACAGAATTCTTGAGTCCTATAATAATATTGGGAAGTCTTTTAATGCTCATAAAATTTTTAACAGCCCCTGTTAAGCTGAATCTATTAGTATTTGGAGCTTAACCAAGCATTCATAATGGAATGACACTGCACAGCCGTATAAACAATACTTCCAGAACTGAACATCTTAGAATGTTTGATGTCATTGAACAGCCTGGGTTTCTTCCGGGTGCGCCCACAGTCCAAAGATGCATGGGTTAGGTTGATTGGCCATGCTAAATTGACCCTATTATTAGGGGAGGAGTAGGGTAAATATGTGGGGTAGGGCCTGGGTAGGATTGTGGTTGGTGCAGAGTCGAGGGGCTGATAGCCTACTGCACTGTAGGGATTTTATTTTTATATTCTATGTAAGAGCACTAGGTTCAACCTTTTGAAGCAGAGAAGCAAATGTCTGAGTTGCACTCAGAGGCTGGGTAGACTGGGACTTTGTCCCTGGAGTGTGTATGAGGCTTAGGGGTGATTATGTAGAGGTCTCTGAAATAATGAGGGGCATAGATAAGGTAGATAGCCAACACCTTTTCCCAAAGGTAGGGGAGTTTAAGGTGAGAGGGGAGAGATATAGAAGGGCCCAGAGAGACATTTTTTTTTCAGAGGGTGAAAGTCTGGAACGAGCTGCCAGCGGTAGTGGTAGACGTGAGTACAATTGTCTTTTAAAAAGCATTAGGACAGTTACATGGGTAAGATTGGTATAGAGGGATATGGACCAAATGTGGGCAATTGGGACTACTTTAATGATTAAATGATTACTACTTTAATGGCAGCATGGATAAATTGGGCCAAAGGGCCTGTTTCCATGCTGTAAACCTCAGTGACTTCAGAGAGCATAACCATCTGCTTAAGTTTGAAAGTAGGGGAAAATATATCTGAGCTGTCAATCAATGAAAATAGTAAATCATGGCAGGCCATTGACATAGTCAAATCTGAATGTTCAGTGCAGAATAGCACTTTATGCATTATATGCTGTCATGCATCTGAAAGCTTTTCCACTTTCCCAATGCTGGTCAATTTATTGGTCACTATTTTAAAATATATTTTAATCTCTATTGTACAGCATTACATTCAGATGTGACATTTGAACTTTGGCTCCTAACACTAGATGATGAAACCCACTCCCCCCACAGCTCATGATGCTTCAGAAGCTGCTACAAACCACATCATCTTCAGAAACTGGCCAGACTCCATCAGTACTGTGTGCAGTGGGTCTGAAATGTCCATCCTCATAATGAAACCAGCAAGGGTGGAAATAACATCTGCAGACTTGCTACCCACACCCTTATCCCAAAGTTGTCGACAATGGGAATATGAGCAAGAATTCTGGGATCCCAGGAAGTCACCCATCTCTGTTCCAGCACTGACAGAAGCAAGAAAATCCAGCCCAAGGCATTGTCCATAAATAATGCAAACCTTCTTGCACCTTTGTTTTCATGAAACCAAAATTATAAAGCATGATAACATACTACACAGGCCAACTTGAAGGCAGGTAAGGGAGAACATGTTACCTTTGGGCAGCAGCAGGGTGGAGTCCAACAATGTCAGTGTGGAAATGTAACAGTATTCTGGAGTTTTGCTTGATTTGTAGATTATAAATATTTATGTGCAGAATTTTATCCTTGGGTTATCAACTGTTCATGATTTTGCAGACACTCCACAGACAAAGCACAATGTACTTTCTCACTCCCTGCTTGTGATCTTGGATTCAAGAACTACTTTGTATTGAACTAATAGGACGTGATTTGATGTAGTTTTGGCATCATGATCATGCCATGCCAGTTCTGCTGCAGTAGGTATGTCGGCTACAAAATTGAAGGTTTAGTTGTTACAAAATTATAGGGAATCCAATTAAGAATAAACAACTAACTGTGATAAGATTCAACAAAATAGTCAATGTACTATACAGATACTAAACTATAAAGTTGGAAATTGAATACATGTTACCACTTACTCTGAATCATTTTTATTCACCAGGATACAAGCTGTGTGAAACTTCATATGTTAATTTTAATGCTACACAAATCAGCAGCATTTATGTTGAACTTAGCACACTTATTTCATCTCTGGAATTTTGGTTTGGGTTTTAAGGCTAGTAGTCAATTTATTAACTTAATCCATTTAGATGAGAGCTTTCTAATGGAAGATAATTAACAAAATGTAACTTAAATCTGAATTAAATTTTTTATTTTTAAATACTATGTAACAGCTGTATGTAACAGATGTATTATCATCTATCCAAATACACTCCTACATATTTAAAAAACTTGTTAGAGGGTTCTTGTTTTCCAAAAATATACGTAGCTCAGGTGTGAACATTAATGTTTAAAGTTTTTTTGTTAATATTAAAATTGTATCTCATCTCACTCTCATTTGAAGGTGATTGGATTTCATATATATCAAGGAAAGTCTTAATTCAACCCTTCAGTTATTAATTTGGTCAAATATTCAGTTTTGACAATCATATTCTCTTATCTGGAACTTTTTTTTAAAAAAACTTAAATTTTCATTCAAAAGACTATCATTCCTATGCCATGAACATAATGCCCATCATTTATTTGCATTTTGTGATGTGGAGGGTTAACCTTGCACTAAACTAAAATATTTTGCCATATCTTTCTTGGACAAAATATTTTGATGTTTAACATTGCTTCATTGCTGTGTAAACTTATATTAAGCAGTCCTTTTGGCTTTAGTGGTATAATTTAATTGTATATGAAGTGATTCTCTTTTCAGAAGAGGGAGTTGATTGCTTCATTTGAATTTATAATTTTATTAAACCACTGCCACTACTCAGGCAATTTTAAAATCAAAATGACTGTACCAAGTGTTACTGTATTTGAATACATTCTGAAAATGTTAATGTTTTAAAACTTGGTTTAAGCATATTGTGTTTAACCTTAGCACTGTGTGATATTGTCCAGAATTAGCTATTTTATCTGGATCACTGAGCAGTAATTTACTTCATTTTTCACGTAAAATTTAAGATAAATGTATGTTGAGTAGTAAAACACAACTTGTAATATTACTTAAAGTAATTACACTTTGTGCAAGAGTAATGGGAAAAGAATTTTGAATGTTTCAGTAGCTGCAGTCAAAATTTAATCTGGCTTTAAGTAATTCATCCATTTTACCAATTATTTAACTATAGATCATTATCTGTTTAGATTATCTATTAGATTAGGTAAAAGCAGAGAGATTGAATGTAATAATTATCTGCATGTAAAAGCATTTTGTAACATAGTTTATTTTTATAAAGTGTAGCTTCTGTTGCCTATATAGCTATCCCAGGTAGATTACAAATCAATTCATCCATGACTATATAGATTTAATACCTGGTTAGTGGACCATGAATATTCTGTATTCAAACTATTTTAACATTTATAAAGGGGTAATTGTTTTTAGTTGTAGTGATAGAGGGCAAATGTGATTTGAAATTTTTTTCTAAATTATCTCTGTTTAGCTCTGCACAACCTGGCTCTATTTCTGCATTTTCTCTGGTGTCACTCCAATCAAGAACTAAGTATTGTTTTAAAAAAAAAACCCATGTGCAACAACTGAGTTTGCTTTGTTTCATTTTTCATTCTGGGTATCATTTTCCAATTAACACTGCAGCAGTGTAGGCAGAGATTGCTCCTATTATGGTAGCAATATCAGACTATGGAGTAATGTTGGAGTTCTTCACTAGCCTCTTAAAACATCCATGCTAAGTTAGTGCAGAATGCCAAACCATTCACAACTATTGTGCAATATGACTTCCAAATGGGTTTTCAGCCATATATCAAAGAGCACATATTTCCAAAACATTGCCCAACTGGGCATGTCTCAATTCATTTAATGTTGAAACCTTCAACAAATCCTCTACCTGTAAAACTGACCCCTCTGATGCACTTCTGGATAGCCTTCCACATTCTACCTTCTACAAACTTATCCAAAACTTTACAGTTGTGTCCTAATTCATACCAAGTCCTGTTCACCCATTCTCAATGTTTGCTAACCTTCATTGTCTCTGTTAAGTAATGTTTCAATTTTAAAATTTTCATTCCTGTACTCAAATTCCTGTGTGGTCTGCCTCATGCCTGTGTCTAATTTCTTCCAGCCCCAAAGCTGATCAAAATATCTGCACTAATCATGACTTCAGCATCCATGATTTTAATTGCTGTGCCATTATCACCAGCTGCTTAATCGCTGGAACTCCTTCCCTCCCTACACCTCCCCATCACTACCTCTGCTTTTAAATACTAAAGTCCTGCTTTGTTAATTTCCTCATGTATCATATCTGTGGCTGTGTCAAATTTTGCTTCATAAAGCTCTTGTGAAATGCCTTGGGATGTCCTTTCATTAAAAGGTGCTATATCAAAGTTAGTGTTGTATTGAAAATATTCAAAAATTTCACTGGTGCTTTTACAAAATAAGTTCCAGGTGCTGACTGAGTAAATAAATGGGAGAATGGCACTTTTGATGAGCTGAGTCTATCTTAAAACATGATTCTCATAAGTTGACCTTCTGATGTGTGATATGCTCAAAGTGGCTGTAGCTGTACATTAGTATTAACAGCTGCATTAAAACACCAATGGACACAGGCAGTCAGACCAGGGAGATGGCACCTTGAACAGCTCCAAGACCACCTCTGAAATGCAATGCCAGTGGGAAGGTAGTGTTAGAAAGTGTTACAAATGTAAATTTGTTCCTTACAACCTAGACTGGAAGAATCTTAATCCAATGAAAACTTCCCAATGTTTATTTTGAAAATTTCTGTAAGTAATAACCTCTGACAGAAAATAAAAGTTTAAAATATGTCAAAGGAAAATAGTGGTTTTCAATAAAAAGGGAGTAAATATCTTAGTTTGAAGTACTTCAGACTATGTTGGATGGCCCATGTTTTTCCAAGGGATCATCACAAGGTTTTTCAGGATTTTGTTATACAAGAGTTCCAGGAACTGATGTAACCAAGCTACCTTGGAGATAAACTGAACAAATTTATTGCATGGAATATTGCTTTCAAGTAATTTGGATTAGAGCAAGCTGTTTGTAACTAAACATCAGCATTTGGCTAAACTTGAAACAAGGATTTTAAAACCCTTGATAACTGAGTCTAAATAGTGACTTGAACTTGTAGGATAGCCAAAAGTGTTCTTATAGGCAACAGTCCAAGTTAAAGGACTAAGTACCAGGAGCCTTCTAACCCAAAGTGGATAGACTGAAGATGCTAGCAATGCCAGTGTTGAAGTGACAGCCTTCAGCCATCAAAGAACAACACAGCACAGGAAACAGGCCCTTTGGCCCAATGAGGCTATGCTGCCATTTTAACATTGAGTGTCCTCCTCTACCTATGACCTTTGTCTACACCTACTGGGGAAGACTAATTTAGGGATAATTTGTTACACCAATCAGCCTAAGAGCACATTTTTGGGGTGTGGGAGGAAACTGGAGAAAACCCAGAAGTCAATGCAAGAGAAAAAGCCTATGCTTATACAAATATTTGTAAGGATACTTGAACCAGGTGATTTATTCTTCTGCTTTGAACATTAAGGATGCAGGTTAAATAGCTAAAGGAAATTGGAGTTAGAGTAACTTGACAGTTACATTCAACATGGGCAAAGTACAAACTATAGATATTATGGCCTTTGCTTGGTGTTAAATTTTTAATTTGACTAGTGAACCTTGTGGCTCCACTTAACAGTATGGTTAAGATTTTTTTTTTTTAAAATAAGACTTGCTTGTCCTGAAATCCCAGCCAGTCAACAATTACCATGACAGGTGGGATAGCAAAGCTCTGGCCTATAGGTTCCTATCAAGCTCAGTTTTTTTAAAAAAAAATCAGACTGTTATTCTTCCCCATTGTGGTTTTTAAAACATTGCCCTTGTTCATACTGAGCTTTACTTAGTAATATTGGGTATACTCAAGTATTAAGCTACCCTCCACTTCTCATTCAGGGATTTAAGAATAGTCATCTATGTATTATGCAGACATTGGCCACTTTGTACAGAACTGTCTCTGCAAGCTTACCCAGGTTGAGTAGTAATTGGGCTGCAAGTCAGGCTCTAGGCTAGTGCAAAAGCACATGCACCCTAAATTTGCTTGTCAGTGATGCATGTGGGACATGGTGGTGTGAAGTTAGTGCTTATATTAAAAAGGTAACTGAAAAACTTGTAATTTGAAGTGGCATTATTTTTGTTGAGCTGTTTACGCTATACTGTTTTTCATTCCAAATGTTGGTTCAGGTCAAAAGAAACTTTCTACATTGAGGTCTCATTAGAAAGTTGTGGGTTTAAGTCCCACTGTAGAGTATTGCTGCAGTGCCAGTATTTTCTTTTGAAAGAGACAAGGTTGCAATCAAGTCACTGAACAAGAGAAAGCTCTGGCATTGCATTAGCCAATATTTCTTTCAAATAAGATAGTTTTAGCCAATTTAGGTTTAATCTTTTGGATGCTATGCTCAAAATTGGCTTCAAAGTATTGATTAAATATTTGAGTGTCCTGAAGTTGTGTGCTATTACTCCTAAGTTAAATTTTTGCATCATTTCAGTTCTTACTAAATGGTATTGTCTTGAGTTACATGGATGGCAAAGCATGACTAACATGTGACCAATAGATGCATCTTGCCTCAAAAACCACTACCCAGAGTTTAGGGATAGGTAGCAGTGGTTGAGAACATGACAGCAAAGATGAATGCAGAAAATCCATTACTATTCACTCCCCTCAAAAAAAGAGAATATAAGTCTTACATCAGTTTCATTTTTCCCCCCACCCAACCTGTATGTTGTCCTGCAGTCCAAAAATTAGTGTCAGCTGGATAGTGGTCTTTGACTGACTAACTTTTGATGGACCAGAAGAAAAAGGTGGTAGTGGTTAGCACTGCTGTCTATGCCAGTGACCTGGGTTTGATTCCAGGCCTGGGTCACTGCAATGTCTGCCATTCTAGTGTCTATGTGGGTTTCCTTCCCCCCAGTCCAAATCCACTTAGATGGATTTATGCTAAAAAAGTTGCCCCTTGTCAGGGGAACTCAAAACCCAATTGTGGGCCAACAAACAAAAATCCAAATTTGCCTTGAACTACAGATTCAGAATCACTTTTGAAGACTGACATCTCACTATTAGATTGGTCAATTAATATTGTTCTTGCTAGTAACACACATCCCATATAGAATCCAGAAGGATTCTCCACCCCAATGAAAGTAGAACTGAATCCTCATCTCCATATGGAGTGCATCCATCTAGTAAATCTCAAAAAAAAAATGGAAAGTGAATTATTTCTGATCTCCAAGATCAAACTTCATGCTCCTAAACTGCATAGTTTCAAATCATTACAATCCTATAATATTCCATTACTACAGGATCCAGACGACAGGAGTACCAGTCAATGCCAAAGCCCTCCTAATGGGAAATGTGTTAGGAGATGCATTATGATCAGGCTGAGGCTAGAATTCCCTGGCTCTCAATGGGTTTGACAAGTCAAGTCATTTGCTGGATTTTCTGCTGTGAATGGGATTTCCCCATTGTAGCTACCCCACATGGCCAGGAAAGCCATAGCAGGAGTGTGCTGCCAACAGGAACAGAGAATCCACTACTGTCAAACAGCCAGAGAATTCCAGTCCAAAATTCTTGGAGCAAGTTTCAAATGGGCAGGTGTCAATTCCATGTTACAGCCTGCAAAAATCTAGTCAGTGTCTATTTCAGATCAAAAGAAAACTTCTACATTGAGGTCTCAAAATTAGAAAGTTGTGGGTTTAAGTCCCACTACAGAGATCAGTATTGCTGCAGGGCCAGTATTTTCTTTTGAATGAGAAAAGGTTGCAATCAAGTCACTGAACAAGCACAGCACAACCCTATGTTTAAAATTAAAAATAGGTATCTTAATACCCATCAGTTGATTGAGATCAAATGGGGTTTTGGCTGCATGGCTACAGTTTAGAGTCAGAAGTAGACTTACTTTAACAGCACAAATGAAAGTTAATGAAAAATCCTCCAGTTGCCACACTGGCACCTGTTTGGGTACACAGGGGAGAATTTAGCATGCCTTGTGCACCTAACTGATGTGTTTCAGATGGAGGAAGCTATGCCAATATGAGAACATGCAGACTCTGCATAGTGAGCAGCACTGCTGCCTCAGAACCAGGGTTCAGTTCCCATTTCGGGTGACTGGAGTTTGTATGTTCTGTGGTTTCCTCCCACAGTCCAAAGATGTGCAGGTGAGGGAGACTAGCCATGCTAAATTGCCCCTTGTCCTCATATGTAGGTTAGGGGAAATTGATAGGGGTGGACCTGGGTTGGATGCTCTGAAAGAATCAGCACAGACCTGATGGACCAAAAGATGGGGATTGAGCTTAGGTCCCTGATGCTCAGGCAGCAGTGCTGACCACTGCCACTCAGCTTGTCATGGACTACAATTTCAGAATTAGGACTTAATACAAAAGCAAGTGAGAACAAGATCTGCAAGCTGAAATGAATAGTGCTCTGCCATGGAATGGGTGTAAACTAAGTGAAAAATCACATGTCAAGATGTTTGTTCTGAGATCTTTCTTGCAGGATCAAAGTAAATGTGCAAAAGAACTGTAAAAATTAAAATTTATTCCACAAATAAAAGTTGCAGTACAATCAGAATGCAAAATGTGCAAATGATCCCTATAATCTGTAAAAATGAGGTCAAATTACAGTATTTCCTTCATTATATCCAACAAGTGCAATTTCCCTTCATTATATCCAATTAGTGCAATGTGCTCATCAAAAGTTAAGAAACTAGAATAAATGAAGTATTGCACATGATAGAGGGGAAGTCCTTACAAAAAAAGGAATGTTGTTTTGTATATTCCAGTTTCCCAGTCATTAGTGTTTAAGAAAATTGGGCATTGACAAGCTCATTTTAAGACTGGGAAGATGAGTCATCTCACCATAAATTTTACTTCAGCTGAATAACCAAGACATTTTAAAGACCATTGTGCTTGTGTACAGGACAATTCCTACTGTTTCTCAGACACAAGAAACTTATCTAAAGAATCCACATACACAAAATGAGAAGTGGTGTATACTTCAGCCCATATTTTAAATATGTATGACACCAGCTTCAGTTAATAGTGCTATGATAACAAACAATATATAATAAGACACCAGAAAAATACCATATGATTTTCTGAGCTTAAACTTCTGAATTGGAATAAAAATAAATGACATGACTAGACTCAAGCCAAGTGATCCAACTAGAATCCAATCCAGGAGGCCATCACGGTTTACCTGGGTGTAAAATAAAAAGCTAGTAAATTTGATTAAAGTACATTATAACAGTCTTAGTATTTTGCATTTTGATTAAAAATTGAGTCTTCAACTCATGAACCCAGGTTTAGATGAGTCATTCACATGCAACAGACCATAAAAGAGGGTTACCAAGGTAAATACAGAATATTTTTCCAAACACTACAAGCAGATGCAACTACTTCACATGAAGATTAGTCATCTATTTCTGAAATGGCACATGAAAGCATTTTTCCAGCCAAGCAGCTACACAAGGGCAATTTGAATGATCACAATTAAACATGGCACAGAAACAGAAAATAAGAGGAGATGAGCCTACTCTACCCCCCTCCCCCACCATATATAATTGCATCAAGATATTCCTGCATCAGTGCTAGAATCTTCTCACTAAAGCCAACATACCATTTTGCCCTTTTTAACTGCCTGCTGCACCAACATGCTTATCTTCATGACTAGTATATGGGGACATCCATATCTTGTTGCACATTCCCCTCAAAATTTAAGGATAGATAGTAATCTGCCCTTTTTGCTATCAAAGTGGATATCATTTATCCAAATTATACTGCTAATCATTTGCCTAGCCACTCCAAAATCACTGAAGGATCTCCAAAGCCTCTTCATAGCTCACCCTCCCACTCAGCTTTGTCATCTGCAAATTGCTATTTAGTTCCCTGTAAAATCAGTATATATGTTTATCCATCTCAATACACTATCCCCAATCCCATGTTCCTGAAAGCTTTAAAAAGGTAAACCACATCCACTCACTGATTACATACATTAGATTTGTCAAGCACGATTCCCTTCTCCCCCCCCCCCCCAAACCATGCTAAATTACCCTTTTGTCCCACAAATTCCTCCTGTTAGCAGGTGACCTACATTTATCTTCATCCATAGAAACTACAAGCTTATGCTCACATACTATTTTATCCCTCATCATTCCCTTGGATCTTCATTGCTGATTGTTGTTTTTCCTGGACCAAATTATTTGCCTCCCTATTGGATCTAATTTCCCTTCTAAGCCATGTAAAAAAGTGGCCAAAGCAAAGCATTTTACCTTTACACTTGTCAGGAAAAAAGTTGTACATAGAGCAAAGTAGTGAAAGCTGAGAAATTGCAATAACTCAGGTCTGGCAGCAAGGCGAGAGAACCAACATCAAGTCCAGATGACCCTTCTTAGATGCTGCCAGACCTGCTGAGGTTTTCCAGCAATTTCTCTTGGGTGAACAAACAATTTTGCTCAATGTTCCTATCCCTGTCATCCCTTTAAGTGGCTTTACCAAAGGGTCACTGTCACTTTGTGCCTCCCACCACAATTCAGGACCCTTGTCATTCTCCATCTTGATAAAATGTTATCAATTGCTCAATGAGATTGCCAATTATCCCATTCTCATTACAAGCTACAATCTCAACTTCACATGTACAGCTCTACTACATGCTTCCAAGAGTCCAGCTTCAGTAACTTGATTTTTTTGGCCTTCATATTATGGTTATTGACACTAACCTCACCCCACTCATTACTTCTGAATTAATTATCGAACAGAGCATTCAACTGGAATAACATCTACTTCCATCTTAAAGTTCTACAGTGTGCGTTCTGCAATGAGCAAGTGAACCCCAAGTCTTTCCTCTGCTCAAATTCGTGCAACTTTTGATTAGTGTCCTGCTTGCCTTTACTTTAGCCCATCTAGAATACCCCATTTTTCATCCTGCTGAAACAAATCTCAACCTCCTTCCAAAAACCATCTCAACTCCTCTCTAGCAGTTCTGCTTCTATTCCAATCACTTAAGGACTTAATTGATTCTTATGTTACATGAGTAAGATCACTATCAAGGGATATGGGCCAAATGTGGGCAACTGGGACTAGCCTAGGTCTTTAAAAAAGGCAGCATGGACAAGTTGGGCCAAAGGGCCTGCTCCCATGCTGTAAATTCTAACTCCTGCCAACTGATTGGGCAAGTTGAGGATGGAATGATTCAGAATCTTTTCCCCTCTCAGCATTAGAGGAAATGCCACCTTCTGTAATCAGGCCTCCTAGAGTAAATACATGCACTCATGTGGACATAAAGAGATGTCCACATCTCTTAAGGGGTTTAATATGGGATTAAACCCCACTCTATGGCAGACACCAATGTGTTTAAAAACTAAGACATTGAATTCAAGTGCATAGCATGATCAAAATGATCAAGTAAAAAAGCAGAATTGGCACATACCTGAAGGACATTATTATGATGATAGGACATCTCAATCAAGGAGCTTAGGCCAATGCCAAACAGCATATCTATTTGAGAATTAAGGAAGCATACAACTTTTATAGAATTTATATTTGAACACAAATAGACAGGAAACAAGCAAAGGATACTAAATATTATGCCACCAAAGCATGCTGCAATAGCCATACGTGGGTACCCCTGTCGTGCTAATGTGATGTCAGAGAACAAATCTGAAAGTTCAAAATGTCAGTTATTTTCCCCCTCATTGCAACATTCAATAACTGGCCAAGTATGTATTTGGATTTCTGTATCTAACACATGCATGGTGCACCCTAAAGAGTTACTCCAAAGTTTGGGTTAGAAGTGAAAAATGCAATCAAACTGCCCATTTTTACAGCAAATTGGAACACTGCCTCTTAAAAATGAAGCAGGGAGAGGAAACATTGAGAAAAAATAGGGAGTCAATACCCATGTTGCCACTTTTGACAGACTGGAATCAAACATTACTTATATGGCAGGGAATTGAGAAAAAAAAGGGACTTAAGTGCTTCAGAGTCCTTCAAATTATAAAATCTAGCCAATATGCACAGTTTTGCATGAGAAACGACCAGGTGACCAAGTGTTTAGGCTGCACACCAGCAGGTAGTGGACACATTCTTCAGAAAGACAGTACAGCATTCCCTTTGTATTGCACTGAACAGTGCAAACAACATGCTTGGATGAGGGTGACCACTGGAGCAAAGTTAGGGCTGAAGGATTATCTGCACTTGTATTATGGCCAATATTTATTCTCCAATTCCTATCAAGACTAGGCAGCTCAATTCATTTTTGTGCAAATTAGGTGCTGGTGGCAGGGTGGGGGAAGAACATTTCATTTTTTGTTGGTCATAAAGTATATTAAATTTAAGCTGCAGTTAGCCAGCCAGCCTCAAAGATTAGAATGTCAAGTCTAAATCACCAAGTCCAGTCTGCCCTGTGTAGTTATATTTAGTAAAATTAGCATTCTAGTACATTAGGAAAGCTATCACACAAATTTACAATGCTGAATGAAGCCTTTAGTCCAGTGTCAGCACTGGCAACTTCTGGTCTGCTTAAAACCAACTATTCATTAATAAGTCAACACTAGCAAACTATTCCATGCTCAACACTTCAAGCATCCGATTACAAACTGATCACAATGACTTTTCTCCAATATACTGTACCTCCAATGCTGTTTCCCCAGGCTAATAATGTCAATCCCAGAACAGTATTACTCAGGTTAAAAATTATTCCAAATGTACGCAAAAGGTTTACAATTTCAGTGGCTACAGTGTTAATCAGAATGGTACTGAAGAGAAACCCAATAAGAGAAAATACCTGAAAAAAAAAAGCAAATTGCATTAATACATACCATGTCAAATGTTTCATAACTATGAAAAATACAAAATCTAAGTGAATTAAATAAGGACAAATTAAAGCAGAATTCATAAGACAGAAGAATTAGGCCACTTGGCCCTCTGAATGGTGGAGCAGACTCAATCACAGCTGCTATTTTTCTCTCATCCCATAATCCCGATCCCTTATCAAGGGCCCATCTAAGTCTTAAGACACAACAACCTGGCCTCCACAACCTTCTGCAGCAGAGTTCCTGATTTACTATGGCTGAAGAAATTTCTCCTCAAGGGAAGTGCAGATACAGCAAGCAATTTGGAAGGTGCATTAGCTTTTACCTTGAGGATTGTGTAATCATGTAGGGCAGGGTGAGATTCTTGTCTGTCATTGGCATCAGAAAATTCAGCCAACTATTTAAGAGGGCCATTGAGCTTGGGCAGGAATTAAGACTTGGGAGTGAGTGCAGCCAGAAATTCCCCTCCCCCCTGCATACAGTTAGGCTGCTTGTCCAAAGGAAGTATATTTAGAGTTTAAATTGATTCTCAAATAATTGCTCAAGCAGTTATATTAAGAACATAAGAAATAGGAGCAGGAGTAGGTCATCCAGCCCTTCGAGCCTGCCCTGCCATTCAATAAGATCATGGCTGATTTGTCGCTGCTCAGTTCCACTTTCCCACCCTCTCCCCATAACCCTTAATCCCCTCTATCAAAAACCCATCAACCCGCGTCTTAAAAATATTTAGCGAGGCAGCCTCCACCACTTCAACGGGCAGAGAATTCCAGAGATTCACCACCCTTTGAGTGAAGAAGTTCCTCCTCAACTCCGTTCTAAACCGCCCCCCTTTTATCTTGAGGCTGTGCCCCCTAGTCCTATTGTCTTTTTTGAGCGGGAAGAGTCTTTCCACCTCTATCCTATCCATCCCATTCATCTTATACGTCTCAATGAGATCTCCTCTCATTCTTCTAAACTCTAACGAGTACAAGCCCAGTTTATTCAGCCTCTCCTCATAGCTCAACCCCCTCAACTCCGGTATCAGCCTAGTAAACCTCCTCTGCACTCCCGCCAAGGCCAAAATATCTTTGCGCAGGTGCAGCACCCAAAAATGCACACAGTACTCCAGTTGCGGCCTCACCAATGCCCTATACAGCTGCAGCAAGACCTCCCTACTTTTATATTCAATCCCCTTCGCTATGAAGGCCAGCATCCCATTTGCCTTCCTGACCACCTGCTGCACCTGCAAGCTGGGTTTTTGTGACTCATGCACAAGGACCCCGAGGTCCCTCCGCACCGTCGCCTGCTGCAGTTTTTCGCCCTGTAAGTAATAGTCCTTCCTACCATTTTTCCTACCAAAGTGGACCACCTCACACTTGCCAACATTAAATTCCATTTGCCATTTCCTGGCCCATTCGCCCAGCCTATCTAGATCCTTCTGCAGACTCTCCACACCCTCCGCACAAATTTGCCGTTCCCCCAATCTTGGTGTCATCAGCAAATTTCGACACTCTACACTCGGTTCCCTCCTCCAGATCATCTATATAAATGGTAAAAAGCTGAGGCCCCAGCACCGACCCCTGGGGCACTCCACTAGTCACCATCCACCAATCCGAATAGCACCCGTTGACCCCCACTCTCTGCCTCCTATTTGACAACCAATCCTCTATCCACGCTAACACCCTACCCCCAACTCCATGTCCCTCGACCTTCTGCAATAACCTCTTGTGAGGCACTTTGTCAAACGCCTTCTGAAAATCTAGAAAGACCACATCCACCGGCTCTCCTCTATCCACCGCCCTAGACACATCCTCATAGAACTCCAGTAAATTTGTCAGACACGACTTCCCTTTAATGAAACCGTGCTGCGTCTGCTCTATCAAGCAACTCCCTTCAAGATGCCTCGCAATTTCCTCCTTAATGACAGATTCTAACATTTTACCCACCACAGACGTTAAACTAACTGGCCTATAATTCCCCGCCTTTTGCCTGGCACCCTTCTTAAACAACGGCGTAACATTAGCCGTTTTCCAATCATCCGGCACTTCCCCGGAATCCAGCAACGTTTGGAAAATAACCACCAAGGCATCCACTATCACCTCCACCATTTCTTTCAGAACCCTCGGATGCATTCCATCTGGTCCTGGGGACTAGTCCACAATCAGCCCCTCCAGTCTGTCGAGCACCGCCTTTCTAGTAACAGTAATGTCATTAAGACCCTCCAGTCCTACCACCTTTCCATCGCTAACACCCGGCAAATTATTCACGTCCTCCTCTGTGAAGACAAAAAAAGTTATTCAATACCTTAGCCATATCCCCATCCCCTACCACTAGGTCCCCTTTCTCATCCTCTAAAGGACCAACATTCACCCTAGCCAGCCTCTTCCTTTTTTTTTTAAATCTCTTGCTATCCTTTTTTATATTAAGTGCTAGCCCAGCTTCATAGTTTCTCCTACCCTTCTTTATCAACTTCTTTGTCAATCTTTGTTGACATTTAAACCTCTCCCAATCCTCATCTCGCCCACTACTCTTAGCTACTCTAAATTCCTCCGCTTTTAGTTTAACACTTTCCTTCACCTCCTTCGTTATCCATGGCTTATTACCTCTCCTACTATCCTTTTTGACCATTGGAATACATTTCTGTTGAGCACCAAGAAAGATCTCCTTAAAGATCCTCCACTGCTCCTCAACAGACCCTCCCTCCAATGTGCTCTCCCAGTCCACATTCGCCAATTCTTCTCATCCTACCATACTCCCCTCTATTCAAACAAAGGACGCGTGTCCGGGAACCCACTTTCTCCTCCTCCATCTGCACCAGAAACTCCACCATACAATGATCACTCTCCCCAAGAGGATCCTTCACCACAAGGTCCCTAATTCTACCCACTTCATTACATAGCACCAGATCCAAGATAGCTCGCTCCCTCGTCGGCTCCAACACACTGTTCGAGGAAACTATCCCGGCAGCATTCCAAGAACTCTTCCTCGAGCCCCCCACGTCCAACATGGGTCGACCAATCAATATGCAGATTGAAATCCCCCACAACTACGGCCGTCCCATTCCTGCACGCTGCTCTTATTTGTGCGTTAACAGCCCGCCCCATCTCCAGATCATTATTCGGGGGCCTATAGATGACACCCACCAGCGTCTTCCTCCCTTTGCTGTTCCTAATCTCCACCCACAACGATTCCACCCTCTGCTCCTTGGCTCCAATATCATCCCTTGCTACCACCATGATGCTATCCTTAATCAGCAGAGCTATGCCCCCCCCCCCCCCTTTTCCCTCCTGCCTATCCTTCCTAAACATTTGATAGCCCTGTACATTCAGTTCCCAGTCCCTGTCACCCTGCAGCCACATCTGTAATGGCCACCAGATCGTATCCATTTGTGTCGATCTGCGCCACCAGCTCATCCACTTTATTCCGAATGCTTCGTGCATTCAGATAAAGTGCTTTCATCCCAGCCTTCACCTGGACCCTATCTGCCGCAACGCCACCAACTATACTCACGCCCCCTACTCCCTCTATTATTGGGACATCCTCGGCCTCTTCCCTTACATGTACACTCTCCTGAACTTTAGACCTCGTAAGGTCACCTACCCTCACACCCTCTCTCCCCCCCCCCCCCCCCCCAATTAGTTTAAAGCCCTGTCTACAGTCCTCTTTACTCGATTCGCCAGCACTCTGGTCCCAGCACGGTTCAGACCAACCCCATCCTGCCCGAACAGGTCCCACCTACCCCAATACTGTTGCCAATGCCCCATAAATTCAAACCCATTCCTCCCACACCAATCCCTGAGCCACCCATTCACTTCCTTAATCCTGTCAACCCTACGCCCATCTGCGCACGGTTCAGGCAGTAGCGCCGAGATAACCACCTTGTCGGTTCTACTTTTTAATTCCATTCCCAGCTTTTCATACTCCCTCCCCAGATCCTCAGTTTGCATTTTGCCTACGTCGTTGGCACCCACATGTACCACAACGACTGGATTCTCACCCTCCCACTCCAGGTTCCTCTGCAGCCCAGCTGCGACATCCCGGACCCGAGCACCAGGCAGACAACACACCCTTCTGTGCACTGTCATTGTGACAAAGGACAGTGTCAATACCCTTCACCCCACTATCCCCAATCACTACTACGTTCCTTTTCCCTTTCTCTTTGCCTATGTCCTGCTGCAGCACTGTACCGTGTGCAGTTTGCTCACCAACCTCACCTGCCTCGTTCTCATCCAGCCTGGAAGCAAGAACCTCAAACCTGTTATGCAGATTAAGAGGCTGAGGCCTCCGCTCCTCACCCCCCTTCCTCCTCCCAGCAGCCCCCTCTTGTCCCTGACCCTTAGAGTTAGCCAGTCTGGGGGGGGGGGGGGGGGGGTGGATGTCACTTGCACCCCATTGACAATGTCACCCTCTCTCCCCCTGATGAGCCTCAGTGTCTGTAGCTCAGAGGCCAGCTCATTTACCCTGAGCTGGAGCTCCTCTAGCAACCTGCACTTACTGCAGACATGGTCACTGGGATGAACCCTAGGGTCCACCAGTTCCCACATCATACAGAAACCACACATCACATGCCCCTCCATTATTCACTGTAGTAGTTTTGAAAAAATGTGTTTTTTTTGTTTTTCAAATGAACTCACCTGGCCTTTTTTCCTTCCAGCCCTTTTTGATATTAAGCCCTAGTAGCTCACTCTGCTTCCCACTCACTCCACTGCCCGCTCAGACGCTGCCCACTGTCTACACCAGGCCTCCTTTTAAACCTGGCGCTGATTTAAAGCTGATGGCCCACAACTGCCTGCTAACCACTCCCTCAGAATTCTTAAAGCAGTAAATACAATAAATAAATGCTTTAAACAGTTCTACAAAGAACAAAATGCTTTAAACTTATTTTAAACAGGTTTTTAAACAGGTAAAATCTTAGCTCTCTCTGCTCCTTCACTTGTCTGCTCCAGCAAACAATGGAAGGCTTCACCTTGAAGGATTTGACCACAAGAAAATGTTACCAGCTACTTAAAATGCCAAAAGCTCAAATCTGACATCAAGCAGACTAAGCCAAACTGAATTTTTAGACAGAATCCAGATTTTTTGAACCACAGAACTGAATCCAAAGCTGATAGTTAAAATTCAGTGATTATGTATGCACTACACAAAAGTGTAAGGAAAAAGTCAAAAAAAGGTGAAGACTAAAAAAAGTGAGGCCATGAAGAGCTTAATACAGATGGAGGAAACAGTAATGTAGTAATCTTGTATGAAAGTGCTCAGAACTAAGAACAGAAAAAACAGGCTGTACATCATGCTTAGCTAAAAGTTTGTGGAGATGCCTGCATTGGACTGGGGTAACCAGGTTAAAGTCCAACAGGTTTATTTATTAACAAATGCCACCAACTTGCAGGGTGCTGTTCCTTCGTCAGGAGAATGGGGAGTTCTGATACAAATGGTGCATATAAAGGCACACAAGTTTACAGAATACCAATTTAGAATGCGAGTCATTATAGCTAAAGTCTTACAAGTGCCGACAATGAGTGGAGGTGCATTAAGCACAAGTTAAAAACATGTCTATGTCTCCAGACAGGAGACAAAGTGAGATATTGCAAGCCCAGGCAAGTCATGGTTACAAATAGTGACAAATCCAAGATCCTGGTTGAGGCTGTCCTCGTGTGCAGAACTTGGCTATCAGTCTCTGCTCAGCAATTCTGTGTTGTGAAGGCCACCTTGGAGGACACTCCTGAAGATCTGTGGCCAAATGCCTGTGTTCACCAGCAGGAAGAGAACAGTCTTGCCTGGTTGTCAAGTGTGTTCATTCATTGTCATGGAGAAACCAAGCAGACACTATGACAATGAATGAACACCATTTGACAAACAGGTGAGACTGTTCTCTTCCTGTTGGCAAACACAGGCATTTGGCCTCAGATCTTCAGGCAAGTCTTCTCCAAGGTGGCCTTCATGACAGTGCAGAGTCACTGAGCAGAGACTGATAGCCAAGTTCTGCACATGAGGATGGCCTCAACATGGATCTTTGATTCATGTCACACTATCTGTAACCCTCATGACTTGCAACATCTGTCCTGTCTGGAGACAATACACATCTCTAACCTATGCTTCATGCTATTGCCACATTGTCTGCACCTTCAAGACTTGCATTCTAAAATCAGTATTCTGTGAAGTGTGCCTTTATATGCTGTTATCAGAACACTCCACTCACCTGATGAAGGAGCAGCACTCAAAGCTAGAGGCATTTGTTACCAAATAAACCTGTTGGACTTTAACCTAGCATTGAGACTACTAGCTAAATTTAGCCATGGATGCAAGGGTGTAATGACAGTTGGCAAAGGAAAAAATCTAGCCACCATTGAAATAAGACTGCTGATCATACATGCAGGGTGGAGAAATGTTAAATACAAACCTCAGATTGGATTCAAACAAGGCTGCACTTGTTGCAAGAGGTCTTATCACTTTAAAAATGGGGAGAGGGTGGGAATGTGGAACTGAGCCATGACAGATCAGCCATGATCTTATTGAATGGCAGGGCAGGCTTGAAGGGCTAGATGGCCTACTCCTGCTCCTATTTCTTATGTTCTTATGTTCAAAGTCAGGCTCTATTGTGTGGGCATGTCAGGGCTTCCTTGTTAATTGTCCATAACTAGATATGGACATCACAACAGCACCTGCCCAGCAAGTCTCTGCTAGCCATTTCAGTCTCACTATTTTTGAATGTTTCCTCCAACTCCCTTTGAGCTACCATTGAATATTTCCACTGACAGGACAGTACATTCCACATCTTCAATAAATTCAGGTTTATGTCAATGTTATTGACTTGTCAATGTTATTCCTTGTTATTGACTCTTCAGGAAACAGTTCATTTACTCAATCCTTCCTGCCAATTTTCCTCTTGGCCTTTTCTGCTGAATGGGAATATCTCCCAATTTCTGTCCAAGGATAGAATCTCATTCCTAGAACCAGGTCAGTAAACTTCTGTATCCACTCCAGATGGGGGCTGGTGTTCCTCAATGTCAACAGCATAGGCTGATACCCATTCTGGCAGAGTTAGACTTGTCATCCTCTGAATATTTGCTCTGCCTAAATGTTGAAGGCAATAAGCAAGCAAATTGTGCCAAGCTCAGGATGAAGCAGTTAACAGTAAGCCAGACAATGAAACAATGCTTTTGTCCAGAACTCAAAAACCCTCTGCCCAGAATCAACTGCTCCAGTCAGAAGCCTGGAGCAAGCACAACTTCCTGAAATTTGTATTTGTGGCTATTTGAAGTCTCGTATTCCATATGCTTTTAGCTTATTTGGACTTGGACATTGATACACCCTGCCACCCAAATCTGTTGCACCAATCTCTACATTCATCCCAAAGTCTTGATCAAGTGGCTATGCCAGTTTCTATTTCACCATATGATCATTTTTAAAAAAGACTCTTCCACAGTGCCACTTGGAATGTAAAATTTGCCCAAGTGTCCAAAAGAGTGGTTCTTTTCCTCCATTACATCTTTCCCATCCTTTTAGCATTGTATTGTGCTATAGGTATCAGTGATTAGCACTGCTGCCTCAGGGCTGACTGTGCAACTTGCACATTATTCTCTTGTCTGTGTAGGTTTCCTCCATAGGTTAGGTTGATTAGGGTGAATTTAGCATAGCCAAACATCAGGGGATGATCAAGGCAAGTGTGGTGATGAGGCCTGGGTGGGATTGTGGTTGGTGCAGATGTTATGGGCCAAGTGGCCTCTTTCTGCACTATAGAATCCCTATGATACTTCTGACACTATCAAACCTGAAACCTCACATCTACTGTAGGTCAATCCAAAAAACAACAAACAAATATTGGTCTTAACTTGTGCTGAGAATTCTGCCACCTGGATTCAAGCAGCAGAACCCAGATTATACCAGCTATCAGTTAAATGCATAGGGGAGAAATTGTAGGTGTTTCTTTGGAAGTCAGATGGTTTACATTCATGTTCATATTTGGTGTTTACATCAGAAATTGATTTGCAGTGAAGGGGTGAAGTTGACCCACAATGTAAAACCACATTCAAAAGTTCTAAAGCAGAACGTGATAGCTTACGCAGTGATACTTTGGTGGTTCCTCATTCTTTGTTGTGAAGAAAATCAGCATTGCTATAATTAACGCAATCAGCAGAATAAGAGCCCAGACAGGAAACTGACCATTAACACGCAGCAAGCCATCTGCCAACAAAACAATGCTTCAGTTAAGGCACATCACGAGACTAAAAAGCTGACAGTTAATACTGCTGTATATACAGAAAGATTAATATAGTAACAATTTCCTGATCCTGGCTGAAATTGAAATGCTGGATGTTCAGTTTGATGTCTGTGAAAGTGATCATCCAGCACCTATGTACACATCATCACCCCAAAGCACAACACCAAGTCTCACATGGATATTATGGAAGATAACATAAGAAATGTTGGAGGAAAACAATAAAAGTAAAAAAGGAGTTCAAGGGTCTCAGCAGCTGAAGGCAAAGATGCTGGGGTGGGGTGAAGTGATTGAGATGTGCACATCCAATTCCTTAATGACCAAAACCATCACTTGGACAGCAGGCTGGAAATAGACAAAAGTTCAGGTCCAAACAAGAAAAATTAGTGTTTATTGACCTGACAAGTCCATCAAGAAAGTAACCATAATTCCTATTGCAACTTATTTTATTTTTCATCAATTCAAGATCAGAAAATGAGTCAGTCAATTACTTTAATTAACAGTCCCTTGCCATTTAACAGCTTTAGGTACAGGATTCAATGCAGAACAGTCTGATGTGGTGCATCACCCAAGTGGCTTTGAAAAATCTCCATCCCAACTTCAGTGACCAAGTACTCTGCATGCAACTTTTTTGAAATACAGTAAGTGTGCCTAACCTCAGCCCAACTTATTCCCACACTTTTACCCCCCCATTACAAGAGAGAATACACTTCAATTAAAATTGCAGGGCATCTGGAATGGTGACCACGCTATCATTGTGTAAACAAACTGAGCTCATTAGCACTGTTTGAAGTCACTAAAACCCTTGCATTGCAAGGGAAATGTGTCAGACCATAACTGTTGTTGAGAGAGAAAAAAGAACTTGCGCTCAATAGATTAAGTTGTGCTACTTGTGGAAAGGCTGCCCCAGAATGAATCCAGTAGTGAAAATCCTTTGGCAAAGGACATTTCCTATACTTTAGAAACTTCACTTAGTTCATTTCCACAAATGTAATCAACAGTTGACATGCATGTCCTGTTGCCTCAAAGCACAATTTACTGAATTTGATTTGGAATTAGACATATGGGCAGGGCAAGTGCCTATTCCTCAGGCAAATGGAGACAAATTTATGCCATTGATGTCTTGTGTCAAGATGACCTGCATGGCATTTTAATGAGGGCCCAGATGGGAGCCTTTGCTTTCCACCACTTCCAAGCCATGACATTTGTAGACAGGAAAAATCAAGTGCAAGCCTGCATCTCAAGGAAAGTCTCTGCTTCTCTTGCCTCAGACATCCTCTGCCAAGCATTCTGCTGCTACCACCCTGTGGCCCCCAGTCAGCTGCTACCTTTCTTCCATTTTGGATGGGCAGCTGACTTGTGTCATGTAGATGAGGCCTCAACAACCCAACTTCTGTCAGGAAGTGTAGCTTCAAGAGGCAAAGTGGGGGACCTCAAAACAATTCTTGCATTGATTCAAAAGTTAAAAATTCTTACAATATCCAGATTTAAATGCGAGGATGCAGGCAACTGAGCCAGTAACAATTTGTAGACAATTCAGAGGGCGCTTCCAATTACGGTCTTCCTTGTTTGTGTCCACCACAGGTACACAGATTAGCAGCAAAGTCTCAATTGGCAGCTAGAAGGAAGAGAAGTTAAGAGGAAATTAAACCATACCACTAGCCTAAAAAAGGAAGCAGTGAGAATGGAAAAATAAAGTGTTGAAACAAGCCATCAGTAGAAAAATAGGATGACTAAAATCAGTGCATGTGGTTGGAAGGAAACATGTAGGCAGTTTCTACTGAGGCACACAAGCTTTCCATTTGTCCTTTAGAAAAAATTGTTATGCAAGGCACACCAAAATTAGCTATCTACTTGGTAGTATGAATATTCCACAGTGGACTCAATTCCCTCTTCTGGGGCAGGGCAGGGCAGGGGTGGTGGTGGAAGTGGGAAATAACTGGCCTAAAAACTGTTTTTTTTTAAAACTTCATTTGGGTTGATGGTGGTTCAAGATAATCTAACTAGGCCAGTAATACATGGAAAAATCAGGACCTTGAGTAACAGTTGCAAGAGAAACTGGGCAATTATTTACAGCTGGAAAAAATGGGAGTTAAAACCAAAGTAGCAATTTTTACTGCTGCATCTAACTCTACCTGCACCAGCCCCTCTTCCTCCCTCCCCCTCAATTTCCTGCAGACAGCCCAAAATGACAGATCCCCAACCACAGCCTCCTAACAAACATTAGCAAGTCAGAATCACCGTTAAACATTTGAAGATTTTCCAAGGCAAGCGACTTCTTCTCCATTTTTGAAGGTCAATGGGGTTAAGAGAGTCCAACAAAATGGCTGGGGTGGATTTGGATCCTTCATTTGCAATTAAAGGTTGATACTCACTTACTAAAAAGAGAAAAATAGTTTAACACTTCCAAGATTGCTGCAATGTGGAGGCATCAATTTTAACTGTTCACTTGCTGTACAATCACAGCACAAGTTATGTGCAAGAAACTATCCTCACAGTGCAGCAGTTTAAGTGTTCTAATTAGTGCAATAATGAAATTGCTGGGCCAAGTAGTCAAATTATAGATTACCTACTTGAAAGCAAACATTGTGATAGTATATGAATGAAGCAGTGGCATGATGGGAAAAAATGGTCAAGTATTTAGTATGACATAAGGACATCAGACCAAGCCATTTCAAAATGCCAGACCCCTGTAAAAGAGTGACTCTGAACAAAGAAATGACTACAGCCAGAAGGCCAAATGCTTGGCCTCAGTCTGTTTTGATAAGGTTGACTTTGCACAGCCTGAATGAGGCATGATTAATGCCAGGGAATCCTTTAACATAATTGACTCCATATACTGTGAGATAACATATGAGACATTAGATAAGGTTGGGGATGAGGGAGTCACAGAATTTGTTTTATGTACCACTGCTTGTATTACTAAAATCATGCAAGCTGATAAGAAAATGTATAATTATTGAATTGATTCTTGTAGCGGGTGCAGTCTTGGGATAGAATCAGCAGTTAGTGCAGACTGCTGTTCAAGATTCAGCCATATACTGCATGCAGTTTGGTGATAAAAGCTAGCTGATTTTTAGAAAAGCAAATGTTGTTAAGCTTAATTATCACAACTTGGGAAAACAAGAAATTTTCAAGTACAACAATGTTGTTTAATATCCTACAGTGCAGAAGGCAGCCATTTGGCCCACTGAGGGCCACACTGACCACAATCCCACTCAGCCCCTATCCCCATACATTTACCCTAGCTACTCACCCTGACACTAAGGGGCAATTTAGGATGACCAATCCACATAACCTGCATGTTTTTGGACTGTGGTAGGAAACCCATGCAGACATGGGGAGAACATGCAAACTCCATACAGTGACCCAGCCAGGAATTGAATCTGGATTCCTGGTGCTGAGGCAGCAGTGCTAGCTACTGCAGTTTGTCATTGGACAAGAAACATGGCTGAATGAACTATTTAAGTTAGAATTAAAACCCTAGAAAAGGAACCACTGCAATAAAAACCATCTAAACATTTAGACTTTTGCCAATATAAGAGAATTTCTTGAATAGGGGCCTAACTTTGTCCCAGTACAAAAGCAAACAAATATACAAATTCAAACAGATTGTCCCTGGAAATGATCTAAAGAAAATGCTACATTAGTCAGCTTGTATGCAAAATACTTACCATCTTCATGTACCAATGTCCTGACACAGGATAGGTTTGAATCTTCAGTGTCACAAACTGTAAAATAATAAATTGTTGAATGCATTCATGTGAGTAGCCCACCCACCCCATGAAAGAGGATTTAAATGGTCTCAAGTCAGTGATGATAGAAGCTGAAATTATGAATGTTAAATAGCATAAGCAGTGTTGTGAATTCCCACTTTCACAGATCAGCAAAAAAAATCTTTTAGTGACAGTGGAATTCACCATTTCAATTTGAACATTTCACTTCCTATCCAAGTGTTGTGATAGTAATAATTGTACAAGGGCAGACATATTGGAGGTTCATTTCATTATCACAATTTTTTGGGGATTTGTTGTACAAACACGTTAAACAAAAAGCACTTACTTTCTGGTTCACTTGTATAAACTGAAGCACGTGCATGGTTTTTGCCCTTTTTGTAAATTATACTGCTTATGATTACTGTAAGAACATAGACTACATACAGAGCCAAGTAACCTAAAAGTACAAAAACAGATCAGTTCACTATACATTCAGTCAAACCAAATTACAGAATTTTAATTGAAAGAATAAAGCTGCCAGAAGCCAAAATTGGTCAACATAGTTAAAGATTTTCTTTAAAAATTTCCCCTCACCAAGGGCTTGCCCTAAGTCAATGCTCCTGAAATAGACAACTAGAAAAGTCCAGAAGACTGCAGCCATATAGAATATCACATCTCGAAGAAAGGGTCTTGATGCCACTATAAAAGGTCTTGCAAGAGTAACACCTCCAGCAACAACAGTAGTCACAAATACACCAGCACCTGCAATGTGGGGGGAAAGCAAAGAGTTGAGTAGTCAGGACACTCAAAAAGGGTTTTATTTTACAGGTGCTTGTGAAATTGCAGTTTAGTGGCAACTAAATTAGAGATTTGATGTTTGAGACTGCACCACTGAAACAGTTACCCCAAGTTTTGTTACAAGTCAGATCAGTGACACTTCCTGCTGAAAATTTTCATGGGCAATGATAGCTTAAACCTTATGATTAATGTTAGCATACATGGATGAATCTACTGTCATTCAAGCCTATAGCACAGGATTAGTGGAAGCCAGGCCAACAACAATTGGCTTTGAAGGCAAATTGCATTTTAAATATAGCACCATGCATAGATAGTCAGAATAGAAAAAGTCTTACCAAACAAAGCTCCAATTGCCAGATTTGCTGTTCTTGGATCAGAAAAGGCAACTATTGCACTAAATACATCAGGAGCTCCATTGCCAAGAGCAAGGAACGTTACACCATGAATAAAATCCATCAAGGAAAACAATTACAGTCAAACATTTGCACATTCATTTTTGTGCTTACTCCTAATTCAAATAACTGCACTAGTGCAAGAATTTCCATTAGCCAAGCTGAAATATCAAGCTTCATATATGGTTGCTTACCTTGATCTAGTCCTTGGCAAATACATACTGATCCCTTTTATTGCATTGACTGGTCAACTAGATGCCAATTTTAATGATCAGACAAATTAGCAAGCAACTAATGCCCCAAGTATTCTCATTTAACACCTCCTGAAAAGCCCACAAAATTAAGCACTGCTGCTGCAGGATTTCATATTTTAATATGCAGGAGCTTGTCAATCAACTGTCCAGCTTTGAGTGGCTGTTAAAAGACAGCAGTTTCTGGAGAACTGAAGACCAACAGAAGGCCCATTCTGGCAATTGCAGGAATCTCTAAAAACTCACTGATTTGTTACAAGTTCTTTTAGGGGCCAGTATTTGGTTTTGTTTACTCTTTGTGGAAGCTGTCAGTTTAAGTGTACGGTTTATTGATAGGGGGGAAAAAAGACTTGCGTTACTTCACAGTAAAAGTAAGCAAATAAGCCAACTACAAAAAAGTAGACAAGCAATGTTGTAGTTGGAGAAAAATAGGTGATGAATGGATTTGTTTCAGAATTGGAGAAGGCTCATCATAGCAAGTAGTTAGGAGGGGCAGAGGGAAAGACTCCACTATGATGCATTTTTTGCTACTGGATAAACAAGTTTACTTCACATTATTATGGATGGGGAGATTTTTTAAGCTCAGCCACAATTGGAGTGCTTGGTGTTCAGAAACTGCTCATTAGAGATGTGGTCTATGTGCTGCCCTAAATGTGAGGGTGAGCCAGGGACCAAAGAAATCCGTGACTGCATAGCTCATCTGTACAACAATTTCTAACAGAATCAGACAAGTCAATTTTATTGATAGAAGTTAGAAATAATCAATCAATACCTGATCTAAAGAACTATTACTTTTGAATAGGTTCAATGACAAAGTTCAGAAAAAGGATAATTGGAGAAATTAGAACAAAATGTGCATGATTTGCTGCAGACATGGTGCAAGGACAATAATCTGGACAGTGTAGTGGCTGCCACAGCCACAGGTTAAGTTCAGGGCATAAGTGATGGAGGAGTTTGTACATTCATCATCTGCACAGATTTCCTTTGGGTGCTCCCTCACACACAGTCCAAAGATATGTGAATTGGTCATGGCAAATGCAGTGTGGGTGGGCCTGGGCAAGATGCTTTCGAGCCAGGCTGAACAGCCTCCTTCTGCACCACAGGGACTCTGTAGAGCTCAGACCAGGAACTGAATGTGGATTGCAGTAACCTTGCTTTAACAAACATTTCTGGAAGTAAAAAAGTGATCATGGAGGTCCATTGCAGAGATCCATTTTAACCATAAAACCAAAAGTGAATTTTTGTTCATGTAACAACCCAAACCACCATTTTCCTATACACACACTTCTCTTGAAATATTTCAATCTAAATGACTATTACAATTCTCCATTTTTAGCCACAATTGGCAAGTCCAAGTATTGATTTTATATTGCAAACATTTAAAAATACTACTTGGGCGAATGTGTCCAAATACTTGGATGTTAAGTGATGTTACAGAAAAGGATACTGCCACATTATGTGACAACTTTAAAATGGCAGCAATGGCAGCTAGATTTGGACAAAAGCTAAAAAGATTAAAGGATAAACAAACATTACTTGAACAGTACAAGCATTATAATCCAAAATCTGAAAGCCATTTCAATTAAGAATGCTCTGTTGGAAGGGGAAAAAACAAAGTTCAAGCCCACCACAATCTAAAGAATGAGCAAACAAAGATTTTATTTCAATGCTGGAAGTAAAAATTCAAAACAAGGAAATGCAGAAAGAGCAGCAACTTTCAACTGTAAAAAAATTGCAGTCTTTCATAGAATCCCTATAGTATAGAAAGCAGCCAAAAGAACACTGCCTAGGCCCACTCACTTGTCCTATTCCTGTGCATTTACCATACCCAATCCCCCCAATCTATACACCTTTGGACACTAAGGGTGCAATTTAGCATAGCCAAATCCACCCAACTTGTACATCTTTGGGCTGTGGGAGGAAATCCACACAGATAAAGTGAATGTCAGGCAAATCACCCAAGGCTGGGAATCAAACCCAGGTCCTTGGCACTGAGGTTCAGCAGAGCTAACTTACTGTGCCACCCTTAGCTTTGACTATATGCCCAAAACACATTAGGGATTCAGAGTAGCTACCTCAATTATCAAGGTTTTTCAGTTCTTCTGGCAAGCCAAAAATCTGTTCACATCTGCAGGACCAGAAAATCCAGCTAGTGTAAAGAGCTGGAAATTTCCAGTCACTGAGAACCAGAACATGGCATGCTGTCACTGAAGTGCACCAAATGGGAAGGTGCAACAAGGTTATTGGGAATGTGTCCAATTATGGACAGACAGATGATCTTGTGCTGCAATGAACAGTTCAATTTTGCCCAAATCCAGATAGCCGACCAACAATTTAGTGTTCAGAGGTTGGGTTGAATACTTGGTCTGCAAGTGCTGTATATTGCCAACATGCACAAGACTAAATTTTGTAGTCCAACACCCACACTTGCAAGCAGGTTAAAAATGACATTAGCTGTGCTTAGAAGTTACAAGTTCTGCACAAGCAACATATTGTACTTACAATACTTCAGCTGTTGTCCCAAGAAACACAAATAGATAGAACAGCCAAATAGCCTGTAAAAACAATTACAATTTCATTTTCTAGGCAAATTTCTGAAATTGATTCACTTAGTCAAACTTAAAGAAATTGAATACACCATTTATACATAGTCAGAGGTTTGCAGCATGGAAACAGGCCCTTCAGCCCAACTTGTCCATGCTGCTTTTAAACCCCCAAGCTAGTTCTTTTGTTGCATTTGGTTCATATCCCTCTATACCCATCTTACCCATGTAACTGTCTAAATGCTTAGACAAAATTATACCCCTCACCATCTCTGGCAGCTTGTACTCACCACCCTCTGGACCCTTTATCTCCCCTTAAACCTATGCCTTCTAGTTTTAGACTCCCCTACTTTTGGGAAAGATTATTAGCTGATCTATGCCCCTTATTTTTAGACTTCTATAAGATCACCCTCAGCCTTCTATGCTCCAGAGGAAAAAGTTCCAGTCTATCCAGCCTCTCCTCATAACTCAAACCATCAAGTCCTGGTAGCATCCTAGTAAATCTTTTCTGCACTCTCTAGTTTAATAATATCCTTTCTATAATAGTGACCAGAAACACACGCAGTATTCCAAGTGTGGCCTTACCAAAGTCTTGTACAACTTCAAGAAGACACCCCAACTCCTGTATTCAATGTTCTGACCAATGAAACCAAGCATACTGAATGTCTTCACCACTGTCCACCTGTGACTTCACTTTCAAGGAGCAATGAACACTTACCCTAGATCTGTTCTGTAACTCTCCCAAATCCCTACCATTAACTGAGTAAGTCCTGCCCTTGTTCAACCTACCAAAATGCATTTATCCAAATTAAACTCCATCTGCCATCCCACTGGCCCAACTGATCAAGATTCTGTTGCAATCCAAGAACCTTCTTCACTGTCCACTATGCTACCAATCTGTCTCATCTGTAAGCTTTCTAACCATGCCTGCTATATTCTAATCCAAATTATTAATATAAATGATAAATAAGTGGACCAACACTGATCTGAGGCACATTGCTGGTCACAGGCTTCTAGTTTGAAAACAACCCTCTAGTTTCTGTCAAGCCAATTTTGTATCCACTTAGCCAGCTCACCCCAAATCCTGTGATATGTAACCTTATGCAACCACCTATCATGTGGTACCTTGTCAAAGACCTTGCTAAAGTCCATGTAGACATCAACTGCACTGCCCTCTACTTTGTTACTCCAAAAAGTAATTTGAGACATGATTTTCCACTCAGAGCCATGCTGGCAGTCCCTAATCAGTCCTTGCCTCTAAATCCCTGTAGATCCTATTTCAAAATACCTTCCAATTTACCCACCACAGGTGTGAGGCTCCTTGGCCTGTACTTCCCAGGCTTTTCCCTGCAGCCCTTCTTAAACAAAGGTGCAATATTTGCCAATCTTCAGACAGCTCATCTGTGACCATTGATGATTCAAGTATCTTGGCAAGGGGATCAAGAAATTTCCTTCCGAGGAGCAGCAGCACCCCCCCCCCGCCCAACCACAAAGTGTCCTGGGATACACCATCACGTCCCAGGGAATTTATCTACCTTGATGCACTTTCAGACTTCCAGCACCACCACCTCCATAATATGTATACTGCTCAAGACACCACTATTTATTTGAGTTCCCCAACATCCAGTTTAATGATTGAGAAAAGCATGATGAGAAATATTCATTTAGAATCTCACCCATCTGTTGTGGGTGTGGTTTGTGCACAGATGACCTTGTTATCCTACTCTCCCCGTAGTTACTTTGAGAGTTTGTAGAAGCTTTGTTTGACAAATAAAGCCAAGGAGAATCCAATCTCATGTCTTTTTGCCCACCTGATTTCTCAACTCTATCCTACACCCCCTATACTCAAGGGATCCACTTGATCCCAGCCTATGCACCTCCTTCAAGGCATAATATCCCAAATCATTCAGGGTTTCCTTACTTCTACCAGCCTTGCTCTTTACACCAAGGGTAATGTTGCCTTCCCACAGACCACCCCTGCCCCCCACCCAACTAACTATTCAAAGTTCCTGCCTGATACCATCAAAAATCAGCCTTGCTTCATTTAGCATTTTAATTTTAGGCCAGACCTCATTTTCCATAGCCATCTTAAAACTAATAGAATTATGGTCACTGTGATCCCTCACTAACACTCACCTGCCCTCATTTCTGAGGTGGTCAAGTTTTGCCCCTTCTAGGGCTATCCACATACTGAAGAAATTCCTCCCAATACACAAATTTCTCTCTATCTAATACTATTGACTGGGGCAGCCATATTGGGAAAGTTAAAATCCCCTACTCTTCCTGCCCTTTTTCTTGAAGCCATTTGTAATCGCCTTAATATTTGCACCTCAATTTCTGCCAAAATTGGCCTAAAGTGATTTCTGTTCTACTCAGACTCAGTGGCCGAACCCTTGGATGTATCCCCTCAGTACTGTCATGTTTTCTCCTAATCAAGAGTGCAACTCCCCCTCCTCTCTTGCCTCCTATTCTATTTTCCTTTAGCATCTGTACCCTGGAACATTGAGCTGCCAGTCTAGACTCTCCCTTAGCCACATTTCAGTAGTTGTAGAATATCCATCCATGCCCCGAGTTTAATCACTTTGCCTGTCAGACCTCTTGTATTCAGATAAATGCAGTTTAATCTGGACTTCCTTGCTCTGCTTTTCTCTGATCTGTTTGGTACTAGGGTTACTGACACTTTAATGTGCTCTAACTCCTGTTCAGTCCTCTACCTTCGTTTCCCTACTGCTTTGTGTCCCAGCCCACTGCCAAATTAGCTTAAACCCTCCAAGTGGCTGTAGCAAATCTCTGTACTAGGATATCAGTCCTTCTAGTTCAGGTACAACCAGTCCCTCTTAGCTAGATCACCCTTTCCCCAGAAAAGATCTCAATGATCCAAAATTTTAAATCCCTGCACCAGCTCTCAAGCCACATTCATCTGCCTCATCTTCCTATTTTACTCACTAGCACGTGGCACCAGTAGTCCAGAAACTATTACATTCAAGCCTTCTGCTCAACTCCATATTCACACTTCAGGACTTAATCCCTTTTCCTACCCATGTCATTGGTACCAATGTATACAGCCTCTGGCTGCTCACCCTTCCCCTTGATGTCCAGTAATCACTCATATCCCTGACCCAAGCACCAGGAAATCAACACCCTTCTGGAGTCACAATCACTGCCACAGAAATGCCTCTGTGCCTCTAGTGAGTCCCCTATTACTATTGCTTGATCTTTGCCCAACCCAGCTCTACAGCAAAACTAGACATGGTGCCACAGGCCTGGCTGCTGCTTGTATCTTTCCAATAAGCTATCCTCTTAACAGTATCCAAGATGGTATACTGTTTGAAAGGGAATAACCACAGGAGAATCCTGCACTTCCTGCCTCTCTGGCAGAGGCTGTGGTGCAACAACCTCCCTAAATGGCATCTATTATTCTGTAGTGCATCCACCTGCCATTCCCACCAAACACTTGCTGCAGACAATTGTCAGGGAGACTAGATAGCTCCCTAATTTCCCCACATCTGACAGGGCAAGCATACCACTGCCTTTATACAGTTATCTCTTGCATACCAAAGAAATAACTCAAATTAACTTGGGGAGGGACTAAAAGAATCTCAACTCACCTTTCCCTCTGACTTTTGGTTAGAGGATGTAGGTAGGGAAACACTAATGTTTGGGGTTTAGCTGTCCCTTTACAGCAGCTCACCTTCTGGTAGCAGTGACTGCATCTATGCAAATCTTATCTGCAACAGGCAATCAGCTCCACATTCTGACCTGGACAGTAATTTACTTCAATGCACATCTAGTGTGCCAAGTGGAAAAATTCCACACTGCTTTTAAGCAGTAATTCATCTTACTGTACTCACTGCCCCTACTGTGACTGGATTAAATACAGACCACCTGCACGACCCAAATCTTCCTGTTGCTTGCCATTTTGATTCCCCACCTTGCTCCCATGCCCACTGTCCATTCTTGGCCTGCTGCAATGCTTCAGTGAAGACCAATGAAAACTAAAAGCTCAGCTTTCAATTAGACATTTGACATTTTACAATGTTCTGGACAAGTTCAAAACCTCCTTTACTTGTTTTGCTTTCAGACTGCTGACCCGTGTTCTCAAGAGGTCAGCAACCTGCCCCTTGCACCATTAATGCAATCTTTTCTTTGTGTCCAGTAGATGTCAATTTCTCCTGTGCTCACAACTATCCTAGACCTTCTAATCTACTCCACCTTCATAATCCACCATACTTCTGTCATATTGACATTAATCATTTCTTTCTAGCATTAGAGATTTTGCTTTTATGCAAGCAAAAATAGAGTTCTCAAATTGAGAATTCACATTTTACAAGTATTTGCTTCAAATTCCAGTAACATGTAAAAGCCTTCAACATGCATACTGCATATTCAGGAATCCACTATTGAATCAAAATTAATGTTCTAATACGCTTTTAGAAAAGTTTCCTTGCATTCTGAAAAAAGGAGTCAATGATAACCATTAGAGTCATGCCACAAGCTACCCAGCAATCTTTCTGGTCTAGCAAAGACTGCTACTGCTTTGTCCTCTTAAGGTCAAACCAAATAAACTCAAATTAAATTAGGACAAAGTAAAAGGGGCAGCTCCCCAAAAGAAAGGGGAATTAAAGTGGACAAGGCCACTTAAAAATGGAATTTAATAGCCTTGCAACATAATATAAATGTTTTTATAAATATATAAAAAGAGAGGCTGGCTAGGGTGAATGTTGGTCCTTTAGAGGATGAGAAAGGGGACCTAGTGGTAGGGGATGGGGATATGGCTAAGGTATTGAATAACTTTTGTTTGTCTTCACGGAGGAGGACGTGAATAATTTGCTGGGTGTTAGCGATGGAAAGGTAGTAGGACTGGAGGGTCTTAATGACATTACTGTTACTAGAGAGGCGGTGCTCGACAGACTGGAGGGGCTGATTGTGGACAAGTCCCCAGGACCGGATGGAATGCATCCGAGGGTTCTGAAAGAAATGGCGGAGGTGATAGTGGATGCCTTGGTGGTTATTTTCCAAACGTCGCTGGATTCCGGGGAAGTGCCGGATGATTGGAAAACGGCTAATGTTACGCCGTTGTTTAAGAAGGGTGCCAGGCAAAAGGCGGGGAATTATAGGCCGGTTAGTTTAACGTCTGTGGTAGGTAAAATGTTAGAATCTGTCATTAAGGAGGAAATTGCGAGGCATCTTGAAGGGAATTGCTTGATAGAGCAGACGCAGCACGGTTTCATTAAAGGGAAGTCGTGTCTGACAAATTTACTGGAGTTCTATGAGGATGTGTCTAGGGCAGTGGATAGAGGAGAGCCGGTAGATATGGTCTTTCTAGATTTTCAGAAGGCGTTTGACAAAGTACCTCACAAGAGGTTATTGCAGAAGGTCGAGGGACATGGAGTTGGGGGTAGGGTGTTAGCGTGGATAGAGGATTGGTTGTCAAATAGGAGGCAGAGAGTGGGGGTCAACGGGTGCTATTCGGATTGGCGGTTGGTGACTAGTGGAGTGCCCCAGGGGTCAGTGCTGGGGCCTCAGCTTTTTACCATTTATATAGATGATCTGGAGGAGGGAACCGAGTGTAGGTTGTCAAAATTTGCTGATGACACCAAGATTGGGGGAACAGCAAATTGTGCGGAGGGTGTGGAGAGTCTGCAGAAGGATCTAGATTTCCTGGCCCATTCGCCCAGCCTATGGCAAATGGAATTTAATGTTGGCAAGTGTGAGGTGGTCCACTTTGGTAGGAAGGACTATTACTTACGGGGCAAAAAACTGCAGCAGGCGATGGTGCAGAGGGACCTCGGGGTCCTTGTGCATGAGTCGCAAAAACCCAGCTTGCAGGTGGTCAGGAAGGCGAATGGGATGCTGGCCTTCCTAGCGAGGGGGATTGAATATAAAAGTAGGGAGGTCTTGCTGTGGCTGTATAGGGCATTGGTGAGGCTGCAGCTGGAGTACTGTGTGCAGTTTTGGGCACCGCACCTGCGCAAAGATATTTTGGCCTTGGAGGGAGTGCAGAGGAGGTTTACTAGGCTGATACCGGAGTTGAGCTATGAGGAGAGGCTGAATAAACTGGGCTTGTACTCGTTAGAGTTTAGAAGAATGAGGGGAGATCTCATTGAGATGTATAAGATGATGAATGGGATGGATAGGATAGAGGTGGAGAGACTCTTCCCGCTCAAAAAAGACAGTAGGACTAGGGGGCACAGCCTCAAGATAAAAGAGGGGCGGTTTAGATCAGAGTTGAGGAGGAACTTCTTCACTCAAAGGGTGGTGAATCTCTGGAATTCTCTGCCCGTTGAAGTGGTGGAGGCTGCCTCGCTAAATATTTTTAAGACGCAGGTTGATGGGTTTTTGATAAGAGAGGGGATTAAGGGTTATGGGGAGAAAGCAGGTAAGTGGAACTGAGCAGCAACAGATCAGCCATGATCTTATTGAATGGCAGGGCAGGCTCAAAGGGCTGGATGGCCTGCTTCTGCTCCTATTTCTTATGTTCTTATGTTCTTATAATAATGCATTGACAACCTTGGAATTCATTGCTGTATAAATCTGACATTGGTGAACTCAAAGTACCAACTTAAATTTGATAGTTAGGAATATATCAAACTATTTCAGCAATATTTTCACTTGCATATTTGGTTTGATGTGTATGGCTCGATACAACAAGGAGCAACAACTAGCATCATCTTCCTAGTCTAGAACTTGACATGATAGATGCCACATCTCAAAAAAATGGTTACAACTTACATACAATACAATGGCCAATGGCAGCAAATGGTGGGGAAATCCACAGGCAGCCCCCCAGAGGTAGTCAATGAATCCATCATCAAGTTTGCAGTCTTCAGTAGTTTTTACAAATGAACACCACTGTGACCCATTGAGCTGTACAACATTGCGACACTAGGAAAGAAAGAAAATAGTCAGTGGTATCCAAGTTACCATGTAAACAATACATATTCCAGCCATTTACTTCACCACAGCAATTGACTTACAATTACCTGGCAGAGGCGAAAGCATGATTAGGCAGGGGATGAGGCTAGCCCACTGTACTTGAGGTGCCTGCAATCATGGTTTGCCCCAGCTAGGATTGAGTAAAGGATCAGGGTAGCAAATGAGGTCAAACTGAGGCTTTATGGGATACAATTTTTCAAAGCCATCTTGGCCTTTTGGTTAAGCTGAAGCAGTTAGATCAAGCCTGAGAGGGGAAGCAATGCTACACCCTGTCAACTTGCATCATCTTTGATTGAGCCCAAGGTAGGACTGTAATTAGAAATAATCTCTTATTTTTCTGGTACTTTAAAGGTCAATAAAATTATAGATTAGCCACAAGGTGAGCCAGCTGGTCAGGGTCAGCAGCTATGAGTAGCAACTTGACCTAGCCAGGGCAGGCTAGGCAAGGCCAACAGTGAGGTACCCTGAAACAAGTCGTGTACGTGTATGGCACAATTGTCATCAGCCACTGTCCCACAAAGCAGGTGCATTACATACAATTCCACTCACTTCCTCCAAATAAAAAGTCATTATGAATACTGTAACCCATCTGCTGTGGGATATCTGGAACAAATCTTCCAGCCCTATACAGGCTTCCCTCTTCCCCAACACATTTGGTATGTTAGCAAATAATTTTGCTTCTATTTCCTCATGGTCCCTCAATCTTACCTACCTCCCCTCCTAGATCAGTCACTAGGAAACCACCCAACCCCCATAGCTTCCTCATACCCTGCTTCAACAACTTTACTCCACTTTCACTACCTCCTCTGTACAATGCATACCATGGTGCTACTGATAGGTCTGCCTGCAAGGTAAATTTCCCCCAACTGGCCTTCCATCTGCAATTAAATCTTTGTCCCTTTTCAGCATTCCAGGAGAATTCTTCTGGGACATCCTGATCCACTCAACAATCCCTCCTATTCCCATAGGAAATTCTCTTAGAAGTACAAGGATAGCACACCCTTCTCACCATCACAAACACTCCTGGAAGAGGAACTGCAGTTATGTACACTTCAATTTAACATCATATTTATTCTGAGCTGCAAAGGCTTCTTACTACCATTCCCTTGTCATTTAATCTTTCAACTACCCTGCACCCCCACCCCTTCTCGGGATTAAAACCCACTACATTTCCTCCCACTAGAAGTTTTTTTTATATCAAAGGCATTTCATTTAATTAATGTGAAAGTTTAAAAATAATGACCCAGTTGGGCAGAGATGTTGCCCATCTCAGCTCAGATTTCAAGCAGGTAATCCAAGCCACAGTGCCATATTGAAGTGGTAATACACCATTGGAAGTGCCAACTTTCAAAGATTAAAATTTAGCTCATCTTCCCTCTTGGATAGTTGCAAAAAGATCCCAACACTAGACAATATCATAAACTGTTTATGTTTCTTTCTACACATGCTGCCAGGCCTGCTGCATTTATTCAGTTTCCAAAGTATTTTACTTTTCTTATTGGAGTGGGATGGGTGCCCACACCAATAATTCTCAGCCAGCAGAAAACTAGCCATTTGACTCACCACTATTTGTAGAAGCAATCTGCTATACTTCCAATGTTACAACATTGTGACCACACAAATACCTGGGACTAGTAATCCAGACTAGGTCAAAACTCTAGAGACAAACTCAACCATGGCAGTAGACAGTAATTTAAATTCTACAGAACATAAAGCTGGCCTCACTAAAATGGTAACCATGAAACTATTGATTGCCATTAAAATCTCATTTTGTTCACAAATGCATTTTTACAGAAAAATGCTGCTGTTTTCAACAGGACTGGCTTACATACATATTCAGATATCATTGACTCACTACCACACCCACCCCCCACTCCAGTTTAGCAAGCTTCCAAATCAAGGGCAAGAAATGCCACACTTAACATCATCCATATCTCAGTATTTATTGTTTTTAAAAATCAGCTTGTGTAGTCTCGAGAACATTCCACAAGTGTGCAGGTTGGGTAGATTGGCCATGTTAAATTGCTCTTTAGTGTCCCACGATGTGTAGGTTAAGGGTAAATATTTGGGGTTAAGGGGAACAGGTCTGGATGGGATTGCCCCTTTAGTTTCAGGGGGAATTATAAGGATAGCGCCTGGTGTGGGATTGTTGTCGGTGCAGATTCAATGGGCCGAATGGCCTCCTTCGCTCCCCAAGGATTCTTCGCATTTACAGACAGTTCAAGTAAATCAAATGCCTTTACAAGCAAGTCCCCAAACAGTTTGGCAACGCAAAGGCAGCGCGGGGGTGGGGGCGGTTAGTATTCGACAGGCAGTGTGCGAAGAGAAGCCTCCTTCGCCCCCCCCGCCCCCCGAATAAATTGGAGATACTTTGATTAAGATTGGAATTGAATTTCCCCGGATTTGGTAGCGGGCGAGGGGATAGCTTTGTTTCAAAAACTGCCCGGGGAAGACAGGGAAATTGCACTAGTCATAAAAGGAAGTGGTTTACAATTATGATTATTGAGACATCTAAAAAAAACACTCCGGGTTGGAGATGTTCTTACAACTCGTGATAACAGCCCCCTTCAAAAAAACACTAGCCATAAAAAAAATATGAAACTAACTTTCTCCAGAATACTCGAATTAAAATATTTTTTTAAATGGGGTCGAGGTTTCACACAGTACGGGTCAAAGTACCTCCACAGCACTCCCTCCAAACAGATTAAGTGAGCTTCCATTGCGAATGCCGGTTAGAGAAGAGCAAGGTTCACTTTTTCCTACAACAGTTCCAAAATGATATGATTCAGCTGTTGTCTGAGCCTCAGTTACACTACATGCAATAGTCCAGATCAAGAAGGAGCAACAGCCCCCGGCCGCGTTTCCAACCCTCATTACTGGAACTCGGTATCTGAAAAAGAAGATGAGAAGCTTAGAACCATTTGTTTAAAACGGGGGAAATAAAGAGAAAATACATGTGATTCCCACATTTGCTGTGCCTCGCAGTCTCAGGTGTGCACCAGGAAGTATACGCTACTCAAGTATGTCCAGGGCAAACCCAATTGCTAGAATTACGCCCATGAATTAGCTTCTAAAACATCGAACTAAATCGAATAATGTGCTGTGTTCTGAAAAAACACTTACGTGAACTGACAATAGACTTCTTTATCGCATCTGATACAAACCCGACTACCTAACCACCACTAATTCAGCTCTAGACCCCACATCGTTGTTGGACCTTGCTGCCTCCCCTATTTAAATAGGCTCTGCACCAATTAACTCACACACACCCGGAGTACGGGAGAATTGGTTCAACCTCCCTTCTTCACGTATGTTCACATTAAACACGAACATCCCGGACACAAGCTGGAGCGTCACTTCACTAACTTTCAGTCAATGACATTTGGCAGACCCGCATTCAAAGGCATCGTGCGTCTTAATAACCGATTTAGGGTTTCCTTCCTACGTCTAACGCTACAAAAACATGCAATTTAAATATCATAAGCATAATACAATATCAAATGCTACAAACCATCAAAGTGGATGCATAAAAAAAGCAGAAAACGCTTTATAAACTCCGTGGGTCTGGCAGAATCTGTGGAGAGAAATAGAGTTGACGTTTCGGCCTATATGTCCCTCCCACAGAAGTGAAAGTGATTGCATTCTGGCTTAATGCAGACCAAGAGAGACTGGGCAATGCTGGGTTATAAGAGGAGTTTGATGGTCATTGTCCTGGGGTCTGATGGTCAGTGATAGTGGGTCTGATGGTCAGTATTCTGGGTGACAGGGGGTCTGATGGTCAGTATTCTGGGTGATAGGGGGTCTGATGGTCAGTGTCCTGGGTGACAGGGGGGTCTGATTGGTCAGTGTCCTGGGTGACAGGGGATCCTGATGGTCAGTGTCTTGGTTGACATGGTGTCTGATAGTCATTGTCCTGGGTGACAGAGGGGGTCCGATGGTCAGTATCCTAGGGTCTGTTGGCCAGTGTCCTGGGTGATGGGGGATCTGATGGGCAGTGTCCTGGTGACAGGGGGGGTTTGTGTTATGGATCGTCTGGAGGGATGTCAGAAGTTGCAGCGTAACATAGACAGGATGCAAGACTGGGCGGAGAAGTGGCAGATGGACTTCAACGCGGATAAATGTGTAGTGGTCCATTTTGGCAGGACCAATGGGATGCAGGACTACAATATCAAGGGTAAGAGTCTTAGCTGTGTTGAAAAGCAGAAGGATCTTGGGGTCCGGGTCCATAAGACTCTTAAATTGGCCTCGCAGATGGAGGAGGTGGTCAAGAAGGCGTATAGTGTACTGGCCTTCATTAATCGAGGGATTGAGTTTAGGAGTCGGGAGGTAATGCTGCAACTTTATAACACCCCACTTGGAGTACTGTGCGCAGTTCTGGTCGCCTCACTACAGGAAGGATGTGGAAGCTATTGAGAGGGTGCAGAGGAGATTTATAAGGATGTTGCCTGGATTGGGAGGCATGTGTTATGAAGATAGGTTGAGGGAGCTAGGTCTCTTCCTGGAGAGACAAAGGTTGAGAGGTGACCTGATAGAGGTTTATAAAATGTTGAGAGGAATAGATAGGGTGGATTCTCGGAGGCTCTTTCCCAGGGCTGAAATGGTCGCTACGAGAGGACACAGGTTTAAGGTGCTGGGAAGCAAGTACAGAGGAGATGTTAGGGGTAAGTTTTTCACTCAGAGGGTGGTAAGTGAGTGCAATCGGATGCCGCTTTTAAAAGACTTCTGGATGAGTATATGGGATCTAATGGGATTGGGAGTTACAGATAGTTCTATGGCTTGGTAGGTATAGATGTGATCGGCGCAACCTGTGGGCCGAAGGGCCTGTTTGTGCTGTAGTGTTCTATGTTCTATGATGGCCAGTGATGGAGAGTCTGATGGTCAGTGCCCTGGGTGACAGGGGGTCTGATGTCAGTGACAGGGGAGTCTGACTAACAGAATCCCCTGTTACTGATCATCAGGCCACCACCCCCCATCACCCAGGACACTGACCATCAGAGCCCAGGACACTCTGACCCTCAGTGTCCTGGGCTCTGATGGTCAGTGCCCGGGTGACAGGTGGTCTGATGGTCAGTGTCCTGGGTGACAGGGGAGTCTGATGGTCAGTGTCCTGGGCTCTGATGGTCAGTGGCCTGGTGACAAGGGGTCTGATGGTCAGTGTCCTGGTGATGGGGGGTCTGATGGCCAGTTTCCTGGTGACAGGGGATCTGTTGGTCAGTGTCCTGGTGACAGGGGGTCTGATGGTCAGTCCTGGTGACAGGGGGCTTTGATGGTCAGTGTCCTGGGCTCTGATGGTCAGTGTCCTAGGTGACAGGGGGGTCTGATGGTCAGTAACAGGGGATTCTGATAGTCAGTGTCCTGGGCTTTGATGGTCAATGTCCTGGTGACAGGGGGGTCGGATGGTCAGTGTCCTGGTGACAGGGGGGGTCTGATGGTCAGTGGCCTGGGCTCCGATGGTCAGTCCTGGTGACAGGAGGGGTCTGAGTGTCCTGGGCTCTGATGGTCAGTGGCCTGGTGACAGAGGGTTCTGATGGTCAGTGTCCTGGTGACAGGGGGTCTGATTGTCAGTGTCCTGGTGATGGGGGTCTGATGGTCAGTGACCATCAAAGCCCCCTGTCACCAGGACACTGACCATCAGACCATCAGGGGGCTTTGATGGTCAGTGTCCTGGTGACAGGAGGGGTCGGATGGTCAGTGTCCTGGGTTCTGATGGTCAGTGGCCTGGTGACAGGGGGGTCTGATGGTCAGTTCCGGTGATGGGGGGGTCTGTTGGTCAGTGTCCTGGTGACAGGAGAGTCTGATGTCAGTGTCCTGGGTGATAGGAGGGTCTGATGGTCAGTGTCCTGGTGACAGGAGAGTCTGACGTCAGTGTCCTGGGTGATAGGAGGGTCTGATGGTCAGTGTCCTGGTGACAGGAGAGTCTGATGTCAGTGTCCTGGGTGATAGGAGGGTCTGATGGTCAGTGTCCTGGGTGATAGGAGGGTCTGATGGTCAGTGTCCTGGTGACGAGAGTCTGATGGTCAGCGTCCTGGGTGATAGGAGAGTCTGATGGTCAGTGTCCTGGGCTCTGATGGTCAGTGTCCTGGTGACAGGGGGGGTCTAATGGTCAGTGTCCTGGTGACAGGGGGGTCTGATGGTCAGTGTTCTGATGACGGGGTGTCTGATGGTCAGTGACCTGGGCTCTGATGGTCAGTGTCCCGGTGACAGGGGGGGTCTGATGGTCAGTGTCCTGATGACGGGGTGTCTGATGGTCAGTGTCCTGATGACGGGGTGTCTGATGGTCAGTGTCCTGGGCTCTGATGGTCAGTGTCCTGATGATGGGGTGTCTGATGGTCAGTGTCCTGGGCTCTGATGGTCAGTGTCCTGATGATGGGGTGTCTGATGGTCAGTGTCCTGGGCTCTGATGGTCAGTGTCCTGATGACGGGGTGTCTGATGGTCAGTGTCCAGGGCTCCGACGGTCAGTGTCCAGGGCTCCGATGGTCAGTGTCTGGGTACCCTGGGGCCAGGGGAACCTGGGGCCTGGTTGGAGCTCGGGTCATGTGATCGAGCCGGGGTGATGGCGGCGGCGAAGGCTCGGAGCGGTAGCGATGGGGAGCCCGGGAGCCGGAGCCTGTCATCGGGCCCCAGCCTCCTCCTCCTCCTCCTGCTGCTGCTGGCTGCGGGCAGCGCGGCCTCGCAGGAGCTGCACCGCTCGGTGGTGCTGGGGAAGAACGGGCGGCTCCAGCTGGTTCCCGGGCTGAGGCCGGATGGCATCGCCTGGGCAAACTTCACCGACAGGATCCGCGGCAGCGGGTGGGTAACCGGGGGGGGGGGATGGGATAATCCAGAGATTGGGGATAGGGACTGGTAATCCAGAGGGGGGGAGGGGAGAGGGGGGGAGGGGGGGAGAGGGGGGGAGAGGGGGAGGGGGGAGGTGGGGGAATGGGGTCCCGGTGGGGGGGGAGGGTGGGAGGGTGGGGTCCCGGTGGGAATGGGGTCCTGGGGGGGGATGGGGATGGGGATGGGGGGGGTAATCCAGAGTGAGGTGGGAGCTGGGGAGGGGGGGTAATCCAGAGGTGGGGGGTGGTAATCCAGAGGGAGGTGGGGGTGGGAAGGTGGGGGGTGGGGAGGGGGGGTTAATTCCGAGGGAGGTGGGGGGTGGGGAGGGGGGGTTAATTCCGAGGGAGGTGGGGGGTGGGGAGGGGGGGTTAATTCCGTGGGGGGTGGGGAGGGGGGGTTAATTCCGAGGGAGGTGGGGGGTGGGGAGGGGGGGTTAATTCCGAGGGAGGTGGGGGGTGGGGAGGGGGGGTTAATTCCGTGGGGGGTGGGGAGGGGGGGTTAATTCCGAGGGAGGTGGGGGGTGGGGAGGGGGGGTTAATTCCGAGGGAGGTGGGGGGTGGGGAGGGGGGGTTAATTCCGAGGGAGGTGGGGGGGTAATCCAGAGTGAGTTGGGGGATGGGGAGGGTGGGTAATCCATTGTGGGGAGAGGGAGGGGGGGTAATCCATTGTGGGGAGAGGGAGGGGGGGTAATCCATTGTGGGAGGGGAGGGGGGTAATCCATTGTGGGGAGGGGGGTAATCCATTGTGGGGAGGGGGAGGGGGGTAATCCATTGTGGGGAGGGGGAGGGGGGTAATCCATTGTGGGGAGGGGGAGGGGGTAATCCATTGTGGGGAGGGGGAGGGGGGTAATCCAGTGTGGGGATGGGGTAATCCAGTGAGGAGGGGTGGTAATCCAGTGGGGGTGGGGGATGGGGAGGGGGGTAGTCCAGTAGGGGTGAGGGGGGTAATCCAGAGTGGGGAGATGGGGGGTAATCCAGAGTACGGGAGGGGGAGGGGTGGTAATCCAGTGGGAGTGGGGGATGGGGAGGGGGTAATCCAGTGGGGGAGGGGAGGGGAGGGGGTAATCCAGAGTGGGGGTGGGGGATGGGGAGGGGGGGTAATCCAGTGGGGGTGGGGAGGGGGTAATCCAGAGTGGGGAGATGGGGGGTAATCCAGAGTACGGGAGGGGGAGGGGTGGTAATCCAGTGGTGGTAGGGGAGGGGGTAATCCAGAGTGGGGTGGGGGTGGGGAGGGAGTGGGTAATCCAGAGTGGGGGCGGGGAGGGAGTAATCCAGAGTGGGGGTGGGGAGGGGGGTGGGTAATCCAGAGTGGGGGTGGGGAGGGGGCAATCCAGAGTGGGGGTGGGGGATGGGGAGGGGGTGGGTAATCCAGAGTGGGGGTGGGGAGGGGGCAATCCAGAGTGGGGGTGGGGGATGGAGGGTAATCCAGAGTGGGGAGGGGGAGGGGTGGTAATCCAGAGTGAGGGGATGGGGAGGGGGGTAATCCAGTGGGGTGGGGTTAATCCAGAGTGGGGGGATGTGGGGTAATCCAGAGTATGGGATGGGGAGGGGTGGTAATCCAGAGTGGGGGTGGGGGATGGGGAGGGTGTAATCCAAAGTGGGATGGGGAGGGGGGAGAGGGAGGGGGGGTAATCCAGAGTGGGGGTGGGAGATGGGGATGGGAGTAATCCAGAGTGGGGGTGGGGGATGGGGATGGGAGTAATCCAGAGTGGGGGTGGGGGATGGGGAGGGGGGGGTAATCCAGGGTGGGGGTGGGGGATGGGGAGGGGGGTAATCCAGAGTGGGGGTGGGGTATGGGGAGAGGGGGTAATCCAGAGTGGTGGTGGGGGAAGAGGAGGGGGTATGGGGGTAATTGAGAGTGTTTTCCTTAGAGAAAGTATGAAAATAGAGAAGAGATGATATTTGATGAGATATTCCAAAATCATGAATGAGGGAACTGGACAGAGTAGACAGGAAGAATCTGTTCTCATTTGTGAAAGTATAAGCAAACACTGATTTAAAGTAATTTGCAAAAGAAGCAGAAAGATTATGTGAAAAAACGTATTCATACAGCGAGAGGTTTAGGCACGTTCAATTGAGGCATTCAAAAGGAAATTAGACTGTTGGTTGAAAAGGCACAATGTGTAGATTTAGCGCCATTCTCCCACCTTCTCCCCAAATCTACATCAGCTCTCCAGATGAGCAGTTCACTTAGCGCCATTCTCCCACCTTCTCCCCAAGTGAACTGCGCATCTGGAGAGTTGATGTAGACATGATGGACTGAATGGTTTCGTTCTGCACAGTAATAATTAAGTGATTATCTGTGCTCTTGTGATAGTGTTACGTTTTCAGTTATGGTTGTTTAGATTAATGTTAAAAATTTCCACAGCATGATTTTAGGGTAATTCTCCAAGCAAACTATCCTCTCTTAACCAATTGTGGGAAATTTACCACTTCGGAGTCAGACTTGGAGGTTTCAACAATATGGTTTTATTTCAGACACGAAGCTTCGGGAGAAAGCACCAGTACTCCGCAGTACTTGGCAGCTACCTTCTCAACTACACAATGGTAGTTGATCATTTTTATACCTTTTAGACAATAGGCAGTACAGACATTATCAGTTAACACATCGTTACAAGTTGAGTAGGCAGATACGGACATCGATATTTAACACATCGTTACAAGCAGACAGGTACGGACACGGACAGTTAACATATCATTGTTCATAGAATGGATACATTTAAGCAGTTATGTCCTCTATCAATGACTGGTTTCGATCTATTCAGTGGCTGATCTTGTTACATTTATGTATTTACGTCCCCATCTGTGGCTGACCTCAGACTCATTGTCCTGGGTCTGCCCTTTCTAAAGTGCCTCAAGCTCTGACCAGCTTCCTACAGCATTTTGGATCCTGCATGTTTTAACTTCTAAATAACTGTGCTAAAAGCCAGTGCCTGTTAATGTCCCTGCCCAGGTAACCATTTTGTGTGCCAGGCAACCATTTTGTGTCCAACACTTTAATTCCCCCACAACATTCCCCCTTTTTGGTCAAGATTATGATTTAATAATCCCCAGACCAATAGGTGTATCTTCACATGTAGAGGTCTATCTTCTTTCCTTCTTCATTGTCTTCAGGGGTTCCCATCATGTATTCTTCCTTAATGGTTACACTGGCTCTTGGCACAATTCGTGTCACCATTGCTTTACAACAGACATTAAGGCATCCAACAATTAGGCAACAGACAATTACAATTGAAATGAGTATGACCAGTCCGTGCAATAAATAGGATCCCCAGGATCCCCCCCACTAGCCATTCCAGCCAGCTACTTCTTTTCTTGGGTCCCTGTCTGAAGTTACCAAGTTGTTCCCTGATGTTATTAATGACTTGGGTAATATTATAGGATTTGTCTGTGACATGGTTTGTGCATTTGTTTCCTGTGATTGTACACACTCCCCCTTGTGCTAACTGGTTGTCCACTGCATATTGTGTCTGCTGTGCATATTAATCTCAATTCAGCCATTTCTTGGTTGACAGCCTCCAGTGCTTTTGAAGTGCTGTTTCCCAGGACTGGTAGTCCACAAACAATATGATTCCTGTTTTTTGCACTAATTACTCCTGCTGCTGCCCACCCTCTGGCAGCCCCCAAACGCCGCCCCCGAGATAGAGATAGGGGTCCAAGGAACCTGTATGCCAGTGATGATCCCATTGTGCCCGGAGTTTCCCAATCAGCACAGAATTCTTTGCTGATAATGCAGTTTACTGTCTTTCTCCGGATATGCCCCTTCTGAGGGCATGGAACAGTGAGTGGTCATATTGTTCCTACTGCAAAAAGGATCAGGAGGCTTGGTGTTTCTGTCGTGTAAGTACTGTTGAAGAGGAATACAAATTCCTTCTTAGCCTGGTAGCATTTAGTGTCCTGATTATTCGTTTGTTTATACTGCCAATTGCTCAGTTTACTTGACCTCCTGTTTGATCCCACCATCTGGGAAGTATCAAATGGGTATGTCCATTCAGCTGAGCTAACATGAATCCCATTACACTGTCCACAAATGAGCTGCTTCCCCGCGGCTACATTCAGGCATTTCTTGTGCTTCACAATCCTAAGTGCCACTATGCCCACTTTGGGGTCCTGACCTTCGCGTGGGGGATTTCCCCTCTCAACAACTGGTCTAATGCTGCGCGTTTGAGACCGACACTTCCTTGTCCTCTAGTCGGTCAGCACAAGTAACAGTTACTTGTCACTATCAGCAGTTAGTACTTATCACTATACCGTACACAATCAATACTTATCATTTTAAATACCCCTTAATTTTAACCCCTTTTAAACTGTATTATTGACCTCGTCTGACTCCCACAGATTCAGTGATCTCTACCCCGGCTTTCTGATCGTGGCCAATTGATCAAAACTTACCAGCAATGAGATCCTTGCCGACTACGCCAATTGTTGTGGGAAATTTACCACTTCGGGGTCAGATTTGGAGGTTTCAGCTATTCAGTTTTATTTCGGATACGAAACTTCAGGAGAAAGCACTGGTACTCTGCAGTACTTGGCATCTACCTTCTCAACTACACAATGGTAGTTGATCATTTTATACCTTTTAGATAATAGGCAGTACAGACATTAGCAGTTGAGTAGGCGGAAACGGACATCGATAGTTAACACATTGTTACAAGCAGACAGGTACGGACATGAACAATTAACATATCATTGTTCATAGAATGGATACACTTATGCAGTTATGTCCTCTATCAGTGACTTTTTCTGATCTATTCAGTGGCTGATCTTGTTACATTTATGTATGTATGTCCCCAAATGTGGCTGACCTCAGACTCATTGTTCTGGGCCTGCCCTTTCTGAAGTGCCTCAAGCTCTGACCAGTTTCCTGCAGCATTTCGGTTGCTGCATGTTTTAACTTCTATGTAACTGTCTGTGCTAAAAGCCAGTGCCTGTTAATGGTTGCCTTCCGGGCAACCGTTTTGTGTCCATCACTTTAATTCCCCCACAGCACAATGAATTAAAAACCTGGATTGTATATTTTTTATTCTGAATGCTGCTTGTTAGAAGTTGCTGATGGAGAATGACTGGTTACTCCAAAAGTAATTTACTATGAAGTATTTTGACATATTTTAGGATAATGAAAACATTCTTCTTAAAAATAGACACTGCAGGAATTTACAGGTAGATTAAAATTTACCAGAGAGAAAGTTGAGAGAAATGTGTTACAGGCAATTCTTGGCTTTATGACATTCAAATTGCAATGAATGGCATGTACAGTGTTTAAAAATTGATGCCCCTTTTTGACTTTATAATGTTAGTTTCAACCTTACGACACCAGATTAAAGCCCAACAGGTTTATATGGTATTAGGAGCTTTCGGAGCACTGCTCCTTCCATCAAGTGAGTGGGTCCACCCGATTCACCTAATGAAGGAGCAGTGCTCCGAAAACTCATGATACCAAATAAACCTATTGGACTCTTACCTGGTGTTGTGAGACTTTGAACTATGCCCACCCCAGTCCAACACTGGCATCTCCACATCACAACTTTATGACATCATACTAGGATGTTCACATGTGCGCCACCACTGGACAGATTGAACCATCTTTCTTAGGTTGGAAACAAGTATTTTATTCTGTTTTCTTTGGTGTAAGTGCCACAATTTTAATGCATTTATACATTTACATTATATTTAATATGCGCTCAGATGACAAGAAGGCTATGGCAGGTGAAGACCTAAAAACTATCATTATCACGAAAGAAGTAGTGTCGGGCAAGCTAATGGGGTGAAAGGTAGATAAGTCTCCTGGCCCTGATGGAATGCATCCCAGAGATGGCAGGGGAAATAGCAAATGCGCTAGTGATAATTTACCAAAATTCACTGGACTCTGGGGTAGTTCCCGCAGATTGGAAAACAGCAAATGTGACACCACTGTTTAGAAAAGGAGGTGGACAAAAGGTGGGTAACTATCGGCTGGTTAGCTTAATTTCTCCAGTTGGGAAATGCTTGAATCTATCGTCAAGGAAGTAATGACAAGACATCTGGATATAAATTGTCCCATTGGGAAGATGCAGCATGGGTTCACGAAGGGCAGGTCACATTTGACTCATTTGGTGGAATTTGAGAACATTACGTGTGCAGTGGACAGTGGGAACCTTTGGATGTGGTGTATTTGGATTTCCAGAAGGCATTTGTCAAGGTGCCGCACTAAAGGCTGTTGCATAAGATAAAGGTGCACAGTGTTATGGGTAATGTATTAGCATGGATAGGGGATTGGTTAACTAACAGAAAGCAAAGAGTGGGGTAAATGAGTGTTTTTCTGGTTCGCAATCAGTGACTAGTGGTGTGTCTCATGGATCAGTGTTGGGACTGCAATTGTTTATGATTTACATAAATGATTTGGAGTTGGGGATCAAATGTAGTGACACTAAGATCAGTGGCAGAGCAAAATGTGAAGACTTTCAGCTGAAAGTCTGCAAAGGAATATAGATAGTCTAAGTGAGTGTGCAAGGGTCTGGTGATTGGAGTACAATGTTTGTAAATGTGAAGTCATCCATTTTGGTAGGAATAACAGCAAAATAGACTATTATTTAAATGTTAAAAAAGTGCAGCACACCGCTGTGCAGAAGGACCTAGGTGTCCTTGTGCATTAATCACAAAAAGTTGGTTTGCAGGTGCAGCAGATAATTAAAAAAGGCAAATGGAATTTTGTCCTTCATTGCTAGAGGGATGGAGTTTAAAAACACCGAGGTTATGTTGCAGCTATATAAGATGTTGGTGAGGCCACACCTGAAGTACTGTGTACAATTTTGGGCTCCTTACTTGAGAAAGGATGGAGGGGATGCAGAGGACATTCACTAGGTTGATTCTGGAGTTGAGAGGATTGGCTTATGAGGAGAGACAGAGTAGACAGGGGCTATTCTCATTGGAATTCAGAATGAGGGGAGATCTTATAGAAACATATAAGATTATGAAGGGAGTAGATAAAATAGAAGCAGGAAAGTTTTCCACTGGCAGGTGAAACTAGAACTAGGGGACATAGGCTCAAAATAAGGGGGAGCAGGTTTAGGACTAAGTTGAGGAGGAACTTTTCACCCAAAGGGTTGTGAATCTGTGGAATTCCCTGCCCAGTGAAGCAGTTGAGGCAACCTCATTGAATGTTTTTAAGGCAAGGATAGATAATTTCTTTACTGTTCAAAAATGTAAGGCTTATGATGAGCAGGTGGATCAGTGCAGCTGAGTCCAAGAGAAGATCAACCATGATCTTATTGAATGGTGGAGCAGGCTCAAAGGGCCAAAACAAAGAATTAAAATTCCACAATATTTAATAAAATTGAAAGCAGTTGAAATTTTTTTTAAACGGAGAATCTACAACATTATAAAGACCAAAATTCTTTGGTCCTACTCCCGCTCCTAATTTTTATGTTCAGATTCGCAGAAGTTCAAAGTTAAACAAGGAACTGACAGTGATTGGTTTCATTATATCGATGATGTGGAGATGCCGGCATTGGACCAGGTTTATTTGGTAGCTCAAGCTTTCAGAGCGCCACTCCTTTTTCAGGTGAATGAAGAGTTCTCAAATAATGTGTTACCAGTTTGCCACTGATCTGCATAAGATCCTCAACTCCAAATAAACCTGTTGGACTTTAACCTGGTGTTGTGAGACTTCTGACTGTTCATTATATCACCTACACCAACTGAGGAACTTGTGCTAAGCACGCAGGTATCAACAATTGCCTGGCAGGGCAAGAGTTGAGAGCATTTTACACTGCTAGGTGCCCTATGAGTGACCGCCAGCTTTGGTTTGGGAACCAATCCCTCATTAATACCATTATCCCTATGGGAAAACTAGTGCTGATCTATGATATTCTGACTTACAACACGATTTTCAGGAATTGTGACGCAAGTCCAAGAAGTGTCCATAGTTGTAATTGACTTTCCAATCAGGGAATAAATAAAAACAATAAAGCATTTTTTTATGACTTTAACTTAATAAACTGTTTGGTGTATATGCTTGGCTGAGGAGCCAATGGTGCAAAGCTACCATCTGTGGGTTTATGACTGAATGCCTCTAAGTCAGAATCCCACCTAAATGTAGTGATATCCTAGCACTGCGGATCACTGGTTGGCCTGGAATAGCTGACTCCGATCAGTGCGGAGTGCTGCTCGATTCAGGGCTGGAGCGTGGCCAGAAGGGCGCCACTTCTCTCCTGTTAATACACAGCATGTTTGTTGGGAATGTGGTGCTAAAATATTCGTAGGCGACCTGACTCTGGCTCAGGGTTTCGTACATAGCAGAGCAGCTATCTCATTGCGATCTATTGAAAGTCGTCCCAAGGCAATAATCAAACAAAGTTTGCCACTGATCTGCATAAGATTTGGTTAAACAGGTTATAAAGAGGAGAGAGAAAGGGAGAGAGTTAGGGAGGTTTAGGAAGGGAATTTCCAAGAATAACGCCTAGACAGCTGAAGGCATGGTCACCAATAATGAAATGATTAAAATCAGGAATGTGCAAGATGCTAGTATTACAGTGCAGGGTTGTTGGATGATTCTAGGGCTTGTGATGATAGTAGTACAATTGATGTGGATATATGTATATATTTTGTATTTAAGGTTTAAAAATTCCACTATGTGCTACTGGCAGTCAGTACGTCTGGTGGGAGTGCAACTCAGATGCTGAGAGAGCTGGATAATTACTCATTTTCGCCTTGTAAGTGGTTGTTAAGTAGAATTAATGGACTTCTGTTTATTTTATGTTCCCCTGGGATTTCTGATTAGTGATTGACAGAGTCATATAATGTTGTGGTTTGTATGCAGTCCTGGGCTGTAGCAGAGACAAAAATGCTTTTGCAGAAGGCAGTTAGTTTGCAGCTGAAGCATAGTTGAAGTTAGAAGTATTCTGCAGGCTTCTGGAACTCTCATTCTCTCTCTGACAGCTTCAAGACTGTTTGCAGTCATTAAGGGGAATATGTATGGTTGCTAACTATATTCAAAGTGGCATTTAAGTCTGTAAGAGGAATGTTGCTTATTTGGAACTGAAACAATGATAAGTTTAGAAATTAAAGTTCTTTCCTTTTCATGTTAGAGTTATATTTAAAGTGTGTTATTAAATAAAGTTTGTGTCGCTATTAAAAAATCCCTACTTTGTCAGTAGAATCATTCCTGAAAGGAAGTATCCTTTCGTCACATTCATGCCAAAATAGAACAATTATTAGGGTCCAGTCTGGCTTCATAATATACCTTGGGGTTCTCACCCAGGATCCTAACAGGTTGAAGGAAGCCACAGAGACAGGAAGGGGTGAGATTGTGATTTTGAGCATTGCTGGACCAGGAGCCACTGTTGATCAGCAGACTCAGGTGTGATGGGTGAATGAGACCCAGGCCAGGATTCTCCCAAAACAAAACTAAGTGCCCAGCAGGCGGGAAAATGGGAGAATTTCTAGCCCGTATTTGGGCATGCTTACCTGAATGAATCTCCGATATTGTGAAATGCAGAGTGCCATGAAGAGATTCATGCTAGTAAATGAGGGGGTGGGGCCTCACCCCACCCAAGAGACTGGCAGCATAGTGCTGAGCGGGCCACTGCGCATGCACTGATCTGTAAGTGGGATAGCGGCACATGCACACTGTCCCCCCCACCCCCCTCTGATCACTGGCCTTCTGACATCTCCCACCCCTCCCCAGTCGCTGGGCCTCTGACACACCCCAACCTCCCAATTGCTACTGGACCACTGCCTCCCCGATCAGCCCCCAATAAGCACTGCCCCCTCAGCAGTACCCGGTGGGCAATGCCAGTCTGTCTCTTGGGTAGTGCCAGGGTGCCAGGAAGGTATTGCTAGGCTGGTATGGCCAAGGGGCACCCTCTTTGCCCCTGATCCCTGGGGAGGGCGTCAATGACCTCCATCTCCACCAGCAGGGTAAGATGCCTGTTCCCCGTTAGTGTGAAGCAGTTGTTACCCCTGCAGGTGGGAACCACTTCCAATGGGGTTGTGGGGGGGTGGGGGAGGGGGGGATGCAGACACTAGCGGCCCAGAGAGGATCTTGGTAAAGTTTAGAACATCAACTGCTAAGTCCGTCATATGAATGCCAGCTGGCTCTGAAGGATTTCAGAAACAAAACTTCCACCTGCCTCAGACAAAGGCAAAATACTGTGGATGCTGGAATCTGAAACAAGAACAGAAAATACTGGAGAAACTCAGCAGGTCTGACAGCATCTGTGGAAAGAATTTCCAGCCCATTTTTGGGCATACTCACCTTAATGAATCTCCGATACTGTGAAATACAGAGTGCCATGGAGAGGTTCATGCTAGTAAATGAGGGGGTGGGGCCTCACCCCACCCAAGAGACCGGCAGCATAGTGCTGAGTGAGCCACTGCGCATGCACTGATCTGTAAGTGGGATAGCAGCACATGCTATCCCACAATTGATAGGAGATAGTCAGCATGGTTTTGTAGCGGGTAGGTCGTGCCTTACTAACCTTATTGAGTTTTTTGAAAAAGTGACCAAAGAGGTGGATGGGGGTAAGGCAGTTGACGTGGTATATATGGATTTTAGTAAGGCGTTTGATAAGGTTCACCATGGTAGGCTTCTGCAGAAAATGCAGATGTATGGGATTGAGGGTAATCTCGGAAATTGGATCAGGAATTGGCTAGCAGATAGGAGACAGAGGGTGGTGGTTGATGGTAAATATTCGTCATGGAGTTCGGTTACGAGTGGTGTGCCTCAGGGATCTGTTTTGGGGCCACTGCTGTTTGTAATTTTTATTAATGATCTGGATGAGGGTATAGTTGGGTGGATTAGTAAATTTGCTGATGACACCAAAGTCAGAGGTGTGGTAGATTGTGAGGAAGGGTGTCATAGTTTGCAGGAAGACTTGGACAGGTTGCAGAGCTGGGCCAAGAGGTGGCGGATGGAGTTTAATGCGGAGAAGTGTGAGGTAATTCACTTTGGTAGGAATAACAGATGTGTTGAGTATAGGGCTAACGGGAGGACTTTGAATAGTGTGGATGAACAGAGGGATCTAGGTGTATGTGTACATAGATCCCTGAAAGTTGGGAATCAAGTAGATAGGGTTGTTAAGAAGGCATACGGTGTCTTGGTGTTTATTGGTAGGGGGATTGAATTTAGGAGTCGCAGCGTCATGTTGCAACTGTACACAACTCTGGTGCGGCCGCTCTTGGAGTACTGTGTGCAGTTCTGATCCCCACATTACAGGAAGGATGTGGAGGCTTTGGAGAGGGTGCAGAGGAGGTTTACCAGGATGTTGCCTGGTATGGAGGGGAGGTCCTATGAGGAGAGACTGAGGGATTTGGGGTTGTTTTCGCTGGAAAGAAGGCAGCTAAGAGGGGATCTTATTGAAACATATAAGATGATTCGAGGTTTAGATAGGGTGGACAGTGATAGCCTTTTTCCTCGGATGGAGAAAGCTAGCACGAGGGGGCATGGCTTTAAATTAAGGGGGGGTAGTTATGGGACAGATGTCAGGGGTAGGTTCTTTACCCAGAGGGTGGTGAGGGATTGGAATGCCCTGCCTGCTGCGGTTGTAAATGCGCCTAGTTTGGGGGCGTTTAAGAGATCCGTGGATAGGTTTATGGACGAAAAGGGATTGGTTTAGGTTAGTGGGTCATTGTTTTTTAACTGGTCGGCGCAACATCGTGGGCCGAAGGGCCTGTTCTGCGCTGTAATGTTCTATGTTCTATGCACACTGTTCCCCTCACTGTCCCCCTGTCACTATCTGGATGACCCTTTGTCAGGATGTAGAGATGCCGGCGTTGGAGTGGGGTAAACACAGTAAGAAGTCTCACAACACCAGGTTTAAGTTCAACCAGTTTATTTGATAGTAATCCCACAAGCTTTCAGAAACGCTGTTCCTTCGTCAGGTGTGTGGAAGGTTCTGATCAGAGAAAGGCATATAAAGGTTAGCTGCAAAGATTTGCATTCTAATCAGTATTCTGTAAACTGTGTGTGTCTTTATATGCCTTTCTCTGATCAGAACCTTCCACCCACCTGACGAAGGAACACAGTTTCTGAAAGCTTGTGGGATTACTATCAAATAAACTGGTTGGACTTAAACCTGGTGTTGTGAGACGTCTTACTGTGTTGACCCTTCGTCAGAGCAGGCTCATCCAGACTCAAAACAGCTCTATTCTCTCTCCACAGATGCTGTCAGACCTGCTGAGTTTCTCCAGCATTTTCTGGTTTTTTTTTCCTGCCTGCCTATTTGAGTAGTGGTTGAAAAACGGTGGGATTGATATTCTGAAAGAATGAGATCAAATTATCCAGAAAATGCACGTAGACATGCTGCTTGATTAGTTTTGCTCTGATCATAAGGTAAGTTAGCAGCAGCTTAGAATAAATCACTGCAATTTCTCTTAAATAATGCTGTGGTTTTAATTTTGTCTAATGGATATTAAATTCTATTCCTAAACTGGTTTTGTTTTTACTTTCAATTGTTATAAATTCTAAATAATTTCTAATTTGTGTCTTTTGCAGCTGGGCCTACCTTGAACTCAGTACAAATGGAACATACAGTGACAGCATCCAGGCTTACGCTGCGGGAGTGGTGGAGGCTGCAGTTACCAAACAGGTAAATTTAGTTTAACACTCTTTTCTGACATTGATTCTTCCTTACTGGACATGAGGAAGGTTTTTTTTAAATCTATTGTGTTCAATAGTTGTTATTCCTGATTAATGAAAACAAGTTTTAATGGTAAAGAAGAAAGGTTAATAGGCATCTGAAATAGAATATGGTCTTCTTTTTGTACATAGAGGATGCTAAAGAATGATGTTAATTTCACACAGGAAATTCTTTTAATCCCAAGAAACAATCTGAATTGGGGTTTTTTTTTTATATAAATGTGGGTGCTTTTGAAAACTGAGTGGACATTTTGGGGGAGGTTCACCCATCCTGCTGCGCTAATTTTTTAGTTCAGCGGGCCAAGTGAATATCAAGACTGGCAATGCATGGGGACATTTGGTGAGATTTTGCAAGCCCAAGCAAGTCGTGGGCGTCGCTGATTGCTGAGCAGAGACTGATAGCCAAGTTCTGCACACATGAGAACAGCCTCATGTCACACTATCTGTAACCCCCATGACTTGCCTGGGCTTGCAAAATCTCACTAACTGTCCCAGCTGGAGACAATACACATCTCTTTAACCTGTGCTTAACCCTCTCTCCATCCACATTGTCTATACCTTTAAGACTTTATTATCTGTAAAGACTCCCATTCCAACCATTATTTTGTAAATTGAGTTTGTGTCTTTATATGCCCTGTTTGTGAACTGAAATCCCACTCACCTGACGAAGAAGCAGCGAGCGCTCTGAAAGCTAGTGGCTTTTGCTACTGAATAAACCTGTTGGACTTTAACCTGGTGTTGTGAGACTTCTTACTGTGTTTACCCCAGTCCAATGCCGGCATCTCCACGTCATCATTGGCACTAACAGAGAATAGAAATTTTAATTTGATAGATCAAGATTTTGAATCAGTAAATTACAAACTGGTATACGATATGCTGGAGCGCCATTTGAATGGATCGAGGAGTCAGCTGTTGCTGAAAGTTGGCCATTAATTCAGGTACCTTGTGTATTTAATGTGTATTTCTGTTCAATGACTTGAATTTTAGCTCTGGTTAAAAAGCAGTAATAAAATAAGTAATAGTACCACACACTATTGCAAATAGGATTTTGTGGAAGAATGGACTTGTATTACACCCATAGATCTAAAAAGTATATTCAAAACTAAAGCAGTTGCATTTATATGGTGCCCTGATCAAGTTCTGAGGGCATCCTAATTATTTAATAGTCAATGAATTACTTTCAAAGTGCAGTAAGGGAGGCGAAGGCCTAGTGGCATTATTGCTAAACTATTAATGCAGAAACTCAGCTAATGTTCTGGGGATTCAGGTTTGAATCCTGTCACAGTATTTGGTGGAATTTGAATTTAATGAAAAATATCTGGAATTAAGAATCTACTGATGACCATAAACTCATTGTCAATTGTTATTGACAAAACCCATCTAGCTCACTCAGTCCTTGAGGGAAGGAAATCTGCCATCCTTATCTGATCTGATCTGGCCTACATGTGACACCCGAGCCACAGCAATGTGGCTCGCTCTCAATTGTCCTCCTAAGGAATTAGGGATGGGCAATAAATACTGGCCAGACCACGAAGCCATGTCCCTTGGATGAAGAAAATAAGTCACCGTTGTGTAAGGAATGTGGCAGCAATTTTCATGAAGTGTTCTCAGAGCAGCAAATGAATGACTGGTGAATTGGTTTGTAGTGGTGGTGATTCAGATAGGAATGTTGGTTAGGACACCAGAAGAACCCTGCTGTTCTTTGTTACAATCCCATGGTTTCTCAGCAGACAGATTACGCCTTGAAAAATATCTTATCCAAAAGATGGCACCACTGACAATGCAGCAGACTCTCAGTGTTGCATTGTACTGCCAGCCTAGATCATGTGCTAACATCACAAAGGGACTGGAGCTCACAACCTACTCAGTGAGAGCACTGCCAACTATTCAGTTTACAACAATGGAGATGAGGATTCATTATAATCCAAAGTATTAGTTTTGTTTTAACTGCGAAGAAATAGATGCCTAGGTTTGATTCCCAGTAGCTTCTGATTTGCTAATCTCAGTTTAGAGTCACTTCAGTTGATCTAAATGTCACTTAGAAGGTGAGGACATGATTAGGTTCAGTTGTCATATGACAGTCAAATGTTCAGCTGACATTACTGTCATGATTTGGATGGAAACAATAACGTTACATCACACAATACCTTAACAGGAGAAAATTGCAAAGGAAAGAAAAAAATTTGATTTTTTAACAACTCCAAATTAAAGATCCATTTGAAAATTAAAACTTTTGGATTAACTTGAATATTTTGATTCTTCTCTCCCCCTTCTCTGTCTATTGCTTGTTTTCAGTTTAATAGTGCATGGGCAAACCCAAATTAAATACTTTGAACCACCACAGTAAATTGTTTCTACATTTTCACTCTTCTACTGGTATACATTTTCATGTGAGATAATTTAAATGTAATCTTACTCGCTGAGTTGATTGTCGGGTGTGCACTGGATAATCTGTGTTCACAATCTGCAATATGGGTAATTATAGAATCATATAATCTACAGTACAGAGGGAGGCCTTATGGCCCATCGAGCCTGCACTGACAACAATCCCATCCAGGACAACAACACCACATATTTACCCTCCTAATCCCCCTGACACTAAAGGGCAATTTATCATGGCCAATCAACCTAACCCACACATCTGTGATCACATTTCTGTCTGGAAATATCTTTTGGCTATGAGGTTTCAATGCACACACTCAGTAGAGTTCAGTCCTACAACAGCATAGCCAGAGAATGAATGTGCTATTTTGGTATCATCACTAGGCACTTGTTATAAATTGTAATTTGCTGTCAAAATTTCACTATTTGGTTGGGTAGTTTAAAAAGTGATTCACAGGTAGTGGCCTGGATAATAAACCCCTTTGACAGTACTTTGCAAATTCTCAACCTCTACCAGCAAACAAACAGGGACAGTAGGTGAATGTAAACACCAATACCTCAAAATTCTCCACCAAGTCACATGACATCCTGGCATGGAAATATATAATCTTTCCTTCTCTGTCATTGAGTCAAAATCCTCAAACTCCCTCCCTAAAAACAGCGTAGGTGTATCTGTACCACATAGACTGCTACTGTTTAAGCAAGGGGCTTTCCACCACCTTCTTAGGGGCAATTAAGAATGGGCAGTAAATGCTGGCTTTTCCAGTAATGACAGTAAGAAGTCTCACAACACCAGGTTTGAGTCCAACCAGTTTATTTGATAGTAATCCCACAAGCTTTCGGAAACGGTGTCCCTATGTCAGGTGTGTGGAAGGTTCTGATCAGAGAAGGGCATATACACAAGTTTACAGAATACTGATTAGAATGCACGTCTTTACTGGTAACCTGCTATTCAAGTCTTAAAGATGCAAGTCTTAAAGATGACTTTGCCAGTAATGCTCAGATCTAATGACTAAATTTTTAAAAAATTGCAAGTGCAATTCTCACATCAAAAAACTAATGTGGGCCTCGTATTTCCTGAGATCTGCTATATTCTCTTCTGCTTCAGGGGTATCTTCCCTAACAAAATCTTTATGCCCTGCACATAAATGCAGATTTAACGCTATGATATTTTAGGAAGACATATGTGATTAATTGTCTCAATCTGAGAAGTGCGCAGCAGTATCCTCCTCTATCAGGAATACCTTGGCTTGCAGACTAAGTATTAACTTTCTTATGAACAAATTAAACAAGGGTATATCAACAACCAAAAGAGAAAATGCTGGAAAATCTCAGCAGGTCTTGCAGCATCTGTAAGAAGAGAAAAGAGTTGATGTTTCGAGTCCAGATGACCCTTTGTCATCAACAACAACTTGCATTTATATAATGCCTTTAACATGGTAAATCATCAATGAACAGACTTTTTTGCATTGCCACTTTGTTAAAAGAACATTTTGATTGCAAATATCTTTTTAAGAAAAGGCTGCACTTGTGTCATTATGGACAGGAAGAAGTGTGGAATAGTTTTCCTCTTTTTTTCTCATCCCGTTGCTGACCACAACAAGATGTTTTTGAGAAGTGGTTAAACCATTGTGAATGCTGTGACTTTAAAGAATGGACACCAGTAAGCTTTGTTTTAAGTTTAAACCAAAAGAAAGGATAAACGTTTATTTTCACAACACCAAAAATGTAAACACTGATTCCCCAAACGTGCCGACACGCAAACAAAGGATGATTTCTAGAAGACATGGTATGCACTTGGACTACTAATAGAATAACCATCAACAAGGTCCACGGCCTTTAAGATAGTGGTTGAAAATGTCACCGGTTCTAAGGGATTCTTTCCTGGATTCTTCAATGTAAATAAAGGTTCGAAGTGCCTGGCTGTTTCAGACTAAATTGGGTTGAGCTCCCTTAGCCCTCTTGCACTGCCTTTTTGAGGTAGGGTTCTTCCCTTTTGCTAGGTAGTTTCTTGAGGTGCTGGTCCCGGACTGCCTTATGGATTAATAAGGTCTCCAGATCTAGGAGCCATTGGTATTTTAAACCCCTTCCATTAAAATGGTGAGGCATAATCAGTTAGCACATGGGAAAGCTATTTGCATTTTAAGTAATTTTATAGAGGTACTTTATCATGTTTGCCGTGTCTGTCCAGAAACAAAAAGAGTCCCCTGATTTTCCAGAGTCCATTTTGTGAAGGTACAGTGTCAACATTCTATGTTGCTGACTTTATTTTTAAAAATTAGTGTCCATTTCTCAGTTAGCCTTCCGGCATGACCTGACCATCACGATGTTATCAGTATGATTTCTGTGAAACATAACGGTTTTCTGACAGTTTATTACAATGTGGTAACATCAACGGTTAGAAACAATTGATTTTATCCTTCTACGCTGAAGTGTAACAGCTGTAATGGCGCAATAGTATGATAATGTTCGGCCGGTTGCTAGTCTGGTCATGGTCCTTGGAACAATTTTAAATGTTGAACTAGGAGCAATACAGAAGAATTTTCCTGTTGTATTTTAAAATCTTTGATTTTAATGTTTTCTAGTATATTTATATGCATTGGATGAACACGCTGTTTCACTACTGTGGTCCCTTCAAGTATCAGACTGCCTACTGTGAGAAGCTTAAAAATTATATCAAGACTAATCTGGCTTGGATAGAAGATCGACTAGACAGCGATGGGAATAAAGCATACTGGCATCAGGTAAAATTCAGTGCTGGAACTGAACAGCATTGGAAGTAATCCAAATCCAAACTAACGAGATAATTGGTTGATAATGTGATTTTTTCATCAACAGTAAACCTCTGCAAAACTACACTACGCAGAGGAATGCATTGATGTATGTTTTGATAATTGTTGCTCTGAACTGAATGTAAAAGCAGTGTGCCAGTGACCCAACATTGCAGTTCAGTGCCGATGCGTTTATCTTGGCACCAATCATGGTTGCAATCAGATCATCGTTTGTACAGTTGATTTCTTAATGACTTTTGGAAATTTAGAAACTGACCGCGGCAAGTGCTAATTGTTGCTGGATCAAGTGTGAAATTTAAATCTGAGCTTGGTATATTTTTGTCATCCAAAGATATCAAGCGGATTTGGGGCAATGGCAGCCATATGGGGTTATGTCACAGATCAGCTGTGATCTGGCAATAGACTAAATGGTCTACACGTGTTCCTATGCTCCACAGGTGGCATTGCCCTGGAGGTGCAAAGCACCAGAGTATGGTCTGGTGAATCTGGACACTTGTTGTGTAAAATTTGAAGGTGAGGGAAAGCCTAAGATGATCCTGAGAGGGAGGAGAAGGGGTTCAGTCAGAAGTGAAGAAAATACAATGTAGCACAGTCAGGGCCCTGTTAAGCAGAGGTGAAGGAGAATCCTTGTCTAAAGAAAAAGGAAGATGTATCATAAAAACTGGTATGAAATATGGCATGGTCAGAAAAGACGCAAACTAGATGGAGAAACTAAGGTATCAGAATGGTCATTAGAGAGAGTAGGGAGAAAGGAAGAATAATCAAGGTGGCTGTTCAATCTTGTTCCTTTGGTCAGCAAAAGCCTGCAGTGGTTCTGCTGCCATTTATAGCTCCCTTGTTTTGTTTCCTGTCCTGTCACCTCATTATACACACACTATTGCCCTGCGCCACCATCCTTTTTGTTATTTTACGTGGGCAGCACCGTGGCACAGTGGTTAGCACTGCTTCTTCGCAGCACCAGGGACCCGGGTTCAGTTCCAGCCTTGGGTGACTGTGGAGATTTAACGTTCTCCCTGTGGCTTCCCAGGTTTCTTCCAGGTGCTTCAGTTTCCTCCCACAGTCCGAAGACGTGCTTTGGAAATGCTAAATTGCCCCTTAGTGACTCAAGATGTTTAGGTTAGGGCAAATAGTACGAGGTGATGGGTAAGATACTCTGTCGGAGAGTCATTGCAGACTTGATGGTCTGAATGGCCCTCTTCTGCACTGTTGCAATTCAATAATTCTTCTTCTATGATTTTTTTCCCTACTGTTTCTCCCCACCACATCTGTTGTCCCTTTTACTGTGTATACTTGCTGAAAACCTTTTTAAAGTCATCCTTAGAATGTGAGCATCGCTGGCTAGGCCAGCATTTGTTGTCCGTTCTGGTGCATTGTAACTTTTTCACATTCAGATGACAAAATAAGAACCCAAAGAACTGGGTGGGATTTTTCCAGGGGTGGGGTGGAGGCTTTGCTGCAGCAGGGTTAGCATGCCATTGGCCAGCAGCAGAATCGCTGTCATGTGTTTCCCTTTTGGGGAAGCGTTGGTCCAGTGGTATTATCGCTAGACTATTAATCAAGTAACTCAGCTAATGTTCTGGGGACCGGGGTTCAAATCCCACCACAGCAGGTGGTGGAATTTGAATTCAATTAAAAGTATCTAGAATTAAGATTTTCTGAAACCATTGTTGATTGTCGGAAAATCCCATCTGGTCCACTAATGTTCTTCAGGGAAAGAAATCTGCCATCCTTACCCGGTCTGGCCTACATGTGACTCCAGGGCCACAAGGAAGAATAATCAAGATGGCTGTTCAGTCTTGTTCGTTTGGTCAATGTAGTTGACTCTCAGCTACCCTCCAAGAGCAACTAGGGACAGGCAATAAATGCTGGCCAACCAGCAATGCCCAAGTCCCATGAATGAATTTAAAAAATCCTGTTGATTTCACCTTTCGCTGCTGGGGAATCCACGGAAGGCAGGCGGGTCGCCTTCAGTGGAACCGAAAGAATCCACTGGGGGTGGGGGCGCTGGGGAAGTGTGTGTGTGTGTGTGTGTGTGTGTGTGTGGAATGGCTGGAAAGTTTCAGCCAAACTTTCTCTCCAGAAATGCCACCCTGATCCGCTGAATATTTCCACTATTTTCTGTTTTAATGTTTGTGTTCTTGCCCGATGCTTTTTTTAAAACTTCACCAAAAATTTAGCTCCAAAAGGCATGCATTCTTGCTCCCATGTTCTGAGCTGTGATGTGGTACAAAAAGTAATCTGGTACATTTGTGCCCACGGTGAACACAGAATTGTCAGAGAATTAAAACTTAGGTTTTATACTACACACACATTTCACTTCTGAGAATGATTAGTATTTATATATATAAACAAATTAGTTTATTCATGATAATCTTTTGCAGTAGCAGAAATGTGAACAGCTGTCAAAATTTGGTAAATCAGGTACACACTTTTTAAGAGAAGGTAAAAGAAGACTATGAATGTACCACTTTTTTAAATAAATAACCTTATTTTAAATGTATTAGGTGAGATTGGCATTACTACAGCTGCAAGGATTGGAGGACAGCTATAATAATCACATTTCATTTCCTCAAGAAAAGTTCAACATTCGGCCTTTTGGATTTATGTAAGTAGTTTATTCTATTCTGGACACACTTTTTTGAGTCAGAAGAAAACTTGATTTTATTGAAATATTTATTGTCAAGTTGCTTCCATTATCCCCCCTTGTGCCAAATAACTAGATGTTGCTTAGAGTTAAAATAAACATTACACCTTCAATAAACCTCAAGCATGAGGTTGTTAGTTTTTTGTTGAGTGATGGTAGCAAGATATATGGATCCCTAGGAGAGCTGAGTGGTTTCAAGAAGGAGATAAATATGTTTCTGATTAAAAATTTCTGATTAAAAAAAAAAGGATAAGGGGATATTGGGAACCAGTGGGGACGTGGATTTGAGACCAGGGAGAGATCAACCATGATCTGATTGAATGAGCCTCAAAGGGCTAAATTTGCTTACTTCCCCTCCTAATTCCTATGAATCAAAGGCAAGCAAATGGTATTGAATACAAACCAGTCATGATCTAATTGAATACTGGAATGTACTCCAATATTTGTATTTTCATATACCTGAGGAAATAAAGAATTTTTTATAAGTAATTTTCAATCCTGTTACTATCTTGTAATATCTTGTGTTAACCCCCCGGGCTTAAATGGGGAATCACTGATTGACCTTCCTGTAAGTCTCATTGAATACAAGCTCCCTGGGGATTGGTAATTAACTCATCAGGCGGAGCTCATATATAGAGTCCTGTATAAAGCAGGCTCCTGAGTGGGTCCGTTATTGTATTGTCCTGGTTGGGTCCTTCTGTGTTCACCAAAGGCGTGTGGTTTTGCTTTACTTAATTTTGTGCAATAAAGTACTGTTCCTTTATAGCTAACTCCTGGAGTTATTATATAAACTATGCTGTATAAGGCCAACTTTTAGAAGCTGCATAGCCCAGATTTTTTCTGGCAATTTTTATAACTCTTATCTCTGAGACTAGGAATCAACCTTATGGCTGTCAGTTGCACTGCTTCTAATGATAGAGTGATCCAATTTTCCCCACCCTGCCTTCATTGTGTCTAGACACTGCATTCAAGTTTGCTCATCACTCCCTCTGATTTGTATTCTAGTTTCTGATTCAACATTCTGTTGCCTTTCATCAGTGCTCTGCATTGGTTAGACATGTCGAGTGCCACGTCTACTAAGTTCTCTTTCAAATACTCCCTTAACTAGCTCAAATTTGATGATTATTTCAACACTGTTTGTAGAATATGTGTCACCTGTATTTTTCCCCTATGTGCAGTTGTTTGCGTCATTATTCTGCTCAACCCATTTTGTAATTTCTGTGTTCCCTTGCCTACTCCACTAATAGCTAGCTACCACCAGTTGTAGCCAGCCAGTCATTTAGTGAAAATTAGAGATAGGAATGGTACCAGCATTGATCCCTGGACACCTCACTCAGTCCTTCCCACTTCCTCAGCCCAACATAATTCTTCTAACAAATGAAAAAGAAGGTCTAACTAATTTTACCTTTTTGTAATATTGTCTAATAGATTTTTTGGATGATTTTGTTATGAGTTTGTTTCTTTTGGTGTATAAACTTACTAGATGCTGCAATCTTTTGAGGTACTTTATTTGCCCCATGTTTTAAGTTTATTGCTTTTTTGTAGTTTATTTCCATTCTTAACCTAAACTTCTCTGCAAAAGAAAATGATAGTCTGTAAACCTAGCGAAACTTGTGGAGATTAATAGCAAACTTGAAGGAAAAGTGCACCATGCTGGTTTTGTGGCAATGTTATCATGGCCGTAGGTTAACAAAAGCTTTTTTTCTCCTATTTATTTAATAAATCGCGCTGCAGTCTCTTTCAGATGGCTGGTGACTTGGAGGATCTTGAATTAGTATTTAACAAAACTGAGTCTTCAAAGGCTTTTGGTTCCGGGTCATGCTCTGCCCTCATCAAACTGTTGCCAGGCAACAAAGACCTTCTGGTCGCTCACGACACCTGGACCAACTATCAGTCAATGCTGCGAATCATCAAGAAATACAAACTGTCCTATAAATTCACCCCAGGAGGTACGTATGCATGTTTGGTCTTCTGTAAAATTGCTAAATTGCTTCTGCAGGCACAAGCTTTCATTTCTCAATACAAAGCCTCTCTAAGTCTAAGCACTCAAAAGTTACAGAGATCAAACCATAAATTTCAAGACATGTCATGTTTAGGCTGATTTTGATTTAGGTTTGCATTGAAAAGTAGAATCCACAAGAGTAGCAGAGGTATTCTAGAAGAAGAGAGATATTGAATGTCATTATTTGATGGTCTGAGTCCAGCTGTAAAATAATGCAAGTCTGCTTATGTTGTAAGCTTCTTTTATACTTTTGTTGGATCTCAGGAGATCACCAGGGCAAGAAGTGCCAGCAATTGCTCACCATATGCCTTTTAACATTAGAATGCATGTTCAATTCATCCCATAGTTCTTGATTAAACATCTCCCTTATTTTGTTAGTTATAGAGTATTGGGTAATATCAGTCATTGTGGGTTTCAGTTGTTGCTGATCTTCAGCATAATTTTATGATGAATCTCTTTCAGGAAAGATAGCTGGTGTGGGAAACGAAAATGGTCCTCAGAGAGTAGGTGGTGCTCTTGAACTTGAAGCAAGGCACCAGTATTTCGTTTCTTGCTCCCTTTAAAAAGTGATTATGATTTGTGAATAAAACATTTCACTGTAAATAACCCTACATCAGTTCCCAGTGTTCATACTATCGAATGGAAGAATTGAATGTAACCCAGAACCAAACCACAGATTTCTAGCTTTAAAGCATAGTTAGTTGGCATAAATCAGAAAATAATTTTGGGGCATGGAAATGGATTAGAAACTAAAACTTTCTTTTAGAGTAACAGCACTTTATTTTTCAAAATACAATTTCCATATTGAGAACTAGTTGCTACTTTCTGAATTGATAATGAGGTTGCAATTTTTAGGTGAGTAAAGAATTAACTTTACCCTACACCTGGTTGGAAAGAGCTTGCTGCTCTTGCTGTCTGCATATAATACAAAATCCTGCTGTCGAAAATTTCAAGTCATTAAATGCAGCAAAATCTTTAGGTTCATCAACACCGTAATCAGCGATTTTAAATTTAGCATATATCTTGGTAACAAGACTAGCTGAACATGGACGTTCAACAATGATCTGCTATAGGTCGGTGTTTGTACAGGCCTTTTTCAGAGCTTTTCAGTGGACATGCCCTGCACTTAATACTGGAATATTGTCCACACCACTATCATGGCATTTATGACATTGTCATTGCCATTTTGATTTCCTGCTTGTGAAGTGGAAGCTCATGAACTCCTTCCAAAGGCTGGAAAATCCATCACAAAAGCATTTAAAAGTGCGTCGGCCATTCTAGAAACAGCAGCTAATATTTATGCAGCTGATCTCCACAAACGATCCAGATGGATGGAATTGTGGGTTGCATGAACCAACTGCTCATCACTGACACCCAAAGCAGACATCCCTGGCTTCAACCTACCTCAACTTCACAGGGCATGTATCATCTGCCCCATTATTCCAAAAGTGGAAGATGAGGGATGACCTGCAGTGTGACTATAGCCATGAGTCCTAGACCATGGAACACATACATCAACCTGTCCACTCACATCTATTGCTGGAGGCACCTCATTTGTCCACTTGGCGTCTCTGTAGGCTATCAAATGGATAGCCAAACTAGACATCTCATAAGCTTTTCTCCTCGTACAAAAGGAAGTAGTTGGCACTTCTGTTAACCTGGAATCTGTTCTGTGCCCTAGTATGCAACTCATGTGCACAAAGTTTTTTAAGTTACCTTTGTAAATGTATCAATTGGGACATTCTGAAAAGTATGAATGTTGAAATGGGAGGGCTTAAAATCTGTCTGCAATTGTTCCTATTTGCTCAGTGGCACATAGCTTTTTAGAAGAAGAAACATTAAAGTCATGGCTTCTGGATTATAACATGGTATCAATTCTATCCCTATTAAAATCTAAATTCTGTTTTCTTAGGGCACTCCCTCTTACCAGGACAGGAACAGGCCTTTTCATCTTATCCCGGGACTCTGTTTTCTGGAGATGATTTCTACATCATGAGCAGTAGATTGGTGAGCAGTTTCTTGCTGTGTATTTTGAAATCTCTATTTTCTCTATTAGTTCTTTAATACCAGCAGATCATCTGTGGCATTACATATGGTACGGCATAGGATAGAGTATTTGATGATATGTGCTTGGTAAGCATAACATTTACTAATCCATTCATTTCCAAAAAAACCTGAAATGACCAACCTTTCTCTCCTAGATCTCCTTACCACTCACCCCTATGCCAGTATGCTCTTCCTCACTGTATGTGCTTGTCTTTTTCTTTTTCTCTCTCGCTCCCTCTTCACCACACCTGTGAGTGTCTCTGGGGACACAGTAAGGCTGCGGAATTGACTAAATAGTGATGAGCTGGATTCCTGAGCACCTGTACATTGAGCTGGTGGTTATAAACAGTATAAATTGTGCTCATCTGGTGTTTTTAACCTAGTAACGTGCATCAAAGCAGTTCCAAATTGGCACTGAGCCAAAGAAGAAGATATTGGGAAAGGAGGCTAAAAGCTTGATCAAGAAGGAATGTTTTGAGGCACATGACATAAACAATGGAGAGGTGTCGGAAGAGATTTCCAAAGTTTAGAGCCTCGATCCACAGCTAACAGCACTGGCTACCCGCAGAGGAATAAAGGAAGTGGGGGGTGAACAAGAACCAGGAATTGAAAGAATGCAGAGTTCTTACTGGATTGGAGCCAGTCACAGAAATAGGGAGGGCTGAGGACATGGAGGGACTTGAATAGAAGGGTGAAAGTTTTTAAAATCCATGAGTTGATGGATCAGGATTCAGCGCATTGAATACAGGTGATTGGAAGTGACAGTAAGAGGTCTTTGTGATGCAGAGGGTGGGGGTTGCAGCAGGGGTTGGTCACCTCAGGGTCAAATAAGTTGCGAACAGTCTTGTTCAACCTGATAGTGGCTAGATTTGGGGAGTGATCAGAGTGGAATCAATGGCTAGGACAAGGCTATTGTGCAAGGAGCTACAACAATGGCTTTGCTCTGCTTTGTTTATTGTAGAAAAATATTGGCACACTCACAACTGGGTATTTAACAAGCAGTCTGACAACTGCAACAGTGGAGGGATTCGAGCGTTGGTAATGAGGTTATTTTGTGTATTGGAACATAAAACAGTACAGCACAATACAGGCCCTTTGGCCCTCAATGTTGTGCCAAGCTATGTCCGAACCCAAGATCAAGCTATCCCATCCCCTATTATTCTGGTATGTTCCATGTGCCTGTCCAATAACCACTTGAAAGTTCCTAAAGTGTTCAACTCCACTATCACGGCAAGCAGTGCATTCCACACCCCAACCACTCTCTGAGCAAAGAGTCTACCTCGGACATCCCTCCTATATCTCCCACCATGAACCTTACAGTTATGCCCCTAGTAACAGCTACATCCACCTGAGGAAATAGTCTCTGCACGTCCACTCTATCAATCCCCCTCATCATCTTATAAACCTCTATTAAGTCACCTCTCATCCTCCTCCGCTGTAAAGAGAAAAGCCCCAGCTCCCTCAACCTTTCCTCATAAGACCTACCCTTCAAACCAGGCAGCATCCTGGTAAATCTCCTCTGCACTCTCTCCAATGCTTCCACAACCTTCTTATAGTGAGGTGACCAGAACTGCACACAATATTCCAAATGTAGTCTCGCCAAGTCCTGTATAGTTGCAGCATAACCCCACGACTCTTAAACTCAAACCCCATGTTAATAAATGCTAACACACTGAAAGCCTTCTTCACGGCTCTATCCACTTGAGTGGCAACCTTAAGAGATCTGTGGATATGAACCCCAAGTTCTCTCCATTCCTCCACATTCCTCAGAACCCTGCCGTTGACCCTGTAATCTGCATTCAAGCTCATCCACCAAAATGAATCATCTCGCACTTATCAGGGTTAAATTCCATCTGCCACTTTTCAGCCCAGCTCTGCATCCTATCAGTGTCTCTTTGCAGCCTACAGGGCCCTTCCACCTCATCCACTACTCCACCAATCTTGGCATCATCAGCAAATTTACTAACCCACCCTTTAGCCCCCTCTTCCAAATCATTGATAAAAATCACAAATAGCAGAGGACCCAACACTGACCCCTGGTAACTGGCCTGCAGTCTGAAAACTTTCCCTCCACCACCACCCTCTGTCTTTTATGAGTTAGCCAGTTACTTATCCAATCGGCCAAATTTCCTTCGATCACACACCTCCTTACTTTCTTCATGAGCCTACCATGGGAACCTTATCAAATGCCTTACTAAAACCCATGTCTACGACATCAACTGCTCTACCTTGTGTTGTCGGTATACGTGTCAAGCCTACCATCATGTCATTAGATGGTGCTGCTGAAGGGCAGCATGTGGGTGAGAAATAAAAGCCGACCTAGAATAAATCTTTAAGGAACTCTGCACAGGGGCCGGAAGAGAAGCCATTGTGGGAGATTCTGTGGCAATAGCTAGTTATGTCAAAGTGAAATGAAGCATGGGCAGTCCCACTTAGCTGGGCAAGGGAGGAGAGGTCCCTAAGAATTGTAAGCTTTACATCAGAGGCAGAGGCCCACGCAGGCACTTCACTAGCACATTTTTGATGACAGTTGGATTGTTTCATTAATCCTGTGAACTTGAATCAGCAAGCTTGGGGATTTTTGAGGGTAGGTCGGGAGAGGATTCTAGGATACTCTATTGCTCGTTTGGCTGGCTGTTGCTATCTATGCATGTTATTTGGAACAAGGTTTGATTTTGGGGGTCTGTGAAACATTCTGTTGGGAGTTGTGTAGAGAAAGGGAGGTGGAATTCTCATAGTGACTGATTCAGAAAGTATGTGATTTAGTCCAGCTTTTGGTAAAAATAGAAGTGTCATAGAGATACACAGCACAGAAAAGGCCCTATGGACTATGCCAGTCAAAACAACCCTAATCTCATTTTCCAGCACTTGGCCCATAGCCTTATATGCCTTGGTATTAAAAGTTTGTTCGGGTACACTGAGGGCGAGTTTAGCATGGCCAATTCACCTAAACTGCACATCTTAAATATACTTCTTAAATGTTATAAGGGTCTCTGCCTCCACCACCCTTTCAGGAAGTGAGTTCCAGACTCCCACCACCCTCTTGGTGAAAAACGTTTTTCCTCACGTCCCCTCTAAATCAATGGCTCCTAGTCATTGATCCCTCCATCAGGGGGAAAAAATTTCTTCCTGTCTACTCCATCTGTGCCCCTCATAATTTTACACATCTCAGTCGTTTCTGCGCCTTCCCCCTGCTCTCTCTCTCTCTCCACCCCCCCCCCGTCAGTCTCAGTCGCCTCTGCTCCAAGGAAAAAATCCCAGAAAGGTATCCCATAATATCATTAAACTGAATAGAAACAATTCATGGAGGCACAGTGGTTCACACTGCTGCCCCACAGTCCCAGGGACAGGTTCCATTCCAGTCACTGTTTGCATGGAGTTTGCACATTTTCCTCACGTCTATGTGGGTTTCCTCTGCGTGCTTTGGTATCCTCCCACATTCCAGAGATGTCTGGGTTAGGTTGATTGGCCGTGCTAAATTGCCCCTTAGTGTCAGAGGAATTATCAGGTTAAATATGGGGGGGTTATGGGGATAGGGCATGGGGTGGGATTAATGCTGGTGCAGATTTGTTGGGCCAAATGGCTTCTTTCTGCACTGTAATGAACCAATGATACTAATTAAGAGGGAAGTAGTGACACCTTCAGTCACATCGGTGACCACTATTTTAAAATAGAATGCTGAACATAAGAACTAGGAGCAGGAGTGGGCCATCTGGCCCCTCGAGCCTGCTCCGCCATTCCTGAAGATCATCAGCTCCACTTACACACCCACTCGCCACAACCCTTAATTCCTTTACTGTTCAAAAATTTATCTATCCTTACCTTAAGAACATTCAATGAGGTAGCTTCAACTACTTTACTGGGCAGGAAATTCCACAGATTCACATTCTTTTGTGTGAAGAACTTTCTCCTCAACTCAGTCCTGAATTTGCTTTCCCCTTATTTTGAGGCCATGCTCCCATGTTCTAGTTTCACCCACCAGTGGAAACTTCCATGCTTCTATCTTATCTATTCCCTTCATAATTTTATACGTTCCTATAAGATCTCCCCTCATTCTTCTGAATTCCAATGAGTATAGCCCCAGTCTACTCAGTCTCTCCTCATAAGCCAACCCTCTCAACTCTGGAATCAACCTAGTGAATCTCCTCTGCATCCTCTCCAGTGCCAGTATATCCTTTCTCAAGTAAGGAAACCAAAACTGTACACAGTACTCCAGATATGGCCTCACCAGCAATTTATATAGCTGCAACATAATCTCGCTGTTTTTAAACTCCATCCCTCTAGCAATGAAGGACAAAATTCCATTTGCCTTCTTAATTACCTGTTACACCTGCTCCTTGTGATTCTTGCACAAGGACACCCAGGTCCCCCTGCGCAGCAGCATGCTACAATTTTTTACCATTTAAATAATAGTCCATTTTGCTGTCATTCCTAACAAAATGGATGACTTCACATTTACCAACATTGTACTCCATCTGCCAGACCCTCGGCCATTCACTTAGACTATCTATATCCCTTTGTAGATTTTTAGCATCCTTTGCACACTTTGCTCTACCACTCATCTTAGTGTTAGCTGCGAATTTTGACACACTACCCTTGGTCCCTAAATCCATCTGTGTAAATCGTAAACAAATTAGTCCCAACACTGATCTCTGAGGCACACCACTAGTCACTGATTGCCCATATGCTCCCCGCTCTTTGCTTTCTGTTAGTTAACCAATCCTCTATCCATGCTAATACATTATCCGTAACACCGTGCACCTTTATCTTATGTAGCAGTCTTTAGTAGGTCACGTTGTCAAATGCCTTCTGGAAATCCAGATACACCACATCCTTAGGTTCCCCATTGTCCACTGCACATGTAATGTTCTCATGAAAGATTAATATGATGCATTATTAAAAATATATCGCTTTAATTTTTCCTGTTAGGTTGCTATGGAAACCACAATAGGTAATAATAATGCACAGTTGTGGAAGTTTGTGCAGCCCGTTGGTTCTGTGATGGAGTGGTTAAGGAACATAGTAGCGAATCGACTGGCTAGGAGTGGTGCGGAATGGGCTGGAATTTTTAAGAATTACAACAGTGGCACGTAAGATTTGCCAATTTTAACTGTCTTGCAATGAATCAAACAGCTTTTTAAAAAAGTTTATTTCTGGGGTGTGGGTGAACAGAGTATGGAGTGAATATAGGCGAGGTCAGAATTATAGAATCCCTACAGTGCAGAAGGAGGCCATTTGGCCCATCAAGTCTACACCGACCACAATCCCACCCAGGCCATATCCCCATGACCCTACTTATTACCTTACTAATCCCCCTAACACTAAGGTACAATTTAGCATAGTAACCCACACATCTTTGGACTGTGTGAGGAAACTGGAGCACCCAAGGAAACCCACGCAAACACAGGGAGAATGTGCAAACTCCACACAGACAATGACCCAAGCCAGGAATCGAATCCGAATCCCTGGTGCTGTGAGGTGGCAATGCTAACCATTGTGCCACCATGCTGTCCCATAATATCTATTGCCTTTTTTAATTGCTGCCTTTCAGAAAGTGATGTTGAATGAGAAAAATAAGTCTATTGCATTAGTGGATGAGTTTTACAAACCATCTTTTAATGTGAAGATATAATTGGTGTCTGAATAACTTAAATGAATTAATCGAGGTATAAGACTATTTTAGGTTGCAAGTGATATAGCCGAGCAAGATGAATACAATAGTACCTTGAGAATTTGACTTCAAGTGACCAACATTTTAGAAGTTTAACTTCAGATTTTTCAATGGTTTTTTTCACATTTACATTGAAACCCTAATTGCCATTGAAGATCAGGCTTGTATTTCTGCATACAAACACTCAGAAGCTGAGTTGGAATGACCAGAGAGCAATGTCCTGTAACAATGCAATATAATGTAATATTATCTATGTTTCTTCAGAAGGAACTCTTCAAATTTAGACATAAACATATAACAAAACTTACACCACCTTATAAATCAAAGAAAGTGTTTAATAAAGAAACTTCATAACTCCAAACTTGGACCTCACTCTGTGCCAACCCAAACTCCCCACAATTCCCAACAGGTTCTTATTTATAGTGAGTCAGCTAGTCAGTTGACCATCACATCATTCTATAGTTGGTTCCATGGTTTACTGGGTCAGGTAACCCTTACAGCTTGTTACATTATATCCAGTACAAAGTTGTCACTGGTTACATTCTAACAATCTATGCCAGATGTCATTAATTCAGGAATTGACTTAAAATGAATGCCCACAGTATAATTACCATTAGAAACCTATTTTATTTTTGCCGTATTTTACAGATTCCAAGGTTTCTGAAATGTTTGAATCCAAAGCTAAACATGTGTCTGCATAGATATCCATAAATGGTGACTCGTGTCCTTAATATAAACACGCATCAATAATTTTCCTCCTTATTCATCACATTCAGGATCTAATTTTAAAGGCAGGTTGATATTTTCCTTGTCCTCAATTAAATTACTCAGCCTCCAAAGCTTGTATTTTACTCCTTGACATGTATGTAACTGCTTGGTGGCTTCAGTCCAATGCAAATTAAAATGATAACTTATTTTGTAAATCCCTAACAAAATCTCAACATGTGCCATTTCTGAATTTTAGTTCAGAGCATACATGCTTTTGAATGATTTTCTCATTGCATTCTTGCTACTTAATTTAATTCCATAACTTCAAGTCTCAAGAAGGACTCATTGAGTGAAAAGGGTGACTAATTAAGGGCCGCATCCAATGCCAAGGACATGATAAATGGGAGAATCGTGGACTTGTCTGGTGTGATTGAGTAGTACAACCCAAGTATGTGTTAAGTTCTATTTAACTTTATTTTTACATAACAATATCCAAGTAAATGTAAAATGCAAACAGAGCAGTCAGGGATATTAAATTCAGTCATTAGAAAGCAAATATCACAATTGGATTCAGCAAAACATCTGCAGTGCCTTAACTCTGAGGAAGGTAGAGTTTGGAAAATGCATCACTGTCACCCATTTTAAGCTCCCTGTCCACTGAAATATGTTACTGACTTAAACATAAATCTGTAAACGTTCAGGGTGGAATTTTCTGGCCATGCTTGCCCCGAAATTGGAAAATCCCCACCTCCTCCCCCCGAGGTCAACAGACATTCTGCGGGTCCGCCCCTCACCCAGTCTGATTCCCATAGCGGGTGGGAGGGTAAAATTCATCTTGTAGAGTACATTTTCCTCTTTTTATACTGGAGCGTCTGCTGGCAAGGATATACCCATCAGAAAACCTGATTACTTTCTTCCCATGTCAATTGTTGAACAAGAAATTGATCAGACTTGGTTTGATATGTGCTCTCCTTTCTTTCGCAGTTTTCACAGAATCCCTACAGTGCAGAAGGAGGCCATTCAGTCCATCGAGTCTGTACTGACCACAATCCCACTCAGGCCCTATTCCTGTAACCCCACATATTTACCCTGCTAATCCCTCTGACACGCGGGTCAATTTAGCATGGTCTATCAACCTAATCTGCACATCTTTGGACTGTGGGAGGAAACCGGAGCAAGCAGAGGAAACCCACACAGACACAGGGAGAATTTGCAGATTCCACACAGTGACCGGAGACCAGAATTGAACCTGGGATCCTGGCGCTGTGAGGCAGCTAACCACTGTACCACCCTCCACTGTGCCACCATACCACCCTGTTCTTTGCACCCAGATGATTTATTCCATAGATAAATTTTAAAAGGGTGCTAGATAGATAGATAAGGATGAAGAACATGCAGGGTCTGTGCAAATAGACTGCCTTTTCAAAGATGGCTTTTTGTACCGTAGGTTTCTGTGCGTCTTTATGCACAGATTTTCTGTTACAGCTTAGAAATTCACTCTAAGCTAACATCAGCCTGGATCTTTCTTCCTTGGTGCACATTCCTGACTATATCTTCCCTGCCATTTCAATGCTTTCTGACTCTGCTTTAATGTACACTAAAGTAATGTACTGAATATTGCAGATTGCAAGATACTTTATACTGTTTTCATTTTCTTCTACAGTTACAATAATCAGTGGATGATTGTGGACTATAATTACTTTTCACCAGGCAAATTTGAAATTAAAAGTAACTTGCTAACAATTCTGGAACAAATACCGTAAGTATGAATGAGATCTGCTCGATTTTTTTTCCTGGAATATTCTTTGTTCAGCATCTTTGGATAATTCACCCTTGCCAAAATACATGCCATCTTCATTAATTATTTCCATTTTTTGTATAAAAATTGTTAATAGAATTTAGTGTTTTTGAAGATTTTTGATTTTTGCCGAGGATATTTGTCTACTAGAATAGTGGCAGTTTGTTGATTGTATTCTACTTTTCACTATTGTGCATGTTTTAATATTGCATTTCATAATTTCTCATGTAACCTCCTTCTGTGCAATTGCAGTGGGCAAATAATTATTGCTGATAAAACAGAAGAACTGATGCAGAAAGGTTACTGGGCCAGTTACAACATACCGTAAGTGTGCATTTCGGTGGACTTCATAAGCTATTGTTTGTAGCTTAGAGCTGTTTCTTTCCCCATAAGTTAAAGTATTCCTTTCATGTTTCATAACTTAATAAGATTCCTGTGTACACTTCCCAGAAACACAGAAATGCTCTCCCATTTTTTCTTTTCATTTATATTCAGTGTTCATGCCTGCACCTTTCCCCTGCCAAAACATTAGTGAACCCATTCTGCACATCTAGTTCATGGGGTGGAGTAGTGGTCTTGTCATTGGACTAGTAATTCAGAGACCCAGGTTATTGTTCAGGGAACATGGATTCAAATCCCACTACAGTCAAATGAGGATGACCATGAAATCATTGTTGACTGTTGTAAAAACCCATCTGGTGCACTAATGTCCTTTAGGGAAGGAATTCTGCTGTCCTTACCTGGTTTGGGCTACAGTGACCCCAGACCCACAGCAATGTGGTTGAATCTTAACTGCCCCCTGAAAAGGAAGCCATATGTATTTGTGCTGCAGCACTATATCATGGTGATCTAGACCCACCACCATTGTGTGAATCGGTATTCATTGAACTCTGCAACTCGTACAGTTGAGTTCAGTTTTAATGACACAAAGAATGCCCAAATAGATGGTGTTGTCATGGAATCCCCTTTAAACCCAGCTCTGACAAACATCTTTGGGCTCCATGAGAAGCGTGTTTGCGATGGAATGGTACCTAACCTCCTATCCCTTGCACATTTCTGAGATGTGGATGATACGTCTGCTATATTTAAATCCACACCTGCATGTAATAATTACCTGAGACATCTTAATGGGCTCCATCCTCTTCTCGAATTCACCTTTGAAATGGAGCAGTCAAATGAACTCCCTTGATATACTAGTTGAGAAATCTAGCAAGGGATTCCCTACCACAGTTTGCCCCAAGCCTACCTTCACTTGTCAGTGGCACATTGGGATTCCACCTACTTTAAGATTGGTTTTATTGGCAACCTTGTAAATAGGGCTTGAGTTATTTGTTCACCACAGAGGTCTGATGCTGAAATATAATGCATCAAAGGCATCCTGCGGGATAATGGCTGCTCTGATCAGAGCATTTTCCTCTGTGTATCATGAAAACTCATGGCCTACTGTTGTCACTTTTGTTACCTCAAGTTACCCTGGAAGGTATCTCAAACATTTCAGCAGCTGGTGAAGCTAGCTGTTTCATGCCACTATTATGCAGTAGCAATACAAGTGGTATTTGTTATTAACAGGGTGCTGCTGTCAAGCTAAAAAGATATTCCACAAGTGAGTAATGTGGTATATGAATTTCAGTGCCAGTGTGATTCTAAGGGTGTAGGCTGTACATATCAAATATTGGTGAAACATATCAAACAGCATATCCCTTCTGCTGTTCACAATGGGCAAACTACAGACCATACTCAACCAGCCTGTGCTTGCAAAGCAGTATCCAACTAGTGTTCTTGCAAAATAAGTAACCTGATGAGTGCAAAACGATAAAGCCACAACATGTCTTTTTTTTAATCAGTACTCAAGTTCTGGACTACGAAATGATTACATATAAAATTAACTTTATTATATAAAGTAAAACAGTTTTCAATAGCCATCTGATACTGTAACACTCAGAATTAATGGCTGTGATCACTGTGGGTCACAAAATCTTGTTAAATTTATTCCTCCCTTAGGAAGCATTTCAGATCTACCCTGCATTGAATGGCTCCCAGAACTTCCCTGACCCCTAATTTCCTGGAGCCTGCTAACAGCAGCAACTTTCTGAGTGGAGCCTCTTCCCTTGCTGCAGAATATTCACATCAAGTGAAACCAGAGTATCATCTAAATTCCATCCATCCGCATGATGAAATAGTCTTTCAGGGTTCACTGAATGCCTTTAAATTAATTTAATTAATCTAACTCCCAAATCAAAACACCTCCCTGAACAATATTTCTTTGCAAGCAGCGTAGACATCACGAGTGGGATTTTACAGCCTCGTTCGGGTGAGACCGGGAATTCCCTGCCCAAGGTCAATTGACCAATTCTGTGGTAGGCAATGTGGTAGAGTTCCGGTCCATGTCTCCAGTTCTCCAGCTAAGTAAGCCCACCTGTTGTCTTATGGCTCTAACTCTTCTATTCTGATACTACTAAACAAACATAGGTAACCTTCTGAACAGCCATTTCTTTTAGGTGTTCTGGCAATCTCTAATCCTCCTGCATTTTGGTTACCTTACGTTCACAACAACAGTCTTCCCAAAATGAAACATTACCTCTAAAATATTAACATGAACTAGATTTTCCTAACAACATGTGAATTTAGGAAACAGGAGCAGGAGTTTGCCGTTTTCCCCTTTTGAGCCTACTTCACCACTTGATAATATCATGGTAATGTGATTGTGGCCTCCAATTTCATGCCTACCTGCTATACTCTTTCACTAACTCCACTTTTAAGAATAATCAATGACCCTGACTCCATCACTGTCTGGGAAAGGGAATGTCACAAGCTCAAAACCCCCATGAGAACAAACATTTCCCCTCATCTCCCTCTTGTTTTATCTCACCCAGAGTACTGTGATTTCTTGGAGCTAATTGAGTTGGCATAATATGCAGAATGCATGTGTTTAAGTGTTACTGGATGAAATATTCCCATCACTAATTTTCTTGCCCCGGTTATTTGAATTAAAATAATCCGTTTATATTTATGTTGACATTTTGCATCTCGTATGAATTTTTTTAATGGCTTTTGGGTTGTTTAACTAAGATTTTCCATGAGGAAAGTTGGCATTGGATAGTAGCTAGTGGAAATAAATTCCCCACTGCCTTGAATTCACAGTCTTCTTTCTCACATTGATTCAGATGTACCTTTAAAGGAGAACTTTCCCCTCCCTACAGCAAAAAAAAATTCTAAGATAATGCTGTCCCTGGCCTGTTGCTCTGGTCAGCTCAAAGTAGCAATGGCAGAGAAATCAGGTGTTGCTCCCTCTCTCTCTCTCAATAATGTTAAGTAACTCAGAGCAGCAAAATTGGGGAAAAGTTGTACAAGTAAATATTTCAAACAAAACTTCCATTAATGAAATCAAAACTTTAAGAATTTTGATGAATTAACCACAATTCATGTTAATCAAATCTTTCTTTTGTACAGGTATTTTGAAGAGATCTTCAATGCCAGTGGTAAACAAATCTTGCTTAACGAATATGGAGATTGGTTCAGTTATAACAAAACTCCTCGAGCTCTGATATTCCGCCGAAATCAGACTTTGGTTACAGATATGGACTCAATGATTAAATTAATGAGGTACATGGAGCTGTGAGAGCTAGGATGATGTACTTTGTGTTGACTTTTCAGAATAGTAAATGTAGTGTGGCTCACGCTAAGGTTCTGCTGGCTTTATCAGTGTATTACAGTAACACAAAGGGACTTGGGTAAACCTCACTGTATATTGATTTTAGATCCTAGATACTGGCTCATGTGCTTGAAACAGATAATACCAAACAGTAACATGGGTACTATTTAAGGCATTTATAAGAAATTGCACAAGATTGTCCCATCTGAAGTACCGAATTCTATGTAATATTTTAGACTAATGTAATGAAACTAATCCTTAGAATCATAGAACCCCTATAGTTCAGAAGGAGGCCATTCAGCCAATCAAATCTGCACTGACAACAAACCCCCCCAGGCTCTTTCCCTGTAATCCCACGTATTTACCCTGCTAAATCCCCTGACACTAAGGGTCAATTTAGCAAGGCCAATCAACCTAACCCACACATTTTTGGATTGTGAGAGGAAACCAGAACGCCTGGAGGAAACCCACGCAGACACAGGGAGACTGTGCAAACTCCACACGGACTGTGATCCAAGCCGGGAATTGAACCTGGGTCTCTGGTGCTGAGAGGCAGCAGTGCTAACCACTTAGCTGTCCGTGGGAAAGACTAATTTTAAAATACTAATTAGCTTTTATCAATCAAACCTCGATCCAATTTTTCATACATTTATCCGCCATATTATAGACTTTCCTGTGAAAATGTCTTGCTGTTTATTAGGTTCATAAGATTTCAAAATATTGTTCTACTCAGTTCCATTTATCGGCATCTTCGTTGTGTTATTGTGCAATGATGCACTCAGATAGCAAACTTATTACTTAACATGAAATTTCAAAATTCTGGGCTGGTATTGATGCCAGACACATACATACCTCATCAGTTTCTTGAATTCGAACACCACAAGGGGGATTCTCCAGGCCCCCCCCCCCCCATTGTGATTCACGATGGTCCAGATAATCGTGAGTCTGTGGGAAAATGAGTTTGGCGCCAGTCTCCAAACCCGCTGCGACCCAACCAGACTGCACTGCTAGTGCGGATAGGTTCCTGGCCAGAGTGGGCAGGAAGCCTTTAAATATTTAAATACATCCATTTACATATCATTAGTGGGCATGCAGCCCAAGTCAAATCGCCCTCGCTCTTCACCCACCACCTCAGCCATCCATCCCCATCACACCATGTAATCATGAGGTTCATCTCTCCTCTCCCCCCACCCTCCCTCCCCTCCACTCAGCCTCCTCCCCTGACTTCAGGATTAGACCATGCCTACTTTGTAATCAGGATCAGTGGGGTGCTTGAGGTGCAGGAACCGTGAAGGAAATTCAAAATAAACACAGAAAGCTGGATACTGCTAGAAACCCTTTGATCTGACAGTTGGATCTTTTATGAGGCAGTACAGTTGAACTTGTTACAGATCATAGGCTTCGAGTTGCAATAGAGAGGGTTCAGACAATTTATGTCTGTGGGGAGGCCACAATAACTTCAAATCAAAGCTGTGTGCATACACTGGGGCTGAGTGCACAGCTGTGCAGGCTGGAACAATCCCTCCCCCCACCAATTGACATCTCTCCATCAGAGGACTTTAAAGGTTCTCACCTACGGCTTCTGATAGGGAGAAAGTGTTTGGCCTGAAGGGAAGCAGAGTTGGTGGTCTGAGGGGAAAGAGAGGCCGAATAGGAATCTGAGGAAGAAGAGACCTGATTTGGAGTTTGAAGGTGAAGATGGCTGTGGAGGAGTCTGAATGGAAAGGTGGTCTGAGAAGGGAAGTCTGAGGGGAAAAGGGCCCTGTGTGGGGATGTCTGAGGGAGAAGGGGAGCTGAGTGGGAGGGTCTGAATGGGGAGATGGTCTGAGAGGGGAGGGGAGCTGAGTGGAGTGGGTAGGGTCACCCTCATGCCTGTGTGGTGCGAGAAGTGGTGGGAACGTCACCCGTTATTTGTGGGTAGGAGGTATGCCCCTATTTGGTGAGGGGTTGGTGGTGCTCCCCTGGTCAGTGGTATGGCACCATTTCATTTTTTGGGGCAAGGGTGTCCAGTAAGTGAGCGCAGAAAACCCCTTAAAAATGGCAGTCCAGTCTTGGAACAGCAGGTCTGGCCGGCAGTTTGTCCACAATGCATAAATTGGCATCCATCAGCTGCTAATGCCAGTGATAAACTCTCCAGATTTCCCCCTGGCGTGGGTACTTAGTCTCACTTTGGGAGACTTTTCTCTCTCTCTCTCCCTGTCTTCTACACCACCACCCCCCACCCCCGCCAACATGATTGGATAAGGATGTGACTGGAGCTGATTGAATTCTTAATTTGAAGAAGCCCGCAAGCCAAACATGTAAGTCCAATAATTCATTCATGGATTGAAATTGTGTCAGATAAAATTCATTACTTGTGAGAGAAATCAAAACTAGCGACGATAACTGTAAGATAATCAATAATAAATCCAGTCAGAAATTCAGGAGAAATCGCTTTACCCAGACAGTTGTTAGCAAGTTGAACTTGCTGTCAAATAGAATAGTTGAATAGCAAATAACATAGCTATACCCAAGAGAAATGGTAAGTATTCCAGGGAGAACGGAATCGATGTTTATGCTGATCATGAGAAGAAATAAAGTGAGAGGAGGTCCATGTGGAGCCTAAATATCAGCATTGATTAGTTGGGTCGAATGGTCTGTTTCCATGTTGTAAATTAGATATAATCCATGGAATCATTTATTTGAAAATTATTTCTCTATTTAACAGGATTCCATTTTGACAATGTTACATTTTGAAACAGAATTTTTTGTATTCAGCCAGTTCCTGTTCTCCCGCCATGAATCCTTATTTCTAATTACTCTTGTTTGGGTGTTCATATCTGAGACCCATGCAACTGTAGTGGTAACTGTAAAAATCTTGATTCACAAAGGGCACTGTAACTATTTATTTTGCTTTCCCCCTAATTTAGAAAATAAAAGAACAGTTAGAAAAGTGGCACTTGCAAGTTGTTGAGGCATCTATAATTATTTCATTCATCTGTCTACCTTGCTGCACAGTGTGGTTTACTGAAGTGAGGATGTGTTCATCCGGCAGGAAGGATAAAAGAACTAACTTCACAAAGTAAATTGAAGAAAAGGTTTAATAAAGAAACTTCTTTACACCACCACTTGGGCTACGTATTGGGCCACAAATGCTCACCACAATCCCCATCTGGCTTTCTATTAATACCTGATCAGCTGCTATTGGAATGACCTTACAGCTGGATAAACACATCCTCATTTCAGTAAATCTCACCAGGTCAGCTGACCACCACACCACTTTGCCATTGGTTATATTGCCTACCAGGTCAGCTGAACATCCCAGCTTGTTATCATTGGTTACATTATAACAGGATATGGACATAAAATCTAGACACACTTCTAGGTCTAGTTTGGTTTGTTTAACTCTCGCAACTTGTCGGATATCAAAATAACATCACAATAATGAACAATAATTACACCATCTAATTTTCGAACTGGGGGGCAGTTTTCCCATGCCGCCCGCTAGGGGGAAACATAGCGGGCAGGACACGGACCGTGGAGGGGTGTTGTGGGGGGGTGGGGGGGGTGGTGTTTCCTGCCACTGGGGAGTACGTGGCCAGAAAATCCCGCCCTGGACTTCACACCAATGAGATTGAGTCCAACATCTTTCTCTTCTAAGTTAAAAATAAAAGGATGTTCATCATCAGAAAATGTAAGATTCAATCACAAATACATGTTAGCAGGAAGAAATAATTATTTCAGGCAAACAATAAACACCTTTGACTGCCTTTGCAGAATGCAGTGCTGAAAGGATTTAAAATCCTGGAATTCCCTTCCCAACAATACGACGGCAGTTCCTTCACCGCAAGAAAGTGGTTCATCACCACCATCTTGAGGATGATTAGGGATAGGCAATAAATGCTAGCCTTGCTGGTGATGCCCATGCTTAATAGAATTTTTAGTTCCATACATTTATTCCTATATCTCTGCAAAGAGAGAGGAAATTCACACGCAGAGTGTGAATATGATATTACGTTTCCTTGACACAGATTAAATAGTTGTGACAATGGATAAGTGGGAAGATTCAAAGAAGCTATTAGTCTATTCTTCCAGGCTCCTGATTTCTTCTATTTTCTCATCAGGATAGACAATCTACTTTGCAACCAGGAAGGAAGGTTGCCAGATCCAATACACTATTCTACACACACTTCCTTCTCCCTGGCACTTCACTGTGTTTAAAAACCCATGCTAAGCACATCTTTCCTTTTTTTTTGGATCACGTAACTTTGGAAGTCCGCTTTTTAATCTACAAACTTTAAAGCATAAAAAAGCCTAATTTCTGCTTCTTGGTTTCACCTGTTGTGATCTCCCCAGTCTTTTCCAGAAATAAAAGCACCATGTAAAGTCAAATATTTTTCATGACCTCCAACATTAGAAAGTGACTTTAGTCAGTCAAGTACTTCTGAAGTGTAGTTCCTGCTGCAATGTAGGAATTGTACTGGTATCCTGCACTTTGCAACTTTGATCTTCACTTGGAGTTCTCGGTTTTAAAATAAAGTTCAGGTTACAGCTGAAAACTTGATCTGCAATCTCCAATTGCAAGGCTATTGCTTGCTTAAATCTTCAAACTCTGTGATTTTGCATAATGAATTGTACTACTAACTTTCAGATATAAAAAAAGTAAATATAATTTTGACTTTTAACTCACGTTTTCACTTTTCAAGTGGATTTATCGCAATCATTTTTTAAATTTGTCAGATATAATAACTTCAAGAACGACCCTTTGTCTGAATGTAAGCAGTGTAACCCTAAACGCAACGGTGAGAACACCATCTCTGCTCGATCTGACCTGAATCCAGCCAACGGAACTTACCCATTTCCAGCATTAGGACTGCGTTCACATGGAGGGACAGACATGAAGGTGAGATTTTCTTGGACTGTGTTGAGCAGCAGAGAATTGGGTAGGGAGAACCGCAAATGTTGCACAACACACAACAGCATCTGAAAGAGACAAGATCAAATAAAATTTTGGATGGAACCTTTCATAAGAACAGCAGGAATCCCGGTAATGAGTTCCATTTGCAATATTTTGTCTTTTTTATTCAGTTATTGACTGGCCTGCAGTATAATTCCAGTCATGTCTGTTATTTAAGTTTCTCTTTCCCTTATCCCTGCGCAGACATTTCATTTCTGAACAGAGGTTATTTTAATTCTGTTTACGTTTGCCTTCTTAGGAAATTTTTCATTTTCTCATTGTTCACTCTGTCCATGCACTGGATAGGTTCATAGTCTAACAGTGTCTGACATCTTACACAAATATTGAATAACACCTGAAAACGTCGATAAGGGATCCTAATTTTAACTCCTTTCCTGAAGTGGTATTTGTACAATTCACAAAGGAGCTCTTGTTAAGAAATAGGTTTTAACAATTAACCAAGCAATGTAGGAGCTCCTGAAGAAGTAATCTGTCTGTAATAGCATTGTTACTTCCTCCTTTAATGATGCCACCTCTCCTATTGTGTTTACTGATGCACTGATGTGCAGTGCAAGCTTGAGCCATTTGATAGCACTCTCGCCTCTGGATCAGTAAGTTCTGGATTTGAATCCTGCAACATGACCCGAGTGTATAATTCCTATACATTGTCTGAGGCCCTTTCATTCATAGACTGCCCATTTGTATGCCCAGGAAAGCATTAAGGATCCCATGGGGGCAATTCTTCCAAAAAGCTACTAGGCAGAGAAAAATCGGGTTTGTGCCCGATTTCTCGCCTCTCACGATGTCCGGCGCGTTCTCAGCACCGATGTCAGGCGCGTTCAGCCTTGTGCCCGAAAAGCCCACGCTAGGCCACAGGGAGGTTTAGGTCACAAAGGCTGGCTGATAGGAGCAGAAGCAGAGACAGGTCTCTGTGCTGTCACAGCACAGAAAACTGCACGTGCACAATAGCACCCTCTGCTGCTTTTAGACAACTCTCAGGTGATTTAGGTCCTGCCCACTGCTCCTCCTGGTGCAAAAGAGATCAGAGATTTTTTATTGCAGAGCTCCGTAAGATTTGACTCACCAAAAAAATGGATCTGAATCTCTCCCATTTTCACGCACGTTCTGGACTTGGAATTTTTTTGGTAAGATCGTCCCCTTTAAGTCTACAACAAATTCCTCTTTCAACAAAGATAACAGGTTTAACTGGTTGTTTGTGTCTCTACTTTTTGCGGTATTATAGTTTATCTAATGAGAGTCGCTGTGCACTACATGTAATTTGTTGTTTGAAATGCAAGGATTTATTTACTTCACAGTGCTTATAATTCCACAAATAAGCTCTTATTTCTTTTAGAGGTGATCAATAACCATTTCTGATAAGCCGTTCCTCTTTGTGGGCCCAGTATTGTGACCATAGGGGCTCTCTAAAGCAAGACCAACACATTTGACCTGTATCTTGTGTTCATACCTAGGTTACTTCATTTGAGTTGTACAAGACCTACCAAATGATTGCAGTGAATGGCCCGACGTGGGACCAAGTTCCAGCGTTTCAGTGGAGCAAATCCCCTTTCAGCAAGCTAACGCATATGGGGCATCCTGATCTATGGAAGTTTTCACCAGTAATGGTGCAGTGGAACTGAAAACCTAAGAACATTTACCAGATTAAAAGAAATTTACTTTAAATCGGGATAAGCCATCTATGTTTAACATCAGCCTTACTTAAAATATTCCTGTGTTAACTTGCATGAAGCTGATGTTTGAATGAGAAGAGAATTATAAGTGTCTGACTGAGCACCACTTGCGGTGTAGCTTCTGCAAAATAATCACTACCTTTTACCAAAGTTTCATTTTAAAAACAACCTGTTATGCACTTGATGAAATTTGATGTCGCTGGTGTTCCATTTTAACATGATGGAAACACAAATTGAAGCACATGGCGGGATTTCTTAGCTAATGTATTTTTACAGCCTCCGTCTGCTGAGTAAAGGGACTTTTTTAAGCCTTTGATATTTTGTTATAGCTTAATGAATAAGAGATAGTTTCACTCCCAGGAGGTTACTCTTTTTTTTCAGTCAGAGTGACCTGATGGGTCTGTAGCTGTGCACACTTTTGCCCATGACAAGACATGCAGGAAGACACAGCAGAGTGAATGGAGGGTGAACTGCCAAAAACCACCACCTCGCTATTCTTTGGTTAACAGTCAGACCAAATAAAAATCCATCTTAAAGTTAGTTGTTGTACCAGAGGCCCCATAACACTGGGTACATGTTGTACCTTACAGTGACTTGCTCATCTTGATTGGTTGCCTGTCAACTGACCATCTGTCTGGAAACTTTGCAAATGCAAACCAGACTGTCAGACATTATGCCATGTGTGGTTGCTGTTAACCTGATTGAAGTATTATTTGAAACTTAAGCTTTTTTAAAATGTTTCTTCAATTCTATGTATCTGGTGCTAATACAGAAAATTGTACTTTACTTTTGAAGGACGCTGATTTGCTCTTGAACGCAGAGCATGTTTCCTGCCCTTGAGTTGTGATATTTGAATAAAGTCGGTGAAATATGATATGAGCATCAGACCTGAGTGGCCTGATGATTTAACATTGGTCAATATTAATGTAATTTGCCAGCTGCTGCCGTTCAGAAGGTCTATACACTGCTAATAGTATCCAAATTATTTAACAATTCCTCATATTAGGAAAAACCTTGGATGGGAAGTGAGGTGCCGTGTTGAGTTGGAATACATTGGGTGGGAATTTTCCACTCCTGCTGCACTAATCAAGTAGCGTAACGGGGAGAGAAATATGAGCAAGAGGTGAAAAAAAATCAGGTCCACGCCTGATTTCTGGCCCCTCACAATCTTTCAGGCCCTTCCGCCAGCATAATCAGCCTTGCATCCGGGAAGAGCATGAGACTAACGTAAATATTAATGACATGATTATCCTGTTGTTAATGAGCCCGGGATGCAATAATCCTGGCTCACTCTCCTTTTCCGCATCACTGGTCGGGGTCCTTGAGGATCAGATGATCCCCACCAACAGAGACCAGATGTGATGGTCTCACTGGTGGGACCAGAAGACATTAAAGCCCCCCACTCCTCCCTGGGTGGTTGGGAACAGGGCTGATCAGTGCCAACCTGGCACCCTGAGCATCAGAAAGTGCCAAGGGAGTGGGGCCTGAGAGGGTGGGATTTGACAGGGTGGAGTCAGGTGTTGGGGGTTGTGGGATACGGGAGGTTGAGGAAGGGGGAATTCTGCAACAGAAGGTGGGGGCTGGTTGGTGATGCAAGCAATTGGAGGTTGGGATTGGCAATCAGATGCGTGAGGGGAAGTGCTAACCAGATTGGGGAGGGAGGTGGTGATTGGGTGGGGGCTAATGTCTGTGGGATGGGGCTTGACCGATGTCTCAGTACCCTGTGTACACGGTGTACTGGGAGATTGGGGCGCCTGCGCAATGGCATCTCTAGCAATCTGCAACCAGCTTCCTGGTGAAGGATAGGCTCTGCCCACCCCCCCCGCTAGCGGGCACCACATTGCGGCCTCTGTATTGTACAGAGTGCCATAAATTACCACCACTTACCTCGCTGGAAAAACAGGCGAGAGAACCTCCTATTTTCTCGCCCTTTTGAAAGTTGGAATTTTTCTGAGAAAATTCCACCCACTGTCTTTTGGAATTGTCCCAAACTGATGGACTTTCAGCTTAATCATGAGGTTAGGTAATTTTTCAGCAGAACTAAATCAGTACAGGACTACTCAAACTGAAATGAAACGATTAATCTCCTGTAGCACTGTACTTGGGAATGAAGAGCCTTCAGGTTGAAGCTAGGGAAAAGCAACAATTCCACCAGTCACTAACCCCCATTTAGTTCAGAGTTTAATAGAGTTAAATGGCCATTTGGAAAGCAGAAGCATTGAATTGGCTGGAAATTAATCTGCAATTCAGACAGAGAGGCCATGCAATGCAAAGCGTGAGGTGCTACAGCAGCACCAAGAGAAAGAGGCTGTAATTACAGCATAACCATTTCATACAGGATATTATAAATGTGGACATGGGAATTTATCATAGAACTCCTTCAGAAAAAGAGCTACTCTGTTGGTGTAAAGTCATGTGTTTAGGGGATCTTAAATCTTATGAACAATAGAAAATATAAAGCAAGGGGCCATGCCCTCTCTGGTAATGCATGCATGGAAAAAATAAAAACAGCCAGAATTCTTAGTGGAGTCCATCTGCACTATATGTTGTTTATCAGTGAAATCACTTGGAATTAAGTGAGATTAAAATAACTCATTTTTCTCAGATGGAAGGTGAAGCGTACCTGTTGCATATTTAATATATACTTGCCAAAGTCTGTCAAACCTACCTACAGAAGACAAACAAGATGGATATCCAATCCCTCTGTACTTTCATCGCCCAGCAGGATAGTCTGAAAGCACTCTGTTTCTGTTCACTGTCCTTTAGCGAAGGAAATCTGGTGTTCTTATCTGGTCTGGTGTATATGTGACTCCAGAGCCACAACAATGTGGTTGACACTCCACTGCCCTCAAGCAATTAGGGATGGGTAGTAAATGCTGGTCAGCCAGCAACGCCCATGTCCCTCAAATGTACTTAAAAAAAAGAGGCCTGAACAATCCCCATGCACCATTTTCCTGGTACCTAAGAAAAACCGCGCAACGTGCTTAATGACTATTGGCCGGTGACTCTGACATCCATCATAATGAAGTGCTTCGAAAGGCTAATCATGGCACAAATCAATTCCAGCCTCCCAGACTATCTGTATCCACAATGGTTTGCCTACTGCCCCAAAAGTAGATGCCATTTCCCTGACCCTGCACTCCACCCTGGAACACCTAGATAACAAGGACACCTATGTCAGACTCCTATTTATTGGTTACAGCTCAGCCTTCAACACCATTATTCCCACAAAACTCTTCTCCAAACTCCGTGACCTGGGCCTTGGCACCTTCCTCTGCGACTGGATCCTAAAGTTCCTAACTCACAGACCACAATCAGTAAGGATAGGCAACAACACCTCTTCCACTATCATCCTCAACACTGGTGCCCCACAAAGCTGTGTTCTCAGCCCCCTACGACTTGTACACCTATGACTGTGCGGCCCCCTCCAATTCGAGTTTCAAGTTGCTGACGATGCTACCATAGTGGGTTGCATCTCAAACAATGACGAGACACAGTACAGGAATGAGGTAGAGAATCTGGTGAACTGGTGTGGCAACAATAATCTCTCCCTCAATGTCAATAAAACAAAGGAGATTGTCATCGACTTCAGGAAGCGTAAAGGAGAACATGCCCCTGTCTACATCAATGGGGACGAAGTATAAAGCATCGAGACCTTCAAGCTTTTAGGTGTCCTGGTCCCCCGTGCCGACATATAGTTAAGAAAGCCCACCAACACCTCTACTTTCTCAGAAGACTGAGGAAATTTGGCATGTCAGCTATGACTCTCACCAACTTTTACAGATGTACTGTAGAAAGCATTCTTTCTGGGTGTATCAGAGCTTGATATGGCTCTTGCTCTAAGACAGCAAGGCACTACAAAAGTTCATGAATGTAGCCCAATCCATGGCGCAAACCAGCCTCCCATCCATTGATTCTGACTATACTTCCTGCTGCCTCAGCAAAGCAGACAGCATAATTAAGGATCCCCTGCACTCCAGACATTCTCTCTTCCACCTTCTTCCTTCAGGAAAAAGATACAAAAGTCTGAGCTCACAAACCAACCAACTCAAGAAAAGCTTCTTCCCTGCTGCTGTCAGACTTTTGAATGGACTTACCTTGCATTAAGTTGATCTTTCTCTACATCCTAGCTATGACAGTAATACCCCATTCTGCAGTCTCTCATTTCCTTCTCTATGAACAGTATGTTTTGTCTGTATAGTGTGCAAGAAACAATACTTTTCACTGTTAATATACGTGACAATAATAGATCAAATCAAATCCTCCACCTGGCTGAACTTCTTCTGTCACTCAACAATTTCTCCTTTAACCTGTCTCACTCCCTGCAAGGCGTGGCTATGGATATCCAGATGGGCCCCAGTTATGCCTGTCTTTTTATGGGTTCCTTGATCCAGTTGTATTCAGGCCCACTTCCATAACTCTTTTTCTGTTACATCGATAACTGTATTGGTGATCCTTCATGCTCTCACCTAGATCTGGAAATTTTTAAAATCAATTTTGCTTCCAATTTCTCTCACCTTCACATGGTCCACCTTCAATGCTCCCCTACCCTTCCCTGACCTCTCTGTCTCCATTTCTGGTGATAGACTGACCACCAATTTTCATTACAATACCGACCAACTCTCACAATTCCTCACACCCTGCTCCCAGTAAGAACTCCATCCCATTCTTCCAGTTTCTCCGCCTCTATTTAACCTCCTCAGCCACTCAATACAATCATCTCACTTCAGTGACTTTTTCCCCATATTAGCCCTGTATCACAATATGGCGCTGGCATTTAGCAACTTGTCAATTTATAGAACATAGAACACTACAGCACAAACAGGCCCTTCGGCCCACGAGTTGCGCCGATCACATCAACACCTATCTATAACCCCCAATCCCATAAAACCCCATATACTCATCCAGAAGTCTTTTAAAAGACCCCAGCGAGTTCGCCTCCACCACCACTGACGGCAGCCGATTCCACTCACTCACCACCCTCTGAGTGAAAAACTTACCCCTAACATCACTTCTGTACTTTCCTCCCCGCACCTTAAATCTGTGTCCTCTCGTAGCGACCATTTCAACCCGGGGAAATAGCCTCTGAGAATCCACCCTATCCATTCCTCTCAACATTTTATAAACCTCTATCAGGTCGCCTCTCAACCTTCGTCTCTCCAGGGAAAAGAGACCCAGCTCCCTCAACCTAACTTCATAAGGCATGCCTCCCAGTCCAGACAACACCCTTGTAAATCTCCTCTGTACCCTTTCAATAGCTTCTACATCTTTCCTATAGTGAGGCGACCAGAACTGCACACAGTACTCCAAATGAGGCCTGACAAGGGTCTTATCTTTGAAACATACTAAATTACTGAGCTTCTATAGCCCTCGAGTAGGGAAGGCCAAAGATTCACAACCCACTGAGTAAAAAGGTTATCCTATGTGGTTTCCCTTTGCATTGAAATTGTGTCTTCTGGTTGTAGCCTCCTCAACCAGGGGAAACGTTTTTACTGCATTTACCCTGTCTACCCCGTTCATGTCTCGTAGGTGATAAGAGCTACCCCCTTCAGTCATAGCTAATGTTCCAGTCAGAAAGCCGCAGGGCAGACCTACAATGTCAGCCATGCTGTTACAAGGGACCACTTTGTGTCTTTACCCAAAGCTTTCACTGCCCAGATCTTTCCAGAGAGTTTTTTGCATGACACCCTGGTCTTCATCCAAATTAATCATCGTCTGCAGTGCAACGTCTCCATTGTGAGGGTCCACCTTTTACAATCACAGAGGCAGCAAGTGTGTGAGGAGGAGGAAGAGTAGTGGGGCAATGGCCATCTGTGTCCTTAATGTGGCTGATCTCTCAGACATCAGCGTGTTAAGGAGGATTTCACCTATATCAGTATTCCCATCACCAACAATGCTTACCACTTTAGTCACAATCATCATCCAATTGCCTTTCTTAATTTCAAATGTATGACTCTTGCCCTCAGTTCACTGCAAAGATAAATATTAACAGTAAATTCAGAACAGAAACAAATTTCTGATATCATTGAAAAAATAATCAGTTACCACCCTTGTGCAAGTTCTTAATGTCTGCCTTGCTTATTTATTTTCTCTTCTTCATGCTTCTGCTAAATGGATGCTGAATGGGTTACCGTTCAGGAGCTGAACAACTTGAGGATGCTTCAGATTTTTTTTTACAAATACACTATACACATATACTTTTCTAACAATGTTTCTTTATTTGCCCCGGCAAACCGGGACACAATAGCACAGCCGTTAGCACTGCTACCTCACAGCGCCAGGACCGAGTTCAATTCCAGCTTTGGGTGACTGCCTGTGTGGAGTTTGCACGTTCTCCCTGTGTATGCTTGGGTTTCCTCTGGGTGCTCTGGTTTCCTTCTACAATCCTGGTTAGGTGTATTTGCCATGCTAAATTGCCACTCAGTGTCCAAAGATGTGTAGGTTAGGGGGGTTAGTAGGGTACATAAGTGGGGTTATTGGGGATGGGGCCTGCATGATATTGTGTCGGAGAGTTGGTACAGGCTTGATGGGATAAATGGCCTCCTTCTGCCTTGCAGGGATACTATAGCAATCCAACAAAATTCTTTTTAAAAAAAAAACATATTTTAATTAGTCTCAGAACAATCATTGTGGAAATTTTTCCTAAAAAGGTTTTGAATTTAGGCAAAAATGCCTAGACTTCCAGATGCCAACATTTGGAAAGCTGCCAAAGGTCAGGCCACATGATCAATGAGAAGAATTTATGAAAAAGAAAACAAAGTGTGATAGACTTAGAAATCCATTGAAGTGAATAGTGTGTCATCTGTTTACCTAGTGACTGAGACATTATAAAACTATTTAAATATGTAATGCTCTTCTCACTTCAGCATGTTTCATCAAATTGCAATGCATTTGTGACCAAAAGACAAGCATCTCATCAAAAGAATGAGAATTGAGAACTCAGCAAATTTTGTCTGTTTTTACGGTATACAACAAAAGCTTGAAGACATTACTGTGGAATGTAAGCCTCGGTCAAAGTAAATATTTGACCAAGTAGAGTCAGGTTGGAGTTTTAAATTGAGCAAACGTAAAGAGTAATCCCATTGAGGAACCCCGGAAATTAGTCTCCCAAGCCATTTTCTATCTTGTCGTACTCATGGATTTAAATATATATGTATTTTAAAGATTTTAATTTGGCTGTCTGCATGTCTCCAGAAACAGCAAGACGGAGTGGATCTTGGAAGAAATTTCCTTACTCACCAGGGAGTACTTAGACGTAGGAATTTGAAAACTGCCCATGTTGGGGCTGTGCACTCTGAGGCAGCCTTGCTGGAGAAGGACTTTAAGCTTGGGGGAAAAGGTTATTTCAACTAACCCCATGGAGTGCCTTACCACCCAGCAATGGGGATGCACAGGGTGCAAATTTGGGGGTCATGGGGAAGAGGCAAAGTGGTGGAAACTTTCATGTGAATTCCAAAAGATTATACATTTTCTCTCACACAGTAAAGGGCATAACAGCATATCCATTGCCTCCCAGAAATACTTCATTGCCTGATAGGGTGTTGGTACAGATTCAATAATAACTTTCAGACATTTAATGAAATATTTCATAACACTCAACAAAGATAGATTCCATTGAAAGAGCAAGGCGGGCACATCATCCATGCCTAATGAAGGAAGCTGAGGATGGTGTCAAATCGAACAAAAAGACTCACTGTGCTGCATAGATTAGTGATGGCCAGAAGATTGGGAAATTGGTAGAAACCAGTAAAAGGTGAATAAGAAAATAACAAAGAGGGAAAAATTAGAGTTTGAGACTAAGAAATATGAAAACAGACAGAAAAGGCTTTTGAAGGAAAAGAGTAGCCAAAGTACAGATTAATCCCGTAGAGGATGAGACTGGGAAATTAATAATGGCACGGCAGAAGCTATATTGAATAAATATTTTGTGTATGTCTTCATAGTAGAAGACACAAAAAGCATCCCAAGAATAGAAGAAACACAGGGGGCAAAAGGAAGGGAGGAGCTTAGTCACTATGATTAGAGAAAAAGGTACTGGAAATCTAATGGGACCAAAGGCTGATATGTCCTCTGCACCTGATAGCCTACGTTTGGTCTTAAAAGAAGTGGCAGCTGGGATAGTTGTAATCTTCCAAAATTCTGGAAAGCTCACAATGGATTGAGAAATCACAAATGGGACACTTCAATTCAAGAAACAGGGGAGGTTGAAAAGAAAACAAAGGCAAGCTATCATTGGGAAAATGCTAGGGTCCATTATTACAGGAGAAGTGGGAGAACACTTAGTAAATCACAATCAAATCAAAGTGGTTTTGTGAAAGGGAAATAAGGTTTGACAACCTTAATAGAGTTCTTTGAGGATGTAACAAGCAGGGTGGGAAAGGGGGAAGCCAGTGTATTTGGATTTCTTAAAGGCATTCAAGAAGATACCACATGAAAGACTTCTTGATCAAACACATATTTTAAACAAAGCTTACATTCCGTGACAATGTTTTGAAAACTTTGTTGTTCGCTGCAAAAGCAGACACAATTTGCTGAGCTCTCGAATGTAATTCATTTGGTGAGATGTGTGTTTTGGCCACAAAATGCATTGCAATTTGATGAACCTCATGACATTGAATAAACCACTACATATTTAAATAGATTTATAATGTCACCATTTTTAGTGAGGCAAAAAGATAACGCATTATTTATTTCTGTCGATTTTGAAGTCTGCCTCACCTTGTTTTTTTCTCACAGAAATTCTTCTCATTGGCCATAGTCTGACCTTGGCAGCTTTCCACATGTTGGTCCAATGGGTAACACCCCCGCCTCTAAGCCAGTAGCGTCATGTTGGAGATTCACCACTGAACTTGATGGCTGTGGAAGATGCGTTCACTACACTGCCAAACAGATTGAATATCAACTTCCAACACACGCCAGTGACATATGGTAAGAGCAGGAGATATTCCTGATGGAAAGAACACTGGAGCCTCTTATCATCTCTGTCCATAGATCCAGACTACAACATGCATGTAAAGACCCATGTTACCATAGCAATCCAGACTCCATGGGCAGGACTTTATGGCCTCGCTCAAGCGAGCTTGAAGATTCCTGGCCGAGGTCAACGGAAATTTCCGTTGTCGGACACTTGCCTGCTCCAATTCCGTAGCTGGCAAGGTGGTAGAATTCCAGCACTTGCATGAACTGGATCACACCAGCAATCAAGATAAGAGCTCCTGGTGTTAGGGTTGATATAGTAACATGGATAGAGGATTAGCTAACTAACAAGAAACAGGAAGTCGAGGTAAATGGGCAATTTACAACCTGGCAAACTGTAATTAGTGCAGTACTACAGGGATCAGTGCTGGGGTTTCAACTATTCACATTCTATATATAAAAGGATCAAAGGTATTGTAGCCATATATGCTGATGATACAAAATAGGTAGAAAAGTTGAGAGGAGAAAACAATATGTTACAAATAGGTTAATTGATTGGGCAGAAGTTTGGCAGATAGAGTGGGAAAATATGGGGCAGGATTCTCCAATCTCGTCCGTGCCCACCCCGCTGCAAGTGAGAACGGAGAATTGGGTGTTCCAGTTAAAACTCCATTCACTTTCAGCAGCACCCGTAAATCCCAGCCGAGGGGTTTTGGATGATGATGTTGTTCACTTTGGCAGGAACAATGGAAGAACAGAATATTACTTAAATGTACTAAGGCTGCAGAATGCTGTGGTACAGATGCATCTGGATGTAGTCATTAGTGAATCCGCAAATAACTAGGAGAGAAAATGGACTGTTAGCCTTTATTGCAATGGGAATAAAGTACAATTATAGGGAGGCCTTGCTACAACTATACATGACATTCTGGGCCAGATGGCTGCCTACACTGCTATATTACTCTATGATTCTATAACAAGATCTGCTAGTATAATCTAAATGCATATTGAGCATGTTGGTTAACGTTGTCCTAATCGCAATGGCGTTTTTTTTAAACTGGTGGTAACTGGTTTGATAGATAGCAATGAAAGGATTAAATTATTAAAAAAAGGTATTATTGTATCATAAGGGCATGCAGTGGTTAGCATTGCTGCCTTACAGCGCCAGGGTTCAATTCTGGCTCTGGGTGACTGTCTGCATGGATTTTGCACATTCTCCCCCTGTCTGTGTGGGTTTCCTCCGGGTGTTCCAGTTTCCTCCCACAGTCCAAAAATGTGCAGGTTAGGTTGATTGGCCATGCTAAATACTCCCTTAGTGTCAGGGTGATTAGCAGGGCAAATACATGGGCTTACAGAGATAAGGCCTGGGTGGGATTGTTGTCAGTGTGGGCTCGTTGTCAGTGTGGGCTCGATGGGCCAAATGGCCTCCTTCACACTGTAGGAAGACAGTAATACATGGCCTTTTTCTTCCCAATCTACAGGCAGATAGCAAAAATGCAAATTGAAGCATAATATGTATAACTGGAAGGAGATAAAGTTTTAAATTAGAACATAAAAGCATACCTCTAGCAGTGAAATGTTACAGCGAATCGCAGTCTTGAACCATGCCAAACGTCATTAATTATAATTAGGAGTTTGGAAAAGGTTCACAGGAGGGCAAACTAAACTGATGGGTAACGTCGGCTTGAGGTGCTTAGAACAATAATGACTAACAATGGAATTGAAATATTTACACTGGAGAAGAGGCCAAAGGAAAGCTGATTGAAACATCATTATAGGATTGTATTGATTATGGATGCAATAAAATATTTGACAAATCAAATTTTCATAATCAACATACAGCTATAACGGCAGAAGATGTGAACTTAGTTAAAATAGAGGTGATAGTAAGGAGCAGGTTCTCATGGGTACTGTGGAAGTGTGTTAACGAATTGAAGGAGCTTTTTTAAATGAAAAAAGCAGTAGAGGGTATTGTATGTTTTAAACATTGGTGGTGGCTAAATGGGACTTCTATGATTTTATCATTCATTCTCCTTTTAAAATGCCTTTGGAAGTTTGGGACTGAAGAATAAATGGCTGACTTGGGTTTGCAAACTGGTTACTCCACATCTGCAGACCAGTCAAGCATCTGGTTGATTTGTAGAATCATAGAACCCTTACAGTGTGGGAGGACTTTCGGCCCATTGAGTCTGCACCAACTCTCTGATGAGTGTCTTATCCAGGCCCTATTCTTGTAACTCTGCACATTTAGCACGGCTAATCCATTTAATCTACACATCTTAGAACACTAAGAGGTAATTTAGCATGGCCAATCCACTTAACCTGCACATCTTTTTCAGGTATCCAAACTTTACTCTGTGCGGATTTGCAGAGACACATCATAGAGTCATAGTCTTAGAGGTTTACAGCATGGAAACTGACCCAACTTGTCCATGCCGGCCTTTTTTTAAACCCTTAAGCTAATTCCAATTGCCCGCACTTGGCCCATATCCCTCTATACCCATCTTACCCATGTAAATGCCTCTACTACTACCTCTGGCAGCTTGTTCCAGACACTGAAAAAATTGCCCCTCTGGACACTTTTGTATCTCCCCCCTTTCACCTTAAACCAATGCCCTCTAGTTTTAGACTCCCCTATCTTTGGAAAAAGATACTGACTATCTAGCTGATCTGTGCCCCTCATTATTTTATGGACCTCTATAAGGTCACCTCTCAGCCTCCCAAGCTCCAGAGAAAAAAGTCCCAGTCTATCCAGTCTCTCCTTATAACTCAAACCATCAAGTCCAGGTATTATACTTAAAGTTCCTAGGTGTTTAGATCACCAACAACCTGTTGTGGTCCCTCCACACCAACATTAAAATTAAGAAAGCCCACCAATGCCTTTATTTTCTCAGGAGGCTGAGGAAATTTGGCATGTCCGCTACAACTCTCACCAATCTTTAGATACACCATAGAAACCATCCTTTCCTGTTGTGACCAAGGCCATAAGAAACTACAAAGGGTTATGAATGAAGCCCAGTCCATCATGCAAACCAGCCTCCCATTCATTTAACCGTTTACACTTCCTGCTGCCTTGGAAAAGCAGCCAGCATAATCAAGGACACCACATACCCCAGTCATACTGTCTACCACCTTCTTCCATTGGGAAAAAGATACAAAAGTCTGAAGTCACATACCAATCTACTCAAGAACATCTTCTTTCCTGCTGCCATCAAACTTTTGAATGGACCTACCAGATTTTATGCTCATTTTTCTCTACACCCTAGCTATCACTGGAACATTACATTCTGCACTCTCTCCTTTCCTTTTCTGTGTATGGTATGCTTTGTCTGTATAACGCGCGAGAAACAATACTTTTCACTGTATCCCAATACGTGTGATGTCCCTGGAGAGGGAGCACGTGGTGTCCATGGATGCAGCTGACGCCTTCTGCGTCTGTTGGGCACCGTGGGGGTCGGGGTGCATTATCGAAACCTAACAATCACGTTGTAGTTTGATGTTTCAAGTTTCTTTTGTACTTCAATTTTGTTTGGGCTGTTTCCCCCTTCTTTTGAGGAGCTGCCCCTTTTACTTTGTCCTGATTTAACTTGAGTTTGTTTATTCGGTTTGACTTAAAAGAGGCCAATGCGTGTGACAGTGATAAATCAAAATTATTTTCTGCTGGAATAACTTCTGGTCAGTTGTGGGGGATGTATTAATTTCAAAAGGGTTGCACTCTGGTCCCTTTTTTGTTTCTCTCTCTCACCAATGTTGAACAACAACTCAGTAAAAAGTCTGACAACACCAGGTTTTAGTCCAACCTATTTATTTGATAATATTCTCACAAGCTTTCGAGGGGTTACCCTCTTCGTCAGGTGAATGCCAGAGTAAGAAGTCTCACAACACTGGGTTAAAGTCCAACAGGTTTATTTGGTAGCAAAAGCCACTAGCTTTTGGAGCACTGGCTGCCCCTTAGTCAGGGGGTTGCTCCCTGATGAAGGAGCAACGCTCCAAAAGCTAGTGGCTTTTGCTACCAAATAAACCTGTTGGACTTTAACCTGGTGTTGTGAGACTTCTTACTGTGTTTACCCCAGTCCAACGCCGGCATCTCCACATCATAACTCAAAAACAGAAAGTGCTAGAGAAACTCAGCAGGTCTGACTGCTGTCAGGAAAAGAGAGCTCAAAGAGCCAGAGCTGGGGGGAAGGGAGGGGGAGGAATTTGAATCTCCCGCGCTGGGCGGAGCCGGAAGCGGAAGTGGCGTCACCCACCTCTCGGCCGGATGTAAACAAGCAAGATGGCGGAGCTGGCAGCGCAGGGGGGCGGTGAGGACGAGGGAGGAGGAGGAGGAGGATTAACCCGGTTGCCCGAGGAGTTGCTGGAGCAGATAGTCTGCTGCCCGGTGCTGGACCATGTGGACGTGCTGAGCATCTGCCTGACCTGCCGGAAGCTGCGGGAAATCTGCCAGGGCCGCAGCGCCGTGTGGAAGCACCAGTTCAGGCAGAGGTAGGCAGAGGCCTCCCCGCCCGCTGGCCCAGTGTCAGGAAATCGCTCAGCTCATTTTATCCTTGGGGGAAAAAAAATAGTGACCACTTTAAGATATCTGACCTTAAAAAAAAGCTAACAGTTTCTTGTTATCGATGTGGCTCAGCTTGGTAGCACGCTTACGGCTGCGTGAATTGCAAGGTTGCAGGTTCAAGTTCCATTCCAGGACTTGAGCACACAAATCTATACTGAGATACAGGCAAAATACTGTGGATACTTGGAAAATCTGAAATAAAAGCAGAAAATACTGGAGAAACCCAGCAGGTCTGACAGCATGGGCGGAGAGAGAATGGAGCCAGTGTTTTGAGTCTTGTGGATCCAAAAAAGCCAGATTTGAAACGTTGGTTCTATTCTCTTATAAGAACATAAGAAATAGGAGCAGGAGTAGGCCATCTAGCCCCTCGAACCTGCCCCTGCCTCCACCCATGCAGTCTGACCTGCTGAGTTTCTGTAGCATTTTCTGTTTTTGTTTGAGCCTATACTGAGACTCCAGCACAATCCCTGACGTGCTGTGTCTTTTGGATAAACTTCAATCAAATCAAACTACTGCCGATGCTGGAATCTGAGACACAAACAGAAAATGCTGGATATTCTTGCCAGGTTTGGCAGCAGCTGTGGAGTGAGAACAGAGCAAACATTTTGAGTCTGGGTGACTCCTCAGAACAAATAAACCTAGACTCCACCTGTTTGCTCAGATGGGTATAAAAGATCTCATGGCATTATTTTGAAGAAGAGCAAGGAGTTATCTCTGGTGTCCTGGCCATTGGTTACCTGTCAGTCACGTTTAGTTTATAGATTAGTGTCACAAGTAGGCTTACACAATGGGGGTAGGTGACTGAGATGTAAGGTTGGTGGCACATGTTTGACTGAGAAGTGAAGGATGGGTGATTGTGAGGTGGGGATGGGTTTTGGGTTTTAAGTTTTATAGTTTTAAGTTTTTTAAAGTTTATTTATTGGTGTCACAAGTAGGCTTACATTAACAATGAAGTTACAGTGAAAATCCCCTAGCTGCCATACTCTGGCACCTGCTCGGATACACTGAGGGAGAATTTAGCGTGGCCAATGCACCTAGCCAGTATGTCTTTTGGACTATGGGAGCAAACTGAAGCACCTGGAGGAAACCCAAGCAGGTATGGATAGAACATGCAGATTCCACACAGTGACCCAAGCTGGGAATCGAACCCCGGTCCCTGGTGCTGTGAGATAGCATTGTTAACTTAAAAAATGTATCTTGTTATTATCATTGCTGTGTGCAAATTGGCTGCTGTATTTCCCACAATGACTACATTTCAATGTTTGTATAGTGGTCGTGAAAGGTGCTATATAAGTGCAAGGTTTTTTTGGGGTTGTTTACTGTAAAGTTGTAGCCAATATCAATTATCAGAACTCACTCCAAACTTTACCTGCAGGTGTTGCTTGAGGTTTGATGGTGTTATTTGACCCACTGTTTGATCTCAGTATGGGTTTCTAAAGATTAGGATCCCTGCAGTTGATAATCTTTGCTTATGGTTTCACAGCAGCACTTGTGGTTTGAAACATTCAAGAAGCAAGAGGCCAGCGGAGGTGAGGGAGGGATTTGTGCAAGCAAACAATAAGTAGGAGGAGAACTTTGATTCCACTTGTAACTAACAATAATATTATACCTAGAACTAACAATAATGCTCATAACACTTATTCTTCAAATAACCAATAGTAATACAATAATACACTGATAGTTTACATGTAAAGTAAACTATCATACTGTAAATAGTGGCGATATTATAACCCATTGATGTTCACTTTTGCTACACCAGTATTTCCTTCCACAGCTCAAGGTGTGGTCCATCTCTTGAGTCAGTAGTACTTTGAACTCTCCATCTTTCTTCCTTTTTTTCTACCCTGGTTTCAACTCAGGTCATGTGTTAAAGTAACAAGCTTGAAATGGAAGATTCAGCCAGAACCAAGTTGTACTTGGATATCACACATCAAAACTGGTTTGGACAAAGGCTAATGGGCTTGATGTTTGGGAAACTGTTCGCAAGATTCACTGTCCCAAACCTGCCTCTGAATCAATATTTTGTAGAGTTTCTTAACTTTTTAATGCTTTAGCATATCCAGTAATAAGAATCAAACTACTTTTTTTTTTAAATAGTTTGTTTCATTGTCTGTGGACTGTTGTGTTCATGTCAGTGATGCTTAAATCTTATTCAGTAATGCAACCCATTAGTTAAATTCTTGTAGAGGTTAAACAGTTTTGACATCTTCCTTAAAGCTACTCCTTGGGTGTCTCTCCGAACTTACTAAAGTGACTAGTATTACATCTTTCTCTCTAGCACAACAGACCGCCAGTAATATTTTTCTTCCACTTCCTACGCTTCAAGCTGGCTGCTGTCTTTATCATTCCTTTCTTATCTCTTTTGTCCTGCAACAATGTGTCAGTGCTTACTTGGCTTTGTAGCTTTATTAAGACTATCACAGCAGGTAGTGAATGATAATAACTTGGTCAAGTTGCCCAGCATCTTTTAATGACAGTCAACTTCTGTGTTCTATCCTTTGTTGCTACGTTTAACCAGCTTTTCTGAGCAAGCAATGTGTGACTTCTAACCCACTCTTAATGTTCACTGGGATTGAAAATTCTAAAATAGTTTGCTTTCTTAATCGCTCCATGGGCTCAGACTTGAGCTAAGAGAATTAGAGAAATTATAGCCCAGGGAGATGCCATTTGATATTCTGTGCTGGAACGCCTATACCTCACTTCCTCAGGTCCTTTTATTTTCTTTAGTTTCAAATACTGATCTCGTTGCCTTTTAAATCATGTTCTAGTCCTTGCTCGAATAGCTATTTGTGGTGAAGCATTCTGTGGTATAATCATTCTCAGTTTAAAACCTTTCCTTTTTCCTTTCCCCACAGATTTTCCACTGACTCTTATCTGGGTCACCAGATGTGTGCCCCATTTGCCACTGATGACACATTTCTTCACTATTTGTCCCCAGTCCCCACTTCTGCTTCATGTTCAGTAGAAATGTTGCATCCCTTGCCACTCCATTCCACGGTCTCCCACCTGCTTGAGCCCCAATCCTTTGTCCCCAATTCTTCAGTCTTCATCTCTCCCCGCAACCCTTGTCTTCTTTTCCTCCCGTAATCCCCCCCATTCCCCTTCCTTCCCCGTAATCCCCCCCCATTCCCCTTCCTTCCCCGTAATCCCCCCCCATTCCCCTTCCTTCCCCGTAATCCTCCCCATTCCCCTTCCTTCCCCGTAATCCTCCCCATTCCCCTTCCTTCCCCGTAATCCTCCCCATTCCCCTTCCTTCCCCGTAATCCCCCCCATACCCCTTCCTTCCCCGTAATCCCCCCCATACCCCTTCCTTCCCCGTAATCCCCCCATTCCCCTTCCTTCCCCGTAAACATCCCCCATTCCCCTCCTTCCCCGTAATCCCCCCCCATTCCCCTTCCTTCCCCGTAATCCCCCCCCATTCCCCTTCCTTCCCCGTAATCCCCCCCATTCCCCTCCTTCCCCGTAATCCCCCCCATTCCCCTCCTTCCCCGTAATCCCCCCCCATTCCCCTTCCTTCCCCGTAATCCCCCCCATTCCCCTTCCTTCCCCGTAATCCCCCCCATTCCCCTTCCTTCCCCGTAATCCCCCCCATTCCCCTTCCTTCCCCGTAATCCCCCCCATTCCCCTTCCTTCCCCGTAATCCCCCCCATTCCCCTTCCTTCCCCGTAATCCCCCCCATTCCCCTTCCTTCCCCGTAATCCCCCCCATTCCCCTTCCTTCCCCGTAATCCCCCCCATTCCCCTTCCTTCCCCGTAATCCCCCCCATTCCCCTTCCTTCCCCGTAATCCCCCCCATTCCCCTTCCTTCCCCGTAATCCCCCCCCATTCCCCTTCCTTCCCCGTAATCCCCCCCCATTCCCCTTCCTTCCCCGTAATCCCCCCCCCATTCCCCTTCCTTCCCCGTAATCCCCCCCCATTCCCCTTCCTTCCCCGTAATCCCCCCCATTCCCCTTCCTTCCCCGTAATCCCCCCCCATTCCCCTTCCTTCCCCGTAATCCCCCCCCATTCCCCTTCCTTCCCCGTAATCCCCCCCCATTCCCCTTCCTTCCCCGTAATCCCCCCCCATTCCCCTTCCTTCCCCGTAATCCCCCCCCATTCCCCTTCCTTCCCCGTAATCCCCCCCCATTCCCCTTCCTTCCCCGTAATCCCCCCCCATTCCCCTTCCTTCCCCGTAATCCCCCCCCATTCCCCTTCCTTCCCCGTAATCCCCCCCCATTCCCCTTCCTTCCCCGTAATCCCCCCCCATTCCCCTTCCTTCCCCGTAATCCCCCCCCATTCCCCTTCCTTCCCCGTAATCCCCCCCCATTCCCCTTCCTTCCCCGTAATCCCCCCCCATTCCCCTTCCTTCCCCGTAATCCCCCCCCATTCCCCTTCCTTCCCCGTAATCCCCCCCCCATTCCCCTTCCTTCCCCGTAATCCCCCCCCATTCCCCTTCCTTCCCCGTAATCCCCCCCATTCCCCTTCCTTCCCCGTAATCCCCCCCATTCCCCTTCCTTCCCCGTAATCCCCCCCCATTCCCCTTCCTTCCCCGTAATCCCCCCCCATTCCCCTTCCTTCCCCGTAATCCCCCCCATTCCCCTTCCTTCCCCGTAATCCCCCCCCATTCCCCTTCCTTCCCCGTAATCCCCCCCCATTCCCCTTCCTTCCCCGTAATCCCCCCCCATTCCCCTTCCTTCCCCGTAATCCCCCCCCATTCCCCTTCCTTCCCCGTAATCCCCCCCCATTCCCCTTCCTTCCCCGTAATCCCCCCCCATTCCCCTTCCTTCCCCGTAATCCCCCCCCCGTAATCCCCTTCCTTCCCCGTAATCCCCCCCCATTCCCCTTCCTTCCCCGTAATCCTCCCCCCGTAATCCCCTTCCTTCCCCGTAATCCTCCCCCCATTCCCCTTCCTTCCCCGTAATCCTCCCCCCATTCCCCTTCCTTCCCCGTAATCCTCCCCCCATTCCCCTTCCTTCCCCGTAATCCTCCCCCCATTCCCCTTCCTTCCCCGTAATCCTCCCCCCATTCCCCTTCCTTCCCCTTAATCCCCCCCCCCATTCCCCTTCCTTCCTCTTCCCAGTATCATTCACTGCTCTGGACCCTCATGCTGACCCTGTTCTTGTTTCCTGCTCCCCAATTCTCCAACTTCCAAACCTTAATCTGCATTCACCATCATCATCATGTCCTCGTCCCATGAACCCACTGTCCTTGAGGCCCATTTAACCTCTCTGTGCTCCAACTTCTGTCCTCTCCCTTTCCAGATCTCATCTAACTAGGAACAATCCTCCTGCAATAGAATCATTGAATCCCTACTGTGCAGAAGGAGGCTATTAGGCCCATCATGTCTGCACCGACTCTCTGAAAGAACATCTTATGCAGGCCCACCCCCACCTGATCCCCATATATCTGCATTTACCAGGGCTAATCCACCTAACCTACTGTAAGAGCAGTTTAGCATGGTCAGTCCACCTAATCTGCACATCTTTGGACTGTGGGAGGAAACCAGAGCACCTGGAGGTAATCCACACAGTAGTGGGAAGATATCAGTCAATTTGTGAGGGTGGGAGAAGCAGGAGATTTACTGAGCAAAGTTCACTTGGGCTTCTAGCAGCAGTTTCCATGAGATTGATGACAGCAACCTTCCTTTAATATTTCTTCTAAAATGGCACTGTAGATCTAAAATCACTGTTGAATATGCTGAATGAAGTAAGTAAGTTTGTCCTATTACTCTCACCTCCACCCAGCTGAGAAGTATGTATTCAATTATAGACACAATATTCAATCTATTTTAAAAACATCTCAAATATGCACAAACAGTTGTTTGAACTTTTAAGATAACTCTCCAACCATCATCACTCTTGGGATTCATGATCATCACTCTTGAAATTCCTGTTCAACCTTGTTTGTCCATGTTCCAAACAGAGAGCCACACCCTGTCAACATGATATCACCACCAGGATTTCTTTGATAATGTTCTAATTGTGGTGCAGGGGCTTATAGCAGTGTGTTGATACTTTTGAAAATACCTTGAGTGAAAAGAGAAGCTTGAGTAAGGTAAATCCATTGTTGGGATGTTTCACATGAAGGTGAAACATTGTTTTGTTTTCATTATCCTCAATATTCACGTGACAAACATAAATTGCTCCACCGGTGTTAGCCTCTGCTGTATTGGTTCAGCTGTCTCAGTGCCAGCTCCAGAAAACTATCTCCACTGGGACTGTGTACATTCCCATTTCTCACACTGACCATCCTTTTAATCGAATAATTGAATTACCAAGTTACTGTTACCAGTAGTTAATTGTTGATAGATTTATGCTGTGGGCAGTACTCAGTAGGAATGTGAAAGTGTCCCAACTCATTTCATTTATGACTTTGAACTCAGATAGAGGAGACTAAACCTGGGTTCAAACCCAAACCCCAAAGGTGAAAAGATAGTGTTTCAAACCTTTGGCCACATATTGTTGTCATTCTTATTGTGGTTTACCCTCTAAGAATGGCTTCTGTAACTTAAGTGCTTACATTAACCCAGGTCTTCATGTCAGTGGCAATGTTGGGTACCTTGCCACTGCCCACGAAGATTTCTGCACCTCGGCCTTTTAACTGTATTTCTGCTGGGCCCAATTTTCTCACCCTTCCATCATTGCACAGCCAGAAGAAGATGGGTGAAGAAAGGACAAGCCACTTTTTACAACATCAGCTGTCATCTACGGGCAAGTTCTTAAAGGTCTCAAATGCTTCGGTGGGTGGGTGAGCAATGGATGGTGGGATTGCGAGGCAGGGGTTTGTTGGGTCAGTCAGGGGCAGGTCACATATGGGTGTTGTCAGGTCTGATAGGGTTAGACAGGGAAAGTTAGTGAAGGTTCGCTAGCTTGCTTCCTGGAATGAGACGGTTGTCCAGTGATGAGAGCTTGAGTTAATTGGACCTCTACTTTCTGGCCTTAAGGAGAATGGGGAGATCTCATTGAAACATACAAGATTCTTCAGATGCTTGACAAGGTAGACATTTTTAGAGTTATTTTCCCTGGCTGTGGAATCCATTACATAGGATCACAACCTCAGAGTTGAGATTTTTTATTTAGGACTGAGATGAGGAGAAATGTCTTCATTTGGAGCTTGTGAACCTTTGCTTATATCCATGTCAGAGGGTTGTGAATGCTCCATTGTCAAGTACAGTACAGATGGGTTAGTTTTTTCATCTCCCAGGGAATCAAGGGATATGGGGAGCGAGCAGGAAAGTGGAGCTGCGGCGCAAGATCGACCATGATCAAACTGAATGACAGAATGGACTCCATGGGTTATATGGTCCATTCCTGCCCCTAATTCTTATATTCTTGGAGCATTCCTGATGTTTATTGACCTATTGGAGCTATCCTATGTACTGACCTATTGTTTTTAGATCTATATTTAAAAAATGTAAGATTTGATGCTGTGGAATCATGAAACATTGGGCTGATCATGTTTCCTCTGTCAGCCCTGGAAGAAGATGCCAATTATCTCTTTTGAGGTCTCTGGTGCTCCAGTTTCAGTTGCAGTGGTGTGGGAGCAGGCTGTCTACCTGGCTTTCAAACTCTGCAGAGCTACAGCCCAAGAGGGGCTATCAAGGAAAGGCATCGATGATGTTTGACCTTTTGGAGAGAGTATGTGTCTACAAAAAAAATGTAGAATAATTTCTGTATAATAATATCTGTATGTTTCTACATTTGTAGATGGCCTAATCTGATAAAATACTACAGCACTACAGGAAGCCATAACTGGTGGGAAGAATACCGAACAAGACATTCTGTTGGTGGACAAGTGCAAAGAATTGTGGGCACCTTTTCAAAGCGATTCTTTACAAAAGAGGTTAGAATTGCAATAATAAATCGATATGTTTGCCAGTGCTGCATTTATACCTAAGCCATGTAACATTATCATGCTGTATTTATGAGTGGCTGCGCTCTGCATACAGTCATTAAGACACAGGAGGCTATTCAGACCATCAGGTTCATGCTTGCTGTCTGTGGACCAATCCATTCAGCCCATTCTCCACTTCTTCCCTGTAGCCCTGCAAATTTGTTTTCTTTAAGTACTTATCCAATTCCCTTTTGAGGGTGATGAATCTCTGGAATTCTCTGCCTGTTGAAGTGGTGGAGGCTGCCTCGCTAAATATTTTTAAGAAGCGGGTTGATGGGTTCTTGATAAGAGAGCGGATTAAGGGTTATGGGGAGAGGGCGGGAAAGTGGAACTGAGCCACGACAGATCAGCCATGATCTTATTGAATGGCGGGGCAGGCTCGAAGGGCTAGATGGCCTACTCCTGCTCCTATTTCTTATGTTCTTATGAAATCATTGAGTGTTTCTTCCTCTATTACCCTTGAAGGCAGCAAGTTCTCAGTCATTATGCTTGCTGTGTTTAAAAAAAGTCCTTAACATTCACTTCTACATCTTGTCCAAAACCTTAGATTTGTGTCCCCATTGCTTATACTATCAGTTAAGGGGGTGGGGAGATGGCAACCAATGCCAATTCAACTAAACCACTGCTTTTAAACAGAGAATACCAAAAATGCTCAGTGGGTCAGGCATCTATGGTGAGGAACAATTATTATTATTATTATAGTCTTTTGAGTGAAATCAAGTTGACTACTTGAACAATTTAGCAAATTAAGTAATAGCTCCTTTCGTGTGTTATAACTCTCCATGGAGTTATTGAATAGAATAATCAGTTGACTAATAACTTTTCATTTGTGATCATGAATGGTCAAACAATTTAAAAATATACAATTGCCAGCAGGTGGCACTCATGTGATGTTGGTTGTAACAGAGCTTTTCATTGCCAGGTTCCTGTTGATGGTTTTAAAGACATTGAGATGCTGGATGGGCCATTCCATTTTATAGAGGATGAATTGTTGTCAATTCTAAACATAGATGGAAGGTGAGTAAATGCCATCAGTGTATCTAAGAAAAATCAAGAGGGGACAAATTACAAGTCAGTCTATCAAGTTAAGTTTATTTTTCCAACGTAAAAGATTGTAACTGAATTAATAGTGAGGCAAATATTGGATAACGAGGGAGATGTGCTTTACTGCAGGAAGTACCTGACTTGGAAATATTATTCTCGGAAAATCCTGTGCTTTTTACGCCAGCAGAACACCATGGAAAAGTTGAAGGAGTTTCTCACAACTCCACCAGAACACCAAAAATTAATTGAAGGTAAGTGAATCAATTATCTTTTGCAAAAATGTATATTTGGAGAACTGGGAAAAATAACATTGTTCCTTGTTAGATAACAAGCTGAAGTTTATGTAGTTTCACCTTCTTACTCCATTGAGAAAAAGAATTCCAAAATCTCCTAACCCTGAGATTTTTTTTTCTCATTTCTGTTTTGAATGGGTGACCCTTTATTTTTAAACAGTGACCCCCTGTTCTTGATTTTCCCACAAGAGGAAACATCCTGTCAAGTCCCCTCAGGATCTTGTATGTTTCAAATCATCTATTACTCTTCTAAATTCCAGCAGATACAAGCCTAGTCCTTCCAGCCTTTCCTCATACGAGAACCTGCTCAATCCAGGTATTAATTTAGTAAACCCACTCTGAACTGTTTCCACATTTACATTTTTCCTTTAATAGGAGATCAATAGTGTACACAGTACTCCAGTGTTGCCTCATCAATCCCCTGTATAGCTGAAGCATAACCTGCCAACTCTTGTATTCAATTCCTTTGCAATAAATGATAACATTCGATCAACAAAACACTACAATGTTGATATTAAGATGTGCAATTAGTAGAAATAGAAAAGGGTAATTTTCTTGTGAATGTATCTGTGAAGTTTTTAATGCACCATTCTTTGGTGCAGGCTCAGATGGGCAATCCTGCTTTTGAGTTTTATTCAATGCCTCTCATGGAAATCTTGGAATGACTCAAGATTAATCAAAATGGGATTTACCCAAGTAATGAGACAAGCTGATCAAATGTTATCATTTATTGCAAGGGGAATTGAATGCAAGAGTCGGCAGGTTATGCTTCAGCTGTACAGGGGATTGGTGAGGCCATGCTGGAATACTCTGTATGCTATTGATCTCCTTATTAAAAGAAAGATGTAAATGCAGAAGCAGATCAGCGTGGGTTTGCTAAATTAACACCTGGACTGAGTAGGTTCTCTTTATGAGGAAAGGCTGGAAAAATAGGCTTGTATCTGCTGGAGTTTAGAAGAGTAATAGGCGACTTGAAACATACAAGATCCTGAGGGGATTTGACAGGATGTTTCGTCTTGTGGGAAAGTTGAGAACCAGGGGTTACTGTTTAAGAATAAAGGGTCGCCCATTAAAAAAGAATTGAGGGAAAAAGAAATTCTCAGGGTTGGGAGACTTTGGAATTCTTTTCCTCAATGGGGTTGTGGAAGAATCTTCGAATATCTTTAAGGCAGAGGTAGATATGGTCTAGATAAGCAATTAGGTGAAGGTTTATCAAGGGTAGGTAGGAATGTGGATTGAAGTTAAAATTAGATTAAATATGATCTCATTGAATGGTGGAACTCGCTCGAAGGCTTGAATGGTTTAGTCCTTTTTAAGCTTGTTTGCAAAGGTGACACCATTTCTTTCTTGCCTCATTCTCTCACTCAAATGGGAACTCATCTAGGAATTATGGTATGTTTCTTCCCACAATGTTACAATATGGAATTTAAAATGACACTGCACTACACAATGACATCCCTGGGCCTCAAGCTTGGTAGTTTGGTCAGGAGCACTTACAATGATAAGGTATATAATGTAAAGTGCATAATTAGGAATGTAAACATAAAGTTTGATTTAATTTCTTGCCAGGTGTTGTGCTGATAGACCAATACTGCAACCCTTTAGCAGATACCTCACTGGAGGATGTCCTATTACAGTTAAATTCTATTACGGAAGAAGTGAAAAAAGTGTTGCGTTTAAAACATTCTTGTCATCCAAGTATTACTGCAGAAAGAGGTAAACTGCTTGTTTCTCTAATGGATCAGTTTCGCATTCTCAATTCATATCATAATAAAGAATCTCATTAGCTACTTTGGGCCTAATCTCAGACTTCTCCAGTACATTGAAATTCAATGCCAGCAATACAAAGGCCTGGTAATTTGCAGCTGGGGGCCTGAGTGTGAATCCTAATCTTGACTGATGTTTGAACCTGTGTATCAGAGTTCTTCTGATGTATCAACTGCGGCCGAACTTTACACTTCATGAAAATGGCTTCTGAAATATGAGTCATCTATGACTTCAGTTTGAGATTTGAAGTAAACTATCCCTCAAATGTGCCCAGTTCAACAGGTTCGGGCTAATAATGGAATTCCAGCTCACTTTGTGTATGGTTGAAATGTATTTGGAAGAATGTTTTGTGTAAGTCTTGAACTTCAGAGAATTAACAATTCTAGTTAAGACTACAGCTTGATCAAAAGCAGCAATGGTCTGTATAATGTCTGTCAGACATTCGTCTAAATTTAGATCAGCTTATCTCCAGATGGGATGGCAAACTGAATTTCTGTTTCCATGTGCTGGGGGATGGTTTAGGCACCGTTTCACTCAGGAATAAAGAGGATAAATTTGTTAAAAGCTCGGAATCCATGCCACAATCTATTGATGTTTTGTGTTAATGTCTCATGGAGCAATTTAATGAAGATGAATGTTTAACCTGAGCCCATTAGGGGAATTAAATTGTATTTTTAAGGGGAAGAATTTGAAAAGTTTTCTTCTAAGTAGGCAGTAGTTGGACTTCTCTTGTGAATTGCAATTTAAATTAAAAATTGATCTAAATTCTGTTTTTTCCGCATATTATTGCACAATATTTTTCTTTGATTCATGTTTCAGATGGTGAAGTGTTTGTTGATGATTTGGGGCAGCAGCAACAGGTTCTAGATGCTATGAATCGTGTATTATACAAGCAGCTCAAATTTAAAGGGAATGAAGATGATTATTACAACCCCATGAATTCCTATATAAGCCAGGTATATTACTTTTAAGATTGTTCTCTGTCTAATTATGAAGTTATATATGAAAGTCATTATTTCTGTGTTGTTTGTATTTAGGTGCTTACACAAAAGAAAGGAATTCCTATTACACTTTGTGTAATATATTCAACAATAGGCAAGAGTCTGGGTTTACGACTGGAGCCGGTCAGCTTTCCCAGTCACTTTCTCTTAAGATGGTGCCAAAAACCTGAAGGGTAATAATGTCTCTGTATCTTTTTGAAAGAGAAATCAATTTCATGTATTTAAGGTAGCCAAAGTGGTGTTCCTCCTTTGTAAGGTCGTTTCTTGTATGCCTTCAATCAAATGCTGGTCAGACCCTCAACCGTTTAAACCATATTTCTTAAAGCTCTCTACTCCTCCTTTACAAACTTTTTTAAAAGTCTTTTCCAGCCTAGCTTCTAGTTACTGCCTCTATGTCCTCCTTTGGCTCTGCATCCCTTTTTCTCTGGCTACACTTCTGTGAAGACCCTAGGGATGCTTTTGTGTTATAGGTGTTTAACTAATGCAATCACTATTATGAATGTGATAATGGCATATCTATATAGTTCTGCAAATGAAGCGTACAAGACGATATCGTTTTCCAATGTAGTTGCACCAGTCGCTTCAGAAGTGATCAAAGGATGCTGTTTTCTAAATAGATCTGAATGATATGTGCTGCAGCAGATCACTGGTCTGACTTGTGAATGTATTTACAATTTCACAACATAATATTCAAATTAAATCTTCCCTATCAATGGCTTTTAAAACAATTTCATCCATAATACAATAAATATCATGAAACGTTAGTTAAGGATATATTTGATTAATGTAGGAAATTTGAATATTTTGCATTTTTTAATTTGTGAAGTGAATGTTTTTTTGCAAACTGGTTAGGCATGCTGAACGCATTTTTATTACAGATTTATTCATGTTTGGCTATTGTATTGTTGATTTTTGTAATACAAGATGTAGAAAAAACTTTTTTCCAAGTATGTTTATTTTATAACTTTTTATAATAGGTCTCCTTCCAAAAACTATCCATTATTTTGGGGCGGCACGGTAGCTCAGTGGTTAGCACTGCTGCTTCACAGCTCCAGTGATCTGGGTTCGATTCCCAGCTTGGATCACTATCTTTGTGGAGTTTGCACATTCTCCTCGTGTCTGCATGGGTTTCCTCTGGGTGCTCTGGTTTCCTCCCACCATCCAAAGATATGCAGGTTAGGTTGTTTTGACGATGCTAAATTTGCCCCTTAGTGTCCTGAGATGCTTAGATTAGAGGGATTAGCGAGTAAATGTGTGGGGATGGGGTGGGGGGGGGACTGTAGGGCCTGGGTGGGATTGTGGTCGGTGTAGACTCGATGGGCCAAATGGCCTCTTTTCACACTGTAGGGTTTCTGTGATTCTATGATTTTGGAATTTGCATATTTGATTAATTTCTTTCCATTATTTGTTGTTTGCCATTGTATAAAACTTCATTGCTTTCTGTGTAGTGATGTTTGTAACTAAATGCTTTATTTTCTCACATTTCCCAGGAGCTCTGATATTCTGGACTTTGTCTACATCGATGCCTTTGATAATGGGAAATCATGTACGATAAAGGAATGTGAACATCTGATTGGCCAGAAAGTTGCATCAAAGTTTTACAGCTCAGTCACCACCAAGGATGTATTGTTCCGTATGGTAACGAACCTGTTCCACCTGGGAAAGAGGTAAGAGATGTATCTCAAGTCTGTAGTTGGTTTTGGAGTGATACTTCTCCATAATTGGGTGTTAGTGATTCAAAGCTGTTTTTGCTGTCAGTGAAATAAGATGATGACCTATGTTTTGAGACCAAGGAAATCAGATGGTGTGTTTTTTACCTGTGTTTTTTTTGTGATGCCTAATAATATTGAGCTCTTTTGGCGAAGAGGAGATTGCCCATTCTGGATATTCAGGTAAATGTGTTGTGCATATATATAAATTTAACTTTATTTATTAGTAGGCTTACATTAACACTGCAGTGAAGTTACTGTGAAAATCCCTTAGATAAATTTGATAATTTTATAACTGGCTTGAACAGCCAAATATTGCAGTTATTCTAAAGATTAGACAGATTGTAAGATATAACATTAGACTCACAAATAAGCTTGTTGAATGATTGGGGAATTGTTAAACATAGGAATCGTCAGAGAAGTTTAATGCAGTTAGAGCTGAAACAACTTCAGTGCCTTCATTCAGCTCACTGCTCCATTACTACCTTAGGAAACGTTGTATCCAATTTCTTTATCAATAATATTTTTTGGTAATTGCTATTGATAGCATTCTTGTCTCTGAGCCAGGAGCCCAAGGACTATTGTAGTACTTGAGTGCATGTTTGGGCTGATTTTAGTGCAGTGAGTACTGCATGATTAGAAGCATTCATCCTAACATAAAGCTACAACTATAATTTTACAGTCAAGTGGTTAACACAAGTAATTGCATCAGGTGGAGTAGAGTATATTTACTGTGATACCTTCACCATATTTGTGACTTGAGTATTAAGTCACTTTGTTCTGGATGACCGTGGTCACTGGAGAGTTTTTCAATTCTCTATTTGTACAAGAAGTTTTGGCATTTGCCATGTTTGTGTGAATGTATTTAGAGTAGCTCATGGTTTTCACAGAAATTTGAATCTTCTGTATTTGGTCTTTTACCAAGTTCTTGTGACTTCTTCTTAACTCCTTTCTAAACTTTGTCAGCATTGAAGACACATTGCCAAAAGGTTAAGCTCATAGGTCCAAAAGGGTTCCTAAGCAATGTTGGAGGACTTCCAAATGGGATTGTGGCATCATGGTAGAGAGATGGAAGAGTGATGTGTGACAGCTTAGACAGCCATGCTGTGGCGTCCACTTGCATCTTTGTAATATACTGCATTGCAGTGTTTAGCTAGTCATCATCGGTGGCATAGAGGTTGGCACTGCTGCCTCATCGCACCAGGGACCCAGGTTTGATTCACAGCTTGGGTTACTGTCTGCGTGGAGTTTGTATGTTCTCCGTGTCTGCGTGGGTTTCTTCTGGGTGCTCCTGTTTCCTCCCACAATCCAAAAGACGTGTTGGTTTGATGCATTGGCCATGCTAAATTCTCCCTCAGTGTACCCAAACAGGTGCCGGAGTGTGGCGACTAGGGGCTTTTCACAGTAACTTCATTGCAGTGTTAATGTAAGGTGACTTGTGACACTAATACATAAACTTTAACATAAAGCAGAGTGTGACTACTGGACCATAATGGTGCACTGTATTCATTTACGGACTACACCAGGGCCCATTACTTTATCTGTGCAACATTGTTGTTGATGCTCCCCAGTTTGTGTTTGCAAGTTTCAGGAGCAGGTTGACTCTTGCCATTGTCCTGGCAGCTACTTTCTCCAGGTGCTAATGGATGGTTAGACGCAATCAGCTTCACTTTGAGATAGGTTGGAATGTGGTCATGTTGCACAGTTATTGGTATAGAATGTCACAAAATAACAGGATCTGCACTTAACAATCCTGTTATTAAGCTGGAGTATAGAGATTTGCTGAGGGTTTAGGTTGAACTTCCATTTTCACAAATATTTTCCATGGTGTTTGACTCCACTTTAAACAGGAAGGACTGGTATAGTTGAAGGTGTTTGTGTGGCCAGGGAAGATCAGCTGTGTGTGCAAATGTTCATGACTTGGTTGGCAACATGTGACTTTGAAGCATGTTGGTGAGATTGCTGAATCTTGTGACAGTTCATTGTTGAGGAACTGGGGTAAGCTGACTTTGCCCATGTGGACTCTTGCTCAGCGTCATCTGTAGCACGCATAGAGTTTTTAGACAGGATGATCCTCACAAGGTTTGCATCAGTCTACAACATGATCTGGATTAAAGGACTAAGGATAGCTATACTGCTCTTGGATTTCTTCTGAAATCTGGTCTTGTGTGTTGCAAAAGCCAAAGCTTGATCCCAGCAGCTGCCATTAAGCCAGAATCCCACTTTTTCTTTAAATGCCTGACTGGATGAGAAGGCTGATTTTTCTGGATGGTGATACATTTGTGATTTTCTAGGATTTATACAGGAGTGATATTAGCCTACAGCTTCACACGGTTGTCAGCTGACATATCTGGATTGAGTATGGCAGTGACATTTTTACCCATTTATGCTTTTAGATTCTGTGATATTGATGTATAGTTTTGTCAGCCATTGGAGTCCCTTGTAGCCTAATTGAAACAGAGGTTCCAAGAATGTCATCTCTTCTTCATTGTGGCAGGATTCTTCTTCTTTTCCATCTGTAGTGTTGATAAGTGGGGGATTGTGGAGAGATTGAGATCATTGTCCTGTGTAGTTAATGAGTCTGTTGCTTGATGTGTTTGTTGATTTGTGTCCTCCACTGTTTGGAGGTGATAGAGTTGGGTTGGTGTTCTCCAAAACATTGTGGTAGGATCTAAGCACGGTGTCTAGAATGTGCAAAGTTCGGAACTTTAATGTACTCAGTCGTTGCTGGCAGTCTAGTGTCCCCAGAATGGCCCCCATGATCTATGGGCTTCCCAAGTGTTGTACTGCTAGGGCAAGTAATGGGTTGCTTTTCTCTGATGGGGTTGTATTCTTCTGGAAGTCCAAGGCGATGGCTTTCTTAGTGGTGGTCAGGAGAGTGGTAAAACAGAAGTAATATTCCACAGGTGCAGGTTATTTAATCAACATTTTTTTGATGGATATTCTGTAGCAGAACAAGTCAACTTTGATCAGTTTTAATGGAATCATGGGGATTTCAATATCAGCATGGGTGTTGATGAGCCTAAGTTGCTTCACGGACAAATTGGGCAGTATATTGCATGAAGCATGCACCTATTTTGACCTTTTTGAAAATGATGGTGAGGTCTGGTTTGTTATTGCATTGCCAGTAGAAAGCTACTCACTGTGAAGCATCAAAGACCATTAATCGATATGTTGCAGACATTCCATGAAGTTTATTAAATCAGGCATTAAACTGAGGCCTCATCTTCCTGAGTTGGTGAACACGAAAGATCCCATGGCAATATTTGAAGAAGAGCAACAAATTCACATGATATCATGGCCAGCAGTTCTCCCTGACCCAGCAGCACATAAAACAGACTGACTGAGCATTTGTTTGCTATTTGTTGGAATCTTGTGCCATGCTTGTTGACATAATATCAATGACTACGTTTCAGGATGTAAAATTGATTGAGGTGCTTTGGGACACTGAGCATTTGAAAGGCTGTTCACAAATGCAAGCTCTAAGCCACTACTATCCAGGGTAGTATATTATAGTATTATAAAACTTAAACCCTTTATAGAAAAATGGTTCTTTACACATTTGCCTAATACATATTTTATTGTTATTTACAGAGAGGGCAGTGACCAGTCTTACCAATTACTACGAAATGCTCTTGATTTGTATCTTACCTTGGCTCCTGATGATGTTCAATACCTGATGCTTCAGGCTAGACTTTATTTTCACTTGGGAATCAATCCGGAAAAGGTAATTGGTGAAATTGGGAGTTTCTGTTAGTAGTTACACTCCATGGTTTCTCATGGTCTTGTGATGCTTGGTAATTTGTTATGCAGTTATGTAGCCAAAAAAAAAGACATTGTAGCTTTGTGTTTTCTACCAGTAGCGGTTTGGAAATGATGTCACATCTGACAAGTGCAAGCAAAAATGGACATTGAAGTGAACATTAATTTTCATGTGGAGATGTTGAGCATCATGGTGGCACAGTGGTTAGCACTGCTGCCTCACAGCGCCAGGGGCCTGGGTTTAATTCCCGGCTTGGGTCACTGCAGAGCCTGCACCTTCTCCCTTGGTCTGCGTGGCTTTCCTCCGGGTGCTCTGGTTTCCTCCCACAGGCCAAAAGACATGCAGGTTAGGTCCATTGGCCATGCTAAATTGCCCCTTAGTGTCCTGGGATGCAAGGTTAGAGGAATTAGTGGGGTAAGTATATGGGGCTGCATGGATAAGGCCTGGGTGAGATAGTTGTCAGTGCAGACTCAATGGGCCAAATGGCCTCCTTTTGCAGTATAGGGATTCTGTGATTCTTATGTTCCTGGTCAAGATGTGGCAGATTACAGAATGCATAATTAATGACAATCTGCTCTCAACTGTTGAGTACAAATTATTCTCTGTAGTCAAGATTAAATATAACTGTGGACATATGCTGTTAGGTACTTAACATGAAGAATAGACCATTTGTTGACTTTAATTGTATTCAGGTGGTGGGCATTAACTGGGGATTCGCTTTTGCTCCTATATATAGAAGCAGGCTGAAACAGATTGTTCAGTTTGGAGGTGCTTTATGTAATGTATGTCTCACTCAATAAAAGTTCGTGTGTGCGAACATTAGGCTCTGGTTCTATGCTTCACATGATGTGGAGATGCCAGCGTTGGACTGGGTTTGCTACCAAATAAACCTGTTGGACTTTAACCTGGTGTTGTGAGACTTCTTTTTATTCTTTGCAGTCAGGTTATTTGAATTAAATCGTATACATCCCCTTAGAAATGCAGTTCTTTGGGCCAAGTCAGAATCCCATCTCATATGTAAGATGCGATTCTCTATATGTTGTATTTCTGCTGTCAGCATAGTCTGGCAGAGGCATTGAATAGCGCTTCCCTGTGTCTGGTGAAGAGATGGAACGATCACCCACGTCTCGTAACTGCTTTTGGCTAAGTGACTCCATGAGGTCTGAAAGCAGATTTCCAGGACATTCATCAGGAGTAGACAGCGTGAACAATATATTTTAAAAATGCAATACCTCCACTTTTTTTAAGGGGCTTACTGTAATTTGATTAGAATAAGATTGCGTTGAGCTAGCTGATCTCAGCCAGGATAGTGGTTTGGACATCACTACTTTTACTCTGCTCCTTTGACTTGGCAGGGGAAAATTGGCAATGGCTTTGGCTTCTGCTTCTGATTACTTTACTTTTCATGGCACGTTCTGGAAGCTGCATGTGTGCATTTATCAGATGAGACTGGTATGATGCACCCTATCATTGAAATAAAGCTCATCAGAAATTAGAGGAGTGATGGTGAAAGTCAGTGACAACAAAAAAAAGTAAAGGACTATGTAAGAAACAATAACTGCTTCGAAATAGCTGAATGCCTGGCTGGACATCATCTCACTAAGTGAAAGGAAAGTGTGTTAGAACTTTTTCCTTTGGATTTTCTTTGAATTAATTTTGTGATCGTGAGGCAGGAAGGGATATTTTGTCAGTGTTACTCAAGTATAAGTCTTAACATCTCTGTGGAGTGCAAAGATTATTGATCTTTTACCTGCTACTTGCTTGGATTTCAATGTTGAAGTTGGTTTGTGATGCTATTGTATTTTAATTTTATGGATCTCAATTTATGTTTACAAATAGGGAATTGGATCGTTACTTAAAGGGAAGAATATGAAGGGCTATGGCGAAAGAGCAAGGGAATTGGACTAATTGGTGAATCTTTCAGAGAGCTAACAGAGCATGATCTGTTGAATGGCATTCTATGCTGTATGCTTCTATACTTCTCACCAGCCTTCCCTACGCAAAGCTCAGAGTGAGCAGTGCTCTGTCCACACACTCCGGCAAGAGCTGAGGAGAGAAGCTGCTGTTGATTGGTTTCTTTCCCTCTTTTGTGATGGTGGATCCACTTCTTTGATGAGCTTTGACTTTAATGAGAAATGTTGGATGGTTGTCCCAGTCTCTCTGCTGCTCTGTAGTGATGGACAAGTCTGAGTTTGAGTTTTTAGTCAATCCTCTTTTAAAGTTACTGCTCAACTAGAAAACTGCCGATTCACTCCCATTTGGTGTCTAGCTATTGTTCTTTCACAAGTAAAACCAAACTGAAGCAAATTTGCAAATGTAAGCCAAATGCCAAACTCAGCTTCATTTATAACCTAGTATTGAAGCTGTAACCAAAGTTTCTGCAAAAGATAAAAGAGAATTTACTAAAGAATTAGCAATAACGAAACCTGGAAATTCTAGTCAGTTTTGGGGACTAACATCAGTCCTTTTCCTGTAGGTAGCCTTATTTTCAAAATGGTCATTATATCTTTTCTCACCATCTTGAATATCCAGCTAATAGATCCCTCCCACACTAGTGTTGCCTGTTTTGTAGTCTAAATCGCCATTTCATTTCAAACTCCAATCACTTGGAGCAAAGTGTAACTTCAGTATTGAGCTATGCTTCTCAGTTTTACTTACCAGCATTTGGGTGATCATGGAGCAAAAAGAGGGGAAATATAGAATCCGTACAGTACAGAAGGAGCTGATTCGGCCCATTGAGTCTGCACCGACCACAATCCCACGCAGGCCCTATCCCCATAACCCCAATATTTATCCTACTAATCCCCCTGACATTCGGGTCAATTTAACATGGCCATTCGACCTAACCAGCACATCTTTGGACTGTGGGAGAAACTGGAGCGCCTGATGGAAACCCAGGCAGACATGGGGAGAATATGCAGACTCCGCACAGACCATGACCCAAGGCAAGAATTGAACCTGGGTCCCTGGTGCTGTGAGGCAGCAATGCTCCACTGTGCCACCGTGCTGCTCCAACTCTCCCTGATTCTGCCAGTGTATGTGGACAGAGCACTGATTGAATTGAAGCTTTCAAAGACAAATTTTAGATCTGATTGAGAATACATGGGAAGGAACACATGCACCGAATGTTATGTGCAGTTTTCTGGTTGAGCCATATTTTTAAGGGAGGACTGATGAATAACTCCACTCCGAGGCTTGTCCATCATTAAAGAGCAGCAGAGAGACTGGGACAACATCACTCCTTAAAGCCAAAGCTCATCAAAGAAGTGGATTCACCATCATAAACCAACAAGATGAAACTAGTGAAGGGCAGCTTCTGTTTCTGACTCTGCCAGAGAGTACACGGACAGAACAATGGATCAGGAAAGGATAACACTGCTCACTCCCAGCTTTGCTTTGGAAGGCTGGTGAGCAGTGCATGATGTGGAGATGCTGGCATTGGACTAGGGTAAAACAAATCTCACAACACCAGCTTAAAGTCCAACAAGTTTATTTGTAGCAAACACCTCAAGCTTTGGAACGTGCTGTTCCTTCATTGGGGGGTGGGAAGTCAGTGCATGCACACCATTGTGAAATGACAGTGAGGTTTGTGAAGGAAACTGCTTTTGTTGAATTGGGATTTCTTAATCCAACATCCACTGAGGCAGAGAAACTGCTCTAGCGCTGGGAGAGAGCATGCACTCATTCATTCAGTCAGAGAGAGAGCTGTTTCTGTGCTGCTATGAATGCAGGATGAAGTGCGTTCTGAAGCAGACAAAACATGCTGATCTTTGCGCGGAGACCTTATGAAACTGACAGACTTGAGAAAATTTGGGTGGAAAGGAGACAGTAACCCCGACTCAGTTAACTTTGAGGCAGAGCTGTGTCCATATTTTAAGCTAAGTTCTTTTTATTTATTAGTCACAAGTCAGTTTACATTCACATTGCAATGAAGTTACTGTGAAAATCCCCTAGTTGCCACACTCCGGCACCTGTTTGGGTACACAGATACAATTTAGCATGGCCAGTGCACCTAACCTGCACACCTTTTGGATTGTGGGAAGAAACCAAAGCACCCAGAGGAAATCCATATAGACTAGAAGAGAATGTGCAAACTCCACACAGCCAATGACCCAAGCTGGGAATCAAACCCGGGTCCCTGGTGCTATGAGGCAGCAGTGCTAACCACTGTGCCACTGCAGAAGGTCTTGATGCATTGAAGATCTCTGTTTGAAATTTGCAAGTGTTCATGGTTTGAGAGTTCCTCTTGTATATTTGTTATTTGAATCTCTTGAAGTGTCTTATTATTTTGCAGATTTTTTTTTTGGAGTATCTGTTTTTACAATTTTCACTGTAGTTGTTTGTGTACATGTATTCATTCAATTCTGTTACTTTCATTTTCATAGGTATTGGATATTCTTCAACGCATACAAGCTGTGGATCCCTCACAGCATGGTGTGGTGGGACACTTAGTCCAGCTAACTTTGGAGCAGATTGCACGCAAGAACCAAACGACTGAAGTTGCAGTAAAACGACATACAGATGAGGAGCACAGAAAAATAGAGTATTCAGTGGGGCTTATTATGAAACACAAAAGGTAATTTTGATTCACTGCATTCTGTGTTACAGATATGTCCAGGTTACTTTAAATCCAATTAGCCTGTGTCACTGCTGCTGAAGCAGAAGGCTTGTAATGATAACAGTCCTTGGGGGCAAACGTTTCCCTTATTCTTTCATTTCTGTTTTTTAAAAAAACAGCAGTAATATATAGGTATTGATATTAGTTGGTAATCTGTCTTCAAAGTGCTGAATGTTATTCTTAACTTTCTGCGATGGTAAAAGGTTTGGATTGATGGTTTGGGGATGGGGGGTGGGTGGCGGTGGAATGAAGTAACCTATTGCATTTTGTAGAGTGTGTCCTGTATCAAAAGTAATACATTCTTATTTAACCACACAAAATAAATGCTGAAAGGGTCAGGCAGTATTTATGGAGGGAGATGAGAGTTCTTCTCAAATCATGAAAAGATCAGGCATGATCTTATTGAATGGCAGAACAGGCTCCAAGGGCCAATTCTCCAAGAAGAATGGCCTATTCTTGCTCCTAGTTCTTATGTTCTTGTGGTCACTGCCTGATTTGAGCATTTCATATAGTCAGTGTTCTACAGCACAAAAACGGGCTTTTCGGTCCATTCTGTCTGTGTTGGCCATCAAGCACCTATCTAATCCTATTTCCCAGCACTTCGTCTATGGCCTTTTATGTCATGGGACTCAATTGCTTATCTAAATGCTTCTTAAATGTTGAGGATTCCTGCCTCCAGCACCCTTTCAGGCAGTGAGTTCCAGATTCCCACCACTCGAGTGAAAAAGTGCTTCCTCAAATCCCCTCTAAATCTCCTGCTCCTTACCTCATCTCTCTGCCACCTGGTAATTGACACCTTCACTGAGGGAGGTGTCAATAACTTTCCTGTCTATGTCCCTTAACTTTGTACACCTTGATTATGTCCCTCCTTAGCCTTCTCTGCTCTAAGGAAAACAATCCCAGCCTAACCAGCCTTTCTTCATTGCTGAAATGCCCAAGCCCAGACAACATCCTGGTGAATCTCCTCTGCACACTGTGTAGTGCAATCACACCCTTTCTAGAGTTTCAAGCATTTTCTGTTTACGTTTCAGATTCCTTGCATCTGCATGGCATGTTTGCATTCAGAAATCTGCATTTGTTTGGCATGCATTCTTTATAGTTCCTTATCAGCTTCTTAGAAAAACCTCTTAAGTGTTACTGAATTAACTGGAAACAGGCAAACATTACCATCAACAAAAACTAATTGTCAGAAAAGAAAAGGTCAGTAAGAGTCACCTGAGAAAGTACATTTTCCAACTAAGTTGTTTACACAAACTGTTTCCAATCAATATAATTAATTATCTCTCTTTAAAAGTTGGAAACCCAGGATGTATAGGTTTTTCATAAAGTTATTAATGACAATGACATCTGCTTCATGCAGATGTTTCTTTCCTGCTTTCATATTTTGTCAAGTTATGCAGGTAGAATCAAAGCTTTTTATTACTCCTTATACCATATAATTATGAATTAACACCCTAATATTTTATTATCTTGATGTGAGGTCAATATTTGCATCCCTGAAACTTCTTTCATAATTTTCTCATATATGCAGCACATACACAATCCATTAGTCATTTATTATTTGAATTGTTTCTCAGTAGTGAAAGTGGCTATTCTGATCTCCCAATGGTGACCACAACTTCAGGATGTATTTTCTGTCATAAACTTACAGTTAAAATTAATCTCAATTAATAATTATTTGCGCTCTCATTATTCCTGAGGTTTTGTGAATGTATTGTTAGTCTCTAACCTCTGACATTCCTCCAACTGAAGGGGCTGTTGTAGACATGAGAGCTGGCCAAAAGCCCTTTCCCCAAAGTCAATCAGTTTCATTTCAGCTTCAGAAACGTTCTTCAGACTAAGTATTTTAGCAATGTATTTGACAGCCCATTGAGATCAGTGCTGCAAAGTTTGCCCTGAGATTGCTGATGAATGGCTATTTAAATCAGTCACTATAGCTAGAGAACTGATGGTTAATAACAGCAGCATGCTTTTCACGGCAACAACAGACAGCATGTTTCTCATCGTGTTTTGAATTTGTATTGAACTCTGGATCAGTTGGCAGGATGTATCAGGAGCAGCAAACTGATGGATAAGCTTTGCTTCCGTTCTTGATCCATGTGTATGCAAAGTACACAGGATATCTCATTAGAAGAAAAGGATTTAAAATATTTAATGTAGTCTACAAACCAAGCACTATTTTGACTTGGAACAGCATTGCCATTCCTTCACTGTTGCTGGGTCAAAATCTTGGAAGTACCTCCACCACGTGGACTGCAGAGGTTCAGGAAGGTGGTTCATCACCACCTTCTCAAGGGCAGTTAGGGCTGGGCAATAAATGCTGGCCTAGTCATTAATGCCCACACCCCATGAAAGAATTAAAAAGTTAAGACTGAGTTGGATGGATTAATAGTGACTAGCAATCCAAATTCAGAGCAGCAGTATAATTTAGGGATTTGTATAGAGTTGGGTTACTATTCGGCACGCTGGCACAATGGTTAGCACTGCTGCCTTAGTGCCAGGGAGCCAGGTGACTGTCTATGAGAGGTCTGCATGTTCTTCCCATGTCTGCATGGATTTCTTCCGAGTGCTCTGGTTTCCTCCCACACCAATGATGTGCAGGTTAAGTGGATTGGCCATGCTAAATTGCCTCTGTGTCCCAAGATGTGCAGATTAAATACTTGGGGACATGGGAATAGGGTGGGGGTGGGCCTGGGTGAGATGCTGACTTAGTGCAGACTAGATGGGTCAAATGGCCGCTTCCTGGACTGTAGGGATTCTACCTCATTGAAGAGTGCAGAGGTCAGGTACTTGTGCATGTGCTGGCTGCCATTTTGTACAGTTTCTTTAGATCCAGTGCACTTGTGCAAGAAGAAAAATGGCGTGAAAACCTGGATCAGGTGACTGGGAATGGGGAATCAACGAGACGAAGAACCATAGGCGGGAGACTGATAAAGCTCCGGGGCCTGATGGCATTTATCCCAGGCTGCTTAGGGAGGTGAAAGATGAAATTGCTGGGCCTCTGATGCAAATCTTTGTCCCTTCTTTGGACACAGGTGAGGTCCCAGAGGACTGGAGGGTAGCTAATGTGGTACCGCTGTTTAAAAAGGGCAGTAGGGATAACCCTGGTAATTATAGGCCAGTGAGTTTGACATCGGTGGTAGGAAAATTGTTGGAGAAAATTGTTAGGGATAGGATGTATAAGTATTTGGAGCGTTGCGATCTGTTTAGGGATACGCAACATGGCTTTGTCCAGGGGAGGTCTTGCCTTACGAATCTGGTAGAATTTTTTGAGGAGGTGACAAAAACGGTTGACGATGGGTGAGCTGTTGAAGTCATCTATATGGATTTCAGTAAGGCATTTGACAAAGTCCCTCTCTGTAGGCTGGTAGAAAAGGTTAAGGTGCATGGGATACAGGGACAGGTATCTAGATGGATTGAAAACTGGCTAGGCAACAGGAGACAGTAGTAGTGGAAGGGTCCTTTTCTAGCTGGAGGTCTGTCACCAGTGGTGTGCCGCAGGGCTCAGTACTGGGACCTCTTCTCTTCGTAATATATATATAAACAACAGAGGGCGTACGTGGTGTGATCAGCAAGTTTGCAGATGACACCAAGATGGCAGCATTGGCGGATAGTGAGGAAGATTGTCAGGTGACACAGGATATAGATAGGCTGGTATACTGGGCAGATAGATGGCAGATGGAATTTAATCCTGACAAATGCAAGGTGATGCACTTTGGAAGGAATAATGCAGGGAGGAGTTACATGATAAGTTAAGAGTATAAAAATGCAGAGGGACCTGGGAGTGCAAGTGCACAAGTCTCTGAAGGTGGCAACCCACATGGAGAAGGTTGCGAAGAAAGCTTATGGAATGTTAGCCTTTATAGGAAGGGGTATAGAGTATAAGAGCTGGCGTCTAATGCTTCAGTTGTACAGAACGTTGGTTAGGCTGCATTTGGAGTACTGTGTCCAGTTCTGGTCACCTTACTACTGGAAGGACGTGGAGCCCCTGGAGAGAGTGCAGAGGAGGTTTACCAGGATGCTGCCTGGTATGGAAGGACTGGGTTATGAGGAAAGATTGGGTAAACTTAGAAAGACGGAGATTAAGGGGGGATCTGATAGAGATGTATAAAATAATGAAGGGTATAGATAGAGTCAACAGTGGCAGGCTTTTTCCTAGATTGGAGACAAATATCACGAGGGGTTACGAGCTAAGGGTGAGGGGGGAAAGTATAATTTGGATACTAGAGGGAGGTTTTTCACACAGAGGGTTGTGGGGGTATGGAATGCGCTACCAAGTAAGGTGGTGGAGGCAGGCACGCTGGACTTGTGTAAGGTTTACTTAAGATAGGTACATGAGTGAAACAGGGATGGAGGGTTATAGGAGACGGTTTTAAAAAGGGTCAGAGCCTCAGGACGATACTGGAAATGTAATACTACATGTTAATGTTTTGTCTCTTTTAATCCACAGGTGTGTTGGTCCACCTTGCTGTCAGACGAGGGGCATGCACACGGTGGGTTGTGCGTGGGCTGCTCTTGGATGTTTCAAGAGTGGCCTAGTACTTCGTGTCGGTGTGTGTGCTTAAACCTGGACCAGCAGATGGGCACCACAGCAGCTCAGTGACTATCACTGCTAGCTGTGCAGATGCATGGATTTGGGCCAGTGTCTGTGGGAGTTTGCGTATTCTCCCTGTGGTTGCTTAGGTTTCCTCCGGGTGCTCCGGTTTCCTCCCACACCCCAAAGATGTGCTCTTAGGCTGATTGATGTACCAAATTGACCCTACACTATTCTCCCCTGAATCTGGTTACAATAGGGGTACCATTCGCATACACATGGGGCAAGGTAGGTGTAGGAAAATGCTTTGTTAAGATGGTGGTGCGGGCTTGTTGGGTCAAAGGGCCTGTTTCCCGTGCTGGGTTGTTCTTTGTTCTTTGTTTGTTCTTTGAGACGTCCCAAAAGAGTCCCAGAGAGGGGACATCAAAGGCTCCCAGTTCATTTAAAAAGATTCCAAACTACTCTAAACTGTCATATTGATACTTAGCTGCTAAGGTAGAATTGTGTATAACAATGCCTGTCCCTCTGTGCTCACTGCTCAACTACTAAATGGGCATGTTCTGAAGTCAACTAGGGGCTGAATGTTGAAGGCAGTTTGGGTATATTGGCAACTGCTTGTAAATATCCAGTAATTGCTTTTGAGCAGAAATCAAGTCATTAAAATCATAGAAGCCAAAAAGATTAACAAAAGAGGATGAATTTGATGTTGCATGAGAAGAGGGAGGGATAGAAGTATTGAATGAGAATAAAAATGAGTTAGAAAGGAGGTGCTAAATGGATTGGCATCACTCAAAAGTGAACAAATCACCTTGTCCAGATGGAATGTATTCTAGGTTGCTAAGGGAAACTTGGATGGAGATAGTAAACGTTCTGATCACTATCTTTTTATCTTCCTTGGGTATTGGAGTTGTACATATGGACTGGAAGATTGAAAACCTTTGTTTAAAAGCAGAAGGGTATAATCTAACTGGAAGCCAATCATTCCAATGACTGGTGGGAAGCTACAAAAAAACCATTGTCAAGGACAAAACTAGTTCTTGGAGTAGCAAGGGATAGCAGAATGGATTTGTTAAAGGCAAATCATGCCAGATCAACCTGAGTTATTTCAAGTTACAGAAAGGGTCAGGAACTTGTGCATATGCTGGCTGCCATTTTGTACACTTTTTTAGACCCAGTGCACTTGTGCAAGAAGAAAAATGGTGTGAAAACCTGGCTCAGGTGACTGGGAATGGGGAGTCAATGAGACAAAGAACCATAGATGAAAATTCAGCAGTAGATGAACTTTCAAAAAGTATTTGATAAGGTGCCAGGTAGACTTATTGGAAAAGTAGTAACACTATTAAAGAAGTATCACAGGAGTGGTGGTGATTTGGGACATAATTGGTTGAAGGACAAGAAGCAGAAAGTGGCAGTCAATGGATGTATTGCTGACCAGAGAGAAATATGAAGTGGGGTCACCTTAGAGATTGGAATTAGCTCTCTTACTTGTTGTGTATAATTTAACATGAACCTGGGTATTCTGGGCACAATTTCAAAGTTTGCAGATGATACAAAACTAATAAATGTAGTGAAGAGTGAGGAGGATAGAGACTGGTGTAATAGGCAGATACAATTTAACATGAATATGTCTGGTGTTATGCACTTTAGCAGAAACAAAACTGAGGGGCACTATAATCTAATAGGTACTATTTTGATGGGGGTGCAAGAGGAGAGGGATCTGCATATTCACAGTCTTTCAGGGTGGGAAGCCAGGTTGCTAAGATAGATAAAGTATATGAGATAGTTTCTCTGAAAGAACCTGGAATGTTGTACTCAATCAATTACAGCTGAGTAATGTATCAACATTAGTGTATTTATTGACATCAGAAATCATAGCAATGCACATACTGCATAGTACTTACTATACAGTACTGTTCACTGTATATTACCTCCAAATTAAAAGCATAGACAAATTTTAAAACCTTAATTTTTCTTCATTCCTGGGCTCATGAGTGGGCCAGATTGGGTGAGGTTTTCAGGAGTTTTTAAGGTGACTTGGAAGGATTTATTTGAGGTGACTTTGGAATTTTTGAAGGGTCCCTGGCTGGAATCATCATAGGACTCTCAACTGCAGGTTTTTCTGGAGTCTTGCCTGCTTTCTTAAAGTGTCCAAGAAAGTTTTGCCAAATGATCTCTTTTTCTTGTAAACTGCTGAGTAGCAGCTGTATGTCCTCCTATTTACTGATGCATTGTGTTCAATGCTGGGGGCCATATTCCTCAAATAGGGACGTAGCAGCTGCTAAATGTTGAAATGCCTGAATTATGTTGGTTATGAGTGCGGTATACTAAATTGAAAGAAATAAATTGCTACTTCCACTAGATGGAGTGTTTGATGCCTTGTATAGTGAGGACAGAGGAAGTAAAAGGGTATCTCCTATGATTGCCTGGGGGATGTGCCTTGGGAAGGGGACAGGTGTTTAGGGTGATCGAAAAGTGGACTAGGGTGTCGTGGAGCGGATGACCCTTTCAGAATGCTGATGTGGTAGAGAAAGGGAAGACTTGTTTGGTGGTACCATCAGGCTGGAAATGGCAGACATGGCAGAAGATGATCCTTTGAATGTGGTGGAAAGCAAGAACAAGGGAAGGGAAAGTGGTGAGAACAGAGCAGAATCCTTGGTTGACGAAAAAGGACGATATATTAGAAGCGTTGTCCTAGGTTACATCATCAGAACAGATGAGATTTGGAAGCTGGGAGAATGGAGCAGAAACCTGATAGGAGACGGAGTGGAATTTTCCTGCCCTGTCCGCCATGGTAATCGTAGTGGGTGAGACACTGATTATGCAAAAACCTGTTGAACTCGGAAAGGATTTTTCAGCCTTCAGGTGAGCGCGGGCAGAAAATCCCATCCTGGGTGTGAAGAATTATGGTCAAAGTAGCAGTGGTGATTTGATTTGATTGAGTTCAGTATATATGCAAGAGCAATAATCAAGATGGTTTGTCCAGAAGCAGCCTTAATGTTCAGTGCCATCTTTTGTTTTGACTTGTGACATCAGATACTTGTTGATGCCTTGATTACAGAACTTCCATGCCAGAAAGATTTTTTTCCCCTCCCTTTCCATTGGCTAGTTGACAGCTGGAAGTGTGTTGACAATTCACTGATGTACTCAGGCTAATGTCAAATGTGCCACAGTGTAGATGCATTCTGCAGTAGGGTGTAATTTGAGGTTCATGAGCCAGTGCCAGGTCACTCCTGTTGCAGAGCACTGCACCTCAGAGTGTGAAATAAAGCTAATGCATTAATCAGTACTCTGCTCAATTCAGGTACTTAACGGCAATTAACAGATCCCATCATAACTGGCAGCTGACTAGTTAATAGTATATATCTTAATCGGTATTTATTTAATTCATTAAATGAAGTGAAAACATGATGTCCAACAGTTGAAACTTCACAGTTCCCAAATAAAACCTGCCAACATAACATAACAACAAAATCATAGTGAGCCAAGCAGTTGCTCCATTACAATGCATAATCATCAATCAGTAGCTGCTTACCAATGCACTTAAAGGTGGGAGACACTCAGTGATGGGAACGGATTGGCAATCTCAAAAAAAAACCTTGTTATAAATTACCGATTGAGGTAAGATGTGTCTGCACCATGCTGAACTATTTCAGCCCACTTATTCAACAGTACAAAAGTATATCAAATTATTTATAAGCAAAAGGCTTTCTAGCTGAAAGAGCCTTTCCTTTACTATTACAATTCACGTGCAGATTGGCACAAGTACTCTGCAGGTTTCAAAAATACTGGGTGTTTTTCCAAGGGGTACAATTCATTTTCTACCCTCAAGCAATCTCTAACTCACAGCCTTGTCATGTGGAGACAGCCAGAAGATCTGTTTAAATTACTCAGCAGCACTGTTAATCCTTATAAATCTGTGTACAAATTATCTAACATTTCTTGAGGAAAACAGGTAATTACCTCGTCTGGTATGTGAGCAACAAAATGTAACAATGACCATATTCTTTCCATATTACGAAAGTCAGTTTTCCCTCGCTGAATATATTTAAGTCACAGGTAGATAGGTTTCTGATAGATAAGGGAATTAAGGGTTATGGGGAGAAAGTGGAACTGATCCACTTCAGATCAGCGATGATCTTATTGAATGGTGGAGTAGGCTCGAAGGGCTAGATGGCCAACTCCTCCTATTTCTTATGTTCTCATCACTATTATTTCTACTCTGTTTGGTGATGGATAATCCTCTGCAGTTGGTTGAATTCGCCTTCAATCCTTGCATCACACATGTGACCTACGTCTGAGCAATGCATGCATGTGTGATTGAAGCATGCCTGGTTTGCCTTGCCTGTGAGCCAGTTGGCTTCTGTATATGGTTTACATTTGTTTGGTCTGTGCTTGTATGGTTTACAAGCAATTGGCTGAATGATCTGCAATTGCTTATTGCCTTTAGCAGTTGATCATATGTGAACAACCTGTACCCCAGTGACACAGCCATGTGTAACTGGGACCTGTTTTATTTGAGATGCACAAAAGCTTATCTTATAGTTGCACTTCTGTTTCACATTTTTATTCAGATTCAAAATAATCTGATTTTCAATTGAGACCCCTTATGCATGATTCATTAGATTTTTAATTTTGTGAAGATATAGTTTAATTCACTGTAGTTACTCAGTTTGTGAAGCTATTTTTATGGTATCAATTTATGCCAGATAAATCAAATGGGTTACACAAGTCTACTTTTCTTCTGAGTTAATTTGAGTCTCTGGTGCCACCTTACTTTATGTAAAACGGTTGGTCTACAGTATTGATCATTGACAACAACATCTTTGTCTTCTGTAGCTAGCTATGATTCTCTCTTCCAATCTTTCAAGATTTTTTTCTTTGTGTGTGTACGTCCGTACGTGTGCAAGGCTATCTTATACTTTCCCTTGTCATCTATTATCATTCTGTGCCGTCTACTTTGTCTTTTTTGTATATCTTGCATATGGCTTGTGTGCATGTCGCACTGCTGCTTAGCTGGTTAATACAAATTTTAAATCCCAATCATGCAGCAAGCCTCCAGTCAACACATGCTTATATTCTCAATGGCTATGAACAAAAATGTTAGTTTTATGGGTTTACTCATCTATGAATTTTTTTTTGGTTTAGGTATGGTTATGACTGTGTTATATACGGTTGGGATCCCAAGTGTATGATGGGGTTGGATTGGATGAGGACTATGGGTGTTCATAATCTACCACATGGGCCTGACCAGCCATTCTACAATGTTCTTGTACAGGATGGTTCATGCAGATATGCAGCACAAGGTAAATGCTCAGATGTACATGCAATGTGCCTATATGTTTGATGTGTAGAATAATCCATTACCATTAATAATATAGTGCTGATATTGAATGATGCAGCAAGCAGCTATTTTTCAAATGGTCAGAAGCCAACACGTGTGCCGGATGATGAATTCCCAATCAAACAATGGCATGGGGAGAGACGTTGAGGGTAGGCAAGTAAGAAAGACCAACTGGAGTGGGACCTACTGGATTTCTCTGTGCAGAGCTGGCATTAACTCAACGGGCTAAATCTGAATCACCCTGAGCTTCCTCAGTGCTTCCTCAATCTAAAATCAATTGAATCCCTTTTTCGATGAGGATCTTTTCTGGGTAAAAATGATTAATTTACCTTCAATTTGTTGCATTTCAGTATCAGATTTAAAGACACAGTAGCAAACATATTTTATACATAAAGTAAGATAGAGCATTTTAAAATAGCTCAGTTGTTCTAACTGTAAATCTTGAAATTAAAAATAAAATGTTTCTTAAAATAAATTTTAAAAACTGTGTCTTATACTAATAACTCTGTTAAACTGTTATTCCAGTGGTTTTGTATTTGCTATTTATTCTGATTGTTTGGATACCAAGCTTCTCAAACAGATGATGCAGTCCCAAAGCTTTGCCAGTGTTGCTCTGTGTCTACCTGCTGAGAATGAAAGAAACTTCTTCATTGTTGCATTTTGCCAGATTTCTCTCATTCATGCGTGATCATCATTTGCAATCATTTCGCTTGTGTTCGTGTCCCAGCCCTGTTCAGTGCACTGTTTTCTGTGGTACTGCTTGAGAGGTTCAAGAGCATTTAACAAGACAATCTGTATTCAACATTAAACTGACATCTTCAAACTTTGTTGGCTGCATGCTGTTACAAGTAGTCCTTGGGCTAAATCCCCCAGTTTATGATTCCAGACAAGAATGCCCCCATATCAGTATGCTCCCAGGTAAGAAGGGATGAATTGGCTCCCCTTCTTTATTCAAACCCCTTGGCTGGCTGCAAACCAATTAATTTAAGGGGGATCCCTTCCCATGTTGATACTGTTGTATATTGGAGCATGATGCTAGGAGAGCACAGAGGGTTAAAAACAACCAAGCTTTATTACAGGCATGTGTTCTCTTACATAGTTGCTTTTTCTCTGCCTGTTTTCTGTGGTAGGTTACTTCGTGAATACATGAATGCATTAACACTGCGGAAGTTCAGTAAGCTAACAAGAATTTAATACAAATGCACAGCATTTCCTACCCCACCACTCCAAACTGAATGTTTCCAACAAGTTCAAAACAACAAGAAGTCAGACAGTCTGGATGTTGTTGCTCTTGGAACATTTGACAGTGAACCTCCGGCATCATCATCTTTACACTGGTGTAACCTCTGGCGGTGATATAGGAACTAGAGATTGTCTCGGTGTCTGATCTGTAGATGAGAAGTTGCTTTCCTTAAGTATCTGTTGGTGTCAAGGTTATAGGAAGTTTCAGGTCAGGTCTTTGCGTGTTTGAACCTAGATTCTTTGCAGGTTCCAATTCTGGCAGATCTGTTTTCCCAGCCAACAGTTGGTTCACATGTCTCCTCGTTATCTCTGATTTGAACAGTACAAGGGGCAAGTCCAGTCTGTAAAGGATTGTAGCAGGAATCCATTTCTCTTCGGTGGAGTAATTCCTAGCCAAACTCCTTGTCCTTGATGGAAAACACTATGCTTTGCTTTCCTGCTGTTTCGTTAGCCCTTGCTGTTAGAGTTGTACAATTTATTTTGTTTTTACGGAGGTTTCAATAAGTCAAATGCTGGATATAGTTGTCTCTTTATCATTAGTAATACAGGAGAGGTCTTGGTCATTGAATGTGCAGTATTCCTATAAACAAGTAGGAATTTGTTCAGATGTTTGATCAGCAAACCTTGTTCGCTCTCAAGTTTTGTTTTATGATTTGGATAAGATGTTCTGCTGGTCCATTGGTAGCAGAATGATATGGTGCAGTGTTAAATGTTGAATGCCACTCTCTTGCAAGAAAGTTACAAATTCTTGAGAGACAAACTGGGGTCCGCTCTCGCTTACCAGTTGTTCAGGGAATCCAACTGACTAAATACTTCTCCTAGATTCTTGATAGTCTTCTGCATTGAAGTAGATCTCATTATAGTGACGTTTGACCACTTTATGTGAGCATTGACCATGAGCAAGAACATATGTCATTCAAAAAGGCCCACAAAGTTCACAGGCACTTGTTGCCAAGCCTCTTCAGGCATTCCCATGGATGCAGCTGTGCTAAAGGTTGTAGGTTTCTTACTTTTCACAGGAAGAACGTGTTTTGACTTTCTCTTCAATTCAGACATCCAGTCCAGGCCACCAGAAGTAACTCATTGCTGTTTCCTTCATGTGCAAAATTCTGCAATGACCCTCATGTAACTTCTTTGACATTTTCTCAGTGATGGCAGAATAATCACCCTGAGCTCCATAAAAGATATCCTGAATGTAATGACGGCTCCAATCTCTTGGGGTAGTATGGCTTCAGGCTCTTGGTGTTAGTTTTGAAGTCTTTCCTTGTAATACTATATCCATTACTTCTGAGAGTATTCGATTGATCCGAGTATGTTTTCTCACCTGTCTAGAAGTGACTTGTATTCCCATCTGTGCAGTTTGACAAACTATTTGGCAGTGATAACCTTGAAAATCCATCCACATTACAGTGTAGATTTGACTGTAGATACTTAATGGTATGTATGTTCAGACAAAAGCAATGTTCATCTTTGTAGTCTACTTGCTGCAAGTAACACAGTTCTTGTGTGTGGTCCAAAAATAGTAGTTAATAGATGATCTGTCAACAGTATAAATTCCTGAACAGGAACGGTTGGAATTTCTTTACTCCAAAGATACTTCCTAAGCTTCTGTTTTAATCTGTGCATAGTTACTTTCAGTTTTGCTCAAGGTTCGAGATGCAAAAGCAATGATTTTTGTTTGCCTGATGGCATGACATGGAAGACGGCAGCTCCTACACCATAAGGGGATGCATCACAAATCAACTGTACGGATAGAGCAGGATCAAAAATGTGTAAGAGCTCAGATTTAAATAATGCTTCTTTGGTTTGCACGAAGGCATTATTGCATCCGATCACTTTCACGTTTGGTTTTGACACAAGAGATAGTTTCAGAATGGTTGCCAAGTTTGGAACAAATCTTCTACAGTAGTACAGCAAACCTAGGAAAAAACACAGCTGATTAATATTCTGACATACAGGCACTTCTTTAATAGCCTTAACCATTGAAGGCAATTTGTGAAGATTGATGGCATCAATCACATGTCCCAAATATTCAACAAAGAATTGAAAAATCTCACAGTTGTCTTTCCTGATTCTCTGACTATACTCTTCCAATCACTGAAGCGTGACATTCAAATTCCGAAGATTTTCCTCTTCCTCTCTTCCAGTGACTAGAATGTCATCCAGATAGCATTGGATTCTGCTCAGTCCACTCAGAATCTGATCCATTGCTCTTTGAAACAATAAGAACTGATGTGGTACCAAACTGCAATCTTCAGTACTGGAACAAGCCTTTGTGTCACGATTGTCAGATGTTCCTGTGACCTATCCATGATCATCTGTAAATAAGCTTGATTCAGGTCAATTTTGCTGAACTGTTGGTCTTTGGCCAATCCTACAAACTAGTCTCAGTGTGGGGTAATGGATACTAATCCACGCACAATACTGGATTAATGGTGATCTTGAAGTCTCTGCAAATCCTTACGGATCTATCCTTGGTGACTGGAATTATTGGCATGGCCTATTCACATACTGGCTCCAAGACCCAGGTCTTCACGAATCATTCTAAGTCAGCTTCACCTTTGGCAGAATGTGGTACAAAACTTGCCTTCAAGCATTTTTTTATTTTCAGTTTAACTGTAATATTTTTCATGCTCTCTTGTTCCCCATCAAACACAACATTGTGCTGCTTTAGAATTATTGAGGCCTGTTTCGCCATTGGTCATCATGTTGACTTTGGCCCAGTTTTTTTGAATCTTTTTCCAGCCATGTATGACCCATCAACATTGGGAGTTGCCCTTTATTACATGCAGAGACAAATCTGCTGTTTGCCCCACAGCTACTTTGATGTGGCCCTTCAGTGGAACCACTTCACTAGTATATGCCCTTCAAGGGAATTATTTAAGTTTGTGGCACCAGCAAAACTATTGTCCCAGTGTCAATTTCCATGCGGAATGGCTGTCCGTCTAGCTGTGGAGTGACCCAGTATCAGTGTGTAGCACCAGGGATGGCTAGCACTTTCAGTGATAATTCCTCTTTGGACTGTCAGTCACTTCATTTTTCTCAACCCTTTTGTCAGCGTGAATGTTTCTCCTTTTGTTCTATTTAACTGATATCTTGATTTGTTCTTTCTTATTTTTACTAAGAACTTGCTTTTTCTTCCAGCAGGTATGTTCTGTGTCTTTTTTCCCCTGTAACTTTGACATAAAGTGCTTTGGCTTTGCACGCCAGTAACATGTATGAATTTTGAGGTTCTTGGTAGTTAACTCAGCTGCCATTTTGTGTATCTGAATACAAGAATTAAATTGATGAGCTTATTTTGCAGCTGGTTCCATTGAAGCAGTAATCTCCACAGCCTTTAGAGTAAGGTCACTCTCCATTAGCAAACGTCTGTATTGCATCACTGCACACACCTCGGATGAATCTGTCTTGAATATTGTCATTCAGCACATCTCCAAATTCTCAATATTCTCCAAGTCTTTTAAGCACAGCCATGAATTGTGCAATTGACTCCCCCTCTTCTGTGGAATCTGAACGCTCTGCAATCACCAAAGGCTTTGGCAAAAAATGTGTTTGCAAAATATGTGTGATCTGCTCATACAGTTCAGTGCCTGTCTTCTCAGGTTGCACTAAACTTGAGGAGATTAAGTGTTTTTCCCTCCATCATGCTCAGGAAAATGGGCACGTTGCTATTTTGTTTGCCCTTGCAACATCGTCAAAATGTTCAGCATAGGAACTCCAAGGCTCCACAAAGGGTCTCACGATGCTGAAAACCCCTGCCGTTTTTCTTTTTGATGGAGGTTTCCCATATGTGCACGTAGCAGCCTGCTTCCAGCAACTATCTTGATTTTTCTCTCACACAAGGCAAAAACCTGAACTTCATCCTCTTCAATACACCTGGCTCTAAGTGCTCTGCAGCAATTATCACTACGCCCTCCTGGCCTGTTTGGTCTGGAGTGCCTACCAGAAGCTTTTTCTTCTCATTTTCTTGACTTTTCTCAGCAAATTCCTTCATCCTGTGTGGCTAATAGTGCTGTTCGTCATCCTCATCACCAGTTTTTATGTTGTATATTGGAGAATGATGCCAGAAGAGCACAGAGGGTTTAAAACAACCGACCTTTATAGGTGTCTGTTCTCTTATATGGCTGCTACTTTGCCTGTTTCCTGTGCTAGGGATTTAGGATGCCACTTCCATTGAACACATGAATATATTAGCACAGCAGAGCTTCAATAAGCTAATAAGAATTAATACAAATACATAACAGAATCTATTTCCCAGTTCAAATGTACTTGTGCTTTAAAAGGAGTTCATTTAACCGGACTTTCTAGAGCTCAAGAAAGAGTGAGTTTATTAGTTACTAAAACGTGAGAAGAAAATAATAAAATGTAACACGTACAAACAAATGAGAAGTGAGGAGTGACTCCAAAAACAAAAGTTTAAAAAAAATATATAAATCAGTCTTTGGCCTGTGAGGAGTCGATAGTGAAATGTTACGTTGGGTAATTCTGGAAATGCTGACTTTTGCAAATGAGCAGTTAGTTTGAAGATTCTTGGTTCTGCAGGCTAGCTGAAAGGAGTCTCCTTTTTGAGTGTGGCTTTGCTGACTTGTGACTTACTTCCAGCAATTGGAGATTTTCTTTTTACCTATAAATGCAGGACTGTCTAGTGGTTCTTCAGTTATGACATTCACTACTGGCACACACTAGCACAGTAGACTAGACTAGAATACAGAGACCAAGGTTGCAATTGGTGTTTAACCCAGTTCAATTTTTACATTGCATCCCTTTTTGAGACAAGAGTCACTTCAAAGAAAGGTGCGATATTCCGTGCTCTCTGGATTGGTTAGTCAAGTGTAATTCACATTGGAATTTTCCACCAAGTGCTTACAGTCTCAACCAGTTTTTGCTTGTATGTCCCTTCTTTATAAACATGTCTTTTAGGTTCAATATGTCTGTAATAATTTGGGGCTATGATCCATTGTCGTGATGGTAGTAACACAGAAAGCAATACAGATAACCATTCACTACATTTTCTTCACTGATGACTCTGTCACTTGCCCATGCTCTTGGATGCGTCTGGTTGCTATCTGACTATAGTCGTCAGGACAATGTTTTGGCCTTTAATATCAAATTGGAGACTGAAGTCATATCCAACCTATCCTGGCCAACCAGTCACAACTCTGTGACTCTGATCTGTAATTTATCACTTAAGGTCATGGAAAAATATGGCTATCTTTGCACTGTTTTCTCCCACAGAAGTCTCAACACCAGGTTAAAGTCCAACAGGTTTATTTGGAATCTCGAGCTTTCGGAGTGCTCTTGTTTCATCAGGGGAGCAGTGCTCTGAAAGCTCGTGATTCCAAATAAACCTGTTGGACTTTAACATGGTGTTGTGAGACTTCTTATTGTATCCATCCCAGTCCAACGCTGGCATCGCCACCTCATCTCTCCCACAATGTCACATCTAGATTCGCAGAAAGACTGGAGAAGTTAGATCCATCACTGTTTTTTCCTGATCATTTGTTCATAACAACAACGCCGTAACTGATATTGGGCTGAAGCTTCTGTTGAAATAAGGATGCTACAAATTCTGGTTACTTGGTATATATATTGAATGAAAGTCATTACATGTTGACATTGTAACTGCATATGTCCCAATTAACTTACAGAAAGTCTGACTTATAATGCCTCACCGATGGAAATAAGCCATGAAGAAGTTGGGCGCTACTTTTCAGAATTTTCTGGCACGCACTACATTGCAAATGAGGAGCTGCAGACCCAGTATCCAGATGACATGGTGCTAACAGCACAACTTGTGGAGAAGGTGTATGGACATTCCTGAATCATTTTTCAGGGAAGAGTGATCCATGGCAATCGGTATTTATTTAATAAACAGAATCGTCCAAATGAGTCTCTCAAATACAGGTTTGAAAATATGCTGAAGTATCTCAGGGCATCTTTTGTATCGCATATAATTTACATTAAATCATTTTCTGCACCTTACTAGGAGAGTCTTTGTATAAACAAATTAAAACGATACAAAGTATTTCTCATTAGTAATTCCCAGTACTGGGACATTTGATTTCCTGCTGGTAATAAGTTGCGATTTTCCATTGTGTAGACATAATACAAACCGTGTTCCATTAATAAACGCTCCCTTATGAGATGTTGTAAGACAACAAAATAAATTCCCCGAAGACGTTACTTTGTTGGTCTGTTTTCTTATACTTCACACACACATTGTGTAGAAAACATGACAAGGAATGGCTTTTTCTTTACAGAATGAGATGGTGCAAATTTTCTACTCTAAAAAATATTTTGCTAGAAACCTACCTTTTTTGAAAAAAGAGAATCATAGAGGTTTACAGCATGGAAACGGGCCCTTTCGCCCAACTTGGTCATGCCACCCTTTTTTTAAAACCTCTAAGCTAATCCCAATTGCCTGCATTTGGCCCATATTCCTCTATACTCATTTTACCCATGTAACTATCTAAATGCTTTTTAAAAGACAAAATTGTTTCAACTCTTGTTTAGCTCTCCCGAGTGGATAAACCACCTCAAATCACATCTGATTGGTTTGCCTCTGGATAGAGAGTGCTGATTGCTGCTCTTGGCTATTAATCTTCACATATGATCTTCCGTGGTGGTGAGCAGTCGAGTTCTGTAACAACATATACATATGTAAAGTTAAAGTTTATTTATTACTCACAAGTAAGGCTTACGTTAACGCTGCAGTGAAGTTACTGTGAAGTTCCCCTAGTCCCACAGTCCAGCGCCTGTTCGGGTTAATGCACCTAACCAGCACATTTCTCAGAATGTGGGAAGAAACTGGAGCGCCCGGAGGAAACTCTCTCAGACATTGGGAAAACGTGGAAACTCCACACAGATAGTGACCCAAGCCAGGAATTGAACCCGGGTCCCGGGCAGTGAGGCAGCAGTTCTTGCCACTGTGCCGTCCCGTGTACATGCGTGTTGTGTGAAGCGGTGAAAATTTGAGACACTAAACTTTTACTTAGTGGTAAATAGCTGTCATTGAAGAGCTTAGTTGAACTTGTGTGCCAGTATTTTGAATTTTAGAATGGCATGATCTTTTTTGCCTTTGGCACATTTTCCATTATTAAAAAACACTCTTGTTGGAGTTCAAAAACTGGATAACACCGATTAGTACTTGGTTTGTACTTTTCGACTATGATTTAACATTAGCATCCTTTATCCAGAGTGATCTAAAGGGGGAGTAATGCTATATCTGAAACCATAAAGGCAAACTGTGTATGTTCATGACTAGCTGATTTGAAGGCTATTCTGCACAGAGGCTGAAGTGCAACATTTTTATATCTATATCCAGCGCAATGGAACAAAGTCCAAATGTGAAGTTAGATGCACTAGTCTTAACTACATGCCACTAAAGATTTGGCTAAGAATTTAAGAAATAGGAGAAAGAGATGAACTCCTGGGGCCTCTTGAACGGGGATCCTTCTTTTGGATGGGACGTTGTGTATTCTGTAGTGTTGCAACCAACTAAACTTTCTGAATGTCTTCAATATGTGGGAAACAGCCAAAAGGTATTGCATTTGATATTTAAAAACACCAAATTAAACTGGTTGCACCAGACAGCAGTAGCAATTGTAACCATATTGATTAGTGTAATTATCCAGTGGTATATTCAAGTACTCTTAAGAGGAACCATTTCAGATATTGTGTACACATCAGTTTGCAACCCAGTTGAATGATATACATTGTGCCAGGATATTTGCTCATTTTGATGTATAGTCAGTAGACAGAAAGTTTAGCTCAATACTGTATTAATTATTCAAAAGAATCTTTAATGTGCATGTGTAACAAGCCTTTACATATTCTGAAAGAGAATTTCTATACACCAACTTTTACATTCTGTATGTTTTGTTCTATTAATTTTAGATATAACTATAAAACAACCAGAATAATGAAGTGAAAACAATCTGATAAGCAGTGCACTGCTGACAGTACATTAAGTTCAAATGATTTCCAAACTGATCTCTGGGAGAGCTGCTGAACGGAAGCTGGGCAGTTCCTCACACAAAGGAATGAAAACTTTAAGGCTGGCACCTGCTTACTTGCCTTAACATTTAGTACAGTGCAGAAAGGATGAGGCCTCTAAGGGTTACTTATCTGTTCTTTGGTCTGAAAGGGAGGGTAAGTCCACAGAGGAAGTTAAAAGATAAGAAAAATGGTGCGCTTAAAACAGATACAACTGAATTATAAAGACAGATGACCAGAAGTTAAAGCAGTGGGGAGAATGTAGTTCGGGTTCAGCTTTTAGATAGAGCAGGAACTGAAACTGATGGTAAAGGGAAGTGACCAAACACAATCGTAGTTTTGTAGCATAAACAACGAGTAACTTTAATATGTATGTTAATAACTTGGCTGTCCCACTAGCAGTTGCATTCAAACAGATTAATTTCAGTCACAATGGAGCTTTTTCTCAGTTATGTTGAGACTTGTATGGTTGAAAGTATTCTTCTTTATGTGAGTATAGTTACTAATTCAGGTTGTTATTGTGTTACTGGATGGCCCATTGTTATGTATTTGATATCATAAATAATAGGTTAGCAGCTGCCAACATGTCAGTATGTTTCAAGCCCACAATAAATTAAACAGCAAATTAACAATTGTGGTGGAAAATTGTGCAGCTTAGTTGGAAGGATGTGGAGAGTGGGAGTCAATACGATGTCTGATACAAAAGCACTTTTAACAGGGCAAGAAAAGGGAAAGGGGGAGAGAGAGAGAGAGAGATGAGCCTTAAAATAAATCATAAAAACTTCAAATTTGAAGGTGGATACACCCAATTGGAACACAGGAAATGTGTCAGAACTGATGTAGTAGCCTATATAGCATTGAGTGCACCATTTAAAGGGGCAGGGGGGAAAAAAAACTTTTATAGGACTGAAAGTTTAGAAGGGAACTACACTGGTTCTAGATTCCAATACTTAATTCTCACCAAAGATTAAAAAAAAGTTTAAAAATTTCTAAAAGTGAAGATGAGCCAAGCTATTTTGAGTGGAATCTTGCTTGTAGCAATCCGCTTGATACTGTCCAAACTCCTTTGTTTGTTTCATGGTTTAATATTAAAGATCTTCCTGTGGGACGGCATCTGCTTGGATTTTTCTCACTCTGGTTTTGTGTTTTTACTATTTACAAATGGCAGTTGTGTCCATGTTCAGAAAACGCACGTGCATTTTGGCTTCTATCTTGATATCCTGCATTATCTGAAAAAGGAAAGGAACTACTATTTGACAATTCACTTGCAGTATTTTGCAATGTTTCTGAATATATATTTCCTTAATAGCAATAATGTCTGACATTCAAAAATGCTATTTAGACAAGTTTAGATACAATTTTACCTTTTATCGTTGGTGATTTGCTGAGGGCTCTAGGAGCAGTATGCGTCATATTCTTATCAGAATGCAGAACCTTATAGTCAAAGGTGATCATAAAGCTATTGCCAGTAATAGCAGATTCTTATCAATCACTGGTTGTTTTATAAATCATAGCTTTAAATTTTCTTTAAATTGCAAACAAAAAAGTGTATGTAAAATTGATTTTGATATTGATGCTAATCATCTGTTGTAAACATGTCAGCAACACCTACAGTATCATGAAATAGAGCAGAAAGAGGCCATTCAGTCCATCTCGTGTGTACTGCCCTTCTGAAGGAGCAATTCACCTTGTGCCATTTCCTCATAGCCATGCGTCTTTTTCCTTTTCAGATAATAGTCCAAGTTCCTTTTGAATGCCTCAATTGAATCTGCTTCCACGACATTCTCAGGTAGTATGTTTTAGATCCAAACCACAAATTGCACAATTTGTTTTCACTATTCCATTGCTTCTTTTGCCAATTATCTGAAATCTGTGCCTTCTAATTCTCGATCCACCAGTGGGAACAGCTTCTTTCTACCTACTCTGTCCAGTCCCCTTTTGAATACCTCTACCAAGTCCCCTTTAACCTTCTTTTCTCCAAGAAGAACAATCCTAACTTCTCCAAGCTATCTCTATATCCAAAGCTCTCTATACCTGGAATCATTCTCATGAATCTTTTTCTGCACTCTCGCTAATACCTCCACATCTTTCAAAGTGCTCCAGTTGAGACCGAATTGATGTTTTGTACAGTTTTAAGATAACTTCCTTGCTTTAGTAAATTGTGCTATGATTTTGAAGCTCAGATGTTCTGTACTTTATTAATCACTACCTTGACCTGTCCTGTCACCTTCTGATGATTTAAGCAACTATACACCCCAGTCCCTCTCTATTCCCTTTAGAATTGTGCCCATAATGTTGTCTCTCTGCCACCTTCTTACAAAAGTTAATCACTTCACATTTCTATGCTTTAAATTTCATCTGCCACTTTTCCACTTTACCAACCTGTCTGTCTTTCTGAAAGTCTACACGCTGCCCAATTCACAATGCTTCATGTTTTGTATCATCCGCAAGTTTTGAAATTGTCTTGTACACCAAGGTCTAAGTCAATATGTATATATCAGGGATAAGCCAGGGTTCTAACTCCCCTTTCTCTAGTCTGCAAAAAACACCGTTCACCGCTACTGTCTCTGCCCTGTCACTCAGCTAACTTTGTATCCATGAGCTGTAACTTTGCTTGCAAGTCTGTGGCACTTTATTGGAAGTCCATATATGCCACATCAACAGCATTATCTTCATCAATCCTTTGTTGCCTTAGTTTTGATTTATCAAATCCATGCTGGCTTTCCTTAATTGACCTGCATTTGCCCCAGTGGCAATTTTGTCCCGAATTATCATTTCTTAAAGCTTCCTCACCACTGAGGCTAAACTAAAGCCCGAGACTTATTTTCTAGTTATACAGATGACCTCAGGGAGAAAGAAAGTAAACAAAGCAGATAAAAAGAAGCAGCACATTTCAGTTCTATTTAGCCAAATGTTACTAATGGAATACTCAAAGATTTAGTCATGAAACCTCTTCAAAATATTTACAAAAAATCTTGAAGTTACTGAAAGCTACACTAATGGAATTTCAGACTAGTTTTCTAAATCATGAGATTAATAGGTTATGTGCTGTGTTCAATGTATAACGCAAAGTTAATGCCTTAAGTTCATAGGTAACAGTCCTAGTTTTAAGAATGTATGCCAGTTAATGGGATTAAAACTTAAGCATTTGGTTTGCTTGGTGTGGATTTTTTTTCTGATTTTGTGGAGATTAAAGTTATAATAGTGGGAGCAGGAGGATATTGATAATTTTGAAACAGTAAATCTGAAGTTTTTTAGTTGTTTCACAGGATGTGGGTGTCGCTGGCAAGGATGGCATTTATTGCCTATCCCTAATTGTTCTTGAGAAGGTGGTGGTGAGTTACTTTCTTGAACCACTGCAACCTATATGGTGCAGGTAAACCCATAGTGTTTTTAAGAAGGAAGTTCTAGGATTTTAACTGAGCAACAGGTACAGCAAAAGGTTTCAAGTCAGGATGGTGTGTGATTTGAAGTGGAACTTGCAGGGTAGTGCCTTTCCCATACATTCATTTGCCCTTGTCATTCTAGATGGCAGAAGTGTTGGGTTTGGTAGGTGCTGTTGAAAAATCTTTGGTGAGTTGCTGCAGTGCATACTGTGGATTGTACATATTGCTGCCACTGTGCATTGGTGGTGGAGGGAATAAATGTTTAATGTGAGAGTGGGTGCCAATCAAGCAAGCTGATTTGGCCTGGATGGTGCTGAATTGAATGTTGTTTGAGCTGCAGTTATCCATGTGGTGACTAGGGAATTTTCACAGTATCTTAATTATCGTGTTAATGTAAGCCTACTTGTGACTATAATAAATAAACTTTAAAGTGGAAGGTTTCCATCACACTTCTGACTTTTGCCCTATCGATGGTGGACAGACTTTGGGGAGTCTGGAGGTGAGATACTGTCCACAGAATTCTTAGCCTCTGACTTGCTCTTGTAGCTACAGTATTTATATGACTGATGCAGTTCAGTTTTGGTCAGTGGTTACCCCCAGAATATTGATAATGCTGGATTTAGTGGATGGTAATGCCACTGCATGTGAAGGGAAGATGGTTGGATTCTCTCTTGTCATTGCCTGGCACTTATGTAACTTGCCACTTATCAGCCCAGGCCTGACTGTTGTCCAGGTCTTGCTGCATTTGGGCAAAGAGCACTTCAGTATTTGAGAGGAGATGGTGTGAAACACTGCTGAACAAGGTACATTAGTTCATGTGGCAGGAGTGCAGAATTAACCTTTCCTATAGAAAATTTCCCTTTCCTGAATACACCACAATTTGGTAGATATCATAATCACATTGGTAGCTTTTCTGAAAACTGTAGGACTGAAGCAATATTGTGACCAATCACAACTATCTGTCTATATCACTGGATGTGCAGTGTTACTCATGAATCAGATGTTACATTATTTCATGGGACAGAGTTGTTATAGGGAAGTGGGGACAACTGTCCATTTCCACTGCAAGAAATCAAACCAAAGATTGTGACCCATGTCCTGTTTTCTGGCGGGGAAAATAATTACTATTTTCCTTACCATTGTTAGTTCGACAGGTAAGTGTTTCAAAAGCGGGCCCAATCTGTGCCCAAAGTGGAAACTCGGTAATTTGTATTTTTTTAAAATGTAAGAAATCTAATTTTGAGCTGACTTTATGAAGAAGAGTAATAGAGATTTAATTAGTGCAGCTTCTGCTTATTTAACTAACAAACTTTTTTTTGTCACTTTCTCATAGTTACAGGATTCCACTGTGTTTGGAACATGAATTTTTAACCAATCTCAGCCTGTGGCACACAAAGGCTGTGTGTGTGTGTGTGTGTGTGTGTGTGTGTGTGTGTGTGTGTGTGTGTAGATCCACCATTTTCAAAGTAATTATAGATAAAGCCTTCCAATTAGCATATCTGCCATGCATTGCAAAGCCAGGGTCATATGTCCATCTGGTTTTCATGTTCATGAACCAACAACAACAACAGATACAATGCAAAAATTGTAATCAAAATGGCCACTTTTTTTCTTAACTGCTTACTGGTAACTTTAATAACTTGTCCCAAGGGTAGGAACCAGGCTTCACGAGCACGTGCCAGACTAAAGACAAGCTCTCCTCAGCAACTATCATCTGATGACTTCAGAATATGCCAGTGATAACAATTAATATCCAAGCTAAAGTATTGGAGAACTCGAGCTGCAGTTTGTTGTATTCATTCATGGGATGTGAGCATTTGCAGACTGGGCCAGAATTTATTATCCATCCCTAATTCCCCTTGAATTGATGGCTTGCTCAGCCATTTCAGAGGGTATTTAAGAATCAGCCACATTGTTGTGGATCTGGAGTTATGTATAGGCCAGAAGTGTTTTTTTTACAATGATTGACAATTTCATGGTCATCATTAGCCTTCTAATTCCAAATTTTATATTGAATTCAAATTTCACCAACAGTTGAGGCGGGATTTGTGATGTGGAGATGCCGGCATTGGACTGGGGTAAACACAGTAAGAAGTCTGACAACACCAGGTTTAAGTCCAGCCAATTTATTTGATAATAAACTCACTAGTTTTTGGGGTCTGCCCTTCGTCTCCATTCACCTGACGAAGGGCAAACCCTGAAAGCTTGTGAGTTTACTATCAAATAAATTGGTTGCACTTAAGAAGTCTGACAACACCAGGTTTAACAGGTGGGAATTGAACAGGGGACCCCTGAGCATGATGCTGGGTCTAGCGACAATACCCACTACACCCACCTGTTAAAGGTATGAGAAAGATCTTCATTGATTGGCTAGGGTGAAGGACTGAGTTGAACAGTGTTCCTTTGGTGAAAACAGGCAGATCTGGTCTTGTGTCAAAGAGAACACCACAATTGCACATTGCCTACTTCAGATTAAGGACAATTTCACAAAGATGTTTTGTATGAATGGTGCATTTGACGCTGCTGATAAATTCAAGCTCACGTCTTAGACATGGTGATAACAGTGAAGTTGGGACTGTCGGCAGTATCTGAGGAGCAAATGGTATTAAATACTGCTGAACAAGATACATTAGTTCACGTGACAGGATTGCAGAATTAACTTTTTCCATAGTCAAGTTTGGAAAAATTCACTTTCAGGGATACACTACAATTTGGTCAATGACATAATCACATTTGTAGCTTTTCTGAAAACTGTACAGCTGAAGCCCAATGGATAGGAGGAGAACTGGGTATGGACAGCAAGTTGACCCCTTGCCTACAGGTACTGCCATTAAAGAGAAAGTCCAACAGGTTTATTTGGTGTCACAAGCTTTCGGAGTGCTACTCCTTCATCAGATGAGTGGAGAGTTGGGTTCACCTCTCAGCTGATGAAGGAGCAGTGCTCCGAAAGCTTGTGATACCAAATAAACCTGTTGGACTTTAACCTGGTGTTGTGAGATTTCTTACTGTGCCCAACCCAGTCCAACGCTGGCATCTCCACATTAAAGATAAGTATGTGTACATGAATTAGGAGGGGTTCAAGGTTAGAATTGTGGGGGATTTCCAAGATGATAACGCAGGGTGGGGTGGAATGAGGATCCTTTAAGCTGTATAATGGCTGTATTGTGCCAGTAGGAGTAAAGCCAAAAGAGTGCACATCTGCAGCTGAGGACTGTCGAGGAGAGGGTAATAATAACATTTGAAATGGCTGAGGCTGAGAGTTTAAGGAGGACAGAGATAGAATGCTATAATCACAACCATAAATGATCTTTGAGGCAGTCTTGGGGCTGTAACTAAATTGATGGATTCTTACATGGTTTGAAGCAGAGTATTCAAACAGGAGTACACTTCTGCCTTTAAGGGAAAGGCCATCATATCGCAATTTTAACAACAGACTGCTTCCTTTAGGAAAGGGTATGAGAATGTAACCATTCTATTATCATAGAATCTTACAGTACAAAGAGGCCATACACCCATCATGTCTGCACTGACCACAAGCCCACCCAGGCCCTATCCTATGCATTTACCCTAGCTAGTTCCCCTGACACTAAAGGTCAATTTAGCATAGCCAATCCACTTAATCTGCACATCTTTGGACTGTGGGAGGAAATTGGAGCACCTGGAGGAAACCCACACAGAAATGGGGAGGATATGCAAACTCCACACAGACGGGGCCCAAGCTGGGAATTGAATCTGGGTCCCTGGCGCTGAGAGACAGCAGTGCTAACCACTGTGCCACACCTAGAATCAGAACTTATATTACACGCAAATTACTATTTTATAATAACTAACCTGCAACTTACTTTGAGCAACACAATGGATTATTGAGTATCACCATAACATAGACTTCTAATTAATTTTGGAGTTTGGCAGACAAATTTGTCTATCTGAATTTTAGTGTCTTCCATTAATTTACTAATTTCTTCATAATATAAATCACTGATTATATTTGAACATTTCCATAGTTTAGCCTAGTAGCTTGCAGGCTATTTCACAGTTAATCACATTGCTGTGGATCTGGAGTCACATGGCAAGCAAGGATGGCAGATTTCCTTCCCTAAAGAACATTAGTGAACCGGGTGGGTTCCATGATTGATAATGGCCCTCTGAATCCCAGATTTTTTTTAAATTCAAATTTCACCATATACCATAGTGGGATTCAAACCCAGGTTCCCAGAATCAGGATCTGGATTTCTAAGATGGATTAATAATATGCAACTGTTTACAATATATATTAATGACTTGTGGGAAGGAAGCAAATGTATGTCAGGCAAATTTGCAGATGACAAAAATGGGTGGAAAGGCAAGCTGGCAGAGGGATACAGTTTACAAAGAAATATTGATATGTTCAGTAAGTGGGTAAAAAGTTGGCAAATGGAATATAAGGTGGGAAAATGTGAAGGTGTTCATTTTGGAAGGGAGAACAAAGAACTGAGTATTATTTAAATGGAGACAAACTGCAGAAAGCTGCAACACAAAGGGACTTGAGGGTACTTGCGCACAACACACAAGAAGTTAGCACACCGGTGCAGCAGGTAACCAGGAAGACTAATGGAATGTTGACCCTTATTTCAAGGGGGTTGGAGTATAAGAGTAGGGGACTTTTGCTGCAGTTGTACAAGGTACTGGTGAGACCACATCTGGAGTACTGTGAGCAGTTTTTGTCCCCCCTATTTAAGGAAATATATTCACTGGTGGCAGTTCAGAGAAGGTTAACTAGGATGATCCCAGGTGTGGAGGGATTGTCTATCAGAAAAGGTTAAACAGGTTGGGACTCATTGGAATTTAGATGAATGAGAGGTGATCTTGTTGAAACATATGGACTTAAGGGGCTTGACAGGGTAAACGCTGAGATGTTTCCCCTTATGGGCGGATCTAGGAGCAGAGGACATAGTGTGAGAATAAATGGGCGCCAATTTAAGGCTGAGATCCTTTGAAACTCCTTGCCATTCAGCTGTGGGACAGAGTCCTCATGAACATTTAAGACTGAAATAGAGAGATTTTTGATCAAGAAGGGAATCAAGGGTGACAGGAAAGGGCAGGAAAGTGGACATGAGAAATGTTGGATTAGCCATGACTCTATTGAATGGTAGAGCAAGCCCACCCTTGTTCCCATTTCTTATGTCTGGAGCAGGAAAGCAAAAGGTAAATGGAATAGATTAAATATAAAGAATAAAAGGTTAAGGTAGCTAGATAAAAAGTTAAAATATAAAAGAAAAAAGAGCCAACATGATGCCACATAAACAACTCTGTTTTAAGTTAAATGATTTTGGTAGTTCAGGGTTAATACTGTTGCAATAAAACTGAACTTGACATTTGACTACCTATTTCAACAACGTTATATTTAGCGTCAGTGTGAACTGAAAACTATCAAAACCGGTTGACCTAGCAGTTACTCAGAATCTGTCTTTTATAGAGTGTAATATCGCTGTATTACATTATCAGTTTTGCAGAAGGATTCTTTCACTTCAGAAATGTTACATTCATTTCATTTATTTTTAAGGGAAACATATACAGACCTTAAGGAAGTCATTAAAGGTTATTCCATCATACTGTTGATCAGGTTCCTGGAGAAATTATTAAAAAATAAAAAATTAATATAAATGACAAAGGTAGTACAAGGGTGAGCATATTTTGTTTGGTCAGAGCTAAGACATTCATCAGAAAGTATAATTTAATATAGCTTATGTGTTCACAAGTAGGCTTACATTATCACTGCAATGAAATTACTGTGAAAATCCCCTAGTCTGGCACCTGTTTGTGGATACATTGAGGGAGAATTTAGCACAGCCAATGCACCTAACCAGCACGTCTCTCAGACTGTGGGAGGAAACAAGAACACCTGGAGGAAATCCACATACACACAGGGAGAACGTGCAAACTCCACATAGTCAGTCACACCATTTGCAACCTAAAATTATATATGACATGCTATGTTTAGAGAATTTACATCATGCCATCTTTAATATTAATTCTGGGGCTGTGGATGTCGCTAAAAATTCTTCTGAGGAGGTAGTGGTGAGCTGAACCATTCTGCCTGTTGTGAAGGTGCTCCTATAATCCTGTTAGGAGTTCCAAGACTTTCACCCAGCGATGGATGATGTATGTCCAGGTCAACATAAGCTACAACTGGGAGATGGGTGTTATGTTCATTTGGGTGTTCCAATACACCTGCTTTTGTTCTTTGAGGTGGTGGAGATCTTTGCCTTGGGAGGTGTACACAGTGTAGCAGTGTTTAGTAAGTGGACTGCTTCGTCCTGGATGGTATCAAGTTTGTTGAGCGTTGTTGGAGCTGAGCTCTTCCTGCAATGACGGATATTTCCAGCACATTCCTAAATCATGCCTTGTAAAAGGTGGAGGGGTTTTAGGAATCTCTGCACTGGTAACCAACAAATATGTCTCACCAGAACCTAAAATATGTTAACTTGTCAATTGTTTACCATATTTTTAGTGCTCATATACTTTTATCAGCTTCTGGAATAAGAGTTTTTTTCAACTTGCTTTGCTGTTCTTTGTGCACTTAAATATCCTTTACTGTTGTTTCTTTTATACACATTGAATTCAATTCCAGTTGCCCTTTTAAAGGGTTGCAATGGAATATCAACACTTTTACTGTGTTATTTTGTTCATGTGACTTCCAACTTAGTAATAAACATTGTGTATCTATAATCCCAATTTTGTTGTTGGAAAGTCAGTTTATTGTAAATCTGCTTGCAAACATGTCTATGTCATTTGTTACTTTTACATTTACAGTATAAACATTGGTGAATTTGCTTGACTTAACATTTCCAAGAAACTTCTTAACTTTTCATTCCAAGATAGGAGACAGTTTCTGTGAAAACACAAAATATATATGATCTAACCGAATGGCCCAAGGCCTCTGTAGTTACAGCCTGTGACTTCCTTGCCTCAACCTGCCACACGTTATTACCACTATAATTAGTAATTACAGCTTCCAGGGCAACAAGACAACATGCAATTACATAGGAGACTTATTGGTGAGCTGCGTAGGTTTTTGCACCTTCCAGTTCATTTGCACATAATTTTCCATCAATACATCCCGTAAACAGTACTGTGAAAATGAAAAAGGCTTTTCGACCCAAATAAGTAAACGTCTTCATAAAATAGGCGTTAACATCCAAATGTTTAGGTTGAGCGAGAACTTTGAAATGATCTGCCTAGGATTCTAAACTATTGATGGATAATTGATTGTGATTGAGGAGGAGATGAATGAGCATTTGGAAAAGACAAAGCTCAATCCACCATTGTCAGCGTGGTTTTATTGAAGGGTATGGGATGGGATGTTGGCACTTACTGCAAAGGGACTGGAGTATAAAAGTAGTGAAGTGTTGTTGCAATTGTATAGGGTGCTGGTGTGTTGATATTCTTATTTGAGGAAGGATGTGGTGGCGTTGGAGGCAGTTCAGTGGAGGTTCACCAGATTGATTCTGGGGTTGATGTATATAAGGAGAGTTTAAACAGTTTGGGCTTGTACTTGTTGGAGTTTAGAAAAATGAGAGAGGATCTGATTGAGATATATATAATTTTAAAAGTAAATGTCGATCAAATGTTTCCTCTTATGGGGCAATCTAGAAGACAAGGTCACAGATATAGCTCGAGAGGCAGTAGATGAGATGAGGAGGAATTGCTTCTCGCAAAGGGTGGTGAATTTGTGGAACTCACTGCTCCATAGCATGGTGGAGTCTGAATCATTAAATGGCTTCAAGAAGGAAATAGGTATATTTCTTTTAAAAAAAAGAAATAAGGGGATGTGGGGAGGTAGATTTGAGACTAGGGAGAGATTAACCATGATCTTATTGAATGGAGGAGCTGGCTTCAAGGGCTGAATTTGCCTACTGCTTCTAATTCCTTTGTTCCTAATTGTCCTAACTGCAGAGTGGCATTACAGCAGATAGTATTGATTCTTCAAAATTGCCCTGGGAGCTGTAAAGAGATTATGGGAGACTTTAAGTCTTAAAAAAAGAAAATCTTGCGTTCATAGCATCTTTCATTCCTGTGGCAGATTCCCAGAGGGCTTTACAGCCTATGAAGTACTTTAGAAGAGTATTTGTTGTTGCACTGAATGAAGGAATGGGATACAGTAGACAGAAACAGACTGTTATCGGTGATTGAAGGGTCTATAATGAGGGAAGCATTGAGATGCCATCCTAAATCTCTTGCATTTAATGTTGAGGGGAAGTTGTGAAATGCACAGCTGGATTTAGTGCTTGAAGCACTGGGCATGTCAAAGTTTAATAGCAGCACAGACAGGTGGCTGAAAGGACAAAGAGACATGGGATTAGCACAGCCACATGGCTGAGACTCATGTATGGGATGAAAACTCATACAGGTTTTTAAAATTTTCATTTACAGGATTTGGACTTTGTTGGCAGACCTTGGATTTATTGTGCTTCCCTATTTGTCCTTGAGAAGATGGTAGTGAGCTGCCTTCTTGAACTATTGCAGTACCATGTAGGTACATACATCGTGCAATTTGCTTTTCAAAGTTTATTTATTAGTGTCATAAGTAGGCATACATTAACACTGCAATGGAGTTACTGTGAAAATCCCCTAGTTGCCAGTCGTGTGCCTGTTTCGGTACACTGAAGGAGAATTTAGCATAGTCAATGCACCTAACCAGCACATCTTTTGGACTGTGGGAGGAAACCGAGCACCTGGAGGAAACTCAGACACGGGGAGACTCCACACAGACAGTAACCCAAGCCAGGAATCAACACCTGGGTCCCTGGTGCTCTGAGGCAGCAGTGCTAACCACTGTGCCACTGTGCTGCCCAAGAGGGAGTTGTAGGATTTGATCCAGTGATGTTTAAGGAATGGCAATATAGTTCCAAGTCAGTTTGTCAAGTGACTTGAAAGTGATGATGTTTCCATACATCTGCTGCCCTGCTACATGGCAAAGGTTTAAATGTGAAATCAAGGGAGCCTTGGCGAGTTGCTGAAGTTCATATTGTATATGGCACACATGACTGTCACAATACTCCAGTAGTTAATGTTTAAACTTATGGGAGTGATTCCAATCAAGCAGATTGTTTAGTCTTAGGTGGTGTCAAAATTCTTGGGCGAATTTGGAGCTGCACACAAATCAAAAAGTGGGGAGTATTCCATCAAACTGTTGACTTGGGGGTGGGCCTGGGCAAGATGCTCATGGAGTTGGTGCAGATTTGATAGGCTGAATAGCTTCCTTCTGCACTGTAGAGATTTTATGGTTTCCAGGCTTATTGCTGCGTAAACCCTTATGTGGGAACTTCCTGGGGGATTCCCCAGCGCATCAGTGGGATACCCCCAAATGTGACACCAGGGAACCCAGAAGTTATGGGCCAATATAATAGGAGGCAGAGAGTGGGGGTCAATGGGTGCTATTCGGATTGGCGGTTGGTGACTAGTGGGGTGCCCCAGGGGTCGGTGCTGGGGCCTCAGCTATTTACCATTTATATAGATGATCTGGAGGAGGGAACCGAGTGTAGGGTGTCGAAATTTGCTGATGACACCAAGATTGGGGGAAAGGCAAATTGTGCGGAGGGTGTGGAGAGTCTGCAGAAGGATCTAGATAGGCTGGGTGAATGGGCCAGGAAATGGCAAATGGAATTTAATGTTGGCAAGTGTGAGGTGGTCCACTTTGGTAGGAAGAATGGTAGGAAGGACTATTACTTACGTGGCGAAAAACTGCAGCAGGCGACGGTGCAGAGGGACCTCGGGGTCCTTGTGCATGAGTCGCAAAAACCCAGCCTGCAGGTGCAGCAGGTGGTCAGGAAGGCGAATGGGATGCTGGCCTTCATAGCGAGGGGGATTGAATATAAAAGTAGGGAGGTCTTGCTGCAGCTGTATAGGGCATTGGTGAGGCCGCAGCTGGAGTACTGTGTGCAGTTTTGGGCGCCGCACCTGCGCAAGGATATTTTGGCCTTGGAGGGAGTGCAGAGGAGGTTTACTAGGCTGATACCGGAGTTGAGGGGGTTGAGCTATGAGGAGAGGCTGAATAAACTAGGCTTGTACTCGTTAGAGTTTAGAAGAATGAGGGGAGATCTCATTGAGACGTACAAGATGATGAATGGGATGGATAGGATAGAGGTGGAAAGACTCTTCCCGCTCAAAAAAGACAGTAGGACTAGGGGGCACAGCCTCAAGATAAAGGGGGGGCAGTTCAGAACGGAGTTGAGGAGGAACTTCTTCACTCAAAGGGTGGTGAATCTCTGGAATTCTCTGCCCGTTGAAGTGGTGGAGGCTGCCTCGCTAAATATTTTTAAGAAGCGGGTTGATGGGTTTTTGATAAGAGAGGGGATTAAGGGTTATGGGGAGAGGGCGGGAAAGTGGAACTGAGCCACGACAGATCAGCCATGATCTTATTGAATGGCGGGGCAGGCTCGAAGGGCCAGATGGCCTACTCCTGCTCCTATTTCTTATGTTCTTATGTTCTTAATATGTACATGTGGCATAATTCTGCCCACAAAGGAAATACACAGCAGAATCTGCCACAAAAGGGAAACCCAAAACGCCTGACTTGCAAACAGAAATGTTAGCAAATAGACTCCCTATTGACATCCAGAAAAATGTACGTTACAATTGCTTCTGCTTCGCATCATATCAGAGCCCTGGTTAATGCACTGTGCTGTATGCATTTACTTTGATTTCACAAGATAGAAGAAAAACAAGATAAACAGGGTATGAGTAATCTTCATAACTCAAACCATAAGGTGCAGCACTCACTTGTACAGATTGGACAAATAGCATGTCTTCTTTGTCTCCATTTACCAAACAAAACAACACTCAAAATTTCAGTGGTCCATAATATGACACCAGCGGTGGATGCTTGCTTCAAGGAAATTTACCTTGAAACCAGAAAATGCTGGATAAACTCAGCAGCTCTGGCAGCATCTGTGGAGAAAAAAATCACAGTTAACTTTGAGTCCACATGACCCTTCTACAAAACTGTAAAAGAGTCATGTGGATTAAAAATGTTAACTCTGTTTCTCCACAGATGCTGCCAGATCGGCGAGTTTATCTAGCATTTCTGATTTTATTTCTGATCTATAGCATTTGCTTTAATAAAATTAAATGATTGTTACGTACAGCAGATGAGTGTTATGCTTCGATCTGTCTCTCTCCTGTGCTCTCAGCTTTAACTTGGGTGATCCGTCACTAAGTCAGAGGCTAGTTATTTATAAATATTGCTACACTCACAGAAAAAGCAGACCTTATACAATTAGGAGTAACTAAGTTTTTAATGGTGTAATAAGTGATCAATTTTCTGACCAGCCTCCCTTCCCCAGAAAAATTAACTTTATAAATTGGGATTCTCAAGCTCTCAAAAGGAGATGAATGTAGAATTTAAAATATTTTAATAGTCTTCCTGTTTTTCTCTCCTCTCCCCTCCCTTAATCGAATCTTTATTTTCTTTTGCACAATGATTTATGTTTAATTTATAATTCTATTTTTTTTTGCAGTTTGCATATCTTAGTAATGATTCTTCAACCGCCTGGTTTCAATCACAGCACACATTCACTGGAGAAGGTGCCAAACTTAAACAGATGCCAGATGACTGGAAGTAATTGCTAACAAGCCCACTAAATGTCTGCGGCAACTGTGTGCACTTTGAATAGCAAAAGCTGTTCCATCACTGCGCACAGCAGAACTCGAATCATTACCCGGTCATTTCATCAAATCAGAATCCTACAGTGCAGAAGGAGACTATTCAGTCCATTGAGTCTACACAGACTCTCTGACAGAGCATCTTCCTTATGCCCTATCCTTGTAGCCCCATGTATTTACTTCACTAATCCCCCGACACGTACTGGGACACTAATTTAGCATGGCCAATCATCCTAACCTGCACAGCTTTGGACTATGGAAGGAAACTGGAGCACCCAAAGGAAATCCACGCAGACGTGGGGAGAATGTCCAAACTCCACACAGTCACTCGAGGCTGGAATCGAACATGGGTCCCTGGAGATTGGAGGAGCAGTGCTAACTACTGTGCTGCCATGATCTCACTATTTTTCTTGGGTCTTATCCTGTCCAGGCTGGCATTTGCTTATGTTGCTTTAGTGACTACACTGCATTTTCAACACTTAAAAGGCACTATATAAAAATCCAAATTCAGGCATCGCTTCAGAAATTGGCCAGAAGCAGTCCTATTTCATTAACTGTCTGCAGGTTATTCCTTCAAACTGGCCTTGAACTGTTTTGATGCAGTTAGCGTGTGAGATGTGAAGCAGACAAGGAAATGAATGTTGGGAATATTACACACTGGCACAAAAAGGCCTCCTCCACATACCTACGTTTAGCCTGTGCTGCGCACTGAAACACTGCAAAGTTAAGACGGGGAATGGAGGAACTATTTTAATTACAATTTGTATACTAGTGTAGTCAACAAGGTAATCCAGTCTCCAAAGACTGGGTATATCCAGCTGAGTTTATGCAGTTGGTGTCAATCCTCAAACATGCAAAAATGCAAATTGTGGATCGACAGCTTGTACAATGTACACAGTTGTTTCATTCTGAAAAGATGTCACTGTATTCTACTCACGTAGCTCTGTTTCTCAAGTACTTTATATAAGGGCATACATTTGCAGTGATCAATTTGTATCAAAATTAATTAACTTACACTTCTATTGGAGGTGATTGCTGATGTTAATGGTGAATGCCAAGCCAGAGGGAAGAAAGGGAGGAAGGAGGCAAAACAGTACAGCTTATGAGGATTTAGAAGAGAGATAACAAGGTAACAGTGCAGATATTAAAGAAAAGAATTTCAGAAGGTTGGGAATGTTTGACTGAAGGAGAAGCAGTCAAAGCTTTACAGGGAGTGGTAAACTAGAAATTAGATTGTGTTAAGAGTATATAAAGGTGTGTGCAAGTTTAAGTTTATTTCTTAGTGTCACAAGTAGGCTTACATTAACACTGCAATAAAATTACTGTGAAAATCCCTTAGTCGCCACACTCCGGCACCTATTCGGGTACACTGTGGGAGAATTTAGTATGGCCAATACACCTAACTAGCATGCCTTTCAGACTGTGGGAGGAAACTGGAGCACCTGGAGGAAACCCACACAGACACAAAGAGAACGTGCAGATTCCGCATAGACAGTGACCCAAGCTGGGAATCAAACCTGGGTCTCTGGTGCTGAGGCAGCAGTGCTAACCTCCCACACTGAGATAGAGGAAGTATCTCTATCCTAACTGAAGACAGACCCACGCTATCTTAGAAAAGAAAATGCCTTAAAAATAATGGCTTGTATTTTCTGTGTTTGTCAGCCTGCAGGTAACACCCATCCATTTGAATGGAAGGGAATTGGCAGGCCCACGAGTGAGAAAGTGAAAAATTACGGTCAATGTGTCTCACTATATAAAAAAAATAAACACAAACATCATACATAAAAAGCTTTTAACACCATAGGCAGTAAAAGAAAATAAATGTTATCTTCTTTACCAGCAGGGAGTTTTACCTTCAGAAGGTCAGATCTCCAACTGTTTGAAGTATGCAATTCTGAGTGTTGAAACCCCCGTTGTTAAAATTGCGTACAAGCCTTTTGTATTAAAACATTCAACACCTCTTTAACATCAGGAGTGAAAAAGCACAATGGGAGAAAATATAATTCTGCTGGAGTCGTGTGCATCAACCTAAAAATTCCTTCTTTATACACCCCAGTACAAAGAGCCATTATCAGCTTTTATTAAGTATGTAGTGTTATACATTTCCCAAATCTTTCACAATTATTTTCAAAGTTTTTTTGCATTTTAAGTGCCAAATTTAAGTCACCTCTCAGGGATGTAGAATAGTTCAGTGTACACACACAAACATGTATTCTTCACTCAGATATCCCAAATACCCTCCTTAAATAGAATATGTATCTGGGGATGTAGAATTTGGTGCCCCTGTTCTGTCCTGAATGCCAACCATTTAATAGCCTCACCAGTATGTCACCAGAAAGGTCACACAGTTGTCTTCTCCTGCCTTTACGTGTGATCTACAAGTATTACAACTGTGCGGAGAGTGGTTTGAGGGGAAAATGAATCAACTATTAAAATGACAGAACTGGGTGAACGTGAATCTAAAATGTCACAAACCATTTCTCCTACGCAGATGTTTGCAGCCTCCATCATTGCAGCATCTGCGATCGACGAGGAAGTCTTTTCTGTGTTTGATGTCTTGGATAACAGTTCATCTATAATCTGAATAAAAAGTAGACAATGTAGGTTGAAAATGCACTACAGGGGATACGGAAGATCTATCAATGAGGTAGAACGCAGTACATTTATTCAGCTTTTTCAGATCACGAGAACCAAAGTAATAGTTTCAAATGCAAAGACCAAATTGTAGCTTTTAATTCACTCATTCTTATTGTTTATATCATAGCAAATGGTCTCCTTCTGTGCCATATCAACTCTATGATTCTGTTGCGTATTCATGTTATTTCTAGCGTTTCCTCACTAACAGATTTGCAGTGGAACAGGGGCACTTTAAGAGGTCGACTATGTGACAAGATCAGCCATTTGCACGTGCAAACGGTCAGTCTATTTTAGCAGTATGTAGTACAAAATAAAGATCTTTGTTTAAACTTTCAAACCCTGCAACCTATCTTTTAAAAGCACCACATAGAAAACTGGTGACGAGGTGGTTTGATCACACTTGTAACCTCTCCAAAACAAAAAAAAGGAAAAAGTCTGACGGCATTGTAGACACCTGACACATTGAAATCATCGCTATGTGAAAGCTTGTGAGGGAGGAGTGTCAAACAATCATTGTAGTTGCTGGAGGAACCAAAAAGCAATCAAAGATTCGGGCTAAAACAACTTTGGAAAGAAACTTGCCACATGCTCTGCCTGTAAAAATGTGTAACGACACCCAGAGCACCGTGAGGAGCAAGAACCCTGCAAAAACATTGTAGAGTTGGGGGTGTTGTACAACACAAAGGAAAACAGACTGAGCTCAGGTTTGCCTTGTTCTGGGGAGTAAGGAAGCAAGGTTGTGAAAATGATGTGGTACATCGTGCTCACGCAGGCCCTTTCCAGAGTAAAGGCTGCGGAAGGTTTTGGTGCCATGGGACCGTTTGGTGAGAAATACAGAGCAATGGAGCTCACATCCAGAGAGCTTTGACTATGTTGTCCAAACGAACAACATTGTGGCACATAATAATAGTCTCAACTTCCCTGCGCATAATGGGGGGAAAGCATTTAACCCCCTGAGAAGTCTGGTACAGCCAGAAAATGTATTCAGATGGTACAAAAAGAGTGCGAAAAAGGACTTGAGTCACAATCCAAAACGTACTGGATATTGCTGGTGCAACAAGCCATCACTGGGTCACTTTTTTACTGAATGGAGAGTGGTGAAAATGGAGGGGGACAAACTGGAGCCGCAGTTTCTTTGATACCAGACAATGTTTGCCAAGAAAAGCTTTGACATATTGCCTTGAAACCCTCGAAGATAGTGTTAGAAGCCTATATTGGAGAATCGGTTCCATTAAGGGGCCATATTGATGTAACTGTGAAGTTGAATGGACAATCCGTAGACTTGCCCTTGCATATTGTTAAAGGAAACTGTCTGGCACTAACGGGAAGAACCTGGCTGGAAAACAGCAGATTAAACTGGGCTGAAGTGAGTCTCATGTCACAATTCATGGCAGAACCAACCAAAAGCCTAAAGGGTCAAAAAGAAAATGTTGATCAGAATATTGAATTTGATGATCAACGATGAACAAAATGAACGGTGGAGCAGGCTCGAAGGACCGAATGGACTATTCCTGCTTCTAGTTTCTATGTTTCTAGTAGTTTGTCATGTTTTGTGATTTATTTGTGGGGTTGTTTGTTTTCTACTTCCAATAGTTTTGAATTTTCGGACTGCAGCAGTGGCTTGACAGATATTTCTCACTGTTCACTCTACTTCACTGTACCTCTCTGCCGCGCAGCTCGCCTTTCTGGATGGCATCTCTTTCTTTTAGCCGTGACACTTCTTGTTCTTGCTTTGTGTTCATAATCATTTTCACTTTTGGTCATCATGACTATTCTTCCCTACAGCTTTTAACTCTAGTTATCACCCCACTTCTTCCTAACATGCCCTCATTAATGATGTTATTTCTCCTACTCTATCACTTGATTGTTGCCTTTCACCTTTTCACATAGGTTCCTAGCTTGTCCTTCTCATCAGCACTCTAATTCCTTCCACATTGTTCCTGTCATTCCCACCATTGGCGCTTGCCCACTATGCCCTTAGATGTTATAATTTTCCTTTCCAGCCTTTACTTAAACATCCTCAACTCTCTCTTCAGGCTTTCCCCTCTTATATTGCCCTCTTCTACCATGTCTATTTTGCTGTCTCTAATTTGCCTGCTGTCCTTCTTTTGCTGCCTCTTTTTCCGCTGGCCTGTTTCTCTTACTATTGTCTCCCCTTCCCTTGGTCTCAGCTTGCTGTTACTGCAATACCTTCTGATCGGTCCTACCTGTTCTCTGTCCAGGTGTTACCTCATTTTACTGAACATTATGGACAGCATGCTGCATTCAGTTATTTATCACAATCACAGAACATAGAACATTACAGCGCAGTACAGGCCCTATGGCCCTCGATGTTGCGCCAACCTGTGAAACAAATCTAAAGTCCAACTAACCTACACTATTTCAATATCATCCATATGCTTATCCAATGACCCTTTAAATGTCCTAAATGTTGACAAGGCCACTACTATTGCAGGAAGGGCATTCCACATCCTTACTACTCTGAATAACTAACCTACCTCTAACATCTGTCCTATACCTATCACCCCTCAATTTAAAGCTATGTCCCCTCAAACTGGCCATCATCATCTGAGGAAAAAGGTTCACCCTGTCCACCCTATCTAATTCTCTAATCATCTTGTATGCCTCTATTAAATCACCTCTTAACATTCTTCTCTCTAATAAAAACAGCCTTAAGTCACTCAGCCTTTCCTCATAAGTCCTTCCCACCATACCAGGCAACATCCTGGTAAATCTGCACCTTTTCCAATTCCTCCACATCCTTCTTATAATGTGGCGACCAGAACTGAACGCAATACTCCAAGTGCGGCCGCAACAGAGTTTTATACAGCGGCATCATGACTCCGAAACTCAATCCCTCTACCAATAAAAGCTAACACACTGTACGCCTTCTTAATAACCCTATCAACCTGGGTGCCAACTTTCAGAGATATATGCACATGGACACCGAGATCTCTCTGCTCATCCACACTATCAAGTACCTTACCATTAGCCCAGTACTCTGTATTCCTGTTACTCCTTCCAAAGTGAATCGCCTTACAATTTCCCACATTAAACTCCATTTGCCACCTCTCAGCCCAGCTCTGCAGCTTATCTATGTCCCTCTGTAACCTGCAACATCCTTCCACACTGTCCACAACTCCACCGACTTTAGTGTCATCCGCAAATTTACTAACTCATCCTTCTATGCCCTTATCCAGGTCATTTATAAAAATGACAAACAGCAGTGGCCCCAAAACAGATCCTTGTGGTACACCACTAGAACTGAACTCCAGGATGAACATTTCTCATCAGCCACCACCCTCTGTCTTTCAGCTAACCAATTTCTGATGCAAACCACAAAATCACCCTGAATCCCATGCCTCTGTATCTTCTGCAATAGCTTACCTTATTAAACGCTTTACTGAAATCCATATACACCACATCAACTGCTTTACCCTCATCCACCTCTTTGGTCACCTTCTCAAAGAACTCAATAAGGTTTGTGAGGCATGACCTACCCTTCGCAAAACCATATTGCCTATTCCTAATCAAATTGTTACTTTCTAGATTATTATAAATCCTATCTCTTATAATCCTTTCCAAAAAACTTTGCCCACAACAGAAGTAAGGCTCACTGGTCTATAATTACTAGGGTTGTCTCTACTCCCCTTCTTGAACAAGGGGACAACATTTTCTATCCTCCAGTTTTCTGGCAGTATTCTTGTAGACAATGACAACATAAAGATCAAAGCCAAAGGTTCTGCAATCTCCTCCCTAACTTCCCAGTGAATCCTAGGATAAATTGCATCTGTCCCATGGGACTTATCTATTTTCACACTTTCAATGAAAAAATGTTTGATCAACACGCTAACTACAAACATTCACTCCCTCCACCAGGGAGGGAGAAAGGGAGACACAGAGAGACACAGAAAGGGGTAGAAAGGCAGAGAAACATAAGAGATAGATAAAGAGTCAGAGAGACAGAGAGAGAGGAAGGAAGAAAGAGAGAAAGAGAGAGGTAGAAAGGCAGAGAAACATAACAGAGATAAAGAGACAGAGAAATTCTTTCTCAAGAATGTTAAATTCCTATGACTGAGTTCAATTCTTTTTTTCCCATTAATTATTCCGAAAGTGGGCAATAATTAGTATTTGTGCCAATGTATAACATTACTACAATATACAGTATAAATAAGATCCAATTCAGGTCTTTGCTGCTTACAAATAATAACCTATAAATGACTTTAGTTGGCTTTATTGATTTGTCCTTTAGGTTTAGCAGTTAGGTACCATCTTTTCAGGCATCCTGTATCACATCCAACTGGTCAAAATTATGTAGTATCAAATGTCATGACATTTGCCTTTAAACACTTTGATTTTAAATTGTGAGTCTAAAAAATACCTCTCTTAATTCTTCCAAAGTGATTTTTCCATCTCCATTGGTGTCATACATACGAAATAAAACTGGAAGAGATGCAAAATACTTTAAATTAGTGCAGAAGAGTTTTACATTACCTAACACTGAGGTCCCCAACAAATGTGCACAGAAAATTTGTTAGTTATATAGAAGTATTAATTTACAAACAACTCAGTGTAATTAAGCAATTAATTATGTTAAATTGGAAATACTTTCAGAGTGCTCATGGTCTGAGCAGCTGATAAAGAGAAGAATTAAAACATAATCCTTTGTTTCTGAAAATAACATCACAGTTACAATGTTAAATGCAGTTAAGTCAGGTCATTGCTCTGTTACAAACTTCTCATGGAATCATAGAATCCCTGCAGTGCAGAAGGAGGCCATTCAGCCCATCAAGCCTGCATCGACAACAATCCCACCCAAAGCCCTATTCCCATAACCCCACATATTTAGCCTGCTAATCACCCTGATACTAAGGGGAATTTAACATGGCCACTCAACCTAACCTGCACATCTTTGAAGTGTGGGAGGAAACCGGAGCACCTAGAGGAAACTCATGCAGTCACAGGGAGAAGGTGCAAACTCCACACAGACGGTCACCCGAGGCTGGAATTGAACCCAGGTCCTTGGTGCTGTGAGGCAGTAATGCTACCATGCTTCCCTATACATTTTTGTGTACCTTTTAACAGCTGTAAGAGTGTGAAAGAGGTAGAAGGGATAAACCAAGGAGCCGGACTATCTTATGGTCAGGGAGACTTAACAGAGATTTCACAAACAGGATCAAATAGCGCAAAAGGTGGATTGTTCTGTAAATTAAACCTGGTTGCACTCTATGTGTAGTAATTGTCCTCTTTGGTATAAAACAATATTCTGCTTCATTTTCCCTTATTCCCTTAAGCATAAAAATTACTGGTGCAATGCCGAACACAAACAACAATTTTTTCTTATTGGCTAAGCTGCTGTATTTTCTTCCTTAATGAAATGCCGTCTGACATAACCTAACATCAGTTTTCTGCAGCAGTACCTGAATGTGAAGGGAAGGGTTAGGACAAGGGTCTTAAAGCATCTGGCTACCACAATTGTCTCCTGGAGTTGTGCTGCACTCCAACAGATGGCAATGATGGGCACAGACAAACTTTGAATGAGAACATGGAAATTTCATAAGAACATAGGAACATAAGAACTAGGAGCAGGAGTAGGCCATCAGGCCCCTTGAGCCTGCTCTACTATTCAATAAAATCATGGTTGATCTTTTCATGGACTCAACTCCACTTACCCGCCTGTTCACCATAACCCTTAATTCGTTTACTGTTCAAAAATTTATCTTTCTTGCCTTAAAAACATTCAATGAGGTAGCCTCAACTGCTTCACTGGGCAGGGAATGCCATAGATTCACAACCCTTTGTGTGAAGAAGTTCCTTCTCAACTCAGTCTTAAATCTGCTTCCCCTTATTTTGAGACCATGCCCCCTAGTTCTAGTTTAACCTGCCATCTTCTCTATTCGTCTCATACTCTTATATGTTTCTATAAGATCTCTCCTCATTCTTCTGAATTCCAATGAGTATAGTCCTAATCTACTTAGTCTCATAAGCCAAACCTCTCAATTCCAGATCAACCTACTGAATCTCCTTTGCACCCACTCCAGTGCCAGTATATCCTTTCTCAAGTAAAGAGACCAAAACTGTACACTGTTCTCCAGGTACGGCCTCACCAGCTGCAGCATAACCTCGCTGTTTTTAAACTCTATCCCTCTAGCAACAAAGGAGGAAATTTAATTTCCCTTCTTAATTACCTGCTGCACCTGCAAATCAAACCCTTGTGATTCTTGCACAAGGACTTCCAGATCCATCTGCACAGCAGCAAGCCGCAATTTTTAACCATTAAGTAATAGTCCATCTTGCCATTATTCTTACCAAAATGGATGACCTCACATTTACCAACATTGTACTCCATCTGCCAGACCCTCGCCCACTAACTTAGATTATCTATATCCCTTTGCAGATTTTCAGGTCCTCTGCACAAAATGCTCTGCCACTCATCTTAGTGTCATTTGCAAATTTTGAAACACTACACTTGCTCTGCAACTCCAGATCATCTGTGTAAATTGAAAACAATTGTGGTCCCAACACTGATTCCTGAGGCACACCACTAGTCACTGATCGCCAACTAGGAAAACCCCCATTTACTCCCACTCTTTGCTTTCAGTTAGCTAACCAATTCTCTATCCATGCTAATACATTACCCGTGTACCTTTATCTTATGTAGCAATCTTTGGGTGGCACCTTGTCTTCTGGATGTGGTGTATTTGGATTTCCACAGGTTCCCCATTGTCCATTGAGAATGGAATGTTCTCAAAGAATTCCACCAAATTAATGTTTGGATGAGATTTGAGGGCTCAGGCAGTGCACTAGAAAGCTTTAGATTGGCTAGGAGGGAGTTGAAGAGGGAGTTAAGAAGGGCTAAAAGAGGACATGAGAAGATCTTGGCTGATAGGATTAAGGAGAATCCTAAGGCATTCTATAGGTATGCCAGGAACAGAAGGTTGGTCAGGGCAAGATTAGGGCCAGTTACAGACAGCAGAGGGAAGTTGTGTGTGGAACCGGAGGAGATTGGAGAAGCATTGAACCAATATTTCTCTTCGGTGTTCACGCAGGGGGACATGAATATAGCTGAGGAGGACACTGGGTTGCAGGGGTGTAAAATAGACAGTATTACGGTTGATAAGGGGGATGTGCTGGATATTCTTGAGGGGCTGAAAATAGATAAGTCCCCTGGTCCGGATGGGATCTACCCTAGGATTCTCTGGGAGGCTAGAGAGGTGATTGCAGAGCCTCTGGCTCTGATCTTCAGGTCGTCATTGGTCTCTGGTGTAGTCCCGGAGGATTGGAGGATAGCGAATGTTGTCCCATTGTTTAAGAAGGGGAACAGAGACTTTGCCGGGAATTATAGACCAGTGAGTCTTACTTCTGTTGTGGGCAAGGTTTTAGAAAAAATTATTAGGGATAGGATTTATAGTTATTTGGAGTGTAATGAATTGATTAGAAATAGTTAGCATGGTTTTGTAGCGGGTAGGTCGTGCCTTACTAACCTTATTGAGTTTTTTGAGAAGGTGACCAAAGAGGTGGATGGGGGCAAGGCAGTTGACGTGGTATATATGGATTTTAGTAAGGTGTTCGATAAGGTTCACCATGGTAGGCTTCTGCAGAAAATGCAGATGTATGGGATTGTGGGTAATCTAAGAAGTTGGATCAGGAATTGGCTATCAGATAGGAGACAGAGGGTGGTGGTTGATGGAAAATATTCATCATGGAGTTCGGTTACGAGTGGTGTGCCTCAGGGATCTGTTTTGGGGCCACTGTTGTTTGTAATCTTTATTAATGATCTGGATGAGGGTATAGTTGGGTGGATTAGTAAATTTGCTGATGACACCAAAGTCGGAGGTGTGGTAGATTGTGAGGAAGGGTGTCATAGTCTGCAGGGAGACTTAGATAGGTTGCAGAGCTGGGCCGAGAGGTGGCGGATGGAATTTAATGCGGAGAAGTGTGAGGTAATTCACTTTGGTAGGAGCAACAGATGTGTCGAGTATAGGGCTAACGGGAGGACTTTGAATAGTGTGGATGAACAGAGGGATCTAGGTGTATGTGTACATAGATCCCTGAAAGTTGGGAATCAAGTAGATAAGGTTGTTAAGAAGGCGTACGGTGTCTTGGCGTTTATTGGTAGGGGGATTGAATTTAGGAGTCGCAGCGTCATGTTGCAACTGTACACCACTCTGGTGCGTCCGCACTTGGAGTACTGTGTGCAGTTCTGGTCCCCACATTACAAGAAGGATGTGGAGGCTTTGGAGAGGGTGCAGAGGAGGTTTACTAGGATGTTGCCTGGTATGGTGGGGAGGTCCTATGAGGAGAGACTGAGGGATTTAGGGTTGTTTTCGTTGGAAAGAAGGCGGCTAAGAGGGGATCTTATTGAAACATATAAGATGATTAGAGGTTTAGATAGGGTGGATAGTGATAGCCTTTTTCCTCGGATGGAGAAAGCTAGCACGAGGGGGCATGGCTTTAAATTAAGGGGGGGGTAGCTACAGGACGGATGTCAGGGGTAGGTTCTTTACCCAGCGGGTGGTGAGGGATTGGAATGCCCTGCCTGCTGCAGTTGTAAATGCGCCTAGTTTGGGGGCGTTTAAGAGATCTGTGGATAGGTTTATGGACGAAAAGGGATTGGTATAGGCTAGTGGGTCATTGTTTTTGTAACTGGTCGGCGCAACATCGTGGGCCGAAGGGCCTGTTCTGTGCTGTAATGTTCTATGTTCTATGTTCTAATCAAACATGACTTTCCCTTCATGAACCCATGCTGCGTCTTACCAGTGGGACAATTTATATCCCTCATTCTCATTCTCACTCATTTTCATTTCTTCACACTAGTGGCATGATGGCACAGTGGTTAGCATAGCAGCCTCTCAGTACCAGGGATCAGGGTTCAATTCCAGCCATGGGTCACTGCCTGTGTGGAGTTCACACATTTTCCCCGCATCTGCGTGGGTTTCCTCCGGGTGCTCTGGTTTCCTCCCACACAGTCCAAAGACATGTGTGTGAATTGGCCATGGGAAATTGCCCCTTAGTATCCAAAGATGGATTAGCCATGGTAAATGCTACAGTGCTAGGGTGGGGTATTTGGGTCTAGGTAAAATGCTGTTCCGGAGAATCGGTGCAGACCTGATGGGCTGAATAGCCTCTTTCTGTACTGTAGGGATTCTATGATTCTTAACTCTGTTGCAGCATTTTCAGTATATGGAAAAACTCCCTGATTTCGTGTCTGAATGTAACACATGTCCATTTTCTGACCCAGAGCGTTATGGGTAACTGACATCCTGGACTGGTATTGATGAGTGACTGAAATTTCATTACCTGTGATATCGGATGTTTTATTTATTTTATGCTACTGTGTGAACATCCTGGCCCCAATATCAACAATGGAAATAAATCAAGCTCAGGTATTCAACAGTAAAAGCCAACGAAGAAAGAGCAGAAACAGATTGCACAGGGATTCTGCTTAGTTGTGGATGAACAGAATCACTTCCAGGTCATATTAAAGAAGGCCTGCATTTATAGAACATCTTTCACAACCTCAGGAGTGCTTTATCACCCGTATATACTTTTGAGATGTAGCCATTGTTTTAGGAAATGCATCATTGCACACATGGAGTGAGTACACACCAAACGTTAGTAGATGTGGATTAGGGAAAAATTGATTCAATTTACATAAAACTATACAATGTGAAATAAGAAAATAATCATTTGTATTTATATAGCATCTTTCACAAAATAGGAGTGTCGCTTTAATTCTGAAGTGTGGCCATTACGTAAGGTGGAGGAACACGGTTGCTAATTTGCACTCAACATTGTCCCACAAAAAGCAATGAGGTAAATGACCAGATAGTGGTGTTGGGCAGAAGTGCAAATATTGACCACTACATGTCACGTATGTAGCTGGCTGAAACCACTGGCCAGGGGTGTGCTTCTTGGCTTTGTGGCTAAGATCAAACACCAAATCAAGCCTAATACAGGGTGCAAAGCCTTTTCTTGTCAGCTTGGGTCTTGCATGTCTCTCTTGAATTGGATTCAGTTTGAATTTGTTTTTCGGAGCGGTTAAGGAAACGGAGTAGGGTTTGACTGGCCCACTCTGAGCATTGGCTTTGTAACTTTAAGAATGGAGTAAAATATAAAAAATGCATACAGCTGCTGTCAGGGCAATGAATAAAATAAGGTCCTGCTCCAGAGACTAGTAGTTAAAATTAGAGGCATGTGAAATTGGAAATAACTTTGAGTCCTGCCTGGAAAACAAGGTGGGAGTTGGAACATTGAGAGTTGTGCTGAAAGAAATATGTTGGTGATTCAGGGATTATTGGGGTTGATACCCTCGATTTTTATGATATTTATCTGTTTTATTCTATAAACCTTGTTACTGCGTGAACCTTCTATCCTCAATCTGTTTACTTCTGGTATCAAAATATTTGCATAATGCTTTCAAGTCAACATCTAATATGTAAAAAGTGTATGTGAAAGGCTTTGCCTGTCACATTTCAGACCTGCGAACTTGTGAAGGAAGTCACAAGAAAGATTCGTCACAAGGAAGATTCGTCCATCATTTTGTTTTGCCTCATTTACCAAATGTCCAAAGTCCGATTTTCACCTGGCAAGTCAGACACTTAAGACTCCCTTACTCATTTGTTGGCTTTCCAACTGCCCATCATTCAAAGTCACCTAATCACAACCGTGGACTTTGATATTCTTATCTCTAACTTGTCAGTTTGTTTTGTGACTGATGCTGAGTCAAGCCCTTGGGTATGCCTGTCTGCCTCACCCACTTTGGGGTGCCAGACTGACATTGCAGTCATCTCCCAACCATTTCCCATTTTACAGGTTCCTTAGTGTGGAGGTCATCCCTTTAGCCTATCTCCTTGGGTCTTGACCCTTCTGCCTATATTATGGCGCATGACCCCTCCACCTCTGAATTCACAACCTCTTGTTCAAAGGGATCAAAGGATATGGGGGGAAGGCAGGATCAGGATATTGAATTTGATGATCAGCCATGATCAAAATAAGTGATGCAGCAGGCTCAAAGGGCCAAATGGCCTATTCCTGTTTCTATTTTCTATGTTTCCCTGAAATCCTTTCACCTCATACCCTATTTACATGCATTCTTCCTCCTCCCGGGATTTTTTTTGGGCAACTGTTCTTCACGGTGGCGATTGTTAGAAAGCAAAAATTGTTATAAGCATCTAAGCCATTATATTATGCACATATAGAATGTTAGCTCTTTAGCGAACTATGAGGCACCCTTTAGCTTAAATACTTCAGGTATTTAATTTCACATGGATGTATATACTTGGCAACTGAACCTCTGATAGTTAAGTCATTTTTAAGAGATTATACAGCACGAATAAAAGTATTAACTCTTACAGTATCTTAGCACATTAATAATAAAAACAGTTAGCATTTATGTAGGTACTTTACAGAGTGTGGGTATTTACAGAACTAATGAAGCAAACAGGAAGTTATAAAAAAGGCAGAATGAGAATGAACCAGTTTGCAAGCGGAACCAGTTTAAATTTAGAACAACAGAGCGTGAGGTAGCACATTATTGGTGTAAAACATAAGAACATAAGAAATAGGAGCAGGAGTAGGCCATCTAGCCCTTCGAGCCTGCCCCGCCATTCAGAAACATCATGGCTGATCTGAAGTGGATCAGTTCCACTTCCCCGCTTTCTCCCCATAATCCTTAATTCCCCTGTCTATCAGAAACCTACCTACCCGTGACTTAAATATATTTAGCGAGGTAGCCTCCACCACTTCAACGGGCAGAGAGTTCTAGAGATTGAGTGAAGATCCTCAACTCTGATCTAAACTGCACCCCCCTTATCTTGAGGCTGTATCTTCTAGTCCTGCTATCCTTTCTAAGCGGGAAGAATCTCTCTACCTCTACCCTATCCATCCCCTTCATTATCTTATACGTCTCGATAAGATCCCCCCCCCACTCATCCTTCTAAACTCCAACGAGTACAGACCCAGTCTATTTAGTCTCTCTTCATAGGCCAACCCCCTCAACTCCGGTATCAGCCTAGTGAACCTCCTCTGCACTCCCTCCAAGGCCAAAATATCCTTCCGCAAGTGTGGCGACCAAAACTGCAAACAGTTGAGAGATGAGGTTTGGCAGATGAGATTACAATTTAGACGATGAAGTGCGAGAATCAAGATTAGATGAAGAAAGGGATTAGGGTCCAGTTAATAACTCATTGAAAGATAGTGAGGTAGGGGGAAAATCAATTGCTCCCTATTCTTTAGCTTTGGATATAGGCTCTGTCTCTGGCAATATATAAAACTGTAGCTGCTCCTCTGTGCACTTCAGCAGTGATACTTTAGTTATGCAAACGCTTAAAATGCAGCAGCACCTCTGTGCTTCCTGTGCTATAATACGTTAGAATGAAAATTGTGGCACCATTGCCTAATTCTGGAGGGGAACAGAGACTGCAGGTCAGAAATGGAGATACGGGTAGACTGGGGTCAGAGACAGGGAGACTTCGGGTCAGATTTGGAGAGACTGGTGTCAGAGATGGAGAGATTAGGGGTCAGATGGGGGACTGGGGGTCAGAGACGGAGAGACTAAAGGTCAGAGACGAAGAGACTGGGGGTCAGAAACAGGGAGACTAGCGGTCAGAGATGGAGAGATCTGGGGTCAGAGATGGGGGACTGGGGGGGGGTGGGGTCAGACATGGAGGACTGGGGGTCAAAGATGGGCTACTGAGGGGGTCAGAGACGGAGAGACCGGGAATCAGAGATGGAGAGACTGGGGGTCAGAGATGGAGAGACTGGGGGTCAGAGATGGAGAGACTGGGGGTCAGAGATGGAGAGACTGGGGGTCAGAGATGGAGAGACTGGGGGTCAGAGATAGAGAGACTGGGGGTCAGAGATAGAGAGACTGGGGGTCAGAGATAGAGAGACTGGGGGTCAGAGATGGGGAATAGGGGTCAGAGATGGAGATGCTGGAGAAAAAGGATTATTTGCATTAATTCACTTGCAATAACTGTACACTGAATGGATTGGAACATGAAGCTGTGGAGAAGCAGAGTGATTTGGAGGTACAGATTCATGGGACATTAAGGGTAGGGCTCCAACTGAAAAGCCTGTTGGAAAACAAACAAAAGCAAAATGCTTCAGATCTCGAAATAAAAGAAAAAATGTTGTAATTACTCAGCAGCTAAGATGACAATCAACCTAAAACAGTAAGCTGTTTCCCCACTACTGCCTGACGCAATGTTGGAGAACGATAATTCTGGGTTTTATCTCAAGAGGTGCAGAATATAAACATTGGGTGGTATTTTCCAGCCCCGCCCCTCCTCCCAGATTTCCCAGCCCCTGTGCCATATTTTCTGGAGGATGCTCACCATTGGCAACAGGTAGGATTTTCCAGTCCCGCTGATGTCTATGTTTTACGTGACTCACCCATTCCACCATCAAGGAAACCATGGTGTGGCAGGAAGAGGTGGGGTTACCTTCAATGGGACCAGAAAGGCTGGAAAATCCTGTTCAACATATATTGTTGAGCTAGCTGAGAACCTCACAATCTAATTTAGAATACTGTGTGCATTGATTGTTTCCTATACAAAGGATATCGAGACTTTGGAGAGTATAAAATGAAGATTCAGTCAGATACTGTTTTGTACAAGAGAATATTCATGCAAAGAAAAACATGAAAGAGTACAGGGCAATATGGGTGAAATGTTTAAAATTCAGCAAGGATAGGTCAAGGGAAATAGAGCTGTCTGTTTCCAATGTTAGAGGGTGACAACTTTGTATTGGATGTAATGTGACCAATGGTAACAAGCTTTAAGGGTCAGCTGACCCAGTAAACCATGGAACCAATTACAGAATGTTGTGATGGTCAGCTGACCAGTTGACTCACTATAAATAAGAACCTGTTGAGAACCATGGGGGCTTGGAATGACCTAGGGCAAGGCCCCCAAGTTTGGAGTAATGAAGTTTCTTTGTTTTCTAAGTTGGACTAAGTTTTGTTGTATGTTTATTGTCTGCATTTGAAGAGTTACTTCTGAAGTAACCTCCAGTGGTTGAGGGAGCAATTGATTTGATGCTAATGATTTTGAACATGGGGCAGGAAAAGCTTCTTGACTCAGAGTGGAATTGACTTTGATGTTGAATGATTGAGGCAGCAATCAAGCCAATGTTCAGGATTAGATTGGAGATTGATGAAGGTAAATGAATTGAAGGGTGGGTGGATGTGATTAGAATGAATTGTTGATGGAGTTGAGTGGAATGTTTTAATACTCCCTGTATTTTCCCCACCCCCATAGCCCATTTATTTGTGTCTTTTCTCTTTGAAGCTCCATTTTGCTGGCCCCACTCCCAGTTATAAAAACTCCACAGTTTGTTTCTGTCCTTTCAATTTCTTCAGCTTTAGCTAAGGCTCTGCTATCAGCTATCTCCATATATCTTATCTAGCACACTTCCTGGCTACTGAAATATCCCCTGTTGGCCTTCTTTGTCACCCTTTGCTGATGTCAACAGTTATGATGGAATAATTGCCAGTATTTCATTGAGTGAGGGAAAGCAAACATGGAGAACAGAAAGTTATAGAAGTTATGGTGAAGTAGTCTGTGTCCATATGCAGCAAGACCTGATAGCATTCAGACTTGGTAGATAGGTGCCTATTATATTGGAGGTCTGATATTGAGACTAAAAAAACCCCATGAGGTTAGTGGTAGTAAACTAACTGGCACAGTTAATTAATGTGTCTTTATCCTAGCACAGTCAGCACAAGACTGGTGAGGCAAGCTCCTCCCAGGGTGGAGATTGAGTCCCAGGTCACCTAACCTATTCTCTTAAAGAGCCTGACCCAACATACATAGGTGTCCAAATTACATTCATGCCACACAAATACCAAGTAATGACCATCTCCAATAAGACAGACATTTTGACAGCATTACCATCACTGAGTCCCCTTCCAGCAACATATTGGAGGGTTAACATTGATGATAAAATAATTACTGTAGTTACAAGAGCAGATCAGAAGCTTGGAATCCTGCAGCAAGTAACAATCCCTGTCTTTGGAAACGTATCTATTAAGTACAAGTCAGAAATGTAATGGAATTCCTGGATGAATGCCTCTCTAACGGCACTCAAAAAGCTCATACAATCTAGGATGAAGCAGTGTGCTTAATCAGCTCCCCAATCACCACCTTAGAATATACTCCCTTCACCAGCAAGGCAGCATTGTGTACCAATATACAAGATGCATTGTAACAACCTGTAATGGCTTCTTCAACAACACCTTCCAAATCCATGAGCTTCATCTCCTGGTGCACAAAAGCAGCAGATCCATGGGAACACTACCATCTGCAAGTTCCACTCCAAGTCACTCACCACCCTGACTGAGAAATATATTGCTGATGCTTCACTATCGCTGGATCAAAACCCCAGAGCTCCCTCTTAATAGCTCTGGGTGTACTTACTGCACATGGATTGCAGCTTCAAGAGGGTGGCTCACCACTGCCTTCTCAAAATCAATTAGGGTTGAGAAGTAATCAGTGGCCTTGTTATGAACACCCACATCCCATGAAAGTATAAAAACCTTTTTTCATCCTCATAAATCACTCGAGTGAACCAACGACCAACCACCTTTTTCCAAGGAGGCTACCAGACCTGCTGAGTAGTTCTGACATTTTCTGTATTTTTTTTACTTCAGATTTCCAGCATTCCCAGGACTTTGCAGTTGTTTAGTTTCAAGGAGGACGAGATGAAGCAAATTCACCGTGTACAGCATGGTGGCTTAGTGGTTAGCACTACTGCCTCACAGTGCCAGGGACTTGGGTTTGATTCCCAGCTTGGGTCACTGTCTGAGTGCAGAGTCTTCTCCCCATGTCTGCATAGGCTTCCTCTAGGTGCTCTGGTTTCCTCCCACAGTCCAAAAGCTGGTTAAGTGCATTGACCATGCTAAATTCTCACGCAGTGTACTCCAATAGGCACCAAAGTGTAGTGACTAGGGGATTTTCACAGTAACATTATTGCAGTGTTAATGTAAGCCTACTTGTGACATTAATAAATTTCAACACTTGCTAAATCCCAAATTAACAAGATAAGACCCAATTGTATAATTGTTACTTGCAGCCAAGTTCAAGAGTTATTTAAATGTGTCAACAGAACGGGTTGCACAAGGTGCAAATAAATATATTAGCTGGAATTCTGTGGCTGTTCACGCCCTGCTGCTGCTGCCAGTGAGAATGGGGAATTTAGTGCTCAGCCAAGTTTCCGCTCACTGCAGCAGGTCTGAAGAATCCCAGCTGTAGGTGAGATCAGAAAATCCAGCCCAGTCCTTTTCATTTTTGAATATCTCAAAGATGAAAGAAACAGTTGTCTTGCTGGTGCTGCTGTTCTCCGGCTCAAACTGGCCACATTTGGCGTAATAAATGCAAAAGATCACATTCTTCCGAAACACAAACTACATTCAGCATGAGAGGCATTTCCATGATCTTTTGCACTGGTTTAAAAACAAACTTGCTGGAAACCAGCCCCCGTCATAAAACTGGCCCTGACTTCTCAAAACAGGTGCAATGTACACCTGGATCTTTGTTTGAACTCCTGAGCCGAAACTCTACTCCAGTGTGTTTACCTCAACTTAACATTGATTTGCTTTCCTTGATACTTAGAACATAAGAATATAAGAAATAGGAGCAGGAGTAGGCCAGCTAGCCCCTCGAGCCTACCCCGCCATTCAATAAGATCATGGCTGATCTGTCGTGTCTCAGTTCCACATTCCTGCCCTCTCCCCATAACCCTTAATCCCCTTGCCTATCAAAAACCTATCAACCTGCGTCTTAAATATATTTAGCGAGGCAGCCTCCACCACGGGCAGAGAATTCCAGAGATTCACCATCCTTTGAGTGAAGAAGTTCCTCCTCAACTCCATTCTAAACCGCCCCCCCTTTACCTTGAGGCTGTGCCCCCTAGTCCTACTGTCCTTTCTGAGCGCGAAGAGCCTCTCCACCTCTATCCTATCCATCATCTTATATGTCTCAATGAGATCTCCCCTCATTCTTCTAAACTCTAACGAGTACAAGCCTAGTTTATTCAGCCTCTCCTCATAGTTCAACCCCCTCAACTCCGGTATCAGCCTAGTAAACCTCCTCTGCACTCCCTCCAAGGCCAAAATATCCTTGCATGAGTGCGGCGACCAAAACTGCACACAGTACTCCAGCTGCAGCCTCACCAGTGCCCTGTACAGTTGCAGCAAGACCTCCCTACTTTTATATTCAATCCCCCTCGCTATGAAGGCCAGCATCCCATTCGCCTTCCTGACCACCTGCTGCACCTGCAGGCTGGGTTTTTGCGACTCATGCACAAGGACCCTGAGGTCCTTCTGCACTGTCGCCTGCTACAGTTTTTCGCCATGTAAGTAATAGTCCTCCCTACCATTATTCCTACCAAAGTGGACAACTTCACACTTGCCAACATTAAATTCCACTCCAATCACCAAAATCCACAATAAATAAATAAAAGTAAACTCACTGGCCAGTAGCTCAATGTGATCCGCCACTGTAAATACCATGACAACCACAGTGAGCCAGAGACTGGATATACTGTGGTGCAAGCTCACTCTGACACCTCTCCCTAAATCATGGAATGTAATGGAACACTCATTACAATTATAGGGTTTATAAGATTGTTATGCTTTGGGATGGCATCTTTAGTTTAAGGTAAAATGAATGATGTCATGTGTTTTGTCTGCCTGACAGCAAACCTGGTTAGTTTAATTATTAGAGATTAAAGGGGGTCCAGATTGAAGAAGATGCAAGGTGTTTACACTTGGAAACAATGGCAGCACCATATGTGTTAACTGTGGATAGACTGAGGCTGGGATTTTCCAGTGGTGAAGGTGGCTCACCATTGGCTGCTGGCAGGATCTTCCAATGTGGCCGAGGTCTATGGCAGTTTGCATGGCTTGCTTGCCCTGATGCTGGGGAACCTGCCATAGGGGCTGGAGGAGGGGATTGGGGTAGTGGGGAGTCGCCTTCGGTGGAACTGGAAGTTCCTAGATTTGAGAAAAGCCAGAGTATTCTGCCCTAGAAAATCTACAGTGTACTGGGATGGTGTTGTAAATATTTGCTTGTGAATGATTGTGCTTTAAACTGTTCATTTACAGTAAAATTCTTAAATGTAAAATCTTGTCACGTTACTCTTCCAACTATTAATTAGAAGTTCAGATTTCTATTTTTTTTTTAAAGTTATCAGCCTCTAAAGAGATTGACACACGAGCTGCTTGCCTGGATGGATGCAACCACAACAATACTCGAAACAAGCTCAACATTATCCAAGACAGCAAGTCTGTTTGATAAGTAGCCCATTCACCAATTTAAATACCTCTTTCACTGGCAGTCTCTGGTTGCAATATACCACCTGGCAAGCTTTCTTTGGCAGCACCATTCCAAACTGCAGCTCGCTATCCCCGAGAAGACATGGGTATCAAATAAATTACAATATCATTACTGCCAAGTTCCCCTCCAAGTCCCCAGCATGCCAACTTGGACATACATTATGGCCACTGCCTTATTGGCTGTTGGGTCAAAATCCTGGAACTCACTATTTAACAACACTGTGGGAGCTCCTTCATCAAATGGACTGCAGTCGTTCAAAAAGACTGATCAATGTCACCTTCAAGGGCAACTGCAGATAAGCAATTAATGCCAACAGGACCCATGGCTCCAGAAATAAAAAACAAAATATGACACAAGTTATGGTGCAAAATAAGGTATCTGCCTGTCATGGGTTGATTTCTAAGCTGGGCGTAAGTCCTGTGGCATGAGGATATTAGAGCAGGGAAGAGCTCAAACTATTTTCAAATACATTTTAAAAAAACTTTCACATATGCTGGTTGTTTCTGCCTTTCTGAATCGAGAGAGCAACAGCAGTGACATATCTGGTTTGCCTGATATGCAATATAACAATTAAAGTCAGTACCATGAAGAGTAGTATTACATTGAGACTCTCACACTGTTCCTGAAAACATGATACATTTTCTCTTCATTATGTCCCTTTCTGGCAGCTAAGTGAGTTATATTTGCTGCCTTTTCTAAGGTAGTTACAAGGAAGATAAAAGTGCAGAAAATATTGTAGTGAATTTCTAGTGAAAGCAATGAGCCAGTGAAATCTTCGTGCTTCTCATAAGTTATTACGTAACTTACTTTGGTTTTGTCACTATCAAAATTGGATATCTCCCAACATCTCTGGAATGAATGAATTCCTACACAGGTTCGGCTGCTTAAATAGGAATCTGATAATTGTTTGAATGCGTTGATGGGCCACTGTCCAAGTACTTCATAAAAGAAATCCATGGGGGAGGATTGAATCAAACAAAGTGAATGAGCAAACATGTCTAAGTTAAGGAAAGCTAAACGTAAGTTGCAAATCTTTCTCACATAATGGCTGTTAATTTAAAGAACAGACTGCCAGCAATAAACAAAACATTCAGAAAAATATCCAAATATCCTATTCTCTGTTTGATCAAGGATATTGCTTTCTCTTGAATGATTCAGGTGTCAGTGGCAATCTTTGATATTCATATTCCCCTTCTTGCGCTTATGTTGAACACCTCCGTGTAGGCAGTTCTGAGTGGGGTTGGGGACAATGAACTGGGAACCTTACTAACACAGCTTGCCACATAAAGATGAAGGAAATGAGAGACCTTCCCTCACTTAAAATAAATTGAATAGAAATTAACATTTCAGAGAAATACAGCTTTATTGTCATGCCAATAATGTTTCTACTGAGACATAAGATCTTAAATTTAGAATAAGCAAAATGGGATGCCTTCATCATAGGAACAGAGATCTTTTTTAATTGTTGGGAAGATACATTTGGCCCCAACAGCCCCATTCCTTCTTGATAACACCCACCCTTTCCTTCCAACCATACCCATCATCCATTCTTTCCTCTGAAATACACCTAAATGAGAGAATTCTAACACCAACATTCGGGTTGGCAATAAATGCTGGTCAGCAGCGGCGCCCATGTCCCACGAATGAATAAAAAAAAAAATCCACTGGCACTTAAAAGAAAAAGTATTCACAAGATTAATGAGATATAGTGAGTAAACAACTTAATAGTTTGAAACTAGGTAGAGCGAGGGAAAGGTCAAAAACTGTGGATTGAGCAGAATCTGGGTGCACTGGTTTCCTTCCACAATCCAAAGAAGTGTGGGTTAGCTTGCTTGGCCATGCTAAATTGCCCTTGTAGTGTTCCAAGGTGTGTAGGTTTAGGGGCATCAGCCATGGGAAATGGATGGGATTACAGGGATAGAGCGGGGTAGATGATTGGGGTGAGATGCTCTGTCGGAGAGTTGGTGCAGATTGGATGGGCTGAATTGCCTCTTCTGCACTGTAGAGATTCTGTGAACAATTAACTTTGTGGTATGGGGGGGCTGAACTTTCATTTGTCCTCTCCATGTTTTACATTTTGGACGTGAGGCATGTTTTGTGTGCACAAGTTACCATTATCTCAATGTTTTCAACTGTGCACCACTGAATTGGAATGTCACTGATTGCATCAGGCAACAAGTGGCTTAACAAGACTGCAGATTTCCAGATTAGTTCAATAAAGCAACATTACTTTCTGATTAATATATTTATATATTTATGACATTACTTAACTCATGATTTTCCGGTGCAGAAAAAAGATCATTATTACCAGTGCCTTACATTGCAGTTTCTCCATTTTGTAGTATTCCAAGTCCTCTTTTGCGTGGTTCTCATCCATATGTTGGAAAAATGATAAAATGGTCAGGAAATTTTCAAATGTGATTTCGTCAACTGTTCCATTTGATTGTAGCCCCAGGTTTCTAGGACAATACACAAGGGAATTAGGGTGACATTTTTATATCAGAGGAATTAACGTAATTGTAATATTTTGATCTTATTCTACTAGATCTGGGTTGTCTTTGTTCTAGGAAATCTTTTTTTAAGCACCCGTTATTCCCAAATCAGGTATGGCACAGATTACAGGCCCCCTTTTTCCAGCCTAGCCTACCAGTATAACTCCAATCCCAAGCTAGATAAATGTTTCCAGGTTACATTGTGTTACTTCCAGTTTGCACACCATCCATCTTTGCAGTCTCTAAGATCTTTAGTTTTGGGGGGAGTTTTGATTTAATTTGATTTACTATTGTCACATATATTAGTATAGAGTGAAAAGTATTGTTTTTTGCACGCTATACAGACAAAGCATAATGTACATAGAGAAGGAGAGGAGAGGGTGCAGAATGTAGTGTTACAGTCATAGCTCGGGTGTACAGATAGATCCAACTTAATATGAGATAGGTCCATTCAAAAGACTGATAGCAGCGGGGAAGAAGCTGTTCTTGAGTCAGCTGGTGTGTGATCTCAGACTTTTGTATTCTTTTTCCTGAAGGAGGAAGGTGGAAGAGAGTACCCTGTGCCTGCACTTGGGAGTAACTACAACTGCTCAAGGACACCTACTAGAGTGAGAAGATTTCCAGTCCAATGGTCTGAGTATAAAATGAGAGGTGCTGGTTTGAAATACATTAATTTGCAATGCTGACCTGAAGACTTACCTCCTATCAAAAAATGCATTGACGATCCTTGACTTAATGGGATTACACTCCAGATCTGGTATGTTATCAAAGCAATCTCTGCTGTAAAACAAAGTGGACGAGTATTTTACATAGATGAACAGGTGCTCAGAAGTGGGGAAAAGTTAGCTCTAAATGCTGTTAAGAAATCACAATATTCAGAACAGTAATAATACCACATTGTTGGCTTCCCATCGGTTAGGTGCAGGAATCTTCTGTGAAGGATTTCAATTTGCTCGGAAGTAACTGGGAGGAAAGAAATTCCAAATGTTATCCAAAGGGAGAACATCCTATCCTAAACTTCCCATATTATTTCCTACATAGAGGCACAGAATCCCTACAGAGGCCATTTGGCCCATTGAGCCTGCACTGACTCTCCAAAACAGCATCCCAGCCAGGCTCTCCCCTCTGCCCTATCCTCCCATGCACATTTACCTCGGCCAATTCACTTAACTTGCATGACTGATCATTAAAGATCAATTTGCCATGACCACCTAACCTACATGTCTTTGGACACCAAATGCAATTTAGCATGGCCAATCCACCTAATCTACATCTCTTCGGGCTGGGTGAAATGTTCTATACAGTAAGAAGTCGCACAACACCAAGTTAAAGTCCAACAAGTTTATTTGATAGTAAACCCACTAGCTTTCAGAGTTTGCCCCTTCCTCAGGTGAGTCACTCACTTGGACTTTAACCTGGTGTTGTGAGACCTCTTACTGTGTTTACCCCACTCCAACGCCAGCTTCTCCACATCATGAAATGTTCTATATCAGGGCTCATTGTGCCTACTGGGAGCACAGATCAGACAACAGTAATGTCAATCTATTATTTTAAATAGATTTCTGATATCTCTATTAACATAATTTAGTGGATGAATTAACCTGAACGTGTTAAACTTCATACAATGACATTCCACTGGTCTTAGTTCAGGTAAAATCAAATGAAGTCCAGGTTAGCATTTCTTCAACAATATAATTTATAGGTTAACTAATATAACTGACTCTCAGACTTAAACCTAACAATCTAAAGGTAGATTGAAAGTAACAAATTATACATTCCCCAAGCTTGTTTGTTACAGGGAAGATTTAAAAATATTTTTACAGCGGTGACTGCTTGTTTGGAAGGATTGTGCTTTGACAGTTGGGATAAATGATGAAACGTAAATGTGGAGTAGTTCATGACTGTGTAAAGTACAATTTAGTTTTCCCTTAAAAATTGATGAAGTGAAAATAAAACGCCCGTTCGGCAGTTCCTCTATTTGAGGAGGAATTGTGTAAGTGAGACGTTTTGTAATTTGATTAGCGTCTGATGTTGGGAGAGAATGGGTTTCCAGTTTCACTGACTTGAACAATTACAGGTTGCTCGCGTTGGTGCTGCCATTCGCTGTAATTTTATCTGCTCTGCTCAACTAGTCCCAGGCCAGGTAACAAATTATACCGAATCGTTTCGAAGGCTTTAGGTAGAGTCCCAACAGGTTTGACCAGGAGGCCACTCGGCCCATTGAATCCATGCTTACTCTCCGCACAGCAATCCAATCCGTCCTACTCCCCAGTTCTTATCCCTCCAGCAAGCTCATTTCCCGCAAGTGCCCATCCGATTTCCTTTTGAAAACATTCGTTTCCATGCTTACAATAAGCTAGTTGAAATACAGGAGCAGAAAAGCAATAGATGTTGTCGTCGACGTTAATCGAATGCAGCAAAAACACAGGAGTATTTTTGTTTCTTCCTTTAAAAAGTACTTTTGACAAACACCTAACTTGCAGAGCCAAATCGAATGGGGAGCAGCCGAGGACCAGGTTATGATCTGGCTGCGTTGCTAGTAGTACCTGGTCGAGTGACCAGTGAACTGGGACATGCGGGGGGTGGGGGGGGGGGTTTGGTCCCCAGTTTGTGGTCAGCCTCAGCTGGAGTCACCCAGGCAGTAGCTGGGGGTGGGAGGGTGGGGGTACTGGAAGCTTAGACTCCGCTGTGAAGCCCCCCGTGGTGGGTTAGCCAGTTGGTCAGACTCGCGAGTCAATAACGGCCGGTTGGCTGACGTTCCAGAGCAAGTATTGTCTGGTTGGGAGAAAAATACATTTCAGTACATTAAAAAAAAATATAGTCTAATCATCTCATGAGATCAGAAGAAAGGGAACGGAAAAGGATCCAGTTACTCAATATTTATCATCCTTCCTGTCTTAGGAAATACGTTTCGAACCAGCCCCTTGTTCCGCGACCTCCTGATTTTATTCGGCGATTTTCACGCTCTATTTAAATGTACCTAACCTCCCCCCCCCCCGCCCCCACTCCCCAGCTCCGGCTGGGTTAAAGCAGCGCCTGTATTACTCACAGCCGGTGGTATGGACAAGGTTGCGAATTTCCCAGGCTGGCAGCGAAGGTGAAGATCCCATCGCCTCTTCCTGGCCTGAAGCTGAAGGCACAACTTTCAGAAAACTCCTCTGAAGTTCCCTGGGAGGGACCTGGCCAGTTACCGGGAAACCTTTTCTTTACATCGGGCTGAAGCTTCTGATGGGAGTCGGTGCCAATGATGCTCTGATTGTTTCATGTAGGATGTAATTACACTCACTACTTCCCTGTAGTTCCTGTGAGGGATTCCTCTGGGTCCTACTGCTCAATCTGAACACCTCCTGCCCTGTTCTGATTCTATTTAAATATGGGGCTTTATTGCTCTGAATTAAAAGTGAATCCACAGGTTAAGAAAGTTTCTCTTTTTTTGTATTTAAATTATTACATGGAATATATAAACTGCACACTTGGTTCCCCAGTTGAAGACAATCTCCAGAATAGAGCCCATCCCCCTCTGCCCTCAGATGGGCGTTTTTCTGCGGAAAAACCTGTCCATGTGTCTGGTGGCCCTCCACTTTACAGTGCATTGCTGGCTGTCCCGTCTCCCACCTTCATTCAAAACTAGCTTGACTTGTACCAAGTTCCAGTCATCCCCCTCACATCCCAATCGCCCATTCCTCACATCCCAGTCACCCACTCCCCACATCCCAGTCACCCACTCCCCACATCCCAGTCACCCACTCCCCACATCCCAGTCACACATCCCCCCACATCCCAGTCACACATCCCCCCACATACCAGTCACCCATTCCCCACATCCCTGTCACCCACTCCCCACATCCCAATCAGCAATCAGCCATCACCCCCTCACTTCCTCGCCCCCTGCACCCACATCCCAGTCACCCAGGGTGGCACAGTGGTTAGCACTGTGGCCTCACAGCGCCAGGGACCTGGGTTCGATTCCCAGCTTGGGTCACTGTGTGGAGTTTGCATGTTCTCCCCCTGTCTGCGTGGGTTTCCTCCAGGCACTCCAGTTTCCCCTCTCGGTCCGAAAGACATGTTGGTTATGGCTGGCCATGCTAAATTCTTCCTCAGTGCACCTGAACAGGTGCTGGAGTTTGGTGATTAGGAGATTTTCACAGTAATTTCATTGCAAAGTTAATGTAAGCCTACACTAATAATAATTTAAAAACCCATCCCCACCTCCCAATCACCAATCCTCTCACCTCCGGTCACCGATCCTCACTTCCCAGCCAAACATTCCCCTCCAACTCCACATCTCAGTCACCCAACCCCCATCGGTCACCCAACTCCCACATCCGTCACCTGGCTCCCATTCTCAGTTGCCCACCCCACATCCCAATCACCCACTGCAGCAGCTCAGTCGCCCATCCCCATCTGTCACCCAACTCCCACATCCATCACCCGATTCCCATTCTCAGTCGCCCACCCCCATCTGTCACTCAACTCCCATTCTTAGTTCTCCCACATTCTAAAGTTGTATTAGGTTGATTGACCATGCTAAATTGACACTTAGGGTGGAATTTTACTGCCACTTTACTAAAAGTGGTTGGCTCAAATGCAGCCCCCAACACCCCACCATCCAGACCAATCGCGGATACTTTTGCATCTGGCACGATTTTACGACACCCAGATTTCCAGTGCAGTCAGCTTCTCGCCAGAGAATGTGTTTAAATTTACTTAAATTGGGTTTAGCATGGTGAGCCCAGCTCTGGATCATCCGGGCTCACTTGACTTTATAGTCTCAGCGGGAGAGGTTCTCTCCGGCGAAGAAAACATCTGCTCTCCATCAATGCGGAACAGACTGGGGAGGGCGGTGGGTCCGAGATTGGTTAGGGAACCAATTGGTTGGGGTCTGCATCTTGGGTTGCAGGTTCCCCTGATTGTGGGGTGGGGGTAGACTTCAGGCTGCCTTCAGCAGCAGGGGCCTGAGAGCGCTCTTTGTCTGTCAGGCTCCTGCTACTGTTAATGTGCATGTGAAGCATCAGAGGTCTGCACATGCAGAGTACCCCGCCCCTTGCCTTCTATGGCGAGAAATGGATTTGCCCAAAATTTTAAAGACAGAGATTGGACCTGAAAACATGCCCAAAAAAGCGGACTTGGAACTCTCCAAGTTTAATGCCTCCCCGACATTTAGAAAAAACCCCATGAAATTCCTTAGGGTGAAATTTTCACATCCCGCCCACCATAGAAATCATGGCGGGCAGGACACGGATCATAAAAAGGTCTGCTGACATTGGGTGGGATTTTCTGGTCTTGGGGCAAGCATATCTGGAAAATCCCACCCTTAATGTCAGGGTGATTAGGAGGGTAAATACTTGGAGCTACGGGGATGGGGCATGGGTGGGATTGTTGACAGTGCAGGCATGATGGGTGGAATGGTCTACACTGTAGGGATTCTATAGTACTATCAAAAACTAAATTAGACATTTTCAAAGCTATGGGCTGGAACTTCCATGGAGTGGCAATTAACTTCATATCGCCCCTCAATATCCAATTACTTATCGAAAATTTCTTCTGCGTCTGTCTTGCCCAATCTTCTGCCAGATCAGGCTGGGTGAGATCCAAGCAGCACAACTATCTCTGAAGCCCAGTGTCGGTGTGCAGGAGAGTTGGATTGAAGCAGGACATGACACCTTTTTACAGAACTAGCTGCCTTAAACTAGGAAAATGTAAAGTTCTGATTGAAATTGACAGGCCAGGGGAAAGGTAAGTATCTTCAGTGCATTATAGTTCAGGTCAGAAATTCCAGTGTTTTATAAAACCCGCCTAGATTGTAAATTTTGCAATTTGTTTTTGGCAAGGGTGAGTGTGCAATGCTTCTCTTCAAATATGATTCAACTGACCCACTAGCGAGATGTTATCAAACAAAATTTATTTAAATATACAGTTAACATGTATAGAAAGAAAATTTGCAATGACTTCTACCAATTACAAACAAAACAAACAGTCATGATATGGAATAACCCTTAACAAGTATATGAAATTTTCCAATTGCATGGTGGCACATGGTTAGCACTGCTGCCTCACAACACTAGGGACCTGGGTTCAATTCTGGCCTTGGGTCGCTGTCTGTGCGGAGTCTGCATGTTCTCCCGTGTCTGTGTGGGTTTCCTCTGGGAACTGCAGTTTCCTCCCACAGTTTGAAAGACATGCTGATTAGATGAATTGGCCATATTAAATTCTCACTCAGTATACCTGAACAGGTGCCAGAGTGTAGTGACTGGGGAATTTTCACAGTAACTTCATTGCAGTGTTAATGTAAGCCTACTTGTGACACTAATAAATAAAAAAATCATCGCTATGCAAAACCTTTGCCACGGATTTAGCACAGAAAATATGAATGCTCACGTGGTGTTGGAACTTCATTCTTTGGGTGGAGAATTCAAACTCTGACTTCTCAGCCTTGTAACTTTTGGCAACCCTTTTGAAATACACACAGCCCGGCTTGAAATCAGAACAGGTTCCCAAAACATCAGGAGAGAGAGAGACTCTCCGCAAGCCAACCAGCAACAGCAGGCTTTTTTCACTCCAGAAATGCAAAAAGCCTTGCTTCTAGCTAGCCAGCAGAACTTCTAATACCAGGGAGAGAGAGAAACATTGCTTTTCAGTATGATATTCATACCCTTCTAAACTAAAATTGAAAATGTATCCTTAGATTTTTCTGGGGAGGAAACACCTGACTTTGACTTATCAATCCATCTTCCCTCTCACAATGCAGTCATAAAAGAAAGTACCTGAGGCCCACAGTAAAAATATGCAAAACCATATTTAAGCCATGGAAGCAGCAAGAAAAAGACTTCTAAACAGACAGCCCAACAACAATAAAAAACCCAAAGCTATTTAATGCAGAGAACATGATTTAAAAAATACATTTCTTAAAGGTATATTAATCTGACACCTCCCCTCTTATGAAAAAAGTGAATCATCAACACTCAAAGATGGCTTCATTTTTGTGATGTTAGTGTACCTTTCAGAGGGGTTTTTAAATCATTGCCACATCTTTGGATGATGTCATTGCTGGAAGGAGAAAAAAAAGCTGTGGGAGTTCAGGTGACCAAAGTTTTTCAGCTTTCAGTTTTATTTTGGCTGCAATGCTAGAGGCAGTCTCAGAAGCAAGCTGGAAAACAAATCTCTTTTTCTCCCTGTGTTGCTTTGAAAATTTTACCAGTTAGCTGAGAAGAAGGCTTGTTGCCATGCTGCAGTAATTAATTTGGTGTTTTGGGGAGCTGATATGACTGCAGGCTGCTCTGAGTTTTCAAGATTATTTGAAATCTGCATTCAACTCAGGTAACTAGATTCCAGTATTATGTGAGCTTTAGCCTGTGCAGTGATAAACCTGTTTAAAGGGTTTTGTTTAGTGAATGTTGGTTTTGATTGGAACATCTGATATATATATTGGTTAAGGAGAAAGGCCTCATTATACAAGGACCTAGGTCCAATTCTAGCCTTGGGTCACTGTCTGTGTGGAGTCTTGTTTGTAATTGATAAAAGTTCTTGCTAATTTTCTTACTATACATGTTGACTATATTCTTAAATAAACCTTGTTTGATAAAAGCTCCTAGTGGGTCACTCGAATCATACCTGAAGTGAAACATCTCATGCTTATCCTAGCCAAATTCAAAATACAAAACTTATGATTCAAACGGGCTTCTTAAAACATTTTGGAGTTTCTAACCTGAACCATAACATTTTTCAAATTCTTTCAATTTCACATGACTAGTACTCTACAGTAAATGTACATACATTTTACAAAATCAAAACATGCAAACAGAACAGTAATTTATTCCATTTCAGCCCTTGTTTTCCACATTGGACACTCTTTCTTTTATCACATTCATGACACGCTGCTTCTTCTCTAATATTCTCCTCCAGTTCTTAATCCTGTGTTGATTCCAAATCCAACCTTTTGCCGTTATAATGATAAATTAGCTCCGATAATGTCCTCAGAGAACTAGACAGGATCAGCAGGAGAACACATTACATGTATATAGTCAAGGCCATTCAGACAGTTCAGTTTTATCTCTGCTTCCCTTCTTGATAATTGGCCTTAGCTCTTCCTCTGCCACGCAATTTGACTCCTTTGTTTGCTCTTGATCTGCACCATCACTTTCTGCACTCTCTTTGGCAAGACACACAGCAGATTGTCTTCCATGGTTCCAAAGATCACTTTGGCAGTTACATGTTGCAAAAACCATTGTAATTCATTTGAACACCAGTTGTGTACAGTGCTGTTTCACGGGATATCCACATCACTGCACACTGTACAGAATAATTTTGTCAGCTGTTCATTTTAGATGATGGTACAATTTTGACAGACAGTCCGATTCCATATTGTTGTCCTCACCTTTGGGCCACAGTACACTACTTCCACTCCTCAATCTCCTTTCTGAGATCACACATGACTGTTGATTTATCTACACTTTTTTTGCACAGATGATCAGTTGTTTTTGGCAGTCCTGCAATATTTATTTAGGTAATTTGAACAACTCAGAAACATGTTCCAAAACAATCAATTTGATTTGTATCTGTCTTCACACCTTCTCATTTTCTTTGTTCAAATTATTGTTTTTCCATAACTGGTTCTCCTTCTCCACCTTTATGAGTTATATGTGATTGATTGAGACTTTTGCTTGTTACATCTCAAACTGAGTAAACATCAGCTTTTCCATCTGAACCTGTGTCAATTTGAAAAAGTCACGATTGTAAGGGTGTTGTTTAATTGGAACAGCATTTTCTACAACTATCTCACTCCCAATTATCTTAGTACTTCCCACATATTTACCCATGTGATATTAATAACTCTTTCAGGTTAGTTCAATTTTCCTCTGGAAGGTAACTCAATAATTTATCCCAATTTCTAATAACATCCTCATTATTCACTTTAATTTGAGGAATGCCAAATTCAGAGTCACCTGGATTTGGTTCTTCATTCTGAGTTATAGCCACTAAAACATCCTTCTTCTGCACTCCTTCCCTCTCAAAATACCTTTTAAGCCTATACACAAGACACACTCTGTGAGATTTCCTTCTTTCTGATGTACTTATCGAATAATTCACCTCACTCAATTTCCTTTCAGTTTGATAAGGCCCACTAAACCTTGCTTTTAAAAATTGACCTACCACTGGTAGCAATACTGAGACTTTATCCCCACTAGCAAAACTACAACTGTTTTATTTCTTATCCCCTTCCTGTTTCATCACACGGTGTGCCACTTTTAAATCTAGCCAATTCACCGGCTCTATTCAATCTTCCACTAAAATTTGACACATAGTCCAATAATGTAGTCTCAGAACATTGACTCACCAACTTCTCCTTAATTAATTTAAGCGGTTCTCTTACATCATGACCAAAAATCAATTCAGATGGATTGAATTTGGTTGACTCAAGAGGTGCATCCCTAATTGCAAAGAGTACAAATAGAATTCCTTTATTCCAGTCCTCCAGATAATCCTGACCTCTCAACATTGTCTTTAAAGTTTGATGCCATCGTTCTAACATTCCCTGTGATTCTGGATGGTACGCCATCGATTTAATTTGTTTTATTCCTAACCTATCCATAACCTCCTAGAATAACTTTGATGTTATCTAGTAAAAAAACTTAAGTAACTCTTTTACAATTCTTTTAACTGTAAAAATTACGTAATGGAATGGCCTCTGGACACTTAATAGACACAGCCATTATAGCGTCATGGAAGTATCACTATATTCAAACTCTACTTTTCCCTTTAGCTCCACTAATTTATACCGCTATTCACTTTTTATTGCCAATTTCTGAAGTTCAAATCTCTCTTTTTCTTTTTCTAGGGCTATCCTTTTCCCTTTCTTTTTCCCTTGCCTGTAATTTCATTCTTGTGCTTTTTGTTCCTCCCTTTCTCTAGCCTTTTCTGCACCAACGACTTTCCTTTCTCTGGCTTTCTGAGCTGCAATTGCATCCCTTCCTTTGGCTTTTTCTACTTTTTTTCCTTTATTTCGAATTCAAGTTGCTTTAATTCTTTTTCATATTTGAGCTGTTTCATTTGTAATTGAAGTCTAACCATTTTCAATGATTCTGACTGTGTCTCTGGTAATCTTGAATGCTCAGCTTTCACTACAATTATCTCCCCCTTCCTTACACCATCAAGTAATGTCAACTGCAACATTTTTGCCAATTCCAAAAACTTTGTATTGGTCACCTTTTGCAAACCACCTTGCGTAACTTCATCCACTCCCAGGAACTCCTTAGCCTTGAATATAATACACGAAAAGAAAACACAAAAATGATCACCACTCACTGTCCTTTGAGTCCAAATCAATGAAGAAACATAGATTTTAATCCCACAAAAGCACCCACAATTCAGGTCAAAAACTCCAAAGTGTTTTATGAAGCCCATCTGGATCATAAGTTTTGCAATTTGCTTTTGGCCAGGGTGAGCATGAGATACTTCACTTCAGGTATGGTTGAGCTGACCCACCAAGGAGCTTATATCAAACATGGGCAGCATGGTGGCACAATAGTTAGCACTGCTGCCTCAGCACCAGGGACCTGGGTTCAATTCCCAGCTTGGTTCACTGTCTGTGTGGAGTTTGCATGTTCTCCCCATATCTGCATAGGTTTCCTCCAGGCGCTCCAATTTCCTTCCACAGTCCAAAGCTGTGCGGGTTAGGTGGATTGGCTATGCTAAATTGACCCTTAGTGTCAGGGAGAATAGCTAGGGTAAATGCATGGGGATATGGGGATAGGCCTGGGTAGGATTGTAGTTAGTGCAGACTCAATGGGCTGAATGGCCTCCTTTCTGCACTGTAGGATTCTATGATTCTATAGTTTATTTAAGTGTAAAGTTAACATGTATAGAAAGAAAATTAGCAATAATTTTACCAACTACAAACAAAAAAACAGTCATGATATTGTATAACCCTTAACAAGCATATAATATGTTCCAATCAAACAAATTACCCTACACAAAACCCTTGCCAAATGTTTGGGAAGTTGAGGGGGTTGGACTTCAGGGGGATGGGGGAAGGTCAGGCCTTGGAGGGGTGGCTGGCCAGAGGTTGGGCGTCATTGGACCAGGTTGAGGGGATGAAATCTGGGTCGGACCTTGGTGGGTGTTTGGGTCGAGCTTACAGAGTGGGGTGTCACGGTGGGTCAGGGGTTTGAGATTCTGGTCCATAGGAGTGGGGATGTGGAATTCTGTGCCGGTGGGGGGGAATCCCATTGGACATTGAGGGGGTCAGGAATACCATGGAGATGCTGGTTAGTAGGGGGAGTTTGCGCTTCTGGGCAATTAGAAGTTTGCACTTCTGGCAATTGCTGTGTAAGTGCTTAACTGTGAAGTTTCGTGAGGGATTCCCCCATTAGTGTCCCTGCTGATATTGGCAGAGCTGTTTAGTGGAACTGGGAAGAAATGCTGGGTGTGCCCTGTTCAATTGTTTAACTTTAATGACCTCAATAAGGCTGATGAGGTTGGGGGAAATTTCGAAGGAGATGTGAGGGGCAAGTTTTTTTACTTGGCAGAGTGGTATGTGTCTGGAATGTGCTGTGGTGGTGCAGGCAAATACCCATAGGGGTGTTCAAAAGACTTTTAGATAAACACATGAACATTAAAGAAAGAGAGAGATACGGGTCAAGGACAGGCAGAAGGAATTAGTTTAGTTTGGCGTCATGTTCGACACAACATTGTGGGCCAAAGGGCCTGTTCCTGCGCTGTACTATTCTAAATTCTACCTTCTATGTTCTATAAGAGGCAGTATAAATCAAACTGTGTAATTGTTAACATGGCTGCAGGAACAAAGCCTGGGCTATATGTACACAACTATTTAGAGATAGTCTATCAAGATGGAAAGGTTGTTTAAAAACCACATGGGATACTTGCCTTTATGTAAAGGCAGAAAGTACAATTACAAGGAAGTTCTATTAAACCATTTTAAAGCTCTGGTTAGGCCTCAGCTGGAGTTTTGTTCTAATTCTGGGCACCATATTCCATGAAGAATGTCAAGGCTCCAGAGATGATTTATATGCTGGTATCATATATGCTAATTCAGTTCCGTGGGGAGACTGGAGAGTAGAATAGAACCCTACAGTGCAGAAAGAGGCCTATCGGCCCATCGAGGCTGCACCGAACACGATCCCACCCAGGCCCTACCCCCATATTTTATACCCACTAATCTCTCTAACCTCCGCTACCCTGGACATTAAGGAGCAATTTCTTAGCATGGCCAATCAACCTGACCCGCACATCTTTGGACTGTAGGAGGAAACCGGAGTACCCGGAGGAAACCCACGCAGACACGAGGAGAACGTGCAAACTCCACACAGACAGTGACCTGAGCTGAGAATCGAACCCAGGACCCTGGAGCTGTGAAGCAGCAGTGCTAACCACTGTGCCGTGTTCTAATTCTGGGCACCATATTTCATGAGGAATGTCAAGGCTCTAGAGGTGATTTATATGCTGGTATCAATGACATACTAATTCAGTTCAGTGGGGAGACTGGACAAGTTGGAATTGTTCACCTCAGAGCTGATAAGGTTGAGGGGAGATTCAATAGAAGTGTTCACAATCAATGAGGGGGTGAGCTTACCAAAAAAATTCTAACTGTAGGATGGGTATGAAAACGGGAGCGTTTTTGATCCATTTCTTGGGCAAGTTCCAATCTGCCAGAGTGAAAGAAATCCTCAAAAATGGCTTCTCACATAGAGAGCGGGAGGGGCTTAAATCACCTGAATGTGGGCTGAGAGCAGCACAGGGCGCAATTGCACATGCACAGGTCTCTAGCAGCAGAGGTCTGTCACTCAGCTTCTGTTGTATTCAGCCAGCCTCCATGGCCCCCACAAAGCATTCCCCTGCTACTGCGGGTCCTGTGGTTGATCGTGACCCATGCACCTGCCTGGACCGATAGAACCTGCAGTCCCCCCACCCTGGCCAATCATCCACTCCCTCCCACTATGATCAGCAGTCTGACCCCTCCACCCCATGGCCAGCTCTGACTGCCACCCACATTCCTTCCCCCCTAATGCAGAGTACATAGCAGCCCCCCCATCCTCCCAGCACTGACCAGCTGCCCCCAGTCTGCTTCCTCAATAGGCCCTGCCTCCCTCTAGCACCACCCTCTTGGCACTGCTCAGTGCCCAGTGGGCATTGCCAGTGTGCTTGGTTGGCACTATCAAGTTGCCAGCCTGGTAGTGCCAGGCTGGCACCACCCAAGGGACATCCCCCTTGCCCCTGATCACTCCGAGGGGGGCTTCAATGGCATCCAGTTCGGATCTCACCATCTGCCATGGTGGGATTCGAACTCTGGCTCCCAGAGAATTACTCTGAGCCCCTGGATTACTAATCCAGTACAATACCACTATGTCACTGCCTCCCATCCTCTGTATCTGCAGGAGGCCCTGTTGCCTTATGGTCTTCGGGGTCTGCTCTCTCCTCTGGCAAACCAAGAGCTTCCGTTGCAATCTTCACTTCTTTTCTCCTGCCTGAGCAATGCTGCAGACAGCAATAACACCAGCCTCCATCTTCCTGATGGTCTCCTCACTGCAGTCTCAGTGAGATAGACACCAGAGCCAGCACTTGTTTCCAAAGATCCCTTTTTGGTTGAGGGACCATTTGTGATGATGGCCTCATGGTGCTTTGACACATGCGGGAGAGTACTGGCTCCTGAAATGATATCCAGTGCAGGGTGTGCATGAACTCTTCACTACAACAGCCCCCCTCAGTCTCAGCACCCTAGCCCACATACAGTTATACACTTTTACAGCAATGGCACGTTCCAGGGCTGCACTGGGGCTTCTGCAGAATCTCCCAAGCGTCCATCCACAAATACATTCAGGTGGTCACAGATGTCATTGTTACAAAGACCCACAATTTTGTCAACATTGTCAGGGATTAAGTAAGCCAGGGCAATGGACTGTGTGGGGATCTCTGGTTTCTTCTTGGTAAAAGGTGCCATTGACTGCACTCATGGGATATAAAAGCTCCTGTTGACAGCTTGACTGGATGTCTTGTTTTCAACCCCGACGCTGCACTTTTTGGATTGACCGTGAGGTGAACATTCGGTGTTGACACGAGATTAACTTTGGTGGTCCAGGGGTTTCTCCTCTCTGAGTGACATTACCAAGGGGGTCCTCAAGCTTGTTCAGTCACCCAACAGTTCTGCAGTTCTATAACACGCTGGTGAATTTAAAGGCTAAAGCCAAAGGATTAGAATCAGGGAATGATCACTGCCTGACTTTGAAGGATCAGTGTTGCCTGAATGTCCAGAACTGCTTCATTTCTCTTTCTTCCTGAGTGTTGGTTAAACAGCTGCAGACCTGTCTCAGCTGTAACTCTGTCCTCATTGAGTATAGAGTCATAGAGGTTTACAGCATGGAAACAGGCCCTTTGTCTCTGCCGTTTTTTTAAAAAACCCCTAAGCTAATCCCAATTGTCTGCATTTGGGTAAAAGACATTTGGGTTGGGAGACCTGTTAGTGCCTCCCTTCCCCAGTCATGTGTTACAGTGCAACAACCCTTGCTGGTTGCCCCCCAATCGAGCCCTGCAGCCCCCTCCCTTCCTTCTGCCCTGTCTGGCCCCTTCCGCAAGACAGCCCTGCAGTAAAAGCTATCCCTGCCTTGTGTGATTAGGGTGAGGACTTGCCCGATGTGGTGCAGTCTGCGTTGTCTGCCTCTGATCGCTGTGACTGCTGTGAGTTAACCTTGGAGTCCCGAGTGAAGAGCAGGTTGTTAGCCGCACATTGTTTAAATCCTGTTGTGAAGCATGTTGTTCTAATTACACACCAACATGGGCTCCTAATCCAGCGTGGGGGAATGATTTGGGCAAGCTGGAGTCATAACTAGATGCTGATTTATGCTAATTACATTTGCAATGGTTGGTGGTGGGAGATGTGGAAATTGGTGACTGAAATAGGCTTGGGCTGTTTTCATTGGAGTGGAGAAGACTGAGGGACAACCTAATTGAGGTGTACAAGATTATGAGAGACATGGACAGAGTGGATAAGGAGCAGCTATTCCCTTTAGTTGTAGGGTCAGTTATGAAGGGACATAGGCTCAAGGTGAGGCGTGGAAGGTTTAGGTGGAATTTGAGAAAAAATCTTTTTACTCAGAGGGTGGTGACAGTCTGGAATGCACTGCCTGGGAGGGTGGTAGGGACAGGCTACCTCACATCCTTTAAAAAGATCTGGATGAGCACTTGGCACATCTTAACATTCAGGACTCTGGGCCAAGTGCTGGCAGATGGGATTAGATGGGAGTTCAGCTGTTTCTAATGTGTCAGTGCAGACTCGATGGGCCGAAGGGCCTCTTCTGCACTGTATGACTCTATGATTCTATGAAATACACAATCACTTTCTCACTTTGCGTCATTGTAAAATCTGTTTTGAACTTTCTTGTGAGATTTAGTGCTTATCTTCATCACACCACTCGTCACAATCGAGAGTGGAAAATCCCAGCCTATGACACCACTGTTTAACCTTGCCTCATTGCACAATGCTAGATCTGAAATAGTTTTAACCCTGGTTGGTTCCACAATATATTGCTCCAGGAAACTATCTCAAAATATCTCCAAATTCACCATCCTGTCAATTTTATTGGACCAGTTTACAGGAAGATTCAAGTCCCCCACAAATATTACATTGCCTTTGCTGCAAGCTTCAATAATTTTTGGTTTAATCCTTTGTCCAACAGTATTTCAATGCTTAGGGAGAATGTAAACTACTCTCATCAGCATTTTCTGAGCCTATTTCCTCATCACCATCCATTCATGATTCTCTTACCTGATTTTCTGAGCCAAGATCATTTCTCACTAATGTCCTTATGTTTTCCTTTATTATCCCAGCTACCCCTCTGCCTTTTCAAAATGTTGTGCAGCCCAGAATATTTATTTCCGACTTCGGTCACTTTATATCTCTTCCTTTTAAATGGTGATTCAATCTAACCCATTCTTCTCTATTTGTGCATTCAGATAAAGTGATGTTGATTTTATTTTTTACTACTATTCCCTGCATGGGCGCTAGTATCTGTTGCAATATTACTATTAAATTCTCTGCCCTTTCTTGACCCACTCAACTTGTTTTTACCCTCAGTGATTTTTTTTCTATTGCCTCAACTTTTATCTTTGGATTTCTAGACCTCCCTTTATTTGAACCGTTCTCTCCCTCTATTAGTTTAAAGCTACTTTTCCTGCTCTGATGGTGTTTGCTGGTGCGCCCTAATTTGTATGTCCTGTCCCAGCCAGTCACACATTGGTTAGCGATACCTGTAACTCTACCCTTCAACTTTCCAAATTTCCCCTCATTTGAATCCTCAATGCAAGCCCCAACACTCCAATCACAACTAGCTTTCTCTGCCACCTTAACTATGCGACTCAATAGGGCTGATCCTAGTGTGATTCAGGTGAAGGCCAATTCAATGGTACAGTTCCCTTTCCCCCAGAACTGCTGCCAGTGTCACATGAATCAGAACCCATTTCTCCCACATTAATATTCGAGCCATGCATTCAACTCTGACCTTACTTACCCTATGCCCAGCTTGCTCATGGCGCAGGTAGTAATCTGGAAATGATTACCCTGGTGGATCTGAAGTCCCTGTTTGCTCACTTTCTCTCAACTGAACCTCTTTCTTAGTCCTACCTATGTCGTTCATACCCATGTGCTCAATGATAACTGGGTTCTTTCCTTCCCTCTCCCAAGTTCCCCTCCATTCCTAGGTGATGTATCCTGGTATCGGATTGGCTACACAGTCTTTGGGACTCACATTCCCAGCACTGAAGGACAGTAGTTAACCCTATAACTATACTGCCCCCTGCTACAATTCCTTTTTACTCCCTCCACTTGAATAGCTTCATGCATCATGGTGCTGTGGTCAGTTTGCTCATCATCACTCTAGTCTCTCTTCCAGTTCACATCAGGGACTGAGTCTCCTCCATTGTTACCTTCTGGATCCCCACACCTGCATCACTCGCAGCTCCTGTCCATGACCAAGGAGCAAATCAGAAGCACCTAGCATAAGGGATGTGACTGCCTCACGGGACAAGGTGTCTGGTTAACACTCCCCCTCCCTGATGCATCGCAGTGTTCAAATCTTGGACTAAAGCTCATCTGCGTGGAGTCTGCATTCTCCCTGTGTCTGCGTAGGTTTCCTCCCACAGTCCAAAGATGTGTGAGTTATGCCCATGCTAAATTGCCCCTTAGTATCAAGGAGATTAGGAGGGTAAATGTGTGGGGTTACGGGAATAGGGCCTGGCTGGGATTGTGGTTGGTGCAGACTCGATGGGCTGTATGGTCTTCTTCTGCACTGTATGAATTGTATTGTATGTAACACAAAGCATTATTTTGTGATTCTATCATTTGTTTTCATTTAATCAGTCTTTCTCATGCACCACACGGCGATTCTACCCTTTTTGTCCGCAATGTTCTTTGCAATTAATCACATACTTGTTGCTCCCCGTGGGCTTCACTTATCTGACTCAACTGCTTTAATGTTTCGTTTAAAGATGCAATAAATATAAAATATGGGCAGAGTGACGTGCATTGTGCAAGTTATTTAATTGGTGTGAAACAATCTCAATTCGTGGGTAACGCAGCATGAATGACTTATGATGGCCTTTTATAGATTGAAACAACATCAGCAAGACATTTTCAAATGTACAGTATCTTATTTATTGCAATGAAATTAATTTATTTCCTTGTAACGTTCTCCCCTTCACTCCCAAATGTGTTGATTCTCATAGACCATTTAGCAAGACAAATGCCAGTTCCCTTCCTACCCTTTAACCAACTATCCGTCAATACATTTTTTTATTTGTGGGACATGGGCATCGCTGGATAGCCAACATTTGCTGCCCATCCCTAGCTGTCCTTTTCCAGAGGGCCATTGAGAGTCAACCACGTTGATGTAAGGCCAGACCAGGTAAGGACGGCAGATTTCCCTCCCTAAAGAACATTAGTGAATCCGATGGTTTTTTTTCTCGGCAATCAATAATAGTTTTGTGTTCATCAGTAGATAATTAATTCCAGATCTTTTTTATTGACTTCAAGTTCTACCAGCTGCCATGGCAGGCTTTGAACCTGGGTCCCCAGACCAATAGCTGAGTTACTGGATTAATAGTCTAGCGATAGTACCATGAGGAAATTGCCTTCCTTGTAGGCCTTTGCCCGTATCTGGATTGTTAGGTCATGGAGCACAGGCTAAGGGTTAAAATCTGTGTTGATCTGTATTTCCCAACTACCCATTGGCTTGGTGAGTTATCGAGAACATGAAGTTTGATTTTTATACACTCTGTAGGAAATGTCACACTCTGCTGATTATTAAAAGATGATCGTTCGGGAATATGAAATGAATTAAAACCCTTGCGGTATGATTTGGACAAATTAAATTTCTTCCTGCCTACTTCAGCATGGCCCAGTTTGGAGGAATTTAAGTTAACGAGTCACTTCAGAAAACAACTTTGTCCTCTGCAGCTGCGCTATCGTGCAGGATTTTACGGCTTCTCAAGCAAGTCCAGAAATTCCCATCCAATCTCAACAGGGTTTTCCATTATCGGATCCTCGACTGTTCTGGTTCCATGGCGAGCAAGGTGGCAGAGTTCCAGCCTTCATGTCTGCACTTTATTATTGTTATATCTTTCCTTACTATAATTGTGGATGGATGGTAAACAGCAACTTTGACTGGAGTCATAGCAACAAAAATACAGTTTAAATATATCACCTGTCAGTTCCTTTCAACTTAAAATGCCAATTAGCTGACTTTGCCCTTTACTTTGGTTTCATGTTAAATTGAATTGAACTGAGTCAATGCAAAGAGTTTAATGAAATGTTCTGTGTCATAACCATGTCAACAAATGGGAGTGTGTAGAAAGCGATCACTTGCAGTCAGTGAAAGACATTAATCATAGAAACCCTACAGTGCAGAAGGAGGCCATTTGGTCCATTGAGTCTGCGCTGAACACAATCCCATCCAGACCCTATTCCTGCAAATTTACCTTTCATATTTACTCTGCTAATTCCCCTGACACTAGGGTTAATATAGCATAGCCTGTCTATCTAACCCATACATCTTTGGAGTGTGGGAGGAAACCGGAGCACCCGGAGGAAATCCACACAGATATAGGGAGAATGTGCAGACTCCACATGGACAGTGATCTGAGGCCAGAATTGAACCCTGGCACTGTGAGGCCATGATGTGGAGATGCCGATGTTGGACTGGGGTAATAAGAAGTCTTATAACACCAGATTAAAGTCCAACAGGTTTATTTGGTAGCAAAAGCCACTAGCTTTTGGGGCGCTCGCTGCCCCTTTGTCAGGTGAGATGAGGGAGCAGCCAGCGCTCCGAAAGCTAGTGGCTTTTGCTACAAAATAAACCTGTTGGACTTTAACCTGGTGTTGTGAGACTTCTTGCTGTGAGGCAACAACACTAACCCATGTGCCACCGTGCCATCCATAATCACAAGATTGATATTGATGAAGCAGGCCATTCGGCCCACTATTGTTCATTCATCATGAAAAAAACCTTTCCCTCCTCCATCCATTGCAAGTAAGTCTTGTGGCTGAGTGTTGCTGCTTCTGAATCAGATACTCTGGGTTCAAATCCCACTCCAGGGGTTTTTTGGCTATGACGTGATTCAACAGGTTGATAATCAGAGTGTCTGTCCTTCCGACATTTACCCTCTATTCCACAAAGGGGAAGTAAAGTGTGTGTGAAGATACAAAACAAACAGAGAGTCGGTGCAGACTCAAAGGGCCAAATGGCCATCTTCTGCACTGTAAGGATTCTACGATTCTTTGAGAAGTACAGTAGAGGAAGTGGTTTTATTACTGCACTAATAATACAGAGGACAGAGCTTGAGAGTTCAGTTCATAGCCGCTTCCAACTGAAATTTTAATAAATTGCTGAAAGTTAAAAGCTGATATCAATAAAAGTGATTGTGAAACTGTGGGAATGATGGACTTTCCCAGCAGTGGCCTGTATTTAAATAACATCTTTAATGTTGTGTCACAGGAGTGGTTTCAGGTGAAACTTTATACTGAGCCGCAGGAGAAAGGAGATTTCAAGGGTGGCATGGTGATGCAGTAGTTAGCACTGATACCTCACAGCATCAGGGACCCGGGTTCGATTACTGGCTTGGGTTACTGTCTGTACGGAGTCTGCATGTTCTCCCCGTGTCTGCATGGGTTTCCTCCAAATTCTGCGGTTTCCTCCCACAGTCTGAAAGGTGTGCTGGTTGGATGCATTAGCCATGCTAAGTTCATCCTCAGTGTATCCGAACAGGTGCCGGAGTGTGGCAACTGGGGGATTTTCACAGTAACTTCATTCAGTGTTAATGTAAGCCTACTGATGACAATAATAAATAAAGGACCCTCTTACAGAAGGAAGGTGAGATAGGGGTCCCACTGTGGGAATTGGGATGACTGAGTGTCGAACAATGGAAAGGTCTGTTGACTGCAGGTGCGATTTTAGAGTTTTGGTATATGGGAGGCCATAAAATCCCGCCCAGAATGTCAAAGAGGTTTAGGGATAAAATTTCAGAGTTTTGAGCTGTGACCAGTGGAGACAGGGTCAGAGAGACAGAGCAGCTCTCAGAAGGGAGAGGGAGGTGTCCCTATAATGGAAGGATACTTCCTATGGAGGTAATATTTAGCAGATGTGATAGCCTAGTTGAATATAGATAAACCCAGCTCTCACTCAGTTTTTAGTAAGAAATCTCACAACACCGGATTAAAGAGCAACAGATTTATTTGATAGCACAAGCTTTTGGAGCATTGCCCCTTCATCTGGTGCATGGAAAGTTGAGTTCACCACTCACCTGATGAAGGAGCAGCACTCCAAAAGTTTGTGCCACCAAATAAACCTGTTGGAGTTTAATCTGGTGTTGTGAGACTTCTTACTGTGCCTACCCCAGTCCAACACCAGCATCTCCACATCATGGCTTCCCTTTTTTAAGATTAGAAATAAATCAATGGTTAAGTGAAAAATGTGTCTAATATGAACTGCGATGCACCATTTTCAATGTAAAATATAAAATGGTTTCCAAAGGAGCCATTTGTTGGTCCTGTTACTCCCTCTGTGTATTAGTGCATTGGAGAAAACTGTGCAAGTTTCGATCTGCTGCCTACAACCTTGATGTGGAAATGCTGGTGTTGGATTGGGGTAAACACGGTAAGAAGTCTCACAACACCAGGTTAAAGTCCAACAGGTTTATCTGGTAGCACAAGCCACTAGCTTTCAGAGCGCTGCTCTTTATCAGATAAGTGGGAGTTCAGTTCACTAACAGGGCATATAAAGACACAAACTCAATTTACAAAATAATGGTTGGAATGCAAGTCTTTACAGGTAATCAAGTCTTAAAGGTACAGGCAATGTGAGTGGAGAGAGGGTTAAGCACAGGTTAAAGAAGGTAAGCATTCTCCAAGTTGGCTTTCATGACAAGCAGAGTCACTGAGCAGAGACTGATAGCCAAGTTCTGCACATGAGGATAGCCTCAACCAGGATCTTGGGTACATTTCACACCATCTATTTCCTCCATGACTTGCCTGGGTTTGCAAAATCTCACTTACTGGCTAAAGGCAGGACACATCTCTTTAACCCTCTCTCCACTCACATTGTCTGTACCTTTAAGACTTGATTACCTGTAAAGACTCGCATTCCAACCATTATTTTGTAAATTGAGTTTGTGTCTTTATATGACCTGTTTGTGAACAAAACTCCCACTCATCTGATGAAGGAGCAGTGCTCTGAAAGCTAGTAGCTTGTGCTACCAAACAAACCTGTTGGACTTTAACCTGGTGTTGTGAGACTTCTTACCGTGCTTACAACTTTGCCAGGATTCACATGTAAGTAATGTGCACTTTTGATGTGAGGGGCCTGAAAACAAATGCTTCTCATGAAACCCTGCCCTCACAATCACTGTCTTTAGGAGCAGAGAGGAAAATTGGCAAAGAAAGATGGAAAATAATTGCAATGGTAGATGATTAAAAGCTTGTGTCAGCTTTTCGTATAAAGCTCTGGGAGCGCCCTCTACTGCAATGGGCTGGAAGCGACAGTCCCTGTTGAAGCACAGACTGGATTGATATGTACTCCAGACCATCATTTTCATAGAATGGGTGAAGTGCCCCTTAAAATATCTCTGGTCATTGAGGTACTCAGGCATTACTGTTTCAGCTAGTGAAAGATAGAAAGAACTTGCATTTCACACAGTGCTTTTCATGGCTTCCGGCTACCCCAAAGCAAGGTACAGTCGATAAAGTAGTTTGGAAGCGTTGTCAGGGAAGGTGGCCGCTGCTTTATGCACAGCGAGATCCCACAAAGGGGCCATGATCAAATAATCTGTTTTTGAATGCTGTTGGATGTGGCATAAATAGTGGCCAGGATACTGGGGAGAGCTCCCCTGCTCTTTGCATAGTGTCATGGAATCTTTTACATCTACCAGAGAGGTTTATGGTGAACTGTTTCTTCAGAAAGGCAGGCATGTCTGAGAGTGCTGCACTCCCTCAGTATGACATTGAAGTGTTAGTCTAGATTTTAGCTGCAATACTCTGGAGTGGGAGTCATATAAAATTTTAGTTAGGACACACATGGAGTGCTGCTACTGACCCTTTAAGAAGGATATAGAGCCATCAGAGAAGGTGTGATTTTTATCACTAGAATGATACCAGAATACCAGAGTAGTTATCCCTGTTGACTAGCTAGTCACATGGATGCTGGGATGACATGGGAACAAAAGGGATCACATGTTGGGAGCGCACCAGTTCTCCTCTGTACAGTGGACAATGTAAGATACCTCACAATATTAGGTTAAAGTCCAACAGGTTTATTTGGTAGCACAAGCTTTTGGAGTGTCAGTTTGACCATGGCCAGACACACAGCATGTAAGTACTGCATAGTATTATCAATGATTGTTGTTGGTTCCTTGCTACCTGTTATTGCAACCCGATACTTCAACGATACCTACCAGGAAACATTTAACTTTAGTTTTATTTATTTGTCACAAGTAGACTGACATTGTAGAATTTGTGAATGATCATCGCCCTCTACCTGTGGAGATGACAAATGCAATCTGACTGATTCGCACACACATCTCCGAAGATCAATTCATTGGAATTCTCGGTGTTAACTTGGTAATGTTAAAATTGCCAAATCGCAGGGAAAAGTCTGGGATGAACCAACCTAAATTGTGGAATAGCTAAGATTCACAATGTGGTGAACAACTATTTCTCAGGGATAGGATCACAGCCCTGTTGTTTTCATCCATAGCCACTCATAACTTTGCTAACAATTATCTAAACTGGTGTATTTGACAATAGCTGTGATAAATGACAGTGGCGTTGCTGAACCAGCTTTCGTATTTTGATAGGTTGTCCTATCAGGAAATAAGGAAACATATAAATATGTAATTATAGCAAATGCGCAAATATCTGCTTGAAGTCGCAGTAATGTACACAGTTCCTATATATAGATAAGGACTGGGGGAAGGATATTGACGATAAGGAGCGGGCCTAACTGTTATACAATTAGATCCGGCATCCTTGCATGTTCTGTGATTTGGATTCAAGGACACGCAGAATACAATAGGAAACAAACACGTGTTGGATTAACCTCTTGGGAATGAGTGTATCCATGGACTGAAATAACAAGGTCACACAGTTCCTAACAAGTTCACGAATTGTCTCTTCAGTGCAGGTCATATGAGGGTGAAATTATGAAGCCCGCAAAATATTTTAGTTGTTATGGAGGTTGTTTCAAAAGAAATGTGTTTGATTAAGATATACAGGAAGGTCAGGGCTCCCCTCTGTTAGCCTGTTTATCGCAGCAGACAGGAACTAAATCAGCACGTGATTGGATCAGTATTTACCATTCAGTGTGCATTGCAACTATGGGAACACTCCACCCAAATGAGCTCTAAGTATTGATGCCAGCGGGAAAACAGGAGTGTGTCAGCTGGGGTTCACCCATCTGATCAATGCATATTTATTCATGGTAGGAAACATGATAATAGTCATGATGTGGGTATGCCGGCGTTGGACTGGCGTAAACACAGTGAAAAGTCTGACAACACCAGGTTTTAGTCCAACCTATTTATTTGATAATATACTCACAAGCTTTCGGGGTTAGTCACCTGATGAAGGGACTAACCCGAAAGCTTGTGAGTATATTATCAAATAAATAGGTTGGGCTAAAACCTGGTGTTGTCAGACTTTTCACTGAGGAAACATGATGACCAGCCCAGCACTTTGAGATCTGGGGGAGGGGGGGGGGGCCTCTTTTTAATGGTGCCTCAAATTCAGTGTTCAGACATGGGGCCCCCCCTTCCCCCACCCCCCCCATTCCCTGCAGTTGAATTAGGTGCCCCCCACCCTCCTCCCCTGGCTCCACTGACCAGGGCCAGCACTCCAATCCCTCAGCACAGAGGGGGAGGCTCCCTCCTCTCTCCAAAAGAACAGGTCATTCCACCCCCCCCACCACCGCACCCTCCTCCATCATGCAGGTAAGAGGGTGACCTGACCCACCCAGCCAAACACAGACTGCAATAAAGGGTCCCCTCAGGCACTGCCCCACTCAGGGCCCCCCCCCCCCCAATCCACAGTCCACCATTTTCTTCCAGGTCCCTTGCCTTGGCAATGCTAACTTTGTACTGCCCCTTGGTACTCTGGCACTGACACTCTGGCAGTGACAGCCTGATATGGCATGTTGGGGCTCTGAGGAGAGTCAAGAAGGTGAGTATCTCTCTGCTGCTGGGAGAGTCCCTCAAGGGACCTGAGGTCGGGGGGGCTTGTACCAGGGTCAAAGGATTGACCTCAGGACTCTCCCTCAGGATGGAGGGGTCTTGTAGTCTCCTGCCCTTCTAGCCTGGAAACTCTGAAGATCACTCTTGGCATGGTGATTTCAGGTAGCTCTCTGATCAAATCCTTATTCTTGTCTGTGTGTTATGAAAACTTTGAAGTGACCTGCTCAATTCAATCTTCATGCTCTCTCAACACCGAGAATCAAAGCGCTTCCATTCTGTGGAAGGTATTCTCTTTTCTCTTTCTAAGAAGCTGTAGATGTGAGAAGACTCCTTTGAAGTCTTCAGACTCACAGGAGGAGCCCCATTTACGGTGGAGGGGAAGGGGAGGGGAAATTCCCTTCCCCACAGCTGCTCATTCTTTTAACGTTGTGTTTTTTCCAGTCTCTGAGCTTTCCTAGAAAATTCAAAACACCTGCAAACCTTTCAAGACCTTTGAAATCCATTGCAAACCTTCGAAAACCTTTGTTGTTATTCAATTTCAAGGTCCAGTACATTTTTGTTTATTCATTCATGGGATGTGGCCATCACCAGCTGGGTCAAAGGGCCTTATGGGCCCTTGAACTAAGTTTCAGAGGCATTTAAGAGTGAACCACTTTGCTGTAGGTCTGGAGTCATATGTAGGCCAGACTAGGTAAAGACAGCAGATTTCCTATCCTAAAGGACATTAGTGAACCAGATGGGTTTTTGTGATAATTGACAAGGTTTCCATGGTCATCATTATACTTCTAATTTTGGTTTTTTAAAAATTTAATTCAAATTTCACCATCTGCGGTGGTGGGATTCCATCTCAAGTCCCCGGAGAATTTGCTGTGTCTCTGGATTACTAGTCTAGTGACAATACCATCATGCCACCGCCTCCCCTTTAACTAGCCTTTGATTGACAGCTTGATGATTTTTACACAACTCGCTGCAGGTTTGTTTATTTATCTTTCCCTTCACGGTTGAATGTATCTGAAGTACCCTTGCCTCCCATTATTCCTAATCACTAAACATCCTTGATCTGCTGGACAGTTGCAGGCAAACTCAAAGCAGCTAAATGTTTTTACTTCCTCTTTTCAATAGACACTGTGGTTAGAAAAGAGGAACTAATTAATATTAAGGAGGGGATTGCCATAATTATTGTGGGCAGGCACTTGATCGCGGTGGCAGTCAGGCCGGGTGAATCCCAATTTAGCCCTGATGCCTGATTCACCAGGCCATTGAGATTCCTGCCAGCAGCAACCAGGGCCAATGAATCCCAGCCAATAACCTTTGCATGACTGCAATGATTACAATGCACTCTAAGCTGAAAGTAGCAGTATAAGCTGGAAGACTACCAAGCTCTGAGATGTGAAATTCCTTCAAAAACTGTCTGAGCACGTATTTTCTTACCTTCTACATGGTTTAAAAGTGCTCACATGTGGCAAACCAAGAGTGACAGAATACACTGTGAAAATCATTAAAGGCCTGACCTATTGCAAGAGAGTGCAATACAATCCAGTATAAATAGCACCGCTCCACAAATCCTGATCTAAACAGCAGATCGCAAACTGGCACAGTGGTTAACACTGGTTAACAGTGGTTCACAGTGCCAGGGACCAGGAATCAATTCCGCTCTCGGGTCACCGTCTGTGTGTTTTGAACATTCTCCCCATGTCTGTGTGGGTTTCCTCCGAGTGCTCCGGTTTCCTCCCACACTCCAAAGATATGCAGGTTAAGTTGATTGACCATGCTAAATTGTCCCTTAGTGTCAGAGAAACTAGCAAGGTAAATACTTGGGGTTACAGGGATAGGGTTTGGGTGGGATTCTTGATGGCCTCTTCCTGCACTATAGGGATTCTATGACTCTGCCCTTTTAGCAGATTCCCAGAAACTAATGACAAGACTAGCAGCTTTGAAATTGGATTTCTGCAGATTATAAAGTCTGGACCTAGCAAATTCAAAATCTTCAATGACCAGATAGCGTTCCGAAGAAAGATCATTAACCTGAAAGTGTTTCTCCCTCCACTGCGCTGCCTGGCCTGCTGAGTATTTCCAGCATTTTCTGTTTTTATTTCAGATATCTGGCATCTGCTTATCTTACATCTGATTAAACTGAATTGATTTTAGGACACTTCCCTGCTTTCTGACTCCTTTCTTTAATGTCCAAGAAAATAGACCGAGTGAAAAACATGAAGATAAAAATACACCAATGTGAGGAAATATTATTTGAGGTGGGCAGAAATCAGGTCACTGCATCATGTCAGATCAATGTTCCAACTTCAGGGAGCAATGTATCATATTCTGCAGAGCCATTGTACAGCTGTGAGCACCATTGTATTGTCATACAGGATGATGTTCCAGCTGGAGGAGCCATATATCTGTGCTGTTGGACTGTTGCTCGCAGTGAGTATTCTTGGCACTTGTTCATTTAAATGGGGAAACAAATGTATTTGCAGTGGCTTGCTTCCAGTGGCAGTACCCTGCCACTAAGTCAGAAGGTGGGTTTGGCGGCAGTACTGAAGGAATGCTGCAATATTAAAGTAACAACCTTTTTGGATGAAATGTTAAACCATCACCTTCTACCAGATCAGGTGGATGTAAAAGATTATTTGGCACTCGTAGAAATCCTACAGTGCAGAAGGAGGCGATTCAGACCATCAAGTTTGCACTGACAACAATCTCACCCAGGCTCTAACCCCGTAATCCTACATAATTACCCCTTTAACTACACATCCTGGGACACTAAGGAGCAATTCAGCATAGCCAATGCACCTAACCCCACACATCTTTGGAGTGTGGGAGGAATCTGAAGCACCCAGAATAAATGCATGCAGACACGGGGAGAATGTGCAAACACCACGCAGACAGTGCCCTAAACCAGGAACTGAACCCAGGTCCGTGGAGCTGCGAGGCAGCAGTGCTAACCACTGCGCCACCATGCCAACCAAATTTTTTGAAGAACAAAGAATAATTCTCCTAATGTCCTGGTAAACACTGATCATTCAACCTACACCACCATAAACAAGTTAAGTGATTATCTATCCTACGGCTATTTGTGGGACCTTGCCACAGACACTTTAACTGAGTTGTTTGCTTATGCAACAACAGTGCCTACACTTCAAAAGTGATTCATTGATTGCCACATTCTGAAATGTTCTGAAAACAAGCAATGCATTATATAATTGCAACTATTATTTTTTCACTTTTGGAATTTAACAATGGTCGCTTCTTTCTAAACTTGATGTCAAGATTAATATAAAAGCAAAATATTGCAAATGTTGGAATCCGAAAGAAAAGCAGAAAATCTCAGCAGGTCTGGCAGTATCCGTGGACACAGTAAGAAGTCTTACAACACCAGGCTAGAGTCCAACCAGTTTATTTGATAATAATCCCACAAGCTTTCGGAAATGGTGTCTCTTCGTCAGGTGTGTGGAAGGTTCTCTACATCATGAATATCTGTGGAGACAGAAAATAGAGCTAATGTTTCAAGTATGACTTCAGGTCAAGGTTAATATTTTAGTCGATAATGAAGTGATGTGAGTATTTTATTAATTTGATAAGTGAGGACTTACTGGCCGGAATTTTGGGCTTTCACTCCCTGTCACTGCTGCAAGTGAGGGTGGAGAATTTGGCACCCAGCCAAATCTTCATTCACTGCAGTGGGATCCGAAAATCCAACCGGCATGAACATCTGAAAAATTCCCCCCACAATTTCTGGAAATAAAGTTTGAATAATTTACAGATCAGTACGGATTGTCTCTTTTGTAAGAGATGCACCATCTCATATGGTGGATTGAAATTCAGATCAATTCAGCTTTCAAAAGATATTAGTTCCTTCTTGATGGTAATTTCACTAGATGGCAATGCAGAATCTGCTGTAGCCTCAATTCCATTGAATAGCTAAAGATGAAGGAAAGGATGTAGTTGGTGAATTTATCACATCTCCAACCTTAGCTGCTGTAATGTTAATGGAGCCCTGCCACTGTTTTATTTATCATGACCAAGTGGCCACACAAAGGCTCTTTGGAATTTAGTCCACTCTTATTCAAAGTGGACACTTGGGTTTGTCTATTGATAGCTCTTGGACATTTGTGATTGAAATTAAATATGTGATTACTGATTCAATTAAAGTTTTTTGGAAGTTCAATTTTTTTTAAAGTTAAGTTATTAGTCACAAGTATGCTTAAATTAACACTGCAATGAAGTTACTGTAAAAATCCCCTAGTCACCACACTCTGGTGCCTGTTTGGGTACAGAGAGCGAATTTAGCATGGCCAATGCATCCAACCAGCATGTCTTTCGGACTGTGGGAAGAAACTGGAGGAAATACATACATACATGTGGAGAACACGCAAACTCCATACAGACTGTGACCCAAGCCGGGAATCAAACCCGGGTCCCTGGAGCTGTGAGGCAGCAATGCTGACCACTGTGCCACCCACAACTGCATTAATAGCTAATACATTTTCTGATTTGATTTAGATGCTGGATCAGACACAAAAATATTCAATGAAATGGGTTGGGAAGAAACACTGGAGTTTTGATAATCTAATTTATTTGATAAATTTGTTAGCTTATTTTGTTTCCCATACCCAGTCAATGTGCTCCAAAATAAATTAAAGGCATGTGTTCTTGGGCTAGTTTTGGTGCCTCTATTTAGCTGTCATTGACTAAGTATTGACATAAACGTTCCATAATCATGGAATAGTTGACAAAATAAAGGTCAGTTGCCTTGGCTCCATTGATGAACAATGGAATAGAACTTGCTGTATTGAATGGAATGTCCACATGAAGAAGAGTTAATTAAGGATGTTGGAACATAAAATAAAAAGACTTTGCATTGATTTAGTGCCTTTCAGGATCTCAGACTGTCTCAAAGCAATTTGCAGCCAACAAAGTACTTTTTAAATTGTGGTCAGTGTTTTAAAGTCAGGATACACCACAGCCAATGACTGCACAGCAAAATCCCCAAATCAACAGTGAGGTAAATGATTAGATAATCTGTTTTTGGGATGTTGTTTGAAAGCCTTTTGGCTGAGATCAACAACGGCGTTTTCTGGCCGAGCTCTCCCCAAAATCAGACAATCCCGCCTGAGGTCAACAGACCTTTGCATGGTACTGCCCCCCTCCCCCCGTCCTCTATGATTCCAAAAAGCGTCAGATCAAACCCAAGATGGGGTGCAATGCCTTATCTTGTCAGCTTGGATCTTGTTTGTCTCTCCTGTGGGAACTGTGAATTGGATGCAATTGGATTTTGGTTTTCGGTGCAAGCAAGCAGTGGATCTGGGTCCACCCAGTCCACTCTGAGCATTGACTTTGTAACTTTAAGGATGGAGTAAAAAATTTAAAAAAAGATGTTGTTTGGACGATAACCTTGTCCGGAACACCAGAAGAACTCTCTTTATGTCTTCTTTGAATAGCACCATGGATTCTTCAACATCACCTTGGAGGAGGGCACCTTGGAGTGCTCACCTTGGTCACTGGGCTGGTAATGCAGAGTAATGGGCCTGGAGACGGGGTTCAAATCCCCCCATAGGCAGCCAGTGACATTTGAATTGAATAAAAATCTGAAATTAAAAGTCTAATGATGACTATGAATCAATTGATGTTAAAAAGTCATCTGATTCACAGTATGCTGTCCTCACCTGGTCTGGCCTAAATGTGACACGAGACACACAGCAATGTGGTTGAACAAGAGATGGCTAATAAATATTGGCTGGCAATAAAAGCTGGCCTAGCCAGTGATGTCCACTTCTAATAAATAAATAATGATTAAAAAAAATCTAATGATGGTAATTTAAATAAAAACAGCACTTCTGACTACTGCACTGGAGTGACAGCTTAAATCTCTGAACTGGTACTTAAATCTTTTGACTCAGAGAAGGGTGCAACCAGTGAGGCAATGCTGACACTGAAATAAAATTCGTAGGAAAGGAAATGGCCATTACATTCCACACAGCTGTCATTTTGTGAATTCAACTCCATTTATGTAATCCTTTTTTTCCAGGATTAGACCATGAGACCGCAAGACATTGGAGCAGAATTAGGTCACTCGGCCCATAGAATCTGCTCCGCCATTCAATCATGGCTGATATTTTTCTCATCCCCATTCTCCTGCCTTTTCCCCATAACCCCTGACCCCCTTATTAATCAAGATCCTACCTATCTCTGTCTTAAAGACATTCAATGATTGGCCTCCACAGCCTTCTGTGGCAAAGAATTGGGTCCCATTTTCTCTCTCAGACCCAGTTATATGATTATCTTCACTGATAACTTTTGAACACTTTAGATGAAGATGATCTGTTGATTATTATGCCAGGACCCGACTTCCCTCTAAATTTTGAATGTATTGCTTTTAGCGTGTGAAATTCAAGGACAAACAAAAACAGAATATGTATTGATTGAGGTGTCGAATCACCAGAAGCAAGTTGCACATCCCAACATAAAAGTGCAGAGTTCATAGGGTTAACACTGAAAGCATAAGCAATTAAATACCTCATTTATGTTATAATGAAACATGCTGTAGCTCTACAGGCTCAGAGACAACCAGTATGTAAAGCTCAGATAAATTGCTGAACACACACAGAATACATATACACATACTAATCATCACGCTTGCTAATTTTGGATTGGTTATCAGCATGAACTAAAGGGGAAAATCTTATTAATTTATGTTGGTCACTGAAAGGCCCAGTGGGTAATATTTTATTCTGCTTGTGGTACCACTGAATAATATCAGCAGCATGGTGTGTTGTGTTATCTGTGCACACTATAATTCTGACTCAGTAATGACGGCACTGACTCTTCAGCCTACATGGGGCAGAGAATTAATTTCTACAGCACCACATACAAGGTTGCTGACAGCCACCATGCTGATGATAACAGCAAAACCTTGGCCCTGTGCTGCAAATCCATGCTTGGTTGAGTGCCCTTTGCCATTATATAACTTTACTGTCGATGGGAGTAGGGTTTCTCATCAAAATTACCTTTAACCACGCTGCAGGTTATTTTAGGTTTGTTGCTTTGCTGTCACTTTTTGTAAATACAAATTAGGAGCAAGAGTAGATCATTCAGCCCTATTTGCAGCCACTCTGCCATTCAATAAAAGCATGGCTGATCTGATTGTCATCTCAGCTCCACTTCCATGCCTAACCCCTGATTACCTTTGACTCCTTCATTAGTTAAGGATCTATCTATGGCAGCCTTAAAACTATCCAATGATTGCTGCTGTCTGAGGGAGAAAATTCCACAGATTTCTGACCCTCTCAGAGAAAATAAATTCTTCTCCATCTTGATTGGGAATCTACTTATTTTTAGACTGTGTCCCTGAGTTTTAATATCTCTCACAAGGGGAACATCCGTTCATCATCAACCCTGTCAAGTTTAAGAACATAAGAAATAGGAGCAGGAGTAGGCCATCTAGCCCCTCGAGCCTGCCCCGCCATTCAATAAGATCATGGCTGATCTGTCGTGGCTCAGTTCCACATTCCCGCCCTCTCCCCATAACCCTTAATCCCCTTGCCTATCAAAAACCTATCAACCCGCGTCTTAAAAATATTGAGTGAGGCAGCCTCCACCACTTCAACGGGCAGAGAATTCCAGAAATTCACCACCCTTTGAGTGAAGAAGTTCCTCCTCAACTCTGTTCTAAACCGCCCCCCCTTTATCTCGAGGCTGTGCCCTCTAGTCCTACTGTCCTTTCTGAGCAGGAAGAGCCTCTCCACCTCTATCCTATCCATCCCATTCAACATCTTATACGTCTCAATGAGATCTCCCCTCATTCTTCTAAATTCTAATGAGTACAAGCCTAGTTTATTCAGCCTCTCCTCATAGTTCAACCCCCTCAACTCCGGTTTCCTCAGGGGATCAATAAGATCATCTCTCATTATTCTCCAACGGATGCTGGCCCAACCCGTTCACCTGTTCCTCTTAAGATAACTCCATCATCCCAGGAATCAGATGAGTGGACCTTCTCTAGGCTGCTTCTAATGCAATAATGTCCTTTCTTAAATAAGGAGACCAAAACATCCATGTACATAGAGTACATAGAAATCTAGATGTAGCCCCACCAACTGCAACAAAACAATCCGATTTTTAGATTCCATTCCTTTTGTAACAAACCACAACATTCCATTTGTTTTCTGAATAACTTGCTGTACCTGATTTTTAACTTTTAATACTAACTTTTTATGATTCACATGTCAATATACCCAGGTCTCTCTGTATCCAAAGTTCTATAATCTCGCTCCATTTAAATAATATACTGCTTTTCTATTCTTTCTGCTAAATTAACAAGGTCACATATTCCCATTACACTCCATCTGCCAATATTTTGCCCACTCACTCAACCTAGCTATATCTCTTTGCAGGCTTCTCTTTGCAACTTACTTTCCTACCTATCCTATCATCAGCAAATTTAGCAATCATACATTTGGTATCTTCATCAAAGTAATTGATACAGATTGTGAACAGCTGAGGCCCTAGCATGATCCCTCGTTACATCTTGCCAACCTGAAAATGACCCATTTATGCCGACTCTCTATTTCCTGTTTGCTAACCAATTCTTTATCCATGCTAGTATGTTATGCCCTACATCATGGGTTTTTATTTTGTGTAACCTTTGATTTGGCACCTTGTCAAATGCCTTCTGGAAATCTAAATACAGCACATCCACAGGTTCTCCTTATCCATGTTGCGTATTACTTTTTAAGAATTCTAATAAATTACCCAAATAAGATTGCCCTTTCACAAAACCACGTTGACTTTGCCAGTTTGCTATGAGAATTTCTAAGTGCCTGTTATAACCACCTTAGTAATAGATTCCAACAATTTCCCTATGACATGTTAAGCTAACTATAGTTTCTTGCTTTCTATCTCCTCCTTTAATAGAAGAGTTACAATCACTATTTTCCAATTGGATGGGACCTTTCCAGAATTTAGAGAATTTTGGAAAATTAAAACCAACATATCTCCTCTCTCAACAGTCATTCTATTTAAAGAATTTAGGGTGAAGTCCATCAGGATCTGGGGACTTGGCGGCTTTTAGTTCTAGTAATTTCTCAGTGCCCCTCCCCTGGTGACTGAAGTTGTTGCAATTTCCTCCCTTTCACCACTTGATTTACAATTATTTCTGGGATGTCATTCGTATCCTTTACAATGAAAATAGATGAGAAATATCTGTCCAATTAGCCCGCCAGGTCCATATTTTCCATTATTAATTCCTCAGACTCACTCTCAAGAGGACCAATGCTCACTTTACTTACATAAACAGGTGGCATGGATGGCACGGTATTTAGCACTGCTGCCTTTCAGCACCAGGAACCCAGATTCGATTTCCGGCTTGGGTCACTATCTGTGCGGAGTCTTCACGTTCTTCCCATGTCTGTGTGGGCTTCCTCCAGGTGCTCCAGTTTCCTTCCACAGTCTGAAAGACGTGCCGGTTAGGTGCATTGGCCATGCTAAATTCTCCCTCAGTGTACCCAAACAGGTACCAGAGAGTGGTGACTAGGGGATTTTCACAGTAACTTCATTGCAGTGTTGATGTAAGCCTATTTCTAACACTAATAAATAAACTTTTAAATGCCTGTATAAGTTCTTGCTATTTGTTTTTGTATTTCGAGTCTGTCTCTCAAACTCTAAATTCTCCCTCTTTTTCCAGTCATTGTTTGCTATTTTCAATGTTCTGTCCAATCTTCTGACCTGCCATTAATCTTCTTAGACCATTAACCTGTGGATATCTCTCCTGCCTAAGTCAGTCTTGCTGTGTGCATCCTGTCTCCTTTCTACTTACACAATTTCAAAGTGAAGGAATGCCAACCGTAAGGTTACTGTATTGTCAGCTGGAGGGGGGGAATGTGTTGCTCTGTGGGGTTGTGCAAGACATTTCTGATGGCTCATAAACCAAACAGTTGACTGCCCTGAAGAAGTCACACAGGATCTGCTGCTGCAGATGCAGACAGGAAATCTTAATTCTGTACGTCTCAGAGTCGAAAGTATGAGGGCCAATTATGTGATAAGAATATGCAGAGAGCTGCACCCACAACACATGCATCTTGAGCCAGTGGAGTGGATGAACAGCACATTCCTGGATGGAAATTCCAATTATATCTACAATTTTCCAACATACACTCCCTGGGAGTGTAGCTTGCTGCTGGGAATACAAGAACACAGAGCTCAGCCTTCCTATCTCCTCATGAAGTCTCCCTGAGATATCAGACTTTGCTTGAAGCTGACATTAGGTGAGTTAGTTTAAAGCACTAGAGATTATAAATCAGTGATGATTTGATTTGATTTATTATTGCCACATGTACTGGGATACAGTGAAAAATATAATTTCCTGCGTGCTATATAGGCAAAACCATACTGTTCATAAAGTACATGGGGGCAAAAGGAAAAGGATAGGGTACAGAATATAATGTTGCAGTTACAGATAGAGTGAAGAGAAAGATCAGCTTAATATATGGTAGCACCATTCAAAGGTCCGATGGCAGCAGGGAAGAAGCTGTTCTTGAATCGGTTGGTACGTGACCTCAGTCTTTTGTACCTTTCTCCCGATGGAAGGAAATGGAAGAGAGTATGTCCGGGGTGCGTGTTGGTCCTTGCTTATGCTGGCTGCTTTCCCGAGGTAGATGGTGAATTTGGAATTGAATTCGTAAGGGCAGATCAAAACCAGATTTACGTTTAGTCTGATCAGGGCTTGAGCTACAAGTTCAAGTTATTGTTAACCAGACAGGTTACTTAAGCTGGAAATTATTTGGCCAAATAGTATATTTGTATTGTTGTTAAGCTAATCGTTTATGACAGATGGAATTGAAAGTGGATGCTTGCCAGGCACAGCTATTCATTTGGAAATGTAATGGTTATTATTACTAAGCTAAGAGGTTGTTGCTGAATCACTAGTTCAGGGTTCACTGAGCATTGTTTAAGAATTCTGGGATTTACACAGTAAGCTCATTAACCTCCGAAAGTGCTGGTTTTGGGTTTTAATAGGCAAACAGCAGGCTGGCCAATGGATGAGCATAACCAAAAACAGGGCCATTAGCAGACAGCAGTGTTAATGTGCCATCTAAATTCCAACAATAGTGCAGGGTACATTGTTGTTGCAAAATGTGCCGATGCAGTAGAGGCTCAAAGGCTGAGTAATGATGATGGAAATGCTTTGACAGGAAGTGAGAACAAGGCCGTGAATGTATTTGGTGGAATTAGCCACTGTTCCTGGAAGCATGGGGTGTAATAGAATCTCTACAGTGCAGAAGGAGGGCATTCGGTCCATCAAGTCTGCACTGACTCTCTGACAGAGTATCTTACCCAGCCCCTTTCCTCCACCCTATCACTGTAATCTCATACATTTACCATGGCTGATCTATCTAACCTATACATCTTGGGACACTGAGGGACAATTTGCCATGGCCAATCCACCTAACCTGCACATCTTTGGACTGTGGGAGGAAACTGGAGCACCCGGAGGAAACCCAAGCAGACACGGTGAGAGTGTGCAAACTCCAGACAGAGAGCTCAAGGCAGGAATTGAACCCAAGTCCTTGACGCTGTGAGGCAGCAGCACTAACCATCATGCCACCGTGCCTCCCCAAATAGGAATGGGAGGAAATGGCAGACAAGAGCAAATGTTATCTCAAGAAACTAATGAATCTGAATAGGATATCAGGAAGATGTCTGACCTGAAGAAATCAGCTCAGATCAGTGGAAAATACTGTTATTATTGTCAATGGCTTATCCAGTGACAATGTTCAGTAATATTGAGAACATTAATTTTTCTGATAAGCTATACTATCAAGAAACCAAAGGTTTCCACTAAAGTACCAGGGCACTAAATCCTTATCATAGATACAATGACAGATGGGAAAAGACACTTTGCTCCATTCAAGATATGTACTGTCCACCCACCCAAAAACTATGCGAGACAATAAATCAGTTAAAATTCAGACTAAATTGAGGTAAAAAATCAGCCAAAACTCCTCTCCAACCCAGCTAGGTGATCAAAACCAGTCCAGGAGAGTGCTCTGATCCTGAACTCCCTGCTGTACCTACCTTTGTGATCATTGCCTGAGCCAAAAACAGGTTCCTGTTCACTCAATGAAAATTAATTGCTGGAATTTTGCCGTCTTGCCTGCCCGAGGCCTGGGGTGGGCATGCCGGTACAATTTGAGACAATGAGTCAATGTGCGTTACACAAGCTGTTCCAGATGTCCATGGTTCTCTGGGAAAAGAACCCACCTCCTGATATCTAACTTGGACCTGGTGTTATACAAACTAAAACTTGTGATATCTGGTCCTCCCTAATCAATTTAATTGGAACAAAGTATCATCTTCAACAAAGTCAATTCCCTTCATCATCCAGTATATCTTAATAAGATTATTCTTAAGTCTACACACTTCTCTCAAATGTAAAGTTCCAGATTCTAATAGATTGGGGGTGACTCGATGTGGCATTAACAATAAAAGGCTTAGTCTGACAGGATTACAAACACAACTGCTCTATTCGACTCCTCGGCTCCAACAGTGAGTCCCTCCTCGCCATTCTCCTGCCATTGGCTCTGCTTCCCAACAGGATGATCCATAGGATCCTTGCTGATCACATGACCCTCGGGAAATGCCCACCATGCCCTTAAAGGGCATGCTACAACATAGGTCTTTCAGCCTACATTGATATTCAATATGCCAGAGTGAATTGCAGTGAGGAAATGCATTACCAAACTTCAGCATAAAGACATAAGAAAAACTGTTTCCATTTTTATTTGATATCAGACATGATGAGATTGAAAACAATCAGCTGTCTGACACGTATACTGCCTTTCTCTGGACTATTTTGAGGCTACTTGCTGACAAGATAGCTTATAATGGACATAAGCAGACATGAACTGGAGGTGAACTCAAGCAGTGCGAGCCCTTAAGCCATTTGAGGAGGTTTAACCAGAATGAGTGCATTTGTGTTCATCAAGGTAGTGGCAGCAGATAAAGCTTGAAGCCAGAGGCCCCCAGGTTCAGAGCTAGTAGCATAGCATTCGCATTGTGTCAGGGACATGTACTTACCTGAAGTCACATCACAAATAGCACATTTCATTATCTGAAGAGAAAGTGTTTCAGGGCTATGGGGAGGAGGCATTGTGTGGCGCTCAGTGAATTGCAGAGCTAACACAGACACGACATACTGAATGACTTTCTTCTGTGCTGTAACCCTTCTATGACTTTGTTTTCAGGTGCTGATTTGATGCAATTTGTTCCTCTTTCCCTAGGACAGGAATAACAGAGTGATACCATCTTGATTTCAAACTTATTCCCTTTAGGTGGGCTGGGACATTGTTTGAGATAGGCAGTGAGGCACATGTATAGAGAGGTGGCTGGAGAAACACAGCATAAACGAGCTGCAGAAAACCTGTGAAAGATAGGTGGCGCACTGCTACAGCCAAAGCACAGAGACATGGATCTGGGTTTTGATTTGCAGACATGCTGGGAGTGGCATCGAGTGGCTTTTTAACTCGACCACCTCATTGTGATTTTACCTTCTGTTCAGTTATTGTCATTACAACTTGCATGATGCAATCACAGCTCAAGTATTTAAAAGATAAATGTACAATCTGAAGCATTTGGAGATGGGAAGGAGAAAGAAAAATATATATGGCATTAAATGTAGATGGACAAAGATCTCCCTTGATGTGTTCCCTGGGGTTATAAGAACCCAGAGGAGCAGCATGGTGGCACAGTGGTTAGCGCTGCTGCCTCACAGTGCCAGGGACCCGGGTTCGATTCTGGCCTTGGGTGACTGTGTGGAGACTGCACATTCTCACTGTGTCTGCGTGGGTTTCCTCTGGGTGCTCCGGTTTCCTCCCACATTCCAAAGATGTGCAGGTTAGCTGGATTGGACATGCTAAACTGCCCCTTAGTGTCCCAAGATGTGTAGGCTAACAGATTAGCAGGTTAAATATATGTAAGGTTAATGGGATAGGGTCTGGGTAGGATGCTCTGTCGGAAAGTCAGTGCAGACTCAATAGCCTCCTTCTGCACAGTAGAAATTCTATGAGATGCTGTTCCCTGGTGACAGATGAAAGAAGTCAATTGGGGAAGCCAAGAAGGCATGTTTGGAGGTGGTGCAAAAGGTCAGCAGCAGATTGCCATGTCATGCTCCTGGATGCAGTGCAGGAAGTGATTGAGTGACCTCTTGTGTGTCAGGGATTGGGAAAGCAAAGACACAATCATCTACATCCTGCTGTGTGTGTCACCCCAACCCACCCCACCCTGCCTTCCCAAGCCTACTCCCACACAGCACTCCTCACAATAATTCACCTTTGAGGCGACACACCATTCTGGCCTGACCTCCTCACGTCCTCATCCATCCATCCACCACTGACACCCACTCTCAGTCTTAGTCACTGCCCTGCCTCCTCCTCTTGGCCACCCTCACCAAATGCTCACAATCTCACAGGTGAACACATGACATTGCTCACTCATAGGTGTCTTCTTTTTCCTTTGCAGATGAGAGCACAGGACTTCAGGGAGAGCAGAGAGCAGACATTAATAAGCCAGTTTTTTTTAATATGACAATCCAGTTTTGTGGTCAACGTTACTGATACCATCTTTTCATAATAAGAAGTCTTACAACACCAGGTTAAAGTCCAACAGTTTATTTGGTAGAAAAAGCCACTAGCTTCCCAACAAATGCCAAAGGAAATCTTGATTAAAAAAAAACAAACGTATGAATTTTCTTTGCCATATTTTGTTTACGGCTGCTGTTCTGGTGTTGTACTAAATTGACCTTGGTTTATTTTCCAATTATCTGAAGAGCATAGCCTGCTTTTATTTATATTGATGGAACATAGACAGAAATAGAAACCAACTGAATTATTCCCCAAGGTAGAGGCATTTATATTAATGCCAGCTCTTAACTTTTGGATTGATTAGTGATTGGGACCTTCCACTTTATTATGACCCATTATTTGGATAAACTAAAGGAAGTATCTCCAGTGTATAAATCATGAGGAATATTTATTTTTGGATTGGCAGAGGAACACACAATTTAGGAAACTTGACCTTGGCTTTTAGATGCCAATTATTCCGTGTGTGTCTACTGGAGATCCAAAGGTAAGGTTTCCAGGTCTTTGTCAATGGTGGTTAGTATTGAAATTTAAAAACAGCATAACTAGGACTCAGTTACTCCCCTTCAGTATCTCCGATGTTACCTGCCCTTATCCTAACCTTGACTGATTATTTCCCCATAATAGCCAAACTGAGGTTGGGAACTCACCATGTGGGAAACACCCTGACACTTCACACAATCTCAAGTTTGGCCAACTAGAATTAGTTGCTTCTGAACTGGACATTGCATCAAATTAGAGAACCGTGTAATCCTCTGTGGCTGACAATCCAATCACAGAAAAATGCTTTTCATACCTTTATAACATCCAGTGAAATGGGTATAGAAAGATGGGTATAGAGTGGTGGGTATAGAAGGATGTGGGCCAAACGCAGGCAATTGGGACTAGCTTAGTGGTTTAAAAAAAGGGCAGCATGGACAAGTTGTGCCGAAGGGCCTGTTTCCAGGCTGTAAACCTCTATAACTCTATGAGTTTATAACTACACAAGAATAAATCAGGTTACATAAACATTGCATCACAGAATAGGCATTGTGCCAGCTATGTAGGATCATTAGACTCCCATGTACAGATGTTATAACTAACTGTTTGATGAATTGTATTCTGGATTTTATTTTTTATGTATAGATACGTGGATTCCAAGACAGTTATAAATAAAACAGAATACTAAGTACATGTTGGCTGTCTAATCCAGTACAAAATCAAACATTAAAAAATGATTCCATGAGGAAAATGAAGATCTGAGATAAAAGGGAATTATTTTTCTTCCAGTGTTTGACTCATGCATGTTCAAAACATCTGGTACGTAGGTGAACAGCGTACAAAGGGATAGTCTTCTGAATATGCACATTGATGGGGATTCTGCTGGTGACATGCAGGTAAACTGGCCCAATATTGCTGCTTATTGTTGAAAAGCAAAAAGCTTGTGATCCCTCACAAAATGTGTGCAGGCCTACAAGAAATCACAAGTTTAACTCCAGGAAAATTTGCTGATACATTCAAGCATTTCTGGGTGGCACGGTGGGGGCAGCACGGTGGTTAACACTGCTGCCTCACAGAGTCTGGGACCCAGCTTCCCAGCTTGGGTCACTGTTTGTGTGGAGTTTGCATGTCCTCCCTGTGTTTGCATGGGTTTTCTCTGATTGCTCCGGTTTCCTCCCACTGTCCAAAGATGTGCAGGTTAGGTGCATTGCCCCTTGGTGACTCAGGATGGGTAGGTCAGAGGGATTAGTGAGGTAAATACGTAGGGTTACGGGGATAGGGCCTGGGTAAGATTATTGCTTGTGCAGACTTGATGGGCCGAATGGCCTCTTTCTGCTCTGTAGGGATTCTTTGAAAGCTTTTAACAAACTTGGAACTGGCAGCCTCATAGAGCCATGATTATTTTGAACTTTGGTTCATGACACAGAGTGATGTGAACAGCATGTGTTCAGTTCCTGTACTGGTAGAGTATTCATGAAGGACCCACCTTCTCAAACTTGCCTCTCACTGTAAGCTTGGTGATTTTCAGGTTAAGTTACCACCAGTCAGCACTCTCCCTCAAATTGCCATCTGTATATTATGGTGACTTTACCTTTATCTCCTACTGTTAGCGCAACCCCATGGTTATACTGCCAAACACATTGAGCTGATTCATATCATAGAATAGAATCATAGAAACCCCACTGTGCAGAAGGAGGCCATTTGGCCCATTGAGCCTGCACCAACACCATTCCCATCCTTAACCCATGTATTTACCCTGCTAGTCCCGTTGACTTTCACCTAAGGTGCAATTGTGCATGGCCAATTCGCCTAACCCACACATCTTTGGAGTGTGGGAGGAAACCGGAGCACCCAGAGAAAACCCATGCAAACATGAGGAGAATGTTAAACTCCACACAGTCGCCCAAGGCTGGAATTGAACCCGGGTCCCTGACGCTGTGAGGTAGCAGTGCTAACCAAGGTGCCACCGTGCTGTCATATGCTTTACTTGTGATTTAAGTTTACAAGATATGAACGTGTATGATGCTCTGAGCTGGCTCATCATGTTCCTGGGACTACAACTCCAGTTTTAATTGGAGGCACCGTTTCACCAAATTGGGGGAAATGTATTCTGGATTCTAAGGAAGACTGCGAGAAAATATATTCATAAACTTGCAGAATGGGTGTATAAAAGGCAAATGATTTTCAATATAGATAACTGTGACGTCAGGCCACACACTCCTTGGAAAATAAGAGTCTAAGGACGGCAAAGGAACAAAAGCGCACAGTCATAAATCGTTAAGAGTAGCAACACAAGTTAACAAGGTCATGAAAATGCAAACAAGACACAGAGATTCATTTCTAGATAACTAGAATTACTAAACAGGGAAACCATGTGTGATAACTCAAGATGCCAACTGGAAAGGATTGGTGTGGTGACTATGTGATTTTCACAGTAACTTCATTGCCGTGTTAATGTAAACCTAACTTTAATATTAATAAATAAACTTCAAGAAAGCAGATGATCACTAATAGATCTGTAAAGCATTCAACAGAAGCCTATTTGCCCAGGGAGGGTGGAAGGAACTGAAGGGCATGAAGGGTCGATAAAGTAAGGTAGGTGGAAGCTCAAGTAGAATTTAAACATTGGCACACATCAGTTGGACTGGATTAATGATTTCTGTGTCACAAATTCCATGCAATTTGGAACAGAGGAGATGATCTTTTTCAGCAGCTTAATTCCAGGTCAAAGGCTCAAAGGTGGATATTGTCAGTTGTACAAGTTCCACTATGGATACCAAAGAGGGTTTAAATGATTTGTCAATCCTGGTAACAAATGTTTCAGAAATTGTGAGGCTTGAAAAGATAACTAGAATACAGCTCAGATAAAGAGAGAAGAATAGTTTGCAACAATCACAGTCAACCATGAAAATGAAATTACACTATAAAACAATCTTGAATAAATAACTACTGATTGCTAAGGGACACAAATGAGGACCATTTGGCCCAGTGAACCTGTACCGGGTATCTGCGGGGGCAGTCGAGCTACTGTCACTCCCTGTCCTTTCCCTATAAGCCTACATTCCCCTCCCCCCATGTGCTTAATCACTGTGCCATTTGAAAACCTCCACTGAATTTGTCTCCATCACCTATTCAGCTGCACAATCAGGATTATAGTCACTTGCCGTAAGACCAGAGGAGGTAGAAGCAGAAGTAGGCCATTCTGCCCATCAAGTCTGCTCTGCCATTCAATGAAATCATGATTAAAGTTTATTTATTAGTCACAAGTAAGGCTTACATTAACACTGCAATGAACTTACTGTGAAATTCCCCTAGTTGCCACAGTCTGGTACCTGTTTGGGTCAATGCACCTAACCAGCACGTCTTTCAGAATGTGGGAGAAAACCGGAGCACCCGGAGGAAATCCACGGAGACACAGAGAGAATGTGCAAACTCCACAAACTGGGAATCGATCCCAGGATCCTGGCACTGTGAGGCAGCAGTGCTAATCACTGTGCCATTGTATTAATCTAATATGATAATCCTCCACTCCACTTTCCTGCCCATCCTATCCTCAGAATGCTTGGCAGGCTGATTAAAAATCTGTCTGTGTCAGCTTTGAACATACTGAATGACCCAACCTCTACAATTCCCTGTGGTAAAGAATTCCAAAGGTTCCCTTCTTCTGAGAGAGAAATAAAATCCTCCTCATCTCTATTTTGTGTAAAAGCCTTTCTCCCCGTTTCTTTATTGTCAATGACTTTGTCCCTATGTTGTCTTGGATCCAGGCCAATTGGGAACTTAATCTTTCCGTCTGCTCTTTCTCTGGCTCTCATTTCTTTTTTTGTTGAATATTATTTTCCAATCAACTGCATTTGCAGGTTTTGTACTGAGTTGGTGCAGGTTGGGAGAAGCAGATTAAATGCGTTATCAGGAAAAGCGGAGGATATTCCTGGGTTTTGCATTGCTTTCATTCAGCATGTGAACAGTAGACTGGTGCCCAGACCAAACACTTTACAATAACTCATATCCAGTGGGAACCAGTCTTTTACAACGTCAGGGTGCAGCTGAAATGCTTGATAAGACCCTGGGGAAAGTGCCAGCTCTCTACTGGGAGGTGTAACCAACAGCTAACGCTGAAATAAAAATAAAATCCACTGACTGGGGCCGAGGTGGTGAAATTACATAATATACAAACGCTAGATACTGACTCAGTGATCAGTGTAAATCGTTGCGTTTTTTTCCTTTGTCGCATTTAGTTTGTAAGAACTCCCCCCTGAAACTTTCCCAGCCTGGCATTAGTCACCGAGGTCAGTTAGATTCCCTGAGGCGGCTGTGGGGTTAGCGACAGTGGGCTGCGGTTGTGTCCACTGCCCGGTGTGCTGGTGAAGGGAGGCGGACTCGCTGCGGTACCTGTCCCCGGTGAGGGCACAGCAACTTGGCCCAGGAATATCCCACCAGCTTCAGGGGAGAGGCTGGCACTGGGAGGCAGAGGGCGGCTTCCCGGGAGCTGAAGTTTTGAACTAGTTTACTGGGACCATTAGCTCCAAACAGTTTAACCTTGGTCATGAACTCACTTCGACTTTAACCGGCTTTTAATCTCTCACCAGTTCCAGAGACTGCTCAAGAACTTCGGCAAGTTAGAAAGAAGTCGGATTTTACCCGGGATAAATCTCCAAACTGGAGGTAGATATATATTTTTGAACTGAAATCATAGTCTTTACTTTTTTGGTACAAAAATGAACGTGAAACCCAGCGTTGAAAAACAAATTATTTGATTTTATTCATTATTGTCGTAAGAATTGGTTTGTAGTGAAAGGTGTTGTTTCTTGCATGTTATACAGACAAAGCATATCGTTCATAGAGTATATATAGGGGCGAAGGAAAAGAGAGGGTGCATAATGTAGTGTTGCAGTCATAGCTAGGATACAGAGAAAGATCAACTCAACATAATGTAGGTTCATTTAAATGTCAGATGGCAGCAGGGAAGAAGCTGTTCTTGAGTTGATTGGTACGTGATCTCAGACTTCTGTGTCATTTTCCTGACAGAAGACTTGGAATTGGAAATGAATTGCACCCAGGCAGTTTACTGTGTGCTGGTGTGTGGGCTAAAGGGGGGATGTTTAGCTACAGTCCAGTAGTCAGTCCCTGCTGCAAATTGTCTTGAATTGGGAGGTTTGACTGACCAGAGTTCCCCATACCACTTCCTCATGTCCACTCTGCCCATTTGTGCCCCTTGGCGATGCACAGGCACCCTTCAGCCAAGAGGAGCTCTGCTGTGTGGCAGCGTATGGGATAGATTGACAGCAGGCTAATGCAGAGCTGGTCAGAGGACACACACATCTCAAGCAAACTCCCACCCTGAGGCACACCGTAGTGCCCACACTCAAATCACAAGGGCTGGGGATAGTGGGGCGGTGCAGAGAACACAAGACATCCAAATTCAAGTATACAATAATGAGGGTCCCTGTGACTCTACCTCATATTCCAAGGTAACTACATGAAGCATTACTGAAGACCCCGGGGGCTATTTTGCCATCAGTGAAGTTCACACTTGAACTTCAAATAGAAGCAAGTTACAGCGGATGCTAGAATCGGAAACAGGAACAGAAAATGCTGGAAAATCTCAGAGATCTCACAGCATCCGAGGAGAGAGAATAGAGCTAACGGCCACAATTTTGCCAAAAAAGGCTTGTCATAATGGTGAGAAAACTGCAGCGGCCTGCGCTGGTCCATCCAGCATATGCAGGGCCACAATGGTCCCACACTTAGTCATTTTCTGGGAGTGTGCTGAGTTGTGCACCAGTTCTGGGAGGGGCGGGGCCTAAATATTCCAGTGAGCCCAGCTGCAAAACGATCGGATGCCATTTTGAAATGGTACCCCTATCTCAGTGCACTGGGAGACCCCCTTCCCTACCTCCACGAACATCGGGACCCCCACCCCACCCACCCCTATCAGCAGCATGTTGCCTCACTCCCTCCCAAACACAGATTGCTGGCATTGGGGCCCTTCAAATGGGTCCCTATTCATGACCTCCAATATTCCCCTCTCATACGCTACCACTTCATGACCCCATTCATGCTCCACCCTTTCATCCCCCTTTCTTGCTCTGCCTCTGCGTGACACTCCCTGCACAACAGCCCCTGCACAAGCCCTCCTGCATATCACCCCCCCCCCATTGTCATAACCCCCACATCATAGTCCCCATCCAGTATCCACCCCCCCTCAGGCAGCGTCCTCCTAGCACACTGGCAGCGCTCAACTAGCATGGTCAGGTGGCCACTGCCAGTGTGCCAAGTGAGCACTGCCAGATAGGCACTGCCCAGCCACATTGCCAACCACCTGGACGCTTCAAAAGGCTCTGAGCACCCCTCCAAAATGTGCCCATCAAGCCTGGTTTCCGCTAGTGGAAACCAGTAGTGACTCCCGTCGGGCTCATAAGGACATAAGAACATAAGAACTAGGAGCAGGAGTAGGCCATCTGGCCCTTCGAGCCTGCTCTGCTATTCAATAAGATCATGGCTGACTCCTTTGTGGACTCAGTTCCACTTACCCGCCCGCTCACCATAACCCTCAATTCCTTTACTGTTCAAAAATTGATCTATCCTTGCCTTAGAAACGTCCTGAGATAGCCTCAACTGTTTCACTGGGCAGGAAATTTGACAGATTGACAACCCTTTGTGTGAATAAGTTCCTCCTCAACTCAGTCCTAAACCTGCTTCCCCTTATTTTGAGGTTATGCCCCCCAGTTCTAGTTTCACCCGCCAGTGGAAACAGCTACCCTGCTTCTATTTTATCTACTCCCTTCAAAATCTTATATGTTTCTACAAGATCTCCCCTAATTTTTCTGAATTCCAATGAGTATAGCCCCTGTCTACTCTGTCTCTCCACATAAGCCAACCCTCTCAACTCCAGAATCAACCTAGTGAATCTTCTCTGCACCCCCTCCAGTGCCAGTATATCCTTTCTCATGTAAGGAGACCAAAACTGTATACAGTACTCCAGGTGTGGCCTCACCAGCACCTTATACAGCTGCAACATCACCTTGCTGTTTTTAAACTCCATCCCTCTAACAATGAAGGACAAAATTTCATTTTCTTTCTTAATCACCGGCTGCACTTGCAAACCAACTCCTTGAGATTCCTGCACAAGGACACCCAGGTCCCTCTGCACAGCAGTGTGCTACAATTTTACCTGTTCAAATTGGCTGATGTTATAGTGATGTATTTAGGAAAAGTTGCACTGTTGGAGGGATTGTACTTTGGGTAAGATGAAAATGTTTCATCTGTCTTGTGGGATGGAAGTCAGGTGATATGGCATCAGGAAATTCTCCTTGTAAATGGGACACTGTTCTTCCCTCATTGTCAGTTGTGGCTCAGTGGGTAGTGCTCTCACCTCTGAGTCAGCATGTTCTAAAGTTTATTTATTAGTCACAAGTAGGCTTACATTAACACCGCAACAAAGTTACTGTGAAAATCCCCTAGTTGCCACACTCCGGTGCCTGTTCGGGTACACTGAGGGAGAATTTAGCGTGGCCAATTCACTTAACCTGCACCTCTTTGGAATGTGGGAGGAAACCGGAGCAGCCGGAGGAAACTCACACAGACACAGGGAGAACATGCAAACTCCACACTGACAGTGACCCAAGCCAGGAATTGGACCTGGGTCCCTGGCACTGTGAAGTAGCAGTGCTAACCACTGTGCCACCATGTGGGTTCAGTTCGCCCGCCAGGATTTGAGAGCAAGAATTAAAGCTGACATTGCAAGGCATGGTAGCTGCACTACTGATGGTGCTATCTTTTGAATGGCTCGTTGAAGTGAGTCCCTGTCTGCTGTTGCAGATGGAGAAAAGATTCCATGTGTACTATTTCGAAGAAGAACAGGGCAGTTTAATGCCAGTGATTTAACCAATACCTATCCTTAATCCACATCATAAAAATGGATTATTGGACACATCTCTGTCTGTGGTAGCTTGCTGTGCAATAATTGACTGCAGCATTTCTGATTTTATGACAGTGGCAACATTTCAAAAGCATTTAATTGGCTGTAAAATGCTTTGAGACGTTCGGAGATTTTGAAAGGTGCTATATAAATTCATGAATTTCTTCTTCCTCAGTGAACATCACTAAAGGCAGATTATATGGTCTGTTGAACAGGAAATCATATTTGGGTGTTTTTAAAATAATTTCGGAGTGACTGTAAATGGCTTTTACACAGTCTCCAAGGTATGTAGCATTAGAAATAATAGAACACAGTTTGTTGGCTCTGGATGCACTGTGTTTCTTGTAATTACACCTTGTCTGTTCCCTCAGCAGCAATCATGATAATGATGGAGGTGGGAGGATCTTGCATGCTCTTTTGTTGCAGCGTTATTAACATTATACACTGTGCTTCAAATATAATTAGAAAAGTGACAAACATCTACTCTTCACTTCAGGTGTTATCAAGGCATCTAATGTGAAGTTAGACTTCTATGTACATGTGGCTCAGATGAGCAACATGAAATTCTCAGTGCGGCAGTAAGCTCCATACATTACTAACGTACGTGTCAATCAGCCATCCTCCCTTTGTGATTACTATCTTGTCTGAAAAGGTTTGTAATTATGTTGTTTATTGCAGTTGCATTATTTTATTGCTTGCTTATTTAGTTTTAATTGTTCATTGTTATAAAACAAAATGAAGAATTGGAATAAAAGCAAATTCCTGCGAATGCTGGAATCTGAAACCAAAAGAGAAGACGCTGGAAAATCTCAGCAGGTCTGGCAGCATCTGTAAGGAGGGAAAAGTCCTGACATTTCGAGTCCAGACAACCCTTTGTCAAAGCTGACATCCACCACTGACACCTCCATCTGGCTGAACTAGTTCTGTCAAACAACAATTTCTCTTTTAACTTGTATCACTTGCTCCACGTAAAAGGTGTGGCTGTGGACTCTTAATTGTGCCTGTCTCTTTATGGATAATGTGGAGCATTCCCTGTTCCAGTCCCACTCTGGCTGCGTCCTTTATTGGTACATCGATGACTACTTCAGTGCCGCTTCATGCTCTCGTCTGGATCTGGAAAAATTTCTTAATTTTGCTTCCAATTTCCACCCCTCTATCACCTTCACACTGTCCATCTCTGACACTTGTCTTTCCTTTCTTCATCTCTCTGTCTCCATTTCTGGTGATAAACTGTCCATTAGTTTCCATTAAAAGCCCACCAACTCCCACAACTACAGCTCTTCATACTCCACAGCCTGTATGGACTCTATCCCATTCTTTCAGTTCCTTCGCCTCTGCTGCATCTGTTCCGATGATACTGCTTTCCAAAATAGCGCTGCTGATATGTCTTCTTTCTTCCTCAACTGTGGTTTTCCACCCACTGTGGTTTAAACAGGGCTCGCAGCCGCGTCCAGCCCAACCCCCAGGCCACTGCTCTCACTCCCTCCCCTCCCTCCCACAATCGGGATATGGATCCCCTTGTCCTCACTTTTCATCCCACTGGTCTGCACATTCAAAGGATCATCCTCCGCCATTTCCGCCAACTCCAGCATGGTGCCACTACCTAAAATATCTTCCCCTCACCACTCCTCTGTCAATATTCCACAAGGATCTCTCTCTCTGGGACACCCTGCTCCACTCCTGCATCACACCCAACACCTCACTCCCTGCCCATGGCACCTTCCCATGCAGTCACAGAATGTGCAACGCCTGCCCCTTTACCTCACCCCTACTCACCATCCCAGGTCCTAAACACCCCTTTCTGGTGAAGCAGTACTTCACCTGCACCTCCTTCAATCTGGTCTATTATATCCGCTGCTCCCAATGTGGTCTACTTTACATCAACAAGACCAAACGCGGACTGGGTGACCTCTTTGGTCTGTCTGCAAGCAGGACTCAGACTTTCCTGTCACTTGTCATTTCAACACACCGCCCTATTCTCCTGTCCACATTTCTGTCCTTGGCCTTTTGCAATATTCTAGCGAACTGCTGGAGGAACAGCACTTCATCTTCCGATTGGGCACTTTACGGCCTTCTGGACTGAACATTGAGTTCAACAGCTTCAGAGGATGAACTCTCCTCTCCAGCTTCACCCCATTTCCAATTATTTTATTGCATTTCGTTCCATGTCGTTCATTATTTGATCATCCTTCTTTCTCACTTCCATTTTTCCAATTTCCATGCCAGCTTTCCCACTGCCACCCCCCCTCCTTCCCTTCAGGGCAACAGCTACATTCCTCAGGCAGTCCCTTAACTATCTGTACCTCTATTCTGCCATTCACACATTCTGATCACTTAATGAACACTTACGGCAACTTCTCAGCCTTCTGTATCCTCATTTACATTCCCTTTGTCCTATTCCACCCCACCTCCCCGCCACCTTTAAGGTATAAATCTCTGCTGATTCTCTTTGCTCTTAGCTCTGATGAAGGATCATCTAGACTCAAAAGGTCAGCTCTATTCTCTCCCCGCAGATGCTGTCAGATCTGCTGAGATTTTCCAGCATTTTCTGTTTTTATTTCAGATTCCAGCATCCGCAGTATTTTGTTTTTACCTTTATGAGGATGTACATGGACGACAGCCATGTATATTTATGAGGGTGTACATTATCTACAGCCATATACATTTCTGAGGATGTATCTGGAATAGAGCCATGTATCTTTATGAGGGTGTACATTATCTACAGCCATATACATTTCTGAGGATGTATATGGAATAGAGCCATGTATCTTTATGAGGATGTACATAGACTACAGCCATGTGCCTTTATGAAGGTGTATATGGATTGGAGCCATTTATGAGGAAATCCAGTCCAATTCCTCTGCCAGATTTTGGGGAAGCATCTATAAGTCTTTTTCTTACCCTCACAACTGAAAGAAGACAATTGAAGTTGAGAGGTGGAAGAATAAAAAAATCCATTTAGCTGCTTTTTTTTGAAGAAATCAAGCTGATTCATTCACTGTAATCTTTAATTGATAGACAATGGCAACGACAGATCAGAAAAGGTTCCATATCTGCACACCACTTCACGAAAGTCTGCCACTCTCCAAGGTGGCAGGAACAAGAGTCTACATCAAGCTCGACAATGTGCAGCCAACCGGCTCCTATAAGATAAGAGGAATAGGGTACTTCTGTCAAAAGGTAAGCAGCAAGAAATATGCAAATTCATTTTGCCTTCATATTTAAAAGTATTTGGAATTTATATTCATGTTCTGGCATATGCAAAAATAAAAATCGCTACATCGCTTTTTCAGGCTGCAGAGAAAGACTGCAAACATTTTGTATGCTCTTCAGGTAAGTCATAACTTACTGGTGAGTACTTCACTCTGTGTAATTGCACAAAGGCCTGTTAACATGATCAAAGCTAAATGATGTATATTCTGATTTAAGAATGTATTTAACACTTGTGTAGATGCTGTTGATTTGCGGGATTCAAACTGAATACCAATAAGCACGTTTAATGTTTATTTAGGGTCTTGGCTCTGTAGGAGTTATAGCTTGGAATCAGCCTGCGATAATTGGAAGCATAAAGCAAAAACAGTTTACCGATTTTGCAGTACGTGATACGTATTACCTCACGGTGACGAGTATACAAAATAATAGCCTCAAAGCAGACATTAAGTAAAATCCTTATGTACCTAATTTTCCACTGTGGATAGGGAGAACATTGAATTGAATTGAATTAATCCAGAGTCACATTTACAGTGGAGGTCTGAAGTGCGATTTATCTGTGATCTACATTGATTATTGCTGGGAAAACCCTGATGGAGAAACATTCATGATGGAGTAATTTTGAGATCATATAAAACTCAGCGTACTGAATCCTAACTCATTCCAAGTCCTATTCATCCATTACTACTGTGCTCACTGACCCATATAGACTCCATGTTAAGTATAGCCTTGATTTTAAAATTCATATTCTTGATTTCAAATCTTGCCCCGTTCCACCTCTCTAATCTCCTGCACCCTCTGAGATAGCTATGATTTCTAATTCTGGCCCTTTGAGCATATCTGAGTTTAATCAATCCACCACTGGAATCATAGAATCATAGGAGCAGCACGTTGGCACAGTGGTTAGCACTGTGGCCTCACAGCACCAAGGACCCGGGTTCATTTCTGGCTTGGATCATTGTCTGTATGGAGTTTGCACGTTCTCCCTGAATCTGGGTGGGTTTCCTCTGGGTGCTCTGGTTTTCTCCCACAGTCTGAAAGACATGCTGGTTAGGTGCACTGATCTGAACAGGCGTGGAAGGTGGAGACTAGGGGAATTCCACAGTAACTTAGTTGAAGTGTTAATGTAATCCTTACTTGTGACAAATAAATAAACTTTAACTTTAACCCTACAGTGCAGAAGGAGGCCATTCGGTCCATCGAGCCTGTACTGACAACAGTTCCACTCAGGCCCTATCCCTGTAACCCCACGTATTTACCCTGCTGATCTTCCTGATTCTCCTAATGTTCAATTTAGTGTGGCCAGTCCGTCACAGTTGTATCTTCCAACTGTCTAAGTCCCAAGCTCGGAAATTCTCTCATTCAAGCTCTAACTCTCCTGGGGAGATGGTGGCATTGTATAATTTCACTGGACTAATAATCCAGAGACACAGGCCCGAGAGACATGGGTCCAAATCCCATCGTGGCTAGCTGGTGGAATTTAAATTAAATGAATAAGTTGGGAATTGAAAGTGATGATCATGTTCATAGAATCCCTACAGTACAGAAGGAGGCCATTTGGCCCATTGAGCCTACATTGATCACAATTCTACCCAGGCCCTATCTTCGTAGCCCCACGTATTAACACTGCTAGTCCCCCAACACTAAGGACAGGACTTTACAGCCTCAAATGTCAGTGGACATTTCTGTTGTCTGCCTCTTGTCTGGTGGGCAATTCCATGGTAGGCAGTAGAATTCCTGCATAAAGGTCAACTTAGCATGACCAATCCACTTAACCTGCACATCTTTGGAGTGTGGGAGGAAACCGGAGCACCCAAAGGAAACCCACGCATACACGTGGTGAAAGTGCAAACTCCACACAGACAGTGACTCAATTGAATTGAACCCAGGTCTCTGGCACTGTGAGGCAGCAGTGCTAGCTACTGTGTCACCGTGCGCCCTTATGTTGAATGTCAATTGTTTTCACCTGATTCACTAATGGCCCTCAGGGTCATCTTCACCTGGTCTGACCCACAGCCTATCGTTTGACTCTTAACTATCCTCTGAAATGGCCTAGCAAGCCACTCAATTCAAAGGCAATTATGGATATGCAATGAATGTTGCCCCATGAAAGTTTATTAACAAATCTTATCTTTCCTCCTTAAAAACTACTTTTTTTGCTCAAATGGCTCCTTATGAGGCACACTGTTAAATGTTGCTTTATAACGCTCCTGTGAAGCACCATGGGGTGTTTAATTAGGATAAAGGTGCTATATAAATACAAGTTGTCACCACAATAATGAATTAAAATTTTAATCTAGAATCAGTTCAGTGTGTAAATGAGGAAGTGAAAAATCCGATGAGTTGGATACTGCTCTGATGGCTGGTACAATGTGACCTGGTGTCTCTGTGCAGTAGATGCACTGGAGGATGAAATCTTCTTTCTTTGCATTTCAGTGGACTAATGAAAACAGCAAGATGCTTCAAGAAAATTGATCCCATTTGTTTGCTGAATTGCAAGTTTGTAAAGGAACTTCAAGTCACGGTGTTCTGGCCTTGAGATCCTGCATAAAGGAGGTTCTGTTAAGGCATTACGCCTGGACGGAAATGCAAAATTGACATCAGCAGAACAATACATCCAAAAAGCAGGATTGCTGTGAATTAAGAAATATTCTTTGACACTTTGTAATTCTGCATTTTAACACAACTATCGAAATACGCCGAGGTCTTGTAGCACAGTGTGTAGTGAGCCTGCCTCTGAGCTGGGTTTGAATCCTCGAATCCCACTCCAAAACTTGACGGTCAAAGAAAGTGCATTCGTAACGTGGTCAAACAGGTTGAGTGTCAACCTGCAGCTCCTTCCAAACATACCAATGGATGGCGGTAAGAGTGGGAGAGCCACGCTTGATGTGGAGTGGAGCTCCTCAAGCTATAAGCCCCTGGCAATAGACTAGCGATTTGTTCCAGGAATTACTAGCTATGGAAACAGTGCATTATACTAAGTCTGGGAAGAGACTTGGAAAAAATACATGTGTTTGCTCTGATAGCTTGCTTGCTAAGAGTTCAGTGCTGTATGATATTGAATCATATACTTGGCAGACTTAAGTGCTTGCTTGTTGAATAGTGGGGGAGCAGGAGGGGGTGGGTAACAGGTGGTTTCAGTCCTGTTTCCACTTAACAGCAGCGCACTTTCCAATTGGAATCACTTGACTGTGACTTGCAGTGAAAAGCCTGAGTGTTTTCTGTCTCCTCCTTAAGTGAGTGAGACAAATTACGTGCTGAGTGGCTGTTTTCCCTGGCTGGAGAGTCTCAAACTCGGGGTCATGGCCTCAGGATAAGGGATTGACCATTTAGAAATGAGGAGTGGGGACATTTTTTCACTTGGGGGCTTGTGAGTTTATGAAATTGTCTACCCCATCAGGATGTTCAGTCACTGAGTGTATTGAAGGCTGAGATCAATAAGAGTTTTGGGATGGAGTGGGAGAACGGAGTTGATGTAAAAGATCAGCCATGACCTTATTGAACAGCAAAGCAGACTCGAGAGTATGTGCTGCTAATCCTAGTTCTTCTAATGTGCAATATCCCATGCCTTTTGAACCATTATCACACAAGCTACAAGGATAAGTATGGTTGAAGGAGAACATCTGCTCACATTAAGATATAAAATAGGAGGAAAAATAGGCCATTTGACCCTTGAGATGGCTCCAAGATCTAATAAAATCCTGGCTGATCTTCAAACTTAACTTTCCTTTCGCTGTCTATATTCCCATAGCCCTTGATCTCCTTAGAGTTCAGAAATCAAAAGATTGATCTTGGGTGTGAATATACAATGCCTCAGCCTCCATAGCCCTCAAGGGTAGAGAATTTCAAAGATTCTCAAACCTGAGTAAAGAAATTTCTTCCTACCTCAGTCCTAACTGGCCAATCCCTTTTCCTGAGACAGAGAGCGGAATTTTCCCATCCTGCCCTCCATGGGAATCATAGCGAGCGGAACACGGACCATGCAAGGGCCCCTTGACCTTGGGTGGGAATTTCCGGCCTTGGGGTGGGCACGGCCAGAAAATCCCTCCCAAAATTTCCTTGTTTGAGACTCTTTGGTCACGTGAGACATTCTCTCAGAATTTTACATGTTTCAGTCAGAGCATCATATTCTTCAAAACAGAGAATGTAGGCCCGTTCTGTTTGACATCTCCACACCAGACAACATTCTCAACCCAGGAATCAATCAACTTAACCTTTGTCGTACCTCCTCTGGGGGAAGAATATTCTTCCTTTGGTACGGAGATGAAAATTTACTTCAGATGTGGTCCTCCTAAGGTCCTGCATGATTGCGGCAAGTCTTCCATACTCTTGGAGTCCAATCTCCTTGCAATAGAGGACAACATGCCTTCTCTATTTTGTTGCATGTTACATTTTCTGAGTTTTATGCATGAGGACATCTAAATCTCTTTGGGCACCAACATTTAACTCTTTTTTTATTTGTTTGTGGGACATGGGCATTGCAGACTGGCCAACATTTGTTGTCCATCCTTAGTTGTCCTTGAATGGCCATTTCAGAGGATGGTTGAGAGTCAACCACATTGTTGTGGCTCTGGAGTCACATGTAGGCCAGACCAGGTGAGAACGGTAGATTTCCTTCCCTAAAGGACATTAGTGAACTTGATGGGTTTTTCTGACAATTGTCATCAGTAGATTCGTAATTCCAGATTTTTTTTATTGGATTCAAATTCCACAGGTCCCTAGAACATTCGATAAGTTTCTGGATTAATAGTCCAGCGATAATACCACTAGGCCATCGCTTCTTCCTCACCATTTAAAAAAAAATCTGATTTTTGATTCTTCCGACTAGAGTGAATTATCTCACATTCGCAAACACTGGCTGGAATTCTCTGGCCATTCATCCTGCCTGTAAGCAAGGATGGGGAATTTGGCATTCAGCCAAATCTCTATTCACTGCAGCGGAACCAGAGAATCCCGCTGGTATGAACGGCCGGAGAAATCCAGTCACTACATTCCATCTGCCAGTTTTTGCCCATCTGTTAAGCCAGTCTATATCCTTTTGCAGACTCTTTGGGCGAGAATTTACAGCCTTGCTCGGCCCGCGACCAGAACTTCCTGTCCGAAGTCAACAGAACTTCCCGTTGTTCACCCCTTGCCCACTCCAATTCCGATGGCGGGTGGAGGCGGTAGAATTCCAGCAATTGTGACCACCTTATATCTTACTTCCCTACTTAACTCTTATGTTAAGAGCAGTGTCAGTTCCTCTCTGACTTTTTTCAGTGCCTGTTAACTGGAACTAGATTCTCTTCTATTTTCTTGTTATATATTTGGTTTTCAACCTCCACACCCGACTTACATCCCAGTGTTCCCAAAGCCAGTGTCTGGTCAATGCATGATTCACTTCTTTATTCATTCACAGGATGTGAGCGTTGCTGACTGGGCCAGCATTTATTGTCCATTCCAATTGTCCTTGAAGAGATAGTGGTGAGCAGTAGAATATCCTATCCTGGATGGATAATGGTGGAGAATGAGACCATTCAGCTCATTGAGTCTGCACTGACTGCAATCCCATAACCCCACATAGTTAGCCTACTAATCCCCTGACACTAAGGGGCAATTTAGCATGGCCAGTCAACTAACCTGCACATCTTTGGACTGTGGAAAGAAACTGGAGCACCCGAAGGAAACCCACGCAGATACAGGGAGAGTGTGCAAACTCCACACAGACAGTGACCCAAGGCTGGAATTGAATGCAGATCCCTGGCGCTGTGAGGCAGCAGAGCCAACCACAGTGCCACCATGCCATGATTTCACAGAATAGAATAACCTTTTTTATAGTTAATAGTTTTTAATAGTTTATTTAACAAAAATATGGGAAGGAGTGCAAAGTTCATACCAGTTGCAAGAAAACTGCTGATTCTTTTAAGAGATGGTGACAATTTTCTTTCCTCTCTTGAAGGTACTGACTCTTGCTGGACCACAGTGTATGTAATATGATAGAAGTGAACAATAGCCATTTTTCTGAAACTTGTTTATGAGTGCTGCTGCTGCTGCATCTTTAGTTTCCCTGAAAATGTTGTACGTTTAAGTTTGTTTATTAATGTCACAAGTAGGCTTACATTAACACTGCAATGAAGTTACTGTGAAAATCTCCTAGCTGTTGCACTCCAGCGCCTGCAGATTCACTGGGGGAGAATTTTGCAAGGCCAGTTCACCTAACCAGCACGTCTCAGACTGTGTGAGGAAACTGGAGCCTCCGGAGGAAACCCAGCCCACCCAGACACTGGGAGAACCAAGCCAGGAATTGAGCCCAGGTTCCTAGCACTGTGAGGCAGCAAGGCTAACCACTGTGCTGCTCTGAGCTGCTGTACTCCCCTGGGAATATTGCTCCCATGATGTTCTTGGATAAGAAATACCAGAGATGACAATGATAAAGAGGTGGAAACGACATAATTCCAAGTCAGGATATTGTGTGTTGCAGAAGGGAGCTTGAAGCTACTCCTATCATCTGGGGTCATTTTAGCCTCGTTCCAGCTAGCCAAACATATGGAAAAGGGCAAGAGGGTTGTGGTGGATTTCAGACTTGGTCTGTATGGTAACCATAAGGGAATCCAAATCACCTTTTTCCCATAATGGGCACATCCTACTGATTTGTTGAGCTTCAGTGAGGATAGTTTATAGTCAAAAGCCTGTTTGAACTCTACACATTAGAAGTGAAAATGTACTGTCATGAAGAAATCCCTCAGTTGCCCGTCTTGTTCTAATAGCTGGAGGTTTTTTTGATCTTACAGGAGGGAACGCAGGTCTGGCTGCTGCCTTTGCTGCTCAGAAGCTCCAGATTCCCGCCACCATTCTGGTTCCCAGCAGCACACCAGCATTTACTGTCCAGAAATTGAGAGATTACGGAGCCTGTGTGGAAGTGGTTGGGAAGGTATGTACACCATTGTCAGAACAATCCGTGACGCTCCATCCAATTGAGGGACCTTGCTGACGGCAGTTATGATGTGGGTGGGTATGGGTGGTGTGGGAGGTGGGGTGGTGGCGGGGGAGTGGGTGGTATGAGTGAGTGGTGTGGATGGTGGGTGGGTGTGTGTGTGTGGTGGTATGGGTGGGTTGGTGGAGGGGTGTGTGGGTGACTTGGTGGAGGAGTGTGTGGGTGGTGTGGGTGGGTTGGTGGAGGGGTGTGGGGATGGGTGTTGGGGGTACGGTGAGGCACCTTGGAGAAGCTGTTTTAGTTCCAATCGATTGGATTCACAACATTGGAATGGTGTGTAAACATTGTACATGGCGTAATGCTGCTGTGTTGGGCATGGCTCAGTTATGGGCACTCTTGCCATGGCATCTGAAGGCTATGGGTTCAATTTCAACTTCAGGACTTGAGCACAAACGTCAAGGCTGACACTTCAGTGCAGTGCTGAGGGAGTGCTACACTGTCAGAAATACTGACTGTCAGGTGAGATGCTAAACCCATTCTCTCAGGTGGACTGAAAAGATCCCAGAGCACATTTCAAAGAAACTCAGGAGAGTTATCCTCAGTGTCCTGGCTAACATTTATCTCTCAATCAGTATCTCACGGCTGTATGTGGGAGCTTGCACATTGCTTGCCATGTTTCCTACTTTATAATCAGGACAACACTGTAAAAATTATTCATTGGCTGGAAAGCATTTTAGAGTATTTGTCCTGAGCATGTGAAAGATGTTATGTAAGTGTAAGGTCAGGTCCTCTGGTCCCACCGCTGTCAGTGGGAATTCCCACTGAAGCCACCCACTGGGAAACCCATGGTTTTGGTGCGTCGCCAGCAGGAAAGAATCCCGCTGGTATGAATGGTTGGAGAATTCCGATGTGGATGTGCCGGCGTTGGACTGGGGTAAACACAGTAAAAAGTCTCCGAATCGGTTGGACTTAAACCTGGTGTTGTCAGACATTTTACGGAGAATTCTGGCCATAGTTCCCACAAGAAAGAAAAACAAGATTGAAAGTTGGAAGTTTATTAGCCGCAATAAGGCTTACATCAACATCACAATGAAGCTACTGTGAAAATCCCCTAGTTGCCACACTCCAGCGCCTGTTCAGGTACACTGAGGGAGAATTTAGCATGGCCAATGCACCTAACCAGCACATCTTCAGACTGTGGGAGAAAACCGGAGCACTTGGAGGAAACCCATGCAGACACAGGGAGAATGTGCAGACTCCTGACAATGACCCCAAGCCCGGGGATTGAACCCAGGTCCTTGGTGCTGTGAAGCAGCAGTGCTAACTTCCAAGTCAACAAGATACAGCATTGTGCCCAATCTTGGACTTGATCTGACTTAGTCAAAAGGCCAGGAAGCGATGTGTGTGCGGAGTTTCATACCAGAGCTGCAGTCGGTCATACTGTGTCAGATCTGGAGCAAACCTGGTGGGGAGGAATAGCTGTCCCACCCCTTGATGAGCTTGAAAAGTATTTGGCTGAGTGAAGTAGATTGTGTATTCATGAAAATATCTCCAAGTGTGACCCTCCACCCTTTGTTTTCCTAGTAATAAGAGCACTTCAGAATATTTGAATGTAAAAGTAACTAACTGAAAGATGAATGAAGTGAATGTGTAATGTTCTAATTCTCTGTGGATATTGGAACAAACGGTGTTGTATTTGTTTTGTTCCATACGTTGCTCTTGGTAGTTTAGCTTAACAGCTGTGCCAGCACTCTGAGACATTTCAAAAGCACTTGAAAGTTAGTGGCTTGAGACACCCAGCTTTGGATTCAATGAGTCTGCTGTTAAATCTGCTGAGACCTGCTGTTAGTCACAATTCCAATTCAGGCTCTGCTCAGCATTGGTTGACGGGGGCCCAGCCCACTGTAGTCATTGGCTTCCTCTGTCTTTGCCTATCCATTTGGTTAACTTTGAATTTTTCGGCTCATTGAACTGAATGAACCTTACATGTCACTCAAAGTTTTTGCCTGGTTGAGGCTGTTATTAACCATGTGCAGTTTCTATTCCCCAGATATCAGACACGAAGAATGCTGTGTGAATGAGAACTGTGACAGTAGAATGAAAATGAGTGACAAAAAAAAATGACACTTAGATAGGAATGGACACGGGGCAAGTGTCAACAAACAGAAAAAAGCCTTCTCAAAACAAACAAGAACATAGCGACTGTCACTCCTTCATTTGCTTCAATTTATTTTTAGTATTGCCCGCGAGGACACAGTACTGAGTTGTCACTGTCCATCTGTTTGCCATTGTGTTTGAAATGGTTTCAAATAGCTTGCCTATTTAGTAAGGAATTGGCTTAAGGCCTGCCTCGGTGGAGGAGGCAGAATCCCTGTCTGCCTTGATTTTGGCTGTTTTCTGTCATTGTTAGCACATTAGCTGCGAGAGCAGTGAGTAGAGGTTTTTGTGACACCCCAGTGCTGTCTGGGTTAATAAGCAGATCTGCAGGTCATCAGGATAGGCCAGATTGTATGGGAGGGGAGGGAGGGGGTGGGTGGGAGGTGGGGACAGTGCAAATGAGGGCAAGAATGGGACATCACCTCGAGCCAAGCTGTTTAATCCAGGGTTGGACTTTTGAAATATTTCCCTCCAAATTGGAAATGCATTCAATGACAGCAGATAGAAACCATCACTTACGTTTGGGATGGCATGGTGGCACAGTGATTAGCACTGCTGACTCACAGCCCCAGGTTCCTGGGTTCAATTCCTGCCTGGGTGACATTCTCCCCATGACTGCGTGGGTTTCCTCTGAGTGATCCAGTTTCCTCCCACAGTCCAAAGATGTGTGGGTTAGGTGGATTGGCCATGCTAAAATTGCTCCTTAGTGTCAGAGGGATTAACAAGGTGAATACGTGGGCTTATGGGGATGGGGCCTGTGTGGGATTGTTGTCGGTGCAGACTGGATGGACTGAATGGCCTCCTCCTGCACTGTAGAGATTCTGTTCTTTCTATTCTATTCTGAATATAATTGTTAGCATTAAGGGCCAAATGGGTGGCAAAATAAGAAAAAATTCAATAGTGTTTAATGATGGGTCCCTGTGTGGCAAATGCCCCAAATGTGCATTGCACAATCTTGGGCCAGTTGCTCACAGTTTGTTACTTCATGTATGCTATATGCGAAGATCGGCAACTCCACCCCAATATATCATCTCTAGTTTTATAAAGTTAAAACACCTTTAGGAAAACATCAACAGATCTACATTCACGCATCCAAAATACACAAATAAAAACAGAAAGTGCTGGAAAAACTCAGCAGCATCTTTGGAGAGAGAAACATTGAGAGTTAACATTCCACGTCCAGCATGACTCTTCTTCAGAACCTTTGCTGCCAAACCTGCTAAGCTTTTCCAGCACTTCTTGGATAGATGTTTTACAGCCCCGGCAGAATTTTTCATTTCCTCCGAAGTCAATGGAGTTTTGAACAGCTCGCCATATTTTATAGCCTGGCCGCTACCACAACAGGGCCATAAAATTCTTCCCTCTGTTTTCATGTCAGATCTCCAGCACCCGCATACTTGGCTTTTATCAAAATGCACAGATGTCAATCATGGTCAAATAATATTAGTTTGGAATTGCTTCTGTATTCCTGGTACTACATAATTCACAAATCACAACTTTGACCGTCATTCCTGGTTACCGGAATGATGGTCCGATGGATTGGGAAGGCCTGTACGGTGGGATTTTCTGTCTGTGCTCGCCCTAAGGCCTGAGATTCCCGCCTGAGGTCAACAGACCTTTCCATCCCTCGCCTCCCCTGTGGCAGGCGGGACGGGAAATTTCACCCATGGAGTACGAAATTTCACGAGTGGCCTGAATACATGTATCAAGGTGCCTTGCTGCTGCAGTTCTGCTGTCTTTCCAATTGCAAGCCTCTCAGCCAAGCTGCCCTTTTGACCTTCCTTCCTCTTTGACCTTGTGCTCAGTGCCACTGGAAGTGGTTACTCCACCTCATTTAATCTCCTGCGCTGCCACTGACTTTAGCAGCAGTGCCATGAAGCAGATACATTGGTGGCTTCTGCTGATTCGAGTTTCAGTTCACGGTCAAGATTTAACCCTTTCACTGTGTCTCCTTCCAGTTCCAAAAGCACAACCATCTGTGGCTTTTCTCCCTGCTGTGGTTTGTATCACCACTTTGCATGTTCAGACCAACACGACAGGCCACATATTTACATTTCAATGCACCTAATTTCCATGACAATGAACCTTATTTGCATAACGACCTTCTCATTTATTTGCAAACTGGCACATTTAGTTGCAAGTGAATTATATCCTAAGTAATGACAGCATTACAAGATGCAATAAATCATGGACTAAATGTAACTTGCGTTGCATGTAGGATGAGTATTTTTGGAGTGTTAGAAGCAATCATTTTGGCTACACGTTATTATTGACAATCATGGGTTTCGTCTGTAAAACTTCTACATGATAAAAATTTGGGGGAATGGAGAGCAGTGGGGAACAAAGCTCACCTGTTAGAGCTTTATTTATCTGTGCCATGACCATGTTTAAGAAGGGACGAAGAATCCACTTGTTCCTGAGCCATTCTGGGATTTTATGGCCTAACTCGAGTGAGACCGGAAATTCCTGCCCGAGACCAATGGATATTTCCATCGTCCGCCCCTCACCTGCTCCAATTCCATAGAATTCTGGCAACCATCTCCGAGGCAGGAAGCCATTTCCTTCATGATTCTAAGAGCTGAAGAGGCCATTGAACAATTGATTAATTGCCTTTGCATAGCTGGAATCTGCCCATGCATTCCATTATTCATAAGGCACTCCAGTCTCATAGAATCCCTACAGTGCAGAAGCAGGCTGTTCGGCCCACCAAGTCTGCACCAACTCTCTGACAGATCATCTTACCCAGATCCTTTCCCCGTAGCCCCACGTATTTATCCCACTAAACCTCCTAACCCACACTTCTTGGGACCCTAAGGGATATTTACTGTGTGGCCAATCCACCTAACCTGCACATCTTTGGAGTGTGGGAGGAAACCGGAGCACCTGGGGGAAACCCATGCAGACGTGGGGAGAACGTACATACTCTACACAACAGTGACCCAAGGCCGTAATTGAACTCGGGGCCCTGGCGCTGTGAGGCAGCAGTGCTAAGCACTGTGCCACCGTGCCGCCTCAATTTGGATGGACAGTCTAGGGAGAGGGCAATGTTTAGTTGGTTTGTTGAGTGAGAATAATTCGACTCACCAGGATTTGCAACCTAGACCTGCTTCAGAAAAAGCTGAATGGTTGGCAAAGGTGCCAGTTAAAGTGCATGCGCTGACATTCTTCCCCACCTTTCTTAAAGCTTGTTGCTTCTGCTGGGTTCCAGTTGCACGACAGTTAACAGCTTCTTGTTCTGCTGACCCAGCAGTTGTTTGGTTGTACATGAATCTGGCAAGTGTTCATCAGTATTTACCTTCCTTGCGGACATCAAAGTTGAACCTGACCTCATTCCCATTCGGCATCCTCCAATCCAAGCTTGAAAATCTGCAATGAGAAAAGCCCTTGCTGCCATGGCAGTTGGTGAATTCAGTAAAAATCTGACATTACGTAGTCTTAATGATGACCGTGAAACCATTGTCGATTGTTGTAACAACCCACCTGGTTCACTAATGTTCTTTAGGGAAGGAAAGTCTGCCAGACCATTGGTCCGGCCTAGATGTAACTCCAGACACACAGCAATGTGGTTGACTCTTAAATGCCCTCAGGGTTGGGCAATAAATGTTGGCCCAGCCAACGATCCCGTGAACGAATAAATTGAGGAAAAAAAATTTCCTTAGTGGTGCACTTGAGTGAGATTTGAATTCACAGCTTTCCAACTTCGGTGACTTAGTGTTCCCATCTTAATCTCCTCACGCAGCACAACTATTCAGCACATTTAATGTAGACAAACGCCTTGTTTCCAGGAAAAGAGTGGGGAATGTTTCTGCTCTCAGTTGCACTTGATGGCAAGTGTGGTCAGCACGGTGGTGCAGTGGGGTTAGCACTGCTGCGTCTCAGTACTCAGGAACCCAGGTTCGGTTCCGGGCTTGGTGACTGTGTGTGGAGTTTGCATGTTCTCCCCATATCTGTGTGGGTTTCCTCTGCATGCTCTGGTTTCCAGGTTAAGTTGATTGGCCATACTAAATTATCCCTTATTGTCATGGTAAATATGGGATTACTGGGATAGGGCCTGATGGGATTGTTGTCGATGCAGGCAGGCTCGATGGGCTAAATGGCCTTCTTTTGCACTGTAGGGATTCTATGATGGAATTTTGAGGGGAGGGGCAATTTATTTTGCTTTATTGAGTATTAATAACAATTTTTCCATATTGCCTCATGGGTGTTGACTGCTCCAACATAGATTGTATGGACACTCAATTTTCTTACTTAACATTAAGGAAGGGACCTTAGCTCTCAACAAACTGAAGCCTGCTAGGTTACCGAAAATAATTGGGCTCTGTCTCAAACACAATTAGACCAATAACATCATAAATCACAGCACTACGGTGCAGTAAAAGCTAAATATATGAATCTCAGTGTAATTTATTTTAATCAGATAGAGTTCATTATCACTTCTATCCCATTTGTTATTTCCAAAAACAGGCAGTCCCACCTGTCCAGTGACAGGAGTGGTTAACCAAGCCATTTACTGCATTCACACCAGGAAACATATTTCAAAACTAGCCTAGACAAAAATAATCTCCACGTGTCTCATATTCCAGGAAGTAGTTTTGAGGAAAGTTATTTTTAAAGCCACATTTTAACAGGTTATTTGCTTTATATAACTTGTTGAAGAGAAAAACCTAAATGAAATCAGCCCCAAATGTGATTCTCAGAAACCATTAACACAGCTTGAGGCCTTTCTGCCTCCAGTTTGTATACAACCATCCATTTACATTGAATATACAGCACAGACATAGGCCGTTCAACCCATCTGATCCATGCTGCAGGTTGTGCTCCATACAAACTGCTTCCCAAACTCCTTCCTCTAATCCTCACATTTCATTCTACTCCTTTTGCCCTCATGTTGATTACGAATTCCTTTTTAAATGCATCTATACCAATAACATCAATAGTGAGTTCTGTATTCTAATCACTCTCTGGGTAAAGATGTTTCTCCTGAATTTTCTATGGAATTTATTAATGACTATTTTATATTTATGAACCCTTTTTTGTCCTCCTAGAATCATAGAATCCCTACAGTGCAGAAGAAAGCAATTTGGCCCATCAAGCCTTCTCCAACCACAATCCCACCAAGCCCTATTCCCGTAACCCCACATATTTACCCTTCTAATCCCCCGACACAAAGGAGCAATTTAGCCTAGCCAACCAACTGAACCCGCACACCTCTGGAGTGTGGGAGGAAACCGGAGCACCTAGAGGAAACCCAGGCAGATATGGAGAGAATGTGCAAACTCCACACCGACAGTGACCTGAGGCCAGAATTGGACCCAGGTCCCTGGCGCAGTGAGGCAGCAGTGCTAACCACTGTGCCACCCTCTTCAGCAAGTGGAAACTAATGATCAGTGAAAACAATTGGTTCTAACACTATTCACTTCTGCCTTTCAACCCCTCTTGTTGGTTCACCTGGAGAACCTTCTATCCCAGTAAAAAAAACTATTGGGTGCAATCTTACTGCCCATGCACACCTCGCTCCCACTGCAGTGAAATTGGAGATTTTGGCAATCTCCGTTCACTGCAGTAGGATGGGAAATTCCCGCTGGCATGAATAGTCGTAAATTTCTGGCCATTGTTTTTCTTGAGATGCTGATGGGGCATTGATAAGTTAACTATCTGTGTAAAATGCTGATTGTGGTGTTCATGATAACAGAATGACAGTTGTCACTGTAGCTCAAAAGTAATTAATTGCAGGGAATGTTTTGAAGATTTTCAGTGCGATAATTAACCTTTCTGGAATGTGCTAACACTGGGTAAGAAAGTTCAACTTGCACTCTTAGTTGCTAGTCACTATTGAAGGAGAGAGCCTGCTCCTTGATTAACTTTGTGCTGTCACCGACAATACAAAGCTTTTTATAAATCTGTGGAAGCTTTAGGGAAATGAATGATTACATGTAAATAAGTGAAAAGTATTTGCATGGTTTGCAAACACTTTGCCATTCCTGTGAGGGCAATGACATTTTAATCCAAGGGCCTAGTGCCATTAATGGAAAAAGCATTACGCTAACAATAACCTATGTTATAACTCTATTGAGGGCAATTGGGACTACTTAGGGGTTTAAAAAAAGGGTGGCATGGACAAGTCAGGCCGAAGGGCCTGTTTCCATGGCTGTAAACCTCTAATACTCTATCACTCGAATTTGCTGTTTGAAGTTCAAGATTGGGTTAGGACCATAGCCTTGATTGTGTATTTCTGATACATTCTGCAAGGAATAGCTAGCTGGTGATGCAAAGCTAGCCAAAGGTGAATTGACCTCATTGTCCATAATTTTGTGGGATTAAATCATTTGAATGATGAATGGCTGTGAAGGATGTTATATAAATGCACATTCTTTCTAGGAGTAAATTACTTTCTTATTGAAGCACAACAAAAATGTTATAACATGAATGTTGTAAAGCAAGCAAATCATTCAGGAAAAGATATGTTTGGCAATGAATTACAGAAGGACAATTGAAACTGTAACAACATTGACTGATAAGGGAACTATATGGATGTAAACTTTCAAGGGCCTGAGATTTAATTCATGCCTTCAATGTGTCAGTAGCTGTTTATTTTTCTCTTAATGTGTACTGCCGTTTGTTTTTAGCCTGGACAGTATGTGTAGGCAGGTTGGTTGATTAGAGAATATGGCAACTGACTTGATTTGATTTGATTTATTACTATCACATGAAAAGTGAAAAGTATTGTTTCTTGCGTGCTTTACAGACAAAGCATACCATTCATAGAAAAGGAAAGGAGAGGGTGTGGAATGTAGGGTTACAGTCATAGCTGGGATATAGAGAAAGATCAGCTTAATAAAAGGTAGGACCTTTCAAAAGTCTGATTGCAGCAGGGAAGAAGCTGTTCTTGAGTTGGTTGGTATGTGACCTCAGAATTGATCCTGGTCTAACCAATGTCAAGTCTCATTGGATAATAATACATTAAACTATCAAAATATCTCAAAGTACCTCAACCCAAGCTCACTGAATCTTCTGAGCAAGAGGTCTAGCTGAGTCGCATCATTCCCACTCCTTAGCATGAGGACCATGAATGCAATTATGGGACTTGAACATCTTATTGATTTGCATTGTACAATTCCATACCATGTAAAATAGCTGAACCAGCAGGTAGTTCAACTGGTTTCCTTATCATTTCATTTATAAGTTCAATTCTTTACCCTTGAAGAGTGCTTGATAAAAAATAATTGCTTTGAAGCTCAACTGTTCAAACGTTTGAGTGTGACATCCAAATATTTGCCTCTCTTTTGAGACTGTTTTCTCCCAACTTCCTTTGACACCCTGGAGCTGTGCATTCTACCATGTAGAATGGTCCAGACAAGGAGCAAACATTGCTACTACTTTGACTAAAGCAGGATGTGACGATAGAGATTTCTTAAATAAAACTAATGAATCTTCTCAAAATGTTTTGCTAGGTTTGGGATGATGCTAATGAGCAAGCGTTAAAACTAGCTGAAAATGACAACTGGGTGTATGTTTCTCCCTTCAACCACCCATTGATCTGGTAAGATTCATCAAAATATCCGAGTCAATTCATTGATAAAAAATGATGATGGCAGATATCAAGATATTATTAGTTCATTTCTTTATATTGTCCTCTTAAATTACACGATACCAAAATAGTTCAACAGCTACTAAAGAAAATGTACCTGCAATTGTGGATCTGACAACATTTTTCTAATCCTGAAATTAAAGATACACACGTTAATTTTGTCAGTTTTAAATCCTTGTTACTGAGTATTTTGGAAAGTTTAGATATGATTGATAGTGTCAGAAATGTTATATCAAATGCAATGAGTGTTACATTGCAAGAAATCTTACATGGTGATAGAAACGTAGTAAAAAATTGTCTATGGAGAGAGTGACACAAATTGTTATGAATAATGTCTGGAGTTACAATGAGTGACACATAGTCATGAGGCATTTAAAAGGAATTAAGCACAGTCAGAATTCATTTACAGTCAAATTGCCTCTCAGTCTGTTCTTTTCTCGAGTATGCAGTTCACACCTTCTGAGCCCATTTGATTATTATCCTGGGAATTATTTTTGTGGCCCTCTTTGGCAAAATCTCGATCTCCCCATCAAGCGGAGAGACTAAAACTGGGCTCTGTATGTTAACCGAGACTTAAGCAAGCTGTTGATAACCAGAGTAACATATATGGTCAAGAGTTAGTTACAGGGAGTGACACTGTCAGAATGTTATAAAGGGAGAGACACTTAATTGAGAATTGGTTACAGGAAGTGGCAGGAATGGACCACAAGGAGTGACACACAATCATAATCTTAGATAGGAAATGATACTGTTTATTACTGCTCCGTGTCATAAATGTTCTATTTTATTTCCAGCCCATTTAAATTTTGTGTGTGATTAACAGATTACACGTCAACTCAGATGACACCATATCAAGTTGCGGCATAGCACTCATCCATGGGCAGGGTGTTTACCACTATATGGTAGACATATATGGATTAGCACAAAGAAAAGAGGCTAATTTGTCTATGCAATTCAAATTGTTTAAGGTCCTAAATTAAGACTGGTTTGTATGTAACTAATATGATTTTAATAAAGTTTACTTATTAGTCACAAGTAGGCTTACATTAACACCGCAATGAAGTTACTGTGAATGTGATATCCTGTATAGTGTATGTTTTGGAAGAGGAGCTATATGTCTGCAATAAGCACTATCTGGTTATTATAATGTGAAGGAGAATTATTTGCTAGAATCCCTACAGTTCAGAGGAGGTCATTTGGCCTATTGAGCTTACACCGACAACAATTCCAACAAGGCTGTATCCCCTTAACCCCACATATTTACCCTGATAGCTGTATTCCCGGCCTTCCCCCCCTGCCCCACTAAGGGTCAATTTAGTATGGCCAATCCACCTAACCTGCACATCTGTAGAAGGAAACCATAGCACCCGGAGGAAACAGACACAGGGGGAACGTGCAAACTACACAGAGACAGTGATCCGAGGCCGGAATTGAACTGGGGTTCCTGGCGCTGTGAGGCAGCAGTGCTAACCACTGTGTTGCACAGTGTGGAGCGCAATGTGACTTTGGTGGCCGGTTACAACATTGCTTCACCCCCTCCCCGCCTCTCGTTTAAGTGGTGCCAGGGAATCCAGAGTGAAAGTCCACTTTAAAGGTTGATAGTTTTATTTTTCCAAATAAGCTGCTGGGTGTAAATAGTGCTTTTTAAGCACCTCGAACATAACAACGCTAAAAATAAAATTGGTGGATTTATGATCTGTCATGTTGGTCACTACTAATCCTGCAGGTTAGTTAATTCCTGGACTTCTTACTTGAAAGTTAGATGCTTAAAGCAAGGGAACACTTTGAATCCCATTTGGTGTACTTGGCTGCAAAATGACACAGCTGTGATTTCAGCAAGGGATCTGTACATATTGGTTTCTCCTAATGTTTCTCACGATATTATTGTGCTGTGTAAGGTGCCCTGCTGCAACTCCTGCTGCTTGATGTAATCAATCATCCACTTGGCAGATCTTGGTCTCCAGTATTTGCTTACTCACCCAGTAAAGACAAACACCATTGATGATCGATGGCCATACATAAACTGACTGCAGTCCATTAACTTCTCTTTCCATTCAGGGTTTGATCAATTACTACCACAGTCTGCTCCGCCGTTGAATTGCAGCCATGTAGACTCCTAAGTAAACATGACAAATTCAACCTAATTGAGACCCCTCCTTTCTTAATTATTCTTACACCCAGCGTGACAGCCAGCTCACCTGATTTAATACTTGTTATTGCTGATCTTCCTTAGAAAACCTACTGGGTGGCACATCTGTGCGTTTGGCACCAAACACCTGTTCTGATTCACAAGTGTTCTTTCACCATTTCATTCTCTACTCATGAATGCAGAGAAGCTAGAATCATAGAATCCCTATAGTGCAGAAGAGGCCATTCGGCCCATTGAGTCTGCACCGACTGCCTGACAGACTATCTTGCCCAGGCTCTCTCCCCCATCCCATCCCTATAACATCACACCTTTCCCTACTGTATCTAACCTAAGGGGCAATTTAGCATGGCCAAGCCACCTAGCCTACACGTCTTTAGTCTTTGGGAGGTAACCAGAGTGCCTAGAGGAAACCCACGCAGACATGGGGAGGACGTGCAAACTCCACACGGAAGTTTTCCACAGCCAGAATTGAACCTTGGTCTCCGGTGCTATGAGGCAGCGATGCTAATCACCGTGCCACGCTACAGCTAAACTACAGCTAAAGACTTTTCAGTGTTAATTCCAAAAATTTGAGTTCAACCAAAAGTTTGCACACTGAAGTTGGTATGATAATTTTAAATTTAAAGATTAGAAGAACATTTGTTAATTGAATTGACAAGTTTTCAATTTTGAAATTCTGATATTCCTGGATTTTACAGTAAGAAGTCTCACAACACCAGGTTTAAGTCCAACCAGTTTATTTGATAGTAATCCCACAAGCTTTCAGAAACTGTGTTCCTTCGTCAGGTGGGTGGAAGGTTCTGATCAGAGAAAGGCACATAAAGACACACACAGTTTACAGAATACTGATTAGAATGCAAGTCTTTGCAGCTAACCTTTATATGCCTTTCTCTGATCAGAATCTTCCACACACCTGACGAAGGAACAGCGTTTCTGAAAGCTTGTGGGATTACTATCAAATAAACTGGTTGGACTTTAACCTGGTGTTGTGAGACTTCTTACTGTGTTTACCCCAGTTCAACGCCGGCATCTCCACATCATTCCTGGATTTTACCAGCTTGTGTTGTAATATAGGTGCTAATATCTTTATGTCATGTGTACCAAGGTGCGAGTCTTGTCTTCTTCATGCCAGGCTGGCACCAGAATGTTGTTTAGGTCAGAAATGCCCTGGAGGAGGTGGGTGGAGCAGCCAGTTATACAGTCCATTTAACTCTGGGTTGTGGTTTGGGTCCAGGCCAGTTGGATTGAACAGTCTCTGTTCAGCTACAACTGTCCTAAGTCATTTAAGTTAGGTAATCTCAACCCTGCTTCAGTGAGCAACAAAACCTCTGAAAGCCATTGAAAAGACTTACAGGATGTCTCAGTTGATTCACAAAGTTTAAGGGCAAGGGGATCGAAAAAGTCACAGACAAAACTGAACCATGGGAAAATCCCTGATGCAGATATGAATCTGCAGACAGGTGCTGGAGCTCTGTTTCAGGTGGTAATGAATGAGGTAATGACAGGGAGGGTCACACCTTATAACACCATCCCCATACCCACATTGTAGCCTATCTAGATGGATGGAAGATAGCTTTGTGGCCAGACTGTCATTGGCTGTGATGCATTTTAGATTGGACAACCGATATTAATAGTTACAGATTAAGAGTATCCCTCGTAAGTCATTCAAGAGGATAATGAACCAACTGTTGGCTCTCATGGGGGAGATGGTGGCTTCGTGGTATTGTTGCTAGACTTATAACCCAGAGACCCAGGCATTGCTTTGGGGACTGAAATCCCACCATGGTAGAATTTGAATTAATTTGTTAAAAAATCTGGAATTGAAAGTCTAATGAGCCCCATGGTTGGAATTTTACTGGCACACCCGCCCCAATTCAGGGGGCAGGCGAGGCTTGGAGAATGGCATTCTCTGTTAGCCTAGGGCGGGATTGTATGAACCTCGGGCAGATGTGCCGATGAAATTCCACCCCATGAATCCATTGTCGATTGTCACAAAAACGCAACTGGTTCGCTAAGGGAAGGAAATCTGCCATCCTAACCTGGCCTGGCCTACATGTGACTTCAGATCCACAGCAATGTGATTGACTCTTAAATACCCTCTGAACCAAGGGCAAAGGGAGATGAGCTATAAACACTGGCCTGGCCAGTGACATCCACCTCCCGTGAATGAATTTAACGAATGTCGCAAATGACTTTATGTACTCCATAGTTTTAGATTATGCAACAAAAAAAAATGCAGGAAGTAAGGATTCTGGCAACTGGAATTCTGGGGTGGAATTTCCTGGCCCCTCCCACCTGTGGGATTTTCCATTCCCATTGGTCAGTTGGGTTTTGAACAATGCATTTTATGGCCTCTTTGTGGCCTTATCCTGCCCAGCCTCGTATGCTAAGTTGGTGGATAGCATTGGAAAGTGCCAATAAAACTTTGTCCTATCTCAGGCAGGAAAGGCAGGATGGGGGAGTGGTGGGGGGCGGGGGACAGCGGGGTGACACTATGATGGGGCTGTCAAATTCTGCCCTTGGATTGTGAATAAATTCTGAATCTACAATCATAGAAACCAACTGATCTAAAACATATCAAGATAAATCACATCCCTCTCCAATTGTAAGTATGGTGATTAAAATGCTTACTGCTTAAAAAACATTGGGTAGCGTTTTGAGGATGGTGATGATTGGCACTCACCATCCTGAGAGTCAATGTGAAACGTGCAACTTCCAACTCTTGAACTCCTGCCATTAATGCTCACTTGAGCGTTGATTGGCAGTGGGTGCTACTTACCCCTGCCCTTAGGATGAAGTAAGAAGTCTTACAACACCAGGTTAAAGTCCAACAGGTTTATTTGGTAGCAAAAGCCGCTAGCTTTCGGAGCGCTGGCTGCCCCTTCATCAGACTGGGTGGGATAACACTCTTAAATGGCCACGTGAGGACTTTAGGGTGGGATTCCCGCCCCAGACCCTGCCTGTCCAAGTATGAAATTGTGACTGGATTTGGGTAGACAGGTTGAATCCCATCCATTCAATTTTACACTCTTCCTCCTCCTCCCTCCCCCACACCTCAGAACCTACATTGGGGTGGGGGGGAGGAAACCCTGCCCATTACAACTTTTATTCATGGTGCAGTGTGCCAAGTGTAATCAGTAGTGCTGAGTTCAACTCCAGCTTCCGCTAATTAATGTCCTTTGGATCTTGCATGCCTTGAACCTAGGAAGCCTGACACTGGCTCCTTTGTTTAAAACCATCCTTAATTGACAAAATTGAAATTGAATTCAAGTGAGTACACAGGGTGAGTGGTGTGGAAAATAGAAAACACCACATTTGGACACAATAATGACATGAGGGTATGCTGTTCTGATTTAATGAACCTTGGTAGTTTTGAGCAGTTTATGATCTTGCGTGAGCTATGCACCAGAGTACTTGCCATCAACATGCAAGGTACTGCTGTAAGGTGCTTATTTCAGCCTCGCTGCTCATAAATCTGACACATCAAATGAGCTGACAGCTTCAATAAAGAAGTTTAAAACATGATTTATAAAATGATCGGTGGAAGCAGAAACAATCCGAGGGTTCAAAATGTCTAGCTGGAATGACTTGTGCATTTAGATTTGTGGAAGTGATCGAAAAATCAATGGGGTTGACTCTGGGCTGATGAAATTCATGTTAAATTTACTAGTAGTTACTTGATGCGTTTCTCTACAGCCACCTTTTACAGGTGGTGGCATGGTGGCACAGTGTTTAGCACTGCTGCCTCATAGTGCTCAGGGACCTAGGTTCAATTCTCGGCTTGGGTTCCTGTCTGAGTGGAGTCTGTACGTTCTCCCGTGTCTGAGTGGGTTTCCACCAGGTACTCCGGTTTCCCCCAACAGTCTGAAAGACGTGCTGGTTAAGTGCATTGGCCATGCTAAATTCTCCCTCAGTGTACCCAAATAGGCACCAGAGTGTAGTGACTAGGGGATTTTCACAGTAACTTCATTGCAGTATTAATGTAAGCCTACTTGTTATACTAATGAATAAACTTTAAAAGAAAAGCAATGGATCTGAATACTCAAATCTTACCCAACTGAAGCTTTTGTATTTTATTGAATGGTCCTTTCTATTCTTTGTGGAGAAAGTTGATGGCTTTGCTTCTGAAACTGAGGAAGATATAGAAAGTACATGGTGCCAAGAGGTGTTATGAGAAATAACACTATTTAGACTCCCAAGACCATATATGCATGTCAGCAAGACTTACAGAATAGCTTCAGCTGTACCAAGCAACATGGGTATTAGTTTCTACCACTTCTATCAAATAGATATGGTTCAAATACAATCTCGAAATATTTCTTGACAGACCAATGTTAAGAATGTAGGTAATAGGTTTGGCTGCACGTTGAAGCAGTATTACACTTTGTAATGACTTGGTTAAACTCCTCTGAGCACTTGGTGAAAATAATGAACTGTAGATAAACCTTCCGGATGTGGAGATGCCGGCGTTGGCCTGGGATAAACACAGTAAGAAGTCTCATGACACCAGGTTAAAGTCCAACAGGTTTATTTGGTAGCAAAAGCCACTAGCTTTCGGAGCGCTGGCTGCCCCTTCGTCAGGTGAGTTGGAGCTCTAATCACAAACAGGGCCCTTTATATGCTCCAGAAGATAGTGGCTTGTGCTACCAAATAAACCTGTTGGACTTTAACCTGGTGTTGCGTGACTTCTTACTGGGTAAACCTTCCCCCAGAGTTAGCACTAATGGGAAAATTAATTTCACCTTGGCATTTTCTGCATACACCAAGAGCCCTGATTAGAAAGTTGCCCACCCGCAACATGTGATTTACCAGCTGCTAAATCCAAAGTGTAAGCCAAGGAAAATCCCTCCTTAATACTTTGTCGACAGCATTTTATCTTTCCCTTTAGATTTCAATCGGTGATTGTCCGAGGTTCAGGAAATAACAGATTCCTTAGCCTTGTAACTCTTTTGCAGTGCTACATTACAGCACAACATCATTTCATTCAGAACTCGGAAGTCTGTTGGATGGGAGAGCTAACGATATTTTTGTCTTTGAAAATTGAATCCTAAGGGAAGGGCATTCCAGTATCATGAAGGAACTGTGGGAGTCGCTGCCGGACAAACCCGGGGCTATTATTCTGTCGGTTGGAGGTGGCGGCCTGCTCTGCGGAGTGGTAGAAGGCATGAAGAAAATTGGTTGGTGTGACGTGCCTATAATTGCCATGGAGACGAAAGGTGCTGAAAGTCTGAATGCAGCAGTGAAGGCTGGGAAGTTAGTCACCCTTCCCGATATCACAAGGTATAGTGAAAATATTGATAAAACTTCATACATCCGTATTTTAGTTCTTTTGCCAAAAGGACAGAGATATAATGGTAATTTTGCCAATTGTGTGGAGGTTGGGGGTGGAATGCTCACTGAGAGGGATGCAGCTTGGAGAAAATTTGCAACATTATAATGTTGACCTTCTGTCCAGTACTCCTTTCGAGAGCAGCTCCCTGTTGACACTGAGGGAATGGTGGATTTTCCCTCCAAACATAACCAAGTGATCCTCCTGACACAGAAGCCTAGTGCAAAAGTCACCACCCGGTAACAGAGTCACATTGGTGGAATCTGGTCCTACTTTTCAGGATTATTCACCTGGGACTTCTTTATATAGCTCACTGCAATAGTCTATATTAAAGTCTGCTATATCATAGTCTAATCATGGTCCCCACGTGAGGGACAAACCAGATCCAAGCTGACAAGACGTTACATCCCGTCTTGGGCTCACTCAGACAAGATCTAAGCTGACAGCCTGAGGTATTGCGCTCCCTCCCAGGCTGGATCTAACACTTTATCTTAGCCAAAAGACCGAGCTTGCTTTGAAAAATTGTATCAGGCAAAATGTCGGTTTACCCTCATCGGCTACCCTAATCCTTTACTCAACCCTAGCTGGGGCAAACCACGATCGCAGGCGTCAGCACACCCCAAGTGCAATGGGCTAGCCTCGTTCCCTGCCTGATCATGGTTTCACCCCTGCCAGGTAAAACACTCCACTACATGGGAGCTCCTTAATTGCCTTATTTACAAGCCAATTACGAACGGCCCAACAATTTCTTCTGTTAAATAATGTTTCGGCAGAAGAACTCCACATTGACTGCCACAAAAATGGTAATTCCTAATCAATCTGTAGCTGATTTGCAGATAAATATTTCCCTGGACAGCCTCCTTACCTTTGGTCCACTAACTGTTGAAATTAGTTGTATTAGTTCCTGCAGACTTGCAACAGATTTATTATTATCAAAACCTTTTGATAAGAAGTAGCTGACATGTCCTCAGAAACACAAGCCCATACTACATTAGAACCACTCTCTTGGCCTGTCAGCATTGTGAACAAAAGGTAAATGGAATAAATTATCATTGTGAACTGCATTACCTATTTTAACAAAATGTTAGCAAAAATGCATCACTGCATTTGGTATTATTATTACAAAATTGTTATTACAGAATGTTAACAGAGATGCATTAGTTGCATTAGATGCATTAGATGTTATTACAAAATTGTTATTGTTACAGAATGTTAGCTGAGGTGCATTAGGTGCATTACATGCATTAGGTGGCAGCTTACAAGGTATGCAAGCACTATTACTTAAATGCAAGGAAATCTGTTTGCATGTCACTCCAAGTAGCTGGAGGCTCATTATCCCTATATGCTGCAAGTGTCACCTGACCTTGGAAGGTGTACTAATTGTATGGGATAGATTTCCAACATACTGTCTGGCATAAAGCCACTGCTACAAATCACTGCTGCCATAGAAATGATCCCATTTTCAGTTCTAATTGTTGTCTTGATTGGTTAAAAAAAAGTACTTTTCGCAGTTAGAAAAGTTCATGGTTTTGGATCCTTTGCCCTTAACCTGCATTTGCTGTGGACAGCTCTTCTGGTCCGGTGCTGGTAGCTGAAGCAGATGAGGTTCTGGATACCCTCTGAGTAAATGTCGTTAGCGATCCAAAGACTGTGAGAATTGAACTGACTGTGAGACCACACCAACTGTAATGATGACCTTTCTGACGAAGCTCAGTGCTTCACGATATTGCCACTTGTGACACTGAGCTTGGTTAAGAGGTCATCGGTGTCCATAACTGACACCATTGGATATCAGTAATTCCTGAAAATAAGTGGAAAAGCAAATGGAGATCATACGTAGGGATTTAACAACTTCAGGTTAATCAATACTGAAGGGACATATTATGACCAGTTTTCTAATGATATATGCCAGCAACCCTTGAGTTCTGAGTGTACTATTACTCAGCGATAATATAGGATTTGAAAGAGATGTTTATGCAAATTGCAGTTTCTGCAACCTTCTCATGATTTTAATGACCTTAAATTTCTATAACTTGAAGTCAAGGAAAATGAACACCATTCAGTTGGATAATGGCTAACTGAAAATAAGAATAGGAAATGCTGAACATGGAGTGGATTAACCTTTGGGTGGTTATCCTTTTTATGAACAGCCCCAGGTGTGGTTCCTCAGAAGACCCCTCGATTTGTCAGCATCCGGCTGGGATATCCAAATACAGTGATTATTACAAACCAGAGTGAGAAAGGGTGACTGGCTCCCTCTTTATTCAACCCACCCTCTGCTGCTAGCAACAAAGGTTCAATCTAACATAGTTCCCTTTCCCGTGATTACCTTTCCCAAACTCAATAGTCAAGTTTGAAAAAGAACCAATTTAACCCAGCTTTCTTGAGTTAATATAGAGTAACTTTATTAACTATTAAAAAGCTAAGGAGAAATGGTAAAACACCTGTATCTACATGCATACGGATTAAAATCAGAATTGAGTTCAATTGTAAATAAATATAAATAAGTTCTACAGAACAGTCCTGGAGTTACGAGGAGCAGGTAATGAACATTGTGGTTGACACAGGTTGATTCCAGTCATTGACTCCTGCTGCCGAATAGTTGATTCTTCACTTCAGATGTTCTTTGGTTTGGTAGGGTGGTTTCAGTTCTTTTCCTAGCTGCGACCCTTTGGCTGCCTTGTCGACTTATGTAGTCAGTGGTTTTAGCTGATTCTGCAAAAGCTGGCTATTCAGCAGGGGCCCTGCCTCAGTTACTGTATCACCTTCAGTATGGCAAACTTCCAGCTGCTTTTTCCACAGCATAAACACAGACCGACAGACCAATAGTTCCCTCAGCTAGCTTTGAAACCCAGTCTTTGCGAATTCAAACTGGAGTTCTCTAGTCGGTCTAGGCAATTATACTCAGGTTGATATAGTCATTATGTTCCTTTGCCATTACCAGAGATGGGAATCAATCTTTGGATTCCCTTAGAATTATCTTTGTCAAGGACAAGATTAGAAACTCCAAGGTGTTTTATGAAGTTAGCCTAGATGCTAACTTTTACAATTGATTTTGGCATTAGGGTGAGCATAAGGTGTTCCACTCCAGGTATGAGTCAAATGACCCACTAGGAAGCTTTTATCAAAACAAACTTTATTTATGAACACGGAGTATAACGAAAATATTAGCACAACTTTTACCAATTAAAATACTGAAACATGTCAAAGTATAATTCTTAACATCGAGCTATCCTTGTTATTCCAAATTAGCAGTATCCCCACATGGAAATAGATCCCTTCTTTAGAATCTGTTGGCGCAGAAACCAAAGATGCTTACATGGAGATAGAGTTCTAGCCTTTTGGCACTTTTGGAGAGTGATCTAGACAGATACCTGTCTTATAATTCTCATGCAACAACTTCCAACCCAAACAGTAGGTTCTCATAGAAAAAAGCTTCCTTCTTGAAAGATTCCACTCTTCACTTCAGAAAGAGCAAGAGATATGGAGAAAATGGCCCCTTTCTCTCAAGGTCCCTCAAAGCAGAAGGCCTTGAGTTCCCTGTGAAAGCCTAGCTGTACCCAGTCATACAAATTTACCTGTCAATCAACCTAATCAAGCCCCACTCTGAAATATCCCAAGGGAAAAGACAAAATAACAGATCCCTGCATTAGTTCAGGTTGAAATAAATATGGTAGCAATTAAGATCAGTTATGCTGCTGCAGTAGCAATACAGTGCTGCTGGATCCAGACACAATGGCTCTGATAATAAAAACAAACTGCTACAACAGATCCTGCAAAAAAAAAAGACAAATACATTTCTTAAAGGCATAATGCCATCTCACCATGTCTGGAACCGTAGAGAGGGGTTCCATTGTTCATTAGAGAAAGTCATTCTTGTCGGTGGCTAATGGTACATTCTCAGCTACCTTTGAAGTCTGTGTTTGGGTTGGTGTAGCCACAATGGACCAAATGGCCACCTTTTGTGCCATTACAATTCTGTGAAAACTCAGGTCTTTTTACAGTTCAACATTCCCATGTATGATTCCAGAGTTTTTTCCCATCATCGTAACAACCCTTCACTAAAATCCATGAGTTCTGAGAAACATGTGATTAGAATAGTATTTTAAGTTTGATGATTTAAATGTATTTTTAGCAATGTGATGCCTCAGTACCTTCAAATTGTGACTATTATGCAAATAGGGATCTGGCCATGAGAAAAAAATGATTAGAGTAAATGGCAGGGTACCCCTCAGAATAGCAATCTGGGTTTTATTTCCAATACTTCCTGTGTCCTCCTGGTGCTTTCAATTTTAATTTCAGTTTTTCAGTGTTTTTGTCTGATTTTGGCCACTTGAGTGACTTGTTAAATTGCCTTTTATTGGAGGGCCTGAGAAGAATTAAATAGAACCATAGACTCCTACAGTGCAGAAAGAGGCCATTCAGCCCAACAAAGCTGCACTGACCACAATCCCACCCTGGCTCTATCCCCATAACCCCAAGCATTTTCCCTAACTAGTCACGAAGGAGCAATTCAGCATGGGCAAACCACCTAGTCCACACATCTTTTGACTGTGGGAGGAAACCAGAGCACCCGGAGTAAACCCATGCAGACATGGGGAGAACATGCAAACTCCACATAGACAGTGACCCAATCTGGAAATCGAACCCGTGTCCCTGGCACTGTGAGGCAGCAGTGCTAACTGCTGTGCCACCCTAAAATCGATTGTTCCCATCTGATTCAATAATGCCCGTAAGGGCTGGTGTGACCCTCAGCAATATGGTTAATTCTTAGCTGTCCTCTGAAATGGCGAAGTTGGACTTTCTCTGCACAGCATGACTTGTGTTTTGTAGACATATATTTGGTGTGTGTGTGTGTGTGTGTGTGTATGTATATACCATGTGTAACCCCACTTCTTCTGTCCTACCATCAGCAAGTGTTCGTCCACAGTTCAGGGAATGTCATCCATCGACCTTAAATCTGATGACTTTTGCTCTTAATATCTGCTCTTTTTTGGTATAGTGTCTGTGTATGTCTTTATGCGTAGCAGTGTTTGCGTGTGTGTGTGTGGAATGAACTGTTTCTTCTAACCCGCTGTTCTCTTTATTACAGTGTAGCTAAAACCCTGGGAGCTAAAACAGTGTGTGAGATGGCACTCCGGAATGCACTGGAGCACAATGTTCTGTCTGAGGTAATCAGTGACCAGGAGGCTGTGCAAGCAGTGGAAAGATTCCTAGGTAAGATATTTAACTTTCACATAGACACATTGTTGAGAATCAGGCTTTGTTCCAATTGCAGATAAAGCTACTGAATATTATGTTTTTTAATTTGGAAAGTAAGAATTCTGCTCTGCGCTACGATCGATGACAGATTAAGATTTGAATTGTCTCCTTCCACATCCCACTTTGAAACAAAAGCCCACTGCAGCACATTCTGTTTAAATGAATGTAAAATTAAATCAGTTTCTCTTCCCAGAAGCTGGTGAATTGGTCCTGAGAGGTTTTTTTACCGCAAAGGCCAGAATTGCTTTTGTGGGAATTTGGTGCAATTTCCTTTAAACAAAATACTGCTTTTGCTATAAATGTCAGTTACATTAAAAAGATTTAGACTTTTTTTGGGGGGGTGGGATATTAAGCAGAACAAATACTTGACAGCCAATCTAAATTAGCGCTTATGCCAGGTTTTATACCTCACTTAAATGGCTAAATCATTTTCACAGTGCTTTATTGTAAAATCGGGTGGGCTTCTGTTGCTCCTCTGTGAATAAGATTTACTTTGCCATCCAGCTGTGCATTTATTCGCAATGTGAAAATGTAGCATCATAAAGGGCACAGTTATGGAGACACATGTCCCACAGTTAATTCTGACCATGCGAATCTAAAAGTTTTGAATGAGTTGCAGTATGATACCTATTCATTACTTGATCCATTGCAAGAATCAGGGTCTTTTTTGGTCACATGGTTATCACAAACGAAATGCAGGATCCCACAACTAAAGATTTCACAAAGCTTTTGTGAATTTTAAGGAAGGGCTTGCTATCCCTCTTTCACCCTGGAATGATAGTGTTGGTTTATTTTGTTCTTTAAGATGTCTTTCAATAATTTTATCATAAAGGCTGGTGGCCATCTTTTTGGTTTTGGCAAGGTTGTGTGAGTTTGTTGTTTGGGGGAACAGTAATGAATAATTTTTTTTTATTCATTCATTGGGACATTGGCGTCACTGGCTGGTCAGCTTTATTGTCCATCCCTAGTTGCCCAAAGGCAGTTGAGTCAATCATATTGCTTTTGATAGTATCCATTGTGGCTCTATTAAACCTTTGTAGCCTTTGAATCAGTTTCGCAGACACACAACAGCCAGGGTTCACTAATCTATCCTTACAGACATCTTGTTTCTGTGTTTTGCGATCATCACCACCCAAAGCAATGAGTGAAATCCGGGTCAGGAAAGAGAGTGAGAAAGAGGCATGAAAAAAAGCGTTGGTAGGAATGAGAGGGAGGCAAGTAGAGAGTGATAGTGGATGAGAGATCATAAAATCATAGAATCCCTACAGTGCAGAAGCAGGCCATCCAGCCCATCAAGCCAGCACTGACAATAATCCCACCCAGGCCCTTGCGCCGTAACTAAACGTAATTACCCTGCTCGCTGCCCTGACACTAAGAGGCAATTTAACACGGCTAATCCACTTACCCTGCGCATTTTTGGAAGGAAACTGGAGCACCCAGAGGAAAACGGTGCAGACATGTGGAGAATGTGCAAACTGCCCACAGCCAGTCATCTAAAGCTGAAATCAAACCCAGGTCCCTGGTGCTGTGAGGCAGTATTGCTAAATACTGTGCCACCATGGGGTGGCATGGTGTCATAGTGGTTAACACTGCCCTCACAGAGCCAGGGACCCGGCTTGGGTCACTGTCTGTGTGGAGTCACATTCTCCATATGTCTATGTGGGTTTCCTCCAGGTACTCTGACTTCCCCCCACAGTGCAAAGATATTTTGATTTGGTGCATTGGCCATGCTAAATTCTCCCTTAGTGTACCCGAACAGCTGCCAGAGTGTGGTGATGAAGGGTTTTTCACAGTAACTTCCTCGCAGAAGTAAGCCTAATTGTGACTAATAAATAAACTTTAGAGAAGGAAGATGAGGGTCAAAGGGAAGAAAGACAATTGGCTGGGGTTTTTTAGCCCTGATATGGCAGGACCTGCCACGGGGGTTGTGGGAGGCCACCAAAAGTTTGACATCCGGTGGGACTGGAAGATCTTGGTGGCCAGTGGGACTGGAAAATCCTGAGTGAAAGAATGAAAGATATTGAGGCAAGGAGTAATGGGGATAAACAGTTACGAGAGAGGGTAAATGAATGAGAGTGGAGATGAGCAGGGCTTTACTGGAAAGTAAGAATTAGAAAATAGATTTTAAAAGTAACAAAGCAGAGCCAAAGTTATGATGGTGGATCACATTTCATAATTTTATATATAGTATGCTTGATAATTGGAAATACCAGTGCGCAGTGCTCATGAATTCAAGATGACACTGGAGAGTGGCAACCTTTTGCGAGCTGTACCCAGGATACCCTCTAATTCTATATTTTACTCTCGTTCTATGCTTCTAAAACTCTATTCTAATTCTTTTAAACTCTATAACTACACCCTAGCTATGACTGTAATGATACATTCTGCACTCTCTCCTTTCCGTCTCTTTGAATGGTATGCTTTCTGGCAATACTTTTCACTGTACACTAATACGTGTTACAATAATAAATCAAATCAAAAGCATACCGGTACACTTCTGACTCTTTGGTCAGTGTACTGTCTCTCTATTTGCATACTGAACTTGAATACATTCGTCACCCCCATTGTAAGTACTGTGTGCTCTCTGGATTGCAGGCTGTTTGCTGCCTTCTGCCAAGTCTACAACCAGACAAGAGACATAATAGCGGCAGTGAACGGGAACACAGTTTGCATTTTAATGCCTGTTCACTGATGCTGCAAGTCCTTTGGCCGCTTGTGAAATTCGAGGAGCTGTGCTTCATGCTATGTGCCAGCACCAAGTGGATTTTTGGTTTAAAAATCACACAGTTTTGATATTGGTTTAAAGGTACATATGTTTTGCTTTTAGAAAATTCGGGACGTTACTCAATAGCCAGAAGGTCCACTTTGAATGTGATGCATAGAGCTAGGTCTTAGGCTAGGCCAGTGTGCTGAGATGATCATTAAAGCAGGCCTTGTGACCTGATTGTGAACAATTGGTTCTTTTTTTGCAGATGATGAAAGGTTCTTGGTTGAACCAGCCTGCGGTGCATCACTAGCTGCCATTTACAGCGAAGTAATCCAACGCCTGCAGAAGGAGGGACGGTTGGCACAGGACCTACGGTCAATAGTAGTCATTGTCTGTGGTGGAAGCAGCATCACAATGGCACAGCTTAATGAATATAAAATACAACTGGGGAAATGCTAAATAAGCAGTTTATCTGAATGTGACATTTTACTTATAAGCTATTTCTATCTGCTAGGCAGTAATCACGTGAAATCATATGACTGGAATTGTTGGCACCCTGGGTACTTGGTGAATTGACTGCATGACAAGTTTCCCACGTCCTAGTTTTCATCCCATGCTCTAATTTTCATCCACTCTCTTCTCACCTACGTTTCAACACTCTCTGTCACTTTTAACAATTTCCACTTTCCTAGCCCTGACTGTCTCCTTTTCACTCTGGATATTCAATCTCTCCAAACTTACAACAACTGTCCCCCCTCTCCCCCACCCACACTTCCAGGATTGTCTCCACTTTATCCTTGAACGGAGACCTAACCAGTCTTCATCCACCACCACCTTTATCCGCCTGGCTGGATTCGTTCTCACATTGAACAACATTTCCTTTGACTTCACTCACTTCCATCAAATAATAGATATCACTGTGGGAGCCTGTATGGGTTCTAACTATACCTGCGTATGTGGGCTATGTGGAATATTCCAGTCCTCCTCCTCCTCCTTCACCTCTTTTTCTGGTATATTGACTGTATCGGTGCTATTTCCAGCTCTTATCCCGAAATGGAAAGCTTTATTGACTTTGCTTCCAATTTTCATACTTCCCTCCCCTTCACATGGACCATTGCTGACTTTGCCCTTCCCTTCCCCAACTTCTCTGTTTTGTTTCTGAGGATAGATATTGACCAATATTCACTATAACCTACTGAATCTCACAACTTCCTTGACTACATTCTATCCCACTTGCTTCCTGCAGTAACACCATTCTATTCCCCTGGTTAATCCGTTGTGTCTGTTCTAACAGTGCCACCTACCATTTCAGTGCTTCCCTTTGCCTTTTTCCTCAACTGAAGATTTCCATCCACCATGGTTGACCATGTCTTTTCCATTTCCCACATTTCTGGTCTTGCCACTTCTCCCCTTCCAGAACCATGATGGAGTTACCCTTGTCCTCACTTCCATCCCATCAGCCTCCATGCTGAACACACCATCCTCTCCAATTTTGGCCAGCTCCAGTATAATGTCACCAGCAAATATATCTTCCTCTCCCATGTTTTTTAGGTAATTTAGTAGTGTCACAAGTAGGCTTACGTTAACACTGCAATTAAGTTACTGTGAAAATCCCCTAGTTGCCACACTCCGGCACCTGTTTGGGTACACTGAGGGAGAATTTTTTGGCATGGCCAATGCATCTAATCAGCACATCTTTTGGACTGTGAGAGAAAACCACAGCACGGAGAAAACCCACGCAGACAAGGGGAGAACATGCAGACTCCTCATAGACAGTGACCCAAGACAGGAATTGAACCTGGGCCCCTGTGAGGCAGTGGTGGTAAAACCTGTGCCACTGTGCCATTCAGCATTCCAATGGGACCATTCTGTTCTTGATATCCTGGTATACTGCTCAATCACTCTCAACATCCCCTCTGCATCCAAAGGCACACTCTTTTCAAGTGCAGGAGATGATACAGCTTTCCTTGTACCTCCTCTCTTCCTATTGCTTGAGCTCCAACCACTTCTTCCAGAAAAACAGGGATTTACTGAGCACTTTGTTTAATTTATATCCAGTATTTGCTGCTCACAATCTGGTCTCCTCTACGTTGTCGAGCCCAAATGCCAGTGGGTGAAAGCTTTGTGGAACACCCCCCATCAACCCGCAACCATTCACTCAAGCAGCGAATTAAAAAAGCTGCCTGCCTTTTTAATTCTCTGCTCCACTCTCACTTTAAATACGCTATCCTTGACCTCTTGTAGTGTTCCATTGGGTAGGATTTTCCAGCCTTTCCACTGGTGGGATCTTCCAGTCCTGCTGAATACAATTAACCGATGTCCACTGGAGGGCTGCCTTCACCACTGCAAGAAATGCGGCAGGGGAGGGGTTGTGGTGGGGGGGAGGGAGTGGTGGATGGGGGGGGGGAGTGAAGCTGGAAAACCCCACCCAATGATGTTTAGCGTAAGCACTATTCAGCCTGTTTCAGACAGCAGCTGTTGGTAATGATGCTGTTTGACACATTCAAACCTCGTTTAGACCCATCTTTTATTTCTTATTCCATTGAGGTGGCACAGTGGTTAGCACTGCTGACTCATAGTGCACTGGACCCGCATTCATTTCTTGGTTTGGGTCACTGTCTGTGTGGAGTCTGCGTGTTCTCCCTGTGTCTGTGGGGGTTTCCTCCCACAGTTCAAAAGATGTGCTGGTTAGGTGAATTGGTCATGCTAAATTCTCCCTCAGTGTAACTGATCAGGTGCCAGAGTGTGGTGACCAGGGGATTTTCACAGTAATTTTCTCAGCGTTAACATAAGCCTACTTGTGATTAATAAATAAACTTTACTTTTTCTATTCCCATCTCCTTTAGCCTTGCACCAATGTCCTGTGTCATTTAATCTCTCACCGTCTATCCTATCACTGACCTTTCCTTTTGTTCTTTTTCTTTCTTACCCTGTTTCCTGCATCTGTACTTGTCTAAAACTTGTTGCCTTCCTAAAGGTATTGTAACAAAACATGAACTATTCTTTTCTCTCCGCAGATGCTGCCTTGACATGTTGATGAGCATTTCTGGCATTTTTCTGCTTTTCTCCCATATCCCAGTTGGGGTTTTATTCCTCAGTGCTACCATGCAGCTTTTAAAGATTTCAAGTATTATCAAACCCATCCTTGGCAATGTGCCAGTGAAGTTCTTCCTCATCATTCTCGAGCCCCTTTCTCTCTTTTTCACTGTGAGTCATCTCATCCCCTATCCTCAACTATGATCCCATCCAGACTATCTGTTTTGGAGTAAACAGGGGGTGGGGGGGCGTTGGGAGATGGTGGCATAATGTCACTACACTGGTCATCCAGAGGCTCAGCTCAACACCCTGGGGATGTTGGTTTAAATCCCACCATAGTGGCTTGTGAATTTTAATCTAATTTTTTTTTAAACTGGAATTTAAAGTAGTTGTAGAACTGACACTTGTGTCATAAAAATCCATCTGGTTCATTTAGTGCCCTTTAAGGAAGGAATTCAGGCCTACACATGACTCTTTAACTGCCCTCTGAAAAGAATGCACTCTTTTCTCTTAAATATTAATCAGAATAGGAAGACACTTTTGTTTTGACTCTGCAGCCATTTTTGAATGAAATGAGTGTCAACGTACATAAATTGGAAAAGCTGTAGATAAAATGCCTTCTGTGGTATCCCAGCTGTTTGGTCAGAATTTTAGCAGTACACCTGCCCTGATTCTGGGGTGGGCGAGACTCAGAGAACAGCGTTCTCCATTGGGATCGTACGAACCTCGGAAGGAAGTGCCGGTAAAATTCCACCCTTTATCTCTGCTTCTGATCAATGCTTCATGAAGGTCTGGTCTCCCCTGTTTTATCAGCCAAGAAGTCATTGTTCTGTGGCAGGTGGAACTCTGATGGCACCACTGTCATAGTTTCCACTTGTGAGAAGGAGTGCAATATTAGCATTGTGGCAAGTTAGTGGTTTTAATGGAGCAATTGGATTGAATGAGGAGGGACAAGTGGGAGTGTAGGAACCAGTCATCGAGTCATTGCATGGTTAAAGGTGAGGGAAAGGGCAGAGGGTAGAAAGGAAAGGACAGGTGTAAAGGCATGGGAAAGTTCACATTAAAGCTTCAACTAGGGAGTTGTTTATCATTGAACATTTATGGAACCATTGTATTGGGAAAAACAATTAGCAGCATAAAAATCATTATAATCATCTTTTTCTTGGAGAAATTTGATTGCTTTGCTTCTGTCTGATGTTGCGGTTGTTGTGGGAGACCTAGCATTGCAGCTGAATCCATTTCAGCATTGAAAGCTGTTAATTACTCTGTAATCAAGATAGGTATCCAGGTGATGATATTAGTGACAATGAAAATACCTGGAAATGTTGAAAGGCTGCATGGTGGCACAGCAGTTAGTATTACAACCTCATAGTGCCAGAGACCTGGGTTCAGTTCCAGCCTCGGTCTGTATGTTCTCCCCTTGTCTATCTGGGTTTACTCTGGGTGCTCTGATTTCCTCCCACACTCCAATGAGTGCAGGTTAGGTGGATTAGCCATTGTAAATGCACAGGGTTACGGGGAGGGGTCCTGGGTGAGATACTCTTTTGAAGAAGCAGTGAAAACTCAATAGGTGGGATTTTATGGCATTGCCTGTCCCAAAACCGTAGAATCCTGCCTAGGGTCAACAGACCTTTCCATTGTCCACCCCTCACCTGCTCCGTTTCCCGTGGCAGACAGGCCGGTAAAATTACAGCCATCGGGTCGAATGGTCTCTTTCTGTACTGTTGGGATTCTATGGTTCTGCCTTGGTCTCTGCACTAAGTGATGTAATGCTTTCAATCTTTTTCATCTGGACCAGAGGTTGGGTTCTAATCTCATCCAATACAACACAGTAGATGAACGTCACTTCATCCTGATGGCCGCAAAGAGAAGTAAATATTGGCATTTCCTATCATAATGTTCTGGAAACAAAGTTGGTTGATAATGAACTTCTTTCTGTCTTTTGAAATCACTATCGGACAAAATGTTATCTAATTTCCTTCTAAAGAACAGCTCTACAAGAAAATGTTTGGCATTTTTTTGTTGAAGAAAGAACAGAAAAGGTGTAGCATATCCTTATTATGTACCACACCAGCAATCATGCATTATCTGTATTTATGACATCTGTTTCAAGCAGATGAAGGAAACATTTGCCAATGCTTTGTCATGAGGATTGTGTGGAAACTCCTGCACTGAATCTGGAGGAAATCTTTTAGCAGCAAATTTGATTTCGGACAAGGAGAGGAATTCACTAAGGGTGGAATTTTATAGTCCCGTTGTGGTGGCGGAGGGGCAGGAAAGTGTGGCAAGTCATTCAAGACTCCATTGACTTCGGCGGGAATGGAAAATCCCACTAGCGAGAGGGGGGCCGTGCAATTTCTTTATGTTTGGTTTAACGATGTTCTGAAGACATCTTGAGAAATTGGTGATAATGTAAGGTGTCTTGTGTTAATGTACAGATCACTGTTGGCACGTTAAAACTGTGAAGCACATTGGGTTAAAGGCTGTATTGACTGAGGTTATTGCTAATGCTTTATCTTGTCTGGTACTGTAACTCTGTGCAGCCAGTTCCTGTTAAAGGTGATCTGTACTTAATATCCCAGTTGATCTGAACTCATCTCTCAGGAGAATGTTGAAGGGTTGCTTTATATTGTCTTATACCATCTGCATTATATGGTCAGTGTTCTTAAAAATATAAAGCTGGTGACTGCATCCCAGACCAATGTCATCATGATTCCCCCAAGCTGCTATTAAGTTGCTACTTACCTTGTAACGACAAGAGTTTCTGATGAGCATCAAGTGAGCAGAGAGATGGGAAAACAGCGCATTGAGGTCGTGAGGACCAAGCTCCTGGAGCAACACACTTACTCCCAGAAGACTCAGTGCATGAATTCATACAGCCCAGTGATATAAAAGCAATATACTGCAGACTCTGGAATCCAAAACAAAAACAGAAAATGCTGGAAGATCTCAGCAGGTCCATCAGCATCTGTAGAGAGAGAATAGAGCCAACGTTTCAAGTCTGGATGACCCTTTGTCCAGACTCCAAACGTTGGCTCTATTCTTGCTCCACAGATGCTGTTAAGACCTGTTGGGATTTTCCAGCCCAGCGATATTGCTTTGTCACAGACCATCTTGAACTGGGGAAAGCAAAGTAACATGCATGCAAACTGAAATGCATGTGCAGATCTCTGTTCGCCAGTCAGTGACTGCTGGTGAACTCTCTAAAGTTACAAAAGAGATGATGGGACTGGCGACTGTTTTCTGTCACCTTGAAGTCTACATTCAGTAGAGCCAGCTAAATGGTAGAATCTTGCGATGTGCAGCATTTTGGTGATGGTGTGCTATTGAAGGACACTAATGCGAAACATGCAGCACAGTTCGGGAAAATGTTAAAGTCTGAAATATATCTTCACTGTTGACATGAATAGCTTTTTATGTATAAAAAATATTTTCAATTTCCTTTCTTTACATTGAGTTATAGTAACGTTTCCCGCTTGGCTGACTGGGGGAGGACATGGGAGGAAATTCAAAAAGATTACACAGAAATTGTAGGGGAGACAATCTGCGTGATGTGTCTCAGCAATTGCTTTTTAAATGGATCACACAGTAATTCTGTGAGTCTATTATTCCCCAGGGCTGTAATTGCTCAAATGTGTGACAGTGGAAATGGGTGGAGGATGAACAACAAATGGCTTTATTAATGAAACACTTCCCCAAATATAAGGGGACATAAAACAACAAGTAGGGCACTTGGAGATTTTAAAAATGTTACTAATTTGCTGATATTCTGTGTACGATGTTAAGAGTACTCCAGAATAGTATTGTAAAACTATTAATAATCAAATTAAAATCTGTTACATTAACATATTAATAGAGAAGTTACAATATCACTATTGCAACAATACAAAGTACATTCCTTGCAGCATTTTCTGAATTCTTAATTATAATTTACTTTGGACCCCTGTTTACCCTTTAAGTACTGCAACTTGTGGTCAGTTCCTGTATGGTGGAGAACTTCAGTTTTCATGGAATAGATGTCATTTAAATCTCGTTTTTTTTGTTAATTTTTTTTAATATTTGCTTCTGTATGGATACAATAGTGCAGAACCAAACTTACTATCTTGATAACCTAGCACAGCAGCGAATAACTGATTCTAACAGAACTGTATAAATTTCAAATAAATTAACAAGCAGGCTATTTGTACCTACTTTGTATTACGTTTTCATTGTATAAATTGTGAATCGAATGTGTATTTCATTTTACCTGTGCAAATGCTGATACCATATTTGTTTATAATATAACTGGTCAGGAAAGCTATAGAGCCCAAACTTGTACGGTTCCTGCTCAGCGGGTGGAAGAATGGTAAGAGTGGAGGTGTTGACCATACAACCATAGAATCCCTGCAGTGCAGAAGGAGGCTATTCAGCCCATTGAGTCTGCACCAATTCACAGACAGAGCATCTTAGCCAGGCCGCCCACCATTTTCCTGTAACCCCATGCAGTTACCCCACTAATCCCCCTAACCTACACATCTTCGGACACTAAAGGGCAATTTACAATGGTCAATCCATCTAACCTGCACACCTTTAGACTGTGGGAGGAAACTGGAGCACCCAGAGGAAAGCCACGCTGAGATAGAGAGTGTACAAACACCACAAAGGCAGTGACCCAAGGCTGGATTCAAACCCGGGTTGCTGGTGCTGTGAGGCAGCAGTGCTAACCACTGTGCCACCATGCCACCCTCTTGTCCATCTACATGTTAGGCCTTCCGCCAACCACCGCCACACAATGCAACCCACCCACTACCACCCAAATTATGATTATTTCAATATTCAGAGCTAAACACAAGTCGTTGAAAGGGCGCTGGTTTACTCTGGTCTATCCAGACCAAACACTAATATTCAGCCATCCTCCTGTCCAAAAGGGGTCATTTTGCTTGAGTCAAGGTATGATCATGAATCTTTGATGGGATTGTTCATTTTGGCTTGGTTAAGATTTGAGATCTTTGAAAAAAACATCCATTCCACTGAGGCCTTTCAAGGACATAAAGGGCAGCTTGAGAATTGCCTCTGCCAACTAACCTTGCCAGGGGAGGTGGGTGGAAAATCTGCCCACAATTTTTCCAAACAGAACTTGACTAGAACGAAAAAGGACAGGGTAGGAGTCCAAAAACAAACCTGTTCTGCTCCATTTTTCAGTTGTCTGTCCCGAGATTGGCTCCAGTCATCTTTTAACTTGAATGGAATGTCAGGCCTATAAAAAAAATGTGAAACTCAGAACTCTCCTCAGCTTGTTACCAAATTGCATTATCCCCAGAGTGCCTTATTATAAATCACGTGATCAAATATTCTGCAGCAAAGTTGCTCTAATGAAAGGTTACCCAAAGACTGCAATTGTGAATCACTCACTTCTCCCTCACTCTTGGTCAGCAATGAGAAGTTCAAAACCAAAATATAAAATTAGGAATACTCATCTGAATTGACTTGAACTAAATTAATTTATTATTGTCACATACAATGAAAAGTATTGTTTCTTGCAAGCTGTTGTTGCAGACAAAACATATCTGGACGCCATGGTGACACTGTGCTTAGCACTGCTGCCTTACAGTGCCTGGGACCTGGGTTCACTTCTGGCCTCGGATCACTGTCCGCATGGAGTTGGCGCATTCTCTCTGTATCTGCGTGCGTTGCCTTCAGGTGCTCTGGTTTCCTCCCACAGTCCAAAGATGTGCGGGTTAGGTTGATTGGCCATGCTAAATTGTCCCTTCATGTCAATGGGATTAGAAGGGTCAATGGGTGGGGTTACGGGGATGGAATCTGGGTGGGTTATGGGGCTGGGTCCTGGGTGGGATTGTTACTGCTGCTGCAGGCGCAATGGGCCAAATGGTCTCCTTCTGCACAATAGATTCTATGATTCTATCTGATTCTTAGAGCACACTGGGGAGAAGGAAAGCTTAGGGGCCAGATAGAGTGTTGCAATTACCGATAGGGTGAAAGAGAAAGATCAGCTTAACATGTGATAGAACCATTCAAAAGTCAGATGACAGGGAAGAAGCTGCCCTTGAGTTGGTTGGTATGTCTTTTCAGACTTTTGTATCATTTTCCTAACAGAAGAAAGTGGAAGAGAGTATGTCCAGGGTGCGCGGTGTCCTTATTTACGCTGGCTGCTTTTTTGAGGCAACAGGAAGTCTTGATAGTTTCAATGAACCAGAGGTTTCTTTGCATGATGGACTGAGCTACATTCACAACTCTTTGTAATTTCTTGCATTCTTAGAGGAGGAGCTATACCAAGTTTGGATACATCCAGAAAGGTGTATCTGTTGAAATTGAAATTTTTATAAAACATCAAGGGTTTGAATGTTGTTGTGTGTCTCATCAGTTTACTGGCTACAGAGTATTACATTAAATTAGTTGGAAGTTAGATTTACACTGTCTCAAGCTAGTTCTCATTACAAAGCGATCTATAGCACAAAACTGCCATGATTTTGACATTCTTACTCGAGGAAGCAACAAGATAGCTGCTGGAGGAAATAAAGGAATGCAGCACTTGTGCAGCAGAGGGTGTGTTTCTGAGTCAGAGTAGAGAGGAAGCTTTATTAACTATCCACAGCTGACCTGGAACATGGCAGCCTACAATAGAAGGTTTGCATTTCTCACCAGCAACCTTGACGAGTGCAATCAAACAAAGACAAACAAAAGTGTCAGAGTTAGAATATGTGATAAAGTTGTAAATCAAATTACTGTAAATATCCCTAGCCTTCCTCCACTATTTCATGAAATCATCTGAACCGTTTAACAGATTTCCTGGGCAATGATCTTGCCCTTCTTTATCCCCAGGTTAATAACATTCAGAGAAAGGGAAGGCCAATACTGCACCTATCAGGCTGTCATTAATTAATAACCCTTGAATTTGGAAAATAAATTGGAAAGAAAATGCAGATTTTCCGTTTTGGTGATCATTAATTCCACTGATTGTGCACTTTCATTGTTAATATTTATTAAGAGAAATAAGTGTACAAAAGATACTTCAAGAAATCAATGTTACTATCCCATTGAAAATTTTACCAATTCCTATTGAATCTATTACTTTAAACCTAGACTATTCCCATTTCTCAGTATTTGTGTCTTCCTGTGGATGAGTACCATTTCAAAGTACTGGCAGGTTTACATATACACGTACTCAGAGTATTTTTCATGTTCTATATTATCGCACAGGATTAATTTTAAACACAAAAAGCATATGACCTTTAGGGATTTTCAAGTTTTTGTGATGGAGGCTGTTTTCATTAATGAATTGTGATATGAGGTAGCAAAATCGCCTCTGAGTGACCAAGTGAATATAAAGCTAATGATTGACCAGTGGATTATTGCAAGTGGCAACACTGTGGCTGATGGAAATATTGGACTTTTCCTTATCATATTGTGACACTTAGAAAATTCCATTAAACAGAAACCACTATTGGAGCATTAGTTTTCCATATCTGCATTCTGCTTACAAAGGATACAATTTCCTCTTGTGAAAGGAATGACTATTTTTTTAAAAATTCTGATCTTCAGTGCATGGTCTCCTGTAAACCTTTCTAAGCTTTAACATGGTCGCGTACATCAATTTTAAATAAAGCCTCAGGCACACAATATAGAAGTCAAAAATGGCACCATTTAGTAAGGAATGACCCAGTCTAATTCTTAGCGCAGTTCCTCTGTCTACCATCTATCATATTATTTGTAACAGTGCTCCCTTTTCAAAATAAGGACAGATTGAATGAGTGAGGAGGGACGTTGAAGGGATTTTTTTTGTGGAATCTCAGACGTGGTGAAATCGTAGGCACTGAATGACTTGCCCATGCTGCACAATATGAATAGCTGGGCCACCATGGAAAAATCAGTACATATTTGAAATGTAGAGCCAAAGAGAAAAGACAAACTTATATTTGTTCCACTCTTTCTGAACTCCATGTTGACAGATTGCACACTGGGCCATTTGATTGTGAGTAAACTATTCTCTGTAAAACTGGAAGAAAATATGTCCATTGAAATGTAGAAAATAGGAGCAAGAGGAGGCCATTTGGCCTTTTGAGCCTGCTCCGCCATTTGTGATGATCATAGCTGATCATCCAACTCAATAACCTGCTTTCTCCCTGTATCCTTTGATCCCCTTTGTGTCAAATGCTATATCTAATTGCCTTTTGAAAACATTCAATGTTTTGGCCTCAACTACTTTCTCTGGTAGTAAATTCCACAGGCTAACCACTCTGGGTGAAGAAATTTCTCCACATCTCTGACCTAAATCATCTACCCTGCATCCTCAGACTGTGACCCCTGGTTCTGGACACCCCCAATGATTGAGAACATCCTTCTTGTATCAACCCTCTCTAGCCCTGTTAGAATTTCATATGTTTCTATGAGATACTCCTGCTTTCTTCTGAACTCCAGCGATTACAATCCAACCAACTCAATCTCTCCTCATAGGTCAGCCCTGCCATCCCATGAATCAGTTAAGAAATCAATGTTACTGCTCCAATGAAACAATCCTGGTGGCTGTGAAAGTAATGGCCACTGGGTCCTATCAGATTGCCAGTGGGGGTCTTTGTGACATTTCCCAATCATCTGTCCACAACTGTGTTAAGAGGTCACAGATGCCCTGTACGCCTGGGCTGGCCAGTATATTAAATTTGACCAGGACCAGCCCCTGCAGGAAGCCCGGGCTGCAGGACTCGTAGCCACTGTGAGGGTATTGTTCTCAAGGCCCTGATAAAGAATCCAGGAAGATTCATGAACAGAAAGGGTCTCTATTTGATAAATGTGCAATTGGTGTGTGACCATCAGCTGACTATCATGCACATCTGCACCAGATAACCTGACGGCATACATTACAGTTTTATATTGAGGCGTTCCGATATCTCAGAGGTCTTTGAGGAAGAGTCCAGGGTGTAGGCATGGCTCATGGGGTACCCGCTTCAGACTTGGCCGATGACGCTTGTGCGGAGGACTGAGACTGATGTGGAGACCCGATATAATGAGGTCCACATTGCCACCCGGTCTGTAGTAGAGCAGTGCATAGGGCTCCTCAAAATGTGGTTCAGGTGCCTGGACTGCTCTGGTGGTGCACTCCAACATAGCCCCTTGATATTGTCCTGCATTGTGCTGGCACAGGAGCGGGGAGACCTTTTGGAGGAGGAGGATGTGCAGGCCGACCAGGTGGGCATTGCTGGGGAAGAGGCCACGGAGGAGGAGGAGGAGGAGGCCACAGAGGAGGAGGAGGCCACGGAGGAGGAGGAGGATGACAACAAGCAACACCACCCAGGCGCTGGAGGGCTGGTGTCAGCAAGGGTCAGGCATGCGAGGGCAGCAAGGGAGGCTTTGATCACCACGCGCTTTGGTCACTAGGGGCCTGTGTTGCCACACATGGGTTCCATTCCACTCCCCTACCTAGCCCACCACCCCCCCCCCCCCCCCCACCCCCAGCCCCCTCCCCCCACCTCCCCACCTTGGAGTCTGACAATCTCCTGCAACATTGTAACTCCAGAATAATGTTCCTGGATACGCTGTATTAGTGAGTTTTTGCAGCAGGCAGAAAAGGTGATGATGACTCGCTGTGTGCCATTGTAATGCAAACGAGTGACTCCTGGTGACTCCACCTAGGCTCCGCATGTACATCGGCACCTGGGCCAAGTCAGGGTGGTGGGTAAGGGATCACTTAACCCCAATGCAGGGCCTTGGGGCAGGTGGGCTGAGGGGTGAGTTAATATCTGGGATGCCATGGCAGATGCTGTGGGTCACTGTCAATGCATGCCACTCGCTGTAGCCACAGAATTTTCTCAGTAGCAATGGCCTCCCCTTACTTGAGATTTCTCCAACAAATGGAGAATTGGCAAGTGCTCATTTCTATGCTCCAGCCCGACCATGCTGTCACTAATGGTCCACATGCTCCCCCCTCCCGCAAGCTCCAGTGCCCATTCCTCAAAAGGGGAATGCCAGGCTCACCACCCCTTGTCTTCACCCTCTCTTGGTGATTATGGGCCTTCTTCTCCTGTGGGGACAGAAGGGGTCATGTAAAATCTGATAACATGATTCCTGCAGGGCAAGGGTTACTCTTGGGGGGGGGAGAAGGGAAGGTGCATGGGGGTCAGGAGCTGGAGGCGCACAGGGTGCTGGCAGTGTGGGGGATCTGAGTGCCATTTAGGCAGAAGATGCTCGAGGAGGTAAAACACTCACCCTTGATGCCAGGATGAGGTCATTCAGTTTTTTGCGGCACTGCTTCTCAGTTCTCTTGGCCAGTGTCCTGGCACTAATGCAAGCTGCCACCACCTTCCAGGTTGTATTTCCTTCCCTTCCTCTGGGAAGAGGGTGTCCCGCCTTTCCTCCAACGCCCCTAGCAACCTGGCCAGATGAGCATTAGAAAAACGGGGAGCTTTCTTCCTGGAGGCCATTTCTTCCTGCACTGCCTATCTGCCTGTCCTTGGGTTTTTTATGGAGCTGTCCCTTCTCCAGGCAGATCAGCTGCAGGCAGTTTGGGCGAGTCACGGGCCCATAAGAGCATTCCGGTGAGTTTAATGCAACTTGTCTCGTTATCGTGGAGGGGAAACCAAGTTTAGCACTGCAGGCGCGCTGATGGGGCTGGGGGGGGTAGGGGGTTGAATTTGTGCCTCTGGTGATGATCAGGGGCATGGGCGGGGGGTCATATCACTCAGCCATCGGGGACAGGTGGGATGGTGAGGGGGCCATGTGCAAAGGGGTCTGGGGGAAGGAGGGGTAAGGGAGTCAGTAATGTTGGGAGGGTGGTCCCCGATGGCTGTGGGGAGGGGAGGGGAAGTCTGTATCTGGGTGTTCTGTCAGGGAGGCTGCTTTTTTTTTGCCATTTCTGCACATGTGCAGATGTGGCTCCAATCTGATTTGCTGGCTGTTTGGTGAATTAAGCCCCACCCACTGCCTTTGGAGGCTAGAAACAGTTTAGCCCACTTTTCCAAAGACTGACCGCACAAGATTGGGTGTAAAAACTCACCTAAAAAATGGAGCAGGAACTCTCCTGTTTTCACGCTAGTGGGACACTTCAAAAAAATCCTGTAAAACTCCGCTCATAGCATGGGGTCTTCCAGGGCAACTACCTTCGGCAGGTTGCCTGGCAGCGGGACTGAGAGTCACGCGAATGTCTAAGACATCGGTGGGTTCGGAAGATTCCAGCAGCCAATGGTGAGTCATCTCTGCCACCAGTGGGGGAGGAGGGTGGGTGCAAAATCCAACCCATAGTTTACAAATAAGAGGTGTCCTTTTTAAGACAGAGATGAAGTGAAATCTTTTCTCTCAAAGGGTCACTGGTGTGCGGAATTCTCTTCCCCAGAAAGTAGCAGAGACTGGGATTTGGAATTTACTCAAGGCAAAGTGAGGCAGATTTTAGTTCAGCAAGGCAGTCAAGAATGATGTGGGAAAGTGCAGTTGAGACCACAACCAGATCAGCCATGGTCTTATTGAATTGTGGAGTAGACTCGAAGGACCAAATGGTGCGCTCCTGTTCCTATTGTGATGTATTAGCACATTATCACATAATTAAAACCTATAATCATGTGGGTGAATACTTTATTGAACTAAGTATTCTAGTTGCATAATTTGATTTTCCCATCAACCTGGCCACAAAACTGCATCTTTGAATGTTCCAAAACACTTTTTTTAAATGATTAGAAGTGATTAATTTCTGGGAATTGATTCAGTAAGTATAACACTGAATGCCTTCAGTACTGTTACCAGCTTCATTTGGTACAGTGCTGCTCACACTTTGATTCGTGTTTGAGTAGCCATCTGCTGAAACAATGATGCCACCTACAGGTATGATATCTGAAAGATAGCTTTTGAAATTCATTTATGATCTATCCCACATTTTAACGTGATTTAATTTCAATGAAGATTATGACCATGATTAAACTTGATTCTGAAACTGTCTTTTAGAATATATTGGCCATCACGATGAATGAGCTTGATACTAAATTAAACCTGTTTCGTTATACATCGGTGACAAAGCCACAAAGTGTGTATGTGTCAGTATATGTGGATGTGTGTATGTGTATATATTTGTGTGCGTGTGTGTGTGTGTGTGTGTGTGTATGTGTATATATGTGTGTATATATATATATATGTGTGTGTGTATGCATGTATATGTGCGTGCATGAGTGTGAATGTGTTGTGTGCGTATGCGTGTGTGTACGCGCACGCGTGAATGTGTATGTGTGTGCATGTATGTGTGTGTGTGTTTGTATGTTTGTGCATGTATGCCTGTGTGTGTGTGTGTGTGTGTGTATGTGTGTGTTATGGGGAGAGTGAGTGTCATATTCCATTCTTATTACTTGAGCACAGCGTAGGCCACTCAGTCCCTCAAGCATGCTTGACCATTTATTGCAGCCATACATATTCTTATGTTGCCCTGGATTCATCCATTTGCTCCTTTCAAAGTGGAGCTGAAGCTTGTTGCTTCCACATTTCTCATCTTGTTATATTCAGCTGATTAAACAGATTGGGCTGGAAAATCTTAAAATGATGAGCACAACTGCAGCAACTTCAGCCTAGAACTCCGACTTTTCTGGCAACCCACAATTTGCAGAAGTGTGAAAACCGAGGTTTAACAATTAAATGTCCTTGTATTAACTAGATTATATAGAATCATGTGCCATATTACAGCACCCACTTCAGATTGACAGATAGTAACCAAAGATCAGAATTGAATTGTTTCATTTTAAAGACTGAAATAGCTAAAATATTAATCAAAATAATTAATTATCTGGTAAACACTCGAGCTGACATAATTGATATAAAAGTAGAAAAGATCCATAAAGGACAAATGGCCCTTGATAAACTAATATCTTCAGATGTAAAAAGAAAATCTCCATGGCCTTCGAAAAGAAAGCCCAGTTCACTCAAGAGACAAATCAATCAGTTTGGTAAACCAAACTGTATGAAACCTGCATCAAACAGTCTGGTGGCACAGTGGTCAGCACGGCTGCCTCACAATGCCAGGGACCCTGGTTCACTTCCAGCCTTGGGTGACTGTCTACGTGGAGTTTACATGTTCTCTATGCATCTGCGTGAGTTTTCTCCAGGTCCTCCAGTTTCCTTCCACAATCCAAAGATGTGCAGTTTAGGCGGATTGGCCGTACTAAATTGTCCCATGATGTGTAGGTTAGTGTTTAAGTTTATTTATTAGTGGCACAAGTAAGCTTGCGTTAACACCTTACTGAAGTTACTGCGGAAATCCCCCAGTTGCCACACTCCGGTGCCTGTTCGGGTACACTAAGGGAGAATTTAGTATGGCCAATGCACCTAACCAGCATATCATTTAGTCTGTGAGAGGAAACCAGAGCACCCAGAGGAAATGTGTGCAGACATGGGGAGAACGCGTAGACTCTGCACATACAGTGACCCAGGTCGGGAAGTGAACCCGGATCCCTGGTGCTGTGAAGCAGCAGTGTTAACCACTGTGCCGACTGAGTGGGCTAAATACATGCAGTTATGGGGATAGGCCTGGGTAAGATGATCTATTTGAGAGTCAGTGCAGACCCGATGAGCTGAATGGCCTCCTTCTACACTGCAGTGACTCTATGATACTACAGGAAATTTCAGACAAGCTTTGCATCTGATCTATCATCAAATGTTACAAGACATGCAATTTTTAAAAATATAATTATCCTGTTTTTACAATTTACTTAATTTGATGTCAGGTTATGAAACAAAATTAACAATGTTACATGCAAGTATATAATGGTTTTATACATGTCCAAAGTGTACATGATAGAGAGAGAAGCTGTGCAGACCGCAAACAATCCAAAAAATTGATAAAAGAACATTTGTGTTTGCTGAAAAGGTGCACTACCTGTTTGGATATCCTAAACCCAATTCACAAAACGGGACGTAATTGGGTGAAAATTCTGTTCAATTGATCATTAATATGACAATTTTAATGAAACTGTCATTGTTTGATTCTTCAGCTTAAAAAGAAATGAAAGACATTCAATATGATCCTCCCCTGTCCTCTTCCAGCCCTGTTTGCAACTGAATTGTGAACTGACGTTGATAGAGCCCTGGAAATATGTTACTTTTTTGTCCTCTTGAGGAATAATTCCAAATGTGCTCGCCCCAAGATCGGAAAATTCCACCCGAGATCAAGGGAACTTTGCAACTCCCAACTCTGCAAAAAAGAGACTGAGCGCTGGAAGCTTGTGATGCAGATCGTGCTGAAGAGACCGGATCGCTCCATTATTCTCCCCGTTATGGAAGAAGTTTTTGGGGAGAATTCCACCCAATATGTTCTGTAAATCAGTACTGAATTTTATTGGCAATAATGGCATCCAAGAGCACAAGATATAAGAAGTCCGTGTCCCACCTGCTAATGATTCCCGTGGGGGTGCGATGGGAAAATTCCACCCAGCGTGAAAGTATTTGGGAAGCAAAATTTAAAGGGGGCAGAGGGATAGATGATCAAATCTGATCATATAGAATATGTCAACAGAACTAAGAACAATGCCAGTCAGTATCTGAAACATAATTAATTTTAGAATTTCAGGGTAGTTGAACTCCCTTATTCTGAACTCATAGTGTCATAAAGTCATTTACAGCAGGGAAACAGGCCCTTTGGCCCAACTTGTCCATGCCGCCTTTTTTTTAAACCCCTAAGCTAATCCCAATTGCCTGCATTTGGCCCATATCCCTTAATACCCACCGTACCATGTAACTAAGAAATGCTTTTAAAGGATAAAATTGTACCTGCCTCTACTACTGCCTCTGGCAGCTTGTTCCAGATACTCACCACCCTCTGTGTGAAGAAATTGCCCCTCTGGACACTTTTGTATCTCTTCCCTCTCACCTTAAACCTATGCCCTCTAGTTTTAGACTCCCTTACGTTTGGGAACTGTTCTAGCTGTGCAGGGTAATATATCCAGACCCCCACAGCCCTTTGTCAATTTTATTTCTAAAGTGCAGTTTTTAAAGCAGGTTAGAAGAGCTGATCTCACTGGCCGGCCACCACTTCACGATGCAGCCATTGAATAAATAATAGTGAAAATAATTAGCTAGTGAGCCGTGATGGCATCTCCCTCTCATTAATACTTATATAAATCCTTGAGCAACTGGAATTAACTCCCGCGTTGTTTCGATTAAGATAGTTTAGCTGAACAATGCCTGTACTCAATTTCCAAACTGTATAAATCAGTAAAACATCATGCATAAATCTACAACTTTATGGATGTTAATTTTTCAAGTGTTTTAACAAACAAGGGTGGCCATCTTATTTATTTTTTAACAATACACCACGACTGCTTCCTCTCTACGTTAGCAGATGTTACATTTATTGAGAGAATTAGCATAAAATTCCTAATTAATTAATATTGATGTTCAGCATAGTAATGACTGGAGCAGCATGAGTCATATCACAGTTTTCAATTAGTAGCCTCCGTATTAAAAATAAATTTCCACCTGCCGTGAGGATAATATTGGGGTCTCGAAAGGTCACATGAACTAGCAATCACTTGTGCTCAATATGTATAAGTTTCATTTCTTCCTGTTGAACGGTATAATTTAGGCCACGAAGGAAAGACAATTAAGTTTAAGATGAAATTATCTTCTCACTTTTGCAGTCATGGGGAAAGGTTTTCCGTACATATCCTAGCGAAAATGGGTTCATGTTTGGTCACAATGATGTGATGACAGCCTCTCTCTGCTGGATGCAAGCACTCCGCAGTGAAATGTGTTTGGATATCCTAAGCCCAGTCCACAATACTGAGTGTAACTGGGTGAAAATTGACACTGAAACAGCAAACCTAAAGTGACCAGCGTGAGAAATGGCAAAATTCACACAAAGGATTATGTTTGGAGTTTGAAGATAAGCAGTTTCTTCTTTTGTTGGCAAAACCGAAGGAACATCATGATTTTCAGAATTCATTCATTCATGGGACATGGCCAAGATCAGCATTCATTGCTTATCTGTAATGGCCTTCACGAAGGCTAAATGGTATTATGCAATGGCCTAGTGGTATTATCGCTAGGCTATTAATCCAGAAACTCAGCTAATGTTCTGGGAATGTGAGTTCAAATCCTGCCATGGCAGATGGTGTAATCTGAATTTAATAAAAAATATCTGGAATTAGGAATCAAGCGATAACCATGAAAGCATTGTCGATTATCGGAAGAACCCATCTGGTTCATTAATGTCCTTTAGAGAAGGAAATCTACCATCCTTACCTGGTCTGGCCTACATGTGACTCCAGGGCCACAGCAATGTTGTTGACTCTCAAATGCCATTCGGCAATAGGGATGGACAATAAACGCTGATCAGCAGTGAGCTCCATATCTCATGAATTATGTCTGTGTAGAGTTTGCACAGTCTCCCAGTGTCTACATGGGTTTCCCAGGGGTGCTCCAATTTCCTCTCACACCCTAAAGATGTGCAGCTTAAGTTTTTTGGTTGTGCTCATTTGCCCCTTAGTATCTCAAGATATGTAGTTTAGTGAGGTAAATGTGTGGGGATTATGGCGATAGGGCCTGGGTGGGATGCTCTGTCGGAGAGTCAGTGCAGCTTCAAAATGGGCCAAATGTCCTCTTTCTGCACTCTAGGGTTCTATGATTCTTGATGGCTTGCTAGGCCATTTCAGAAGGCAGTTAAGAATCTACCACGTTAACGTAGGTTGGGCATCACATTCAGGCCTGAGTGAGTAAAGGTAGATTTCCTTCACTCAAGACATTAGACAAATAGGTGGGGTCTTTTTGCAACAAACTGGTAGTTTCATAATCGCATCAATGTTGCTGCTAAACTGTGTGGTTAGTTGGCTGCAAATTAGTTGCCCACTTAAGGGCCTCAATTAGCGTCTGGGTGCAAAGGTCGTTTTCCAGCTCTGGATTACTTGGGCAGAGCCAAGATTCATAGAATCATAGAATCTGTATTAGTGCAGAAGGAGGCCATTCAGCCCATCAAGCCTGCACTGACAACAATCCCACCTAGGCCTCCTTCCCATGTATTTATCCTGTTAATCCCACTGTCACTAAGGGGCAATTTGGCATGGCCAATCAAACTAACCTGCACATCTTTGGACAGCATTCCAAGAAGGTAGCAGTATTCCCAGTCCTTCCCGCCTACCTGATTAAATATCCCTGTTTCCAACCTCGTCACTGCGGTGATGTTCGCGCAGATGTTCAAAACAATTTTAAAAGTGACTGCACAAAAAAAGGCCACACCCAATTAAATTTCAATGCCAGCAGTGGTCACTTTAGCTTTTCATTCCAGATTTAAACTCCCATCAGCTGTGGGGGGGATTTGAATTAATGCCTCGATGTCATTGATCCCAGGATTAATTTAGTGACAACCACTGTAAGTGACTCTGTCCCTAAATGTGCTGATGCTTGATGCAGACATGGAGAATAAAAGCTCAGAAAGTATTCCTTTGATATCAGTCACCTTGAAGAAGAATTCAGCAATGTACTAACTGAGAAGTATCCAGTTGCTCATGCCAAATCTCTGATCACTGCAGCAGGACCGGAGATTCATAACTGTTGATGAGGTTGGAGAATCCGGCCCGTCATGTTGACATAACTCAGCACACTTGGAGATAAAGCATTCTTGCTCAATATACAAGAAGCCAAAAATTATCGGCGTGAACAGCTGAACATTTAGCACACTTTTGTAACATTACTTTCTCTGCTTTTTTAATGGTGGCATTAAATGTTGGCATTACGGATTCTTAAAATCGCAGACAAAAGGGTGCAATTTAATGTGTTGAGTGTTTATCTGTAATTAGTTCTGTCTTCTACATTTGATTCCAAATCTGCAATTTAGCATGGCCAATCCATTTAACCTGAACATGTCTGGACTGTGGGAGGAAACCAGAAGACCCGGAGGATACCCACATAGACACGGGGAGAACGTGCAAACTCCACACAAACAGTGACCCAAGCTGGGAAGCAAACCCAGATCCCTGGTGCTATGAAGTGGCAGTATTAACCACTTACAAGTCACATCTTACTCTGCTAAACTCCAGCAGATACAAGCCTGGCCTGTCCAATATTTCCTTACAAGGCAACCCACCCATTCCATTCCGCCTTCTTTGTAGTGCTTCTAATGCATTTACATGCTTCCTAAGGTGACCAATACTACACACAGTACTCTTGATGTGGTTTCAGTGGTGCCATGTACAACTGAAGCATAAGCTCTCCACTTTTTGTATTCAATTTCTCACATAATAGATGATAGCATTTTTAATTAGTTACTGTACTTGCATTCTAGCCTTTTGTGATTCATGCATTAAGACAGCCACATGCCTCTGCACTTCCGAAATCTGCACTCTCTCATCATTTAGACAATATGCTTTTTTTTCATTCTTCCTGCCAAAATGGACAATTTCACATCGTCCCACATTATACTCCATTTGCCAAATCTTCGCCCACTCACTTGACCAATTTCTATCATTTTATCATCTTCAAACTTACTTTCCTACCTGGACCGTTTAGCTGCATATTTTTCGACTTTGTGTAAAATGTTGAACAGTTTACAATTGATTTAAAACAAAAGACAGGGGAAAAAAAAGAGTAAATTACTGCGGATGCTGGAATCTGAAACCAGCAAAGAAAATGCTGGAAAATCTCAGCAAGTCTGGCAGCATCTGCAAGGAGAGAAAAGAGCGGACGTTTCAAGTCCAGGTGCTCCTTTGTTAAAGCTGGTGACAAAACCTTTGACAAAGGGTCATCTGGACTTGAAACGTCAGCTCTTTCCTCTCCTTGCAGATGCTGCAGACCTGCTGAGATTCTCGACAGGGAAAAATAGACTAGCTAAAAAGCCTTGTCAAACCTGCCATAAAAAGTCATGAAAATGTAAAACAATTCTATTTTATCTTTTAAATCCTGACTGGACTGCAGCAATTATTTCAGTTTACGAAAACCTCTAGCCGGGAGATGGCAGCATAAATCTGTCTTTAAGCTGCACTAAGTTCTTTGTCATCTACTGAAAGAGTATTTGTTCTCTTTGCTATCATTCGCAGAAAGGTATTGTAGTACACTCTTCCTACAAGAATGGAGAATCAGAAGACATTCCTCTATTCTGGAATACTCACATCCTTTTTGATCCTTCACACTATCAGCAGGCAAACTTAGGGGTGCTGTTTTAATTTTCATTACCATAGCTGGAACTTACTACCAAATGTTACATCGACCTCAGTAACACATTCCTGATGCTTATCACTTCACTGCATTTTGATGATGTCAGTAATTTTATGTTTTCTATGCTTGTTTTGCGATCTTTATTGGAATATTTGTACCGTGTACATTACTGTTTTATTGTTAATCACAGATAATAACAGATCACTGATGAGACAATACTTCCAATCATCAAGATAGTATTACAAACCACCCAGAACACAAGCAGATGTTCATTTCATTTGTAGTTGTTTACCTCTACCTGGTTCTACAGCTATTTAGAAATCATTAATAATATATTGTTCAATCTTTTGCAAATATAACAAAATTTCTATATATAATATAAATCATATTTTCATTTTTCACAAATTTGTCTCACATACAGCCAATAAACTCGATATAATATTGTCGAAAGGGTTCTGAGTTAACAAGCAGAGGCAGGCAGTTTCTTTGTTTTAGCAACATCTGGGAAGGAAAGAATTAAGATGACTGATGGGCTGAATGGCCTAATTCTGCTCCTATGTCGTTTGACTTTCACCTAATGAGATAATGTTAACAGTTTGCTCATATGTCAATGCTAAACACTATTAGAAATGAATGAGAAATGATTTTAATGTTAAGTATCTGCTTTCATATATTAAATAATAATGTATATATTAATATATTTTGTTTGATTAAATATATGTCGACCTCAGTCAAAATGTGAGCACTGCAGAGACAATGAAATTTGAGAGTTCAGCAGGCTAAAAGCCATTTAGTCAGCAGAAACACAATGTAGTTTCAAGTTCAGGACAGATTCTGAAACATTTAATGTCAAAATGTAAAAGTTCCTATTGTCCAGACATGGGATCCAGAACTGATGCTATCAATTATATTGGCAATATGCTGATGGGAAAGGTATTTCGATATAGCGTCCTTACAGAGGCATATCAAGAAAGAAGTGAACCATGCCGGGGGGCGGTGGGATATCCTGTTTTTGGATTGGCAAATGAAAGTTCGTTAAGTCAAGTAATACATCACAATTGGCTGAGGTCTCTGTCACAAAGAACAAAAACAGCCCGGGAAACAGGCCCTTCGGCCCAATGAGCCCGCACCGCCATCTCAACACCACCAGTCCCCCTCTCCACCCACGACCCTTGTCTAATGTTTTATGGCCATCCAGATTGAGGGAAACTCATTTAGGGACAATTTATTACTGCCAATCAGCCTAACAGCACATCTTTGGGGTGTGGGAGGAAACCGGAGCACCCGGAGAAAACCCACACAAGCACGGGGAGAATGCGCAAACTCCCACAGACACCGGCCCAAATCCATGTGTCTGCACAGCAATCAGTGATAGTCACAGAGCTGTCGTCTTGCCCAATATCTGGTCCAGTTTAGGCACACACCAACGACATGAAGCACTAGGCCAATCTTGAACAACCAAGAGCAGCCCAAATACGACCCATTGCGTGTATGTCCCTCGTTGGACACAAGGCATTTTGGACTGACATGTTAACGCAAAATGAAATCAAGTCTAAGCTATTTAGAAGGAGCACCTTAGATATCATAAAGGTATTATTGTAATGAATTTCGGCTCAGTGCCTTAGATCTTTTGAGGGGTCTTTAGCACTTACTTCAGCTATTCAACCATCCAAAGGCCTCCCGTGGCCAAGGTTAATATTTGTCTTGCTCTGTCTCTCTTGTAAATGATTTTTTATGTTTTTCAATAAATTTTAATAACGCCTTGTGCTAAGATCTTGCCTTTGCAAATTTAATTCTTAGCTTTCCAAAGTTTTTGGGAGAATCGGGTGACTGGCAGAAAAACTCTGGACTACAGTTGCTTTGACAACGGAGGACAGGATAGCATCACCGGACACTGGCAGCGGGATGTGCCTTCCATACAGGTGAGTATATTTAATTACCAGCCTAGTTAGCTACAAGGAGCCACATGCGAAACTACTGGATCCATCCGACCTGTCTGAACTCCTGTGGGGTCACAAAGGCAATATCGCTGGTTAGTAAGTTTGTGATTAATGTGGGGATAGGGGAGACATACCACTGGCCTACGGAGGTAACCCAGTGTAGTGCATGAAAAGACAGGCATAAAAATTTAGGGGCACATATAAAACTGGAGGTCAGGATTGGCTTGATACCGTCCGACAGCGGAGTCATTTGAAGACTCCATGTTCGAATGTGAGCTAACCATGGGATAGAGAGAGAGAGAGAGATGCTTAATGGTAGTGAGGACTGTGGAGAGGGGAAAGTTAAGTAGAAGGGAGTTGTACCTTTGACAGGAGCTGTGGGTTCGGGATTTTCAGAGTAAGGTCTGGGAATCAGATGGAAAATAACAAATCAACTGACCTAACTCAGGAAGTTAGAGAGAGGGGAGAAAGTAGGTTGTTAGATTACTAAGAGCACCATCTTAGCAATGGTGGAAGGGAATATTCTGGAATAGAGGAGGTTGAGGGGTCGGTACTCAAGTTATTGTTATTGGTGTCTCACAGCGCCAGGGACCTGGATTCAATTTCCAGCTTGGGCCACTGCCTGTGTCTGCGTGGGTTTTGTCCAGGGTGCACCGGATTCCTCCCACAGTCCAAAGATGTGCTGGTTAAGTGCATTGACCATGCTAAAAAATGCTCTCTCAGTGTATCCAAATAGGTGCCGGAGTGTGGCGACTAGGGGATTTTCACAGTGACTTCATTGCAGTGTGAATTTAAGCCTACTTGTAACTAATAAATAAGTAAATATTGTTAACAAAAATAGTAAATTAATTAAAAAGATGATTGAGTAAGGATACAATCCAGTTGCTTCTGAAACCAATCAAAAGATATGGTGGAATTGTTAAAATAAGCATTAATTGGAGTTATTTTAGAGACCAGCATGAGAAATCGATTAGTGAAAGACATAAAAGAGATGGAAGCAGATTATCGAAAAACAGATCAGGGAACTCCTAGGCAAGAAATTAAAAAAAACATAAAGAATCTAGAGAACCCATCAAAGAGACAGAAATAGAACCATCAGATTGGCAGACCTTGGAGGAATTCAGTGAGCAGAGTTTATAGCTGGAATTTTATTGGAAGAATCTCACAACACCAGGTTAAAGTACTTTACCAGGTTAAAGTTAATTTAACCTGGTGTTGTGAGACTTCTTACTGTGTTTACCCCAGTCCAATGCTGACATCTCCACATCATGGAATTTTACTGGCATGGAACCGGGGCGGGCGAGGTTCGCAGAACAGCATTCTCCATTGGCCTCTGGTGGGATCTTATGAGCCTTGGGAGGGCGAGGCGGTAAAATTCTGGTATATAAGTAGATTTTAAAAATTAACATAGAGGGAAAAGAACTCCATCTAGTGGTCATAGAACAAAATAACCACAAACTAAACCTACTGAACCCATCGCTCCTATTCATACACAGTGGGGGTTGAGAGAGAACCTCTGTTAAGGACTGAGGAAGTACCTTTATCACCTGCAGACAAACAGATGATAATTGATATGCCAAGTCCCCTTCACAAAAACATAAACATTGGGAGTGTATGAACAATGTGAGGGATATACATCATTTAACACTGGATGACATAAGAAAATTAAAAGGAAAATTAGCAGGACCAGCATGGGAAATATTACCCGAAGCATTAAAAGATAGAGAGTGGATATCACAGGGAGGAATGAATGATGATGGAGAACATGGCAAACTTTTAGTGGGCATTGAAATGGGCATTAGAGACAGGGGCTGGGTTAGGGTAACCCAGATAAGGCAAAGAGCGGATGAATCAGTGGAAGATTGCACCAAAAGAAAATATTGTGCTTACGTGAATGATGGGGGAATAGAGGAACCCAACGGGGATGATGAAATGTTTTTGGGAACACTTAGAGAGGGACTTAGCCCAGCCCTAACTCAGATTATTAACATGGGGATTCCAATAGGAATGCATATCAAGAGGTAATGAAGTGAGTGATGAAAACCAAAGACAGCCAGAAAGAACCCCAGCACAGGAAGGACAGTCAGTTCCCAAGCTCAAAACTTGTTATGTGTGTGGGAAAAAGGGGACATATTGCCAAAGACTGCCAAAATACAACAGGAAATAGTTATAAGAGACAATGCAATAACTATGGCAAATCTGGTCATGATGCAGCTCACTGTTGGACAAAACAGGGAGGCAGTGAGAGGCAAAGACCAAATAAGATGAATGCTGTCAGTAAGCCAAAGAAATCCACAGGAAGCCAGTTTGAAGAACCAGCACTCTTCAATTTAACTGCAAAGGAACTTTGTAAACTATTGAATTCTAAATGACAACTAGCGTCCCTAGAGTCTGATGATGATGAAGATCCCTGGATATATATAGAGGCAGTGCTGGGCGGACAGCAGTGTTAATCAACACCGTGGCAACCATGTCATTGACAGACTTGAATTTGCCGACTATTGATCAAACAATACAATTGCATGGAGTAACAGGGGGAGTTAAAACTGCATTACTAAATACACCTATAACTTTGGAAATAGAGGGAAAGGAGAAGCAGCTTCAAATTTGGATATGTCCAAACAGAAAAGGAAACATTCTGGGAATAGCTTTATTAGAATGGTTGGATGCAGTAATTTATACAAAAACAGGGAACATTAGATGGTACAAGGCATACAGGCAAAGTAGATGGGAACAGAGAAGGGGTTGCAACAACCCCCGAGTAGCAGCCCTTGATGTAAGCTGAGAAGAAGGAACAACCTGGGGAAAGTTAGCAAGTCTGGGCCACAAGCAAACATGACTGCGGAAGCTTAGATGTCCAACCAGTAAAAATTCCAGGGGGAGTCCATCCTCCTTGCAATGGAGGCAGTTAAGAACATTGCAACACAATTAGAAAGACAGAAGGTGATAACAAAGACATCATCCCCAACCAATTCCCCTGTGTGGCCAATAAGGAAGATAGATGGGAGTTACAGATTGACCATTGATTATACATCTGTGAATAAATATGCCACTCGAGAACATCCAATTGTAGCAAATCCAGCTAACATTTGAAATACAATTGGAACTGATCAGGTGATCTTTACAGTGTTGGATATTGCTAATAGATTCTGGTTGTTGCAAAGGTCTTTCTCTCAAGACTATGTATTTCTCAAACTTAAGCTACACAAAGGTTTATGAAATGTAGTGTACTGATTTTTAGATGTGACTTTAATTAAAAAAATGATGAAATGGAAGAATGATATGAAGAAGCCCAGCCATCCTGATAGGAGTTGCAGGCTGCCCGATTTCACTCTGCTAATCAAACCCCTTGCAAGGACAATTATACGGTTACAAAATCATCTCTCCCCCTTTCTCGTGGACATAATCCAATAAACATTAACACAATCCAGTCAATAATCATCCTGTCATTAACTCTAGCCAATACTGATGCACATCATGGCCTAATGGGATTTCATATGCTATTAATTACAAATGCTACCCTTCTCCTATTGCCTTGCAACATGAGACACTGGTCATTGGAACCGGAGGATGATTCGCACCGAATTAAACCCATGTGACCCTCGTCTGACCCTGAGACATCCCTTATGTCTGCTTTCCACCTGCATTATCAGCTTAGAGTTGTATAGCTCGATTCATCAAATTAGCATTGCTAGCCATCTTGTTCATGGCCACTGCTGCTGATAATGTAACTACTTCCAGTGGAACCGTTTTTCTGAATACCTCTCCCATCAAGCCCTGCTGTATTTTGTCATTGACTTGAGTTTCACAATATGCTAAATCAGACTTCATTCATTTCATAACTTCACAATATATGTTTTTTAAATGAAAACTTTTTGTTAATCATGCAGAGCTGTCTTCTCTAGCAGCAGACCTTGTCAGCGTTCCCATAGTCCAAGATCATTCATTCTTAAATCAGTATTGTGTTAGTGTTCTGTGGTTACATGTTTTATCGGCCTATTCTAACTCCCTACATCACTGGTCTATTCCCATAGCAAAGAAACGCCAGTTTAAATTTGCCATCACAGTGGGGAACCAACGTATGCTTGGACTCACCTACCACAAACCCAGCCCAGCCATTTTTCACAAACACATAGCACAGAAAGTCAAACCCTTTGAGTGTGCAGGGACAACTATCTTACAATATGTGGATGACATCTTGATTGCTATAAATAGTTCCATGACACATTACTTAACAATACACATAATAGCCCAGGCAATACAAGAGGCAGATCTTAAACTTAACCCCAGGAAAGCTCAGCTGGGTCAGGAACAAGTGACATATTTGAGACACATCATTCCACAAGGAAAGAAGGAAATCCCCAGGGATAGGAAAAGGCTATGTTGAATATGCCAAGACCAGTCGCTATGAAGGGGGTGAGACAGGTGTTGGGATTATTCAACTACTACAAGGAAATTCGTGGAAGATTATGCAATACTTGTAAAGTCATTGCAGGATTCTATCATGGGGTAGAGCAAGTAGGGAAAAAGTGGAGTGGGGAGAACGGGAAAAACAGGCATTTACTGATTTAAAATTTAGCCATGGTCAGTTCCCTGGTTTTGGGCCTACCCGACTTCAACAAAACATTCCACATTTTTTGTCAGGAAAATGATGGAATGCAAGCTGCAGTAGTAACACAGGGACATGGTGACAAACTGAGGCCAGGAGGGTATTATTCAGCTCAGTTATATTCAGTTGCTAGAGGTACGCACTGGTGTATGAGGGCTTCGGCTTGTGCCTCATGGGCAATAAGTGTCTCTGAACCCCTTAGTTGGATGGGAAAAATAATTCTCCACAGCACGGTGCAACTTCTAGAGACAGGGAGATTGAAAGGAGTGGAAGGTGTTCAAAATGGGAGGCAAATCTTCTACCGGGGACAAATGTGTACAGATTAGTAGGGATATGGGGGAAAATCCAGCAGGAGGATTAACAGTATCAGGAACTGAGCATAAGTGTGTTGCAGAAGACAATGAAGAAGCAAGTGAAGGCATATTAGAAGAACCACTCAGAGGCGAGGGACTAATCAATCTCTATGTGAAAAGGGCTAAGAAATTCATAGATGGTACACCCCACATAGCATGGGCAATGGTAAATGATAAAGTAACAGTAATTGCAGGAGAACAGATGCCAGGAAATAAGTCAGCAAAAGTAGCAGAGTTAATAGCCTTAACTAGAGCACTGACGTGGAGTGCAGGGAAAAGGATCAACATTTACATGGATAGCAGATACACATTTGGGGTGATTCATGATTACATCAGTGCATGGAAGAAGCGAGATTTTGTTACCTTGAGTAAGGGACACATACCTCATGAAAACCTGATTAAAGATTTGTTTCAAGTGGCCCACATTCTTGCAGAAGCAATAGTGATTAAAATACAGGCCCACAAAAGAATTTCCACAAAAGCCCAAGAGGGGAATAGTAGAGGAAACAAGGCAGTTGAAAAACTACAAGAACAGAATTTGTCAGAAATACAAACAGCTAACACGGCAGCCATACAAACAAAAGAAATGTCTGACATGGACATTAGGCAAATGCAAGCATAGGCCCCAGAAGAACAGAAACAGCAGTGGAAAAGATTAGGAGGTCAAAAAGGGTGGGATGGAGTATGGAGAAGAGAGAAGAAAATAATAGCTCCAGAGGCAATATAGCAAACTCTGGAACATGTACTTTAATTGGACCAAAGTGCTGCACTTACACAGCAGACACCTCGGAGAACATAACCAACCTGGCGCTACACATTCGGAGGGAGGTCGAGAAATTGAAACAACCAGGACAATTGTCTCTGGGAAAATGGACAATTGGCTGAATCGGATCGATTGGAATGAGCATACTGCAAGGAATCACATCTTTTCATCTTTATTTTGATGATCACTGTAACTATTCAAGTATTGTTGTTCCACAGCAACTAAAAAAGTGGCAAAGGGGGCGAAGGTAGCATCAATCGATGAGAAGAAGGAGACAATGGTTATGATATTTGTACAACCAGTTGCTCCAGCCTATGAGAATATATACTTAAAGATTTCTTTTTAATGCTATGCACACTATAGTATTACTTTTTGATCTTTGGCATTAGTAAGAATCAACTCAGATGCAATTTACACATAAATTCATAAAGAAAGACAAGCTAGGTGGAGAGGGGAGAAATTAGACTAGTCATTTTTATTTTTTTCAAACTTATTTTAGTGGCCTTATATTATCTCAGCCAATAGGCCAGGAGAGGGGATTGTGGAAGGGAGTTCTGAGTTAATGGGCAGAGCCACAGGCATATTCTTAGTTTTATCCACAGCTGGGAAGGAAAGAGTTGAGATGACTTTCACCTAACGAGACAGTGTTAACAGTTTGCTCATATGTGAATGCTAAACACTATTAAAAATGAATGAGAAATGATTTAATATTAAGTATCTGTATTCATATATTAAATAATAATAATATATATATTAATATATTTAGTTTAATTGAAATATTTGTCGACCTCAGTCAAAATGCAGAGACTATAGAGTTTAAGAGTTCAGCAAGCTAAAAGCCATTTAGTCAGCAGTAGCACAATGTGGTTTCAAGTTTGGGACAGATTCTAAAACATCTAATATCAAAATGTAAAAGGCCCTATTTTCCAGACGTGGAAAGTATCAGTTATAGAGCTGAGAACTGATGCTTTCAATTGTTTTGGCAATGTGCCAATGGGAAGGGTAATCAGATGGTAGCATCCTTAGAGGGGCATAGCAACAAGGAAGTGAACCAAGACAGGTGGAGGAAATCCATTTTTTGGATTGACAAATGAAAGATCATTATGTCAAGTATTTCATTGCAATTGGCTGAGATATCAGTAATGTTTTGGACTGACATGACAATGTGAAATTAAATCAAGTTTAAGCTAATTAGAAGAGCATCTTAGATATCGGAAAGGTATTATTGCAATTGATTTTGGCTCAGTGCCTTCGATCTTTATCACTAACTTGAGCTATTTGACTATCTGATGGCCTCTCATGGCCGAGGTTAATATTTGTCTTGTTTTGTCTGTCTTGTAAATATTTTTTCATGTTTTTCAATAAATTTTAATAACATCTTATGCTAAGATCTTGCTTTTGCGAATTTAATGCTTAGTTTCCTTAAGTTTTTAAGTGAATCAGGCCACCGACAGAGAAAACCCCCCACTACAAATATCAAGACTTAATCTAAGATTGATATAAGTGTCACTCATCTTAATCAGACAGTATAAAATAAAGGGAAAAATTCTTAAGGAGTTACAGGAACAAAGAGACCTTGGTGTATATGTACATAAGTCATTGAAAGTGGCACGGCATATTGAGTGATCAACTAATAAAGCATACAATATCTTAGGCTTTATTTATATGGGCATTGAGTGCAAGAGTAAGGAGATCAGTTTGAACTTGCATGAGGTGGTAGTTAAACCTCACCTGGGACTCTGCATCCAGGTCTGGGGACCACAGTTGAGGAAGAATGTGAAAGCATTAGAGAGTGTACAGAGGAGATTCACAAGAATGATTCCAGGGATGAATAACTGCAGATCCGAGGATAGATTGGAGAAGTTGGGTCTGTTTTCCTTGAAGAAAAGAAGGCCAAGGGGAGACCTGAGAGTTATATTCAAGATCCTAAGGGATATGAAGAGGGTGAATAGTGAGAAACTGTTCCCTTTCAAGAGAGCATCAAGAACAAGAGGGCAGAGATTCAAGATAATCGGCAAAAGGTGTAGAAGTAGTGTGAGGAATTTATTTTCCCCGGTTGGTGGTTGGAGTCTGGAACAAACTTTCTGAAAGGGTGGTGGAGGCAGGTTTAATTGAAGTGTTCAAGAGGGAATTGATCACTATCTGATATGGAAAAATGAGCAAGATTATGGGATAAGGCAGGAAAGCAGGATTAAGCAGAGTGTTCTTTCAGCAAGCGAGTGCAGACTCAATTGGCCAAATAGCCTCCGTTTGCACTGTAAGGATTCTGTGATGTGTTAAAGTAGGTCTTAGCTGATAATGCCCCTGATATATATTCATTTTATCTCATCATTCATCCGTAACATTCTTTGCATAATTGGATACTAATAAATGAATCTTCAGTTTGATTTTTTGCAAAGACAGATAGCTTCTCTGTCAGAATGGAAAAAGGGTACACATCCATGGTTCACGGAGGCAGTGAAATATATCAAAGTGCAACTGCTTCAGGCTGATTTCATTTTTGCGAGTGGGATGTCCAAAACGTGGTTTGTGTACTTTAGATCTGATAGGAGCTGCTGGAGTTCTATGGATAGGCAAGGTACCCTTTTGGATATAGTCTCGGGACACCTTTGGAGGTGGACACATGCCTTTCGGGAGCGGTAAGGTGCACTTTGGAATTCTTAAAAGGTAGACATAAATGTGTGTAAACAGTGCTTAAACTCACTGGAATTGTCAAGCTCATCGGAACTATCAAAAAGGGCTCTCAAAAAAACTGTCAACAGGAGCTGTCTGCGGTGTTTCCAAAAAAAAAATCAGTGCTTGCTACTTCACTCTATCGGTTGATATAAGCCTGAGGGTTAACATTACAGAATTATTGCTGCATGACTGATCTCACAACCTTTCAATATCACAGTGGGGTGCTTGTCATTTCACAGCTTAACTTACAGCTCCAAGCGGTTGTATGCGCTTTGAAGTGGGACTATAAATTTCAATGCTTCTTTTTTGTAAGGGATTAAGGGAAGTTAAATGCAGCAAAGGGAATTTTAATAATTGAAGGGTTTTTAAATAATTGAATCTTCAATAGAGACTTAAGAATTTTATTTTTCTCTCATCTCAGCATGATTCCTGAGGTCTGCCCATGGAGGATACTAGATGAGTTGGCAAAGTAGGTGTCAGGGAAAAAGATCAGGTAAATGGCTTGGCATGAAGTTTGCAAGGTGCTAGAAAATGGCATCAATTGGCATGGAAGGAATGAGAGACTATGAGAGTAAGGGCATGAGGTGGCATGGGGTGTGTGGGGGGGTGTGAGTGGGGGTGAGGGGATGTGAGGGATCAGAGCTGTTTTCTGCAATGCCAGCACAGACCTTCCGCTCAAGCCTGCTTTCACACCCGACAGTGTCTACACCCATTCCAAGACCGCCCACCACAACTCCCATTTTCAGGCAGACCCCCCAAAACAAAAATCTGAACTTTCAGGGAACTTTCTCTCACGTCAGATTTGCAGAGCTGGGAATTGTCCCAACTCTGCACTCATGGCCTGGGAGCCGAAATTCAGGCCTTAATGCATTATCCCTAAAGCTAGATCCCTAAAGCGGTGTCACGGTGGCACTGTGGTTAGCTCTGCTGCCTCACAGCGCTAGGGACCCCTGTTCAATTCCGACCTTGGGTAACTGCCTGTGTGGATTTTGCATGTTTTCCCTACGCGTGGGTTTCTTCCAGGTGCTCCGGTTTCCTCTGACAGTCCAAAGATTTGCAGGTTAGGCCACTTTGCCATGCTAAATTTCCCCTTAGTGTCCCAAGATATGTAGCTTAGGGGGGTTAGCAGGGTAAATACTTTGAGTTATGGGATTGCCCCTTAGTGTCAAGGGGATTATCTGGCATTACAGGAATAGGACCTGGGTGGGATTGTTGTCAGCGCAGATTCAATGGGTTGAATGGTCTCCTTCTGCACTGTAGGCAATCTATGAATAGCAAACTGTGTGGTAGATAGTAAAGGCAAACTGAAAATTCAGTGTAAACATTTTACTGTGCTCGGTAAATCTTTATTTACAGTTTTTATTTACAGTTACTTTTCATATTTACTGTTACTTTTACAGTTATTTGTCACTTATGTTGAAAATGTATCCAAATAACTTGACATGAGGTATAATGTTTCTATAGCAGTTGGTATTTCTGTTCTTCACTATGTCATTAGGCTGTCTTGCTAGCTGGACTCAAAGCCATCTAGTGGTAAAGGTTAAGCTATCAGGGTCCAGTTATTAGTTTCATTCATTCAAAATCAAAAAGACAATTTTCCCCAAATTGAGTTTTAAGTTGTTATGCTCTGTGTGTGGGCAATTGGAAAGATCAATGACAATGATCCCGTAGCAATGAACCCAAGTAGCGACCTTACTCTTGCTACAGTTTATAATGAAGGGTTGAAGGCACGGGTGGGACGTGGTGTGTTCAAAGTTGGTTTGCATCAATTCCTGTTTTCAGATAACGTTGGGCTAAGATTTGCTTTCTAAACGTTGCCACTTTATTTAGGCACTATTGCATAAATAAAGTTGGCAGTGCGAAAGTGGGTCACAGAGGTAAGGTTAATAGTAGAGAATAGCTTTACTTTTAACATACAATAAATTGAAATTACATTTTTGGGTAAGTTTTGAAATCGCTTGACTAATATGGGCATAAATTTAACTTTAGGCAATAAGATAAGATGGATGATATCGAATTGGCTTCAATGCAAGGGAAAAATTGAGTAGGGTATATACCATCACCTGGAAGTTTCACTCCAAATCACTCACCATCCTGACTTGAAACTATATTGCCATTCCTTCACTTTCGCTGGGCTAAAATTCTAAAGTTCCCTCCCTACCAGCACTCTGTGTGTACCTATGTCACATGGACTGCAGCAGTTCAAAAGACCAGCACCTTCACAAGGACAGTTAGGGATGGGCAATGAATGCTGGCCTAGCCAGTGAAGGCTACACTCCATGAATGAATACAAAAAAATAATGGCAGCTCATTTGATAGTGAAATTTTATACCATTGCCCAAAATTAAAATTAGTATTGCTCTGTTTATATACGTAAAACATCAGAACAATGAACTGCTGCAACATTTCAGGTATAATAGTGGTACCTAAATTTTAATAGAAATCCTGAATTAATGTTGGCATTGCTATGAATAAATGTTCACTTTGCTATGGTGCAGATAGGTGTTGGTGCATGAGCAGCCATTGACAAATGGTTTCAACCTGGATGACACTCAACTGTCGCTGTAGCTTGCAGCTTGGAGTTGCAAAGTACATTCCAACTGTGACATAAATACTGTCTGAACAGTTTGGGTTCAGTAAACCCACGGCAGAGTAAGGACACTTGGATTTTCCCAACAAGGCAAGATTATTTTTTTTTCTTGCATTAAATTTCCAATGAGACATCCCTGCTAGGGATAATTTCAGAACTATTTTCCATTCTTGGTAAACATTACAAGCTGTCGTGTACGCATGCAATCTGTTCTGCTTCAGCCATATGCCAGGGTGCAATAATATGAATGGGCTTCAGACAAGTTCAAGACCCAGGGTTTTGGAAGCAGAGTTCAGAAGAGTTCATGTAAATTGGTTCTTCAACCCAAAGCAAACGCGAGTGGTGCACACTTAGTTGCTGCAGCATAACTCCACCAACTTAGCAATGTCCGGGCCTCGGGCCTTAAGGACGGAATTTTCCACCCGCAAAACTGAAAAATCCCACCTGAGGTCAATGGATCTTTGCACGGTCCTTGTCCTGCCCGCTATGATTCCCATGCCAAGCGAGACCTACTATACCTTTGGATGTAGCTGAACTTTTAATGCCACAAAATTTCTCAGACAGAGGTCAAGATGTCATTTTGGATTATTCACAGGCTGATAATTCTGTGGATGACCTATTGGTCCCTGATGAGGTGGAATGTTGGTTGTTTTACATATAGGAAAGAAAGAAAGAAACATTGCCCTTTCGGCAATGTCTCAGGACATCGTAAGCCGTTTTATCACTGATGAGGTACTTTGTAATGTACTCACAGAAACAAAGAAAATAAGTGCAGGAGTCAGCCATTCGGCCCTTCAGGTCTATTCCACCACTCAACATGATCATTGTTAGTCCTCTATCATAAAGCTATACTCCCGTACTCTCCCCATGCCCCTTGACACCTTTAGAATCTAGAAATCTATCTATTTCCTTCTTAAATATATTCAGTGATTTGGCCTCCACAGTCTGCTATTGTATAAAATTCCACAGAATCCCACCCTCTGAGTGAGGAAGTTTCTCTTCATCTCAGTCCCACCCCATTCCCTGAGACTGTGACTCCTTGTTCCAGAGCCCTCCAGCCAGAGGAAATAACATCCCTGCAATCTGTCCAGCCCTGTCAGTATCCTATATGTTTCAATTAGACCCCCTCTCATTCTTCTAAATTCCAATGATGCAATCTCCCCTCATACAACAATCCTCACATCAAAGGAATCAGTCAGTTGAACCTTTGCTGCACTTCCTTGATGGCAAGTATATCCTTTCTTAGATAAGGAGACCAAAAATGCCCACAATACTCCAGGTATGATCTCACCAAGGCCCTGTGTAGCTGCAGTAAGACATCCTTGGTCCTGTACTCGAATCCTCTTGCGATGAAGATCAACATACCATTTGGCTTCTTAACTTGTTGCTGCGTCTGCATGCCTGCTTTCAGTGACTTAATTTTGCAATGAAGGAGGTAAAGTAGCCAATTTGAGAACAGTCAACTTCCACAAATGGCAACGTGATGATGATCAGATAATCAGTAATTAGGAGTTAGTTAAGGCATAAAGATATTTAAGTCTCTGCTCTTCTTAGAAATAATGCTGTGGGACCTCTTATCCCCAGTGAGAAGGCACTGATTTGACATATCATCTGAAGGCAGCACCTTCTAAAGTGCAGCAGTCCTATTGTAATACACTGGAGTGTCAGCCTGGCTTTTACACTGAAATCTTTGGACTGAAGGGATTCTGCACTGTAGGGATTCCATTAAATCACAAACTACCAAGTGTGAACTCGAAACTAACTGGTAGATACTATAAGGCCATAAGATGTAGGAATGGAAGTAGGTCATTCAGCCCATTGAGTCTGCCTCACCATTCAATGAGATCATGACTGATCTTAAAAAATAATCCTCAGCTCCACTTTCCCACCTTATCTGCATAACCTTTGATTCCCTTTGATTGCCTCAGAGTCAGAGGTTACCTGTGGGTAAAGACACTGCTTGACATGTATAGATCACAGGTTTTCTCGAATTGATACCCATAAACTGGTGATGAATTAGCTGTGTTGGCGAGATCCAACTGGTATCCTTCCATAGTTAAATAGACAGCACGTATGTTCAAGTTAGATATCGGAGGTACAATGGTGCTTGTGGAATTTACCCAGAGCACAAGGTGGCACCTTCAGATGACAGAGGCCAGCTTGTCACCACCTAGTGGTAGCAAAGTGCAATGCTAATTTGTCTTTCTATTATTGACAACTAGTGAAATCCCAAGGTAGTACTTGATAGAGTGAGAAAGCAATTCCGGCAGTCCTCAGCTCTATTCTCAATGTAGTCATCCCTTGAAAAGCCGAGAAACTGAATGCATTTGGCCAGGGTTCAAAGTCAGCATCTTCTATTTCCCTTCCCCTTTACAGAACTCCATCAATGAGAATCCCCGATACTTACCTTTGCGAGAGACAAGAGAAGTGGGAAGAATTGTTTTCAGAATTACATATTTCAGAGGAATTACTAAAATATCAATCATTTTTGATTCTGAAAATCACCGATAATCATAAAATTATAAACTTTGAAAAAAGTTCTAACATAAGTCTGTTTAGTTTTTGTAGTTAGAACTATTGAAAGTTCAATATTTGTAAACAAAGATGTTTGCCATCTGTTCACATCGCAATCTTAGGTTTGGCTGCCAATCTTGGAAGAAGAATCATAGAATCCCTGTAGTGCAGAGGAGGCCATTCAACCCATTAAGCCTGCACTGACAACAATCCCACCTAGGCCCTGTCCCCATAACCCCAACGTATTTACCCTGCTAATCCCCCTGACACTAAGGGACAATTTATCATAGCTAAATTAACCGAACCAGCCACATCTTTGCATGGTGGGAGGAAACTGGAGCACGTGAAGGAAATCCACACAGAGAATGTGCAAACTCTACAGTAGTCACCCAAGGCTGGAATCAAACCCAGGTTCCTGGAGCAGTGAGACAACAGTGCTAACCACTGTGCCGTCCCGAAACACAACAATGCTACCTCCACTCCAAGCTTCTTGATGTTTATTCATGACTGTTTATATCTCCCAGAACTTTGGAACGAATAGCATCTCTAGGCTCTTCCCGCATCTGTATTCTCTGGGGTACTTATTCCAATATATCTTGTAGAATAAAAATAACTGAGTGGCTAATTCCCTCATCCTCCCAGCAAGCTTATATCTTTATTTACTTATTTAATTAAACTTTAATTATTACTCCCTCATTTCAGATTCTGCCATTGCATCCTTTTCATCTGTGGGTTGGGTGATAAAACATGGACATCCTTGTGGCCCCAATGCGACAAGCCAGCTGGAATTGGGTAGGATTGGCTGGAACTTTGAGGTCAAAGCCCTTCTTTATTCCAGCAAATGAAAAGTTAGAAAGCTTGAGCAGTGACGGGAGCAACGGCTGCACTGCAGTTGTAGTCGGGATTTTAAACTTGAAACCTTTGTTTGCAATTTCCTCCACTGCAAAAGTTATCGTGCAGTCAAAGTCTGCTGAAAATGTACAATAATGCGCATCGATAGCAGCTGCTCTCATTGTGCTATCATTTGGGATAGCGTTCTCGGTATTACCACCGCACCCCCCTCCCCCACTCCCCAGCTCCCTAGCATTTTTAAAATAGCACAGTACATCCTTGTCTTCTCTGCTTTCCTTGAAGAGGGTGATTATCTTCTCATAGCACTCATTGTCCTCCCACCTTGCTGCCCTTTCATCTCCCATTCTGTATTAGATTTTGTTCCAGACTGAGAGTGCTGAACATGGAACAGAGCAGCACACAATGAATGATCGTTTTTAATTTCTACCTCTGCGCTGCACATTCTGCTCTTTTATGTTGCTCTTTTGTCTTGTCATTCATTTCCAAAGAGCCTGCTCTGAAACTGAACATACTTTCCTTCTAGCTGTTATCCTCATATTATTCCTCTCCTGACTTTTCACTGCACTCCAACCTTTTCCTTAACTGCAAACTCCCCCGCATCGTAACATTATTTATCTCGTATATCTTTTTTTCTAATAAAGATTGCTCTTCTGTCGAATTGAGACTTTCTTTGTTATTTCCATTTCTCGTCGGTCCTTTCAAGATTTTATTTTTTGTACAGGAGTCTGTCTCTGAATTGTTGTTCAGTATATTCTAATATATTTTAATAACCAGCCATTTTATCATACTTTAATAGGTGCCCTAAATAAACAGGCACAGTAGACAGTGGCTATGTTATTGGACTAGTGATCCAGTGGCCTGAACTAAGGATGTGCTAGGACATGAGTTTAAATCCCATCTTGACATCTGGAATGAAATGCTAGCATCAGTAGAGGCAAAGGGAGGAAATTGCTGGGGCCTTGAGAGAAATCTTTGTATTCTCACTGGCTACAGGAGAGGTTGTAGAGGGTTTGAGAATAGCCAATGTTGTTCCTTTGTTTAAGAAGGGTAGCAAGGATAATCCAGGTAATTACAGGCCAGTGAGCCTTAAATCAGTGGTAGGGAAATTAGTGGAGAGGATTCTTTGCATCAAGATTTACTCCCACTTGGAAATAAATGTATAAGTTAGCAAGGGGCAACGTGTTTTGTGAAGGGGAGATCATGTCTCACTAACTTGATTGGGTTTTTCGAGGAAGTGATGGAGACGATTGATGAGGGGAAAGCAGTGGATGTTATCTACATGGACTTCAGTAAGGCCTTTGACAAAGTCCCTCATGGTACAGAAGGTGAAGTCCCAGGGGATCAGAGGTGAGCTGGCAAGATGGATACAGAACTGGCTCGGTCATAGAAGACAGAGGGTAGCAGTGGAAAGATGCATTTCTGAATGAAGGGCTGTGGCTAGTGGTGTTCCTCCCAGCCCAGTGCTGAGACCTTTGCTGTTTGTAATATATGTAAATGATTTGGAGGAAAATGTAACTGGTTTGATTAGTAACTTTTCAGATGACATAAAGGTTGGTGGAATTGTGGATTACAATGAGGACGCCTGAAGGATACAGCAGGATATAAATCAGTTGGAGACTTGGGCAGAGAAATGGCAGATGGAGTTTAATCTGGACAAGTAATGCATTTTGGAAGGTCTAATACAGATTGGAAATACACAATAAATGGCAGAATCCTTAAGAGTGTTGATAGGCAAAGGGATCTGGGTGTACAGGTACATAGGTCACTGAAAGTGACAATGCAAGTGGAGATAGTAGCCAAGAAGGCATATGTTATGTTTGCCTTCATTGGTCAGGGTATTGAGTTTAAAAATTTGCAAGTCATGTTGCAGCTTTATAGAATCTTAGTTCAGTTGTTCTTGGAATATTCTGGTCACCACACTACCAGAAGGATGTGGAGGCTTTGCAGAGGTACAGGAAAGATTTATCAGGATGTTGCCTGGTGTGGAGGGCATTAATTATGAAGAGAGGTTGGAGAAACTTGGTTTGTTCTCACTGGAACGACTGAGGTTGAAGGGTCAGCTGATAGAGTCTACAAGTTTATGAGGGGCATGGAGACAGTGGATTGTCAGAAGCTTTACCCCAGGGTGGAAAAGTGAATTACTAGAGGGTGTAGGTTTAAGGTGTGACGGGCAAGGTTTAAAAGGTGTACAAGGCAAGTTTTTTTACACAGGGGCTGGTGAATGCCTGGAACTCGCTGTCGGGAGAGGTAGTGGAAGCAGATATGATAGTGACTTTTAAGGGATCTCTTGACAAATACATGAATAGGATGGGAATAGAGGGATATGGTCCCCGGAAGGATAGAGGGTTTTAGTTCAGACGTGCAGCATGGTTGGTTCAGGCTTGGAGGGCAGAAGGGCCTGTTCCTGTGCTGTAATTTTCTTTGTTCTTTGTTTAGTAATTGTGACCATGGAACTAATGTTTGTCATAAAAATCCATCTTGTCATTAATGCCCTCAATCCGTAGTCCATACTTGGTCTGGCCTACATTTGACTCCAGACCAAATTAGTTGACTCCTAACTGTTTCTCAAATGGCCGACCAAGCCATTGAAGAAGGAAGTTTACAACACTGTGTCAAGGGAATTAAGGGTAAATAATAAATGCTGATCTTGCCAGCCATGCCCACATCCCTGCAAATGGATAAAAGAAATGTTTTACTGTTATGTTTTACTGTTTTAAATGTTTTACTGTTTACATTTTACTGTTAGCCCCTTACTTCCAAGGCATTTCCTCTTTCTACTTGCCACATGTCAGGATTTTTTTAACCTCTTTGACACAGGATTGGAATAATTGCTTTTTGAAGACAAGTATGTTCCCATTTTGAAAATAACTAAACTAAAGGTCAATTTGAAGGTTCTGGCAGCTCTATGCAGAGGGGTTTAAATTAACACGAGGGCAGACAGGCATCCTGAAACTGAAGGGCTTTACGGTCCAGCCAGCCTTTCCAAAACTGTAGGCAGGTTTGGGAAGTCGGAATTGTTGGAATGATAGAAGATGTAAAGTCATACAAAGCAACTCACTGATAAGATTGTCATTAATGTGGGAACAGTTCTCTAAGACTACATGCTGAGGGACGCCCTGAAGCTTGGGGCAGCCGCCGCAAAGGCACAATGGGGAAAGGCCACACTGTAAGGCCTTTTAACAGAGGCAGACCGAGGGCCCGGGAACTGCAGAATACCCTCGACCTGTGTAACTGTGTGCCAATCTGAGAAATAATGGCACACAGTAAACTTTGAGGCATGCAAATAGTTTTAAGTTTGAAATGTAAGCACTGTAATTTGTATAGGACTGTACGAATGTTTTTATTCTGCACTGTTTGCAATGTATAGACATATAGGATTGAAATGGATTGAGATTTTTATGAATAAAGTATATTTTTGAAATAAAAAAAAGTTCTTTAATTCTGATTGTTACACAAAGGTAAGTTGTACTGCTCAAGCTAAGTGAATCTGAATGTGCTGCAAGTGAACTTGCTGTGAAATAAAGCAGCTTCGTGAATCTTATCAAGCCTTGGACTCAAAAAAAAGTATTCATGCAAAAGGCACAAATATTCAGTCCAGGTCACAAGAGGGTGCTATTGTCACATCCCTGCTATTGTACAACTCAATATGAGGCAGTGTGAGTCAACTCCCTTTAATGCAATATCCACAGACAGCAGCTGATGCCACTAAACCTGAGAAGCCATCTACTGAAGGCTGGAATTTGCAACATCTCCGTTTACCTCTGCATCTGCTCAATAATGAAGCATGTTTCTGACTTTATTCTGAGCACCTTACAGAACCCAGAGGATTTATATTATGGAATTTACTTTTCTAATATGATGCCCTAAAGACATGAAATCTGAATAATACCTGTTGTTTACACAGCTCTTATTTTACTAACATTTTGAGGATGCCAGTCAGGCTTCTTTACCTACATCCTTTGAATAGCCCTGTTTTTTTTTTGAACTGATCTCACAGTCACCTATATTCTAATCAAATGGAACTCTACTGGATCAGTGTTCCTGAAATCTTTACACCCCTATGATTTGATTTATTATTGTCACATGTATTAACATACAGTGAAAAGTATTGTTTCTTGCGTGCTATACAGACAAAACATACAGTTCATAGACAACAAAACGAGAGAGTGCAGAATGTAGTGTTACGGTTGTGGGTAGGGTGTAGAGAACAATCAACTTAATGCAGGGTAAGTCAATTCAAAAGTCTGACAGCAGCAGGGAATAAGCTGTTCTTGAGTCAGTTGGTATGTGATCTCAGACTTTTATATCTTTTTTCCGAAGGAAGAAGGTGGAAGAGAGAATGTCCAGGGTGTGTGAAGTCTTTTGTCAAGACAGTGGGAAGTGTAGACACTATGCTATGGTCTTTCCTAATAGCCAAGTTCTGCACACGAGGACAGCCTCAACTGGGATCTTGGGTTCCTGTCACACTATCTGTAACCCCCCCGACTTACCTGAGCTTGCAGAATCTCACTAATTGTCCTGGCTGGAGACAATACACATCTCTTTAACCTGTGTTTAACCCTCTCTCCACTCACATTGTCTGTACCTTTAATACTTGATTACCTGTAAAGACTTGCATTCCAACCATTATTTTGTAAATTGAGTTTGTGTCTTTATATGCCCTGTTTGTGAACAGAACTCCCACTTACCTGACGAAGGAGCAGCACTCCAAAAGCTAGTGGCTTTTGCTACCAAATAAACCTGTTGAACTTTAACCTGGTGTCGTGAGACTTCTTACCAAATATAGATGGTCATCTTCTATTGTCACTTCTATTGTAAAATCCTGTAAACGGGTGGGATGTTGGGAAAACTAGACTCATCATTTCCTCTATTTCCCACACCAATTTTCTGGTGAAGTAAACTTACAATGTGACATTTTATTCTGATATCTGCTTATAATTTAATGTGAAAACTTTATGTGAGTGACTCTGCAGAGTAAAGTTGACCATTCAATTAATTGCACAAGAGAACAATGTACCAGCTGACCTCACACAATTTTAGAAACCAAAGTGTGTTTGGCTTTGGGTAGCAGGAGTGCACAGAGAGATCAGATGATGTTTCATAATCGAGTGTAGTGATGATCTGTAATGGTTCAGAGCTAGAAGGGTGAACTAACTAACCCTTTTGAGCTTTCATTATAATGAATTACCATGAAGAAGTATCACTTCATTATAACCAGCTGAGTATAGGTGAAATTATATAGCATTCTGCTGGCCGAAATAAATGATATGTATAATAAATCAACGCGTTGAATAATCTTGCATTTTAATAATCAGACAATCTTGTTATTTGAATGACTCAGTGTCAGAATATGAAACTTTTATTATTTGTCCTCAGTATTTGGGCTTCGCTGTCAAGATTGCATTACAAAAGTGGACCTTTGTTTTGAACTATTAGTGGTTGATAGAACTCAGAGGATAGTTAATCATGTTTAAGTGAGACTGAAATCAAAGTAGGCCAGACTGAGTAAAGATAGCAGGTTTCCTTCCATTCAAGGATATTGGTGATCACAGCAAGGCAGTGATGTAGTGGTATTGTCACTGGCCTAGCAATCCAGAGGTCCAGGGTAATCCTTTGGTACCCAGGTTCAGATCCCACTATGGCAGATGGTGAAATTTGAATTTGGTGAAAATCTGGAATCATAAGTCAAATGAAGATGATGAAACCATTGTTGATTGTCGTTAAAAACCCAACTGGCTTACTAATATCCTTTTGGGAAGGAAAGCTGCCTAGTCTGGTCTACATGTGACTCCATAGCCACAGCAATGTGGTTGAATCTTAAATGCCCTTTGAAATGGCTGTGCAATTAGAGATGGGCAATAAATGTTGGCTCAGCCAGCAATGTCCAAATCCTATAAATGGATAAAAAGAAAGTTGAGGTTTTGCAACAATCACAGCCTCGCTGATTAAAATAAAACTATTTTTGTACATTTAAAATTGAATTAATCTAGGTCTCTGTATTACTGGGTCAGTAATGTCACTATTACACTGCTGTATCATATTTTAATAACCTGGTGATAATTATCCACTGCTGTAATAACAAATACAACTGTCTAGTGTACTGTTCTGTGTATGTTATTCATTGTGATAATCCAGTAATATGTTCAATTACACCAACACCTATTTGAAACAGAGCACAACCAACTAAAAGTGTTAGCTTTTAACTAACTTAGGATCACACTCCATTTGTTATTTATGTACTGTATGATGTGAAAAACTTATCAAATGCATGTTAGTGAATGTCAGAACAACTCCTGAACACAAAAAAGAGGTAACTTTTCTTGCATTCAGAGAAAATATCACTTGGAATAAGTAGGAGCAGAGCAACAAGCTATTTTATGCCCAATAGCTTGGAAATCTAAGGTGGTTATTGGTTCCTTTATCTCTTCCAGAGGGCCAATGGTCAAATGGATTTTATAAAATTTACCCAAAAAGAATTATAAAAAGCAAAATACCACAGATATTGAAAATCTGAAATAAAATTTTGACTTTGAAAAATATTGAAAATATTTAGCAGCTGGAAGGTGAAACAGAATTAACATTTTAGGTCCATGAGTGCTAATCAAATATTGGAAATATACCAGGTTTTGAGCGAGTGAAAAGGGTGAAGTGTAGGAAGAAGAACAAGAGGGGAAGATCTGTGAGAGGGTGGAAGGCAGGAGAGAGTAAATGACATGGTGAAAAGCCAAAGGGAGTGGTACTGAAACAAGAAACAAATGATTCATCTGGAGGAGATATGAATGGCAGGGTTCTGACTACTTGCCATCCAAAAGAAAAATAAGGGAAATGAGAGAAAAGAGTGAGAGAAAAAAAATCAGCAAAAAGAAACAAAATAAAACAGGGTGGAGATTACAATCTGTAATTGTTGAGCTCAATGTTGAGTTCTGGGGGCTGTAGAGCGCTGAGTGAAAAAATGAACTGCTGATTCCAGAGCTTTTGTTGAGCTTGATTGGAACATTGTAACAGGATAACGACATAGAGGTCAGAATGAAGCAAGGTAGAGAATCAAAATAAGACGACTGGAAGCTCAGGGTCACACGTGCAGACTAAATGGAAGTGTCCTGCAAAGCAGTCACCTGGTCTGTTTCAGGGGCTCCCTAATGTAGAGGAGATCACACTGTGAGCAGTGATACAATGTATAATGTATTAAATTCAAATGGCTGGTTCAGGCAGCATGCTGGCACAGTGGTTAACACTGCTGCCTCACAGCACCAGGGACCTGGGTTTGATTCCTGGCTTGGGTCTGTGTGGAGTTTGCATGTTCTCTCCATGTCCGCATGGGCTTCCTCCAGGTGCTCTGATTTCCTCCCACAGTCCAAAAATGTGTGAGTTAGGTAAATTGGCCATGCTAAATTTCCCCTTAGTGTCAGGGAGACAAGCTAGGGTAAATACATGGGGTTATGGGGATAGGGTCTGGGTGGGATTATGGTTGATGCATACGCAATGGGCTGAATGGCCTCCTTCTGCGATGTAGTGATTCTATGTTTCATCTGTAAGAAGCATTTGAGGCCTTAACAACGAGAAAGGGGGAGGTAAAAGGGCAGGTGGTTGCATCTCTTGGGCTTGCATGAAAAGTACCAGAAGACAGAGAGATGGCGTTGGGTTGATTGACCAGTGGACTGGGTTGTTGAGGCAGGAATGGTCGATTTGGAGTTTTGAAGGGGGAGGGAAAGATATGTTTTGTGGCAGTATCACACTGGAGGTGGTGGAAATAACAGAGAATGATCTGTTGAATTTGGAGGCGTTGGGGGTAAAGGTGAGGAAAAAGGGAACTCTCATACTTTGGGAGAGAGGGGGCATGAAATAAAATGAAATAAAATGGACGTGCCCTGTCAACCAGTTAAGGACGAAGGAAGACATCTTGCAAATGCTAATATGGAAAATTACATTGGCGGAATAGAAACAATGGGAAGAGAGAAGCTGTAGTAATCAGTGTGCTTATAATGGATGTTGCTTGATGGTCAAAGAATGTTTCACACAATCCCACAAAGAGACAGGCGTAACTAGGAGCCATAGCAACACTTTCTATTTGGAGACAGTAAGGAGAAATTACACAGTGTGAGAACATTTTCAACCAGGCAGAGGAAGATGGTGGGTAATCATTCAAGAAAGAGGAGGAGAACTCTGAGATCATCCTGGGCTGGAGGTATAGAGAAATTGGACATCCATTATGAAAAGGAGGAAGTTAAGTATAGGAAACTAGGAACTCAAGTGACGGAGTGAATATACATGAACTTAGCTGAGAGTAAGAACTAATGAGTTAGACACAAACAGTTTAAAATACCACTCTCAAAATGATGTACAATAAATAAGGCATTATGAATATGATACAGATTGGGTAGACTGTACATGTTGCATAATAGATAAAAAAAAATTTTAAGCATGGGAAGGACATGGCATCACTGGCTAGGCCAGCATTTGTTGCCAACCCTTAACCGCCCTTGAGGAGGTGGTGGTGAGCTGCCTTCTTGAAACGTTGCAATCTACATGCTGTGGGTTGACCCAGAATGGAGGGAATTCCAGGATTTTGATCCAGCGACTGTGAAGGAATGGTGATATATTTCCACGTCAGGATGGTGAGTGGCTTCTTGCAGGTGGTGATGTTCCCATGTATCTGCTGCTCTTGTCCTTCTAGATGGATGTGATAGTTGGTATGGAAGGTGCTGTCTAAGGATCTTTGGTGAATTTTAAAAAGCATTAATTACATTTCTCAAATATCACTGATTAGAGTGTTTCATGTTTTACCTTTTGAAAAAGTGATGTATTATAGCCACATGTTAGTGAAGAGGCATTGTCAAAGAGTAAACAAAATATCATATATCTGCTTTCATAAGGTAAATTTAGCAATAAATCCAGGATCAGAGTTTGATGAAGGTAATCTTGCACCAATCCTGTTTGACACCAAAGTCAATATAAATCCAGTACACGTTTAAATTAGATGCAAAAAGGAGCCAAGAGCCCTTTGGCCCTCCTGGATATGCTTTACAATATCAGCCACCAATTTAAATGTTTGGATACATGGGAAGGTGTAATTTGCATGACATAAACATTTAAAAGTGACTGCTAAAAATGAAGTTGGATGTATAAGTGTGCATGATAACAATGTGTGCAAAAGGTGTGTACTGTGTGTATGCTTGCAGTGCATCTATGTGCAAGTGTGAGAGAGAATGATAAGCAACATGCTTTCCTAGGCAGCAAAATTCACATTTGCAACAAACAACTTGAAAAATGTTACTGTCTGTGCTGAAAGCTGAAATACACTCATAGCACCAAAACGCTGGTTTCTTTCATTACTCTGTCTCTAGAGGCCAAGATTTTGTACTCAGTGGTGCAGAGTTGGCACTGGCTGCTGGCCACAAAGAAAGCTGCCCGCACGGAGCTAGTGATTGTGACAGGATGGACTTTCCCTTTCTTGATATTCGTTTGAATTTGCTGCCAAGTCACTTTCTTCCCGTGTCTGAGTGGGTTTCCTTCAGGTGTTCCAGTTTCCTCTCAGAGTCCGAAAGGTATGCTGATTAGATGCACTGGCTGTGCTAAATTCTCCCCTCAGTGTACCCCAATAGGTGCCAGAGTGTAGCAATTGGGGATTTACACAGTAACTCCATTGTAGTGTTAATGTAAATCTACTTGTGACAGTAATAAATAAACTAAACTAAAATCAAGGGAATTTCCAGATTTCCAACAACAGTGAAGGCATCAAGCAAAGTAAACAGCCAATCAGATTGAAGAATTTTCACAGCCAGCAAACCAGGAAATTAAAAGCATTGATTATATTTCACATTTAGTTCAATTTTGCAAAAAGCAAAACAAATCATTGGGAAATTCACAATAGGTTTAATATCATTAACCCACCTTTAAAAAGGCTTTGAAAATGTGGAAATTAAGAAGTAATAATGGAGAAACTGGACAGTGCATAAATATAGAATTAATGTTTCAGGGCCGGAGAGAATTTTCGGCAGGAATTATGAACTTACAAAATCCAGTTACATCTCATTCAACAAGGTGAAAATTTTAATGGATTTTTGCATTAGTCCATTCAGTGATTTCTACCTGACCACGGTCTGTTAATCTTTAACAGCACAAATTATGGGGAACGTGGAATCACAGAGCAACTCCTGGATTTTCACATTTATTGTACATTTGTGGGCATCAGGAGTTGCTATCATGTTTACTGACAGTTTTGTTGTTATTACTACTGCCAAATCTGGGTCAGCATCTGGAAGTGGATTCTGAAGCATGATGGAAAACCTTGCTAGAACCTAATGTTTGTTTTCACTTCAGCTGTCAATAACCTTACCTCATATCTGCATGGAAATCAGGAATCAAATGTTAACTTCTGAACAATTGTGAAAGAATTATGGACTGGAATACTTTGTGGATAGGCCCAGATTCCAAGTTCATTTACCACAAATCCCTAATTGCTCAGTGATTGCTGATTCCTAAATTACCCGGTGAGACTCAAATGGTCCAGATCTTCCGGCGAGTTCTAATCATTGTCGGATTGCTGCTCAGCTCAACTTTTCCCTGCCTCAGTGCTGCTCCATATTTCTGAGGTTTTCCAAGCACAAATTTTCCAGAAATGTGGAGCTCCGTTGCAACACTTAAACAATTGCAGAATTGTTACAGTGTAGAAGGAGGCCATTTTGTCCATCATGTCTGCGTCAGCTCTCCAATTGGGCATCTTGACTAATTGCCGTTCCTCTTTTCCCCATACCACTGCATAATGTTTCTATTCAAATAATCATCTAATGCCCTCTAGAATACCTTAGTTGAATCTTCCTCCATCTTCCAGGCAGTTCAATGCAGACCTGAACCACTCGTATAAAGAAGTTTTTTCTCATATCACATCTGTTTATTTAGCAAATCATTTTACATCAGTGCCTTCTTGTTCTTGATCAATTTAAGTGGAAGTATAGTTTCTCTCTATCTACACTGTCCAGTCCCCTCATGACTTTGAATATCTCTATCATATCTCCTCTTAGCTATCTTCTCTCCAAAGAGAACAGTTCCAACTTCTCCAATCTATCCTCATAACTGAAGTTTCTTATTCCTGAAACCATTTTTAATTGAACCTCATCTGCACTTTCTCCAATGTGTTCACATCCTTCCTATAGCATGATTCCTAGAAATGTGCACAATACTCTAGCTGATGTCAAACTAGTGCCTTGTATAAGTTAAGCATAATCTCCTTTCTCTTGTACACTGTGCTCCTAATAACAACGAGGTGGAGATGTGGACTACACAATCTACCTCACAATCTAACCTCACAAGAGGTTATTGCAGAAGGTCAGGGGACATGGAGTTGGGGGTAGGGTGTTAGCGTGGATAGAGGATTGGTTGTCAAATAGGAGGCAGAGAGTGGGGGTCAATGGGTGCTATTCGGATTGGCGGTTGGTGACTAGTGGGGTGCCCCAGGGGTCGGTGCTGGGGCCTCAGCTATTTACCATTTATATAGATGATCTGGAGGAGGGAACCGAGTGCAGGGTGTCGAAATTTGCTGATGACACCAAGATTGGGGGAAAGGCAAATTGTGCGGAGGGTGTGGAGAGTCTGCAGAAGGATCTAGATAGGCTGGGCGAATGGGCCAGGAAATGGCAAATGGAATTTAATGTTGGCAAGTGTGAGGTGGTCCACTTTGGTAGGAAGAATGGTAGGAAGGACTATTACTTACGTGGCGAAAAACTGCAGCAGGCGACGGTGCAGAGGGACCTCGGGGTCCTTGTGCATGAGTCGCAAAAACCCAGCTTGCAGGTGCAGCAGGTGGTCAGGAAGGCGAATGGGATGCTGGCCTTCATAGCGAGGGGGATTGAATATAAAAGTAGGGAGGTCTTGCTGCAGCTGTATAGGGCATTGGTGAGGCCGCAGCTGGAGTACTGTGTGCAGTTTTGGGCGCCGCACCTGCGCAAGGATATTTTGGCCCTGGAGGGAGTGCAGAGGAGGTTTACTAGGCTGATACCGGAGTTGAGGGGATTGAGCTATGAGGAGAGGCTGAATAAACTAGGCTTGTACTCGTTAGAGTTTAGAAGAATGAGGGGAGATCTCATTGAGACGTATAAGATGATGAATGGGATGGATAGGATAGAGGTGGAGAGACTCTTCCCGCTCAAAAAAGACAGTAGGACTAGGGGGCACAGCCTCAAGATAAAGGGGAGGCGGTTTAGAACGGAGTTGAGGAGGAACTTCTTCACTCAAAGGGTGGTGAATCTCTGGAATTCTCTGCCCGTTGAAGTGGTGGAGGCTGCCTCGCTAAATATTTTTAAGAAGCAGGTTGATGGGTTCTTGATAAGAGAGGGGATTAAGGGTTATGGGGAGAGGGCGGGAAAGTGGAACTGAGCCACAACAGATCAGCCATGATCTTATTGAATGGCAGGGCAGGCTCGAAGGGCTAGATGGCCTACTCCTGCTCCTATTTCTTATGTTCTTATGTTCTTATGTTATGTTACATGCACACCAAGAACAGGAAACTTGAGAAACTTGGCATCACTACCGGCAGCACACTTCTCTCCTACTAATAAAGCCAGGAATACTGTTTGCTTTATTAATTGCTCTCCCCAGTGATCTTTACACATATACACCCAGGTCCCTCTGCTCCTGCACCCCTTTTTAGAATTTTATCCTTTATTTTACATTGTCTCTCTATATTCTTCCTGCCAAAATGCATCATCTCACTTCTCTGCATTGAATTTCATCTGCCATCTATCTGCCCACTCCACCAATTTGTTTCTGTCCTTTTGAAGTCCTACACTATCCATTTCACAGTTTATAATGCATCCAAGTTTTGTACATTCTGCAAACATTCAATCTGTCCCCTGCACACCAAGATCTGGATCATTAATATATAATCAGGAAAAGCAAACATCGGGGTACTGATCCCTGGGGAACACCACGCTACCAGCCTGAAAAATATCCATTGGCCATTACTCTCTGCTTCTGGGGGAAGGCTGGACATGTTCCCCTTGTAAAGCATTAACTGTCTTAAGGTAAATTTGAAGGTTCAGTGTGAATGTTGGAAAACCTTGCTAGAACCTAATGGTGGGGTGGGTGAGGTGGCAGACGGGTCGGATCGGCAGGGGGGTACTCAGGGTCTGGTGGGGGGAGAGGTCACTACTTGAGATGTACTGTGGTCAAAGGAGTAGTCTAGTGGGGGTATCTGTCTAACATACCAGCTAAGTACTCTCTAACTCAGTGTCGGAGACGTACAGGGAGGCTCGGGGAATCAGGGAAATTCCCCATGAGAAGTAGACAGATGCGGAGGTCAAGATTATCCGGGAACCAGATATGTTTGCTGATATATTTTGTTATTTATCAAATCCTATCAATTAGTACAAATGGAACAAATATAAATCAGAGTGCTGGCATTATTCGTCTAGCTGTAGATGCACATTGCAACTAAAACCTTCCTTCAGTCTGGTCAGTGGCTGAATTAGACAGATTTGCAACCTAACCATCTCGGTGTTCCCGGGAATGGGGCAACTTATATTAAAGTAAGTTATGATTTGACAGATGCGCTGATCTATGGCTAGGACCTAAATGCAGGAGAATGGTAATTTTTACATTCAATTCGCACTCGGCCAGACAGAGTACACAGAATGGATGTGGCCTTTTAAATAGAGAGTGCTGCTACTGTTACCGCGGCACCGACTCATCCGCCTAAACCACACGGCTCTCTCAATTAGCAATCTTTCGCACATAAATCCTCGTATTTGCACTCTCTCTCTCTCATTCTGATTGCAATCCTTGTCTTGTGCAGAGGGGATCGGGTTACTGAATGGGTCTTTTTGTATGCCGTGAACATTACACAATTGTAAACAGGGGGCCATCAGCTGTGCGGTTCCCGACGTGACAATTTCTCCTTGGCGAAGCCGCTTGCAGGAGAGATCGATTTGCTTTTCTTGTCCTGTTTGCTGGAGCAGCCCGCGCGGGGGAGTTCATTTCCCCTCATTGTCTATTGTGAGAAAAAACGAGCTCTTTTACAGGTGGTTGGAGGCTGTAGCCGCCCATATGTGTGTATTAGGAACCCTGTCAATACTTGCAAAGCAAGCAAGGACTTGCCACTTGCTTGATGCATATTTACCCTGAATGCTCTGAGCATGTGTGTCAGTCATTAGCTCTCACCAGGAGGTCTTTTTAATGGTCAACAAATGGATAGAATAAGGCGCTCGCTAAAAATAGAAACGGGAAGGTTAACTTCCACTTAATGATTGCCTACCAATTCTAAAGTGTTTCTTCGCCGCGTTATTCATTGGAAAAATGCCCAGTTTCCATCAAAGATGTAAGATCTTGGGAAGTGTAAATGGCATAGCGTTCACCATTTCTGTAATGCCAGCTAACAGCTTCCTACTCACCTGCTGAGCGCCCTACACATTGAGCGGTTTGTCCTTCTATTTAATATTTAGGCTAACTCAATCCCATGACTTCCATTTAAATAAATAACTAAAAAGTAAGCTACGGGACACATATAACCTGAACCAGGCAAGTGTCAGGGGGAAAAAACGATTACAGAAGTGGAATTGAGAGGTGAAATTTTCGGAATGGCATGAACGAGAACCGCGTTTTGTCATTTTGTTTCCAAGAATGTCCAGGCTTAAGATGGGAATCCCCCAGGTCGATGGTAATATTAGGAGGGACTCGGTGTGAATACATTACAGAGAAACTCGGCTTCTCTCAGCCGCTAAAACACCATCAAAAGGCTTCAAGAGTTGGCGTCAAGCATCTCAAAAACGCGGGCGGATAACAGATGGTTTGAATTTCATTGCCTTAAATGAAATTGACTGGTGGGACAATTCCCGCCAGAAGATCAATTCCTAATAGGGGAAGGATTTTATCAGTGTTCTTCACTCGGTCTCTGTGTCTGTAGGGGGAAAATGTAGATATTGGTAATAGTTCAGTGCGTTAAGTTTTGAAAGAAACTTTGGACACCCTTGTGTTTTACTGATCTAACACTGAAACGTTAAAACATTCCACACAAAACAAGGAGTATTGGCTTGTGGCAATATGTATATTTGATCTTTTGTAGTCATGTTAATTAGCACAACATGAAAATACCCTTTTCATTTTATAAAAGCAAATTACTGCGAATGCTGGAATCTGAAACCAAAGGAGAAAATGCTGGAAAATCTCAGCAGGTCTGGCAGCATCTGATGGCAGAGGAAAGAGCTGAGGTTGAGTCCAGATGATCCTTTGTCAAAGCTAAAAGGCATAGAAAGTGAGAGCTATTTATACTGTACGGTGAGATAATGAAAGATGAATCACAGCCACAAAAACAAGGGGAAAGGCTGCTAATGGCTGTCCATAGAGAGAACTTTTAACTTTTATAGTTTTCATTTTGTCTTTTAATTTCCTGTTATTTTGGTACAGAATACCGTACTCCATTTTACTGTGTTATGATTTTAGTCTTTAACCTATCATGCAAAACAGTTACAGTCACCTTTCCAGTAAAGCCACCATGGACATTCCGGACCACCTAGACCAGTCACATAAATACAGTGGGTGGGACTTTCCACCCGTGTTCGCTCCAAGACCCAAAATTCCCGCCTGAGGTCAATGGAAATTTGCATGGTCCATCAAATTTTCTGTCCTGCCCACTACAATTTCCGTGACGGGTAGGATCAGAAAATTCAACACTGTGGCTAAAATAACAGATCAGCTCTTGGGAATTCTATGGTGAATAACTTGCTTCCTGACTCCCAACAACCCAGGTTCCTCCTATGGCCTAGTGATGCCAGTCATTGAACTAGTAAGCAACAAACCTAAAACAATGCTCTGCAGCTCCTGGCTCAAATCCTCGTTCATGCCATTCCACCCCCTTTTTAAATTTTATCTCTCAATTCCACTTCTGTAACTCACTAGTCCCCCACCCAATCTTTTTTTTTAAAAATGGTACTTGCCTGGTTCAGGTCATGTGCGTCTGTAGCTTGCACTTAAATAATTAACTAAAAAGTAAGTCATGGTAGATGGTTTTAATTAAAAAAAAGACTCCCCATTACCTGTCCGCCAACTACAAGGGGCAAGTCAGGAGTGTGATGGAATACTGTCCACTTGCCTGGATGAGTGTAGCTCCACTTACATTCAAAAAGGTCAAAACAGTTGAGGACAAACAGCCTACTTGATTGGCACCTATCTGCTACCTTAAACATTCACTCTCACCTCCATTGGTGCACATTGCCTGCAGAGTGTACCATCTACAAGACGCTGTTAAGACCCAGTCCAGAAACTCCCAGATGTTTTGTGAAGTTAGTGTAGATGCTAAGTTTTATATCTGATTTTGGCATGGGTGAGTGAAAGGTGTTTCACTCCAGTATGATTCAAGTGACTCCCTAGGCAGCTTTTATTAAACAATGTTTATTTAAGAACACAGTTAAACTGTAATAAAAAGAATTAACATAACTTTTACCAATTATGAGATTCAAGCATAATATCACATAAACCTTAATAGCTAGCTATCTATGTTGTTCCAAGTCAAATACCACCTCACAGACATACCTCCCTTTCTAGACTTGGCACAAAAGCAAGTACGCTCACATGATGCTGGCTTTTCAGCTTTTTTTGCACCTGCTGTGATTTGGTCCTTTGAATGTTGGAACATATGAGGCTTCCCAGTCCTGCAACTTTCAGCACAGAGAGAGAGAGAGAGAGAGAGAGACTTCCACCAGCTTCCAGCAGCAACTAAACCAAAACTAAAAACCTAGACTAAAACTGTCCCCAGGCATCACCTGACCTGTCAGTCACCACCCCCCCCCCAATCCAGCTCCACTAAACAATCCCCAAAGGACAATAAGATCCCAGGAACACTGCATTAGTCCAGATTAAAATCAGCATGATGTCCATTATATTCAGTAACAATTAGAGAACACCAGGTACAGACAAAGGGGCATGACAGGGTAGTCATGAGGGTTGTTTCCAGAGGCTGGGGAATCTAGAACAAGGGGTAAATAGTCTGAAGATAAGAGGTCAATCATTTACATCTGAAATGAAGAGAAATTTCTTCACTCCATGGGTTGTGAATCTTTGGAATTTAAGCCTTGGAGGATTGTGGTAGTTCCATTGTTGACTATATTGAAGGCTGGGATTGGCAAATCTTTGATTTCACAGTGAATCAAGGAAATGGAGAGCAGATAAGAAAATTAAGTCACGACCAAAGATCAGCCATGATTGCACTGAATGGCAGAGAAAGCTCAAAAGACCATGGGGTCTATTCTTGCTGCTAGTGTATTCTTGTGGAACAAGACAGTTGTTAAAATCAGAAAGGGTTGCATGTAATCTAGCTATCATACCTTATATCTCCCTTTTCCATCTCTTTGAACACTTTGTACTAGTGCATCAAATACTGCTGAGTTTCTCACACTCCTTAAGCATTGTGAGTTTAGTAACAGCTAATTCCTTTCTGTTAAAAAGTTTGTTCAAGTTTTGAAAAAAATCATAGGGTGATATTTTGAGATGGGAACAATGTTCTCTGATGCTATACTGTCTATGTGATATATGTTACCTCAGCCTAATCTAAGTATGCCTGACTTTCATCAGCTTTAGCAATATTTTGAAACTGTACTTATTTCTCTGTATTCCCCGGCTGTCAATAGAGAATATAAAACTATTTACCATGATATTTATTGATTAAGGCTGGCCATGCATGTAATACCAACTGCTATGGAAAGATTGTAATCTCAATGGTTGAACAATTGCACATGTAATCCAGGGTTGGAAATCTACTATCAAACCAAAGTACATTGGTTTTGTTCCCATTTCCAGATCATCCTGTGGCATCTCAGAGTTAGACTGTCAATTAGGACAAAATTATGAATGGTTTAGTGCTATCCTGATGAGGAACTGGATTGAGACTACCAAACAAAAACAGAAAATGCTGGAAAATCTCAGGTCAGACAGCATCTGTGGGGAGAGAATAGAGCCAACGTTTTGAGTCTAGATGATCCTTCATCAGACTACCAAAACTCATATCACACAGGACGCTTACCCACAATAGAAATAGAGATTTTGCATTCTGACAAGTTGCAGAGTAAAAAAGGTTATATCCAATTCACAGCATCATCCACTTGCATGAACACTTCACATGCATTTACACGTTGACTAAACTAAAAACCTTTTGCATTTTACCATTAAAAGGAGAATTAAAACCAGCAGTCGCCACGATCCTGTTATAAAGTCAATGGCGTTCAGTTATTGAATCCATTGACCTGTTGCTTACAACGTGGCACTTCTTAGTGTGAATTTTGTTTTGTGAAGAAGCGACTGGAATGAAATGTGAAGGTTTATGTAACCATGGTAACAGTGATGTGAAGAGAAACATAATTTATTTTATATCACAATTTCTAAGTGAGAATACATCTTCTGTCATGGAAATAAGAAAAAGGCCTGAGGTATCCAATGTGGTGACGCTAGGAATCCATGTGAGGTGAAGTGCTTTCTGTGTTTGCACTGGGGCTAGCTTCAGGGCTCTTTTGGACACCAAGCATTACAAATGACAAGCATCACTGTCATGAAATATGACACCTGCAATACCTTTTGAAGTGGATAAAGCATTGCTCTGGTATTCAGTACCAGTCATTGACCCACGTGGAAACAACGCATTCTCTACAGCTCTAAAGACCACAAGCTTAGTTTTCATGGCACTGGTGCCCTTTGGCATGATACATATCTAGTTTGCTGGATACCATATTGAGTCTGTCCCTGCCAAGAGAAAGGTCTTCAAGTTCTGGTGAGGAAAGCATTACAGGCGGACTGAATTATCAGACCATGTTTTTGTGATCTTGGCCTTGTCGTTGTCAAGTGCCAATGTTGAAAAGCTGATTTTTGAGATGAAAATCTTGCAGGTCAGAAAGAGAGCAAAAATGTCCAAGGGAACACTGAAATGATTTATTGCAAGCTCAGTATTTGAAAAATGTCTCATTTAAATAGGGTGTAGATAGATCCACTGTTCTACTCTCTCAGTCTCGGACCATTTACCAAAAAATTTAATCAATAGATTCATCAATAATCATTTTTACATCAAATTAACACTGAATTTGATGAAGCGGAAATATCACAAAAATAGTACCAAAACATAAAAGCAGTGTATAAAATGTTAATTGACAAAAATGTGAATGGGTGAAAATACATTGGAGTCTGCTGTAGTTTTGCTGCCAACATTACCTCTTCATGTCTAACCTCCAAGGGGACTATCTTCTCTCAAAATGACATTGGAAAGCAAAGTTGTGGATGTGGAAACTGTAATGGATATATATTTAATGAATGCCAAACGTTTTCAAATGTTCTGTTTATTTTATCAATTCCGTGCCAAAATGCAACAATCAAATCCAGTCACTTGTTTTTTGCTGCAATTAAATCTCTAAAATCTATTCTCTAAATGTGTATTACACCCCAATTGAGAAATTTCAGTCAGCTACGGAAATTTGTACAGTAACTCACTACTTCTACATCCCATTCAACCCAATAAAAAAGATACTTTTTATGAATACTTATTTTGGTTGAATTTGAGTAGACTATCCCCTATGATTTAGCTTCCTGCATTTAAACTACTAAATTTAGTTATCTTGTCTTGGCAACGAACTCATAGGCCCAGTTTATTAGGGATCTGTATGTTTGCAGTTAAGAAATGGGCACGAGAGTTAACAGTGCAGACTTATGAATGCTGGTAACCAGGAACCTGACCTAATTGAAGAACAGTGTAACAGCAACCATTTTTGTTGCAGAAATATTGTGAAATGTGGTGTTGCAGTATTGTTATAGTTTCATGGTATAATGTGAAGCCGCCAAATTTATTTTGCAGGCGAATACCAGACAGACAATCAGGAAAAAAGGACTGTACATGCATAAACTGTGCTTCATAGTTATTTTAATATTCCATTTTATAACATTGCTTCTTATTAATGTAAGCTCCCCACAAACCCTGCACCCAGCATCACTCCCAGACAAGCCATGAACCCTCCACTGTTGATTCTCCCAGTCAAGCCATGAACCCTCCACTGTTGATTGGCGAATGTCAGCAACTAGAGTGACATACCTATACCTGTGCCAATGAGATGAGCCACCCAACACATCAAGAATTATCAAAATCACAAGATCATAAAATAGTGCAGTACCCATTGACAAGGAAGCCTATTATAGCTCATCTGTGCTGAAAGATCATTCATATAACATGCAAATATTCTCAAGTAAATGAACAAGGGCTGATGTCTCCACTGTTCTATTCTGCAAGTTCATTGTGTGTTTTGATCAACCTTTCAGTGAAAAACAACTAGTGAAAAATTATAATTTTGCCATTTAATGGTTTGAACCTGTGTGGCCTTGTCATAGTTTAGTTTGAAGTTGTATCCCGGATCTATCTTTTTTCTGCTTGCATAACTGCCTTCAGTTGCTTTCAAATACCAAAGATGAAAAAGCCATGTGTCTCCAGTTGCTGGTCTCTCTCTTGGGCAGTTGTGGTAATATAACCAACAGGAAAGTGCAAGTGAAATCCAGCTTGTTAGGTAGATTTCAGTACCTCTGGAGATAGTGGTCTCTTGTCTATAGTAGCACACTGCCAAGGAAGTTAAAGCTTGTATTTACTGCAATATATATCAAATCAGCACCACAGCGTCTGTTTACCTACAGTGTGATTAGAGTGACTTTTTAAGAATTTTACATGAAGTACCACAATGAAGCTGAGCACAATTTTGCCTTCCATGCTGTATTGTCCAATTATTTCATCTCATCTGCAAAAATCTTGTTTAGGTTATTGAACAGAACAACAATTAAAGCAGCAGTAATATGGTGCATTCAATGTAGTAAATTGCTTCAGTGTTTCACAGCGGCATTATTGAACAAAATATAACACCAAGTCACATTATGAAGGACAATTTGGTCAAAGAGGTAGGTGTAAATAAGCACCTGAAGAGAAAGCTAGAGAAGCGAAAGGTTTGGGATGGGAATTTCAGAGCTCAGGACGCAGGCAGCTGAAAGCACTAGCAAAAATGGCATAACAATTAAAAATCAAGGGTACACAAGAGGTCGGAGTGCAGAGGTATTAAAAGGAGTGTGGGACTGGAGGAGGTTGCCAAGATAGGGAGGGGTGTGGCCAGGAAGAATTTGGAAACCAGAATGAGAATTTTAAAATTGAAGTTGTACAGAGCTCAGTTAATATGTGATTACATGTGCATGGGTGTGAATTCACTGTTGGTGAACACAGACTTCTCCAATCTGCATGTTAATATTCACAAAACAATAATGCATAAAAATGAAAGAAGTGGAAAGGATGTTCGTGATTTTTTTTTGAAAAGCAGTGATGGAGCCTTGAGGTACTATTGACAATGATTTAGTACATCAAATGTTAACCTTTTTAAATCTGGGTTTGTGGAGTTTTCAGCTGATATTTGTGTAATCATGCATGTGATTCTGACTTTAAAGTCAGATTCATTGGATTATGGTAACGGAATAAGCTTAAATGCAGTTTTATTTTATGCTTTCCCCATGTACGTTTGTCCATTTTTCATGAAAAAAAAACCTTGATGGCTCTCCATTTTGACTATGGCACAGATATTCCTCTTTGTAAGGAGGTTCGCATAACAATAAGATGCAGCAAAAGACAAATGTCCACCAGATTGTAATGTGGTAGCTATTGGATATGTTTGGAGAAACTTGACTGACCATCAACAGGCAAATCAGATCTATAAAAACTGTTCTAGGTTTATTGGTACTGACATCCAACAAACAGTTTTCCTTTAACAATTGTTACCAGTAATACTCAAGAAGAACACATTTCTGTTGGTCAGGCATTCATATTGTGTTGTCCTTAAAGCTACTGTGAGATAAGAAGTATAAGTTATAGGTGTATGAATATTGGAAAAGGGAGTCATTCACTTATGACATAGGATTGTAGAGTTTTACTGGTTTTAGATCATATTGTTCAAACATTTACTTGAGTTCCTTTTTTTTAAAAAAAAAGTAAATTGAGCAAGTTAAAATCTTAACTTAATGTTGGGTTACATTCTTCTGTTGTATCACTGAGAACATTACTCTATTCCACCTTCTTTCCTGTCACTCTGCACCTCCTCTTCGCATGAATTTTTCAATCCGCATTTCTCCACTCCTCACTATTTCCATTACAATCAAACTATATGCCCATGACAGATAGATTCTGGAAGAACTGCACGACTTTCACTGCAATGCTCCCTTATTTTCAATCATGTTTCACACATTCTGAGGAAGAAGAAAACCTCCAGAAGAAGCAACGATTTCCCCCTCTGAGTGTTGGCCATCATGAGCAGGGGAGAGGGATTCTGGAGGAGGAATTGCAGATTATTATTTCCCACCTTATCCTCTTTTTCTTCCTTTCTGACTCCTATTGCATCCTCTTCACTGTAAAAAATTTTTCCTCTGCTAAATTTCAGGTATCGAAATGTTCAACATTGCAGGAAGAGGTGGTCAGTCTTCCTGAAGGTACATCGTTCCTCAATTTCACCCTAGCAAGCACCATCTCAGTAACTGCTACCTTGGATATTTGAGAGTGTAGTTTAACAGTGCAGCCAGAGTCAGTTAGCTCAGTCAACTGGATGGCTGGTTAGTGATGAAGAGTGACACTAACAGAGTAGGTTCAATTCCTGTGCTCACTGAAGTTATTTATGAAGACTTGCCTTCACAATCTTGCCCCTCACCTGAGGTTAAAAATCACCACTAGTCAGTTCACCCCATCGAAGAGGAGAGCAGCCTATGGTCATCTGGGACTACACAACTTTATCTTTCCAGCAAGGTGCACCATACCAAGATGCTACAGTCAGCTGCGCTCTTGAGGCTCAGAACTGCTTGAAGTTACCTATCACAGCCATCTGTTTGTCCTTAATGGAAACATAACTAGCCTTCCATCTCCCAATCTGTTGGCAGAGGGGAAAAAGATTTTGTAGGAATACCATAAAGGTGCACATAAAATAGAAACTGATGAGTTTCACAAGGTTCATTCTTATTTAATGTTAAATGATATACACAGAATGTTTTTTTTCTGGATTTGGTATTGGTGTTAATATTTGCAATAGAGAGTAAGGCCCTAAATACGGAGTGATGGGAATCAATTGATTAGTGGTTGCAAGGACAGTGATGAGAAAGGTTGCTGGACTATCAGTGTACTGAGAATGGGAGGGATGGTCCACTTGAATTATGATTGGATGTGGTGCTCTCAAAGCGAGCTGGCAGCTAGGGGGACCGGCAGCTAATGCTGCTTTTCTTGCTCCTCCTTCTGTACTTCTTGTTGCCCAGCTTGATGTCTTATTATGCCAGAGTTATGCAGCAATTGACTAACAACTGGATACGCAGTCATGGCTGATCTGCAAACCTCTTCCCAAATGCATCAGGCAGTGGAAGCATTGATTGAGCTTGCAGACAGTCTGCTTGAGCAGTGTAGGTCTTGTTGCATGCCACTTCTCCATCTGGAACATAGTATGGGAGTCGTTGTTCAAAAATGAAGGGGCTATTTCTCATCACCTAATGGCCAGCCTGTGACTTGATGGTCTTGTTGGAATTAAGGTGGCACAGAGAACTAATAAAGAATGAATTAGCCATAATAGCTGCAAGAAAACGGGGGACTAATCTCCATGGCACATTATCTGTTGTCTTCTTTTGTTTGGGTTATATCCTTTTCTGTTCTGAAAGTTGCCAGGGAAGCAGGCAAGGTGATATGGGTGCAGCCCTGTGCATCTTGAGTCTGGGAAAACCTACTGAAACTTTGTGCTCTCTCCTCCTGTTTAATTCTGCCCATTGTGAAAGTGATATCTTTGTTCCCCTGGATGCAGAAAGCCTTGGTGATTTCCCAGTGGCAGGAAATGAGGGGATACCACTGATTTAAGCTGTTTCAAGCTGGATGGAACCTGTTGCATTAAAGTCACGGACCAGGGTAATTGTGACAACCAGAAATAATGCTGTCATATCCTGGTTTGCAGCAGTGGCAGGTGATGTAGTCTACCTCATTGAAGAAATGATGTTGCTCCTCTCAGGAGGAGAGTTTTGAGAGGTGATGATTGTGGGCAGTATTTCCTATGCATTGTCCTCCCTTTTCAGTTGTCCCCAGCTGCTTCTGCCCTCTTCTGTTTCCTTCCATCCCCTGCCCACATCCTCACAGTTGTCCTATTTGCTCTCCCAAGTGGTAGCCATGGCTCAGCAGGTAACAGTCTCACCACTGAGTTAAAAAATGGTGGGTTCAGGTCCTACTCCAGAGTAGCGAGTACAATGTACACTGACACTCCAGTGTAGCACGGAGGAGTGCTGCATTGTTGGAAATTCGATCTTTTGGACGAGATATTAAACAAGGCTATTCTCTCGCCAACATCATAAAAACAGATTATCTGGTCGTTATCATACGACTGTTTGTGAAAGCTCATTGTGCACAAATTCACTGCCACATTTCCCCCATTATAGCAATGGTTACACTTCAAAAATGCTTCAATGACTGTACAGTGCTTTGGCCTGGCCTGAGGTTGTGAAAGGCGCTATACAAATACAAGTCTTCATTTTCTCTCCCCAGCCCCCAGTTCTAGAGGCCGACTTGCCAAATCAGCCTTATTTGGAATAAACCGAATTTGAAGGCGGACGATAGCAGCTCGGCACCAGAAACAATGTTGTGAGCGGAAGTTACAAATCAATTGTAATGCCCAAAACGGGCAACGGAATAAAATACCTGGTGTTGCTCACCCCGCTGAAAGAACAAGCCAACAACAACGCTGAATGAACTATTTAAACAGCTTTGCCGGGGACAGAGCCATCCTGTTAGTGCCATTAAGTGGGGGTGGGGTTGGTTGTTATTCCCACGATTTGCTAATCGAGTTTATTACACGGCAGTTCAGGCATTGGGGAAAACCAATTTCACAAAAGGGGCCCCAACAATAAGTAGGAGACCCTTATTTAAATATTATGGGGAACACCTGTGACACTTGCAGGGTGCGGTCCGGATGTTTATCATGGTTGATCGGATCTGCTGGCCGTGTATTGGGGCCAGTTTTGCATTCGTGAAATGAGCACACAGAATCCAATTTCTAGGCCCCTTTCTGTTTATTCCTCATCACTAAATAAAATCTCAGCAGATATTGATAATTGATCGACATTCAGATATTGATCGTATTTTAGAGATCACACAAGTGGGTGATCTATCTAGTGCAATTGCCCAATCTCCATTCCGCGCTCTCTTTCAGTGATATTAACTTCACTTACAATCATCATTTTGTGATACTGGTGGCAGCCAGCACAGGAAACACGCGTGTGGTTTACCACACCAGTTGTACGATCAGACAAAGATATGCAGGGTAATAATGTTTTGCAACATGTTCAATACTACTAATCTAATGGATGTCTGAAAGCAGGAATCCGATTGGTCATTTTTGGTCAGTATCTTCAGTTTATCCACTGTTTTTTCAGTTATATAAGATTTAATTTGTGGACCGTTTTAACTTGACACCGCAAATTTTAAACACCTCAGTACCTTAAATCTTAGTGCACATTATTGGACAAATCAGTACTTTTAAAAAGAAAATGCAGGTTAAAGCTTACCGACAACTCCCCATGCTGTGTGGATTTGAGGTTGCGGTCTGACCTCAGCATCTGAATAAAGCTTTCTGGGGCTCCACGTTTGCACCAATTAAATGACTTATGTGCTCTCTTAAGTGGAACAAACATAATGTAAAGGCAGCCCTTGGGCTGTTATAACTAACACAACACGTCAGAGGAAACGTAACCAAAGTAAAATCTTATCACGGGGGAGAGGGGGTGCACCTCAGCCCCTGAGGTGTCCACCGGTCACGAAGGTCTCTCCAAGGCCTTGTGAAGTGAATGTGTTTGATGTGCAAAACTAGATACAACTGTGAGCTCCCATGCGGATCATGCTCCCCACGTACACGTGGGGACAGTATCTCCCAGCTGAATACGCTATTACACCTATAGTGAACCTTGAGAAAACAAGAACCTGCCATTGACAAGAATAAAGTTAGACTTTAGAAGGGGCTTATACCCTAACAGAAAGAAGTCCCTGCGAGAACGGAGACAAAGGCACAACTCTGCTTCTCATGATTTTTCACTGTTAGAAATATATTTTAAAAAGACTAAGTATTGTTCATAAAATGTCCGGGCGTGCTTTAATGGACCTCTGGGTATATTTTAACGCTTGCTTCATTCTGGACAATACTGCCAACAGCACATCGCACGCAGGGACCCATGGGCGAGGCGGCGAACGGGTGGTCGGTATAACTGCAGGTTGAGATTGCTGGAGGGAAAAGGGCACCAGGGTTTTTCTCTAATGGTTAAATTAATGCACAGGACACGACCAGACAGAACAGGCTTGCCCAGGTTCCCAGGGAAACTGCTGATTATTTTAGTTCATTAAGTCTCAAACCATCCCAGCACCACGATGTCCGACCGAGACTGTAACACCAGCTTTCTGACAGCAATTCAAACAAGAAGAACAGGAAAACACGACCAAGAGGAGGCCATTCAGCCCCTCGAATCCGTTGGACAATTCCATTCGCTCAAGGCTGAGCTGTATCTCTACTCCATTTACCCACCTTCATCAAACCCTGGATCAGGGAACAGCCGAGCATCAAAATGCAATACTAGAAACCTCAAGATTCACCATTTACCGTTATGGTTCGCACAAATAAACTGACCGCGATAACGGAGCCTTTGCAATATTCTCTGTAATTTATATTGATTGACCGTTCGAGTCAAAGTAATGAGAGAAATTTCACAATTTCTGCTTAGATTTTCCGCTTTCCTCTAGAAGTCCATTCCTGTTGCTATGCATTTAGTTATCCTGCAATATGCAACGAATTGCGATCTCTATCTGGAAATATCGTAAATGTTCTTCGAAAATGTGAGTAAGGAATACGCAAGAGAGATTTAACCAAATTCAGCCACAAACGGATCCCGATGCAGGAGACTGGTTAAACATGATACTTTGAAAGAGAATTGTGTTTGAATTGAATGGACAGTACCATACGCCGTCCAGAGGCTGCTGTGTGTGATTAGACCACAAGGGCTATATGGGAGCTGTCCGTGGTCCTGAAATGCACAACACAAGAGACAGACTCGCAATCTCTCAGATGGGATAGTGCATAGCTGGCTGACTGGCCGATGCTGACTCCAGGATTAGCACAAGCTTACTGTCCACATCTACATCCGGACTGAGCAAAGTGCGCGCTTCGTAAAGCAACAAACAGTGTGTTTCAATTAGCACATGCTGGTGACTTTGATCCTTAGTATTTGCTGCAGTTACATCTAATTTAAAAGATCCTAAATGATTGTACGTTCTGTAAAACATAAAAAAAAGCAGGAACCATGAACAGCCACAATTTATTTCCACATATTCTACTATTCCTTATTCGTTAGAACTTCCAGCTTTTAGCTTTCTCTTGATTTGCCTCCTGGTCTACCTCTGCAGCTTTATCCAGTTAATCTTTTAAGTTGATGGTCAAAAGGGAAAATAAATCCCGATTTTCTTTTCAAAGCAGCCACTTGCTGTTCATACCAATGCTCTACTGTTTTTGACATTATACATCAGCTAATAAAACAGTGGAGGATCAACTCTTGTGTCATAAATAATGCGCGGATTAATTTATCACCATCGTACCTTTTTTTTATTAAGAAACACAAAATAAATTGGGTTTCTCTGCGCTTTCCAGCGTCATTTCACTTACATGTTTACATATCACACAAAGGTTGTTTGAAGGCACATTCCCTTCACGTCTTTATGTCGAGTTAAGCAAACAGAAAGGCTGGCATTATCGTTAGCGGGTCAGAGCATTCGCTAGAGCAACGAATTTTTCCAACTCCCTTATGCGTTTAAATTTATTACAAAATTAGAATGTAGTTTTCACTTCTAGGTTATAATTTTCTGGTGTTGAACTTTTACAAAAAAAATTGACAAGATGGTTATTTAACGAGATGAAGTTCCGCGGTCTGGACTGGATACCTTGAAGATGAGGACATGATTCTAACTGAAATATCCCGACTGCCCGGTTATCCAAGCATTAACTTTCTGAGTTTACAATTACCAGTGATTAATGGAGGTTCCTGGTACTTGCTTCACCATGAAACCCGCCATAATTGCATGATTTATTCTTTACAGTGCTTTGTGCTGACCTGCAGAAATCAAATCAATGAACATATTGCAACTAAACACCTCAAACAAACAGGATATTCCCCCTCCTCCATTCCCCCGCCCCCGTCACTAGTGGGTTGGAATTCCAAATAATTATCCCTTCATGAACCAGGATTGGGGCAAAGCTGCAGTTCCGAACTGAAACTTTCACTGGTCCACTTTTGACCATTGTGAGGTCGGTCCCCGCACCATAGGCGCATAAATTACTATTTGCTGTTAACACTTTTGAATAACGAGACCGAACTAGACCAAAACAAAACTCTAATCGAGTCAAATTATGGGCGGCACAGGGTATACACCAGAAACAGTGAAAATGTGCTTCCTACATCCCAGAATACCATGAATATCCAACATGGCCAACTCATGGGCTGTCTGAGTTATCACACACAGGCTAACGCTTGATCTCCATGGCCCGCATGTATGCAAGGAGAAGGTCTCCCCTTGGTTGATGTGTTCTAATACCAATGAGTGGACATTGAATGACCGTTTTCTAAATAAGCGCATACTGTAACAATGTAAGTACCATCAGTGTTTAAATGCTTCTTACGGCAGAAAGCGCATGACAACAGCAGTCGTCCTCTTTACGGCACTTTGAGTATTATTCATGAGATTATTCATGAAGAGTCCGCCTTCTCTACCTTGCCTTTCGCCTGAGGTGTGGTAATCCTCGGGTTAAATTACCACCAGTCAGCTCCCCCTCTCAAAGGGGAGAACAGCCTATGGTCATCTGGGACTTTGGCGACTTTACATTTCTTCCAAAACACAAATGTGTGCAAAATTACAGATGCATAATTACAATGAATTTGCCTGCAAAAAAACAGATCTTTTGTTATAGTTAAAAAATATATAGGTATATTTTTGTTATAGCACAGATGGATTTGAGAAGTAGCAAAATGCTCAGAGGTTTTGAATGGATCTTGTACACAGCAACTTCAGGTGAAAGCATTTTCCCTCAAATATCTAACACGCTCCTTGTGTTAAACACACCTGAAGGGCTGACATTCTACAAATGTTTCTCTTAATGGTGTAGCATCAACTTCCCCTCAAACTAAAGGCCAGATAACTCGAAGCCTACTGCATACATTCACATTCAACCAAGCGAAATAATTCCTAAAAAAAGGCAAAACCGTTATTTTTGCATTCAAACCGGATGAATGTTGAAAGAGAAACGTCAGAAAAATAATTACAGAATCTCCCAAGTAGGAGAGAAGATCGTTTTATTTGCTGTAAATTTCCACACAGTTCTATCTAGAGCCCAGGAGTAGGGATATTGGGGAATTTAAAACCAGCCTTTAGGCATTACAAATGACCTTTTTGGATTTGCATTTGATTAATGCTTTGTGGTCTAACAGCTGGAACAAAAAACAGAAGCGACTGCTTCACAGTGCAGGTTCAGGTGATTACCTTCTCCTGTTTTAAGGCAGTGGTTTGCAAAGCCTAGTGCAATAAAACTGCATTGCCATTAATACCGGCAACTGTTTTGTTTTTTTTTCACTTTCTCATTTGCGTTTGTACTTCAAGTAGGTATCAATTTTCAGGTACTGCGAAAAAAAACACGTCCACACAAAAGCCGTCTGTGTCTCTTCTGATGAATTTCGCTAGCCAGCTACCCGGGAGATTCATTCCTGAGTAGGAACCCATAAATCAAGAGGCAGCTCCCTATTGTATGCTACATCTTATGCAAAAAGGTGTTTCCAGTCAGTGCCAAAGGCTGCAAAATCCTATTACAACTGAGGTCATTAATTATAGAAAGTCGACAAAACTGAACCCTGCTATTTTTCACCGAAAGCTTGAAATTTCTGCACGGTACTTCTTCGAAAACGCACACAAGCGCGCAGATCGTAGGGATATACACGAACGTACATGCCAGTACGCTCATTCCTAGTACACAGACATAGACGTGTACCACTGCATGCAATGTTCACACGGGCTCTGTCACAAAGATCTAACGCCTCTTACATAAAGTAAAGCACACTCATACAGAACACACTCGGAGTGCACGCACTCACATACAGTTCATCTCACACACGCTCTCTCCCTCCCTCGCTCACTCAGATCAAACCCCCTCCCCCCCATAGACACATAGGAGACGTGCATCTGCCAATCTTTGCAAAGTTTGCAAACAAGGCAAACGATCCAGGTCGTATCAAATACAGAATAATCTCATTGGCACCATCTAGCTAACCGGATTGATCATTGTGGTTAGACAGGCTGTGATCCTAAATCCAATAGAGACACCAGCACTTCAAATCGGCAGCAAGAGCCCTACGCAAGTGAGTGTTACCTGAAAATGGAACCCGTTTCTTCAATGGGACACCATTTTGGAGGACAAAGTGGGCCACAATAGCGTTAGCATCATGTTTTAGATTTGTCACGCAATGTTGGCGGAGTATTTATACCGTACCTTCACACACCAGCACGTCCGCATGTAAGTGATAATAATATAACTGATTTCAGGCTGGTTTATTATATTAGTATACATTTGAAGCACATAGCTAGCACAATGCTCCCCCTTCAGACCAAAATATGATCATAACATTTTCAGCGTTTCGGGACACTCAGGAGTGGAATCAGTCTTGGCTTGTGGAAAAACAGATTTGCATAAATCTACTGATTCAAACCTAGGTGAACAGATGATTTACAGAAATACCCAAGAAGCTAACAGAAATCACCGTGTAGTCAGGGGAATACCATTACAAGGCTGGGGTGTCCCAATGTAAACGTGGGGTTAAATCCTGTACGCGACACTTGGATAATGTACATTTAAGTCATTAGTCTTCATAAAGCTTCTCGCCTATTCCCTTTCCGTGCACCCCATTGGGGTTCATTTGATTGATGGCTCATTGATGATAAACCCTACGCAGCTTAAACACTCTCACGATGAATATGCCCAACTGGACTCTAGGTTGCTAAGATGCTGAAAGAAATTACAGCACAATATTTAATATACGTCCTGTGAAGACGTATCGGTCAAAAAGTTTACGCTAATACTGACGACGAGCCGCTGTTGGCAATTGGCCCCTGAACTGCATCTTTGAACATGGTCTTAGATGCACTTGGTTAAAAAAGAATGCTTGTATGCGGTATCTCCGTGTTATGTCGGTTGGAAGAAGTTACAAATAGGTTAAATCCCATATCTCTATTTGGTTTTAAAAAATAAATCTGTAACATAAAAATGATAACATCGAAAAGGAGAACGTGAGGCTGTTCGCTCACCGTATCCCAGCAATCATTAGTGTGGATTCGCCCATTTTACCTGTAATATTTGCCACCTCTACTGGCGACCCCTGCTAACATTACCGATAATTCTGCCCTTCACTTTTTTTTACAAGGAGTGTCAAAATTGTACTTCCGGGAGCGCTGCCAAACACAGAAGGAGATTTATTTTAATTGCGTTCAGTTCAAAAGAATATTCCAACATGTGCCCCAATCTAATAATTTCTTGGATACAATAGATGCAAAACGCATCTTTTAAAGGTTGCTGGAATCATAGTGCTTGGTTAGAAAAAAAAACAGATCTGTTGTAGATTTTAACCACTTCCGTCGTAAAATCGTTTCAGTCAACCACACATGGGTCTTTCAATTTAGCAAAATACCTCGACAACTGAGGCCAAGTCGTGTACATGTTATAACTGGTGCCTGTAGCATCCTTTGAACCAGGTATATGTTTGGGCATACGGGGACAAGACGGCAATCACTCACATTTAACGGCCTAAAGCGATAGATTGGTTTTCTGCGGGATTAGGATGCGCTTCCACTTCCAATAACCTGCACAAAACGTCTTGGTGGAGGACGGCGAAAGGGGCCCGCACCGAAATATTGCAAATGGATTGCCGAATAAGACCTCGCGTAAATTTACCGCCAAGGGCTGAACTGTGATTCAATGATTAATGTCCATTGAGGTATCCAGCATTTTGTGCAGCCGGTTAAGGTGGAATGCCTGAGTGAGACCAGATAGTTGCTGCATCATGTCATCAATTTTTTTTGTATTTCATTTCTAGCTTTATAGATGGCACATTGTGGGGAGGGGAGCGGGGGGGTTACCTTTCAATCTATTATCACTTTTAACAGAGCAATAATGAACCAAAAGTTACTGTGAGGTATTCTGACTTCTCCCCTTTTGGTGGGTGAGACACATCTATAATAAATCCCATCACGCACACACAAACACACACACAGACACACACTTTTTTCCTAGTAATAGTGAGATCCTGAAATAAAGTTTGCTAATCGCTGTTTGTTAAAAAAAGGATATTTATTCAAGTGTTTACTTTTTTTTTCCTTAAACATCAATGGTGACAATTTTACAGTTAATTAAAGAAATTTAAAAAGGTGTCACGTAGGGAACTCCAAGATTGTGGGATGGGAACTAACTATCCAAAGCACTCAAAGTGATTGTCATCATCGATGCCAGATTTCCTATGACTGATGGAAACAATGGATTGTCGGATGAATGGTGAGTTGAAACTAAAACGATCTTTATTCACATTAACAACAAAACCAGGAACTCTATTCATAGCCTGTGCCTTCTGCCCACTCTTACCGGGGAGGGTGGCGGGGGGCGGTGCAAAAGTGGCAGCTCCTGCTTTCCCAGCAGGCAATGCCTCTCCCAGAGACCCCTGCGGTGAGCCCCGCCCACACCGGATGTGCCACCATTCGCGGAGCCTGCGCAGTGCCAACTTCCCCCTCCCAGCCCCCTGTCAATGAGGTCACTTGGGTGGGAGGAGGGAGAGGAAGGGAAGGGTTGAGTGGGAGAGAAGTGGGAGGGTGGGGTTGAGTTGGAGGCTATGTGTGGGAGAGGAAGACGGAGAGTGGGGTTGAGTGGGAGGCTCTGCTGCGTAGGAGGCAGGGGAGAGAGGGGGTGCTCTACCCCACCCCGTCCCCACACACCCACCTCTTCACTGCTCCTCCTGGAAGGGGGCGCAACGTATTTGGGGGGAGCGATGACAGTTCAATAACTTGAATGCCAGAGCCGCAGTGATCATATGTTCCCCTGTTGCCTGAGCTGAGTGGAGTACCCCCCCCCCCACCACCACCCACCTCGCCCCCTCCCCACATCTCCTTCTCCACTCTCTCCCCCCTCCCCACACCCAACAACCCCCTCACCAGACCGCAGTCTCATTCAGCTCCTGGCTCGGATGTGAGAGCGGCCCGCTGTAGCCACTGTTGCTGGACATTGAGAAGGGCGGGCTGGGTCCTCCGCTGAACACTTCGCCCGGGATCGGGTGCAGCGGGCCGGTTATCCCTGGCTCAGGACTCGGGGTGTCAGGGTGGGAAATCATGTCCGTGTACCTTTGGTTTTCGCTGCCACCGATAGTGGGAGGATGGTGGCCGGATAAAGGGGGTTCAAGTACTCCGAGTGAGGTCCCCCCAGGTCCTGAGGACTGCATGTAGCCGGAATCCGCCGGCGAATGTGCTTGAGAGGACGGTGGACCGTGCGGGAAAAAGTCATAGTTTGCCGCTGGGCCGTAGTAGTCTCCCTGATAATCTGCGTGGATGAGAAGAGAAACGTGTTTAGCCTTGCAGTTAGATCCCAGTTGCATTCATTCTGCCTAATCGTTCTTGAAATTGCCATCAGACTTTTGAATGTTCCTACCTCACATTAAGTTGATCTTTCTCTACATCCTAGCTATGATTCAGTATACTGGAGACGAATTATGACATTCTGCACACTCTCCTTTCCCTCTCTCTGTACGGTATGCTTTGTATAGCGCGCAAGAAACAATATTTTTCATTGTACACCAATACATGTAACAATAAGAAATCAAATCAACACCGTTATTAATGATCCAAAAAAGTACAGAAATGTGATGAAAAAATGCATTGTTTAAAATATTACTATAAAAATGGCCTGATTGAGTTCTCCAGTGAGGAACCTGTTGCCCCATCACCACAAGTAAATCCCATCGACCGCACACTCAGGATGGAGTGTCAAACTAACGCTGTAACGAGCGAGCGCAGCTCTGATGAGTGGCGCTGACTTGTTCGGGAAGTTTGCTCCAGACTTTTAATTTCCCATTTTTTGATCGAGGTACCAAATGCCGGGCCAAATCGTGCGAACTCCACGGTGTACACACAAATTTGTGCACGACATGCTTTCGCGTCCATTGTTAAAAGGCAACATCGTGCTGATTTTATGATCAGGCTCTTCGCTCTCCAGGCCCGATTGTCACACAAGAGCTAACGCGTGATTTACTATTATTCACCATTTGGTAATTAATGTGAGTGACCTGATGGGAAATGGAAAGCCATTGACTTCCCGGTTACAAATTAAAGTTTGTGTTTTTTTAATGTTTGGACGGCAAAACACTCAAGCGCGTAACGTTAGCTGTATCTGAATGCAGAGTTTTAGAAAGAAAGATTTTATTATTAAATAGTCAACAGCAAAAGGCGGGAAAGTGAATGTCAGCAGTCCATTGACTGTTTCCTGGTTGGATAACTGACTTCAATCAACTTTGCTACAAAACCTATACTGGTTTAAGCGAAATGTTCATCAAAACAACCATCTGTAGCACTGCCTGCATACCAAATGAATCTAATATTTGTACATGAACGTGTAAGATATGATACCACAGATTCCAAATATGTACAAGAGCACAATAAGCGGAAGCTGCAGAATTGATTTTCGAAACCTGTTGCTACGAATGCTGTGTTGGTCTTACAGCCGCAATTTGTGGTATCCCGCAAAAAGGTACAGCCCATTTATACCCAAATTAATAGATAAATAGTGCCTACTTCCGATGAGTATCTATATTTTATAGGAGTGTCAATAATCTTCTTGCTAGCTAAAAAGTGATTCAAAGTAATTCCTTGTCTATAAGTTCTACTGGGTGTTGGCGCCTGGTAATAAGTTTCCAGATTAACATGGGGGACACATGTCTATCCAAAGGATTCTTAACACTTACACAATTCAGCAACGGGAGACGAATTATAAATGTATGATTCAGTATACTGGTATAACATTTGGATTTGTATGTTAAACTATAAACTGATGGAAATTTAACGCGACTGGAGTCAAATATTCTCATTCATACTGTACTCAACAGGGGTGGGTACATTTGAAAACCTCTACACGTGGGTACGGGTGGCGTATACTTAGAATGTTATTTTTAATTCGCTGAACAAAAAATGTGAAATATGTTAATTTGATGAAGGGAGCTGTTTTAAATGGGAGGGGAGCAGAAGGCTGCAGCAAGCGGTAAGGAGCAGAGTCGTGGCGTTCAGCGAGTGACCCTCCATATGCTCCAAGAGTTCGAGGTAATTGGAACAAATCCTGGGTGAATATCCGACAAAAGACTGCAGCTGTAGCTTTGTTCGCGGAAACACAAGAGAAAGTGCCCGCTGAATGGGCTAGACTTCTCTTCAAAAAGACAGCTTCATCACAATGCATTGCTTTATCGGACGCAACTTGGCCAGCGCTGGAGCGGAATCTCTTACAGGGGCGGTGAGGGTGGGAGGGGAGAAGGGGGCCCTGTTTGGGGGAGGGGGGGGGGGAAAGAGGGGCGGATTAAAGAGCTCAACAGGCTGCGATCATTCACTCAATAATACCCGTGCAGATGCCACGAAACAAGTGAGAAAGTCATAGCAACCGAGCACCTTGGACCACTCGGATCGCCCGAACGCAACCGAGGCGGTTTAGCAAATGAACCTCTCGGCCTCAGCTCTGGCCACCGTTCGGGCGGGGGGTAACACACCCAGAAAACGATCGTTCCGCTTAAAAGATTCGAGTGAAATAATCGCTCAGGAGTTAAAGGAAATGTGTTTGGGGAAAGGGAGGTGGTTTAGGGACACACACGCCAGGAAAAATAACATAGGCATATCCAAACTCCCCTTCTCCCAAGTCTTTACTAAAGCTTAAAAATGATGACATTTTGTAACAAAGGGGATCAAACTCTGAGCCTTGTCGGCATTAATGCTGTTCAACACGGAATAAAGGTCCCGAGAGAGGAGGCAACTCTACACAGCGAATCTCCGGGTAAACTAGCACATAGAAAATCAGGAGCTTCCTTTGCCAGTCAGTTCCAAAAAGCGCGCTTCATGCCCTAACCCGGACTTTCTGATCGGAGGGGACACCGGGAAGGATGCTGTTATTTTGTGGCAATTTAACGCCGAGAGGTGACACACAAATTCCAAATCCCAATGAAACAAGAGGGGGAGGGATGAGAGGAAAATGAGATTAGGGCACTGACGATACGGAGTCTCTCATTCCGGACACTGCCTGTTAACAGCGGACAAACTCTTTAGTTTTGGAAAGTTGAATGCTGTGGAAGTTACCTCCATAGTAATTGTAGGGAGCAGAACCCATCATTTCCGATTCGTCCAGGCGCCCCCCCAGAGGACGCATGCGCCTGGGACTTCGGAAGAAAGCGTGTCTCCTTGCACCCAGAGCACTCAACTGCTTCATCCGCCTCTCCTTAGATCTTCTGTTCTGAAACCAGACCTGCCAAGAAAAAAAAACAATGGGCCGTTCTTTAATGGAAATACAGCAAGTGCTTCCAATAACACCTACTACCCATGTAAGGAATGGGGAAAGTAGGACAACCTAGGCAAACCTCATTCTTTCTGTGTCTGTTGATTAAACCAATACCTTCCCATTATGTGTCGAAAATTGACGCTGCGGGCAATATTTTAACATTCAACCGAGATTTCGCCTACACCGGGATATAGCCAAAACCTTATATACATATATATGTCCAATTTTGTTTAATCAGAAATAAAGTTTGATTCTTAAAGTTCTCTAGTCATTCTGATTGAGGATCGGGGTTGGGGGGAGCATTAAGTGTGAATGTTATGGGTGAAAACAAAAGCATCAGTGTGTGCATGGAGTGAGACCGGGCGTTGAACATAGTGGCATTGTGCTTATCCCGTACCCGAACTCCCTGAGCAGGGCACGACTGAGTTAGACATTTCAAGTTTAATGTGAATGCTTGAAAGACCGTCCCGGGATAAAAGGAAAGGCAAATTGCTTCGTGGATTCAGTGTTCCTCCCATAAACCAACAAAGCATATTCGATTCGAAATTTCTGCCTCTTTGCTTACATATCTGAAGCGTTTAAAAACATTTTTTTCTCTCTCTGAGTGATGGTTACTGGGTCCAGATAACATGGCTCAGGGCCGAATAAGCAACGGCGTGGCGGTACCTGAATAACCCGCATGTTGAGGCCTGTTTCCTGAGCAAGTTGCTCCCTTATGTGTCGGGTGGGCTTCGGGGTTGCGGCGAAAGCGGCTTTTAGTGTTTCTAACTGCTTGGCTTTAATGGTGGTCCGGGGTCCTCTCCGCTTCGTGCCCATGCTCTGTTCCTCGTTCTCATTATTCTGCGTCTCTTTGTCTGACGAGGTGGAATTGTCCGTTTCTTTTGTATCGTCCAGATTCTGGTCTTGGATGTCGGGCGATAAACTCCGATCTGTACACGAAGAGACTGAAAGACATAACGGCATTTTTAAAAAATTATTATTGTTAACCCTATCAGCTGCTGCTATTGACATCCCCAGTCCCAGCCGAGCAAGGACACGCCAGGTAACGCCGGGGCCAGTGTTACCCCGGAAGGGAGATGACTTTCCAACAAGCACAGTGTAATAATCCAAGTCATTAGCCACAACTTTGAACATTTCTCCAATTGGATGCGAACAGATGCGCTTCCCCGAAACACGTGTTTAATGTTTTCATTTTTTTAACGTTTCCATGAAAAAGCTTTGAAGGGCTGTTTCAATTTGAACGAACTATTCTACCGGTGTATTTTTGTTTTCATGCCATGCAGTTGCAGTTCCACGCGGATTAGAACTCCCAGTAAAAGATACTGTGTAAAATAGTGTAGCCGTGGATTTTGACTTTATACCAACACCGGGTGCAGATGGAAACCCCGAGGGGTCTTTCCAATACGTAGCACCCCAATACAAGAAATTCTTGTTGTAAATAATGTAAACGCGCGGCAGGGGATCAAAGTATATGGGATTTGAGCATTCCGTCGATAAAGAATGCTGGAATACTATATATGGTTTCCCATTGCACGGACCTAGAAAAGAGAGACCAAGTGGGGAAATGTATTGAGGCGTTTTAAGTCAGTGACGCCTCATTAGAAAGAAAGACCGGGGGGGAGGGGAGAACAACCGCTCTCGCCGCGGCTTTAACAATAGGTGTTGATACAAGTTCGGGCCTTACCTGAATTTAAGTTGGTGTCTTTTAAACTGTTGGTGCTCAAATAGTCTTCTTTGCACACAAATTTGTTTTCGTCGATAATATATAGTTCCTCCCCGGTCGACAGTTGCTTATTGCAAACCATACAAGTAAAGCAATTTAAGTGAAACACTTTATTTCTTGCTTTTCTGACGAGGTCACTGGGAGAGATACCTTGACAACATCCCGCACATTTCGTACCGAACCGCCTGGAAACAGAAATGGGCGCCATGTAAATATATATCACCTCCATAATTAAATAAGCCTTTACCGTCTCATTGAGAAAATTGTGTAATTAGGACAGTCACGAGGACCTAATAATTATAAACAATTCTTGGAAATTGACAGCGCTGCTTCGCTTGTGGGAGGCGAATAAAGTGTCTTCAGCAATGGGGCCAGTTTATTCCTTCTGTGATGAATAAAATGGGTTTCAAGAAGACTTGAAGAGGGCTCTCATTTGCATTTAAATTGTCTTCACTTGCACCTCACCGTTTAATGCTTGTTGTGAGTGTATCCTCCTGTCCTTATTTGAAGAACAAAAAAAGCTCCTTTTGAATTATGAATAGATTCTAATACTCATTAGAATTAATAGAGAATGGAAAGACGGTAGCAAGCCGTAAGTGAGGATGAATCACGAAATATTTCATAATGACAACATTACAATATAAAGTCAGAATATCAAAATGACCATTGCCCTGAGAGATGATTGCACAAGGCGGAAGCAATGCACACAGAAGCACGCACCACATAGTTATTGACCGAGGAAAGTAAGATATTAGAAGATACACGTGAACATAGTTCTCTGATGTTTAACTTGGGCGGAAGTTTGTTCTTTTTCAATGATTGTTATTTCAAGTGGATCGGTTCGGAGTCGGCAAGAAAAGTGCAGGGGATTCCGGGACAGGAGTTGGAAGAGGCCAACGCCTCCAATCTCTATTTCACTGAGGCTGGAAGTCAGGCGTTGCCCGACACTATCCTCAAAAAGCACAGCTGCCGTGGTGACCGATATTTATTACAATGACGTTGATTTAGTAAAAGGATTAGGGATCATAAGTCATCTTTGTCTTATCCGCGAGGTGTAATTGGTTCATTTGCAGCTTAACAGAACCATTAGATACGAGTAACATGTTGCTGCGTTGGGTACCTTAGAACAAGCGTTGTTTGAAATTTGGAAGGAGCCAGAAAGGGAATGTCCCGTTTTTCCTACCGAAGTGCACGTTGATAAGGCCTAGCACCAAAGTGTCATTTCCAGACACCTGCAGTTTGTGTTCATCTTTTTAAAATAGTGTTATGTCAACCATTTGCAGAAAAAAAAAGAATATCACATCGAACACCTTTTGATATTTCACTTAGTTGAAGCGAGCCTTGACTGGCGCTGCCTAAAACCTTCTAAAAGTTTCCAAAGTTTCGACATGCACCATTGCGGTTGTGATCAGGTCACACTGGAGCTTGGAGTGTACCTGAAGTTCCCCGTTTAAATGTCCTCCGTGTTGGTTGTGTGTGTATTGGAAGGCGCACGGGAAGGTTGTATAGAACCCGGAAATAATCAGATCCAGTGAGCGTTGCCACCAGGCTGCCGGGGAAGGAATGTTTAGCTGGATGGATTTATATCGCAAATTGCGGTGCTGTAATTCCCCGGGCCAAATCAATTTGGGCTGTTGCGTGGAACACTCAAAAATGTCATTTAAAAAGTTCTACAGCCCCGACTAAGCCCTTTGTAGGCCCGTCGGAGGATCAAAAGCCAAGTGTGTTTCATTGGGGTTTTAGGTTTGCTGATATTATTCAAGTGTGGGCTTTAAATGATCTTTTAAGAGTTAGTCAAACTCAGTTCGATAGTGGGTGTAATGTGGTGCAAATTGGGCGAAACACATTCAAGGGGGAGAGGGACAGAGAGTGTCTACCGGTCTGGTGGATTTCATGTTACCCGATGTGCTGACTAGAAATACAATTATGCGAGGCTAACGGTTAAAAGGTTCCCCTGTCGCTTTAAGACGACTCGGTCGAACTCACCTGAAGAAATCGTTTTTACAGTAAAGCTTCCCTTCTCTGGAAAAGCATTTTTCAGTCAAGTTGCACTTGCATTCACAACATTGGACGCACTTGATGTGCCAGGCTCTGTCCAGAACGTTGAGAAGGAATCTATCTAAAATAGGCCTCTCGCAGCCAGCACAGTGCACCATCGTGGTTTGCTTCAGGGACACAATCTTTTCCTTTGGAAAAAAAAAGCGTGACTTCAAGTGACTGCAGATTGTACTTCAAAAATCCAGTTGCTCCGTTCAAGTTCCTGTTGTCAGATTCGCAGCTGCTACTTTACCCTTTCGGTGGCGAAGCTGCACACACACGCTTTGGGTCCGATTGTTTCCTCTCCCTGAAGTTTGAAGGAGCTGGGCAAATGCAAAATAATCCTCTTTTTTTAACTCTCAAAAGGCGCCCTGCTAGCAGCTCATCTTGCTTCTTGAAGCTATCCTCACACATCCAGCAATCAACTCAAAATCATCCTATCTGGGCTGCTTGGGACTTTTTTCGGCGCCGGTGCTGTCTCCATCATCTTTGTGTACCAAGCTGTAATTCGCGCATCCTTATTCAGATTTGGTGACGTTTGCCGCCACGTACGGGATGTGCCGCCCAATCAGAGGCACGCTGCCATAGAAACGCTTAATTTATAGTATATCTAAATTGAATACAACGTTGTTTCCGCACAGAGGAAAACAGCCCATTTACCATTGTGGGTGTTAGGTTTACTCGGTGCCTAATATCTTAAGTAAGAATGTCCTCCTATTCCCCTCTTTCTGATATGAAGATGTTTCTTTTGTCCAACTAAAGGACGTGGTATTTTTTGGTAAGTTAACATTTAGGTCGACTCACTATTTATGAACAAGCGCTGATCCTGGCCAGAAACAGAATCAGAGACTAAGGTACCCAAATAAAAGCCAATTAAGAGATAAAGGTCTCTTTGCATCATCTAATAGATCAGAACCCGCGCGCTTTGCCAAGTGGGATGCAGATTTTGGATCCCGGTGTACAGTCAACGTTAGATCTAGCTGCTAGCCTGGGCAAAGATCTGCCCGTCGCTTTCTCTGCGGAGACAACTTTATCTAATTGGTACTAATGGTTATAAGTTGCGAGGTGATCGATTAAGTGGAACATGTTATGTCGTAGATTGCTGATTTAAATATGTATTTGGAAAACAATCATCCGTATGCAAGGACCTCGTAAAACTTTCCTGCAAAGTGAATTATTCTTGATTGTGTTCAGTTGGTAGTATTGTTTCCAACAATCACAGATGAATGTTATGTTTCTAGTATATTGTGTTACTTTAACCACATGTTCAATAAAATCAAAGACATCCGAAAATCACAGATCAGCAGATTTGCGTGTTGTTTATATATTGTAAATATATAAACGGGGACCGCTTCTGGAAATCGCACGCCATTGTTTCATTAACCTGCATCTTCGCTTTTTAGATGTGGTGACGAACTAAAATATATAGTTGATTTTTTGAAGGAGGCAGCGCTTTCCATACATATCCTCTTGTAGGGTAATTGGAAAGGTATACAGGGTGGATTAACTTTGTAGACTTAAATTCGCAGTTAAAAGGGAGGGCTGACAAGTGCCTGACAAAGCAACTGCTAATGGGAACAGAATGAAGCTGTTTAATTAGTCATTTCATTTACTGCCTTGGCTTTATCACCTTTACAGGATAACAAACTAAACATGTTGTATATGCTCACAGATACATGCTTTACCTATCTTTCCACAGTTCCTTGCAGTCTACGCTGCAATAACTCAGATTTTAAGTCAGAAATCTGAGGTAACGTATAAATTGGCACAGTGGGGTTATTAAGTAATTAACAGCTTAGGCATTTAGGGTGTTGATGTAACATCTGAAACTTGATCTGTTGCACTTTCCTGAGTTGAATTTCGGTAACTGGAACTGGACCAACTCTTGGACAACTCTTGGACAACGAGGGGGAACTTTTGAAATTACTAATTATAAAATATCATCCAACACTGTAACTTTAGATTAAAATATGATATTTCAGTTTTGTACATTTTGTTAACTCTGGCACTACGACGTGACGGAGGCATTGAACATAGACTGATTCATATGCATGTTTCATTGGGTCAGTAATACGCAATATCACTAACATTAGCTCCCATGTTATATGATAGTCACATCAATTTTCTCTATTGAATACAGTGTGTAGAAATATTCGGCCTGCTTACCAGACGTTGGCTGACTTGCTCTTGGTAACAGCACGTTACACCTGATTACCGATAAATACATGCAATTTACATTTACTAGGCGTAGGACGCAGATGCCACATCTCGGTGCCACAAACGCCACTGTGCATGTTCAAGTCAGCATAGATCAGGCTCTTTAATCACGATTCAAAACAAAATATCCACGCCAGGGTACAAAATAGCACGAGTTGTTCTCATTATGCTTATGTGGTGGATTACAGTTCATTGATTTATCGTGGCTTAGGCAATTGTATGTCGGCATGGTAATGCCGAGTGGAAACTCTGAGCCATACTGGGCAAGTCGCACACCCTGCCAAATATGTACATTATAAAATTAAAATAAACTTTGCGTTACATCTTTGAGACATGTGTAGAAGTGTTGTGCTTGTAAATAGGGACAGGTTGTCTTCTTATTCGCGTATTTCGTTTGGAGGACAGTGCCAAGTAAATAGATAATCTTCGAATTGTTATTTTTATAGCACAATGCTGCACTCGCACTAGTTTCGAAATATTCTCCCCCTTCTAGTTGCCGATACACATTAAATAGCTGAACTGATTCTTTGCGTTTCCTTTCTTTTAAAGAAAATGGCAGGAGTATTTATTTAAGAGAGGCGATTAAAACAACCAGGCATTGGAAGTACAAATCATCTACATAACACAACTCAGGACAATTTGATGCTGATGTTCCCAACAAACTGTTCCGTTTCCATTCGTGTTAATTCATGTGTAGTGGGAAGTGATTATTTTGACATGGAACCCCGTGTCGTTTCAAATCTGCAGTGTAATGAACCCGAGGTCACGTTTCTGTGACGTTTCGGAAAAGAACAAAAGTCTGAAAAGGGTTAGTTTAGCTGCAAGATCAGAGCTCGCGACACACACACATACGCACACACACACACATATAAATGTGCGTGTGTGTGTGTGCATTTTATGTGTGTGTCAGAGACTCGAGTCTTTCTGGAGTCTTTGTCGGTGAAATAACTGTCAAGCTTTTTTTTAAAAGAGGTGAACTGGACTCCAACTTTTTATTTTTCCGACCCGGGCAATGCTATTTGTGAAAGACCCTGTGTATGCACTTCATTTGCATATAAGAACAAGGATGCCATATAATAAAGTATTGAAATATTAACTATTTGAGGAGTAATCTGGCTTACCATCTCAGCCATAAAAGAACATCGCCGGTGAAACGCTACCCAGATTGTACACGCAGAACGCTCCATATCCCCGCATTGCAGCCAAGCAAACTGAAAAGATACACACATTATTAAAATAAAACCGTCGCTTCTCTGCTCTTATTAATAACGAACAAACGTCTGGCGGAGCAACTCAAGGACAGCTCGTCGCATCTCCAGGAACACTTTTAATACAGTGTGATGCCTTTAGTTCCCCGTCCTAATGGGACAACTTCATTTAGGTTTCGTTAAACCTTTATGCCCATTGTTGTTTCCCCTGCACATCTTTTAACAACTCCGGCTGAAAGCGTTATGGTTTGCGAAATCCGTATCTCGTAAATGTTTTGAACAAGGAGGCCAAAAAAGATTTGCAATGGATGGAAAATTGCAATCAGCTCAATTTTCGAAGCAGCTTTATTTACTAAAACAAATAATTATTAATCAATGAACCCACACATAGAATAGTCTCCCGATTACAGAATAGCGGGCACATATCTACAGATGAAATATTTAAGGGTGGCATGTATTATAAAACATTGGCAGACTGGCTTTATTCAAAGCGACGTGCAGAGTAATTCTTATTATGAAAGAATCTGTCTTTTTAAAACAAACTGCACAAGCAACGCGATCAGGGGAAGTTATTTTGCTCTGTGTGTGCGATTTTAAAGTTAAACAAACCCAGCATGGCCCTTGTAAATCGCCTAGGCTTTTATAAGTGACTGCTTTTCAAATGATAAATTTAAATAGTCCTCAGCATTCATTACCACTGCTTTGATACCAGCGAGGCGTGAGAAATTGCATATAGTACCCTTTGCACGACTGCTTCAACCAAGAGCCGAGGACAATCGAAATCGGAATCCCTCAGCAAGGGGAGAAAACCACCGCCTCTGCGTTATAATCGCAAGTTGCATCGTTTGAGAATGTATCTATCAACAACGAGGTTTGCTCCATTTGCAAGATCAGTGCGTTTGTTAGCCTACCGCCAGAAAAAAAACCCCTTCAAAAAAAATGCAATTCCCTTAAGCAATGTTATAGTAAACAGACCAACTCTACTGGGAGAGCGCCGACTCCTTTAAAACATATAACATTTATTTTTATGTGGTCAGATATAATTAGCTCGTCCCACTCTGAGGTAGGGACGTCAGTTTACCCAGAAATCTTTTCACTCACAAAACAAGGGGAGAAACAATCAGTCATGTATATTAAAATCGATCAATTACTTGTCTCATTAAGAAAGCATGAGAAAGAAAAACAGAGCCACTGTGAGCGTGTGCAGTCACAGCACAGAGCAGAACTGAAAAGGATTTTTCAGTATTCCCTAATGGTGTGACTGGAAACTAACGTAAGGTAATATACGCAGATTTTAAGTAACATTGCTGAGGGGAGTGGAGGGGGAGGGTGGGTGGGTGGGGGTGGGGGGCTGTGCGTGGGGGAAATTATTTGAAATTAAATCCGGTCATAAACAGATCAAGTGTTTGGTCTACCTTGTATTTTCGTTTGATTTATGAGGAATATGCTAGGGTAAATATGCATGCAGGTAGACAAAGCTTTAAATGGTTCCGCGTTTCAGACGGGTAGGCTCTACTGATGAATTTGTGTTCACCTGTTATTTTGGAATTTGCTGTAAATGGAGGTGATACAGCGTTACTGCCCCATTGACTATTGTTTGGAAGGTGTTGGGAAAACGCTATAAGCGCACCGCTAAACTGGCTGGCACCCGCCTCAGAGCTTAGAGCGATCGAAGTCAAGTGCAGGAGGAGCTGCTCGCCTCGGGCAAGCAGCACAGACTCAGATGGTATCAGAAGAATTTGCTTCCAGGGATTACAAGAGAAAGATCTTCTTTTGTATCAGTTCGGATGCCATTTTGAACACTCCCCCCCCCTCCCCCGCCACCGTCCCCACCCACTCACTAAACTCAGTAGCTTCTTAACAACATTTTAAACAAATCATTTTGGCTTTTGCAAACCCAGTATTTTCAACAGCGTTGTTGTGGTAGCCGAAACCGCAACAATCAGGGAAAGTAATTGCCATTCTTTTGGTCGGATACATTTAACGACCGGTCCTGCGCACTTGATATCCGCTTAACGTTTTATTAGAAGTTTTTGACATCTCAAAAGCAGCGCCCCTCTGATTTACATCCAGAGTGTAATCTGGAACTGTATTTAAAAAGAGCGGTGTTTTTTTTTGTGCGGTTGGCGCTTTTGCACATGCCCCGCCTTTCAACAACCGGTGTACTTACCTTATCTGCAAATATGCTGTGATAAATGACTTTCTTTCCGAGACCATCTTCATCCCAAAGTTTACAAAGAGTTTGGGACGGACGTCAGGAGCTCCTACAGTCTGTCAGGAAATGCTGATTTTAGCCCAGTCACCTAAACCCAAATGACTTTGCGTTTGATCCGGATGACCTTTCGTTACCTAGTCAACACCAGCCTTCGCGCGTTTTACAATCGTCTTCGTTACATGATTATAATGATAAAATAGACAAGTCGAAGAAAATACTGACTCACCACGGTACATTGAGAAAGCGCAGTGATGGTTAATAGCACAACTTACCAGACGATGGACTATAATAATGTACTGGGATGGACGAATGCTAAATATTTAAAACAAGAAATGACCGTGAACCACAAATAAAACTATTTGGAAATTAGATTCATGTTATTGAGACATAAATACTTTTAGATTGGATTAGCATCAATTTTATCACGTTGATGATAAATTTATGAACGTGCTATATTTGCATAGTCTAGTATTTTGGGGACTGTGGCTAATTAAATAAACCTCAAATGGAGTTGGAAATCAGTTGTCCATTGCAACACAGTTTTCTGTCAGAAAAGAAATCTAAGGATAGCAACTGTGAATGCTTAGAGATGTCTCTTTATCCTGTATGCTACTTAGAGATGTTTCCTGATCCTTGTTCATTCTCCCTTTCACTCGAATTCAGGTAAAAAGTGTTATGAAATATGAAAAAAAGGCAAACAGGAGTGTAAGTGGCAAAGATCTCCAAGATTATAGATCAGCTTAATGCCAGGCAACGAATCCTTTGGAAAGGAAATCCACCGTTTTGTTTTCAGCCAACCGAAGTATAGCATTCAAACGTTTCTCAAAGAAGAAAAGGTCATTATCTTCCGTTGAATAAGGATGAGATATATAAATGCCATCTGTTTTAACATGCATGGAACATTTCTTTTAACTTATTATGCAGGAACAAAGGACACGCGATGAAGATTTGAATACTGCAGCGGTACTGGGATTTTTGCATAATTATTCATATAGAAAAATCTATACGCTTGCATCTAAAATATATCGAGATTGAAGTCTTAAAGAGAAAGCGCTTCCTTGTAAACCTGTATCAATCATGCAAATAAAAGGACCTCTAGGTCACATCGTCCTAAACTGGTATATGAAGATTATTTATTAAGCTTGACACAACACTATCATTTAAAATAGCTCCTTTACTTTCAGGGACAGTAACCGTTAACTGTCGAATATGGAGGGAACTCCCGTGAGAATGTTTATGAAGATTTAATAAGTCACTTGTTATGTAAATGCACTTACAGGAGCCAAAAGTAGAGATGCTGTTCCTTGGGGGGTCTACATGAGGTGAATTGTTATTACTACAACAGTGAACCGAATTACTTTTATTTAGCACAGAATTGTGACTCGGGACAATGTGTAACATTGCCTCCCAGCAAATACGCATGTTCCATTGAAAGTTGTGGACCATATTTCATGGCCCTCAGATCACTCTCTTCAGCTCATTTGCAGAGGAACTGAAACTTTGTGAAGGATGTAGATAATTGTTGCAGCTACCTGGTGTCGCTGGGAACCCTCAACAGGGGATTAACAATGTAATCTCCCTAATAGTATCATTTTTTATTTTAAAAACAAAACACGTCAGTTTAAATAGAGACTGCAGTGAGATCATTCCAAACCGTATCAGGCCAAATGTTTAGTTAGTCGATATCAATACATGGTTGGTTTGTTCCAACTATTTATTATGGTAAGGTTTATAATAATGATTTAAGTCTTAAGGTAGAAATCATTGAAGCGTATAAAGTAACCTATCAGAAAAAGGGTCTATTTCGCCAATCGTTCGGAGAACAAGTACATTATTGTCTGATCAATAATTACTTGTCAATTGCTTCATTCCAGGCGCCATAAAGGCTACAGGAAACGGCATCGAATTCTTATAAGCAGAAAGTAGTGTACAGAGGCATCGGGATGGGTAGCAGTTGAATGTTCAGTATATTTCTGGAATGGAGATCTCATAACTCAACGTGACAAAGTGAGTTATAAAGATTTCGTTTGCCCATCAATGATAAAACTTCGGATTTCACAGTCCTTCCAGCAACACTGATATGGGAAAATTGCACAGACATTTACTATATTCAGTTTAATAAGATATGTAAAAGTTATAAAATAAGTAGAACAGTTGAGGCAACTTACGGTGTGATTCGGAACTCATGGTGATACTAAATCAGTTACTCTAGCAACTAATTTGATATTAGTACAACTTCCAAGTTGAAATACGACAGCACTATTGTTTCTAACTATAATCCCTATCCGTTCTTGAACCTATTTAGTATTTCATGTGAGATGTGACCGTATTTGATTGTACAATGTATTGGAATGTTTCATAATTGATAGATTCAATTTTCAGTAAGTTTTGACAAATACATGTTTTTAAGGCCTTTCACGTTTGCGATTGTCAGCTTAAATGTAATCTAAAGTCTTTTTGTAGCAGGTTTAGATCCCTACACAATGACACAATTTGTTTAAGAAAGGAAAACAGAGATTGCTGGAAATGCTCAGCTGGTCGGGAGGCATCTGTGAAGAGAGGATGCTGGGGCTGTTGGTTCCAATTGATGACCTTTAGTTCCTACGTTAACCCCCAATTTCCTCCCAGTATAGATGCAGCCTGGCCCGCCTGGGTTTCCTGCATTTCCTGCTCTTCTTCATGTTTCAGATTTCTAGCATCTACACTATTTTCTTTTTTGTACGCCCGACTATGAAATATTTCAACAAAAACAGCAAACGAATGCAAAAAGCAAACGATTCTCGAAACACCCACAGCTTGGGGTTAAGAGTAAATATGGTCCACCTTTGTAGTTTCCATTTCAGAAAGAACCCCCTGGTTTCAACACCCAGTTGGTTCAATAAAACGCTCAATTACAGTGCTAACTCTTGAATCGCCACAAGAAATTGCCGGGATTTTTTAATTATTTTTTTTTAAATCGTAAAGTTGGAGTTAATGCAACTCAAGGAGATGTCGTGCTGATTGGTTACCAACTCCAAAAACACCAAAGCAATTCTAATGTTAACGTTGTGAGTCAGTGTCGTGGCCAGGTTGCTTTGTGCTAAAATTATTTGACCATCAAGACTCCGTATCATGAACTTTCTTCTCTGGATAGCAGTCACATAGCTTCATTTAAATGCATCACAGGGGCGCCAGCAAACATAGGCACCCTCAGGCTACCCCCACACCCCCTGCCTTTTTAATATTTGGACAATATTGGCACAACGCTGTGGAAAGATGTCTCACCACACCATAATTCAGGAAAGGAGTGAGTGAGGAAAGGAAGGGAGAAAGCAAAGTGAAGACAGTAGAAATAACTTGCAAAATATTCCAAACATAATCACCAATGTCATATCCAAAACAACTGCATGATTTGTCAATCTGATCCTTTCAAAACCTGTGGATGACTTCAATATATCATATATGCACCAACACTGTGTGAGAGTAGGTCTAAGATTCTCGATTTTAACTGTTCAGTCTTGCTCGAGACACTCGAATATGTGCATTCGAGAACCTGAAACGTGCATTAACTTGGGAGCTTGTTTCCAAATATATTTTTTCAATAATTGTAACAACACAGATCCAGCAGTAAGCTAAATTTGGCATCATAATGTATGCCGCTGTGCACGGTATAATTAAACTCACAATAGAAACAGTTTCGGGGTTGAACCAGGATTTAGGGATTCATTAAACTTGCAGATGCAGATACAAATACAAAGTCTTGCCTTTATATAGGAGTACAAAAGCAAACTACTGCGGATGCTGAAAATCTGAAACAAAAAATGCTGGGAAACACTGAGGAAGGGTCATCTAGACTCCAATTCTCTCTCCACAGGTGCTGTCAGACCTGCTGAGATTTTCCAGCATGTTTGTGTCTGGTAGCGTCGTTGCAGAGAAACAAAAACAAGAGTTGAACAGGGCCTGATGCTTCACCCCTCACCATTGCTGACAGACATGCTGAGCATTTTCACCATGTTTTTTTCTGTGTAGTCTTGAATTTATATGTAATTCTCAAAGTGCTTTATCGCCAAACAAGTACTTTTGTGAACAGTTGCAGTGAAAAAAAAAATGTATAGGTGAAACCTCAACCTTTGCCTCCAGAATTAACCCTTACGCCTTTTTTGCATTATATGGTCAAGGCAAAGTATTAACACTTTTCCAATGCTTTGTTATTAGAGAATGAAATCCGACCCGCTGCGACACTGGTCTACATCTTAGGATACCGCATGTTTAAAATGAACATTATTAGATCAGTACTAGAATAATACTAACATTCGTGGTTTGGTCTTTTGTTTTTTTTCTAAGTTTAAACACAACAGATCATATGATAAGAAATATGGCATGTATCGTGGTACCTAGTTATCTGTTTACATATTCTGAAGGCACTCACTCGCCAATTTTTGCCAACATCGGGTTGATTTTATTTGCCCTAAAAGAATATTGATTTTGAAGAACTCCTGTGATCTAATGACAATGACAAAAACTTGGAGACCTGGGAGTCCGTCAGTTCCAAACATCTCCTGACGTTGTAAAATGCGGGCCATTTCTTATTCGCAATTATTATACTATTATCCCCATATATTTCTTATTTCAGAAACTGAGAGGCATAATGTCACAGTAATAATCATTTTATTTTAACTTCAAACATAGTATTAAACAAAAAGAAAGAGAAAACTGTAAAAAACAGACAAATGTTACATGCCGCAAGTTTCATTTCTGAAGTTTGGTATTTAGTTATATTGGATTATTCCCGCAATGTGTTCGATATGCAATCCGAAGAGCCTCTTTCCCTGAGTATGTTTCATTTCCATAATAGTAACGCTGTTAATTAGACTGGGTGGATAAAGTAATTACAGAAAATCTGATCCAAACAGGGAGAGATTTCCTACACCTGTATTTGATTTATTTATAAAGCAATTTTAAAATCCATTTTCGGTTTTGCTCAATGCTTTATTATGCAAAGGAACACGGTTATGTTTCAATGCATATCGAAAACCATATATGAACATTATGGCATTGCATTATTGATTGCATGATCCCCTGAATAAAGGCTTGGAGCTCCCAAATGAAAAGTTCATTCTTTCCTGTAATTCCAGATCTGATGACATCAAGTGGGTTAGAGGGATTATAGCCAGGCGTGTTAACCATTTAATAGGGAGTGCAAAATGAACAGAAAAAAAAACTTTCCTTGATTGCATTTAGGAAAAAGTATGCAGGCAAGATATGTTTTAGTGCCTTCATATTAGCACTGGAATTCAAATTTTAAAGAATAGAAAAAAAGGAATAAGGGACTTTTCCTTTATTGCAGTGTAATTGTTTACTGTTTGGATGTTTAGCTCGATGTGTGGAACTTAATACAGGTTTCCCTGTGCTGGGGAGGGCTGCGCCTTTAAGGGCAGCGGGCGAGCAGCTGCAGGTGGGGTTAGGGGTGAATGTTGGCCAGGTGGGCAGGCAGGGGAGAGCCTGGCGCCTGGCACCAGCTGGAGGCTCAGCTCGAGAGGCGCTCGCGGGGGAGGCCGGCAGGTAAACCGAGCTGGCGGCAGCCAAGCGGGCCTCCTGGCTGGGCTGGCTGGTTGGCTTAGCGGGCTACAGAGGCGCGCGGCTCATTAGCTTCCCGCCAGTTCGGCGGCACTCCCCCAGCACTCCCCGGGAACACGAGGGAGGGAACCTCTCCTCTCCACCTTTCCCTATCTCTCCAACACTACCCCTCCAAACCTGCCAAAGGGGAACAGACACTCAGTGACCACCATCGCCTCTCCTCCCTCTCAGTTTGCATCAGAATATTTATTGAATGATACCCCCGTTAATGAGGCTTAAACGCTTCAGTATAAATTCCACAGCAAGGCCATATTTTGACAAGTGCAGAATCAAGCAATTACTTCCAGCACATTAACGAATTCGATACATTATTGCCCACTACTTAATTCCCTTTTATCCCATGGTCTGGGTGGTTGGAGAAAAGACTTCGAGGCTCATGTATCACTTGTTACATTAAAAAACGCACTTTATCAAACGTTAATAGTCCAAATCATTATTTGAAAATGCAATATATATATAATTATTCCAATCTCGCTCAATAATACCTTTCTTGCAAAGCCAAATCTTGGACTGGCTTCCGTCAGGGAGGGAATCCCATGTCACAGCGCCGGATGACCCAGCTTTGACATGGAGTCTTTCTGGGGCAGAAACCTAATGATAGTTGGGACATACGAGTTTCTAAGATAAGAAGTCACCAGACGCCTTGATAACAAGGTTAGTCGAAAGATCACCATTATACAGAGAATCTGATCTAGACAAAGGACGCTCATTTCTGCAACTCCTATTACTTTATCACACTTTTATCCTGTTCCTTTTCTTTTAAAGATATTCCTATTGTCAAAAGCCTCTTTTAAATGCAAGAACAGGTTATGCAAAGAGCAAGCCAAACTGTACAACCTGCTAAATATCGACAGGCACTTAATGCAGTAACTTTGTGATATCAAAGCTAAAATAAACGCAAGACAAAACAAATACATTTTGAACAAGACAAACAGCCGACTTCACATGGAAACACAGGCTACAATAATCTGCAACGGAAGGCAAAAATATCGCTGTTGGGTTATAAGAAGCACGGTGATAACTGATTTATCAATTATGCTGAAAATCATGCAGTGAATAAGGAAATGTAGTTACACTAGAAGTTCATGGCCGGATGACAATGTTGCGTTAAGGGGAGGAAAAAAAATTAAGGTCATGTAGCTAGTTGTAAGGAAAGGCTTAGCTGAAAATAACTGTGAATAAGTGTATAGCAATGACTCTTGCTTCTCTTTACAAATCCTGATGTTTACCACAAAAGGAAGGAACGGCAGCAAACAAAGACAGATTAATCTGTAGTTAGATTGCCTTTTAGTGAGAAGATGGCCTTGACGAGTTAATTAAGCAGCAGCCTGTAAAACCAGTCTATTTGCATAGTAAATCCTGGCCACTATGCAAGTGTGGACAATTCTGGTTTAAATTACAGCCTCATGAATATGCTAATCTAGTTGTGGGCTAAAAGGGTTGCCTTAGCAACCTTTCTCCAGGTAGCCCTTCTATAGCTGCCCTTGATATCCCCAAAGGCTTGTAATGTGTGAAGGAGTTTGGCAGAGGAGCATTTTGTCACAGAACATTGAACAAAACAAAGGCAAACACACACGTTTTAATTTCACAGCACAGAAGCCTGTCAAATCAAAGACGAACTGAACAGATAACACAAAGGCCCCACCACCCTCGAAGGTAACAATGTAGCACGCACGTTTTCGAAGGTTTACATGAATTAGTGAAATAGGTTTTGCTTTTGCAATATTACAACATTTATGGCATTGTAACAGAGTCAGTAAGTGACTAGAATACCAGGCGGCAGTGCATTAATAAGTGACAAATACCCAATAGTAAACCTTTCTGGTGTAAACATGTATCTTTCCCCCCACAGTTATTACGTTGGCATTAAAAGATACAGCTTTGGAGACCTTCACCGATGGCAGACATCATCTGAATCTGATGTGTCTGATTAGGCTATTGAAGACTGAATTTTACGTCATGTACTAGTTTCATTAGTTAATACATCACCAATCTCGCATCGGGAACATAAAGGAAATGCAAGCCTTCCTTAGTTTTTCATGATTTTTGTTCATGGGGAACGCTTATAAAACGAAGAGGCACAACCTGAAAGCTAAATAAAACAAATGGACAGTGCTTTTGTTAAATACCAAACAGCCCTCATTTCGAATTGTTTACACAATCTATACATTTGAAAGTAAACAATACAGCAGATAGGTGTTTTTGTTAAATGGTCCAATCCTGTAACAATTTTATCTGTCAAAAAAGAAGTGCCAAATAGAGTAATTGGTTTGTAGATAAAGCACTCCGTGTTGCTGCTAGAAATTTAATTTAAATTTAATTGAAAATAAACATGTAACTAAACAAAAGAAGGGAATGAGCAATAATTATTAAGTCACATTACAGGGACTCGTCAGGCTAATGTTGCCTAAGCACAACGCAGCACAACCCTATTGTGTTTGCCAATGATAATTTGAAAGCTTCATTGGCCACCACACGTTGTTCGCCCCCTTTATAACAGGGAGTGTACACACACACGAAAATGACGCGGAATCAGGGTTGCCGCTGAAAGTGAAGCAGTCACGCGAGAAAAATGAGAAGAGTCATGTCTCTGAGCAGGAACCTGGCACCAGACCCACAGAAGCCCTGAGCACTGGTCTTCTGCTGGAAAGCGGCAAAGAGATGGGGGTCGTCTGTTAGCAACCAGTACGGTGCCGTTCTGTATGTTCACACCGCCCCAGGCATTCTCCTTGTAGATTAACCGACCAATTTATATCCTTAAATCCTTTCCCGAATCTTTAAATCTCTTCCTGAAGTATTTTAGCTCAGTGACTTCAGCTCACTGAACGGATGCAAACGCTATTTGTTTTTAAAATCCGAGACCCATTTGTATGCATTATACAGAATTAATTAATATCCAAACGCTTCCGGAGCTCTCTGGAGCCTAGCTACCAAACCAGCTTTTAAAATGCAATAAGTTCTCATCAAAATAAGTTTAGAAATTTCCCAACATGAATGATCTGCGTTCCATTTATCCAAATCCCCTCATTGGATATGTAAAGAAAAACGCTAAGAGTGATCTTCTCCAGCCATATTACATGCAATGAGTAGCCAAGAGGCAAGGTCGTTAACTATTGTCTAACGATAGGAAGATTATAACCAGCGAGTGCCTTGGGCGTTGACTACATTGTACAGCCGTAGGAGGAATTTACCTCGTATCAGCACTGCCAAGGCACGGAATCAGAATTTGTCACGAGTAAAACCTAATAAATGTCAAGCATACGGAAATTAAAGTGACCATGGCTTTTGGTTAACATGTTTTTATTTGTTAATCCTGTTAGGGCGCTGGTGAAGGCACAGTCCATTGAAAAAGTAACCCCAGTCCATGAAACAACCATCTGTCTTTTATAGAGTGCGGGACTTGAATCTAGTCCTCAGTTTACTGCTCTGTGTTTCACTAGTAACGAAAAAATGTCGTCATGTTGGTATAAACTTGTACACAACTAGTGCAATTTCCTAAATAACCATAATATCGTTGTTACAAATAAGCTTGTCGGCAGTCACCATGTTATTTGTAGAGCAGTGCCATACTTTTGGGCTGTTCCAAATTTCCAGTTAAATTTCCCGTAGGCAACTTCAATCCAAACAACCAAAGTGAATAGTGATGTTCACGTTGGAGCTCACGAAAACCATTCTCTTCCCGCCCTGCATTCATGAGAAAACCAGAGATCACAGATCAGTGTGGTGGCATTTCTCCCGCATTTTGGATCAGGACAGAATCGCTGTAATTTGGTGCGCACTTCCTATGCTAATTAGGCATTAAGATGTTAGTTTTTTTCCCCCCACACCAGGCTCGTGGAATTAATATAAAATGTGTTAATTGGCACCAATAGGTGTGATCGTGATTTATTTGGAATTGACAATGAAAGTTGGTTACAAAGATTAAGGCCTCAAATGTCCATCGTGCCAAGTGACCTCCAAGAGCATTTGTGCGTTTGAGCACTGTGAACAGTTCATCGGCGCATTAAAATACAAACAACACCAAATATTTACACGGTATATTTATGCAAATAGCTTCTGTGATGACTCGTGACTAAACAGCAAAAGCAAATGGAACGTTTTTGTCGTAAATGCAGCTTAATATGGTGAAAAATCCAAATGTTATAATAGTAAAAGTTGCTTTAATTAATCTGCTCCCCCCACCATGTCTTGCTATCTTATTTGGTACAATATAGCACATTATGTGAAAATGTATGACCGGTTTCCAGTACATGCGAACGTGTTAAAAAATTTACATTTTTAATACGAAATGGGAAAGCTTACCCACTGCCCTTTAGCAAAATGGAATTAAACATACAATTATAATTTTAACAAGTATCACCTTGTAAAACTAAATATAACATATGCTGGGTTCACTATTTTAATGTGAGACTATTGCTGACGGTGGTGTACTGTATTCCAGTCTTGTGTGCCTGACTGGAATGTATTTTTGTTTTCAGCACCACGTTCGCGCATTTTAGTCGCCTCTATATTAACCCACACCACCAATCCCCGTTAATGTACCAACTTCTCTACGTGCATCAATTTACGCTCACTTTCGGGTTCAAACTGTCCTATATCACTTTAAAATATTAAATTGCGTACATACTTATGTTCCCCCCCCCCCCACCCCGAGTTTAATGAAACAACATTGCGAATGGTGATTGGAATAATGCCACCACAGTATATTGTAAAGATAAAGGTATACTAATCATTGTGTATACGTACAGATGCAAATGAAGTGGAGATTTCATCCCAGCTCCTGTTCTTTTCATGTATCTAAAATTAAAATGGCTATATTATTGTGGAATAGTTTCTACATCATGTAATGCAAAAACTAATCATCTGTGCATAATTCAGCAACAATGAGCCCTCCGTATTGCTTAATAGCACCCCAATTAGCATTCTACTTACAATGCATTCCCCCTGAAAATTGTGAACTACTCCTTTAACCATCCCTAACCGTTGGTGCACATTTCAACATGGAACGTCAGAAGAAGGCTATGATCTATAATGCAGATTTATACACTTTCTGTACTATGCCATCTAAAGTTGTACTTTCGGCATACATTTACGACTTTCATTTGAATATGGTATTGCCTTAGGAAGTAAAGATAACAATCTAATTGTGAGGACGTCAGCCTTGAAGTCTCTACTGGGTCACACCAAGTACCTATATATAACATATGTACACATATATATAAATGTGTGTGTGTGTGTGCGCGCGCGTACCAGAAACATCAATAGGTTTCCAGGAATTGTCCTTCAGAACACGCCCAGAGTGTGTGGATGATATGGGCTGACCGCTAATGATATGGTGCACAAAAGCAGAGGTTTCTTTCAAACTCAGATAAGTCAGTCAGGCATAAATCTTGCTTAATGGCGCGTGTGCGCATGCACTACACCCCCACCCCATAACCTCAGAAGTACACACACACACACTCACACACTCTTCCACACATAATAATACAGGTTATCACACAGATCGCAAGCATAAAGGCAGGTGCAGAATCTCCTCACCCTCACACATCCCAGTACAACCAAGTTCATTTTAATATTATTTCATATTTCGACACTAAGTCACATTAAAGTAATATCACTCACAATTTCGTCAAAATAGTCTTTTACAAGAGATATCAAATATACGGAACTACATGACCGGCCCCACACACTCACACACACATACAAAATTAAACAGAAGCAGGCAATTGCAATAGAACATTTGTAAAGTATTCAGTGTGGCTGAAATTCTAACACATTGCTGCCCATTAGCTTTGCAATTGCTTGGGATTAAAAATTATTGCACGGTACTTATTTTGCAAGAACTCTACCTTCCTTTCTGCGAGGTTTCCATTTTTTTTAAAAAAATCGCTGCTGTGATGCATAGCCTCAATTTTGTCCCCATTTCCACATTTTGCAAATTAAATATGCATTCTGCTCATGTACTGTGTTTGTCATTAACAATACTTGACTGCTCTGGCTTGCATCAGCACTTTGCTTTCACCTATGCAAATTCCACTTATGACTAGTGCTGCATTTTTTGACTGAAGCACTGACCCATAACAGAGTGAATACCAGAGGAGTCGATCTTGTTTAACCACGGATTCTCAACAGCTAGCAACGCTATCATCAACAGTACAAATTATTAAACAGCCGATTTTGACCTTGTGCGGATTTTACCTGAAATCGGCTTTCATTAATAACATATTTAGTTAGATTGTCAAAGAATGCCTCCAGGTTTTTTTTTATAAATGAATACGAGTATATCGAAGTTTTTGTGCTGGTGATTTATTTCTGGGGGTGATGAATTAGTTTTATTAAGGAAAAAAACTATTATTTAAAATACACGGTAGAATAGGCGCTTAATTGTGCCTATATACATACCTGTATCTATTAACAGTTCGCTAAATACTATACTTGACGGAACGCAATATGTAAAAAACCTGAAGAAGTACAGATTGCTGGCAATAATTATATGTATCTTATTCCTCTGATTTCATTGACAAAACATATTGCTTGGTTCTGTAACAATCATAGATGATACTACATCAAACATATGTCGTAAACTACTTTTGTCAATGTAATTCTCTATTAACATACCATCAGGACAGAAACAAAGAAGAAAACCACTTTGGGCCACATATTCAGTATGTCAAGTTGTTATGATGGCTTAAACTGCATCACTTTCTGCTATTTTCAAACATTTACAGAGATGACACTGTATAATCAGGGGGTTGATTGAACAGCCTTTTGAACAGTTTTCTTTTTGATGTAAATTCCAGTAACGTATCATTATTCATCTAACAATGCTTTCAAATGCAACAAAATCAAGATAATGTGCAAATGGTTATATATCATAAGTTGTTTGTGTCTTTTCATGCAATTCCTTTCTTTAAAAGGGTTGTGATTTCTATCTGAAACTGACCAGTGTAACTATGGGAAAGAGGTTTAAACTTTCATAATGTAAATTGATCAACAGTACACATTTTAATAATTAAAAATTTCCCACTTGTACATGATAAGACTGAAACTTTTAATAATTTCAATACCAGAAATCTTACCGCCCCCTTTATTAGTTTAGACTGTTTCATTAGTTATCATTTTTCCATTTCTTTGGCTTTTTCAAAGGTGGATCCATAAGCAAGATCTCCATTGATTCTCTTGTGTTTGGCAGCAGAGTTAGGGTGCCTATGTAATGTAGTTTCAAGTATGCAATTAAGTTTACAATTGTTGTATAATTCAGTATAGCTGCACTAAAACTATGCCAAATGTTTTTCAGGAAGCCATGTCAAACTTGCACCATCTGCAACAAAACTCAAATCCAGTTTGAAGTCTCATTTTAAATATACCAAGATGGTCCAATAAGCTGCTTAGGAACTTTCAGTATTTAATACAGAGCCTTTTTGAATGTTGCAGAAGAACAGATGCTACCATGTACACATTTTCTAACTAGCTGCTGGTAACTCATACAGTTTGCAAGCACATATGAGGGCATGAACATATTATTATCAAGGCTCTTCCTCACATCCAGTCACATTGAGATCCAACTATGGTGTAACAAGGCATTTACACTTGGACCAGCCATCTAATTGGTAGAATGTGAAGCAGAGATTTAAAAAGAAAGGTTGCATTGAGATCAGAGACAAAGGACATTTTGTTATGTGTGTTGCAACGGTCTCCGGACAGTTAATTTTAATATTAGATGAAAACAGGTGGCAGAGTCCACTCCTCCTCTCATTAAAGCATTAAAATGCAAATAAGATCACCTGGATATTTAAAAAAATGCAACTTTGTGCTGTCTGGCGTTCTACTGCATCACATGCAAACTCAGATTAATATGAAATGGTCATTTGGCAAGGACTAACCACCTTTTGACACTGCCACACTGATCAGGATTTGATTACCGAGTTATATTGCCAACTTTGTAGGTATATGGATCTCAAGCCACACTACGTTGACATTAAAATGGAGCATTACTGAATTTATTTTGGTAATGCCTTTGAATCTATGTTATCAGTAATATAAGTTCTAAAACGAATCATTTTTCAACTTACCATCTGGGCGTAGAAATAACATTAGGAATGGAAATAAAGATCAGGCAGCCTGTGTAATTGCTGGACCAACAGCATTGCTAGTTCACGTCCAATTGGCAAGTTTGAATCTGCTTCAGTATTTGAATTTGTATCACCCATGATCTGTAATGAAACTGCAGTGCAAAAGATAGGACCACATTTGGAAAGCATCCTTCATAGCTGCTGTAGAACTGACAAAACTCACTGTTAAAAGTCTCTCTTTCAAATATCCTTGCTTGTCTTTTTGTTTGGTGGTTGCAATTTCTCAATAATGTGATCTTCTGAAGTGTTATAAAATTTAGAAATCGCTATTCCTAATATGAGGTCACAGAATAAAGTTTCAATATCTCTGTTTCCAGCAGAAACTCTTCTGAACATCTCCAGTTCAATGTGATCTTTCACTGGCCAAATGGGATTTGCTCAAATGCTGATTGTATGTTCATTTTCAATTTGGTACGCCTATAGTCGGACAACTGTTTTCCAATTTGATATTTGAGACATAACTTCCTGTTATATCCTAAACTTTGGTGTGAATGGCTCTTGAGGCTAAAGGGATCAAACGATAAGGGGACAAGGTGGGATCAGGATTTTGAATTTGATGATCAGTCATGGTGATAATGAATGGCGGAGCAGGCTCGAAGGGCCAAATGTCCTACTCCTGCTTCTAGTTCCTATGGCTGGAATTCTCCCAGTTAGTGGGCGGATTGCAGACAACGACAGTCAGGTGGGAATTTCCGGCTTTTAGACCAGCATGGTCAGGGAATTCCGCCCTATGTTCCTATGTAAAAACAACACTCTCATCTGATTGGAGTTTTATTCAGTCAATGTCCAAGTACTGATTTATCAGCTATCAAGATGACAAATCAAAATCACGCTCATGGTGTTGTGAGTAGGAGTAGACTTGAGTGTTAAGGATTATGTTATTAACTTTCATTAAAAAGCTGTACCTTCATTTTCCACTGGAAATTGAAATATTCAAGAAATATGTGCCGCGTGGACTTTTTAAAGAAATAAATAAACAAAACGAATTGTGGCTGTGAATCAGTAAAGTTATTTGAATTACAAGCTGGGACTGTAATTAAGCTAAGGTCAATTCCTTGCATCTTCTACGAGAAGCAAAATACTGCAGATGCTGGAAATCTTAAATACAACAAAATACAGAAAATTCTGGAAATACTCAGCGTGTCTGACAGCACCTGTGGAGTGAGAAGCAGAGTTAACATTTTAGCTTGGTGACTTCTCATCATAAATGGTCATAAGTCTGAAACGCTGGGGACGATTCTCCTAAAGGTGCTGAATTGATGGGAAAACAGTTCCAGATCATGACTGTTTGCTCAGTTCAACTTCTCGCTCGAATCTCCGCTGTGCACCGCAAAGGTCATAATCGTGAATCTCATTAAAAACCCAGGAGGGCGGGTCTAATAGCACCAGAACTCTGCGCATGCACAGTGGTCCTGATCTGTAGGTCTCTCCATTGCTGGCCAGCTCAATCGTTGGCCAGCCCAGGACCCCCACAGTGCTGCCCCTCCTCATCCCAATCACATCCCCCACAACAATTCCCAGGCCATCCCTGATCCCTGTCCCAGAGCACCCCGCTGTCCAGCCCATCCCCCCCAGCAATGGTGATCCCCCCACCCCCTCACTGCAGCAGATCTCCCTGCTGACCTCCCCCCCCCGCTCCAACCTGGGGTCAGGCCCTCCTGGGAGGCAGGCCCCCCCATGGCAGACTATTCCCCCCCCCCAACCTGCCCCAATTGCTGCTCTCCTTCTATCCCAGACTGATCGCCATGCAGCGGGACCCCCCACCCCCACTGATTGCCCCAGGCACTACCCACAATAGGTCTTGCCCCCTTGGCACTGCCCAATGCCCTGTGGGCAGTGCCAAGGTAACCCTTGGCATGGGTACTTTGCCCCTTGGGCAGTGCTGGGACCACAGCCTGGTACATGCCCAGGGGGCCACTACTCCCCTGTCGCCTGACCCTCCTGGGGGGCCCCAATTGCCCACCTCTTCATTACGGTGGGGTCTCCTGCTAGTTCGCCGAATGTGGGGAGCTAGTCTGAAGCCTAGCGGAATGAAGTATTTCTGGCGGGATGGGAGATTCAGTCAGGACCGGTAAGCTCCCGATAATTACATTCAAATAATTACATTCTTTAATAAGAAGAATGATGGGAGACCTTATAGAAACATACAAGATTATGAAGAGAATAGATAAGATAGAAGCACAAAGGTTGTTTCCATTGGCAAGTGAAACTGGAACTAGGGGGCATAGCCTCAAAATGAGGGGGAGCAGATTTAGGGCTGAGTTGAGGAGGAACTTCTTCACCCAAAAAGTTGTGAATCTGTGGAATTCCCTGCCCAGTGAAGCAGTTGAGGCTACCACATTGAATGCTTCAAGGCAAGGATAGGTAAAGTTTTTGAACAGTAAAGGAATTAAGGGCTATGGTGAGCGGGCGGGAAAGTGGGGTCCACGAAAAGATCAGCGTGATCTTATTGAATGGCGGAGCAGGCTCGAGGGGCCAGACGGCCTACTCCTGCTCCTAATTCTCATGTTCTTGTGTTCTAATTTTGATTAGAGTTTCCTCATCAGTTTCCATTTTTGACATATTCCCATCCATGGTCATCCTTTTGAAATCCTTACTTGAAATCCTGAAGTTTGCAATGCCTACTGCTCAATACTGCGTGACAAGTCTGCATCGGGTATACTTGAGTAAGCAATAGTTTGGAATAATTTTATCATTGTGCACAGATTGGCTGTTGTGTTTCTCCACATTACAACAGTAACTAACCATTCAATGGTTCTTTATTGGCTGTGAAGTCTTTTAGGATGTCATGAGGGCATAAATGTACCAGCCAAACTGTTGTTGAGTAATAAAAATAATTAAACTGACAAATGTGAGTAGTTGAGAAAACTAGTTAAGCTTTAACTGAAAATGGTGCAAAAGATTAATTTTAAATTCATCCATTTTTTTTCCCCAAAGCATGTAGCCAAGGTACATAGATATCTCTAACTTACTTGGGAAAAGCATCAAGTGCTGAAATATTTCCCTGAGGCAGAATTAATCTTTAAAAATTCGAACTGAAGTTGGTGTGCTAAGAATTCTGATGGATCTGGTTCAATATATTTTACTTTAATGTCATGGGTTTCTCATATTTCAGCTTTCATGCCTTCCTTAGTTCCACACCACATTTAGTAGGAATTACCTATGTCTCTTCTACTCATTGACTTTATGAATCCATTCAATTGGTAAATACAGCTCTTTATAGGTCTGGGCAAAACACGACAACTGAATCTATGCAATAGTTGACAAAGTAAGTCTATCTTTAGCTTTCATTTTGAAAATAAATTATTATTGTATTAAACTATAAACTATATATGATTAACTATATATCGTAAAACATTTCCTTTAAAATGTTTATACTATAAATACACAGTTCAGAATAATGGTATATAAATTATCAGCATGCATTGATGAAGCCAGATTTTACTTCATGTTTTCAAATGACAATTCACTGTCTCTGCAATCCAAGTTCTGACTGTCTCATATTTTTATGTTAATATGAAAATATTACTGTGGTGCTTTATTTGTTGAAATGAAGCTAGAATTGGTAAATTTCATGAATCTCTGTGGACAGCAAGATATTAAAACATTTACCCATGTGCAAAATAAATTACAGAAATAGGGTGACAGAGGCATAAAATGACAGTTGGCATAATGGATCCACAAAATTTACACAGAACAGGAGTACAATGAATCTCGAAGCACATTCAATTGACAGGGTAATTACTTACACCCAGGTCTGTCTTTTACTGTTCAGTGAGTACTCTGTTGTTTTGGCAATAGTATGAGAACCAACACATCCAAGGCTCATTTTTTATGAGTATTCCTTGCGAATACATGCATTGTGTGCCTTCAATTGATGTATAATGCCTGTACTGCACAGCACACTTCCTGATTTTCCTTTTAATTTGGGCACATGCTCTTTTCAAACAAAACCAAATTTTAATGAAGCAAAGATAAGTGCACATAAATTTGCACAAAAGCAGTCACACATGCGTAATTTGTATAATGAATCTTTAAAAATTCAAACTGAAGTTAGTGGATGTTAGTAAGTGAACCAATATAATACTTAAATCAATACAAGTGTGTAAACCTACCAATGTTTGGTTTCATCGTATTATTGAATTACTGTGTTTCAGTTGTGCTATTATAAACTTTGCTGTGGTGAAGCATTGAATTTAGTACAGGTGGAACTGATGGCAGATTCTAATGGGTTTACTTCATAAACCCTGGAATTAGACACCTTGGAGACTTAGTATGGTTGATAGCTTTGTATAACTGAGAATAAAATGAAATATTGGCAATCATTTTTCCTCTATGGAATTACAAAATATGCTTATCTGTAATTTTTTGCAATCTGCTTAGATCAGAGCAGTTATTTGGAAAAAATACCCCATTTATAAGAGTGGATATAATAAAGGCCTATAAAATATTCAACATTAATCTCTTATTAAGTATTAATGGTCTTTTTATTAATCTCTGCTTTCACCAGCAAAGCTAACAGATCAGTTAGCATACAGTAATCAGTTTTAATATTATCACTTCAACAATTTAGAATAACAGATTATTGGTTGAGATGTCATATTGGGATTGAGGGAGGATTGCAAACATCCAAGTGCATTAAGGTCCTTTCATCATCACATCAAGTTACTAAGACTACGTTTTGGTCATTCATGCTTTCATAATACCTCTTGTGGGCGTTCGTGATCTATGATTTTTTAATTTGTAGCTTAAAGAAGAAATAGTAACTACAACTTTCCTGGTGATTAATCCAGTGCTCCAAGAGTAAGATAACAATGTGGATGCCAAGTGAGTGAAGTCGCATTTAAATGCTACTGACTTGTTTGTGCCTCAAGTTTCTCTCAATATGTCTCTTTGCCTGTTGTTCGTTTTCCCAGATGCACACAACTCAATCTCAATAATGCACTAGTCTGCTGGTTTATGTGTCGGGGGTAATAAGGTTAATTAGACTCTATCCACATTTTACAAACTGCATCAAAATTAAGGCAGTAAGAAATTGCAGTGTTTATGGAGGGTGTAACCAGGAAGAATTTGTGAATTTTATTTTTCAAAGTTTAGGTACCCCTTGTTTTTATAGGATCAATTTGCTATCAGATTTATAGGAAGACACATGAAATTGGTATAAAGCTGCTGCAATAACCACATCACCAGTAATGGATCTAGTTCATATGAGTCCTTTTCATTAATTCTTGAAAGTAAGGTGAGCATGACTGAAATTGTGAAGCAACTCTGACTGGGACAGGAGGGCATTTTTTTGACGACTGACTTTTGTTCTCATTATTAGTGAACGGAAATGCATAAAGTAAAACAACTCACTCATATCACATTTCTTTTCCAACTATACATCGGGATAGATATTCCTCTGTGCAGTCTTTGGGAGACTGACCTGTTCTGGGCCATCAGGCAGTCCTGCTGTCCTGTGGACCAAAAGAAGCTGGGTCTGTGGGGAGGCCCTGATATCGTGTGGATGGGAGCTGGAGTGGTAATAGCTGAGGTAGGTGTTGTGGAGGCTGGGTGAGCATTCTGCTTCTCCTCACCCAAAGCTATGGCCTGGCAGCCAGTTAATACTGTTTAACTCAAATATGGCAACTACGCCCTATCTACATTATAGAATCCTGCCAGGTACTTTAATTGGACAAACCATCTGACTCAGGGATCCAGTTGCTAAGTGTTACGCTTGAGGGAACATTGCTGTGTTCATAACAATGGTGGAAACAGAGTAGTATTTCATCATCCATTTGGGGCACGACTACCTGTGCCAGACTGAGACCGGAAATGTAACCCCATTGGTTTCATTATTTGTAAAATGTGAAGATACTTTTGTCTGGTTTCCATGTTAACCTTATACAATAGTTTTGCAAAGGATGTTGCATTAGACATGACGACAGGGAAGGATAGACACTTAACCCTGACATGATCCTACTACAGCCTGCCTGTATTATAGTCTAGTACAAAATAAGTAAATGCATTTTTAAACCAGGCTAATTAAAATAATTACCTCCAAGGCAATGTCAGCGCACAATACGTGATTGGGAACTTTTCTGACGTTCCGAAAATTTTATTTTCTCTAGTTTTTGATAGGTTAATGCATTCACAGCCGCTGCAGTACTTCACAATCATAATCATAACCAATCTAAAGGAAATCCATGGTTGCCAACTGATACCTGAGGGAAAAGGAGGCTATATTCACACCAATAAGACTTGTAATAAACGGACTGCATTAACTTAGTGCAAATAAATTTTACATAAATGTATTAACCAGAGGAAATTAAACTCCCCCTCCCATTGGTGTTTGTTTACACCAGAGTTCTCCCCAGTTGTAATGATTGTTCTGAGCTTGGTGAGCAGCTCTGTTACAAAGGTGTCTAAGCTTCTTATCTTCATTGGCTGCATAAATACATTCCATTGAACCTTGAGGGTATAGGGTTGAATTTTTGGGGAACAGAAGCAGAAGGCTCCTGAAAATATTGATGTCGGCTGTGTTGTCAGTTGTTGGATGCTTTTCCTGGTATTGGCTATTTTGGGGGAGACGTGTTTGAAGCCAAGGTAGACCGCTATCCCCCATAAGGCAGGTGGGCATCTTATCTCTTTATGAGTCTTGATAAAGCTACATTTAGGACAGTCAGTGTCCAGTTTCCCAATGTGAAAAGTGGGGCAGATCAATTGCCTCGAAGCAAACATCCAGTGGCAGACCAAGGTGCCAGAACTCCACCAGGCATACTGGCCTGCATGAGTGGGAGGACAGCCAAATTACTATCCTGTAGAGGGATTCCACCATAGGAATGTTGGTGGGAGCTCAAGCCTTTCTCTTTTGAAAAAATCCTGGGAGGATACTTCCTGTTGCAGCAAAGACTGACTTACCTTGTAGAATAGCAATGTGTGTTTCTGAGTCTGGAAGATCTCTGATTGGCCAAACAGCATTCAGAAGCTGCCCATTGCCATAAATTGATGGAAGCCAGTCTCCATGGATCTCCAGTGAAAGGCTCACCCATATTAAAATCTGACCTCAATTAGTTTCGTACTTGTGTTGGGTATCTGAGCTGAAAACAAAACCAGATACCTGTTTACTGTTTCCATGGTGAAAATTCAGCCTATAAAATTTAAATCCTTGTGCCCATTAATTCATATCATCATACTATCAGATCTTGGTGTTGTGATTCATAACTTATCTATCAATGAGGCAACATGCCAAAAACAATCCTTTTCAAACTTTCAACCTCAGAAAATCTAAAGAAGAAAAGCCACCAAATCAGAACTTAAATCTGTTACCACATCTGTGGACACTGACAACTTTTAAAATCAAGTTCAAACCTCCAGTTAATAGTTGAAATTATTCACTGGGTGTCACGCTGGCACCATGATCAGCATTATGATTTGGGCCTCGGGTGACTTGCACATTCTTTCCGTGTCTGCGTGGGTTTCTTCCGGATGCTTTGGTTTCCTCCCAAGGTCCAAAGATGTGCGGGTTAGGTTGATTGGCCATGCTAAATTGCCCCTTAGCATAAATGCATGGGGCTATGGGGATAGGGTCTGGGTGTGATTGTTGTTGGTGCAGGCTCAATGCGCCAGAAGTCCTTCTACTGTGCTTTAGGGATTCACCAATTCTAGGAAAGGAGGACAACGTAACTTCTTGAAAGATCATTGAAATTAGGAAAGCAAGATTTATTCCTTCTAAAGTTGTGTTGGCTGTCAATTATCACATTATTTCAGAGTGATAGGCCTGAATTCTCTGATCTCTTTTGCTTTGTCAGCAAGAGTGGAAAATTTGGCACTCAGCCAAATTGCTATTCACTGCACCAGGACTGGTGAATTCCAACCAGTTATTCATTCCACCAGTCATCTGAAAATGATTCCAGAATGAGGACCTTCATTATGAAGATAGATTGGGGAAATTAGGACTATTCTCCTTCAAGGAAAAATGTTGAGAGGCAGTTTAATGGAGATACTAAAAATCTGAGGGCAGATTAGATAAGAAGAAACTGTTCCCACTTGTGAAAGGGTTGAGAACAAGAGGGCACAGCTTTATACTAATTAGCAAATGAAGCAAAAGTGATTTGAAGAGAAGTTTGTTTATGCGGCAAGTGACAATGGTTTGGAATTTCCTGCGTGAGAGGCAGGTTCAATTGAAATATTCAAAAGGGAATTAGGCTGTTATCTGAAAAGGAAGAATGTGCAGGGTTACAGGGTTACAGAAGTGAGGGATTGATACTCGGTGAGATGCTGATTCGGACAGCCTGTAGACACAATCAGCCAAATGGACTTCTACCGTGCCATAACAATTCTGTTATTCTGCAAACTCAAACCCATTGTGCCTTTAATTGCATAGTGTGGCTTCTTTGCTCTTCAGATGCTTGGTAACTACACTTGCCTATTTCCACTCTGGTACATAATGCTCTGTTGGTTAGCTCAATTAACTAGATGGCCAGTGACTGGTTCAAAGTTACATCAACAGTGTGGATTTGATTCCCCATGCAGCTGAGGTAGATTGGGGCCTACTTCCTTGCTCTGCCCTGGATGGCAAAGGCAAACCATCAGAGACAAAATCTGCCAGGAAAATGGCTTAGAATGATGCATCAACAGACAATGGGTGAGATTCTCCAGCCATTCATGCCAGTAGGATTTTCCCATTCCATTGCAGTGAATGAAGCCTTGGCTGAGCGCCAAATTCTCTATCCTCTCTGTCAGTGGCGGCAGGGTGCGAAAGGCTAGACAATTCGGCCAATGAGCCAAGGGCATGCCTTTGAGCAGAATATACATGAAAGAATAAATGAATGAATGAATTAATTAATGAAAGCAGCAAACAGCACCAAAATGGCAATATGAAATCTCAATATGTTGCGCACAAACATTTTCTTCAACAGAATAAATCATGAGATATTTATCTTCCTCTTTTCCATTCTAACTAAAGTGCCTCTTAGTTTAGATTTTGTTTGTGCTTTCTTCATTTGTAAAACTTAGGTACAGCAATATATTAATGAAATAGATATAGAATCATAGAATCCCTACAGTGCAGGAGAAGCCATTCAGCCCATTGAGGCTACACTGACTTTCTGACAGTGCATCCTACCCAGCCCCCTCCCGCTCTATCCCCGTAACCCCACACATTTCCAACGGTTAATCCGTCTAACCTACACATCTTGGGACACTACAGGGCAATTTAGCATGGCCAATCCACCTAACCTGCACATCTTTGAACTGTGTGAAGAAACCAGAGCACCCAGACAAAACCTATGCAGACAAGGGGAGAACATGCAAACTCCACATAGACAGTCACCCAAAGCTGGTATTGAACCCTAGAGCTGTGAGTAGCAGTGCTAACCACTGTGCCACCCCATATATCTGGTATAATGATTACTAAGAAATAACAAGTGACCATGTGGTGATAATTCCTTTCCATATCTCTCCAACACACATATACCTTTTGAGCTTCTTACCCCTTCTACATCTGTGTCCATCATCTGCACTTTGATTCGCTTTTGTCTCCATCATGGTGTTTTCTAGACCCCATGCACAAGATTTCCCTCCCCTCACTCTCACACACATATTTCTTAAACCTCTTTCAAACACAGAAAAAATATTTTAATTAGTAAGTTACAAAAGAGAGAATCTGCTTGTGGCAAAAATTAATTGTATTTTCCTTCAAAGAAATTCGAAGAATTAACAAATCAGAAAGTTTTAACAGTTGTTTCAGGTATTTGAAATTGAGACGGATACAATGTACAGAACGTTTTGTTCTCTTTGAACCTTGTGATCCAACTCACTACCTTGGATTGATATCAATCCCACAACTCCATATTTCTGCCACGACCTTTACCCCCATTTCCTTAGAGTCCCCATTTTACCCATTCTGTTCGTGCTTGTGAAACTCTGACTGTTTTGTCTTTGGTTGTCTGTTCAGAGGTCTCCCTCAACGGCCTCTCTCTCTGTTATTCAAGCTACTGTTCTGCCAATCTTTAATATAGCTGCCTCCCACTTTATCTGAGGTTTTGTTCCTGTTATATTAAGATTATCTTCCTATTCATACTGAAAAAATCCCTTACCTCCAGGAAGTCAACATTTCTCATGCTACTTGGAAACCTCTCCTTCTCTGACCGAGAAAATTCTCTGGTCCACCTCTCAAAAATTAATCATCTTGTCCACCAAGGAAATTCTCCTTCCCACTTCATCCCATCAGCCACCTTATTAAATGGGAGGGTGCATACCTGGGCGTTACAGTAGTGAGTCCCTTACTTATTAAGATATTGAGTTAAGTTTTGCCTGGGGAGAATTTCTTTTTTTTAACATGTTTGCCCATTCATGCATTCTGTTCATTTACAGTGGTAGTTTTTCATGGTATCATTTCAGGAATCATTACCACAAGACCACAATTAGGAGCGACACTCAACTCAAGAAATCAGTGAGAGTTGAACATGACTCATGTGGACTCGATTTCTGGGTGGAGTTTAGGTGGGAGATGTGGAGGACATGGGAAGGTGGTTGATATTAAAAAAAATACAGGTTCTGACTCTGTGAGAGTATCATAAATTTCCAGCTGTTCCGTAGGAAATTCCATTACAGATGCACACACACATTAGAGAAGGCAAGTTATGGCGAGACAGTTTGCTTACCAAACCAAAGATATTTGATCCATGTTCTCTTAGCTTTAACTGAGCAGGTCCAAGCAGCAGAAAATAGTAATTTACATCTTAAATATACAGTGGGATCTGATTCTGCCAGTATGTTCCATCTGATTTAAAATTTCATTTTTATTTTTTCACTTAGGCCAAAGATAAAGCAGAAAAAAAGCAGCAGTAAGGATTTGAATCAGCAAATGACATCCAGCGTTCAAAAAGTATCGTACTTTGAGTGACAGCTTAGTGGCACAGTGGTTAGCATTACTGTCTCACAGTACCAGGGACCCAGGTTCAATTCCGGCCCTGGGTAACTATCTGCATGGAGTTTGCACGTTCTCCTGAGTGAGTTCACTCCGAGTGCTCTGGCTTCCTCCCACAGTCTGAAGATTAGATGGATTGACCATTCTAAATTTCCCCATAGCTTCCAAAGATGAGTAGGTCAGGTGGATTAGCGGGATAAATATGTAGGGTTATGGGGATAGGTATTGAGTGGGATGCTTTGACGGAGAATTAGTACAGACTTGATGGGCTGAATGAACACCTTCTGCACTGTAGGGATTCTAGGATTCTGAATCAAACATATGCATATATAATGAATTGGATTGAATTGACAGAAAGAGATTTAGAAGGAGAACTAGTAGTGATCATGCAATCATTCCTTTCAAAGTCTAGACAATGTTAGCAATACCATTAAAAAGTGAAACAATTCTGGGATATATGTAGATTGGATTGTAGAACAAACAAATATAACAAATCTGCAATACAAATAAAAACCATTTTTATGGTTATCTAAATACATTGCTTTAATTTCCCACTTGATAGTTTCCAAAAAAAGTACCTCATATTATTACATTTAACTTGCAATATTATATATGTTTTACTGATCTGTACCATTTCCTATCACGACCCTTTAGTATGGTCAATGATTTTTAATTTCTACTGCTTTTCATTGTTGTACCTTGGTCATTTTAAATAGAATCTTGCCAGGATAAAGCAACTTTGGGGGAGGCGATTAGGGAGAGGTGATGCCTAATTGTATTACCACTAGACTATTAATCCAGAAGCTCAGCTAATGTTCTGGGGGACCTGAGTTCGAATCCCGCCATGGCAGATGGCGCAATTTGAATTTAATAAAAAATATCTGGAATTAAGGATCTACTGATGGCCATGAAAACATTGTCATTTGTCGGAAAAACCCATCTGGTTCACTCCCTTCCTTTAGGGAAAGAAATCTGCTGTCCTTCATGGCCTACATGTGACTCCAGAGCCACAGCAATATAGTTGAATCTCAACTGCCTTTGGGCAACTAGGGATGAGCAATAAATGCCGGCCAGCCAGTGACACACATATCCCACGAATGAAAAAGAAAAGCTTTCAACCTACCGTTTTTAGCACTTCAAACTACATTCCATGACATTGGACTCTTAGTGATAGACTTCCAACTCTGATGTGACTACGAATCCCCCACTAACAAGGAAATTATGTCACACATCATTTGCATTCCATCTCTCACGATAACACATTTTGCTAACATGGGTTTCAAAATATTGCAAAGAAGGTTCTCTCATTCATGCATTTTGCACAAAGTCATCTTTGAGTTGTCAGGTTTGAGACATAAAACTAAATAGTAAACTGGAACAATACAGATGGCGCATTATACATATGATCAGGATACATGATGGTTAATGCCACTTCCCACTATGCTTGTGGCTGATAGTTTCATGGCACAGTGATAGCTCACGACAAAGAAACAAAATAGAGAATAATGGATACCTGGAAATGAGTTAGAGGGCTACAGCGTAATTGAGGAGTTCAGGTGGCATCATCAAATACCTTTGACTCCTTGATCAGAGTACTGAACTCATTCACGTGGATTTGTTAGCTTTTAAACATGGCTATATAGGATATTTTCAAAAGTTTCAACGGTGTCAGTCAGCAGCTACATGTCCTCGATAATATCACAATGTCCATGAAAGACCTGAAATATCATTATTGCAAGCTGATAAACTGTGGCTGATTCCAGGGGATCTCTGTACCCATTATTTATTATGAAATGAGTAATGTGCTTACCTTCGCAGTGCATTAGACAGTGAGTTGTCTTTGGGCAGGTTGGTGCTTGATGTGTTGAAATCTATTGTACACAGGCTCCCTGCATTATCACAGTTGTAGGCTTGAGAATCACCATAATCTTTAATGTATTCAGTGTTCTTTATGCAAAGTTCCTTGCCTCAACAGACATCTTCAGATTGGGAACTGTCCACGAAACAAGACTGGAATGTTTGTTAGGTAAAGGTGTTAAGGGATGTGGAACAGAGGCAGATAGGTGGAGTTAAGATACAGATCACCCATGATGCAATTGATTGCTGGAGCAGGCTTGAGGGACTGAATAGCCTAATTCTGGTGACTGAAAAGACCATTTTTGAAATAGCTTATTTTTGGCCTTGATTAACATGATGTGAAATAAGCCCCTAGTTTAGAACAGAAAAACACACACACACAAAAAAAATTTAGGTTATCAAAAAGTATTCACTGACTGCTGCTGCTCCAACTGCATCACATACTGTGTGCTGGGAGCATCAGAAAAAGATTTAAATGAGCTAACCTTGCTTTACAAGGTCTCGTCAGCTCATTCATGGGAAGACAAGTAGAGCAGCTGTACGGTGTCAACTCCAGTGGCACTGCAAGGGGCTGATACCAACAGCCCAAATATATTTCCAGTTTAATGTGAAACTTCCAGTAGAACATGTAGAATATTCCAGTTTCCACATTGGCCCAGATAATTAAGCAGTTGAGCTACATATCAGGAACATCCCGGATTTTGTTTCCTATTCTTTTGGAATGGGTTAATCTCAGACGGGATGCCAGTGAGGCAATATAAGAACATAAGAACATAAGAAATAGGAGCAGGAGTAGGCCATCTAGCCCTTTGAGCCTGCCCCGCCATTCAATAAGATCATGGCTGATCTGTTGTGGCTCAGTTCCACTTTCCCGCCCTCTCCCCATAACCCTTAATCCCCTCTCTTATCAAGAACCCATCAACCCGCTTCTTAAAAATATTTAGCGAGGCAGCCTCCACCACTTCAACGGGCAGAGAATTCCAGAGATTCACCACCCTTTGAGTGAAGAAGTTCCTCCTCAACTCCGTTCTAAACCGCCTCCCCTTTATCTTGAGGCTGTGCCCCCTAGTCCTACTGTCTTTTTTGAGCGGGAAGAGTCTCTCCACCTCTATCCTATCCATCCCATTCATCATCTTATACGTCTCAATGAGATCTCCTCTCATTCTTCTAAACTCTAATGAGTACAAGCCTAGTTTATTATAATTGGCATCAGTGCTGGAAATACAAGAGTATAGGCATTAGGTTAGGGCATGGACAGACTTTGATTGTTTCCATCTCTCCCTTGACAGCTGCAATCAAAAACTTGCCAACAATTGATGTCTGGGCTCACAGAGAGTAGACAGAGTCCACAGATCTATAATCTGGCAATATGGCAATGTCTTCAAGAGAGAAGGGAAAACTGTATGAAGGCAAGACTGTCGGGATGATTTGTATCTCACATTTTCTTATGAAGCCTTGACACACATTTTCCTTCCAACAATCCCAATCATTTTCTCTTCTTAATCCTTATTTCCTGAAGATAGTGATTTGTGATGGGTTACAGTCCAATGAAGAATGGAAGATTGCTGGTATTCTTGACTTAACTAGACAGTTTCATGATTAGCACTGTTCACTATTGACAACAAGTTGCATAATTATAGTTGAGTCAATGGCAGTTGGAATTTGCAGTTTTCACATTTAGGAGTAATGTTCTGCATGTATCTGCCTTCATCCCTAACTAGCCAGTGTGAAACTCTGTTTCATCTCTTCATTGTCTCAGGTTCAATCTCTTCAATGATTCCCTTATTGGCCTTCTGAGTTCCAGCCTACTCAAACCCCAACTCATTCTGAACTTTGAAATTCACATTCTATCCCATTTAAGCCCCTCTTCTCCATATTCCTTTCTTTCCTGGCCTTATTGACTCCCCATTCTCCAAAGAACCCATTTCAAGATTCATTTCCTCATTTACACATTCCTCTGTGTTCTTCCTCCACCATATCTTTTGTCACGTTCCGTATCCTTACATTCCCATGTGAATTTTCTGTGCCTTTGCTGTGCCTTTCCTAATCATTCTCTCCCACCTTCACTGTCACAGCATCCAGTCAGAAAGGCGCAATACTCTAGAATTCTCTTTCAGCACACGTCCATCTTGCTTCATTTGTCACAACCTTCAAAAGCCTCCTCAAAACCCATTTTTTTAAAAACTTGTCTTCATTAATCTCCCCTAACTCTTGTCCTAATTACCGCTCGGCATTTGACATTTTCCTTCCCCATCTTGTGAAGTGCCTCAACCATTTTAAAGGCACTATATAAATACATATTTTTTGCTCTGCCATACATTTGTCTGTGTTAAGTTGCTGGCTTTTCATTTTTTCACTGTTTTCATTTACTTTACGCAAGGCCCAGTTATAAAATATACTAGTTATAAAAGTTCATGACCACACTTCAAAACTATTTAATTGATTGTGAAGCATTTTGAGATATCAGGTGGTCATGCACAGCATGATATTAATGCAAGTCCTTTTCTCTTTTTTGATCTCAACTGCATCTGTTGTGACAATAACCAGACTGGTTGGGTTCTTCAGTTTGTAGATTGTATTTTTAAGCTCTTAAACTCTTTAAAACGGTGGTTAGAGATTATAGTATACACAATAAAATATTTCTATTGAAGAATCAGTATATGTCTGATGTTTATCACCACTCCAGTTTTGGATACGTTCCTGATAAATGTATCAAACTTAAGATCTATCATTAGATTATGCACATAAGAGGAATAAAAAGTCTAATTACTGGGAAAAGCCTATTATGAGTACATTGAATCGTACTGTTTGCACTATATGTATTCTTTCAAGGTCCAGAAAAGATTAATTGACTTCATACAGTTTAAAGCGTTTCTTATGATCAATTTAAGAGTTTAATGGTTGTTTAAAGTCTCCATTAACATTTACGGCATATTAACACTACTACTTTGTCCTTTGGGCGATATGACTTCGACCATTAGTGATCGTTCTCGAGAAAGTGCAGCATGAGCTGCTGAATTAACCTGTTTGTTAACGTCGCCTCTCCAGAAAATTGTAATTGCGTTGGCATGGTTTGAAAAAAAACCTCAGACCTCAACGAGCCATAAATATTTAATTTTATTTTTCTAATTTGTCAACACTTTGTGATTGACTTATTGACAGGGGTGTTGAAAAGATTGACAGATTGATGGAATTATATATTGATGAAATAATTGATTGTTGCCTGCTTTCAGGGAAAGGAAAAAAAAAGCAAATAGAGGTTCTGAGTGGAGGTTGGTGAGATGGACACTTTTGATTTGAAACAGCAATTTGGATGCATTGCATGCCTTCAACAACAATAAGCTCAATGGCATAAAATTTTATCTCATTTGTGAAGCAATAATTTTAATTATGAAATCTGTTTTAATATGCAGCGAATGACCCCATGGTTTCCCTTTAAATAAAACAATTGGGTTTGCAATGCATACATACAATAAGGCAATTACTTGCCTTTAATAGAATAGAAATGGAGTTCACAACCAGTGCTAATCAGACAGACGAATGTCCTCTTACAATTTAACAAATTTTCTATTAGCAGCAGAATGACTTCCGTGTATCCCCTTAGTTATTTTGTTGATTAGTAAAGCATCCTCATGGCAATTTTCAGACAGATATGTTTGCACCACTTCCTGCACTTCCGAAAGTCAACGTACGAATGGTATAAAATTCTAACTTGTTGTGGAACATCTTTTGGGGTAAATTTCCCTTTTGATGGAAAGTGTGAAAATGCCCGTTTCTCTCCATAATGAACAACCCACCTAAACATATGTCGTAATATATAGCTTCGAAACAGGCAAGTTTGGACAATGTAACTTTATGAATGGGTCATTTGGAGGTCAGATGGGTTATGGTGGTTGAATAACTTAAATTCCATTTTTATTGCGTAGGATTCGGTGAATTGCATTGACGTTTTGTGATTCTAAAGAGAAAACCTGCAGACTTGCCTATAACATACAAAAGAGCCTGATATTATCATTAGAAATGCTGGCTTATGATGATGGAATAAGTCCAGTTCTTTGACTTCAGTTGGCTTTAAGTACCTTTTCCCTATGATTTAGGGATTGCATTTTACAATTTTGTCTTTTCTCAGTGAAAACTAATAACCAGCAGGCAAAGTCATTAATTAGTGGAGAAAACAAAACATTGTTTCGGTTCTAAACAAAATAACATCTTTTAAAATTATTTTAATTCTTGGAGTAGTAGGCAGATGTCAAACTTACTATTTTTTTAAAATAAAGAAATCTAACAATTTTATATCAAATTTTGTTTACTTACTGATAAATCAAAAGCACATCCTTCTTTTTAAAGAAAGATTTGTATTTCCACAGAAGTTAATTGCACATATACATGTTGTTCACCATTTAGCAACTCAATGAATGTTATTCCCTGAAACGCAATAAAGAAACACTTTAATTAAAACTGCGACATAGATTTGTTTTTTCCAATAGTCTGAATCTTGTGCTACTTTTCTCCTGAATAGTATTAAAAATGGTGCTTTTCACAACTGTCTTCCAAGTAAAGGTTGTGCGGGTAATGGAACTCTCTTTCTAACCTTACAGTGAGCTGTTTGTAAACAAGGGAAGTAGTGCTAAAGGAAATTAAGTACCCTCTAATTAAAGGCTATCATACAATGAGAAAATTATGATATTTGACAATTTAAATAGGGCTGCAACCTCCTACCAAACAAAATTAGGAGAATAAAATAACATGGTGCTACTGAGTGGAAGACCATCAAACACACAATTTAGTAAATGGGGAGTACAGCTGAATGTAAACAAATAATTAACCCTCCTGACCCCAGAATGTCACTTTACTGTTTAACTCTGGAATTGGTAGGATAAATTACAGTATTTGAGAATAAAAGCTGTCCTCCTCTTAACACTTTGCATCCTGCACATTATTCCTTCTGTCTACTGGTACAATCAGGTTATAAATTGTGTTATATAAGGAAACAAAATGCTTTTGAAATATTCAGGAGCAGTGGTAAACAATACAAAGGGTAACTTGCTGTACATTGACTAATTCATTATTAATCAGCCTCAAGAAAATGTCAGAATTTTCACACACTTGCTGCCATTCTTCTCAAAACATCTCATATAATTCTAAAATGGAAACATTAATTGCTGACAGAATTTCTGTACCTGCGGGGTATTGCTTTGGCGTGCTATGATGCAGCAGCATTTTGCAAACAGAGGGATGGAGCTTGTTCTCGTTTCACTGTCTCAATAAGGCATCCTTCAAAATACACTTGCGTGGCAAAAAGCAACATCTTTAACATTATTACTGACCTTTAAGCCTTCACAAGTCTTTCTTCTGCACCTAAACCAAACCAATCATTGCTTGATAATCTTGAAATGAAACACAAGCTTTCTTTCTAGGGAGATATCTGTAGGATATAACTTTCCATTCCTCAATTAATTGTTGCGCAATATGCCTTGTGTACATAATTTCTTTGTAACACTGACTATTACAGGAAATGCACTAACGTTTTCAGCTCCTAAAGTAGATCACAGCTTCAGTCAATGGTCCAGATTTTGCCGGTGAGAGACATCTTGTTGCCTGCCCCATTCATTACATTTTATCCCCGCCCTTCAGCAAAAATGATTTGTAAGTTTCTGGCGCTAATAGCTGTTTGGCAAAGGGAATTGGGCATTGGGGTCTTTGTGAACAAAAGGATCAACAATCTGTCTCTGTCACCAACAAAATTTAAGGATGGAGAAAGAAAAAGAACAATAGAGAATGAAATAAGGTGGAGTTAGAATCAAGTTAGGTATAGAATGAGAAATAAAGGGGGGAATTTTAACCTCAAAACGAACAAATCTGGATTGAGTGGGAGGTTAAAAGGAACAGAAAATGACTCCCGACTCCAACTTGCCTCCACTCCACCTATTTTTGGTGCTGGGCAACAATCCTCCCCCTCCCCAAGGAGGCAGGTTGGCAATTTAAATGTTTTAATGAAGCTCTCTGTATCATTCGGGGAAATGATGAGGTAGTGGCAATTGTCACTGGACTAGTGATCCAGAGGCCCAGGCGAATACTCCAGGGACATGGATTCAAATCTCACCGTTGGCAGCTGGTAAAATGTAAATTCAATTAATAAACAGGATATTCAAGCTGGTCTCAGCAATAGTGACCATGACAACTTCACCAATTGTCATAAAGACCCAGCTGGTTCATGAAGGAAATCTGCTATATTTACCCAGCCTGGCCTTCCATGTGATTTCAGACCCACAGCAACGTGGTTAATTCTTAACTGTGCTCAGTTCAAGGGCTTTGCCAGTGATGCCCACATCCCGTGAAATAATAAATAAAAGATCATCATATTCCCTGCACCTTGAGGACGCTGCCAGCTGAAAGAAGGTGAACACTGTTGGACGAGTGCTTTTCCACTTGCCTGTTGGATCCACTGTACCCACCTCTCCAATTTCCTATGATTGGACACTACTCCATACCCTTCTGATCTCCCACTCTGACCTCTCTCCCAAAGCCACCAACCGCTCCCCCGCCGCTCCCAAGACACACACCTAAGAACCTCTTCATCTTTGATCTTTTAGGCCTCACGGCCTGGACACCCAACCCTGACCTCCTCTGTCCCTCCCCTACAATCTGACTCTGCAGTGCCACCCCAAGATCAGACTGCTTGGTTTGGGAGTTGTACTTACCCGTTCCTGTGACCTCTTCAATGCAAACCTGTCAGTCAGGCTGACATTCAGGCGAGGAGCCTGTCAATGGCTTCACGTGAATGTTGTCCTGTGGGGAAACTGTGCGGTACTGGAAAGTCCCTGTTCCCAGAGATCAAGAATATAAAACTCATTCCCAGAGAGAGGGATAGAAAGATTGGATTGAGAGGGAGAAAGGAAAAAATGAGAAAAAATTAACAGATGTAAATTTTCACAATTTTCAATGCTCTATTAACAATGCATTACTTGCAGACATGAGTATCCATGATTTAAATTACCCTCTTTCTGTGCAAGAGAGGGTGATTGGGATTGCAGGAGATACACCTCCTCACTAAGAAAGGTACTTACGCTGTTAATTACTAACCTTGGTATTCTATGGCGGCTTTAATTAGACAAGTAATTTGCAAATGCAACAATTTCCTGAAATGGACAAGAATTGGAGGACGAGCTGCTGCCTTTGCAAATCGCCCAGCAATTTGTCACAATTTGCAATTCATGGGATTTCTCTTGCGACAAGCTGCTGATCAGTTACACACAGTGATTGTCACTAAATTCACTGGCATTTTGGTGGCACATTCTGGATCGAGGTGGTGTAAATGTTAAAGACTGCAGGAAAGGTCTTGGAGTTCATTCAGTTTGAACTGCTTCAATTTTACATCTTGAGAGAGGCACTGATGATGTGGCTGAACGCTGTCCTATGAATATTGACACATTGGAGTGCCTCCCAAAATGAGCAAGAATGTCAAAACCTTCCCAAAATTCTATGGTAAACAGAATTGCTATTTGTGCTCATGTACCTTTGTAAAATATTTTTATGCATGTGTTGCATACCACATATGAAAGAATGATCTTGTAATCAGGACATCTATACCGGCTCTAATAATATCTTGAAGCAGGGCACGAGCAAAGAGGTTCAGCCAAAGATAACATTGACTGCTGATTTCCCCTCCTTACTGGCGGTTGGCCCTCTCACCCACTTGCTATAGGACCCATCAACTCAGCTGGGAATGAGATTGAGATTTGGGTTTGCTGTCCTTAACACAATGCACCATTCAGACAGCTCTCGCGCTGTTTCCCAACAATGTGAGCTTTGCTCTTCCTGATCGTATACCATTTGATTCTTTTATTCAGACTGCAGTACCATTTATGACAAGGTGAAAATATTCTTGGCTTGTCACATCAATGCCACATTTTGAACTTCCAAACTTAGAGGGCACTGTGTTAATTAGAAATGGTTAGCCTGAAGGGCTTTGTATAATATTTGCTATTTTTGTAAATAGGGCACAAGTGGAATAATTGTTTAGATAATAAACCTAATTTTAGATAGTAAGGTGCCACACCCATTTTTCAGGCACAAAAATGGACACTTAAGCAATTAAGTACCTGATGTGTGTCACCTGCCATATTGGTAAAGGCACAAAAAGAGGGGCTCATCTTCTGTGCCTGAAAGAAAAGGTTATAGGCCCACTGTACACTCAAGCAGTGGGTTTCTTGCTCTCTTGAGGCTCCCTTGGTAAAACTGAAAGCAGCTATACCAGGTCAGCTGTATCCATGAAAATATGATCTCCAAACAGCCTAACCAATGTTCCGCTAAGTGATCACAGGAGGTCTCCATGAAGAAGGTAAGCTTAAAAAAGTCACCTAAATGTTGAGTCAAGAGTTGGAGGAGACATAATCCTCCTGGTGGCATTACTGTGCTTAGTCTCTCTTGATTGATGCCTGCCTCCCCTCTCCTAACCAGTGTCCTCCTCATTACTGATCATTGACCCCTCCATCTCCCAATCAGTTCCATCTTCCTGGCAGTGTCCACCACTCTCCCATGATCTATCTGAGGGCAGCTTTGTTGAGGCATTGAAATACTCTTCATTAGCGAGCTACTAGTGGAGACTCAGCTGGTGTCTGCAACTCGCTGGTCTCCTGAGGTTGGAGAACCAATATCATGTGGGCTCACGTCCATACTTTCTGGTGCAATGATGGTCACCGTTGCCTAATTTGCCTTGGGCTGCTAGTGCGAACCAATTTACAAGCGTATCCTACCTTTACAAAGTACTTTACATGAAACTAGTGGCTTTTTCATGTTAAAATTTAGTTTAAAAAATGTCACAAGCCACTTTGTCAATCAACAGGTGTTACAGCATTGAATTCACAAAAATAATATTTTAAAAAGTAACACAAATGCCACCATTATGTAGTTATTGATATAGTGTCATTTGCACATTCTCTCTTTGAAGGCTCCTGATGTGGTTATGAAGCACGTTGGTGATTTGAAACTATTTGGAGATGTAGTTTACTCTTACAGAGGTATCATATTTAGCTGGTGTTGAAGTAAGCCTCAGCTTCCACACACAAAAATGACAATGCAAACTGGGTGCAGCACAAATAATAATGTCCTGTGCAAACATGAACCATTAGCATGTAAAGTAAAATACGAATATAAACAGTGCATCTTTTATTGGCCTTATTATTCCTCTAACTGTTGATGCACCCAGTGTGCTGTTAAGACATTGACAGCACGTTTTTAGCCTGCCATGTTTTTGGGTATTTAATAAGCTAAACAATTCCTCTTTTTGATTTGTATTGTTTTGGTTCACTGAAGCTAGCTTTAATTTATTTGTGATTTTGCTACCTTTTATTTTTAAACTGAGGATTTTTGAAAGGAGAAAGGAGATTTCTCTTAAATTGCAGAATTAAAGATCTGGCATGAAGAAAAGGTTTTGACCAATGTGTTCCCTTTTAGTAACTTTAAACGTGGATAATTTGTGAAAAGGAGTTGTTTCCAATGTTATGGCAAAATCAAAACATGCATTCAGAATAATTTAGCATTCTTTAACTAACCATTAAGAATAGAATAGTTGCCTGTTCTGAACTTGCAATTTGCTCTGCGTCTCACAGTTAAAGTCACCCTATCGTTTACCATATTTACTTCTGGACCGGTTTTACTCATCATTTGTGGTGAGCTGTTTGCATAGGCTTTGACGGTGAAAGGACTCCTGGGAGAGGAAGCCAAAAGGGTCCTGATGATGATGGATGCCTGATTGGTGTGGTCCCTGGTGCTTCTGCTGAAAATTAAAAGACTATTTGTTAAACGCTAAAAGCCCTCAGGTGCAGCTAGCGGCTGGACAATTTGTTTCACTGAAAAGGATGCTATTAAGGGAAGTCTGGAAACAGGAGGGGGTGGGTGAGGGGTGAAACCATTGGCAGAAGACAATAAAGCAGTGACAAGCCTCGGGAATCGTACTTGATTGATCAGTAGACAGCTTGACTTCCAGATCATCTCCTATTCAAAAGACCATGTGGACAACTGAAGACTTTTGAGCAAGTGTTGTTTTTCATGTCGGATTTATACGGACGTTAACCATTTCAGCGCTGATTTATTTTCAGTCAGTTTTCAAAATAAGCAGTTTCAAGCACATCCAGCTGTAAATATCTATAAAACTATACATAGGTTAAGAGATGGTTTGTAGCGAGTTATAAGACAGTTATTCAATTGAATAGTTCCAATTATGTCATAAATGACAAGAGAAAAGCTTGAATGTTTATGAATGTCCGTGAAACCAACAATTAAATTACTTACTGATAAACATTTGTCAGGCTTTGTAATATACAACTGAATTTTCCTTATATATTTCTTTCATTATTGCCAATCACAATGGATATGAATCAGCGTAATAAAAGGATAATAATGCTCTTAGTGACATTGAGGCTGACTTTAGATGGGTTTCAGTGAGTGGTTATAATGCAGTTCCTTTTTTCATTAGAATATCTTACAGACAACATATAATTATAAGATAAGATACACGGGGTGCTAAATTGCTGCACACTTTCTGAAACAGTCTCAGGATTTGGGCAATATGTTCAAACTGTTTAAATTTGATTCTTGGTTTTTATGACAACCATTTTACACACACTCCTACACCATTGCCAGCCTATTTATTACATATAGCTATTATTTATTCAGCATGAATCACTGAAAAAAAAACCTGCATCAATTACTTCTCTCCTATGAAACCTTATTTACAGCACAACCTTTCTGAATAACAGATTGCTTCAGCTTCAGACAAATGATATGTATGTTGCATTTAACATTGCTAGGGTGGCACGGTGGCACAGTGGTTAGCACTGCTGCCTCACTGCGTCAGGGACCCAGGTTTGATTCCATGTGACTGTATGTCTGAGTGGAGTTTGCACATTCTCCCCTTGTCCGTGTGGGTTTGCTTTGGATGTGTTAGTTTCCTCCCACAGTCTGTGCAGGTTAGGTGGATCAGTTATGCAAAATTGCCCCTTATGAGGTGAATTGGCTGTGCTAAGTTTGCCATGCTAACTGTGTAGGTTAGGGGAATTAATGGAGTAAATGTGTGGGATTATGGGAATAGGGCCTGGGCGGGATGTTCTATCAGATAATTGATGAAGGCTTGATGGGCCAAATGGCCTTTTCCTGCACTGTACGGATTCGCCGATTCGATGAGGCACTGAAAAGCATTCCTTTTGTACAATGGTGTTGTAAACTCAATGGCCAGAATTCTCCCAAAAATTACTAAGTGTTGAATTTGCAGGAAAACTTGGGTAAATTTCATTGTTTTCTTCAGTGGGAGTTCAGTCGAGAATCTCCCTCACTCTATGCAATGCAGAGACCACCACCGTGAATATTATTAGATTTCAGGGAGCGGGGCCTAATCCCTTCCATGAGACTGAAACCAGCGGGGCTGTGAGCGTGTGCTGTGGCTGCGCATTGTCAGCCTTCCGACTGAGGGGCAGCTCGATTGCTGGTCAGCCCCCTGATCCCTACAATGCTGGCCCTCCAACACCCTCATGGCCCAATCGCAGGCCCCCCAACCATTGCTGGGACAGCCCCGATATCTCCCGTCTCGGACTGTCCCGATCACCAAACCCCCCAATAGTTATCACCTCTCCAGCAGTGTCGATCCCCTGCCCCACCAGCAGGCAAACTCCCCCCCCCCCACCCACACTCACCCTGATCGTTGTCCTCCCCCCTTAGTTGATCCCAATAGCAGAGTGGCAGTGGGACCCCCATAGACCCTGCCCCTTTGGCACAGCGCCATGCTTGATGGGCAGTGCCAAGGTGTCCCCGGGCATTGGCACTTTGCATCTTGGCAGTGTCAGGGGCACAGGCTGGCACTGCCAAGCTCAGTAAGAAGTCTCACAACACCAGGGTTAAAGTCCAACAGGTTTATTTGGTAGCAAATGCCAATAGCTTTCGGGGCTCTGCTCCTTTGTCAGAGGCCTGTTGGACTTTAACCTGGTGTTGCCAGACTTTTTACTGTGTTTACCCTATTCCAATGCCGGCATCCCCACATCATGACTGCCAAGCTACCCATGCCCGGGGTCACCACCATCCCGTGACCCGAGTCACCTGGGGAGTCTTGATTGCCCCCCCATTCACTTTAGTCCTGGGCCTGTTAATAGCCTCACCTCCCTGCTGATTTCTGATGCGGAGCAGACTGTGCCTGAAATCCGGTGTTGGGAGATGCTAGCGGGATGCGAACTCTCGCACAAAACCCATGCATTGCTTGCCTGCGCAATTCTCTGGCCAGTTGCGCTAAAGAATTAGTGCAACGGGATGGGAGAATCACACCGATATTTAGTGAAGAAGCAATTTGATATATATATAAACCATTCAATAAATGTGACCAAACAAAACCCAAAAACACATTAGCACAGTTTGTGTTTCCCAATGAAATTTTGCTGGCGATACATCGAGTTGAAGCGCAACAAAAATACTTTGCAATTTTTGTTGAGCACAAGATGTTGCAACTTTGCTCTCTTCAGACCGAGTCATCATTGTTGAGCAAATTCTCCCAGAGAAGGATTACAAAAAAGAAGTTTCTCTGACTATTAACCGTGCAGATCAAAGACAGAGAATGGAAGATGCCTAATCCACCAAATGTTCATATAGTTAAGACAGATACAGGTACATAATACAGTATGTACTTGAACCAGGCTATAGGGACCAAATGTTCATCCCCGGGTCAGCTGCATAGGGTTGAGAGAGTTCCAGGCTCAGTGAAACTGGCCTTTAAACATGTCCACCACATCTTGGAGGTTTGGTTAGTTGGAGGGGGGAGAGGTGGGGAGTGGGGACGGAGGATGCAAGAGGCAGAATCAAGCTGAAATAGAAAGTCAGGGCCCCAGAATGAATGTGTACACAGTTGGGCTGGGCACAAGGCCTTCCTCTGTGCTCTGACACTGTGGTCAAATAAAAAAAACAAATCAAGACTCACCTCCCACACACTGCCAATGCCCAATCCACACCAACCCATGCCCCTGTATCCATCCCCATGGCCCCTCATGCCCCCATGCCAACTTAGCGTCAGTTCATGTCAACCCATACCCCTTCAGAACATCCCTTGCCATTGCCCCTGCCATGTCAACTCATGTACCACCCTCAAACAGTTCCTGCACAACTTCCACACTTCTTGGATATGTGGATTGTTCCTTGACAACTTGGAATTTCCTCGACAGCTGGACAATTCCACTGGGCTTTTGCATAAACGTGCAAAATCATGTTTAATTCCAATAATCCCAAAGGGTGCTTTACCTCTCCCAAATGTGCCCAATCCAGAGGGATACTTTACCTCTGGCTATCCAAACAAATCTGCTCTAGACACTGTGGGATTCATGCAAATAGGCTACAAAAATCAGAAGTCAGGGGAGGCAACAGGTGAGTTAAGCAGTCAGCTGCCTCTGTGACTCATGCATGTGTTTCCAGTTCCATCCCCACCAAGCTGGAAAATGCTGGATTTGGGAGTACAACTTAGAAAATCTGGCCATGTCCAGGATTTTTGCTGTAATGGAGAGCCGCTTGGATCTAATTTTCAATGTTTGTCCTGTGATTTTTTAACAACAGTCACAGCGTAGGTTTTTCAATTGGCCTCAGTGTCTTGGGCTGGAGAGAGAATAGGTAATCTTTATCCCTTGTCAGCAAACTGTGCTTGACGTGACGGCAAGATTTTACTTTTCATCGGAGTTTCTTCCTTCCCCCTCCCCATCGGAAAAGGTGGTAAAAAGCCTGCTCCCTGAACTCTGGCTCAGACTGTCAGTTCTACCCCATCTGGGCAGAAGGTCCTGCCTCCAAGAGCTGTTGGCTAATCAGAGGGCTAAGAGTGCCACTGTCCTGCACGATGACCTTCACTTGGGCCAGAATAGGGAGGTAAAGGGGTGTTTAACGGGACCATGCTAGAACATCCTGCCAAAGTAGCGGGAACAACTCAGAATACATTCCTTCTTTGTGGGCTTCAAATTAGTCTCCTGCCATTGCTTGGCATGACAAAAATTCCAGTGGGGCAGCAAGAGGCCCCCAACTGGTGATTGATCAGAACCAAAACTGGCCTGAGGGCTTTTTGGTTTAAAATGTCTGGAATAGCTATCCAGCAGGTTCTATGCCCTTGCTTTCTCCACATAGTCATGGAGAATTTCCCTCTTCAAGTATAAATCCACTATCCTTCTGAAATCTGTTTCTAATACCCTTCAACTTGTGCATTCCAGACACAATGTGTTGCGTACAATAATTCCTCCATACTCCCCAATTAGATTTTTGACAAGTACACTACCTGTTATTTTGAGTAAGCTCTTTGTTCCAATACTGGGGCAGTGAATTAGGCCAAGCACTCTGCCCTACCATTCAATATTGCCTTCCTAAACCAACTGGAAAATTATCCATTATAGTGGCACAGTAGTTAGCACTGCTGCCACAGTGCCAGGGACCTGGGTTCGAGTCTCAGCTTGGGTCACTGCCTGTGTGGAGGATGCGTTCTCCCTGTGTCTGCGTGGGTTTCCTCCAGGTGCTCTGATTTCCTTCCACAGTCTGAAAGACGTGCTGGTTAGGTATGTTGGACTTGCTAAATTCTCCCTCAGTGTACCCGAACAGGTGTTGGAGTGTGGCGACCAGAGAATTTTCACAGTAACTTCATTGCAGCGTTAATATAAGCCAACTTGTGACACTAATAAATAAACTTAAAAAAAATGTAGTTTGAGGCCAGGTTCTGGACTCCTCCAGAAGGATTGTTACATGCAGCTACTGTGATGAGGACTTTTCCTGTGCTGCAATGTTTGCATCTGCATTAAACAGGATGAGAGAAGGGAAGTTTATTCCTTTGGCCAATCACCAACTTTATTGCCAAAGATGGAACAAAAAATAGGTAAAGGTTTGTGCTAGCCTGGGAGAAATTCGACACGAGTCACAGGGTAAATGGAACTTCCAGCGATAGATCAGTGGGCAAAAGCATCTTGAGGTCTGAACAAGAATAGAAGTTAAGGATTCAGTTGGCCTTAGCAGGTCTGAGTGCAGAAGGCAAGTAAATCAACTAGAGCTTCTGATCCTGAAGATCTCATTCTGGAATGATGATTTTTAAAAAATTCACTTGTGGGGCATAGGTGTTGCTAGCTGGTCAGCTTTAATTGCCCATCCCTAGTTGCCTAAGGGCAGTTGAGAGTCAACTACTTTGCTGTGGTTCTGGAGACACATGTAGGCCAGACCAGGTAAGGACAGCAGATTTCCTTCCCAAAAGGGCATTAATGAACCAGATGGGTTTTTCTGACAATCATTCAAAGGTCATCAGTAGATTCTTAATACCAGATTTTTAAAAATCAAATTCAAATACGACCATCTGTAGGATTTGAACCCAGGCCCTCAGAATGTTAGCCGAGTTTCTGGACTAATAGTCTAGCAAAAATACCACTACGCCAACACCTCCTCCAATGACAATCCATGTGGTCAAATAGCTCTTCATTAAGAATAAAGGATGGCAGTCTCTAACAGAAGTTGCCAGAAAGCATTCATTGGCTATGGAACCCACTAAATCTATTAAAGAAAAGAGGAAAAAATTTGGTGGAAAAAAATTGATATTGAGGATAATGAACCAATTTGTGAAAGGACAGATTGTCTCCTGTACCTTTGCTGCGGACACCAGAATTGGCTGTCTCACTAACTCATTAGTAATGGTGCGTCACCTTTATTTTTACAGCACAGTTTGGGTCATGGTGTATTGTCACACCAAGTCAATCCAGTGAGTCGATGGAACATAATTCTTAGACTGGAGTCATGCACTTTACGGGAAAAATCACAGGTCTGCTCCCACGTCAGCGAGTTTTAAACAAAACCATCACAACACATTTCTGAGGAGTAGTACAATGCTTGAAATTTGAAAACATCCTGATGATTTCTTTCATATTTTACTGCAAATGCTCATTTTTATTCCAAAACTGGGAATGTATGACAGAAATATTGTAATAAGAGACTGAGTGCACATTGAATAAAAAATGAATCCTAATGAAATAATTACTATCAATGAAGCAGAGCACTGCAAGGCAGCAGCAGCACAATGAAAAAGGTCACAGTCTGACTTTTGCCTCCACTGAGTACCATATCACAGGGAAAATTAATGCTCTTGCTCTAACAGCCCACCAAGGGAACAGTACAACAGCAACGAATGTACATTAAAAAAATTGCATGCAGAACTGACTTAAATTTAATGCAATGTATCTGTGAGCTGGAAGAAATCTACAGATATCTATTTGACATTAAAGTGAACTGACTAACCTTCCAAGCTCACGAGCTCTCAAAGGATAGCTGTCTTCCTCCAACACAAATGATGTCACCAAACAATGACATAGAGGAGGCCAAAGGTGTTTGTCATTTTTAAAGCTGTGTATATCAAGCACTGCTGTTAGGTCCTGTGATTCGGCTGTGAAATAACCGTGACCCCAAATAAGCAAAGAAGACTCAGACTTTTTTTTTGAGTCTATTGTTAACTGTAGGGAATGCAGACGAGAATTTATAGTCTCACCTTTGCAATTTGGGATTTTTGAGATTCCACAAGAGTGGGGCCTTTCCGCAAAGTGAAATGACTCAATAGGCAAATGAATCACATTTACATAATATGCATCCATTTCTTTATTCCCACCACCTGCCTACTTTGATCTCCAAACTCCTTTTTAGAAACACTTTATGGCACTTGCTAAATCACATGATAGCCTAAGTAAGAAGAAGATAGATGTCTTCAGTATTCAGAGTTATAAGCAAACCCCCATATCTCATCAAGTTGGCATCAACACAGCCTTGAGTTGAAGTTTTAAATATTTTGCATTTTTATCATATTTTCACTGCTGTTAATTGCTGAAATTGCACACCACCATAGAAGCCTTTGTAATGTTAATATTCTTCCTGAAAGAATAAATAAAAGATTTGCATTCTGCCAGTATTGTGGCCCATAGTTTGAGTTTTTTTTTGCTGTGATTTATATGTTAAATGAATAATTCTGATGAATAAACATAACTGTCTCCAAAAGTATGAGGGGGCGCTACACAACAGGCTGGGAGAATCAAGCAGAGGCTGTTTAGCTTGGGGACTCAAGAGGTCAGTTATTTGCTGCAGTATTCTCAGCTTCTGACCTGCGCTTATAGCCACAGTATTTATGTGGCTGGTCCAATTAAATTTCCAGTTAACAGTAATACCCAAGGAGTAGATGATAAGACATTCAGAGATGGTAATGCCATTGAACGTAAGGAGTGATGACTAGATTTTGTTTTGTTGGAGATGGTCAGTGACTGCCACCAATGTAGTGCAAATGTTCCTTGTCTTTAATTACTCAACTCAAAGTTGTCCAGATCTTGTTGCATGTGAGTACCTCATTATCTTTGAGGTTGTGAATGGTACTAAACTCTGAAATCAGCAGCAACCATCTCCCCTTCTAAACTCATTGTTGAGTGAAGATCATTGATGAGGCAGCTACAGATATTTGGGCCTAGGACTGTCCATTGAGGAACTCCTGCAGCAATGCCTTGGTGCTGAGATAATTGGTCTCCAACAACCATTGCCGTCAGTATGACTTCAACTGTGGGCAGTTTTCCCTCTGGTTTCCTTTGACTTCAATTTTGCCAGAGCTCCTTGATGCACTTGATTTCAAGGGCAATCACTCTCACCTCACCTCTTCAACTTGGCTGAGTGGCCCTGGTTCAACCCAAATGAACATTGGTGACAAAGCTATTGCTGAGTGAGAGCTGCTTGTTTGGCTCAATTTCCATCACTTTGCTGACTGTGGGTGGACTGATAGGCTGATAACTGTCCAGATTAGTTTTCCCCATTTTGTAGACAAGACAAACAGGGAGATGGTGCTGTGGAGGTGTCGTCGCTGGATTAGTAATCCAGAGATCCAGGGTCATGCTCTGGCAACCTGGGTACGAATCTCACCATGGCAGATGATGAAATTTGAATTCAATACAATTCTGGAATCAAAAGTCTAATGATGACCACGAAACCATTGCCAATTGTCGTAAAAACCCATCTGGCTCAGTAATATTGTTTGGGGAAGGAAAACTGTCATCTTTAGTTGTCTGGCCTACATGTGACTCCAGACCCTTGACTCTTAAATGCCCTCAGGGATGGGCAATAAATGTTGGCCCACCCAGCAACACCCACACCCCATGAACAAATAAATAAAAAAACCTGGCAATATTGCACATTGTTGGGTAGCTGCCAGTGTTGTAACTGTTTAATAACAGTTTGGGTCATAGCTAGTTTTGGAGTCCTGCAGCTAAGATGTGGTCAGGGTCAGTACTGGGTTGGGAGACCTAAACATGCCAGTGCATCTGGCTGCAGAGCGCTTGGCCGTCATTGCAAAAGGGTGCCTTGATTTCACAGTCCCCCGACTGACAGGGGTCATTGACCGGGACCCTCCCAGTCTGTCCCCCCGCCTGACCCCTGATATGGGTCCCCCTGCCTGGTCCCGAAATGGGTCCCCTGAAATGCTCCATCCCTGTATGACCCCATTATAACCCCACTGTGGCCACACACCCTTGGCACTGCCCCTGTGTCCGGTGGGAACTGCTTGGCCATGCTCTTGACCACCCTGTGGCTTCAATGGTTACCAAGCCCCTGTTGTGGCCATTGCTAGTGGAGACCAGTAGTGATTCTCACTGTGCTTGCACCTCGCCTTGTAGGTTGTCAGATTATGGGTACTGGGAGAACCCGGTGCTAAATGGGCAATGGATATTTAAATGTTACTTTAAATATGCTAATCAGCCTGGCGCTCTTTCTGGGCATGATCCAGTTTGCGCCATTAGACTGGGACTGGGACTAATTCAAAGTGATTTGTGCTGGACACAGAACTGATTTTTTTTTTGGCCCGCACGCTTTTCTCCGGGATTAACGTGATCTGCGCCACGTGCAGCGAGGTCAGAGAGTGACCCCAAAGAGTCTAGGCAAATGGAGACACTTTATCATGGCTACAACTTTCCTGTCTAACTCCAGTGCCATTAAAAAAAACTCCTGATAGCGCAAAGGTGACACAGGTGTTCCTTCAAAATAAAATTTCACTTGGAAGTGTTTCCCATTACATTGGTTTCACATTTTATCAGGTGTGCATCATTGTAATTGGTTGAGACCAGCTTAGTCAGAGAGCTAAGCATATTGGTATGTCTCATGGTTGGCATCCATTGATGGTTTCAGGGGAATTAGGGATATTTCTTTATCGTGGTAGAAACATTCATGTGCTTTTGTGTTTACTCTATAGAATGTTCACATCAGTGTTCAGTGCTTTGCTCTCCAATTTGTGGGGCATGGTTGAAGATTCATCTGATCATCCCTTCTACACATTGTAAATGTGAGATCGCTTACAGAGCAGATAACCCAAAGCCCTGCATGAATGGGTGCCATGGTTGCACAGTGATGGAACTGTTGCCTCACAGTGCCAAGGACCTGGGTTTCATTCCCAGCTTGGGTCACTGTCTGTGCGGAGTCTGCACGTTCTCCTCTTGTCTGCGTTGGTTTCCCCCGGGTGCTCCGGTTTCCCTCCACAGTCCGAAAGATGTGCCGGTTAGATGCATTGGCCATGCTAAATTCTCCCTCCAGTGTACCCAAACAGGTGCCAGAGTGTGGCGACTAGGGGATTTTCGCAGTAACTTCATTGCAGTGTTAATGCAAGCTTACTTGTGACATTGATAAATGAATTTTAAACTTAAATTCTTCCTCAGTGTTACCTGAACAGGATCCAAAGTGTGATGACTAGGGGATTTTCACAATAACTTCATTGCAATGTTAATGCAAGCCTACTTGTAACACTAATAAGGACCTGGTTTCAATTCCAGCCTCAGGTGACTCTCCATGCCTTCATGGGGAGAATGTTTCCTTTGGGTGCTCCAGTTTCCTCCCACAGACGCAGGTTAGGTGGATTGGCCATGTTAAATTGCCCCTTTGTTTCCCAAGATGTGTAGGTTAGATGGATTAGCCATGGTAAATGTGTGGGGTTATGGGGGCAGGGACGGGGGAGGGGGCCTGGGTAAGGTACACTCTCAGAGAATCGGTGCAGACGCAATGGGCCAAATGGCCTCTTCTGCACAGTAATTCCATGAACTCTGCCAGCCAACATCCTGAGATGGAGCCACATGTGGACAGTACCGACACCACCCTTCAGAACTCTCATTTTCTTACCATGCCTGATTGTTTCCACTGAGCCCCACTACACCCTGGATGCCAGTCTCCTTCCCACTTTAATCTTCCATGCCCCTTCCCACTTCACCCACCCAACACTTCTTCACTAACTCACCCTTGCCAGTCTTGAGCTTCTGTGAAAGATGCCATTCTTTTCTTCCTCACCCTCATGCCACAAACTAAACTGCTGGCCTCCAACACAACGCCGACTGTTTCAAGTCACCTTTAAACGAAAGTGAATCGGGCGCCATGAGATTCTGGTGCGCTGCTGGCTTTATCATGAAGGTAGGGTGTAATTACAAAATATTTTAATACAAGGAGGATTTGCAGATGAACTTGGCACAGAATGGCATAAGGCACCAGCCGCCACGGAGAGAGTTCACCTCTACATTAGAACCTACTTCCAGGAAGATAACATTTCAGGTCCTGCCTAATGAAGCCACCCACCCTGCTTATTTCATTCTCTGTTTGAGCCATTTAAGAAAAGGTACTCTGATCATCATAGCCTGAATAAAATGCTACTGACAAATTTGTGCAATTTTAATTTAAATCGAATTTCACCCAAAGGCATCAAAATTAAGACCATGAATGGTTATTTCAAGAATATTATTTTGAATGAGAAAGGAAAGGAAAACTTTTATTTCTTTAATGTCTTTCATGACCTCAGGATGCCAAAATGGGCTAAAATTTTTAAAAATGCTTGGGCAGAATTCTCCCAAGACCATGCCAGTTGGTTTTGCGGGATGGGGGGGGATGGGACGGGACCGTGAGGGTGGATGGGGGCGTTGAATTTGGTAGTGGGGGCAGGGTCGAATTTGGCAGGAGGCCGAAAAGTCAGTTTTATGTCAGCGTCAATATAGAGTGGGATCTTCCGCTGGTATCCAGCATGACAGATTGGTAGACCTGCTGGAGACCAGCATGAACGTTATTTGCTTTCCGCTAATGAGATTCAGCTGGAGGCCCAAGCGCCCATGCTTGATTTTCTGTGATGCCAGTGGGAAAACACACCGGTTGGCAACATGTTTGAAACAATGTGGCATGCAGATGTTGGGACTCACCTGTACAATGCTTGGGGCTATCTGCTGAGTTCAAGATGGAGGTTGCCAGCAATCCTGGACCCTGGGACACCACAGCAGTGCGTGGGGTGGGGAGCATTTACAGATGGATTTTGCAGATTCTGTGTCCTGGAGGTAGTCCATCTTCCAACATCAGAATGTTCCTTGGCGAACCATCCTTTTGCTTAGAAGGTCTGTCTTCCAGTCTCAGGGTGCTCCTGGAGTTCCATCTTCATTTTCAGGAGGGCCACCTTCTTTCGTCACTCATGCATCAGTGATGTTTGGTGCTCTTTCGACATGGTGCCCAGATATGATGGCTGGCTTCATACCATCAGACCAGCCCCGCCACAGAATTCATGGCGCAAAACACTCGGTTGCATAATTAATTAGGTTGGGTCTGGAAGATTTGGTGCTTTTTCCCACTGGCCTTCCCAGGGGGAAATACTCCACATTTCCCACCATGGGTCTTGGTGCCCAGTTGGGAAAATTCCACCTCTTGTCTTATGCTTTTCTCTGGCTGTTAAAAGTTTGCTTTTCTTGTAACTAAAATAAGACTTTAAGGTAATAATTACTTTGCATCCCAATGCAAATAATGAAACTTGGAAGCCAGCGCTGGGGCAACCATTCATCTGCTAAGCCGAGGAACAGAATGGAGGATTTACAATTTTTGCACATCATAATCAAATTATCATTTATGGAATATATTAAGAGAAAAGAAAATATCATCTCGCACTGAGCCAAGAAAAGAATTGCACCACACTTAGATTTAGGGCAGCAGGGTGGTACAGTGATTAGCACTGCTGCCTCACAGTGCCAGGGACCCTGGTTCAATTCAACCTTGGGTGACTATGTGGAGTTTGGATGTTCTTCCCATGTCTGTGTGGGTTTACTCGGGTGCACCAGTTTCCTCCCACAGTCCAATTCCCAGGTTAGATTGATTGGCCATGCTAAATTGCCCCTGAGTTTCAACAGGATTAGCAGGATAAATACTGCTATGGGGATAGGGCCTGGGTGGAATTGTTGTCGCTGCAGGCTCAATGGGCCGAATGGCCTCCTTCTGAACCATAACGATTCTATGGGGGTGATTCTCCCATTCCACTGCAGTAATTTTTTTAGATAGCATGAAGTAGAGATGCCAGCATTGGACTGGTATGAGCACAGTAAGAAGTCTCACAACACCTGGTTATAGTCCAATGTATTTATTTGGAATCACGAGCTTTCAGAGCATTGCTCCTTCATCAGGTGAGTGAGCCAGTGACCGAGCTGGCCAGTCAAGAGGAAGGATGACAGTTCAGGGCCAATGCGCATGCGTAGAGGCCCTGAAGTATCAGCCTCCAGGGTGGGAATAAGCCCCGCCCCCTGAAATCTAGTGATATTCATGCGGGTGGCCTCTGCATTGCACAGAGTGTGGGAGATTCTAGTGTGAACTTGCACTGAGAAAAACCAACGTGATTTACTCCAGTTTTCCCGTGAATTCAACTCTTGGAACTTTCTCCCAAAGACTTAGAACATCCAAAAAAATTATAATTCTATTCTGATTCTATTAACATAACTTGCAGATTTGAAGTTGATTTTTTTTTGAAATTAGGAATATAAAACTCATTTACTCATCATCCAGTTTTCGAACAGTTCTGCATCTTTTATTTGCTTTATGATGTTAGAAAGCATTGCTTCCAGTTTAGACCTCTGGTGAGTCTGTGATTAGACAGTACATTAACACATCCACTGGATAAAGTTCTTCTTGAAACAAAATAATCAATATAAGTAGGATTTTAATACATGAACTATTATACAAACTGTGCAGAGAATGGATGTGATCTCTATTTGAACTTGATTCCAGAATATCACTGAACTTGCCTTGAATTCCACATCACCGGGGCTCAATTTTCAAGGAATCTACACTAAATCTTCAATGACTACGGAATGTGAATTGAACTGAATCCTAGTCAAAAATAATAATGCCCCTGAGTCTGAACTGTATCCCAAGAAGAAACCATAACCAATATCCTGACTTAAATCAAATCCAGAAACATAGTAATTTGAACTGAAACCATCAAAGGTCCCATGTCTATCTTCATTAGCCCAATCTGAGTCAAATTCAATACAGGAAATTTTGTCAAATCCCAGAATTATCAATAACACCTGAACTTGAACCAAATCTGAGAAATATTTCTCTTTCAGTCTGAGCTGTTTAATAAAAAGTTCTCTGACAATCTCAATCGAAAAAATTGCAACAATTTTAATTTGAATTGAATTTTTCACCCAAAAATAGCAAAATTAAGACCAGGAAAGATCGTTTCCAGAATGTAGAAGCCACAAGAATCGTGCAATTGAACAGTCTAGCAATAGGCTATACTTGATGAATGTGTTGGAATTATTTAGGAAATCATTCATTTAGATGATGAGGAATAACTTGTACTTTCAGAAATTGTTCGACAATACCCTCCATCTGAGAGTGCTAAGGAATGCAGAAGGACATGTAATTAATAGCAAAGTAATCAACTGGATTTAAAATGGGCTTTACAACGTGAAGAATAACAATAATGGATGGACACCATTGATGGTCTCTATAGTGACCAGTGGGGTTCTCTGTGGATTTATTAAATATCCCATGCTATTTATTTCTAAATGCTGTGAGGTAGAGCATTTTTGTATTATTGGGAACTGTTATGGCTCAGGTTAGAAACTCAAGTGTTTTATGAAGCCTGCCTGAATCATAAATTTTGCATCTTGAATATGGCTAGAATAAGCATGAGATGTTTCACTTTGGATATAATTTAAGTGACCCATTAGGGAGCTTTTATCAAAAGTTTATTTAAGAACATAGTTAACAGGTATAGGAAGAAAATTAGCAACAACTTTTATTAATTACAAACAAGAAACAAAACAACCACTATAATATATAACTCAATGATTTTATATATTTGTATATAATATTAGATGTCTCAATGAAAACCAACATCCAACATACAAAACCCTTTAAACAGATTTATCACTGCACTGGTAAAGCTCATTTATTACTGGAATCCATTTTTCTGGGTTGAATGCTGATTTCAAATGATCTTGAAAACTCAGAGTACCTTGAAGTCTGAACTCCCCAAAACACATCTTTTACTGCAGGATGACAATATGGTGTGCTTTCAGCTAACTGGTAAAACTTTCAAAATAAAAACAGGAAGAGAGACTTCTTTCAGCTATGCCTCTAACATTGCAGCCAAAACAAAACTAAAAGCAACTCTTATCACCTGACCGGCACACAGTTTTTTTCTCCTCCCAGCAATGACATCACTGAAGGCTGTGAGCTGAGAAACACTGACTGTGAAAGCTGCAGAGATCATGATTAAAAAAAAAACTCTTAAAGAGACACTGACCCACAGAACATAGGAACAATGGAATTAGGAGTAGAAGTAGGCAGATTCAGCCCTACAGGCTTCTCCACCCTTCATTCAAATCATGGCTGATCTCTCCCTGATCTCAAATCAACCTCCCCACCTGTCCCCCATATCCCTTTAACATGTTTTTTTAAAATCAGAAATATATCTATCTCCTTCTTGAAACCATTCAGTGATTCAGACTCCACCGCACTATGGGACAGCGAGTTCTACGAAGTCACTACTCTCTGCGAGAAGTAATTCCTCATCTCAGTTTTAAATCTACCACCCCTCATCCTATATCTGTGACCTCTTGTTCTAGATTGCTCCATAAGTGGAAACATTTGGTCTACATTCACTTTTTAAATCCCTTTTAAAAATTTGTGCATCTTGATCAGATCCCCTCTCATTCTTATACACTGCAGCGAGCATAAGCTCAAACTGTTCAATGTCTCCTCATTCATCAAGCCTTTCATCCCTGGAATCAATCTGCTGAACTTCTTCTGAACTGCCTCCAATACCACAACATCCTTCCTCAAATAAGGAGACTAAAACTGGACACAACTTTTCAAATGCGGTCTTACCGACACCCCATACAATTGCAACACCACTTCACTACTTCTGTACTCCAGTTCTTTCGCAAACATCCTATTTGCCTTTTTTATTACATGTTGCATCTATACACTGACTTTGTGTACATGAACATAGACACTCAGATCCCTCTGTCCAGATGCATTTTGAATTTGCTTTCCATTTAGGTAAATTTTTTTTTCCATTTTTTTTCTGCCAAAATGGATAAATTATTATTGACTTTGCCACTGCCTTCATGTATTGAGGACAAGTGACTGATTTAAGGAGATTGGTATTCAAAGGAATCTGAAGAAGCATTCAATGGCTAGACTCAGATAATGAAAGCACAGAGTACAATGTTTGGGCATACAAGAAGGAAGGACCTGGATTTTTTTCCTGCTTAATGGATGGTGTAGACATGATGGGCCGAAGGACTTTTTTTGCACTGTAAGGGCATGATCTTACCTACCATTTAAGCCACACACCTGCTGCGGTGAGGTTGGAGAATTTGGCGGCTAGCCAAATCTCTTTGACGGCACAGTGGTTAGCACTGCTACCTCACAGTGCCAGAGACCTGGGTTTGATTTCCATCTTGGGTCACTGTCTGTGTGGAGTTTGCACGCTTTCCCTGTAACTGTGTGGGTTTCGTCTGTGTGCTCTGGTTTCCTCCCACAGTCTGAAAGATGTGCTGGTTAGGTGCATTGGCCATGCTAAATTCTCCCTGAGTGTCCCCAAACAGGTGCTGGAGTGTGGTGACTAGGGGGTTTTCACAGTAACTCCATTGCAATGTTAATGTAAGCCTATTTATGATACTAATAAATAAACTTTAAACTTTAAAAACTTGAAAGCTCCGTTCACTGCAGTGGGATGGGAAAACTCTGCCAGCATGTATGATCAGTCTTTGAATCACCGGATCTCAGCCATGACTACAGCCATAACTAGACATGGTAATGATTCTTGGAGATCAAGGAGTAAATTTAAAAGGGATTCCCAATACTGAGTCACATCTAGTAACTTGGACTAGCAAATGCATGTGGACCAAGATAATGTCCTCCATAGTTGAATAGCTAACTGACTCTCACTGGCAAGGCAAGGATGCGAAGAACAATCATTGAAATGAGATTCTCCACTCTTGATTCAGCTCATTTCCATATTTAGATCTTTAGAAGCTTTGAGTACAAATTGAAGTTATCAGTTTTCTACTTTATGAACAGATGGAACACTAATTCTCCCTTTAGGCCAATTCGAGCTGCAAAATGATCCTTCAGGACCTCTCTGATCAGTTAGCGTTTATAAAAACCATTGTAACACCCCTTTGTTTCGTAAAATCCCTTAAAGTCCTGGATTCCTGATGCCCGACATAGAGAGAGCTCCAACCCCAAAATACCCTTTCAAAATGATGGCGCTACTAACATTTGTAAATAATTTAAACAACTGTTTGAATTCATTCTGTTAAAGTCTGAAACATTGTTGTTTAAACAGTGATTCCCAATAAAATCATCATGACAGTGAAACATTGGTTATGAGTTCAGTGATATAAGGAACTTAAATTATTGCATTAACTCGGGCTGCTTCAACTTTGCTGCGCCTAGGCTGACTCATATCATTGAACTCAGCAGCCCAAGTGTTCCATTTCCAATTCTTCCTCTTAGAAAAGTGGAACATGAGGTTTGTTCCAACTGCAACTCCACCCATTTTGTCTCCCATGTAGCTTACAGGGGATGGGACCAGCAGCATTGGAAGAACATGTATGAATTTTTTTAAAATTCATTTGTAAGGGCATGGGCATTAATGGCTGGCCAGAATTTATTTCCCATTCCTAATTGCCTCTAGAGGGCAGTTGACAATCAACCACAGTACTGTGGCCATGGGGGTCACATGTAGGATAGACCATGTAAGGATGGCAGATTTCCTTCCCTAAAGGACATTAGTGAACCAGATGGGTTTTTCCGACAATCAACATTGGTTTCATGGTCATCAGTAGATTCTTGATTCCAGATTTTTTTTATTGGGAATTCAAATTCCACCACCTGCCATGGTGGGATTCGAACCCGGGTCCCAGGATATTAGCTAAGTTTCTGGATTAATAGTCCAGTGATAATACCACTAGGCCATCACCTTCCCAGGTGCTTCATTTAAATGGGTATTTCTGGGCTTTTCTGTACTTTTCCTGTTGTTGGACATATGATGATGTAATGGACTCCCATTAGAAATTGGTCCCTAAGGTAATCAGCTGCGACAATAAGTGGCTTAAAGCAATGAGGTAAGTAACTTCAATCAATCCTAATTCATTCACTTTTCAACCAATTCTTTAATTCATAAATTTCTGTGCCAGTTGTAAAAATAAACCTGCCAGCATCCCAATCACAATAAACTCAACTCTCAGAAGTACCACATTAAAGTAGCTGCCAGAGCCTGATTGGTCACATCCATCCATTCTGCAGATCCTTAACAAACCTATAGAAATTATTAATGTAGAATTAATGTTAGAGGGTCCACATTAACAGTGATCTATATATTCAGACTTGGTCTGCAAAATTACTTACCGCAATCATAAAACATAGATCTGGTATGTTTAGTGACTTGCCAAGGCATCTTTGATAGTATTTCCAAATCCATGACCTCAGCCACATGCAAGGACAAGGGCAGCAGATACAAGGGAACACCACCACCTAGAAATTCCCCTCCAAGCCACACGCCACCACAACTTGGATAAAAGCAAATTACTGCGGATGCTGAAATCTGAAACCAAAAGAGAAAATGCTGGAAAATCTCAGCAGGTCTAGGAGCATCTGTAAGGAGAAAAAGAGCAGACATTTCAAGTCCAGATGATCCTTGTCCAACTTCTACCCCATTGTCACCGTTCCCAGATCAAAATCCTGGAACTTCCTCCTAGCTGCACTATGGGTACACTCACACCAGATGGACTGCAGCAGTTCAAGAAGGCGGCTCACCACCACCTTCCCGAGGGCAATTAGGGGTGAGTGATAACTGCCGGCTCAGCCATTGATGCCCACATCCCATGAAAGAAGTAAAGAAAAACTGCAGTTAATTAAGTAGGAATAATCCCTGTTAGACCCAGTTTTCATCAGCAGAGCAATGCTATTTAATTACATCCCTTTTTCCTCTCTCTGCCCTTTCTCACTCCAACCAATGCAGTCCCACCAATCAGTGTTCTATCCTTTTGGCAGTGTGATATTTAAATGAACCATCCCTCCCGACTTCAATCCTGGCTGCTTTAAGATCTCCTTTTCTTGTATTTGTCCTTCTGGGACATGTCTGCTTTCAAATCAGCATCAAAAACCTGGATTGAAATGAGAGATTGGGGATAGGGAAAACAGGAGAGGGGTTGGAGGGAAATTGGCTATTTAACTACCACAGTCCTGATGAGGTGAGTTGGAGCAACGTCAAATGGGAATGTAAAGATATTACTGCATTTTAGTAGGCAGACCAGTCAAGGGGAAAAGCTAAAGGAGGATATAAAGTGAACTGCAATCTTTGGCCCCATATAGAGACTTCAATTTAAAATGGTAGCATTTCCTGTTCCTGCACCTATGGCTGGGCACAATAATTCACTATGACCACAGTGGCCAGAGGGAATCTTGGTTTCCTGGCCATACCCTTCCCCACCAATCCCACCCCCCCACCTCACCCCTGAGAATGAGAAGAAAACATACTGATTTCAGCAACAATAAGTCCAGTAATACTTCTGTTGTTCTTGGAATTAAAAGTAAAAGATCTATTAACAAGAATGAAAGAAAACTTAAGCATACAAGATTATGGTTACATTGTTAAAATTAATGTAACAAATCACCACCACCACCGCGTTTCCACCAGCAGCCCCCGCTCCCCAACCCAAAGACTCCCTAACTGGTCAGACCCACAAGTAAACACCAATGCTCCTTCACAGATGTTTAACTATAAAAATCCAGTAATCTAACCCAAGGCAAAGCTGCTATTGCTTCGATAAAGGCAATACATGACCTCTCCAACTCCCTTTGCTCTGGAAATCCAAGGAGCCTTCAGACACAAGAATGCTCTTCGCACCCAAGGATTTTTCTGGCTTGCCCGGATGGTTGATTCAAATTTCCCATCTTCTTCCTCCCTGTCCAGAACAATTTCCGGTAGGCCTTTCTCACACAGACAACACCTAAGCTGTCCACAGTACCTTTAAAATAACTTTTTTCCTTAGTTTCATAGGTTCCACTGTTCTCAAATCCTTCCAAGTACAAAGGCCGGAATCTTACCTCTGTTTGTGCCGGTGGGGTTTTCTGGTCCCGCTGTAGTGATTGGAGATTTGGCTGGGCTCCAAATTCTCCGTCCTTGCTGCAGCAAGAGCAAGGCATGAACCGCTGAAAGTTTGCACCCAAAATCTTTCATGTTCCTATTTTGTCTTTGCTTTCAGGTCAATAAAATGTAATATACCCTCTTTTCTTTACTCACTGAATTCTTGTGAAATGTTTCTTGTCACCTCTGACTTCTCTGATACTCAAACAAACTCTCTATGTATCTAAATGTTAGATCCAACCTATTTATTTATTTGTACCTCAAACACACCATAATATCTCATTACTAATGCACATACCTTACATCTATATCCTTTCACCTCCCAGGTAAACTGTCTCTTGTAACCTTTCTCCAGCTTAATTAAATATTTTGCACACACACACACACACACACACACACACGCAGCCTTCTTCACAGAGTAAGACAATATTTCCTAAAAACATCCATTCTCACAAAATATAAGGAAACTTGAATGGGGAAGATGCTGCCCAGTTTCCCATCAAGCTACTTGAACTAGTCTCCATTGTCATGATGTGGCGTTGCTGGCACTGAAGGGCAATACTCCAAAAGCTCATGCTACCAAATAAATCTGTTGGACTTGGTGTTGTGAGACTACTTACTGTAGTCTCCATTGGACACACATACTGCTTTTTACCTGGTTTTCCTGTATTTACCACACTCGGGAGATTCCAGGTCCAGGAAAAAGAAATTTATCTCTTAGGGTCAGACTTTTGATATGGACTTCCTCCCCGATATTCAAATAGTCTTTTGGCTGCTCTTCAAATTTTCCAGTCCCACCCACGGTGATTCCTGTCTTTGGCGGGATCGGAAAATCCCAGCCTGAAGTCTCAAATACGAAATCTAAAGACGGAAATTGGGCAAGTAAGGCCTTTTAACTCAATTTCTGCCCAATTCTGTCTTTACGTTTCATATTTTGCACAAAGAAATATCAAAAAGGTGATCCAAATTATTTTTCACTGGTTTACGTACAAAGGGGTTCTGGAGGTAATTTAAATAAATAGCATTGATTTGGAATCCAGTAAAATTGTTGATTTACCTGGAAATGAGCAAGGTCAGCCTGTCATCCACATCAGATTGTCGACAGATAGCTGCACAGAGGCTCAGAAATATTATTGGCACATCGACACTCGAGATGTGGAGGAATTTCTGATAAAGGCCCCAGAGGGAAATTTTTTTTAAAGATGTCCCTTATTGTACAGCCATCACCTGAGCACACTGGCCCCATGAGAATAGCTACTGCATTACATATTTAAATTCAAAACACCAGTCGTCTCATCTCAAGTCAGAAAGGCCCAGTCCAGGGTTTGTACTGATGTTATAATTCTGACAAGCAAGCAAATAGGCAGGGTCCTCCTGTTCAGGAGGAGAAAACTCTCCATGTTTTGGACCAATGCAATCAAATTGGCAGCGTCATAAATATATAATTCAGTTTGAGCATGTCATTTAACTATATTAACATTGCCTTTCACAGTATGAAATAAAGCTTTCCTTCCAGTTTGATCTCCCTAGATCTTTGTGATCACCTGAGAGAATTTGACCTCCACTGGTAATGAGGAGCTGGGATTATGACAATTCTCATAGAAATCATTCTCTGGAGAGATCATTGAGAATCGTTCTCTTTTGTATCATCATTGAACCAACACTAATTTACTAGTAAGACCTTGTAACCCAAGTTTTTGCCCAATTCCCAAATTGCTTTGTATAGAGGGAAATTGAAGATCTTGAAGTAAGAAGCACTGATCACATGTAAAATATTTTCAGTTTATGTCTCTTTTTAATCTATCCCTGATTGCGGTACCTTATTAAAAGTTTCAAAGCAAGCAGAAAAGGAAAGACTAGCCTTGTTATCTACCTTCATCCAGTTGAGAGAGATTGGGAGGACATAAAGGATTTTCACGATAACTTAATTGCAGTGTTAATGCAAGCCTACTTATGACACTAATAAATAAACTTTAATTTGTTTTTTATTCATTCATGGGTGTGGGTGTTACTGGCTTGGCCACATTTGTTGTGCATCCCCAATTGCCCTTGAGATGGTTGTGGTGAGCTGCCTTCTTAAACTGCTACAATCCATGTTGTGTAGGTACACCCACAACGCTGTTAAGGGAAAGAGACCCAGCAATAGTGAAAAAATGGAGACTTAGTTCCAAGTTAGGATGGCGATTGGTTTGGAGAGAAATTCCGGTGATGATGTTCCCATATTCCTGCTGCGCTTGTCCTTGTTGGGTTGTCTAAGGAGCCTTGGTGAATTCCTGTGGTACATCTTGTAGATGGTATACACTGCTGCCACTATGCATCAGTGATGGAGTCACCCAGTTTGCTTTTGGCTCCCAGGGATGAGTCTGCATTATGAGAAGTGAATACAATATATAAAATATAAAGGGTCATGAATAAATCACTGCTTCACCTGGGGGTTGTGTTTGGGGCCTTGGGCAGTGAGCGGAGAGGTGGTGCTGCACTTGCTGCGATTGCTGTAAAAAGGGCCAAGGTGTTGGGTTGATTGAAGAGTGGACCAGGGTTTCAAGGAGGGAATGGTCTCTTAGGAATGCAGATAGGGGAGGGAAAGGATTGTTTGGTGGTGGCATTATGTTGGAGGTGGCAGAACTAAATTTCCTTTTGAATGTGGAGGCTGATGGGGTGGAAAGCAAGAACAAATGTGACACTATCATGATTCTGAAGTAAGGGGAAGGGATGAAAACAGAAGTGTGGGAAATGGATCGGACTTGGTGGGGGAACCCTCAGTGGAGCAAAAATGAAAACCTCTCAAATGTTGGAGAGAAGGTTTCATTATCAGAACAGATGCAATGGAGACAGAGTATTTAAAGTTTATTTATTTTTGTCACAAATAGGCTTACATTAACACTGCAATGAAGTTACTGTGAAAATCTCCTTGTCACCACACTCTGGCGCCTGTTCGGGTACACTGAGGGAGAATTTAGCATGGCCAATGCACCTAACCGGCACGTCTTTTAGATTGTGGGAGGAAACCGGAGCACCTGGAGGAAACCCACACAGACACAGGGAGAACGTGAAGACTCCACACAGACAGTGACCCGAGCTAGGAATCGAACCCAGGTCACTGGTGCAGTGAGGCAGCAGTGCTTACCATTATGCCAAAGTGCCATCTCTGTGGGAGAATAGAATTAAATTCTTACAGGGTGTATGGTGTGAGGAAGTATAATCAAAGTAACTGGGGAGTCAGTGGGCTTACAATAAATATTAGTAGACAGCTTACCTTCAGAAATGGTGACAAGGAAGGGAAGTATTGGAGATGGACCAAGCAAAGGTATGGGAAGAGTTGAAATTCATACCCCACAAAAAGACAGGCATAACTAGGACTATGCAGTTATCTATCTTTTTAATTGGAGGAAGAAGTTAGAGGAGGAATGTTCAAACAGAGGGTGCTGGGAGCTGGGAAAGCCTCTGTCCAAGGAAGATGCAGCAAGCCCTCAGAGAGTCCTGGTGGGAGACGATGGAGTAGAGGGATTGGATGTCCATAGCTAAGAAGAGGAATTAGGGCCAGGAAACTAGCAATTGTTGAAATGATATAGGGGGTGAGGCGAGCTGCAGATGTAGTTGTACAAAGACTAGACAAGTGAAGGAAAGATAGGAAGACAGTAACTCAGTGGAGCAGGAATAGGATGATGGTTCTGCCAGGACACTTAAAAAAAAGCAAAATACTGTGGATACCGGAGATCTGAAATAAAAAACAGCAAGTGCTATATTTCTGAAACGTTCACTCTGTTTTTCTCACTCCACAAGATCACGTAACATAACAGCAGAAATAGGCCGTTTGGCCCAACGAGTCAGCTCGGCTGTTCAGTAAGGTCATGACTGATCTGATGTGATGATCCTCAACTCCTGCTTCACTCCTTATCCCAATAACCCTTAATTCCTTAATCAGTCCATCTCAGTGCTGGACTTATTTAACCCGCTAATGGTTCTGTTTTTGTTTTGTTCTGGCTTACTAGGACAGCCCTGTTTGGGGACTCCTGGAAAAAGGTAGGAGTGAGCTGTTTGGGATTGGGGTACTATGTGGTTGGAGGCTGAGGGAGGAAGATCTCCAGAGGAGATGAGCTTAGCATCAGTCCTGGAAACAATGGCTTGATATTCGGTATTGGGGCCATGGTCCAGCGGGAGGTGGGCAGAAGGGACAGAGAGTTGGCACTCAGTCTATGCGAGGTAGAAGTTGGTATGTCAAACAACAACCTCACTACCTTTGTTAGCGGATATGATGACAATTTTGAGGTTAGACCTCAATGCAATGAATGCCATTTATTTAACAGAGTATGAGTAAAATAGCAGATCTACCAAAACCATGTCTGGAAACCTATCAGGATTGTAAATGAATGAAAGTATTGCTGATTCTCAATCTTTTTCATTTGATTTACAGTTATATCACAGAATAATGCCTGTCTTTTCATGACATCATTGAGATGAGCACCATGCGCATAGTGGATATCTCAACAACGAGTCAAATTCTAATCTCCTTTATGTAAACTGCTGCATTGCAAACTGAAAGATAAGCAAAGGGTAGTGTACTTAATTCCGAGCAGTTGATTCAAGCACTATTTCATTCCTTGGGTAAACAAGGTTAAAATGAACTGACAATATTTCTCTGCTGTCCATTGCAGACACAGGATAAGGACAAGTACTTATTAAGCAGTATAGCCACATTATTGTCCCGTTCCATTTGCTGCGAAAAGATGTTCCCTATGTTTAGACAATTCTATCTACTTTGCTTTGTCTCTCTCTGTGTTTTGACTCTTTTTCAGAATCTCATTTTTTTTCCTCTAATCAAATTGAATCGCCTTAATTCTGTCATGGGTCTGCCTGAAAGCCAATGAGATTTCTTTATGAATTTGGAAAGTTTATAGTGGTGAGAGCAGTGATTGTAACAGATTGTTACAATCAGGTTGCCTCTCACTCTTCTGAAGTCCAGTGGATGCAAGCCTAGTCTGTCCAACATTTCCTCATAGGATAACTAAGGGGCTGAATGGCCTACTCCTATTAATCTATCTGCATGTTATAAGTTTATGAACCACCCAATCCAGGTTTTAGTCAAGTAAAAGCAAGTTACCGCGGATGCTGGAATGCTGAAATTTTACTTGTTAAAGAACACTTTAATGGATGATAAATGCTATCCCAATTCAAACTCCCGGTATTACAACTAACAAATCTTTCACTGAATATCATTTTCCAAAGTTGACATTGTCTCCTTCGAAGTTACAGATTAGGACCAGGAGTAGGCCACTCTGCCCTTCAAGCTTGCTCTGCCGTTCAATGAGATCATGACCGATATGATTATAATCTCAACTCTATATTCCCATCTACCCCACTTAACCTTCCACTCCTCTGCTTATCAAGAATCCATTCTCCTCTGCCTTAAAAATATTCAAACACTTTGTTCCACTGCCTCTTGAGGAAGAGAGTTCCAAAGACTCTCAACCCTCTAAGGGAAAAGCTTTCTCCTCATCTATCTTAAGTGTGTCACCCCTTATTTTTAGACTGTGGTCCCTTGTTCTACATCATCCCACAAGAGGGAACATCCTTTCTACATCCACCCAGTCAAGATCCTTTAGGATGTTATATGTTACAATCAGGTTGCCTCTCACTCTTCTGAAGTGCAACGAATACAAACCTAGGCTGTCCAATGTTTCCTCATAGGATAACTAAGAGGTTGAATGGTCCACTCCTACTCCTAATTAATCTGTCTGCATGTTACATGTTCATAAGCCACCCAATCCAGGTGTTAGTCTAGTAAAAACAAATTACTGAAGTTGCTGGAATCTGAAATAAAAGTAGAAAATGCCAGAAAATCTCAGCAGGTCTGACAGCAACTGTGGAGAGAGAATAGAGCTGATGTTTTGAGTCAGGATGACCCTTTTCAGTGGGCAGCACAGTGGCACAGCAGTTAGCACGGCTGCCTCACAGTGCCAGTGACCCAGTTCAGTTCTGGCCTTGACTGATTGTGCGAAATCTGGATGTTCTCCTTTTGTCTGCGTGGGTTTCCTCCAAGTGTTCCGGTTTCCTTCCACAGTCCAAAGATGTGAAGGTTAGCTAGATTGACCATGCTAAATTGCCCCTTAGTATCCAAAGATGCATAAGTTAGGGGGATTAGCAAGATAAATATGAAGGATCACAGAGTGGGCCTGGGTAAAACACTCTGTAGAGGGTCAGTGCAGACTCACTGGGCTGAATGACCTTCTTCTGCACTGTAGGGACTCAATGATTTTCATTGAAGGGTCACCCTGATTCGTAACGTTGAGTGGGATTTTTCTGGCCACGCTCACCCCAAGAAGAGAAAATCCTTTTGAGGTCAATGGACCTTTGCATGGTCTGATGTCAAAAATTTGATGAGTTTTGACAAAGGGTCATCTGGACTCAAAGTCAGCTGTTTTCTCTCCTTACAGATGCTGCCAGATCTGCAGAGATTTTCCAGCATTTTCCCTTTTGTTTCAGGTTCCAGCATCTACAGTAATTTTATGGACTTGTAGTAATTTGTCAGCTCTGCCAATCTTATTCACTTCCATTCCTATCTTAGTGCCCTTCAATCGATTTTTCTGGTCTGGCTCTTAAGCAAAGGATCTTAATCAGTCCCTAATTTTAAACAATATATCTACATATATATACCATATATATATATATATATGGACTTTCTTGAAGTTTACTTGATCGATAGATGTTGTGATCATCCCTTTAAGGATAACACAGCAGAAGAGGATCACCTGACTTGAAGGACTAGTAGGGACAGTGAAGTCCAAAAGGGCTTGGCTGAAGTTAGGACAAGTAGAAATGAAGGCTCCATGAGTGAATTTTTATGTCCAGCAAGAACATGATGGATTTCCCTTGGAAGAAATGCAGGAATTAAAGATTTCAAAATAAACTTGGAAATATTGGACATGAAGAGGAATCTTGTGTTCCTTACAAAGTCTGTGAGCATGCATCATTACAGAAGGGTCGATGGAAATGACTTGAATGGAAGTAGGAGAAGGAAGCATTTCTTAGCTTCTGCATTCAGTTATTGTTTCCTCTTGTGAGTGAAATCACAACAATGTAAGCAAGAGAGCTCTACCAATGGGAAGGGGAATTTCTGGAGGTGTTGAAACATGGTTTACAACATTTTCAAAGTGCACCATATGGATCTAAGGCTAGCTCAACATCTGGCTGTAGGATCTACCTCAGTATGCAACATATCTTCAATAATGATTGTGCTTTTTGTGAGAAGTTCCTTTCAAGAAGACATTTGGTGAGATGTTGATTCATTGTCTATGCATTTGTATAATTTGTATGTCTGGATAAAGGGATTGATTTGCTTAACATTGTGCTCCCAATAAAAAGTCTTTATTGCATCATGTCCCTATCTATTAAATTCAGAGCGTGGGGTGTGCATTTTATTGAAAGCTTGTAAGCACCAGAAGCATCTGTTATCAAATAGGTGAATCGTTTTCAATGCCATGGTGTCAAACTGTGACACACAATAGTTGCTGATATACACTGGGGATATTTTACCATTTGCTTGAAGAATGTGGCAACTAGATTTCCAAAAATTACTTAAAATACTTCCTAAGAAAAAGGATTGCTGCCTTTTAAATGAGTCCAAAATAGGTGTTAACATACAATAAATTCTCTTTAAATTCACACATTTAGAATAATATGATTAAATGTATTGACTGAATTGTCTTTTCTGCTTTATAGTCCCATCATTAAACCTCTCACATGAAGGCTTCAGTCTAATCCAGAAGACTGAGCACAAAAACAATGACTACACTTCAAAACTACTGATGCAATGCCTGTGAAGGTGCCTAGCTTTCCAGAGAACATCATGCTGTTCATTCAGCTATACTGACTCAATATTTTTCTTTGGTTTTTAGTACTTCCAGCAAATCTCTTCAGAACCATTAATAGGCTTTCTTCACTCAGTGTGAGTCATGCACATATACAACAGTTCTTTTCTCACCTTATATGTGATCATCCTGTATAAGCAATCAGCAACAACTTAAATTTTTATCGAGCCTTTAATGTAATAAAATGTCTCGGGGCAGCACGGTGCTGCCTCACAACGCTAGGGACCTGGGTTCAATTCCAGCTTTAGGTCAGTATCTGTGTGAAGTTTTCACATTTTCCCTGTGTCGGCATGGGTTTCCTCCGGGTGCTCTGGCTTCCTCCCACAGTCCAAGATGCGCAGGTTAGGTGGAGCAGCCACGCTAAATTGCCGTTTAGTGTCGGAGGTAAGTATGTAGGGGTAGGGGAATAAGATGGGATTCTGGTCGGTGCAGACTCAATGGGCCAAATAGCCTTCTTCTGCCTTGTAGGGATTCTATGACTCTCTGAAATTGCTCAGAAAAATAAGAGTACGTCTTTCAAAAGCTTTAGTGAGATAACGTTTATATTATGTTATTTTCAGGAAGAAGCTAATTTATGTGAAAGACTGAAAAAAAGACTGTTGCACACCTTGTGTTGTGTGTTCTATTAATGTCAGTGAAGGTGGAGACTCTGCAACCTTCCTGCCTCCACTCTGATTTAATCCATAGCTGCAAGGCCTTCGGTCAGCCTTCCTGTCCCATTGCCCACCATCCTCATCCCACCAAGGCTTTAGACTGAATTGAATTGATTTATTATTGTCATATACATTGGGATACATTGAAAAGTTTTGTTTCTTGCGTGCTATACAGACAAAGCATACTGTTCATAGAGTGCATAGGGGAGATGAAAGGAGAGGGGGCAGAATATTGTTTTACAGTTGGCTGATATTAACCCAGTGGTGGGAGGGGTGGGATGAGGAGGGTGCAAACCTGACACGTCTGCTTGCTGACTCCGGTGGAGGTCCCTTTATGAAAGGCAGTGTAGTCCCTAATTAAGAAAGCCAGTATTGGAAAGGGAAGGCCGTGAACCACATTTTGTGACCCCCCCCCTTTCCCACGAATGCTCACCTGTGCCTGGGTGTCTCCTTGATCTGAGGCCTTGGTGGGTGTAGCACTGTCACCTTGGTGGATTTTGTTTTATTACGCTCATTTAAAGCATCTTGGGACATTTTATTGCATTAAAGGCTCTATAAAAATTTAAGTTGTTGCTGATTGCTTGTTCAGGATGATCACGTACAAGGTGATAAAGGAACTGTCATGTATGTGTATGACTCACCCTGTGTGAAGAAAGCCTATTAATGGTTCTGAAGAGATGGTGGCTGTTAACGTGTAAACAGCTCACACTTACATTCCTAAAAATAGTCTCTGTTGAAAGACATTACAATTTTATGAAAAATCCATTTGTATTCAAAGGAAAAGCTCTGAGAAAGTGCTCATTCTTTTCAAAACATACCCCAAAACCCCCAGTGGAACTACTGGACCACATCTACCATCACTAATCCCATTTCTGAGATGTATATGTGCAGAACTAGTGTAAGTCAAGGTCAATGTACGAATAAACAGACTGTTGAAATGTTTCCGAGGCTGTTTTCTGTTAAAGTCCATATACTGGAATCTGGATGCTAAATATATACAGCAAAGCAAAATCAAGTTTGGATTGTAGAACTAAATATTGCTACAATCTGAGCTTTTTAACCTTATGTTTCTCATTAATTTACTGGCACACTGCATGTTTACGAGAGGCTGTAGGTTTACTGTAAGTGATTTGTGAAGTGCATTTCTGTCTCATAATGTTTTGTGGCAACTGCTGTGCATACATTTCCCCATTAAAGATGATTACAGTATGAAATGACAGGCTAGAAAGATTTGTATGGAGGTGCCTGCTAAGAGAATTGCATGACAGTGCTCAATAGAAAACAGATTTATTTCTTCCCATGGAGAGAAACAAACACACGCGGCTGTCTATTCATCAATGTGGTATTATTATTTGGGGTGACACAATACTTCTTTCTCCTCCGCTCTATAAAGAGTGCATGAATAACAGAATTGTTTAGTAAAAATAGCCAAACCATATTGTGCAGGAAGATGTGCAGGATACACTTCTGAAATGAAAATGCTAGCAAATTGCACTTGGAGCGTGAAGAGATACACTCATGGCATAAAATAGCTCTCCGACAACAATGCTGAGGTGCCACAAAGAGGAAAGCCTTTGTTTGCACCTGAACCTTTTGTAATAGGTGAGTTACTGGTTACTATAGCAAAACATTTTCCAATGAGCTCCTACCACAGCATCAGGTGTTTGGGTTCAGTGCGAGTCAGGTGGTGTGTTAATACAATTACAATCTCACATAACTATTGTGTTATTTATTGTCTTCACACTGTAGAAAACGTTGAAATTTGCGATAAAATAGCCACATTTAGATTATTTCACAACGGCAGGTTGGATTTTGGCAAGAAAAACATTTTGTTTTTTGTGTGGAAATCTAAATAATATGAAATGCTGATTCCCAACACTTGCCTTGAATTACCAACATGTAGAACGAGCTAAAGTTGTTGTTGATGGATAAATAAACTGGTAATTTATACAACGGCTCACAAATACCAGACAAATCAGCCTTAATTTTATTGTTACCTTACTAAAGTGCTGGAATTTGATTTCAACATTAAATAGGTGAACCAATTGATGTTGGAGTGATATTAATTTGATTTGGTGAACAATTTGGCCGCAGGAGTCAGCAGTGTAATGGCCATGTTTTTGGTGCGATGGGTCCTGACTTCACGTTGTGTGCACAAATCTGGTGTATTGGCCACCATTTTGGAAAAGTCATTAGCACAAGGTCTGGGAGTATGTGCCAGAAGTATGCAGAGTAGGCAGACCATGTTAGCCAGCACAGAACGCTGACTTGACTCGAGCAGTGCTGCCTTTGACCTCACTGTTTTAGCTAATAACCTCTCTTAACCTTCACTGCCATGCATGCATTCTCCAGCAAGAAAGACCTCCTGCTATTTAAAGGGGTCATCATCTGTTTTGAGGTTAGTTGCTGGCTGATTTCTACAAGCTGTTGCTGAGTTAGTGCTAATCTTTGGAGGCCTGTATTGTTATTTAAAGTCAATGAAATCTACAAGGTATGATCTGGCAAAGACCATGGCTCTGATTTTAAGGTTCGGAACACTTTCTCATAGTTATCAGCACTGTAGTTTCAATCCCCCCGGATTATACAGAAGATGCTTGAAGAAAGAGGAGGAGAATTCTCAGCAGGAGGTAATATCCACACAGCGTCTTACGGGAGCAATTCCCTTGCTCAACCTATGTGGGGAACAGTGTGTGTGAGCATTGACGAGAGGGAAGGAGGTGAATGTTGCTGGGTGTGAGGTGAACTGTGCCAGCTGAGGGGCTAAGCATTGGTGCTGGTGGGCTAAGCATCGCTGGGGGTGCTGGATTGCTTTGACACTCATCATTTACTTAGAGTTATGCTGGTTTCAAACCTGCTATGAAAAACTCTAAGTAAATCCATATAAAATCCAGGATTAAATATGACGCAAGTAGCCCAAGTTTCTGTTCTTCTAGCCATCTGATTCCACTGTGGTATCAATCAGGGAGCAATCTCGGCAGGATAAAACTGGCATTTGGAAGTTCTCATAAAAGTACTGCAGATATGTGCATGTCTAGACTTCTTTAGGGTCCTGAGGCACATCAGTGACATAAGATAAGTCAGAACTCTCTCTCCATATCAGATGATTTGGGCCATTGTTTTTTGTGAGCTATCTTATCGATGTGTAATGTCTGCCACATTTATTCACATAATTCATTGCATGAAACACTTTGAAACATGATAAGACACTATGTAATTTCAAGGATTTTTGCCTTAACTATAATCCATGTAAAATTGCCATGAAATGCATATTTGTGTTGCTGAAGAATAAATACATTCCAATCTAAATAAACAAAGCTAAGTGAATATTTTACTCAAGTGAGGATGTTTGCGTTTAAGATATGCATTTTAGGATTAATTTAATGATAAAATGTATTCTACTTTAAATGTCAATTGGCTAGAGTTCATATTAAAGACCAGTAGACTATTTTTAAATTTAACTGAACTTTAACCAGAACCTCATGACACTCGGGGCTTAATTTTCCCAGTATCCTCTGAGTGTTTCCATGGGAGCTCTCATGGGAATTGGCAACCTGATCCGATCAGGAAAAGAGGAAATGAGGCCAATTTAGGCCCAATCACTGGTCATTTTCCATCAGCACTGCAATTCTCCCTGGGAGATTCAGAGAGCCTCGCTATGTAAACTTTAAAGTTTATTTATTCGTCACAAGTAAGTCTTACATCAACACTGCAATGAAGTTACTGTGAAATTCCCCTAGTTGCCACTCTCCAGTGCCTGTTCAGGTCAATGCATCTAATCAGCACATCTTTCAAACTGTGGGAAGAAACTGGAGCACCCAGAGGAAACCCACACAGACATGGGGAGAATGTGCAAACTCCACACAGACAGTGATCCAAGCCAGGTCCCTGGTTCTGCGAGGTAGCAATGCTAACCCCTCTGCCACCATACCGCTCCAGACTGTATCAGGAGTTTAGCAGTGAATTGGATTCAACTTTGCAGCAGACGTCTGAGCTTTGACTCACTTCAGAGTTTAAATTTATTTGCTGGCAGAAATTCACAAAGAGGACTGATTGCTAAGCAGCAGCCATATCTTTGCAGTCACCTCATGCAGACTAATGTTTCTGCTAATGCTTGCCCTGATTAAATGGCAGCTTCTTCCCTCACATTGAAGGTGCCTCCATGCCACTGATGCCACTCCTGCTGATGGTCAGACATCGCCCACTCTGCAAAGGCAGATCACAGCCTGTCCATGAGTCATGCTGATTGGGCTTCCTGAGGGTAAATCCCAGTTGACTCCATAATGGAACAGTTCCCTTGGCAGCATCATCCTAATGGGCATCTCTGGGAGATCACTCTTCCGGGTTTACAACCTGGAATTCATCCTGATTTCCAGCAGCAAAATTCAGCTCTCAGTCTTGGAATCATTGATAGTCATTACAATCATTAAACAAAATGGAGAAAGCAAAGACGAAGCGATGGAACCTTGTTGTTTAGGGCTCTATTTCTGACAAATAGAACCATAAATTTTCAAGTTTTTACTGAAGCATAGGAGCAGTAGATACCCAGTACCCTGCCCAATTGATCATTGTCCATTGCCAATCCAGGCAATTGCTTTTTAAGAGAGTTGGTGCAGACATGATTGGGTAGCTTGGTGGCACAGTGGTTAGCACTGCTGTCTCGCAGTGCCAGGGATCATCGTTCAATTCTCTCCCCTGTTTGCGTGGGCTTCCTCCAGGTGTACTGGTTTCCTCCCATAGTCCAAAAATGTGTAGGTGGGGTGGATTGCCATGGTAAATGCGCAGGGTTACAGGATTAGGGCAAGTGGATGATTGGGGATGGGGGAGGGGTGCTCGGTGCACTTTCAGAGATTGGCGCAGACTGGATGGATTCTGTGGTTTTCACTGTAACAATTCCGTGATTCTGCCGTCAAGATGTTACCACAAAGGGCATCACAGCTTAGCCTGATCTCTCTTCAGCCAATACCCAGCTGTGGCTGACTTTCCTGGAAAGACCAATGGATTGTGACCAAGAGTGGGATATCTGTCAGAAAATCTGAACATATTCCTCATCTGCTGTTTCAAAGACTGGCCTTTCCAATAGCTCACCTGCTGAGTGAATCACTGACTTGTCAAACTCACCAACTGTACCATGCGAGGTGGTGTTTTCACTGCTGGTCCTTGGTAGGCAAGAGTTTGGTGACAGTCACTGCTCTCTATGTGGCTGCAGCGTCTGAATGGTGTGAAGAAGAGAGGAATCGAGTACAGGAGCAAAGGTTCACAGCGCAGATGAATGGAAGCACAATGCAGCTTTAGATTGTGATTCTCTGTGTTAGTGTGAGGGAGAGAGAAACGGTGGCACAATGGTTAGTACTGCTGCCTCACAGTGCCAGGCACCTGGATTCGATTCCCGGCTTGGGTCACCGCCTGTGTGGAGTTTGCATGTTCTCCCCGTGTCTGCGTGGGCTTCCTTCATGTCCTCCAATTTCCCCCCATGTTCCACAGACGTGTCGGTTAGGTGCATTGACCCGAACAGGCACCGGTATGTGGTGTTAATGTAAGCCTTAATTGCGATTAATAAATAATAAACTTTATAAATAAACTAAATAAAGAGAAAGGATAGAGAAAGGGAGGTTGAGAGATAGAAAGGGAGAGGACAAGAGTTAAGTGAGCAAGAAAAGCTCCAAACAACCTTCCACACATGCCCCCCAGCCTCACCATCACCAGCGACTCATGTCCTCCTTCCAGCACTAATATTAACGGCAGTGTCCTTAACTGGAGTCAAAATTTGCAACATAAGTGAGATGTTCTCCAGTGTGCCAGCTGCCCCCATGAGAAGAGTGGTAGTAGGTTAGTGCATGACCTGTGTGTCTCAGCTTGGTTAAATGTGTGTGTGAGGAAGAAGCAGCGTTAACTGTGGACAAGTGGATGAAGCCTTAATGAGGACGGTAGTGAATTTGAGAGTCTGAGTAAAAGTGGTGAAGTGTCTTATTGTACAGGAATAGGAGGTGGGAAGGGAGTGATTTCCAATCTATGAGCTAGGAACTATGCTGCTGGCACTGTCTTGCTTCGACACTTTCTCCACTGCTGTTGACCAACATTACACAGCACATTATCCAGCAACATCTCATCCACACTGAAGGGGAGAAGCCCTTGTTCTTACTTCTCACTGCTCCCCAGGAAAATCTATTGCTGTTTTGGAGAATACAGCGTATTGCATTGGGGTGGCATGGTGGCACAATGGTTAGCACTGCTGCCTCACAGTGCCAGGGGTCTGAGTTCAATTCCAGTCTTGATTGATTGTGTGGAGTTTGCATGTTCTCCCTGTGTCTGCCTGGGTTACCTCTGGGTGCTCTGGTTTCTTTCTATAGTCCCAAGATGTGTGAGTTAGGTTGATTGGCATTGTTTAAATGACCCTTAGGATGGGTTTTTGCCACAAAACCGGAAAATCCCGCCCAAAGTCAATGGACCTTTCCATGGTCCACTCCTCTCCCGCTATGATTCCTGCAGTGAATGGAATGGGAAAATTCGCCCCTTAACATCAGGGGGATTAGCAGGGTAAATATGTGGGATATATGGAAATAATGGCAGGGTAGAATTGTTATCAGTGCAGGCTGAATGGCCTCCTTCTTCACTGCAGGGATTCTATGAATTAGGGTGCCATGCTGCTTGTGGACACAGCTACATCTAGTCCACTGATCACCTTTGAGAAATGCACCTCCATTAAATGCTGCAGGCTGCCTTTAAGTAGCACCTAGTCCTTATATTGGGTTTGCACTATCAGCACTGCCATTAACACTAAAGTCCTGCACTAAACAAGGCCCAACTACCAAAACAACAGGGCCTTTCACCTATCCCATCCTATGTTGCACCCCACACTACCTGCCCAATATGTACCAGAGGTAAGTATCAAGCCCTGATATGGACAACATTTACCTGTCTATCCTGATTATACTATGACAGACTTTTAGGTTTACAAAATGAAGGCATCAGAGATGACTGGGAGAAATCATTCTGGATATTCTGGTTCGGAGTTGGGTATCAAAAGCACATTCAGAAATATCTCTAGGCTTTAAATGCAAGTAGACATCTTGGCTGGGATTTCCCACTCCCGAATGGGGTGTGTATCATGGTGAGCAAGCGAGTTAAATCTCCCGAGAAGGATCAAAACTGGTTTCCTGATGGTGCAGCATTAGGAAGTGATCTATGCTTCAGCCATCAATGGCAGGCTATGTTTCCCGCCACTGAAGAACTCAATGTGATTAGCATAAATCAGCATCTGTTATGACACCTCCTGACTGGAGTTCTCCCTCTCGTCTATATTAACAGCCCGCATCATTAGGATGACAGGTTTTACAACAGGACAATGTATAGCTGGTGGCCTAAACTTTGCTCGGGACTCTGAGGTTAGTTCACGGAGGAACTTCTTCACTCAAAGGGTGGTGAATCTCTGGAATTCTCTGCCCGTTGAAGTGGTGGAGGCTGCCTCGCTAAATATTTTTAAGACGCGGGTTGATGGGTTTTTGATGAGAGAGGGGATTAAGGGTTATGGGGAGAGGGCGGGAATGTGGAACTGAGCCACAACAGATCAGCCATGATCTTATTGAATGGCGGGGCAGGCTCGAAGGGCTAGTTGGCCTACTCCTGCTCCTATTTCTTATGTTCTTATGTTCACCTGTCTTGCGTTGTGCGGCTGTGGGAATCAATGCCAGGCATCCCAGGCTGCACCACATTCTGAAGCTACCAGAGCAGAGGTAAAATGGGAGTGGCTTTCTCTGTAACGCAGCGCAAGGACCCCACTGGGATAGGGGGAGGGTGGAGCAGACAGGACTGAATAAAGGGACATAGGTTCCACTGGGGGCAACCAACAGGGAAGACAGCACTCAGGCACATGACTGTGGGCAGGGTGGCATCAATGGCAGGCCTCCCAATTGAAATGGCAGTTCCGCAATGAGGTCAGAGGTGCAGGGAATCAGAAAAGTGAAGCAATAACATCCACTCACGTAACACTAATCCAACAAACTGGCAATGAAAGTTCTCCTAGTTCCACGTCCCCCAGCAACCCCCCCCACCACCCCAGCCTTCCCCTGGGACTGCAACTGGAAAAGTTTGAGAAACTCTTTGGCATCTGGTTACGCATCTTTGGTTACGCATCTGAGGATCCCCAGAGAGCTGCCATTTCTAGGCACCTCGCGAGACTCGGTATGTAGGCATTGTATGTCTTACCTGCAGATGATGCAGTGTCGCCAATACTTCAGCGTGTCTCGGGACCTGGTGATGCATACTTGGCACATCCCTTGGCATGGGATTTGGTGCCACTGGGACGTGGAAAGCATCCACCACCAGTGGCTGTGAAAGTGACTGCCATACTCAACTTTCACACTAGCTGGTCTTGCCAGGGCTCCACTGGGGGCCTCGGGGGGATCTTCCACATGTTTGTCACTCCAAGGTGTTGCCAGGGCTAGACTTGGAGGCCTGGTTTGGTGATACGCTTGGGAGCTTTCCAGAAGTGCCTGCGAAAGAGAGACAATTAGCCCATGACAGCTGACTCTGAAATCACTCCCAGTGTGGTTGTCTGATCGATGTTCTAGGGCAGGATGTTCACTTGAGTGTACGCTGCTGACCTCACCACCAGCGCAGGCACAGTCTGCATCCTCTCCCACCAGCTCTATGTGTCTGTTCTAGAAGTTGGTGAGAATCTTGGCTTTGGGAACTCTGCTCCTGTCTGGGACCATTCCTTATTCTGAGCCAACTTGTCCTGCATGAAGATGAATGAAGAGAGTGTGAAGATGTCTTAAGTTGCCTGGCATGTGCGGGTGGTGAATGGAGAGCTGGATGTGATTGGTACATAATCTCCAGGGGAGAAGAGGCCAGATGGAGATGTGAGGGTGAGTGGAGATGTCCCTTAAGGTGTCCCTTAAGATCCTTGTGGATGTTTGATGGGCTGGTGAGTGTATGAATTGAGTGTTATGAGATAGTTGACTTACTTTGGCAGAGTGGAGGTCTTTTATCCTCTGCCTGCACTGGGTGGCTGCAAGGCATTTGCACTGACCACCACTGAATTTGGGCACAAAATGCTTTCTGCCTTGGGAAACCCTGGTCCTCACTGAAGGTGCCCTGGGCTGTGAATGCTGTACAATGGTGCTGTTTAAATGTGCGTCCAGAGGTAAGCAGCGTTAAGGTCACGGCGGGGCAGGTGAATCCGATGCTGTCTGCCGGTGAAACAGCATGTTGACTGAAGCTCAATATTTAAAAGCTGTGGTACAGGTGATTTGGCACAAAAAGCTGCTCTTGTGGATGGTGGGTGGAATGGTATTTATCCTCCCGCGAATGGACTTGATGCATTTCAGGGAAAATCCTGTTCCATATTTAACTTCATTCTAAAATTCTGACTAAAAATTGTTTAAAAAAAAAACTTAAGACCAAATAAATTTCATTCCTCAGCCCGACTCTCCCATAACCCACTGCATATATAGACACAATGGCCAGTATTTTGCAACCTCGCTCATCAAATCCCGTCCAAGGCAAACGGAGAATTCCATTCTGCAGGGCAAGTGTGGCAGTAAAATTCCAACAACTATCATCAAATCTCAGCTAACTTGATCCTTTCTATCAGAGAATTGTACAATGCTGAATTCTAAAATACAACAATCAATAATCATGTAAAACATACACTTGATGCATATAATTAATTTCATTAAGAGTTCAGATAGAAATTTGTCTGAAAACACAACATAATGATGAATGATAGAGTACGATTCATTTATTGAGGTTAATGCATGGTAAACACGTGCAATGGATGCCTTTTTTGAGGTTAATACTTAGTTATATAATTATTCTTGGCTTATTTTTGTTACCTTCCAAATACAGCAAGGCGAACTTTATGAAGTTGTAAAGTCATGCGATCATAAAATCTAACTCTGGGAGTTCATATTAAATTGAGGAGGAAGATGGAGAATTTTGGAAAGAGCTGTGAAGTCACAGAAAATACCAACTTTTTGATTACATTTCATGAATAAAACAGCACTAACTGTAACTAACACCATGAGATCATCCCATCGTATATAGCGATACAAGACACATTTGCAAATCTAAGATCATAATGAAATAAATCAGGCCCACATTCTACCCACTCGAATGTTAACTGTGGAACACTGCATGGTCACCTTTCTGGGCAGAATTTAATTGCTGCCACACGGATCAGGAAGTTAATTGGAACAGCAAGCCGGTAGTCCCTGGTGATTCATGTATTACCCTACCGAGCTCAAGAGAGAACTTGAATCCTCTACATCATAGAATCATAGAAACCCTACAGAGCAGAAAGAGGCCAGTTGGCCCATCAAACCTGCACCCATAGCCTCACATATTTACCCAGCTAATCTCCCTGACATAAGGGGTAATTTAGCATGGCCAATTCATGTAACCCACACATCTTTGGAGTGCAGGAGGAAACTGGAGCACCTGGGGGAAACCCATGCAGACACGGGGAGAATGTGCAAACTCCACACTGACAGTGACACTGAGGCTGGAATTGAACCTGGGTCCCAGGCGCTGTGAGGCAGCAGTGCCGACCACTGCGCCACCATGCATCCTGTGGGGGAGCTGAGAACAAGGCTGGGGAGATTGCTACATCACGACAATGGCTATCTCTGAAACGCGGGGCTAACGGCAGAGACTTCATGGGGAGATGGAGGGTAATGTAAATAATCATAGAATCCCTGCAGTGCAGAAGGAGGCCATTCAGCACAAGTAGCCTGCACTTACACCAATCCCTCCCAGGCCCTATCCCCGTAACCCCACATACATATCCTAGTTCCTTTTCACTAAGGGCAACATAGCACATTAAATGTAAGTAACAGAACCAGAAACTGGAGGAGGGGAGTGGGGTGAGGGGCAGATGTAACATAAAGGATAAATGTAAATAGATAGTCTAATCATCAGTGATGTAACATCACATCATAACAGAGTAGGCTAGAGATAGTTCAATGTGAAGCCTGTTACTAAACCTTATGTTGTATGTAGTTAGAAGAATGTTTAATTAAAGATAATGTTTACCAACAGCCTTGCTCCGGGAGTCTTGATCAATCCAAACCAAGGACAACCTATAAGTCACACAAAGATAAGAAGTACAGGCCTTACCCCCAGTGTGTCCAGTACAAGATTCCTTAACCTCCCTCAGAGTCCAGTGCTAAAGTCCTCACACCCTGCTTCCATGCCCAGCGTCCAAGGACCTTCAATCCAATCCCACCAAACTCTCTAGCCAGTGCAAAAGCCCTCACCCATCCTGTGCCCCGAACAAGAGCCCTCACCCTCATTGTGCCCCACGGAGGAGCCTCACTCCCATTATACCCAGTGCAACAGCCCTCACACCCACTGCAAAAGCCCTCACTGCCACTCTACCCAGTGCAAAAGCCTTCACCCCCCTTCGTGCAGGAGCCCTTGTCCCCATCTTGCCCAGTGGAGGAGTCTGTGCCAAGCCTCCATTGGCTCAGAAGACACTCGTTAAGGCAGATCACGAGGCAGCAAGTCACGTGTCTGAAGGAAAACACTGAATAATCCGATGGTTTAGCGATGAAGATTCTCCTTCAGGCTGCATGAGAAAGGCAGGAGCTACTGTTCCTCGGCAACGGCAAGATAAGTACCGCCCAACTGACCTTCAAAACAGCTCTGTAAGTGTACCTCTCCCACGTGGACCACAGCCGTTCCTAAATGGGGCTCACCACCACATTCTCAAAGGCAATTAGACGTCGGGCAATAAATGCTGGCCTAGCCAACGATGCCCACATCCCATGAATGAACATAAACACTTGCAGCCTGGATGGAGATAACAGCAGAGGTCAGCTACTATGTGGTCCTGTAATGTTGATGAGCACTGAGCCACATATGATTTAGTGACCCTCTTAAGATTGCTATGGTGGACACAATTTATTGTTCAAATCGTTAATGCTTTGAGTAGGCATTGCTGGCTGGTTTGTTACATGGAGATAAAATGGCTAGTGGACACTGGCATTGGGGGCGGGGGGGGGTCACCATCACCAATTGTCTGATGTTAACTTGCTGCTTCTGGATGACAGTCTTTCAATGGCAGCATCCTCCAAGTCTGATGAGAGTGGACATATGAAGATGTCTCCACGAGCCCTCAGCACGGTCCAAAGGAATGGCAGTGGTTTATATGTTTGCCTGATCTTTGTGTGGAGACTCACAGTGCTCCTCCTTCTGCCTGCAAGGGAAACAGGTCCACACACCAGAGAGAGCCTAATCCGTATATGGGGAAGGGAGGGGAGCAGATTTTCATGCATTGACACCCGTAGAGGAGTGGGCTCTTGATCTGTCAGTGAGCAGGGTAGCTGAGCGATCATTGATAGCGAGACTGGAGATGAGAGTGAAAAGAATGGAAAGTGAGGAGGATTCAAGCTAATGCGTCCACCACTATCCTCCTTCCCTGCTCCTCAGATCTGTCCCACAGGCCGACTGAAACAATGGCCTTGTCTCCCCTTTCCTCGAATATTTGTAGCCCCTGGCAGGCAGCTCTGAAATGCCTGACTTCCACTTGGGAACATGAAGCTTTGCCTGGGTACTGTTAACTTTAAATGGTCAAGGATCTGATAGACCAGCATCCCTGGGTGTTGCTCATTTCATTTGAAAGGTACCATAAAATCGCTGTAAAGGCGAATTAAATCCCAGGAAAATGAATACTATTTGAATGCTATCCGGAGTTGAGGGGGTTGAGCTATGAGGAGAGGCTGAATAAACTAGGCTTGTACTCGGAGTATAGAAGGATGAGGGGAGATCTCATTGAGACGTATAGGATGATGAATGGGATGGATAGGATAGAGATGGAGAGACTCTTCCCGCTCAGAAAGGACAGTACGACTAGAGGGCACAGCCTCAAGATAAGGGGGGGGCAGTTTAGAACGGAGTTGAGGAGGAACTTCTTCACTCAAAGGGTGGTGAATCTCTGGAATTCTCTGCCCGTTGAAGTGTTGGAGGCTGCTTCGCTAAATATATTTAAGACGCGGGTAGATAGGTTTTTGATAGGCAAGGGGATTAAGGGTTATGGGGAGAAGGCGGGAAAGTGGAACTGAGCCACGACAGATCAGCCATGATCTTATTGAATGGCGGGGCAGGCTCGAAGGGCTAGATGGCCTACTCCTGCTCCTATTTCTTATGTTCTTATGTTCTTATTTGCTTCATACCCTCACACCATCCATCCCTTGGTGCTTTCCTGCCACCAGCATAATGTGGTCCCAACATCATGGCATCATACTTCTGCTTCAGTGCATCCTGACACCATTCTACTGCCCACTGCTCCCCCACCCCCTTAGCCTCATATACACTCAAATGGTCCACATTAAATCCCATCCTCTATATTTACAACAACTACTTGCAATTATATACACAATACCTTTAGCATAGTATGATATCCAAATGTGCTTCACCAAGTCTGTTATTGAATGAGTGTTGACAAAAAGCATCCTCATGTGAGTGTGATGTGCCCGCACTACTGTGTGGGTACCTAATGCCTGCCGACGCGTGAGTATCTGTGTTGGTACCTGGCTTGAGAGTGATACAGCTGCAGGAGCAATGTCCTCCTGGGTGGCTGACAGGGTGGGAGTCCTTGTGCTCGCCTGCAGCTGGGGCAATTGGCTCTTAAGTGGATGAAGAAGGCACAACATCTTTGAATTCAATCATCATCGTTGCTCTGCATGCTTGCTGAGATAATCGAGAGATGCTGCATGGTGCTAACAGCATTGGAGCTTCAATGGCTGCCACAGCTCACCTTCTGGTAAGAAGAACCTATGGAGTCTCCCATTCCCGCAGCACATGAACTTACCTCCATCCCAGACCTCTGTCTCATCAGGACCAGAGGAGCGAGCTGGCTGGTGGCAATCCAGAGCCTAGTTCAGGACCTAGTTCTTGTTCCTAGTCAGGACCAGCTGATTGGAGATCTCCCCACCGGCTCAGCAGGGACAATATAGCGGCTCATTAATGTTCCAGCTTCCTTGACATTCATTCCAGATGCCCCCTTCTCCCCACATGGGCACATAGTGGGCCATTTCACTGTGGCACACTCACCACTTCAATGCACTAAGGCATGTTGGGCTGACTGTCCAGCCTTGGCAGGGCAGACTTCAGTGCCAGTTGGCATACACACCCAGACCCCTGAGCGCCTCGGGGAACGAACACCTAAAAATACTTCTCCACACAGGCACATGCCATTGTTGCACTTACCCTGTCCAACTGTAGAAGATCATTGAACTTTTTGTGGCACTGAAACCTGATGTGGCAGACAACATGCCCACTGCACTGGGGCAGTTACCTTGGCTCAGACCTTCTTTGTTATTGGTGCATCCTTTTTTTGTCCCTGGGCATCAGGATGTTGCGCCTGGCACTGACACCTGTACCAGCACAGACACGCACTCATCTGTGAAATGGGGCACACTTAGCTCGTCCATCTTACCCACCCGTCTTCCTTGGCCTCCTGATGCTGATTTCATTCCGAGAGAGCAGAAACATTCTTGGTCTTCAGCCGTAGAGCCTCTTCTGCCTTCAGAGAGTTGCCCCCCCTGGGATGTATACCCCCTCACCCTCATCAGAGTCAGTGTCCAATCTGTTCCTGCCCCTGCCCACACAGACACCCAAACAGACGCATCACGCACTGGGCAGGCCTTAATTGACCATCCAACACGATCCTGGGCAGGCGGGGGTTTCACATTCATTCCTGGCCGTGCTGAATTTGGGTACAGCCTGAAGGTAAAATTCGGCCCTGTGGTATACAAAAAGCAAAAGGCAGGAGATCAACAAAGGAGAGCATTGGAACAGCCAAATCTGAAGCTGACGAAAGTACGGATGAATCTATGCTCAATGAAGCATTCTGCAATGCGACGAATGCTCATGAATGTTTGCTTAATACACTAGAAGCTAGAAATGAGCTTTTGTTCACTCAAGGGTTAACTAAGTGATACTTCATATTTTACAGATGACAAAGAATACTGCAGAACACGGGGCTTTATTGATTATAATGGGTGTACTAGAACACAAGACATTCAATGGGCACGAACATGAATTAATACTGAGCATCTTTTGTTCAGTGCAATGATCAAACATTTCAGTTCCTGAAAATGTGCATGGGAGTCAAGGTTAGCAGTAACTATAGCAATTTTGACAAAACAACCTAGCTGCCCAGGCAGAGGTAAGCCAGGTTTATTGCTGAGACTCTGGAAACCCGAAGAGAAGTAAGCACTTCACACATGGTGCTGTAGAGGGAAGACTGTGGTGTACCGAGAAGGCAATAGAGTAGTAGCATTGTCACTACACTAGTAATCCAGGGAGCTGGGTTCGAATCCCAGATGGTAAAATTTGAATTCACTAAAAAGCTGGAATTAAAAGTCTAATGAAACAGTTACCATAAAAACCCACCTGATTCCCTAATACATAGAAACATTCATAGAAAATAGTAGTAGAAGGAGGCCATTCAAGTCTGCTCTGTCATTCATTATGATGAAGTGGAGATGCCAGTGTTGGACTGGGATGGGCACAGTCAGAGGTCTCACAACACCAGGTTAAAGTCCAACAGGTTTATTTAATAAATAAACTCTTATTATTATTTATTAAATAAACCAGTTGGACTTTAACCTGGTGTTGTGAGACTTCTTACCATTCATTATGATCATTTTGAACATCAAATTCAATATCCTGATCCTGTCTTCCTTCTTGTTACCTTTAGGCCCAAAAAATATATGTAATTTCCTATTGAAATCACACAAAGTTTTTGTGATATATGTATATAATGTTTGTTGGTATTTTGGGATATAGACTGCCCCTTTAAGAGTGCAGGTCAGGTAACACCTGGGAGGTTAGCTCCTCCCAGTGTGGAACCTGGTTAACCAATCAAGGATCTGACTGTGGGACAGTGCGCTGGGATTGTAATAAAGCTTCTCCAGTGTTTAAGTTACGAGGCCTATTTGGTGGTTCTTCTTGCACCATACTTCACTAAGTACATACATGACAGTTTTGGCCTCAACTACATTCTGTGGTAGTGAATTCCACAGATTCTCTGGGTGAAGGCATTTCTCTTCACCTCAGTTCTAAAAAGTTTACTCCTTATAAACTATTACCCCAAGTTCTGGACACCCCACTATTGGGAACGTTGTTTCTGAATCTACTCTGTCTAACCCTGTTAGAATTTCATAAGTTTCTATGAGATCCCCTCACACTCTTCTAAACTGCAGTGAATATAATCTTAGCCAACTTCGTCTCCTCATTTGACAGTCCTGCCATCCCAGAAATCAGCCTGGTAAATCTTTATTGCATTCCCTCTATAGCAAGGACATTCGTCCTCAGATAAGGACAACAAAAGTGCACACAAGACTCCAGGTGTGGCCTCAGCAATGTCCGATACAATTGCAGTAAAACATCCCCATTCCTATACTCAAATTCTCTCACTATGAAGGCCAACAGACCATTTGCCTTTGCTGCCTGCTATATTTGTGAGCTTAATTTCAGCGACTGATGCATGAGGACACCAGGGTCTTGCTGAGTATCCACCTGCCTCAATTTATACCCATTCAAATAACGATATTTTTGTTACCGAAGTGGACAACCTCACATTTGTTCACATGATACTGCATCTGCCATGCACATGCTCACTCACTCAGCCTGTCGAAATCATACTGATGACAGATTTCCTTCCCTAACTGACACTAGTGAACCAGATGGGTTTTTAAACAATTGACAAGAGGGTCACGGTCATCATTAGGCGTTTTTATTTCCAGATTGTTCTTGAATTCAAATTTCACCATCTGCCATAGTGGGATTCAAATTCGGGTCTCCAGAAAATTACCCTGGGTCTCTCGATTACTCATTTAGCGACAATACCACTACATCACTAACTCCCAGAGGCCTGACATTCCAGACACTAACACCAGCAAAAGAGACCACCATCAAAATAATTGTCACTCAAGTATCACATAGCATCAGAAATGGCCAGGTTAGAAATCCAATACAGCAAGTTGATTCCTTGCCTTCTTTTCCCTTTTCTACTTAATTCTTAGACACATGCTCTTGCAGTCACATGATTAAGCATGAGAACCTGGCGATGAATTCAGATACTGTTTATCTAGTGCCACTACCTGCTCCCCTATACCAACCTCCAGCAGATGACTTGGGTATTTCAGTCACTCCTGTACATCCCTAAAACATACCGTCACATTTTCTTACCATTGTAAGCAACAACAGAGAAATAGGCACTCAATTGGAGAAGTTTACACTAAGTCATTATGGGTGGGTTTGAAGGTGGTACTGGGACAAAACATGGACATTAGGGCATTGGATGGTCAGCATCAGGAACAGCTACCCACTCAACATTTGTGGGAAGACAATTAGTAACAATTATGTGGACACTTGTGGGCGGGTTGGGAATGCCATTGGGGTCTTACCAGTGGCAGATGGCTCCCTCCCTTGTTAAGACTGAATCCTGGTAGATAGCTGGAGGTGTCTTCTTGAAAGTTAGGGGGCCAGCGAGACCGCCATTATCCTTCACCTGCCCTGTGGCCTTGTCTGCCAGGGGTGATGGCTATGGCTGAGGGCCAATCTAACCACTCTGCATTAATGGCTTGGCACCTGTAGCTATGCTTAAAAATGATTTTTTAAAACATCTCTGCAAAGCATCTGTATCTGGACATGCCCCTGCTGTCTCTCTCTTACATTGCCAGCACCCAGCTTTCCTGGGAAATCTGGCCACCCAAAGCTTAGTGTCCTGTTCCATCAGCCCTCCCACTTGTGGAGACTGTCCACTGACTCTAATTGAATGGGGACCCTGGATTGATGGCCTCTGGAAAGATCACAAGGCAGCCAGGGCTCACAGATCATTGGAATTGGGACTCCATTTGTCCCTGAAGAAATAATATTTTTAAAGGTGGCGAGGAATGGGAATGGCAAAGGTGGGCAACGAAGGAACTCAAGGGCCTGTTCATACATTGGCCACGGGGCTTGTGGGGATATGGTGGACAGGGTAGGTGGATGCAGGAAAAGAAAGCAAGCTTGGGGGCCTTCAACTGGCATAGGGGGTATGGGAAGGAAGCAAACCCTACCTCCTGCGCGTGCGTGCGTACACACACACACACACACACACACACACACACACACACACACACACACACACACACACACACACACCAGTACGCATGCACTCATGCTTGTATGCATGACGCATACCAGCCAGTAGGGTTAGAGCTACTGGGCTATATCTCTAGCATAGGCCTCTTCCACTTTGTGTTATATTGGAAAGGTGGTGGAATGAAGCCCTTCACTGGTCATTAATTTTCCACTTAATGGTCTCAATTGGCCCATCTGATGCCTTTCCCTACCCCCGCAGAATTGTGGCAGTGTGGGGTTTGGTAGGTGGCAGTAGGCAGGCTTGGTGGCCTAATTTCCAGGCCCATCCACTGGTTTTCCAACCCACAGTTAGTCTGTAGAGTTCAGCCTCAGAAACAATGCTATCATTCCTTAAATGCAACAATCCATCTACATTAAGGCGTTAAGATGTATTTTGTGTGCAATCCTTGGGAGCTACAACAAAATCTCTTTCCCCTTAATTAGCTACAAATTCAGCAATAATAAGCTCATCTCACTTAATACAAGTCTTCAGACAATAAACAATTTTCCCACAGCAGCGATTTAGCAGCACGTGCCAATATTTGTGTTACTCTACGCCCCTGAGATTGCCCATTGTTAACTTTGAAATAACGTAGGCCTTGGAACAAATATCACATTGAGAATCCTATGAGTGAATCGCTTGTGAGTGTAATCATTGTAAAATACTGCATGTTGGATAGTTTATAAAACTAAAATAGCTACACTACCAGTAGTAACCTTGCACGTGGGAAATACTTAATCTCACGATCTTCATAATTAATATTTATCTCACTGTGTCGTTCTTTGTACCTAATGCAACAAAGGCCAGAACTCTCCGACCTCTCCCATGGCTGGGATTCTCCCGTCTCTGCAGCGAATGGAGTTCTTCATTCTCACTGGCAGTGAGGCATATGCCATCAGAGAATTCTGGCCAAAATAATTCATTGTGCTTTTGCCATCTAGAAAGATAAGGAAGATGCAATCTGTGACTCCGGAAAGATTGCTCAGTGTAACAAACTTTGGCATATAGCTGGAGAAGAGTGGGAGGGTGGCGGTGGTGAAGAGGGCAAAGAGGATGATAGAAACTTGTCAATTTAAATTGTTTTGTCGTGGGCTTGCTGTATGTTCTGGAATAGTCCGTAGGCTCGATAAGTCTAAACAGAGGGGAGATGAGGACAGATGTAACCTGATGCTGAAGAAAATAGCTGCAAAGTGAGAATATCAGTTAAAAAAAAGGAGATAGTCATTGACATCTGGAAGCATATTGGAGAACAGCCCCTGTCTATATCAATGGTGAAATGGAAATGGTCGAAAGCTTTAGGTATCTAGGTGTCCAAATAACCAACATGCCCTCGTCCCTCCATGCTGATGTTATAGTTAAGAAAGTTACTAATGCCTCTACTTTTTCAGGAGGCCAAGGAAATTCGGCATGTCCACTACGACTCTCACCGACCTTTACAAAAGTACCATAGAAAACATCCTACCCGCATGTATCACAGTTTGGTACAGCTCTGGCTCTGCCCAAGACTGCTAGAAACTACAAAGAGTTATGAACGTAGCCCAGTCCATCATGCAAACCAGCCTCCCATCCATTGAATCCAATTATACTTCCAACTGCTTCGGAAAAGTGGCCAGCATAATCAAGGACCTTGCACATCCTGTACATATTCCCTTCCACCTTCTTCCATCAGGAAAAAGATACAGAAGTCTGAGGTCATGTACCAACCAACTCAAGAACAGCTTCTCCCCTGCTGCCATCAGATTGTTGAATGGATCCAGCTTATATTAAGCAGATCTTCCTCTACACCCTGTGACTGTAACATTACATTCTGCACTCTCTCCTTTCCTTCTCCCCATATATGTTTAGACTGTATAACGTGCAAGAAACAATATTTTCATTGTATGCCAATACATGACAAAAATAAATCAACTCAAATTTAGAGAGTGTACTGGAAACATGCTTAATTTATATAAATGAAACAAAGGCTCAAATTTTGAGTCCAGTGATGCAGCTGATCTCAAAGAAAGCTGCACTGAGAGATCTAGCTGTCTCTGGTTATGAGAACTTTCATTCTTTTGAGTTACAAATTGATGATCGTGCAGTTAATAGAAGTTCCCATATTGAGCTGCAGCCCGAGCTACCAGTTACATTAGCGAAGTCTCACAGACAGCCAGCCAGCAAAGAAAAAGCACTAAAATCAAATAACTTTTCAAAATTAAGAAAAAAAAGATAAAGAGGGCAACATACACATGGTGTGAAGGTAGAGATATAAATATTGTCAAAAGACCATCAAATTCTAGGTCAAACATGTTGTACATTTACCGGAGGAGATCCATGACTTTGTTTTAGTAAAATGAACTAATTTTATCAAAGAAAGTAAAAGAATAGCAATTCTAAAATCTCTCCATATTACAGGAATCACGCACTCTCAAGCCCATACCAACCAGAGGCCTCAAAAATCCCCAAATTGTCATCCGACTAAAACAACTGTGGTGACATAAAATGAAAAAAACCCAAAACTGACTCCCTGCAGTTTCCTGAAATCCGCCAAATATTTAATTAAAATAATAAATGGGCAGTTTTGTTCCGACTCCATCTGTGAAGCTCTCTGTCCATGAATGAAAGAGCAGTGATCAAAACTGTCAGTAAGCACCTTGAGCTTAAAATAGACTCTCAATATTAAAGGTAATTTTAAAAAAAGAAACTAAATCCAAATTTTGTAAAGTATCTGGATTCACATTGAACATTTTGAAAATGAATATGGTGGTTAGCTGCTCAATCACTCGTACATATGAACTGAAATTAGTGCTACACGGTAGAGAAGCTATCACCAAGGTAAGCCCCTCGCACAAATTCTCATATTTAACTTCAGAGACAATGTTGTAGCTGTTTCTGCAAATGCAAACTGTAAGTGCCTTCCCACAAGACATAGGAGCAGAATTAGGCCACTCGGCCCATCAAGCCTGCTCTGCCATTCAATCATGGCTGATATTTTTCTCATCCCCATTCTCCTGCCTTTTCCCCATAACCCCTGATCCCCTTATTAATCACAAACCTATCTATCTCTGTCTTAAAGACACTCAATGATTTGGCCTCCACAATCTTCTGCGGCAAAGACTTCCACAGATTCACCACTCTCACTCACCAAGCAGCATTAATGTTCACAGCCCCAAAGTGAGGTCAACATTTTTTTATTCATTCGTGAGTGTAGGCATCACTGGCTGACCAGCACTTATTGCCCATCACGAGATGCCCTTGAACTGAGTGGCTTGTTAGGCCGTTTCAGAGAGCAACTGAGAATCAACCACATTGCTGTGGCTCTGGAGTCACATGTAGGCCAGAGCGGGTAAGGACTGCAGATTTCTTTCCCTAAAGGACAATAGTGAACCAGATGGGTTTTTACAACAATTGGCAATGGTTTCGTGGTCTTTAAATTCCAGATTTTTTATTGAACTTAAATTTCACCATCTGCTGTGGTGGGATTTGAACGCTGGTCCCCAGAACATTAGCCTGGATTTCTGGATTAATAGTCCAATGGCAATAGCACTACACCATCACCTCCCCCTGCCCCCCATCCCAACCCTAATCCACTTAAAGTCTACCCACTCCCAGTTTTAAAAGAAGTGGGACAGCATGTGAGCAACCAACCAGTTTGCTGAAGCTGCCTTGGTATCTATGTATTATAAAGGAGGATACATGCCTTATATTCAACCTTTCAAATGACCAAGGCGACAGGTTTTCCAGATCTCGGGAAATCCAATGTTAAAGGGAGACGAGGGTTGCAGTCTCTAAGAGATCAGCGGCTTTCCACCTATCTACTGGATCCATTTTACCTGCTTTATGCACCCCCTCACGATAAAACAGTCATCCCAATTTTCCAGTCTCTTTCACACGTGGCCAGATGTTCACCCAGTCAGATGTTCATCTTTAGAAATGCCAGACGGGACCCAGAGAGGAACTTACTTGAACAGACCTTAAGTTTACACTTTACAAGTGTTCACATGTCCACCATAAAATTCCCACACTTGGAACAAAAAAAATGAGGTCAGTTTGAACTTGGCACTAATTTCCAATAGTCCAGCAGCTTTATGTTTTACGCCTGTGTGACTGACACCCAGCCCCCTTCTCCTTACTGACAATAATGGGATCGGATGGAAATGGGGGTAGGGTTTCCACATTGTCCTGATTTTAAAGGTCTTCCAAGTCAAACTTGGTGCAAATCTGTTCCAATAAATGCTAATCAGACCCTAACCCTTTTCCACCTTTCCATACCTCCAACCCTGTGTCTGATTTAATATCCCGCTCAACATTGTTCAGTGCAAGGAACAGAAATTGAGTAAGTGAAAACATATCCATTGAAACCATCCACACTACAATCTCTATTATAGATGTGTACCTCGGTCAGAATGATTTTGCATACTTATGGCATATACAAAGCAATTCCTTTTTTTTTAAATACAAGCATCATTTAGTTGTGACAGCTGAGTAAACTTTATAGTTCTCTCAGTGGAGATCTCAAACAGAATATGGTGGAAACCTCTCATGAGGCTGCTCATTCACTTGAACATTAACAGAAGAGATACCCATCCTTAACACATAACAAATTAGGTCACATATAAAAATAGTTGTCTTCCATAGTGTGCCTAATGTTCTGCCAAGAATAACACATTTTTGATCCATTCAGATATTTCACACCGTTCGAGAATCTGCCTTGTAAATTCAATGTGGATTATTTTGTAAAATTTACTTTGAAAGAGGCTTGTATTTTCCAGTTGTTTTCCAAAAATTAAAATTACATTTGCTTCTCTGGTCAACAAATCCATCAATCAAACAATTACAGTGACTCTTTTATGGAACTGGAGAGAGGCTGAAATGCATGCAACTAAAAGCAAGCTAATGTGAATGCTGGAGTTCTGAGATTGAAACAGAAAATGCTGGAAAAAAAAGCAGCAATTCTGGCAGTATCTGAGGGGAGAGAGAGAGAGTCACTGGCTGGAATTTAGCACCATGCCTGCCCTGGAATTGGGCTGGGCATGGCTTGCAGAACAGGATTCTCTGTTGGCCTCAGCTGGGACTTTATGAGTCTCACCTGAGCAAGGTTGTAAAATACTGGCCAATGTTTCGAGTCTGGATGACTTCTTCAGAAGTGGAAGATATGTGATGGTTTATGCTGTTGCAAATGAGCGGAGTGTTAGGTGGGGCAAAATAGAAGGTCAGAGATAGGTTAGAGGGTGGGAGAGATTAACCAACAAAGATATTATGGAGCACAGCACAAAGAGATAATTAAAGACTAAAGTTTTGTCTAGAGTAGGTGTTAATAGCGGGTATCAGATATGTTGGTTTCAAAGCTACAAATACTAGATTGCATCTTTTGGTATCAAGTTAGATTGTCTGTTTAAGTATCTGAGTCAAACTTGAGACCACAATGTTCTGATTAAGAATTAATATGGGAACCAAGATGGCACAATTACAATGATGCAAAGTATTTTGAAAAATAAAATAGGGAAGCAATTTATAAGAGTATGAATTATTATGAGACACCAGTGTATCTCTGACTCCCCATTCCTCTGAAGATTCCACTTTTATTACACAGGTAGCATCTAGCTTCCCTTTCCTCGAATATTACGTTATTGCATATAAATTGCATCAAGTCATACTGGATATTTCTCTACTCGGTCAATGATTAGTCATGGATTCAGTGCCCATCATAGTTATATTCAAAACTAATGTAGCAGCCAAACATCAGATAAGCATGTTATACTCCAGAGGTAAGCTTAAGATTATTTATTAGTGTCACAAGTAGGCTTACATTAACCCTGCAATGAAGTAACTGTGAAAATCCCCGAGTGATCACACTCCAGCGCTTGATCAGGTACACTGAGGGAGAATTTATCATCGTTAATGCACCTAGCCAGCATGTCTTTCAGATTGTGGGAGGAAACCAGAGCATCGAGAAGAATCCCACACAGACAGGGGAGAACGTGCAGACTCTGCTCATAATGTGACTCAAGCTGGGAATCGAACTCAGGTCCCTGGTGCTGTGAGGCAGCAGTGCTAATGACTGCGCCACCATGCAGGGACAGTAAAAGCCAATGAGCTTAACTCAAACAAACAGAGAATGCTGGAAATGTTCTGCAGGTCTGGCAGCACCTGCAAAGAGAGGAAGCAACATTAATTTTTGAATCCATTTGGCTCTTGATCAGAATCGAGAGAGGAGAGAAAATCTATAGTTAGAAGAGATTGCAACATAAGTGTGGCAAACTTAAGAACAAGAAACAGATGATCAGGTTCAGGGTAGGGTGGAGGGGGAACGAGTGCTTTTGCATTGAGACAAAAATGGGATATGAGAAAGGGGGTTAAGATGGAGGAGAAAGAACACAGTCTAAAGTTGTTGAACTCAATGTTGAGACCTGAGGGCTGCAACGTGTCTAATCGGAGCTTAACTCAATTTTGCTAGTGCAGACCATTAATATTAAGAGGAATGCAATCTCATCAGGTATTGAAACTAATGGCAATAAAATATCACATTACCAGAAGTGTTCCAGCAATCTTACCAGAGATTATTTTAAATGGGTTCCAATATAATGCCTGGATGGAAAAATGATGATAGGTAACTTAGAATTATGATTTTTGGTGTTGAAAGGAAAGTCCAACCATACAGCAGGCATCATCATCGCTCTGCTCACAAGATGAAAAGGCAGAAGAACGCCTTCATTCCTGTGAACTCTTAGCTCTATTTAGCCTTCAGTTTTGTATTTCTCCAGTAATTTTCAAAATACCTTCGCTTTTATTCCTAATCACATCAAATCTATTTATCTGACTCTCAAGACTTTAATACATATCTTTGCCTTACTTACATTTACACAATCTTCATGTCATATCTGGCAAGTCACTGTCAGCATCCCCATTTTCGCTGACTTGGTTGCGATAAGGCTACATTATGACATTGAAGGTTAACAGATAAATGCATGATGCATTTTGTTGAAGTCTATCACAGAAATCAAAGCTGTTTATTTTTGTTGAGCCGTTCGATATTTAAAAATCATTTTGGTGAATTCGGTAACCAGGATATTGTTTTCAATAACTGATGATCAAGATGGTTGTCTGAATTAAGAGCCTTTTGTACATTTTTGGTGAAGGATGGGGAGAGATAACAGTGTGAATTTTACACTTACATGGAGGACTACCACTTGTTACTGTTTCTGTAGTTTTTTTTAACATATGTGGTTCGTGAGTGTTTCATATGTTGAACATGGGATGGCATGGTGTCACAGTGGTTAGCACTGCTGCCTCATAGCGCCAAGGACCCGGGTTCAATTCCGGCCTCAGACCACTGTCTATGTGGAGTATGCACATTCTCCCCATATCTCTGTGGGTTTCCTCCAGGTGCTCTGGTTCCCTTTCACAGTTCAGAGGTGTGCGGGTTAGGTGAATTCGCCATGGTAAATCATCCCTTAGTATCAGGGGGACAAGCAAGGTAAAAAACTTGGGGTTAAGGGACAGGGCCTGATTGGTGATTGATGCAGACTTGATGAGCCAAATGGCTTCTTTCTGCGCAGTAGGGATTCTATGATGACAGGATGTGAAATTGAAGAATGCAGGAGGCCACAGAACATTGCATTGTCATTTGATGAAAACCATTTTCGGTTGTTTTCTTTTATGCAACATTTTATGCAAGTCTGTACAACAGGGTAAAAGGATAAATATCCCAATACTAGATCACTGCCTGCTCTTGAAATAGCTACAGTATTGGAAGATGCACAATGAAAGTGATTCAGAATGGTTTGGCTTTGATTTTGTATACTTCCTGTGGAGAATTGCCAGTGTCCACTTGATAGCCTCCCTGGCATGCAGACTGAAAGTTGGAACTCACCATTTAAAGAGAAAATATGAACCATTCATAATACAAAAGGAGGAGGCTCCACAAATGTCACATTCTCAATGATGGGGGAGCCCAACACATCAGTACAAAATGCATTTGCAACCACCTTCAACCAGAATTGCCAAGTGAATGATCCATCTTGCCCTCCCCTAGGATCCCCAAAATCACAGATGGGAGTCTTCAGCCAATTCAATTCACTCCACGTGATTTCAAGAAACAGCTGAGGGCATTGGATACTGCAAAGGCTATGAGATTGGACAACATTCTGACAATAGTACTGAAGGCTTGTTCTCCAGAACTAGCCACACATCTAGCCAAGCTGTTCCAGTGCAGCTACAACGCAGGCATTGTTGTTGCAATGTAGAAAATTTCCCAGGTGTGTCCTGTACACAAGAAACAGGACAAATCCAATCCAGCCACTTACCATCCCATCAATCTACTCTTTATTGTCAGCAAAGTTGGAAGGGGCAATCAACAATGCTAGCACTTACTTAGCAATAACCTGACTCTCAGCTTGGGTTCCACCAACGCTACTCAGCTCCAGGCCTGATTACAGCCTTAGTCCAAACATGGACAAGTGAGCTGAACTCAAGAGGTGAGATGGGAGTGAATGCCCTTGAAATCAAGGTAGCATTTGACTGAGTGTAGCATCAAGCAGCCCCAACAAAACTGAAGTCAATGGGAATAGGTGAAAACTCCCCATTGGTTGGAGTCATACGTGGCACAAAGGAGGATGGTTGTGGTTGTTGGAGGTCAATCAACTCAGTCCCTGGACATCACTACAGGAGTTCCTCAGGGTCCTAGGCCCAACCATCTTCAGGTGTTTCATCAATGACTTTCCCTCCATCACAAGGTCAGAATTGACCATGTTCACTGATGATTGTACAACGCTCACCGGCATTTGTGATTCCTCAGATACTGAAGCAGACCATGTCCAAGTGCAGCAAGATCTGGACGACATTCAGCTTTGGCTGATAAGAAACAGGTGACATTTGCACCACACAAGTGCCAGGCAATGGGCATCTCCAATTAGAGAGAACGCAACCATTTCCACTTGACAGTCAATGACGTTACCTTCGCTGTATCCCCCACTATAAACATCATGCAGGGGGTTACCATTGACCAAAAACTGAACAGGACCAGCCATAATAATACATGATCAAGTCAAAAGCTGGAAACGCTGTGGCAAGTAACTCATCTCCCGACTCCCCAAAACTCATCCACTATCTACAAGGCATAAGAGTATAAAGGAAAACTCGCCACTTGCTTGGATGAGTCCAACAACACTTAAGAACTCAACACCGTTAAGGACGAAGCAGTCCACTTGATTGGCAACCCATCCGTCACCTTCAACATTCACTTCTGGCACCACTGATGAACAGTGACATCATTGTATACCATCTACAAGATGCATTGCAACAACTCGCCAATGCTCCTTTGACAGCATCTTCAGAACCCACGACTTCTACCACTTCAAGAGCAATAGATCCGTGGGAACACCATCATCTGTAAGTTCCCCTCCAAGCCACAAACCATCCTGACATGGAAATATATTGCCATTATTTCACTGGCTCTGGGTTAAAACCCTGGAACTCCCTCCATTACAGCACCATAGTTGTTTCTACATCACACGGATTGCAGCAATTCAAGAAGGCAGCTTATCACCAACTTGTCTAGGATAATTGGGGATGGGAAAATTAATGTTGGCCCAACTAGTGACACACTTGTCCTATGAAAGAATAATTAAAAACAGGATCCGAGTCAGCAGGAATGTGGAGTTGGAATTATATTCAGATCAGCCATGATTTTATTGAATGGTGGAGCAGGGGCCAAATGGCCTACTTCTGTTCCTAATTCTTATGCATCTGTTCCTCAGGGAAAATCTAAAAAGCACAGAAAAATCAATTGCAACTGGCTGCCTTCCTGTGCACTCTCAAACTCACTGCCTGACTGCCCTTGAAAAGTGAAAGATTATTCATTAGTAACAAATAGGCTTACATTAAAACTGCAGTGAAGTTACTGTGAAAATCCTCTAGTCGCCACACTCCGGCACCTATTTGGGTACACTAAGGGAGAATTTAGCAAGGCCAACGTGCCTAACCAGCATGTCTTTCAGACTGTGGGAAGAAACTAGAGGACCTGAAGCAAGCCCATGCAGACATGGGGAGAACATGCAGATTCCACATTGACAGTCACCCAAGCTGGGAATCGAACCCGGGTCCCTGGCACTGTGAGGCAGCAGTACTAACCACTGTGCCACCTGTGCTGCCCCAGGCATATTTGCCCAGGGGCAGGAAGATATCAGGGAGCCAATCTGACACATCCTCCCTCCATTTTACTGGCCTTCTGCCCCCGAGCCTGTCTCATGCAGGGGCTGGCAAAACCCCGTCCTTAATCTTCCTGCAAAGCTGCCTCGGCACGACGGAGGCTTTATAAATACAAGTTGCTGTTGTTGTAGTTACCAAACTGGATATGAAGGAAAACAGAATTTGTTAAGGCTAAATAGAAAGCTGAAAATGACGATTGTCACTGTACTGGCCTCAAGTTGTAGACTGCAGAGGACATTACAAAACCCACCATTTCATCTGTTTGGCTCTTGGATGACTGGCAGTTTATTTTCTGCACAATTACACAACAACAGGCTAAAAGCAAAATCAGTTTTATTCAGCTCTCCAGTCAGCGCTCGGGTATATGTTTAATGGATTTCATTGCAGCATCTGTTAGTTCAGAGCTATAAACTCCATGTTGGTTTTCACGTCCAGACCTCGCATTGGTTTCTCAACATTCTTGATATAAACAGGCATCTTCTGCACAAAGCCAGCTGTTTATCTTCACAGCATCCTTTAATTTCCTCAGAAATTAATGTGCTGCACTTTAGTTTATCGGGTGGGGAGAAAAGTAGTCCGGATCCTTGAATGTAATTATTGACTGGATCAAAATATATGGAACTGTTTTTTTCCCTGATTGATGACCATCATTTTTTGAGAAAACATGTTCTTGGACCAAGGTTGACGTATCCAAAATGGAACAAAACATGCATTTGATTTTTTTTGATATCTGTTAAGTCCAGTCCATGAAACCTCACAATGAAGTACTCTCTAGTGAAAACAATGCAACGCACTCCCTAAAACACTCAAATCAAGTCAGGTCGATTGTATCTTTTATTGGCAAATATACTGAGTTCACGGACAAAGGGAATGATCTAGGGGCTGATACTGTAGATTAATGTAAGTAAAAAACACCTCGGGGCAAACTATAGGAAAAGCCACAAAATAGCTTTCATTTGACTATTGCCACAGAGCTTGATCAATCAGTTTTCCAATGAAATCCGTCTTCTTTTAGCTAGTGTTTGCAGGCAATACAATTCCGAGCTGAATAGTGAATGCATGGCACTGCGAGGAAAGAGGGAGATTTGTAGCTGTCCGTTCTGTGCACCACTATTGCCTCTGTGTTCTGCCTGACTGGGTGATGAAAGTGTCTATAAATCTGGGGCCTGCATTTCCCCTCCAGCACAGGCTGACAACATCTCATCAGCTCTGTGGCTTCGACAGGTACAGCACAAACCAGCGATAGGAACTGAGGGGAGATGAGAGTGCAGTAAGCAATACTTTCCAGAGCTGCAGCTTTCAAAACCGATACCAAAATATTGCCCACGAGAACAGTCTTCTGTGAACAATAACGACATGTGAATATATCACTTCTATAAACCCCTGACCATGAAAGATGAGTTCAGTGTGCACACTGCACACTCAGTGCCTTTCTTCTTAATGTGGTTATTTTATTTTACTTTCATTTGGTTGGTGTGACACTCTCCACAGACTTCCACCACTGCCCACTTATCATCCTCCAGTTAGACATTCCAGCCTCACATCTCATTGGCCTTCCATGCACTGTCATCCAAGACAATGTTGCATTTAAACCCTTTGTGTTTTAAAATCTCAACATTTGTTTCAGATTTTTACGCAGGCTCTCACATTATTGCTTAGGTTTGCATCTGGAAATCCCCAAGTGTTTGATTTGGATTGAATTTAAATGTTCTGACTTCAGGAAAATCATTTGATTTATTTCTTCCCTTCTTTTGGGCCATTGAATCTTTGTGATCGAGGTGAGAGATGTCCATTAACCAATTCTCTTTATTGACCTCTGACATCTTTACCTTGAAATTAGACTGTACGTGAATGCTTAATGCATTCCGATGAAACTTCTTTTCCCCTAGTTAAATGGACCAGGTAAATAGGATAGCTCCTCCATCAAGGTGATAGACTAGGCCAGTGTAGATCAGCAAGCATAGGGGTGATGGGGATTGAGTCAGTGTAGATCAGTGAGCACAGGGATGATTGGTAAACAGGAGTGGGTGCAGGTTGGGAGGTAGGTAGCAGTTTTGAATGAGGTTAAGTTCCTGTCAGATGGAAGGTGGAAGACTGATCATGAAAGGATTGGAATAATTGGCTCAGATATTAAAGGGAAAACAGGAAGGACAAATGGGAGGCCAAAGGAAAAGAGCCTTGTAAAGTTGGGAATGTGGAATGCCTGCCGATCTTAATGGGGGTTGGGGGAAGCTTCTTTAACGTACTGGTAATACCATCATCTCCCACCCGGCAGCCAGCCAAATGGCCAGGCTAATCAAAAGCCAGGGGAAAACATTAGCTGCTGGATGGAACAACAGGGGAAACTTGGAAATTGTTTGCAACATTTTGGAAATAGAGAGGGCGGAGACATTGTGTTGGGTTTGAGGACGGGAATTGGTGAAAGTGGGAAGGTAGGTGATCGGAGGCTTGGGGGAAGGCCTGTGATTGGGATGGCCAGTGCTGGGGGAGCAAGAGATCAGAGCAGTGATGGTCTTACTGCAGTGGTGGCTTTGTGACAGCAGCCACCCACCCCCACCAGAAAACCTGATGAGCCTTAGCTAGGAAATGGGTCAGAGAGGTGACTGAGTGTCCTGACCCTGTCAATAACTGGAAAATCCAGCCGCTCATCTCCACTACTTGCATATCTTGGGATACTTCTCAAGAAAAAGTACCAATTCACGGACACTTCAAGAATCCATTGTATTGTTTTTGTCTTTGGCGGTCACTTGCTAACAAGTATAATGATCATAGAATCGTAGAATCTCTACAGTGCAGACGGAGGCCCTTTGGCCCATTGAATCTGCACCAACCTCAATTCCATCTAGGCCCTATCCCTATAATCCTACTTATATACTCTTCTAACCCCTTAATACGAAGAGGAAATTTAGCATAGTCAATCAACCTAACCTGCCCATCTTTGGACTGTGGGAGGAAACCCACACAGACATGGGGAGAATGTGCAAACTCCACACAGACAGTGACTCAAGCTGGGAGTTGAACCCGTGTCCCTGGCACTGTGAGGCAGTAATACTAATCACCATGCCATCGATCTAAGAATCTCCATGTCACTGCTCATGGTTTCTGTGGGTGCTTGCATGACTAATGAATCTAAACCTGCAGCTGGATCGCTGACCTTGGCATCAGTGTTCAGGAGGTGGAATTGGTCCTCCGAGTCCAGATCACTGGTATTCCTTTCTTTGCTCCTTTTCCAATCCTCCTCTTGCCATCAGGTGTCCTTGAAGAATTGTGTCCCTTAAATCAGGAAGTTCTGCTAGTGCCAGGGTCTCGGAGGCGTTGACGTCTATGTTGCATGTTATGTGGCAAGATTGAAGTGCTTCCTTTGTTCTCCTCTTGTTCAGGAGCCTTCCTCCAGCTTTGGCCATTGATAACCCCGTGGTTTATAAACCACAATTCCAGCTCAACAACTTTTCCTGGGACTATTCCTGCTCCAATTCCCAGTTCATTACCAAGAGTTTTACTTCAGAAGAGATGCAGGCCTATCGCGTAATGGGTTTGGCATCTGTTATATATGATGAGAGGTAGCACTTCTTTTCTGCTTGATCCGAGTGTTATCTTCAGCACTGTGGCATGTGGGAAGGATGGTGCAGCCTGAGCCAAGTCATTCTTCCCACAGTCGTCAAGGTTGAGAGATAACATCCCCGTCCAGCAAAGCAGTGCAGTGTCTTGTCACACAGACATATTATGAGTCAAGGCCCTTTCAAGATAGGGAAAAGCAGAGAAAAAGATACAGACACAGAAGTAACGGAAAAGGTGAAATGAGAAATGGAGCTTGAGAGGGATAGAGAGAAAGGAGGAAACGGAATGTTGTACAGAGATGGTGAAATCTCAGTTAGAATTGGAATGACTAATTACCAGGACAGTGAAGAGAAGGTAAGAAGTCTCATACACCAGGTTAAAGTCCAACTGGTTTATTTGGTAGCACAAGCCACTAACTTTCAGAGCGCTGCCCCTTCGCCAAGTAAGTGGGAGCTCTGTTCACAAACAGGGCATATAAAGACACAAACTCAATTTACAAAATAATGGTTGAAATGCGAGTCTTTACAGGCAACTGTAAGGTACAGTACCTTTGAGACTTGATTATCTGTCTACAAGTGACGACATGTAGACAGCCATTGATGACAATGAAGAAAAACTGAAGTACAACCAGTCCTGCTGCTCCCAACCACAACACAGAATGAGCAGTGAGGAGAACAGATCCAAAGAATGAAAATAACTCAATGAATCAGCGCTACATTCTGTGACCTGGGAAAACTGCGAGGAAGGTGGACAGAACCTGAGAAGGCAGGATGTAGCAGCAATGGAGGGGTGGCTTGCCGTGTGACAGTGAGGTACAGGAGCTTTGGGGAAAAGAATACAGGACAGTGGATTGTAGGGCCACTGATGAATCTGCAGCATTTGTAGTTTTCTTGTAGCTGTGGGAGCAAGGTAATGAGTTGGAGCAGAAGATAAAGCTCTGAATCTCCTGGCAGGGGGTTCAGTCAGGGCAGGCACAGTGGCGGGATTTGATTTTTAAAACGGGTTTGCTCAGCAGCAATTTTGCAAAACTATGTATCTAAAAGTTAGATTCTGCTGTGTACTTTATTACAATTGTACAGACGTTTGCAAGGTCTGCCCCTGTGGTGGGCAAGATGGAAGAATTCCAGCCTTACAGGCCAAAGATGTGTAAGTTAGAGGGTGAGCAGGGCCAATACATGGGGTTATGTGGATAGGACCTGGGTGGAATACTCTGTTGGAGAGTCGGTGCAGACTCAATGAGCTTCTTTCTGCACTGTGGGGATTCTAATAGGATCCAGATCAGAGGTTTCAGCCATGTAGTGTCAAGTTACTGTCAGAGGCTAGGCACAAGGAATTGACGTGAAAATCAACAAGGAAGCCATTTTCATTGGTCCCTATGTACCTATGGCACACACAATTATTTACTGGTGGCTGGTTTGTCTACGTGCTCTCTTGACAAGGGACCAAGGACTAAGGAAAGAAGTAGAAACAATATATTTTAAAAACAAGGGTGGGGAGGAAGAACTGGAATTTCTGTTTTGTTTTATTCATTCATTCATGTGGTGTGAGCATCACTGGCTAGGTCCACGTTTATTGCCCAACTCTAATTACCCTTGAGAAGGCGATGGTGAACTGCCTTCTTGAGTTGCTGTAGTCCACCTGGTGATGTTTTATGGTGATTATGCCTTTATGTGTATAAAAAAAAGAAACAGAAGTAAGAGGAATAAGAACATAGCCAAGAGCTATGTACTCCACACCTGGAGTACTGTGTACAGTTTTGGTCTCCTTACTTGAGAAAGGATATACTGGCACTGGAAGGCGTGCAGAAGAGACTTACTAAGTTGATTCTGGAGTTAAGAGAGGTAGCTTATGAGTAGAGACACTATCCTCATTGGACTTCAGGAGGATGAGGGGAGATCTTATAGAAACATACAAGATTATGAAGGGAATAGATAAGACAGAAGAAGAGGTTGTTTCCACTGGCAGGTAAAACTAGAACTAAAGGGCATGGCTTCAAAATAAGGGGGAGCAGATTTAGGACTGAGTTGAGGAGGAAGTTCTTCACCCAAGGGGTTGTGAATCTGTGGAATTCCCAGCCCAGTGAAGCAGTTGAGGCTATCTCATTGAATGATTTTAAGGCAAGGACAGATAAATATTTGAACAGTAAAGGAATTAAGGGTTAAGGTGAGGGGGTGGGTAAATGGAACTGAGTCTACAAAAAGATCAGCCATGTTCTTGTTGAATGCAGAGCAGTCTCGAGAGACCAGATGGGTTACTCCGGCTCCTGGTTCTTATGTTCTTAAGAGTAATGTTGGCAGGTCACAGTCTGGAAGAACTACAATGTGCTGAGTTGAAAAACACTGTAAGAAGTCTCACAACACCAGGTTAAAGTCCAACAGATTTATTTGGTAGCAAAAGCCACCAGTCCAACACCTGCATCTTCATATCTTGAAAAACACTGTCAGAGCTTATGGAGTGATGTTTGAGGACCAGGATGAGCATCATGCCAACTTCCTGTGCACAACTGACTAACCTGTCAGTAGTCCCTGTCCAGTTTTACGTGTGAAGAATGGCCACTTTAGTGAGAAAGCACGAGACCAAGTCCGTGCCTAAAGAGAAGAGGTAAGAGGTGACAACCATTGTGAAAGGAGAGAGATTTCTCCAATTGAACTGATAAACTTTGAATGATACAGATGGGACAGAAGATGCACCGCATTTTCAGAATGTATGCAGGCATTCAATCATCTGGGGGAGAGAAAAAAAAAACTCCTTTAAAGGTAGGTGCAGGAAGAATTTAAGCTATTTCTGCATTTACTGATATTGTCTAATCAAATCAGTCGCTTTATAGTGAGTAGATTGACACTTAAACAGCGCTCTGAAATGCAGTGTTTCTTGCAAACTGTTTGCCTGTCCATTTCAAAATTCTTTATCAGCCAGCTACCATACCGCATAGACACACGACTGTGAATCTTATCACACCAAACCCATTTCCATACACAGTTATATCTTTGAAGCAAAGATTTTGTTCAGGGGCCAGTCCATTGTGAAAAATACAATGTTTATGCCTTCTCTGTCAGACAGTGTGTTTCTTTCTCTTTTCACCTTTAAAATATCATGCATTCTTTACAAAAACCATACAGTCCAATAGGTTTACAGTACTTGAAGTGTTTCAGAACATCATCGATATTCTTTGAAGCTGGTTACGTGCTGTTTACATTAATACCTGTCTTGTCTGATCATTTATCAAGCTGGTATGTGCTATGAATTCATAAATAAATCCACACAAGTACTGGAATTAAAAGTGCAGTACTTTACAGATTAAGAAAAAAATCATTGGCAGCAATTTTCACTTGACCCATCCTGCAGAGATTGGGCACGATGCTGGTTTTCCACCCTGCTCTATTTTAATGGTTGGGTAATATTAGCCAGGATGTAAAATTGACATTCCGCTCATCCTGTGGGTTTTGCACTCAGTGAGTTATTTCAAATTACTCCCTTCAGCAAGCTACTTCCAGCTTCGTTGGCAACTCAAATAACCAAAGTGGAAATGATGAGGAAGTCCCCAGTACCAACCTGCCTGTGGATAGGATAAACAATTAGACATCCAGGGGTCAGACCTGGGGTGGGGTGAGGCGGGGGGGGGGGGGGGGGGGGGGGGGCGTTGGTGGTCACACAATAGGGCAGTTGAGGGCTGGTTTCTAATCAGTTGTCCTATTGGATGAGACCTTGCATCCAACCAATTGTTCCACTGGCTGAGGGCTGGTACCTGTGCCATTATCTCACTGGGTGACAGTAAGTATCTGTGTCATTATCTGACTGGGTAACAGCAAGTATCTGTGCCATTATCTGACTGGGTAACAGTAAGTATCTGTGCCATTATTTCACTGGTTAACAGTAAGTGTCTGTGCCATTATTTCACTGGTTAACAGTAAGTGTCTGTGCCATTATCTGACTGGTTAACAGCAAGTATCTGTGCCGTTATCTCGGTGGATGACAGTGGGATCTCGGCCATTATCTCACTAGGTGACGGTGGGTATTGGGGACAATATCTCACTGGATGAAGGGTAATACCTGGGCCATTATCTCAAGAGATTACTGCTAATTAAAGGTAACCTGCAGCTCTTAAAGGTACGGGGCAATGTGCCTGCAAGGAGTAGTGCAAAGTTTTCAAAAATTCATCAGATGCTTTGAGCAACGTCTGAACATGTGGAAGCGTGTATGCCAAACTTTTTAGATGACACGCCAAAAGCCTCAGTAGAAAAGGTGAACATGTGGAAAGATGTCCTATATCTCCAGGGGCAAATGAGACCCTTCACATATATATTCATGATGCAGAGAGAAGAAATAGGGGCAGATGTCAATGCAGGAATGCTGCTCCAGCAACATGGATGCAGTGCAGCAGGAATGTAATGATCTCACATGAGTTGTAAAGGTCAGAGACTTCATAACACACAAAGCATATCCTACCTACGCCAACAGCCTCATGCACTCTTAATTCACTCCATCTCCATCACTCACTACGAATAATCTCTATCTACTAATCAGGACTCATAGCTTGCAATTGTAAGCCTCGCTTCGTGATGATGGTGGTAGAAAAGGAAAATAGGCAATCCAGAGTTTAAAAAAAATTACTGGGGGAGAGTCAACTTCGGTGAGGCAAGAATGGAGCTGGGCAACTAGAGTGAAAGGTTGGCAAGAAAAACTGTAGCTAAACAAAGGACTACCTTCAAAACAGAGATGGTCTGAACACAGCCAAGGTATATTCACTTAAAAGGCAAAGATAGGGCAAACAAACCCAGGAGAAGCAGGGCCAATTAGGAATCTGAAAGGGAATTTACACATGGAGGACATGGCTGAAGTATTAAATGAATACTTTATGTCTGTCTTTATCAAGGAAGTAGATGTTACCCAAGCCACGGAGACAGAGAGGAATCTTTGTCCTTAGAAGTGTTAAAAATTGAAAAGGAGGAAGTGTTGAATAGACTGTTGGTACTTAACATTGACAAAGCGCTGGGATCAGATGAAATGCACCCAAGGATATTGAACTAAGTGAGAATGGAAATTGCAAGGGCGCTGGCCATAACATTTCATCTTCCTGAGCCTCAGGAGGTGCCAGGGAACTGGAGAATTTACACCGTTTTCCAGAAAAGGCTGTAAGGATAGCCCCAGGAATTATGGACCAGTCAGTTTAACACCCGTGTGGGCAAGCTTCTACAAGCATTTATTTGGGATGAAAATTTGGCTAAATGGTAGGAAGCAGAGAGTAACAGTTAATGAATATTTTTCAGACTGGTGGAAGGACTGGAGTGGTGTTCCCCCGGGGTTGGTATTGGGAGCCCTGCTATATCTTAATGATCTAGATCTTGGTGTGCAGGGACAACTTCAAAGTTTGCGGACGATACAAAACTTGGAAATAGGTAAGCTGTGAAGAGGACAGTGCAGAACTTCAGAAGGACATAGATAATTAGAGGGAACAAAAGGAGACAATACAAAACAAGGGGGAAATTGCTTAAGGGGGTGCAGGAGAAGGGGGACCTGGGTGTGGATGCGCATAAGTCATTAAAGATGGCAGGAGAGGTGGTGAGCACACTTAATAAAGATATAGCCTTCTGTGTTTTGTTAAAAGGGGCACAGAGTACAAGAGCAAGGAAGATATGCTGAACTTATACAAGACACTCAGCTGGAATAGTGCGTATAGTTCTGGGCACATCACAATCGGAAGAATGGTGGATTTTAATGTTTATTTAAAAGTGTCACAGTAGGCTTACATTAACACTGCAATGTAGTTACTATGAAAATCTCCTAGTTGCCACACTCCAGTACCTGTTCAGGTACACTTAAGGAGAATTCAGCACAGCCAATGCACCTAACCAACACATCTTTCAGACTGTGGGAGGAAACTGGACCAACTGGAGGAAACATATGCAGACACAGGGAGAACATACCAACTCCACATAGGAACTTGAGTCCCTTGCACTGTGAGGCAGCAGTGCTAACCACTGTGCTGCCCACAGAGGATGAAGAAGAGGTTTACAAGAATGGTTCCAGGAATGAGGAACTTCAGTTATAGTGGTACATCGGAGAGGTTGGGATTGCTCTCCTTGGAAAGGAGGAGGATAAGGGAGATTTCATAGAGATGTTTTAAAGCATGAGGGAGCTGGACAGAATAGATATAGAGAAATGGTTCCCACTCATTAAAGGATTAAGAACAAAAAAGGCAAAGATTTAATGTGATTTGCAAAAGAAGCAAATGTGATATGAGAAAAAATTTAATTGCACGAGTGGTTGGGCCTAGAATTCACTGCCTGAAAGTATGGTGGAGGCAGATTCAATCAAGGTGTTCAAGAGATTGGATTATTATTTGAATAGAAACACTCTGCATGAGTATGGGGAAAAAGCAGTACAGATAAAATGGGCCAAATGGCCTCCTTCTGCACCATAACAATTCTGTGAATTACCAGCTGTACACTGAAGGAGTGTACAATTTAGGATAATGACAGAGTTTACATGAGGAACTCTGAGGACTGCAGACTGCCCAAGTGAGGTTCATGTTGAAAAATTAGACCAATTCCCACTGGAGAAGCTGACAGCACAGCCACTGTCAGAGCAGAGATCGCTGCATGTGCAGTAGCCCCACATTACCAGCTTCCCGATTGTTGGCCAGCACTGCCATTGCTCCCCCATTGCGGGCCATTGCAACCCCCTCACCTCCGATCATTGGCCTCCCAGGCATTTCCCAATGTCTCCTCTGCCCCCACCAGTCCAGATCTCCCCAACTGCCACCCCATCAGTCCCAACCTCCCTGGCACCTCCCCCCCCCTCCTCCCCCCAACCCCACCCTGATGGCCAGCTCTAATCAGCCCTGCCCTCCCAATGCAGAGTGGCAACAGGTGCCCCCACCCAACCGATTGCCCCCTCATCCCCAACAGGCCCCACCCCAACATGCCCCTTGGCACTGCCTAATGCCCTTTGGGGCATTGCCAGCTGGGCAGTGCCAAGGTGCCCCTTGGGACGTCGCCAGTTTTCCCCTTGGGACATTGCTGGTTTGCCCTTTGGGACATTGCTAGGGGGCCAGACTGGCACTGCTAGGATTCATTACTGCTGAAACTAAAAACTACAAATTGGACAGGGAAGAAGAACCTACCCAGTAACAGCGAGAAGTAGTCTGTAAAAAAAAAGCTTTTCATTTTTCTATCATTTTTAAAGTCTGCAGCCATTTTCCGACCCAAATCACAACTTTGTGGGTGGGAGCATGAACTAGACCGGGAAAAGAGCTCAACAGCACTCAAAGTGGTTGGGGTGTGGAATGCACTGCCTGCTGTGATAGTGGAGTCGGACACTTTAGGAACTTTCCAGCGGTTATTGGATAGGCACATGGAGCACACGAGAATGGTAGGGAGTGGGATCGCTTGATCTTGGGGTTCAGACGTAGCTCGGCACAACATTGAGGGCCGAAGGGCCTGTACGGGGCTGTACTGTTCTATGTTCTATTTTCTAGCACCATGATTGCAGTTAATCAGTAACCCATCAGCAGCTAAGGCAGTAGGCACTAAAGGTGCTGCAACTCAGAGCCAAATTAATTCAAAAAGCATTGGAGGAAACCTACTTGTTAGAAGCTCCATATAGCATTAAAACTCCTGAAAAATGTTTAACGATAACCACAAAATCTCCAACACTCAATTGGAAAGTAATAGAATTTATCTGAATCCTATCTGAATTTATTTTGCTTTGACAATTTGTCAAGTATTGACCTCAGTATTGCCAAACCAGACACGGTGGCACAGTGGTTAGCACTGCTGTCTCACAATGCCAGGGACCTAGGGTTCGATTCCTGGTTTGGGTCACTGTCTGTGTGGAGTCTGCATGTTCTTCCCGTGTCTGCGTGGGTTTCCCCCACGTGTTCCAGTTTCCTCCCACAGTCCGAAAAATATCCTGATTTGGTGCATTAGCTGTGCTAAATTGTCTCTCATTGTACCCGAACAGGCACTGGAGGGTGGCAGCTCGGGGATTTTCATAGTAACTTCATTGCAGTATTAATGTAAGCTACTTGTGACAATAATAAGATAAATTTAAAACATAAACGGATGAACAAGCCATTAAAATGAAACTTGCTATTGACAATGAAGGTCTCCACAGACTGAACATGTCAGGTTTGTTCAAAGATAACCTGAAATTTCAAATAAAACACTCAAAAATCTATGACAAATGAAGTTCAACACCAGAACACACTGTCCGGAATTCATGTCATTTCGGCAACTTACGGAGACCATTGAGTAAATTCTACCCCTTGTCTCTATATCTAGTTATGAATTGGTCAAAAAAAGGAAGACTGCAGTGGGCAGGAAAAACAGTGAGGAAGCTACCAGCCCCAAAGGTGGCATTCCCCATTGTTAGCCTCTAAGAAAAAGAAATTCCAAGGGTGTGTCTCATCATGTCACACTGGTCTGAGTGAGCCCGCCTCGCCAGTAACTTAGTTTTTCAGAAGACTGAGGTATCACCTGGGCATTGCCAGGGAGGAGTGCCGGGGCAGTGCTCAGGCTGTTCCAGGGGCAGTGTCCAGGCTGTGCCAGGGCAGTGTCAAGGAGCAGCAACTGGGATGCGCTAGGGCAGTTCTCGGGTGGTGGCAGAGGGCAGTACCAAGAAACAGTGTTGAGGCTGTGCCAAGAGCAGTATCAGGGGGGCGGTGTCCAGGCTGGTCGGGGGCAGTTCCCAAGATGTGCCTGGGGGCAGTGCCAGGACACAATGCCAAGTGACAGCAACTGGGAAGTGGTGGGGCCTCCAGGTGGTGTTTTCCACAGGTATTTGCTGCTCTTGTCCTTCTAGATGGCAGTGGATGTGTGTTTGGATGCTGTTGCCTAAGGAACATTGGTGAGTTCCTGCAGTGCAACTTGTAGATGGTACACACTGCTGCCACTGTTCATCAGTGGTGGAGGAATTGAATGTTTGGGGAACGGGTAGCAATCAAACGGGCTGCTTTATCCTGGATGGTGTCAAGCTCCTTGAGTGTTGTTGGAGCTTCACTCATCCAGGCAAGTGGGGAGTATTCCATTACACCCTGAGGTTGTGTCTTGTAGATGGTGGACAGGCATTGCAGAGTCATGAGTAGAGTTACTCACCACAGGATTCCTAGCCTCTGACCTGCTCTTGTAGTCACAGTATTGATACAGCTAGACCAGTTCAGTGAAAAGCTTGAACCGCTGCAATCCATCACCCACAGCACTGTTATGAAAGAAGTTCCAGTTTTCTGATCCAACCATAGTGAAGGAACAGCGATATAATTCCAAGTCAGGACAGGCTGTAGCTTGAAGATCAATTTGCAGGTGATGATGTTCCCATGTGTCTACTACTCTATTTCTTCTAGGTTCAGAAGGTGCTGTCAAAGGAAGCTTAGCAAGTTGCTGCAGTGTATCTTTTGTATGGTATACAGCACTGCTACTGTGTGCCATGAATAGAGGGAGTGAATGTTTATGGTGATGGATGGGTTACCAATTAAGCTTTGTCCTGAATGCTGTTGAGTTTCTTGAGTGTTGTTGGAGCTGCACTCATCCGGACAAGTGGAAAGCATTCCATCACACTCCTGACTTGTGCCTTGTAGATGGTTATTTTCACTGTGTGGTTGGGTGTAATGGGCCATCCACTGTAGTCACTCAAGTTTCATTAAAATCATATTGCTGACTACAGGAAAATAATGTGATGGGTAAGAGTGAATTGGTATCAATGTACAGCATATTTAAACAGCAACATTAAAGTCACAAAACAATACTTTAATTCATGTTTAAATATTGAAAATTATTACTGGTAATTTTCTCAGGAAAATATTTGTCTACCAACGCTGTTGGATGATATTGTTGCAAACAAGTAGGAGTATTAGGTCACCTTATAATTGCAGAAAGGTACAAAATAAAAAATATTGCAAAGATTAAGGAAGCATTGGGAAGCATTTAGGAAGATTATAGAATCATAGAATCTGACAGTGCAGAAGGGGGCCATTCAGTCCATCAAGTCTGCACCGACCACAACTTCAGTGACATTTAACAGTAAATATTCCAATTATTTTTTGCCAAAGTTTCATGAGGCAGTTAACTTATTTGAGGCCACAATCTTGGTGTGCACTAACAGCACCAAGAACCCAGGTTCAATTCCCAGCTTGAGTCACTGTCTGTGTGGAGTCTACATGTTCTCTCCAAGTCTGTAGGGGTTTCCTCCGAGTCCTCTGATTTCCTCCCATAATCCCAAAGACATGCTGGTTAGGTGCATTGGCCGTGCTAAATTCTCCCTCAGTATACTTGAACAGGTGTCGGAGTGTGGTGACCAGGGGATTTTCACAGTAACTTCATTGCATTGTAAGTCTACTTGTGACACTCATAAATAAACTTTAAACAATAGGCTAAAGAAGAAACATGTCTTGGGCAGTGGGGCTAACTAAACAGAATCACATCACCTGCCTTTTATAAGCTTCACTTGATATTCAGTACTGTTGAAGTCAATAAAACTGAGTATTGGACATGAGGATTAACAGGAGGTTGATGCAATGCTGTATTTTTTTGTGCAAGTTGATTTCTACTGCATTATCTCACCTTTGGGTCTGCTAATGTCATATCACGCCGAATTGCAATATTGATTGGTTACCTTTGTTCCAGATATAGCAGCTGTGTTGTGGCAGTCGAGCCTGAGTCAACAATCTTTTGAATAGATATTGACATTATTTTAACACAGAAGCTTCCAAAGTTGTATTGTGAAGGCCATGGGCGGCCATCTTTATTTGGTTGCCAAAGTGTGGTGATTGTCCCTTTAAGGGCAACGTGTGACCCTTACTTTGTTGTGTTGCCCTCAAAGGGACAATCCACATACGTGGTCATCTTAAAACTGGAACCACAACTTTTGCTGGGTTTCAAAAAAAATGAATATAATTAAAATCAAGAATTTTCAATTAATTGCTAATCGTTTGGATATAATTCACATCTAACGTTTATCTGAATGTCCCAGCTTTTGCATTAGACTTCAGAAATGAAAAACAGAGAGCAAAATCTATAGACCAGATGTCATCTTTTTAAACTATATATTTCCTTTTAAATTGTAAACATGTTACACTTCACAATGGATTGGTATGTTTAGAAATGTATTATTACTGTCATGCCTGAAAAAACAACAAAAAATGTTTCCATTATTTTATAACTTAATAATTTATTTAAATCGTGGATTGACTAACAGAGGCAGTGAAGTGAGATGAGCTAATATGCAATTCAGGTTATTTTAGCTTTTCTTTAATTAGAATTTTCAGTTCATCGAGACTCGACAAGTCCTTGAAAACTTTAGGTTTCTATTCTTCTCATAGGAGCTAATTAGATCTCCTTCCTGGTATTTTAGCCTCAATTGGTGAAAATGTGTGAATTTACCTGACAGGATTTGTCTGGATTCTCATCACACTTTCCATCAAATGAGGAGACTAGGCCTTAGTGACACCTACCTAGCTTGGCACCGTAATCCTAGGGGATTCCGTCAATGCTGTCAGTTACCATGGCAAAACTAGAGGTGTGAATAGTGCAACAAAAAGAACAGGTTCTCAGTATAAATCACCATTAATTATTAAAGTGGCAGCATCACTTTTATAGGCCGCAGTCTAACAAGGATTACACCTGTACAGAATCCTTTAAAAGATTCCTACACACTTACAAGATTCATTACTTGGAAGAGTTCCATTAAAAAAACAATGTTCATAGACTTGATGTTTAGTGAATATTTGCACTTCCTTTGAAATTCTCGTGATATTTCATAATAATTCATTATGAACAAATACTGCATTTACATGATTTGTAAAACCATTTGTTAAAAGTCTAGTTCCATTATGTGCATGTTTTAACACTTCAATCAAAGGTAAACCAGTTGAAAGTGTAAGCGATAAAAGATAATAAGAAAACAACAAATCTACTGATAACAACAGTTAGACCCATTGCAGGAAACAATACGGATATAGTCTGGATTAACACTGCCTGTGTATAAACAAAATTGTGTACTTTACTGAAAACTAAATGATTAAGGTTATGAATTAAGTACATATATGTATAACTTAAAAACGCACACCACCAGATCTGACAAAACACAACTTGACTACAACGTACTGAGAAGAAAATGTGAAACTCAGAGAAAGAATATGTACTCATGGTGGAAAGTATTTGGAGTGGGTGGCTATGAGCAATTATTGTTGAGGAGGAAAGTAGTGGTAGTGGTGATAAGTGGTGAATAATTGAGGAGGTCGAGTAATTGTTCTGGTGAGTAGAGAGTGAGAAAGTTTGAGTATGAGTGTGCACTCGGTGCATTTGTTACTTCGTGGAAGTAAATAATTTGGGACTAAATAATGAACTATGAGATACCGAGGATATAATGCGGGGTACGAGAGACTGGAAAATAGAAGCCAAATATTTGTACTTGCATGCTGCATTAGGATACATCAACAGCAGAGCTAATAATGAATTAATTATTTTCTGACTCAGCAAATTACAGACGGGACAGCGATTAAATCTTTGTGTTTGCTGAACAATATGAATCCATTGAGTCATATTTTTAAAAATTCCATTGGAATAAAGAAAGATGGCACGGCTCCACTAGGCCCACAACAAACACAGTATATTAGTGGCAGGCTGAGCCTGTGAACAAGGCCCAAAACATTTTCAGTTATGTTCATGCTCAGCAGCAGTTGGACATGTAATTATTGCTGGACAGGAGCAAGGGACATCTTTGATGCCAGATGATGGTTATGGGGGGGCTTATCAGATGGTTCCAAACATTTTCAAGGTAAGTCTGGGTCCAGCACAGTACAGTACAGTACTGATCAGTAAAGCGTGCCAGCTAAAATCACAACTTATTTTGAGATGTGCCTCTTTTGGGGTAACCCACGGATGCTTTTCTTCATATTCATTCATGGGATGTGGGCATCACTTGCCAGGCCAGCATTTATTGCCCATCCCCAACTATCCTCGAGAAGGTGATGAGCTGTCTTCATCAACCTCTGCAGTCCATGTGGTGTAGGTTCAACCCCAGTACAGTGCAGTTAGGGAGGGAAGTTCCAGGATTTTGACCCAGTGACAGTGGAAGGGATGGCGATGTATTACCAAATCAGGATTGAGTGTGGCTTGGAAGTGAACCTGCACCTGCTGTCCTCCTAGCTGGTAGTAGTTGTATGTTTGGAAGGTGCTGTCTGAGGAATCTCAGTGAGTTCCTGCCTCAGAACATCCAAGACACATTACAGCCTGGACAATACGTATGAAGCATAATCATGGCTGTAACGCAGAAAATACTGCAACCATCTACGCACAGCAAAGTACCATAAACGGCGAGGCAGGCTGTGGATTAATATTGATGGGACCGCTAGTCTTTGAAATTGTGCAATAAGATATAAATGTAAATGTTTTAAAAGATTTTTAAGGCGGCAGAGTAGTTAGCACTGCTGCCTCACAGCTCCAGGCACCCGGGTTCAATTCCGGCCTTGGGTCACTGTCTGTGTGGAGTTTGCACATTCTTCCCATGCCTGCGTGGGTTTCCTCTAGGTGCTCCGGTTTCCTCCCATACTCCAAAGATGTGCGGGTTAGGTTGATTGGCCATGCTAAGCTGCCCCATAGAATCAGGTGGATTAGCAGGTTAAATATGTGGGGTTACCGGGATAGGGCCTGGGTGGGATTGTTGATGGTGCAGTGTTGATGGACCAAATGGTCTCCTTCTGCACTGTAGGGATTAAGGTTGGAGGGTGCTGGTTTGGTTGTTAGGTTTCATAAGGTGCCTGACAAGGCCTAGTTACTGGCAATGAGATCTTTTAGGGTTTTAGATGAAAAGTATCAAACCTTTGTGATCTTTTTAGGAATTGTTTTGCACAGGATTTTTTTATACGACAATGCAGTAACAGTCAGTAGTCCTTCATTTCTGAATAATTGTGATTAATGCTCATTTTATTTGTCTTTTTGTTAAAATTGTTTCAATAGCGAGAAGGGGAGCTGGCTTCCAGGAGATACTGAGCAGCATTGTGTGAAGGAGCATCGCAGCTGCATTAACTCAGGGAGCTGCAGAGATGATGCCAGCTCAGCATGTGTATATTAATCAGTGTCTTTGTAGTATTGGGTTGAGTCACTCATCTCAGTCAGCCCTTATCACCAACACTGACTATTTAAATAGAAATAGAACTTCAAAATTCAACCGAAACAGCTGCAAGTATTGCTATTTAACTCGCTTCTTCAAACGAGTAGCCTGTACTCCACACTGGAGGCTATTTACTGACTGATAGAAAAATATCCCTGCGGATTTTCCATAAACTTCCCACCCAGAAACATTCAGCTCCAGTCAAAGCAAAATTGCAATGTCCAGGGAGGGTACAAAAGGTTGGGCAATGAATTGACTTCAAATCTGTCCTGTTGAAATCTTATCAAGTTTGGGGTGAATTTCTGAAGGGAGGCGTGTGTATTATTTACTAATGTTGGGGTGAATTTTAAAGGAGCAGGGTCCAATTATTGCCCTCCCATGCGCTGAATTATAAAAGGCAGTCACAAACTGCCACAAACACGATTTTAAAAAATAGTCACCCTGCAGTGATAGCATGCTGCCATGGATGGCACGGTGGCACAGTGGTTAGCACTGCCGCCTCACAGCGCCAGGGACCTAGGTTCGATTCCCGGCTTGGGTGACTGTCTGTGTGGAGTCTGCACCTTCTCCCTGTATTTACGTGGGTTTTGTCTGGGTGCTCCGGTTTCCTCCCAAAGTTCAAAAGATGTGGCAGTTGGGTGCGTTGACCATGCTAAAATCTCTCTCAGTGTACCTGAGTAGGTGCCAGAGTGTGGCAACTAGGGGATTTTCACAGTAAAAACAGAGGACTAAACAAACAGGGCCCGATTTTACCATCATGTTGCACCTGTATTCGGGCGCAAAAACTTGGTAAAATCGGGCATGAGGTGAGTAGCATGATCCATGCCCACCTCTGTGCCGGTGCCTCCTTTACCAAGGCCCAAAAATGGCCACGATTGGCACCGCGCTTGAATGCATTTAAATTGACTTAATAGACTGCATACCCAACTCCACGGGCACTGCTCCCTTTCCCACCATGTTCGCCCAACCAGAATTGGGGCGAAACAGATATGCTCCATCTAAGTCCGATTCAGGTGCTCCAGTTAACGAGTAGCGCCTAATGTCTGACAGCTCTCTTCTTGAGATCAGTGTGGGTGGAGGGGGACCCATTGCCATTCTGCCTGAGATCAGTGGAGGGGAAGGGGGTCTGCTGCCACTCAGCCTGAGATAGGTGGGGGTGAAGGGGTGGGAGGGGTCCGTGATCAGTCTGGGTGGTGTGTGGGTGGGGGGATAAGGGGGTCAGTAATGTTGTGGAGGTGGAGCAATGTCTGTTGAAGCCAGTGGGAGGCATTATCTGACCTAGAAGGGATCTGGCAGGCGAGCAGCATTCTATGATTTTTTTCTATGCGTGTGCTATTGGAGCCACCAGTGGAAACTGCAGGATTTTAGGCATGCCAAGCCTCACCCACGGGCTGACACAGTGCAATTCGGATTCGCTGACTTTTTTCCAGGCAGAGTCCGTATGGTGGTGCCTAAGAACGGGTCTAAAAGTCAGATATGAAACACTCCCAGTTTCAAATTCGTTCAGCACTTAGAATCAAAATGGTAAAATAGGGCCCAGAGAGTTCGACTCCTCCCCACACCCCCTGCACCAGTGGGATCTGATTGGCCAGAAGCTCCAGCAGTCCCCGCAGCACAGGAACTCAGCAGTAGCCTCTGCTGGGATTGCCCATGATGAAGGGACCAATGGCTCCTGGACTCAGGTCAGTCCAGTATCATTGGCCATGAAGGGATTGGGGCAGTCTAGGAAGGAGTGCAAGGGGCTAGAGTGGTGGGCTGGAAGGGAGGCACAACACGTGAGGCATCAACTTTGAGGTGTGCTCCTCATGCACCCAGAACACCAACCCCTAAGGAGGAACCTCCCTTTCCTTCCCATTTTGTCAGTTCAGATGGTGAAAGAATGGGCTCCCCCATTCTCGCCTGTCTGCCTGTGTCAATCACGTTATGGTATGGGTAGTGTAAGATTCTGGTCACTTGGCTTGTTAACAATGTCAATCACCTGTTAGTGATGTTTCAAGTTTTTACTATGGAAAGCTAGTATGATGATGTCAAGTTTGCAACCTGACAATATCACATTAGGTTTCACACACGTGGAAGTTAGCGTGGGGTTGGGCTTCATCTGCATCTCATTAATAGGATGCAAATTAGTTTCATACAAGTCTCCAACAAGCTTTCCAACCCACCATGCTGGTCACCAAGTGCATGATTCCCACTGTAAATTCATGCAGGTGTGAAAGCAATTACTGGGCCTTCTACCATATTCTTTCCCCACACTGACGTTGAATCTGCCCCAGAGGGGGCCTTGGAGAATTCCATCCATGATGTTGAAACTTTTCATCTTGCACTCCTCAGAACAAAGTCTTTCAAAGGGAACAACAAATTATACTGCATGAGAAAGGGGGTGCTGATATGTTGGCAAGGTATTTTCTGATTGGTTGATACATTGTCATAGCAACTATTATTCCTCCATGCATTTTTATACAAAAAAACTGCAATGCCTGGACATGTTCCTTTTCCCTGCAGAGGGAAGGACCTTTCTATGAATTTATGGAGCCTTGAGCAAGTGTAAGTGAGCATGGCTTGCCAACCAATCAACACCCTTTTTTCATGCAGTACATATTGTTGTTTCCTTTGAAATTTGACATTCTTGTATCTGTCCTGCTGACAGTGCAAGACAAAAAGCTTCGATAGCTCATCTCTCCTGTCGGCAATGCTCAAGTCTGCCAAGTGACTATTTATTAGCATCTTATTAATAGTGCAATTATGACCCCATTTACATCATGGCACTCATTAGTCACTGACAGGTCTATAGTAACAGCAAATTCCAGACACCTCTCTCTTGATCTTTTTACATATCAATTATTCAATTCTGGGTTTTGTAATTTCTGACTGACGAGAGACTTTAGGGTAAGCTCAATTTGCAAAGATCAGGAAAATATGATTTGAGAATCAAAGCTTAAAAGCCGACTGTTTACAAGCTGTGAAACTGCCTGTACTACGAGATGACTAATCATGTCTATGTCTCGCTGTTTCCTGGTGATATTTCTTCTTACCTTCTTTTCACTAGTGATTTGTGGGTTGCTGAAGGGCTAATCTGATTTGTCTATATTAATGGTGCGTTTGATAATTTACCTGATCCTTCCAGTCATCTCCTCCAGCCTGGGAAGTCTCACTCATCCCTTCGCTTTTCCTCCCTGCTCGGTGTATATTAGTATCAATTTTTAAATATTCTGATGAAAAGAAAGATTGAGCGGAATTCCTACAGTCCACAGGGACAATCAACAAGTGACACGCATTCAGGGGAAATGTCATAAATGTTTAGGGAAAGGCTGCATAGTAATTAAATAGATGGCACTAAACCATATTCAAATGGTTAGCACTGCTGCCTCTCACAGCACCAGGGACCTGGGCTCGATTCCCGGCTTGGGTCACTATCTGTGTGGAGTCTACATGTTGTCCCCGTGTCTGCATGGGGGTTTCCTCCAGGTGCTCCAGTTTCCTCCTACAGTCCAAAGATGTGCAGGTTAGGTGGATTGGCCGTGCTAAATTGCCCCTTAGTGTCAGGGGGACTATCTAGGATAAAGGCATGGGGTTGTGGGGATGGAACCTGGGTGGGGTTGTGGTCGGTGCAGACTCGATGGGTCAAAGGGCCTCCTTCTACACTGTATGATTCTATGATTCCAAAGATCCAACTTTCAGTCTCAGCTTTGTGCTGAATTGGCCTCAATGCCATGCATTAACAAATAGAACATAGAACATAGAACATAGAACATTACAGCGCGGAACAGGCCCTTCGGCCCACAATGTTGCACCGACCAGTCTTATTTTTTTAAAAAAAAACATTGACCCACTAATCTAAACCAATCCCTTTTCGTCCATAAACCTATCCACCAATCTCTTAAACGCCCCCAAACTAGGCGCATTTACAACTGCAGCAGGCAGGGCATTCCAGTCCCTCACCACCCTCTGGGTAAAGAACCTGCCCCTGACATCCGTCCTATAACTACCCCCCCTTAATTTAAAGCCATGCCCCCTCGTGCTAGCTTTCTCCATCCGAGGAAACAGGCTATCACCATCCACCCTATCTAAACCTCTAATCATCTTATATGTTTCTATAAGATCCCCTCTTAGCCGCCTTCTTTCCAGTGAAAACAACCCCAAATCCCTCAGTCTCTCCTCATAGGACCTCCCCTGCATACCAGGCAACATCCTGGTAAACCTCCTCTGCACCCTCTCCAAAGCCTCCACATCCTTCCTGTAATGTGGGGACCAGAACTGCACACAGTACTCCAAGTGCGGCCGCACCAGAGTTGTGTACAGTTGCAACATGACGCTGCGACTCCTAAATTCAATCCCCCTACCAATAAACGCCAAGACACCGTACGCCTTCTTAACAACCTTATCTACTTGATTCCCAACTTTCAGGGATCTATGTACACATACACCTAGATCCCTCTGCTCCTCCACTCTATTCAAAGTCCTCCCGTTAGCCCTATACTCAACACATCTGTTATTCCTACCGAAATGGATTACCTCACACTTCTCCGCATTAAACTCCATCCGCCACCTCGCGGCCCAGCTCTGCAACCTGTCCAAGTCACCCTGCAAACTTCGACACCCTTCCTCACAATCTACCACACCTCCGACTTTGGTGTCATCAGCAAACTTACTAATCCACCCAACTATACCCTCATCCAGATCATTAATAAAGATTACAAACAGCAGTGGCCCCAAAACAGATCCCTGAGGCACACCACTCGTAACCGAACTCCATGATGAATAATTACCATCAACCACCACCCTCTGTCTCCTATCTGCTAACCAATTCCTGATCCAAGTACCTAAATTACCACCAATCCCATACATCTGCATTTTCTGCAGAAGCATACCATGGTGAACCTTATCAAACGCCTTACTAAAATCCATATATACCACGTCTACTGCCTTACCCCTATCCACCTCTTTGGTCACCTTCTCAAAGAACTCAATAAGGTTAGTAAGGCACGACCTTCCCGCTACAAAACCATGCTGACTATCTCTAATCAATTCATTACTCTCCAAATAACTATAAATCCTATCCCTAATAATTCTTTCTAAAACCTTGCCCACTACAGAAGTAAGACTCACTGGTCTATAATTCCCAGGGAAGTCTCTGTTCCCCTTCTTAAACAATGGGACAACATTCGCTGTCCTCCAATCTTCCGGTACTATACCAGAGACCAACGACGACCTGAAGATCAGAGCCAGTGGCTCTGCAATCACCTCTCTTGCCTCCCATAGAATCCTAGGGTAAATCCCGTCTGGACCAGGGGACTTATCTATTTTCAACCCTTCTAGAATATCCAACACATGGATATCAAATGGAAATCAATATTAACCAGGGAATCTTTTAGCCATCGCTTCAGTGCGACTTCTAGTGAAAAGAGAGTGCACAGATATTTAAGGTAGAAAAGATTTGGGCTCAGTTACACTGAATAAATTAACACAGCCACATTTACTGTCCGAGTTTACACAAAGACTGGAAGGGAGTACTGCCTGGTGGCATGGTGGCACAGTGGTTAGCACTGCTGCCTCACAGCGCCAGGGACCCAAGTTCAATTCCCAGCTGGGGTCACCACCCGTGTGGAGTCTGTACATTCTCCTTGTGTCTGCATAGGTTTCCTCCCACAGTCCGAAAGACACACTGGATAGGCGCTAAATTCTCCCTCAGTACACCCGAACAGGTGGCTGAGTGTGGCGACTAGGAGATTTTCACAGAAACCTCATTGCAGTGTTGATGTATGCTTACTTATGACACTAATAAACTCTACCTTTACCTATGGGTCAATATTGCCTGTGGAACTGGCTTAGCCAGCAGCTTCAGAGGGGGGTAAATTGAGTCAAGGAGATTTACAGATTTTTTTTGCAAAGGTAAGTACGGAGGAAGGGTCCACTTAGAGATTGGGGGATATAACTAACCTAATACATATGAATTAACAGGAAATAATACTCATAATTGAAATAATAGCTTGAGATTGTGGTGGGTCATATGATGTAAATTGACGATTCAAGGTTGATCTCCCTTTTCTCCATTTATAGCCATCAAGAGATATCCCGTGTCACTTACAGCCACTCCAGTGCCTGTTTGAACTGGAACTAATATATATGCAGATTAGACAGCGCCAATCCTTGAGATTTTTGTCTCACAGCCGTTTGTGTGATATCTGAAGCTTTTTGCTCCTGACAATAATTTGTTTATCATCTTATTTTAAAATTTCTATCAAAATTGGCAGTCCAGTTTAGCAATAAGACCATTTTCCAGCATTGCGTTCTTGGCGGATTGGATTCATTTTTCCCAATTGCAGTCCTGTTTCAAATTCATTTTAATTTCCTTTGATTATGGCGTTACCAGTGGAATAGCTACTGAGTGACTAGGTTTGGAATTTTCTCCAATCTGTGTGAGGAGACAATCTCTCTGATGAGATCCCTAGGTACTGCTTACAGAGCCACACACAAACTAACACAAGCAAATAATCTGGTCAAAACAGGTGACAACTCAAAAACAGCCGAGAATACATACAGGCCCATGATAACTGCTCACGTTAAGTGTGTAGGGGAACAAGAGCTTATAGTAACTTAAATTGCTGATACGCTCCAATATTTCATCTTGTGCATTGTGGAATTTGGGGCAAATATTGCGAGGAGTTTCTCTCACTGCATGGGAAAATTGCAGATTATTGTGAATATACATTTGCACTCGCTGATTATTAAGTTAGAGGACAAGACTCTTAGAGCTTTACAGCACAGGAAGAAGCCCTTTGGCCCATCATGTCTGCCCCAACCATCAAGCATCTCATAGAATCCCAGCAGTGCAGGAGGAGGCTGTTTAGCCCATTGAGCTACAGCGACAACAATCCCTCCCAGGCCCTATTCCTGTAAGTCCAGGCATTTACCTTGCTAATCCCCCTGACACTAAGGGGCAATTTAACATGCCCAATCCAGATAACCTGCATGTCTTTGGACTGTGAGAGGAAACCAGAACATCCGGAAGAAACCCACGCAGATACGGGGAGAATGGGCGAACTGCACACAGTCACCCAAGGCCAGAATTGAATCCAAGTCCTTGGCGTTGTGTGGCAGCAGTGCTAACCATTGTGCCACCATACTGACAAAGCTATTCTACTCTAATTGACCAGCATTTGATCCATAGCTTTATGTGCTGTGGTGTTTCAAGTGCTCATCTATATGCTTCTTAAATGTTTTGAGAGTTCTCACCCCTACCATCCTTTCAGGCAGCAAATTCCAGATTCTCACCTGGGTGAAAAGGGATTTCCCCTCTAAATTTCCCATCCTTACCTTGAATCTATGCCCCCTTGATTATTGATCTTTCTACTCAGGGGAAATGTTTCTTCATATCTCCCCTGTCTTTGTTCCTCATAATTTTGTACACCCCGACCAGGTCCCTGTGATTGTTCTGACAGTTATCACTTTTCCTCTGTTCCTTCAGGAGAAGACGAAGGCCCTTCTTTTTGTTTCCCTCATTCCAAACCTGCAGATCGTTCTTGGGGTCCTCAGCCTTGCCAGATCACTTTGGCAAAGTTTTCCCATTTCCGTACCAATTTCATGTTAGCATTCCACCCCTTCTCCTCTCCTCAACACCAGGACATTGTTATTTACGGAGTCGTTTTTATTATTCAGTAAGTGGGCATTGGCATTGGAGTTAACACTCACGCTGATTTTCAGTCAATACTGACCCAAAACACTCACTAGATTTAAGCAGTTAACATGTCTAATTGCTTGACTGTATTTCTGACCAAAATTCTTGTTGCCAATGTTTTTAGAGAATGCACATCAAACGTGATTTTTGTTATACTTATATTTTAATCTGTTAACACAGCAAGCTAATTAAAAGCTTAAGCAGTTGATGGACTCTACATTGAGGCTCTTACTTACTCATTCTATTACTAATTCCCAACTTCATGGGGAAGCTTGGTGGTACAATGGGTAGCACTGCTGCCCTACAATGTCAGGGACCTGGGTTCAATTCTGGCTTGGGTCAATGTCATTGTGAAGTTTGCATGTTCTCCCCATATCTGTGCGAGTTTCCTCTGGGTGCTCTGGTCTCCTCGCACAGTCCGAAAGATGTACTGGTTAGATGCGTTGGTCTTGCTAAATTCTCCCTCAACGTACCCGAACAGACGCCAGAGTGTGGTGACTAGGGAATTTTCATGTAACTTCATTGCAGTGTCAATGTAAACTTACTTGTGGCACGAATAAATGAATCGATAAAACCTGTCCATTTTTAAAATACAGTAGATGTGGGATGTTACTTTGCCTTCAGGCCTACTCCCATAACTCTAGGCATTTACCCTGACAGTAAGAGGCAATTTAACATGCCCAATGCACCTGACCTGCACTGGACTGTGGAAGGAAAATGGAACATGCAGAAGAAACCCACGCAGTCACAGGGAGAACGGGCAAACTCCACATAGTCCCCTCTAAATCTCCCGCCCTTACTTTGAATCTATGCCACCTGGTTATTGATTTTTCTACTCAAGAGAATATAAGTCAAGGTTCCCGGTGATGGTAAATATTTAGTCACTGCGGTGGAAAATGTAAATAACAAAATGTCGAGGGAGGACATTGGCTTTGTTGTATCCATAGTTGAACAGTTTTCTGAAACACATTAGGCCCAGGCAAGACAAGTAATCTTCCAAGCGTGGAAGACCCCCCAGTAAACCTCAACAATCGTAAATACCTTCAAAAAATATGGGAACAAAATTGGAGGGAGGTTTCAAAATCAGCAGATGCAAGCCTGACTTTTTCAATAATATAATCACTTCCCTCAGCTTGAAGAATATACTTGTTCAAAGACAATAGTGTACTAATAAACACAACCCACAGTCACACAAAACAGATAGCAGCTTTAACAATCACCCAGACCAAATTTAATGGCTCGTTGGGAAAAAGTAACACTTTGTCGGGATTAAAGTGAAAGGTGAGCCTCGACTATGAGTTTATTTTCAGAAAAGGGCTTGAACCCACAGGCGTATGGTTGAGAGACAGAAGTGCTGCCAACAATGGCGAGCAGATACATTATAAAAGAAGATAAGGGCAATCTAATCAGCTCGTTGCGCCGGTCGGTTGGCGTGGTGAGATGGTAAGATCAGGTGAGAGAAAAAAGTCAGGTTTGTGTCCGGTTTCTCACCTCTAGCAATGTTTCTGGTTCCGCTTTGCCACATAATCAGCTCGTAGTGGGACGGCTGGGGGGAGGGATGCGATGTCCATGGGAGTGGGGGCAGTGCCCGATCTCTCTATGCACTGTGTACACTTGTACATAGTGCACTGAGAGATTGGGGCGCATGTGCAGTAGCACTTCTACAGCTCAGTAGCTGGCTTCCTAGCATGAATGAGCTCTGCCCACTTCTCCTACTGGCAAGACTTATACTGCCGGGGGTGGGGGGGGGTGGGGTTGCGGGGTGGGGGTGGTTTCTCTTTTAAGTGCTGCATGATTGCATCTTGGAATTTGTCCAAAAAATGGGTGCAATTTTCTCTCATTTTCACACTCATTCGGCACTTAAAATATTTTTGGAAAAGATCGCCCCCGATAACTTTGTTCTTGTGAAGAAATTAATGTTAGGAGGAACAAGAGTTTTATTCTTAAAAGGCATATTTTGAAAAAGAAAAGCTTTTTAAAAATCTGGAAATTGTCATGCTCTCTTTGTAAATAGGCTTGGTCATCACCATTCATTTTCAAATCACCTTCTATCTACATCCATGTCTGATTGTTACTTGGGTTGCTCTTAGTGATATCTTATCAGTTTAATCCCACGAAATATAGTTGTGTTGCTTTCCAAGCTTTGGTTTTCAGTGTCGAGCTTCGATATTTTTGCCTTTCTGTTACTACTGAAGAAATTCAGAGAATAAAAATTGAAGTGAAAACAGAAAGAGGAATGTTACAAAACGGGAGGAAAGGAAATAAATGATACAATTGGAAAAAAGCATGCCAGCAAAAATGGCAAGCAAGGCAAAGGAAAACTTGTTTTAGTTCCATAAAGGTCAGGGCTATCATTGAAATTCCTGGCTTAACTGTAATAAAGCCATGATCCTTGTCACAGAGTTGCTGTCTGTATAAAACTGCTGTTGTTTAAGCCCACCAGTTAAGATTGAAATGCATGGGAAATTGGAAAATTGAGATTTCAGCTTGAAATAATTGTCTGCATATGCAAGGATATTAAAATGTCAATCATGTTTAATTTGTTGACCAATATTCAGATTTTGATGGCCAATATTTCAATCTACTTTTTGCTGTTATTCCAAACCATTTCCCTGCTATTTAAACAAAAATATCGTGTTGATTTAACCTCATTCCTCAAAAACAATACAACTGTTGCAGAATGAGGCTAAATGAACTTTTGGCTTGAAAACTGTGAAGGGATGATTACACTTAGCACCAGTGATTAAATAGGTTTCTCTTGATATCTTATCTCTGGATCAAGAAAATTTTTTTTGGGCAGCGCAATAGCGCAGTGGTTAGCACTGCTGCCTCACAGCGCCAGCGACTTGGGTTCGATTCCCGGCTTGGGTCACTGTCTGTGTAGAATTTGCATGTTCTCCCCGTGTTTCCCTCATAAGAGGCTTTCTCCGGGTGTTCCGGTTTCCTCCCACACTCCAAAGATGTTGCCCCTTAGTGTCCAGAGATTTGTAAATGAGGTGGATTAGCCATGGGATTATGCGTGGGGTTACAGGGATAGAATGGGGAAGTGGGACTGGGTAAAATGCTCATTTGGAGAGTTGGTGCAAGCTCAATGTATTGAATGGCCTCTTCTTTGCTGGAGGGACTCTATGCAATAAACTGTACATTGAATTTTGGAATGGCGATATGCAAAATATAAATATGCTCAGTGACAATTAGGTGATGGTTTGGACCTATTGGTGGCTGGTAGCAGCAGCAATATTAAAAATGCAAGACTTCTATAAAGAACTTGAAAACCGTTCTTGGTTGTTTGAAAGCATGCATAACACAGGTAAAACCTAGCATCACTGCATCACTTACAGAAGACTTCTTTGGGTCAACTGTGATATCTTCAGTCTTCACTTGTCCATTTCAATGTAATGGTTAATGCTTTCCTTCCAAATATGGTGCCCCTGATGGGGCAAGTGGATACTGGATAGTGGTTGGGAGGAGGGGAGCGTAGGACATGGAAGCAGCTTTGTTAAAAATTACTATTATTTTAGAAATACTACGTCCATGTGTAATTCCTGCAAACATCTTTAGTTGCAAATTTTAATTTGCAGTGGGCATGGGCTATGTGAACTTCTGCTGTAATTACATACTAATGACACTGTCAATGACAAAGGTAAGAACGTGCAACTGAAGTATGGCGCAGGCAGTTTTATTAGAAATATAAAAGTGGAAATTATTAGACTCTGGACGGGAGGCATAATTCGAAGATGATTTAAGATGGGATTTTGTGCAGACATCATGCGCCTTGCCCTTTAACCTCACTGTACCTAAAATTGACACTTTTCCTTGACTTCCCATGTGCAACCCTGCAGGAGAAGTAACATTCTGGGTCAATCTATGAACTAGTCTAATGGCGTGTACAGCCACAAGCTTAAGAAATAGGCTCAGTGTCATTGCTCACATGAGAATCAATTAGAAATATCTTACTTCTGAAAAGAAGAAAAAATCTTCAGTGGTACAGAGAAGTACTGTGTACATTTTGCATCAATTTGGGGAAGTGGGGAAAGAGAGAAGCTTTTAACAGCCATCTCTGAGAGCAAATGGATAATTGTTCTAATGCCTGAAATTGTTTTATAAAAAAAACTATCTAGTTGTTTACACTTGCATGCATATCAAAAGCATTCCCATCCTTTCATGACCATTGGATATTCCAAAGTACTTTACAGTCAATGAAGTATCTGTGCAGTGTAGTCACTATCGTAATATTGGGGGAGGTGGCAACTAATGCTGTGCACAGCAAGCTGCCACAAACAGCAAAGTGATAATGATTAGATAACCTATTTTGTGATGTTTATTGGGGGATAAGCATTGATTGGAGTTTGGGGGGATAACCACCTTAAAATTTTTGAAGCTTTTTTTGTCATAAGTAGGCTTACATGAACACCGCAATGAAGTTACTGTGAAAATCCCCTACTTGCCACATTTCGGGCCTGTTCAGGCACACTGAGGGAGAACTTAGTATGGTCAATGCACCTAACCAGCACATATTTCAGACTGGCAGGAAACCGGAGCACCCGGAGGAAACCCAGGGAGACATGGAGAGAATGTGCCAACTCTGAACAGACAATGACCCAAGCTGGGAATCAAACCCAGGGCCCTGGCGCAGTGCTAACCACTGTGCCACAGTGTAACTCCCTTGGTCTTCTTTGACATTATGTTTATTTATTGTCACAAGTAGGCTTACATTAACACTGTAATGAAGTTACTGTGAAAATCCCCGAGTTGCCATACTCCAGCGCCTGTTCAGGTACACTGAGGGAGAATTTAGCATGGCCAATGCACCTAACCAGCACATCTTTCGGACTGTGAGAGGAAAGCAGAGCACCCAAAGGAAACGCATGCAGATATGGGGAGAACATGCAGACTCTGCACAGACAGTGACCAAAGCTGGGAATCGAACCCAGGCCCCTGGTGCTGTGAGGCAGCAGTGCTAACCACTGAGCCACTGTGTCACCTGAGAGGCAAAAGGGTCCTCAGTTTAATGCCTGATTCAAAAAACAGCACCTCCAATAGGACAGCATTGCCCCTTGGTGCTGCATTTGAGGTACCAGCCTCAACTCTATTTCTCAACAGCAACTTTAATCCACAACCTTGTGACTGGGAGACAAGAACGCTATCAATTGATGGAAGAACCATCTCACACAGCCACCCCGAGCTCTCCCACTATCAACCCCAGGTTCAAAATTGAAACGAAAGCTGGCAATTCACAGGCACTCTATTGCAAATAAGCTTTACAGTGTCACATTGAACAGATAATTATCACTTCATTCCAATATGAAGGATATTTGCACTAAAGTGATAATATTGGTGCTCAGTGCAATCTTGCCTGATATGTTTCAATAGACACGAAAACCAAACCTTTCACAACACCCCTGTTAATAGTTGAACATGTAAATAACTGTCACCTTTTAAAAATTATATACATATGGCTTTCACGGTGAAAGAGAAAGAAATGTAATCCTTCCTACAGAATTTGTCTTCTGAAAATGACTTTAGGAAAACAATTAAAAAGATGTATTACAATTTTATATATAAAACATATCTTAATCTCCATGCCCAGTGCTTACTATATCTGTACTGTTGCATTTATGAATTCCAGTCCTGAGTAGGATCCGATTAAAAGTGACTCCTGATGTCACTACTCTTCACAGCAGTAAACCTCTCTGACAGTACAGACAGGACCCAAATTTGCATGCATGGATTAATTTTTTTTATCATGGGAGGGGGAAAAAAATGAGGCAAAGCGCAGACAGATGAAAGGATAGATAGGATTCAGCAAAAAATAATAAATCAGCATGTCTGAGTTTTTAGTTCTGGCTTCCTTGCCCTTGAACAGTCCTTGACCTTTTCAACAGAGGTCAGAATCTCATCTGTATTGCTCAGTGCAAAACAACTGACAGCTCTCAATGTATCAAGATGGCAGGCATGCCAGTGTGTACTTGTCATTTCAATTCATCTTACTAAACACTCAGAGCATGAGGGGAAAGAAAGGAAAGCCCTGAAAAAGACTGAATTTCCAAGAATATTTGCTTTATTTATTTTCCACCTCTAGCCTACGAAATAGACATTAACCTCATATGTAGTGACCCTTTTCCCACCACCTCTATTTATAACTTATACATTGTATATCATTTTCTGCCAGGCAATTGTGCGTAAATGCTTCACAAATCTCTGAATATCATCTGCTGTCAATGTCTCTGTGTCGCTACTTGCTTCTCTCTCTGTCTCTCTCCTGCGTACGGAAGCCTAATTGTGTATGCTTTTAACTGATTTTCAGAAATATTTACAGAAAAAGGTGAACTGTTTAATGAACTCCAAAGACTGCAGCTAAATGCAATGCACTGTCATCAAAACCGTCGAAAAGCGAATGTTTTAATTCATTTCTACTGGAAAGGTAGTTTCACAGTATTTTAATATTGCGTAATATCAAACAACACATGTAAACAATATTTTCCCCAGTGTGTAATCCGAAAGGAAGACTGGGCTGTGTTGCAAGGGAATGGATTCAAAATGAGATGTCAAATAAATATCATAAAAAGCACAAACTAAACTCAGTGTCATTAGAACGGCTGAGATAAGCCATGTCCTTGAAACACTCTTTAACATTTGTTTGGGGTGGGGTTTAATATTCGAATGGCAAATGGGTTAGCACACTATTTCTTCTCCCATCTGTGAACTAGTTTTAAATCAAACTCAGAATGATAGAATGGGAAGTTTATTTGGTGTGATAGGAAGAAGGGCGTCTCATAGAACATTGTAGACAAGTTCACTGCAGTTCCCAGTGGATGGAACCTCAAAGCTGGGAACCATGTACAATTTAGTAATCTCAAGCTCAGATGGTGCAGGGAATGTACAAATTCACACTGCTACACAGTGGATTCTTCAAGACTGGAGTTACAGTATGCAAACCCTACTAATCTGCAAGTAAACCCTAGGCACAGCCTGGTACAGGACTAAGTCATTCAAAGCCCAAAATCCCAGCTTTGGTCTTTGCTGATCTCAACTAGGACATCAATTTGGGCACCACCATTGATCTCAGTGCTATGGGTGCCAAATTAAATGATGTAGCGATTCTGGCGTTGGGCTGGGGTAAACACAGTAAGAAGTCTCACAACACCAGGTTTAAGTCCAACTGGTTTAATTAATAGTAACCCCACAAGCTTTCGGAAACCGAAGGAACACAGTTTCCAAAAGCTTGTGGGATTACTATCAAATAAACTGGTTGGACTTAAACCTGGTGCTGTGAGACTTCTTACTGCCAAATTAAAATCAATGGTGTCACTCTCTTCTGATGCCAATCCAATGACCTTTGCTGGGCACTGCTCATATATGGATATTGGATGCAAACCATGCCAGGCTTGGCTATTACATTTACCATAGTAACAAAATCTACTGAAAGTCATTGCTGAGGCTCAATTCAAGAATGATCTCTTGTCGGAGAAGCTGGAGGATTGCTGGCAACCCATGGAAATACACCCTCCAGAAAGACTACCTTTCATTGGCAGGTAGGGAGTTGGAAGATACTGGGGGCAATGTTGGTCTGAAGCAGAAATCAGCTGAGATCTATTAGCGAGAAGCCTAATCAATGTTTGTGGTGGGGCCAGGACAGATGAGTTGGCAATAAAATCAAAAAAGTACTGGAAAAACTCAGCAGGTCTGGCAGCATCTGTGGAGAGAGAAACTGGAGTTAATGTTTCGAGTCTGTATAACTCTTCCTCAGAGTTAGTGAGTACTAACAGCAGTTGCGCTACTTATAGGCAACCTGCCATTTGGGAAGGTAGGAGATTTGGCAAGGCAGAATTTCATAATGGGTCTACAACAGCATCTTAAGGGGGAGGACAGGAAGCATTGTTGGTAAAGTGGACAATATTCAGGAAACAAGGAGATGAACGTATTGCAGCTTTTAAGGTTGAAAATTCTCTACAGACTAAAGCTTTCATCTCTCCCTGATTCAGTTAAGGAGGATGGCACAGTGATTAGTACTGCTGCCTCACAATACCAGGGACCTGGGTTCAATTTCCGGCTTGGGTCAATATCTGTGTGGAGTCTGCACATTCTCCTCGTATCTGCATGGGTTTCTTCCCACACTCCAAAGATGTACAGGTTAGGTGGATTGGCCATGCTAAATTGCCCCTTAGTGTGGGGGAGGGGGAATGACAGGGGTTGCGTGGAGTTACAAGGATAGGGCCTGGTGGTGCAGGCTTGATGGGCCAGATGGGCCCTTCTGTATCACAGAAATTCTATGATTCTATGATCCCTTTAAATGAGTAATGTATTATACCACTCATGGGTTCAGAGGGTATGTTGAGTAAGTTGCGTTTTCAGTGCTGATTAACATTAATACCCTTACAATGGGCCTGTTTCTGGTGGGAGTGCTGCCTGTCTACATCAAAAAAAAGAAAGAGCCTCCAGAGATAGGCCCATGATCTTTTATCCTCAATTGTTCTTTCAGTACTACCCTAATTGCAGGACTAAGGGGACAGTGAGACAGGTCTGCATTGTTGGCACAGGCTATCGAGTGCTTAACTCTGCATTTAGCCATGTACATGTTCTGAAAGTGTCCAATGCTCACACCTTGGGCATAGAAACAAATAGAGTATATGCTGAGCTGGAGTAGTTTGTCCAGTTCTGGGCGCCTTACTTCAGGAAAAATGTAAAGGCATTGGAGCGGGTGAAGAAAAGATCCACAAGAATGGCTCCAGGGAGAGGAATTTCAGTTCTGAAGGTTGATCGGACAAATTGGGTAAAGGCAAAATACTGCAGATGCTGAATGTTGGAACAAAAACAGAAAATGTTGGCATATCTCAGCAGGTCTGATAGCATCTGTGGAAAGAGAGTAGAGCCAATGTTTCACGTCCCGGGCTGAAAACATTGGCTCTATTCTTCCTCCACAGATACCTTCAGACTTGCTGAGGTTTTCCAGCACTTTTTGTTTTTGTTGGAGGAGTGGGGACTGTTTTCTTGGAGAAGAGGAGACTTGCCAGTGATGTTCAAAATCAAGAAGGGTCTGGGCAGAGTAGACAGAGAGAAACTGTTGCCACTCATGAAGGGATCGAGCATGAGAGGGCACAGATTGAAAGTAATTGACCAAAGAAACAAAAGGGATTGGAGGAAAGATGTTTTCATGAAGTAAGTAGTTAAGGTTGAAATGCACTGCCTTGGAGTATGGTAGAGACAGGTTTAATCACAGCATGCAGTAGGGAATAAGAACATATATTTTGAAAAGAAAGAATGTGCAGGGTTACCAGGAGAAGGCAGGCAAATGGCACTAGAAGAATTTGTCATTCGGAGAACTGGTGCAGATCCAATGGGCTGAATGGCTTCCTTCTGTTGCTGTAACCATTCTGTGATTTTAATCATGTGGAATTTACAGACCAGCTTTGTTCTTTTCTAAATGATCTTTCCTTTTATTCAGTGGGTTCAATGGTAGACAGCCAGTAGTTCATTCACATGATTTGAACTGAAGCATTGCTTTAAGGCATGATTTAAACTGCCACCATATGGAATTTTATTTCATTGCACATTACAGATAAATAATATACCTTTTATATATTTTAAATTTGACAAGCTAGATAAACTGAGAAAATTGCTTTCCAAGATTTTCTATGGATATATACTTGGTGCACTTATTAGCACTTCTGTCAAAGTACAGTAGAGCCCCTCGTAAAAGAGAACTCATTTATTCCGTTTGATGATTTGCTTTGAACAAAACCTTCCAAAATGTGTTCGGAATGATGTGCTGTTGTATTGAAGTGAACCAGGTAGTTTTCCATAAATAGGCTTTCCCCCATAATTTACTTCCCTCTTCTGATGCCTCCCACTGGTACTGGGTCCAAGGGCACCTGCATCCCCTCCCCCACTTCCTCATCTATGGCTTGTCTATAGTCGTGGACTAAGATATTAGCAGGGTTTTCAGCCAAGGAAAAAAACACTTGCAAGTTCAGCTGAAACTTCCAGTGAATAGCTGAAAGGATGACACAATAAGATGTCATGTTTTAAGACATTTACTGTAACAAAAGACTAAAAACACAACTGACTAAACATGATCTTTTTAGACAAATTGTACTTTAAACTACAAAACAGAACATTCTTCATTTTAGCACAACTAAAAACACACTTCACAGACATACTTTACATTATCCTTTAATTAGACATTTATGTCTTTCAAAAACTAGTCCAAGGTGGTTTTCGCTCCTAAAGACTTACTTCTGTTCTTTTTATTGTTCAGACTAAGAACTGCCTTTCACAGGGAGGTTTCTTTCCTTGGAGATTCTTCCTCTCATGCAAGTTAGGTCCATCTTTTCATTCAATGCCTCTTGAATTCAATTTTTCAACGTGACAGCAAATTCCCATCCATATTTCTGTGTAGGGAATCATAACATCTTGCTGCCTATAGCTACTGTCCCTCTCCTCTGAATCCTGGCAGACTAACCTTATCTGCAAGTTTTCATGGATATCTCTGATACTTCCCTCTCAAAGTTCATCTCAATGGCAATGTGAATCATGTGAACCTTGTATTCCAGTAGAAATGCTGATTAGCTATCCTTGAGATACCAATTGTCTTTCTAAGTTGCAAGTCATTTGACAGTTTAAGGCACAACTGTTTACAAACTGACATCCTCAACACTTTTCTAGAACATTGGAGACTCACAGTCTACCCACTGTTAGCACACAGGCTGCTACCATTGTCTTCAAGTGTAAACACTTCGTACTTTCTTCCCAGTAAAACAATTTGCGCCCCCTTTAATCTCTAACAATCAATCCACCGAGGCTTGCTGCCAGGTAGACTTCAGAACATGTCACATAACCCCCCCCTTCATTTTGTTTACCTTAAGTTAACTACACAGTCTCCATGATGAAGGGTGTAACAATGTTATAACCTTTCTCATTACAACAACAGCAGCCAGAAGCAGAAAGCCTGATTGGGTTCCCCACCCCAGACTTGAGCTGAATACCCTGTTCCATCAACCACAATCTCCACACCTCCCCTTTCCCCCAACAGCCCCAGGCAATAAGGGCAATTGTGTTTCTAAGTGGCCCAACTGAACCACTCTCTCAGCAGAGGGATTGGGTTGGAGAGCATCTTCAGCTCACTCCATAGCAGAGCATCATAATAAGGTGACCTTTTACAATCTGAGTCATTGGGAGAGGCGCAGGCATTTGTTGCACACATGTGGAAAGCTGCATAATGAGAGTTATAGAGTCAAACCTACATTCATGTTCCTACCTTAGTCAAAGTTCCCTGTTGAAAGGATGACTGAAAGATGAAATTTAAATGGCGGTTTGTTTTCTCCACAGAAGTGCAGTGCATGTTTGAGAACACATTCAGAAAATAAACTGACGGAATTTGCAAATAGATTATCATAAAGTTCAATCTGATAGGGTTCAGAAGGAGACCGTTAAACCAATTAAAAAAATCATGTTTAATCCTTTTTATTAATGGTCAATAATACAGTATGAAGGATCTCATTTTTAAAAAGGGCAGTTCCCTAAATAGGAACAAGCTAATCTGCAATCGTTACAGGTGTTCACAGAAAAATAGAGTACATTGGTGCTGAAGCTACATTCCAACACTAGATGTCACTAGTTCAGTTGATAAATTGCAAGAGCACTTCTAAAGTAAGCTGAAAAGAGCTCAAAAATCTATCAAGTTGTGTGGAAAGGGTGTTAAACCTTTAACACCTTCAATAACTGGAAAAGCAATATCCACCATTTTATTTTACTCCATTGATGTTAACTCATTGAAGTGTTGAAGGTTTGATTTGCATCTGTAAAGACCCTCTTCCACAATGAGTTGGCTGATACATCAGTATTCCATTGGTAAGGACAAATTAATCCTGACAGTCTAAATGAACTAAGACATTTTGGAGGGAATCCTTTCTATTAGTATAAATATTGTGTGGATTATTGTACAATTATTAGCGATCAACCCAAGTTTTCCAACAAAGTGCTACTGAATGGAAATAGTTTCCATTCCCTTCAAAGCCACTCTTTTCACAGATGATACATTACCCCCCCATTATTAAACCCTTGCCAACCCATTTCGCAATCTGAAGAGAAAGTCTATACAACAGGAAGCAAACAAAGTGCCTGGGATGACATTTCTTCCAACTTGTCTTCATAGCTCCAACAGCGAATCCGTCAGATCCTCTGGAGTATCTGATCATCTCAACTTGCACTTCTCTTCACCTTTCAATCATAACATCATAAGAAGATAAGAAATAGGAGCAGGAGTAGGCCATCTAGCCCTTCGAGCCTGCCCTGCCATTCAATAAGATCATGGCTGATCTGAAGTGGATCAGTTCCACTTTCCTGCTTTCTCCCCATAACCCTTCATTCCCCTGTAACCACAATCAGGAATCTTACATAAGAACATAAGAAATAGGAGCAGGAGTAGGCCATCTGGCCCTTCGAGCCTGCCCCGCCATTCAATAAGATCATGGCTGATCTGTCGTGGCTCAGTTCCACTTTCCCGCCCTCTCCCCATAACCCTTAATCCCCTCTCTTATCAAAAACCCATCAACCCGCTTCTTAAAAATATTTAGCGAGGCAGCCTCCACCACTTCAACGGGCAGAGAATTCCAGAGATTCACCACCCTTTGAGTGAAGAAGTTCCTCCTCAACTCCGTTCTGAACCGCCCCCCCTTTATCTTGAGGCTGTGCCCCCTAGTCCTACTGTCTTTTTTGAGCGGGAAGAGTCTTTCCACCTCTATCCTATCCATCCCATTCATCATCTTATACGTCTCAATGAGATCTCCCCTCATTCTTCTAAACTCTAACGAGTACAAGCCTAGTTTATTCAGCCTCTCCTCATAGCTCAACCCCCTCAACTCCGGTATCAGCCTAGTAAACCTCCTCTGCACTCCCTCCAAGGCCAAAATATCCTTGCGCAGGTGCGGCGCCCAAAACTGCACACAGTACTCCAGCTGCGGCCTCACCAATGCCCTATACAGCTGCAGCAAGACCTCCCTACTTTTATATTCAATCCCCCTCGCTATGAAGGCCAGCATCCCATTCGCCTTCCTGACCACCTGCTGCACCTGCAGGCTGGGTTTTTGCGACTCATGCACAAGGACCCCGAGGTCCCTCTGCACCGTCGCCTGCTGCAGTTTTTCGCCCCGTAAGTAATAGTCCTTCCTACCATTCTTCCTACCAAAGTGGACCACCTCACACTTGCCAACATTAAATTCCATTTGCCATTTCCTGGCCCATTCGCCCAGCCTATCTAGATCCTTCTGCAGACTCTCCACACCCTCCGCACAATTTGCCTTTCCCCCAATCTTGGTGTCATCAGCAAATTTCGACACCCTACACTCGGTTCCCTCCTCCAGATCATCTATATAAATGGTAAATAGCTGAGGCCCCAGCACCGACCCCTGGGGCACCCCACTAGTCACCAACCGCCAATCCGAATAGCACCCATTGACCCCCACTCTCTGCCTCCTATTTGACAACCAATCCTCTATCCACGCTAACACCCTACCCCCAACTCCATGTCCTCTGACCTTCTGCAGTAACCTCTTGTGAGGTACCTTATCAAACGCCTTCTGAAAATCCAGAAAGACCACATCCACCGGCTCTCCTCTATCCACCGCCCTTCACAAAAGGGAAGTCCAATGGACCAAAGTACTAATGCTTCATAAACAAAAGTATTGAACCATAAAGCACCAATGAGGGCCATTTGACATGCCATGACAGTGCTTATTCTGCAATTAATCCTACTACCTTGCCCTTTCCCCACAACCCTGGAAACTTCTCTTTTACTTAACTTTTAACTCTTACTTTGTATTTCAATTCTGTTTTGAAAATTACCATTGAATCTTTTACACTGCCCTTTCAAGTAGTCCATTCCAGATCATTCCCTTACTGGATTCTTCACTGATTATCTGAAATCTGTATGCTTTGGTTGGTAACCTTCCTGCCAGTGGCAACAGTTCATTTTAACCTGCTATATCAAAAGCCCTCAAAAATGTGGGCACCTCCATTAAATCGCCCCATGATCTTCTTTCTTCCAAGGACAATTCCAGAAATCCCATTTTAAAGAAAAGTTTATTTATCAGTATCAGAGGGAGGCCTACATTAACACTGCAGTGAACTGTGAATTACTGTGAAATTCCCCTACTTGCCACACTCCGGCGCCTGTTCGAGTACACTGAGGGAGAATTTAGCATGGCCAATCCACCTAACTGGCACGTCTCTGGGACTGTGGGAGGAAACTGGAACATCCAGAGGAAACACATGCAGATGCGGGGAGAACATGCAAACTCCGCACTCATACAGAAAATGACTCAAGTCAGGAATCGAACCCAAGTCCTGGCACTGAACGACAGCAGCGCTAACCACCGCGCCACTTTATAGGAAGTGTGTTTTTAAAAATTTTTTGCACACAGTGGAGCAACTTGCTTCAAAGTGACTGTTTTCTGTTTACCATGAAAAGCCACATTGGCTTTGTGAGACTAATTGTAGCCTTTTCCTTACCCCATGTCATCTCTCCAGTTGCTGGTGGAAATTAGGTTGGAACTAAAGAATTTTGCATATTCTCAGTTGGCCTTGGGAGCATAGAAATTACTTTTTAAAAATTCACTATGAATAAATTGTTCCTGCTTAAGGCTGTGTGAACATTTCCAGGTTCCCGATGTAGTTTAGCTGGCAAAAGCAAACAATATGACATTATCAGCTTGTGACAAAAGGGAGTTTCCAAAACAACAAATAGCAACTTTGAGTAGATGGGAATAGTTGTTAGTTATTTTAATGTCCTGTCAAATTATATTGTTAATATAAAAAAAAAGTTAATGTTAAGAGATGGCACACAGTAATTTTTGAGGCATGTATATAGTTATAAGGTTTGAAATGTTATGACTGTAATTTGTATAGAACTGTAAAAAGTTTTAATTCTGCACTGTTTGCAATTCAAAGACATGTAGATTTGCAATGGTTTATTTGAGATTTTTATGAATAAAGTATATTTTTGGAAAAAAATATTGTTAATGTTAAGAGAAGTCTTTGCACAGTCAGAAGTCTTTGCAAGACTTCTGACAATGTTAAGAGAATCAGGCAATGGGTATTAACCTAGAACATATAAACAGGGGATACTGGGACACTGGGTGGGCGGAGAGCTGTGCACAAGTCAATAAGCTGTCTCAGTAAAGAAAATCACTTTATCTTGGTTTTTGCTTCACCAGTTGGCTTGGATCCTATTGAAAGTTATAACTGCTAGGCACCAGAGACAATCCTTTATTCATATCTTAGGGATTTTCTTTAACCTGGAAATGCTAAAGGGTGGAAGAGTCAATTACTAGGGGGCATAGGTTTAAGGTGCAAGGGGCAAGGTTTAAAGGAGATGTACGAGGCAGATTTTATACACAGAGAGTAGTAGGTGCCTGGAACTCATTGCCAGGGGAGGTCGTGGAAGCGGAAACGGTAGTGTCTTTTAAGGGGCATCTTGACAAATACATGAATAGGATGGGAATAGAGGGATATGGTCCCCATAAGGGTAGGGGCTTTAGTTAAGTCGGGCGGCATGGTCAGTGCTGGCTTGGAGGGCTGAAGGGCCTGTTCCCGCGCTATAATTTACTTTGTCCTTTGTTCTTTGTTGGTGGTGAATGGAAATTATATTCTGTGTGGTGGTGTGAGGAGTAATTTGATTATCTCCACTAGAGATTTAATCTGTGCTCACTTCCTTTGTCTCGAGACCCAGCATCTGAAGTTTCCTCCATAACTGTTTCTGTCTCTCTATTTCTATTCCTCTAAGATGTTTACCTCTTTGCTTAAGCTTTTGAAACCTTGTTACATGATACTTGGCATCAAAATTTTTGTCTTAACATTGCCTTGAAATGTTTTACAATGTTAAAAGCACAATGTAAACACAAACTATTTTTGGTCGTGTCAGGTGGACTGGCAATAGCGCTAACCATTGTCTGTTAGCAGTTCTTAGTTAATGAAGAAAAATAATTGTCCAGACTTCCACCCACCCCCTTGATTACTGTATGACTCCATGGGTGCGATCCTACCTGCCATTCACATCCCTTTGCCACTGCAGCAAGCACTGAGAAATCTCTGTTCACGGCAGCAAGACAGAACTGGCACGAACAGCTGAAAAATTTCACCTCCAGTGTATGAACATCAAGTCAGGACAGCAGCAAGATTGTCTCTGATGTCCCACTTTTCAGCCCCTTTACTGAAATAGGTGGTTAATACCATCAAGCATAAAAAATGGTCATGTGTCTTTACCAATTAGTGGCCACCATTGGTGGCCAACAGGTGTCAATTTCATCAGCAGAGCAAAGGGAAAGACGCATAAACGTCATATTTCCTTTCTTAATTCATTCATGGGATTTGTTGCCTAAACCTAATCACCCTTAAACTGAGCATCTTAGTCAGCCTTGATTACAGAGGGTAGGGTGTAGAGTCACATGCAGGCAAGGATAGCAGATTTCTCTCCTGAAAGGACTTTAGTGAACCAGATGTCCTTTTGTAACAATTAATGGTAGATGGCATGGTCATTGGATTTAATTCCTATTAGCTGCCATGGTGGGATTTGAATCCAGGAACCCAGAGCATTGATCTAGGTTACTGGATTACTAGGCTAATAATGGTACCACTACACCACCAATTCCCTGGACAAACAGTTAATCCTCAGTGTCATACTTTCAGTGTACATTAAAGGGGAGGGGGAGATTCTGATGATATGTACAGAGACATTTCTAAAGTTATATGTGTATATATATATTATATTAATGTAATGATCCTGTCAATGACTCCTAATCGCTAGACATTTCTCTTATAGAACATTGACAAATGAATATACTTGTCTTTAACAGTTACCCATCCCCACACCAAGCAATTTCCACCTTGATTTAATTATCAGTGGCATGATTGTAAAGACACCAACATTGTAGACACTGAATTTGTTCACTCGTCTCCACCGAGTACAGACATGTCACATTTCGATATGAAGTAGTCAAAACAGAACTTCTGGAAGATGCAGAAAAATATAGAGAGAGATTTACAGTGTGCAAATATCTTGGAGACTTAATACTCAAAGCAGAAATACATTTTTACATTACTAACTAAATAAAATGACCTGCACAATTTTCTGTTTCTGCTTTGTTTTGATTTGTGATAGTTCACGTTTTTACATTACAAAAGACATTGCAATGACAATGAATTTCCTGAGATCGGGAGTGTGCTCCATTCGAGCTTCTGTTTCACGTCTCGTCTTTGTCCAGACTAAGCATCAATGGCTCAGCACCTTTCTCTATAAGGTGACGATGAATATCTCCATTGTTTAGTTCTCACAGTTAAATCAATTTTGCCCTCCATTATCTGTTACAGTGGCTGTATCCGATCAAATATTCAGAAACTAGGGAGGTACATAAGAAGGCTTGCAACCTTTTTATACTGCCAGCTATATGGTTAAAAATTCAACGCACCGTGCCTTTTGAGGGGCTTTTATTGAAATCAATAAAAAATAAAACGACATTAGTCCACACATGAAGTTCGATAATTATTCCATTCTAATTGCTTTTCTTTTGAAAGATATTTAAATTTTATTGCAGTAATCTACCTCCTCGTGGTAATGCTTCAAGTCAGCCCAAGTACACAATAAGAAATGGTTGGCTGATCATACATTTATGAAAATGACAATTTGAGAAAAAGAATATTGCAGCCTTAATGTCTTCTATATAAGGCTGCAGAACAACCTTTAAAACAGGTTTCTTTTGTGTAGGTTTCACCTGAAACCAAACCGCCTATCGATTATCTTTTTCTCCCCCTTTTTTTGTGCATTCAAGATCCGTTACAATTTAACATATTAAAAAGAAGCATATTTAAACAAACCAATAGTTGTATTTACTGAAATGCTATTAATTGTGCATTATGATTAAACTCTCAGCAGGACTCCATCGGAAATGTGGCATTTCATCCCAGCTGGATGTGTTTTTAAGTAAAATAATTTCAATTAACAAAATACACCAGTCTTCATTACTCAAGCTTTGCTACTTATGATCCCATCCATATCATAACCCAACTGAAAGACCACTCAGCTTTGCGGGACACTGCAGTCCCTTAGCAAGGGACACCAGGACAATCTGAATTTTGACAGCTTTCTCCGACAACATATTGCCACAGACAGAAGGATATTGCATCTTCAGTAAACTGCAAATTTCCATAGATATTAACTTGCAGCAAATCATCACGTTCCAATGAGAAGAAGTGCTATTTTATAATCAAAGCCACAAACACTCCAATCAATCGTTATGAATAATATTAACCTTGTTAATGATTTTTTAAAAACTTTTTTTTCCCAAAATCGCAAGCTTGCTTCACACTCCTCCATACAGCAGTGATGAAGCTGTTTTATTAAGCTCCTAGGTTTTAATAACACAGCTTCTTGCCAGGTTTGTTGTGGTTGCCAGACTGAGCCAAGCTAATCTCAGTCACTCACATCTCTGCTACTGAAGTCTTATTAATAGGCAATAAAATTGAGAGTGGTGGGAAATGCACAGGAGGCCTATCACCATTGGAAAGTGAAGAGGTGGGTTAACGATTCAGATGGGTACACTTCAGCAGAATATTCACACAAAGGACACCATCCCCAATTTAACTAGCCTTGCTGTAGGATGTTGTTGGACCTGCTGTGCAGTTGCAGCAGTTTATTTTCTGTGTTTACAATTTTGCTTTTAATTTCTTAGAATCCTACAGTGCAGAAGGAGGCCATTCGGCCCATCGAGCATGCACTGAAAACCATCCCACCAAAGCCCTATCCCCATAATTGGGGATAGGGATCGGTGCTGGGGCCTCAGCTATTTACCATTTATATAGACGATCTGGAGGAGGGAGATGAGTGTAGGGTGTCGAAATTTGCAGATGACACAAAGATAAGTGGAAAAGCAAATTGTGCGGAGGGTGTAGAAAGTCTGCAGTGGGATCTAGATAGGCTAAGCAAGTGGGCGAGGACCTGGCAGATGGAATACAATGTTGGCAAGTGTGAGGTTATCCACTTTGGCAGGAATAATAGTAAGAGGGACTACTATTTAAAGGGCGAAAAGCTGCAGCATGCTATGGTGCAGAGGGACCTGGGGGTCCTTGTGCCTGAGTCGCAAAAACCCAGCCTACAGGTGCAGCAGGTGGTCAGGAAGACAAATGGGATGCTGGCCTTCATAGCAAGGGGGATTGAATGTAAAAGTAGGGAGGTCTTGCTGCAACTGTACAGGGCACTGGTGAGGCCACAGCTGGAGTACTGTGTGCAGTTTTGGTCACCGCACTTGCGCAAGGATATTTTGGTCTTGGAGGGAGTGCAGAGGAGGTTCACTAGGCTGATACCGGAGATGAGGGGGTTGAACTATGAGGAGAGGCTGAATAAACTAGGCTTGTACTCGTTGGAGTTTAGAAGGATGAGGGGAGATCTCATTGAGACGTATAAGATGATGAAGGGGATGGATAGGGTAGAGGTTGAGAGGTTCTTCCCGCTCAGAAAGGACAGTAGGACTAGAGGGCACAGCCTCAAGATAAGGGGGGGGCAGTTTAGAACAGAGTTGAGGAGGAACTTCTTCACTCAAAGGGTGGTGAATCTCTGGAATTCTCTGCCCGTTGAAGTGGTGGAGGCTACCTCGCTAAATATATTTAAGACGCAGGTAGATAGGTTTTTGGTAGGCAAGGGGATTAAGGGTTATGGGGAGAAAGCGGGAAAGTGGAACTGAGCCACTTCAGATCAGCCATGATTTTATTGAATGGCGGGGCAGGCTCGAAGGGCTAGATGGCCTACTCCTGCTCCTACTTCTTATGTTCTTATGTTCTTATAACCCCATGCTTTTATCTTAGCTGGTCCCCCTGACACTATGGGACAATTTAGCATGGCAAATCCACCTAACTCGTACATCTTTGGACTGTAGGAGGAAACCGGAGTGCCCGGAGGAAACCCACGCAGACACGGGGAGTCAATGCTTGGCACATGTAAGATACATGGTGAGGAAGAGGTTTTGAAAGTTATCCCAACAGTGAGAAGGGATAAATTACTCTTACATCGAGACACATGACCTACCCCATTTCTTAATATACCTGCTGTCCTTTTAAAATGTATTCATCTTTGGATTTGGGTTTCTCCGTCTGTAAATACAATGGAAACCTCAAAACAAACTTGATTCATCAGAACCTGAATATCATCAGCCTCTGAATATGATAAGAGAGACACTTAGCTGCTCTGTCTGGGACAGCATATTTCAAACATCAGTATGATTGGAAAAGTACCAAGACACACCCATGTACACCTGATATTTGGGCAACTCAGTGTCTGCATTCATTTTGCCCAGGTTTACACCTTGGAGAGGACACTCCAGTTTTCCTGCAGATTATTAACAGATCATGGAGGATAGCAGTAATGAGGGTTAAGCTGAACACAACTGGTGTAGTGAATGGTTGCTGCGGGCTGTCTCCAATGATGGGCCACCATGGACCACCAGGACCACCATGTCCCACTATTCGAACAGCCCCCCTACAGTAAGGTGCTGACCTGCTTGGCTCCTTCTGCTTCAATGGGTGCTTGGAGCTGAGTCTCTGCTCGATAAGTGGATGTAATTCATCACATTAGGCAAACAGACAAAACAAATAAAGGGAAAGAAGATGCCAGCTCCTCAATGAGCATGCTGGAACATCAGAACCACGTGCACACGTTGACAGATGACTTGCAACTGGTTAATAAGTGTGCAGATAGCTTTGATTGACAGGGAATGCAATGGGGTGAACATTGATATAGTTTCTCCAAAAGAAACCAATCTTGCTGAGAGTGGATCAGCTGAAAGTAAAATCTTACCGCCGGAACGCTACCACCTCACCCGCCATGGTGTTGGAGGGGCAAGGGTCCGACAATGGAAATCTCCGTTGCCCTCGGGCGGGAATTTCTGATCTCACTCGAGATAGGCTGTAAAATCCTGCCCTACATGTCCATCAGGCAGCGGAGTGGTTCAGAGAAAACGCATAACCAAGGTGTAGGCTTTGCTGCCAGGAACTCGCTGCTCTCAATGATAGACCCACCTGCACAACTAACGGTAAGGTTATCACTGACTGCAATTACAATTGGAGAGATTGAAAGAGGCAAACAGAGAAGTTCAGCTGATCTAGAAAACAACCCAGAGAAAACAGTGAATCGCACACCTTCTCAACTGTGTTTTCCTCTGCAGTAAGTGCAGACAGGCTGCCACACCGAAGTGGGGGCTCTGAGTCACACCAAGCAAAGCTTCACACACAGTTGACCACACAATGCAAACCATTGTCTTTTGAGATGGAAAACTGCCACTTAGATACAGGCAATGCTGACAAGAGTGACATCTGTTGTTCTTTCCTAACTGCCCAAACGAGGTCATTGTGGGCTTCCTTCTAATGTTTCGACACATTGGTTGAAAATTTTCTGTCCCGCCCACCATGGGAATTGTAGCAGGGAAGACAGAAAATTCAGTGGACCATTTAAGGGTCCATTAAGCTCGGGTGGGAATTTCCAGTTTTAGGGCATACACGTTGTAGAATCCTGCTCACTGATTAATGTTAAACTCATGAGTTTATCATATGCTATAATAAAACAATTCTGATATTTTAAAATATATGTCACATATAAAAATTTATCAAATAGGAACATTACGATGGCTTCTGACATATCAGAAGTTTTGGAACATCATTTAGAAAATATGCACTGCTGGTAGCTCCATGAATAAATGCTTTGTAGGGGTACAATGCTAAGCAGTGCAGACTATGAGAGTGTTTGGCTCAATGCCTAAGCAATGCGAAATTGGCTAATCTCAGCCAGAGAAATGGTGGAATGCCACTAATACGCCTGGGGTGGGAAAGCTTGATTATTGTTGAGTGACAATTGACGGGGTACATGAATGATGGGCAGTCCATGCTCAGCTTTCAATGCATCCGAAAGTGAACTAGCCTGCTAGCATCCACTCCTAGCCCCTTGTAGACATGCCAAGAAACTAATGTGAGGATGGCCCATGCATGTGAACTAAAGAGTAAAATTTTTTTTGTGTCATGAAATTCCCTGATCAATGAGAATGTAGAATGTGTGCCAGTGGGGAAGGGTTTCTATACTCTAATGGTGGTTTGCGCTGTATCTTCTATTGGCTAAATGATAATGTTTGCTCTGTAGTTCCTTTTAGTTCAATGGTGGAGATCGGTCTGTACTTTCTGCTGATCTAATGGTGAAGTTTGCTCTGTAATTTCTGTAATCTATTTCCTACAATCCTTGCCCCTCTCTGCTTTGACATTGTTGTCAAGTTGAACAGCTTTGGAAGCACCATTCTCATATTAATATTTGTGTGACAAGCACATGCTTTGTTACTAAACAGTGCCAATAGAATTAAAATTTAATTTTTGACTTTGATGAGATTTTACGTTAAAAACAAGTGCCAAGAATGTATCCTTATCTGGGATAATCCTGAATTCTTGGAAAGAAATCTTTTGTTCTTTAGACACAAAAGTTAATCTTCCATATTCATCAAGTTAACTTCCAGTTTTTGCTTAAACTTACTGTTCCTTCAGTCTCTAACAGGTCATTTTCATTCATCTGATTACATCCACTTCACTGAATTACTCTCAGGGACTTCCTTGGCAGTCGCACCACATCACAGGCAACTACCACGCACATGCCTATTATTGAGTTTAGGATTGAGTATAATAATGCATACAGCCTTTATATTTGCATCTGAAGATGAAAGGAGACTAAAGTTTGCTTTTACAAGTGGGCAGTTACATTATGCTAATAGACAGATCTTCTGAATAGCAGGAATCACCATTGGATTGCCATTCTGTTGCCTAATTTTTTATACAGTGCCAGAGCTCTGCATATCTCACTTGGACTTCCGAACTGGGCCTTCTCCAAGTCCTTCTTTATATGGCAGGATTATTGGTGGGAGTCAGGCAATGTCTGGTCAACCTTCATGCACTAACACAATGCTTTGAGATATTTAAATTAGTGAATTACCATGAATGTGATAAATGAATGAGGTGGGTAGGGTGGCAGGGTGGTGGGTGACAGAGTCATAGTTGGAAGGGTGCTGGGGGGTAAGATAGGTGGCAGAGTGGGTAGACTTCCATGCTGGGCAGGGTGGCATGCTTGGTGAGGTCGGGTCATGGAGGGACGAGCAAAGAGTCAACGGGTTGGGTGGTGTCAGGAGGGATGGGGCAGTTTGGAGAGTTGGAGGGGGAAGATATAGTTGTAAGGTCAGTGGAGGGTCGTCAGGAGCTTCAGTTGTATAATTACCAGGAGTCATATATATTTTTTCCCTTTCTAACATTTCCTGGTAACTATCCAGTTAAGTGAGTTGAAACTCTCCAAAGTCTCAGACTATAACTCAGATTTGGAGACTTTTTAAGAAGGTTTCAGATGTAGCAGAACTGCCCATCAGAAGTTGAAACTTCCCATACAATTTCTGACAAGTCATTGTGTTGAGTCATTTGAGGGGGTTCCCAACACATCTCCTGGGTACAACCACCTGGAGTCGGAAAGATCTGTGCCAATTTGCCTTGTTTTGTGATGTTGCATAGATCTTGACCAGTGACTACAATTTAAAAATAACTTATTGACAATCAGGTGCTTTGGAACACCTGGAAAACATGAAAGGTGCTATATAAATGCAAATTTCTTTTTTCCCTCCAAACAACCATTTACAGCTGCTGAGATAACAATTCCCCAAATAATTCCCCCACCCCGGCAATGGATCTCAATAATCTCTTCTTTCAATTCTTGGGCTTTTTCCTGTTTGAGAAATCTCTTGGGTTCAAATTCTCATTCTGATTTGGAAATGCACTTGAACATCCAATGGTTGACATATGAACTGTGACCGGTTAAGCATTTATCTCAGCTGTACAGATAACTTGAATGTATTTTGAACTTCTTAGGCTGGTACTGCATTTTAGGTAGCTTTATCCTCATGTCGTTGCTTTGTCTCCCATTTGTAGCCAGCACTTAAGCTAACAAAAAGCCATCAATAGGTTGAGCCTCGTTTTCAATGACACCCTCCTGAAAGCTCTGTAGAATGGGCTTCCTCTTTGTCCTTCAGATGGCAACAAATAAACCTACAGAAAAAAAAAGTTGGCTCTTGGCAGATAAGATTATACTGTCTTCTGCCCTGATCCAGCTATAGAACCCACAATAAATTTCATGATGACTCCCTGCTCTAAAGTTACAGCACATTTGGCTATCAATTCTTTCACAGTTATACTAGAAACCACATTCAAAAGTTATTATTTCTTAAATTCTGGGACCATTTTTATTATCTGTGCAAAACTTATTGTCATTAAATTCATTTTTATCCAAATCTGTGATATACAATCAATTTCACCTTTCTGTAAATGGCAACCTTGCTTGCACAGTAAGAAATCTCACAATACCAGGTTAAAGTCCAACAAATTTATTTGGTAGCATAAGCCACTAGCTTTCGGAATGCTGCCCCTTCATCAGGTGAGTGAAGGGGCAACGCTCTGAAAGCTAGTGGCTTGTGCTACTAAATATACCTGTTGGGCTTTGGCCTGGTGTTGTGGGACTTCTTACTGTGTTTACCCCAGTCCAACGCTGACATCTCCACATCATTGCAACCTTGCTTGCAACAAGCATTGGAAGGCAAACAATACCATGCATTAAGTAACTTATTATGAGGTTATGCCTTGATATTTTTGAAAACATAATTTTTCAACTTTCAACTGACTGGATTGGAACTTCTGTTATTTAAACTGAGATAGAACAAACTATGAAAATACAAGACCACATTCCAAGTTGAAGGTGAGATGCCCTCATGGGAGCGTGAAGTAGAGACATTTCCTACAGTCTAGACACACATCAAAACATCTAACTGTGTAAGGACAAGACATTAAAAATGCAAAGCACTGGATATTGAAACAATGGTTGCCATAACCAGAGCCACAAAAAATTCCTTGGAAGTACACAATGGGTGAAGTATTTCAAGGCAAGGTTGCAACTACTTGAAGGATTGCAAGTGACACAGGTGGTGTCCAGAAAGTCTTCAACTGAGGAATCAAACTGCGGGCTCTCTCTCTCTCTCTCTCGGAATAACACATTATCAGTTTAAGAAACCAATTCTATCAGAAATCTACAAGCAATCTGAGATCTCATAATAATTGCCACAGCTTGTGCATGAGTGACAAAAATTAAGTTGCCCTTATACTGATGAGGAGAATTTAAGGTTGCGTGACTTTGGAACTCTTTGCCTGTGAAGGTGATGGAAGTAGGGTCACTGAGTATTTTGAAGGTGGAAGTACATAGATTCTTGTTGGGCAAGGGAATCAAAGGTTATCAAGGATAGATGGAGAAAGTGGAACTGAACACAAGCAGATCAGTCATGATCTTAACGAATGGTGGATCAAGCTCAAAGGGCTGAATGGCCTGCTTCTTCTCCTATTTTCTAAGTATCTTCTGTATCTTACTACATCCAAGAAACCAGATTACCTAAATCACAGTGTTTAAAATGTAGGTATCAAGCATAATCAAAGGGGAATTTTCACAGTGACTTTATTGCAGTGTTAATGTAAGCCTATTTGTGACACTAATAATTAAACTTAAAAGACTTAACTGTTAATTCTTTCACTTTTTCAATGGACTCTAGGTCCTCTTATGCCCTTATGTGTGTGTGTGTGTCTGTGTGTATGTCTGTTTTGTCTGTGTGTGTGTATATGTATGTCTGTATACACGTGTGAATATGTATGTGTCTGTGTGCGTGTGTGTGTCTGTTTTGTCTGTGTGTGTTGAGTGTGTGTGTGAGTGTCTGTGTGTGTTGTGTGTCTATCTGTATGTGTGTGTTTGTCTGTATATGTGTGTGTGTGTCTATCTATATGTGTCTGCGTGCGTGTGTGTGTCTGTTTTGTCTGTTTGTGTGTGCGTGCGTGTGTTGTGTGTGGATGTTTGTGTGTGTTGTGTGTATATCTGCTGTGTATCTGCGTGTATGTCTGTATGTGTGTGTGTGTGCGTGCATGTGGGTGGCTGTGCATATACCAGCTGTGTATCTGTCTGTATTTGTACGTATGTGATGGCTACATGACGGCCAAACGCTTAAAGTCGCATTTTATAATTATCTGAAATTAGCAACTAATAAATTTGCTCTTTTTCTGGTTTCAAGAAAATCTTGTTTGGTTGGCTCATTACTCACGGCTTAAATAGTTAAATACATTCTGATTTGGAAAGGGCAGACAAGAAGAACTTAAACCTTCACTGTGAATGACCGAAGAGGGTAAATTGGGGGAACAGTTCGCCCCTTCTCGCCTAGTGGGACACATGGACAAACGAGCTTATGTTACATTGCATTTCACCAATATGGGTAAACGTGGGCCTGAACATTCAAACAATTGCATAAAATATAACATCATTTAAAAAAAAGACAGATGCCACTTTGCTTGGTTTAATATGAGCATGGGGAAAAGAGTTATTAATCTTTTCCTATTAAACAGCATTCTAATGTTCCTGCGTGTTGTTATTTTTATGATTGATGAGGCAAGAAGATGGTAAACTGTGAGTAAGTGAATGTCAGAGGCCCACACACTCGGATTTTCTGCATTTGCAATGGGTACTGTTCGGGGAATACTGCTGTAACCCTCTAAGCACTGACACCATAACTCCTAAAGCTTATGTAGATGCAGTCTGTCTTAAAGGATGTTAGGAAGAAAGGTCTTTGAGCTTGACCTTTTGCATCAATGTAGACTGGGATTCTCCCCAAGAAATTCGAAGCCCCCAGTTTGCATGAAAATGGAAATAACTCCCGCTCCCGCCAATTTTTTTTTGAAGCAGGATTTTCAGATTGAATTTCCCACACTCTAAGCAATGCAGAGTGCCCTAGTGGGATTTCTTCTGAAAATTGAAGCGGGGGGGCGGGGGAGCAGTGGGACTTATTCCTGCTGAAGAAGCTGGAAGTATAGCTTTGAGCGGGCCTCTGTGTATGCGTTTCCCCCCTCCTGACAGTCCCGATCAGCCCCCCTCACTGGCTATCCCAATCAAGAATCCCCCCTCCCCCCCAAACATCCCCCCGACCCGGATGGCCAGCCCTGATTGCCACCCTCACTCCTTCTGTCACCAATCCACCGATCCCAGTGCAGAGTGGCAGCGGGACTCCCCTACCTCCACCAATCACCACTCAAAGGTCCCATTCAACCAATGGGCCCTGCCTGTCTGGCCCCAACCCTTGACACTACCCTACGCATGGTGAGCAGTACCAAGGTGCCTCTTGGGCATTGCCATTTTGCCCCTTCGGCGGTGCCAAAGGGCCTGGCTGGCACTGCCCAGTGGGCACCCCTCTTATCCCTGATCTCCTGTGGAGGGGGGGAGACACCAGTGGACCCGAAGCCTTCATCCCGGTCTCAGTAATGAAATGAAAATGCCGATTAGCATATTGTAATCAGCTCCGCACCGAAAATCAGCACAGAGCTGATTACTCTGAAAAACATTGCCATGGAGGTCATGGTACCCGGCAGAGGGGTCTGGGCTGCCGGGGATGGGAGGGGTGGGGTGTTGGTGACTGGGTTAGAGTTGAGAGAGCAGTGAAGCAGGGGGCTCGCACCCGTAATTTGTGACCTATAGGAATTTCTGCAGGAAGGTGTAGTTTAGCGGTTATGATGGTCACTCTGTGACCATTCCCCAGGTGGCCTGCAACGTGCAACTCACTGACCTGCAACACCATGGCCCATTCCATACAGGAGAACAGGTCAGAACCCCCACCTCCGGCCTGACTGCCTTCCGTGTGCGCAGCCTGAGCAACGACAACATGGTTTGATAAGAGAGGTTGTCGTAACATACAGTTGCAAGGTCAGAATTTCAAGACTTGTGGGGCTGAAAGCCAGAAAGAAGAATTTGAAGAACATGGAACCCAACTGGAGCTCTCCAGCTTGGATTCAGACATCATCTCATTGGTGTCTCAACAAAAGCAGCTCCATTCTTTCTGTGAATTCTGATGAGCTTTTTAGTGGGGGGGCAAGTGAGGGTGGGTGGGGTAGGACTGGCAAATGGTCTCTGGGGGCCTCTTTACTCCCGCCCAACTGGTCCGAGAACAAAATGGTTTGAGAAGCACTGATGTAACTCATTTCCACTCAGTGAGAGATGGCATGTTTGGTACAGTGATTGCCTCTCTCTTTTGTTAGGTGGTTCATTTGGAGTCAGTAGAGAAACAATAACCACAATCCTCCTCGGCAGCTGCTGACAATCTTCTTTGTGACCCTTTCGAGACCCCCATCAAATGTTTCACCAGCACAGGGCAGAAATCCTCTTTTCTACCTTTCCATACAATCAATACGCAGATAATTCTTACAGTCAAGGCGGCAGTTAGCTCCTATTCTCAAATATTCAGTGTACGCAGGCAGATTTATGCTCTCTGCTCACGTACAATAAAATAGAAGGCACTAGTAGGCCTTAGCTTGCGTTCTACGAATGATTTATTACTGTACGGTGTTTAGGCGAGTGCATACACCTTCTCCCCATATTACTCATAATTACTCATTATTTTCATGGTGGTGATTTGGATATAGAATTCCTACAGCGCAAAAAGAGGTCATTAGGCCCATTGAGCCTACAACAACAACAATCCCACCCAGGCCCTATCCCTGTACCTCCATGGATTTACCCTACTAATCCCCCGAACATTGAGGGGCAATTTAGCATGGTCAGTCCACCTAACCCGCACAACTTTAGAGTGCGGGAGAAAACCAGAGCACCCTGAGGAAACGCATACAGACACAGAGAGAATGTGCAAACTCCACACAGACAGTCACCCGACTGGAATTGAACCCGGTCTCTGGTCCTGTGAGGCAGCAGTGCTAACCACTGTGCCACCTAATTGTCATCTTAGTGTTTCTTGCAAATGAACTCTCACTGACAGGTTATTAAGAAATAAGACAGAGATGTGCCTCCAATCCCTGGATTTGAGAATAAGACAGCTCTTAGAAGCTTTGAGGATGGTTGCTTGATGTGACCATGAAAGACAGTGAATGCTCAGCCTTCTGCCTCTTAGACAGCCAGGGATGGTGGGTGCAAGTGCTTCTTTCCTGAAAGACAGCCTTAATTCTGTTGTCATATCTGTCCCGACACTATAGAACATAGAACATAGAACATTACAGCGCAGAACAGGCCCTTCGGCCCACGATGTTGCGCCGACCAGTTACAAAACAATGACCCACTAACCTAAACCAATCCCTTTTCGTCCATAAACCTATCCACGGATATTCAGAGCTTGCCTCACACATTCAGTGGGAACATCTATATCAGGTTTCTCCAATTATGTCACGGAAGCTTCAAGCCTCATCTTGGCAAAATCAGTGTCAGCCTTGGCTCAGTGGTAGCCCATTTGTTTCTGGGTCAAAAGGTTTTGGATTCAACTCTCATTCTAGTGCAATTAGTCTAAGCTGACACTTGAGTACGGCACTGAGGGAATGCTTTGTGGTCAGAGGGTCTGTTTTTGAGATGGGATTAAACTGTTTACCCGCTCAGGTGAATGTGAAAAGAATCTCATATCACTGTTTTAAAGAAAAACCAGGAAGTGTAGTTGGGGCCTAGGAGAATATTCAGCCTCTAAAATGTGCCATTCAGTTAGGTCACCTCTGATCTCCACCTCACCTCCACTGTAGTGCCTGAGCTCCATATCCATTTGTACCCACACCAAACAAAAGTCCATTCATCTCAGCCTTGAGAAAGCCAATAGAAGCAGATCACTGGGGAAGAAAACTCTAGCTTTCTGCTACTCATTGTATGGAACAGTGCTTCCTGCTTTTCCTCATAAATAGCCCTTGAAGTAATTTTAAGACGATGTTACAATATCGTTTGTTCTTCATTTAGACAAGCATGATTGCACAATGTTCAGACCCATTCGCAAATCCTTAGATACTGAAGCAGTCCATGTCCAAATGCAGCAGGACATGGACAATATCCAGGTTTGAGTGGCAAGTAACATTTGCATCACACCAGTGCCAGGCAATGACTGCCTCCAACAAGAGATGCCTGGACTGTTTGGAAATCGCTGCTCAAGTTGATGATGGAGGCAGAGACCTTAAACTCTTAAAAAGTACCTGGATCTGCTCCTTAAGTGCTGTAAGCTACAGGGCTATGGGCCAAGTGCAGGGAGGTGGGATTAGAAAGGGTGGTGTCCTCAGGCTAGCATGGACAAGATGAGCCAAATGGCCCCCTTCTGTGATGTAACTCTTTTATGGTTCTCTGGTTCTACGAGAGGATCTAATCATCACCCTGTGACATTCAATGGCTTTACCTGAATCCCCTACTTTTAACATCCTGGGGTTACCATTGACAAGAAACAGAACTGGATTTGCCATATAAATAATATGGTTACAAGAGCAGATCAGAGGCTAGGAATCCTGTGGTGAGTAATTCACCTCCTGATTCCCCAAAAGTTGTCCAACATCTACAAGCCACAAGTCAGGAGTATGATAGAATACTCTGCACATGCCTGAATGAGTGCAAGTCCACAAACTCTCAAAGAAGCTCCACACCATCCAAGACAACATCTCGCTTGATTGCTACCCCTTCCGGAAACATTCAAGGCCAAAACATTGTCTGATTTCAAGGAAAAACTGGATATAGCTCTTGGGGCTAAAGTGATCGAGAGATATGGGAGGAAGAGGAGATCAGGATATTGAATTTGATGATCAGCCATGATCAAGATGATTGGCAGAGCAGGCTCAAAGGGCCAAATGGCCAACTCCTGCTTCTGTGTTTCTATGTTCATTTAGATGAGCATTAGCAGTTCTGCGTTGGGTCACTTTAGAACATAAGAACATAAGAAAATAGGAGCAGGAGTAGGCCATCCAGCCCTTCGAGCCTGCCCCGCCATTCAATAAGATCATGGCTGATCTGTCGTGTCTCAGTTCCACATTCCCGCCCTCTCCCCATAACCCTTAATCCCCTCGCTTATCAAAAACCCATCAACCCACGTCTTAAAAATATTTAGCGAGGCAGCCTCCACCACCTCAACGGGCAGAGAATTCCAGAGATTCACCACCCTTTGAGTGAAGAAGTTCCTCCTCAACTCCGTTCTAAACCGCCCCCCCTTTATCTTGAGGCTGTGCCCCCTAGTCCTACTGTCCTTTCTGAGCGGGAAGAGCTCCTCCACCTCTAACCTATCCACCCCATTCATCATCTTATACATCTCAATGAGATCTCCCCTCATTCTTCTAAACTCTAACGAGTACAAGCCTAGTTTATAGCTCAACCCCCTCAACTCCGGTATCAGCCTAGTAAACCTCCTCTGCACTCCCTCCAACTTTGCTTGGACTTACCTTCTAGCTTCTCCATCTCCCACAGCCTTCAGGATCTGGTTGCTCGCTGTGATGATTGCCTACTCTTGAAAGGGACTGAGATCCCTTTTGGCTGCTTCCCCGCCTCTTGGTGACAAAGACGTCCTTCTTTAGTAAACTGACCTGTTTACCCCTGTGAGACATAGACAAAGGATGAGATAACATACTGAAAAATGACACTGAAGGCGCCCATATGAGAAGGAGTCAGAAGGGAAAGTTGTATCATGTGGATGAAATTTCAAATTAAGCAGCTGCTAGCATTGGAAATGTTTGTGCTGATAAAATGTGTGCTGAGGAATGCAAAGTGAGAGATGTGAAGACTGGAGCCTTTTAGGGTCCATTTAAACTAAAAGTAATTGTGTAGGATAGAGGGAATAGAAGTGCATACAACACAATAATTACCTTTTCATAGGTGAGAAGCATTGCATCCTCAGCAACTTGTCCCTTTTGATGAAATCAGTGAACCTCTTTCAGCATTAGGTGAGTTGGGTGGTTTAAACTGGGGATTCTGTTTCTCTGCTGCCATGAACACTGTCCAGCACTTTCAGACTCTCCTGCCTGAAGCACTTGCTTCACCGCATCCTGCACCTCACCTCATCAAACGGTGGAGCCCTTTGTCTTTTTGCTGCTGCCACCCTATCCTGCCAGCAAAGCAGAAAACTTAGATCAGTGGTTTGAAGTTGAAAAAAAGCAAGAGTAATATTTATTCCAGAGCAGTCTGCAGTCACCAGTATATCAAAAGCACATCGTATAAAACTTCAACCAGCATTATATTTAAAAAGAAGAAAGAATTTGCATATCCAGAGCACCTTTTATGACTTCAGGACATGGCAGAACAGTGATTACCACTGCTCACAGCTCTAGGGACCTGGGTTCAATTCCTGGCTTGGATGTGGAGATTACATGTTCTCCCTGTGTCTGCGTGTGTTTCCTCCGGATGCTCCAGTTTCCTCCCACAGTCTGAGAGATGTGCTGGTTAGGTGCACTGGCCATGCTAAATTCTCCCTTAATATATCTGAAAAAGCATCAGAGTGTGGCAACTAGTGGATTTCACAGTAACTTCATTGCAGTGTTAATTTAAGCCTATTTACGAATAATAATAAATATAAATAAATAAATAAAATCAAATAAAGCACTTTATAGTCAATTAAGTACTTTAAAGTGTGGTTAGTGTTATATATTTCAGAAGCATGACAACCAATTTGCACACAGCAAGCTCTCACAAACGGCAATAGGATAATGACAAGATAACCTGTTTTTGTGATGTTGATTGAGGGATAAATTATTGGCCAGGTCACCAGTGGTAGCAACCCTGCTTTTGTTCAAAATAGTTTTCACTTTCGAAAGCACACAGTCATCCACACTCTAATGTCTCATTTGAAAGACATCTGATAATGTAACATTCCCTCAAGATGGCACTCAAGTCCCTGTTACATTTTTGTACCCATGTCTCTGAAGTGGGACATGAACTCACATCCTTTTGACTCAAAGCCGAGGGTACTAACCGCTGAACCACAGCTGACACATTCTTCAAAGTAACAACAGTATAAGATAACTATAGAATCAAATAGCACAGAATAGGCCCTTCGGCCCATCAAGTCCACACCGACACATTAGAAACACCTGAACTCCCACCTGATCCCATTTGTTTCTCGTTTGTTGGGTGCAGATTCGATGGGCTGAAGGGCCTCTTCTGCACTGTATGATTCTCAATCTCTGAATATGTATATTGTAAACAGAGGAAATGCTTCCTCCTGTCAGAGAGTAAAACATGTGGACGTGTGAAAGAGTCAAATTAAAGTGCAGTTGACAGTTAACTTGAACAATCATCCATTCACCTACATTCTCAATTTCACCATGATTTATGTAAAAAAAAGCAAAATATTGATTACGTATCTTTGGCATATTTTAAGAATGAGACTCACCATTTTGAATAGTCCTTCTCTCCCTATATAATTGTCATTTAACTTTTCCAAAAAGGATATTGAAAGAGAGAATCATAGTCTTTTTGTAGGTTCGGTTTATGCATAATACAAGAGAAAAAAAACAGAGTGGCCTCCTACACAGGATGGTGTCTTATGTAGTGTGGTTTCCTACAAAGGGTGGTCTCCTATGCATTGGACATGTGAGTAGCCTGAAAAATCATGGCTTCAGTCGCATCAAACATGTCCCACAGTCTGCGTTACTGCAGATCAATGAGAACTCTTGAGCTACAGCCTAATGGCAGGAGCAGTCATGCAATAAGGACAGAACATTTTGCCATCTCTCACAAAGACAAGGATGTCTGCACTTTTGCCATGCTCTCAATCAATGCCTGCTCCGGTGCCTGAAAACCAGCTGGCTCACATTGTCCGAGTATCTGACTGAGATTCTGAATCCTGCAGCTGGAGTCTTGAAATTCCGAGTTCTGAAAGGTCACAACATCCCAACAGTGGATCACAATTCACTCACAGCAAAATAGGGTCACACCCGAGTGATGATTAACGTGTACATATTCATGCAAACCAGTAACATGATCAACCTTTTAGAAATCTTTGTTTTCAGTTTCCCTGTAGTAGCTCCAAAAGTCAGGTGACACAATATCAATGCATGTCTGTGACCAGATATTGTTTTTAGATGGCAGGAAACGCAGAAACACATGGACATACTGTGGAAATGGAAGTGGTAATAGTGGATGGCTGATCCACAGTGCCGGTTTTATCTCCAGGTGGCATGTTGGCAGTCTACTCCCTGATTTTCCTTGGCTCACATGAGATACACTGGGAATTCACAATACACATATATACATACACACACACACAGACACAGACACAGACACACACAGACACATCATGGCAGGCCTGTGCTCGTTATGCTGGTCTTGGTCAAGCGTAAAAAAATGTAGATACTCTAAGCCTGAACTCCCACTAGCATCAAACTCTCGCAAGCATCAAACTCTGCTGACTCAGTTCATACCAGTGTTAGAAATAAAATTCTCATTCAGCTGCATCTCAGTGCTAAACTTCTGCTTGAGGGCACACTCCTCTTGCCTTTCACACTCCACCGGCCTGTCACAGCTGTTGGCTAAGAGATGTGCTTCTTTGTTATTTGGTTTTATAGTAGCTAGGGGATAAGCGATGTTTATCGGGGTATTTGAGTCCCTGGGCTGTATGGAGGGGTATGTTAATGTTGGTTGATTCCTTAATGATAGCGAGACCTCGTTCATCAAATTAATGTATTTGCTGAAGAATGGAGTCTCACCATAGATATTCCTCTATAAAATTTGGTTATTCTTCATGTTTTTTAAAGAAAGGAATCAATGAAAGGGAATGACTGAGCCCACTGGTCTGACAGCATTGAGCTAATTTGCAGTTATTGAGGTGAGGTAACCCTGCATCAATAATTGTATTTTCTGATTTTGAATTCAGTTATTTTTAAAAGTTTATTTATTAGTGTCACAAGTAGGCTTACAGCAACACCGTAATGAAGTTACTGTGAAAATTCTCCAGTTTGTTTGTTCACCTCCCTCAGCACTACTTTTTAAATCCTTTGTACAAGGATCAGGTTGACTCGTGGATATGGACTATCATCATTCCTGTGTGACATCCATGCAGAAATCATTATGTGCGAGGCTGAGTTGGATTCCAGCAATGGTGCTAGGATAAGCATCAGACAAATGAAAGTGTCCAATAATGTGCAGACAGTAGAATCACTACAAGGATTACATAGGATGCTACAGTCATTAAGCAATGAGAACAGGGAATAGGTACAATAAACCAAAGCTAAAAAAATCCCTGGCCACATTCCGGTGCCTGTTCAAGAATTTAGCATGGCCAATGCAGCTAGCCAGCAGTTAATCTTTAATCTTAACAAATCTGTGCTATTTTTCGGAGTGTGGGAGGAAACCAGAACACCTGGAGGAAACCCACGCAGGCACAGGGAGAATGTGCAAACTCCACACTGACACTGACCCAAGGCCGAGAATTGAACCTGGATCCCTGGCACTGAGGCAACAGTGCTAATCACTGTGCCACCGTGCCACCCACTTACACTATGTGGTTCAGCAACTCCTCGAAGCCAAGTTTCCACATTGTGATTACTGCTCATTCTTTAAACATTTTTTTTTAAAAGCTTAAATGTAATATTTTTTTTCCAAGCTCTTTGATTAATGTTTCTATGGTGATGGTAAAACTCCCTCTTTATCTGGCATGGGATTCACATTAATGAATATCTGGGTTTCGAAGGCTCCAATTCCAAAGCCCAAGTGAATTTAAATGCTCATCACTATTGGGCAGTTCAGATTAAATTTGGTTATTGAACATTCTCTCCGAGCGGAGATATTCCCAAAACAAATGATCCTAGGTCAAATTTTGCATTTCTATCAAAGTGATATGTACCTCCAGCCAGGACCTCGCAGAAACGATTGCCAGATATAATAGACTTTAATCTTAACAAATTTGTGCCATCAAATTAATTAACAAGTCCAATATCTTTCACAAAAAGTTTCACTGCGGGCCAGTCCTTTCCATTCAACCCTCCATTTGTCCTTCTCGGCTCGTTTATCAGCATTTGTGTGCTTTTCATCGCTTGCAATAACCCGTGTCTCATCTGCACAGTTAGACGTTTGACAACTTCTGTGGCACATCTTCAACATTTGGCTAAAGTACACAGTTAATATCTCTGTTACCAATATTTAACAAGGTACACACATTGTGAATAATGAAGTCCTTAACCTTGCAGTGCTATTTCCATCTACCGCAGTTAGATTGTATCCTCCTAAAATGGCATATCGTGGCCTTTGGGTCAGACCAAAAAAAATACTATTGCAGCATTAATATTTTGTGTTAAGTCCAGCCAAATGTGCATTGTTATTATTTTATATTTGTTTCGGTTGTGGCTCGTATTTACACTACTGTAAGAATCCAGATCGTGCCTGCCCAAGTTAAGTCAGCAGAACATGTAGCCCATCATAATAGTCTAGACCTAAACTCCAACTCTCAAAGGTAAAAGTCTAGGTAGGTTTCACCCTAGGTTCTGAGCCAGAATCTGGTTCTCCAATGTAGATTTGAACACAGGTATCAGATCATTATCCACTGCGCCACCATTTCTACCTGGTCAGAGTGCTATCCAATATTATGTGAATTTTTGGCCTCTGGCACCATTTGTTTACCGATCACCGGGGATTTTTTTTTGCTTTGGTTTATTATATGTATTCCTTGTTCTTATTACCTAATGATTCTAGCATTCCAGTGTAAGCCTTCTAGTGATTCTACTATCTGCACTTTCTCCAGTCTGATGCTCATCTTAGCACCATTACTGGCATCCATCTCAGCCTCACACATAATGATTTCTGCATGGGTGTCACATAGGAATGATGATAGTCCGTATCCATGAGTCACCCTGTATTTGACCCTTGTACAAAGGATTGAAAAAATAGCACTGAAGGAGGTGAACAAACATGAGGCCCTGGAGCTACGCAATTTTTCTTTCCCTTTCCTGCTGGTGTCGACCTACGTTGGTGTACGATTCCATGGGTACCACAAGCTCTCTGGCCTCATTTTTCACCCGAGCCCCTGACAGTGAGTTTCAGCAGGTTACTTTGTTATGACGGGGATTGGCGGGGAAGGGGGGAGGCAGCATAATAAGCCGCATTCACAATTCTTTGGATGATGAATTCCTGATCTCAGCCAAGCTCCAGAGGCAAGATGCTGGGCTGGATCCTGCTGGAGCAGCAGATCTCATGTTGTACACCATTAGGCAGGCTTTTCTCTGCCCCCTTCATCTCAAAGCCTTCAGCGCCATAACCTGCTAGGAGCGTTAGCTGATGATGTGCACAGCGAGGGCACTGGGGAATCTGGAATCTAAGTAAATGGCAGGGCCAACAGTGTATCTCCTTAATCAATGTGATTGAAAGATTGAGAAACAAATAGAGAAATTAGAGGGCGAATTAGATTCAAATCAAGTGCAGAAAGAGAAAAAGCAAGAAAGACAGGTTCACAAAGGAGAAATGGGCACAAAAAGAAAAGGGAAAAATTTAATATTTCTAATAACATGGACAGTCTAAATGGTTCCCCCTCTAAGCCAGAGAAGTTGATTGAATTGAATTGATTGAATTTATTATTGTCACATGTATTGGGATACAGTACGAAGCATTGACCAGAATTCTCCGGCTGTTCAGGCCAGCGGGATTCCCCAGTCTGCCCGTCGCCACACCCCCGCCTGTGGGTTTCCCTCCAGCGTGGGGTGATGTCAATGGGGATTCCCACTGGCAACAGCAGAGAATCCCGCTGCTAGTGAACAACGCGCCACCTCCCAGCAGCAGAAAACACGCGGCTTGGAGCCTGGAGAATCTCACCCATTGTTTCTTGCATGCTATACTGACAAAACATACCATTTCATAGAGTACATAGTGGGGAAGAAAAGAAGGCGGCGCAGGATAAAATATCATTGTTACCGATAGGGAGAGGAGAGAGATCAGCTTAATTTGTGATAGGACCATTCAAAAGTTGACATTGTATTAACAATGATCACGTTGCTATAAAGGTATTTATGCTTTAAGTTCTAGCGCTAATTTTCTGCAGTGAACTTAATGGGCAATTAATGTGCAAATCCAACAAGTTCTTAAAAATAATAGGAAGGCTAAGGGCAAAATACTATTGATACATATCGAACAGCACAGCCAGGTAAATTGACCAGCAAGTTTTAGAGATTCACAATTCAAAATGCAATGCTTAATCCCATGAATGTGTCAGCCAATTTGCACATTAATAATGGTTTACACCAATAACATACTATTTCTTTTTTAGCAAGAGCTTATTGAGTTAAGATGAGCAACCCAATGTACCTTAACCCAATTCCTCAGTACAGGAACCAGGCTTCCTGCTAGCTGTCAGTATATAATAAATTGGAGAAATGAAAGGTTAGAGCAAAACAAACTTTAAAATATCATTGAAGAAATACGGCCTTCCCTTATTGAAGAAATTAGACTCAGAGCACCTTATAAACTGGAAACACAAAGTCAGCATAGTCCCAGATGACCATAGGCTGCTCCCCACTTTGAGGGGAGAGAGTTGACTGGTGATAATTTAACCTGAGGACTGTCGCACCTCAGGCGAGGGGCAAGGTTGAGAAGGCAGGACCTTCATGAATAACCTTATCTGGTACCGGAATTGAACGCGCACTGTTGGCATCACTAACCAGCCATCCAGCTGACTGAGCTAACTAACTCCCCACGTACAAATAACATTCAGCTTAATATCACGATTTGTAGGCTATTTTTGGCATTGTTCATTAATATTCTATTTTTAGACGTATTGGCAATGTAAATGTTATTGATAAATCTCATGCTCAGTGGCTTGCTCCCTTATTGCATTAAAATTATTTTACTGTGAAAGTAGATAGTTATCTCGTAGTATTTAAAATGACATCTCTTTTCCATATAATCATGTATGAGATGATGGGATTAAATTGATTACATTTGAAGCATGTGCCAGAATACATTTGGCCCATTCAAATGGCCTCCACGCATGTCTTTGGGGAGGACCATGTGCTAAGTTTGTTGGGATTTATTTGAGGCAAGTAAACAGCAGCTGTTAGTTCTGATCAGGTGCACATTGTATCCCATTCCCTGGGGTACTCTGGCCCTGCTCCCAGGGCTGTCACTAGTGCTTGGGCATTGCCACAAATAGCTGAGACAAACATTACCCATCCGCACAGCAGATTCCTCACCAAACACTGTGAAGTCTAACCACATGGAGAGCAATTCGATCACAATGCCAAAGCATAGTGCACATTCAGTCTATGCAGCAGGGATTAGAATCTGATGTGAGGAGGCCAATTATGCTTTCTGTCTAGAATCATATCGCAAAACAGTCCCTTTTTTTTTACATGAAGGATCCTGAAAGAGTCTCTCTGCAAATACTTTTTTGTATATGTGCCGCAATTATTGCAATAGATTTCTGCCTTTAATATCTGAGTCTTAGCTATAACCTGAACAGAACGCAGAGAGGAAAATTAGGCAGGAGCAACGACAGGCTTGGCCTTCTGTTCCACTTCATTTAAATGGGAGGAAAATGAAGAAGGGTTCTGTTACTAGTTGGCAATCCTTTGTGCTTTCTACCAATCTTAAAAGCTGCCAGAACCGTATCAGAAAACAACGTACATTCACTTACTAGGCATGTGATTATTAAAATTGCAATATTTTTGAAAGGTTGCTCGCACTAATTTGAGAAACAGTGATATACCACGGGGAATTTACAGGCAGTTGTTGGCACAGTGAGGAGCTGCTCTGAAATTTGAGCTCCACTGGCACAACTTGGCTTTTAGGGAATGTTCGCATCGTAGCCGCTCATATCATACAGCTTTTGAACATTTATATGAGTCTTTATTAAAAAATTAGATCACGCATTTGTAGCATCAAGAATGATACACAGAAATTCTAGCACGGAATCAGGCCATTCAGCCCAACTAGTCCTTACTGAGTCTTTATTCTCCAGATTAGACAATCGTATTAATCATATTTACAGTACAATATACATTAATGATTTGGAGGAAGGCACTGTTGCTAAGTTTGCAGATGATGCAAAGATATGTAGAGGGACAGGTAGTATTGAGGAAGTGGGGGAGGTGCTGCAGCATGACTTGGTCAGGTTAGGAGAGTGGGCAAAGAAGTGGCAGATGGAATACAAGTGGAAAAGTGGAAGGTTACGTCCTTTAGAAGGAGGAATGGAGGCATCACTGTTTTCTAAACGGAAAAATGCTTAGGAAATCAGAAACACAAAAGGACTTGGGAGTCATTGTTCAAAATTCTCTTAAGGTTAACGTGCAGGTTCGGTCGGCAGATAGGAAGGCAAATGAAATGTTGGCATTCATGTCGAGAGGGCTAGAATACAAAAACAGGGATGTACTTCTGAGGATGTATAAGGCTCTAGTCAGACCCAATTTGGAGTATTGTGAGCAGTTTTGGACCCCATATCTAAGGAAAGATGTGCTTGCCTTGGAAAGAGTCCAGTGGAAGTTCACAAGAATGATCCCTGGAATGAAGAGCTTGTCGTATGAGGAACGGTGGAGGACTCTGGGTCTGTACTCATTGAAGGTTAAAAGGATGAGGGGGGAATCTAATTGAAACTTACTGGATGTTGCGAGGCCTGGATAGAGTGGATGTGGAGAGGATGTTTCCACGAGTAGGAAAAACTAGAACCAGAAGGTGCAACTTCAGCTAAAGGGACGATCCTTTAAAACAGAGATGAGGAGGAATTTCTTCATTCAGAGATGGTGAATCTGTGGAAGTCTTTGCTGCAGAAGGCTGTGGAGGCCAGGTCATTGACTGTCTTTAAGACAGGGATAGATAGGTTCTTGATTAATTAGGGGATCAGGGGTTATGGGGAAAAGGCAGGAGAATGGGGATGAGAAAAACATCAACCATGACGGGCCAAGTGGCCTAGTTCTGCTCCTATATCTAATGGTCCTTACCGTCTTTACTCACCATGCTCCCATATTCCTTCCTCCACTATTCTTGCGTTCCACTTCTCCACCTAGCTTCAATGTCGCCATGGGGAATTCTTCCGATTTGCCATAGTAATCAGGGGGACTGTGATTATTAATAGTATTGTGAGGCTCAAATGCTTTAGCGGTTGGACATCTTTAATGTGTAGCTTGGTGAGTCTTGGATGCTTGGAGGCTTTTTGGTCATTCGCCAAGGTGGGTTATCAGTCTACCCTTACCCAGCATCTAGCATCTCTCAATCATAGCGGCAGTGTGGATCTGGGATGAATTTCACCTCACAACACTGTTTTAAACCTTTGACATTTCATCTTGTATCTATGGTTTCTGGCTGTTACTTCCCCAATTACTGCTTCTTTTATTGATTGTTTTGATTTGCTATTGTCACAATTATAGGGGTACAGTGAAAAGTATTGTTTCTTGTGCACCCTACAGACAAAGCATAGCGTTCATAGAGTATATAAGGGAGAAGGAAAGGAGAGGGTGCAGAATATAATGTTACAATTACAGGTAGAGTATGGAGAAAGATCAGCTTAATATATGGTAGGCCCATTCAAAAATCTGACGGCAGCAGGAAAAAAGCTGTTGGCATGTGGCCTCAGACTTTTGTATCCTGTTCCCAACAAAAGAAGGTGGTAGAGAATATGTCTGGGGTGTGTGGGGTCCATGAATATGCTGGCTACTTTTCCGATTCAGCGGGAAGTGTAGACTCTACAACATCCTTTCACAATTTTATACAGTTTTATCAAATTGGATTTGCATTGTTCTGATGAAAACAGACCCAATTTTTCAGACATTTGTGTTTTCTCACAGCAGGCAGAATTCTGAGAATCTATGTTCCAATCACTCTCAAATCTTAATATCCTTCCTTTAGTATGGAACCCAATACTGCACACAGTACTCTAACTGATGCCTTATTAAGGGTGTTATATAGGCTCATAATTATCTCTTGGTTTTTATATCCAACTCCACAATAAAATCTAGAATTACAATGACTTATCTGTAACAGCCTCATCACCTAATGTTCCACCTTGAATGTCCTGTGAAGCTCGATCCCTAAATCCCTTTGCTCTGCGACAGTGCCAAACCTACCTTCAGAATAGAATTAATGCTCTTATATTTTTACCAATCACCTCACATGTACTAACTCTCATCTGTCATTCACAAGCCCATCTTATCATTATCCAACTGGAGTTTCCGTTATCTTTTGTTAAATTAACTACGCTTCTTATTTTGGTACCATTCCAGATTTGGACACCGCTCCCTCTGGGACTAGATTCAAGTCATTGCTATGCACAGTGAACAGAGCTAGCCGCAGTGAACCTGGTGGGACATTGCTATTCACTTCCGCCCTGACTCAGAGCCTATTTACTTACATTCTGTTTTATCGCTCTTCACTTGTGATGAATGTACATGTTTGGGGTGGCACAGTGGTTAGCACTGCTGCCTCACATGCCAGGGACGCGGGTTCAATTCCGGCCTCGGGTCACTGCCTGTGTGGAGTTTGCATGTTCTCCCGTGTCTGCATGTGTTTCCTCTGGGTGCTCCAGTTTCCTCCCACACTCCAAAGATGTGAGGGTTAGGTTGACTGGCCACGCTAAGTTGATCATAGTATCAGGGAGTTGGCAGGGTAAATACATGGGGTTACAGGGATAGGGCTGGGTGGGATTGTGCAGGCGTGGTGGGCTGAATGGCCTCCTCCTGCACTGGAGGAATTCTATGATATATTGTATGTTGGCGTTTGCACACTGCTTCTTTAAGAGTATGGGTCACGTGACTGGGTTATTAGGTCCGCTTAGTGTGGGACCCTGTTGGGCAATCTTAGACCTGATTGTGAATGAATGCACACCGTCAACAAACAGCTCCTAGTGTTGAAGCATTCAAGCTTACCTTGTGATTCTTTATGCCCCTTAGTCCACAGGCTCATACATAATTTAACCCATTTTTAACCAGTACGTTGAACAACTCTCGATTTCTTAACACAGAATGATTGATATTGTCTCTTTCATATCTTCAGGACATTCCAAAATGCTACTCAGCAAATGAAGTGAGAGTTAGCCTCAGCTCAGTGGTAATGCTCTTCCATGAGGATCAATAGGTGATCAGTTCAAGCCCAGATCGAGACAAGCGCATAATCCAGGCAGAGTCTTTCAGTCCAATGTGGAGCAAGTTCTACACTGTTGGAAGTGTTACATCTTGGGATGAGTTTTTAAACGGTGGCCCTTTCTGATCTCTCAGGTTAAGATACACAGGAAAGAATACTCTGCCAGCGAAGGATGTCTTGACCACCAATTGATGAACCAGCGAGAGCCCACGTTGCCTCTTTTCAGGAAGGCACTTGACAGGTGTCAGAACCTGTGGGTTTGGAAGTCCCGGCCACTAAGAGACCAACATGACCAGCCGTTCTTTGGTGCAGCAAGGCTACTGGGAAGGCAATAGCCTCTGCTGGATCAGAACTTACCTGAGGCCCAGGACACAGGCCATGGGTGGGTGTTAACAGGAGGGAGTTTGTGGCGAGGACTCACAAGGTGATGGAGTAGGTGAGTTGGCATTAGGGGTGGCCCGATGCCGGCTTCCTTGATCAGGGCCTTTGAAAGAGGAACACTCATTCTCTAGGGAGCTGCAAAGGCAACAAGTAGAGATTGTTTGTCATGCGTGTCACATGGTGAGCACCCCTCCTCCCCACCCCCACGACTGCTCCTGAGTTAATATCGTGGCAGTGAACTGAGACCCTTATGGTGGCCACTAATTGTCTATTTAAGGGTCTTGTGAGGCTGCAGGGTAGGAAAACCATTCAGAGGCCTTTCCATCATGGACTTTATTGAGGCAAACAAAGTATTGGAGCTCCCACCACCAAACCTACTGGGGAGGGGAGAGGGCATAGGATTCCAACCCATACTGTTGATATATAATTGATACAACTGCAGGGGAATCTCTAGGTGTGCTAGTCAATTGGCACCCTTTAGCCAAAGAAATTGAAGATAATTTGGTCATTGTTGGTGCCTCTGGGACATTGCTATGGTCAAATGGACTGCTGCAATATGACAGTGACTATTTCCCCAATGCTTAATAGGGGGAGCAAAATCTGATCTCTCCAAACACTGTCCCCTGCATTTGCAACAGGATCCATACCTAGAAGCCATTTTGATTTTTTTGTGAGAGAGGCAGAGAGGTATAACAATACTGTGGCATGGGGAGGGAGACGGGTTGGGGGGGAGAGGAGGTTGTAGGTGTTTCATCTAATTGATTAGTGGAGAGCACAATAGCAGGAATGGGGGACAATTGAGGGGTTAGGTCCAACGTGCTGTGTTCAATTGCGCAGGAAGGTCTTAATCTAAGAGTGTCTAATCACGCAGGGAGTGACTAATTGTCGAGAGTGAAACAGGTTACCTTGATGAACTGGGAGAAAGCGCTCCTGCTCTTCTAGGCCCACAAGTCGTGTTGGAAAGGCACTTATTTGCAGCAGTCCTCACTTAGCTTTAACCATCGGTTAGACCTGGTAAATAGAGCCAACTGGGATTAAATTTTGGGAGAGGAAAAATCTGAGGCACACAGCCTAATTGTAGCAGTTAAGTAACTAACCTGGCCTCCTGCAAGTGGATTGGTTGCACGCTGCTTTATCCCACTACCATTAAAACCAGAGAAGGGCAGAATAAAAACGTGTTGGTTTTGGGTTTGAGATTCAAAATTTCTTTGCGTTCCACCCAGCCCAAGCCAGGTTAAAATTCCCTTCTGCTTATAAGTAGCAATGCTCTGAAACTCTGTGGGATGTCCTCAGGTCCTTAAGTGTGGCACATAAATCTGGATTCTTTTTTTCCTTCTCTTTGTCATTTTCAAAAGACCCTGCAAAAAAATCCCAACTTGTCTGGGCCATTGCTCACTCCCCTTGAGTCTTATCTTATTTACGGCAAAGACCTGCTCGAAATTTTGTTTTGTTATGTGAAAGGTGCTATAAATTTAAATTACTGTACATATAGTCATGACAAGGAACCCGCAGCGCACAATATAGGTTGCTGCAAGAATCAAGCTATCAAAATGTACAATGGCTTCACAAATTAATTAAAAAAGGGATGTTAAAGTTAATTATACTTCCATTGGAACATTTTTTCACCCATAATAGGTGACCTAATGAACATGCACACATATATTTAGACTACATAAAATGTATAAATGAACACAAACCAAAAAATGTAGCTGGAGCAATCAAATGATTTTAATTATGCATTCTGCATTCCCCAGCTCCTCTTTCTGGAAAGCATTATTGCTTCACAGGCTTATCACAACCCCCTGAAATCAAGAAAATGCAGTTGGTGTGAAGCAACCCAAATGAATGGGCAAGAAGTTTTGCCTTTTTGTGGCACTTTACAGCACTTGACAGCCTTCTAGGCTGAACATTAAGTTCATTGACTTCAGAGCATGAAATCTTCCCTCCAGCCCCACTCCATTTATTTCATTTCTTTTTATCTTGTTAAGCCATCACTTTATATTCCAGTATATATTTTAAATTTTAATTTCTTCCATCGCTCCATTTCTCTCACTTTCCATCTTCTTCCTCACCTGCCATCCCTCCTCTTCCCCCTTCCCCCACCACACTAGGATCCATCTGCCACATTCCTCAGGTTGTGCTTTGACACTGTGCACCTCTGTTCTGCCATTTACACTTTCTGATCTCTTAATAGTCGCTATTAGCACCATTTCCAGCCTTTATAACCACCAGGGTAGATTCAGAAAGAACGTTCCCGATGGTGGGGGAGTCTAGAACTAGGGGGTCACAGCTTGAGGATAAGGCGTCAACCTTTTAGCACTGAGGTGAGGGGAAATTTCTTCACCTTGAGGGTGGCGAATGTGTGGAATTCACTACCACAGAACGTAGTTGAGACCAAGACATCGTCTGATTTCAAGAAGAAATTAGATATAGCTCTTGGGGCTAAAGGGATCAAGGGATATGGGACGAAGAGGGGGGGAATCAGGAAATTGAATTTAATGATCAACAATGATGAATGGCGAAACCGGCTTGAAGGGCCAAACAGCCTACTCCTGATCCTAGTTTTTGGGTTCCTATGTTTCTGTTTATATTACCTTTGTCGTTTTGACTATGACATCTTGGTCAATTACAGAACCCCCAACACCAGCACCCTCCCCACACCCCAACACCACCACCCAGAAGGTATAAATCTAGTTTCTTTGCCTTTAGCTCTGATGAAGGGTCACCCAGGCTCGAAACGTGGGCTCTATTCTCTCTCCACAGATGCTGTCAGACCCGCTGAGATTTTCCAGCATTTTTCAGTTTTCATTCAAGATTCCAGCATCCGCAGTTTTTTGCGTTTAGCTTTCCTCTTTTCTGTGTTGTTCAACGTCAAGTAAAACTCTCTGACAAGAAGGAAACAATTTTAAAACGAAAAAGCCGGCAATGGGTGCAAATTAACTTTCAGTGTATAATGTTAATTGATTGGCAATACAACAGGCAGTCTGAATGATTGGGTTTTACCTAAAATGCTCCAGAGGGCCACTCGCGAACAACAAGGAAGCGATTCAAATCATAGAAATAATATAAGTAACTTACGATTGGAATAATGAGAACTAAGCTCCATAACACACGTTATTTAGCAATAATAAACATCTTCAAATTAATTACTGTTTAAATAAAATAAAGCTGTCAGCCACGGAGCATTTTGACTTTCTGGTTTCCTGCACAACTGTTTGAAAACACCAGAAACTGATTGGGTAGAATCCAAAACTACTTAATCCCACTGCTGGCATTTAATTGACACATAATATGCTTAACTGTGAATCATAGCATGATACCATTGGGGAAAAAATATCATATTTGTGCTAATTTTTCTTAAATTATAAAGGCTGAATAAGCATTGCTTCCATTGCAAGATGTACATAAAGGCCTTTAATTATGCATTTGATTTATTTCCCAAATTACCCCAAGATCTATATTTCCACATGCATATGGCTAACGTCACTCCAGCACGGGTTACTGGATAGATGTTAACCCTCCCTCTTGCCTGACAATGTTGACTTTTTACTGCAGGACTCTACCAGCAGTTCTCCTGATCGAAGTGGCTGTTCTTCCTGTATTATTCCTAGGGAAGTGATGGCCCAGTGGTATTATCGCTAGATCATTAATCCAGAAACTCAGCTAATATTCTGGGGACCTGGGTTCGAATCCCACCACGGTAGATGGTGGAATTTGAGCTCAATGAAAAATATCTGGAATTGAGAATTTACTGATGACCATGAAACCGTTGTCAATTGTCGGGAAAACCCATCTGGTTCATTAATGTCCTTTAGGGAAGGAAATCTGCTGTCCTTACCTGGTCTGGCCTACATGTGATTCCAGAGCCACAGCAATGTGGTTAACTCTCAATTGAACAAGGGCAACTAGGGATGGGCAATAAATACTGGCCAGCCAATGACACCCATGTTCCACGAATGAGAATGAATATTCTAGACAGGGAAACGTTAAATGTAATTCTCAAAGGGCGTCATCTAGATGGGCGCCAAATGGGATTGTGAGGCTTGGGGGCTTTCAGGCCTCAACTACATAAGACTGAGTAGCCTGCTGCTTGAATCTGGCAGTAAGTGTTAGGTTAGTCTGATTGGGCTGAATGTGCTGTACATTCGATGTAATTCTATGATCAGTGGGTGGGAGGGTTGATGAGATGGTTCAGGAAGTGGGGGGGGAGGTTGTGTAAGTTTTATTTTGGGTGGGTGGAGGCAGGTGACAGGACCTGTAAGAAACTACAGTCAGGCAAGTGATTTGTAGATGGGTGGCAAGGCCTTGCAATTGATTCGGGTTTGGATTGCTAGGGTGGGGAGTTGGCGGTACGAGAAGTAGCTTTCCTTGTGAAGGTGGGAAGGTTCCTACTGGCTAATAATGAAACAAATTTGCTTTTCAGTGCATCGACCATCCATGATGCTATGACCCTCCTCCATCAACCATCAACCACCCACCCACCTCCCCTCCCCGCAACTACAGTCAATTCTGATGATGTCATTGAAATCTCCTCCCCATAATTTAAACATGATCCTGGTGCCTTCCAGTCAATGTCCCTACTTGGCTACTCAGAAGAGCAGGTTAATATTGCAACCAGTGAGAAGGCCGTGAGTTTGGAGGGGAGGGGGGGGGTTGGTGGGGGTAAGTCAAGCCAACCATTTTAACTGCCTATCTGCCCAATTTCTGTTAGATTAAAACCAGAGTTAATGTCGGCCCTTCTGAGTGTCAGAAAGCCAATGGACCATCACAGCTCACCACAGTTCTTAACATCCATCATGATTTTCCACCTTCCAGGGCAATCTGTACAGAAGAGCTGACCCCAGAAACATACTACGATTGGGCCCCGTGGCCCAAACTGAATGGCAACATTTAACCAAGGGCTCAGGTCTGATGAACATCCAATCGCTCTTATTGGAATTGTTTACATGTAGATTCCAATTTTGGAAGGAGTCCTCCCAATTTCCTCCTATAAGTTTGGGAGATTTTGGAACTCCCACAAAAATGGTCTGTTTTGCCAAAGGACTGTCAATATCCAACCAAAGTTATTATGGAACAACCTCTATGGAAGTACAAGACCTGAGATAAGAACAAGATTATGTCTAGCTCCTCTAAAGAAATTCTAGTTTGGTTTCATGTGCTTGGGGGGTGCTGTCATTCATAGAATCACAACCCAACAAAGAGAGAATTACTTTGAGAAAAAAAGGGATAGTTATTTCATTAGTTTATTTTTTCTTATTCATTCATGGGACATAAGTATTGCTAGCTGGCCAGCATTTATTGCCTATCCCTAGTTGCCCTTGGAGGCAGTTGAGAGTCAACCACATTGCTGTGGCTCTGGAGTCACATGTAGCCTAGAGCAGGTAAGGATGGCAGATTTCCTTCCCCATAGGACATTAGTGAGTCAGATAGCTTTTTCTGACAATCTACAATGGTTTCATGGTCATCAATAGATTCTAAATTCTAGATTTTTTTAAATTGAATTCAGATTCCACCATCTGCCATAGTGGGATTTGAACCTAGGTTCCCAGAAGACTAGCTGAGTTTCTGGATTAACAGCCTAGCAATAATACCACTAGGCCATCACCTCCCCTGCCTTTCTAGCCTTTGTAACATTGGCTTTCTGTTATTAACTCTATCGCCAGGTTTTACCTGATGCAGCTGGTGGGGAATCCCGGATGCACCATGTAAATCCCATTTCCACCAAATGTTTGCAGAGGTTCGGTGGCCAATTAGAAGAAACACTGTTGAAATTCCCACAACAGCACAGAAATATTCTTGCATATAATCACGATGATCAAGCTTGCTTTCTTTCTCAGTTGAAATGAACTGACTGATGGCCAATTGAATTATATTCCAATTTTAAATTTTTTTGCCTATACAAAATAAAAAGATTCCTGAACATCAAAGAATATTTCACAGCCAATGTTGTCATGCTTTGAAGTGGACTCGCTGTTGTAACATGAGGAAAACATAGAAAAACAATGTAGAGTGGTCAACATTGTAGATGATACCAAAGTCCAGGGTAGGTTGATTGGCCACACTAAATTGCCCCTTACTGTCCCAAGATGCCCAGGGACAGGGGATTTGCAGGGTAAATACGTGAGATTACAGAGATAAGGTCAGGTTAAGATGCGTTATCGGAGAGAGTTGATGCAGACTGGATGGACCAAGTTGCCTGCTTCTGCACTGTAGGGATTCTAGGCGAAGCATTGGAACTGGGGCCTACGTTTTTGCTCCTGTGTTGCATGTGGAGACTGGAGAATTCCCAGCTCTGCAAATGTGACCTTGAAAAATGACTATTCAGACATTTAAGAACATAAGAACATAAGAAATAGGAGCAGGAGTAGGCCATCTAGCCCTTCGAGCCTGCCCCGCCATTCAATAAGATCATGGCTGATCTGTCGTGGCTCAGTTCCACATTCCCGCCCTCTCCCCATAACCCTTAATCCCCTCGCTTATCAAAAACTCATCAACCCGCGTCTTAAAAATATTTAGCGAGGCAGCCTCCACCACTTCAACGGGCAGAGAATTCCAGAGATTCACCACCCTTTGAGTGAAGAAGTTCCTCCTCAACTCCGTTCTAAACCGCCCCCCCTTTATTTTGAGGCTGTGCCCCCTAGTCCTACTATCCTTTCTGAGCGGGAAGAGTTTCTCCACCTCTATCCTATCCATCCCATTCATCATCTTATATGTCTCAATGAGATCTCCCCTCATTCTTCTAAACTCTAACGAGTACAAGCCTAGTTTATTCAGCCTCTCCTCATAGCTCAACCCCCTCAACTCCGGTATCAGCCTAGTAAACCTCCTCTGCACTCCCTCCAAGGCCAAAATATCTTTGCGCAGGTGCGGCGCCCAAAACTGCACACAGTACTCCAGCTGCGGCCTCACCAATGCCCTATACAGCTGCAGCAAGACCTCCCTACTTTTATATTCAATCCCCCTCGCTTTGGGGGTTGAGGGCAAACATCCCTCCAGCCTTCATCCCACACCTCCTAACACATTCCACATACATCAGCCATGCCACCTCCCATCCACTCCCACGGACCTTCATACCTCCCATGTCAAAATATGACCCCAAACAGCCTCCGTGATCCCTCATATTCTCATTGGCAACTTATGCCTAGCCACCTCTTTATTGCCCATATACACTCCATGCCAACATATGCCAGTCCACCTATCCCCATGGACTTTTCTGTCCACAATGTCAACTTTGTGCCAATTCATACCTCCCATGCACCACCCTTTCCCATTATACCAACTATATCAACTAGGGTCTACTATGGGCAGGCCTCAGCAGACATGCAATTATCAGATGAATTAGTATTTCTAAGTGTCTATTGCAGACATCCCTATATTGTTTCATTCATTACGAAAATCATTATGTTTACATTCCTTCAACAAAATAGGATCTTTTAAATCAAACATTCAAGTGCACAATCCCTTATAAGGACAAGAATCATAGTTCTACATCAAACCACTTGTAGCTATTAATCAAATTGTGAATTGGCTGGCACCCTGCTGTGGTAATGGATGGTTGTGAAATCAATTGTGCAGCAGTAATCCAGTTATGCAAGCCCTCATTTCTATGTCAAAAGACAGAATGAAAAATCAGCCAAAACCAATCAAATGTTGAGCCACATGCTATAACAAGAAATTGTGGAATTTTCCTCTCACACCCATGACAGGTTTGGTGGTGAGTTGGGGCAGAGAATTTAGCAGGAGCCAGAAAGTTGAAATTCTGCTGGCATGCAATCATGTTGCAATTCTCTCAATGGCGGTAAGCCTTCCCACTGGCTGCTGGCATGAATGGCATTTTCATTCATCTGCATCTCATGAATGTTCATTAAAACAGTTGCCATCCAGCATCCTATCAGGCCTTTCAATTTTGAGTCACATCAGCAAAAAATTACAGCGGTCTAAAACCGATTGCTAAAGAGTGGCATGCATTAGACTATCCTCAGTTCACAAGAGGCTTCAAGGAGAGTGTAACAAAGCCTTTCTGCCAGTGTTGCACTGCTCATAATGTACGTCACTGTGCTAGGATAGACCAGTTCCCGCCCTTCATCTCCATGCCGAGCTGGTCTTCATGGATAGTACCATGTTTTGGGACTCATGCAGTCTTACCTTAATGGATGGATAAATTTAGATGGGCTGAATGGCCTTTTCAAGTCTCATGTGATCTTGTGAGCAAATTGCTGCTGGGGAACTTGCAACACTGGTCCTATACCCAAATGAGCAGGTGAAAATGTTTCCTAATGTTTACTGATCTAACTAATTTAATCCAATTGTAACTGTTAGTCTGAACGTACACTCTCTGGGAACCTAAGTAGTTCAGTGATTCATATGCAGTCTTACCAGGCGTTTTCCTAGTTCACCTTAAAAGACACTCAGTGCTCTGTGATGATATGTCTGATAGACACAAGTATTTCCTTCAGATCAAAGGGAATACCACTGGCACACTACTGTGCTCTGCTATATTGTTAGATAGTTTTAACTTGGACACACCTTTAAATGCAAGATATTCAGTCCATTTATCGGTGTGTTTGAGAGAATACCTAAATAAAAACCCTAAAATTAAGCTCATGGGCAAATATTGTATATCCATTGTACAGTTATTGAATTGCAACTACATCATACGATACAGTTTCTTATTAATATTACACAGTGCTCTCAACCTATTTGAACATGATGGATTGTAAATTAAATACAGCATTTGAATAGGCAGCATGACAATTTGATGCATAAAAGTTTTCAAATAACAAACAACCTCTTAACTCATTTCTGTCTGCGAGATGAATATTTTTGTTGAGAAATATTTTTACGCTGATACAATCAAGGCTTGTCTCACATGCACACACTCCAAGTGGCTATTGCCTTCAAATCATTTGTTGTTTGAGGTAAAAAAAAGACCCCAAGCTCTTTACAAATTGAACAATGTTAAATAGATGTTAATTGGAACTTCCACGTAGACATAGAGCACTGAAATGTAAATCGAGCCCATGGCTAACAAAATGTCTGGATGCAAACGTTATTTGCTTGAATTATTAAATGCGATGAGTCTAATTTTATGGGGAAAGTCGGAGCACTGAATGCAGCTAAAGGATTATTGCTTACGTTGAATGAATCAAACTGTGCAACCAACCACTTCTACAAGGCAGTGCCCATAGGGAAAGATCTGTATCAGACATAATTGTACATAGACTTTTACTGCTCAAATGACACGCTATGCCACTCTGGAGGGGAAACAAACAAACACACAGAATAAAGTGAGCCTACGCTGGAGACCCCTGTCCAAAAGCACAGCAGGAACATGTCCACAGACATTTGTGCTGAACTACACCTGCCCACAAAGAGATGAATAGAGCAGAAGTAGTTGTTACACTGTTAACACCACAAGACATAATTCCACACAGCAATTAAAATTGTTCTTTTGCTTACTGCGGGAAATCGCTTTTGGTCTGGCCTGCTTAAGCTCGGCAAGGATCACTTGCTGATTGGATTTCATGTTTTAGGGGAAAGCATATTGACTATTAATTTTAAATGAATTACAAACAAGTTCTGTAATGCCCATATTAATCTTAAATAGAATGCATCTTAAGTGAACAAACTCCCAAGTACCTGACGCATTAAAAACCCCCCACAAAACCGAGAGAAAGCAATTTCATTATTTGCTTGTTCCTAATGCTGCCTTTATATTACAATGCTGCAGCCAGTGTGGCAACCCTGAATTTGGTCGCGGTTCCGCAATATAAATGAGACAGTGGTACTGCAGCCCCAGACAAAGGGAGGACAAGCTCTGACAGGAGTTCGCTTGAAAAAGATCATAACGGTCAAAATGGAACTACGGCTGATAAATAGATCAGTGAATCAATAAATCCATTTGATGTCTATATGGCCTATCAATACTGAATCAAAATGTAAGAAATGAACAGTGGAGGGATAAGATTTATAGTGCCTGAAAGCAGCCCAAGATTGAAACCTTAAAGGAATCCATGCACAGCATAAACAAAGGATGACACCCGGAGTTAGGTTCATGGGAGAGGAGACTGATATGGTCAAGAATTATAAGCATGGCATTCAGACATAACTAAAGTGATATACAGCAGAGAAGGCATGAAACAACTGATGATTTTGTTTAAAAAAAAGCTTAGTTCTGGATATTGGTGTGTGGGAAAGAGAGATGAATAACAGCTAAATACAAAAGAACAGCAGAATGATACATGAACGACAATATTGGGGGGAAAAAAACAGCACAAATATATTGGCGTGATCTAATTATGAGCAAATCCCTTGAACAAAGGCATAATGTAGTCAATGGCATCGTCCATAAACACAGAGAGCAGCATAAAGAGACAAAAGGCTAGATGAGAGACAGACGTGAGTTGGTGCCAGGAAAGCATTGCTCGTGGACACAGACGTCAGAATGAGAGAAAAGGTCCCATGCTTGAACACAGATGTCGGAGAGAGACTGCAGCATAGCTAGTGGACATGGGCTCCAGCCAGCTACTGGAGCACGAGATGAGACAAAAACATGGTGTGCTTTGGAGGGCTGAAATGTGTTGTGTAGATACAGGCATGAGAGTCAAGAGAATGTAATACAGAAACACGAGCAGTACTCAAGAGCACAGCATGAGGAGAGTAACGAGTGCTTGAGACATACGCAAGGATAAACACTGATAACTAAAGTGCATTAAATCCCATCAATTAAATTTTCTCAATTAAAAGTGAGAATCACTAAGAGGCTTGATGAGTGGCATTGTTGAAAACACATGGCAAGATTTACTTGCACAATGAATGGAGGTTAGACAAGACAACATTTGTAAGCAAAGCACAAGAGAACCCAATATGACAAGTGCTGATTGAAAGTTTTATATTTATACATACACATGTATAAGTGTCAGGGCGTTCCTAGCTTCAGGGTATAAACTATTCATATAGCTCAGGAAGATCCCATATTTGATACCTGATCTGTGCTGATTGGTTGATCTCAGCTGAGGAACGGTGGAGAGGACTGTGGCATTAAGCAGTAAAAATTGGGACTCGCTCTTTTCTGGAAAAGGAGAGAAAAGGATCTGCTTTTATTTAACAACTTTCACTGACTAATGATGTCCCCAAAGCACTTTACATCCAAAGGGGCAATTTATGACGCACGGTCACTGCTATAATGTAAGAAAGAGTGTCAGCTGTGACTTGTGGGGAGCCCTCTTGCCTCAGGGTCAGAAAGTGATGGGTTCAAAAGCAACTCCAAAGACTTGAGCAGATAATCAAGGTTGAAATTGCAATGTAATTTATGATGCAGAATCATAGAATCCCTACAATGCAGAAGGGGGCCATTTGACCCATTGAGTCTGCACCAATGACAATCCCACCCAGACCATTTTCCCGTAACCCCACATATTTACCCTGCTAATCCCTCTAACCTATGCATCCTGGGACTTTAAGGGGCAATTTAGCATGGCCAATCAGCCTAACCTGCACATCTTTGGACTGTTGGAGGAAACTGGAGCACCCAGAGGAAACCCACACAGACACAGGGAGAGTGTGCAAATTCCACACAATCAGTGATCCAAGCTGGGAATTGAACCCAGATCCCTGGAGCTGTGAAGCAGCAGTGCTAACCACTGTACCGCCATGATGTCCCTAATACTGAGGAAGTACTACACTCTTTTGAATGAGATATTAAACTGAGGTACTGATTGCCGTCTCAAGTACACATAACAGTACTAATTGATGAAAAAAAGGCACGCACCCCACTATCCCCCAAAAGCCCCGGTCAACATTTTATCCCTCAACCAAATCAAAGGCTAAGAGTTTCTGACCACATATCTGAACCAACCCAAAACCACCTACTTCTACTTCTGACTCCACTCCTGTCTCAGTTCACCTGTTCCTGAAAATCTTTGGGATTTGATTGGGCTATGCATATTTAAACGCTATTTTAAATGAGCTGATTGGACTTGCACACTTTCTCGGTGTGATCCGGTTCATGCTAATTGGAAGGGGTCTGTAGACTCGCAAACTCTTTGGTGCCGGGTATGAAATGGATTTTTTAGGCCCACACACTGTTCTCTGGGATTGTGGTGCAATCTACCAACAGTGCAGAGAGGTAGGAGAATCACCACCCCCCTCCCCTCTCCCACTCTCAAGCCTTTGTCATGTCTAGACTTGGCTATTCCTATCTAGTCCTGGCTGGCCTACAATCTTCCAGCCTTTACGTTCATCCAAACCTCTGTTGCATGTTTCCTGATTCTCACTAAGTCCATTTCATCTATTATCCCTGTGTTTGTTGACCTACTTGGGCTCTGAGCTAAGAATTACACTGTAATCTCTCCAGTATGGAAATCTCTGTTTGAAACCTCTGTGTCAGCAATGAACAGTACCTGGATAGGTAAAACCCTCTTTTATACTGCCAGTAAATACTTACATACAGTATTTTCCAGTTCACACATTGGTGGTTAGGTAGTCTCATTTCATTGTATAATCCAGACAATTATGAAATCCAGAAATAACTTGGTCTCAAACATTGTGGACAGGGTAGATTATAATTTAACCCAATTTTAATTAAAATTTTCATCCAGGTTTTCAGAACTTCCCATGTAGCATATGCAGTTCAGAGGTAGCATGCACATATCTCTTTGTCAGAGATTGTGGATCCATATCCTATTCTGAGGCCTTGAGCACTAAAATCTAGGCTGAGAGTCCACTGCAGCACTGCCAGAGCTACTGTTTTTCAAATGGGACATCAACCTGAGACACCGTCTGCTCTCTCAGGTAAGTGCAACTAATCCTGTGATGCAATTTCAAAGAGAAATACAGGGACGTCATCCCTGGTGCCCTACCTAATATTCAGCTCTCAATCAAAAGCAGATTATCTGGGGTCATGTGGCTGTCTATGTACAAATGGTTTGCTGTGTTTCCTACATGATCACAGTGACTGGGTTAGTTAGTTGCATTGCTAATCTGTGATGCAGAATGATGCCAACAGCACAGGTTCAATTCCTGTCTCAGCTGAGGTTATTAATGATGACCCACCTCCTCAATCTTGCCCCTCACCTGAGATATGGTGATCCTCAGGTTAAATCACCACCTCAAGGGGAGAGCAGCCTATGGTCATCTGGGATAATGGTGACTTTACTTTTAAACTTCATTGGCTGTAAAGTTCTTTGGGACATCCTGAGGTTATGGAAACCATCGCATAAATGCAAGTCTTTCTTACCTTTCTATGGACTAGTGCCTCCCTACCTTCTCTAGCTTTGTGACAGTCCAAGATATAGGCACTCCTCTAATTCTGTGTTCTTTCACCTCCTCAGTTTTAATAACTTCATCATTGGTGATCTTCAACCACTGCGACCCAATTCTGTCCCTAAAATCTTTACCTCTCTTTCCTCCTTTAAGGTAATGCCCAAAACCTACAACTGCCCCAATATCCCCTTAATGCGGAGAAGTGTGAGGTAATTCACTTTGGTAGGAATAACAGATGTGTTGAGTATAGGGCTAACGGGAGGACTTTGAATAGTGTGGATGAACAGAGGGATCTAGGTGTATGTGTACATAGATCCCTGAAAGTTGGGAATCAAGTAGATAAGGTTGTTAAGAAGGCATACGGTGTCTTGGCGTTTACTGGTAGGGGGATTGAATTTAGGAGTCGCAGCGTTATGTTGCAACTGTACACAACTCTGGTGCGGCCGCACTTGGAGTACTGTGTGCAGTTCTGGTCCCCACATTACAGGAAGGATGTGGAGGCTTTGGAGAGAGTGCAGAGGAGGTTTACCAGGATGTTGCCTGGTATGGAGGGGAGGTCCTATGAGGAGAGGCTGAGGGATTTGGGGTTGTTTTCGCTGGAAAGAAGGCGGCTAAGAGGGGATCTTATTGAAACATATAAGATGATTAGAGGTTTAGATAGGGTGGATAGTGATAGCCTTTTTCCTCTGATGGAGAAATCTAGCACGAGGGGGCATGGCTTTAAATTAAGGGGGGGTAGTTATAGGACAGATGTCAGGGGTAGGTTCTTTACCCAGAGGGTGGTGAGGGATTGGAATGCCCTGCCTGCTGCAGTTGTAAATGCGCCTAGTTTGGGGGTGTTTAAGAGATCCGTGGATAGGTTTATGGACGAAAAGGGATTGGTTTAGGTTAGTGGGTCATTGTTTTGTAACTGGTCGGCGCAACATCGTGGGCCGAAGGGCCTGTTCTGCGCTGTAATGTTCTATGTTCTATGTTCTATTATGTGCTAGGTGTCAAACTTTGTTCGATAACGCAGCCATGAAATGCCTTTTCACTGGAGATCTAAAAACGCTAGTTTTCTTGTAAATGTTCTAATGAAGGAGCTTGTGTAGTGACTCATCGCCTCATACAGTGTGAACAAAACATTTGGAGCTAGACCCATCACGGTTCTAGAAGAGATCTTATAACCAGGTTGAAGTGTATTGTGAAAGTAGCTTTAAAAGAATTTGTTGCAGACAATGGGATTGCCATTGTGTCATGATGATATTTGTTGTGAATCAATCATTTTATGTACTTGAAGGTTGCCTTGAGACCTCCTACAACCAATCGTACAGTTTCCACTTTAAAAAATTTCCAATGTAAAAAGAGGCAACTTTTACTTGAAGCTCGCTGGAAATGTGCAGCCAGTGGAGGAAGGCAGGGTCTCTCTCTATTGGCTCCAATTCTTGCGTTAATTAATCCTTTTTCTTTTCCAGATTACGTCTTAGACACAGATGCAGGAATTTTACGATCCCACCTGCCACAGGATTCAGAGTGGGGAAGGAATGGAGCATGGAATGGTCCATCGACTTCGAGTGGGATTTTACGGTTTTGGGATGAGTGAGGCCACTACCCCACCTCGATCCCTTCGTTTTCATTCTATTTTATTTAATTTTTTACTGTTCTCTACCTTTTTTCTTCTACCGCTACCCCCCCCACCAGTTCTTTTCCCCTACTTTATGCTCCTTCTCTTACCTTTTCACCCCTTTTCTAAATCTTATCTCCGGCCCATCAATTTTCCTCACCCTCCCCCCCCAACATTTTAGCTTCTCTGCCATATGGCCATTCACACACTCTTTATTCTCTCTGTGTACAGCTATTAGCTGGTTTCCCTGGTTTCTATGGCTTTGACTCATCATTCATTCCCTCCCCCTGCAGTATAAATATCTCCCATTTTCTATGCTTTGACAAAGGGTCATCTGGACTCAAAACATCAGCTCTTTTCTCTCCTCACAGATGCTGCCAGACCCGCTGAGGTTTTCCAGCATTTTGTCTTTTTGTTTCAGATTCCAGCAGCTGCAGTAATTTGCTGTTATCCATCCTTAGCCTGCTGCAAAGCTCCAGTGAAACGCAACTCAAACTGGTGGAGCAGCATCGTATCTCCCGACTAGGTAGATTACAGCCCTCAGGACTCAACGTTATATTCAACAACTGAAACTGTGACCTTTCTCCTCCACCTTAAACACCTTTTTAAATATCCCATACATTCAGCACGATGGCACAGTGGTTAGTTAGCATTGCTGTCTCACAGCTCCAGGTTCAATTTCTGGCCTTGGGTGACTGAGTGGAGTTTGCACATTCTCCCCGTGTCTGCATGGGTTTTCTTCGAGTGCTCTGGTTTCTTCCCACAATCCAAAAAGTGCAGGTTAGATTGATCGGCCATACTTAGTGTCCCAAGATGTGTAGCTTAGGAGAATTACCAGGATAAATGTGTGGGGGAGAGGGTGGGCCTGGATAAGATGCTCTGTCAGAGAATTGGTGCAAATTCAATAGGCCGACTTACAGATGCTGCCAGACCTGCTGAGCTTTTCCAGCATTCTCTCTTCTTGTTTCAGATTCCGGCATCTGCAGTTTTTTGCTGATGCTATTATACCTGCTGTTCACTCTCTGCTGAACCTCTGCAGAATGGGATCCAGCACCTCTCCGAAGATCAACTCTGCACAGAGACGGGAAGATTGGAAGAGTCTGGATGTCAGTGTCCAGCAATCTGGACCATATGAATACAAAACATTAAACTTCTTCTAATACCCATTTACACATTGCTGCTGTGACTGTGTTGCTGACAAGAAAACCAGACAGAGGAGATCTTAGTTAACAGCAGCTGCAGTACAAATGCAGCCAAAGTAAAGTCTAGTGAAAGCGAAGGCCTGAATAGGAGCAGGAAGAAGAAAACTCTTAGGGAACCTAACATTGTAAGATTTAAAATGATCTTTTTTTTAACGCATCCATTTGAAAACACAGGGGGTTGTCTTTAACGGTGACCTGAGCAGTCAATTTACAATTTCAAATAAAAACGCACACAGCTGTTTGAAAGGCCAAAGCTTCGACTTAATTTCAGTTCAATATCTGAGATTGAACCTCATATCCAAGATTGCTTATGGTGCCAAGTTAGATGGCACAGTAAATGGGATAGTTGGGCGCAGAAGGCTGAAAAAGGGCTTTGGTAGATTAAGAGAGCGGCAGATGGAGTACAATGTGGGGAAGAGTGAGGCCATTCACTTTGGAACTGAGCAACATATACCAGGGTGTCCTATAAACAATGAGAAGCAGGCAACTGTGGAGGATTCACAGATAAATCACAAAAACAGTAGAGAAAAAAATGATTTAAAAGACTATTGGAAGAGGTTAAAAGGGGGCAGGAATGTAAAAAGGTGGTAGTAACGCTATAGTTATCTTTGGTTCGACCTCTTCTGGAGTATTGTGTTCAGTCCTGGACATGACAATTCAGGAAGGATGTATTGCCTTGAAGGGAGGTGCAGCACTAATTCACCAGAACAATACCTGGTGTAACAGGGTTAAATGAGAGCGTGTTGCATCAACTAGCCTTGTATTTTTATAAGGACGTGGTGGGAGCAGGTACAAAAGCGGCATTTAAGGGGCTAGTAGCTGAATACAGGAATAGGACGGGAATGGAAGGATATGGACTCCATAAGTGCATATGGTTTTCGTTTAGATGGACATTATTATTGGCGCAGGCTTGGAGGGCCGAAGGGCCTGTTCCTGTGCTGTACTGTTCTTTGATATTAAAGGTGTTTATTATAAATAAAAGATTTAAAAAAGAAGTGTTGACATAGTGGTATCGTTACTGGGCCAGTAATCCAGAGACCTAGAATACTGACCTCGGGATTGGCATTCGAATCCCACCATGGCAGCTGGTAAAATTGTAATTCAATAAAAACCTGGAATTAAAAGTCTAATGATGACATTGTAAATAGCTGTAAGAATGCATCATGTTCACCAGTGAAATCTGCCATCCTTACCCTGTCTGGCCTACATGTGACTCCTGATCTACAGCAATATGGTTGACTTTTAAATTAGGGATGGGGGGATTGGGAGATGGGAGCAATGAATGCCAGTCCAACTGATGACACCACACCCCCATGGATAAATAAAAATGAAGTTCTCTGGACAGATTTCCTTTCACACACAGAGTTATAAAATCTGGGACCATTGAGGCTCGGTAACTTAATCGTTGAGGCTGTTAAATTTTTGTTGTGTGAGGAATGGAACCAAAGCAGCTAAGGTACAGATCAGCCATGATCTAACTGAATGGTGAAAGGGTTGAATGATCCAATCCTACATCCTTAAATTTCTATCACTAGAGTGCTAGGCAAAGTCAGAATGAATATTTAACCTGAAAAAATGGTATCCAGTATCTCTCAGAGGCAAAACTTATTTATTTATTTAAGTAGACTTACATTAACACTACGATGAAGTTACTGTGAAAATCCCTGGGTCGCCACACTCTGGTTGCCTGTTCAGGTACACTGAGGGTCAATTTAGCATGGTCAATGCACCTAACCAGCACATCTTTCTGATTGTGGGAAGCAACCAGAGCACCTGGATGAAACGCACACAGACATGCGCAGACTCCACACACAAACAGGCAGTGACCCAAGGAATCGAATCTGAGTCCCTGGCGCTGTGAGGCAGCAGTGTGCCACCAAATATAAAGCTGTTATCAGCAGTGGACAACATGGAAAACCACTGAAGGACTCTTAGTCCCTCAGGACTGACCTCTGCACTGTGTTTATATTTTACCAATGCTGTGTAAACTGAAGTAGGGGTTGGTGAGGGTGAAGGATGCTGCCATCGATGTTACAAATATCAAATGCCCATAAACGTTGACGCTGGTGTTAAAATTCATCCCACATGCTAACAGGATAAAAGTGAAAAATGACTGACGTTTCCAGTAAAGATTTCATGAGGTTCAGATTCATGTGCAAAACTGATTTCGGCATATATTTCAAGATGAAGACAGAGGGATGCAGAAAAGTCTCACAAAAGTGCAATGTGCAGAATGATGTTATGGTTCATTCCTGGGTAAGTCTGGAGTTGCAACTGATCACCAAGTCCCTAAGCATCAGGATGAAGCGGGTTCAGGAAAACAGAGCAACATATTTCTGTTAACACTCCGATGTGTTCATAGATCTATGAATATACTCCAGTAATACATCACATTTTGTCAATCTGCTCTTGTGTCTGCTGCTAGTTTTTTAATTTTTCTCCAATATATTTCCAGTTAGAAATGACTAATACCGGTGTCAAAAAGGCTAAAATCTAGGTTTGAGAAAATAACAATGACATATGAACATATTGCGAGGAAGAGTGAAAATATCTGGAAAATAAGTTTCCAGCCTACATTTTCGCCAGGTTTCTACTTCAAAATCCCATCCTTTCTATTTTGAAATTAATATTTTTCAGTCATGCATGGATACGTGATAGTGCTTATTAAACATCCAAAGGAAAGTGGATGAGGTGGTCGCTCTGTAATCTTCTCTGCATATGTATCCCAGCATCCCTCTCTCCCAATCCTTCCTAGCTGCCACTTGAATTAGCACTAGAGGATTATGGGACCACTGGTCATTAATCCAGGTGACAAACAGCACCCAGTGTGAATATTTGCACCCAGAAATTGAAAAGATTAGGCGATATTTGACAAGGATTGACAGGCTTATCGCCTTCGGAGCAGCAACTGTTAAATATTCATGACTTGGATAGCTGGGAAAGCCCTGAGCTAGATGACTTTTTGGCTGTGGGATTTATCCCGCGCCTTGCCAAGACAGGAATAGGAATGCAAATTCAAATTTTCACATGCACACGATGAAAGATGGGCAAATAAGGGACATAAGACATGTGTGCACAATTATCACTGGGCTGTTTGTCTACATTGTTAACTCTTTCCCTGTCAAAATGCATAAGTGGAGACAGATAATGGACAGCAGATCAGTACACTGCTTAAATAAAAGCAGTGGAACAAGACACCACCCCCCCCCCCCACCCCCTCCTCCCCAATGCAATAGAGAATCAAGACAATTAAAATAACATTTAATCATGTCATAACAGAGAAGTAAGTGCAATATTATAACACACTTTAACATTTAGCTATTGGGATAACAGATTTTTGATTATTCTTGCACGTTTCTCTAATTTTACTTTATGATGTCAAGGATTAGAGAGCAACTGAATGTAATGAAAAAAGCCCATGGGGTCTGAGGAAACATATAGATGCAGCGAGGTTGCACTTGCGGGAGCTGTGTATGTGTGACTTTTACAGAAGGGTGTTTAATCCAATTTTCTTCACAGTGAGCCAGTCCTTGTGGCAACGACTGCAACTGGATTATAATGAGTGAGCACTGATGATTTTTGAGTTAGCTTCTTGTCTGAGAGAAAATAACCCGAATTCCTTTAATCTATGTGCTTGTAAATGGGTAGATATTATGCACTGCAACTGGGATAAGTAACAAACAACCGAAGGACATGGAGGGGCATTCATGCAAAGAGTAAATGAATGGTTTCATTTCACAGGTTTAAAAAAAAATCTGCGGATTATATTTGAATGAGTAATTTTTGCTCACGGTTAAATTCTGGTACATTTGATCATTTTTGCTATGGTTACAGGAGGACTATATGCATCTTCTTGAATATAGTTTGAGGTCATTATGTCACATATTCTGGTAATAAGTGCTGGTGTGAACATGACATCCTGAGCAGGTGGCAATACCTTTCTCTCAGAGTACTCGATCACCTGGGGGGCTATACATGAGAAGTTGGAAGACCAAGACATCAGCTTAGTTCAAGGAGGGTTAAAGTTTAAATTATAAGTGTCACAAAGTCAACTCCTTAACGGGTCCCTATAAAATGGAATGGGAATTACCACACATGTCACCCATGAACCCTGAACAAACTGATGGCATTAAAATTCAAGGTAGCAGAAGACTACTGATATCAGACTGTCTCCTATTCCACAAATGCTGGAGTTGATATATGTCAGTGCCTGATGACACCCTCAGCCATCTATGACATTACCTGTCTGAAATTTGCAGGTAGTTACTCTACTTCGGGTCTGTTCTGCCATTGCTCATCACTGTGCCAGCCCCTGGTTGTCAGCATCATGAGCCACCAGACTGTTTGCTGTCACCCCTCATTGTCCTTCTGGCCACTGCTGCGTTTGACTCTGGGTTGTCCTCTGCCAATTCCTCTCCTCATCCGCCACAGCGTCAAAAAGCACTGGGAGGATAAACTTATCCAGTCTAGACAGAAGGCCGCAAAGGAATGCTTAACAGAGTTTTATCCTCCTCATTAACTGGAGGACTGTGGATCAATGGGGAGTCTGCTCCTGTGCATTTACCCTGGTCTCCACCCACTCTACTGTGTCCAATGCCTGAGACCGGGACAAGAAAGGAAATCTCTTACTATCACTGTTATGTCCCTCGGAATTCCCACTCTGATCCTGAGCGTTGTTGGCTATCACCCTGCACCTTCCCTCAGTCGCCTTAGACTTTCCCTCCACCACCCTCAACCCTTCTCCCCCTCACCCTTGGCCCTGCAATGATGTGCCTCAAGCCATCCACCATTACGACCTTGGTTTTTCGGCCTACAGGGAAGCTGCCTTTCCTGGTCACAACTGAGCTGTCAGCCATTATCCTGGACCTATCAACCATTATCCTCAGGCCTCCTTTTACCATCACCTTTGACCTGTCCTTGGTTACTCTTGACTTTCACCACCTCAGCATTGACCTGCCCTCGATCCCTCTGTCTTCCTTCTATCATGCTTGATTTGCCTTTGGTAGAGGTGAACTTTCCCTGCATTGCCCCACTTCATCCCTCTAGCTGCGACCTGTCTGTGGCCTGCTATGACCTCCTCTCCCTCCATCAGATAGGCATGCCCCAACCTGTGTGCGCAGCTGGCTCTTGAGCTCAACACAACTGCTCAGTCTCCTCTGCCCTGCTTCAACAAAGCATCCTGTCCAAGAAAAACAACTCCCACTCACTCAAAATCTGCAACAAAGATGACCTTGCCTGCTGCACACCCGTGGGAAACAGTCATGAATCTGAAGACTAGGGGATTTCCACAGTAGCTTCATTGCAGTGTTAATGTAAGCCTCCTTGTGACTAATGAATAAAAATAGCTGCTCCTTTCCAATGTTCTTCTGCAATCTTTCCCTGATCCTTTGGTTTTACATGTACATTTTGGGGAATTCCCCATCGTAACCCATGAGACAGGATTTGAGGAGAAATATCCAAATATTACTGAGGCATTCAACTTACTCAACTCTTCCTGACATCATTTGTATGATTGCAAACCTTTCTGGGCCATGTTTAGCTGTGGCAACCTGCTTGTTTCTTCCTCTCACTTTGCCATTTTCATTTTAAGCTAGAAGTTGTGCATTTGGCTCTCTGGTGATACTTGCATTCATTAAATCTTCTTTTTATATATATAAAAAATCTGCCCTGCATCCTCCCAGGGCTTCAGTTACGTAACCCTGTCATTAAATGCGATGCCATATAACATTATGCTTATAGGTATGACACTTTTGGAATATTGAGAGCAATCAGTATTTTTAACATTCAATGGATAGAATATATGATATATTGGGTGGCATGGTGGCACAGTGGTTAGCACTGCTGCCTCACAGTGCCAGGGACCCGGGTTCGATTCCCAGTTTGGGTCACTGTCTGTGTGGAGTCTGCATATTCTCCCCGTGTCTGGGCGGGTTTCCTCCGGGTGCTCCAATTTCCTGCCACACTCCAAAGATGTGTGGGTTAGGTGGATTGGCCATGATAAATTGCCCCTTTGTGTCAGGGGGACTGGACAGTGTAAATGCATGGGGTTATGGGGAATCGGCCAGGGTGGGATTGTGGCCACTGCAGACTTGATTGGCCAAATGGCCACCTTTTGCACTGTAGGATTCTAAGAAGCAGATTTGTTCTCCTCAGACTGCAGAAGGTTTTGCAGGGTATTAGCCGGTGGTGTTTGAAACCATCATGATTTTGATGGAGTGAACACCTGAAGCTGTTTCCAGTGGCAGAGGGTTGGCAACCAGAGGACAGATTTAAGATAACTGGCTGAAGAATGAGAGGCAAGTTACTTAAACCACCATGTTCTGGAATGCATTGAAAAAGTAATGGAAGCAAATTCAGAGGGCAAGGGATTGGAACTATTTGGATAGCTTTTTCAAAGAGCCAGCATCGGCACATTGGGCTGAATGGCCTGCTTCTGTGGTGTATCATTCAGTTTCTAGGATTTCCATCTGAGAGCCTGGGCTCTGTTTCCACAAAGGGAGTCTCAGCTGTTCAGCCTTTGAACGTATTTATCAGTTATCTCATACCCTATCAGTTAGACATTTCTGCAGCATTAATTACATATTGTTCACACTGAACCAATCAGCACTATTTTCAGTTCCATCCATTTTTGTTACGTTCTTGCTTAAAATTTAACCCTGCGATCATCAAAGGCCAATTTTAATTACATTTATGCAGCAAAACAAGCCACAAATATGGCCCCTGATCCTTGTAATTAACCAACTAGGAAGAGTGATTACAGAATTGATTTAAAATGACACCACTAGCTCAAAGTCCTCCTGGGCCATGGTTGCCTGAGCAGGTGGATGACTTCCAGGGGAAGGAGATAATGCCCAGTTCCACAGGACATCTCCTGGTACCATCTTGGGCAAAGCAGACTGCCTGATAAGCCCCTCATCCACCAGGCAAGACACCTGTGGGCATAAAGTGGCTACAGTGTATACTACCTATAGGATTCACAGCAACAACTTGCTAAGGCAGTTATTGCCCACTCAGAATGAGCAAAATACATTTTACATTTAAATTAATTATACTCTGATGTAGAAACATATCCACTGAATTGTTGCCTCTTCTCAGATACTATCCCCACCTGCCTCAATGATTGTTCACCTCAGAAGAAAACCTGTCTTTGCAAACTACCTCATCACCAATCTCCTTTTGCTCTCCAAAGGTGCTGCCACTTCCCAAATCCAACCCCATCTGCCACAAAACTCCATTTTTCAATCTGCCCAATCAAGTTTCCACCCCTGCCACAGACATAGATAGGTTCTTGATTAATAAGGGGATCATGGGTTAAAGACAGGAGAATGGGGTTGAGAAAAATAGCAGCCATAACTGAATGGCAGAGCAGGCCCGTTAGGCTAAGTGGCCTAATTCTGCTCCTATGTCTAATGGACTGAAATGACTCTTATCAAAAGTCACTCGTGGCAGCCAATGTGACTATGATCATGGTTAACTCTCTGTCCTTATTCTTATTGATTTCTGTTGCCATTGATACGATTTCCTATCCTATCTTCCTCCAATACTTTGCAACCATTTTCTAGCTGCATCGGACCCAGTGACAGCTGGAGTACTGTGTGCTCTTCTGGGTGCCACACTACAGGAAAGATGTGAATGCATTGGAAAAGGTGCAGAAGAGGTTTACAAGAATGCTTTCAAAGATGACAACCTTCAGATTAGAGAGATTGAGCCTGTTCTCCTTTGGAGAGAATAGAGAGATGTTGAAAATCATGAAGGGGCTGGTCAGATTAGATAGGGAGAAACTGTTCCTGCTCAAAAGAAGCAACTGTGATGCGAGAAAAACTTTTTCACACAATTGTTTCAGATCCAGAATACGCTGCTTGGAAGTGTGGTGGAGATAAGTTCAATCAAAGCATTCAAGGGGACACTAGATGATTATTTGAATGGAAACAATGTGCAGAGGTATGGGGAAGAGGCAGGGGAATGGCACTAATTTATGGTGCTCCCTTGGAGAGCCAGAGCAGACATGATGTGCCAAATGGATATGTTAAGATCAAATGTGAAACCAAGATAGATCCTCCTGTGCCATAACAGTTCTATGACTGCTCTTGTCTGGTTCCACTCCTAGCTATTCAGTCATAGTCAGAGTATCTCCTACAGTAGTTTCCCTTCTCTATCCATAGTGCTACCTCTGGTGCCCCCAGGGATCTTGACCCCTCCTATTTCTGATCTACCTGCTGTCCCTCAGTGACATTATCTCAAAACACAATACCAGGTTCCACAGTTCCTCCTGCTGACACCCACCTCTTTCAACCCCTCTGCTGTTTCTGATGTGTCACATTGTTTACCTGACATTGGCTATTGTTTGGGCAGAAATTCTCTCCCGCTGAATATTAGGAAGACCAAAGTTATTGTCTTTATCCGCACCCAAAACATAATCCTGAGCACTGACTCCATTCCCCTCCTTGGCTAATCAACCTAACCAGCAAATCTTTGGAATGTTGGAGGAAACTGGAGCACTCGGAAGAAACCCACGCAGACATGGGGAGGAGGTGCAAACTCCACACAGACTGTGGCTGAGGCTGGAATTGAACCAGGATCTCTGGTGCTGAGAGGTAGCAGTGCTGACCACTGCACCACCGTGTCCCCCCAATTCTACCCCATTTTCCCTCAATCGCCATTGATGCTCAAGCTGAACTCTGCACTGACCAGAAATCGAGTGTGGAGCATTCCAAGTTCAATCTTTAACATCACAATGCGCTTTGCAATTACCCACTAAGCCACTAGAGAAGCTTTCTCAATATATATTTTTAAACACAATTTATAAAAGTTGCTTTAAATAATGTAGTTTTCTGATAGAAAATACCAAGGGCAGGCACTCCAAAGATCCCTTTCGTTAAAAGTATTTATTTGGGCCACATTTAAGGTGTATAGCTCACTTAACCTCACTGAACGATGCTTTAACCTTACTTGACATCTGATAGTTTATATGAAGAATCTTCCTATTACTTTTGTCCATATGGGAGATGTAATTTGCATTCAGAATGCCGAGCATCATATCCAGCCTGTGCAGTGCAGAGACTATTCAGGGTACATAAATAACAACGCGTGTGCAAGCACGTTTCTTTTGCTTATATAAATTGCCGTTGATTCAGGAATTGTGGTTGTTTCATGCATTTCTAACCCTTTCGGTAATTTTTTTTATCTATTAAAACATGGTGTAGTCATGCTTCCCAAATCTCTTTCAATGGTGAGTTAAACGGTTAGGGGTGTTATTCTTGGCCATGAGATGACATGAAGCTGTTAAGAGCATGCATTTCTTAAAATCACAATATCATTTTCATTGAATGATATAATCTTTTCTCCTGGCTCTCGTTTGCCCACCACCCAGTATTTGTAGAGTGCTACTATAAGAGCTGATCCTATTGATGAGAAATATAGAAACTATTGTGAATTCCCTTAGAATTATAAAATCCTAGAACCATTCGGCCTATTAACCTGCACCAACAACAATCCCATCCTATCCTGCATGTTATTTACCCTTCTAGTCCCCCTGACGCTTTAGCCTGGCTAATCAACATAATTCATACATCTTTGGAGTGTGGGGGAAACTGGAGCACCCAGAGGAAACCCTTCCAGGCACAGGAAGAACGTGCAAACTCCAAACAGACAGTGACCCAAGCTGGAAATCGAACCCCAATCCCTGGCACTGTGAGCCAGCAGTGCAAACTGCTGTGCCACCCGCTGTGCCACCATGCCATCTTGAAAAACAAGCCTTTCCCTTTTGTTCAGAAAGATACAGATTTGTAAATGTTTGTAATAAACTCAGTTGGCTACTCTTCACATGTGAAGCTAACTATAAGATTGTGCGCGAGTGACTCTCTAAATGAGTGAATGTTAACAGCTTTTTCAACCAAGGGGACCATTACAGCCAAACTTCATCCTGTCAATAACCAAAATCTACTAACATTTACTTTCCAGCAGACGCTGAATTGTGATTTTGGGCCATGACCTCAGGCCTTCTTGCCTTTCCTGAGCACGTAAGCGAAATAAACTTTGTGCTGTTCCTGTCACAACAAGCTGAAGTAGTATTCAAGTTGATTAACGGTCTGAAAGGGTGTGATATGAACACTCCTTCCAAGGCCAAACCGATCTTCATATCAGTTAGCAGGGAGATTAGTCCGATGGAAAGTGAGGATTTTTATGGGCCCCCCACAACCCATGCAGTGAAGGAAGAGGCCGTGCTCACCTGATGAAAGCATCCCGAGGGATATCGCCTGGAATTCAAAGCCAGAGCTCTGGTCTCCAGCCGCTGTGATTTTCCAAAGCTGGGTGCAACCTTCTGATTCTGAGGCAGTAATGGTACCAACAAACCAAAAGTACAGGATGGAGACCTTTCGAGCTTATATGGGGATGATGACTCCAGTTCCTTGATGTGCTGCCGTTAGCACGTGAGTGAATGAGTTCATGAAAAAAAAACACATGGGCTCGTTAGTTTAAACCGGTAAATGTTTAAGATAATTGGGTCAATGGCTCCATTAAAATAGCTCGTACAAGAAATTGACACAGGCGCATTTATCAATGTGCTAAAAATAACACAGAGAGGAATTTCAACCCTCAAGTGTTGCATTTACCCACTAAACCACTGGGGACAAAGCATGCTCAGGAGGTTGTTTGGCTTGTGTTTGGTTTATAATTGTATTACAGAATGGTTATTTTACTGAACGGGTGCCCATGAATTATCTTTGTCCAAGTCTTTAACAACCTTGTTCACCAGTCAGAATGTTCCTTTGATTTGAACTCAGATATTTGATTAAGGGTCATTTAGATGACAAATGTAGTGAGTAAACCATTCAGCCTTCTTGTTTGACAATAATCACATATAAAGGAAAGCTGTGGGAGGACTGCCTGATTCCTTTCTAACAGATTGTTAACAACTTTGTAAATGAATTATAAGAGTTGAAGGAAGTTCAGTAATAGCCTTGTCACTCCACATTTGTTTCCAGAGCTTTTTGTTATTTAACCCCCTGGACGCTGTTCTGATAAATGTGGTGAGTGACCAAAGTGCAAAAGAAGAATGATCTGATTCTTTTCACTGAATTATTATGGCGTAGGAAGAGGCCATTCAACCCATTGTGTCTGCACTGGCTCCCCAAATGAACATTATGAGTTAGTGCTGTTCTCCTGCCTTTATTTTCATTGTTTCTATTCAATCATCCAATGCCCTCTTGAATTCCTTGATTGAACCTCTCTCCACCACACTTCCAGGCAGTGCATTCCAGATCCAAATCACTCATTGTGGGAAAATATATTTTCTCATAACACATCTTCTTCTTTTGCAAATCACTTTAAATCTGTGCCTTTTATGCTCTTAAATCAGATCTTTTAATGATTGGGAACAGTTTCTTCCCATTTACTTTGTCCAGCCCCCTCATGATTTAAAACATCTCTATCAAATCTCCTCTTTGTTTTCTCCTCTCCAATAGGAGAATAGTCCCAACCTCTCCAATCAAACCTCATAGCTGAAGTTTCTCAGTCCTAGAACCATTCTTCTAAACCTCTTCTGCACTCTCTCCAACGTGTTCATATCCTTCTTATAGTGTGACTGCGAACAGTACACAATATTCCAGCTGAGATCTAATTAGTGTCTTATATAAGTTCAGCATAATCTCCTTGTTCCTGTACACAGTGTTCATATTAATAAAACCCAGGGTACTGTGTGCTTTATTAACCACTCTCCACCGCCCCCCCTCCCTCATCACTCTCAGTGATCAATGCACATGTCCCTCTGCTCCTGCACCTCCTTACGAAGTTTACCTTTTATTTTGCATTGTCCGTCCATGTTCTTCCCACCAAAATGTATCATCTAACTCCTTTGCATTGATTTGATTTGATTTGCATTATTTTTGTCACATGAATTAACATACAGTGAAAAGTATTGTTTCTTGCGTGCTATACAGAAAAAGCATACCATTCGTAGAGAAGGAAATGAGTGTGCAAAATACAGTCATAGCTAAGGTGTAGAGAAAGATCAACTTAACGCAAGGTTAATGCATTGAACTTCATCTGCACTTATTTGCCCACTCCACCAACTTGCCTATGTCGTTTTAAAGGTCTACACTGTCCTTCTGAAGGTTTAGAATGCTTCTACGTTCTGCAAACTTTGAGAATGTCCCCTGCACACCGATATCTAAATCATTGATATATATATATCAAGAAAAGCAAGGGAATACCACTACAAACCTATCCCTAGCCCAAAAACTATCCATTGACCATTACTCTCTATTTCATTTTCATTCTCAGTTGATTTTGTATCTATATTGCTACTGTCTCTTTTACTCAATGAGCTATAATTTTTCTCACAGGTCCCTAATGTGGCACTGTATCAAATGCCTGCACACCACATCAACAGTATTACTCTCGTCCACCCTCACTGTTACTCCTTTAAAAACTCCAGCAAAATCATTAAACGTGATTTCCCCGTTAGAAATCCATGCTGGTTCTTCCTAATATGTCCACATTCTTCCATATGATTACTAACTCTATCCCAAATAATTGTTTTGAGAAGATTGCCCACCACCGATGTTAAACTGACTGGACTGTAATTGCTAGGGCCATCCTTAACAGTCTTTTTTGAACAAGGGCGTAATGTTTGGAATTCTTCAATCCTCCGGCACCTCTGATCCTGAACGCTTTGACTTGTGGATCCTTCCAGGGCTGTGCTGGAGATGCAATCATCATTTCCTAGTCTGCCAACCACAAATAAATGACAGACATGTGACCAAAAAGTTGTTTACTAGGCTCTCAAATATGTGAACTTCGCCTGTGCCAATGCCAATCAGATTAAGCGCAAATTTGCAAGTGATAGATAAGCAATCAAACCATCAGTCACCCACACTATCACTCTATTCCTATGGTGGCTGCATCATTCCATTGTCAGTTGTTCTGGATTTGCTTGGCAGCCCCAGTGGTAACCTAAGCAGCTTTAGTAAACGACAGATCCACATACTCTTGGACTAATATAGTACGCGGTTGATATTCAAACTGATATCCAGAACTGCTCTCTGCTCATTTTATATGAGTTCTCATATTTATCAGACAACTGAATAGAAGATAGATATTTCAATTGAAGTCAACCCGAAATAATCTATAATTTAATCGAAATTTTCATTTATCAATTAGTAAAAGCTATTAATTATGGCATCTCTGTTAGGTATCACGTATACACAGAGATCTTTTGTTGTTGGTGAGACGGCCAAGCTACAAGAGGTGAGATTCAGGGAGCTGAATTTTGTGGCCCTGAAATGGGACCAGACGGATGTGGGACATCAGAAAAATAGCAGCAGAATTGCCCGCGTGGCTCTCCTGATGCTGTTTTTACTGGTGGCCACTTTGCCAGGCCCAGAAAAGCACGTGGTGCAAGAAAGCAGGCCTGGCCTATCAAAAAACTCAGGCTTTGCTGGCTTTTCAACACAGTGGGGAGGAAAGGGAGGTGAAGTGGTGGTGGTGGGGGGAGGTGGGGGTGGGGGTTAGCGCTCTGCAATCTTGCCAAGTGAGAAGAAGCAGGAACCGCCTGGGAAACAAGACGCAGGCCAGGAAAATGCTTGGAAGGAAAAGAACAAAGAAAGAAAGAACAAAGATAATTACAGCATTGGAACAGGCCCTTCAAGACTGCACTGACCATGCTGAGCCTGCACCAACCATGTTGTGGAGGACTTCAGGGGCTTGGGAGTGACATATTGATCAACCTTGAGGGGAGTCAATAAGGATGGGGATAGCAGGAGAGAGGACAAAGAGGTCCAAATTTTGGGCAAGCATCAATTTTCTTAGGGAGGGCCCAGGAGGGCTATATCTGCATCTTAATGTGCCAGTAACTGAGACTCATGCTCTTTGAAGCATTTATTAAGGATCATTGGAACTCCTGAAGAAAATGGCAGCCAAGGTGTTCGGGGACCGTCTCACACTGCATCTGTAAATTGAGACAGCAAACACACCACTATCACAAAGTGGGGTCTTCTCCCAGGCAGACCTGTTTACTGGCAAACTGGGCAATAGAGACGGGATGATGACACAGGAGTGTTCCTACCTTCTGATTCCCACCTGCAAGGGCAACCAGCTCCCCGCTGGAGTTCTCCTTGTGCTGGCGACCTCCTGACCTCTGCTGGGATATCTGGGTTTCAACGGACGGAGGGGCTTTTCACAAGTGACGGCAAGCTAATCTACATCGGTGTAACGAGCGTCCCAGTGACAAGATTCTAGAGGCATTTTCAGAGACTGGAATCAGGTTGATTGCCCAGCTGCTTTATCAGATCATGAGCTTCATCACCTTTTGCCAAATCCAGAAGCAGACAGGGGCCTGGATCGAGCTGAGCAGGGAGGTGGGGTGAGATACTTTACCACTGATCAAGATTCATTTTTTAAAATTTGATTCCAACACTGAGTTGGAAAAGTGGCCTTGTCATTTTTGTTAAGGCATAAAACAAGTTTTTAATCCTGAAACCAAACTGAACACAGCAAGAGCAAGGAAGTAATGTTGGAGCTGTACAGAGCATTGGTTAGGACACAGCTGGAGTACTGTGTGCTGTTCTGGTCACTCACTATAGGTAGAATTTGATTGCACTAGAGCGGGGTACAGATCAGATTCATCAGGATGCTGCCTGGGGTGGAGCACTTTGAGCTGTAAGGAGAGTCTGGATAGGCTTGGATTTATTTCTTTGGAGCAAGAAGACTGAGGGGGGGACATGATTGAGATGTACAGGATGAGTGGGAAAGCAGCAGTTCCCCTTGGTTGAGGAATCAATCACGAGGGGCATAGTTTTAGGGTGAGGGGCAGGAGATTCAGAGGGGATTGAGAATTTGTGGGAATTTGAGGATTTGTGGGAATCTGGAATGCACTGCATTGGATAAAATACTGGAGACTGGAAACCTTACAACCTTTAAAAAATATTTGGATGAGCACCTGAAATACCATGGCATTCAAGGATGTGGGACAAGTGCAGGGAAATGGGATTAGCCTTTAGTGATAGATATTGTCGGTGCAGATCCGATAGGCCAAAGGGTTCTTTCTGCACTGTATGACTCTATGAGTTTGTCGAGATCACATCGACACATCAAACTTCCTCTCCTCACTCCTCTGCCTATTTCAGAAGGTTATTTCTGGTAAGGTTAATGTTGCAGCAATTCTGAAACTGGGTACAGTTGCATCTCAAGCTTCTTCTACGCAATTCAACAATTCAAAGATTAAGCTCTCGATATAAGAAATTCAGTCTCCCAATCCTTTAACACTGGACAGCTCAGATACAAGAAATTGCAGCCTGGTCTTAGATTTCTCAGCAAAACATCTAATAATGGGGAAGGTATCAAACTGACTTGCGCCTGGTGCCAATTGGATTCTTTTCTCTCGCACTCTATCTTCCCCTCTTGCCACATTGATGGACTGGCACGGTGAGTTGGTAAGGTTGCACCCATAGTCTTAATGCAGCAATGCACACAGTCCCCTTATGTAACCAAAATGTACAATGATGTACACAAGTGAAGAAAAAGCATTCCAACTCTACAAGCTGCAGGAATATTCATTGTACAGCTACAGTAATGCAACCTAGCAGCACCTTGTAATACTCAAAGCTAATCATATAATGTTCCCCTCATGTTCCTTGGCCTTTTTCATGCACATTTACCAATTTCTTAGCTTATGCAGTGTTCTCATTTCAGTGTATTCAACCATCGCATTCACATCCCATTTCATGGACTTGGTGATATCAATCTACACTAACAGGTCAGTGAATTACTGAGTTTGTGCTACACTGTCAGAAGTAAGTCCTTTAGGTAAGATATCAAGTCAAGGGCCCACCTGATTGCTGTAATGGACATGAAAGGCTTAAGACACTACCTGAAGAAGGTCCACTTTCCCAATGTTCTTTTCAATATTCCTATACGTATGCAGTATAGAAGGAAGTCATTTCTGGTGTGGCACAGTGGTTAGCACTGCTGCCTCACAGTGCCAGCGACCCAGGTTCAATTCCCGGCTTGGGTCACTGTCTGTGTGGAGTTTTCACCTTCTCCCCAGGTCTGTGTGGGTTTCCTCTGGCTGCTCCGGTTTCCTCCCACAATCCGAAAGACATGCTGGTTAGGTGCATTGACCTGAACAGGTGTGGCAAATAGGGGAATTTCAAAGTAACTTCATTGCAGTGTTATTGGAACCCTTACTTGTGACCAATAAACTTTTTTTTAAACTTTCATTTGTGCCACGGGAGAGAACTTAATCATCTCCCCAAGGCGGGTTTGATGGTGGCATATTTAACTTGATGGGTGACTGGCGAGTGGGACTTTACCACCTTCCAGTCTATTTCGATTAGATCTGGGGGCTGCAAGGCACAAGTGTGACCTTCTCAACCCTGCTGCCAATTGGCGTTCTTAAGTAGGAATTAATTATTTAAAGGCCCCATTCCCCTCCCCTCCCCACCTGCTTTGCCACTGGTGAATGAGGAGTTGCCAAACAGGAATCCCAAAAAGCAGAGGTGGGAGAGCAGGAGTATGGCGACAGGGGGAGAATGAGGAGATGGTAGGATCCTTGGTTCAAAGGCATTCGGTGCCAAATTGAGGAAAAAGATATTGGGAAGTTGGGGTCCATCGAGATCCAACCTTCTAATTCCTGCCCTCGCTGCTGATCTCTCCCATGAATCCCCTCCTGCCATCACTCACCTGTGCCAAGGATCCCTCAGCGATCTGAGGTCTCTGGTGGGTGACTGTAGTACCGGCAAAAAGCCACTGCTTCCCCAGTGGTGCTGCTGCTGAGCAATGAGGAGCTGCTGGCCTCTGATTGAATGGCATTTCTCAGCCTTCTACCCGTGTTCCTTAATGCCGAGGAATTCCACCAGTTAAGTAGCTGATTGGCACATCATGCCGCAGGCCTTCCCAAGATAAGGCAGCGTGGGGAACTTGCCGACTCCCCTGCTGGTGAGAAGGACCCGTGTCGCCTAAACTAAATTCCATCCATGATGCCAGTGCTGACAATTTATATCCAACTAGTCCCCTTTGTCTGCTCATTCTTCACTGCAAATGTTTCCTTGTCAAGTACTTAGCCAATTCCATTTTGAAAGTTAGACCTGACTCTACTTCCACAGCCCTTTCAGATGGATCCCAGATCACAACAACATTCTTCACTAAAATATTGCAGAAAAGTCTAAACTGAACACATCATGGGTGTTTGTGAAATCTGGCTGCACCCAAACTGAATGGTGTATTCATTTAGGGAGCATTTGGGATTATTGTTTAATTTGTTCATAGAATGTGGCCATCACTGGCTGGTTCAGCATTTAATACCCATCCCTGAAGGCATTTAAGAGTCAACCACATTGCTGTGGGTCAGGAGTCACATGTAGGCCAGACCAGGTAAGGACAGCAGATTTCCTTCCCTGAAGGATATTAGTGAACCAGATGGGTTTTTATGACAATGGTCATTATTAGACATTTAATTTCACATTTTGATTGAATTCAAATCTCACCATCTGCTCTCGGGGTTGCGGGGGGAGGGGGCGAGGGAGGGAGGGATTCGAATCCGGGTCTCCGGAGCATTACCCTGGGACTCTGAGTTACTAGTCCAGTGATAATACCATTACGCCACCGCCTCCCAATGTACTTTTGGTGAGGCACTTTGGAATATTCTGAGGGATGAGCCGATGCACTATATCAATGCACACCCCTTCTTCATTTGGGAACCACCAGCAGTTTTCAAATCAAACAAATGGGAGACAGCTTAAAACTGTCGGGCGAGGGGGGGATTAAATGCAGTCGCGTGGTTTAGAACAGTTTGAACTTGCTTTCACAGTTTAGAACATTATTCAAAACCTCTACGAGGCACAAGTGCTGAAATTACACAGCAGGCCCAATGAGGAAAAGGTCACTTAATCTGCTCAGGGTGTACCCTTTGTCAGAATGTGTGTACCAGTGCTGCTGACAGCTTAACCTGTCCTTTCTCCCTTTGGATGCTCTTGCACTGCATTTCCAGCACCTTCTATTTTTAGTTCAGATTTCTAGCATACGCTGCTTGTTCTTTCCACCCAAACCTTTGAACTGTGTTGTGGCATTACGATGCCTTGTCCTCTCTCCATTACTTAAGCAGTCAAAGAATGAGTTAAAATCTTTCACTAAAGGGGGAAAAAAAATCTATAGTTCTGTTACAGGTATTCAGGCGCTCGGGGAGAAGATAAATCAACAGCAATAAAACCCTACATCCAAGGCACCATACTGACTATTTTGATCTAAAATCAAAGGTTGATGACAAATGTCTGAAGTGCGGAAGATATGTAGCCTTGTGTCATTTGGAAATGTAATTTATCACAAATATATTACCACAATGTTCTGAGGGCTGAAGGAATTTTGTGAAAACAAACATGTTTCATGTTCACTGCTGTTTCCTAAGATTTCTGCAAAAAAAAATCGTGGCAGAGAAATCCCAATAGCTTTCTCTGTTAGGGACAGACTAACAAGATCCTTGGATTACTCTTGGAATTTGCGTCAATTGTTACGGCAATCCACCAAAGAATTACATGCGACATCATCTAAAATGCCAGGAGATTTATGGATTTAATAAAAGGATAGAGGCTTGCTAATTTGGCTATAGCTACTCACAATCTTTGGATATATGGGGTTGGGGGGAGAAGGGGGGGAGGGGATGGGGGAAGTGCAGAGACGTTGCTACTCACTTGACCCAATGAACAATTTCCAATTGCAGGATGCTCATTTCTTGCCTGAAAAATGCTGGGAGTTGGTCTGTTCCACAATGCCTCATGTGGCAGAGTGTCTCTTATAAGCAAGCTGGGCATGTGTGGTTAGGTTGTGCAGTGGGTCAAGTGCTAAGTGACCAGCTCTTGTCACTCAGTAACCACCCGCTGATTTGATGTGGGAGCTCAGACATTGTAGAAACAGCAGACTCATGCAGAGTAACTGCGTGACTCCTGCTGTCAGGGTAGCAGGTATTCCCTTACATAATGTGCTAAACACCATTGCATACCAGCTTCACTTTAAGCAAGTGACAATCTTTGCCGCTGTGGGACATCTCTCAGCATTAAGGTGTGGTGCCCTCAAGATCACAAGTTGACCAGTCAGTAGCATCCTGCACCACTGGACGCCCACTCTCTTGGTAAAGCCACATGTAAGTTCCACCTGTTTGCTCCAATCTGGGAGAATCTCAGTACAAAGAAATTCCCAGTCGCTGGCCTCCTTCACAGTCACTGGCAGCACCATTCTCATTCTGCGCTGTCCTCTTTGCAAAATGAACACTTTCTGGCTGACATCTTCTTCAGAGCCTTCAACATCTCATCGATGAAGGTGAACATCTCGCCAAGGCCATCCCCACACCCACACTACTTGCCTTCAAACAACCGCGCAACCTCAAACAGACCATTGTTCATAGCAGACTACCCAGCCTTCAGAAGAACAATGACCGCAGCGCCACACAACCCTGCCATGGCAACCCCTGCAAGATGTGCTGGATCGTGGTACGGATACCACCATCACACATGAGAACACCACCCATCAGTTATGTGGTACATCCTCATGTGACTCGGCCAACGTTGTCCACCTCATACGCTGCAGAAAAGAATGTTCCAAGGTGTGAGACCATGCAGACATTAAGACAATGAATGAAAGGACACCATGCAACAATCACCAGGCATGAGTTGGGGAATACTTCAGCAGTCAAGGACATTCAGTCTCCGATCTTCAGGTAAGCATTCTTCAAGGTGGTTTTTCAAGACACACAACACCGCAGAATCATCAAGCAGAAACTAATAGCCAAGTTCCATACACATGATGACGTCTTGGGTGCATGTCTCACTACACATAACCGCTTGGGCTTGCGCTTGCAAAATATTACTAACTGTCCTGGCTTGAGACAATTCATACCTCCTTAACCTGTGATTATACCTCTCTCCACTTGCACTGTCTATAAAGACTTGATTACCTGCAAAGACTCAAATTCCAACTGTTATCTTGCAATTGTGTCTTTGTCTATATATGCCGTGTTTGTGAAACCTAGCTTACCACTCACCTGTGAAGGAGAGGTGGTCCGGAAGCTGCTGATTCCACATAAACCTGTTGGACTTTAACCTGATGTTGTGTGATTCTTATAGTTCCTGGCTGAGGTTGAGGTAAGAGAAATGTTCTTGGAAGACCCTGCTGAGAGTCCTCTCCTCCCTGCTCCCTCTATGCAACTCTGAGCTCCTTCTCAATCTCCTTTCATGCTACAGCCCATACATTCGAGAAAATACCACATGAAAGGCTATTTAATAAGATAAGAGTCCATGTGTTGGGGGTAACATATTAGCACGGATACAGGATTGGCTAACAAATACAAGACAGAGATTTGGGATAAAGGAGGCATTTTCAGGATGACAATTTGTAATTAGTGGAGTGCCACATGATTCAGTGCTGGGGCCACATTTATTTACAATTTATATTAATGATCTGGACAAGTGAAGTGAATGTACTATTACCAAATTTGTGGATGACTAAAATAGGTGGGAAGGTAAATGGTGAGGACAACACAGAATCCACAGAGAGACATAGATAGGTTAGGCAAGTGGGCAGAAACTTGGCATATGGAATATAATGTAGGAACATGTGAAGTTATGCACTTTGGTAGGAAGAATAAAGGAGCTGAATATTATTTCAATGGAGAAAGACTGCAGAAAGCTGCAGCACAGAAGGATTTGGGGATCCTCTTGTATACATCACAAAAAGCCAGGACACAAGTTCAGCAGTTAATAGGAAAGGCAAATGAAACGTTGGCCTTTCTCTCAAAGGGAATGGAATATAAAAATAGATAAACTTTGCTACAACTATAAAAGCACAAGATAGACCACACCTGGAATACTGTGAATACTTTTGGTCCCTTTACTTAAGGAAAGATATACTGGCATTGAAGGGAGTCCAGAGAAAGCTCACTATACTCCTGGGTATGGAGTGGTTTTCTTATGAGGAGAAGTTAAATACGTTGGGCCTGTACTCATTGGAGTTTGGCAGAATGAGAGGCAACCTTATTGAGACATTTAAGATTCTCAGGGGGTTTGACAGGGTAGATGATGAGGTTGTTTCCTCTTGCAGGAGAATCTAGAGCCAGAGGGCACAATCTCAGAATGTGGAATACCACAAAGAACTGTGGAGGCGGGGTTGTTAAATATGTTCAAGGCTGAGATAGACAGATTTTTAATCAGTAAGGGACTCAAGAGTTATGGGAATAAAAGGGGAAAGTGGAATGGAAGATCTCCAATGATGTGCAGGTTAGGTTGATTGGCCATTGCCCCATAGTGTCCCAGGATGCATAAGTTAGCGGGATCAGCGGGGTGAATGTGTGGGGTGATGGGATGGGGCCTGGTAGGATTGTTGTCAGTGCAGACTCGATGGGCTGAATGGCCTCCTTTTGCACTGTAGGGCTTCTATGATTATCCTATCAGCCATTAATTCATCAATCCCAAATAGTTTAAGATCACAAATGCTTAACTTATGGATCTTCCAGAGAAAGAGGGCAGATGAGATGAGAGTGAATTGGGGGAAAGCGATGAGGAGGATTATTTGAAGGTTACGTCCATTCATGTCTCCTTGGACTCAGTTCAAACCCCTAGTTCCTCTGCTCAGTCATCCTCCCTAACATATCCCTGCGTCACTTGATTTTTCAATCCCAGCACAGATACACTCAGCTGAATGAGAAGGTGGATGTGTCACTAGGTGATTCGCAGAGCATGAGGCAGGACTGAAGATGCGTTGGCCAGGTATTGAAAAGGGGGAGCTAAAGTCTGCAAACTCTACTAGAACTGCAGTAACATGAATCTGGCTTGAACTGGTTAAGTTTACTCAGTTACAAAGGAATTGTGCTGTAAGGCATAAACTCTTATTTTAGCTCAGACAGCAATGAGGTAATCCTACCTCAGACTCTGGGCTTGGGGCAACGATGGAAAGATATGAAATAAGCAAGTAAGTTTGAACCAACAATGAAGAGGCATCGTACTTTGGAAGAAATAAGGGACAAGATAAGAATGGGAGTTTCGGAACCAGCTGCAGTGAAGCTCCGGAGACTAACCATGTAGAGGAGAAAGCCCCTTCATCAGAGGACATGGAGAGGGGCATCCAGAGGGAAAATGAGCCAGCATAGCTCTTTTTCTCCGGTAATATCTCTCATAATCTGTGATTGCTCAGGAATTGCCATGGAAACCAATGGGAGTGCATTTCAGACTGCATCGTTTTGATACAAACTGCGTGAGTTATGTTGTACACTGATAAGTAATAAAGTGAATTACTAACAGAGACAGGACTGCCTCCTCTTCTCTTTATACCGAGCTGATAACCGTTGCTGGTAAGATACGGACAACAATCATGTGAGGAGGCAGGAATATTGCTTTGCCACTCACCGGATATCTGTTGACATGATTTTCTTTGTTTAACAGATCAGGCAACTTTGTATATTGTCAGGCAATCTGTAAAGGTTAAAGGAGTCCATCGTGGGACCTTGCAAAGCAACATGGCTGTTAGCGACTGTAGCTTGAACCATGGGGAATCCAGTAATCATGATTCTGAATCCAGTGGTTCCATGGGACTGGACAGTTCTAACTCAGTGCTGTGTTGCTTTGATGCCAAATGAGATGGATTTCCCCAGCTTTCCTGTGAAGTATATCATCCATCTAACAAATGCATGGCCAGAAGGCAGACTGTCTGATATCACAGGAATCCCCAATTGTTGCCTCCCCAGTCCCTTGAAACTGAATGATCGTCACAATCTCAGACAGAGCTTTCCAGAAACTTGACTGTGTTTCCAAGTCACTATGCATGGCACAGGTCCTCTATAATCCTCTCTGATTCAGCATACAGTTCTAACATACATCTCTTCACTGTTGTGTTGTATATTCTGAGGGATGACAGGTGGGGACAGACAATGGGTGAGATTTAGTGGGCCCGTTCGCTGTGGGTGCAAATCCCATTCTGGCTGCTAAATCTTGCAAGAGGGCCACTACGGGATTTACGCCAGCGAGATCTTGGTCTGAGATCTTCCCCACCCCTCCCCGCCGGTGACATCGTCAGGTAAGAGTGTGAACCTAGTTTGCGGGGATTTAAATTAATTTAAATATAATTAAATGGCTTTAGACCAGAGCATCTGGCCCCATGGAATGCTCCCTGCTGCTGGCATGGCATCACACTGGTGCGATTCACTATTGGTTTTTGAAATTGAGAAGCAGTCGTTTTGGCCACACTGAGGGTGCAGAGGTAAGTTCAGGCCCCGGAGACTGAAGGCCAAGGCTGGGCATTGCCCTTGGCACCCTGACAGTGCCTGCTTGCACTGCTAGGAGACATCGCTAGGGGGCACTGAGATGAACACCACCAGGTGCGGGTTACCCTCCTCCATTCGGGGGTGGGGGGAGGGTTCCTTTACATGTAGTGAGAGGGTGAGGTGCGGGCACCAACAACAGCACGGAGGTAGGGAAGAGGGGGGAGATTGCTCCCGGTACCTTAATGGTGGGGGGGAGGGTTTGCCCTGAGGCTTGTGGGGTGGTGCGGGGGGGGAGTCTTCCATGGCTGTGGAGAGAAGAGTGGGGAGTTTATTCTTTTTGCAGATTGGGGTGCCCTTTAAAGAACGCCATTCTTTGGATCTCTGTGGAGCTAGCCTTTCCAGCTCTGATGTGGAGGTGCTGTAATTAGACTGGGGTATGCACAGTAAGAAGGTTAAAGTCCAACAGGTTTATTTGGTAGCACAAGTTACAAGCTTTCAGAGCACTGCCCCTCCATCAGGTGAGTGGGAATTCTGTTCACAAACCAAAGCTTGTAGCTTGTGCTACCAAAAAATGCAAAAAAGTCACTGCCAGATTTAATAATCATTACTCGAACTTCAGACATAGTCAATTCACAGCAGCCAGGTGATCATAACAACAGTTTCTCATTCTGATCTACTCAGGGTTCATTATGAGTATCAATGCCACAAGTTCAGAGCTACAACACCATCGGCCTTGGTTTCAACATACAGCAATTAAAGGAATTAAAATTCAATAGACAAATTACCAAATTAGAATCATAGAATTCCTACAGTGCAAAGGGAGGCCATTTGGCCCATCGAGTCTGCCCTGACTCTCTGGCATCTTACTCAGGCTCAACCCCGCCCTATCAGCCAACATTTACCCTGTTAATCTATCTAACCAACACATATTGAGACAAATTTACATGGGCAATCCACCTATCCTTCACAGTTTTGAACTATCGGAGGAAACTGGAGCACCCAGAAGAAACCCACGCAGACATGGGGAGAACGTGCAAACCCTGCACAGACAGTCACCCAAGGCTGGAATCGAACTTGGTTTCCTGGCGCAGTGAGACAGCAGTGCTGACCACCGTGCCACCGCTAGGAGTTTATTTACTTTGTATTTTGTAAGTGGGAAATGGTGGAAATGGATACAGCCCTGGTTTGATGATTAGTTTTTAACAGTAACTTCATTGCATTGTTAATGTAAGCCTAATTGTGACACTAATAAATAAACTTCAGAACTTTAATTTAAGTTGGCTGTCTCAATTGTAGGCCCCAGAAATTCAGGAATGGGATTTCCGTGAACAATGGAACTGTCATAATGATGGTGGGTCAAGTTGATGCCTGATAAAACTTGTGACTAATATCTTCATTAATATAAACATGCTGGCTATAGATTTGTTTCATCGTTATTGTTGTAAAATTTGAATTATTTTACTGGGATGATTATTTCTACCAAATTAGTAGACTTATAATAAATATCTATAACTTCAGTTACTAATACAAGAGCCTTAAATAACTGTTCTAATCTATTTTAATTGTTTATCATTAATAGGCTTTCCCACATTACTTTAATCTTTTCTTCACCACCCTGTAACTATGGAATCCTGCTGTGCTGTGGCTGGTGCCATATTTCAACAGTCAACAAGAAAGTAATATATACAGATATCTAAATGATTACCATGTGAGTGCATTAACAGCTGTCTACTAACGTGGGACTAAGTATACTCAAAAATTCATTTCTAAGTGAAGAAAGGGCTAGTGTTCACGTCATGTTCTCTCCCCACACCCATCATCGAACACACTGGCTGGGGCTTGGGAGAATTCCACCTTTAGAATTGACCTCGATTGGCCAAAAGCAGCCCTAAAGCTTTGGCTTTAGAGCCAATCAAAAGTCAGAATACAGTGCGGTCTGGTTGTGTCAGAGATGTGACTGAGCCGAAAGGAATTGAATAGAAAGGGCTGCAACTGCATCCGTGAAAAAATGTCTGTAAAACACTCTGGACAAATGTGGTTGGTGAGGAGAAAAATAGGTAGCCAACTGTAACTGTGACAAGCATTTAATTATTTGGCTAACCAGCCATTTTAACTCTGATGTATAACACAATATATAACAAAGTATGTAAATGAGATAGTAAGGACTGAGCTCATCTTCTTCAAGGTGACCCATAAGTGTCTGTGTGATTAGTCCTTAAAGCATCAGTCCTTCTTCTCTGATTAAATATTAAGTTATATGTAGGTTGATTACACATCCTAAAAAAGGTTTCAACACTCCATGAATGAATATGATAATTGTATTAATTCGTAGCAGGGCAAACCAGGTCAGAGAGTCCTACACACAATCAGTGGAAGGTAACTGAAGATATCTGCTTGATATCTGCATTAAAATTTAGTTCATGCAGGTCAAAAGTGTGGAAATAAATTCAATTTCAGTATTAAAATCCTATTTTAGCAGGTTTTGCTTGAAAGCGTTACTCCAGTTCTTATTTCCTGTTCATTACTATCTTTCCATAATTTGTTTTTGTAAACAAACATATATTGGACAATTGGCAAAAACAAGTCGCTTCTACAACAACAACTTGCATTTACATAGCAGCTTTGGTAAAGTACAACATACTGAGGTGTATGTACGAAGCAAATTAGTAGAATTGTACAATCCTTACAGTACAGAAGGAGACCACTCGACACAACGAGTCTGTTCTGACAACAATCCCACCCTGGCCCAATCCCCGTAACCCATGTATTTACCTGAATAATTCTCCTGATGCTCAGGGGCAATTTAGCGTGGCCAAAGACCTAACCTTCACATCTTTGGAGTGTGAGAGGAAACTGGGGGACCCGGAGGAAACCAGCGCAGACACGAGGAGAATGTCCATACTCCATGCAGACAGTTACCCTCGGCTGGAATTGAAGCTGGGTCCCTGTAACAGTAACAGTGCTAATCACTGTGCGGCTCCATAAAAATGAACTGAATTTAAATTTAACCTGCTGCCACAGTGAGAATTACACCCCTTATCTCCAATCCCAGAGCGTTTGTTTGGCTTCTGGATTACTAGCCCAGTCACAACACCATTGCATCACCATCTTCCTCTAAATGTAAGGTGAGAAAATACCTTTTTTTTTGTTTTTATTCCAATTCAATCCAATCAAGTCCAATTCAGAGTCCCAACAAATTGAGAAATTCCCAATCCAAGATGACAAGACAGGGCTCTCACCTCCTGTCTTAGGCTTGATCTTCATGATCCAAGCTGATTGGAGTAGGCATAGCTCTTCCTCCAAGACTTGATCCCATTTACATCTTAGCCAAAAGGCCGAGGTACCGCTTTAAAAAATTGCTTCAAATGAAGCTGAAATGTAACCTAATGACTTCAACCAAGCGCAGCATGTCGATACTACACTTGATCTTGGCCATAAAGCCGTGGAGCACTTTGGGTTTGGAACGCACTGCCTGGAAGAGGCGCCATTCCAATTTAGAACCGTTAAGCTTCAAGATCACATTTCCAGGAGAGAAGCATTAAAACAAAATCTTGGTAATCCTAAAGAGGATGATAGTTGAAACCTCAGGAATAGTCAGCATAAATGTTGAATACCACAGATTGTTAGTAATAATGTAATAACTTGGGGAATGATTAAATGCTTTTGGTTTCATTTGAATGGCCAAAACCACTGAACTTAAGAGTTAGACTTTGAATGACTGAGATCTCTGTGGAAATCAGCAACACGCAGGGAAAGGTGGCTCTGCTGTAGCTGGCTTTCCCTGGTTTAAGATTGGATTTCTATTAAAAAGAGCATTCCTTCATAAATGGTTCCTGAATTCTAAAATGACTCCTGCAGCAATCGGAGAAGGAAATCTCGGGCATAATTCAGCCTGGCAGCCTTGCTGTGACAAGTGCTGCATCTGTTATGGGCCAGTTACAGAGTCGTTTCTGCATCGATGCAACAAGGATCGTGCATTGCGCGGGACATACAAAATGCAATCTGTCACCCAAATTGACCAACTGAAAGGGGATGCAGATTCTAGCAAGCAGCACAAGCGCACCATGTGCAGAGAGTCAGCCTCGTGTTTCCTAGGTCATTGAGAAAAAGACTTATCATTGTTCACAATTTACACCCACTGACAGCACTTCTGAAGTATAATTACAGTTGTAATATACAACGAGCAACCAATTTGCGTATAGCAAGATCCCATAACAGTAATGTCAGGATGACCGGATTATGTGTTTTGCTGATCGTGGTCAAGGATTATTGTTAGCTGGGGCACAGGAGAGAACTTCCCGCTCTTCTACAAAAATAGTAACATGGAATCTCTTACATCTATATAGGAGGGAAGATGGGGCCCTCAGTTTAACAAAACCTCGCCTCCAACAGCACTGAGCATCAGCCTAGATTTTGCACTGGAGTGGGATTCAAGGTCAAGCCTTCCAATTCAGAAGTAAAATTGTTCTTATCGAGTCACTGATTACTTCATAACGGCAACCAAGCACTGGCGTAGTGGTATTGTCGCTGGGCTAGTAATTCAGAGACCCAGCGTAATGCTCTGGGGAGCCAGGTTTGAAGCTCACCACAACATATAGCAAAATTTGAATTCAATAAAAATCAGCAATTAAAAGTCTAATGATGACCATGAAATCATTGTCAATTGCTGTAAAAAACCCATCTGAGTCACTAACGTCCTTTAGGGAAGAAAATCTACCGTGCTTACCTGGGTCTGGTCTACATCACTCCAGGCCCACAGTAATGTGGCTGACTCTTTACTGCCCTCAGGGACGGGCAATAACCTTCATAAATAACCTCAGCTGGAATTGAACCCATGTTGTTGGCATCACTCTGCAACCAAGCGGTGGCGTACTGGTTATTGTTGCTGGGCTAGTAATTCAGAGTCCATAAACCTGCCGTCAGGCTAACTGAGCTAAACCAACCTTGAAGCTTTGTTCACATACTTAATTAGACATTTGCAGATCTCCACTTTACCTAAATACAGTGTGATGCATCACTAGGCAAAAAAGGTAAGTGCTGTGGCACCAAGCAACCTGGAAAAAAATACTAGCGTCAAGTTAGCATCGGCAATGCAAGAAGCTACAATGTGAATCAGAATTACAGCACTGCTTATGCTGGGCCTCCCATTTTGAGCGCAGCTGCAAAGTCAGGGAAATATGCAGGGAGATAGTAAGTTATCATCATCAGGGAGATAGAACAAAATTTGGGAACCATAGACTAGTCAATATACCATCAGTTGTGGGAAAGATACTGGAATCTATACTAAAAGAGGAAATTGAAAAATAAAATATAATAAGAAATAATTCACATGGATTCTGAAAGGCTGTCATTCTTCACTAACACAATAGAATTCTTTGTAGAGGTAATGGGAAGTGTAGGGAAGAATAATGTAGTAGCTGTCACATTCCTGGATTTTCAAAAGACCTTCAATAAAGTTGCACAAGAAAAATTCATGACAAACGTTAGAAAATACGAAATCAAGGGAAAAATAGATGAATAGAACACAGATCAGCTAAAATGGTGAAGGCAGGGAGTAGGGTTAAAGAATGGTTATTCTGACTGGAGGGGAGTAGCTAACAAGGATCGGTGCTGGGACCACTGTCATTGTCATAGTTGCAGGAAGAACATTGTCAGTTATGGGTGAAACAAAACCAAGGCCATCAATTAAATATAGCCACTAACCAATCCAATAGGTAAATAAAAGATAGTTCTTTATTCAGCAGTGTTTTGAACATTAAGCTCACTACTGTGGTGATTGAGGTGCACAGGTACATGAGAGAAAGGGGAATAGAAGGATATACTGAAAGACTGAAATGAGACAGATGAAATGGCGTGACACAATGGTTAACACTGCTGCCTCACAGAGCCAGAGACCACGGTTCAATTCCCGGCTTGGGCCACTGTCTGTGTGGAGTCTGCATATTTTCCCTGTGTCTGCATGGTTTCCACCGGGTGCTCTGGTTTCCACCCACAGTCCAAAAGACCCGCTGGTTAGGTGCATGGGCCATGCTAAATTCTCCCTCAGTGTACCCAAACAAGCGCCAGAGTGTGGCGACTAGGGGGTTTTCACAGTAAGTTCATTGTAGTGTTAATGTAAGCCTACTTGGGACACAAATAAATAAACTTAAACTTTAAAAGATGAAATGGGGGGAAACTCGAGTGGAATCTAAACACCAGCACAGATTGGGTTGGAAGCCCTATCCTTGCATTGTAAGTTCTATGTTATTATACTTAACACAGAGCAGTGTAAGTGCTCACGTTGTCTCAGATATCAGCTACTACATCAATTCTGCTTAGCATCAAGGTGCAAAAGACTCACAAAATGGTTGCTTCATTAATGATTGATGGATCAGGAAGGCACCGCACTAAATATAGATGAAGGATTTTTGTTTCTCATTTATTGGCCAACTTCAATCTTCAATGACAAATGTCATACAGTGCTGATCACATTTTTTGGACAGGAAGGAGAAAAAAAAAACCTCTTTAAAATAAAAGACTCCACCAAAAATCTAGAATGAGCCCTCTCTTCAGCCAACTGGGGTACGTTGAAGTTCTTGTCCTGGAGTTTTGGTTTACCGCCGTGGAAGTCAGATTTTGTATTTGTGTATGACCTTGTGGGATCAATGGCTTGATAAAAGCAGCCCTGCCACATCCAAATTTTGCAAAGAACAAAAAGGGGTGAATAAAATGAGTCAGGCCAGCCTTTGTTTGTGGCAGGGGCTGTAAAAACAAGCACTCTTTTTGAACAAGCAATCTCTATTCCACCAGTCCTTTCCCCCTTTATTACGATGCAGATCTCAGTTTGCGGCAAAGATAACGCACCTAAATCCCCTTCCTTTTTTAACTTCTATCAGCTGCGTTATCAATTTATAGTATTATAAATATCTTATTTGACAAGCAGGCGATTTCCTTAATGAGAAATAAATGGGAGACAGAATGAGAAAATGAGCAGCTGGTCCTTGTTTGGATTCTGCAAGTTCATTAAAACAATATTAGGCCACATGCTTTGTATTAAGTGTCTCCATTTTTTTTCTCCATGACTTGAAGGCTTCCAATCAGCAAATTGCAGACTGGAGCATTCACGGCCATCCCAGCTCATGCATAAGAAATGCACTGTGCCACCCGTGTCATCCCGTGACTCAGAAAATGTTCAAAATCTTAATTGAATAATGACAAGGTTGGCAGACAGCTCTGGTGGGAGACAAGCATCGCAGGCTCTGCAACAGGCCGAGATGATTGCACTTTATTCCCAATTAGGCGATTGAAATTAGAATGTAATTCAAAATAGTCTTTGAGCTGAGCCATCACAGTCCATCACAGCATTTATCGGGACCCATCAGCGTTTGCCTTGCCCAGGGCATGGCACTTTGCAGCCAGTCACTGTCACTGGGGCCTGGGTGATCAAATTGACAAGGCTTCTCAGCGATGCTCCATGAGCTCTGCTGACTCTTGGCCTGTACTTCTGGACCGCACCCAGATCATCAGCGATGTCGCACGTGCCACGGAGCAGAGTAGATTGTTCATTATGGCGGGCAACATGCAAACCAGTCTCTCTGTTTCGTCAAACCGACTCGATAGTTAAGAATGCCCACCAAGGCCTCCACTTTCTCAGAAGGATGAGGAAGTTTAGCATGTCAGCTCCGACTCTCTCAGTCATTTTCACAGATGCGCCATAGAAAGCATCCATTCCGGATGTATCGCAGGTTGGTATGGCTCCTGCTCTGACCAGAACCTCAACAAAATACAAAATTTTGTGAACTTAGCCCAGTCCATCACGCAAACCAGCCTCCCATCTATTGATTCCGTCTGCATTTCCCGCTACCTCGGAAAAGCAGTCAGCATAATCAAGGACCCCACTCACCCTGGACCCTGTTCCACCTTCTTCTGTTGGGAAAAAGATACAGAAGTTTGAGAACATGTACCAACTGACTCAAGAACAGCTTCTTCCCTGCTGCCATCAGACTTCTGAATGGACGTACCTTACAAAGTAAGTTGATCTTTCTCTACTCCCTAGCTATGACTGTAACACTACATTCTACTTTTTTTTCCTTGTCCCTCTCTGAATGGTATGTTTTGTCTGTATTTTCACTGCATCCCAATACATGTGACAATAATAGATCAAATCAGACCAAACCAGCAATGGGGGAAGCCTGGTTGATAGATGAGTGCTGCAATGATGCACGTTCTAACAGCCCAGCAACACACTGTTCAAAGACAGTGAGGGATAACGGCAGAGGCTGGAGCAATTGTCAGTCAGCAGAAAAGTTAACCTGAATGAAAAATGGAAAATCTGTAAGTGCAAAATTGATCATGAAATGCGCTGCTGTGGAGATAGGTCACTGGGAGCCGTCAATGAAGGAATCCTTCGCAATTTAACTTCACTCTCGTCCAGATTCCTCTGAAAATATCTTCCTCCGAAGCAGTTTCAGGGCATAACTCTTCAGCTGCAAGCTAACAGGCTGAAACTTGCTGATTTTAAAAAATTAATTCATGGGACGTGAGCATGGCTGACTAGCCAGCGTTTATTGCCCATCTCTAGTTGCTTGAGGGCAGCTGAGAGTCAACCACATTGCCGTGGCTCTGGGGTCGGCCAGACCAGGTAAGGGCAGTGGATTTCCTTCCCTAAAGGACATTAGTGAACCAGATGGGTTTTCCTGACAATCAACAATGGTTTCATGGCCATCAGTGGATTCTTAATTCTAGATATTCATAGAATCATAGAAAGCCGACAGTGCAGGAGGAGACCACTTGGCACATCGAGTCTGCACTAAACACAATCCCACCCCAGGCTCTACTCCCCTAAGTCCATTTATTAACCCTGCTAGTCCTCCTGACACAAAGGGGCAATTTACTATGGCCAATCAACCTAACCCATGTATCTTTGGAAGGTGGGAGGAAACCAGAGCACCTGGAGGAAACCTAGGCAGACACAGGAAGAATGTGCAAACTCCACACAGACAGTCACCCAAGGCTGGATTTGAACCCAGGTCCCTGGCACTGCAAGGCATCAGTGCTAACCACTTTGCCACCCATATTGCTTATTAAATTCAAATTCCATGATCTATCACAGTCGGATTTGAACCGGGTCCCTGGAACATGAGCCGAGTTTCTGGATTAATAGTCTAATGATAATGCCACAAGGTAGTCGCCTTCCTATTTGATTTATTATTTGAGTTGAACTGAGCAGTCGAATATGGTTATACTAACAGCAAGCCAGGAAAATTGTTACAGACCCTCTTTAAGAAAAGTAAGCCATCAAGGTTGTCTTCTACACGTTACTTTTCCCACATTCGCCTCCCTCCATCTTTAGCTTTCAGCAAATTGATGATCAAACAGGAAGTGCTAATGACATCACTGGGGGAATACATACAGCAGGGTTAAGCAGCTGAATTAACATTGAGTTGAAGTGCAGCAATTGCTCAAACACCTTCAGTTAAGGATGGCATCAGATAATGATAATTCAGCTTGCTGCGTGCAGTAATTACTCCCACCCAGTCTCCACAATGAGGTGATGAGCACTTCACAGTTTAATCACAAATATTCTAACTTTCTGCACCGAGAGGGTAAAGGGAATAGGAAGGATTTTGAGACTGTATACAATCATTCTCTCAAACTTCTGATCTTTCAAGCAGTGTTGAATGTGACACTGCCTGTTTGATAGAGTGGGTGGATAGTGAAGAATGGCTCTTTTAGTTCTCTTATAGGAGTACATAATATGAAGGAATTCAGTAAGGCGGAAGGTAAGCTTTGGTGAAGTTGCCTAGCATTATCACTAATACTATATGGTCATAAATTTCACACATCAAACCCGATAGTCCATTCTGGGCTGGTAAAAGAGGCATTTCAATGGAAGCCACCAGTCAGAAAGATCTGAAAAAGATCTGGTGAAATGGTGCAAAGACAATAATCTCTCCCTCAATGCCAGCAAAATAAAGTCATCAACTTCAGGAAACATAGTGCAGGGCATGCCCCTATCTACATCAATGGTGATGAAGTGGAAATGGTTGAGAGCTTCTGCTTCCTTGGTGTTTAGATCACCAACTATCCATCCTGGCCCATCCACACTGACACTATAATTAAGAAAGCCCACCAATACCTCTACTTTCTCAGAAGACTAAGGAAATTCACCTCCTACCTGGGAAAAAGCTTCCCACTGTTCACCCTATCTATACCCTTCATAATTTTGTACACCTCTATTTTAACACCTCCCATTTTTCTTCGCAATGGCATGTTCCAGGTGGTGGTGTCTGGTAGTCTTTTCTGCTCTGAAGCACTTTGAAAGCAGTATATGGTAGCATGGCGTACATGATGAGAACGAAGAGCGCTCTTCTCGTCACCAGCCAACCCACATCTTGTTGGGTGTTTGAATGCTAAGGCAATGAGGCATTCTTGCCATGATTTCAGCTGCTTTAGGCCCCAGTCACTACAAGTCTTTCCCTAAAACCTCCATGTTTCTATCTCACTTTCCTCATTTAAGGTGCTCCTTGAAACCTCTGGTGAACTGCCCCAGAGACACAAACTGAGAACTTGAGAGGCTTTATTATGTAGAAGGTTGTTGTTGACTTGTTGTTCTTGTTCAAAATCAATCCACTTTTGGAGAGTGGCGTGGATGGGGCGGTATGGGGTAAAGCAGGGAACCGGAGAATTGTTAAGAAAGATAACTTATTCATTTATCATTGTCACATGTATTGGGATACAATGAGAAGTATTGTTTCTTGATGATGGAGAATCACCAACTCAGTGAAAGACGCTCTTTGGGCCACCTGAAACTTATTGGAATTCCAAAGCAAAGGTTGTCCATGGCCAATTATTTCAACCTTCAGGACTACGTGCTGAGCAATGCACTAACGCTTAAGACTGCTCCCTCAATGATGCAGAAGGGAATGCCCTCTACCTGTGTATTCTAACAATATAACTAACATATCGCTAATGGGGAGGAGTACCTATCTGATTCCACGTGGGCTCAACAGAAAAGCTCCTGATGTGGTCCGGCAACCACCCCATTTTTAACAGAAATGGTGTGGTGGGAAATCAAAAGAGAAAATACTGGAAAATCTGGTCTGGCAACATAGAATCACAGAATTCCTACAGTGCAAAAGGAGGCCATTCAGCCCATCAAGTCTGCACCGACCACAACCCCACCCATGCCCTATTCCTGTAACCCCACATATTTACACTGCATTGGGCGGCACGGTAGCACAGTGGTTAGCACTACTGCTTCACAGCTCCACGGTCCTGGGTTTGATTCCCAGCTCAGGACACTGTCTGTGTGGAGTCTGCACATTCTCCTCATGTCTGCGTGGGTTTCCTCTGGGTACTCCGGTTTCCTCCCACAGTCCAAAGATGTGCGGGATCGGTTGATTGGCCATGCTAAGAAATTGCCCCTTAGTGCCCTGGGATGCATAGGTTAGAGGGATTAGTGGGTATAATATGTAGGGATATGGGGGTAGGGACTAGGTGGGACTGTGTTCGGTGCAGACTCGATGGGCCGAAGGGCCTCTTTCTGCACTGTAGGGTTCTATGATTCTATGATAATGCCCCCTGACACTAGATCAATCATGGCCAATCAACCTAACCCGCACATCTTTGGACTGTGGGAGAAAACTGAAGCACCTCGAGGAAACCCACACAGACACGGGGAAAACATGCACACAGTGTCCCAAGGCCAGGATTGAACCCAGGTCCCTGGGATCAGTGCTAACCACTATGCCACCCTAAGGAGGTGCATCAGTAAGGAGAGAAAAGGGCTGATGTTTCGAGTCCACATGACCCTTTGTCAAAGCTGGAATGTGCTATTGCAAAGAAGTGCTGGAAAGAGATACACTCGGTGTGGTCAGAACTTTGAAACTGCTTTCCACTCATCCAGAGTCCACTGTTCCACACTTTTCATTTTACAAGAGTACTGTGAGCCAGCTAAGGGTGGCAGTGTCTTGAATCTGTTTGATTGCACAGCGTCAGCAATTATAAAAACTGGCAGAAATCCTGTCTAATCCACAGAACAGAGTCGGTGGCCTGAAACCAACATTGCTTCGTCTAACGGCTTGTGAGCTGTTTAAACAGCTCCCTGATTTTTCACCAGTTCAGTCTACTTTTGAGGCTAAGGTGACAGTGATTACAGGTAAAACTTGAAACTCAGAAACCTCTTGATCAGCCTGAATTTCACATGAGAGAGGCAATTAACATATTAAAAAGCCACGCTTCCTCTTGTGTGTGTGGTAGGTCCTGACTCAGTGTTAGATTTTGCATATTTTATTGAACTGAGATCATGCATTCTTTAACCTGAGTTTTTATCGACTTCATCTGTATTCTGAACTAAACTGGATCATGCTGTCATTTTCCAATTGCTGCTGTTGCTTAAGACTCCTACCAAACCTTAACCATGCACGGAATTTAATATCAATAATAATAGCTTGAATTTACCTTTATTATAGTCAATAGACCACAACAGCATAATCAAATATCAGGCAATATTAGGAAGGATGGCCAAAAGCTAAATTAAAAAGGTACATTTTCAGGGGCATCTTAAAGGATGTAAGAAGTAGAATGGTGGGGAAGTTTAGGGAGGGAATTTCAGAGGTTGGGACCTAGGCATTTGAAGACACTGCAATGGTGGATGATGAAAATCCAAGGGATGGGATTCTTCCAGCCCAGTACGACAAGTCCTGCCACAGCAGAGGAGAAAAGCCATCCAAACGACCAGTTGACCTTGGAAGGTCCTAGTGGTGGGAGGGGCCCTGAACATCTCACCCAAGGATCTGCATGCATACAGAATTGGATGAGTGCAACTATTTCAGGGGGCTATCTCCTCCATTTTAATCCTTTTTTAAACATCCCAAACATATTTATTCCTACGCAAAACCTTTTCTCCCCTTTCCCTGCTGGGCCATCCCTCAGTTGTTCTTAAGTTTTTCTACACCTTCATTGCAATCTCTCCTCATTCTATTCTGTTCCACCCTCATTTATACAGTATCCAAACCAACCCGTTTCCCTCTCTTTAGTTCTAAAGAGTAAAGTGGACTTGAAACGTTGACTCTGTTTCCTCTATCTACCAATGCTGCCAGATTTGCCGAGTTTTTCCAACTTTCGCTGATTTTGTCTCAGAGGATTGGAGGGCTGGAGCAATCACAAGGTTAGGGAGGGACAAGGGTGTGCAAGGATCTAAAAGGTTCATTCATGTCATTAAACAAAGGAAATCCACCGTACCTTACCTGGTCTGGCCCTCATATGATTCCAGAGCCACTGCGCTCGGGCAACTAGGGATCGACAATAAATGCTAATGAGCCAGTGACACCCATTTCATGAATGAATAAAAGAAAAACATGAAGTAAAATGTTAAAATCGAGGCATTGCTGAACAAGGAGCCAATTCCGGACGGAAAGCATTGCGGTGATGTATGGATGAGATTTGGTGCATGTAGGATTTGCAAAATACTTTTAAATTAGATTGTGTTTGAGTATGAGATTTATCTGAGTGTCCAACAAACATAGCAGTGCCATAACATTCAAGGCTATGGGCCAAGTGCTGGTAAATGGCAGGTCAAGGGTGGGATTTTCCAGCCACGCTGGCCCCAAAACCGGAAAATCCCACCGAGGTCAACAGACCTTTGCATGCCATCCCCCCTCCTTCCCCCCCCAACCACCACTACAATTCCCATGTTGGGTGGGATGGGAAAATTTCCCCCAAGTGTTTCTCTCATGTCGGTGCAGATTCGATAGGCCAAAGGGCCTCTTCTGCACCTCTAGGATTCAATGCATGCACTTATTTGAATACCTGATTGTTAAAATGAAATTTAAAAATTCCGTGGGTCTCATCGTACACAAGCGTGCTTTGAGTCGAAAAGCCCTGCAATATTGGCATCTGTTTTCTGTTTTTTCCCCTCATTCTGTGTGTACTTTTCCCACTCCCAGAACACTCCTGCTTACATAACATGAAGGAAAAGGACCATTTTTCTTCCTGAACATTTGGATTTTTGCAGCAAATTTTTGCTTTTGTTTTTACTCATATCAGTTAGTCATTTCCAGAATTTTGAAAAAATTTATATTCAAACTACAACACTGAAATGTGAACTGATAGTTATCTGGATTACAAGTGTGGGCCTTTGGATTACAAATGCAGCAATATCAGTACAACAACATCGCCAGACTGATCATGGTCATTTTTACTGGTGCCAGATTCAAATTTACTGAATTGAAATTCTCAATTGTCATTATGTGACTGAAGTCTGGGTCTTTGTCTATGATCACTATGGAACCTATTCCTTTATTCATGATATTTTAACAGGAAATGTGTTTGCTTCAGGGCAAGTAAAAGCGGATTCTGGAATCTGAAACAAAAATGGAAAACGCTGGAAAATGTCAGCAGGTCCGAAAGCATCTGTGGAGAACTAAGCTAATCGAAATGTTGGCTCTGCTCTCTCTTCACAGGTGCTGTCAGGTTGGCTGAGAATTTCCAGTATTTTCTGTTTTTGTTTGCTTCTGGGTAAAGATGTTTTTCTTCTATCCTCATCTCCAGATAGAAATGCTGAACTTGGGTTTTGAAAGACTTTGCCAAATGAAGGCAGATGAATCCAAATGTTATCATCAGCCAGTTCAAGAATCTCAATCATCATCCCCTAACCCCCCGACCATGACACGGCTATGCTCGAAAGCAGCGTATTTCAGATCTACATGGTAAAAAACACATAAACAACTTCACTCATGCCTCCAGAAAGAGCAGCAGAAGTTGATGTTGTGGACTGCCACCGAATACAATTATTGTTTCAGACCGATCCACTGGAGAGTTGGTCTTTATTAATGTAGAGAACCACTGCACTGCGGTTCACTTCATGTAGGATGGGTCTGTGCCAAAAGACAGGCACTAGGGCTAATATAACCGCGAGGAATGTCACTCAAACACCCTCAGAAGTACAGCTTCAATGACAGAGGAAGCTGGGGTGAGCTCATTCCCAGACACTAAAACCACACGGGCTGCTCTGCACCTGCACTTGTTCTGCCTTCAACTCCATGCCAATCGTCACAGGTTCTGTGCCACACAGATGCACTTGGACAGTGGGGTGCAATGTCAGATGAGAAAAATAGTTTGCCGTCATATTAAATTAACTCTTCGATGACCAGAGTGATCTTTCCTGAGTCTAATCCAAGCATAAAGGCTTTTTCTATGTCATCAGCACAAGTACAGAGTTATCTATTCTTCTGTTTTTAGCATTTCTTGTAATAATTTTTGTTAAACGTTCACGAGGTATAAAGCTGTCGATATATGCTCAATCCTCGTTTCTCAAAAATAGCAGAGCCTTTTTGTTCAGCAACTCAGGACGTTGACAATCAAACATGAAGCAGGTAATGCACCCTTTCATTCATTACTGACTTTTACTGCACTTCCTTAATCTCCTCAAGCACACTTTGTGGGGTTAGCCAAGGAGAAATATTCAGGGATTCGAGCAAATATTTAGAGCTCCCTTTTCCCCTACCAATCTCATCACCTTCAAAGGAGAGGAAGACCAACAGAAAATGAGAAAAGTGAAGTGTTTTCGATGAGGGAAACGACAGAGAAAATGACTATTTTCCCTCTTTAACATGTTCAGCTGCAGACTGATGGGTGATGGAGGCTGTATTGCCTTCCTATGTGAAGTCAAATGTGTGTGAAACCTGCAAAGAGAGCGCCTAATATCACATTTTTAGCTGTACAATACTCAAGCCAACAATAAATTTAAGTAGTTTTAGTGGTGAACCTTACCAGCTGAATGCAGTTTGTACAATAGCAAGCAGTAAATACATGGCTAAGATGCACTTAGATTTAACAGCTAAAAGGCCGAGACCGCTTTGAATGAAAGGATGATTAGACTAAAATGTAAATAATTGTTTTCAAACAGCAACACGGACAATGCTTGGGAGCTCCCTTTAATGCTCCAAAGGCAGAACAATATCTTTGCACCGTGGCAAGGCAGGTTTCTTTTCTCTCTTTTAAGATTATTTAAGGACTACTGTTAATTAGTGGTGCAAATCTGTAGTGGGAAGGTATCCATTCACACCTCTATGATGGTCGGTTAGAGCCCCCCAATAGAGATTATCATTGCTGTCTGTCAAGTGCCAACTATATTTGAGATGTACTTCCCCACCAGGTATTAACAGAGGTGGTTGGGAATTGAAAGGGAAAACTGACTAGAATCCAGTTCCTTCAGACTGACATATGCCTCCCTCCTGCTGATTGCAGTCATCACAGCAGCCGAGATTCCGACAATCCTACTCCTTGCATTTTTATCCTGGGGCTTTACGGCAGCGGAGGATGTGATGGGATCCAAGAACGAAGAAAAGTATCTGGAAATAATGCTCCATATATAACTCCGTGACAGAATCTAATGCATTTTTTCAAACAGGTGAACCTGTCTCCTTGCTTATGCTGAAAGTGAGTGAACTCTTGGGAGAAATATTTGGCAGTTTGAGGAATAAGAAATAGTTCAGATTCAGAATTTTTACCGAAACTACAAATATCTTTGCACACTAGCAAGAGTATTTGAAAGATTACTAACTGCTCAGTGATGTAGTAAATAAAAAGATTTATTAAATCATTGGCCTGTATTGAATGACAGCTGTTAAACTGATAAACATTAAACCCTAGATCTGGCCTTGTTTTATTTCCATTGTATTCTGTTTATGGAAAGAATCTGTTTTCAGGCTAATCTGGATCAATGTCTTAATTCAATGTCTGCTTTGCAAATAGCCATTTCTATGGTTTTACTATTGCTAATGTAGTAATATTATTTTTGATTACATACTTTTTCATTTTGATACTTTAAACCCATGACTACTAACAAGCACAGCCCATGAAGCACTGGTGACCGACTCCTTCAAATGTCATCATTTGCAGTAAATTCACAGAACGTGTTTGTTAATTTGGGGGTAGGGGCTGTGGGGGGCGGGCAGGGGAGGTGTGTGTGTGTGTGTGTGTAGTGCTTTCACTTGTACCTCTTCAACCGAGTGGTTTGGATTGTGTGTATGTAGCTTTTGGGACTTTATGATATATGCAAGGCTCCAAACTCTAGAATTCTCCCCTAAGCATCTCTTTCTCTTGTGAAAAATTTACCACATTGTCCTAACATAGGGAGCAGTATCAAATATTGAATTTGGGGGAAAACCTGCAGTATTTAACTATGTTAAAATCACAATGTAAATGTTTTAGAGATAAACGGCCCAAAAAATTTGGAGTTCCCTTATTCAAAATGAAATATTACATTTTCACGTTATACACATTAGTTCATAATGGGTCATTTTAAAAAGAATGTGTACATTATGTACAGCGCTGGGGGATGGAAGTTGTGTACAAGTCGGAGCAGAAAATTAAAATATGTATCATTCCTACTCAGAGAAAGAAAATTAAGAAATTCAGAACTTTGTGTTCTTCCACAACCCATACAATGACAGGGGTGAAGGAGTTTGGAGCAAAGCAATTGCAAGTACTGGACACAATTATCCAGGACAATATCAGCCCTTATGGAAGGTGGAGTTTCTGCAGTTGAAAAACAGTTTTTATTGTTAATTTTCAAAGTGTAAATAGGCACTGTTAACTGTCTTAAATTTACGAAAGATTTCAAGTGTTGTTCCACATATGTAACAAGCTTACATCCATCCAGACTTTATATTATATCAGCTGTAAATTCACACTCAAGACGATTTTAGCCATTGCTTCAAACAGCAGTTTGTCTATAATAAGAACACAAATAAAACAAGGTACTGCAGCATATCTGCCATAGTCCACTTGCATCTGCCTTTGTTAAGTGGCTGTTTCCTATACAGTAAAGCAGACCTCCAATAGGATTATTACATTCAGCTGGATCATACTGCATGTTTGAGATTCATCCACTTTTGTGACTTCTTTCTCTCTTCTCAGTGCCAGTTATGGACGTGGTTAGTTCATATTGTTCCCCATGACCCCATGAGGTCTCCCAATCAATTGGATATTTTCTGTTCAACTGTGCAAGCCACTGCAGCCATTAAAAAATGTGCTATCCCTCAGTTCTATTTCTTAGCCTTCCACCCGGTGTCCTGGCCCATTTTTATCCCTCCAGCAACAGCATTAAAACAGATTATCTGGCCATTATCTCGTTGCTGCTTGCAAGACATTGCTGTGTGTAATCAGGCTGCCAAGTTTCCAACATTACAATAGTGATTATGCTTCAAAAGTACTCCATTGACAGTAAAGCACTTTGGGACATCCCAAGGTCATTAAAGGCTCAATGCAAATGCTAGTCCTTTCTTATTTTGTGATAAAATACTGAAAGATGAGAACTGTTCCAATTTCTCAGCCGTTGCAGCATTGCAAAATGCTCCATTATTTAACACAATCACTGCTGATCTGCATTAACACCAAATGAAAATCCCAAAATAATAAAACTGATATTTCATTTCTGTTTATTCATTTGTGTTCCTGTAATGTTGCTCACGAAAGTCAAGGATCTCAGGCTAATTCCACAGCAGGACAGAGTGAAGTGTACAGGTCAAGATGCACAGGAGCCTATTAAAATGCTCAATCTCCCATTTTATCTCTTTCTCTTCCTATCTAGCACCTACATAAAGTGAAGGGGGAAAAATCCCTCAGCCATGTTGTTTGATGCTTACGTGCATGACCTTGATGTAGCTCTATGAGAAACTGCTGTGAGATATGATGCTGCTGGCCACTATGTTAATTGTCTGCTTTATGTTGATAATGTAGACCTTATCTACCCATCTGTAAAAGCTAGCATAAAATTCTGTCTATCTCTGAAAACAGCACTAATGAACGGCATGTTTTGTGTATCACTGAGGATAGTATGTGCACTGAAGCTGAATGATTATTTGAGTATCATCCCAGATATTAATGCTTCTTAACTATGCAATTAGGCAAAGTTTTCTACTTAACATTTTCAGGGTGAAAAGACTGTTGAATATTTAAATATAACATTGATTTCATAAATTAACTTTGGGGCAGCAGGGTGGTTAGCATTGCTGCCTTGTCGCACCAGGGACTCAGGTTCGAATGCCGGCTTGAGTCACTGTCCGTCTGTGTGGACATTCACCTCATGTCTGCAAGGGTTTCCTCTGAGTGCTCCAGTTTCCTCCCACAGTCCAAAAGATGTGCTGGTTAGGTGCATTGGCCATTCTAAATTCTTCCGCAGTGTTCCATAACAGGCTGGAATGTGGCAAAGAGGGCATTTTCACAGTAACTTGATTGAGGTGATAATGTAAGCCTACTTGTGACACTAATAAAAAAAGCTTTAAACTTGTCAGGGATAAGTCAAGTTTACAAAAAAAAACGAAAGCTCGGTGGAGTAAACTGCCATTTTGCTAAGATCTTTGCCTAAGCTAAAGGTAACAATTAGATCTATTGACTGGCACCACAAACATTCATTGCCTCCACCACCAACGCTCGGTAGCAGCAGTGCGTACTATCAGTGCGTACAGTGCGGAACAAAGATGCACCTGCGACAATTCACCAAAGATCCTTAGGCAGCACCTTTCAAACCCATGACCACTTTCATCCAGGAGGGCAACGACAACAGATACATGGGAACATCACCACCTGCATGTTGCCCTCCAAACCACTTACCATCCCGATTTGGAAATATATCGCCGTTCCTATGCAGTCGCTGGGTCAAAATCCTGCAATTCCCTGCCCAATAGCCTTGTGGGTCAACCCACAGCATGTGGACTGCAGCATTTCAAGAAGGGCAATTCATTAGCACTTTCTCAAGAGCAAACAGGGATTAGCAATGAAAAAAAGTAGGATTTATTTTTTGTGCCATCCTGATATAGGTGAGATAAATCCAATCTTAATTGTGTTGGAACATCAGGATAACATCCCGTGTTCTGAGAGGTTATCAGTGGGTGACTCTTGCACTGCCTATTGCAGTATTAAGTTACATGAGCCATAAGGGATCTGGTTCAATCCCTATCCTATGTAGGTGATTTCAGACATTGTGATAATACAGTTGGCCTTTGCGATCCTTGGCTTTGGAGGGAAGGCAAAATTCCTGAGGCCCACCCAGTGATTCTTGCTTGAAAGTACATGTGTGGATAGTAGGTCGGATTGAGAAGGAAGGGTGTAGAATGAGACTTGTAACAGCATCCACAAGTGGCTGATTGTGCATACGTATATAAACCCAAACTGGAATAAACCAGTTCAGTTGGGTACAAGAACACCACGTGTGTGGACCAATGATTTTGTCCTGCAAAGCAATACCAGTTTGTTGGCAAAGTTGAATTGTGGGTGAACTAGCAGAACAAATTTGGATTGGAGAAGTTTCCAGCAAACCAATAGGAGAACTGTGAGATTTTGTTTTGCTGTAAACTTAAAAATCTGGTCTTAGATAAACAGCTGCTTGTCCATAGGGGTGGACTGGTCTTTAAACATGGTTACATCAACAGGTATTATTGGGTGACTGGGAGAGTATAACCATGACTGAGAATTTTTCGGAGTTATGTGGAGGGGCTAGTGTGTTTTTCAGTGCTAATATCTTCAAAAATCCTGATAATCCAGCTATTAATCAAGCAGTGGGGGAATGAAAGGGTGATATTTTTGACTGAAACAGGCCAAGGAATGTACGAAATTCTCAAGAATTTGCTCGCCCCTGTTAAGCCAAAAGACGTGTCACTATCAGACATCTTGTGTAAGTTGAGCGTCACTATAACCCCAAGCCATTGGAGACTGCTGAAAGTTATCAGTTTGGAACAAGGTATCAGTTGTCCAATGAGGACATGGGAGAGTTTATCATGGCTTTGAAAAAACTGTCCACTCATTATCTATGAACCGTATGCTTTGTCTGTATAGTGTTCAAGAAACAATACTTTTCACTATATCCCAATACTTGAGACAATAATAAATCAAATCAAATCATTTTGGAGATTTTCGAGAGCATTGTGGGACAGGTTTGTGTGCGATTTAAAAAGTGCATACATTCGCAGTAAGCAGCTGACATTGCCAAAGTTAACTTTCGACGTAGCTTGCCAAACAGCATTGTCCACGGACATGGACCCGAGAGGAGCCAGAGTTAACAACCGCCAGTTATCTGCTGAAGTAAATAAGCTGCAGCTGAGTAAGCAGAAGGCCCCAAGGCAGCAGTTAGCAGTAGCAGGGATACTAAAAATTTCTGTTACTGGTGCTCAGGCTAACACTGGGCACAGAATTGTCCATTTCTGAAGGCAGAGCGCTACAGCTACAAGAAGAATTCGAGTCATCTTGCCAAGGCATGTCGGCAGAATGTAAACAAGGAAAATGGTGGCTGGAGGAAATGGTAGTCACTACGCACTGTTATCAAATAGCAGCACGTCAATGAGGGGTCAGTTCAGACCCATTTGATCTGAAGCACGAGGATACCCAGTTTTTCAGGTCACTGTGGTCCAAGTAGTGTTGGATGGAGGTCTGGTAAACATGGAGGGTGACACATCGGGCGTATCCGTTTGTGAGAATTCTGATTATCTGTATCTTGAAAAGTTGAGTCAACAACAGCTGCAGTTACAAAGTTATAGAGGGGAGAAAACCCCCACAATGTGTCAGTTCCAGTTACATACAAGGAGCAATGCGCAAAATTTTCCAGGATTGTGGTGAAGGGTGAAAAGCCAGGAAGAAATGGGTTAGCAGCATTCCAGTTAAGTTTGAGTGAACCTTCTCACATCCAAGCAAAATGGAAGACAAAACAATCGCCAAATACCCTCAGGTATTTGGTGAAACTAGCAAACCGATACAAGATTAATGTAAAGATTCAGGAGTATGTTAGATCTGTTTATTGCAGGACTTGTCCAGTGCCCTATCCTCCAAGGATTTTTGGAGTGAGATGATTTCATAAATCACTTGTGTCGTGGTGCCTTCATGGTCAAATCTGATCATACCCCACTCACAGATGGTTTGAATCCAAAATCTCCATCACCCACTTTAGCTGCAGGTGAAAAGCTTTGAATTTTGTCCACTTGTCAGTAATGAATTAAATACAGATGATCCAGAGATCTTTGCAATGCTGTTGTGAGGTTTAGATTAACATGCACATCAGAAATAAAGCCTAACAGGAAAGGTGTAGGTTTTTTCACACTTTGGGGAGTTGCCAGTCACAGAAAATAACATTGGTAGAACGACTCGTAGGAACCCTAAACTGGCTGTGGAATGCAACTATGTTGCAAATGGATGGCCAACACAGATACTGGAGTTATACTGATAGAATCCCAACAGTGCAGAAGGTGGCCATTCGGCCCATTGAGTCTGCACCGATCACAATCCCACTCAGGCCCTATTCCTGTAACTCCACATATTTACCCTGCTAATCCTTACACTAGAGTCAATTTTAACATGGCCAATCAAACCGGCACATCTTTGGACTTTGGGAGGAAACCGGAGCACCCAGAGGAAACCCACACAGACACGGGGAGAACGTGCAAACTTCACACAGACAATGACCCAAGGCTGGAACTGAACCCAGATCCCTGATGCTCTGAGGCAGCAGTGCTAACCAGTGTGCCACCCAGAATATATACAGAAATATATAATAAACTGTATAAAATAAAACCACAATAAACCAGTTGAGTTGGGTACTAGAATTCGATGAGCAGGGTTCTCCAGCTGTTCATCAGAACGGGATTCTCTGGTCCTGCTGCAGTGAACGGAGATTTGGCTGATCTCCAAATTCTTGTTCTCGCTAGCAGTGGCAATGGGGTGTGAATAGGTGGATAATTCTGGTCCTTCCACTGGCACTGTCTGTATCTGTAAAGACTTGACTACCTGTAAAGACTCTCATTCCAACCATTATCTTGCAATTGCATCTCTGTCTATATACGCCGTGTTTGTGAAACCTATCTGTCCACTCACCTGATGAAGAAGCAGCAGTCCGAAAGCTCACGATTCCAAATAAACCTGCTGGACTTTAACCTGGTGTTGTGAATCAGAATGCTGATTCATAACACCATTCACAATGCATTGTAACAATAAGGTAAATGCACAAGGCTTATATAACAATGTAAGACTGAAGTAAACTCACTCTGTATCCATGGGATAAAACCTGGGGAGGGAGTGATGGTGGGGCAGCTGTAGGGTCTGGTACTGTCCACGTAATGATATCAAAAGACACATGATCTGGGTCAGTCTAGAGATGGGCAGAGGTGTGTACAGACTGAGGATGCCTGTACCCCCCTTTTATGAGTTATTAATAAACACTTGCTGTTCATATACTTAAGGTTACAAAGCCTACTTCAAGCAGGGTTCTTCACACTACAGCAACGTCAGCACAAAATTGCTGCACCTCGGAGATGCCATCTTTCATACAGGGTGGGAGTTTTCTCCATAGTGTCCCCACCAATATTTATCCCTCAACTAACATCATTCAAAAACATATTCTCTGTTCATTATGGCGTTGCAATTTGTGGGAACTTACTGAATACAAATTGGCTGCTCTGTTTCCTACTTTACAACAATGATTGCACCCCAAATTATTTCATTGATTGGAAAATGCTTTGGGGTTGGCGGTGGTGGGGGGTGGGATGGTGGTGGTGCGCAGGGAGGATGTACTCTTGAAGCTGTGAAAGGCACTGGGTGGAATTTTATAAAAGTTTGTCAGTGCCGGGCTCTGACTGGAAACTGGCGTGTATCTCTTCAGATGCACTGCTGAGTTTTCTGGCACTCTGTACACAGAGAATCTGAGGGCATGGTTTGCACTATCGCTCTGGCGGAGCGGGGTCTGATACAGCCAGCAAGCCGGGCTCCACAGGGGTCGGGGTGCCAGCTTTAAAGAACACCCCAATCAGGACTGCAATTAAACTTCTCCATAAGAACGTGGGCAATCCCTCTTCCTGCCACAGAAATATTGGGAGTTCTCCTCCGCCCTCACCACGGCTGTACTGCAGACATTCTTCCACCTCACTGTTGTTGACCCATTTTCTCAAGAATCATTACCCCCCTGCTCAAGCATTGCTCCCCCCGCCCCCACAACCACACATAAGGGAAACTCTACCATGGGGGGGCTTCATAGAGGGCCCACCCTGGCAATGCATCTTGGCACAGGTTGGTACTGACAGGTTGACAATACCAAGTGTGAACATGTCCCCCCACCTCTGGGGGTTATACTTACCCTGGCGTCCCTGGCAGTATCTCCTCAACTGAATCTTGTTCTTATAAAGCTGTTGTAAACTTTGCTGACATGACATCGGTGGTGGGAACCTTATCGTGACACTGGCAACGGGCAGGGAAAAATCAGGAAACAAGATCTCACTGGTGAGAATCTCGTTTCCCACTCTCATGGGATATTATGCCCGCGTAACTGCTAATGCTCTTGGCAGATGTGGGCCCAAAATCCCTCCCACCGTGCAAATTCAAGACTTCCATTATTTTCATTATTATTTGTAAATTAATTCCACATAGAAATTAACACATTTACTTTTATATTGGTACCTCTAACCTGGATGGCATCTATAGGCTCAGCCAAGCGAATTGTACTCACTTATTCTCTGTCGAGCTCTCTCTCCTAAATGTTGGGCTGCCATTCTTCTTCCCCAGTCCTGGTCTGACAGTGCACACAACTGCCTTCTCTCTGTCCTCAACCACCTCACTCAATCACCCACGTACCACGGTAAAAGAACTAGCAGCTTTCGGTTATATATAGATGTGTGCCTGTCAGGCTAGTAATTGTTTTGGCAACGAATGAAGCCTGAAAGTGTGGCTGACATGGCAAACACAAATCTTCCCATTTAATATTGCTCTTGGATCTTGTTCTAATTTTTTTTCAATGTACTTAAATCAAGTAGCAAATGCTGACCTTAACAGAGATTAAACTAACAATGGCAGCTGCATCAACACTATCATTCTGTTTAATAGAATAGAATCCCTACGGTGCAAAGGAGGCCACTCAGCCCATCGAACCTGCACTGACAACAATCGTACCCAGGCCCTATCATTGTAACCCCATATATTTACCCTGCTAATCCACCTGAGGTTAATGGGCAATTTACCACAGCCAATCCGCCTAATCTGCACATCTTTGGACTGTGGGAGGAAACCGGAGCACCGGGAGGAAACCCAGGCAGACACAGGGAGAATGTGCAAACTCCACACAGTCACCTGAGGCTGGAATTGAACCCTGGTCCGTGGCACTGCGAGGCAGCAGCGCTAACCACTGTGCAATGATCGCCAGTACTCCCTCCCAGTCAGAGAACACCTTAGTGGCCAAAGACATTCAGCCTCTGATCTCTGAGCAAGCATTCTCCAAGGCGATTTTCGAGGTGCACGAACAATGCAAATCACCGAGCAGAAACTGATAGCCAAGTTCCGCACTCATGAGAACATTTTTAACCGAGATCTTGGGTTCATGTCACGCTACATGTAACCCCACCATACTGTTCTGTGAGAGAAAAGATCTCCCTGACTGTCCTGTTTTGACACCATCCAAACCTTGATTATGGATGATCAGTCTACCTGAATTAGTTTGCATAGTGTTTAGCACCATCGCATTCTTTGATTGTCTGTAATTATCTCTCTGCTTTAAATTATCAGTTCTTACGTCATCCTTTCACTTGTTATACAGCCTGTCGATACTTTACGCATACTGATTATACTTAACTGCTTGCATTTGTCTATTAGCGCTCATGATTACCTGTAAAGACTTGTCATTCAGCCAGCCTACACTATCTGTACTGATCTGTTGACAATTTTGGTTACTTGTTAGTGTCGGGCTATTGTCACCCCGCCTATATATTCTGTGCCTGCGCACCTCTCTCCGCTTCACCTGGGGAAGGAGCAGCGCTCCGAAAGCTTGTGATTTCAAATAAACCTGTCGGACTCTAACCTGGTATTATATGACCTGGCATCATAACCAGTCTTGGAACTGCTATTGTTTCAACGATATTTTTCACATCATGGGCGGGATTTTTCTGTCTGCACTTGCACAAAAACCAGAAAATCCCACCTGAGGTCAACGAACGTTTGCATGGTCCTGTCCCGCCTGCTATGATTCCTGTGGTGTACGGGAGAGGAAAATTAAATCCTATATCTTTGATTAGATATGATGTGGAGATGCCGGCATTGGACTGGGATGGGCATGGTAAAAAGTCTCACAGCACGAGGTTAAACCTTCATCAGGTGAGCAGTGCTCCGAAAGCTCATGATTCCAAATAAACCTGTTGGAGTGTAACCTGGTGTTATAAGACTCCCTACTTTGATTAGGTCATTTTAAGCAACACTGCTCACATGCGTTACGTAAACTACTTTACTCAGTGATTAGGTCAGGCAGTAGTAGTCCCCAGTTTCTGGACTAAATTCTGCATTTACGTTGCATCTTTCATATCCCAAAGCGCTGCCTAGCTGATGAATTACTGTTGAAGAATTGTCATAGTGGATATTCAAGCTAACACATGGCAGCCAACTTACACACAGCAAGGTCCCAGAAAGAGCGGGGCACAAAATGACCAGTTAACCTGTTTTCTTTGTGTTGGTTGTGGCATAATTGCTGGCCAGGTTACCAGGGGAACTCTCCTGTTCTGCTTTGAATACTGCCGTGGGATATTGAAAATATCTAAACAGGCAGATGGATTCTCTGTTTACTGGCTCATCCAAAGGCGACAGCATTCCTTCAGTACTACGCTGAAGCGTTAGCCATGATTATGTGCTAAGTCTCTGGAGAGGGGCATGATTCCAGAACCTTCTCACTCATTGAGCCAGACTTAGTCAGAGAACCATAAAGATCATTAGTTATTGCATCTGCTACTTACACATGACAGTAATTACTGGATTGATTAGAAATGCTGAGCACTGATTACCGTACAATCTCTCAAATCTTGCCATCCAAAAATTGGAATCTGAGAAACAAACATTTTTATAGGCTGCTGTGCATCAGTATGAGTTGTTTCTAATGGAGTAAAGTAATTCAGCGGGGTAATTTGGCTAGGTGCTATGCTGTCAATGGTGCACTGAACCAGTTATCAGCCTCACACTCCAATCTTTTCCTGCTTTCCGAATTGTCTGAGTGACCCTTGACCCTCACCTGACCCAGCCTGGCCTGATCTGCCTGACCCGGCCTTAGCTTGTTAGTCAATTTTTTTTTTAATGTTATTTATTCACGACTACATATTCTTTTTCCAAACTTTAATTAAAAATAAACTCATTCATTTGATTTCATTTGTCCCCTATTAACATAACATAAAGGTTTTCTCCGTAGACCAGCACGATCCAGAATCTGGCACGGACTCGGTCCCGAGGTTGTCAGTATTGAGACAATGGACCTGGATTTATGTGAGCTGGGCTCTGACAGAACCATAGGAATGTAAAACACAAAGGGTGGGATTTTCCAGTTCTGCCTGCCACTGGGATCGCCTGGTCCCAGGGAACGTCAACTGATCTTTGGTTGGCCTGTGGCATTCCCTGCAAGCTATGGTGGGACTGGAAAACCTCAGCTAAAGAGAACACTTGCAGCATTACAGCCAAGAAATGCAGCTACGTCAGGGGTCCATTTCTGGCAGTTAAATTACTTCCTAAGCTCCCAGTTTGGCAGCATGAAACAGGGGCACATTTCCATCTGGAAGTGAATCAGCTCCCATACAATCACAGAATGCTACAGGACAGAAGGAGGCCACTTGGCCCATCAAGTCGGCACAAACCACAATCCCACGCATGCCCTATCCCCATAACCCCATACATTTACTCTACCCCTGGCACTAAGGGGCAATTTTCGCATGGCTAATCCACGGAACCTGCACATCTTTGGAATATGAGGGGAAACCGGAGCACCTGAAGGAAACCCATGCAGACACGGGGAGAACATGCAGACTCCACACAGGTAGCAACCCAAGCTGGGAATCTGTGAGGGTGCTGTGAGGCAGCAGTGCTAACCACTGTGTCACCATGCCATGTTGAATAAGGCTGGAGCACTAAGGTCAGAATATTCAAAGATGGATACTTTTTTTTCCATTCTTGATTTTGGAATGATGCAGTGCTCCACTTGCTATGTGCTGTACCTACATATCACAAGGTGCTGCCAAAATGCATGAATGCTCTCAGGTATCTCTATAGTCTTGGATGATTAAACAATTCACTGGAGGAGGAGGGTCTATAAATATCCCCATCCTCAATGGGGGAAGAGTCTAACACATCAGTGCAACAGATAAAGTTAAAGCATTTGCAACAATCTCCAGCAGGAAGTGCTGAGTGGATGACCATTTCGGCCTCCTCTGGCGGAACCCAGCATGATGTGGATATGCCGGCGTTGGACTGGGGTAAACACAGTAAAAAGTCTGACAACACCAGGTTTAAGTCCAACCAATTCATTTGATAGTAAACTCACAAGCTTTCGGGGTTTGTCCCTTCGTCAGGTCCATTCACCTGAAGGGACAAACCCCGAAAGCTTGGAACCCAGCATTACAGATGCCAATGTTCTGCCAATTCAATTCACTCCATGTGACATCAACAAATGGCCGTAGGCATTAGATACTGCAACAGCTATGGGCCCTGATAATATTCCGGCAATAGTACTGAAGGTTTGTGCTCCAGAATGTGCTGTGCCCCTATCCAAGCTCTTCCAGTAGTTACATCACTGACACCTACCTTTCTATTGTGGAATATTGCCCAAGCATGTCCTGGACACAAAAAAACAGGACAAATCCAACGTGGCCTATTACCAACCCACCAGTCTATTCTCGATCATCAATAAAGTGGTGAAAAAGGTCATCAACAGCACTATCAAGTAGCGTGTACTCAGTAGTAACCTGCTCACGGATGCACTGTTTGAGTTCTGCCGGGATCACTCAGCTCCTGGCCTCATTACAGCCTTGGTTCAAACATGGACAAAAAGAGCTGAAGTCCAGAGGTAAGGTGAGAGTGACAGTCTTTGACATCAAAACAGCATTTGACTGAGTGTGGCATGAAGAAAGGAACCTGAGCAAAACTGGAGTCAATGAGAATTGACTCCACTGATTGGAGTCATACCTGGCACAAAGGAAGATGGCTGTGATTTTTTGAGGTTAATCATCTCAATTCCAGAACATCACTGCAGGAGTTCCTCAGGCTCAACCATCTTCAACTCCTTCATCAATGATCCTCCTTCCATTATAAGTCAGATATGGGGATGATGTTTGCGCAATGTTCAGTACCATTCACAACTCCTTAGATACTGAAACAGCCCAAATCCAAATGCAGCAAGAACTGGACAATATCCTGGCTTGGATGCACAGTGTTAGCCGTGTGTACTGTTTATAAGATACACTGTACGAACTCACCAAGGTTCCTCAGACAACACCTTCCAAACTCACAAACCCTATCATCTAGAAGGACAAGAGCGGAAGATACATGAGAACACCACTGCCAGAAAATTCCTCTCCAGATCATTCACCATTCTGATTTGGAACTATATCACTGTTCCTCTGCTGTCAAAAAGTGCTGGAACTCCCATTCTAACAGCATTGTGGGCGTGCCAACACCAAAGGGATTGCAGAGGTTCAGAAAAGCAGCTCACTACCACCTTCAAGAGCAAATTTGTAATGGGAAATAAACCCTTCCCTGGCCAGTGACAGCCATGTCCTGTAAATGGATAACAAAAAATATATACCTGGGAGGAGCTGCAGCCATTCTGTCGGGTCATCCCATAAAACGAACGTAGGCCATTCACCCATTGGGTCTGGCCTCCGTTCAAAAGGTTCTTACCCAACCCCACACAAAGCCCTCCCTCCTTATCCTTGAATGACACCCTTCCCCACCTGAATAACATCCTCGTTCCCCCTTGAACCAAACCCCTTCTGCAGGCACTCCCAATGATAAATACCCCAAAGTGACATCCTCCCCAGTCTCCTATCAACCATCTACCCCCTCCCCCTTCATCCCTGATCGACACCCATCCCTCAATCTCATCATCACCACGTTCCCCGTCACAACCTTCACCCCACCAACATCCACCTCCCAATGACACCCTCTCCCCGTTTGCCCAATTAATACCCTCACCCCCACCCTCCCATTGACACACTATCCCCCAACCCCCTCCAGATTTGATCACCAAGCAAAGCAAACACAGGTTTTCGTCATGCCATCTTCTGCTTATCCCATTTCTACCAAATGTGTCTATAGTTTGCAAAAACAAAATCCTCTGCAGCTAAGAAAACAATCAGGCCCTTTTGAACAAGCCAATAACAGCAATAAGAATCAGAAACATAAAATTATGAGGATGATTGAGGAACTTGACCCAGCAACCTACCTGAATTCCTGTTCTGCGCTGTTGGACTTCTGTGTATCCATTGGTTAAATCAAGATAGCAAATCCAAAAAGGGTTAACATCCATTTAAATCTCTTGATTGGATGAATGGTTTGCTTCAGCTGTAAGTGCTGCAGGGAAAGCGCAAGCTTATTGCATTAATCTTCTCTATACCACTAGATAGTAGCTGGGTCATTTCCACAACAGCACCGTCAGGATAAATTGCCATGGAACACACAAAGTGCTCTTCAATGCGTTTTACACAACAAAATATTTCTTTTAGAGAAAGGGCAGAAGGCTTTCAAAACTGAAAGGTAGCTCGGGTAAGATTTTCTACACTGAAATTCTCTTCTATCCATGTTACATTCTTGATCAGTTGGAGAATCAAAGGTTACGGGAAAAGGGCAGGAAAGTAGATGTGAGGAATGTTGGATCAGCCATGATCCTAATGAATGGTGGCGCAGGCTTGAAGGGCCAAACAGCCTATTCCTGGTCCCTATTTCTTATTGTCATATTGCATGTGGACATAACATACAAAATCAACTTAATATCAATCTTCACATATCTATCGCTTGCTATTATGATCTTCCAGTTCAGGGGTGCAGGGTGAGCATTTAACCTCAGAGTTGCTGGAATCTAGACTGTCAAGGAAATAATGCAAAAATATTAAATTAATGTACCCAGAATGATTTCTAAAAGCAAAATAATCGATCACAAAGCTTTTCCTTTGTTATTTTGTATGCTCCAAGGTGTAGTATTTATTTTAAGTAAGACTTATTTCAAGTACAATAAAAAATTGACATCTTCACTGCTTTCCTCTCTCTGCTTCCACAGAGAATTGTTTCTTGTCGTTGGTCATTTCAAACTCTATCGCAAGTCATCAGTGTCCTTTTCCTCTGAGTTCACTGCCCTTTTATCCTTCTTGAGTTGCTCCCTCTATGTAAGCATGCTAACTCATATTCACAGCCACCACTTGACCATGCCACATCACATGGTCTTGATAGCCACTGTCTTTCTATGGCAGCCAATCTGGCAGCGACTGGGCCACACCAGGCAATGTTTAACACAGGTCAATTGCCATAGCACAAACCATCAACTCATGCCGGGAGGCACAATCTCAGGCAGTGCATTCCAGATCCTAACCTCCCACAACATAAATAGGATTTTGCCCCAAGGTCGTCTCTGCTTTTTTTATTGCCATTCACCTTAAATTGTTCTTACAGTTCTCAACACTCTCACCAATGGGAAAAATTTCACTTTCTCTCTTCTGTCCACCCAGAACCCCCATGATTTTGAACAACTTTATCAAATCTCCTCTCAATCATCTCTTCTTTAAGGAGAACCACCCCTAGCTTCTCCAATCTCTCTACCTAAATGAAGTTCCCGATGTTTGAAACATTCTTGTAAATCTTTTCTCCACCCTCTCAAAAATGTGGTGTCCACAATTGGACCAGTGTTCTGTAAAGTTTCACCACAACTCCTTTGATGTTGTACTCTTTGGCCGGAATCTTCCAGTCACTCCTACCGGCAGGATTTTCTGCTCCTGCTAAACCTCAGCAATGGATTTCCTGGTGTGTGTGTGTGTGTGTGTGTGTGTGTGTGTGTGTGTGTGTGTGTGTGTGTGTGTGTGTGTGTGTGTGTGTGTGTGTGTGCGCGCGCGCACGTGCACACACGTGTGCTGGGGCGGGGGGGATGTGGCGGTTGGGGGCAGTGTGCATAGAATAGGAAACCTCATTGACAGTGACAGGTCCCTCAGCTGGCCAATAGTGTCACCTCTGTCGCTGTGAAACGCACTGTGGGGTGCACCCTGCACTGTACCTCAATTTATAAAGCCCAGGATCCCCATGCCTTATTAATCATTTTCCCAACCTGTCCTACCACCTTCAACAATTTGTACATATACATCCTCGTGTCCCTCTGCTCCTGCATAGCATTGTATCCTTTATTTCATTTTACCTCTCCTCATTCTTCCTCTCCAAATGTATCACTGCTCACTTCTCTAAGTCAAAAGAGAAAAAGCTGGAAAATCTCAACAAGCCTGGCAGCATCTATAAGGAGAGAAAAGAGCCGACATTTCCAATCCAGATGACCCTTTGTCAAAGCAGATCTTCATTAAGTGTTACCTGTCGTATGTCCACCCATTTCACCACTCTGTCCTTTAGAACTTGATCATTATCCTCCTCACACTTCACAATACTTACAAATGATGTGTCATCAGCAAATTTTGAAATTGTGGCCTGCTCACCCATTCATTCATATAAACCAAGGAACGCAGTGGTCAAGGTATTGACCCCTGGGGATGGAACCTCTCTATATGCCTTCCGCTAGTGTGAAAAACAACCATTCATCATTATTTCCTGTTTCCTGTCACTCAGCCAACTTTGGGTAGGTGGAAGATTTTAATCACACTTTTCACTTGATATCAATTGTGTTTTAATTTATTTTAGAATGTTGATCTTGGACTTTGTAGTCTTGCTGACTTGGGGGCATAGCCTCAAGATAAAGGGGGGGCAGTTTAGAACAGAGTTGAGAAGGAACTTCTTCACTCAAAGGGTGGTGAATCTCTGGAATTCTCTGCCCGTTGAAGTGGTGGAGGCTGCCTCGCTAAATATTTTTAAGACGCGGGTTGATGGGTTTTTGATGAGAGAGGGGATTAAGGGTTATGGGGAGAGGGCGGGAATGTGGAACTGAGCCACGACAGATCAGCCATGATCTTATTGAATGGCGGGGCAGGCTCGAAGGGCTAGTTGGCCTACTCCTGCTCCTATTTCTTATGTTCTTATGACAAGACTGTTGTGTGGCACTTTATCAGATGACGTTTGGGGAGTCCATGTACATCAGGTAAGCTGCATTGCCGCACCCCACCCCACCCCTGCCACCAACCCCGGCCTCGCAGTCTCTTCATAAAGAAATGAATCAGTGAAAATAATTTTTTCATTTTGTTATAGATGCTTCTTTGTCATTAATATTACACTGCATCAGAATTTTCAAAAGAGAAATGTTGGAACTGAATAGCTGATTTGAAAGAGGAAAAATAACTCGGTGTTTTGTGCTGAACCTCCCTTTTGTTGTAAAGCAGAAAATGGCTCCGATGATGAAAACCGCCCAACATATTGGTCCCTCTTTTCTCATTTAAGTGCTGACAGAACTCTTGTCCATTTCCAATATTATCTTTGTAATTTAAATTCACATTTTTTCATTTGATGTTTGTTCTCATTATTTCATTGTTTGCTATTATATCTGATGACTGGTGCATAAGAAAATGTAGCAAGTTACGATTTTAAGAAAAAAATGGATGTGATTTTCCAGCCCTCCCTCCCCTCGATAGTGTGTTTTCCAGCTACGGAGACAGTTCGCTATTGGCTGGCAGTGGGATCTCCTGGTTCCTCTGATGTTTATGGCATGTTGCATGGCTGGCCAGTCCCATCACAGAGGAAGCCGGTGCCGTGGGTCGCCTTTGGCAGGACTGGAAGATTCCATTGGTGGAAGGACTGGAAAATCCCACCCAATATTTATTTCAATTAATCAGCTTCTGTCACACTGTCCATAAAATGCATACGTTAGGTGAGTACAATTGACTGTGGACTCGCAATACTCCTGCCACCATTGGAACCACACAACGTAAACTGCTTGGTGCACTGGTGTACTGAACACGCTGGAGACAGACGTCACAGATGCTAATAGGTCTACACATGAATGTAAAACCGGGAAGTTGGTTTTCCTCCCTATTGCAGTTCTAAAGCTGCCGGCCTCCAACCAGATTTGGTCATTAGAGCAGCAAAATAAGAATGGAAAAGCAGAAACTGTTAAACAATTGAGCATTCAATTCACCTACATTAAAAAATTGAAAAGACAGGTTAATGATTTTATGTGGGAATTTGCTCCCTCACTGTCCCTGCCTCTGCATTACTGCCTCTCCTCCTTTGTGCCTTCTTTAAACTGACCTGTTTGACTAAGGTTTTGCTTACCTGTCCTAATATATCTATAAATTCTGTAATCCCTGGGGGGATCTTATAGAGGCCTGTAAAATAATAAGGGGCATAGATCAACTAGATAGTCAACATCTTTTCCCAAAGGTAGGGGAGTCTAAAACTTGAGGGCATAGGTATAAGGTGAGAGGAGAGAGATACGAAGTGGTCCAACGGGGCAGTTTTTCACACACATGGTAGTGAGTGTCTGGAACAAAGTGCCAGAGAAAGTAATAGAGGTGGGTACAAGTTTGTCTTTTAAAAAGTATTTGGACATGGGTATAGAGGGATATGGACCAAATGCAGGAAATTGGGATGAGCTTAGTGGTTAAAAAAAGAGGATGGCCTGGCTAAATTGGGATGAAGTGCATATTTCCATGCTGTAAGCCTCTTTGATATATCTTTATGTGGTTTCATATCAAACTTTGTCTAATAACCCTCCTGGGGTGTTAAAACGTTACAAGGTGTTTGCCTGACATCCACCATTGGAACTGCATCTTGAGGGCTTTTCCTTTCCTTTTCTAACCAAGAGGAGGAGTATCGGAATCATGAGTTTCCGTTCGTCCATTCCCCTGGAACCCCAAAGGCAACATGAAAATGCCTTTCGATTGGAAAATGGAAGGTGGCCAGGTAAGTTCCCTTTGCCATAATTTTCCTTCAAAAAATTCCTTAAAAGGACGATTTACAAAAACACACCACAGTGGGTCATTTACATTTTACTAGTGATCCTTGGAAGGATGAACAATGTAAGCTGACAGGTCTTTTCTCTACTAAGTGCGGGTGGACACAGTTTAAGGTTCACATGATCATTTCCATTCTTCACTAATGACTGCATTCACATGCACTCTTTAGAGCAATTAAGCAAAACAAACACGTCCACAGGGGCAACATATTGCAAGAAAGCACAATCAGTTCATATCAAACTATTTCATCTCACAATTCACCCAATTAACATTTCTGGAGCTTACCTTTTATCTTCCCTTTTACCCTGCTGACTCACTTTTTATTATATACACAACCTGAACTATTGTAACTGTTTCACAAACAGAACACTTAAAAGCAAAAGTTCTTTTGTATGCCTGACTCTCTCCATCACTGCCACTCCCCCAACCGCTCAACAACTCAGCTCCGAGCTTGTGCTGCCTTCTGAATGAAAAGGAGAGAAGTTTGAAAAGGGAGCACTATCGTGTAGAAATGCAGGAATTTAGTAGAACTTCCATTTCAATGGGCTGTGAAGCTTTGTGATTTTTCTGATGCAGTGTGTGTGTAGGATGTAAAAGACAGATTCCAACTCTTTGACAATAGGTCATCCCATTGTTGTCCAACGAGGCCTTAAGACCATACACAAAGCTCGGAAAATCAACAAGCCCTCCCCCGGTATCAGCTTCTAGCAGTGCTACTGTCCTCCTTTGTTCAAATTATTGGTATGTGAACAGCCTTGATAGCATAACATCTGGGCACTCGAAAGGCTGGGTGGTCACAAGAAAACTGTCTGCATACAGACACTGGGGGACGTGGCAAAAGAATAAAACTCCTCTTTTTAAGACATTTTCCCCCTATTTTCCATCTGTTTTTAAGTCTGTTTACCATCATGCCAGCCATTAATTCACTTGACTCATTCACCACAGAGGGTTCTTCAACTGGCTTATCACCTCTTCACTGCAGGACTTGCATCATTTATATCACCCTGCAACTGTGGCAGCGTTATGTATGCTACCTTTACTTTAACCTCATTTATACAGGGTTCTGAGCAGGTCCAAAACAGCGGAAAAACACTCTCCCGGCTTAAATTTAGAAATTGCTGAGTTTACTCATATCAACATGAGAAATCATAAATAGATTAATTGCGAAAAAAGCAAATAAACAACCATCAAGCAGACTTCTTAAACTTTTGAATGCTGATATTGCAAACCATAAAAGAGACATACTGGAAGCAGATACCAGCACGGTACTCTTTTGGGCAGCATGGTGGCACAGTGGCCAGGGCCCCAGGTTCAATTCCGGTCTTGGGTCACTGTCTGTATGGAGTCTGCACTTTCTCCCTGTATCTGCATGGGTTTCCTCTGGGTGCTCTGGTTTCCTCGCACAGCCCAAAAATGTGCAGGTTAGGTTGATTGGCTATGTTAAACTGCCCCTTAGTGTCCCAGGATGCATAGGTTAGAGGGATTAGCAAGGTAAATATGTGGGATTATGGGGACGGGACCTGGCTGGGTTGTTGTCAGTGCAGACTCGATGGGCTGAATGACCTCCTTCTGCACTGTAGGGATTCTATGACCAGGAGTAGGCAGACATTGGGAGCCAACGGTCGAGACAAATCTTCCATAAAACATAATACATGAACATTAGATGCGTTAGGACTAACGCCAGGAGTGGAGATTGTTACGGCAGCAGAGAAGACTGATTTAATGGGAATGGCTGACCCGAGAGGAAGATAATAACAGAACAAATAAGAAGTAAAGGGCATTGGAAAACCATAGGCTGGTGAAGGGAAGGTGCAGCTCTACATGTCAGGGACACATGGATGGTGAAGAAGCTGGTCCTGGAGATGTAAAGTTGCATAAATAAATTTCTTTTAGATGTCTTTAATGTGAAGAGGACAAAATTGAGATGAGGATACACTAGGGAGCTCAAGAAGGCATAACACCATAAGAAATAGGAACAGAAGCAGACTGTGTGGTCCCTCAAGTCTGCTCCACCATCCTAAACATCTTAGCCCACAGACTGTAATCAGTAAGGGTAGGCAACAACACCTCCTCCATGATCATCCTCAACATCGATGCCCCACAAAGCTGTGTCCTCAGCTCCTTACTGTGCTCCTCACACACCTATGACTGTGTGGCCAAGTTCCTCTCCAACTCGAATTTCAAGTTTGCTGATGACACCACTGAAGTGGGTTGGATCTCAAACAATGATGAGTCAGAGTACAGGAAAGAGATATAGAATCTGGTGAACTGATGTGGCGATAATAACCTCTCCCTGAATGTCAACAAAACAAAAGAGATAGTAATTGACTTCAGGAAGCATTGTGGAGAACATGCACTTGTTTACATCAACAGGGACGAAGTGGAAATAGTTGCGAGCTTCAGGTTTTTAGGTGTCCAGATCACCAACAACTTGTCCTGGTCCCTCCATGCGGATGCCATAGTTAAGAAAGCCCACCAACACCTCTAGTTTCTAAGAAGACTAAGCAAATGTGGCATGTCCACTATGACTGTCACCAACTTTTACAGATGCACCATAGAAAGCAATCTTTCTGGTTGTATCACAGCTTGGTACGGCTCTTGCTCTATCCAAGATCGCAAAAAAACTGCAAAAGATTATGAACAAAACCCAGTCCATCACACAAATCAGACTCCCATCTATTGACTCTGTCTACACTTCACGCCGTCTCAGAAAAGCAGCCAACATAATCAAGGATGCCACGCACCCTAGACATTCTCTCTTCCACCTTCTGTCTGGAAAAAAGATAAAGTATGAGAATACATGCTGACAGACTCAAGAACAGCTTCTTCTCTGCTGCCATCAGGCTTTTGAATGGAGCTACCTCGTATTAACTTGATCTTTCTCTACACCCTCGCTGTGACTGCACACTCCATTCTACTTTCCTTCCTTATGTATGTTATGCTTTGTCTGTATAGTGCGCAAGAAACAATACTTTTCGCTGTATACTAATACATGTGACAATAATAAATCAGATCAATAGGCTCATGGCTAATCTGACATACCTCCCGTCTACTTTCCTGCCCTACTTCCCATCCACTTTCCTGCCCTTTCCCCCATAAGTCTTGATTGCCTAACTGATCAAAAATCTATATATCTATCGCACCTTTAAATATGCACAAGAGGCAAAATACTCTGGCCTCCCAGCTGAGTGTTTTCTGCCGGCAGTGTTTGCTAGTGGTGGGATTCTCTGGTCCCATACTGTCAATGGGAATTTCCACTAATGTCATAAGAACATAAGAACATAAGAAATAGGAGCAGGAGTAGGCCATCCAGCCCTTCGAGCCTGCCTCGCCATTCAATAAGATCATGGCTGATCTGTCGCTGCTCAGTTCCACTTTCCCGCCCTCTCCCCATAACCCTTAATCCCCTCTCCTATCAAAAACCCATCAACCAGCTTCTTAAAAATATTTAGCGAGGCAGCCTCCACCACTTCAACGGGCAGAGAATTCCAGAGATTCACCACCCTTTGAGTGAAGAAGTTCCTCCTCAACTCCGTTCTAAACCGCCCCCCTTTTATCTTGAGGCTGTGCCCCCTAGTCCTACTGTCTTTTCTGAGCGGGAAGAGTCTTTCCACCTCTATCCTATCCATCCCATTCATCATCTTATACGTCTCAATGAGATCTCCCCTCATTCTTCTAAACTCTAACGAGTACAAGCCCAGTTTATTCAGCCTCTCCTCATAGCTCAACCCCCTCAACTCCGGTATCAGCCTAGTAAACCTCCTCTGCACTCCCTCCAAGGCCAAAATATCTTTGCGCAGGTGTGGCGCCCAAAACTGCACACAGTACTCCAGCTGCGGCCTCACCAATGCCCTATACAGCTGCAGCAAGACCTCCCTACTTTTATATTCAATCCCCCTCGCTATGAAGGCCAACATCCCATTCGCCTTCCTGACCACCTGCTGCACCTGCAAGCTGGGTTTTTGCGACTCATGCACAAGGACCCCGAGGTCCCTCTGCACCGTCGCCTGCTGCAGTTTTTCGCCCCGTAAGTAATAGTCCTTCCTACCATTCTTCCTACCAAAGTGGACCACCTCACACTTGCCAACATTAAATTCCATTTGCCATTTCCTGGCCCATTCGCCCAGCCTATCTAGATCCTTCTGCAGACTCTCCACACCCTCCGCACAATTTGCCGTTCCCCCAATCTTGGTGTCATCAGCAAATTTCGACACTCTACACTCGGTTCCCTCCTCCAGATCATCTATATAAATGGTAAAAAGCTGAGGCCCCAGCACGGACCCCTGGGGCACTCCACTAGTCACCATCCGCCAATCCGAATAGCACCCGTTGACCCCAACTCTCTGCCTCCTATTTGACAACCAATCCTCTATCCACGCTAACACCCTACCCCCAACTCCATGTCCCTCGACCTTCTGCAATAACCTCTTGTGAGGCACTTTGTCAAACGCCTTCTGAAAATCTAGAAAGACCACATCCACCGGCTCTCCTCTATCCACCGCCCTAGACACATCCTCATAGAACTCCAGTAAATTTGTCAGACACAACTTCCCTTTAATGAAACCGTGCTGCGTCTGCTCTATCAAGCAATTCCCTTCAAGATGCCTCGCAATTTCCTCCTTAATGACAGATTCTAACATTTTACCTACCACAGACGTTAAACTAACCGGCCTATAATTCCCCGCCTTTTGCCTGGCACCCTTCTTAAACAACGGCGTAACATTAGCCGTTTTCCAATCTTCCGGCACTTCTCCGGAATCCAGCGACGTCTGGAAAATAACCACCAAGGCATCCACTATCACCTCCGCCATTTCTTTCAGAACCCTCGGATGCATTCCATCCGGTCCTGGGGACTTGTCCACAATCAGCCCCTCCAGTCACCCCATGCCAGCGGGAAACCTGCAGGTGGGGCTGTGCTGCTGCCAGGACTGGACAATCCCCTTGGCATGAATGACTGGAGAATTCCCCACAGTTCTCTGTGGCAAGGAGTTCCAATGACTCAACCCCCTGAGATAAGAAATTTCTCCTCATCTTAGTTTTGAATGGCAACCCTTTATTTTAAGACTATGCCCTCTGGTCCTAGACTCCCCCATGAGGGGAAACACTCTCGCAGTATTTACCCTGACAAGTCCTTTAAGAATCCTATATGTTTCAATGAGATCACCTCTCATTCTTCCAAGTTCCAATGAGTAGAGTCCTAACCTGTTTAATCTTTGCTCATAAGACAATCTCTCCATACTGGGGGTCATCCCTGGGAACATTCTCTGAACCGCCTCCAATGAAATATCTTTCCTTAAATAAGAGGATCAAACCTGCTCACAGTACTCCAGATGTGACCTCACTAGTACCTTGTACAGATATAGCAAGACTTTCCTACTCTTATAGTCCAACCCCCTTGAAATAAGGGCCAACATTCCATTAGCCTTCCTGATTACCTGCTGTATCGGTGTGCTAACTTTCTGTGTTTTGTGCACAAGTATCCTCAAGTCCCTTTCTGCAGTTTTTATCCATTTAAATAATACTGTTTTTTTGTTCTCCCTTCCAAAATGAACAGCCTCACATTTTCCCACATTATACTCCATTTGACAACTTTTTGCCCACTTACTTGACTTAGCAATATGTCTTTGTAAACTATATGCCTCTTGCAACTTGTGTTTCCACTTATTTTGTGTTGCCTGCAAATTTGGCTACAGTACATTCATTTCCTTCCTCCAGGTCGTTAATATATACTGTAAACAGTTGCGGTCTCACACTGATCCCTGTGGAACTCCTTGGTTACAGGTCGCCAACCTGAAAAAGAAGTCCTTACCCGCATGTGCTGTTTCCTGCCCATTAGCCAATTCTCTATCTATGTCAATGTATTACCTCCAGTACAATGCGCTCTTACCTTATGACTTAACCTTTTGTGAAGTACCTTGTCAAAGGCCTTCTGCAATATCCAAATACAACATCCTTACTGGTTTCCCTCTATCCATTCTGCCTGAAGCTTCCTCAAAAATCTCTAATAGATTAGTCAGACGTGATTTCCTTTTCTTGAAGCCATGCTGACTCTGATTGATTAGATTGTGATTTTCCAAATGTGCCGCTATTACTTCCTTAATAATTGATTCCAATATTTTTCCAACAATAGATGTTAGGCTAATAGCCCACAATTACCTGCTTTTTGACCCCCTCCATTTTTGAATAGAGGTGTTACATTGGCAGTTTTACAGTCTTGTGGTACTTCTTATTTATTAGTGTCACAAGCCAACTTACATTAATACTGCAATGAAGTTACTGTAAAAATCCCCTAGCCATCACACTCTGGCATCTGTACACCGAGAGAGAATTTAGCATGGCCAATGCACCTAACCAGCATGTCTTTCAGACTGTGGAAGGAAACTCGAGTACCTGGAGGAAACCCATGCAGACATGGGGAGAACGTGTAGACTCCACATAGACAGTGACCACAAGTGTGAATAGAACCTGGGTTCCTAGCACTTTGAGGCAGCAGCACTGACCACCGTGTGCATAATTCTCTAGAGTCCAAGGATTTTTGGAACATTACAACCAATGCATCCACTACTTCTTTAGCCATCAGGGCCAAGGAACATATTTGCCTTTAGCCCCATTAGTTTGTCGAATATGACTTCTCTAGTGATGATGATGCAACTTAATTCCTCCTACATTGTCTTTAGTACAGTAAGAAGTCTCACAACACCAGGTTAAAGTCCAACAGATTTATTTGGTATTTAGCTTTGGGAGTGCTGTTCCTTCATCAGGTTTACCACACCACTAATATTCGTGCATCCACCATTCGCCCCATGAAGAAGCAGTGCTTTGAAAGCTTGTGATAACAAATAAGCCTGTTGGACTTTGACCTGGAGTTGTGAGACTTCTCCCTGCGCCCACCCCAGTCCAATGCCAGCATCTCCACATTATATTCTTCAATATTAATAAGATGCTTGGAGAATCTTCCACACTAAAGATTGATGTAAAATACCTATTCAAGGTATCTGCCATGTCCTTGTTTCTCATGACCATCTCCTCAGAATCATCACTTTGACCTCTCTCTCTCTCTCTCCCTTTTTATACATTGAAAGCTGTTTTTGTAAGTTTTTATATTTCTTGCCAGTTTGCCCTTGTAATTTTTTTAAAATTATTTTTGTTAGGCCTCCTTTGCTAGATTTTGAATTTATCCCAGATTTTAAGGCTATCTACCTTTGTCTCCTGCATGCTTTTTCTTTCAATTTTATACTTCCCTTAACTCCCTTAGTTAGCCATGACTGATTGATCCCTATCTTAGAATCTTTCCTCCTTAGTGGGATATACAACAGATTGCTCTAGGAAGAGAAGTACAGGTATGAAAGTAGGAAAGTTGTACAAATAGGTACTTTCAGTACAAATTTGGAACACTCAACGTGTTGTGACTGTTCCAAATCTCAGTGCATAAGAGAAACTGCTGCAGGAATATTACATTGTCGTTGTTACAGAAATTCAGCAAAAATCATGAATTTGTGATGTTGCCTTTGTAAGACATTGCTTTCTAGAAGGAGGTCTGAAATTGAATCACAAGGTCACAAGTGTTTTGAAAATGAAATGTGTATGCATGAACATTAGATGCATTTGGCAATGCCAGAAGTGAAAACCGTTATGGCAGTGGGGAATTCCATCAAATAGTCAAACCTTTGAAACCATTTAACCTTGTAGAAATAAACATTGTGAAATTGACAGCAGGAATCACAGACCCAAAGTTGCCAAGAAGGTAGTGTTTCCCTGTGGCACAACTGTTTCAACAAGAGCAATGGATGCCTGGACTCTCATAGCCAGGCTTGAGCTTTAATGGTTTAAGGACTTGCAGTTTCAGTTATCGATACTTTAAAGGATCTGGATGATTGATACTTTTATTGCCTTGTAGTGAAATTACTTTTTAATATAGCGAAAAGTCAGGGTCAGGGAGTTTTACAGCACATCTTGTCCATGCCAGCCATCAATCACCATTGCCTATCCATTCCAATCCTATTTTTCAGCACTCGGTCTACAGCCTTGTCTGCTATGGCATTTTGAGTGCTCGTTTAAATGGTTCTTACATGTTGTGAGGGTTTCTGCCTCTATCACCGTCTCAGGCAGTGAGGTCCAGGTTCCCACCACCCTCTGGATCAAAATGTTTTACCTCAAATCCCCTCGTGCGGCTCAACTTAAATCTATTTCTTCTGGTTGCTAACCCAGCTACTAAGGGGAAAAGTTTCTTCCTCTCCACCCTATCTATATTCCCCACAATTTTGTCCACCTCAGTGAGGTCCCCATAGGCTTTCTCTGCTCTAAGGAAAACATCTCCAGCCTATCCAGTCTCCCTTCATAGCTGAAATGCTCCAGCCCAGACAGCATCTGGTGAATCTCCTCTGCATCCTTTCTAGTGCAATCTCTTCCTTCCTATAGCATGGCAATTAGAACTGTACATAGTACTCCAGTTATGGCCTAACGAGCATTTTGTAGAGCTCCATTATAGTCTCCCTGCTCCGATATCCTGTGCCTCGGCTAATAAAGGCAAGTATCTCATAAGCCTTCCTAATCATCTTATCTACCTGTCCTACTTTTTTTTATTCATTTGTGGGATATGGGCGTCGCTGGCTGGCCAGCATTTATTACTCATCCCTAGCTGCCCTTGAGAAGGTGGTGGTGAGCTGCCTTCTTGAATGACCACAGCCCAAGTGCTGTTGGTTGATCCACAATCCTGTTAGGGAGGTAATTCCAGGATTTTGACCCAGCGACTGCAAAGAACAGCAATGTATTTCCAAGTCAGGATGTTGCTGTGGCTTGGAGGGGAACTTGCAGGTGGTGCTGCTGCCATGTAACTGCTGCCTTCAGGGAATGCACCCCAATGTCTCTCTGTGCTTCTTAGCATCCTTCTGTTCATTGTATACTCCCTTGCCTTGTTAGTCTTCCCAATAAGCGGCAAGGGGCAGCATGGTGGCACAATGGTTAGCACTGCTGCTCCACAGCACCAGGGACCCGGTTCAATTCCCAGATGTGCTGGGTAGGTGCATTGGCCATGCTAACTTCTCGCTCAGTGTACCTGAACAGCTGTCGGAATGTGGCGACTAGGGGATTTTCGAAGTAACTTCATTGCAGTGTTAATGTAAACCTACTTGTGACACTAATAATAAACTTAAAAATGTGCACCACCTCACACTTTTCAGGGTTAAATTCCATTTGTCACTGTTCTGCTCATCTGACCAGCCCATCTGTAACATCCTGTAATCTAAGGCTTTCCTCCTCACTATTTACAACACTACGTATCGTCTGTGAACTTACTGATCATTCCTCCCACATTCACATCCAGATCATTAATGTACACTACAAACAGCAACGGACATAGCACCATTCCCTGTGGTACGCTACTGGACACGCTTCCAGTCACAAATACAACCTTTGACCATTACCCTCTGCTTCCTGCCACTAAGTCAATTTTGGATTCTATTTGCCAAATTGCCCTGCATCCCATGGGCTCTTACTTTCTTCACCACGCAGGACCCTGTCAAAAGCCAAACTGAAGTTCATGTAGACTACATCAATTGCACTGTCTTCATCTACACACCTGGTCACCCCCTCAAAAATTCAATCAAATTTGTTAGATATGGTCTCCCCTGATAAAGCCTTGCTGACGATTCTTGATTAATCCTTTCTTCTCCAAGTGGAGATTAATTCTGTCTCAGAATTTTTTTCAATAATTGTCCTACCACTGATAAACTTACTGGTATGCTTTTACTCTACTTCCCTTCTTGAATAACGGTACTCTCGCACCTCTCCTGTGGACAGAGAGGATTTGCAAATTAAGAATCCCAGCAATCTCCTCCCTTGCCTCCTACAGCATCTCATCTGGGCCTTGCAATTTACCCACTTTTAGGCCCACTAGAACTGCTAACTTCTCCTCCCTCTCAATGCTAATCTTTCAATAATATCACATTCCCTCTCCCTGATTTTTATCCCTACATCGCCCTTCTCCACCATGAATACAGATGCAAAATTCTCATTTAATATCTCTTTTAGCTCCACGCAGAGGTTGGCATTTTGGCCCCGAATGGGCCTTTCTGTTTCCCTGGTTACCTTCTTGCATTTAATACACTTGGGATTTTCCTTTATTTTTCTTGCTCCCCTCTTTGCTCTCCTAATTTATTTTTTACGTACTCCCCTGAATTTTCCATACACCTCTACGGCATCCGTTGTTTTGAAACCCCTAAATTTGCCATACCCCTCCATTTTTTTCTTTATCCAATGCTGCACATCTCTTGACATACAGGGTTCTCTGGACTTTTTGGTCCCACTCTTTACCTTTGCAGGAACATGATGGTTCTGTATCCACTCTATTTCCTTTTTGAGTGACTCCCACTTCTCTGATGTGGATCTTCCTGCAAGTAGCTGCTGCCAGTCCACCAGAAACCTTATTTATGGTCCATTTATGTTCTTTACCATAACTATTTAAATCTACCAAATTATGGTCACTATAACTAAAATGCTCTCACCATCACCCTTCTACGTAGCTTCATTCCCTAAGATTCCATTAAGTATTGCCCCCCTCTCTTGTAGGATTCTCTACCTGTTGGCTCAAAAGTTCACTTGGATGTACTTTAAAAATTCCGCCTACTCTAAGCCTTTAGCAATTTGCCTATCTCAATTAATATTGGAGAAGTTGAAATGCGCTACTATTATTTCCCTATTATTTTTACACTTCACTGAGATTTCTCTACAAAGCTGCTGTTCTATCTCTCCATGACTCCACTGCCAGCAATGTGCTGCACCCTTTTTGATTTTAAGTTCCACTCATATGGCTTCAGTTGAGGAGCCTGCAAAGATATCATCCTTCCTCACTGCAGTAATTGACTCCTTGATCTATATTGTAACACCACCTCCTCTTTTTCACTCACCTCTGTCTTGCCTGAAGATTCTACACTCTGGAATATTGAGCTGCCAGTCCTGCCCCTCTCTCAACCATGTCTCTGTGATAGCAATAATATCGTAATCTCAAGTGTTAATCAGTACCCTCAGTTTATCAGCCTCACCTGTAAGATTCCTTGCATTTTAATACATACCATTCAGCTTTGCCATATTCCGTATTAACATGTATATCTTTTTGTTCTATCTTTGGTTGTGCATGACCCCTCCCCACCATGTCCCATCCCCTGACATGTTAGTTTATACCTCCCCTACAGCACAAGCATACAGTAATGAATGGACTTGTTAAAAGCTTTTCTTTTCATATACTATAGCGCTTATTGGTTCCATGCAGTACATTGTCACAAGGCAGTATGATGGCACAGTCTCATGACAGTCTCATAGTGCCAGGGTCCTGGATTCAATTCCAGCCTTGGGTCACTGTCTGTGTGGAGTTTGCATGTTCTCCCCGTGTCTACATGGGTTTCCTCCGGGTGCTCCGGTTTCCTCCTATACTCCAAAAATGTGCGGGTTAAGTGGATTGGCCTTGCTAAATTGTCCCTTAGAATCAGGGACATTAGCAGGGTAAATACATGGGGTTATGGGGATAGGGCCTGGATGGGGTTGTTGTCAGTACGGGCCGAATGGTCTCTTTCTGCACTGTAGGGTTTCTATGATTCTAACTTGTGGTCATGCAAAACTCTGCTGTTACCCTGTGTTACTGGCAACAGTTTAGTTCCCTCTATCACCCATGGCCTCTGACCTACACTTGGCCAATAGCCAAACAGGACCTTGATTCAGAAATCCTTCCATGGATTTTAATCTTCCATCTGTCTCTTTCTTTCTCTGTAATCTCCTCCAGCCTCACGATCCTCAGAGATATCTGTGTACCTCTCAGTCTGCCATCTTGATTTTAATGGCTCCATCCATTCAGTGAGCTAGAGCCTGAGCTCTGGAATTCCCTCCCTAAATCTCTCCAAATCTCCACCATTCTTTCATCCTTTAAGACACACTTCCAAACCTCTCTCCTCTAGCCGAGCTTTCAGCCATCTGCCCTAATATGTAGCTTGGGTGTCTAATTTGAGTAGAGGAGAAAAGTTCAGGTTGTTAATTGATCAGAGCCATCATATTCAATAACAAGATTCTTATGGCACATTCAAAGATTGGAAAACCGTTTACTATTGATAAGTGAAGACAACATTTTCTTACTGGCTGACTTTCAAGGGGCTGCCTGAGAATGACTTGGCTTAGATCAATTAGGCCTTTCAATGATATCATGGGAGTGATCGATAGCTCTGCCTGTAACTGTCGAGAAGAGGGATAAAGACACTGATTGACTGCAGCCTCCCTTGGTCGACAGCTATCATTCTCCTATAAGGAAATGATATTCAATCGATATTGGATATTCAGCAGTTTATTTTTAAGATTTTGTGCCTATTTAACCAGAGAGTTTAATTAGACTGGGGTTATAATTAGTATCTTCTGCATCAATTTTACATTTAGAGAGAATGTGCCATTTTTACTACTTTCGACATGTGGAGAGAAACAAAATATGTCTTTCTATATGTTCAGTGTTTTTTTATTCTTGTGCAAATAAAACCCTTCTCTGGCTCTTGGTGTGTTAAGAATATACACATTCAAAATGGCTTCCATGAAGAGAACTACAGGGTTGCAAGTAATATACAAAGTGAAGTTTATTATATAATCCCTCATTTCCCCTTTATTTAGTGCAAGGAGAGTAGATATGAACGGAAATGGCAGACAATTTGTTTAACTGTTCACCACCATATCTGGCGAGACCACATTGGGCACTACTGGGTCCCCTTCTTGCCTGCCAAAACTACTCACTATTCCAAGATCATCCTCGATTGCAAAGATAAACATCGGCTGACTGCAAACAACCTTCACAAACAACATTCTCCTCCACCCTCACCTCCAGCAGCAATGTGCGAGAAGCTCATGAATTTTCTTGTCACAAAGATTCAGATCATCCAATCAACTGTTTCTGCTGTTTTCCTCCCTTCCCATAATTCACATGGCCCAACTTCCTCTGAGCTCTGCTCCGCCCCCCTCCCACCAAGACCTTGCCCTCAATTCATAATGTCTCTCATTTCTCTCCACTCTCCCTTAGCCCTATTCCTACCAAATTAGTGGGCACTGAAATTTTCTCCCTGGTTCCCATGTTTGCTGATACGGTTAATGGTTCCCTCGCCTCAGGTAGTGTACACATCTCCTTCAAATCTACAGTCATCACCCCTCTCCCCAAAAAACAACCCTTTACTCTTCCATCCTTGCATACTGTCACCTCTCTTCCACCCTTCTTTGAACACGCTAATTGTCTCTGAAATCCCATATTTCCCAAAGTTCCATGTTTTAATCTTTCAATCCAATTTCAACACCGACTACAGCAACTTAACTGCTCCTACCAAAATCATAAAGGTTGTCCTAAATAACTATGGAAAAGATACGTTAACCCTTTTCACCCATCTCACCCTACCTGCAGCCTTTTCCACAGTTGAAAATGCATTCCTCTTCCAAAACATCTCCCCTGTTGTTCAGCTGGGTGGTTTAATAGTCTAGAATTGCATTCATCTAGTTTCATTCTTTCCTACACAGCTCCACCTCACCCCACTATCTTAAAGTTGTCACCCTCCTTCTCCAACATCAAGTACTGAATGAGCAGAAATTTCCCCCAAATAAATATTTGGAAGACCAAAACTATTGTCTTCAGTCCCCCTGTAAAGACTTGATTACCTATTAAGACTCACACTCCGAACATTATCTTGTAATTGAGATTGTGTCTATATATGCCATGTTTGTGAACCCAGTTCTCCACTCACCTGATGAAGGAGTAGCGCTCTAAAAGCTTGTGCCACTAAACAAACCTATTAGACTTTAACCTGGTGTTGTGAGACATCTTATTGTGCCTACCCCAATCCACTGCTGGCATCTCCACATCAAGGAAACCCATGCAAGCACAGGGAGAACGTACAGTCTCTGCACAGAGAGTGACCCAAGCTGGGACTCCATTCCCTAATCATCAATTCCATTCCATTCCCTAGCAACTGACGGAACCTAACTGTTACATCTTTGGTGAATTATATGACCCCAAGATGAACGTCTGATTATGTATTTGCTCCATCATCAAGATTACCTATTTCTGCAATATCACCTAATTCCACCCCTGATTCACCATCATCAACACATTTGTCACCCCTAGACATGACTATCCCAATACACACCTGGCCAGTCTCCATATTCTACTCTCTGTAAACTTTGAAGTCATCCACAGGGCAGCACGGTGGCATTGTGGCTAACACTGCTGCCTCACAGCGCCAGGGACCTGGGTTCGATTCCCAGCTTGGGTACAGGCGTATGTACCGTGTACCTGGTGGATGGCATTCTGATGTGACATGATGACATCCGTGTCGACGATGTGGCATGTCTTGCAGGGATTGCTGTGGTAGGGTTGTGTGATATCATTGTCGCTGTTCTCCTGAAGGCGTGGTAGTTTGCTGCAAACAATGTGTTCCTGCCACAGCAACCTCTGCAAGATATGCCGGATCATCAACACGGATGCCATCAGCTCACGTGAGAACAGTATCTACCAGGTACACGGTACATACTCTTGCAACTCGGCCAACGTTCTCTATCTGATACGCTGCAGGAAAGGATGTTTTGAGGCATGGTACGTTAGTGAGACCATGCAGACACTATGATAGTAAATGAATGGACACAACTCGACAATCACCAGGCAGGAGTGTTCCCTTCCTGTTGGGGAACACTTCAGCAGTCACGGGCATTCAGCCTCTGATCTTCGGGTAAACGTGCTCCAAGGTGGCCTTCAAGACACACGACAATGCAGAATCACTGAGCAGAAACTGATAGCCAAGTTCCGCACATGAGGATGGCCTTAACTGGGATTTTGGGTTCACGTCATACTATCTGCAACCCCCACGATTTGCCTCATCTCACTAACTGTCCTGACTGGGGATAATTCACTCCTCTTTAACCTGTGCTTAACTCTCTCTCCACTCACACTGTTTGTACCTGTAACGACTTGATTACCTCTAAACACTCGCATTCGAATCGTTATCTTGTAATTGAGTTTGTGTCTATATATGCCCTATTTGTGAACACAATTCTTCACTCACCTGATGAAGGGGCAGCGCTCCGAAAGCTCATGCTACCAAATTGACCAGGTGGGTTTCCTCCTGGTGCTCCAGTTTCCTCCCATACTCTGAAAGATGTGCGATTTAGGCCCCCCTTAATTATTAAATATCATTATGATTATTATGCCGATTGGTTAAAAAGAAACACAAAGTGGAAGATGGATAAATAGAGATGCAAGTTGCTATTACTTCAATATTTAAAAATAAAACCGTACTATTTCTATCTATTTACACATTAAAATCTAAAAAAAAGCCTGCAAATCCATCAGCCAAGCCTATCCAAATCCTTAAAGATTGTCTTTTGATTTCAAAAACAAGTGGAGAGGAGAGTAAGAACCAGCACATAAGTTAAAGTAATTGGGAAAATGGGATTATAGTAGATATTGTTCATAGAATCCCTACAGTGCAGGAGACCATGTGACCTATTGAACCTGCACCGACTCTCTGACTATTTTACCCAGGCCCTCTCCCCACTCTATCTTCATAACCATACACATTTACCATGGCTAATCCATCTAACCTGCACATCTTTGGACACTAAGGGGCAATTTAGCATAGCCAATCCACCTAACCTGCACATATTTGGACTATGGAGGAAACTGGAGCACAGGAGGAAACCCATGCAGACATGGAGAGAATGTGCAAACTCCACACAGGCAGTAAAACATAAGAAGTACAATATTAAAAATCAATGCCTACTTAAGAACTGGAAAAAGGGGTGACTATTTTTCAAACCATTAAGTTAAGAGTATATTTGAAAAGATCGATATTGTTTTGTAATGGGGAGATTTTTCATTCATTCTGACAATAGATATAATCAGTTATAGAGTCATAGAGGTTTACAGCATGGAAACAGGCCCCTCAGTTCAACTTGTCTGCTACCCAGATTTTACCATTAAGATAGTCCCAAATGCTTGTGTTTGGCCCATATGCCTCTATACCAATATTATCCATCTAGCCTTTTGAAAGACAAAATTGTACTGGCTCTACTTCTACTTCTGGCAGCTTGTTCCAGACACTCATCACCCTGTATATGAATAAATTACCCCTCTGGACCCTTTCGTATCTCTCCCCTCTCACTTTAAACCTATGCCCTCTAGTTTTAGAAACAAAAAGAGAAAATGCTGGAAAACCTCAGCAGGTCTAGCAACATCTGTATGGAGAAAAAAGAACTGACATTTCGAGTCCAGATGACCCTTTGTTAAAGCTACAAATGCTACCAGACCTGCTGAGATTTTCCAGCATTTTCTCTTTTAGTTTCAGATTCCAGCGTCCGCAATAACTTGCTTTAATGCCGTAGTTTTAGATTCCCCTACTTTGGAATAGATGTTGACTATCTACCTCTCTATGACCCTTGTAAGATCACCCCTAAGCCTCCTAATCTCCAGAGAGAAAAAAAAATCCCAATCTATCCAACCTCTCCTTATAACTCCTTTTACAGTTTTTAGACAAATGTCATTCACTATGTTATATTTGGTGAAGTTCCTCAAGATGCTGAGGTGTGTCAGTTCTGACATTGTAGCAAAGATGATCACATCAATGGCTATTTAATAGCCTCACTTTTCAGATTCAGCACATTTTCCCTTTCATGTTATCAGTGTCAACTGCTTTGTTACTGCTAAGTTTCCATGACATTCCAGTTATGTTCACATTGCATCTGTAATATTTTGCACAGACTAATCTAAATAAATTTATAAAGAAAAGAGTCAGAGGATAGAGATAAAGATAATGTTTTAAGGGAGCTATGCCACCTTTCATCCATGTTGGCTATGTGGGCGATAGCTAATGCTGGAGATGGAAAGAAAAGAGTCTCATGTTGCCTTACTGTACATGTGGGAGTCTTTACCACACGGACATGCAGCAAACATCATTTCATCAACCAAGTTCTTGTCTCTTTTGTTCCTCAGTGATTCCGATGCTTTGTTGATATTCTGACCTGAAAATATCTATGGAAATACTGAATTGTAACCAGGCCTTATTTGACCTCTAAAAATGCTATGCAGCTATCTCACAAAGCATTGCTGGTGTTGATAAACCCATTCCATTGGGCATGGCCTTTTCTGCTCTCTTCATAAGCTGCAACTGCCAAATGTTGTGCTCCCTCATATCTCTGTTGTATTATATGAAGTGACCCCAATGAAACTGTGCTCCAAGAAAGACCTATGCTGGTCTCCGCTATCAACTTTACATCAAGCAACCATTGGAGACTCATGTTCACCCTTGCTAAAAAGAAAGAAAGTCCACTCCGTTACATTACTTCACACTGGAGAGCAGTCCGAAAACTTCATGAAAATGTGAATCTTCAATTCCATTAGATCTTGGAAAATTGAGTTATTTTATATCAAAGTGTATCATAGTCAACATTCAATGAATGCAAAACCATCTTTATGGACCTTTGATAGTAATAAAACCAGCTGAGCAACAGCAGTGATTCTTGGTCATGTTTCGTAGCAATGAAAATTTGGGATCAACTACCTTGGCAAGTAAGATTGCAATCGGATCTCATTCATTGACATTAAGATGGAAAATAACACAGCAAAGCATTGTGGTACAATGCAAACCATGGCACAAATAGAAAACACGTGACAAAATTTAAAATCTTCTCTAGGTTAAGTATTATATATCTAAAAATAATTAGGTGTTGACATGTATGTGTCTATATATAAAATTGAAGCACTTATAGTGGGCATTCTTGAAATCTCAAATAACCTTACCTTACCTTACAATGATAAATATTGCAGAGGAGAAAATCTTTGGAGAGGTAACCAGCATAATTGGATAACAACAAAATAAATGCTTCCATCTCCCAATTAGAGAATCAGCAAGCTATATCAGATATGTTGTTATTAATAAAGTACTAACTATATAATTAGCTAATTATAATTGACTCGCCATTGTTGAATGGATTCATTAACTGAGTTTAATGTTTTTAAACGTATGACATCTGTAACAAATGATTTTTGTACTTTCTAATGCGCTGTATCACGGAACTGGATTAGTTCAAGGTACAGGACTAAAGATAGCATTTTAAGGCAGCTCTGAAGGTATGTGTGAACCCCATTAATAATATCATTTCATAGAATAATCTATTATTATACATTTCCGAAGCACCGTTCTCATATATTTCATCTTAACTGATTCTGTTCAACAAATTGGAATAAAACTCTTTGACTGTCATATCATCTTTCAGATTAAAATATTTGGGTACCCACAGCAAAACCTGAAATAAGATATCAAAATCTTTCCACATTAAGCCTTGGTATAAATTAGCTTGTAATTATCCATCTAAATATATTAAAAGAAGAATAACTCCAAACCTTTAATCGATCCTTCAATCCTATTGCACCTGTTGGTAATATTTCCATAATCCTCTCTTTTGCATTCCATTGATTTACTTCACTGTCATCCAGTTCTCTTGTTTTCAATGCTCAAAGCCAAATAATATGTTTTACAAATGCCTACTTGAAAGGGGGGACTCTTAATTCCCTCCTCCCTTCCACCACACGGAGAGGGGTACTTTTCACCCTCCAACTTATTTCTCACTGCTGTCCTTGACCCTTTCCTGTTGCTTTAAGGATTGAACATTTGTGGCATACATGGTTACAAATAGCTGAAGGGTAATAGAAAGGAGCCGCAGTCCAATTCCCAGCTTGGATATGGACATTGAACTGTCTGTCAAGTAGCTCACTCTGATCCCTAACCCACTATTAAATGATTGCCCTTGTGAGGGCATGTGCAAGCTGGCGAGATGCAGCAGTTCAGTGACAATCACCTGTGGTTGAGGTAGCTCAAGGTTTCCTGGGGCTGCTTCACTGCTGATTCAGCTGTGACTAGCTGGTCTTGCCCATTTGCTGCCACATCCATTGTCACTTCCGCAGTGATGGCTGATGCAAGTGAAATGGAGTCATCTGGCAAGAAACTAGCCTCATTGATGCTGACACTGGGTATTCCATTGCTGCCAGGGGCTCTGTCTCAGCGTCTCAGTTGACAACGTGGAAGAACACCTCCAGGAAACAATGAGCTACACATCCTTACCTTAAGGTCTTCTTAATCTAATCTTCCAACATAGTTCAGCTGGACAAGAGAGTCTGTTTTAAATTTGAGCCCAAGGTCTTCACTACAGCAATTTGACATTCTGTAATAACACAAAGTGGACATAATCTACACAGCAAGACAAGTCCAAGAAAAATGCAGAAAGCAGCAGCAACCTTGATTCCTAGCCTTCTTCGACTTCAGAAAGGCCTCCAACTCTATCAACCGGGAGGAACTGGAAGGGATTGTGGACACACCTTCTTCTGGTTTGGCTTCCTGCAGAAATTTGCCATTAACCTCCACCTACTGCGCAATGACAGGAAAGCCATGATCCTGACCAACAGATCTTTCACAGACACAAAATAAGTGCAAACTGGGGCCAAGCAAAACTGTATCATTACAACAATGCTCTTTCCCTAACGTCCTCATCTCAACACTCCACCCCGTCTCCATAAAGATTCCCTCCAGAATCGAGCTACTCTACAGGACAAGCAGAAAACCATTCAACCTACACCACCATCAGTCCAGAACCATGATCACCCCACCTCCTGTCAGCAAGCTGCAGTACACTGGTGATCCTTGCCTATGCGCATGCTCAGAAGCCAAGATCCAAACTATCTTCGAGATATTTATGGGGGTGTATGAAAGAATGGGCCTTGGCAAAACATCCAGAAGACAAAACTCCTTTACCAGCCTGCTTCCACTGTGCAATACTTTCTCCAACCACCAGCCCCCACCATGGTCAAGATCTAAAAGGCTGCAGTGTCACTGACCCTCCTACGTGTGTCAGAGACATGGACAATTTACAGCAGACTCCTTAAAACCCTGGACTAACATCACAAGAAATGCCTCCACAAAACCTTGCACATCCAATGGCAGGATAAGTGCTCCAATATCGATATCCTCTCTCAGGCCAATAACCCCACTATCAAGGCATGTTTATGGTTAATAAGCTATTTTAGACAGGGCGCATCTTCTGCATTCCTGACATGAGTCTCCCAAAACTCTATTCTGAGTTTTATCAGGGAGGGCAGAGGAAATGTTTCAGGGACATCCTCAAAGTTCCCCCCTCTGAAAACATGCAGCATCTCCAGTAGTCTGTGGGAATCTCTTGCTTGAAAGCACCCAAACTGGAGAAGAAGCATCAATCTCTGACTGGTGCAGGTGGTGGCCAAGCACAAACTGAGGAACAAGTGTACCTAAACCTGAGCATCCCACCCAACTGCTTCACCAAGTACTGGCTGCCCCACCTGTGGCAGAGTCTATGGATCTAGCATTGGACTTTTAAGTCACCTCAGGACCAACATCCCCAGAGTGGAAGAAAGTCATTCCTCAGGCCCGAGGGATTGTCTAAGAAGAAGAAGGTGTGATCTTGTGCTCAAAACCTGCAACATTGATGCTGCAGCTGTTGCCATGATCTAGATTCCAGAAAAGCATTTATCCAGCACCACCAGTTGACTCCTCCACGCTGCTTAGCAGATTTCAGAGGCAGAAAATGATTTATGTAGAATATCACACTCAATCTCCTTTTGTAAGGAAGACAGAGGAGGTCAAAATTCTTAAGAAATGCAACAGAGGCATCTTTGGCTGCCACCATCACTTACTCCTTTTCACCCACAGCACTATGATTCAGCTAACACTGTCTCACTATCTACACCTTGCAGGAGAGTGGAGAGGGAAATGCAACTCTCCACGTATCCCATCCACTGTCAATTCAGCAGGCATTGATAGAGATGGAAACCAATCCCATTGTAGAACTGCTGTCCTACCAACCAGTTTTATGAATATTTCAGAACACGATTTACTCCCATCACTGAAATCAGCAATATCAAGTGTTAACAGATGTAAATCTTCCCAGAAAACTTGACTTATTTACAGCCTTTTATATAATCTTAAAGGATATACTGGCATTGGAGGGGCTGCAGAGGAGATTCACTACATTGATTCCAGAGTTCAGAGAGTTGGTTTATGAGGAGAGATTGAATAGACTGGGGCTATACACATTGGGATTTGAAGAATGACGCGGGATCTTATAGGCACGTAGAAGATTATGAAGCGAATAGATAAGATAGAAGCAGGGAGGTTGTTTCCACTGGCGGGTGAAACCAGAACTAGGGGGCATAGCCTCAAAATAAGCGGAAGCAGACTGAGGATTGAGTTGAGGAAGAACTTATTCACCCAAAGGGTTGTGAATCTGTGGAATTCCCTGCCCAGTGAAGCAGTTGAGGCTACCTCATTGTATGTTTTTAAAGCAAAGATAGATAAATTTTTGAACAGTAAAGGAATTAAGGATTTTGGTGAGCGAGCGGGTTAGTGGAGCTGAGTCCACGAAAAGATCAGCCATGGTGGTGATGAAGCCACTGTACTTTTGGAAGGAATATCTATCCAATATTAAATCAAGACCCCATCTGCCTTCTCCTGATATGAAAGATCCCACAACACTATCTTAAAGGGGTTATTGTCCTGGTCCATATTTATCAGTCAATGTTACTAAGTCAGGTTACCTGCTCATTATCACTTTGCTATTTGTGGATGTTGTAATGTGCCTTTAAGGAATAGCAGGATGACATCATTAGAAGTGAGTCATGTTATCCAGTCTTCTGTTCACTTTTACTCCTTAGCAGAACACCACATACACACCTCTGCTGCTAATGTCTTCAAGCTTTATACCCTTGTATAAATGTCCCCCACATGTTCAGTCCAACTAAATCCCTCATTGATAACAATCCCTCATTGGTGCTTATATCATTGTAACAGCATGACAAGGGGGACTTGCTGCATGCAAAATGGCTGCCACATTTCCCACATTATAACACCTCAAAAAGTATGCAATTGACTGCGAAGTGCTTTGGGACATGATAAGGTCATGAAAGATGCTGCATACATGCATAACTTTCTTTTTACTCAGACATCAGGCAGGCTGAATAAGTTTTTTGTACAGTCTCTTTCACGAGGAAGATAAACACTGATCCTGAAATTCCATATGGCTTTTCCTCATCTCCCACCAGAATTTTAGTGGGACACAAGTGGCTGTTTACAGAGTTTCTCTGGGAGTTTGGCTGGTCTACTGCCAAGGATACAGCAGGAGAAAGAGATCTCCCTGGAATTTTAGTGCCATGGTGTTTTGACACTCTTCACAGTCCCCGTCAATATATTAAGCATTCAAAATGCATAGAGTACAGAGCAGTTCGTATATCACAGTCTAGATAAACTAAAAGCTAATTTTTTTTGTCATTTTTTAAAATAGGAATGTTGAGATGCAGAAATCACTTTGTCTTCAAAGGGTTAAAATGCGACCATTGTAGTTTGGCTTTAATTAAATTAAATGCAGCAGTAATTAGACTTTTTCCAGAGTTACTGGGGTTCTTTATTGGTACCATTCCATGGTTCACATTTACAGGTATTTAACAGACCCTATAACGCCAGGATCTTTAATTAATTCTTAATTGCTACCTCTTCCATTAATTGAGGTTGTCAGGAAATTAGATTAAATGTGTAAGTGTATTCAAGACAAAGAAAGTGTAATGGACCTGTGGAGATCCATTCTCACATAATGATGTACAGGCACATTGTGCCAAACACTCAGAGGCTGATGCCTCCACATGAGGAATCCCAGTGCCAAAGCAGACTGGTGTTTTAAGTATTAGGTTTAAATGGAATGACAGAAACCATTACATTGCTATTTATAATCAAAATTAATTAAGGATTAACAAGACTGAATAAGATTTTTTTTCCACTCGTCACCGAGGATTCCAAATTTATTTGTAATAAAGGCTCGCTTGCTTGAAAATGTTTGCTTCTTGCACCTGCTAGACATTGACTGAGAAGACTTTTCTGAAAACTGTCCAGTACCCTCTGTTCTCCAGTCCTGATAAAGCTTTGAGCAAACCAACTCTTCACCAACATCAGTTAATAAGTAGGAATGTATTTGGATCATGTTTAAATCTTGTCAACACATCCAAAGAATTTGTCATATTAAGTTCCTTAATATTTTGATCCAACCAGTTGAACTTATGTATTGTAATGACGTAATTAAAATGCATCAAGGAGTCACTAAATTCATACATATGGGCTGAGAATGCCATACCAAACCATAAAGACCAAGAGTATGTAGGCTGGGTCCATAGTCTATACTGCATTAGCCAGCCTCATCTACAGGGGCCGTGCTGGTGCTGGCTAGGTACATTGGCCATGCTAAATTCCCCCTCAGTGTATCTCATTTTCTTAACATAGAAACTAGAAGTAGGAGTGGGCCATTTGGCCCTTCAAGCCTGTTCGGCCATTCATTTTGATCATCGACAGGTACCGGAGTGTGGCGACTAGGGGATTTTCACAGTAACTCCATTGCAGTGTTAATGTAAGCCTACTTGTGACACTAATAAATGAACTTTAAACTTTCCACAGTAGAAACGTGGGTCTCTGGCAAGCACGGGATAAAGTTTGATTGTAATGATCCTCCACATTTTGGCTTGGCCTGGAAAGAAAGAGTTACATTTATATAGCATCATTCGTCACCTCCGATCACTTAAAGGGTTTATTAAGGGGTTGAGGGGTTATGGTGAATGGGCAGGTAAAAGGAGTTGAGGCTAAGATGAGATCATATGAGATCTTGAGATGATCATATTAAATGGTGGAGCTGAATTGCCTTCTCCTAATGATTCTTAAAGCACTTTACAACCAATGAAGTATAGTCACTGTTGCAATGCGGGAAGTATGTTCATGACAAGGTTCAACAAAGAGATACTCAGTTCTGGTGATGTTATTTGAGGACCTTCCCTGCTTGACTACAGATGGTGCTGTGGGAGCTTTTACATCCATCTGAAAGGCAGACGAAGCTGCTGTTTAATATCTCATCTGAAGATGGTACCTTCATTGAAAGCAACTGTCCCTCAATACATGGAATCATAACGTAGCAGTTAATGAGAGCTAGGAATAAAATTGATCCAGAAATAAAATAAGATAAAATGAAACCATTTCTTGCGCTATTGCTAGCCTGGTACATTTGGGACAAATCCTTTCATGTGTCAATGATCAGCCATGATCAAAATGACTGGCGGAGCAGACTCGAAGGGCCGAATGGCCTACTCCTGCTTGTAGTTTCTACGTCGTGAAAATCGTCTCTTTACAAATTTCAGGTCATGTGATACCATGACAAGCGCTAATTCTCTAGAATCACTAATATTTCACTTTTGGCAGTTTTTTTTTGTCTCCACTCAACATTGTAAAACAGTGTTAATTCTTTTCACTTCCTTATCATTGCTGTAATATTTCTTATTTTAGTCAGAGACAAGTACCACCTTTTTAGGAATAATGGTAGGAAGGATTATTACTTACATGGAGAAAAACTGCAGCAGGCGACGGTGCAGAGGGACCTCGGTGTCCTTGTGCATGAGTCGCAAAAACCCAGCTTGCAGGTGCAGCAGGTGGTCAGGAAGACGAATGGGATGCTGGCCTTCATAGCGAGGGGGATTGAATATAAAAGTAGGGAGGTCTTGCTGCGGCTGTGTAGGGCATTGGTGAGGCCGCAGCTGGAGTACTGTGTGCAGTTTTGGGCGCCGTACTTACGCAAGGATATTTTGGCCTTGGAGGGAGTGCAGAGGAGGTTTACTAGGCTGATGCCGGAGTTGAGGGGGTTGAGCTATGAGGAGAGGCTGAATAAACTAGGCTTGTACTCATTAGAGTTTAGAAGAATGAGGGGAGATCTCATTGAGACGTATAAGATGATGAATGGGACGGATAGGATAGAGGTGGAGAGACTCTTCCCGCTCAAAAAAGACAGTAGGACTAGGGGGCACAGCCTCAAGATAAAGGGAGGGCGGTTTAGAACAGAGTTGAGGAGGAACTTCTTCACTCAAAGGGTGGTGAATCTCTGGAATTCTCTGCCCGTTGAAGTGGTGGAGGCTGCCTCGCTAAATATTTTTAAGACGCGGGTTGATGGGTTTTTGATAAGAGAGGGGATTAAGGGTTATGGGGAGAGGGCGGGAATGTGGAACTGAGGCACGACAGATCAGCCATGATCTTATTGAATGGCGGGGCAGGCTCGAAGGGCTAGGTGGCCTACTCCTGCTCCTATTTCTTATGTTCTTATGTTCTGGAGTTGTCAATAATGGATAGGTCTAGAAATGAGTGCAATGAAATTTCATTTGCAATGAAATATTTACAACAAAACGTGCTAGGAGCAGGTGGCCACAGAAACTACTGAAAAATCTCAATTACTGGATTACCTCTGTCAACAGGAGTGATGTCCCTAATTTACATATGTGAAGGGTTGTGGGTCTGTTCTGAGCATCTTTCCAAAACTATTAATAAAAGGACCTAACAAAGGCACATGGCACCCCACTGAATTGGTATACCTAGTCTCCTATGGACACTCAAGGAGAAGAAAAGACTTACACATATATCAGATCTTCCGTGACCCCTGGGTGTCCCAAGCCATTTTGCAACCAATGAAATATTTTTGAAGGTAAATTCTAAAGTGGGGCCAGTTAGATCAGAAAGCTGGCACGCGGTTCAGAATAATACCAACAAGGTGGGCTCGATTCCCGATTCCCATTCTGACTGAGGAAGACTCTACACCCTGCCTGAATCAAAAGCAATAACAAACCACCACTCACATAACCTATCAAGAAAATGGTTCAGGATGAGGTATCAGTAGACAGTGATCTAAGAATCTTCCTCCAGGCAGAGCAACACATGAATTAATGTAGGACACAACATATACCAATTATTATTCATTATAGCTTGTTAAAGATATTTATATGGGAGCTTATATACACCTAACCCATCTTAATTTGGTTCATTGCCACTTGAAAATTTGTGCATTCTGAGTCAGGAATAATATATAAGAGATGGACAGGAAGGAATCAAAAAGATTTTAAATACATCAAACGCAGACTGGATCATTCAATGCAGTTGCCAAGCTCAAACAGCTTGATCATTATTGGAACCCTGCACTTGGGTTCCAATCTTTTAACTCCCTTGCATGTATTAATGCCATACAATGTAAAAGTTAGAGTTTATTTATTAGTCACAAGTAGGCTTACATTTAAACTGCAATGAAGTTACTATGAAAATCCCCTAGTCACCACACTCCCACGTCTGTTCAGGTACACTGAGGGAACTTAGCATGGCCAATTCACTTAACCAGCACGTCTTTGGAGTGTGGGGGAAAACTGGAGCACCCAGAGGAAACCCATGCAGACACAGGAGAACCTGCAAACTCCGCACAGACAGTGATCCAAGCCGGGAATCGAACTCGGGTCTCTGGTGCTGTGAGGCAGCAGTGCTAACCACTGTTCTGCCGTGCTGCCCCAAGTTAAACAAGTTTTCTTCTCAGTGTGGAATCGGGCATCCTGAGTGTGGTTCGGACCAGAAGGTAATAAATAACGGAATATTACGCCTGGCTTGAACACAGCATGTAGCAAGAATGTTTACACTGCAAGCTTAACACATTTTTTAAAATCTTGCTCATACAATAACTTGGCTGTTCAAGTATCATTTGGAATTTATTGTTATGGAGCAAGAATAGATTGCTCTGTGACTTTATAACTGTCTACTAAACTGTGGCATAGTTTTTAAAGATTGGCTGGGTACAATTGGTTTCATAGTTAAAACTGCGCAAAACCCCTTTCTTGAAAAAATGTTGCAGAGGAATAGTGACATCAAGTTCTCTTGGTGTGACATTGCTTTCACAGAGATGCCTCTCGTCAGAGCTGGCCAAATAGGGTTCTTAACAAGAATTAACGGACACAAAGAATCTCCTTTTCATCCTTCTCACCACATTTGAATGGTGGAATTCCAGTGCAGTAGGCTTTTAATCAGGTTTTTGAAGCCTTCACCATGAGGAACCCTGGGAGGTTTAGGAAACTAGCAAGTAAATGTAAATCAAAGGTCAGTCAAAGCATAACCACAGGGCAAAGTGGCTGCGGATTATGGTTTTCAGACTCATTCTCTCGCACATTTCATTTGTTCTCAGAAAGAGTGAGAAGAGTACAAGCTTAAGGAGATCAGGGCCTATTCAGGAGGCCTTGTCCAAAATCTTGCTACTTTTCTTCTGATGTCATTCTTCAGCTGATTCTTCTCAAGTGAAAGCATGTTAAGTCTTCTTTAAAACCCCCAAAAGTCCCACTTTTTCCTTCATTCGCAGTGTCCTACCACCAACAAGCACTGTCCAAGGCTCAAAACGCCTTTTTTCTCTCTCTCTCTGCTGTCACAGAGCAGATGAAATGCTTGTTCCGTCACCTGACATTTTAAGCTTTCTGTAAACACGGTCCAAAAAGGAAAGATTTGCTTTATAGACACAGTCGGCTTTGTGCACACCAATGAAAACATTGCGGGGGCTGTGTACTTTTGTTTAAAATGACAATGCAAAGATGTAGCAAGATTAGAGTGCAAAGAACTGACAACACTGCACTGGATTGAGCTAAGTATGAAAGCCTCACGACATTACAAGAAATAACAGCAGCATAAAGAAACACGGCAAAATAGCAATTTACTGCAAAACACTTCCACAAATAGCGATGAATCCTCCAGTATTGTGAAGGGTTTTGTGCAGTGCGGCTGAGAACAAAAACCAAACTCTCGGCATTATTAGTCACGGTTTCATTTGATGGTTGTATATTCTTCTTTTGTCCTCTGTTATGAAGTGTATTTTGGTGCCGAATACAGAAATAAAATATAGCTTTTGATTGCTAACTAATTTGATTACTCGTTTCTCATCACCCACCCGCGCCCGAATATCTTTCGCAGCGTGTACAATTTTCTGCATAAAGTTGTAGGTACATGTGTCTGATTTTCCGTACTCTCACTGACAGCGTTATGTACAAATTAAATGTGTTGAAATGATTTCATCCATGATCTTGTTTAAAAGCAAAGCCTAGGTTATAGGGCAGCACAGTAGTTAGCACTGCTGCCTCACAGCATCAGGGACCTGGGATCGATTCCTGGCACAGATTCCCAGTCTATGCAGAGACTGTGTGTTCTCCCCATCTCTGTGTGGGTTTCCCCCAGGTTCTATGATTTCCTTCTATAGTCTGAAAGATGTGCTGGTTAGACGCATTGGCTAAATTCTCCCTCAGTGTACCCGAACAGGGACCGGAGTGTGGTGACATGGGGATTTTCACAGTAACTTCATTGCAGTGTTAATGTAAGCCTACTTGCGACACTAATAAATAAATGTAGTTAGTACATTTGCAATGACATTTGAACCCCTTTCACAAATGGTGAGGGTGTGGGAAAGGCATAGCAAACTCTAATATATCAATGCCTTTCTTTGTAGATTTGGTACAACCTTTACAACTAAAGAGAGCATTAACTACAGAGAGAATGCAGACATTGTTAAAGAGAAATGTTGTCAGCAGAGTTTAGGTTAGGCAAGAGTCTAGCTGCCCCACAAACCCGAGTATACTTTTGAGGAGTTTTGTTTTTCAGATTTAACCAGGGAAGAATTTGAAATCAAAACCGATTGAAATAAAAATCAAGCAGATTGTATAACGAGCAGGCAATTCACGATGCCAATTTTATAACTGTTGGCAATTTTATAACAATTTTATAACTTGAAAACCCATACCAGGGTCCTGGGCACAACAACACTTTGCATTTCCATACCACATCTAACATGTAAAATGCCTGATGGTGCTTCAAAGTGATACAGTTTAAGGAATGACTTATAGGCGAGGAGGGAGGTAGAGAGGAGGAGAGATCTAGGGAAGGAATTCCAGACTCTCTGACCAAGGCAACTGGAAGCACTGTCACTAACAATGGAATGGGAGAAATTGATCATGTGCCAGAGACAAGGATTGGACGAGTCCAGCAATTCCATATAGAAACAAACAAGGGAAAGCTTCAAAATGTCACACCGTGTTCACTGCTGTCTTGACTATGCATTGTGTATGAGCTGATTAGAAGAACACCAGAAGGAATAAATCCTTGCTTGGCGCAGTAATGTAAAATGGATGGTAGTCTGTTGTACATCCCTGTTGGATCATTGGACATAAACATCAGGGGAGTTGTAGAATGGCTTGCCAATTCTCTAACACTTGTTTTACACAAAACCAAGATTTATCCTCTGAACTTATACTGCCCCATTCTGCTCAAGGAAATGGAAATAGCTCAAACCAGCATAAAGAAATTGTCCCAATGAACATATGGACATGCACTGAGGTAAATAAATGACTAACTTTGTTGACAGCACAATAAGTCCATCACGCAAACCAGCCTCCCATCCATTGACTCTGTTTACACTTCCTGCAGCCTCAGAAAAGCAACCAGCATAACCAAGGATCCCATGCACCCTGGACATTCTCTCTTCCACCTTAAGCTGGGAAAAAGATACAGAACTCTGATATAATGTACCAGCTGACTCAAGAACAGCTTCCTCCCTGCTGCCACCAGACTTTGAATGGATTTACCTTATATTAAGTTGATCTCTCTCTACACCCTTGCTATAACTGTAACATTACCTACTGCTCCATGTCCTTTCCTTCTCTATGAATGTTATGCTTTTTCTGTATAGCATGCAAGTAATAATACGTTTCACTGTATACCAATACATGTGACAATAATAAATCAAATCAAACTGCAGAGGGGGCACTTTCCACCTAGTAAGTTGCAATACCTATGACATCAAAGCCAATGATGTATGTATAGAAACAAGAACAGGAGGAGGCCATTTGGCCCTTTGAGCCTGCCCCACCATTCATTTTGACCATGACTGATCATCAAATTCAACATCCTGATCCTGCCTTCCCCCATAAACCTTTAGCCCCAAGAGCTCTATTTAATTTCTTCTTGACATTACACCACAATTTCTTGAAATTACAAGCAGCTGATGGTGGGAGTCCAGGAAAATCAAATCTTTCTCATCAGGAGTATGTGCGAGTGTCTTGTAGTGGCAATGTAGATATTGTGCTGAAATGTTGGATGCCAAAATGTCATACATCTAGGGGCTATAATGAGTGGATGGACAGGCAATGTTAAACCCAGTGCACTGCAGAAGAATATACCTTTATCGCACAACCTCTTTCTGGTTTGCAATAGGAAGAGGAGAGAAGGAGTGTGTGTATCTGTTGGGTTAGTGAGTGAAGTGCTGAGTATCAGGGAGAGAGACAGAGAGAGAGAGAGAGACTGAGCGCTATTGGACTGGGTCTTACAGGAGTTGGTGACCAGAGCATCAAACAGCAAGGGCCTGGGAGAGGGATGCAGCCAGGGCCCAGGAGAGGGGGGGCAGCCTGGGCCCAGGAGAGAGGGGGCTGCCTGGGCTGGAGAGTGGGGGGGGGTGGACAGGGCCCAGGAGAAGGGGGTGCAGCCAGGGCCCAGGAGAGGTGGGGGGGTAGAGAGGGCCCAGGAGAGGGGGCAGCAAAGGGGAGGTGCAATGAAGGGAGTGGAGGAATGCGGGACAAGACTGGTCCCTGAACCAGTGACCAGTGAGCTTAAGTGATGCCACCACACGCAGGCACTAGCCAGCACTGGCATGGCTGCACGCTCATGATGTCAGTTGTGGGAAAACTGTGCATGTGCTGTTGAAAGCAGGGTGAGTTGAGCAACTGTTCCAGCATCTGACCAGCCTGCCTCAGGAGTCACAGTGTATGTAATTACATCATGATTTGCAGTGCTAACGAGCACAGTTCCTGGCCCGTGCCAAGTTAACTGAAATCAACCACAGTAGTCTTAGCAGACAGAGTCACAGGTCTAAAGAGGCTGAGAAAACAATTTGCTAATATATCTAACTGCGACCTTGTTGTGATCTGTGTGTGTATACATGATGCCGGCATTGGACTGGAGTAAACACAGTAAGAAGTCTCACAACACCAGGTTAAAGTCCAACAGGTTTATTTGGTAGTAAAACCCACTAGCTTTCGGCATGCTGCTCCTTCGTTTTACCTGACTGGACCTGTTAAAACCTGTTGGACTTTAACCTGATGTCGTGAGACTTCTTACTATGTGTATACATGTGCGTGTGTGTGTATATGCATGCACGGGATGGATGGGCAGGGATGGGTCTGACCCATTTACAATGCACTTTAAGCAAATTACTTGCTCGTTGTCAGGGAAAGCGATGGTCTTGTGGTATTATCGCTGGACTATTAATCCAGAAACTCAGTGAACATTCTAGGATCTGGGTTTGAATCCTGCCACGGCAGATGGTGGAATTTGAATTCAATAAAAAAAAAATCTGGAATTAAGAGTCTACTGATGATCATGAATCCATTTTCAATTGTCGGAAAAACCCACCTGGTTCACTAATGTCCATTAGGGAAGGAAATCTGCTGTCCTTACCTGGTTTGGCTTAAATGTGACTCCAGAGCCACAGCAATGGGGGTGGGGATGGGAGGGGGAGGGAGCTGCTCTCTGAACAGAGGCAACTAGGGATGGGCAATAAAAGCTGGCCAACCAGCGATGCCCATGTCCATGAATGAATAATAAGAAAAACCTACAAAATTTGCTGTTGTGTAGCAGGCATCAGGGTGCTGCCAGCGCCTGCGGAACAGTATTACAACATGGGTCACCAGCTTCAGAAGGGGATGAGCAGAAAGGGCATTTTTCCAGGGTAGGGAAGCACAAACAGTGCCCCTCTCCCTTGAGGGTCCTATGTCATGTGTATAGGACTGTATGTTGCAGTGTTGCTTCCCATGGCCAGCCAGTCAACACACACCTTTTTTCGCTCGCACGTGATGGGTAGCCACTCAAGATGAGGCATTGCAGTATGGCTAGCATTCGGAGGGTTATTATTACCTGCAGAAAGGCCCCCATAGTGAATCATTACATTCAAAAGGGGAGCATTGAACTGAAAAAAAAGGATATACTTAAAGAATATCCAATGCACCTAGTTTTGGTCCTTGAAATTATGCTGCGCATATATTAGCATATGAATGTTTAACTTGCTTGGATGCAATTCTTTTATGCCTTATTTTAGTGGAGACATTAGCCCATTGAAAGTAAATGGTTAGCATCTCCATTAAAGCAGCAAACAAAGGAATTAATATGAAAGAATTAATCGTTTGTATACCAGCATTCACACAATATAACGGTAAGACCTTGATCTGGTCTGCCACTGATTGTCTAAACGCCAGTGTAGTGGGTGTCTTTTGTTACATATTCCCACATTCAAGAGACTGTGAAGATTTAGAAGACACAGAGCTATCATTTCCAGATACTCAGCCATGTAAAGCATGTTAGAAAATTGCATTTAATGTATGTACAATATTTCTATAGTGTTAGTTAGCACCGGATGAACTGAGAAATGTTTAACTTGTTAAATTGAGTCAAAAAGGCTACCACTGATTGTACTCTGCTTCTATTTAAATTGCCAATCAGTACTATTGTTGGAAAGGGGTTACAAATAAAGTAGAGAAGCAGGAGATATATGCTCAGTTGCAAATTGTGTGCATGATAAGATGAGCATGAATGTGAATGATGGTGCAAACTAAAAACACCAAACCCAACAGAGGCATACAGGGGATACATACGCATTAGTAATTGATCCCAACTGGGGCAGACTTTTGAATGAATGCAATACATTCTGAGTTTGTGTCAGCTGACTTTGTAAATGCTGTGTTCTAATCACCACTGTGGCTATGAACAATACAGAAAGAGGCATTATTATACAAAATCTACACATTTATCTGCTGCGTTTCCATGAATTTCTGATGAGTTGATAGAACTCAGAAATTCTACTGCTAATGCTACCAAAAGTAAGGGGGTCATTTATATCAAAGCTGTGCTTTTCCAACAAGGTGTTTTGCTTCCTCATTTAACCATTGTCTACCAGCAGTGTATGTAGGTGCTGCAAGTTAGAATAAATAGCAGACAATCTTTTCATTTACCTCAACACTTGCAATGCCCATGGGAAATTCTATATTTCCTTTCTTTTCTTTACCTTTTTTTTGGCTTTTACTCTCCTTCCTTCCTTCCCTGGGGACATTAACACTCTTCTGCGGAGTCCAGCCTTACAGGCACTGAGCATCTTTCTGCACCCTCACTCTGAAGCCAGTGCTTGTATTTGAACCATGAGACTGGAGCTGGCAGAACATCCTACTGCACAGAGCCCTGTCCAATGTCTCAACATACACAGTCTCATTCTGTGATGATTTTGCTGCCCTAATCCAGAGTTACTTCAGCATCACCCAGCCTTAATTACCAATTCAGGATCAGAAATGAAGCCATGTCTGCACCTCTGATTCAAGGCAGCTTTCCGCATTTCTTAGTTTGTATCTACCTTTGACAGACATTAGGAACTTTAAGGGAGTTACAATGAAATATATATGAGGCCCCATTGAAACTTACAGAATAATGAAAGGCCTGGATAGGGTGGATGTGGGGAAGGCGTTTCCATCAGTAGGAGAGACAAGGATCCAAGGGCACAGCCTAAGGGTAAAGAGATGACCCTTTAGACATAAGAGCAGAATTAGGTCATGCGGCCCATCGAGTCTGCTCCGCCATTCAATCGTGGCTGATTTTTTCTCATCCCCATTTTCCTGCCTTTTCCCCATAAACCCTGATCCCTTTATTAATCAAGAAACTATTTACCTCCGTCTCAAATCCACTCAATTACCGTGGCCTCCTTAGAATTCTGCGGCAAAGAGCTCCACAGATTCACCACCCTCTGGCTGAAGAAATTCCTCCTCATCTCTGTTTCAAAGGATCATCCCTTTAGCCTGAGGTTGTGCCCTCTGGTTCTAGTTTTTCCTACTAGTGGAAACATGCTCTCCACGTTCACTCTATCCAGGCCTCGCAGTATCCTGTAAGTTGAATAAGATCCCCCTTATCCTTCTAAACTCCAACAAGCACAGGCCCAGAGTCCTCGACCATTCCTCATATAACAAGCTCTTCCTTCCAGTGATCATTCCTGTGATCCTCTTGTGAGCCATTAGAACAGGAGGAGGAACTTGTTCACTCAAAGGGCGGTGTATCAATGGAATTTATTGCCAAACAGGTCTGTGGAGGCCAGCTCAGGTGTTACAAATCAAAGTGAATTCTCCCACGTCCCAATCCTCTCTGCTTGATGTGTTCTGCAATTTTTTCTGTTTTGTTCCCACAAAGATTCTTCCCACCTTATCCCGAAATTTTGTGGCTCACATCTTGGGTTTAAGACAGAGACAGATAGGTTCTTGATTAGGAAAGGGATCAAAAAGTTAAGGGGAAAAGGCAAGGAAATGAGGTTGACAAACTTATCAGCCATTACTGAATGGCGGATTAGATTTGATGGGCTGAATGGCCTAATTCTGCTCCTATCTCTTATACTCGGTGTATCAGTGTTCAAATGAGCAAAAATGTTGTTGATACTGAATGAGTTGTTGATACTGAATGAGTTGCTGATACTGAAAATAGCCTCAAGTTAAGGGAAAACCAAACAATAGCATTTTTAATGATTAAAAACTATAAAACAAATCAAACTATCTTTAACTTTTAACAGACCAAACTGACAGCCAGGGTGTCAACCCCCTAGCTACCCCTCCCCATTCTCCAAGAATGTATTGTACTATTTCATGCTGCCAATACCTCCGCAGGGAATACAGAGAGGTGATTAAACTTTCATAAGGATTAAATGGAGATGGTTTTCAGAAAATTTCCATTACATTGCATTGCATAAAAGGGAAAATGCCTCAAACCCAGACAATGATCAGTGTCAATTCGCTCATATATTCAGTTTCTCCTGTGCTAAAGGAAGACTTTCTCCACTCACTGTAAGTATGGGCATCATAACTGCATTCCTGTTCACATGGATTCCTAATTTTTAGCATTTGAGATTTGTGCAGCCCTTAAAATCCCAGGGATCATGGGCAGAAAGGTGGCACAATGGTTAGCAGTGCCAACGCACAGCGCCAGGGACTCGTTTGTATGGAGTTTGCACATTCTCCCCGTGTCTGTGGCTGTTTCCTCCTAGGGCTCCATTTGTGCGTGTTAGATTAATTGGTCATGCTAAATTGTCCCTTAACGTCGGGGTGGGGGGGGTGCGGCTAGCAGAGTAAACACTTGGGGTTACGGGGATAGAGACTGGGTGGGATTGTTGTTGGTGCAGGCTTGATGGGCTAAATGGCCTTCTTGTGCACTGTAGGGATTCTATGATTCTATAACATCTTCCTGCATGTAGGAGACAGGGGAGCCGAAATAAATGGGCACACTCGAACACTGTAACAAGTAAAACAAGACAAGAAGTACTCAAGTCTTTCTGTGTGTTAATTTTCATACAGCTGTGAACATGCCTGCTTTAACTATTTGTGTGCCCTATTTTAAATCAGCCATTGACCCATTTAGCAGAGGCAGCAATTTAACAGGGAATTAAACCCCCGTAAGTATTTTGTTCTTTACTTTCTAGGCACCTGTTCCAAGTATTTTTGCAATGACCTGTTTAACATTTGAGGCTGGGTTTTGCTTTAAGAATCCACTAATCATCTGGTGTGAAAATTGGAAAAAACGATACCAGATCAAAGCAGAACAAGCAGTCGGACCATCGGCAACATTGTGAGTCCGCTGCACACTTAGGTGGTTAGCAATGAATGTGCTAAAGAAAACCCCCCATGACAAAAGCAAGGGATAGCATATAAAGCACAGTGGAAAAATATTATCATTAGGTATAATAATTGATCTATGGATGGATCATTTATCTCCCATGCGAAAAGTGATGTGCTACCCTGCACATTTAGAAAATTGCTGTTTCCCCCCCTTGTGTGCAGTACATGTCTAGCCAATTGGAACATATTTGGATGCCCTCCTCTGAATGCCTTTGTGCTGTCTTTTTGTTTGTGTGGCAATGTATTCCACATACACAAACTACAAATGTCCACAAGCTCAGCAACCAAAATCCCACTCTCTCAGGGCTATGTGTAGTCTGAAGCTGTCAAAGTACACACATCTACTGTCATACGACACCCACGAGAGGGAATATCAGTCACTCTCCAACTTTGAATGTGACAAAGTAGAAATTGTAAGCAAATGTCTTAATGTTAGTCAATCCCTGAGCACAGCAGAGCTGACAAGGCCCACAGCTAATTATTAAACAATGCAGGCCAAAACCTTAAACTCCAACCCATTATTCCGATACTCACCAAACAGAAACTGCAGTATTCTAATCATTTTCCTTCAAGTCAATGACAGACAAGTTGAATAATGAAATAAAAACAGAAAATGCTGGATAAACTCAGCAGGTCTGGCAGCATCTGTGGAGAGAGAAAGAGATTCCATATGACCCTATATTAAGTTCATTCCCACCTCCTTAAGCCTGTAGAAGGTGTGGAGCTCAAACTTTGGCAAGTTTATTCTGACTTGTTTGTGTTTTCACATAGGATTTTGCAGCACAGAGGGAGGCAGTTTGAATCCGAGTTGGTTTCCTTCAATAGCAATCCAGCAAATTTCATTCCCCATTCTTTCCCCATAGCCTGAAAATTGATCATTTTTTTTTCAAATCCATTTCCTTTCTTTTTGTTGCGTTTTGGTATTCAGTAATATAAAAACTACTCCCCACATCTCATGTGTATATGTAGAACCTGTAAATCTTACAAACTGAGAAGTCTGTGGGCAGTATCTTGAGCCCAAGCTTCCAATCTGAAATGGGTGTTGGTGGTTGGTTGGATGGTGATGCCAGCTTTGACTGTGTATGGGTGGGTGGGTGGGGGAGGAGGAGGAGGGGCTGATGACCAGGGTGGGGGGGGTGGTGTAGAGAAATGTCAACTCCGATCAGGGGGTTGGGGGCGGGTGCATGAGGCCCCCTTAGTAGGCTGCAGCGTGAGGGGTGGGGCCAAGATCTGGAAGTTGCAGTTCTCACTGGCGAGAAGACAATTTTGGAACTTCCCCACCCCCTGGCAGAAATTGATCCACCCTGCCATGATTTACAACAGGTTCACACAGATGTGAACCTGTTGTGGGGGTCACCCCAGTGGGGTAAAGGTAAGTATAGCCCTTTAGGGAAAAGGACGAAGGACATGGTAAGACAGTGACCTGGAATGCTCCATGGAACTGCCCCTTGGTATAGACTGACACAACTAACAGCGCCAACTTGTGCCAAGTGTCAGGCCTCGGTGAAAGATTTATGAAAGGGAGAGGGAGGAACTCATTCTGATTTGGATGTGGGCTGGGAATGGAAAGAGGATTAGGGGAGCAAGAAACACTTAACACCATATTGAGAGCTCCTTCATTCAATTTCCTCATGTGTGGCAGAATTACTCCACAGTCCAAAGATCTGCAGGTTTGGAGGATTGGCTATGCTAATTGCCCCTTAGTGTAGGGGGACTAGCTAAGGTAAATGCAAGAGGTTATGGGAACCGGAGGGCCTGACTGGGATTGTGGTCAGTGCAGACTTGATGGGCCGAATGGCTTCCTCCTGCACTGTAGGGATTCTATGATAATGGTCAATAGATGTTTTTCCGAATGGAAAACAGTTTCCAGTGGTGGATCACGGTGCTCATTGTTGGGGCCCTTGCTGTTTGGACTCAAATTGGTTGTGTAGTTGATAGTGAAGTGGGTAGATGTCGACTCCAGAATGATATCGATGGCTTTTTGGAGTGGGTGGAGAAATGGTAAATGGAAAACTGTAAGAGAACGCATTTGGGGAGGGCAAACAAAGCAAGGGAACACTCAATAAATGGGAAGGTAACGTGAGAGGTAGAGGAAGTGAGAGACCTTGCAGTACATGTCCATAGGTCCTGGAAGGTACAGGACATGTGAATAAGATGGTAAAGAAAGCTGATAGAATGTTTTCCTTTATTGAATGAGGGATTGAATACAAAGTCAGGGATGTAATGCTGGAACTGTGTAAAATGCTGGTTAGGTCACAGCTGGAGTCACGTGTGCACTTCTGGTCACCACATTACAGGATAGGACCTGGGTGGGATTGTGACTGGTGCAGACTGGTGCCGAATGTCCTCCTCCTACACTGTAGGATTCTTTGATAATGGCCAGTAGATGTTTTTCTGAAATTAAAACAGTTTCCAGTGATGTTCCACAGGACTCAGTGTTGCTGTTTGGACTCAAATTGGCTGTGTAATTGATAATGAAGTGGATAGCTAACGACTCCAGAATGATATCAATGCCTTGTTGGGGTAGCTGGAGAAATGGTAAATGGAATTCACTCTGGAGAAGTGCAGAGTAATGCAGGAATGAAGTAATGCCAGCTGCGGGGCTGGCCGTTCGCCCAGCCCACGCTACACCTGGTAGATGCCAAACTTTCCAAGCGGGGCGACTATGGTTCCCATTCTCAGCAACACCAATCCCCACCCCCTGCCCCACCAATCCCCTTCGAATGAAAATCCAAACCGCAGGGGAACTTTCTTTCAGTCATAAATTACAAATTGTCCTGACTCTGTGCTCCTGGGTCAAGGGGGAAAATTCAGGCCCTATTGTCCAGACTCAAGGAGGGCAATTGGGTAAGAGCAAAGAGGGCAGCCAGCAACTGAATGACAGAAAAAAAGGGGAAATATTTATCGCTGATTAGAGTCCCCACTCAAATAGTAAACAAAATAATCGCAGCGAGGAGCGAGCTTATAATTTTATTGATTCAGTATAACTCATCAGGACCTGTGGCACTCGTGAATTATGCAGCTTTTCTGAGGACCGAATTTTTAAAAAATGATACCTCACTCATCTGCTGTCCTCCATGCAATACAGCTGCTAGCATTTCAGTGTGCAGTTAAGAAGGCCCAAGGGCCTGACTAAGAATAATTTATATCCGAACACAGCGTTGAGACTGCAATGTAATAGAGACACACTTGGCTGTAGAAATATAGTGCTGGACTATTAGTTGCTGAACAGGAAACAAATTATTGGGATTTTCTATCAGAGGCAGGGAATGTTCTAGCACTGCTGCCTCTCAGTGCCAGGGACCCAGGTTCGATTCCCGGTTTCGGTCACTGTCTGTGTGGAGTTTGCACGTTCTCGCTGTGTCTGCGTGGGTTTCCTCCCACAGTCTGAAAGATGTGCTGGTTACGTGTGTTGGCCATGCTAAAATTCTCCCTCAGTGTACCCAAACAAGCACCGGAGTGCGGCGACTAGGGGATTTTCACTGTGAACTCATTGTAGTGTTAATGTAAGCCTACTTGTGACATGAATAAAATAAACTCCAATTTCTCTCAGTATTATCTCTGGTGTCATGAATTTTTGTCTTTTTGATATAACAGTGAAGAAAAGATTGAACCTAAACTGGTGTTAAAATTAGCATGGCAGACTTGAATAACAGATAAAGAAGTCAGTGTCCATTTATGCATTAGTGTTATTTTGGGTGATGTGAAATATCTTTTTTGATACTGCGCTTTTATTTTAACTAAGATTACTAGACTGGCTTTTGGATGACAACTCTGATGCGGCTCTGGGGACAGCTACAGGAATTTGCCTCTTGTCTGCGCACCAAGTCAAACATACTTGGATGGAATGTCCTCGTGAAGAATAACACCTCAAACTCAGGGGGAAATTCCTAATGCTCCATCCACAACAAATGGGGCAAGAGGCAGATATTTTTTGTTAAAACCTAAGCCCCCTCTGCTAACCAATTAAGGTCTGACCGACTCAATTGTCACCAGAGACCATTCTCCACGGAGAGGCAGGATTTCATTAAAGAAACATTCTGTGGAACCAGGCAGAACGGGAAGCTTAGCACCACAAGAGTTTTCAGATCCACCTCCATACTGAACCACCAAAGGCTGCATAGTGGCACCATCCAACACCAACACTGGCACAGACTGCAGGATGACCTGTGTTAGGAATATACTGTGAGGCACTGAAAATCATTGTGGTCATTTCAAGCTAACTTCACTTTGTCAAGTAACCTCCAGAATACTTGGCATCTTTTTTTTCAGGATGTGAGAAAATTAATCTGACACAAATTACGTGTCAAATTTGTGACACACAATGACAGTACCTGAATGGATCAGTAAATCACTGCTTCTTGGTTTCTCAGCACTACAGTTCATTTGTGCCGTGTAACCAGGAGACTAAGTGGTCAAAAAATTTAACTGAAAGGATAAAACTTGTTGAGCAACTACTTCGGGGCAATCTTAACAAAAAAACTCTAAGTGTCAAACGAGCATGAAAACAAGAGAGTTTCAGATCCATTTTGGTGAGCAAAAAAATCAAATCTTATGATAGTTAAGGAAAAAAAAGGCAAAGTGCGATTCTCACCAGTAGAGGGAGTTGACGGAGTCTACTCACACCAGGAAGCTGGCTGATAACTGCTTGAAGGCTCTATGGCACATGCACCCTGATCTGCCATGTACAGTTTACTGTATGTAACCAGTGCACTGAGAGATTGTCACTCCCCTGGACATCACACCTCGAATCGCCGGACCTGATTGTGGCCCCTTTGGCCCATTCACCATCCTCTCTAGTTGATCAGTGCCCCCACGATCCCCAATGCAGAGTGCACAGCCTCCACATGCTTCCTCCCCTTGGAACCTGCTCGCTCCCGTTAGGACCTGGTCCTTACCTCTGTCCAGTACTTGGTGGGCAAAGCTAGGGGTCCAGACTGGCAGTGCCCAAGAGGTACTGCCCGACCCAGCCCCTGACCATCCAGGCTTCAATGACCTCTGTTCCCACTGGCAAGCCCATCACATCTGGTCCCCGTTGCTGGGGACCATAAGCAATCCTTGCCAGTGAGGACTTTCACTGCAGCGGGATGGGGAAATCCCACTGGTGTTACGGTGATAAAATTCTTGCCACAGAAACTGAAGAAGTTTTGCTATTGGCCTCCTAACTCCCTTACTTATTGCCTCGAGGACTATGCTGTTCACTGTTGTTACATTGTTTAAATGCAACAGTTTTTGGCAACATTTCAGAGCTGCAGTCAGGGCAGGATTTTTAAATGTCTTCAGGAAAACTCAATTTATCATACTTATAAAACATGAAAAAGACATGTCAAAGATACACGTATGTACGTACAATAAAGTCTTGCATTTGGAACATGCTTGTCACATCACACCTTTCATTTTGTTACAATTAAAATGTGGCACTTTTCAGACTAACAAGTTTATGAGGGGTCAAATCTGTCTTCACTTTGTTATGAGCACTTTTAAAGCAGAGTGATTATGCCATTAACTACTAATACACAAGTGAGAACAATCAAATCACCCAGGTTTATTTAGCAAGCAGCAATCTCAAACGAGCAAGTAGCAGTGACCAACCAATTAGATCAATGGCACAGTGGTTAGCACTACAGCTTTATAATGGTAGGGACCCAGATTCTCAGATGACTGTGTGGAGTTTGCACATTCTCCCCGTATCTGTGTGGGTTTCCTTCAGATGCTCTGGTTTCCTCCCACAGTCCAAAGGATGTGCTAGTTAGGTGGATTGGCCATGCTAAATTGCCCCTTTGTGTCAGGGGCATTGGTGGAGTAAACACATGAGGTTACAGGAATAGAGCCAGGGTGGGCTTGTCGTCAGTGCAGGCTTGATGGGCCGTACAGCCTCCTTCCGTACTGTAGGGATTCGATGATGAGATTAATTTTGGGGGAATATTTTTAGCTGTCATCTTGAACCTTTCACAATTTGCCACAGAAACATACATTTCCGAAATAGCAAAGCAATAAAGCTTGAAAACAATTCAGAATATAAAACATATTTGTCATCAGCATTACCAGTACAAAGCTCTAATCAATGCTTTCAAAGCACTTCTAGAATCCTTAATGTTTCCAATTACTATCTCCCTCCTAATGCTCCTGATTTCCACTCCTTAGTGCTATCACAGTCCAAATCATTCATCCATTTTACTTTCACACCCCATTCCTTCTAAATCTCAGCTGTCTGCACTGGTTCTCAATGTGGCCATCAATTCATTACCTTAAAAGTCCATCCATTCATTTTTCTAATTGCCATCCCAAGACTTGCGGTTTTCCAGGCATCCTCCTCACATTTTTGCATCCTTCTTGAACCTTCCTACCACTCTCCGACCCAAGCACTCTCAGACACCATCCATTCTTCCACTCCACCCCCACCGCCCCCCCCCACCCCCCCCCCGTGCTTTTGGTGTCACACCCACCTCATAAAATAAAAGATTGTTTGGGCCTCAGCTGGAGTATGAAGGACTATTTTGGGCACCACACATGAGGTAGGATGTCAGTTAAGGAATTAAGGCTGTGCAGAAGAGGCTTCCTAGAACAGAACCAGGAAGGAAAGATTTCAATTATATTGAGAGATTAGAGAAATAAGAGTTGTTCCCCATGTGGTAGAAAGTTAAGGGGAGATTTGATAGTGACGTTCAAAATTCTGAAGGACTTTCATAAGGTAAACAAGGGGAAACTACTGCCCTAATTTAAGGTAACTGGCAAAAGAACGTATATGTATATATTGTGTGTTGGGGTTTAGGATGAGGACTGCCCCTTTAAGAGTGTGAATCAGGTGACCCTTGGGCAATTAGCTCCACCCAGTGTGGGACCCAGTTGGGCAGCCTGAGGTCCAACTGTCGAACAGGACACACATCTAATAAAGAGCTCCCAGTGTTCAAGTTACCAAGCTTATCTCATGATTCTTCATGCACCCTTAGTCCATAGGGGTATGTAGAACAGAAGCGAAGGTGAGAAAGAAGTTTTATTTTCAGCAGTGGGTTAGAGCAAAAAAAATTACAGGACAGGCCTTTCGGCCCTCCAAAGCTGCACCCACAATGCTGCCCGAAATATTATTATCCTGGAATCCACTGCTTGAAATGGTATGGAAGCAGATTCAATAATAGCTTTTAGAATGGGAATGGATAAATACTTGAAAGAGAAACATTTGCAGAGCTATCTGAATAGAGCAAGGGAGTGGGGCTACTTGAATAACTCTATCAAAGAGCTGCCAAAATAAAAGGCTGAATGGCTTCCTTGTGTGTAGCTTTCTATGGTTCTCATCTTCATTCCCATGCTACAGCTCTCCCTTCAGAATCCAATGAACCAAAAGATCTTCCTTCCATTCCCTTAAAGGGCAATCTACTGGAAACATTTAAGCTAATTCAATGATTTGATAGAGGTGGAGAGAAACTATTTTTTTCTCCAAGCAATGGGGTATAACCTTAAAATGAAAGCAAGGCTGTTCAGGTTTAAATGTCAAAAAGCATTCCTTTATACAAAGGGTAATGGAAGTCTGGAACTCCTTCAAAAAGCTGTTGAGGTTAAAGCAATTGCAAATGTCAAAACAGAGATTGATAGATTCTTGTTAAGCAAGTGTACTGAGGGCTACAGAACTAAGGCAGGTGGATGGAGTTAAAACATGAGTGGTGGAAATGGCTCAAAGGGCTGAATGGTCTGCTCCTGTTCCTCTGTCCCTTGTTTACAGATTACAGTCCTGCCATGGAATCCCTACATTGCAAAAGAGAGGCCATTCAGCCCATTGAGATTGCACCAACCACAATCCCACCCAGGCCCTATCCCCATACATTTACTTTACTAGTTCCCCCTGACACTAAGGGACAATTTATCATGGCCAATCCACCTAACCAGCATATGATTGAAGTGGGGAGGAAATCCCATAATGAGATGGATAATTCTCATTGTCCATATTGTCATATTGAAACCTCTGTCACGTGCCAAAAACATAACAACCAGAAGAACTCCCCACACTAAATACTGAAGCCTAATTGTCTGCACACCTTCATCGTTCTTGCTATTAACTGACTAGCACTGATTTAACAGCAAGAGCCTTTTCACTGGTATCCATATTATCACACCTGGCACTTATCTTTATTTCCCTAATTCTTTTATGGGATGTGGGCAGCATATGTCATCCATAATTGCCCTTGAACTGAATGGCTTGCTAGGTCCATTGCAGAGGGCAGTTTGAGAGTCAACCATGTTGCTGTGGATCTGGAGTTGCACCTATGCCAGACCAGGGAAGGATGGCAGATTTCCTTCCCTAAAGGACATTAATGAACCAAATGAGATTTTACAATAGTTGCTGAGTCAGAATAGCAACTCTTTGTTCACTTTACCCATCGAATTAAAATGACAAATAAACCCAGAGTTATAACCCCAGCACCAACACTGTCCTGAATGCAATCACCTAGTATGATTGATTTGACTCAAATTAGGAGGCAAGGAATTAATAGCTGCTAGACTTTGCAGCATTAGAAGAGCACCTTGGCAGCATTCCACATTGTATGCTAGAATGTCTCTGTCCTTATAAAAGATCTAATTTACTGTGAGCAACAATTGCAGTTTGCATTCAGACAGGATGTTTAGCTTAAAAAAGAATTAACAAACAACCAACAGCTGCCTGATCGAAGAAATGGGCTTCAGAAAGTTTCTAAAGACGTTCAGAGAGGTGGAAAGATTTGTCTGGGTTCCAAAGACTGGTGACCAAGGACTTATCACAAACAATAATTGTACCCACCCCCAATTCCAGGGACAACTCCCAGGTTTCCGTCATGTGACTTCTCAAGTAGCCATGTTATCACGTGACCACTTGGTCTACAAGATTTATAAAGGGAACTCCAGAAACAATAGGGTCATGGTAGCTGAAGAGGGTGCTTGAAGAGAGAGGCATGCACAGAAAATCAGAGTCAGCAGGGGAGAGGATTTTGCTGGGGGGTATGGATGGCAGAAATTGATGAGATAGTACTGGACAGAGTCATGGAGAGATTTATACATTCTGTGGTTGCGTAGGGGTGGCATAGCGGCTAGCACTGCTGCCTCGCGCCAGAGACCTGGGTTTGATTCCTGGCTTGGACCATTGTCTGTGTGGAATTTGCATATTCTCCTGTGGGTTTCCTCTGCATGTTCCAGTTTCCTCCCACAGTCCAAAGATGTGCGAATTAGGTGGATTGGCCATGATAAATTGTCCATTGGTGTCAGGGGAATTAGCAGGGTGGGTATATAGGATTACAGGGATAGGGCCTGGGTGGGATTGTTGTCAGTGTGGACTTGATGGGCCAAATGGCCTCCTTCTGCATTTTAGGGATTCTATGAGCCAATGCAGATGAAAGAGGATGAGATGTTTGGTAAGCATGATCATGTGTAGAACAAGATAGGCAACAGAGTTACAAACAAGGTCAAGGAGGCAAGGCTCAATGGTATTATCATTAAACGAATAACCCAAAGACTCAACTAATGTTCTGGGGACCCGAGTTTGAATCCTGCCACGGCAGATAGTGGATTTGGGTGGCACAGTGGTTAGCACTGCTGCCTCACAGTGCCAGGAACTTGGGTTCAAGTCCCGGAATTGGTCACGGTCTGTGTGGAGTTTGCACATTCTCCCTGTGCCCACGTGGGTTTCCTCAAGGTGCTCCGGTTTTTCCCCCACAGTCCATAGATATGCGAGTTAGATGGATTGGCCATGCTCAATTGCACTTCAGTGTGAGGGGGACTAGTTGGCGTAATGCACAGGGTTATGGTTGGGTAGGATGGGATTGTGGTCAGTACAGCTGTGATGGGCCAAATGGCCTCCTTCTACACTATATGATTCTATGTTGACAATGGGGAATGATCTGTAAGGAAGATATTGGAGTCGTAAAGAGTGGAGCTTATAAAAACCCGAGTGATTGAAGTAGGAGTGGATGGGGGTCATGTTCACGTTGAAGTAAATAGCAATCACGTTCTTGTGTTCAAAATTATGTTTATGATTGAATAACCTATTAATGTTATCATTAGCTCCAAATCTGAGGGAGACCCTAGTGTTCACGGAATCTCTACAGTGCAGAAGAAGGCTATTTGATCCATCAAACTCTCACCGATGACAATCCCACCTAGGCCCTATCCCCATAACCCTATGAATTTACCCTGCTAATCCCCCTGACTTTAAGAGTCAATTTATCATGGCCAATCAACCTAACCTGCACATCTTTGGACTGAGATAGGAAACCGGAGCACCTGGAGGAAACCCACACCAACACGGGGAGAACGTGCAAGGTCCACACAGACAGTGACCCAAGACGGGAATTGGACCTGGGTCACCATGAGATTCACATCATTTCATATAAGGGGGTAAAACTCTTCCTAAGTGATAAAAATGCCATTAGATCTAAGAAACATATTATTAACAAGCAGCGTGAGTGGACTTTAAAGTGGCTGGAAGAAAAAAACATGGGGTAATGGATTGTTGTGCGAATCACCAGGCAGGAATCGGTGGGAAGACTGAAGTCAATTCTAGGGATCACATTTGTGAGAGACGTGAATCCTTGGAAAGGGTACATCTGGGATTGAGTAGAATTATACCAGAGATGAGGGATTTCAGTTTTGTGATATGACAAGAGAAGCTAGAATTATTCGCCTTGTAGCATGTTTAATATAACGGTTCAAAATGAGGATGGGCTTTGATAGAGTAAATAATTTTAGGCTAGGAGAAGGAAGGGATTTTTCCATTTACATCTGCCCCAAGACTGGAAATTCCTGCCCGCTGTCAACAGACCTTTAAATGGTCCACCAAATTTTCCATCCCACCCACAACGATTCCCACATCAGGTGAGACCGGAGAATTTACCCCCTTGTTTGAACTGATGGGAGGGTTGGTAACCAGTGGATACAGAATTCAGATAGCTGGCTAAAGAGAGAGATGTTTTTCTATGTAGCAAGTTGTTTTAATTTGCAACGTACTTCCTGAAAAGCCAGTGGAAGCAGATTCAAGTGCAATTTTCAAAAGAAAATAGAACATAGGCTTGAAAAGGAAATGATTATAGGGCTGTTGGGGGGGGGTGGGGATCAGAACTAATTGGATAATTTTTCTGAAGAGTTGGCACAGGTTTTTTTAAAGTTTTATTTATTAGTGTCACAAATAAGTTTAGATTAACATTGCAATGAAGTTACTGTGAAAATCCCCTAGTCCCCATACTCCAGCACCTGTTCAGGCTCACAGAGAAAATTTAGCATGGCCAATGCACTTAACCACACTTTCTTCGGACTGTGGGAGGAAACCAGGCCAGTCGGAGGAAACCCACGTGGACACGGGGAGAACGTGCAGGCTCCACATAGACAGTCACCCAAGCCAGGAATCGAACCCAGTTGGCCTGTTGCTGAGAGGCAGCTGTGCTGACCACTGCGCCACCGACTCGCCCTAATGAGTAGCCTCTTTCTGATCTACACGTTCTGCTAACAAACTGGAGCATCCAAAGGGTTAAAAACTCCAAACGAAATGCTCTGACCATGGCCGATTGGCTCAGTGTTATATAGGGACACCGTTTTCCTGCAGTAGAGGATTCTTGTTCCTGCAAGCTGCCACACTCCACTCATTTTAGTGTGTTTGCTCTCCAAACAGAATAAATCATTAATTCAGTGGAAAAGACTGCAAAAACAAACCTCCTTGGCAAAATTCATCAGCTTAGCTTCTGTGTGAAGTGTTTGCTTATAGAAACAATACATTTACCATCTAATATGCCCTTATGCGATATACATTTCCTTCCTATTCTGGGTTTTCAACACTTCTCCCTTTGAATACCAGGGTCACTTTAACATCACTCTGTACATTGAAGGTACGAAAAGAAACATAATTCAGCAAGTACTTCAAAATCAGACTTTATCAAATCCGACTGACATTTTAACCTGTTTTGAATCATGTCTCTAGAGTTAATAAAATACATACTTAACTCACAGAACTGAATTCCTTCTCCTTGGTCGTAGCTACTCCGTAATTCTTTCTTGGTACAATATTCAGTTATGAGACTAATCTGCTATTATTCATCATCCCCATTTAAATTGAGGCCAGCAGAGGGATTTCTATTCCATAGAAACCAGGTTCAATTTTTTTAGTTCACTCAAGACTGTCCTTCTACAGAAATATCCATTTTAGTAACATCTACTTAAGCTATTTCAGATTCGCTGCTTCAGATTACATGTTTTAGAATGTTCCGCTGCAATATGCCATGATACAAACTGTTAGCGTTTACTAATAGAATAATAAAAGTGACTTGTGATGACTGCTAAATTAAGGGATGCACAAGGACTTTGAAACGATCCTTCAATTCGTGCCGGCACCTTCAGAAGAGCAAAAGGATTCGGGGATAAGAAGGGACATGGCCATTTTTCTTTCTTTTTTTTTGGAAAATAAAAGGAACTGATCTTAGCTGGGGTATTGGTGGCAGCTGTGTCATTGATTGCATGTCCCCAGGCTAAGAGTGTGATAAATCAGCCATCGATCACCATCCAGTAACCCCTGCTGAAAAATATACCTGCACGGAGAGCATTGGGCTCAGCTGTGACACTGTTCCCCTGTGAATGGCTGTCCTGCTGAAAATGTCTATAAATGCGTATGAAGAGCGGCCACTTGGGCAAAGTCGTGGAATGTGGTTTGATGCTTGTGGAATTGTAGCTCAGCATGACCCCCCCTCCCCACTGCATCAGGAGTGGAAGGATGGGGAACGTACACTTAACAAGATTTGGTGGGAATGACATCCTCATGGTTATGCTCAGCATACAGAAGAGGCCCTCAGTTCCTAACAGAATTCAAGCCTTCTTTCCCAACTCTGTGGAGATTACTTTTCACTGGTCCCCTGAGCTTTAAGCAGATTTATCAGCTTCAATGATTTTTGATTGATAACTCCAGCTGCGATACATCCGTTTTGATTTAATTTATTGTCACGTGTATTGGGATGCAGTGAAGAGTATTGTTCCTTGTGCGCTATACAGTCAAAACATACCATTCACAGAGTACATAGGAAAGAACACAGTGGTGGGGTGGCATGGTAGCACAGTGATAAGCACTGCTGCCTTACAGTGCTAGGGACGCGGGTTCAATTCCTGACTTGGGTCACTGTCTGTGTGGAGTTTGCACATTTTCCCCGTGTCTACGTGGGCTCCTTCTGGGTGTTCCAGTTTCCTCCCACAGTCTGAAAGACATGCTGGTTAGGTGCATTGGTCCATGCTAAATTCTCCCTCAGTGTACCTGAACAGGTGCCAGAGTGTGGCGACTAGGGGAATTTCACAGTAACTTCACTGCAGTGTTAGTGCAAGCCTTACTTCTGACAAATAAATAAACTTCCCTTTTGATGGAATGCAAGTTAAAGTTATGAAAAGATGACATTCAACCCCTTAGGGAGCACAAAAGACCTAGCTCCTGCTGACTTTACATCATCTTAAAACACATTTCTGAGGTGAGACATTGAAATGTAATTGTCTGTTCTGAAACAATAACTGCGGCAGATATGAGGCAGAACTTTCCAGCCATTCATGCCAGTGGGATTTTTTGGGTTCTGTCAGCCCCCACCATGGGTTCCCCAGCAAGGAGTGCAGTCAACAGGAAACCCCATTGATAATGGTGGGACTAGAAGATTTCACTGTCACCAATGGTTGGCCACTTCCCGCTGCCATAATACATGTGGTGGTTTCTTGGTAAATTCCGCCCATGGACTAAAAGAATTTCCCTGGAATAGACAGCCAAAGTACTTTAAGGGATAGTTTACAAAGCAGTATCAATTTAGAGACAATGCTGGACAGAGAGAGGGTGAGACTGTTTGTTCTCTCTCTCTCTCAGAAGTATTGTGCCCAGACTTGCAATGTAACCAGCCTGAGAAGAGAAATCTACTGAAAGCCGAGATCTTTCGGGAGTGAAACACGGAAATTTGCTCCATACAAATACACTGAGGAAGACAACCGAACAAAATGGCCACAATCTGGGATCACACATTGAGATCAGCCAAGGAACAACTAGTTAGATACTTCTTTGTTTTATCTTCCTCACAAACTATAAAAAATCCTTAAGTTATCCTCTTATTCTGTCACTAATAATGGTGTGTGTGTGTGTGTGTGTGTGTGTGTGTATACACCCAAATCAAACTGTGTGACATACTTAAGGTTTGCATCTTTGCAGCTTTCAGATGAGTATTCATACTGACATCCAGACAAGTGATAATTCCACATACCTGCGTTCCATTTTTCAGCTCATTAGTCACAGTCTCATGGTTCAATTCAACTGTGGGCGGCACAGTAGTACATGGTTAGCACTGGTGTGTCAGTGATCTGGGTCCGATTCCCAACTTGTGTCACTGTCTGTGTGAAGTCTGCACGTTCTCCCTGTGTCTGCATGGGTTTCCTCTGGGTGCTCTGGTTTCCTTCCACATTCTGAAAGACATGCTATTTGGTGCATTGACCCGAACAGGTGCTGGTCTGTGGTGACTGGGAGAATTTCACAGTAACTTCATCGCAGTGTTAACATAAGCCTTACTTGTGATGAATAAATAATTTTAACTTTCAATTTCATCAAAAATCAGACCAGCTTCATGATGGTGGCAGATTGCAAATTAGGGTTGCAATCTACCTAGTTTTTTAAAAAAAATTGTTGAACAGTTTCAATCAATTTATCATTTTCTTTGTTTAAACTGAGAAGGCCTGACTGCTTAATTCTTTACCACACTGCCCTCCTCAGAAGACAAACACAGGACATGGTGAACAGAATGCCCTTCGTTATCGTAGCTTCTCCGCTCCGGAAAAGTACTGGACATCTTCTCTGGAGCCTTCAACATGTCATTGATGAAGACGAACCATCTTGCCAAGGCCATCCCCACACCCCCACTTCTTGCCTTCAAATAACCGCACAACCTCAAACAGACTGTTGTCTGCAGCAAACTACCCAGCCTTCAGGAGAACAGAGACCATGACACCACAGCAACCTCTGCAAGACATGCCGGATCATCAACATGGATGCCATCATCTCACGTGAGAACACCATCCGCCAGGTACACAGTACATACTCTTGCAACTCGGCCAATGTCGTCTACCTGATACGCTGCAGGAAAGGATGTCCTGAGGCATGGTACATTGGGGAGACCGTGCCGATGCTACGACGACAGATAAATGAACAGCGCTCGACGATCACCAGGCAAGAGCGTTCTGTTCCTGTCGGGGAACACTTCAGCGGTCATGGGCATTCGGCCTCTGATCTTTGGGTAAGCGTTCTCCAAGGCAGCCTTCATAACACATGACAGCACAGAGTCGCTGAGCAGAGACTGAGAGCCAAGTTCCGCACACGAGGACGGCCTCAACTGGGATCTTGGGTTCACGTCACACTATCTATAATCCCCATTACGGCTTGCTTGGGCTTGCAAAATCTCATTCACAGTCCTGGCTGGAGACAGTACACATCTCTTTAACCTGTGCTTAACCCTCTCTCCACTCACATTGCCTGTACCTTTAAGACTTGTTTACCTGTAAAGACTTGCATTCCAACCATTGTTTTGTAAATTGAGTTTGTGTCTTTATATGCCATGTTTGTGAACAAAACTCCCACTCACCTGATGAAGGAGCAGCGCTCTGAAAGCTAGTAGCTTGTGCTACCAAACAAACCTGTTGGACTTTAACCTGGTGTTGTGAAACTTCATACCGTTTACCCCAGTCCAACACCAACATCTCTACATCATATTCCTTTACAAATCAGGAGTGTAAATCATGGGACACCTGCCACAGCACATCCCCTCTAAATTCCCCCCAAAAAATCCTGTTACAGACAGACATGGAGAGGCAGTAAATGTGTGATGCGATTGTCCCCTCCCCACATCAGTGACAGGGCGCATCCCCCCGTGTTCAACATGGCAAACATCATTATAATAAATTAACATATGATTGTTGGGCCCCTACGCTGGAATCATCAGAAAATCCATCCACGGCAGCCTGGCAGCAGAATCTTGACTGGCCTCCGAAGGCATGTACCTGGCGAGCAGACCGCAGGGAGCTCAGGGGAGAGATAGGGTCATTCTTGGATACTGTCCTGGCACCTCTGGCACCATCCCTGGCAGACCTGGCATTGCGACAACTCTCCTCCCACTGCCTAAGAGGGGCTCAGAAGTGCCTGGAGTTTCCCAGGTGGCGCTGAGGCCGTGCCAAGGGACACCCGGGTAATGCTAGGGGGTGCTGGGAGAGATTCCACGGTAAATTGGATTGCCCGCCCTCAGCTGGGATAGCCTTTAAAAATGGTGCCCTGCTCCTTGAGCTTTTAAGTTGCTGATGGGGTGAATGAATTAAAAGCTGCTGCCAGTGCTATGTCATGAAATCTATGACTTGAACTTTTTTTCTCCCCCAAAGTGTTGCACTATACGGTGGTAAAAGCCGCCATTGCCATCATCGCAGTTTCAAAGTTGCTTTTCCCACCCATCAGCCTTTGCCGATTTCGGGAAAAATCCCGGCCTAAGACTATAAGCAGGAAGGCCTGGACAGTATTCAGGTTTGAGCTGATAAGTGACACATAGGTGCCTGGCAATGACAACCTTCAATAAAAGGGAATCTAACTATCACCACTATCATCGACCAGAAACTGAACTGCACAAACCTTAGAAACACTGCAGCTGCAAGAGCAAGGCAAAGATTGGGAATTCTGCAGTGAGTAACTCACCTCCTGACTCCATCCCTGCTTAAACTTCTTACTGATTGGCCAACAACTCTCAGCAGGCATGGCTTCTGCCCCCAGGGCCCTTGTTCCTGGTGAACAGCCAACGTTACCCAGAGCTGATTGGTAGGCCTTCCTTAAAAGAGGTCTCTTGGCTCTGCAGCTAGAGAGCAAGTGCCCATCGCCTGCCATCAAATTCTACCCTAAGGGCAGATTTTCTTTGTCAGTGACCTTCCCATTCTAATCTACCTCTCTCAGACTACTCTGACAAAAGAGAAGGGACTGGGGAGAGCCAATTATTGAGATACATCCTACTAAAATGCCCTGAAGGCCCTCCACTTTTTTATTGAATTGATGCCTAAGATCCATCCATCACCCCTCCTCTGCCTGGCTGAACTTGGTTTCACCTTGAACAACCTCTTCTCTGACTCTACTCATTCCTCTGATATTGCCCATATCGATCCTAGCTACATCTACTTTTTTGTGGTATATATGTGGAACATTCTTGTTTCCAGTCCATCTCAGGTTTACTTACCTCATTTTCTAGACTATATCGTTGTTAAATTCTATTCTCATTCAAACTCTTAGAGCAGAATTTTCAGGATGGCAAGTGCTTGATCCTGAGGCAAATGGAATTGAAGACTATGCAATCATCAGCGAACGTCTCACTTCTGACCTCATGATGGATGAGACACTATTGAACAGCCGAAGATGATTGGGCCTGGGACACTGTTCCGACAATTCTTGCAGTGACGCCCTGAATCTGAGATGATTGACATCAACAACCACCACCATCTTCCTTTGTGCCAGGTATGACTCCAACCAGTGGAGAGTTTTCCCCCTGCTTCCCATTGAACAGCTGTGCTCCATGATACCACACTCAATCAAATGTTGCCTTGTTATCAAGGGCAGTCGCTCTCACAGACAGCTAAGGTTGATGGATCAAGGTTGTAGTTAGGTGTGAAATCATATAGTTTTGGTAGAACCCAAACAACGCATTGGTGAGCAGTTTGTTCTTGATTAAGTGCCACTTTGATAACAGCTTTTGCCAATCTTCCATCACTTTGTTGATGATTGGAAGCAGATTGGAAATGTCCTGCTTTTTATTGATAGGGCGTATGTAGCCAATTTCTCCCTTACCAGGTAGATACCATTGTTGTAATTGTTCTGGAATGGCTTGGACAGAGGAATAGAGGTGCAGCTCACTCTGGAGAACAAGTCTTCAACATTACAGCCACAGTATTCTAAAGTTCCGTAGCCCGGAAACTTGGGACGGTGGTAAATGAACAAAACAGTCCTTAACATTGAATAATCAGTGAGTTGGTCACCGTGCTGGCAGTCAAAGTGTGTAGGAATGCAGCTTCAATCTTTAGCTGTGTTGAGATAACTCGGGCAGCAGTCGTGCACAGTCTGTAATCCTAATTGCTATCCCTGTTGGACTGCATGCATATGGACATTGGGTGAAGGCAAAATTGATTTTGGCTGTGATGCCCAGTCTAATACTCTGCCAAAATTCAAAGCACCAAGGCTCACACATGATTAATTGCTACTTGGGTGAGATTGGAAGAGCAACTCATTCCTGTGGAGCGAAATTCAACAAAGGGGTCAACAAGATTGGAAGGGAAAAGAGAGAAACCGGGAGGGAAAGGTAGATTAATTTCACTATAAAAGGATATACTTCTCCCAGCTTTCTTCACTCTTACATTTATTTTTCATGAAAAGGAAGAGACCATTGTGACAATCTTATCAGCCCATTCAAGCCATGCTCGCGCTGCAGCAAAATCGGATATTTTGATACCCACCCAAATTTCCATTCATTACTGCAGGAAGGGAAAATCTCACTGGCGTGAATGGCCATGACACTCTGGCCCTAATTTTTAGTCAATTGCCAGAAGCTGGACATGAAGGGACTCAGTTAGTTTCTTTCCAGCTTTCTAAATGGCTGATCAGCGTTTGATATAAATAATCACTCCTTTGTCACGTTGCTCGATATGATACATGGGGCGGGGTTCTCCGATCTCATCCGTTCCCGCTCCGCTGCTAGTGAGAACAGGGAAATTGACATTCCATCCAAAATTCCATTCACTTTCAGCAGCACCGGAGAATCCCAGCTGCAGACAAAGTTGAAGATTTTCAGTGGTGGCCTTTTTCACAAAGTCGTTATTTAATAGTTACAACAGGAACAAGAGTTTTACAATTGTATGTCGGATGGAATCATGCATTTCAAACCATGAACTGGCAAAATGGAATATTTAATGAATCAGGGAATAGACGAATTACTAGCCTCCAATGAGAGATGACCTGTCCCGTTGTAGACAACAATCCTGGTGGATGGATATTTCCTATTCTTTTTATCCAATAGTTTCATTACATTCTCCTCTCACCTTTGACCTTGTTTACGGCTTTGGCTGACAGAAGGTATTTTGCTAACCTAGCACTTAAAGAGGAGTCATGAAAAGAGCTGTCAAATATCTTCATTATCCCGAACAAAAGACAGAAGGGAGTTCAAGTCAATTTGATTGTCATTGCGCAGTGCTGCTACATCTAAAAAGACACGGGTCAGTATAGTGACAAGGCCAGCAATGGACAGGCACTGTGCTGTATTGGAACTGAAAGCACCAAGTCCCAGAGGTACTGGAAAAAGTGAGGCTTGTCTGATGAAGGTCAAGTCTGTCTATAATTCTAAAATCTAATTTAACTCTTTGTTCTTCTATTTCTAATTGTTGCAACTACAAACTATGCACATGATAGAAAAAGTCAAAAAGTTAAACTTTAAGATTGGGTTTTGCTGTGGAACTTTTCTGGTACCTGAGAATAGTTTGAAATTTGTTCTCTGCTTCTTTTATCATTATTTTTTGACACGTAATGCTTTCTTTCAGCGAGTCACTACTAAGCTTCTGCTGCCAACTTTACTCCGTCTCATAGAATCTTGCAGTACAGAAGGAGACCATTCGGCCCATTGTGCACAAAGAATTGGCTCAAAATCTCTTCCTGAAGTATCTGCAGAATAAGGACTGATTTTCTTATTTATGTCTAGTTTCAAATATCAGGTCAATTTACAATCTTGGCAAAATAACGCCCACTATGCCTGAATCAGCAGTTTTACAATTCTTGCAAAAACGAGCAGAGGAAATGGATAATGTGGGGAAATGTGCAATGACTCTCAAGATTTGACTTTTGAGGTATTGTTTCTTTCTACCTTCCAAGAGACTAACAGTTAATATCTGAAAAGGACAAGTTCCAGGTTGTACGTTTTGTATATCTGTATTTCAGTCCCAATCAACTGGAGACCAAAGGAGGTGCCCATAACTAATGTGAACTGCTGGCTTCACTGGCAGCAGTGGGAATATCCTTGCTGGAACCTTTGGCAGCACCTAAAGGTCCTCAGTTATGGAGCTAGTGGCAAGCTGCAGGTCTGCAAATCGGAGTAATGGACTCCCCCCACTCAACCATATGCCATGATGTAGAGTTGCCGGTGTTGGACCGGGATAGGCACAGTAAGTAGTCTCACAACACCAGGTGACTCACCTGATGAAGGACAGTGCTCCGAAAGCTCATGCTACCAAATAAACCTGTTAGACTTTAACCTGGCGTTGTGAGACTACTTACAGTCAACCATATGCAGCATGCCATCAGTAAAAGCTTATCTCTTAACATAGACCTGACGCTCTGCCAGCAGACTTTTTTTTAAAGAGCCACGCTCAGGGGATGGAACAGTAAGCTCTTCAATCAAGAGACAGTCTTTGCTGATCCACAAATCAGCCACATCCATTTTCTTATATTCCACCACCAAATTGTTGCTGTCCAACATGTGCTACATTTCATCCACTACACTCTGAAGTAGCTCGCATGCTACTTTCTCCAGGGTGGATGTCTCTGGGCTGGTGCTTGGGAAGGGAAAAGTGAGTGTGTTCTAAAGTGCTGGGTGTGCACTGGGGCTTATTTACTCTTCCTTGGGTAAATCTAGAGGACGAAAAGAAGAGGGGAAGTTGAAATGGATTACGGAACAGCAGAGGTTACAAGTTGCCTTCAGAAGGAATATGTGACTTTACTAACGTAATTTGCCTAAAGGAAATATGGATACATTAGGATATCATCATGACAAACATGCAGCTAAAATGGCCGCCCTCTTTCTTGTCTCACTCCTTCTCCAGTGTTTCAATGCTTCTTCCTCATCAGGGTGAAGATTTGGAGTTTGACCATCTGCTGTCAATCACTCTCCTCTTCTTTGAAGAATTAAAAAAAAAGTGAGATGCCCTTTGCTTCACATTAATGTTGTCAAACGCAGGTACCAATGTATAATAGGGCCAACGGTGTGTCTACAGCCCAAACGCTTTTATGTATTGGTAAAGTGAAAGCAGCAAGTGCGAGGGGATCCTTGAAGGCAATGGCTAGTGTGTAAAATGTAACACACTATCTCTTAGTAACTGATGGTAAGCAATGCAAGCACTTTTAGTGGGCTATTGGAAGTGGCATGGTTTTTCAGTATATTGCATTAGAAATGTAATGAGTCCTCTCGCCTTGTCTGACCATGTAAAATTATTAAGCTCTTTTCCAGCACTGGATATCATTGCATGGGATGCTGCAGTTAGCAGCCGCTGTCCCACCCACCTCCTTCTATTGCTTTTAAGCATATCTATTTGAGGACAAATCACTCTATTCAACTAAGACTCTCCCTCCCATCTTTTGATCTCCTGAAGCAGCATTTCTCCAGTCGCATCTGAGCAACACGGGCTAGTACAAAACTGATTATGATTTAAGTTGCTGCAGGCCCTTAATCCTGCGGAAGCACATTATGGTGTGAACTCCCAGCAGAGGAATTCCCAATCAGTGTTCTTCTCAGGGCCTGGAGCTCAGTGCAAATATTAAATTGAGACTTGATCCTGGAATTTACAGTGGAACCACTAGTCATTATCCTCTGTCTGTTCGGGACTTTGCCCGACTGGAAACTCTGGCTCCACAGGGCGATCAACACAAATTAATATTAATAACTAATTCAGGTCCTGTTAGTTCAGAGCACTGGCACCAGCAGATTGAATAATTCCAGTAAGCCTAGTGTTGCAGTGCTCACCCTTTGGAAGAAAAGACAGAGATGGAAGTTAACAATGGTAAAAAGATTCAAATGACATGATTTAAGAATTAGAAAACTAAAAGACAATGATGTGCATCTCTAATTATGAAAAATGACAGAGACATATAAAGTTTAAAGTTAAAGTTTATTTATTGGTGTCACAAGTAGTCTTACATTATCACTGCAATGAAGTCACTGTGAAAATCCCCTAGTTGCCACACTCCTACACCTGTTCAGGTCCACTGAGGGAGAATTTAACATGGCCAATACACCGAAACAGCCCATCTTTCAGACTGAGAGAGAAAACTGGAGCACCCGGAGGAAACTCATGCGGACTCCACAGAGACAGACAGTGACTTAAGCCGGGAATCGAATCCGGGTCCCTGGCTCTGTGAGGCAGCAGTGCTAACCACTGTGCCACCGTGGTGAGAGAATGGGTAGATGGGATTGATTGACAAAAAAAAAGGATAAACTGCATTATCAATTTGTATGTCCCGAGCCTGTTTGAGTTTTTTTTGTCGAGGGTGGATTGATGGCAAAATTAACTTCTAAAAAATGATTTTCACACTCAAAAACAAACAGGTACGCACTTAAATAGTTAAAAGTCCAAAACAAAATGCACCCATCAAAATAAAGCAACAAAGAATCTCAAATAAAACACCCGGTCTCCTTCATACAATTCTCATCTGCTTGGTTTTCTGTTTTAATTGGCGCCGCATACGCACATGCTGCAGAGAATCATGCCAGTTGTGAAATGAAAAGATGTTTTAAACACACAAACACTCTTTATCAAACCATTCAATACTGTAATCTGCATATTACCATAGGATTCCAAAACATTTAAATCAGCACCTATTCATTTCTATATCATTCACCCTGTTTTATGTCATGATAGAGTCTGCTTAATGTCACAGATTTTTCTAAGGTTGAAGCACCTCAGCCAGCTAGGGCTAACCTGAATTTAATATGTGCGCACGCCTCAACCCTTTCACACTTAGCCTATGTGTGAATTATCCTGTCATTAGCCCTGTGAATACATTAGCATATGAATAACGCTGAACATTGAGTTAATCCTTTAAGCCCCTCACACCTGTTTTGCAACATTTCTACAACCCTCTCTCTCACACTCCTTTATTTGACCTCCTCAGAGTGCATCTGCCTCTTCTGGTTTTCTTTGATGCCCTTTTAATTCCATTTTTGGTTCTATATTTTCTCCCCCCTACCCCCCACTCCACTCCCCCCTCTGCCTTTGAGTCATTATTTCCAAGCAGCTGAATGGTACAACCTGCCTGAGATCAGAAGTGTGACTGGTAAGTTATGTGTAGCAGTCAGAAAGCTCTCTTCTGTGGCTATGCAGTTTAAACAGCTATATTTTCTACAGGAAATCAAAATGTACAATATAGTGGGGCTTGTGGCAGGTGGTACATAAGGTAGATAATTCATCTGTAAAGCATGGTGACAGTATAATGCAACACTTCTGCTTAAATAACCTACAGTACTGTACAATACTTGACTGAACGCAGTTACGGGAAAGGGGTGAAGACTGCTGAAAGAATTGTGCATTCGATTTACTCATTCCCCAGAAATATTTACTTATTGCTCCTTACTTAAGTGGAATCAACTGTATCAATTTATTCAATTCCGCTCTTAAAACACAAGCACTGTTTGAGTTAATAAGGTTGTCTGCCCACTTGCCATTACAAAAAAAACACTTCTGCTGGATTCTTACATAAAAAAATTAACATCGCCCTTTAAAAAAAAGAAAAGATTTACAACATACCACAAGTTCACTGGCTACAAACTGCCCTCTCATTCTCATAAAAATGACTGCAGCTCCATCATTTTCTAAAAACCATTTCTAAACTACAGCTGCCGACAAGCTAGCCTGCAGTAAATTACTCCAACAAATGTCCCTCAGTAGTAATTACCTAAATGGGGATCATTCAAAAACTCTTCATCTCTGAATCAGTTAATTAATTAATGGTTTCAGTGACAAGTTGATGGGGAGAACATGTTAAATATGAATGCTAGAACCTTGATTTATGTATGGACCCCTGGTGCTCTCCTATATTGACACCCTTGGGTAAGATTTAATTTGACAGCACAGAGTGAGCTCCTCGTCTAATACACCTACAAATGCCCGGCTGAGAGGCAAGCTTAAGTACCTATAAGGCTGTTGTGTTTCACTTCTCCTTCACACTGTAATGAGCTAGATGAGGAACTATTAATTACACAAAATGGTATTTTAAATCACAAAGAAGGACGAAATGTTTTTCCACTAAAAATATCCCTAATTACACCTAACCACCTCTTTGAAGATGATTGTGCTATAAGAAAGTAAGTGATTTTGATCAAAATTTATGAAACTGAGAGGAAGGAAGTTATGGAATGGGTACCTTTTATTTTCCTTTTACGCTTAAGCCACAATTGAAAAAAAAGAGAATCACCATCCTATTCTAATATTATTATTACTCCAGGTGTAAGGATTAGCAAGGAATGGACTGGTTAACCCTTTGAGTCCTACCTTTCACCAGCACGTACCAAATGATGATTTCAACTCTTAACATTAAATGCAACTGAGAGGAATGTCTAATCATTTAAAGAGGGTTGAGAATAAAAACACACAATGAATAATGTACCGGGGCAGTGCTGTTGGGAGATGCAAGTAAAATACCCTACAGTGTTGTTTTCCAACTGTTCTTTGAGTGTCAACATCTACCAATCTTCAATGATCTGAGCTCACACATTCACATTCATGGGGAAAATAATTCTGCTTACTTTGTCAGATCAATGGTGAACATTGAAAACAATGCACCAATTTGGACTCAGTCTGAATTGTTCTCAATTTCCTCTTACCAAAATGGTGGCCTAATGCTGTGTGTTGGTAACCTCAATAAGCCCACGTAACGAATTCATTTGATACTTGAACAATGATGTCCGTAAAAAAGAAGTATGGATTAAATATTTCCAGGTTTACACATTCTTTCTTTTATTGACATTTTTTCCCCTATCCGTCACAATATCAGTCGATCCATTGGAAAGGACAGGCCTCAATAATGGTACAATGGCAGCAAGCACTGACTAACACAACAGTCGCCTATCATATAATCCCTATAGTGCAGAAGGAGGTCGTTTGGCCCATCAAGTTTGCACCAACAACAATTCCACCCAGGCTCTATCCCCGTAACCCAACCCTACTAATCCTCCTGATGCTAATGGTTAATTTATCATGGCTGATCAACCTACCCTGCACATCTTTGGAGAGTGGGAGGAAATCGGAGCACCTGGAGGCAGACAGAAGAGAACCTGGGTCCCTGGCACTGTGAGGCCACAGTGCCAACCACTGTCCTATTTAAGAGATTACAATGACATGTTAACAAAATTACCAAAAAAGCATTACTGGTATACGTTACAAAGTGAATGGGTTCTTGGAAAGAGAGTGGGAAATCTCAGATAACCAAGCTGGTACATAGGCCAGGCAATAACAATCAACTCAGCCAATTATCTTTGTATAGGTGGGTGAGGTCAAGGATTTCAGGAAAGCTCTGCCCCCTATCTTATTTGTCCCCTATCTTAACTTTAGTTCTTGCTCAGGATTTTATATAAACACAAGATAGGATATTAAATTACTTCAGATCATTTTCTGTCTCTTTCTGCCTACTTTGGTTGACCCAGTGAGAAAGGTACGACTGTAAGCCGAGGCTGGGGCTCACGATGGGTTAGGAACCACTGGTCACTAATATTCAATAATGTAGCCAAGTGCTATTTTCGAAATGGGAGTTGGGGGGCTTGTAAATCAGAAGTAGCGCATCTGAAATAGATTTTCTGAGCCATTTGTAACCTTCCCATCAACACAGCTATACAGGGGGAAGATTTTACAGAAGATGATCATTCATCACGTTAGTTAATAGTTCTTTTAATATTGATTTATTTATTCTCCTGGCTCTTTCAATGCTTTTTACAAGACCACTGTTTTACATAGAAAGTGCAGGTCCTGGTAATGTAAAATTACTGAGTATATTTCATGAGAGAAGGGATCAGATATTCATGAATGCCTCAGGAAAGAAAGCGTTCTGATACCTTGTGAACAAAATAAGGTCTCACTATTATGCAGCTATACCTGCAATACGTGTTGTAATAATGTGATATTGTATAATTATGACAATACATGACTGTAATAAATTGCATGCTACACACTATAAGACATTACTGTACTATTGAACTTAATTGTGACACACCATGGATTTCCAATCAACACAAAATTAATTGTTGTTTTGAAGTATAACCATTTCTTGTGAACTGTATTATTTTCTTGTGTGACTCAAGCGGACTCAGCCAGCTTTCGTCACACCCAATTCGAGATTAAAGCTCCACTTTCCCCCACCATTATATCCAGAACAACAGAGAATGCTGGAAATGCTCAGCTGGCCTGGCAGTATCTGCAGGGAGAGAAACTGGAGTTAATGTTTCGAGTGCATCTGACTCTTCACTAGAATGAAAGAGACGGAGAAATCTATTAGATATTAAATGGTAGCTGGGAGAGATTGCAACAAGATGTAGCAAACTTAAGAAGATGAGACAGATCGCCTGATGTGGGAGAGAAAAGGGAACGTTATCGCATCAAGGCAATAAATGTATGGGATACATGTATGGGATTTTCCGCTCCTGTTCTAAATGGGTGGGTTTAGGGACAGGAGTGGAAATGCTTGTGAGATGCCCTGATCACATTTCACACCAATTTAAAAGTGGGACCTTAACCTTTCCCCCTGGAAAGATATGCCCCACCCCTACCTCATTTCACTATGCCCTCATGCCGATCTATAATGGTCCTCATGCGCCCCCTCCATATCCCCACCCATTTATATGCCATCATATGATATCGACTGCCCATGACCCCTTATGTTTCTGTATGCCAAAGTATGCTTCCAGCCACCTCCTTTAGCCAAGATGTGTCCCCTATGCACTGTCTAAGTTTCCTCTTACCCCTCTGTGCCAAGCTTTGACACTTCCATGCTAAGCCACCCAGTGACAAGAGTTACTCAATGATAACTTTCCAGTTTCTTAAAAAATTATTTCCTTTTACTACAGGCCAATAAAAGTGTCAATCATCCAGGCCCTTAAAAATATCAATAGCTGAAACTACAAGTCCATGCAACCGCTTCATCTTCTGCAAATAAACAGTTTGCAGTCAACGGAAGAGATCAGAAAGCCAGATTTGTCAATCAAGCAATGTTTTCCCTTGGGGTCAAAATGTTTCAGTGCGTCAATGGATTTCCAGGCTCTCATCTGAGCTTCATTATGTATGCTTAGCTGAGAGCCCAGACCCCCATTAGGCTACTGAAACAATTAAGCTCCAGAGAAAACATTACCTGATTGACGGCTCTGGCTCTCTGATCTCTTCTGTCAATTGCACAATGTTGATTTACAGGATGTAAAGAGGCTTCAAGTGTTTGCAGTTTCTTGATAATTTAAGAACGTCTGGATGATTAACACTTTTACTGACCTGCAGCATAAAGGAGTTTTTTTTGTATAAGAAAATGGAAAGCTACCAATGAACAACTTTTTTGAAAGCTTTGAATCATAGAGGTTTACAATATGGAAACAGGCCCTTCAGCCCAATTTGTCCATGTCACCCAGTTTTTACCATTCAGCTAATTCCAATTGCCTGCATTTGGCCTATGTCCCTCTATACCAATCTGACTCATGTAACTGTTTAAATGCTTTTTAAAAGACAAAATTGTACCCACCTCTACTAGCTCTGGCAGCTCTTTCCAGACACTTACCACACCCTGTGTGAGAAAGAATTGCCCTTCTTGACAATCATGGTGATATCTGCAAAGTTACTAACCATGCCTCCTAAATTCTCATCCAAATCATTAATATAAATGACAAATAACAGGACCCAGAACTGATCCTTGAGGCATATGACTGATCACAGGCCTCCAGTTTGAAAAATAACCCTTGAAACTACCTTCTATCATCAAGCCAATTTTGTATCCAATTGGCTACCTCACCCTGCATCCCACGAGATTTAACCTCATGCAACAACCTATCATGTCAAAGGCCTTGCTAAAGTCCATATAGACAACATTGACTGCACTGCCCTCATCTACCTTCTTGGTTATCCTTCAAAAAACTCAATCAAATTCATGAGACATGATTTTCCACTCTTAAAGCCATGCTGACTGTCTCTAATCAGTCCTTGCCTCTCTAAATGTCTGTAGATCCTGTCTTTCAGAATACCTTCTAACAACTTACCCACTACAGGTATTAGGCTCACCAGCCTTAGTTCCCAGGCTTTTCTCTGAAACCCTTCTTAAACAAAGGCACATTTTCCAACCTCCAATCTTCAGACATCTCACCTGTGGCTGTTGATGATACAAATATCTCTCCAAGGGGGCCTTCAATTTTCTCTCTAGCCTCCCGCAACACCGTGGGATACACTATCAGGTCCTGGGGATTTACTTACCTTGATGCGCTTTAAGATTTCTGGCACTCCTCATGAAATCACGATTAATTTGCCCAAGTTTCTTAACACCCATGCCTTTCTCAACGGTAAATACTGATAAATATTCATTGAGGATTTCACCCATCTCTTGTGGCTCAGCACATAGATGGCCTTGTTGATCCTTAAGGGGCCTTATTCACTCCCTAGTTACTCTTTTTTTTGCCCTTTATGTATTTGCAGAAGCTCTTTGGATTCTCCTATGCCTAATCTGCCAAAGCAATTTCGTGTCCCCTTTTTGCCCTCCTAATTTCTTTCTTACCTCTACTCTGACACCCTCTGCCTATGCATTTCATATGCCGCCTTCTTCTTCTTGACCAGGGCCTCAGTATCCTGAGTCATCCAGGGTTCCCTGGCTTCTACCAGCCTTGCCCTACCCTGAGCCCCGGTTAACACACTTTTGAAAGCCTAACACTTACCAGCCCTTTGCCAGCCAACAGACTCCCTTTTTTGGTACATTCTATTGTCATGATATGTTTCATTAGTTCTATACATTGTATAGTGTGTGAATGGACAGAAAGTGCCATACTTGGTATGGGAGACATGAGGAGGACCTTTTGAGCTTACCTTTGAAGAAGTCCCTCATGTAAACTATGGTTCACAGCCTTTGAAAAGCTGGCCCGAATCCATGAAAATTATAGAGCACTAAGTCATGCTTATCCTCACACAGAATCATAGAATCTTACAGTGGGGGAGGAGGAGGCAATTTGGCACATCGAGTCTGCACCAGCCACAATCCCATCCAGGTCCTATCCTCATAACCCCCATGCATTTACCCTGACATTAAGGAGCAATTTAGCACAGCCAATCCACCTAACCAGCACATTTTTGGAGTGTGGGAGGAAACCGGAGCACCCGGAGGAAACCCACGCAGACATGGGGAGAATGTGCAAACTCCACACACACACACACACACACACACACACACACACACACACACACAGTGACCCAAGCCGGGAATTGAACCCGGGTCCCTGGCGCTATGAGGCAGCAGTGATAACCACTGTGCCACCCACAATGGAACCAACCAGGTTGGGAGACACCCTGAAAATTGGAAATCCTGGGAATGGGATTGGGAAACTGGAACCCGGTCCCAGCCATTATTTTCACCCCTCCATGGAATCTCCCCAACTCCGCAGCCTTCTGTGTAAATATTTTGTGATTAATCAATCAAATTTAATTCACGTCAATCGCAAGAAAGAACAAGTTTGCACAGAACAGTTAAGAAAAATTTTTTTTATTATCTCAGCAATTTTCTCCTCTGTCCTATTTTTCCATTGCAGTTACTACCAACACATCATCTGCCTGAACTTCAAGAAAGAACACACTATAAGGGAATTTTCACCGCAACAGTGACATGACTTCAATCATGTGTCCTCTCCTGGTATCAGAGCACAGAGCAACATCCACGTACATAATCTGAATGGACATTACGGTGATGGCATATAACTGCTACACCTTCACAGTAACTTCATTGCAGTGTAAATGTAAAGCTACTTGTGATACTGATAAATAAACTAAACTTTAAACTCTGGGGTATTTCCAGACACCAACAGCAAGTGGGGCTATATTTAATAATGTTAATTTGCAAACAAATGCCCTCTCCAGCCATGCATCGGCAAACACCAAGTTCAACAACAGCATGCTCCAGCCAGAGAAACTGACACAATTTTGGCAGTCATCGGTGGTTTGGCCTGGGGTTGAGTGGAGTTCAAGGCGGAGATCTGTGACTTGGTCTGGGAGGGAACATGGGACATTATGCCTTGCTTCTGAGCTGAGCTTCGGAAGTAATGAGGACGCAGACTTAAATAACAGATCACTTAGACGTGCTGCAGAGTATTAGGCTGGGAAGCATGGAATCAACCCCTTGAAAATATGTGACTGATAATCTATTAACAATCACAGTTGACATAGACGTATCAGATCGACATGACCTGAACGGTAACAATGGCAAAATCTATTATTGATATAGCTTTTGAATAGATTATTGATCCCAATGTTATTATTTGTTATACAAGTATTCAGCCCAATCTTAGAAACAGTCCCCAGCTGATAAAGAAACATTCTGAATAATTATAAAATTATGCAATCACTGCATGATTTTAATACCGTAAACTGACATATAACACCAAATAGATTAATAAATTTTATAAGGTTATATAAGCACCCAATATACCATGAAATCTTTATAACAATATCTCACCTGGATGTCAAATCACAGAATCCCTGCAGTATAGGAGGGCACCATTCAGCCCATCAAATCTGTACCGACCATAATCCCACCAGGCTCTATTCCTGTAACCCCATGCATTTACCCTGCTAATCCCCCTGACACTAGGGTTAATTTAGCATGGCCAATCAACCTAACCTACACATCTTTGGACTATTTGGAAACCGGAGCACCCGGAGAAAACTCACGTAGACACAGGAAGAATGTGCAAACACCACACAGACAGTGACCTGAAGCCAGAATTGAACCTGGGACCCAGGTGCTATAAGGTAGCAGTGCTAACCACTGTGCCACTTGTGTTTGACAAGACATTGGCCAATATATGTTTTTCACTCAATGATTTAAGTACTTAAATATCCTTTTTAATTAGTTATTTTTTGCTATTGTAACCAAAGTAATCCTTTCTCCCTAATTCCATTTTTCTTCCAAATACATTTCACCAAAATAAATACTCTAAGGATTTGCATTCATAAAACACCTTGTCATAATTCTCAGGAACATGGCAAAGAGCTTCATATGAAATGAATCACTACCAAGTGCAGTCATTGTTGCTATTTGACAAACAAAGCCATTTCATACATAACATGATCATAGATAACAAGATGAGATAACCTATCTTTGTCTATCCAGCTAATCTAATTTTGGGGATACTGTTTATAGGAAGAAAATTTGCCAGAGGACCAGTGGATCTCTCCAGCCTTCCTTAATTGTGGCGTGGGACCTGGATTTAATGAATCATCCAAGGGACAGCTCTGCTGATAATGCAGCACTCTCTCATGACTGCACTGAAACATCAGCTTTAATTATGCGCTGAAGTGGGGCTGGAATCATTTTCTTCCCACCATACATGACCTCTGCAATTTACCAGGCCTCTGAATAATCCAGAGCTCAGTTACCTGCTGCAATACACCAATATTATCACTAATACCAATATTATCTCAGCAAAGCCAGGCCCAATATTTTCAGCCTAGCCATCACGCTACCATGTCACTGTATAACAAAACCTCTATCCTAATGGCTGCACAAACGTACTATGATGGAGATGCTACATCGTTAAGTAACTAGATTACAAATTGCAGCATCACCAGCCCAGAATCTTGCCCTGCAGCTGTTTCAAGTCCTGAATCATGTTAACGGTATCTGATCTCAACCCTTACCTGACTCCCTCCTGCTCTGAACCTTCCTCTCCCAATTTATTAGATTCACACCACTCTCTCTAGCTATCCAACTGAAGCCCATTCCTGCTTTAATGTCATCAGACCTTCTCCTGCTCTCAATTCCAAGCCTTCCACTATCTCAGTATAATATTCCCTCCTCCCAATAGCTTCAGGTGCCGCATCAGCTCAAGACTTCATCGCTCACTCCCTTTACACCATTTTTAAAAAAATGCCAAATTCCACAAGGCGAAAATCGAAGCTACCTTGCTTCAGCCCTCTTCCTGACCCTTACTCTTTCAGAGCATAGCTCCCTGCTGGAATCATAGAGTTGATTTATTGATTTAATTAAACAGAACCAACAGATTGAAATAACACTGCAGGGTGCTAACCTAGAACAACAAAAGATTACAGCACAGAAGGAGTCCATTTGGCCCACCCCTGAAATGACAGCCAACAGAGTTCTATTCTTATTCTCCTTGCTGCATCTTCTTTAACTTTTAATTTTCAATTACTTATGCACTTCCGATGGAAAAGCACTTTGCTTAGCTCAACATTCCAGTTGGGTAATCCATGTCATAACAATGTCCTCGAAGAACATTCTCTTTCATTCTTTGCTGATGATAGAACAAAGAAAAGTACAGCACAGGAACAGGCTCTTCAGCCCTCCAAGCCCGTGCCAATCACAATACTCTAACTAATCAAAAAAAAACCTTCTGCCTTTACTCAGTCCGTATCCCTCTATTTCCTCCCTATTCATGCAGCCATCCAGGTGCCTCTTAAATGTTGTTAATATGCCTGCTTCCGCCACCTCCTCCGACAGCGCATTCCAGGCACCCACTTCTGTTGATAACCTTTAGTTCCCACTAATTAGTGAGAACAGTTGTACCCAATTTAATTTACTGAAACCACTTGTAATTTTGAACACCTCCATTCGATCACCTCTCAAGACTGCTTAATATGGTTGTTTAAAATTGTTCCTTGCACAATTTTATTGGAGATATTAAACTAATTTATTTTAACTGTCTCCACTAAAACAAGAGAAGAATTTAGGGTGAATACATTAGTCTTTTTATGCTCCTACTTTACATTGCAATTTCAGGGTCAATTTTCGGACATTTAACCACAACTAAAATTGTCAAGGGTTAAGAACATAAATTGGGAACGTGCACAGAGATCAGTAAATCAGAATAGAATGTAATTTTACTCAAGCAAATATATATTAAAGCAATAAAGTGAACCACAAAGTAGTTAATTGTGTCGATCAGTAAAATAAATTGGGATTGCAAACCAAATGTTAGAGCAAGAAATGTTCAAAAAATAACTTAAGCAAACAAAAGACAGAGAATTAAATACTTTAATGTTCTGTTTAATATTTTAGTTACGTTTAATTTCTTCCTCAATGGGTAATGCCACAGATCAAGTGGTATTAAAAATTGTTATATACTCAATAGATTATTCCAATATTTTAAGTTAATAATGTAAGTAGCTAATAATGGAATAATTACATTATGATAAACACAAAATATTTGGCAGGGGGTATAGGAGGCAGCAGGACGGAGGCTGAGCCAGGGCATGGGGAGCAGAGAAGAAGTTTTTCTGGATCTGGGAACAAATGAGAGTAGTGGGAATGGGGACATTTACTGCTGAGAATGGAGTGATTGAGATTGACTATTAGAAAGTATGTGACTAAGTGGAGGGTTTTACATAATGATATGATTGACAAGTATGTAGAAAACAGCCCAATGGACCAGCACGGAGGAAATTGACAGACATGTTAAAATCAACAATCCAAATAAATTCTATTTAACTGGCAAAAACAAAACTTTTGCAGTGAAATTTGTGTTTGATTTCTATGTTCTTGTACCTTCAATAGCTTAGCCCAGGGGATAACAAAATAGCTTTTCTGTTCCTGTTTCTAATTTCTTTCTCCCTCTTTCTTCTTAACGTACTAACTGAAGTCGGAATGTTGTTCCAATGGCTCCAGCAGCCATCTGGTGCTTTACCCAAGTGACTATTTTTCATGCATGATCCTGAACAATGAATATCCACAGGCTATTTGATGGTCGGGGGTTGTTACACCTGAGCCCCAGCCTGAGGCTTTTACCCTTACTGATCTGACTTCCTTCCCATCATGTCCCCATATTAACCTGCTCTTTCGAATAGGTGGATAAGCCTCTCCCCTCTCTGTAAACTTGAGGTTGTGAAAAACTCCGCTGCCTGAACCCAAAATCACTCCAAATCTCATTCACCTATCATCCCTGTGCTTGCAGGCCTATGTTGACTCCCATTAAAGCAAAACCTTGATTTTTAAAATGCTCATATTTGCTTTCAAATCCCTCCATCATCTCATCCCTTTCAATCTCTGTAAATTCTTGTAGCCTCTCAGCCCTCTGACATCTCTATGCTCCTCCAATTCTTAAGTATCCCCAATTATAACTCCTTCATGATCGGCAACTATACTTTTAGCTATCAAGGCCCGAATCTCTGGAATTTCTTCTATAAACCGCTCTCCTCTACTTCCTCTTTTAAGACCTAGGGTGGCACAGTGGTTAGCACGGCTGCCTCACAGTGTCAGGAACCCGGGTTCGATTCCCGGCTTGAGTCACTGTCTGTGCGGGGTCTGCACGTTCTCCCCGTGCTTATGTGGGTTTCTTCTCACAAATCTGAAAGATTAGGTGCATTGGGCGTGCTATATTCTTGCTCAGTGTACTTGAGCAGGTGTCGGAGTGTGGCGACTAGGGGATTTTCACAGCAACTTCATTGCAGTGTTAATGTAAGCCTGCTTGTGACTAATAAATAAATATTAAAAACTTTAACTTTAAACTCTTAAGAGTTACCTCTTTGACCAAACCTTTGGTCAGCTAGCCGAACATGTGCCTCAGCATTGGATTTTGTTTGAGAGTGCTTCTGTGAGCTGATCTGATAAATAGCACAACTTTAAAAGGTAAGTTCCCCATAACATATGCCCAAATGATACAATTCAAACTGCCCACAGAAGTGTCAGCCTTTGAACTCTCTTCACCTCTTTGAACAATACCTTTAATACTCATGTAAGCTGTACTAGCCTTTTAATCAAAAATACACCAACTACGCAACATTAGATTGTCAGCCCAGGTTATATGCTCAAACCACAATTTGATGCTTCAACCCAAAACTTTCAGACTCAGGTCTGAGAATATTTCCAGCTGATCCAAGCTGGAGGCAGTTGGACCATTTAAGTTTGAAAGACAACAACTGATAGAAGACTTTAGACAGGCATATCAGAGAGCATTCACAGTAAACACAAAATAAACTGACTATTAAACAAGGGCGTACAATTTCAACCCTGTGTCAAGTTAAAATTTATTTATTAGTCTCAAGTCGGCTTACATTAACACTATAATGAGGTTATTGTGAAAATCCCCTAGTCGCCACACTCTGGCGCCTGTTCGGGTACACTGAGGGAGAATTTAGCATGGCTAATGCACCTAACCAGCACGCCTTTCGGACTGTGGGAGGAAACCGGAGCACCTGGAGGAAACCCATGCAGACACTGGGAGAGCGTGAAGATTCCACACAGACAGTGACCGAAGAGGGTAATCGAACCCAGGTCCCTGTCGCTGTGAGGCAACAGTGCTAACCACCGTACCACCATGAAATTTTACACTTTGTCCAAAAGTTATGCGCAAAAAGAACGAGCAGCAGAGGGGACAGAGCTCTGGACAGGCTCAAGGAGCCAAAAGGCCTTGGAATCATTTAAGAAACTGCTGGGCACTCTGATGGAAGGACTGCAGGCTTCTTCTGGATGAATTACCGAAGCTGGGCTGAATGGTCTTCCTTATGTTTAATGGGTGGCGCAATGGTTAGCACTGCTGCCTCACTGCACCAGGGACCTGGGTTCAATTCCAGTCTCAGGTAACTGTCTGTGTAATGTTTGCATATTCTCTCCATGTCTGCATGGTGCTCAGATTTCCTCCCACAGTCCAAAGATGTGGGGGTTAAGTTGATTGGCCATGCTAAATTGACCATTATTGTCAGGAGGATTAGCAGTTTGTGAGGTTATGGGGATAGGGCCTGGGTAGGATTATTGTCGGTGCAGGCTCGATGGGCCGAAAGGCTTCCGTCTGCACTGCAGGGATTCTATGATTCTACTTATATCTGTCTTATGATAATTCGTGGCTATTACTGTACATGGTCTCCAAAGTTCTTGAACGTGATGTTGCCTCCCAAATCCATACTGATTGTTTCTCACAACTTTCCATCTGAATCTCTTCAATATGATCTCCATCGAAATGCTGAAACAGCCCTACTTAAAGTCAGAAATGGCACACTGTGAGGCTCTGGTCTTTCCTCATCCTTGCTGTAATGAACCTTTAAGGAATGGCAACATGACATCATGAGAAGGGAAGTGTGTCATATGAGCCAGTCTCAGTTTCACTTTGGCCTGTGAGCAGAATACAGCACAGACAGCTCTGTTGCTGATCTCTTGCATAAATGTTCTCATGTACTGAGTGTCAATAAGTGAACCCTCAGCATGTTTACCCAATCTCCAATGAGTAATTGGTGCCTTTATACTATAAAAACATAGCAGCCTTCCTTCAGATTCCCCTTTGACATGCTCAATCTTATCATCATCTTTCAATGCCTCTCCCCTCTGTTGTCTAGGTTTGGTTGATTCTACATTCACCTATCTGTAACTGGAGCATCTCCAACAATTACTTCCCTTCTCATCTTTGCACCATTCCGTTGGAGCCCCATTCCCTTTATCATCTACACATGGTCCTTGGCAATACATCTGCAGACATTGAGTCAGCTGATGCATATGTTCTGACAGTCACCAGCTCTCTCTCTCCACTTCCAATGTGTTGTCAGATTGCTTGTCTGACACCCAGTTCAACAATGGGAAGACTGAAGCCATTATATTTTGTCTCTGGCCTGAAACTCTGTACCAACCTTGCTGAGTCCATCGACCTTTCAGGCTATTGCCTCAGATTATTCACAATCTCAGCAAAACTTTGGATGTCAAATATTTTTGATCACAAAGGGCATCTACTTGCAGGTCTGCAACAACGCCGTCTTAAAGTCTGCCTCAGCCCTCCTTCAGAAAGCTGCTGAAACTGCTTTCTGTGTTTTTCTCATCCAGGCATGACTATTCCAAAGTTTTTCTGATGGATACAGTTTATACTAGTTGTAGTAGTTCTACCATAGGACGAGCTCAGACTCATCTTGGACATTGACTAACCGAACCAACAGTGAACAATAGAAAACACTTAAACTTGTTTGACTTTTAAAAGAGAAGTTGATGATAAAATTTTCCTTTTACAGGATATATGCAACAATCTTGTTTTTACACATTATACACAATTTTTGTACATTTCAAAATAAGACCTCTTGTAAATTACAAGCAAATACTTGCTTGAAAACATTTCAATGAGTGGCATGGTGGCACAGTGGTTAGCGCTGTTGCCTCACTGCCAGGCACCTGGGTTCATTTCTGGCCTTGGGTGACTGTGTGTGTGGAGTTTGAACATTCTCTCCCGTGTCTTTGTGGGTTTCCTCCAGCTGCTCCGGTTACCTCCCACAGTCCAAAGAGGTGCAGATTAAGTGGATTGGCCATGTTAAAATTGTCCCTCAGAGTTAAAAGGTGTGCAGGTTAGAAGGATTAGTCATGGGAACTGTGTGGAGTTATAATTAAGGTTGGGGGAAAGGACCTGGGTAAAATACTATGTCAGAGAGTTGGTGCAAACTTGATGGGCTGAATGGTCTTTTCTGCACTGTGGGGATTCTATGATTCTAATTATATTACACTGAGATCATTATCCAAAGCATCTGATATATCCTGCTCCAATACACTTACCGTAGTAAGCGGTGCACTAAGGAGTACTTTTGTCTATTTGCATAGCTAGTAGTCCCAAGAGCAGATGACTAGTCTGTTGCCAGGGGCTTATAGCTTGAGATACACCATTCTACATAAAGTGTTGCTGACCAGGAATCTCTCCTGCTAGCCATTGGTATCATCAGAAGGACTTGCAGGTTGACACACTCGAGTAAAGTTTATTTATTACTCACAAGTAAAGCTTACATTAACACTTCTATGAAGCTACTGTGAAATTCCCCTAGTCACCACACTTCAGCGCCTGTTCAGGTCAATGCACCTAACCAGCACGTCTTTCAGACTGTGGGAGGAAACCAGAGCACTCAAGGAAACCCACGCAGGCATGGGGAGAACATGCAAACTCCACACAGACGGTGACTCAAGCCGGGAATCGAACCTGGGTCCCTGGCACTGTGAGGCAGCAGTGCTAACCACTGTGCCACTCAGCATTATGAACGCACCGTCCTTGGGGTAGAACCTGAAGCTGGAGCTTCTGCCGCAGGGGCAAAGGCACCACCCACTGCACCACAAGATCGCCACGATTTACAATGTGCACCATGTCAAATGTACTTTTTTTTTGTACATTCCTCACTGATATATATTACGGGCCATCAAAATGAAAACCACTTTCATTAAAAACAAAGAACGAAGACCGGCCTTTCCACTTGTACAGTTGATTTTTATGGTCGAGGAGGACAAGATGTAATTAATACAAATTTTCAAAGTTCTCTTGTGCATTAGCTTATCTCGTTGCACAGTTTCAATATTAGCACCTTCAGTTCATCATCTTTCAAGAAGACTATGAAAGGGAAATTTGCCATGAACTATTATTCTGTAACATGTGGATATCCCAGCTTAAATTTGCTATAAACCCTTATGTAATCAGCACATCTTCTTATTAAATCTTCCAGCTCCTCTTCATTTTTTTTAAAAAAAGAAAAGCAAAATGAAAATATAAAACACCAGAATCGGAGAGAAGGCGTTGCCTTTTTAAGAAAGTTGACATCTGATTACTGCAGCTTTCAGTTTCACACGAGGCATAAAAGATGCCCACAAAAGAATAGACAAGCAATTGTTCAGCTCTGCCACTGCAGAACCTCGCTGCTATAGCATAGATTAACCCTTTTCACCCAGTTAGTGTCATTACAGCTATTGCCAAGCAGCTGAACAAAGCCCAGCAAATGTTTTTTCATGTAATATGCGACATCCAGCCTTCTCAATTGCATTCTTTCTGCTTTCTCCTCATCTTTGCACAAATCTGCTTGGAGGTTATCTCTGCTGAACACAGCCGCAGTGAAAAAAAAATTATCACCTACTCATCAAGTGACTGAGGGCAGCCTGTAAACAATAGACAGGCTCTTTTGCTAATAAATTTAATGGCTTTATGAATTAAGGTGCAAATAAATGAACGAGTAATACTGAACAATTAATTGTAAGGTTAGAAAATCTTTGCACGTATTAAATCACATCGTTGCCTTGACAGTTGGCATTAACTTCCAGGATAATGATAGTACAGTGTTTGATTCAAATTTGTATTGGATACAAATTCTTTTTTCCATCCTTTGGCCAACGGAATTTAATGCAAAGTACAGGAGGAACATACTTTAGCGTTTTCCGTCTTGTGACACAACATTGCAGCAATAGCCAAGGATTAATCATCTATGCACAGTATGGGGAAATGTTTGATTGCATTACTTATCTCTATGCTTCTTCTTGATCATTATAGTGGTGACTGTACATTCTCTCATTGCTGAGGATATATCTTTTCCACACATAAAAATGATAAATGACAGACTGGAACAAAAAAAAACTCTTGGCTCCTGTAGCCTGTTCCCTTTGCAGTTGTGAAGCCTTGTGCACTCCCCGCCCTACTGGACAACCACGCAATCTCTGGGGAGAGTTGAAAAACCAGATAGAACCAAAGGCCAATTTGGAGTACAAAATCTCTCAACCCTCCTTGGCAATTGAAAGCTGGTCTGGGAAACAATCTGACACTGAACGTTACTAGATACGATATCTCTTGTACAAAGCAAACTCAGTTCCAGCCAAAACAGGGCCAACTCTCATTGAACCAATTCACTAAACGATGAACACTTAATAGACAAGGTGACAACTGTGCCACAGAACCAGTTTACGGTAATAAAAGAAGAACCGTTGAATATCTAACCTAGTTCCGATCTTATATAACTTGACAGCATAATCCCTAGCTCAGTTGAAATACGATCTAATCATTTTATCATCTTATAAAGCTCAATTATGCTAAGTCTACACTTCTATAAAATATAAAGACCCTACTCTTGAAACTCTGGGTAACTCTGAACCTTTAGGCTCAGAATTAATCTTGAGGCTCTCCTCAGAACCTTTGCCAAAGACTTGGGGCAGGATTTTATGGCCTTGCTTGTCCCAAAACCATAAAATCCCATGTATGTTAACGGTCCTTCCCGTGGTCTGCCCCTCACCTGCTCTGATTCCCATGATGGGCAGGGCAGCAAAATTCTGGTCTTGATATCACTAAACCATTTGATAGACCAAAACTGGGGTACGGTTATATAACTGAGGGCTGTCCAAAGTAAAAGGATAACATTGTATATTTTGTTTAGTAGTTGAAGTCTTGCGAATGCCTCTGAGCACCTTATTTATTCCAGCTATAACATCATTGTGGCTGATGCTGTTGCTGTGGGCTGGGAGGCACCATGATGGCAGATGATCCCATTCTATGCCATGTCAATCAGGTAACCAATAAAACAGAGTCTCCATAGCTTATCCTTCAGTTCTTCGTCAGCTAATGAAGTACCTTGTCAACCTGGAGGCTTCCTTTTGAGGTCACAGAGTCTGCAATGAAATTCTACAACTAGTACCCCTTTGGATTGCAAGAATCATGTTCAAACTGAAAACTGATAGGAAGATGCATGGAAAGAATTATGTTATTTTTGTGACAGTTTTTTTAAAGGATAAGTCTAGATTGAGATGGATGAAATGTTAATTTTTTTCTGCGTTGAAGAGTTGGAATGGAGTGTACACACAATCCAAGCTACATAATACTTAATAAATTCTGTCACAATGAAAACTGAAGAAAGTTGAATGTGTAATGGAAGATGGGGGTTGGTTGGCATGTCAGCTACGACTCTCACCAACTTTTACAGATGCACCACAGAAAGCATTCTTTCTGGTTGTATCACAGCTTGGTATGGCTCCTGCTCTGCCCAAGACCATAAGGAACTACAAAAGGCCGTAAATGTGGCCCAATCCATCATGCAAACCAGCCCCCCATCTATTGACTCTGTCTACACTTCCCGCTGCCTCGGCAAAGCGGCCAACATAATTAAGGATCCCAATACACCCTGGACATTCTCTGTTCCACCTTTTTTCTTTGGGAAAAAGGTAGAAGAGTCTGACGTCACGTACCAACTGACTCAAGAACAGTTTCTTCCCTGCTGCTGACAGACTTTTGAATGAACTTACCTTGCACTAAGTTGATCTTTCCCTGCATCCGAGCTATGACTGTAGCACTACATTCTGCACCCTCTCATTTCCTTCTCTATGAACGGTATATTTTGTCTGTATAGCGCGCAAGAAAAAATACAGGTGACAATAATAAATCAAATCAAACTGTTGCAATACTTAGCTGCATGTGTGTATTTTAATAGTAATGTTTAAATTTGGTTATGATCAGATGATTAAATTGATTCTTTGAGTTTTTTTGTTAAAGATCTCATTCAATTTTGTATCACTGACTGGAATAATGCAGAATAATGTGCTTCTGAACAGAGGCTTGTTGGAGCATTGCAATGACCTGCAATGCTATCAAAACTTCTCCATTCACTCAGACCATGTGTTCCCAGTATGATCGTGAAGGAGCCTGAGAATGCAGAAGTGCAATCATGGGAATTTAGAAAGAGAGCCACACTGAAAGGAAGAAAGTACTGAGGCTGTTCTGAGACAGATCCCCTACATATTGGAAATATTCTATGCTGTTTGAAAATTCGGCTTCATGTGGAAACAGAGAGTAAATGGGACCAATAATGATAACATTTACTCTAAGGTGTGTGAGTCCAACTTGTTACAGGGAGTTATTCAACAACAATGGAACCAACGAAAGGAACCTGCACGAAACAAATAGGACCAAGGATAGAACAGTAACAGGAGAAAATTATAAAAATGTACAGCAGGTCAGTAAGAAGAAAAATTGACTCATATTTTGATGGGGCTCCATTCAAACTCTGTCCCATAGAGACATCCAGATATTTAGACAATGACCTAACTAATTAAACAGGCAAACACGAGTAGAGGGAATCCATAGAAGAGAGAGAGAAGTGTGGGGACTAAGCAGAGTAGATAGAAGGAAATTGTTGGCATTGGCCGAAGGGTCAAGAACCAAAGGATGCCAAAGTGTTTGGCAAGAGAAGGAACATTTTATTGAATGATTAGGGTTTGGAATGAACCGCCTGAGAGTGTGGTGGAGGCAGATTCAATGGTGGCCTTCAAAGAAAATTGGATAAACACCTGAAGCGATAATAGCTGGAATTCTCTGACTTTGCCCACAGTTGGGATTTTCCAATCCCGCTGTAGTGAATGGAGTTTTGGCTGAGTGCCAAATTCTCTATTCTCGTTGGCAGCAGTAGCAGGGTCCACAAAACCAGAGAATTGGAGGGCTACAGGACAAGGGCAGAATTAGCTGAACTGCTCTCAAGGGCAGCTGACAAAGACATGACAGGCCAAATGTTCTCCTTCTGTGTTGTAGCCATACAATAGTTTTAACATCTAGATCTCGCCAATGCTTAACATTATTCTAATGACTGGCACAAAAAGATTCCAAGGCTGAAAATGGCTGGTGAAAATCTTGGTTGAGGGAAATGTGGTGGGATAGGAAGAACACAGGGAAGAGATAGAGAGAGGAGAAAGAGAGAGAGAGATGTGGAGGGCAGAGAGGGGAAATGGAAAATGAAGGGGGAGGAATGAGGGAGGGGAAGACAGCAGCAGAGAGGGGGAGAGAGAGGACTGGAGCGAGGGAAAGGAAAGGGAAGTAGTCAGAGAAGAAGAGGGAAGAGAGCACATGAAAAAAAAGAAAGAAAAACAGAGAAAAAGATTCTTGTAATGCTACTGTGAAGCCCATCATTCTTTCTTTGGTCAGGAGGGTGGGACAGCTGCTTTGGCTATAGACCTTTGCCATGCCTGTTATCACTGATGCTGTATAATAAGCAGTGAGGAGGCGTGATTCAGGGAAGGAATCCTGTGCCAGTTGATATTCCTCCTGAGACAGCGCTCTCCATTTAGCAGGCTGGCTGAGAAAATATAGAAGTGCAGCCAACGAAAGCAGGTGAACCTCTTGACTGCTGATCAGGAATGGAATTGAAACTCGTCGGCCCTCTGGGTTTGGAGTCCAACACTCTGTGGCTGGAGCTGCCAGGCCTCTCTCTGGGTTTTTAGTTTTAAAGAAGATAAGCTAGAGTTCTGCATAGGACTGATGAATTGCCCACGACTCCCACCGTCAAAGATATTTGAAGATGTAATTTGTAACCTTTATCCCAGACATTAGCCCGAGGCACAGGATGGATGGATTTCAGTCACTCTGTCAATAAGCGTCACTGTTATGGCTGCTGAATTTAAACGTCTGGAAATTTTAAAGGAGGTTGGTATTAAACAACATTGGCTGTGATTGTCACACAGCTTTGATGTGCAGAATAATCAAAATGCAGCATGTTAAAAAGAGAAAAGGATTACAACGTGTGAGTAATGTGCTCAGCATCCTGGGATCCTTCTGTATGGCTGTAACATAGACTTTAGTTTGACAATATACCTAGTTCATTTAAAAACAAGGATTAATTTTATACCCCAAAGGAAACATTCATTGATTTTTTTTTAAAGTCTAAATTAACCCTTTTGTTTCCCCTGCTCACTATATTTACGTTATTCCAAATTTCTGGCTTTAATTGATTAACCAACCGAGTGCTTGATATAGCTATTATTATGCAAAGATCATCAGTGAGTCATGGTTCATCTCACCTCATTGACTGTCTTTAGTAATAATATGATATTATTTACATTGATAAGCAATAATGTTCGTTAGCAGTTACCAGCCACAGCTCGGTTGCTAGCATCCCTACAACTGAGTCAGAAGGTCCTGGGTTCAAGTCCCATTCTCCAGACTTGAGAACAACAAACAAAAGCAGACATGTCCAGTGCAGTACTGCAGGAGTGCCGCGCTGTCTGTTTGTTGGACTCAGCATGTTACTGCAAAGAAGAGACGAGGAATTATCCCCAGTGCTCAGGTCAACATTCATCCCTCAGTCAACATCACAGATTACCTGGTCATTATCACAATCTCTTGACCCTATCGGTGAATGTGACACTACATCCTGCACTCCCTTCCTTTCCTTCTCCTCTATGTATCTATAAATGATTTTTTTTTGTATAGCTCACAAGAAACAATGCTTTTCACTGTATCCCAGTACCTGTGACAATAATAAATCAGTTCAATTCAATGCTGGTAGTTGGATCTTGCTGTACGGAAATTGGTTGCGTTGCATATCAGATTGGCAGAAAACAGGTTTGGGATGCTGTGTGATAATGAATACAAGTCACTCTTCTGATTAAGCAAAGCATGCAGAAAGCAGATTTCAGAAAGCAGGAATGAAAACAGAAAATGCTGGAAATATTTAGCAGGTTGGGCAGCATCTCTGGAGAGGGAAACAGAGTTAACATTTCAGGTCATTCTTGACCTGAAACTTTGGGTGGGATTTTTCACCCTCCACTTCATTCGCCATCCAGCATGTAACATATTTTGGGGTGGCGGAGACTGCCAGCCATTGGCTGGTGGTATGATCTTCCAGTCCTGCTGCTGTCAACGGATTTTCCCATTGTTTGCACCCTCTGTTGCAGGAAAACTCGTAATAGAGGATCACCGATGGTAGGATTAGAAGAACCCATCTGCGGGAATGGCTGGAGAATCTTCACAAGATCACCCCATATTTTTTCAGTGTCAATTTCAGTGAAAAAAATGGGGTGTATCTCTCCAGCTGCACAATTAAATTTTCTCTACAGGTTCTCTGACACTTTGCACAGTCAATCTGGGGACATGGTTTACGCCATCAGTCTGGTGGGGTGGGGCCTGATAGAGGCGGCAATCCCAGCTCCACAGAGATTGAGGTGCTACCTTTAAAGGGCATCCATATCTGCGCTAAAAAGGAACTCCTCCCTCACCCCCCACAGGCATTGGGGAACCCCTCACACAACATCGGAGTGCCCCCTCCTCTGCCACAGAAGCATCTTGTGGGATTTTGGGCCCACTTTGCTGTTTACCGTGATGGCCATCACGGGTTCAAAATTGCACCCTCATGTTTTCCCTCGCTGCACAGATGCTGCCTGACCTGCTGAGAATCTCCAGTATTTTCTACTTTTAATTCACATTTCCAACACACACAGCATTTTGCTCTTGAAAGCAGAAGGAGCCATCCAGTGTGTGGCCAATACACTGGCTTACGTGCATCACAGAAATCCACACCAACAATTTCAGCAGTCAGTGTCCACTAGTAAAGGGTCATGCAAGCTATTACACACTTCCCAACAGTGATCCTGACATGTTCATCTAAGCCAATCCTCTATTTTAGCCCTTTTTTTACAAGGAATGACAAGAATGGCTTCTAGAAGAACAGAAGTGTTCGATTCAGTCCTGGCTTGTTACACCAGTGAACAGCTGAGGAACAACAGTAAATCGAGGCCAATATAGGCACCAAGACCCTTATCAAATATACCACAGGCATCTTAAAACATTGCTTCAGATGCCTGGTCACATCTGGTAGTATCTTCCAATATAGTTTCATCAAGATCATTATGATTAACCTATGCTGCACAATTCTGACCTCCAAACAGGTCGAACAATGGAGGAGAGAGGTTCAATCAGAGCCAAGGAGCACAGAAGGACACGGATGATCGATCAGAAAACATCCCTGCTGAATACATATTACAGACAGAAGGAGACACCTTCATATAACAGACCTTAACTAAATTTCATATTCATCCAATACAGGGACAATTCTTTGAGAGTGGTGTACTCAAGTCCAAAAACAAGAGTTTAAAGTTTATTTATTAGTGTCAAAAGTATGTTACATTAACGCTGCAATGGAATTACTGTGAAAATCCCCAAGTCCGCCACACTCTCTCTCTGAGGGAGAATTTATCACGGCCAATCCACCTAACCAGCAGGTCTTTCGGACTGTGGGAGGAAACAGGAGCACCTAGAGGAGACACACCCAGATCTGGTGAGGCTGTGTAAACTCCACACAGACAGTGATTCGAGTCAGAAATCGAACCTGGGAATCTTAAATTCTAAATTAAATGAAACTAATTATATAGGTATATGGGGAGTGCTGGCTCATGATGATTGGGCAAAGAGACTGAAAGTTCTGGCAACAAATTTAAATAAATAATTCAAAACTTTCAACAAAAATATGTTACATTGAAAAGCAAGATCTCAGTGAAAAAGATTCATCATTGGCTCACAAGGAAGGTTAATGATAGTATTAGATTTGAAGAGGAAAAGTATAATGTTGCAAGAATAGCAATAAACCTGAGGATGAAAAATATTTTACCAGCAAGAATGACCAAAAAGTTGACAATAAAGAAAATAAAATATTATAAGAAAAACTAGTTAGGAATTTAAAAACAGATTGTAAGAGCTTTTATACAAATATTAAAAGGTGGAGAGCAGTTAAAGTAAACATGGTTTCTTCAGAGACAGAGAAGGGAGAAAGTATCAGGATTGTTTTTTATTTGTGGCCATCACTGACAAGGCCAGCATATGTTACCCATCCTTAACTATCCTTAAGGAGGTGATGGTGAGTCGCTTCTTCGAACCACTCAAGTCCATTTGGTGCAGTTGCACCCATACTGATGTTAGGAAGGGAGTCCTATGATTTTAATCCAGCAACAATAAAGGGATAATGATTTTGTTCCAAGTCAAGATGGTGTGAGCTTGGGAGGGAAACATGCAGGTGGTGGCCAAAATCCATTGTTTTCCTGAGAAGAAACTCCTTCAGTTTCAATGCTTACATCTTTGCTATCTTCCTAGCAGGGGAAGAGTCAGGTCTTTTGTTAATAACCTGGTTTCGTGTTTATACTGTTGCCTAACAATGGGATGTGAGATTGCTTAAGGATCAGAGTGGAACTCTTTCGTTCTTGCAATCCTGTTGGAAGCTTCTAGAGCAGATAGCCAATCTTGAGTCACGCGATCTATAGCAACGATTTTGTGGTTCAGTGGAAGTAGTCTAAGTAGTAATTTAAAAGTAGTCTAAGACTAAAATTTTGATACATATAGTTTTCTCTTCATGCCTTATTGATGCAACATGAAACAATGATGTTAATGTCAGCATGACATCGTGGTATGGTGACCAAGAGAGCAAGACTCAAAATGGCCTTTGTCCATTGAACTATTTACTTACCGTCAGGTCTTGCAAATAGTGCAAATAAGTTGTTTCAAGAAAACCTATTTACCAACTATCTTGACTCACTCGGAATTAGTGAAACCCTATTAAAACATCTAAAGTAATTAGATCAGAAAAGGCTTTGGAAAAACATAAGGGACCTGAAAAATTCTCAGCACCCAATGGTCTACATTATAGGGTTCTAAAAGAAGTAACTGTAGAGATAATGGATGGCATTGATCATGGTTTCTCAAACTCCCCTAGATTCTAAAATTGTCCCAAGTGTTTTGGAAATTAGTACACGTAACAATAGTAGAATCAAAAAAGTGGGAAGGGAGAAAACAAGGACTATATGCCAGTTACCCTTTTGGGAAAGTTCTGGAATCCATTATCAACAATACACTTAGAAAAGCATAGTACAATGAGATATAGTCAAAATAAAAGGGAAATCCTGTTTGACAAATTTATTAAGGTTTTTTTGAGGACGTTACTTGGATGGTAGATAAATGGGATCCAGTCAGTGTAGTATACTTGGATTTCCAAAAGGCATTTGATAATCTATCACACAAATATATTCATATATGAATAATAGACGTTCCTGGAATTGGGATAATATACCAGCATGGATAAAGGCTAATAGCCAGAAAGCAAAGAGTGGGGAGTATTTTCAAACTGTCAGGCTGTAACCAACAGAGTGCTGTACGGATCAGTACTGGGGCTTTAGATATAGCAATCTATGTTAAAGCTTATTTATTTGTGTCACATGTAGGCTTACATTTACACTGCAATGAAGTTACTGTGGAAATCCCTTAGTCGCCTCACTCCGGTGTTTGTTTGGATACACTGAGGGAGAATTTAGCATGGCCAATGCACCTAACCTGCACATCTTCCGGACTGTGGGAGGAAACCGGAGCACCTGGAGGAAATTCAAGCAGACACGGGGGAGAATCTGCAAATTCCACACAGGCAGTGACCCAAGCCGAGAATTGAACCTAGGTCCCTGGTGCTGTGAGACAATAGTGCTAACCACTGTGCCACTCATTTAAATGATCTAGACAAAGAGGTGATTCACTAGCACTCCAGTTACGTCCCAATGTATTCAGGTTTTCTGCTGATACAAAGTTTGATGGGAATGTAAACTGTGAGGAGGACAAAAAGAGACTGTGAAGAGAAAGAGACAGGCTATGTGATCAGGTAACAAGGTGACAGATGGAGCAAAATACAGGTATATGGGAGATTGTTCATTCTGGCTGAAAGAATAGGGAAACATAATAATTTGTAACAGGCGTGTAACTTTTCAAATTCATGCTTAGATAGACTTTTGTACAAAAACAAGATGCACCAAGTAATTAAAAAGACAAGTGGTATGATGGTCTTTATTGCAAAGGGTAAAAAGGTAAAAGATAAGGAAATCTTGCTACAGTTTATAGGGTTCTTTTAGACCATACATGGAGTAATAGGCACAGTTTGGTCTTCATAGTTAAGGATCGATATACTTGCTTTGAAGGTGGTACTGCAAAGATTCATTCTGTTGGTTTTCCGGTTGAAAGTTTTGTCCTATATATATTTGGCCTGCATTCTCTGGAGTTTAAAAGAACGAGAAGTGATCTCATTGAAACTCATATGTTTCTGAAAGGGATTGACAGAGTAGATAGATACTAAGATACTGGCCCATAAATTCCAACTCGAGGTGGAAAGCCATGGGCTGCCAAAAATAGGTGAATTTCTTGCACAATTACCTTCATTCAGAAATTGTGATCCAACTTCCAGTCGGAACAGCAGCTACTGGCCTTTAGCAGGATAACCTGCCCAGGCCCCAGTGCAGCACAGGAGGATTCTAACCATGTCTCCTTATGAGAGATCCAGACTGGAAACACCCATTGAGATCATGCATTGAAACAGCAGTTTAGTATTGAAGACAGAGGAAAAGGATTTTCTACAATTATAAAGGCATGTTGATTTTTAACTGCTTTTAAGCAATTAATCTTATTGTTATTGACTCATTAAAGTGTATTTTTTATATTTCATTTTTATGATTGAAGATTAGTATTATTTAATGTGCATAAAGGAACATAGGTTTTGTTAATTCATAGAATCCTTACAGTGCAGAGGAGGCCATTCAGCCCATAGAGTCTGCACTGACTCTTAAACCCATGTATTTAATCTGCTAATCCCCCTAACATGTATATCTTGGGACACTATGGGGCAATTTAGCTTGGCCAATCAATCTAACCTGCATATATTTGGACTATGGGAGGAAACCAGAGCACCCGAAGGAAACCCACGCAAACACAGGGAGAACATGCAAATTACACACAGACAACCCAAAGCCATAATTGAACCTGGTACCCTGGCGCTGTGAGGCAGCTCTGCTAACCACTGTGCCACCATGCCACCCATATTGTTTTAAAATTGTTTTACATTTGTGAAACTACTATTTAAATATGCACAACATTATTATATAACTTTATGTGTTGGCATGCTTAAAAATTTTCAGATGTTTTAACATGGAAACTGAAAATGTAATTGAGACGAAGAGGTCAGATCTTCTCAGACCTGATTTGGATACCTTATTGCATCAGGTTAAGCCAAAGAAGAGTTCACATTTTGGGCCATGGAAAATCGAAACCATATTCTTCTGCCTTGTTTACCTCATTTATAATTAATCATATTTACCTGTTGAGATTTGATGTTTCAATAAAGGATTTGTAGAATTTTGTAAAGTTTAATGGAAAACATTAGGGTGTGGCCACCTAACCAGCCATTCACACCCTGCTGCAAGTGAGAATGGAAAATTTGGCGCTGAGCCAAATCACCGCTCACTGCTGCTGAATCGGGGAATCCCACTGCAGTGAATGGTGATTTGGCTGAGTGCCAAATTCAGAGAATCCCATTGGCATGAATGGCTGGATAATCCCGCCCTTATTAACAAAAGTAATGTTGTAAGTACAACATTTTGATACCATAATTAATGTTTAACTTGAGCAACTGCAGTATTCTATTTTGTTTAGAACAAGGAACAGTACAGCAGAGGAACAGGCCCTTCAGCCAACCAAACCTGCACCAATCACATTGCCCTATCTAGACCAACCACCTGTACCCCTCTATTCCCTGTCTGTTCATGTGTCTATCCAGATTTATCTTAAATGTCACTAATGTGTCTGCCTCAACCACCTCACCTGGCAGTGCATTCCAAGCCCCCACCACCCTCTGCGTAAAAAATTTCCTCCACACACCTCTACTGAACATTTCCCTCCTTACCTTAAACTTGTGCCCTCTTGTAATTGTCATTTCAGCCCTGGAAAAAAGCTTCCAACTGTTCACCAAATCTATGCCCCTCAGCGTCTGTCTTTCCTGGGAGAACAATCCCAGTTTATTCAACTGCCTCCTTTTTTCCAAATTTCTTGAAATAAAAACATTATTTTTAGCACAAATACCAATAACTTTTTTTCTTACTGAAACACAACTCCCTTTATCCCCACCCTGCTCCCATTTCCTTTGAGTCTCTGAGAGATTAAACATGGTCTATCTTGCTCTTCAATATACTCAATGATAGAACATCCACAACCCAAGTGCAGAGAATCCCAAAGATTCACAATCCTCTCATTGAATAAACTTCTCCTCAGCTCAATCCTAAATGGTTGTTTTACTGTAAACAAGGGAGTAAGGGAGGGATGGAGGAATGGACATGAAAGAATGGGAAAGGAGGGAAAACAGGAGAGGGGGAGAGGAGAGAGGACAGGACATGTAGCCTGTTTCTTCTCTAATGATCTCTGCGCCTACATCAAAGCCTCAAAAGAACTTCAGTGATTTTAAGAAGCTGAGACAAAAGTGTGAGATTCCAATGGTGGTGAAACATGATTCCCAATTTTCTGCAATACCTTTCAGAGCGATAGTTCACATCAGCTTACAGAAAGCTTGAACATGTTAACCAAGGCATTAAACTTTCTTAAGGCATTTGAAGTAATTACTGAGGCTTGTAGGGATCAACATTATATTTAAACAACAGGGCTTAAAATACATTGCAAAATCTTTAGCGGAAGCTTGTTACATAACATAAGAAATAGGAGCAGGAGTAGGCCTTCTGGCCCCTCGGGCCTACTCTGCCATTCAATAAGATCATGGCTGATCTTTTAGTGGACTCAGGTCCACTTACCCGCCTGCTCACCATAACCCTTAATTCCTTTGCTGTTCAACAATTTATCTATCCTTGCCTTAAAAACATTCAATTAAAGCCTCAACTGCTTCACTGGGCAGGGAATTCTATAGATTCATAACCCTTTGTGTGAAAAAATTCTTCCTCAACTCAGTCCTAAATCTGCTCCCCATTATGTTGAGGCCATGTCCCCTAGTTCTAGTTTCACTCACCAGTGGAAACAACGTCCCTGCTTTTACCATAATCTTATATGTTTCTATAAGATCCCTCCTCATTCTTCTGAATTCCAATGAGTATAGCCCCAGTCTACTCAGTCTCTCCTCATAAGCCAACCATCTCAGCTCCAGAATCAACCTAGTGAATCTCCTCTGCACTCCCTCCAGTAAGGAGACCAAAACTGTACACAGTTCGCTAAGTGTGACCTCACCAGCACCTCATGTTGCTGCAACATAACCTCACTGTTTTTAAACTCCATCTCTAACAACGAAGGACAAAATTCCATTTGCCTTCTTAATCACCTGCAAACCAACTCCTTGCGATTCTTGCACAAGATCACCCATGTCCCTCTGCACAGGTGCACGCTGCAATTTTTTACCACTTAAATAATAGTCCATTTTGATGTTATTGCTACCAAAATGGATGACCTCACATTTACCAACATTGTACTCCATCTGCCAGACCCTCACACACTCACTGAGACTATCTATATCCCTTTGCAGGCTTTCAGCATCCTCTGCACACTTTGCTCTGCCACTTATCTTAGTGTCATCTGCAAATTTTGACACTACACTTGGTCCCCAACTCCAAATCATCTGTGTAAATTGTAAACAATTGCAGTCCCAACACTGACCCCTGAGGCACACCACTAGTCACTGATCATCAACCATAAAAACACCCATTTACCTCCAATCTTTGCTTTTTGTTAGTTAACTAATCCTCTATGCATACTAATGGATTACCCACAACATGTGCACTTTTATCTTACGCAGCAGTCTTTGGTGCAGTACCTTGTCAAATGCCTTCTGGAAATCCAGATACATCATATCCATAGGTTCCCCATTGTCCATTGCACATGTAATATTCTCAAAGAATTCCACCAAATTAGTCAAACATGACCTGCCCTTCATGAACCCATGCTATGTTTTAACATAAGAACATAAGAAATAGGAGCAGGAGTAGGCCATCTAGCCCTTCGAGCCTGCCCCGCCATTCAATAAGATCATGGCTGATCTGTCGCTGCTCAGTTCCACTTTCCCACCCTCTCCCCATAACCCTTAATCCCCTCTCTTATCAAAAACCCATCAACCCGCGTCTTAAAAATATTTAGCGAGGCAGCCTCCACCACTTCAACGGGCAGAGAATTCCAGAGATTCACCACCCTTTGAGTGAAGAAGTTCTTCCTCAACTCCGTTCTAAACCGCCCCCCTTTTATCTTGAGGCTGTGCCCCCTAGTCCTACTGTCTTTTCTGAGCGGGAAGAGCCTCTCCACCTCTATCCTATCCATCCCATTCATCATCTTATACGTCTCAATGAGATCTCCCCTCATTCTTCTAAACTCTAACGAGTACAAGCCCAGTTTATTCAGCCTCTCCTCATAGCTCAACCCCCTCAACTCCGGTATCAGCCTAGTAAACCTCCTCTGCACTCCCTCCAAGGCCAAAATATCTTTGCGCAGGTGCGGCACCCAAAACTGCACACAGTACTCCAGCTGCGGCCTCACCAATGCCCTATACAGCTGCAGCAAGACCTCCCTACTTTTATATTCAACAACGGGACAATTTATATCCAGATGTCTTGCTATTTCTTCCTTGATGATAGATTCCAGCATTTTGCCTACTACAGAAGTTAAGCTAACTGGCCGATAGTTACTTGCCTTTTGTCTACCTCCTTTTTTAAGCAGTGGTATCACATTTGTTCTGTTCCAATCTGCGGGAACCACCCCAGAGTCCAGCGAATTTTGGTAAATTACCACTAGTGCATTTGTTATACGCCTCACCATCTCTTTTAGTACCTTGGGATGCATTCTAACAGGGCCAGAAGACTCATCTGCCTTTGGTCCCATTAGCTTGCCCAACACGATCTCTTTTGTGATAATGATAGTTTCTAGGTCCTTATCTGCCCTAGCCTTCCTGTCATCAATTTTTGGCGTGTTATTTGTGTCTTCCACTGTGAAGACCAACACAAAATACCTGTTCAATGCCTCAGCCCTTTTCTCACTTCCAGTTGTTACATCCCCCGTCTCATCCTCTAAGGGACCAATGTTTATTTTGGCCACTCATAACTCGCTCTATCCATTACAGTTCGATAGTCACATGACAAACCAAAGTTTAAAAACATCTTTTCTCACTTTGTGTTTTTTAAACATTATAAAATCACTACAACAAAAGGTTAGCCCACCTAAACATTTCCTTTGGATATGTCCCATGCCTCTGCTCAATTGATACTGGAGGAGAAAACAAAAGTGTAAATAATCAGGCGGAAATACTCACCCAGTCTCGGGGCAAGCAGTCTGAGTTAGCAGGCGCTGTCTCATTCATTTGCATCCAGTAGCTGCAGCACAGTGCTTGCAGAAGAAGACTGGATCCGGGGTGGCACGATGGCGCAGTGGTGAGCACTGCTGCCTCACAGCACCAGGGACTAGGTTCGAATCCCAGCTCGGGTCACTATCAGTGTGGAGTTTGCACATTCTCCCTATGTCTGCATGAGTTTACTCCGGGTGCTCTGGTTCCTCCCACAGTCCAAAGATGTGCAGGTTAGGTTAATTGGCCATTCTAAATTGCCCCTTTGTGCCCCAGGATGCATAGGTTGGAGGGATTAGTGGGTAAATGTGTAAGGATATGGGGATAGGGCCTGGGTGGGATTGTATTTGGTGCAGACTCAATGGGTCGAATGGCTTTTTTCTGCACTGTAGGATTCTACGATTCCCAGCTGTCTGTGTGGAGTTTGCAAATTCTCCCTGTGTCTGCGTGGGTTTCCTTTGGGTGTCCCACTGTCCAAAGATGAGCGGGTTAGGTTGATTGACTATGTCAAATTGCCCCTTAGTGTCAGGGGAACTAGCTCAGGTAAATAGATAGGGCCTAGGTGGGATTATGGTTAGTAATGGGCCAAATGGCCTCCTTCTACATTGTAGCAATTCTATAAATGGGGCTTTATCCCTATGTGTTTTCAGTGCTCATGTCCGTACATTGGGGTTTCCATTTTGTCCCAAAGTGTAAGCATCTAAACTGGATGGGCACAAATATTCTGGATGGGAGGTTTGCTAGTGTCACACAGGTGGATTTAAACTAATTTGGTGGGGGGTGGGAACCAAAGCAAAGGTGGATTAGCTGAAGGGCAACCAGAGAGTAGGGCCAGTAAGACTGAGAAACAGCAGGCAGGGTGAGATTGCTAATCAGAGGGTCTGGTGAATTGAAGTGCATTTGTTTCAATGCGAGAAGTGTAAGAGGTAAAACAGAAGAACTTAGAGCTTGGATTAGTACTAGGAACTACGGTGTTGTTGCCATTACAGAGACTTGGTTAAGGGAAGGATAGGATTAGCAGCTTAACATTCCAGGATGTTTCAGGCGGGATAGAGGGGGATGTAAAAGGGATGGGGGAGTTGCAGTACTTGTTCAGGAGAATATCACAGCTATACTCTGGGAGGGCACTTTGGAGGGTTCATACAGTGAGGCAATATGGGTAGAGCTCAGGAATAGGAAAGGTGTAGTCATAATGTTGAGGGTTTACTATAGGCCACCCAACTACCAGTGGGAGATTGAGAGACAGATACGTAGAGAAATTTTGGCAAGATGTAAAAGTAACAGGGTTGTTGTGGCAGGAGATATTAATTTCTCTGATATTGACTGGGACTCACTAAGTGCTAGGGGCATGGATGGGGCAGAGTTTGTAAGGAACATCCAGGAGGGCTTCCTGAAACAGTATGTAGATAGTCCAACTAGGGAAGGGGTCATACTGGACTTAGTATTGGGAAATGAGCCCGGCCAGGTAGTCGATGTTTCAGTAGAGGAGCAGTTCAGGAACAGTGACCACAATTCAGTAAGCTTTAAGGTACTGATGGATAAAGATAAGTGTAGTCCTGTAGTTAAGGTGCTAAATTGGGGGAAGACTAATTACAACAATATTAGGCAGGAACTGAGGAATGTAGATTGGGGGGCAGATGTTTGAGGGCAAATCAACATCTGGCTTTGAAGCATAAGTTGATAGGGATTCAGGACCAGCACATTCCTGTAAGAATGAAGGTTAAATATGGTGAGTTTTGGGAACCTTGAATAACGAGAAATATTGTGAGCCTAATAAAAGAGAAAAAGGAAACATTTGTCAAAAGTAGGAGGGTGGGAACACATGAAGCAAGTGTGGAATACAAGGAAAGTAGAAAGTAACTTAAGCAAGGAGTAAGAAGGGCTAAAAGGGGTCCAGACAAATGTGAGATAATGAATTTTGGAAGATCTAATACAGATAGGAAATATACAGTAAATGGCAGAACCTTAAGCGCATTGATAGGCAAAGGGATCTGGGTATACAGGTGGCAATGCAGGTAGAGAGGGTAGTCAAGAAGGCATATGGTATGCTTGCCTTCATTGGCCAGGGTATTGAGTTTAATAGTTGGCAAGTCATGTTGCAGCTTTATAGAACCTTAGTTAGGCCGCACTTGGAATATATCATTTAAATCTGGTCGCCACACTAACCAGAAGGATGTGGAGGCTTTGGAGAGGGTACAGAAAAGATTTAGCAGGATGTTGCCTGGTATGGAGGGCATGAGCTATGAGGAGAGGTTGGAGAAACTTGGTTTGTTCTCACTGGAGCGATAGAGGTTGAGGAGACCTGATAAACATATGCAAGATTGTGAGAGGCATGGATAGACTGGATAGTCAGAAGCTTTTTCCCAGGGTGGAAGAATCAATTATTAGGGGGCATAGGTTTAAGGTGCGAGGGGCAAGGTTTAAAGGAGATGTACAAAGCAGATTTTTTACACAGAGAGTGGTGGGTGCCTGGAACTCGTTGCCGGGGGAGGTAGTGGAAGCAGATACAGTAGTGAGTTTTAAGGGGTGTCTTGACAAGTACATGAATAGAATGGGAATGGAGGGATACGGTCCCCGGAAGTGTCGGGGGTTTTAGTTAAGTCAGGCAGCATGGTGGTGCAGGCTTGGAGGGCCAAAGGGCCTGTTCCTGTGCTGTAATTTTCTTTGTTCTTTGTGTTTGCAGCACACAATCGCCATAAGTCAGGATTTGGGATGGAAGTTATGGGCCGGTGTTTCCCCTGGCTGAGGACTCTGGAAACCAGGAGCATAGTTTAAGGATAACAGATCAATCATTTAGGACTGAGCTGAGGAGAGGTTTGTTCAACGACAGGATTGTGAATCTTTGGGATTCTCTGCCCTTGAGGGCTATGGATGTTCCATCATTGAGTATATTGAAGATCAAGATAGACGGATGTTTAATCTCTCAGTGAATCAAAGGAAGTGGGAGCAGGGTGGGGATAAAGGGAGTTGAGGCAGCCATGATCATACCAAACGGTGAATCAGACTCCGATGGTTTTATCATCTACTCTTGCTCCTACTAATGTTATTATTTTTTTCATGTCCCCACAACAGGAGCCCAAAACACATGTGAAACTTGGAAAGGGTGGCTTGCGACAGCTTAACAAACAGTCTCTGTGATGATTTAAGAAGGTGAGAGAAAACTCAATATGGCATGCATAAATTTGTGTATCTGCTCAGTATAATAAATTGCTATCTAACATAACCTTGGCAGACATCATTAAGCTGCTATTTTTTTTAAGAATTTGCTTACACAGCCTATGGATGATTGAAATAATCTTGATTCTATCTGCCACCTCACGTCAAGTGAACTGAATGGGACTTCTACAACAGAAGGAGCCTACAAGTTCCAAAACAACAATCCCTCTTCTTTAAATTTCTTGCGCAATCCCAAGCCTGCATTGTAGAGCAGAGGTACTCTCTAACCTTGACCAGCCATTTCCAAGGTATGTCTGGCATGACTTTAAAAGGCTCCATTAAAAGCCAGCCAACATTCCCCCCCCGCCGCCTCCTTTATCCAAGGACTGCATCCTGTTTCCTGCCGATGTGTGTCCCCACTATCAAACCCAGTTCACACAAAGAAATCACTCCACATTATTGACTGATCAGTTCAGCATAGTTTCAGTGTTGGAAATTTTTGTGAACTGTTGCTTCAATGACCGTAAGACATAGGAGTAGAATTAGGCCATTCAGCCCATCGAGTCTGCTCTGCCATTCAATCATGGCTGGTAAATTTCTCAACCCCATTCTCCCAATGTTTAACCTTTGATGCCCTTACTATCTATCTCTGTCTTAAATACAGTCAATGGCCTGGCCTGCACACAGCCTTCTGTGGCAATGAATTCCATAGATTCACCACCCTCTGGCTGAAGAAATTCCTCCTCATCTCGGTTCTAAAGGGTTATTACTTTACTCTGAGGCTGTGCCCTCAGATCCTAGTCTCTCCTACTAATGGAGACCATCTTCCCCACATTCACTCTATGCAGGCCTTTCATTATTCTGTAAGCTTCAATGAGAGTCTCCACCACATCCTTCTAAACTCCATTGAGTCTAGACCCAGATTTCTCAGATGCTGTTTCAATGCTGAGGCTGTAAAGTCAGTCTTAACATGGGAGAAGTTCAACACTGAACCAACCTTCCCCTCTTCAAACTCCTGCTGCCAGCCAATATCTTCCCTCCTCCCTTCATGGGACCTACAATGGTCTCTGTGGCCATTTACCACCATGCACAAATGGGTCAGATAACATTTCTGGAGAGAGAAAAAAACTATCATTTCATGTTGATAGCCTTTCTTCGGAACTGAGAGAAGTTAACCACATAACACATTTTAAATGTGTGGAGGTAGCGTAAGAGGGAATGGAGGAAAGAACTAAAGGAAAGGTCTGTGATAATTATGAACCAAGAAAGTAATTGTCATTACTCTATTTCACCATGATGGGCATCATAGCCAAGTCTCCCCACCACTCCTGTACACCAACTTTCCAAGGGAAGCACTGAAAAGTGATCAGGAGCAGGAAAGTAGGCTCTTTATTAAAAGAATTCTCTGCAGTATGAAGATAGCGAGCACCAACGCAGGACTGAGTGAAATCACATTACACAGCATGGGGCAGTGAAGCACAGCCATTTAGGTGAGGCCCTGGAAAACTGCCAACACTAGTGGAAAAGTACCCAAGCATGAATCACCACCTTCAAAAGACAAGGGAAAGAAATTGAGATTTTATTTTGTAGATTAAATGATTTGATTAATAAATGACTGCAGCTCGTGTGATAATGCAAGTCTGTGGTCTGATGGTAATATTCCCCTATTCCGATCACTGCATCCTCCAGTAGTTTGATCAATAAGAAATCAGGGCTATGATCACTCACTAGAGGTGGTATTCACCCTATATCTGTATTGACAAACTGCCTACTGTTGTAAAAACTTGTCTTTAATTGACATTGTACAGTTAAGGTTGCCTTCACTAGTAAGTAGGGGTAGTGATTTATCCTTAATAGGTTCGCTTTATTGTTTGATTAAAGCATACACAAAATCAAATGTGTACTTTTTTGTGCATAATTTTCTTCACTACAAGTATAGAACAGTACAGGAGGAGGCCATTCAGCCCATTGAGCCTGCTCCAACAGCAATACAACCCAGGCCCTATCCTCGTATTTATTCTGCTAGTTTGTACCCTGCAGACACAGAATGCGCAGCCCCCGCACAAACAGTGGCCCAAGCCGGGAATCGAACCTTGGTGCTGTGAGGCAGCAGCGCTAACCACCGTGCAACCGTACCGCCCATTGTTTGGAAAATAAGTCTGAGGGAGAAATTAGTGGAAGACAGGTGGACTAAAAGGGGAGTCATTAGATTTTCTAGCCTTTTGACAATATTGATTGAGTTGCATCTGTGCCAACCTGCTTTCTTGGTTTAACTCCCCCTCCTGCCCCCACTCTCAAACCTCATGAAACAAGCCCTGCCTCACACTTCATCTTTGAAAAGTCTGCGCATGGTACCAACACCTTTTATGCAATTTTTTTTTAAATCGAAGGAGCAAAAATCTATGCAACTTGTCATGTTCCCTGAAAATATTTCTGTTCTGGTAGCAGCTGGAAATTCATTTTAGCTCCATAATACATCAAACCTCTGTGGTATTTCTGGCCTTATATTTAAAAAAAACCTGCTGATGTCACTTGTGTTCTGCTGAAGAGCCTTTAAGTAACTGGAGTGTGAGCCAAACAGAATAGCAGTGACTGCTCTGCACACCCCAAGCTGAATGAGGTAATGGTGTAAACTGAAATCTTTTAATAGACATCAGTCTCATCAGAGCTAAAAATTAACCCTTGGGTGCACTGAGTGGGTCTTTGCTTATTTCCAAACTGGGACCTGCGTGGGAAGGAAGCGATTTCTGCAGATTAATTTGTGGGTATTTAAACACAATTGCCGAATCGTACACAACGCAGAATATCTTACACTGCACCATTATCACCCCTGTGGGGAGTCCTCAGATGGGCTAAATCAGTTGGAACGCCCCGTTCACAAGCTGCTTGAAAAATCATCTCCTACGGCCAGATGAATGCAAAGCTGTCCGGGGTATTTATGTAATTTTGTTAAAGATGGGAAGCAAAGAGCCTTTTGTCAGGCGACCAATGATATTCCAGGAACGGCGCTGCCATGGCAGCAGAGTTATGTCATCGGTTGTGTCGCTCTGTCAAACTGAAGCGCCCATGACATCACTGATCTGCACCTGCCTCTCAGACAGAATGTCACAGCCCATCCATATGGGCGTAGAATGATGGGACAGATTTTTAAAAATTTTATTACTGACATATATAGGCATACGTTAACACTGTAATGGAGTTACAGTGAAAATCCCCTAGTCGCCACACTCCGGTGCCTGTTCAGGTACACGGAGGGAGAATTTAGCATGGCCAATGCACCTAACCAGCACGACTTTCGGAGGAAACTGGAGCACCTGGAGGAAACCCACACACAGACACACAGAGAATGTACAGGATCCACACAAAATGGTGACCCAAGCCGGGAATTGAACTTAGAACCCTAGTGCTGTGAGGCAGCTGTGCTAAACCATTGTGCCAGTGTGTTGCCTGCAGCACTGGGTTGGTTTAGAAAGGCTTATGTGGGGAACCAGCTTTCAAGAACTGAGCTACAGCATAAAAGCAGTTTGAAAGTGCTGTTCTGCCACATGGGCTGCAGGATCAATCTTCAACCTATTCCCAATGCTTTCAAGGTCATGCATTAAGAGAAGTGAAAATTAATGATGATGTGGAGATGCTGGTGTTGCACTGGGATGGGCACAGTAAGAAATCTCACAACACCAGGTTAAAGTCCAACAAGTGTATTTGGAATCACAAGCTTTTAGAGTACTGCTCCTTCATCAGGTGAGTCACCTAATGATGGAGCAGTGCCCCAAAAGCTTGTGATTCCAAATAAACCTGTTGGACTTTAACCTGGTGTTGAGAGACTTCTTAAAGATAATGAGTAGGCAAGGGGGTTTGATAGGTTATTGTATAAACACACACCATATGGTGCTAGGTAAAGAGCCACAGAGAGCAGCAGGATCCCAGATTCCATCTGTGTACTGACACCTCAGTGTCCTTCGGCTGAGAGGGAAAATTTGGCTGAGGACCCTGCCTCTGCCCTCACCACTGAGCCAGCTCAGAAAACATTGCAATATTAAACGCAAGGTGGAGTGAGGTTCATGGTCACCAAACCCCATTTGTCAGCATACCCATTGGTTGTTTCAAATGAACCCATTAAGAATAGCCACTTGGGCAAAGTTCAAAAGAGCTACCTCTCATCGTGGCACTGTATGAGTCAGCATCTCCAGGATGGAAAGGTAAGGAAACCTGGGGCATTAGTTGGGGCCAGCACAGCAGCTCACATTCACAAATACACTAAAGGTGACAACCCAAGCCCTATAAAAGGGGGCAATATTCTCAGAATGAACTCAGAAATACTTGTCCTCAGTTGGAGATCTGAATTTCGTGTAGCACAGCTCAAAGGGTTAAGCACCAATGTTGGTACTGCCAGCCAACACTTTCAATAACACAACAATACTGTTATGATGAAAATAGTGTATTGACAATCTCAACATTGGCAGCATGACAACTGCGTGCTGCAGTTTGTAATTAAAACCTTATATTTTCACCCCCTGTCACTCGCAAATGGCTTTTTCACATGCATCATCAAATACTGAACGGGTTCGTTGAAGATTGCCATCGCAAGTTCCTTTTAAAAGGAACAGATCACAAAGCAACATCTTCCTTGAAAGGGCTACACAATAAAAAGAAAAATGTGTTAATAAGCAAAACGTGAGTCGGAAAAAATACGTTTGCTTTATTTTTCGAATGAACACAGTAATAAATGTCCCTTTGTAACTGTTTAAATAGGTCTAATTTTACAGTAGATGGTGTAACTTCTGCCATGCCAAGCATGCTGGCTTAACCCTTAATGTACTAGTCTTAGAGTTTGCTCCATAACGCTGATGTTATTCAGGGTGACCTCCATAAAAGGGTAACAGCTACCGAATTATTGAAGAAATGATTGAGAAAATACCATTGCTACTGTTCTGACTTCCATGGTAAGCTTTTTCATGGGAAAATCTGAATATTAGATTAGCTTCCATGCGAACAATATGAACAGGCTGGAATTCTCCGACCTCACCCGAGGCTGGGATTCTCTGGTCCAGCTGCAGCGAATGGAGATTCGGCCGAGTGCCAAATTCTCCATTCTCGCTGGCCTCAGTGCTGGCCATTGGAAAAATGATTGGCAGGAAAAGAAACAGGGTCTTCTCCCCATGTCTGCGTGGGTTTCCTCCAGGTGCTCTGGTTTCCTCCCACAGTCCAAAGGCGGTGGCTTGGGTTGATTGGCTATGCTAAATTGCCCCTTAGTGTCAGGGGATTAGTAGGGTAAGTATGCGTGGATAGGATCTGGGTGGGATTGTGGTCACTGCAAACTCGATGGGCCGAATGGCCTTCTTCTGCAATGTCGAGTTTCTGTGAAGATTAACCCCTTGGCCCACCAAGCCTGCCGTATACCATCGCAAGTCAGAGCATCAAGCCCAAATATTTTTTTTTCAACTTGCTCCCACCTTTCTCTCCCATCCTCTTTTCTACCATGAGAGGCAAAAACAAAACAGATTAAAAACAATTTACTGCCATATACAAAAATATTGCTGGTGCCTCACAAACTATCATTCATTGTAAAATGATTTTCCTGCCTTTTGGACAAAGCGTTGCCCCAGCCTATCAGTGATTATCTTCCATTGGCATATAATCTGAAAATGGTCAACAGCAGCACAGGTTGCAGTGTTGCCCACATTCTCAATGACACACAAAAAAATGGCTGAAAAACCCTGATTCTGAGCAGAGTCATTAAGGTCACATCCTGAACAATGTTTTTGGGGGAGAAAAGGCACAACTGCAGGAAGCACAGACATTTGAGGGTATAGAGTTGGCAGCATGCCCGTCTCCATGACCTCCTCCCCTCACCACCACCCCCTCCTCTTCCCCCAACTACCCCCCTCCGCCAACCCCCTCCTCCCCCCCCAAGTACCACCCCCCCTCCTCCCCTGCCCCCACTGCAAGCTGGCACCTTCCTTTTCAAACCATAGTGTTAAGCTGCTCTGGTGCAATGTTGTAAGAGTATCCGTCATTTTAGGCTGGGCAAACTAATAAAATGTCATCGCACTGTCTTAGGGACGGCGTGCAAGGGCTGCTTAAGTCGTAAATTTTATCAAATCCTCCAGCGTTCCCGGGATAGTCTGGAGCCCGTGAAAGACGGTGTCATGTAAATCAGACACTTTTAATCCTTTTATACGTGGCCAGTTGAGGTCAGAAAGAGACATGGCATCCTTAGCAAGCAGTGCCTTTTTGTTCCCCACAGAAGACTGTTAGTTAGGGCTGATCTGATGATACATTTTCCCCAATCCTCTCCTATCGGGAAAACATACTGATGCCGACTCTATCATCCTGCCAGAATCTGCCAGCATTGTGAATCCCACTGCAGCTCACTATTTCTTTTTAAAAAGACGAACAATGCTACCTGGCCTGTCCTGCACAAGATAACCAGCTACAACTGTAGCACTGTATTTTCTTTTATCTGCTTACTGCCTGAAAATTATCTCCTTTTGCTCTATAATTACGCAGTTACAGAGAGCGATAAAAAAAACCCTGACACCGGACCCTCATGAGGTTTCGAAGCCTCATGACAATAAACCTCCCTAATGGACTTAAAATATGAACAGTGCCAGCAAGCAGAACAATTGGGTTGGGAATTGCAACGCACCCATTGGCACAGCACTGCATTCAGGGATTTTTTTTTCCCTGAGCTTATCTGTTGTCTTCGTCTTGTGGGAATCGAGATAACAGTAATTCTTCTGGGTACTTCTCGCTACGTGAGCTTTTCCCATGTCTTTCTGGGCTGTTCAGATAAAGGGTGAAGACCGACTAGTGTCATTTTCTTTGTCGAAAATCAATATTCAGCAAAGTTTATCTGACCTACATAGCAGGAAGCACTAATTTTGTCCACGTCAATTGCTTTGATGAATGTTCATAATGCCCAGGGTGTGAGTGCAAGATAAAAGAATTACTGCAAAAAAAAGTGCCATGAACACAACAAAGCTTTAATGAAATGCACGTTTCTTGATTGTCAAAAAAAATAAATCCAGCCTTGCTGCTGAAGCTCGCACCAAACATGCACATTGATTATTTATTTTGTAAGGCAGAAAGTAAAAACCTTCAGAAGGCCCTCGGCTACCTTGCAGGCAAATGCAGTCAGCAGTCTGGTGGTTAGCACTGCTACCTCACAGCGCCAGGGAAGCAGACTCAATTCCGGGTCACTGTCTGTGTGGAGTTTACACCTTCTCCCCGTGACTGAGAGAGTTTCCTCCCACAGTCCAAATATGAGCGCGTTAGGTTGATTGGCTACTCTAAATTAACCCGAGTGTCAGGGAGATTAGTAGGGCAAATATGTGAAGTTATGGGAATAGGGCCTGAGTGGAATTGTGGTCAGTGCAGAGTCAATGGGCCGAATGGCCTCCTTCTGCACTGTAGGGATTCTAATCAGTGAACTCTGACTGACTGGTCAGCTTGAGATACAATTCAGGTTCCTTCCTCACGTCCTCAAGAGCTACCCCCCCCACCCCAACCCAAACACTGCCACGCATGAGCTGCAAGGTGGGGACACCTTTTCATATTGTATTTGGAGCAAAACAATACTTGTCTTCAGTAATAGCTGCCAGAGTCACAACTCTCAAGTACAGTGGGAAAGAAATTCAAGGGGACAGAGGATCAGAAATAGGCCATTTAGCCTCTCACTCCTGTTCATCCATTCAAAGATCAAAGAAAATTACAGCACAAGAACAGGCCCTTTGGCCCTCCAAGCCTGCACCAACCATGCTGCATGACTAAACTAAAACCCCTACCCTTCCGGGGAAGGTAACCTTCTATCCCATCCTATTCATGTATTTGTCAAGACGCCCCTTAAAAGTGACTATTGCATCTGCTTCCACTACCTCTCCCGGCAGTGAGTTCCAAGTACCCACCACCTTCTGTGTAAAAAAAAACTTTCCTCCTACATCTCTTTTAAACCGGTGCCCCCTAGTAATTGACTCTTCCACCCTGGGAAAAAGTTTCTGACTATTCACTCTGTCCATGCCCCCCCATAATCTTGTAGATTTTTATCAGGTCGCCCCTCAACCTCTGTCGTTCTAGTGAGAACAAACCAAGTTTATCCAACCTCTCCTCATAGATAATGTCCTCCATACCATGCAACATACTAGTAAATCTTTTCTGTACCCTCTCCAAAGCCTCCACAAACTTCTGGTAGTGTGGTGACCAGAATTGAACACTATATTCCAAGTGTGGTCTACCTAAGGTTCTATAAAGCTGCTATAAAGTTTCTATAAAATTCAATGAGATTGAAGGTGATCTGTGACCGAATTCCAAATTGCCCACCTTTTTCCCATATCCCTTAAGTGGCAAAATATCCATCACAGTTTTAAAAAAACTGATCTCACATCAATTGTCATTTGCAGAGGGGGATTCCAAACTTCTCCCAAACTTGGAAAGAAGTGTTTCCAAACTGCATTCCTGAAAGGACTGACCGTAATTTTTAGAATAGTCCCGAGTCTTAGATTTGCTACCAGCAGAAATAGTTTCCCTCCCGTCTTCTCTGTCAGTTCCCCTTCATATCTTGAAAAACTTAAAGGAAATTACCCCTTAACCTTCTAAAATCCAGGGAATACAATGCGAGCTTGTGAAATCTCTCTTCTTTGGACTCCAGTTATTAGTCTAGTAAATCGATTGCACTCCCTTCAAGGTTAATATATCTTTTATAAAGTGTGGTGCTCAGAATGGAACACAGTACTCCAGACATAGTCAAGCAAGGTTTTATATAGCTGTAGCTGAACAAAAACCCCCTTCAGTTCCAATCTTCTCAATATAAAAACCAGCATTCCAAAAACCTTCCTGGTTATTTGCTATGCCTTCCCACAATGTTTCAATAACATATATGCCAGGATCCCTAAGTCTCTTTGAAACTCCACTTATTTAGGAACTACCCACATTGATGTTTTGTGGGCCCCAAGTGGAGGATTGCACATTTCTGTAAATAGCAATTGGTTTGCTAGTTTTACAGTCTTTGTAATTTTAAGCTTCTTTCTACACGGCTAACAATCTGACCGATCTCGTGTAATCATAAAATTTGGGTATGTGGCCTTTTATCCCATCATCTAAGTCTTTAATAAATATGGTAAATAATTGAGGCCCCATTTTGCCAATTGCAGTATCTGTCTCCTGTTCCTACTCTTTCTCCTATCCATTAACCAATTTCATAACCAGGTATAAAGGTACATGTGCAGTAGTTTAGGAAAAACACAACTAATTTATTTGTAGGTTAAAATTATACAGAGACTTACAACCTCATGGCTGCAATCAGCTCCCAAGATGACTCTGAAGATAGAACCTCATGCTTGCTGGGGTGTTTCCCCCCCACCCTGCTCCCCGATTGGTTCCCTGGGTCATGTGCCCCTTAATCTGCAGATTAATCCTTAAAGGGACAATCACCACATCCTTCTCCCTCTCAGTCCTGTTATACAATTGTCAATACTCAATTTACAATGTCCCAGATAATTAAACATTTAGTACATGAATTTAGTCAATTATAAGTTAAAATCTTTTGGGGGTTTCTGAATCCTTGTGGAGCGGCTTACCTGCTCTGTCTGGGACACTTTCACAGGATTGCTGTCAGCCAGAACCACAATGACAGGTGAGTTTTCAGGCACAGGCAGTTCAGTTCTGTTTCCATGTCAATGTCGGTTGTGCCTGTCACAGGATGACCAGGTACTTCACTGCTAAAACAGTTGGCAACATTTCCTGATGGCAAACCTGTCTGCTGGGGCACCTCTGTTTTCTTCAAATGATCTGTGTGTTTTTGGATGATCCTTCCTTCGATGTCCATTTGATAAGATAGGGATCCAGTTTTGGAGACAATTCCATGGACCCAACTCAACCCACAAGCAAAATTCCTCCGATACATGGTGTCATCCACCATAAATAGCCATGTTGACTGACATGGATCATGGCTTGCCTTCTGACTACACCCTCCCCAGTATATTTGAAAACACGAGGGTCAGTCTCATTCTGAGATGACAATTCATTAACAACTCTGCTGATGGGACTCCCGTTATTGCATGTGAAATGGTCCGGTAGCCAAGTAGGAAGCGAGAGATTCTGGTCTCCAGGTTTGCACCTGACTGTTTCTTTAGGCCAGACTTAAAAGTTTAGATAGCTCGCTCAGGTGGTCAGCTGGATACTGGGTGGTAAGGCACAGTCATAATGTGCTTTATATCATTGAGTGTGGAGAAGATTTGAAACTCAGTACTTACAAATATGGTTCTACTGTCAAACACAATGATTTCAGCTATTCATTGGCGTAATTTTTTAATGTGATAGCATGCGATGTAGGAGATTTCACCTCAAAAATGTTCATCGACTCAGAGCGTGCATCAACAATGAACAGAAACATTGTGCTCGTGAATACACCAAAAAAAAACATGGACTCATACCAATGGCCGTCCAGGCCTTTCCCAAGGATGCAGTGGGGCTGCAGCAGGCAACCTGCAATTGACACTGTTCACAGTGTTTGACCAGGCTCTCAGTATCAGAATCAATACTAGGCCACCACACATAAATTGAGATGCCAGGGTGAGCAGTATGTAATTCCATTAGAAGTGGCTCTCTGCCTCGTACAGAGACAACTACCCAGAGGAAGATGCCGTCCTGTTAACTCAATTCATCCTGCGGGTAACAAATGATTTCACTTCTTCAGAAATTGGCTCATTGGCCCAACCTGCACAAATTTATACGATATAGGAGCCGAATTAAGCCTTTCGGCCTATCAAATCTGCTCCACCATTCGATCATAGCTGATGTGCTCCTCATGCCCATTTTTCTGCCTTCTCCCCATAATCTTTCAACTCATTAAAAATCTGTCTAACTCCACCTTGAATGTATTCAATGCCCCAGCATCTTATGAACTTATGAACAAATGCAGCAGTCTGGTCTAGTTTTCCATATGGGAATTAGTAGTGCTGCCCATTCCAAAAAATGAACTGGCTGGATAATGCCCAGTTCTTCCAATCGCTTGAATTCAACATCAGTATCCCCTCTGCTGTTTTGTTCTCTTGGAATTAATACGCAAGACACCCTACTTATTGTGTCTAGTCTTCTGCAGAGAAGTCATATGAACTAGCACATCTTGGTAAGAACTCTTTTCCTTTCTGTACTCAACTCCAGTGTAAACTGGATACATACAGTCTGAGGATTTTTAAAAAATCTTTGTTGCCAAATGTAGAGATGCTTGTTTAGCATCTCTACATTTGGCAACAAGTTTAGGGAAAACACAATTCCTTTATTTGCAGGTTAAAAGTATAAAGAGACTTGCAGCTTTGTGGCTGCAATCTGCTCCCAAGATGACTCGGAGTACAAAAACCCACGCTTCCTTGGGTGATTCCCCCACCCTGCTCTCCAATTTGTTCCACAGATGACCCCTTGCTCTGCAAATTGATCCTTAAAATATCAATCACCACACCAGGTCAATAAGTTGCCTTCAATTCCATGAGCTCCAACTTTATTTAATAGTGTCTCATAAGTGACCTTACCAAATATCCACTGGAAGTCCATATAAATAACATCCATTGACATTCCTCTCTTCAAAAATTTAAATCAGGTTTGTCAGGCAAAACCTACCCTTTATAAGTTGATGTTGGCTCTCTCTGATCAGCACAAAAATCTCAGTCACTCTATATTTAACTATCGAATCTTAATTATTTCCTGACAACACATGTTAGGCTAACCACAAATTCCTTATGTTTCCTCTTCCACCTTCCTTAAATAGTGAAGGGATACACATAATTTTGAAACCTATGTAATGGTTACTGAATTGTGAGAGCTGTGGAAGGTGGCACAGTGGTTAGCACTGCTGCCTCACAGGGACCTAGGTTTGATTCCTGGCTTGGGTCACTGCCTGTGCGGAATTTGCACATTCTCCCTGTGTCGGCGTGGGTTTCCTCCATGTGCTCCAGTTTCCTCCCACAGTCCAAGGGCGTGCTGGTTAGGTGACATAAGACATAAGACATAAGAAATAGGAGCAGGAGTAGGCCATCTAGCCCTTCGAGCCTGCCCCGCCATTCAATAAGATCATGGCTGATCTGTTGTGGCTCAGTTCCACTTTCCCGCCCTCTCCCCATAACCCTTAATCCCCTCTCTTATCAAGAACCCATCAACCCGCTTCTTAAAAATATTTAGCGAGGCAGCCTCCACCACTTCAACGGGCAGAGAATTCCAGAGATTCACCACCCTTTGAGTGAAGAAGTTCCTCCTCAACTCCGTTCTAAACCGCCTCCCCTTTATCTTGAGGCTGTGCCCCCTAGTCCTACTGTCTTTTTTGAGCGGGAAGAGTCTCTCCACCTCTATCCTATCCATCCCATTCATCATCTTATACGTCTCAATGAGATCTCCCCTCATTCTTCTAAACTCTAACGAGTACAAGCCTAGTTTATTCAGCCTCTCCTCATAGCTCAATCCCCTCAACTCCGGTATCAGCCTAGTAAACCTCCTCTGCACTCCCTCCAGGGCCAAAATATCCTTGCGCAGGTGCGGCGCCCAAAACTGCACACAGTACTCCAGCTGCGGCCTCACCAATGCCCTATACAGCTGCAGCAAGACCTCCCTACTTTTATATTCAATCCCCCTCGCTATGAAGGCCAGCATCCCATTCGCCTTCCTGACCACCTGCTGCACCTGCAAGCTGGGTTTTTGCGACTCATGCACAAGGACCCCGAGGTCCCTCTGCACCGTCGCCTGCTGCACCTGCAAGCTGGGTTTTTGCGACTCATGCACAAGGACCCCGAGGTCCCTCTGCACCGTCGCCTGCTGCATTGCATTGGCATAAGGTGACCTTACATAGAAACATTGAAGATGGGAGCAGGAGGAGGCCATTTGGCCCTTCGAGCCCACTCTGCCATTCATTAAGATCATGGCTGATCATCCAACTCAATAGACTAATCCTGCTATAGAAACATAGATGATGTCCACTTTACCACTCTCCTTTTCCAAAATATACTTGATTTTTAGGGTTTTAAGTTGTTTCTTTATCTTATTAAATTCTTAGAGTCATGAAGGTTTGCAGCATAGAAACAGGCCCTTCAGCCCAACTTGTCCATGCTGCCTTTTTTTTTAAAACCCCTAAACTAATCTCAATTGCCTGCATTTGGCCCATATCCGTCTATCCCTATCTTATCCATGTAACTATTTAAATACTTTTTAAAAGATAAAATTGTACCTGCCTCTACTACTACCTCTGGCAACTTGTTCCAGACACGCACCACCCTCTGAGTGAAAAAATTGGCCCTTTGGACACTTTCATATCTCTCCCCTCTCACCTTAAATCTATATGCCCTCTAGTTTTGGACTCCCCTACCTTTGGGAAAAGATATTGACTATCTAGCTGATCTATGCCCCTCTATATCTCCTCTAAACATCACTCACTGATATTTTGTCATTTTACCTATTGACAGATTTGCCCTATTTAGTCTTTGTCGCTCCTCATTGTCACACCATATTATCTAAAACCAGAATCTTAGCTCCTTTGTATTTCTCCTTTTCAAATATTGCGTTGAATTCGATGTTATGATCACTATTAGTCAAATATTCACATGGAATCTGTATCATTAGTCATTACTAAATCTAATATCACATGCCTCCTTTTTTGTTCGCGGGCATATTATTGCAGTAAACTACCCAAAACACTCTCAAAGATGAATTTACTATCTGACATATGCTAATCAGCTTCTTCCAATCTATATAGAAGTTAAAATGACCAATTAAAACTCATCTGCTTTTCCTTTATGCTTTTCTAAATTCTACATTTATACATTCTACCACCTCACAGCTGCCCCCAGAGGATTGATACAAAACTCCCGTGACTGTCTTAAATGCTGTTTTATTCCTTGAATCCACCCATAAATTCTAAACTGCCTGCTTACCTTTCATTATATCCTCATTCACCATTGAAATGATTTCATTATAGCTCACCAAGGCTACAGCTCCACCATTTTCCCGATCGAGAGCCTATAACTTGGTCCATTTAGTTTGCAGTCCTGACTTTCTTATCCATGTCTCTGTAATGGTTACCATGTGCCCACAATTCATTCAATTTATTCCTCATAGTGCATCTGTTTGTATAAAGTCTGCTTCTTTAAGCCTCATACACTAATTGGCCCTTACACTCAAGGGCTGACTTTACTCACACATTTCTGACTTCTTTTTCCCGGTTTAATTTTAAAACAACTTGCATTCATATAGCATTTTCCATGGTCACCCGGTGTCTCAAAGTGTTTTACAGCCAATTAAGTACTTTGGAAGTACAATTACTGTTTAATGTAGGAAGTACAGCAATTTGTGCACATTGATCTTACACAAACAACAATGCCATCATTTGTGATGGTTATTAAGGGATAGAGTGTGGTCACTCCCTTGATCTTTTCCAAAATAGCACCACTGGTCTTTACATCCACTCGAGAAGACAAATTGAGACCTCAGCTAAATGGTTCATCTGAAAGGTGGCACCTCTGGCAGTGCAGCACACCCTCAATATTGCACTGAAGTGTTACCCATGATTTGTGCTCCAGTGGGAGTGGGATTTGAACTCAGAACTTTGTGACACTGTAGTAGAAATGAGGCAACTGAGCTATAGTTGACACAAATATTATTCTACATCTTTCCATTTCTTTTTACCTGTACTGCCTAAAACACAATTCCTGACTGTCACTTTACACTCTTCCCTTTTGCTTCAGAAGCATTATTTATACTACCTTCCCACCAGAGATCCCCCCCCACCTCACAATCATATTTAACAGTTTACATTTCCTGTGACAGCCCTACTTATTGATTCTGCTTGGGCCCAGATCCCAGCGCAGCTCTGGGACAATCTGTTCCAACAATACAGTGCCTCATAGCTCCAGATCACCCTCCATATGGAGTCTGCATGTTCTCCGTGTCTGCTCGAGTTTCCTCCAGGTGCTCTGGTTTCCTCCCACAGTCCGGAAGAAGGTGCTGGTTAAGTGAATTGGCCATGCTAAATTTTCCCTTAGTGTACCAGAACAGGTACCGGAGTGTGGCGACTAGGAGATTTTCACAGTAACTTCATTGCAGTGTTAACGTAAGTGACTTACGACACTAATGAATAAACTTTCTCTGTCCCTGCACTGATGGCAGCGTCTCATCAAATGGAACCTCGATATCCTATACCACTCCTTTAATAATGCAAAGAGTATAACCCTGGCTAGCGGCATGGTGACACAATGGTTAGCACAGCTGCCTCACAGATCCCGGGACCTGGGTCCCATTCCTAGTTTTGGTCACTGTTTGTGTGGAGTTTGCACATTCTCCCCGTGTCTGCATGGGTTTCCTCCCACAGTCCAAAGATGTGTGGGTTAGGTGCACTAGTGTCCCGCGATGCATAGGCTAGAGAGATTAGGGGGGTAAATATGTGGGGTTACGGGGGATGGGGCCTAGGTGGGATTGTTATCAGCGCAGACCCGAAGGGCCGAATGGCCTGCTTCTGCACTGTAGGGATTCTATGATTCTAGGTCCTCTTCTTGAATGGTGTCTCCCCAACCAGGATCTCTCACCTATTTTTCCTACATTATCGCTCCCGACGCAAATGACAACAACTGGCTTCACCTCCGTCCTCTGGGAGGAAATGCTGGTTAAAAGAGTGAAAAATCCCAAACAGCAAGAGATGGGAGCTGAAGAAGCTGGGTATCTACCCCTTTTCGGTGACATCACCACAAAAGACAGCAACAAAATTGTGATGCTAATGACTCCATCAAAGGAACAAAGCTCAGGCTCAGCCTTGCTAATTAGAGAAATTAGCCATTCATTTTTCTTTATTTTCATTCAGTTTTAACCAGTTGCTACTTCATTTATTCAAACGTTTTTTCTTCCTCCCCCTTCTTGTTAATGTCTTTCTCTTTTTCCTCCCTTTTCAGCAGGGTTTCTGTTAAATTGTCAGCGATTCCTTACAATACTTTTCCAGGTGAGTTAAAAGAGAATTTGGAACAAAATTATTTAGCAGCATAATACATCTTGTTCAAAATTCAAATATAAGAACACAAGCCCAAGAGCCTGCTAATAGATATCTCTATCAGCCCCAGTTGGCTGTTGTAGATTATGCTAAATTATCTCTACCTGTGCTTTTGAAAGAAAATGCATGAAATGACAGTTAATTGTCCAAACTCATTATTCTGTTCAGTCGTGTTGCATCTGATGAAGAAGTAGCTGTATGAAAATATTGACTACTGTTTAGATCTTCATGCGTTTATCCATGTACGTAATTGTTCAAATATGATTGCATTAAAGAATACTAAATTGGCCCACGGAGGTGTCCATCAGTGATTATTTCAGCTTAAATCTTCAGCTGCCATTCAGCTTTTGCACATCATATATTAAATCCCTGACCCCTGACATTACCCATGAACCACCCTTTTTTTTTATTCCTTCTTTAAATCTTTATCGCGGAGGCTCTGACATCAACTTGCTCTGTTGCACAGGATTTAGGAAAGTGTGCACTGGTCAATCCATGCTGAATAAATTCTTCCCCTCAGTGTGAGCCTGCGATAATCTTCAAGGCTCCGGCTCCCTCTAAATGAGGTGCAAAAACCTCGAGTTGGATTATCTGCATTTCCATATGGAAGATGGTGTACAACAGTTCAAAATTAAATCACAGATTTGCAGGCCGTTTTGCTTACACGGCTAATGCCCTTTAGAAAAGTTTCCACAGGGAAATAAAAAAAAATCATGTTCAAACAGTTTTAAATAAACCTTTACATTAAATCATTCATAGAAGTAGCAACCTAGAGAGAAAAAAGGAGGTTGATTTAACAAAGGCAAGAGGAAAAAAAAAACCCATAATCTTAAAGAAGAGAACCTTTGTTGTGAAAAAAAAGGACAACAAAAAAAAGATTTAATCTGTTAAGGTCATTAACCCTTAGAAAACGGGTGCCAGTGATGTTGAGGCAAGAGAAAGTGTTATTTCCTCAGCTAGTACAGTTAACATTTCTGGAGTTCAAATACTCAGTTGTGGAACCAGGGACATTCTACAAACATTCCTTTTAAAATCTCGAATAAAATTTAAACTAAAAACATAAAATATTACAAAATTGCATTTCACATATATGAAATACTGGCTACGTAGCATCTATTTACAATATTCATCTTTTAAAGGGTAGAAACCGTTTTTTGTTGGGGAGGGGGGCATAGGTAGGTATTATGTTAAAAGAAAACATTGCAGCCACAGGGGTAAAACTCTGAATAAACAGCGGGCTTCCAGTCACGGCATCTACAGTAATCGCAATCTTTAAAACCATAAACAGGCTGCCAGACACCATGGTGTTGATGGATCACACAGGCTGATTTAGCAAGTTCCAGTTTATGTGGAAAAATTTCACACAACTGATGCACTCCCAGAGCAGAGATTTCCATAAGGAATTCAGCAATGGAATTCTTATTTTTTTACCTCGCCGTGCAGCTGTCCAGCAAGCTTAAAGGGCCACCTTCAATTATTTTGCGAGTCTCTTCAAAGGAAAGTTAAAAGATAAGCTTTAACTCTATTTGAACGTTGCATGATCTTTTGGGTTCATGATCTGGGAGAGTATAAGACATGGCAAAGTTAATATGTAGAGCAGGTTTTCAAAAACTAAATATGCCAAAATTCTCGCATCCATTCCTTCACTTGAACATTGAGTTTTGTGACGGTGCCTGTGTCCAAATATAGAATCCCTACAGCACAGAAGGAGGCCATTTGGCCCATCGAGTCTGCACCAAACTACAATCCCACCTAGGCCCTATCCCCGTAACCCCATGCATTTACCCTAGCTAGTCCCCCTGATACTAAAGGACAATTTAGCATGGCCAATCCACCCTAAGCCACACATCTTTGGAATGTGGGAGAAAATCAGAGCATCAGAGGAAATATAAGCAGACACTGGGAGAATGTGCAGAGCCCGCACAGAAGGTGACTTGAGACCAGAACTGAGTCACTTGGCATTGAGAGGCAGCAGTGCTAACCACTGTACAGGACAACTCCTATCATTCAGCCTTTGACACTACAAGCACAATATGATCGCATTAATTTCTAATGACAATCAATTTGTAACTCTTACTTTTCATGGAGCAAATTAGTACTGCAGAATATCTGTAAGTACCTTCCATAAGTCCGCTCAGCTTCTCACCAAAACTAACCCAAATATCAATTTTAAGAATGCAGAATAATTCCTTTTAGCCTTAAAGGAATACAAGTGTAGTTTAGCAGCAGAATAATACACCCGCACCTAATTACCTTAGGCGTAGCCCTGAGATGCCTACTTAGCCCCAGCAGAAATCAGAGGAAAGAGTGCAGGCCTGGTTAACCCAGTCCAGCAATTTTTGATTGGACTTGTAAAGTGCAGCCACTCCTTACAAGCCCAATGACAACAGAAGCAGCTTCAGGGATAGAGACTGTAGCAGGTACTCATTAGAATCCATCATCAAGGAGGAAATAGCGAGGCATCTTGAGGTGAATTGCTTGATAGAGCAGACGCAGCACGGTTTCGTTAAAGGGAAGTCGTGTCTGACAAATTTACTGGAGTTCTATGAGGATGTGTCTAGGGCGGTGGATAGAGGAGAGCCGGTGGATGTGGTCTTTCTGGATTTTCAGAAGGCGTTTGACAAGGTACCTCACAAGAGGTTATTGCAGAAGGTTGGGGGACATGGAGTTGGGGGTAGGGTGTTAGCGTGGATAGAGGATTGGTTGTCAAATAGGAGGCAGAGAGTGGGGGTCAATGGGTGCTATTCGGATTGGCGGTTGGTGACTAATGGAGTGCCCCAGGGGTGGGTGCTGGGGCCTCACTATTTACCATTTATATAGATGATCTGGGGGAGGGAACCGAGTGTATGGTGTCGAAATTTGCAGATGACACCAAGATTGGTGGAACGGCAAATTGTGCGGAGGGTGTGGTGAGTCTGCAGAAGGATCCAGATAGGCTGGATGAATGGGCCAGGAACTGGCAAATGGAATTTAATGTCGGCAAGTGCGAGGTGGTCCACTTTGGTAGGAATAATGGTAGGAAGGATTATTACTTACGTGGCGAAAAACTGCAGCAGGCGACGGTGCAGAGGGACCTCGGGGTCCTTGTGCATGAGTCGCAAAAACCCAGCTTGCAGGTGCAGCAGGTGGTCAGGAAGGCGAATGGGATGCTGGCCTTCATGGCGAGGGGGATTGAATATGAAAGTAGGGAGGATATTTTGGCCTTGGAGGGAGTGCAGAGGAGGTTTACTAGGCTGATACCGGAGTTGAGGGGGTTGAGCTATGAGGAGAGGCTGAATAAACTAGGCTTGTACTCGTTAGAGTTTAGAAGAATGAGGGGAGATCTCATTGAGACGTATAAGATGACGAATGGGATGGATAGGATAGAATTGGAGAGACTCTTCCTGCTCAGAAAGGACAGTAGGACTAGGGGGCACAGCCTCAAGATAAAGGGGGGGCGGTTTAGAACGGAGTTGAGGAAGAACTTCTTCATTCAAAGGGTGGTGAATCTCTGGAATTCTCTGCCCGTTGATGTGGTGGAGGCTGCCTCGCTAAATATTTTTAAGACGTGGGTTGATGGGTTTTTGATAAGCGAGGGGATTAAAGGTTATGGGGTTATGGGGTTATGGGGAGAGGGCGGGAATGTGGAACTGAGCCATGACAGATCAGCCATGATCTTTTTGAATGGCGGGGCAGGCTCGAAGGGCTAGATGGCCTACTCCTGCTCCTATTTCTTATGTTCTTATGTTCTTATTACAATGGGGATTCTCACATCCCTGGTTGTGGCATGTTACTGATGGCTGGCACTCCCAGTGGGATAAAGTATATTCACCTCCAGTTTGGAAAGAGGACCTCACTTGATGAAGATTCAGGCAATGGGAGCAGCCTGAACCTTTGAACAAAATATAAGCAGTTAAAGTAAAAGGATTACCTGTCGTTCCCATACCCCCCTCAACCCTCCAATCACTCACCATGGGGACTAAAGTGGTGCCACCTGGGCACTGCCTTCTGATAAACATGCATTTTATCATTTTGGACATAATTCCTCACACACAAACTTCTATGCTACTCTTACTTGAAAGCCAATCATAAAACAACTAACTATCACAACAACACTGTTAGCGAGCGACAAACTCATGATTTACATACCACGCCAGCATTTACTATCTGTATGCCTGATCACTCCTGGCCAAAAATGGATAAAAACTGACAGGACCAAATGACAAAAAGCCATTATTAGGAGCAGTGAGTGCAATGGAATGGAGGTTAAGTTTAAGCTTATTCATTAGTGTCACAAGTCGGCTTACATTAACATTGCAATTGCAAAGTTACTGTGAAAATCTCCTCATCACCATACCCTGGCGCCTGTACTGGTACACTAAAGGAAAAGTTAGCATGGCCAATCCACCAACCATCTTTCAGACTGTGGGAGGAAATCAGAGCACCCGGAGGAAACCCACACAGACATGGAAAGAATGTTCAGACTCTGCACGCAAAGTGACCCAAGCTGGGAATCAAATCAGACTCCTTGGCATGGTGATGCAGCAGTGCTAACCACTGTGCACAACTGTTAAAACACATCCACTGAACCGGAAGAACTATGCAAATGAGTGTAATAATTTCACTGGTTTTTATATTTCTTATTTTCCACTTTGCAAAAAGTGCTCTCAGGAGCAGTCTGCTTATTTGGTATTCTAGGCAAGGATCACTTTATTTGCAGGAAATTTTCAAACAAAGCGTTTGGCTCTGAACATTCTGCTTTTTATCTCCAAACATGAAAGAAATATTATCGGTGGGACGGGGTGGGTTGTGAGGGAGAAAAACAAAAAAATATTTAAAGCTGTGTTTAAAATCAGAGATAAAGCCAAGAGAGAAACAAATGGCCATAATCTGGCTAATGTAGTCCCGACAAAATAAATGTGAATTTACAATAGAATATCGGACATTCGGATTTGCCCATTTGATTAATAACTAGCAGGAATGGCTTGGCTCCCCAGCAACCAGCTTTGTGGCAGAATAAAAGTCATTTTTACCCACACCTGCCTGACTTTTGTGTTTAATTGTATGCTGGAAGAGGGAGTTATGGAGGTCTGTATCGTCATGAGAAACCCGATCTCGTTATAAATTATTAGACTGCTGCAGTAGAATCAATGAAAAGTGAGACAATCTAACAGCAAAGATTCTGCCTTGTGTTTTTGGCCACAAGTGAATTCCTTTGATTTAGGCGGGGGAGGGTAGGCTGCAACATGTTACATACAGAATAGCATGTAGAATATACAGAGAGGCACATGTTGATGGTGGCATGTCAAATAAGGTCACATATCAGATGAAGCGTGTTACATTTCAGATAACTGTGTCACATACAGATGCAGCACATTTCAAAGAAAAGGGGATGTGGTTTGACCTGTGTCAGCCAGTATTCACACCTGCAAGGCATTGAACAGTCACATGTAGTTTCCTTCCCTTGAAGGCTATTCGTAAAGCGTTGGGTTTTTATGGCAAGCTAGTGGCTTTCCAGTCACCAGTGGTTCAGCTATTGACACTCGCACCTCTGGAGTCTGTAGGTTGTGGGTGAAGTCCCATTCCAGAGACTTGAGCATAAAGTAGATTGACACTCGAGAGTGAAGAGGCAAAATGCTGTGGATGCTGGAATCTGAAACGAAAACAGAATCTGCTGGAAAATCTCAGCAGGTCTGACAGAACCTGCGGAGAGAGAATAGAGCCAATGCTTTGCGTGTGGATAACCCTTCCTCAGAGCGGTCATCCTGACCTGAGACTTTGGTTCAATTCTCTCCCTACAGAAGCTTTCAGACCTGCTGAGATTTTCCAGCATTTTCTGTTTCTGTTGTGACACTAGGGAGTGCTGCATTGTTTGAAATGCTGGCTTTCAGATGAGAAGTTAAACTGAGGCTTCATCTTCCCTCTCAGGTGGCTGTAAAAGATTCCATTGAACTATTCTGAGGAATACCAAGTGTGTTATCCCTCGTGTCTTAGTCAATATTTATCCCACAATCAACAACACTATCTGGTCATCATTACATTGCTGCTTGTTGGAGCTTGCTGTGCATAAATTGGTTGGTGTGTTTCCTACGTTACTATAGTAACTACTTTTGCAAAAAAAAAGTATAGCCCTAATGGGTTGCAAAGTGCTTCTTGTGAGAAGAATGATATAAACGCAAGTCTTTCTTCTGTGCATTCCTACTAGCTTGACATTCTTTACTTTCACTTTTACAATTGGCCTGACAGGTTTTACATTACAACCGCTACACTACCATATGAGGAACATGGGATATATGTTGGCTGGACTCTTAAGAACAAGGTGAAACAGTGTGCCACACACCAACAGATTTGGACCATCCCAAAACAGAAAGACTAACACTAATTCAAAAATACAACATTCACACAAATCTATATAAAGATGGAGTTTATAGGCTCATTTTTAATTCAGTTTTGGAAATCAGATGAGATGGAATTCATCAAGTCACATGATTTGAACCAAAACACTACCTAATCACATGACTTGAATTGTAGTGGCCTGTTTGATGAATTTTATTTCACGAGCAGAGTTTTCAGAGCAGGTTGTTGAAAATGAATTGGCCTGAAGGCTCCTCAATGAAATAGAAGCTCTTAATATAAAGATTTATTTTTTCAGTTTTGTGGTTACAGAGCATCCACCACGCAGGGAAATGTTTCAAGGAAGAGCTGTGTAGCTGTAATAACATTGCGTTATCACAGTGTGGTGAATGTATGAACATCGTCTTCATTCATCTTCTGTTATCACCTTCAATCAGGAAAACATTAACACTGCACTAACTGCACCAGCATTTAAAATAAAAATTGATGAATTATGCTCTCATACGTTATTTGCAACTTGCTGTTCTCGTGTGCATATCCAAAGTTACCAAAGTTGAAAGTTGCACAAGGACGTTTTAAGCACCTTGTGCAATTTAATGAGTGCAAAGAAAATTCCAGCTATGCATTGTATTTAGACCTGGTACAAAATATTACTACATACAACAAAAGGCTTTATTTTGATTCTGTGCTCATGCATGATATCCATTAAAAACAACCTTGAGGCTCAGAACGAGCTGTGGTTTTCCCTCTCTTCCACAGATCAGAGGATATTAGGCATATCACTTTGTCATGCAGGTTAAAGTACCAACTACTCTTTAATGCTTCTTTAAATTGGCACACAAAACTACTTAATGAAAGAACTGCTGATTTATATATCTCTTACTTTATTTGAAATACAATAGGCGATTTTCACAGTAATTTTGTTGCAGTGTTCATGTAAGCCTACTTGTGACACTAATAAGTAAACTTTAAACAACCAGCAAGAAATAAATATATAAAGAAACATAGAAACGTAGAAGATAGGGGCTAGAGGAAGCCATTTGGCCCTTTGAATCTACTCTGCCATTCATTAAGATCATGGCTGATCATCCAACTCAGTAGACTAATCCTGCTTTTTCCCCATAACCTTTGATCTGATTTGCCCCAAGTACTATCAACTGTCATGGTGAGAGCAATGTTGGATAAATATCAGCAGAAAGCACATTCCACCTACTCACTGTGCACCTGGCTGATAGTAATTTTGTCAATCAATTGCTAGGAATACAGAGGGATTCTTGTATATATATTCACTTTTCCCTGATATGCTGAGCAACTTCAGCAACTATTGTTACTCTAATTTTCTCTCTTCCTCACCTGAAGACAGCTGGAATATGATTGTCTTAACACTCTAAGCTCTCTGGTGAGCTGTACAAATCTCCCATGTGAGGCTGGGTGCTTTTATTTCTTCCAATTCCTGGTCTGGTCTGCACAAGAATCTATTTCCATAAAGCATTCTTGGCTGTTAATGCCCTCAGAGTTGGCCCAGCAAGCCATTCGATTGTAAAACAGTTGAATAAGGAGAATAACTTCCTGATTTTGTTCTGCTTTGCTACTGGAGTTTCACATGGGCAGCGGTGGGGGAATGGGGTGCGACGTGAAGCCGCCCACTACCTCCATATCTGTTTTCATACAGCCTGGAAAACTTCCCTCTTTATTCCTCTCATTAGTTAGACATGCTTCTTATATCTATATATCACTGACCTTTGTACTATTTGCTGTGCCTGAATTCCCACACACATACCCACCATTTCACACAAGAAACAAGGGGCCCAATTTTAAGTTTCTGTAAGTGAATGCATTTTGAGCAAGTTAAAATTGGGCCCAATATGTCTCTTACCAGGACATTTTCTCTTAAGGAAAGGAGAAGCTATTGATGGAGACTAAGCACCTTACAGGTACAGTTCATCCAGACACTGGTATTTTCACATCAGGTTAGACAGAGACATGCTTCTCTGCATTTGTAAAAGGAATAATACTTTACAAAGGAAACCTAACCTACAGCCCTGTAGAAAGGGAACCTGTCTTCCACTGCCTGGTCTGGTCTGCACAAGAATCTAGTTCCATAATGCATACTTGGCTATTAATGACCTCAGAGGTAGCCCAGCAAGCCATTCAGTTATAAAACAGTTGAATGAGAATAATGCGACCTCACTGCATCAGAGATCTGGGTTCAATTCCAGCCTTGGGTGATTGTGAAGTTTGCATGTTCTTCTCATGTCTGTGTGTGTTTCCTCCCACAGTCCAAAGATGTGTCTGTTAGGTAGATTGGCTATGATAAATTGTCCCTTAGTGTCCCCCGATATGTAGGTTAGATGAAATAGCTATGCTGAATGTTTGGGGTAATGGGGATAGGGCCAGGACAGGGAGATGGCCTGGGGAAACACTCCATCAGAGAGTAGGTGGAAACTTGATGGGTCAAATTTCTTTCTTTATTCATTTGTGGGATATGGGCATCACTGGATGGCCCAGCATTTATCGCCCATCCCTAGTTTCCCTTGTTCAGAGGGCAACAACATTGCTGCAGCTCTGGAGTCACATGTAGGACAGACCAGGTAAGGATGGCAGATTTCCTTCCCTAAAGGACAGTAGTGAACAAGATGGGGTTTTCTGACAATAGGCAATGGTCTAATGGTCATCAGTAGATTCGTAATTCCAGAATGGACTCCTTCTGCACTGTACAGATTCTATGATTCCAATATCACTTTAGGAGTACCACCACGTAAAGTAGTTCACTGCCTTATCATAATTACTGATGTGAAAGAGATGCGGCCTCACCCATGTTGCTCACATCCTGAGAATCTATTTTCAAATGAGCCACTACCAGCCACAGCTGGTCACTTGTGCTGTGTGTTTCAGGCAGTGTGGTCCTCTCTGCTTCACAATCCAACTACCCAAGAGTGAATGTCTCTGGCTCAATGTTTGAGAAGGTTGGAGTGAGTGATAGCACGTTGTGGTGATTGTTTCTTTAAGGGCAAAACAGCAGAGTAAGGGTCACCTGGCCTGGATGACAAATCAGGACTCAAAGTGAGGAATCACCCCTGGGAGAGGAGTTGTCTTCATTGCTCACCAATCATATAACTACCCAATACTCAAGATCTGGCAAAGATCAAAGAGAGATATTGTGGTGAATATATTTATTCTTTTTCTCAGATATCGATTAAAACAGGATACTCACATGTATCAGGATAATTTCATCCTTGTTGCCAGATGTAATAATGCACTTTCAGAGACTCATTAGTGAATAACAAAGGATTTATTTACATGGGTCAATAAGAGCTACAGCATATCTGCTGCTAGTTCTAGAATACCTTTTGTGTAAGAGAACTCCTCCTCCTGAGGTGATTGCCCCCACTCTGAGTCCAGATTGGTCACCCAGGCCAGGTGATCCTTACTCTGCTGTGTCTCCCTTAAAGGGACAGTCACCACATCCAGATGAAAGGCAAAGCATTGCTGCAATTAAAAAAGTTCAAAAGCTTAGAAATATGGCTGTCACTAGAAAACAGTGCTACAGCTTTAAGAGTAAAGGCCCAGTAAACTCTATACCTGCATTGCAAAATATATCTGAAAAGGGAAGCCAACTGCATCCTCGCAACTACAGCCTGTGTGTCAAAAAAAGATTACCACATTCTTAAAGCGGTAATACATTTAAATTAGCAACCACAAGAAGAAACAACTGGCTATGGACAGGAGAATTAGTTTAAAGTTTATTTGTTAGTGTCACAAGTAGGCTTACATTAACACTGCAATGAAGTGTTAACACTGAAAATTCCCGAGTTGCCACATTCCGGTGCCTGTTTGGGGACAGTGAAGACAAATTTGTCATGGCCAATACACCTGACCATCATGTCTTTTGGACTGTGGGAGGAAAGCAGAGCACCTGGATGAAACCATGTAGACGTGGGGAGAACGTGCAGACTTTGCACAGACAGTGACCCAAGCTGGGAATCAAGCAGTGACTCTGGCACTGTGAGGCAGCAGCGCTAACCATTGTGCGAGAAATTAGAGAATTAGAAAAAGCCTCAGATAGAGGTAGCAAAGGCCTCAAAGAAGATCTCAAAGAAGTGGCAACAAAGACCTCAGAAAGGGGGAAATAAAAGACCCCGAAAGAGGGGAAAAGAAGACCTCAGGCAGGGGGCAATGAAAGGCCCCACAAGGAGGCAATAAAAGATACCAAATGACCAGCAAAGGCAGACCCCTCAAGGAGTACAACAAAATTCACCAAATAATAGGCAACAAATGACCCCTAGAGAGATGGTAACCAAATGAAAACCAACAAGAAAATTACAGAATGGAAGTATGATAACACTTCATCAGAGACAGAACCAACCAACGGTGAGATCAAAAGGCTTTGGCTGAAGTTAAGGTAAATATAAATGAAGATTTCATTGGTAAAATGTATATATCCAGTAAAAACATGATGGATTCCTCTTGAAAGAAATGCAGAGATTAAAGACCTCAGAAGAAACAGGGAACTATTGAAAATAAAGAGAATTAGCAAAATGAATTAAAAGCTTTAGAGAAGACTCTCTACCACAGAAAGCTGTTGGGACCAGTTGGTTAGATTTGTTCAAGAGGGAGCTGGATGTGGCCCTTGTGGCTGAAGGGATCAAAAGGTATGGAGAGAAAGTGGGAGTGGAATACTGAAAGTACGTGATCAACCATGATCATATTGAATGGTAGTGCAGGCTTGAAGGGCCGAATGGCCGACTCCTGCACCTATTTTCTGTATTTCTGTAAGAATTAAAGCAAGAAGAAATGATTGGCAGCAAACTTGGAGGAAAATGAAGTTGCAAAAATGTACAAACTAAAGTTCAAAAGGAGAATGCAATGACACAATGGAAAATCGTCTGAACTCCATGAAAAAGCAACTAGAAAATAAGAACAAGCCCAGTGAAGAATTGAAGCAGGAGAACAAGAGCTTGCAGAAGGAAGTTTGGCAATGAGAAATTAACCGAAGAGATAAAAACGTTGGAATTGACAGCAGAATTAACAATTCAGACAGAGAAAGAAACGAGGATTGCATTTCAGGACAAGATTGCTGAAATGGTCACGCTAATGGAAAAGCACCCGAACCAATCTGGTAAAATGATCGATGGAAAAGATGCTGAATTGAAATGCTGGAAAGAGAAGAAACTTTATCACCTAACCTAAGTATCAGAACCAGAATATTATGACCATTCCTTGACATGTGACAGTGCGAGATTGTGAAAGAAAAGTCAAGACATAAGATTTTGTCATACTGTGGTGATATGTGCCTGCATGCATTATAATGTAAGGGGCTTGGCAGAGCAAGGGTTAACGTGAGACTGGAGAGTGGCTCTGCCCAGAGAGTGATGTATGTAGCTACATGGTCAGAGAACAGCCTAGATTTTCACAGTAACTTCACTGCAGTGTTAAAGTAAGTCTACTTGTGACGCTAATAAATGAACTGAAAAAGCTACCCCATGCAATTTTCACACACTCTCTTGTTTTCCATGGCAGTAGGGAGTTTCACACTGGTGGGGGGATGGTGGGGGTGGCAGTGTGGCAGAAGTGGAGATGCAGAACTTAAACTCACCAAGGAATTCTGCTGCAGATAGCTGAGCACATGCCCTGATCTCCCATATGTACACAGTATATGGGAGAGCTGTCAGCCCCTCCCCTCCCCGATCCCCCACAGACATTGCTCCCCGCCAGACCCCACTAATCACCACCCCCTCCACAGCCAACACCCCCCCACACAGAGCAACCCCCTCCCATCGCCACGTGAGCCAGCCAATTGCGTCCTAGGTTCAGTAATGATATTGAAATGAGGATATAAATATTTAAATCAGCCTCGTGCCCTTCCCAGGCGTGAGGCTGACTTTGTCAATAAAGATGGCCTGGAAGAATACAAAGGCTGGACCCCAGGCGCGATTTGCTTCCTGCTGAAATTTCCTGCAATGCTACACTACTTGATCAGCCTATCAGTGCTGAAAATCATGCCCTTAGTGTTTAAACATGCAAGCTTCAAGATCTCATCAGCGAACCATGGCCACTGTAACTTTGAGAACCATATTAAGTATATAATATGACATGATGTCACAATATGAAATTTGGATCTCTGGAATTATTGTCTCTAATACCAGACCCCTCTTGTACCAAATGGGTATGGAGGGATGGATTGTTCGTTAACAACTGGACCACCAGAGGAATAGAGAAATACTCCAACAGTCATTGTTGCCATCAAGAAATATTTTGGAACCCATATGCACCAAAGTACCTGATCAACCTGTTATAAATATAAATGATGCCTCCGTGAAAGAAAGTAGTGATGAACCGTCTACGTGGTTGTAATTTTTGCAAGATTTGGTAAACCGGAACAGATTGTTAGCGATAATCGTTCACAGTTTACTTCACAAGAGCATGAGGATTATCTCAAAGTCAATGGTATTCGGCATATAAAATTCTCATCTTATCATCCATCGAACAATGGATTAGCTGAAAGATTTGTACAATCCTTGAAACCTTCTTTAAAAGCTTTAAAAGAGCAAGGTTCGTTATCACGTCATGTGAATAGCTTTTTGGTATCTTATAGAAACACTACTCATGCGGCGACCCAAAGTTCACCTGCATTACTAATCTTAAAGAGAAAGTTGAGGAAACTAAGTTTGATTTGATATTACCTCCAGAAACTTCAGAGGTAGTAAAGCATTAACAACAATCTCAAATTGCTAAATGAGAAGTGAGGGCAAAACAATAGTCATTTCAACGAGGAGATCGTGTGTTAGCATGTTATAAGGCATGAGTGAAAAACGGGTACCAGTCATAGTTTTCGAAAACAGGTTCAATTTCTTACATTGTTCAAAATAAAGACGAAATAGTTTGGATGGCATTGTGACCAATTGTTGTCATCTCAAAATGATTTCTCAAAATCATCTCTAGAAGTACCAATTTCTTTAGTCCCTAGTGTTGTAAAGGCTTAGTTGAAACTGAGTTCGCTGATGATTGTGTTTTTGTTACTCTACCAAGTAAGAATGTTAGAGAACTGCTGAAAAAGAAGTATTTACTGAAGTTCCAACTCATAACTTCTCGGGTCAAAGATAGCCAAATTCCTAAACATTGTAAAACCAAAGGGGAATAGAAGTCCTCTTGATTGCCTTTCTTATTGACTGTGTATAATGATTAATGATACATGGTACTGTTTCGAGAGTGTTATTGATCCTATGTATAACACTAATAATTTGTTGTCGTTACCGCAGAAGTAAAGGGGGGAGGGGTGTTATTTGTTTAAAAGGGTTGCAGGTTTCTTTGGAGCTGATCACATGGCTTTATGGTGATGTCATTAGGGTGTTCGCAGGCTTCACCAATGCCCTATACAATTGCATTAAAACATCTCTACCCTTATATTCAAATCTTCTTGCTATGAAGGTCAACATACCATTTGTCTTCTTTACTGCCTGCTGTACGTGTGAGCTTACTTTCAGCGAGCAATGCATAAGAACATCATGGTCTTGCTGAGTATCCAGCTCTCTCAATTTACACCCATTCAAGTAATAATCTGTCTTCCTCTTATTGCTACCAAAGTGGATAACCTCACATTTATCTGCATTATACTGCATCTGCCATGCTTATGCCCACATACTCAACCATCCAATTCACGCTGAGGCATCTCTGCATCCTCCTCACGGCTCACCCTCCCACCCAACTTTGTATCATCTGCAAATTTGGAGATAATACATTCAGTTCCCTCTTCCAAATCATTAATATATAATGTGAACAATGAAGATCCTAGCACAGATGCCTACAGTGCACCACTAGTCACTGACTGCCAATCAGAAAAAGACCCATTTATGCCAACATTTTATTTCATTTCTGCTAATCAGCTTTCTATTCATGTCAAGACATTACCTGTATCCCATGTGCTTTAATTTCACATACTAGTCTGTTATATGAGACCTTGTCGAAAGCCTTCTGAAAGTCTAAATAAACCACATCCATTGGCTTTCCTCAGTCAACTCTACTAGTTACATTCTCAAAGAATTCTGATAGGTTCGTCTAGCATGATTTCCCCTTTGTAAATCCATGCTGACTTTGTCTGATTGTACCACTGCCTTCCAAACGCTCAGTTCTGAAATCCTTGATGATGGACTCTAGCAACTTCCCCAGTACTGATATAAAGCTCACTAGTCTGTAGTTCCCTGTTCTTCCTCTTTCTCTCTTTTTGGATAGCAGGCTTATGTTAGTTACCCTCCAATCCGTAGGAACCAGTCCAGCGTCCAAAAAAGTTTGGAAAATAGTCACTAACTGATCTATTATTTCCAGGGCCACTTACTTAAGTACCCTGGGATGAAGATTATCAGGACCTGGAGATTTATCCACCATCAATCCCATCAAATTCCCCAAAACTGTTTATCTACTAATGATGGTTTCCTTCAGCTCCTCACTAAAACATGTTTCTCTCAGAACTTCTGGTACATTATTCATGGCATTCTTTGTGAAGACTGAACCAAAGTATGAATTTAATTCTTTGGCCATTTCTTTGTTCCCCGTTATAAATTCTTGCATTTCTGACTGCAAGAGGCTACATTTGTCTTTGTCAATCGTTTTCTCTTTTTCTTAGAAACTCTAGAGATTATAGACCAAGTTTCTCCAATCTCTCTTCATAGGATTGTCCTGCCAACCCAGGAACAAGTCTGGAGAACCTTTGCTGCGCCACCTCTATGGCAATAATATCTTTCCTGAGGTGAGGGGACCACACTGTACTTGGCAATCCAGGTGCTGTCCATACAATTGAAGCAAGGCTAGTGACAATAGGATGTAGAAGAACATTTTTTCAAAAAGTCATTAATTCATGACTTTCCACTATGTCAAAAAAAGTCATTTCATTAGAAGGCAATAAAAGTGTCAATCGTCCAGACAGGTTAGCTCAGTTGGCTGGTTTGTGATGCGGAGCAACACTAGCGACACAGGTTCAGTTCTTGTGCTGGCTGAGATTATTCATGAAGGCCCACCTTCGCAACCTCGTCCCTCGCTTGAGGTATAGTGACCCTCAGCTTAAATCACCATCAGTGAGCTCTCCCACTTAAAGGGGAGAGCAGCCTTTTGACAATTGGGACTGTGGCGACTTTACCATACTTTTACCTTTACTTCAAAGTATCAGTGACAAAACCATGCACCCTTGAAACCACTTAACCTTATGTAAATAAGCATCATGAAATTGACAGCAGAGATCAGAGGCTTGATTCACAAAGAGGACATTTTGAACTTACCTTTTGAAAGGTCCCCTCATACAATTGTGTTGGAATTGCATGAAGTTTGTTGTATTTATTCTTCTCTTGGTTTCACTCAATTTCTTACTAAGACAGATTCTTAGTTTATAGGCCAATGGATATGGTCAATAAGAATGCTATTTGACCATTTATCAAATAGATGGAGAAAACTTTACTCTGAATTTATCACAAGTAGAAGGGGACTTATTGATTACTTGGGGAAGTGAAACTTTCCAGGTTTGATCACAAAGTTGCATTGTGCTGCACTGGATGTGAGAGCTTGCTGGTGAAAACCATCCCGTGAAGCGGGCACAAAGAAATTATCGGAAGTGCATCCAATTTATAAAGGATAACACAATATGTTACGAGAATATTATCCACTGAGCCATCAATGCATCCTAAAGTTAACTAATTCATGATGCAAAATAGTTATGACAATGAGCAGCATGGCGACATAGTACTGCTGCCTCACAGTCCCAGGTTCAATTCCAGCCTCGGGCCACTATCTGTGTGGAGTTTGCACAGTGTCTCCCCGTGTCTGTGTGGGTTTCCTCCGGATGTTTCAATTTCCTCCCACAGTCCAAAGATATGCGGATTAGGTTGATTGGTCATGATAAATTGACCCTAGTGTCAGCGGGATTGGCAGGATAAAAGCATGGAGTTGCGGGAATAGGTCCTGGGTGGGATTGTGGTCGGTGTAGACTTGATGGGCTGAATGGCCATCAAGTCTACACTTCTATACTGTAGGGATTCACTGATTCTGTGACAAGACTAAGTTTTCAAGTCAAAACTGTATCAAACTATTAATTCACATTGTGTTGAAAAACCGAATGGATGAATCATTTAAGCAAATTGTCAATTTAAATATTTTGCTTGCATGCTAATATTATCAGCAATGGAGGGCTTCTGCTTATAATATTGCTGTTAATTTACACCAGTGTGATAACTGACATTATACCTTCGTTTCTGCAGGGCACTCACTCTATGTACAATGGCACTACTGAGAGCAACTTGTACTTCATAATAGACATGTATAGAGAGCTCATTTGAATTGGGTTCATAATTAGCGCAGATATTAGCTGTTATTTTAATGTGTCCAGGTTTTGAGAACAATGTACCGGGCATGGCTACACTCTCAAGCTTGTCAGAAGTGATGCCATCCTGTCCAAATCATACCTCAGGTAGAAACAGTAATGGTGTCCCCCTGGTGGAAAACAAAAGAAGTATTTTGAGTTGAGTTTCTCCACAACACTATAAAGAACTGAGCGAGAATGCTTATTGCAAACCATGCACAAAGCTTTTGTAAGATGAAGGGTTTATTCAGCAATTTAAAACCATATTCTTGCAACAAATCTCTGAACATTTTAACTTAAAAAACCCATAATACATCCAGTTTTTCTTATCTTGCCAATGTTGTTAGTTACTCATTTAATATTATAATAAGACATCAAGGTGTATCTGATCAATAGCACATTGCATATCCTGATCTCAGCAGGCACTTACATCAAGTTAGTGGTGCATTCGATGTACATGCTCCCAACCAAAGCATCTTGCGTTTCCATGGCATCTCTACTTACATTTGTTCTAGGTCAGTTTTAAGAAAAAGGGAGTGGGGTGGGGGGGGGGGGGTAGCAAGAAGCACTTAGCATCATATCAAGAGCTCCTTCGTTCAATTTCCTCATATGTGGCAGAATTACTCTATTAACCTCGCAGTTCTCAAGCATATGAAGTGGACTTAGAAAGGGCGCTCCCAATAATGGCCAGTTTGCCAAATCCACCTTAAAAGATGTGGAAGGACAGCTGAGCTCTACTGTTAATAATGTAGAGTCTAAGGTTATATATGAGATTGGACAACGGGCAGTAGGGACCAAGAGAACAAGCCATACAGTATTTATCATAAGTAAACAGTGTTACATCGTACATTTATTGAAGTTGTGCCTGGTTAATTCAAATCTCAGAGGTCACTTTTTCATTATCATTATTTCAATATCATCGACAATCAATTGAAAATAAATAGGTTACCTCTGGCAATAAACTTCTGTCAACCAGAAAATCAAGGCCCAGGAATCAGGAGAACATCCAATGCCAGGCTTAGTTTAATCCTGAGCCACAGGTTCAATTTATGATTTTGGGTCAAGCCTGCGACACATCATTTTCGTCTTCTTCATCTTTCAATTATGGAAGAGGAAATGAAGTAGCAGAGCCCCTGTTCTTGAATGTTACCCAACATCCTCTGGAACAAGCCGCCCCTGGTCAGGTCACCTGACAGTTGTTACCATCTTTGCTCACTGAAAATGAATGACCACTAGGGTGAATTCCTGGTGGACGGGTGGTAATTCTGCAGCTGTACAGAGCATTTGACACCACCTCTGGAAACCTCTTTGGTTCTGAATACAGGTGTGTTCTTTTCTTGGCTTGGTGAAGATGATGCATAAAAGGTGCCTGTTGCCAAGTCTTTAAAGAAATAAAGGCTCAAGTTATGAAAGGAGGAGGGAAAGAAGGAAATTAAGGCAGGATTTTTTATATTTGATTTATCATTGTCACATTATTGGTATATGGTGAAAAATATTGTTTCTTGTGGGCTATGCAAAGCATACCATTCATAGAGTACATAGAAGAGAAGGAAAGGAGAGGGTGCAGAATACAGTGTTACAATCACAGTTAGGGTGCAGAGAAAGATCATCTTAATATAGAATAGGTCACTATATGATGGCAGCAGGGAAGAAACTGCTCTTGTATTGGTTGGTAAGCAACCTCAGACATTTTCCTGACGCAAGAAAGTGGAAGAGAGAATGTCCGGGGCTGCATGAGGGTCTTTGATGATGCTGGCTGCTTTCTCGAGGCAGCAGGAGGTTCGGACAGAGTCAATGGATAGGAGGCTGTTTTGCACGATGGACTACATTTGCATCCCTGGAAATCCTACTGGCCAGAGGGACCATAAAATTCCACTGCTTTCCAAAAACTCAGGGAATGTCAAAGCACTTTACTGTCAATGAAGAACATTTGAAGTACAAACACTGTTACATGTTGGAAACAAGGCAACAAATTTACAAACAGCAATACCCTACAAACATAAAGAAGATAAATGATCAAGTCATTTTTTAAAAGTATTATTTGAGGAATAAATTTTATGCGGGATACCAGGCATAATTCTTTAAAATAGTGTCCTGGAATCTTTAACCTCAATATTAAAATCTTCAAGATATGAGAATAATAACAAACTACTTTCTACTCACAGTCTAACCATAACTGAGGTGCATCTGAAAGGATGACCATCTCATTTGTTAGTCCATCCTTCAGTCAACCAGGTTACCGTTAATTGACAAATCAAACTAATTAGATTGACAGTTACCTACCTAGACCACATCCAATCCATCCAGCCCATTCTCAGAAAACTAAATAATGATAATGTGGGAATTCATTCAAAAGGCAATATGGAAACTTGACGGTACTCATGTTATAAATATAACACCAGCATAATAAATACTTCCCTGGGAGGAAATTGGCCTTCTCTGCTTCTTTTTGGAGTCAATTTGGGTGCCAACACTTGATCCGGTTTAGATTAGATGCAGAGTCATTTCATTTTGGCCTTGCTAAATTTATTGCTTGAGTACACCATAAATGTTCTGAGACACTGGGCAAACATGCAAATATTTCAATGCCAGTTTTGTTGGAATGAAGGGAGAGTCAAAATGGTTCAGTGGGCCAGTTGGAGATCCAGCAACATTGTTGACAGTGCTAAAACATGCACAGCAATACTGATTAATCAGAGCAGATTTGACTGGTAGGTTTCCATATGATGGAAAAAAGATACCATAACATCAGTCACAGTGACCAGTTGGCATCTTAGACAGTACCTGAAGGTTGAACAGGTTGGATACAGTTGCTGCCAAAGTGGACTTCATTGGGTTGATCTTAATCATTGGTTGCCTCTGCCACCCTGTCAATCAAATTTTCTTTTCAATTCCGTACAAAAATAAACAGAATCCTCTCTCATCCCTCTCATAATAAATACTGAAAATAATGTGGTTGCAAGTACAAGTCAAAATTCAAGCATATCACAGACAAATAAATCTATACCATCAGTCAAATAATTATATACATTATTGAATGTATCGGGTACTAACAATTTATTTTATTAAATAGTTTACTGCTTAAGAGAAGATATTCAGATATCAAGCTTGCAGATTAGCCTTAATTGTCCAATTTAAAACAGATAATCAAACTTTAAACTCTAAGTAGTCCTTTAAGTTGAACTGAGCGATGAATGTGAGGTATTAGTCACATAATGGGTGGCACGGTGGCATAGTTAGGAATGGGTTAACAGTCCTTCCAGTTAAGTCCTAATTTGTTGTCAATTATCCAATAGAAGTCACTGATAAAGGGGCTTTAGGTGCCATTGGCTGTTGATGGAGATCGTAGATGGAGTTGGATCAAAGAAATGAAGGTAGTTTATGAAGAAGCTGGACACACGTCTACTTTACTGAGCTACAAACTAGAGGCTCAAATAACTAGCACCGCTGGCTCACAGTTCCATGGACCTGGGTTTGATTCCCAGCTTGGGTCACTGCCTGTGCGGCATCTGCACATTCTCCCCGTGTCTGCATGGGTTTCCTCCGGTTTCCTCCCACGGTCCAAAAGATGTGCTGGTTAGGTGCATTGGCCATGCTAAATTCTCCCTCAGTGTACCTGAACAGGTGCCGGAGTGCGGCAACTAGAGAATTTTCACAGTAACTTCATTGCAGTGTTAATGAAAGCCTTCTTGAAACACTAATAAATAAACTTAAAAATATCCTAGAATAAATGTTATGGTCATATTCCAAAATATACTGAATGGATGCTAAGGACAAATTTTGCAATGCTGTTTACACACATACACTCTCCATCATGCCAAGTACCACAGCTTCACCAAGAAATTGATTTTTGCTTCCATTTCTTGCCAGATATCAATCACCTCCCCTATCCTTCTGGATGGGACGATCCCCCTCTCCGCCCCTTTTTACTGTCCAATGCCTGTGAATAATAAATTGCATGTGATACAAAAGGTTTCTGAGAAATCTACATCTGTTTCTGATGACTCAGAGGCCAGGAATTACATCTGTCTCTGTATTTTCCCCATACAACAGCAGCAGTGACAGGACACAATGACAGATCCATGTTCTAAACAGTCACAATAGGCACAGTCAGTCCATTAGTTACCGATTGTCTGCAAGCTGCCTTGGCTTGCATTGCACAAGCACTCATAATGAGAAAAGATGGCAGCTGCTTAGAAAGGGGGCGGGTGGGTGGTAGGGGTGGGGGGGGAGGGAGGGTGGTTTGTGGGTGGTGGGTGGGGGAAAGAACGAAAGAAAGGAACAGATTTGCAGATAACAGAGATGGAAAACAACCGTTGCAAACAGCCGTTATTGTTGCTTGGGATGGCAAGGTGGCTAATTTGTAGGACACAGGCATATTCTACCCTCTTTAAAGATCAAAGCAGACAGATTGCTATATAGGGGTTCCAATGGAAGCAGACGATTGTGTAAAATGAGAATCAACAGTGTCACTTTACCACATTTCCAACTTAATTGGTCTCAGTTTTTTTTTAATATTCATAATTTGAATAGAAATTATGAACTCACATTACAAAGCTATCATGAGATAAAGGATAATAGATGGCAGGTACTAAGTTAATCGGCTAGCTCTAACAATGCCATAAAGCTCAAATGGCTTAGGAAGATTAAGCAAACTTTAAGGCTGAAATGCTGCCTTAAAATCAGCAGCAGCTTTATAACGTAGCGTATATCTTTTTTTAGGGAAAAAGAACATTTGGAAGCTTCCTTCTGTGGACAGTGCGTTTGATAATTTTGCAAATGACAAAGAAGGCCTCACATTAAAGAAGATACCATATTGGATCAGGAGGAAAAAGACATCATGATCAATACTTGAATAGTAAGAGATTGTTTAACTAACATTCTGAGAACTTGAGTTTGTTCCTTCTTGTGACGAATGGAGCTTTTCATTGTTAAGGACCAAGTTAAATTTTGGAATGCCTCCCTCCCTCCCGCTTCCTCCCCCCCCCCACCTCTAACTGCCTAGTGTGAACGTGAGTAAAAGGTTCTCTGAACAGTGACTCCAGAGCTGGCTGGAGTAAATGACAGACCGAAGGTCAGATTCATGTCTTGTGTAAATAAGAAAACCGAGGTGGCTTTTGGAAACACGGATGCAAAGTACGCAAAAGAGAAACCTGCAAGAGAAACATGGTGGATGTTTTCAGCATCGTCGGAGATTTTGATGAGAATGTGGATCTCTTATACCGAGCATTTTGTTTTTTTTAAGAATGAAGATGTTGTGGTGTTCATTTTCCTGTGCATGATGGGAGGTAAAACTGTTAATCTCCCCCGCAATCTTGTGCAATCTGATAAACCAGGCAATAAAACATACAAGTGTACAAGCGAATTGTGGAAATTTTACAAGCACATTTTTGACCTAAACCCCTGGTGATTGCAGCATGTTTTAGATTCCATAAAATAAACCAAGAGGAGAGAGGGGCCAATCATACAATTTGTTGCAGTGCCTAAAAGACTCACAGTATATTGTGAATTTCGAGATGTGCTTAATGATACCATTTGTGACAGACTTGTTTGTGGCACATGCAATGAAGCGACACAAAAATGTCTGTTAGCTGAGAGTAATCTCACTCTGCAGAAAGCCATTGAAATCACTGTTTCTGTGGGGCTGCACTGTAAAGAAAGCCCAACAACTCATTTCATCCACTCGGATGCACAAAATGTCTGCTGAATCATACCAAAAGCCGTCAGAGCTTTGTACATGTTACTGGTTTGCAAAACCAGGACATTCTCCCGCTGATTGCTGGTATAAAGGCTTGGAATGTCAAAGTTGTGGGAAAAAAGGATACATAGAGTGTGCTTGCAGGAACAAAAAGCAACTATAAATAAAAATAAAAAGCAAAAAGAAACTATGACAACATTTAAACAAAATAAAAGGAAAAATGTCCATGCTATACAACAGGGTCAAGAAGAGCGAAGTGACACACAGTCAGAGGAGGAGCTATCAGTAGTATACTAACCATCACCAATTCTGTGCATGGATACTGGGTTGTTCCATTCCTGGAAGGACAGTCAGTAAGAATGTAAGTTAACACTGGGGCAGCAGTCTCACTGGTGCCAGAGACCATCTACAATGAGAAACTCCAACACAATCCCTTAAGACCATCAAAGATAATGCTGATGACATACATAGGAGAAGTGGTTCCACTGAATGGTCACATTGAACTGGCCATGCAACTCAATGGACAAACTTTGCCTCTACAGGTAGTGAAGGAAAACTGCCCAGAGTTGATGGGTCATGCATGGCTGGAAAAAGTTCGACTGAGTTGGGCTGAAGTCCACACATTGGCCAATGGAGAATCAGGCCTTATGAAAACTTCTAAAAAAACAGTTATTTTCAATGGAGAGTTAGGGAGAATAAACTAAAAATAAAAGACAGAAGACAAGCAAAATGTTTGAAGACATGACCAGTACCATCTGCTATTAGGTCGAAGATAGGGGCTGATTTGGAGCAGCTTGTGAAGACTGGAGTTTTGGAACCTGTCAGTGTCAGTAAATGGGCCATGCCTATTGTTCCAGTCATCAAGAAAGATGGCTCTGTGAAGATTTGTAGGGACTTTAAGGTCACTATAAATCCAGTGTTATGTCCTGACCCATTACCTCACACTGAGGACTTGTTGAGGGATTGGCGGGAGATCAACATTTCGGCAAAACTGACCTAAGCCAGGCTTACTTGCAGATGAATGTGGACAAGAAGTCACAGGGACTGCTGACAATCATGACACAGAAGAGCTTGTTCTGGTACTGAAGGTTGTCCTTTGGTATCACATCTGCTCCTGTATTGTTTCAAAGGTCAATGGGTCAGGTTCTGAGCTGACTGAGCAGAGTTCCATGCTATCTGGATGACATCCTAGTCACTGGAAGAGATGAAGAAGAATACCTATGAAACTTGGATGACACTCTAGAGATTGGAAGACTATGGTCTAAGAGTCTGTAAGGACAAGTTTGAGTTCTTCCAATCTTCCGTTGGATATTTGGGACATATGATTGATTCAACCAGTTTCCACAAATCTCCTTCCATGGTTAAAGCTATCACAGAAGTTCCTGCACCTCAGAATGTAAGCCAGTTACGTTCCTTCCTGATATTGTTGAATTATTATGGAAGATTTGTTCCAAACTTGGCAACAATTCTGAAACCATTACATAACCTCTTGTGTCAGAACAAGACATGGAAGTGGTCAAAAGAAATGTAATAATGCCGGCTAAAAAAGAGTTACCTAAGTTTGAATCTCTAAATCACTTTGATCCTATATTATTCTTACAGTTAACTTGTGACGCATCTCCTTGTGGTGTGAGAGTGGTGTTCTCTAACATCATGCAATTGGATGAAGAACTAACTGTTGCTTTTGCTTCTTGCACCTTAAGCGAAGCTGAGAGCAACTATGTCCAGGTTGAACATGAAGCACTGGGGATCATCTCCAGCATCACAAACTCTACCTGTTCCTGTATGGAAAAGAGTTTACATTACTGACCGACCATCGCTCACTCACTGCCATTTTTGGACCACACGTGGGAATTCCGTCTCTCATTGTAATTAGAATGCAAAAATGTTATTGCTCTTGGCTGTACATACTTGCATGATTAAATACCACCAAGTCTAGTTCACAGAGGAGGCAAGGGCCTAGTGATATTATCGCTAGACTAGTAATCCAGAAACTCAGCGAACGTTCTGGGGATCTGGGTTCAAATCCTGCCATGGTAGATGGCGTCATTTGAAATCAACTAAAAAAATCTGAAATTGAGAATCTACTGATGACCATGAAATGATTGTCGATTGTTGGAAAAACCCACTGATGTCCTTCAGGAAGCGTATCTGCTGTCCTTATCCAGTCTGGCCAACATGTGGCTCCTGAACTGCAGCAATGTGGTTGACTCTCAACTGCCCTCTGAAATGGTTCAGCGGACCACTCAAGGACCTGGGTTCGATTCCCAGGTTGGGTCACTGTCTGTGCAAAGTGTGCATGTTCTCTCCACGTCTGCGTGGGTTTCCTTTGGGTGCTCTGGTTTCCTCCCACAATCTGAAAGACGTGCTGGTTAGGTGCATTGGCCATGATAAAATCAGTGTATCTGAACAGGCGCTGGCAACTAGGGGATTTTCACATCAACTTCATTGCAATGTTAATATAAGCCTACTTGCTGACACTAATAAATAAACTTTTAAAATTTTAGTTGGATCAATCGCACAAGAAGGCTGCTCACCACCATCTTCTCAGAGACAACTAGGGATGGGCAGTAAATGGTGGCTAGCCAGTGATGCCCATGTCCCATGAATGAATTTTAGAAATTGTCATACATATGGACTTTCAAGGTTGCCACAACCTTTCAGTTCTTCAGACTGCTTGAAGGGGAAATTTCTTTACTTTAAGCAAAGAGCCAACACACCAGTCACCTCTATGCATATGAGAAAGCACACTCCGAATGCCCCTAAGCTGTAAGAAGTGATGGACAAGGTTTTACAAGAACAAAGAAAATTACAGCACAGGAACAGTCCCTTCAGCCCTCCAAGCCTGCACCGACCATGCTGCCCAACTGAACTAAAACTCCCTGCCCTTCCGGGGACCATATCCCTCTAGTCCTATCCTATTCATTTATTTGTCAAGAAGCCCCTTAAAAGTCATACAGACTTCAGGACTAACACCTAACCTGAAACCCAACTACTCCAAAAGAGCAAAATTGTCACTTCAGTCAGTGTGGTTTCTATGGAGGCTCAGAGTGATCATTCCATCACCATTGATGAAATACGTGCTTGATAGCTATATGAAGGCCACTGTGGGGTTATACGCATGAAAAAAAAGCAAGAAGTTATTCCTGGTGGCCAGGACTTGATGCTGAGATTGAAGAAAAAGCAAGAACATGTTCTTTCTCTGAAAAGGTAAGTAACCTGTCATCCTTAGTACTGCTGCATCCAGGGGAATGGCACAAAGAGGCTTGGAAACATATCCATTTGGATTTTGCAGGATCTTTCAAAGGACACATGTTTTTAGTAAATATCGATGCTCAAAGCTGATTGCCAGAGGTCACTGTGGTGACATCTACTTCATCTGAAAAGATTGTTGAGAAGCTGGAAGAAATGTTTAGTCACACTGGATTTCCCGAATGGCTGGTGAGCCACAACGGACCTCAATTTGTCTTGCAGGAATTTGAGAACTTCCTACAAGAAAATTATATTCAACACATTTCATCTGCACCATGTCACCCTGCCGCTAATGGATGAGTGGAACACTTTGTCCAAACCATGAGTCATACTTTGACAAGAACAGAAGAACAAAGTTCTCTCATTCAATGCTTCAACAAATCCTTACTGGTCTATCGGAACACCACACATGCCACGGCCAAGACCTCTCCTGCAATACTCATGATGAAAAGGCAGCTGTGTTCTGCATTTGATCTTCTAAAACCTCCAAAATCCAAGGAGATTGTGCAACAGCAGCAACAAGCACAAGTGGAATGGCAGGAAAGCAAGGCAAAGTGCAGAGTTTTCCACCAGGGGCAAGGAGTCTTGGCATGAAAATATTCATCAGGGGAGAAATGTTTTCCTGTCGCAGTCCTTGAGCAAACTGGACCTGTTTCTTTCACCGTTGAGACGTCAGATGATATTATCTGGAGGAGACATGCAGACCAGTTACTTGATGGAAAAACTGATCTGCTAAGATTGGAGCCTGTTGAGAATTAGGTTCACCATGTCAGGACTTTCCTACAACCTCAATACCACCGGACTTTGTTGGGGAAGTCAACATCTCAACTTCTCTTTGGACTTAAAACCAACCTCCAGTTCGCATGTCAACACTGGTTAAACCAACTACTGCTGATACCAGTGTAAAGATGCCAGAGGTTCATCAGCAACTGTTCCAAGAACGATGACCTTCAGACCATCTGAATTTATAATAATGACTAATCCAGTGACTATTATTCATGTTGAACTTGATCTGGGTCATTGAAATTAAGAAGGAAGGAAATGTTATATATTTGCCCTTTTGGCTTATTCTAGGGCTCTTCTGTAGTAATGCTTGCAAGGAAGTGATACTATGCGATGTGAAGTGGGAAGCAGAGAAGCAGCAGGCATGAAAAAGAACACGCCACAATAAAATTCAGTTCAATTGTCAAGTTTTCCTGAGTTCATTCTCCAAATACAGAACTTAGGGGATGTATTATCTTGTAAATGCATAGAGCAATGGGGAATGAATGCAACATGACCGTGTTCATGTTTCCTTTAATTCATTCAAGGGATGTGGGTATCACTGGCTTGGCCAGCATTTATTACCCATTCCTAATTGTTCTTGAAAAGGTGGTAGCAAGCTGCCTTCTTGAATTGCTGCAATCCATGTAGTGTAGATACACCTACATTGCCGTTAGGAAGGGAGTTCCAGGATATTGAGCCATCAACAGTGAAGGAACGGTGATGTATTTCAAAGTCAATATAATGACTGGCTTGGAGGGGAACTTACAGATGATGGTGCTTCTGTGCCTTTGTCCTTCTCGATATTAGTGCTTGTGGGTTTGCAAGGAGCTGTTTAATGGATCTTGCTGAGTTTCTACGGTGCATCTTACAGATATATGTCTGCTATAATTTTTATAATGATCACATCAGGGAGACACGGTAGCACAGTGGTTAGCACTGCTGCCTCACAGCGCCAGGGACCCTGGGTTCAACTCCGGTTTCGGGTCCCTGTCTGTGTTGAGTTTGCATATTCTCCCCTTGTCTGCATGGGTTTCCTTCGGGTGTTCCGGTTTCTTCCCACGGTCCAAAGGTGAGCTGGTTAGGTTGATTGGCCATGCTACGTTAAGCCTAGTGTCAGGAGAATTAGCAGGATAGATATGAGGGGTTACAGGAATAGGGCTTGGAAAGGATTGTGGTCTCCTGCACTGTAGGAATACTATGAATTCTATGAACAACTTCTACGATGCAATGTAAATATGGTTCCTTTAAACCTTCTAAACAGTATTCACGGACATAAGCATTCTTCTTGGTCTGAAACAACAAAATTCGACGTAAATAATGGTAGTGCTTAAAAAACAGCAACATTTTAAAAAAATGAACGCAGTTTCGCAACGATTGCATATCACTTTTTGTAATGAGTACAATTATCCAGTGAAGGACTTAACTGGATGATTCATATAGCTGCTGTATTAATAAACATCCTTGTTGCAATTTATATATCTAAAGTCATGGACAGAATTTTATTCCTTAACACTACTTTGCATGAGCAACACATTTTCTTTCCCTCAAGATAAAAACGAAGCCAATTGAATAGATTGATTAAAAATGGCTTTGTACACGTAAAGCTCATCAAAGACCATCTACTGAAAAATGACACTCTTTTATGAGAGGATTATGTGCAAACTGCAAGTGTAGAAACACTGAGGCAGCTTCGGATTGGGACCATTATAAATTTGGTTACAAATCTATTTCTGCAGCGGATTATTTTCCTCTGAAGGAAAACAATTGGTTTTTGTTTGCAGAAAAAAAAATTCAGTTTGCACAATCTGCTCTGATCCAGGTCAAAATTAGTCTTTATCCCAACTTCGGCTGAAGACATTTTTAATTTCTTCAAAGTCGAACGGTTACAAATCATTTCTTTCAGTCGGTCGCGCCCACCACGCGAATTGTCATAGGTGGGACGGAAGGTTTGGCAGACCATTTAAAGGTCTGTTGACCTTAGGCAGGAATTTCTGGCCTTGGGATGGGTGCGACCTGAAATCGCACCCCACTTTGTTGAAAGTAAAACTGTTTGATGGCAGCACGGCGGCACAGTGGTTAGCACTGCTGCCTCACAGCGCTAGGGACCCTGGTTCGATTCTGGCCTCAGGTCACTGTCTGTGTGGTGTCTCCACGTTGTCCCCATGTCTGCATAGGTTTCCTCCGGGTGCTCCGGTTTACTCCTATGGTCTAAAAATGTGCAGATTAGATGGATTAACCATGGTTAATTGCCCTTAGTGGGGACTAATAGGGGAAATATATAGGGTTACAGGGATTGGGTCTGGGTGGAGTTGTTGTTGGTGCAGGCTCGATGGGCCAAATGGCCTCCTTCTACACTATCAATTTCTATGATTCTAAGAATCAGACCATAATTTCAAGGTGTTTCCAATGGAAGGTTATACAATTATCTCAAAAACTGGTGGAATTCTCCAGCTGCGCTGGTCTAAAAGCTGGAAATTCCTGTCCGAGTGTCAGTGGGGTTTCATATTGTCCGTAACCCGCCTGCTAAAATTCCAGTGGCGGGCGCCAAGGGAGAATTCCAATCAGTATCTTTCAGAAAAAATTTCAGAGTTGGGGCTCCGTTTGAAGCTTACACCCCTGAAAATAATTGTGAGATGGTAGTGAGGATGTTATAATTGGTTTCAACCTCACGAGATGGCAAGGGAAACATGCTATCCAGTCAGAGAGTGGTGAATCGGTGGAACTCTTTACTGCAGAAGGCTGTAGAGGCCAGACCATTGAGTGTCTTTAAAAGAGATAGATCGGTTCTTGATTGATCAGGGGATCAGGGGTTATGGGGGAAAGGCAGGAGAATGGGGATGAGATAAAAGCCATGATTGAATGGTGGAGCTGACGAATGGCAGATGGAGTTTAATTCAGACAAATGCGAGGTGATGCATTTTGGTAGATTGAACCAGGGCAGGACTTACTCAGTTAATGGTAGGGCATTAAGAAGAATTACAAAACAAAGAGATCTAGGGGTACATGTTCATAGCTCCTTGAAAGTGGAGTGGACGGAGTGGTGAAGAAGGTATTCAGCATGCTTGGTTTCATCGGTCAGAACATTGAATACAGGAGTTAGGACGTTGAAGTTGTACAAGACATTGGTAAGGCCACACTTGGAATACTGTGAGCAATTTTGGTCGCCCTATTATAGAAAGGATATTATTAAACAAGAAAGAGCGCAGAAAAGATTTACTAGGATGCTACTGGGACTTGATGGATTGAGTTATAAGGAGAGGCTGAATAGACTGGGACTTTTTTCTCTGGAGCGTAGGAGGCTGAGGGGTGATCTTATAGGGGTCTATAAAATAATGAGGGGCACAGATCAGTTAGATAGTCAATATCTTTTCCCAAAGGTAGGGGAGTCTAAAACTAGAGGGCATAGGTTTAAGGTGAGAGGGAAGAGATACAAAAGTGTCCAGAGGGGCAATTTCTTCACACAGAGGGTGGTGAGTGTTTGGAAGAAACTGCCAGAGGTAGTTGTAGAGGCAGGTACAATTCTGTCTTTTTTAAAAGCATTTAGATAGTTACATGGGTACAATGGATATAGAGGGATATGGGTCAAATGCAGGCAATTGGGCTTAGCTTAGGGGTTTTAAAAAAGAAAGGATGACATGGAAACAAGAAAGGCTGAAGGGCTGTTTCCATGCTGTAAACCTCTATGACTCTATATTCTGTCAAGGTATGAGCTTCACTGCGGCAGTTTTGTTTATATAATATCTGCTGGGATTAATTCAGTTCAGTTAATGCTGTCTGTCTGTTCGAAGCCAGTATCCCTTAAAATGTCATCAACAACTTCCCATTTTAAAGGGAAAAAAATACAGAAATCATGAGAAGTAACCGGGGGAAGAAAGTTTTCCCCAAAGGTTTAAATTTCTTCCTTGAGCTTCACACTAGGCAATAAATATTTGATGATTTTTTTCTCTGCAACACTTTGCAAACAATAGTGTTGCCAGCTTAGCAGCTGCCCTACTGTGCCCAGCACACCGGGTGACTATAGATTTATCTAAAATCATTGTTTACTGCGCTTGGCTAGAATACAAAGGAATGCATTTCTTACCAGGTCTCGGCCTTCCAATGTTGTGTGAACCGTACACACACTACAGGAGAATATAAATACAAAAGTCTTTGCACCATCTACAGAGAAGGGAAGAAGCAGTTACATTTCTATAGCACCTTTCACAACCTCAGGGTATCTCACAACCCTTCACGGCCAATTCATGACTTTTTCAGATGCAATCAATATTGCAACATAACAGCCAATATCCACATGGCAAGGTCCTACTAATGAGTCCTACCATATTGTGTTGTAATGAAATATGTTTATAATTGGAGAATAGAAGGGGAAGGATTGCAATAATCCTGCAGGTCTGGACCCTGGTAATAATAGCCCGAACCTTTTGAAGCAGTTCCCGGCCTGAGTCACTGTCTGTGTGGAGCTAGCATATTCTCCCCGTATCTGTATGGGATTCCGCCAGGCTCTTTTGTTTCCTCCAACAGTCCAAAGATGTACAGGTTAGGTGGATTGGCCGTGCGAAATTGTCCTTTAGTGTCAGGAGGACTAGCTAGCATGGGGTTATGGGGATAGGGGCTGGGTAGGATTGTGGTCGGTGCAGACACGATGGGCCAAATGGCCTCCTTCTGCACTGTAGAATTCTATAAAAGAATTAATTTCAGATTGCCCCTTGGCTCTAATTTTATCTCGCCACATTGGAGCTTCACATTTCTGGCCAGGAATTCCAGTCTCAGCTTCTCCAGAAATGTGCAGTTTACGGTTCCTCAAAGAGCTTCATCGTAGTGCTGGGGCATCAGAAGAAGACAAGATGCACAACCTTATTTGAGGCACTAGTGGTCGTATTCTCATATGTAAATATAAATAAAGGTTTGATAGGGGAGGTGCACTTAGTACAACATGATACACTGACTGAAACATTTATATTGCAAGTTGAAAGCTTCTTTGAAAAGGTACATTGAGGAGGCAAGTGTGTGTGGCGGGTAAGGTGGATGAAGCAAGCAGGTAAGGTGGTAGGGTGGGTAAGAGGGTAAGGTGGAAAGTAGGCAAGTTGACAGGTGGGTACCGTGGCGGGGTGTCAGCTTGTTAAGTTGAGTGAGATGGGTAGTTGGGTTGAGGGTGTTGGGTTAACTCAGCAGCGGTTGTCAGGCCAGCAGTGAGTCAGGTCAGGTCAGGGGTGGGTTAGTGTGTAAGGAGGGAAGTCCAGGCATCAGGGAGTGCAGTCAGGTGGGGGTAGGAGGTGGTGGGGGGTGTTTGTCATATTTGGTTGGGAGTCGGTCAGAAGCTGAGGCAGGAGGAGTTGGGAGATGGGGGCTCATCAGGTTGGGTTGAGGGCATCAGTGTGAGTGATTGGTTGGTCAGTTTTGCAGTTACCCAGGTGTTAAACTAAGATTTTATTGTCTAATATTTCCTGGGTAATTAGTTAGGTAAATAAGTTGTAATTGTCCAAGGTCTCTGGGTGGAATTTTCTGGCTGTTCACATCCCGCTGTTGCTGCAAGTGAGGAGGGAGAATTTAGTTCAGCTAAATATCCGTTCACTGCAGCAGAATCAGAAAATCTCATCGGCATGAACAGCTGGAAAATTCTGCTCTCTGGCTTTAGCTCAGGACAGTATTTTCCAGCCCTCCGGCTGTATATTTTCCAGCAGTGGAGGCGACTCATAATCGGCCGCCGGTGGGATCTTCCAGTCCTCCTGATGTCCAAGCACTGGGCATGGCTTGCTTGTCCAGCCACATGTGTGTGGTTGGGGGATTTCACCTTCGGCGGGACAGGAAGATCCCACCAGCGGGGAGGGCCAGAAAAATCCACTGCAGAGTTTTTGGAAGGTGCCAGGGAGCAAGGAAATTGTCATTGGAAATTCAAAATTCCCACTGTCCAGAGATTGAAAGAGCTGGGCCATTATAGCTTCAACTGCAGCACCACAAAACAACCCCCAAAACTCACCTCCTTCCAGTTCATGGCAGCTTCCTCTTATTTATATGTGCTCTGTAGAAGACATACATTGCTAGGAAAGATCCTGAGCCTCAGAAACCAGGAAATACTTTGACTTAATTGTTTATTTATGCCAAGGTATGGTATGGTAGCACAGTGGTTAGCACTGCTGCTTCACAGCTCCAGGGACCTGGGTTCGATTCCCGGCTTGGGTCACTGTCTGTGTGGAGTTTGCACATTCTCTGTGTGTCTGCGTGGGTTTCCTCCCACAGTCCAAAGATGTGCAGGTTAGGTTGACTGGCCATGCCCAAGGACACAGCTTCCTGCCCTGGCTACCTGTAGGCTGTTGGTTTGGCTGGTTGCTGAATTCAGCAACCCTTGTGACTTGCCTGTACTGTCTGGTTTCAGTAATTCTTAATTCCAGGTTTCTCTTATTGAAATCAAATTCCACATCTGCCATGGTGGGATTCGAACCTGGGTCATTTGCTGAGTTTTTAGAGTAATAATCTAATGATAATACCACTAGGGCCATTGACTCCCTTGTTCAATCTGGAGACCAGCCAGATAGAGCGACAAAGGCCTGAGGCCAATCCCCACTCTTCATGTTATCACTGAAAACGATGACCACTTCTGATCACCGAGTCTTGCTGAAATGGACACATAGATAAGAAGAGAATCAACCTTGGACACGACGCACTCATTTTTGAATGGAAACATGTGGGCCAGAATTTTACCATCCCACCTGCCACGGGAATCAGAGTGGGTGAGGGGTGGACAATGGGAAGGTCCACTAACCTCGGGAGGGATTTTACGGTTTCGGGACGAGCGAGACCATAAGATCCTGCCCATGATCTCCCACTGCCCTGGTTCACATGAGGGGCTTTTCCCCACCCATGGAGTAAGGGGGGGAATGGGAGCAAGAGGGAAAATTGGACAAACTCCACCCCCCCTCAAAACAACGTCTTATAATTCACTTAATACTAGCCGTCATCATCTGTATGAACGTAATAAATCATGGTACAATAATTTTGCATATAATCAGGTTTGCATGTGACAGAGCCTGATTATATATCAGAGCCTGATTACTAAAGAAAACCGTCACTAACAAAACCAATGTCCTGACAATGTCAGGAAATTTACTGTGAAGCCATATATCTGAGGAATATATACCTGCAGATTTTGCTTCAACCATCTCCCTTTCTCACTGTAAAGTGCACAGCTCTATAGACTGATGCAGAATAAGCTGATGTAGAAATGATGCATATATTTAATTTCCGATTTCCTGTTCTGCTTCACAAGCAGTGGATTAAAACACTAGAGCTTCTTTCACATGAGTATACAGGACTTAGCTACTGGGAATAGGTTTCATTTATCTGATAAAGCACGCCTGGATTTTTATTTGCATCTCTTACAGAGCTAAAAAAAATGCAAATTCTAATTGAAGAAACTTTGAATCCGTAATGTGCTTGTCTGTTCATTATGGAATTTTATCTACTTAAAGCAGATGGAATATACTGCACAGGCCTAGGGTTTGCAAAGCAAAGATTTGGCCTCTTTAGCCATTAAGCAAGCAGATAGTCATTATTTTTTCCCTAAGAATGGGCTAATCAAATAGCCATAAATGTTAGGAAAAGCCTTGAGACTTCAATCCATGGGTTAGATCAGGTCTATCCTATTTAGATAACCTTCATATTGGTCTTTGGAGAGCTGTATTATTGATGATTGAAGACTCTCGCTGCTTTAACAAATGAACTGATCCCCCTTGGATAATCTCTTTATCGCTTCAGCCCTCATCCATAGTCTAAGACTGAGCCACTGAAAGGGGATGCCCCAATCTGGGCTGTTAGTTTTAATGTGACAAATTCTCCAAGCCTCTCTTTCATGCCTGACCAGCGAAGCACAAAGGGACACCAAGGGTCACTGTTATCAACACCTCAAATGCAAAAATGGTCCACCTGCTGTTAGGCCTGTCCTGGTAGGGGGGGCCCTTTATTTGCTGGCAGCTTCCGCACACCTGAACTATATCATAACACAAAGAGATAATCTGCCAGTGGAAGCCGGTATTCATTTGAAAAGGAAACCCTACGGTGCACAAGCATTCTTTGATTCTTATTTAAAAGAATCAAAACTCTACTGGGCAGCTTTAATTTTCATGCTCTTACCTAAGACAAAATCTTTGCTGGTAATTTCTGTGTCCGTTGCATTTCAAGCACTGATGTATAATGTTTCCTTTTTGATTTCTGTACTGCAGATTGAGAATTCATCAATTATTTCTTCGTGGAAAGAACGTTCAACATTATTTCTTGTGCAAATGTTAATTTCCAAATTTAATTTTAGTTAATGTCTTTTTTTTCTTTAAACACACTAGGAAATTTATTTAGAATTGCCCATTTTCTTAAGAGGGACAGGATTGTGTCCACTCAGCACTGATGCACCAACCGAAAGTATATAACAATTTTTAGGTTTTCCGAGGGAAAGAAGATCAGGCTTAACTCCTGCTTATTTTTTTTTAACCTTTATATAATCGCCCATCTTATTTTACTCCCTAGACCACGATGCACCGTTCTCCCAGTCGGGAGGGCGGGATGTCCTGAGCTGCAATTATCCCCTCAACCGCTGTCAATTCCCTTCGCTGATTACCCAGCAGAAAGCATGATTCTTATGGATAATCCCAGTGATTCCGCAACATGATAAAATGTCTGATATCTGTGCGGTGCTCCATCCAGCCACTTGGGTCAGGACTGATTCAGCTTATAGAGCTCAGGAAAAAAAAATACCTGCTGTAGTGACAGGCTTTCCGGAGGCTTGAACTTGTGCACTCTGCCTGGGTGCAATCAGCCAAATAAGTGATTGGGATTGAACGGAGATTTTCCTTTTTTTTTTAACAATGGCTTTAGTATTTTTGTACAGATGCTACCTGCGATTAATTTTCTTCATTTTTGAAAGCCGCAAGAGACCTTGGGAACCTAAAAGGTTCGCTTATTAAAACTATAACTACTGTGGCATTTTCCATGACCTTCCAGTTCTCGTGTGCCCCCAGCACGTGCGCCAATTGAGAAACACTATCATTCGCCCAAGGAAGTCTCATTTTGTAAATAACCTTTTTATTTGATTAAAGGTGCGAAAGAAAAATTCCCAATGAAGTTTACAGACTTAGTACCTCAGAGTATGTGCTGGTAGAGCACATACCACCACCACGGTTCATCTCAATATCATTACAATGCCTTGAGGCTTTTCCCTGCCTGGGTGTTACTCAGTAACTACAAAGCTAAAAATAAAATCTTTTCACTGAGAGCTTTCATCTCACTAATGAGGCTGCAAGTCACCCCGCATCTAACAACCTGCTCCGAAAACTCTGCTCACATTTTGGTCGCTGTGACAATTTCATCACAGCAGCTGAGACAATCCATAAAATTCTGAAGCAAGTCACAGCACTCTTATAAAACAAGTCAACTTGTCCTGTCTCCTAGTATTGATGGATCCTCGAAATGACTCCAGGATCTGGATCCAAATCCAAATCCGGATTTGGATCTTCACTAGAAGCTAATCAGTTCTTCCTCGAACTATACCCTATGTGTGTGAGAAATTAATCGAAATAAATCCATTAATTTTGGAGAAATGTTTTTTACAGAGAAACAGAATGACAGACTGAGATAAGAGACTAACAGGCATGAAAACGTTGGCTCACATCTTCCAAGTAGTGGATTGCCCACTCCGCCCATACTTAGCTGTGTTATCGGACTCTGCATTTCTAGTTGGGACTTTCAAACCAGCTTCTCAAGAAATGTAGGGTGCACCTGAAATCAAACTGCTTCTCTATAGTGCTGGATTATCAGATGAAGACAAGGCCTCCCTTTTATAGTCCAAAGATGTGCGGGTTAGGTTAATTGGCCATGCTTAAAAATTGCCCCTTAGTGTCCTGAGATGCATAGGTTAGAGGGATTAGCGGGTGAATATGTAAGGATATGGGGGTAGGGCCTGGTGGGATTGTGGTTGGTGGGCCAAATGGCCTCTTTCTGCACTGTAGTATTTCTATGGTGATTTCTATGATGATTTCTATGATTATAACACCATATTCTGGTAAATGCTTATTAACATTCTGAAAATCTGGGACGTTTAAAAAGCTTTTCAGTGTTTTAGAGTATGAGTGAATGGGTAAATGTGTTGGTGGGTAAGAGGGTAGGGTGGGTCAAGTAAGTGCACAAGGAGGTAGGTTGGGTGAGGTAAGTGGGCAAAGAAGGTAGGGTGATAGATGGCAGGATGGGAGTTAGTCATGTCAGGAAGGGTTGGGTCAGATCAGGGGCTATTCATATTGAGACAGAGGGGAGAAGTCCATGTGTCAGGGAGTGTAGTCAGGTGATGGGGGCTAGTCAGATCGGGTTGAGGCAGTCAGTGTGAGTGATTGGGCAGTCAGTTCTATAGTTACCCAGATGCAAGACTAAGATTTTTCTGCCTACATTTCCAGGGTTACAATCTAAGCAAGTAAGTCAGAACCATCCAAAGTCTCTGACTCTAACTCAAGAGTTGGAATTGGTTGAAGAGTCCAAGTGATCAGGGAAATTTGCCATTGAAAGTTCAAACTTTCTTGGCAATTTCCATGGGGTCAGCCCATTAGGAGTTATGAGAGGTGTCAACACATATCTTGGGGATATGTCCAGTCTCGGACAATCCAAAGACTGAAAAATCCAGACCATCTGGGCAGTAGTGGTTAGTACTACGGCATTGCTGCCTCCCAGAATCAGGGACCCAGATTCAATTCCTGCCTTGGGTGACTGTCTGTGTGGAATTTGCACGTTCTCCCCATGTCTGTGTGGGTTTGCTCCAGATGCTCTGGTTTCCTCCCACAGTCCAAAGATGTACATGGTAGGTGGATCGGCCATGCCAAATTGCCCCTCAGTATCCAAAGATGTGTAGGTTAGGGGGATTAGTGGAGTAAATGTGTGGGGTTACTAGTATAGGGCAGGGGGTGAGCCTTGATAAAGATGCTCTGTCAGAGAATCAGTGAAGACTCAATGGGCCAAATAGCCTCCTTCTGCACTATTGTTTACCTTCAGCAGTGGAGAGAAAAAAAAATCCACAATTTGTCACTGAATAATAATCACACAACAGATAAAAACATAAATACTTTAGTCCTCCATTAACGATATTTACAATGAAGATTCACCAGGAGAATCACATTTAAAGAAAATAATATAATTGGTCAAAAGCTTGTTTGCAAAATCCATTGGGTATGGACTGCACAGACCAGAATTGGCAGAAGTAAATGAGTGACAGATGAGAAAATTTGGAAGTTGGCATGTTTGCCTTGGAGACAGAAGGTTCTGGGTTGAACCTACATTTGAAGAATGAAATCTAGGCTGACACCTCACTGCAATGTTGAGGGAGTGCTGCCTTGTCAGAAATAAAATTCTGTTTTCGGAAGCTTTCGATCTGATCAGGTGGATTTAAAGCTCCCTTTGCAATATTCAAATAGAAGGGGAGAGATCTCCTGGTGTCCTTGTCATCTTGCTCCCCCAGCCAGTGCTGCCCCCAAAAAAACCCCTGATTATTTGGTCGTTTATTTATTTGTTGTTTGTGGAACCTTGTTTTTTTGCAAATTAACTCCTATTTTTTGTCAGCGGCAGCTCCTCAAAAGTCAATCCATATTTTGCTAGCTACCACAGTAATTGATGGCATGGGTGCTCTGGTTTCCTCCCACATTCAAAAAACGCTCTGGTTGTGTGCATTGGCCATGCTGAATTCTCCCTCAGTGTACTCAAACAGGCACTAGAGTGTAGCAACTAGGGGATTTCACAGTAACTCCACTGCAGTGTTAATGTAAGCCTACTTGTGACACTAATAATAAATAAATAAAAGTATGTCCTATAAGGTGCTAAATCAACACAGAGGATGCTGGGAAAGCTCAGCAAGTCTGGCAGCATTAGTAGGGAGAGCAAATAGAGTTAATTGTCAGAATTCTATAGCCCCACCACCAAGGAATCACAGCGGGCAAGGGGCAAAGAATGGTTGACTTCAGATGGGAATTTCCAGTTTTGCTCGAGTGAGGCCATAAAATCCCCCCCAGTGTTTCAAGTCAGTTGGACACTTCATCAGAACAAAAGACAGGGAGAAATGTGTTGGATATTATACTGTATAAGAGGGGTGGAAGAGATGGAACAGCGATTAATGAGAACTGGGAGAGACCGCAACAAAAATGTACCAAATTGAAGAACAAGAGACAGATGACCCAGAGTGGGAAGTGGAAAAGAAGGTTTTTTTTTTCCATCGAGACCAAACATGTATGGTCTTTTTTTTTATAGAGGGTTTAAGATGGAAGAAAAGGTCACAGTCTAAAGTTGTTGAACTCAATGTTGACTCCTGAGGGCTGTAACCTGCCTAACTGGAAGATGAGACGGCATGGTGGCACAACGGTTAGCACTGCTGCCTCACAGCGCCAGGGACCCGGGTTCAATTCCAGCCTTGGGTCATTTCTGTGTGGAGTTTGCACATTCTCCCAGTGTCTGTGTGAGTTTCCTCCAGGTGCTCCAGTTTCCTCCCACACTCCAAAGATGTGCAGGTTAGGTTGATTGGCCATGCTAAATTGACCCTAGTGTCAGGAGGATTGGCAGGGTAAATATGGGGGAGGGGGTTACTGAAATAGGGTCCGGTGAGATTGTGGTTGGCGCAGAACTTGATGGGCCAAATGTCCTCCTTCTGCTCTGTAGGGATTCTATGAGATGGTGGTCCTCCAGTTTGCATTGGGTTTCACTGAAGTCTTGCAGCAGGCCAAGGACAGACCTGTGGACATGGCAGAAGGTGTTGAGTTAAAATAGCAAAGCAGCAAGGAAGTTGGGGCCATGCTTGCAGACTGAGCGAAGGTGTTCCACAAAGCAGTCACTCAGTCTGCATTTAGTCTCCCCAATACAGAGGGGACCATAGTGGAAGCAGCAAATACAGTGAACCAAATTGAAGGCAGTGCAAGTGAAATGCTACTTAGCCTGAAAGGAGCGTTACGGGTTTTGAATGGGGAGGAGGTAAAGGGGGAAGTGTTTCATCTTCCGTGATTGCAAGGAAAGGTGTTGTGGGAAGGGGATGTGGAGTTGGTCATGATGGACGTGTGGACTAGGGTATCATGGAAGGAGCAGATCCTGTGGAATACTGGCAGCAGTGTGAGGGAAGGTGATTACAAAGATATAAGCACTATGTTTCTTTAAAGCAATGCAATGCGAACATTAAGTGCATGTTTTGTAGTTTACTTTTAAAGGGGGCCTTTTTGGTAAAGCTCTGCAAATGTATCATACACAAGGATGACAAAAGTAACATGGCTCAGTTGGGAGCCTCGGAGACAGAAGTTTGGAGGTTTCAGTTCCACTTCAGGATTTGAGCACAAAAATCTACAGTGACAACAGTGAGGAAATGTTCCACTGTTTGGAGGTGTTATCTTTTGAATCCAACGTTAAATTGAGGACCCATCTGCCTTGTCAAATGGACACAAGAGGACCCATAGCACGGCTTCAAAGAAAGGTGAGGAGTTATTCCTGGTGTTCAGGTGAACATTTAGCCTTAATTGATATTACAAAAACAGATGATTTGGTCAATATCATATTGAAGATTATAAGAGCTTGCTATGTGCAAATTGGCTGCCTTGTTTGCTGCAACATGGCAGTGAATGCACATCAAAGTACTTCATTGACTATTGAATGCTTTGAGATGTGTTATGGTCATGAAAGCCTCAACATAAATGCAAGTCTTTCTTTAGTCTGCCTAAAGACCATGAATGACATGAAATGAGAAAATGTTGTAAACTTTCAGTGTGGAGAGTGAGATGGAATTAAAGGGAGTGTTTTACCACTCCTTGGCATTTCTTCAAGAAGAAATTAGATACAGCCCTAGGGGCTAACGGGATCAAGGGATATGGGGAGGGAAGGGGGGAATCAGGATACTGAACTTGATGATCAGCCATGATCAAGATGAATGGCAGAGCAGGCTCAAAGGGTTGAATGGCCTCCTCCTGCTGTCTATGTTCCTATGTGGGATCAAGGCAAGGGCTGGGGGTGGGTGTGGCTGTGGCTGTGTAAAATCGTGGGGAGCCAGGTCAGATCAGCTCTCTGACCAAGTCCTGCCATCAGGGAATTTTATCGACGGTAGGAAGGCAGCAGAGAGTCCCAGTGGAGGCACCAGGTGAATTCAAATGGACACCCAGTGGCTGGAGGGAGCATTATTTCATTGTAAGATGTGGCCGCAGACAGGGAGGGCAGAATCTGTGGCCCCAGGGATCTGATAAGAGGGCTTTTCTCCTCTGTCAATTTAATTTTTATTGTTTAGTAAATTTGTCAGCTCGATCTGGAGATTGCTGCAGGGTCCTCATCTGTATGACTCAATACTGGCCACTGCTCCTTGGTGGCGCTATTGAGCTGCCAGCTCTCTGATTGGACTGTGTTTGGAGCTTGAAGGGGGAGGGTGATCATCCTGAACCGGACAGCAAGGCCTGTCACTGATAAAACCATGCTGTAAACCTCTATGACTATTAGGTTTAAGGTGAGAGGGGAGAGACACAAAAGTGTCCAGAGGCGCAATTTTTTCACACAGAGGGTGGTGAGTATCTGGAACAAGCTGCCAGAGGTAGTAGTAGAGGCAGGTACAGTTTTGTCTTTTAAAAAACATTTAGACTGTTACATGGATAAGATGGGTATAGAGGGATATGGGTCAAATGCAGGCAATTTTTTAAGGGTTTAAAAAAAAAGTTGGACAAGTTGGGCTGAAGGACCAGTTTCCATGCTGTAAACCTCTGAAACCCACGTGAGGATCTCACCGACAGGTTTTGTGTGTTTCTAACACTGCTAACTGGCCGCTGGCCATTTTTGTGATGAATGTTCCTTTGAATTGTGATGGGTGTTCACTGCCCCGAAACATTAACCATTTCTGTCACCACAGATACAGCCAGGCCCACTGAATTCTTCTAGCATTTTGTCTGCTTTGCAACAAAAATCGCAAACTAGCTCAACAATGGGCCTCAAGTCACTTAGAGTCAGAGAGGTTTACAGCAAAACAGGGCCTTCGGCCCATCTTGTCCATGCTGCCTAGTTTTACCACTAAGCTAATCCCAACAGCTACATTTGGCATATATCCCTCTATGCCCATCTTACTCATGTAACTGTCGAAATGCTTTTTAAAAGACAAAATTGTACCCGCCTCTACTATCTTTGACAGCTTGTTCCAGACACTCAGCGCACTCTGAGTGAAAAAATTGCCCCCTGGCCCCTTTTGTATCTCTCCCTTCTAACCTTAAACCTATGCCCTCTAGTTTTAAACTCCCCTACCTTTGGGAAAAGATTGACCTTATCTATGCCCCTCATTATTTTATAGACCCCTTCTATGAAGAACAATATTTATTTAGCTTTTTGAAAACCGTGCAGCAAGACAAATTTTAAAAGTTTCATATTGTCAATACAGGAATGAGTTTGAAATAAATGCCTACTCCAGCTCCAGTGCTAAACCAGAATGAAAACAGCAACCCAAAGACCATACCGTATTTGATTACACGTGGAGCTAAGACTCAGCCCTAGCTAGTTCGCATAGTATTATATTCAGCTCTTGAAAGGGAATTAGCAAAATATCAGATAGGTTATTCAGCATCATTCCTATTGACTAGAGAAATAGACCTCAATTTCCCATGCGACCGAGATGAAAACAATGTGAGGGGAGTGCGCAATATAATGGTTGGTATACCTCTGGGACTTGGCTTCAATTTTAGCTCAGACAAATAGAAGCTTCCTCTCTCTGTGCCGCCTATAAAAGTCTGTACGAAATGAATTTGGACAGTCTCGGACACGTCCCCGATAGGCATTTATTCATATTTGGTTAAAAAAAGCTCTGACAGTCTCATTCACAATGCATAAAAAGGTTGCCTTTTGCAGCTATGGTTAAAGTATATTGCTTGGCCAGGACAAAGAGAACTTTACCCTACAACTAGACTATGCTATGAGATGAAATGCCTGATGTTATGAATTGGCACTAAAAGTATTTCATTTCTAAACATAGATACACTCAGCCTGATACATGCAGAAGCACAAAAAAAGATATGTGTCACATTTGAGGTGACAGATATCTGACAGATTTTCCTGATGGCTTTCTCCTATGGAATACAAGCAATGTCAACACAATTAGCATCCTATTTGCATAAAACTATTAAAAGCCAAATTAGAGACATGTGGATTCACCTAAATTAAGCCAGGTTTCTTCGGTTTAGATCCAAATAGATTTAATTTATATTTCAGTTCAGAGGTTATCAAATCAATGGTGTCAAATCAATGTATTAGGGCATTGAGAAAAGGATTTGTCTCTCCAGACTTTCTCTTAGTTTTTGCAAAGCTAAAGCTGGTTTGGCTAAAGGTATAGAACGGGACGCAGCAGTATTTATCTGCTTGAATACATTTGCATCTTATTTGACAAATAATGGCTTTTTTTTATCATTGTGCTGAATTTTACAAAATGTACTGCAGCTCTGTATTTTCTGTGGAAAAACGTCTCAGTACCATGCAATGTGCAGAGAATGGAACTCATTTTACAATAACAGTTCTTTGGCAGCTATATATTGCATTATTGGTCAACATTTAAAGCTTCCTTATTTTTCATTTTCTAAATAAATGTAATTGAAGTTAAAATGCAGTCATCTTCATCTCACGTACAGTCACAAAATCATTCTATTCCAAAAGTTATGTTTGACTGTAGGGTCCATGTAACTTTTAGGAAGAAATTCCACTCAACTCTAAATGAGAAACTAAATCCTGTGGTGTGAAAATTCAATCTGATTTTGGCACAGTCAGTTTAGTCTCAAAGCATTGCGTTCCTTAAAATAGAATGCAATTCTACAGGTCAACATTTTCACTGATAAGCATTTATCTGTGTTATTATTACAGTAGTCATTATTTCATGGAGAAATACCTTGTGCATCTGGCTGACTGATATGCCAATGGACAGTGGAATACCCTTCAGTGCAACCCTTATATAGAATCAGAGCATAAAATAGATGCATCTTCATTATTTGGTGACAAGAAAACATTGAAGGTCGGGATTTTTTTTTCTTCTGAACTCAGGGGTTCAACATAGCAGCACGGTGGCACAATGCTTAGCACTGCTGCCTCACAGCGCCAGGGACCCCGGGTTCAACCCCAGCCTTGGGTCACCATCTTGAGTGGAGTTTGCCCATTCTCTCCATATGTGTGTGGGTTTCCTCCAGTTTCCTCCCACAGCCCAAAGTTGCGTGGGTTAGGTTGATTGCCCATGCTAAGTTCACCCTAGTGTTAGGGGATTAGCAGGGTAAATATGTGGGGTTAGGGGAATAGGGCCTGGATGGGATTGTTGCCGGTGCAGACTCGATGAGTCGAATAGCCTCCTTCTACACTGTAGGGATTCTATGATTCTATTCTGTGAACAAAAAGAAACTTTTCTCCTCCAAATTTCAGTGATTTCAAATTAAAAGCAAATGATTTTTTTAAAAACTTAGTACATCCTCTGACAAATCTATTGCCCTACATACATAAAATGGTGGTGGGGCTGCATTGAGTCATGCATGTTGCATGATGTCATGCCTCAATATGCCCTGACACCTTCACTGTGGCTGAAGTTTGAGCCAGAATGTTAAACCCCTCTCTGGCATCGCATGATGTTTTCATTAGGACCACACTGCAAAGTTTGGAGAAAGAAAAAAGACACGCGCCCCAACACATCATGATTTACTCTTTGTAAATAATTCATTTTTTCCACATCCTTTGTGTTTGCAGGAATGTGACAGCGATTTTGCGAAACCGTTGGAATAATGTAAAATGCAAGCCACCATTTGTGAAACAGCTACAAAGATGAAAGGCAGATAACCAGTTCTTTAAACCTTGAAGAAGAGAAAATTGTCAATATATATATGTGTGATAAGCAAAACTGTTGGGTAAATAGGCATGTCATAAGGCAATGAAAACTTCCATTTACAGATTGTACTCATCTGAAAGCCGAACATTCCCATGTAATATATGCCCATTAGTGTTTCACATACAAACAAAACCAAATAAACCTTGTCTTGGGATTGAACATCTTGCATAATATTGTCCTGTTTTATATTCATCATCTTTGAATTATTTCCTATACTTATTCCTTCACACTTGCCTGGTACAAAAGTAACGCTGCAGAAGACACACTCACAGTTTTCTGATCATGTGACTCTTGAGCTGGCAATTAGGACAGGTGCTGGATGCAGTGTACAGAAAGAAGCCACTCAGCCGATTGTGCCTATGTCGACTATTTGCGAGAGTTTGCCGGTTCGTACCCATTGCCCTGGAAACCTTTCCCTTTTCAAGCATTTGCCTCATTGAATGTTAATATTGAATCTGCTTCCAGCACACCATTGAGAGGTGCACTCCAGTTCACAATAGAAAAAAAAAGTTTCCTTGTTTTTCCTGCAGATATTTTAACAATTAGCTTGAATCCATGTTCTTTGGTTACTGAGCCTTTTTTAAAATTCATTCATGGGACATGGGAGTAACTGGCTGACCAGAATTTATTACCCATCTTTAGTTGCCCTTGAGAAGGTGGTGATGAGCTGTCGTCTTGAATCATTGCAGTCCATGTGCGGTGGGTTGACCCACAATGCCAGTAGGGAAGGAATTCCAGGATTTTGATCCAGCAACTGAGAAAAAAACATTGATATATTTCCAAGTCAGGATGGTGAGTAGCTTGGAGGGAAACTTTCAGATATCTGCTACCCTTGTTCTCCTAGATGAAAATGGTCATGTGATTGGAAGTTGCTGTCTAAGGATCTTGGGTGAATTCCTGCAGTGCATCTTGTAGATAGTACACACTGCTGCTATTGAGTGTTGGTGGTGGAGGGAGTGGATGTTTGTTGATGTGGTGCCAATCAAATGGGCTGCTTTGACCAGGATGGTATCAAGCTTCTTGACTGTTGTTGGAGTTGCACCCATCCAGGAAAATGGGGAGTATTCCATCACACTCCTGGCTTGTGCCTTGTCGATGGTGGGTAATCTTTGGGGAGACAGGAGTTGATCACTGCAGTATTGCTAGCCTCTGACCTGCTCTTTTAGCCACTGAATCTATGTGGTGACTGCCAGTAGATATGATTTCTCCCTGTCTCGTCTTTCAAAGTCCCATAGAATTATGAAGATCTCTATGAAATTACCCCTTAATTCTTGGTAAGTCACTCTCTGCTGTTCTCCCTTTAACCTGTGTAACGACAATAACTTGTTTTCAAAGAATCGAAGGATAGATACAACAATAAGTAACATTGAAATTGTGCTCTTGAAGTACCAAAATGGTTCACAAGAACATTTTAAAACTTGAGCTACACAGAGAGATATTAGATAAGACAATAAAAAACTTGCTCAGAAGAAAGGATTTAAGAGGGAGGACATTCATCAAAGGTGGAGATAAGGGTGTGGTTGAGTAGATTCATAGAGTCAGAGATATAGAGATTGGAAACAGCCCCTTCAGCCCAATTCGTCCATGCTGATCAGATTTTCTAAACTGAACTATTCCCTTTTTGCCCTTCTCTCTCTAAATCTTTCCCAGCAATTGTACCCGTATAAGTGTCTTTTAAAATGTTGTAATTGTACCTGCTTCTACCAGCTCCTCCAGTACCTCATTTCATATACACACCACCCTCTGTGTGAAAAGGTTGTCCCTCAGCTCCCTTTTAAATCTTTCCCCTCTCACCTTAAACCTATGCCCTCTAGTTTTGGACTTCCCTACCCTGGGGAAAAGACCTTGCCTATTCACATTATCTAAGCCCCCTCATGATTTTATAAACCTCTAAAAGGTCACCCCTCATCCCCCTACGCTCCAGGAAATAAAGTCTCAGCTTTACCTTATAATTCAAACATTCAAGTCCTGGTAACATCCTTGTAAATCTTTTTTTGCTCCCTTTCCAGTTTAATAACACATCTCCTACAGCAAGGCGACCAGAATTGTACACAGTAGTCCAAATATGTCCTTATCAATGACTTGTACACTTGTAACATAATGTCTGAAGTCCTGTACTTAGTGGCTGAAGAAACATGGAGAGCGAGAGGGCAGATAGTTGGGATTTTGGAAGTACAGTTGTTAGTGAACCAAAATGCACATGTCCCACACTGGGGTGTGTAGAACAGAGCAGTAAACAATAAACCAAGAATAACATCCATGGAAAGGTTTGTTGACCTCAGGTGGGATTTTTCAGTTTTCGGTTGGGTGCGGCCAGAAAATCCTCACCCAAAGTTTGCTTGTGTAAATCATCCAATAGCATACAGTGTAGACTCATCAATTTACTGTGTTATAAACACACCACTTTCCTGTATAAAGGATCCAATGGATGCAATATTAACACCACAATGAATTTTAAAATGGTTTTTGCCATATCCTTAAAGTTACAAAGTCAATGAGCATAGTGGACCTGGCAGGCCTGAATCCATCTCCTTGGGAGCTCCAAAAAACAAATTCAAATTGAATCCAATTCATGATCTCACAAGTGAGACATACAAGATCCAAGCTGACAAGAAAAGGCATTACACCCCGTCTTGAGCTTTATCTGATGCTTGACATAGCCAAAGAGCTGAGAAGTGCACCCCTGCCAGGTGATTATGGTTTCACCATGAAGGCACTTTACAGCCTTCCAGACTGAACACTGAGATCATCAACTTCAGAACATGTACTGTCTCCTCCACTTTCATTCCATCTCCATTTATTTTGTTTCATTTTGTTTTATCTTATTTATTTTTATTATTTTATACGATTATTTTTCATATTCATTTTTTTCCATTGTTTCATTTGTCCACTTTATAAAAACCTTGTTTCCCTATTCTCCAACCCATTAGGGCCGTCTGCCATATGCCCTATTTGGGGATAAATCCAGCCCAAATCCACTCTGCACCACTGCTCTGCCATTTACACATTCTGATCTCTTAATGGGCCGCCAACAGCACCTTTCTTAGCCTTGATCGCCACCATTTACATTCCCTTTGTCCTTTTGTCGATGACATTTTGGTCAATTACACACCCCTCCATCATCCCCTCCAGCAGTATAAACCTAATCCTATTTTCTTTGTCTTTAGCTCTGACGAAGGCTCATCCAAACTTGAAACGTTGGCTCTATTCTCTCTCCACAGATGCCGTCAGACCTGCTGTGATTTTCCAGCATTTTCTGGTGTTATGGTTTCACCCCTGCCAGGAATGTCAGTGATTCTTTTTTCCCCAAAAAATATACTTTATTCATAAAACTGATCCAAAATGACTGTAACACACATATTCAGGCTGTCTGCATACATCAAGTAACACTCTGAGATGCTTCAATACAGCAAAGGAAACATTTCAGACGTTTTATAATGGTCTTACAAATACTGCAGTTACTTTAAAGGTTAACCACATAGAAAAAGTTGCACTCAATGGTGTGGTATAAAACATTCAATGAGATATGATTGGGACATTTCACTATCCTGTATAAAGTATCCAACAGAATGGAATACAAACACGTTACTGAACGTATTACTGCTACTTTACTTACTTGAAAAGGTGGCAATATTGTGTCATCCTGACCCATCTGGCTAAATCCACCCCAAAACCTGAATCTCATTGACTAATTTATAGCTACCCATCAAATCGTTAAATGCAATGCTGTTTTGTCAGACCCAAAGAAAGCCCGCCATACATATTCATCTGCATGCAACCTCCTGGTGCACACAACGGCGATTGACTTATAAGATTTCAGGTGGCAAGCGGACTTTGGAATCACAAATGGGCTGAGTGACGAGGAACTGGTTTGAGGTGGAACACTGAAGCTGCTCAAGGGTGCTTGGGATTAAACCTCCTTCCTTCCCAAGTTGCGCACAAATGACAACGCCCACCACAAAACGGCAGGCAGCAGAGTTCACAGTGCTTAAAGTGAAAGAGCTTCGTGCTGGCTGTGGAAGGGTTAAAGTACCCATCATTGTCTGACAAGCGCTAGAACAAGAACTTTAAAGCAAATGCAAGTACATTGGTCTGTAACAAGCGGCGTGACCCCCAGAGCATATGCATTTTTTTTTCTTATGATGGAAAGCGTGACTCCAGCTCGATACAAATAGACTTCTCACATCAGGAACATTGGGAGGATGGCGTGTTGCTATGAGTTGCAGTGGGAGTGGGCTGCCCGTACCTTTCACCTTTCGCTTCTTTATTAATGAGGTTGCAGTATTCACTCCTCAAACATGTTTTGTGACAACGGGGAAGGTGTCACAACCTCTTTAATTCCCTCTTTAAAGCTTACTAAATAGGCGGCTGCGGTACTGACAAAAGTGAAACGAACACTTGCTCCTGAATCTGTCCAGAGCACAGCCTGGCTTCCTCCCTGACTGGAACACTCCCTCTACTGGAGGGGAATGCCGATGGCTTCTCTACTCCCATTTCTTCAATTTCTCACTTTCAAGAATCCGCTCCCTTAAGGATTTATGGTGCAGCCGGATCACTGTGACCATCACCAGCGACCATCACGTCCCAAGCCACACAATTGCTCTTTGACATGTTCCGACCGACGGATGGATATGTCCTGTCTGTGTGGTCAATGTTCAGGAAATTTGAGAATTAAATGCACCATGACAAAGAGTGAGACCATTACAAACCCAGTAAAACTACCAATACAGGAGGCAGGGAATAAAGACTCATTGCTTTAATTTCAAAACAAAAGCATTTCCCCATGTTCCCATTGTAGTGCCAACCAATTCTGAAACACTCCAGTCTCCAATGGGAGACAGGAGACTGAGGTGGCATGGCACAGTGGTTAGTTAGCACTGCTGCCTCACAGCTCCAAGGACTCAGATTCAATTCCGGCCTCGGATCACTGTCTGTGTGGAGTTTTTCCTGTGTCTCCATGTATTTCCTCTGGGTGCTCCGCTTTCCTCCCACAGTCCAAAGATGTGTGGGTCAGATTGATTAGCCATGCTAAATTAACCCTAGTGTCAGGGAGATTAGCAGGGTAAATGTGTGGGGTTAGGGGAATAGAGCCTGAGGTGGGATGTGGTCAGTATAGACTTGATGGGCTGAATGGCCTCCTTCTGTATTGTAAGGATTCTATTCTACGATTGGCTCTTGGTGGGGGATCCCTTCCTTCAACATTCAAGTGCACTCAGTGAAGGTCATTTTAACGTGTGCTGCCTAACATGAAATGGGTGATAGCAAGTAATAGAGATTAATTCTTGTCTCTCCAGTCAAAAGCTGTGTCATGGATTTGAGCACATTATTTATCATAGAATCATAAAATCCCCACAGTGTAGAACGTAACCATTTGGCCCATCGAGTCTGCGCCAACTCTCCGAAAAGTATCTCACTCAGATCAGACAGAAGCAGCGCTGGACAGAAGTAGTCCCTCATTGTTAGTGGAATCAGTTTTCAGACATCCATTCGTAGGGTTAGTGGAGTATGGTCATAAAGGTAGGTTCTGATGAGGCCTTTAGAGGTGGGGGAGGGAAGTAACAAAGCAGAAAATTTGTTGAAGAGAGGTCCAATGTGTCGGGCTCACATATTTAGGAGATTCTCCTGCCAATGGGTGATGGACAGAACAGTGCAGGTGGTCCAAAAGACAGTAGCAAGGTTACAAGAGTAAAGGAGACAATGGATTAAATACATGGAGAAATTTATGAATGAAGATGAGGCTATTAAATTTGATGAACAAAGCATTGGAACCACTAAAGTTGGCAGGTGCAGTGTATTGAAAATTGCATTTTGCATTTTGTCCAATTGAGGCTACTATACACACTGGTTTCAGCAGAGGAAAAATGTTAGGAGGAAGTAATCAAGGATTGATTTTTAACAGCTTGTCCAGTTCTAATTCTAAATATCTTTGGCTGAACATGTAATTGTTTCTGTTCCAAGAACGTAGCAGCAGGTATAGGAGTGAATGAGTGAGATCCTGAGGGAAGAATGCAGTCAACAGAGAATAGGCACTAACGTCAGTGATGAGAAACTGGGACTGGAAAACATTCATCCTGCAGCCACCGTTTTGGTTATGGCTTAATATCGACAATGAGGACAAGGGCAGCAGAGATTGAACAGGTTCCCAGTGCCCAGCTTATCCTGGTTTGTGCATTATTGTACTGCAATTTATCCCTAACACCCACGTGCCTGGCTCGCACAATCTGTGACTGTGCAAATATTGCTTCCTTTCAAGTTGTGTCTGAAATGATCAATATTGGGATGCATTGAATGGTTGTCACCAAGGCATGCAAACCCACCTTACAAAGGAAAAGGCTTTCCACTTTATTCTCAACTTAAAGAATGCACTCTTGCGTTTGCGTCAATGCCTTTATTCTGTGATGCATGCTTTTATCAAAAAAGGATGGGAGAAATTTGCAGGTGAATCAAAGAATGTTCTGACACGTGCCCAGTGACACAAGTAACCTGACACAAGGCCTTTATTGATCTAAAATGACTTCACACCACCTGATGATCAGCTCATAGCTGCACAGCCCATTGCTCTGAATTTGCTAACCTGAGTGTGTTATTACAAATATCTGCTCCGCATTCACTATCCTTTTTGGTTCAGTGCCATCAATCAATATTATGCCAAAACCAAAATTTGTGCCATGAGGATGACTGGTTTCCATTCCCAGTTTCTCATGGTCAAAGGTCATGCCTAGTTCTCAGGCTACCTGCATTTTGCCCTCAGAACCTCAGACATTTAGCCCAGTGCCTGACAATTATCATTGGTTCCAATGCCCAGTCCACCAATTTCATAAACCTCATCTTCATTCATAAATATCTCCATAACTTGCCCTATTCTACAGTCTCCTCTACTTCTCCATAAGCAGACTTTGCATTCTTTATGATCAGTGATGCAAACAACCATTCAAGTGTCAGGGAGGACTTTCTTGCTATTGAGGGAGGCCAGCAAAGGTTCACCAGACTGATTTGCAGAATGGCAGGATTGACATATGAGGAAAGACTGAATCGGCTGCGCCCATATGAAATTTAGAAGAATGAGAGTGGATCTCATAGAAACATATAAGGTCCTGATGGGACTGGACAGGCTAGATGTGGGAAGAATGTTCCTGATGTGGGGAAGTTCAGAACTAGGGATCACAGTCAAAGAATAAGGGGTAAAGCATTCAGGACAGAGATGAGGAAGAACTTCTTCACTCAGAGTTGTGAACCTGTGGAATTCTCTACCACAGAAAGCTGTTGGGGCCAGCTCGTTAGATATGTTCAAGAGGGAGATGATGTGGCCCTTGCAGTGAAAGGGATTAAGGGGTGTGGAGAAAGAGTGCGAGTGGGATACTGAGAGTGCATGATCATTTTCTATGTAAGAACTTATTTTATCTCACTGTCTTCTTCAGCATTCTGTCAAAGCAATACAAGAGAAAACCTTTGTGTAATTGCTACAATGCACTTGTCCCATCCAGCAAGCATAAATCTGTCTTTTACCAAGAACTTATTCTGTATCAAGGCTTCTTTCAGATGGCAAATAAAGATACTCTTATTGCATTGTTGAGAAACACCCCCAAAGGTACATGCTTCAAACAGTTTCCTCTGTTTGCCATACCATCATCCCTTTACCTCATCTCTGCATTTGAGCTGTTTCCCACATAATGACTGGCTTTGAGCTCATATGTTCCCTGACAATTTTGAATAATTCCTCACTTGTCTTTAAACTGGGCAGGAACCATCAGATCTTTTCGCAATGTGCATGTTTCAAGTCTGTAGATAATAAGTAAAACTGTTCTGTTTTTGGCAACCGCTGCAGGTTTATTTGCCTCAAATTCAAAATTAAAGTCTTTCTTCATATGCATTCCAGCTCACCCCTATTCTCTGATTTTTCCAATTAATGTTGACATGATCAAAGAAAAACTTCAGTGACTACCTAAGGAATATTCAATCTTTTTAGCAATCCACTGTTCGTTATCTATCCTCTTTGCATTGTTACGCTTGAGCAAACACTCAAATTGGTACTATAATAACCAGCTGCATTTATTTCCAGACCCTCTAGAACATACTGTCAAAGAATAACAAAGCAACACAAGTGAAAATCTTACACGAGTACAATGCTGCAGATACTGGAAATCTGAAATAGAAACAGAAAATGCTGGAAATACTCAGTGGGTCTGGTTGTGAGCGTGGAGAGAGAAACAGAGTTAATCTTTCAGATCACTGATAAGAACTGTAAAAGTTAGAAATGTAACAGGGTTTAAGCAGCTACAGAGGCAACAAAAGTAGGAGGTGGTGCAGTGTTGGAAAGAACAAACAAGAAAACACTATGTGAAGATCATGTTGTACGCTTGCTACAATGCACTGAGTTATCACTCTCGAAACGGGAAACAAAATGCAGGACTGTGTTCAGGCTGCTGAATCTGCCTCCTTTGAGGGGAGGTCACTCATTGGCACTTTCAAGGTGGCCAGGAGACAGGCTTAAACGTAGGAGGCCATTCGGCCTTTTGAGCCTGCTCTGCCATTTATCACGATCATAGCTGATCATCCAACTCAATAGCCTAATCCTGCTTTCTCTGTATAACTTTTGATCCCATTCACCCCCAGTGCTGTATCTAGCAGCCTCTTGAATACACTCAATGTTTTGGCATCAACCACTTCCTGTGGTAATGAATTCCACAGGCTGACCACTCTCTGGGTGAAGAAGTGTCTCCTCACCTCCATCCTAAATGGTCTACCCTGAATTTTCAGACTGACTCCTGGTTCTGGACACCCCCACCATCAGGAACATCCTCCCTGCGTCTACCCTGTCTAGTTCTGTTAGAATTTTATAAGCCTCTAATGTGAACCCCCCCTCAATCGTCTGAACTCCAGCGAAAATAATCCTACCCTGGTCAGTCTCTCCTCATACATCAGTCACGCCATCCCCAGAATCAGCTTGGTAAATCTTTGCTGCACTCCCTTGAGAGCAAGAAGACATTCCTCTCCAATTAACAGTGGCAGACAGGCTCTTAAAGGTGCGTATTCCAGCTCTGGCTGAGGTCAAATATCCAGTTTACTATATTTTTTCCAATCAAAGGGACACTGAGTATTCAGTTAACAATATCTGAGTACCATACATATCAAGAAGTAAACTTTTACTGTTCAATATTTGGTTAAACAATAGCCCAGGGCCTCAGTGGCAAGTGCACTCATTGCACTTACCGGATGCTGTGATCTCACACGTACCCCACTTTATCTTCAGAAAGTTGGAATGATAAACAACTGAGCTGAAGCCCAACGCAACCGAAAAAAAGGACTCATTTATGCACGAAACGTAGGTGAATAGAACACAAGTTTTCAATGAGTTTCAAGTAATCCATTCAAGCTATCCAGTTGATTGATGTGCAGGACAGACATTTCCCTGCAAAACTGAAGGATAGAAATGGCAGGATTTGGGAACCATGGATGACAAGGGAAATCGTAAGCTTAGCCAAAAGGAAAAAGGAAGCATACGATAAGTATAGGCAACTAAAAACTGACAAAGCCCTTGAGGAATATAGTGAAGGTAGGAAGGAACTTAAATGTGGAATTAGGAGGGCTAAAAGGGGTCATGAAATGTCTTTAGCAAATAGAGTCAAGGAGAATTTCAAGGCTTTTTATGCATATATTAGGATCTAGAGGGTAGTTCCTATGCTGGACTTTTCTTTGCTCTTCATAGCAAAATAATGTATCAGGCAAAACATACCCTTTTGATATGAGGCTAAGCCCCTAACTGGTGGAAGTTAGAAAGTGATATTTCTTTCCTCACTCACTGTTCCAAGCAAAACTACCCTTCCATTTATCCCTTTACTAAAGCTCAGCCTCTGTCCCGTTTCCAGCTCCCTTCATTGAGGATTATGTGCCTGATTTACAAATCAAAATTGCCAGCCTGAATGAGGAACTCTGCCCCTCCCCTTTTGTAAGCAATGATATCTACATTGACTGTTTAACTAGAGCCATTACTGTGCTCAATGAATGGAAGCTATTCTAATATTATAGTTGGAAAACCTTTTAGGAGGCGGTCAGCAATCCCCATTATCACAAATTAATCTGGTACACAAAAGACATCTGAGATGCTTGGTGTCCCAGCTAATTTGTTTTAAGCAATAGCTTAAATAGCAATCTGCAGGATTTTCCCTCCATCTTAGCTGTCAGATCCCTTCTCCTTGAGCTCTGATGAAGTGTCATCCAGACTCAAAACGTTGACTCTATTCTCTCTCTACAGATGCTGTCAGACCTCCTGAGATATTCCAGCATTAGCTATTTTTGTTTCAAATTCCAGAATCCACAGTATTTTGCCTTTATCCCTTGTCTGTGGCCGTCTAGTTTCTTAAGTTTCCACCCTCACCTCTTCCCCTCCCTCTTAGAAGCACAACAAAGGTTCCCCTCATCCTCACCTTCTACCCCAACAGTCTTCACATTCAACAAATCTTCTTGAACTTCTACCACCTCCAGCACGAAGCCACCATCAAATATAACTTTAATAACATTATTCCCCCTCCCTTTTCAGCATTTTAAAGGGATATTCCATTCATGGTCCATTCCTTAATCACCCCAACAAGCCCCTCCCATTCCCACGGCTTCTTCCGTTGCAAGCGCAAGGACATAAGAACATAAGAAATAGGAGCAGGAGTAGGCCATCTAGCCCCTCGAGCCTGCCCCGCCATTCAATAAGATCATGGCTGATCTGAAGTGGCTCAGTTCCACTTTCCCACTTTCTCCCCATAACCGTTAATCCCCTTGCCTACCAAAAACCTATCTACCCACGTCTTAAATATATTTAGCGAGGTAGCAAGGGATGCAGCACCTTCTCTTTTTAATTCCATCCTTCTCACCATCCTGAACACTCCATCTGGGTGAAACAGAGACTTTTTAAAATTAAGTGTGCTGTACTTACTACTATGATGCAGCCCCTTCTAGGGAGACCAAATGCAGATTAAGTGATTTCTTCACATAACACCTCTATTCAATCAGCAACCTGAGATTCCAATAGCTTGTCATTTTAATTGTCTTTAGCCCCTACTATACTCCTTACATACCTATGACGACTTGGCCAAATTCTCCTCCAACTTGATTTTCAAGTTTGCTGATGATACCACCGTAGTGGGTCAGATCTCAAACAATGGTGAGATGGAGTATAGGAAAGAGATCGAGAATCTAGTGAATTGGTGTGATGCCAATAATCTCTCCTACAATGTCAGTAAAATGGAGGAGATAGTCGTTGACTTCATGAAACATTGTGGAGGACATGGCTCTGTTTACATCAATGGGGATGAAGTGAAAATGGTTGACAGCTTCAGGTTTCTGGGTGTCCAAATCACCAAACTCTCCTGTTCCTTCCACACTGAGACTATAGTTAAGAAAGTCCAACAACGCCTCTACTTTCTCAGGAGGCTTAGAAAATTTGGCCACATCCACTACAGCTCTCACCAACTTTTAAATGCACTATAGAAAGCATCCTTTCTGGATGTAGCATGGCCTGTATGGCTCCTGCCCTGACAAGACCACAAGAAACTACAAAGGATTGTGAATGAAGCCCAATCCATCATGCAAATCAATCTCCCATCAATTGACTCTGTCTACATTTCCCCACCTTGGAAAAACAGTCAACATAATCAAGGACTCCACACATCCCAGACATACTCGCTTCCACTTTCTTCTGTTGGGAGAAGGATAAAAAAGTCAGAGCTCATATCACCAACCAACTCAAGAACATCTTATTTCCTGCTGCCAACAGGCTTTTGAATGGACCTTATATTAAGCTGATCTTTCTCTACACCCTAGCTATGACTGTAACACTAAATTATGCACCCTGTCCTTTCCTCCTGTATGAACAGTATGCTTTATCTGTATAGTGCGCAAGATACAATACTTGTCACTCTTGTGAATGTAGCCCAATCCATCACGTAAATCAGCCTCCCATTAGCTCTGTCTAACTTCCCACTGCCTCCGCAAAGCAGCCAGCATAATTAAGGACCCCAAGCAACCTGGACATTCTCTCTTCCACCTTCTTCCATTGAGAAAAAAATACAGAAGTTTGAGGGCACATCGCAACCGACTCAAGAACAGCTTCTTCCCTGCTACTATCACACTTTTGAATGGACCTACTTTGCATTAAATTGATCTTTCTCTATGCCCTAGCTATGACTGTAACACTACATGCTGCACTCTCTTGTTTCCTTCTCTATGAATGGTATGCTTTGATGTATGGTGCGCAAGAAACAATACTTTTCACTGTATATTAATACACGTGACAATAATAAATCAAATCAAATAATACATGTGACAATAATAAATTAAAATCTGTAATGTTTCCCAATTCTCACGACAGGTCACAGATCTGAAATGTTAACCCTATTTTCCTCTCCCATAGAAAGCTGCCTGACCCACTGGATAGATCCAGCATTTTCTATTTATATTTCCACTTTCCAGCAGCCGCATTATTTTACTTCTTTGTTTGCCAAAATATCGTGTGTGCTTTGAGCAGTTAATTTCTTGTGAACTGAATTAATCCTTGCATTAACAACATAAATTAATACAAATATCTATTCTGAACCAAAGAGGTGAACATTTCAAACCCTACAGTTTGATAGGGGAAAACTCAATGAGGGAGATAGCAGCCTATCTTTCAAACTTGGAAGCAATTTGAATCATGAGGAGGATAGTACTTGTTTACTAGTATCACAAGTAAGTTTACATTAATGTTGCAATGAAGTTACTATGACAATCTCCTAATATAAAACTTCAAAGGGACATGGATAGACTGGTGGAATGGGTGGACATGTGGCAGATGAAATTTAATACACAGAAGTGTGAGGTGATTCATATTAGAAAGAAGGTTGGCAAGAGAGAATACAAATAAAGGGTTTAATTCTGAAGGGGGTGCAGGAATATCGTGACCTGGGATATATGGGGGTAATAAGTGAAGGTATCAGGACAGGATGTGAGAATGGATAATAAAGAATACAACATTCTGAGATCAATAGAAGCATAAAGTGCGAAAGCAAGGAAGTTAACTTAAACCCATATAAAACACTGGTTCAGCCTCAATTATAGCATCACATCCACACTTTGGAAACGACGTGATAGTGTTTGAGAGGACGCAGAAAAGATTCAGGAGAATGACTCCAGGGATGAGCACCTTGAGCTATGTAGAAATATTGAAGAAGTTGGACTGTTCTTGGGGAAGGGAAAGTTGAGAGGAGATTCGAAAGAAGTATTCAAAATCATGAGGGGTCTGCTCAGTGTAAATAGGCGGAGACTGTTCTCATAGTTAGATGGATATAGAGCCAGACAGCACAGATTTGAGGCAATTGGCAAAAGAAGCTATGGCAATGGCACATGAGGAAAATTGTTTCCACAATGAAAATAGCGAGGATTTGGAATGCAGTGCCTGAGACTAGAATAAAGGCAGGATGAATTGAGGCTTTCAAAAGGGAATTGGATTATTATCTGAAAACAAAAGGATTGTAGGGTTTTGGGGAAATAGCAGTGGAGTCACACTAGGTAAATTGCTTAAAGCCAGAAACTAAACTGAACAAGCCTTATAAATATTGTGGCTGCAAGAACAGGTCAGAGGCTAAGAATTCTGCAATGAGTATCTCACCTTTTTACACCCCAAAACCTGTCAAAGGCATGAATCAGGATTGTGATGGAATACTTTCCACTTGCCTGGATGGTGCAGCTCCAACAACCCTCAAGAAGCTTGACACCATCCAGGACAAAGTATTCATTTGATTGGAAGCCCATCCACAAACATTCACTCCCTCCACCACCAATGCACAGGGGCAGTGTGTACCATCTACAAGATACACTGCGAGAACTCATCAAACATCCTTACACAGCACTTGCCACACCCATGATCACTGCCAACTGGATAGACAACGGCAGAAGACATATGGGGAAACCATGCTTGGGGAAGTTTTCCAAGCCACTTAGCAACCTGACTTGGAACTGTATCACCATTCCTTTATTGTCACTGGGTCAAGATCCTGGAACTCTCTCCCTAACAGCACACTGGGTGTACCTACACCACATAGACTACAGCACTCCAGGAAAGCAGCTCACCACCACCTTCTCAAGGGCAATTAGGAATGGACAATAAATGTCAGCCTAGCCAGCACTACCTACATCCCACGGATGGATAAAATGTCAGCACAGATAAAACAAACCAAATCCTCCTTTTGTGCACCCTATGATTCTATGATTGCACATATTCAGCATATATGAAGAACCAAGGGTACATTACAAAAGTAATGAACACGTCCTTTCTACTTTCCTTTCATCTTCGATTGCTTGTTACCTATTCTGCTCTTGCATTATATTGTCTTCAGAGAAATTGTCAAAAATGAAGTCAAAATATTTCTTTGATGGTGAGAGATTCAAAATGGCACCTTCTGATAACAAAGAGATATTTATATGTACATATATACAAAGCACTAAAAACATGTGCACAAGTACAAAATGTAACCTAAATGGCAAATGGAATAATGAGGTTTATTTCAAGGGAATTAGGAAGCAAAGAGGAAGAAGTTCTGTCTCTATTCTACAGCCGTGGATGCCGGAATCTGAAACAAAAGCAGAAAATGCACTGACAAAGGGTCATCCAGACTTGAAACATTAGCTTTGTTCTCTCTCCACAGATGCTCTCAGCTCTACAGCTTTTGTTCTGATTAAGTGCATTGACTCGAACAGATGCCAGACTATCGCAATTAGGGGAATTTCACAGTAACTCCATTGCAGTGTTAACGTAAGCCTCACTTGTGACTAACAAATAAACTTTAATTTTTGGCCAGATCCCATCTGGAGTACTACGCGCAGGTTTGAGCAATGCACCTCAATTTAGGGTTACAATGCAGAGACACCAGTCTTTAGAGGGTTTTATGAGGTTGCTTAAGATTGACTTGTCTTTAAGTTTTAGGTTTATTTATTATTATCACAAGTAGGCTTACATTAAAACTGTGATGAAGTTACCATGAAAATCACCTAGTCACCACCCTCTGCTACCTGCTTGAGTACACTGAGGGAGAATTTAGCATGGCCAATGCACCTAACCAGCACGTCTTTTAGACTGTGGGAGGAAACCGGAGCACCCAGAGGAAAAGAACATAGGCATAAGGGAGAACATGCAGACTCCACACAGACAATGACTCAAGCCGGGAATCAAACCCAGGTCCCTGGCACTGTGAGGCAGTAGTGCTGACCACTGTGCCACCTATTTCCTTAGGGGTTGTTGGATGATGTGGTTGAGATGTTTAAAATGTTAAGAGTATTTAATATTGTGGGTACAGATAAACAACTTCCTCTGGAGAGAGAATGATTTTAAAATTAGAGCCAAGAACTCTGTCATAATGATTTGTAGAAATGTTCTTTCCCCAAGGATGGTCACAAGGGTGGTCTTGTAGGCTTACATCACAAGGGTGGTCTTGTAGGCTTACATTAACGTTACAATGAAGTTACCATGAAAATCCCTTAATCGCCACACTTCAGAGCCTGGCTGGTGACAATGAGGGAAAATTTAGCATGGCCAATGCACCTAACCAGCATGTCTTTTGGATTGCATCTCAATTACCTCACAACTGTTGATGGGCATTGCTGAAGTGGGGATGCAGCCAAATGAATTCTGTCAACTTTCATTGCAGAGACACATCCCAAACGATGAAACATCTCCTAGAATGTCCTCTACTATCAGAGACATGCAGGCCTGAAGGTACGATGGCCTTTGATTCTTGAGCGAGAATCTGCAGGGATGACGGCAAGATTTCCACAATGAGATGTCAAAAAAGCTTGAAAGACAAATCAAAAGCATATTAATCTTTAACAAAAACAGAAAATGCTGGAACATCTCAGCAGATCTGGCAGCATCTGTGGAGAAAGAATAGGGCCAACATTTCGAGCCAGAATTTGACTTGAAATTTTGGCTCTTTCTCTTTCCACAGATACCGTCAGACCTGCTGAGATTTTCCAGCATTTTCTGTGTTGGTTTCAGATTCCAGCATCCACAGTATTTTGCCTTTATATTAATCTTTAGTCTGCTGAAAACATGATAATGCTTTGAATCCACAGTCGGAGTCTATACATAGCAGCCAAGGGGTTAACATTAATTATAACTCTTCGTAATTGTTTTCAAAAGGGCTATCAGTGATGACATTTGCTTTAAAAACTGTTATAACCTGAGTGTGGCTAGCACATCAAGAGGCATAAGAGGGCTCAACTATATTCACCTGAAAACATGGCCTATAGTCACAAGAGTCTCTTATGTTGCCTGCAATCGGATTAAGTGTCTTTTTGGTGGAATGGGGAAAGGGAACTTCAGCACTGGAGTTTGTACAGTTCAAGTAGTATCAAATCTGAAGTTTGATAGCAATTATTGCAGGTTGCTATGTGGACCATTCGTGAAACATAGACTTTATGGAACATTATGGAAATAAAGTTCAAGCCCCCTCTCTCAACTGCACATGGACTGGAGACATGACAGAAAGAAATTAGACACTACTCCTACACCCAAACATTTTTTGCTTCAGACTGAAAAATTGTAATGGAAGTAGAAATTGTCATTATGAATCTAAAAATATAAGTAGCAAGAGACTAACAGCTGGACCATAGTCAGGGGCAGAATCACAGAGAAAGACAAAGGGTGCGATCTTACCACCCATTCATGCCACGCTGTCCACTGCAGTGAAGACATAAAATATGGCGACAAGCCAAATCTCCGATCATTGCAGCGGGATGGGAAAATCCCGCTGGAGTGAACGGCTGGAAAATTCCAGTCCAGGTGAGGAAAAAAAAAAGAAAAGATTACAGATGTTAAAGGAAAAATGGGGAGAGGAGAGAGAAAATCGAATAATGAATTATCAACAATAGTGTCCTTCCTTCACTTGCTGGTTACGTATTGAGGTATAACAGACTGATTTGTTGCCAGTCACATTTAATCCTGAAAGGATTATATATAAAAATAACACTTAGTAACGTACCCATGATTTCCTTGTGACCTAAAGTTCAAAACTTTATTTCCCACTAAGTAACTATTATGCAGGAGAATGAACTGTTAGAAAATTAATATGTTATTTTGCTTTGTTCATTCATTTAAAAATATTCGATATGGGATTACATAATAGTCCCAAAATTATAGCATACACTCCTGGTCGGATCTCAGAGTATGTCCAGCAGAATCTGACCACAGCAGGTTTTTTTTTGTGAATTTATAAGTATGGCGATATTAACTGTGTCTGTGCTTAAACACTGATGCCAAAGACATCAATCCAACTAGCTTCCTTGAGTTTTATCAAAAGGGGTTAATTTTTTAAAAATTGAGCTAAGAATCCACCTAGTTAAAGCTATAGAGATACTTATGTGGGCAAATCCACATCCTGATCTTTGCAACACACACGCACGCACACATACACACAGTTATGCTGTAGGAGGTTATATTTTAAACAGCTAATATTCAATGATAATGCACAGAAATAAAGAGTGCACTGTTTATAAGTTCTTCACTGGTATCCATGGCTGCGGCAGAATATTTCCATAGTGGTATTGAAATTTCAGTGGAAACATAGAATCCCTGCAGTGCAGAAGGAGGCCATTTGGCCCATCAAGTCTGCACCAATGACAATCCCACACAGACCCTATCCCTGTAACCCCACTTATTTATCTTGCTAGTCCCCCTGACACTAGGGACCGGATTTTACCAGCACAGCCGCCCCGAAATTGGGGTGGGCAAGGTTCACACAACAGCATTCCCTGTTGGCTTCGGGCACGATCCCACAAGCCCCGGGCAGGCGTGCCAGTAAAATCAGTGCCTAAGGGTCAATTTAGCATAGCCAATCAACCTAATCCACACATCTTTGGACTGTGCTAGGGAATCAGAGCACCCGGAAGGAACCCAGAGTTGAAGTTGATATAAACTGTAATTTCTGTCTTTTCCAAAATTCATATGAAGATATGAAACAGGAGCAGGAGTCAGCCATTCAGCCCCTCGAGCCTGCTCCACCATTCAATAAGATCATGGCTGATCTGATTGTAAACTCAACCCCATATTCTGCCTATTCTGATAACTTTTCACTCTTTTGTTAATCAATATCTATCTATGCCTTCAATTGAGCATAAAATGGCAGAGGGCCTGTCAGAGTTGGAGAGAGTGTGTTCTCTGCTGACTCTCAGAATAATGGGTGCCGAGCGCTCAATATCCTGAAAATTTAGGTCAAGGTCTTGAAATTGAGAGAGAGAGAAGGGTGTGGGAATATTTCCTGCTGTATTGGCAGGTTTCTTCCCAGACTCCTATTTTAGTAGCTTAGATGTTGTATTGAAATGCATTTTAAAATGGTTATTCTAGTCACATGACCTCTCTCCTCAGATTGATTTCAGAAGATAACTGAAAGGATAGCAAGAGTTTTTATAAATATATAAAAAGGAAGAGGCTGGCTAGGGTGAACGTTGGTCCTTTAGAGGATGAGAAAGGGGACCTAGTGGTAGGGGATGGGGATATGGCTAAGGTATTGAATAACTTTTTTGTTTCTGTCTTCACGGAGGAGGACGTGAATAATTTGCCGGGTGTTAGCGATGGAAAGGTGGTAGGACTGGAGGGTCTTAATGACATTACTGTTACTAGAGAGGCGGTGCTCCACAGACTGGAGGGGCTGATTGCGGACAAGTCCCCAGGACCGGATGGAATGCATCCGAGGGTTCTGAAAGAAATGGCAGAGGTGATAGTGGATGCCTTGGTGGTTATTTTCCAGACGTCGCTGGATTCCGGGGAAGTGCCAGAAGATTGGAAAACGGCTAATGTTACGCCATTGTTTACGAAGGGTGCCAGGCAAAAGGCGGGGAATTATAGGCCGGTTAGTTTAACGTCTGTGGTAGGTAAAATGTTAGAATCCGTCATTAAGGAGGAAATTGTGAGGCATCTTGAGGGGAATTGCTTGATAGAGCAGACGCAGCACGGTTTCATTAAAGGGAAGTCGTGTCTGACAAATTTACTGGAGTTCTATGAGGATGTGTCTAGGGCAGTGGATAGAGGAGAGCCGGTGGATGTGGTCTTTCTGGATTTTCAGAAGGCGTTTGACAAAGTACCTCACAAGAGGTTATTGCAGAAGGTCGAGGGACATGGAGTTGGGGGTAGGGTGTTAGCGTGGATAGAGGATTGGTTGTCAAATAGGAGGCAGAGAGTGGGGGTCAATGGGTGCTATTCGGATTGGCGGATGGTGACTAGTGGAGTGCCCCAGGGGTCGGTGCTGGGGCCTCAGCTATTTACCATTTATATAGATGATCTGGAGGAGGGAACCGAGTGCAGGGTGTCGAAATTTGCTGATGACACCAAGATTGGGGGAACGGCAAATTGTGCGGAGGGTGTGGAGAGTCTGCAGAAGGATCTAGATAGGCTGGGCAAATGGGCCAGGAAATGGCAAATGGAATTTAATGTTGGCAAGTGTGAGGTGGTCCACTTTGGTAGGAAGAACTATTACTTACGGGGCGAAAAACTGCAGCAGGCGACGGTGCAGAGGGACCTCGGGGTCCTTGTGCATGAGTCGCAAAAACCCAGCTTGCAGGTGCAGCATGTGGTCAGGAAGGCGAATGGGATGCTGGCCTTCATAGCGAGGGGGATTGAATATAAAAGTAGGGAGGTCTTGCTGCAGCTGTATAGGGCATTGGTGAGGCCGCAGCTGGAGTACTGTGTGCAGTTTTGGGCGCCGCACCTGCGCAAAGATATTTTGGCCTTGGAGGGAGTGCAGAGGAGGTTTACTAGGCTGATACCGGAGTTGAGGGGGTTGAGCTATGAGGAGAGGCTGAATAAACTAGGCTTGTACTCATTAGAGTTTAGAAGAATGAGGGGAGATCTCATTGAGACGTATAAGATGATGAATGGGATGGATAGGATAGAGGTGGAGAGACTCTTCCTGCTCAAAAAAGACAGTAGGACTAGGGGGCACAGCCTCAGGATAAAAGGGGGGGCGGTTTAGAAAGGAGTTGAGGAGGAACTTCTTCACTCAAAGGGTGGTGAATCTCTGGAATTCTCTGCCCGTTGAAGTGGTGGAGGCTGCCTCGCTAAATATTTTTAAGACGCGGGTTGATGGGTTTTCGATAAGAGAGGGGATTAAGGGTTATGGGGAGAGGGCGGGAATGTGGAACTGAGCCACGACAGATCAGCCATGATCTTATTGAATGGCGGGGCAGGCTCGAAGGGCTAGATGGCCTACTCCTGCTCCTATTTCTTATGTTCTTATGTTCTTATGTTCTTATTAGCGTATGCCTGAATAAACTGTGTCTATTGTACAACAGCTGAGGTTAATGGATTCTTTAATGTCCAAACCATTAACTCCTGAATGAACCATCCTCTACATAGATGAAATATGAAGGACACCTTCCATACTGGTAGACTTTCTGTCTCTGCTTAAAAGATTGTTATGTAGACATGCAAATCATAAGAGCCTTACAGCTTCAACCCATTTTTGAAGTAGTTCTTGACATCAGAAGTATGAAAATGAATAGGAGGATGTCTTGGCATTTTTTAAATTGTGTTCCACATTGGAAATTTCCAGAAACTGTTCCACTTGTAATGCCAGGCATCAGATGACTTGTGGCAGCCATTTTAAGTCAGCACTTTTGCATGCCAGTTTAAAAGTCCTTTAAAGCAGTCCAATATATGTTTGGTTGATGAAATTAAAGGCTGATATCTCACATCCACACATCACACCATCATGACTTCAACCATTTATGCAGTTTCTCAATTTCCTACTAAAGTTACAGTGGGAAACCGCACAGTATGTAAGGGTCAATGCGTTCAGTTGCTGCAATTATGTATCCAGAGGGTTCCAATCCATAATTATTTTAAATATGTTGAATTATTTCTTCTTTTTCACTTCCTCCTGTATTACAGGGAGAGGTCAAGGAAAGTTTTAAAGTAAACCACGTGTCAGTGCTTTGAAAAATATCCTCCAATGAGAAATTTGAATCCTAGTTGCGACACCTGGGACTTTCAGTTTTTTGTTGTAGACAAAATGAAGTAGAGCTGGAACCAAAGTGGTGCTGGGAAAGAAAGGAGGGGGAGTGAGGGTTAAAATGGATGAGAGGAGCATGAGTGGACAAAAAGCAAGCAGATGGGATGAAAATATGGAAATGGGTTGGAAAACAATTTGGAAAATATGTTGGCAAAAACCTGGCAAAAGGAAAGATTGGGGTGGGGAAAGGTTGGAGCCTGGGAAGAGACAGGAAGAGGGAACAGAGCTGGAAAAGGGCTGGAAAAGGAGGACAAGGGTGACTAAGTAGTTAAGAAAAAAATAGGTTGCAAAGGAGCTGTCAAATTGAAAGTAAACTGGAAGAAATTAGGAGACGGTAAGCTGCAGATATAAAATGAGTGTTGAGCAGGAGTAGTCAACATCCATTAAAACCAACTACAACATGAGAGGAAAGCACTGGGGCAGCTTGGTGGCGCTGTGGTTAGTACTGCGGCCTCCAGGGATTGAGGTTCCATTCCCAGCTTGGGTCATTATCTGTGTAGAGTTTGCACATTCTCCTCATGTCTGCGTGGGTTTCCTCCGGGTGCTCTGGTTTCCTCCCACAGTCCAAAGATGTGCAGATAAGGTGCATTGGCTATATTAATTTGTCTGGGATGCGTAGGTTAGAGCAATTAGCCAAATAAATATGTGGCGTTGCAGGGATAGGGCCTGGGTGGGATTGTTCTCAGTTCAGACTCAATGAGCCAAATGGCCTCCTTCTGCACTGTAGCATTTCTATGACCTACTTGAGACAGTCCATCACTTGTGTTTGGAAACCAGATAAAAAGCAGAAAAATGAAATTAGTTTTGCGATAAAGCTGGCTGATGGAGGAAGCTACAAACTGTAAAGAAAACCAACAAAAGAGAAAATACAAATCTTGTAAAGGTATAATAGATGAATATAAAACTATTATTTATTCTATATGTTAAACACTGTATCCATTAGTAATGCATTAACAATTTTTTTGTTTTTGTGCACTACCAACCAGCATTCTTCCTGTTAACCTGTTTTTGATACGTTCTTTCATCAACTTGTCCCTTATAAATTCTCACATTCACATTTCTAAAGGAAACTGCCTTCACGTTAGGGATAACCATGGAATCCCTATAGTGCAGAAAGAGGCCATTCAGCTCATCAAATCTGCACCAACCCTCCGAAAGAGCATCCCACCCAAGTCCTCCCCTCCGCCCTACCCCTGTGCAATTACGATGGCCAATCCAGCCAACCTGAACATCTTTGGACATTGAGAGGTAATTGAACACAGAAGGTCTACCTAACCTGCACATCTTTGGAGTGTGGAAGGGAATGAAGCACCAGGCGGAAATCCACACAGACACGGAGAGAATATGTAACCTCTACACACACAATCACCCAAGACTGGAATCAAACCCAAGTGGCCTGTGGCCCTGTGAGGCAGCAGTGCTAACCACTACGCCACTGTGCAGCCCTCCACTATGTTGTCTGGCACTATCACTGCATTAAATTGGATAGATTTCGAACAGACTAGCCAGTCAAAACTGGTCATCAGTGAGAAGTTGTGGGCCATCAGCAGAAGCATCACTGTATTTGATCAGAATCTGTAACTTCATGACCCACCATATACACCGTTCTACCACTACCATCGTGTTGTTAAGCTGGGGGATCAACTCTGGTTCAATGAAGAGTGCAGGAGGGCATGCCAGGAGTAACACCAGGCTTCCCTAAAAATGAGATGTCAACTTGGTGAAAAGTACAAGCACAGAACTAGTTGTATGTTAAAAAGTAGAAACTGGTTGGAGTCTTACCTGGCACAAAATAAGATGGCTGTTGTTGTTGGACGCCAGTCATCTCAAGCTCCAGCAGGAGTTCCTCTGGGTAACATCCTAAGCCCAAACATCTTCAGCTGTTTCATCAATGACCTTCCCTCCATCCTAAGGTCAAAAGAGGGGTTTTTGTGCTTGATTGCAGTGTTCAGAACAGTTTGTGACTTTTGAGACACTGAAGTAGTCTGTGTCTGTAATAGTGTGGTCCTTTCGGGGAGGGAAGGGTCTTTCCCGGGGGGAGCCACTTGATCAGCAAGAATCCTGTGGATCGTCCCGGGGTTGGGGGGGGGGCCGGTGCGCAGCAGAAGCAGTCTGCAGGAGGGTGCGTATGACTGGTCGAGGAGGGACTCGCAGTTGGAGCCACAGAGTCGAGCATTTTGTAATCTAGTCAGGCCTTGTTGTGTATAAATATATATATATTTTATATGTATAATATATATACACATCTTCTCTGTTGGCAATAAAGCCTTTTATTGTTAAAGCCACATTGAGTCACTCTCGATCTATTACAGTGTCTGAATGTAGCAAGAACTAGACAACATTCATGATTGGGCTGTTAAGTAACAAGTAACATTTATAACACAATCAAGAAGCAGTTTTCAGCTGTTAATGGAGGTGGAGGTCAGATGATGACTAGACCAGATTGTACTGATGCAGGATTTTTAAACTTAAACTCATGCTCCATCAAATGTTAATTAAGAAGAAATGCTTAAAGCAATTTAGAAGTAAAGTTGGTTGGAACATAAGAGCACTGTGCTGTACAGTCTGAGCGGAGCAGCTGGCTGACCAAGAACTAAGGCATTGCAGTACCTCAAATAGTGATGGTGTTTAGTTTTTTTTATTCGTTCATGGGATCTGGGCATTGGCCAGTTGTGCAGACTGTACTGCACAGTGCTCTTACATTCCAACCAATTTTACTTCCAAATTGCTTTAAATTTTGCCCCTTAACTTTAACTGATAGAAAAAGATACAAGTATTATAGAAGTGTTTGAAGTCAGCATGAGTTTAAGCTTAAGAAACCTGCATCAGTACTGTCTGGTCTAGTTATCATTGGACCTCCATTAACAGCTGAAGACTGCTTTTGGAGTCTGGTATGAATGTTACTTGTCACATAACATCCCAAGTGCCAGGCAACACCCATCTCCAACGGTCTCCCCCTAACTTTACCATCGATGCATCCCCCACTACCAACATCCTGGATTCACCATTGATCAGAAACAGACCAGGAACTGCCATACAAATTCTGTGGCTACAAGAGCAAGTCAGAGGCTAGGAATTCTGCGGTGTGTAATTTATCTCATGACTGCCCAAAGACTTCCCAAGACACAATTCATAAGAACATAAGAAATAGGAGCAGGAGTAGGCCATCTAGCCCTTCGAGCCTGCCCCGCCATTCAATAAGATCATGGCTGATCTGTTGTGGCTCAGTTCCACATTCCCGCCCTCTCCCCATAACCCTTAATCCCCTCGCTTATCAAAAACCCATCAACCCGCGTCTTAAAAATATTTAGCGAGGCAGCCTCCACCACTTCAACGGGCAGAGAATTCCAGAGATTCACCACCCTTTGAGTGAAGAAGTTCCTCCTCAACTCCGTTCTAAACCGCCCCCCCTTTATCTTGAGGCTGTGCCCCCTAGTCCTACTGTCCTTTCTGAGTGGGAAGAGTCTCTCCACCTCTATCCTATCCATCCCATTCATCATTTTATACGTCTCAATGAGATCTCCCCTCATTCTTCTAAACTCTAATGAGTACAAGCCTAGTTTATTCAGCCTCTCCTCATAGCTCAACCCCCTCAACTCCGGTATCAGCCTAGTAAACCTCCTCTGCACTCCCTCCAAGGCCAAAATATCCTTGCGTAAGTACGGCGACCAAAACTGCACACAGTACTCCAGCTGCGGCCTCACCAATGCCCTATACAGCCGCAGCAAGACCTCCCTACTTTTATATTCAATCCCCCTCGCTATGAAGGCCAGCATCCCATTAACCTTCCTGACCACCTGCTGCACCTGCAGGCTGGGTTTTTGCGACTCATGCACAAGGACCCCGAGGTCCCTCTGCACCGTCGCCTGCTGCAGTTTTTCGCCACGTAACTAATAGTCCTTCCTACCATTATTCCTACCAAAGTGGACCACCTCGCACTTGCCAACATTAAATTCCATTTGCCAGTTCCTGGCCCATTCGCCCATCCTATCTAGATCCTTCTGCAGACTCTCCACACCCTCCGCGCAATTTGCCGTTCCACCAATCTTGGTGTCATCAGCAAATTCCGACACCATACACTCGGTTCCCTCCTCCAGATCATCTATATAAATGGTAAATAGCTGAGGCCCCAGCACCGACCCCTGGGGCACTCCACTAGTCACCAACCACCAATCCGAATAGCACTCATTAACCCCCACTCTCTGCCTCCTATTTGACAACCAATCCTCTATCCATGCTAACACCCTACCCCCAACTCCATGCCCCCTTACCTTCTGCAATAACCTCTTGTGAGGTACCTTGTCAAATGCCTTCTGAAAATCAAGAAAGACCACATCCACCGGCTCTCCTCTATCCACCGCCCTAGACACATCCTCATAGAACTCCAATAAATTTGTCAGACATGACTTCCCCTTAACGAAACCGTGCTGCATCTGCTCTATCAAGCAATTCCTCTCAAGATGCCTCGCTATTTCCTCCTTGATGACGGATTCTAACATTTTACCTACAACAGACATTAAACTAACTGGCCTATAATTCCCTGCCTTTTGCCTGCCACCCTTCTTAAACAACGGCGTAACATTAGCTGTTTTCCAATCTTCCGGCACTTCCCCGGAATCCAGCGACGTTTGGAAAATAACCACCAAGGCATCCACTATCACCTCCGCCATTTCTTTCAGAACCCTCGGATGCATTCCATCCGGTCCTGGGGACTTGTCCACAATCAGTCCCTCCAGTCTGTTGAGCACCGCCTCTCTAGTAACAATAATGTCATTGAGACCCTCCAGAAGTGTAATGCAAAACTCTCCACTTGCCTAGATGAGTTCTGCTCCAATGATACTGAAGAAGTGAGCAGCCTGCTTGATTGGTACATCACACCCTCCACCACCGATGCACAATGATAGTAGTGTGTACCACATACAAAACGCACTGCCGGAACTCGCTAAGGTTCTTCGGCAATATCTTCCATAGCCACAACCCCCACCACCAAGAAATACATGGGAGCACAATCACCTGCAAATTCCCATCCAAGTAACAAACTATCCTGACTTGGAATTACATCACCATTTCTTCATTGTCACGAGGTCAAACTCCCTGAAATTCATTCCTAACTGCACTGCAGGTGCTCCTACAATACACAGACTGCAGTAGATCAAGAGAGCAGCTCACCACCACCTTCTCAAAGTCAATTAAGTTGGGAAATAAATGCAGGCCTAGCCAGCAATGCCCACATCCCACGAATGAATAAATAAGCCCAAAACATTAACACTATTTGTGGTACTGCAATGCTTCAGTTCTAGGTTACCCAGTTCCACACACTATACAGTGTAGTACTCTTGTGTTCCAACCAAGTTTATTTCCAAATTGCTTTAAGGTTTGCTTCTTAACTATAAAAGATAGAATAAGATACAAGTATTATAGAAACATTTGAAGTAGCATGAGTTTAAGTTTAAAAAGTCTGCATCAGTACAATTTGGTTCAGTCATCATCTAAGCTCTAACTGTATTAACATCTGAAGCCAGCTTCTGGACTTCTCTTTGCAATGTCTGGCAACTATTCGTACCAAAGTTTCCATCTGTAGCTCCACTTGTAACTGTTCATCCCAATGGGACAGTTATTACCACTATTGCTCTTTGTGGCTAAGAGCAGTAGCTTTGGTAAGTGTTGATAACATTCGAAAACACAATAGCAATGTGAATGGACGCAAAGAGGAGAAAACCTTTCGTTCACAGCGGCTGCATTATACTCTCCCTCTACCACCGCGATAAAATCCTGGGATGTACCAGTGTTACAATGAAGCACCTGGCAAGCCTTGAAGTATATAAGCATTCACATCATCCTCATTCAAAGCAAGGCTGCATCCTGCTCAAACCATAGGCACAATTATATGGGTTTGTCCTGTTAATGCACCAGGTGTGATTTTATCATGTAAAACAGAGTAACATTATGTTAATAGATCCCCTTTCAGCTCATGGAAGAGCTTTCTGCTGGAACAGCACAGCTGAAGTGGGTGAATAGTTTGAATGGGCAATAATATTGGATTTTCTTCGACTAAAACATGGAATATTGGATCATAGCAGTCAACCCCACATAGAAGAACCATGTTGCAAAACATTAACTTGATGTATTTGACACCATAGTTAATGAACTAAAGCAATCCTTAGCAAGTATTGAGCCCGATACACTGGATTGCATTTCTGCCTAGATTTTATACATCCTGTTTTCTATTTTGCATTTCAACCAACCTGTTCCTCATTCATACAGTCAATTAAGGGTTGGAATGGGTCCAATATCTGTTAATCTGATGTTCATCTATATTCTGCCATTTAGCTTAAGTCCAGCATAACACAAAACCCATCAGATTTAACCCTACCGTGTTCAAGGTGCTGAGATACAATTCCAGTGACCGCAATTGACAACCATTTGCTGCTCCAATCTAAGTATTCATTGATAAAGAAGCCTGGTTTGCAAGTGGTTAGAAAGCTAATGAATGTTGGCTGTCAAGTTAACTAAGAAATAATGACTGCAGGATGATTTAAGTCCTGAGTTTGAGTTAAGATTCTGACTTCGCTATCCTTCTAACTTCTTAAGGGAAGAGCATTTGCCTCCTCACACACAATCCATTGAGCTTTCTCCTATTCCTGTCCTCCTCACTACATGATGTGTTTCCACAGACTGGCCCTATATTGATCCTAGTACTTACGAACTGTTGCTAACTGTGTGTGTGTGTGTGTGTGTGTGTGTGTGTGTGTGTGTGTGTGTGTGTGTGTGTGTGTGTGTGTGTCACTGACACATTTGTTGTTTATCTCCCTGTCATGTTTATTAGCTTGTTTCACTATTTTTACAAGGGAACAATCGAGATACAAATAATATTAAACTGTGCTTTTCATACAATCCCTACAGTGCAGAAGGAAGCCATTCAGCCTGCGCCAACAACAATCCCACCCAGGTCCTATTCCCATAATCCCACATAATTACCCTTCCAACCGCACCCCCCCCAACTCTAAGGGGCAATTTAACATGGCCAATCAACCTAATCTGCAGAACTTTGGCGTGCGTGAGGAAACTGGAGAATCCAGAGGAAACTCACGGGGAGAATGTGCAAACTCCACACAGACGGGTTACCTAACGCCAGGATTGAAACCAGGTCTCCGGCACTGTGAGACAGCAATGCTAACCTCTGTGTCACTATGCTGGCCCACAATGGCACAGTGGTTAGAATTGTTAACCATTAAATTAAACCTTGTTTTAACAGGATTAAATGAATAGGACTTCAGAATACAGGTATATATTAGATCCCCACATGAAAAGGTCTGAATCGTCAACCTGGAGACAATGAAAGCTATTGTGTCATTCCACTGACCGTTCATACCCACTGCTGTCAGTCAAATCAATAGAAGTGACTATAGTTGGTGGACTCCACGCCTGGCAGGTCACCAGTTACAACTAAATGCTGACGGTCATATCCAATTTTTAAAAAGAAACTGATACCACGATTGTAATAAATTGAGGGCAACTTGAAGTGGCTCTAAGTTACAAAGACTTTACAATCAACAAGAAGTATGTATGTACACAAAAGATCAACTGAATCAGCTACACAACTGAACAAGCCTCCTCCCAGGCTCCCTCTGTGGAACCTCTTGACCCGGGGTGTGCACCCTCGCTCCTGATTGGCTCAGCTTCCCACCTTGACTGTTCATAGGGTCTGGCCTGATCATGTGGTCCTCCGATTGCACCCCCTTAAAAGGGCCATGCTACCACACTCCTCCCCACTGTAACTCTGGAATTCAATTATGGAAGAACAAAGAACAGGATTAGCAAGGTAATTTTTTTAAAAATTGAAGGGCAATAGGAATATACGTCCTAAGATTAGCCGGTCCTGAGACTTCTGGACTCTGGTAGAACATCTCATTTCTGTGATAGGCTCTTCGAAATATAAAGGATGAGACTGGACAGATGCAAAGGCAAACTCACTGATCCAGAGTTTAACTGCTCTTTGATAACTGTTGGATTCCCAGTTACCCTAATCACTGGTTGTTCACGTCCCTCATTCCCAACCGGAATCCCAGTAACCAATCCTGACATCTTGAAAATCATGACAGGAGTCACCTGTTGATCTCCAATATTTGTCACTACTCACCTCCTTAGATGGTCTGCATGTTTCTTGAGATGACAGCCTTGTAACACCACATTGGAGACCAGTCCTGTTTTCTCCACAATCTTACAGCCACCCCTGCTGCAAAATTTCTGACCATGACTGAATCCTTAACTTGGAATGCTGACATTTTCCTTGAATCATGATTTTCCTTCAGAGAGGCTTGCCTAGCCTCCACTCTCCCTGCCAAATTTGGGGATATTGGGTCCGATTTTACCATCAAGTTGCGCCCATTTTTGGGCAGGAAAACTTGGGTGTGAGGAGAATAGCGTGATCCGCGCCCGCCTGCGTGCCACTTCCTCCTTTATCAAGGCCCTAAAATGGCCACGATCAGGACCGTGCCTGAAATGGATAAGACAGCTATTTAAGTGCATTTTTGCATGCACTTAAATTGACTTAATGGGTTGTATGCCCAACCTTACCAGCACTTCCCCCTTTACCACCATGTTCGCCCATCCAGAAACGGCGCAAAACAGACATGCTCCACAAAAGTCTGATTCAGGCACTCTAGTTAGTGAGGAGGTAAGTACCGAACGTCCAATGGCCCTCTGTTTAAGATCAGTGGGGGGAAGGGGGGTCTGCTACCACCCTGCCTGAGATTGGTGGGGTGACAGGGAGGGAGGGCCTGCGATCAGTCTGGGTGGCAGTGCAAGTGCAGGGATAAGGAGGTCAGTAATGTTGTTGGGGTGGGGCAATGTCTGTGAGGGCCAGGGAGGCATTATCCGGTCTGCGAGGGATGTGTCGGGGATCCACATTCTATCTTTTCTTTCTGCGCATGTGCAGTTGGAGGCGCCAATCGGAGCTGCAGGATTTCAGGCGTGTTAAACTCCGCCCACAGGCTTCTGCAGCGCGATTCAGAATTGCTGATTTTTTTTTCAGGCAGAGTGCATATGGGGGTGCTGAGAACGGGTCTAAAAGTCAGATCTGAAACACCCCAGTTTCAAGTCCATCCAGCACTTAGAATCAAACTGATAAAATAGGGCCCATTGTGTCCAATCATGTTGTTAAATGGCTTCCAATCAATAACTTGGCTGGTGTGACCCTTGTAGTTGTGTTTGGCGCGGTTTTGTAAGACAATAAATATACATAGAGGGAGAAACCTGTTTATTAGTTTCTTCATTGATGACTTGAATGTTTGTACCACACGGTCCGCTAGCCCATTTGATGCTGGGTGGTAAGGTGCTGACATTACAAGGTGAATCCTGCTCGAGTTTAGAAATTTTTGGAATTCCTCTGCTGTGAATGATGTGGTATTGTCTGACACAATCACTTCCGGAATGCCACAAGTAGCAAAAATGTTCCTTAACCTGTCAATGGCTGCTGTGGACTTCATTAACTGCACGTCTAACCACTTAGAGTGGGTGCCTACTAATATAAAAAAGATTTGACTCATAAATGGTCTGGCAAAGTCAATAGGTAGCCTTGTCCATGGTTGGCCTGGCCACTCTGTGGTATGGCTTGTTGAGCTTCACAATTGGAACATCTTTTCTATTTCCATATCAATGCCTGGCCATCAGACATAATTCCTGGTTAGGGGCTTCATTCTGCCTTGTCCTAGCTCGGAGTTGTGCTGTTCTTGTAACAGGAATCGTCTCCCCTGGATGGGACTATTGCACCCCCCCATTGTAACATCTCATCTTCACAGATTATTTCCATCTCTTTATATAGTAGGGTCTCAGCAACTCTGTGACTTCTCATATTTCCATCCTTGCATTACCATCTTTTTAACTTTCGACAATTCAGGGTCTCTTTCTGCCCGCTTCTTTGTGTGTTTAGACAAAGTCTTCACCAGATGCAATGCTAGTATAATTTCTTGAAGAACCAATGGTGCTACTGCTGTCGGTGGCACGGGCACGGCGTTTGATACCTATGTAGCAAGGCAGTACTGATATTGCTAACAAGAGAGCCCATCTCAGCACCTTGCAGAGGCAATTGGCAGCACAGGCTTATCTTCTCTGAATGAACCTAACCGTAAGAATACCGGTAGTCTTAAACTATTGTAAAGTGCTATCCACAAATATACCAATGAAACTTTTTGACTGCATAGATGACCGCCAAGTGTTCTTTATCTATCTGGGACTATTTTCCCCACATCTGACAGCATTCTGGAAGTAAGGACAATGGGCGTTTCTGCTCAATGAGGCATCTTTGATTTGATTTGATTTATTATTGCCACATGTATTAATATACAGTGAAAAGTATTGTTTCTTGAGCACTATACAGACAAAACATACCATTCATAGAGAAGGAAATGAGAGGGTGCCAAATGTAGTGTTATAGTAGAGAAAGATCAACTTAATGCAAGGTAAGTCCATTCAAAAGTCTGACATAAATAGGGAAGAAGCTGTTCTTGAGTCAGTTCGTACGTGACCTCAGACTTTTGTATCCTTTTCCCGAAGGAAGACGGTGGAACAGAGAATGTCCAGAGTGCATGGGGTCCTTAATTATGCTGGCTGCTTTGCTGAGGCAGCGGGAAGTGTGGGACAAAACTTCTCCCACTTTATACAGTTTGATGAGGGGGTTTGTTAGGGCAAAATGAGAGAAATGCTTTCCTCTGACAACCAGATGTCATATGTTTAAAACATTTGGTGAAAGATCTGGAGAGAAAGTAAGAAGAATTCTTTTCCATGTGATGAATTAAAATGATTTAGAATGCATAGCCTGAAAAGGTGGTGAACTCAAATTCCATGGGAACCTCAAAAGGACAACTGAACATGTGCTTGAATAGGATTAACTTGTAGGGCTTTGGGAAAAGACAGGTGTGGGACAAAATTGAACACCCATTCCAAAGAGCACAGGCAGGATGGATCGATTGGCCTCCTTCCATGCTATAAACATCTTTGATTCCACCTCCCTAACCAATCAGACTGATGGGGCTGGGTAAGATGCTCTTTCAGAGAGTCAGTGCAGACTTGATGGGTCAAATGGCCTCCTTCTGCACTGTAGGGGATCTATGGAGTCACAATGTTCGATAGCAAGATAGATAGATAGATTTCATTTCCAATGCGGAGAGCTACATCTCAGATAGCAACATCTAAATTTTCCCACTTTGTTTTGTATCTGCCTCCACCTGATGTTGCTGCATAATTGGTGCATAAATATTGGTGAGTATTATTAACTCATTTTTATTTTGACACAAATACCTGGGCCATTTTGTTTAAGACATAGTGAGATACTGTGGGATGACACAGTGGCATGGTGGTTAACACTGCCGCCTCACAGTGCCAGGGACTCAGCTTTGATTCCGCCCTTGGATGATTGTCTGTGCGGAGTTTGTACATTCTCCCTGCGTCTGGTGGGTTTCCTCCAGGTGATCCGGTTTCCTGTCACAATTCAAAGATGTGCAGGTTAGGCTAACTGGCCATGCTAAGTTGCCCCTTGTTGGGGGATTAGTAGGGTAATTACGTGGAGTTATGGGGAGAAGGTGAATTTGTTGTTACTGCAGGCTTGATGAGGCAAATGCATCCTACTGCAGTGTAGTGATTCCATGATTCACTCATTCATTGCTTCTACATCTTTACACAAAATCAAAATATTTCAGTGGAACAAAGCAACTGTTTCTCTATACGTTTCATCTGACTGTGAGTAAAGCAGTTTATAATTCATCTGATATTTCCTGTTAACTCAATCCACTTCCAAAGAGCTTGAAAGGATATTTCTGCAGACTAGGTAAATAGCTGGTCCAGATCACCTTCTTAGATTATGACTTTATGTCAGCAATAACAGGAAAACATGAATCAAGTCCCAACAAAGTAAAATAATGAGACCATTTCCTGAAGTAACTGGTGCCACTGAACCTCAGAAGATTTTTAACGTAGGTCTGAATTGTTAATTGCCCTTTGTAAGATGTCAGCATGTATGCCATAGGTTTCACTTGTAAATTGCAGCTCGAGTGCGTGCCGTGCTGAAGTATGGGAATGCATAGTTAAGCATTATAAGGTTGTGTGAAGGGTTGGCATGAGACAGCAATAAATGTTTAGCAGGTTGGCAGTCAACACTTTGTTGGCACACATACGTGGGACATCTATCTGGTGTATGGTGTTGTTGGGCAACCTTGCCTTGGCAGCTTTCTTAAGGCTGTCCATCTGCTTCTGCATCTGTTCCCAGATCTGCAGGTACTTTGCGATTAGTTCACATCATGCCAGGCATGAGACATTCTCTTCACAGGAGGGTGGTCAGGAGTAGCAAACAAAGCAGTCCTCCTTGCAATGGTTTCCTGTACCTACACCTGCACTTCTATCAAACAGGATGATGGGTGCTTCTTCATTCCATCAGTTAGGGGAGGTGACGGCCTAGTGGTATTGTCATTTGACTATGAATCCAGAAACTCAACTAATGTTCTGGGAACCCAAGTTCGAATCCTGTCACAGCAGATGGTGGAATTTGAATTCGATTGAAAAGAAATCTGGAATTAAGAATCTAGTGATGACCATGAAACTGTTGTCGATTGTCGGAAATACCCATCTGATTCACTAATGTCCTTTAAGAACGGAAATCTGTCATCCTTACCTGATCTGGCCTATAATGTGACCCCAGACCCACAGCAATGTGGTTAACTCTCAATGCTCTCTGGAATGGCACTCAGTTCAGGGGTAACTGGGGATGAGCAATAAACACTGGCTAGCCAGAGATGCTCATGTCCCATGAATAAATAAGAAAGAACTCAGTTTCCAACTCCCACATTTGAGTCTCTATCCTACAGCGCCTCAGACATTTCTCCAAGCCCTGCAAGGTCTTTGACAGACGGACAAATAGTATTCCCCCAAGCAACCATTTACCTTAATGTGGAAGAGTCACTTTACATCTCAAGCTGCAGGCCCATAATAGCTGCCAATGCCTTAGACTGTTCCTCCTCCCTACTGGCAAACTGCCAATAGCAGAACACATTCATGCCAAGAGATCAGATTCTCGGCATGCACATAAAATAGGGATCGATATGGGAGGACACAAATCCCTCGCCAAACGAGTACTGTGATTGGCAAAAAAACAACCTCTGCACAATAAATTAAGATCCTGATTCTGATAGTCATTTATGAATTGTTACATATTGAGCTTTACCAACGTTGATTCAAAAGACTGGGAACTGATTGTGTTTATCTGTGTAGGTATTTAAAAAGAGCGAAAAATTGCAAATACTGGAGATGTGGAATACAAGCAGAAGATATTAGAAATTCACATCAGGACCACAAACATCTGAAAAGAAACAACAAAAAAAATAGGTTTGTGCTTTTTGTTTGCAGATCCTTCTTCAGAGCTGGAAGAAATGGAAGAAAATCAAATCCCGAAATAGGAGGGAATGAAAAATGAGATGGCTGCAGCAACAATAATTAAGTAGAAAGTGTCATGGAGAAAGCAGGAAATACCAAGATGACAATGTTAAGGCCAGAGCTCTGTAGTGCGCAGGAGAAAGGTAAAGTTTTGTTCTTGACGTTTGTGATGTAATTGTGATGAACAATACAGGGGTATAACTGAGATGTTCACGTGGAGGTTGGGGTTATGGTGGGGTGGAATATTTGAAGTAGTGAGCCACATCTTGTCAGGGTCACGTATGCTGATAGAATTGTGATGTTCAACAAAGTTGTCATCCAATCCATGCTTGGTCTACACAGTGTAAAGGGAACTGCATCATAGGCAGCAAGGATTATAAACAGATCAAACCTGAGTTAGTTTAGAAGAATAAAGGATGATGTAAAGGAACACATGACCTGAGGGCAGTCTTGTACTGGACCGAGATGTGAGCAGAGGCAAGCTTGGGGACAGCGCCAAGCTTAAATCTTGTAGCGTCTATGTAGTCTTATAGAACTATATTTAAATAGTCCAGAGTAGTTAAACACACTTACTGTTAAATTATTCAAGATACCAAACCTTTTCATGAGACTGACCAAACCACACCAAGCATCTTACAACAAGTATTTCTGGGAGAGGGTGGCTAAGTGAAAAGTATTGAACCTTTCTTAAGTGTGTTAGTTACTCCATGTCATTAAAAGGCATGTAAGATATGTATCAGATATGTATAAAAATGCATCAGATATGTGGAAATATGCATTAGGTATGTAACTGAGCAGGAAGAATATTACTGACTTATATATGGAACGAATACAAACTCCCTGGTGTTGCTGATACCTTCTTGGGTTCAATGACACTTGGTCAGTCTCATCAATGGGTCTCACATTTCTTACACACACTGCCCAATATTTACTCATACAATAAAGATTTCCAGAGAGTAATAATACACAATAGTCTTGTGATCTGAGTGAGGTATCAGTTCTAGGTGACTCACCATTACCAACTCAAGGGCAATTAGGGATGGGCATAAATACTGCCCATCTGTTATGGTCCCATCCCATGAACAAATAAAACAAAATTACACATATCCTATCATATATGCCTCTCCAAAGGAAACATTTTGGTAAAGTGAGGTCAAATAGAAGTCATTAAGGAGTTTTTATTTCCATGCAGTGAACATTCAGAGCAACAGTTATGGATAGGATTCACTGAATCCAATCTGCACACTATCTAATTATGTAATTATATAAAATAATGAACATGCTATGCTTCTTTCACTTCAATATGCCGTCTTAGTTGACATAAAGTAACTTCTAACTAGGACGGTAAAGTGGCACAATAGTTAGCACTGCTGCCTCACAGTGCCAGGGACCCAGGTTCAATTCTAGCCTTGGGTGACTGTCTGCGTGGAGTTTGCTTGTTCTCTCTGCATCTGCGTGGGTTTCATTCGGGTGCCCCAGTTACTTCCCAGGTTAGGTGAATTGGCCACGTAAAAGTGTCTGGGTTGGGAGGATTAATGGGATAAATACTTGGAGCTACAAGGAAAGAACCTGAGTAAGATGCTGTCAGAGAATTGGTGCAGATTCGATGGGCCAAATGGCCTCCACTGTGAGGTTTTACTCACCAGCATGCTAAATGTCAGGATCTAGTGAAAGTTTGTTGTGGCAGTGTTTTGTTTAAAAACCAGCCTGACCTTTGGAGTTTTCCTGAACTTCACTGGCTGCATATGTCTGTCTCCTTGTTATCCAGCTGCTGTAAGGTAGCAGTGATAACCACTGTAGCACCGTGCTACCTCTCTTTGCACTGCTGGGTTTCCTCATGATGATGAAACTCTTGTCAAGTATCCCAGTGCATAAGTAATATGCCTTAACTGAAGAAAACTGATGTTGGCTGGAGTGGGGACAGAGGGACACTCACTTCATAGTCTCAGGTGAAACAGACATCAGGCACTCTAATCTCATTCAGAATATAAAATGAATAAATTAAAATATGGCTGTATGTTTGATAGCTCTATCATGCATTCCAATACTTTAGAAGATATGAGACTCTATTTAAAAGAACCCAAAGAGATTAGCATTCAACAAACACCTCTGGCTCTTGGTCAAATAACTACATTTGAATACACAATTGTTGAAAATTACACAACACTATATTCCTGCACCCTCTCCTTGCTTCCCCCCCATGTACTCTATGAACGGTATGTATAGCTTGCAAGAAACAATACTTTTCACTGTATATCAATGCATGTGACAATAATCAATCAATCCATCAATTACATGTTTAAATTCCCATTAAAAGGATGGATTTATATAGTAATAGCCTTGTGGAGGATCCCATGAAAACAAAGATTGGACAGCCAGATTTAGACTCCCGGCGCAGAGCGAAGACATTCGGCCCATCAAGTTCCATGCCAGCTGTCTCCAGATCATTTCAGTCAATCCCATTATCTCGGTCTATCTCTGTAGCCCTGCAACTTTAATTCCCTCAAATGTCCATTCCATTTCTTTTTGAAATCATTGATCATCTCCTCTTCCGTCAACCTCATAGGTATTGACCTCCAGATCATTATTACTCGCTGCAAAAAAAAAATTGTTCCTCACATTCCCCTCATATCTCTTGCCCGAAACCATAAATCCATGTCCCCTAGTCCTTGTACCGTCAGTTAATGGAACAGCCTTTCTTCGTCAACCTTATCTAAACTTATCATGATCTTGTACACCTCTATCAAATCTTCACTCAACCACCTTTGCTTCAAGAACTTGCTTCCTCACAGCTATCAAAATTCACCCAGCGGCCCAGAGTTAACGTTTCAGGTCGATGACCTTTCATCAGAATTATTGAACATAGATGTCTCCTTAGGTTATAAATGTGCAAGTGTAAGTGTTCGCTCTTTCAGCTATCCACTGCTGTGTGAGTAAAATAAAAGGTGCCCTTCACAACAGATGCAGAACAGTCCAGTTTCTTCCTCGTAGTAAAGAGATAATAATAGCAACACTCAAACAGTTTATGTGGTCATCAGATTTCGGCGACAGTTACAAACAGACTTTTAAAAACAGAATAATGGAGGCATAGTAATATCTATTCCATGTACGTCTCTTATCAAGAATGTTTTATGGTCTACATGTCCAACGTTACTGGTCTGAACTTGATCTGTGGCACAACTGCCTTGAAGCTTACTGTGATTTATTTGGACAGGATACTAAGAGTTTTCAGGAGCAATGGTACTAAATTCTATCAACATCATGGGCAGGGATGAGTGTTCACTGATGACCAAGACTACCAGAGATCTGAACTTCTTATCTGGACATTCTGCGGCAGCTTTGCAATTATGATGTAGCTCTACTCTGCAAATTGCATACTGCTTTATTATGTTGGCTGCAACAATGAACCCTACATCTACAATCCCTCATCACGTTTAAAACTGACCTTGATATTTTAAAACTAAGGGGTATGATTGTCAGCACAATGAAATCTTTGCAACATTTATCTTTGCCTGCATTTCGCGACAAATAATTGCTAAAGGTTTCTTAGTGACAATTACTGTTCAAGAGGGATGAGGGCGACACGGTGGCACAGTGATTAAAACTGCTGCCTCACAGTGCCAAGGTCTCAGGTTTGATTCCTGACTTGGATCACCGACCTGTGCAGAGTCTGCACATTCTTCCCATGTCTGCGTGAGTTCCCTCCCGGTGCTCCGGTTTCCTCCCACAATCTGAAAGATGTGCTAGTTAGGTTCCATAAGCCATACTAAATTCCCCCTTGGTGTACCCAAACAGGCGCCAGAGTGTGGCGATTAGGGAATTTTCACAGTAACTTCACTGCAGTGTTAACAGAAGCCTACTTGTGACTAATGAATAAACTTTAGATTTTAAAAATGGGTAATACGTATTCGGTTGCAGAGTAACTTGAAAAAATAAGAAATAAAAATACACAATACTGCGGATGCTGGAATCCGTAGCAACAACAGAAAATGGTGGAAAATCTCAGCAGGTCTGACAACATCTGTGGAGAGAGAATAGAGCCAATGTTTTGAGTCAGGTTGACTCTTTGTCAGAGCCAATGAAAATCAGACAAGATTTATACTGAGGCTGAGAGGGGAGAGCTGTCATCGATAGGAATGGCATCAACAAAGGAATGTAAATGATGATGATAAAGGATAAATAAAAATGCATTATTCCTTGCCTACTGAAGTGGAAAATAAAACTGAGGAAGAACGTTAAGTGGCAGCAATGCAGTTGCTGTTAAAACTACAACTGGTGTAATGAATGACAGAATCATAGGCAGCCAAAGATGTATTTAGGGAACTTCAAATACCTTCAAGAGCAGTGAACCATTCCGTTTACCTTCCCCGCACCTTTTAGTTTTTATTTTAAATGTCCTCTCTCCAGTCCAGGAATATTTGAACTGTTTCTGATATCAGGTTTTAAAATGGCCTCACAGGAAGCCCAAGAGAAGAAATCCTACAACTTTAATACAGGAACAGTTGGTTAGTGCTGAAACCAAACTCATCACAATAATAGGCCGAGCTGTGTTACACCGGAGAGTCTCTTTTCTGCGCCGAACTTAACTTATTGGTCCAGAATTGTTTATTTTCTGCGAAACTTACTGCTGATGGATTTTCTGCTTAGCACCAGCCAACTCACAGGATTAGGCACGAGGGTTTTGAAAATTTTTAAATGAGATAATGGCAGCTGCTCCAAAACTACCTCTTGACTATAAAAGGCGCCGCTGAAGCCATTAACAGTCTGCAGTTTGGCCTGAATTTGTATCAGATACCCCATTTATTTTTAATAGTGAGATTAGTTTTTCAAAAAAAAATCAATGGGAAAAAAAAATCAATGCAAAAATTTTGAGTTGGGGAAATCAAACAAGCCTTATTATGCCTGTTAATATATGGCTGCTAACTGGTGGAATTAAATGCATTTTACGATAAGCTCACACTAACATGCTGTTGATTTGTTCTGTCAGGCTACTGCAAGTCTCAACAAAATGCCGATCATCAAACCTAATTCATAACATTGCATCAAGTGGAACGGCTGGTAATAGTGGGTGGCATCAACTGACCATTTCTCTGAATACGTGTCTGTATGGGTGAAAAGGAATTTCAATGTATTGTCAGATGCTATTGACGAGGAGGCAATTAGTAAGATTGTTGCATGTTTCTCAAGGCTGCTTTTTAAAAGAAGTAAATAAATAAGCCAATGAAGATTACAGTCAGATCCAACAGGTTCTTTTGTTTAATGATGGTCAGGAGTTCAAATGCGTGAACATGAAAATATAAAACAACTCTAAAACTTTTGGTGTCGCAGATTGTCTCTCAGGACGACTTATTCCTATTTTCCCATTGAAGAAAGCACAGTGGCACAGTGGTTAGCACTGCTGCCTCACAGCGCCAGGACCTGGGTTCGATTCCCGGCTTGTGGAGTTTGCATGTTGCCCCCATGTCTGTGTGGGTTTCCTCTGGGTGCTCCAGTTTCGTCCCACTAGTCCAAAGGACGTGCAGGTTAGGTGCATTGGCCATGCCAAATTTTCCCTCATTTTACCCAAACAGACACCTGAGTGTGGCGACCAGGGTATTTTCACAGTAACTTCATTGCAGTGTTAATGTAAGTCTACTTGTGACACGAATAAATAAACTTAAAAAAAGATCTTTATGCCATGGCATGGCTTAGAATATACTACATAACTATATTAGATGTTTTCTTAACTCAGACAAATTTTAAATAGTTTATTACTGTCATCTGAATCTTGGCCTTTGTTCTGAGTATTGGGCTTTAATTTTGACTTTCTACTTTCTCTCCTCTCCTGATGGTGCTGATTCTTGCTGGGGTACAAATCTATAGATGCTGGCTGCAATCCAGTACCTCATTCAATTGACGTTTTTCCCTATCATGCTAGTATGCTATTTAATTTTGGTGATCATCACAGTTGAGCTTCATTTTATTCTGATGATGTGGAGATGCTGGCGTTGGACTGGGGTAGGCACAATAAATAGTCTCACAACACCAGGTTAAAGTCCAACAGGTTTATTTGGTAACACAACGCATTGCCCCTTCATCAGGTAAGTCATTTTATTCTGATTTGACATCCACAAATGGACACTTTCCAGTCGAACTCACTGGATAGCAATCCAAAGCAAGGCCTTGTGGTGGATTCTCCCCCGCCACCTTGAGGATGTTGAGCCAATTGTGACACTCCCTATGGCCACCCTCCTGAGAGAACTAATGTGGAACTGTACCCAACAATTCCATGAAAGGTAACAATGGCAGAGAAAAAGATCAAAGAAAAATGCTGTGATTATAGCCACTGTCAGAGTTCAAATGATACAGACATAAATGAATATTTAAACCAGGTTAGGAATGAGTTTTTTAGTGTTCAGTGGTTCCCAACCTTTTCTATGGCATGGCGCTATAAAAATACTTTGAGGCATAGCTCTTATTTCCTCTGTCTTCTTCTCTTCCTAGAAACATTGGGAGGAATTTTCCAGTCATGCTCTCTCTCCAAGACTGGAAAATCCCACCTAAGGTCAATGGACCTTTGCATAGTCCTGTCCCACCTGCCACAATTCCCGTGGTGGGCGGGATGGGAAAATCCCAGCCATTATTTTTAGCTGCTCCCTGCCCTCTCGCCGGTTTTTTGTAACATTTCCCTGTCTTTCTCTTGCTTCCCGCAGGATTTTCACGCCTGTTTTGAGTTTACGGTTTTCATGCAGATGCATGGGACCTTTGTCTGCAGCTCCAAGTCTGGTCGGTCACGTGCGTGGGCTTCTCTTTCCCAGCCGCCATGCAGACGGGAGGCCCAAGATGTGTCGTGGTCTTGGAGGTGCCAACCACAGAGTTGAAGACGCAGTTTAGTTTTGATTTAAAATAACATGAATTGTCAATCTTTTATCAGGGCACACTTGGGGGAAACAAGTGCCATGGCGCACACACATAGGGAACCCCGTGCTTTAGATCTGGCGGTAGGAAGTCAATGTTATTACTGCAAATGTATAGGAGTGAAAGGCTAGCATGCAAGTTGGAGAGCCATCTGCGTGCAACCTGGCTGGCAGTGGATGGGGAAAATAAACAAGACAACAATCACGAACAACAGCCTGATAGGACACCAGGCTCATGATTGTTAAGCAGTGTGATGGGAATAGTTGCACCAAGTCCCAGAGTACCTAAAATAACCCACATTGAAAAAGCCACATGTGAACCAGCAATGTATCACAAAGTGGATAATTCCAGCTTAGTGTGCACATTATTTTTACTTGCTGGATTGGCATCTACGTTTATAAGGTCAAAACTCATGAACTGAATCGTTTCTGTGCAGCTGTGGCCCCACATAATATTGATCACTGCTGCGTTCCAGACTGTGCCTGCACTCATACACATCTCGGTATCATTTATCAAATATTTAGCCGCAGAGAAAAAAACATTTATTTTTCGTGTTATTCTCATTTGTGATTAAAGCAGGTGAAACAGAGCGGACTCAATGTCTCTGACACCATGGTTAATGACGCTAATTGGGATTCATAGTCCATCATCCAGCGTCGATTGATCTGTGATTAATGTGCTGCACAATTTCTGCATCTTGTATGGCATTCCAGTAAACTCCCTTCATTAGCAGGGTTTGCACTACTGGCAACAAGGGCTGTAACGTTGAGCAATATCACCCGATTTGTGCAAAATTACACAAAGCTGAAACTGGTTGTATTGACCCAGGAGAAGACCAAATGTAATTAGGTACCTTTCAAAGTGTTCAATATAAATCAAAACAGTCAAATTAGCCACAGTTATTTAAATTTAGAGTCTAATTTAGCAAACGCGTTGCCCCACTTGCAAAATACATGGCCTGAATGTCAATTGTTTGCTGCACGCAGGCAAATCTGTTAGATACTACGCCAGTATTTACAATAATAAGCAAGAAATGTTTGCCGTGTAGGCCACACTGTAGCCTGATAACAAGAGATGCCACATATTTAAATGCACTACCATTGTGGGACTGAGATATGGGCGGCACGGTAGTGATCAGCACTGCTGCCTCACAGCACCAGGGTCCCAGATTCGATTCGCAGCTTGGTCACTGTCTGGGCGGGATCTGCATGTTTTCCCCATGTCTGCGTGGGTTTCCTTCAGGTGCTCCGGTTTCCTCCCACAGTCTGAAAGACGTGCTGGTTAGGTGCATTGGCTATGCTAAATTCTCGTTCAGTGTACCCGAACCGGTGCTGGAGAGTGGCTGCTAGGGGATTTTCACAGTAACTTCATTGCAGTGTCAATGTAAGCCTACTTGACATTAATTAATGAACTTTAAAAAAAAATTTAAACATATAGACAGGGAACCCCCTAGATTTGATCTTTCTGGATCGCACTCCAAACATTCCTAGGGAGTCGTAGAGTCATAGAGAGTCATACAGATATACAGCACGGAAGCAGGCCCTTCGACCTAACTCCCATACCGACCAGGTTTCTTAACTGAACTCGTTTAGTTTCTCAATGTTTGGCCTGTATCCCTTTCCTATCCATATACCTGTCCAAACGTCTTTTAAATGTTGTAATCATACCCGCCTCTACCACCTCCTCTGGCAACTCATTCTGTAAACACACCACCCTCTGTGTGAAAAAGTTGCTCCTTAGGACCCTTTTAAATCTTTCCCCTCTCACCTTAAACATATCCCCGCAAGTTTTGGACTCCCTTACCCAGGGGAAAAGACCTTGGCTAATAGATATGCACACATGTTTTCCAACAGGATTTAGGAACTTAAAAACAGAAGTAGCTCATTTAGCCTCCTCCAGCTTGTTTTGCCATTCAACGAAATCATGGCTAACCATAGCTCCATAAACCTGCCTTTGCCCCCTTAAAATCTTTGGCTAACACAGATCTACCAATCTCAGTTTTAAAAGAGAGACATACATTTATGCAGTGCTGCATTCATGACCACTGGACACCCCAAGCACTTTACAGCCAATAAAGCACTTTCGATGTGTAGCCACTGCTGCAATGTAATAAGTGTGGCAGCTAATCTGCTCCCAGCAAACCCCCACAAACAGCAATAATCTGTTTTCTCTAGGATGTTGATGCTGGGATAAATATTGGCCAGGACACCAAGATAACTCCCCTGTTCTTCTTCAAAATTGTGACATGGAATCTTTGATAGAATCCCTACGGTGCCATTTGGACCATCGAGTCTGCACTGACCATAATCCCAACCAGGCCCTATCCCCGTTACCCCACATATTTACCCTGCTAACCCCCGGCACTAAGGGGCAATTTAGTATCACCAATCAACCCAACCAGCACATCTTTGGACTGTGGAAGGAAACCAGAGCACCCAGAGGAAATCCACGCAGACATGGGGAGAACTTGCAGATCCCGCCCAGACAGTGGCCCAAGCTGGGAATCAAACCCGGGACCCTGGCATTGTGAGGCAGCAGTGCTAACTTCTGTGCCACTGTGCCATCCATAAATGTTCATCTGAAAGAGCAATCGGGGAATCTCAGTGTATGACACTGCAGCACTTCCTCAGTACAGCAAATAAATGTCACTGTGGATTGTTGCGCTCAAGTCCTGGAGTGGGACTTGAACCTGTGACTCAGGCAAGAGTGGTAGCAAATCATAGCTCAATTAATAAGTGATCAGCATCGATTCCTATTTGTGAATGAGAGTTCTAGCACCCTGTGTAATAAGATGCATTTCCTAATTTCACTGTTTCAAAGGTCTGGCTCCAATGTTTCTGACCATGCCCCTTTGCCCTGAAACAATCTAATGGGAATAACTTCTCCCAATCTACCCTCCTCTTAAAATCTTGCAAACTTTGATCAAATCATCCCATAAAGTTCAAAATTCAAAGGGGATACCATTCTGCTTTGTTTAGTCTCTCCTTGTACCTTAATCTTTGGAGTCCAATTATTATTCAGTGAACCTACACTGCACTCCCTCCCAGGTCAATCCATTCTTCCTAAGTGGTGATGCCCATAACTGCTCACAGTGCTCTAGGTATAGGTTAACCAGGGCTTTGTACTGATGAAGCATGATTTTTCACCTTGTATTCTAGTTCTCAACATATAAAGGTCAGTAGTCCATCAACTTTTTTGATTTCTTTTTGTGCCTTTTCATGATATTTTATAATCGGTGCACGCGGACTCTCAAGTCTGTTTGGAGCTCCACTGTTTCTAGCATGTTATCATTTAGAAAGTATCCTGCTCTTCACTTTTTAGTTCCAAAGTGGATGACTGCACATTTACCTACACTGAAATCCACTTGTCACAATTTTACACATTCATTTAGCCCATCATAGTGTCTGAGAAATATTTAACGCACAGAAGGGGGCATTATGTCCATCACATTCATGCTAATATTACATGGAATGATTCAGTCAGTCCCACTATCCTGCTCTATCCTCGTAGCCTGAGCAAATTTACTTCAAGTACCTAAAGTAATTCCTCAGAGACTGTGGTCCCTTCATCAGATTCTCTTTATTTACAAACTCAGTTCCATTCCTAAAAGAGTGTGTTTCAGGTACAAAGTCAGAATCATGACACTTCTCAATCAGGGAGTTCATACTCTGAGAGGCGAACCTCATGGGCCTCACTGTGGTCATTACAGTGTCCATTTAATTTCCTTTTGAAATCACTGATCGTATCTATTTCCCCTGTCCTCATGGACAGCGCACTCCATGATCATTACAACTCACTGCATAAAAATGCTCCTCCTCACATTCCCTTTGCATCTCTTGCCCAAAATCTTAAATATGTGCCTCTTTCTCCTTGTCCCATAAGCCAAAGAGAACAGATTTTCTTTATCTACCTCATACAAGGTGATGGCAGGTTTAGATATGTCTATCAAACTTCCACCCAATCTCCTTTGCTCACAGAAGACTAACACCAGTTTCTCCAACTTAACCTTGTCATAACAATCCCTTATCTCTGGAAACATTATGGTTAATCTCCTCTGCATCCTCGTAAAGACCCTCACCTCCTTCCTAAAGGATGGTGACCTGTATTTTCATGCTTTCATCTCCACAGCTTGCAATATTGCCGATTTTTGTGTCATGGAACATAGCAACCAGGAATATGGGTAGGTCATTCAGCTCTTCGAGCTTGCTCCACCATTTGATATGTTCATGGCTAATCCTCAATCTTAATGCCATATTCTCGCTTTCTCTCCATAACCCTTGATACAATTAAAAACTTCTATAACATTTTTTTCTTGAATACACTCAGTGACTTGGCCGCAACAGTGTCATTGGCGATTTGAACATGTGGAATTCTATCCCTTCATCTGGGTCATTAATGCATATAGTGAATAGTTATTGGATGACGGCAGGGCTTCATGTTGGCGCCATTATATTCCAATAGAATATCATATTCAAACTTTAAGCTCCTATGTGAAGGATGGTCATTTTGCAGAGGTACCCAAAGGTTCCTGGTGCCAATGAAATTATACTCTTGCCTGAGTCACCACCTTTGGGAGATATGCACAGGAATAGAGAAAGCACTGATAATACTATTCCCTGTCTCAGGAACAAGCAGTCACCATGTTCAAAGCAGGATTAAGTATTTCATGAAACAATATAATGCAAAAATCCACAAAATTGCAGGAAATACAGGTCTGACCCTTTGTTATGTTCAGAATGGTGTGTGCTTTGGACGGAACTTGTGGGTGGTGTTCCCATGCTTCTGCTCTCCTCGTCCTTCTTGATGTTTGAGGTTGGTGTTTGAAAGGTATTATCAAAGGAGTCTTGGTGAGTCGCTGCATTGTTTACGGTACACACTGCTGCATCCGTGCCTCATTCGTGGAGGGAATGAAAGTTGAAGGCAGTGAATGAGGTGATAAACAACCAGGCTACTTTATCCAGGATGCTACAAGCTTCTTGAGTGTTGTTGGAGCTGCACCCATCTGGGCAAGTAGAGAGCATTCCATCACACTTCTGACTGTGCTGTGCAAATGAGGGACAGGTTTTGGGGAGTCAGGAAGTGAATTACTCACCACAGAATTCCAAGCCTTTGACCTGCTTTTGTAGCCACTATATTCATATGAATTGCCCAGTTCAGTTTCTCATCAATGATAATTTCCAGGACGTTGATAATCGGGATTCGGTGACAGGAATGCCATTGAATCTCAAAAGGAAGATTTTTCCTTTTTGGACATGGTAATTGCCTTGTACTTGTGTGCTATGAAAGTTGCTTGCTACTTATCAGCCCAAGCCTGGAGATTGCCCAGGTGTTGCTGCATGTGTATAGAGGCCACTCCATAGTCACAGATGGTGCTGAACATCAGTGAACATCCACATTTCTAATCTATAGGGAAGTTCATTGATGAAGCAGTTGAAGATGGTTGGGCCTAGGACACTACCTTGAGGAACTGCAGAAATATTCCAGGATTGAATATAATTGACCTTCAACAACCACAACCATCTTCCTTTCTTCTAAGTATGATTCCAACCAGTAGAGAATTTACCCCCAATTCTCACTGGCTGCTGTTTTGCTAGGATTCCTTGATGCCACACTCTGTCAAGTGCTGTCACTCTCATCCAACTTCTGAAATTCAGCTCTTCTGTCCACGTTTGGCCCAAAGCGGTAATGAGGTTAGGAGCTGAGTGACCCTGGCAGAATCCAAACTGAGCATCAGTGAACAGATTATTGCTGAGTAAGTGCTGCTTGATAGTCCTGTCAATGACACCTTCCATTACTTTACTGATGACTGAGACTAGGCTAATAGGACAGTAATAGGCTGGATTAAATTTGCCATGTTTTTTGTGGCAGGTCATATCTGGACAATTTCCAAATTACCAGGGAGAGGCCAGGTTTGGAACTGCACTGGAAGAGCTTGACTAGTTCTGAAGCAAAGGTCTTCAATACTATTGCCAGAATATTGTCAGGGCCCATAGCTTTTGCAGTATCTCGTGCCTTCAGCCATTTCTTGATATCACATTGGATGAACTGAAATGGTATCTGTGATGCTGGCAACCTCAGAAAGATGTGGAGACGCCAGCATTGGATTGGGGTAAACACAGAAAGAAGTCTCACAACACCAGGTTAAAGTCCAACAGGTTTATTGGGTGGCGAGAGCAACTAGCTTTCGGAGGTTACCTGACGAAGGAGCAGCACCCCAAAAGCTAGTGGCGTTTGCTACCAAATAAACCTGTTGGACTTTAATCTGGTGTTGTGAGACTTCTTACCTCAAAAAGAGGCAGAAGATCATCCACTCAGCACTTCTGGCTGAAGATGGCTACAAATACTTCAGCCTTGTCTTTTGCACTGACATGCTGGGCTCCCTCATCATTGTGGCTGTGGATTTTTGCAGGGCCTATTCCTCCTCTTAGTTATTTAATTGTTCACCACATTTATGACTGGATGTAATAGAAGTTCAAACTTTAGATTTGATCTGTTGGCTGTGGGAGTGCCTAGCTCTATTGTTTACTGCCTCTGCTATTTAGCATGCAAGTATTCCTGTGTTGCAGTTTGGGCAGGTTGACACCTCATTTTTGGGTATGCCTGACGCTGCTCCTGGCACGTTGTCCTGTGCTATTAATTGAACCAGCATTGATTCCTGCTTGATGGTATTTATATAATAAATATTGTCACAAGCAGGCTTATATTAACACTGCAATGAAGTTACTGTGAAACTACCCTAGTCGCCACTCTCCACACCTTTCCAGGAGAATTTAGCATGACTAGTGCATCTAACCAGCACGTCCTTCAGACCATGCAGACTCTGCACAGACAGTGATTCGTACTGGGAATTGAACCCGGGTCCCTGGCGCTATGAGACAGTAGTGCTAACAACTGTGCCAGCGTGCTGCCCCATGGTAATGGTAGAGTGGGTGATATGCCAGGCCGTGAGGTTACAGGTTGTGTCTGAGTCCAATTCCGCTGCTGCTGATGGCCCACAGCATGTCACAGATGCCCAGTTTTGAGTTTCTAGATTTGTTTGAGATTTATTCCATTTAGCATAGTGATAGTGCCACTCAACACAATGGAGGTTATCCTAAATGTGAAGACAGACCTTGGTCTCCACAAGCATTGTGCTGTGGTCACTCTATCAGTCCAGTCACAGACTAATGCAGGTAGATTGGTGAGGATGAGTTCAGGTAGGTTTTTCCCTCTTGTCAGTCCCCTCACCACCTGCCACAGCATCTGGCTGTTGCTTGATGAATCTGTGAGGCATCTCCCCCAAATTTGGCACAAGCCCTCAGATGTTAGTAAGAAGCACTGCGGGTCAATGGTGCTGAGTTTGCTGTTGTTGTTTCTGGTGCCTACATCAATGCTTAGTGGTCTGTCCAATTTCATTCCTTTTAGACTTTGTAGTGGTTGGATACAGCTGGATGGTTTGCATGGCCATTGCAGAGGGAATGTAAAAATCAACCACATTGCTGTTGGTCTGGAGTCACAGGATTTTTCAAGATGGCGCCGGAGCGAGTCAACTTCTTGCAAGCTGTGCCTTGCACACCTTCTCATTCTATGCTTCTAAAACTTCACTCTAACTCTTTTAAACGCTCTAACAATGTTCAATGACTACACTACATTCTGCACTCTCTGGTTTCCTTTTCTATGAATGGTATGCTTGTCTGTATAGCATGCAAGAAACAATATTTTTCACTGTATACTAATGCATGTGCCAATAATAAATCAAATCAAATCACATGTAGGTAAGACTAGGTAAAGATGGCAGGTCACCCCCTACCCCCTAACCCCCACCACCCCAAACCAAAGGACATTAGGGAGCCCTATGGGTTTTTGTGACAATCAACAGTCACCATTAGATTAGCTTTAAATTTCAGAGTTATTATTAACTAACTTGAAACTTCACTAGCTGTCATGGTTGGTTTTGAATTCATGTCCCTCAGAACCATGAGAACAAGTTACTTTAGGGTGTTTGGTTCTGACACCACTTTCATGGAATCATAGGATCCCTGCAGTGCAGAAGGAGACCATTTGGCCCATCAGGTTTGCACCAACACGCTGACAAAGCAACTTATCCAGGCCCACCCCATTCCCATAACCCCGTTAGTCCATCTAACCTACACATCTTGGGACATTAAGGGACAATTTAGCATGGCTGACCCACCTAACCTGCACATCTTTGGACTTCTTCCTTTGGAGGAAAGCGGAGCACTCCAACCAACCCACTCATTCATTGGGAGAACCTGCAAACTCCACACAGTCAGTCACCCAAGGCTGAAGTTGAAGCGAGGTCCCTTGTGCTATGAAGCAGTAGTGCTAACCACTGTGCCATCATCCAAAAATCAGTCATTATCCAGTCTGATTCTCCATCAAACCAAACATCTGCCCGAGTTACACTCAAACTTCTACTAGGTGGCAGTGCGTAGGTGACAAGCATGGCATCATGCCATGATACCCGATTAGACCATTGGTTCCACCAGCTGGCTCCTTGTTGGGGGGAGGCAGTGGAGCAGTCATAAAATTACACCCAATGTGAGTGTCAATAGGGGTATGAAAAACGCAAGGCAAGTGTTTGACATAGAAAGCATTAGAATGCAGTTGGTGCCTCTAGGGAAAGTAAAAGAAAACAAGAGGCAAATAGCTGGAGAAATGCTGGATCAATGTTTGGGGAATCAATAGAGATCATAGAATCCTACAGTGCAGAAGGAGGCCATTTAGCCCATTGAGTTTGCACCGACCACAATCCACTCAGGCCCTATCATCATTACCCTTCATCTCAGAGGGACTGGTGAGGGCAAATGCATGGAGTTAATTTAGCATGACCAATCCACCTAACCTGCACATCTTTGGACTGTGGAAGGAAACTGGAGCATCCAGAGGAAACCCACGCAGACATGGGCAGAATATGCAAACTCCAAACACACAGTGACTCAAGCCAGGATTCAAACCCAGGCATGTGATAGGAAGTACTAGTGTAACAAGAGGCACCAGAGAGGTAATAGATGAGCAACACAGGGAAAATTGTATCACACAGTGTATCACTTTTGCATGATATGGAAAATACAAGTGCCTGATGAGGAATTGGTGTAGGATACACAAGAGATGAATGGTACAAGATATACAAGAGAACAATGGTGGGTATAAGAGAAACTAATAAAAATTATTGCATCTCTGGCATCAAGTTGAAAAATCATAAAATTTTCAAATTTTGATTAAATGCTTCTGATACATCCACACTAAGTTTTAAGAATATGAGAGTGCATTTTCCATTCTATGGACCTTGCCTCACCACTGCAAAACATCTGAAAGGACCAGGAAATTGGGCTGAGAGCCTCTTATATAGTGCTGTTGCCAATCTGCACAGCGGAATCATTAACTTTCTAATGTGTTTTCAGAAGGAATGTGCAAGAGCACCTATTAATAACCAACAGATTCTCCTGTTAGTTCAACAGATGCATGTTTAGCAAGTTGATCTTGTGTTCATGTCTAGGTTGGGATCACCCCTAAATCTTGATTTGCAGAGCCGATTGCAAATACGACGGGTGCAAATCTTACCAGCCGTTCCTGCCACACTCCTGCTGCAATGAGGTTGGAGAATTTGGTAGCCAGCCAATTCTCTGTTCAATGCAGCGGGATGGGAAAATCCCACTGGCGTGAACAGCTATAACTTTCCAGCCTGCATTTTAAAAAACTCTTTCATGTGGACATCACTTGAAAGGCCAGCATTTGTTGCCCAAATCTAATTGCCCTTGAATCAAATGGTTTGCTCGGCCATTTGAAAGGACACTTAAGAGTCAACCACATTGCTGTGGGTCCAGAGTCACATCTAGGCCAGACCAAGTCAGGCCAACAGATTTCTTTCCCGAAAGGACACGAATGACAATATGCATTTTTATGACAATTGACAACGGTTTCATAGTCATCATTAGATTTTCAGTTCCAGTTTTTTTTTGAGTTCAAATTCAACCAGCTGCCATGGTGGGATTCAAACCAAGATCCCCAGATCATTATGCTGGGTCTTTGGATTACTAATCCAGCGATAATACTACTATGCCACTGTCTCCCCTTCAGATAAAGTCAATGTTGGCAGGTTGGACGAAGGCATTGACTTCGCAATGTGTTTGCTTGTCTTGTAGGAACCCAACTCTCCCTTCAAATCTTGAAATTGCTTGAAGATAGAGACATCTCCATTTCGATCCGCAGGTTTTTTCCCCCACACACTGGGGCCTAACTTATTGGGGAAATGGTGACAGGGACAGGTAGAGGATGGAACTGATGGTTTTTCAGTCATAACCCTGGATACCAACAGCTTCAGGCTAATGTTTGCTCTCTCAAGGGAGATGAGTACATATCCTCTTAAAGTGGACAAAGCAAATGTTTTTAGGTACAGTGCTGCTCTCCCCAGAGAGTGCAAGTCTCATTAGGGACTAGTAATATAATTTCCATGACGATGAAGCCTTTCAGATTTAACAGAATACTATTAAACTCAGTTAGTTTCAGTTCCAAAAACAAAACATCTCTGGACTACACTTCTTTGCAACGTCATGGGTGGGATTTTCCGTCCCCATTCCCTACTTGTTCGGCATTAGATTGCACTGTGCACCCCACTCATACATCAGGAGTGCTCATAAAGAAAAGATTCATGTGCAATGAATTTGTAATGAGGCAGATACTTAAATATAGTTTTCAATTTTAAATTTTCCAGCAGTTGTTTTAGGGTTAAGTTTTGTTCTTATTTGGGTCTCTTAACCCTTGATTTTGTCTATGCATTTTTTCAATTCATGCTTTGAATTGTTTTGTATCATTAAGCGACTGTAATTTAAACACCCGTAAGATGCGAGCAGAAAGTATAATGTGTAACAACAGGGGAAATGTGAATATAGGCTCCAAAAACATAAACTTTTCTGAGAGGCCGGCAAGTGACAAAACAGACAAGCTGCAGAGTCCTGTGGTGGTCTGAAAGTCAAGTTAAAATTAATGACAGAAATTGGTATTACTCCATCCCAAACACAGAATTCATGCTTCAAGTGGCACAAGATAAATAAAGCCATATTAGAGAGATCAGTAGGCACAGAAAGCAGATTGCCCACACCTGCTATTATCTCGCCAACCACATCTGCAAGTCATAGCACACCTACCTGTCAACGACTGAGGAAAATTGCCTTCGCAGCCTATGGTCAGCAGGCCACCAGTTGCGATTTGCTGCAAAGGGATCGGTAACCGAGCTGCACCACAGGGACAACACGGCTAATGGCAGTCACATTCACCACTTCTCTCCCAGCGACTCACAAGACCCATGAATCAATATGCTGCCCACAGATTTATCCACTGATATTCAGTCTTGGATGAGCCACACTTGCCTCCAGATCAACATTTGAACTGAAGCCTTCATTCTCTGCCTCCACCACAAAATTCTAATTAATTTTCATTCTCTCGCCAGCCACTTTCTCAGACCAAACAAATCTGACCACCTTATTCTACCATGTTTCTAACTCTTCATATAATCCAGTACTGGAAGTACAAGCAGTCATATTTAAAAGTTAAGACCTGGGATAACCTTTGACCTGGAAGCAGTACAATAAAGACTATTTATAATATCTTTAAAGGTCTGTGGAATTAGTAATTGTTTTTAAGAATATCTGGGAAAAAGACTTTTAAGATCAATTGTAAGGGAATCAACATTAATTTTCTTGGCTAAGAAAAGCTGGTTCATGTGACCTGATGACACTTGACCTGGAAGCAGTACCAACAGGAAGTTAAGAAAGAAGCCATCTGACTAGCCAACACAGAGGAGAGCTATAAGCTGAGGTCTTTTGGGTCAAACCAAGTAGACAAACTCAAATTATAAGCTGAGGAGCTGGAGACTGGTGGGGATTAGTGCACAGATGAAAGCACAAAGAGAAAGCAGGCAGAGACAGAAAGAGAAGAGAAAACAAATCCTTCAGGAAAGGTTTTTTTTAAAACAAAAGAGAGACTAGAGCTCTTAGAGACAGTGTGTAAACTGTGTGAAAAGTATAAAACTTGGAAAGCTGTGTGAATAGTCCAGAGATGCTAAAGAGCTGGGTGTTTTCCCAGAAGTGGCCAAGCAATAAACCGAGTTGTTTGGTTGGTCATTTGAAAAGGAACACTGGAAAATCACAGCATCAGGACTGTCATGACCTGAGGAGGGAACATTGATGGAAGTGTGTCTTGTGTACCTGTGAAACCTGAAGATGAAAGCTGATGTAAGATAGGATTCCTGACCTATCCTGCAAATAAAAGACTACATGCTGTGAAACTGTCTGTCTATGTAATGCTATATTTCAGTCAGGAATAATGTGAATGCATGTGATTGCTTAAGACGAGTCTTTATGGTCTTGACTATTTAAAGTTAAACTTACCATTTTATTTAAGGTATCGTTCATTGACTACGTTAGGATTGGTTTCTCTGGAGTTCAGACGAATGACGGGGGGATCTCATACAGACTTATAAAATCCTAACAGGACTAGACAAGGTAGATACAGGAAGGATGTTCCTGATGATGGGGGAGTCCAGAACCAGGAGTCACAATCTGAGGATACAGGGTAGACCATTTAGGATGGAGATGAGGAGTCGAGAGTGACGAGCCTGTGGAATTCATAACACAGAAAATAGTTGATGCCGAAACATTGAATGTATTCAAGAGGTGACTGGATATAGCACTTGGGTCGAATGGGATCAAAGGTTTTGGTGAGAAAGCTGGATTAGGCTATTGAGTTGGATGGTCATCCATGTTTGTGATGAATGGCAGAGCAGGCTTGAAGGGCTGAATGGCCTCCTCCTGCTCCTATCTTCTATGTTTCTATGCTAAGTCATGTGTAATTTGCAATTAATCTGATTTGTGTTAAAGCAAAATCTACAGAAAGTGAAACCTTGTTGATAATTGTTTCTTTTGGGTTCATTCAGTAAATGTGATTATTTTGGTTTACGTTTTCCTCATGGAGATAGTAACACACTGAAAGGATCCAGGAAATGCAAGAGAAGTGCTTTTACTAAGCATTTAGCATGTGGAAGTAAGCATGTGGAACAGATTACCAGTATGGATGATGGAACAGGAAACCTTACTGGGCACCAAAAATAAGCTTGATGTTTATTGTCATAGGATTTTGAGTTTATTAACAATTCACCAAGCGAATATTGAAAATAAGTGGGCCAGATAAATCAAAGGTTTTCTTCTATCTGATTTCTTTTTAAATTCCAATATTTTGACATCCCATGAATTGTAACAGCAAATGTACAGCCAAGTGTAGGTTGGAAAAGGTTTGTTACCCAAGACACAGGAAGAACTCTTTGCTTTTCAAATAATACCACAGCACGTTCAGCAGCCTTCTCAAATGATCGGGACTGCAGAGAACCAGAGCCTCAAAATTCACCACCAGTTAACTGCAGCACACTATTTCCCTTATCACTAAAATATCAGGAACGGTCAGTCCAACACATCTATCAACCAGGAGTCAGAAATAGTGCAGGCGCCCAGCAGAGTCTCTTGTTTAATTATATAGATTGTATCGAAGGCTGAGCACATGTGTTATATTTTCAAGGGTCAGGGAACCCACAGCAGTCAGAGCGATGTGTGGATGCTGGCCAACAGCCTGCTATGCACCATTGTACCATTAAAGTCACTGTATTGTTGACCCACATCTCCAGATTCTTAATCACAACTCCAACTGAAACAAGTTCAAGCAGGGATCACGCGCCCATTCTGTGATCTCAGTGTTTCTTGGAGACCATTTCTACTTTCCCCTGAGTATTTTCTATTTGGTATTTTCTTTTACATCTCCAGGAAGCACTTTGAGCCATCTTTCAATGTTAAAAGCACAATAGAAATCAAAGTTGGTGCTGTTTCATTGTTCAGGTAAAGTTTGTGTTGGCAACTCATTGTCGCGAGCCAGATATACAACCAGCGCTCCCACACCAATCTTTGGTTGCTTATCTGTTTGAGGGGAGAATTCTGACTTCACTGCTGCAACATAAAGTCAGCATAGAATACACTCTGGCTGCAGACAGAACGTTTGTGAGGGGAAAAGTAGCAACAAGATGTATAGAGAGGTACCTAATTCTTTGAAACAGCACTGGAGGCCCTGAGGTAGAAAGGAAGAAGGCAGACCTTCTTCCAAACAACACCTTACCTTCCCAAGTGAAGGAAAAGTCAATGTCAAACACTTATCTTCCATGACTTGACTGTAATGGTGTAAGTTGATCAAAGATATTCTCACTACTCATAACTCTCGCCTCCTCCACCTTTCTCCAGTCATACAATCACTGCGCCATTCTTAACTCCAACACCACCTGTTTACAGACATTTCATCCTCAACTATACTGCAACCCTCATTCCTCAGATCTCAGTTAAAATGCCTTCTGTAGTCAATTAGAGTTTAATACATAAAAAATGACCAATTTGGCTATTATAGTGCCCATGGAAACATATCGTAAAAAAGTCCTAAAATGGGGCAGAAACTCCATAATCCCATTCCATTACTGTGTCTTTGGCAGCATATAATTGCATCCCTCAGTGACCTTGCTCTACCAGAGTTTCTGAGTGACAATTTGCATGAAATAGGTGAACACCTGTCCCATCATTCTTTGTTTACCTAAGAACCAATAAGCATTGTAGTAACATTGGCTTTGAATTGCTTAGGATCTAAAAAAAATGAGTCATTCAAAATTCCCTTTGATATAATTTTCTCTTTTCAATATTCTAAAACTGTCAGTTGAACATCGTCAATGAAAATGTCTTTAATTCACTAAACATCTTCTAAATTTGTGCCAATAAACAAACAGACATTGAGAAACCACTTCAGAGATATATAAGCTTAATACAAAATTGTAAAATGATCATTCAAACAAAGCTACAAAATCCTGAAAAGCTTGGTAAAGGGCTGAATCCATTGGTATGTTTTGGAGCTCAGCATTCTTAGTACAAGTTTAAATTTATTTATCAGTCACATGTAAGACTTACATTAATGCGGCAATGAAGTTACTGTGAAATTCCCCTAGTCACCACACTCTGGCACCTGTTTGGGCCAATGCATCTAACCAGCGCATCTTTCAGACAGTGGGAGGAAACCAGAGCACCCAAAGGAAAGCCATGCAGATATAGGGAGAACTCCACACAGAGAGTGACCCAAGCCAGAAATCAAATCCAGGTCCCTGGCACTGTGAGGCATCAGTGCTAACCACTGTGCCACCATGCCGCCCTAAACATCTGACACAACAATTGGGTGGCCATCTGTCCAGTCTAATTTTGTTGATACAGTTACCACTAACCAAAGAATCTTTAAGATCTTTAAAAGGGTCATTAATGTTGCTATCTTCATCATTGTTCTCTGTGGGTGGCTGCACTGAAGCATTGCTAATGTAATCAGGACAGGAAAATTCGGCTGCAAGGACCCAAAAAGATAGTGTTTCAAATAACTTCAGAGTGGCAGAAATGTGCTCAGCATTACCACGGACTAGAAGACCTGGGCCATAATGACCAAACTTTTCTTTAAAATAACAAATTATTTTATAATTTTGTAAATCTTTTCTCAGCAATGGAAAGAACGAGGCTTCAGAATTGTAAAAGCAGTTTCTCCGAGCCAGAGAGGTTGTTCAGTAGTAATTGTGACCTGTCCTGTCATTGGTGCATCTTGGGAGACTATTGCAAGAAACAAAACAAGATGCTTGCCAGCTATTTGTGATCAAAAACAGCTTAAAATAGCTTCTCAAGTTAGAAATAGACCCCCTTTCAAGAGGTTTGGTTTTATATAGTCGTACATTTATTTCATTGAGTTTTTAAAAAAATTAATTTGTGGGACGTGGGTGTCGCTGGCTGGCCAGCATTTATTGCCCATCTTTAGTTCCCTTGAGAAGGTGATGGGTGAGCTGCTTTCTTGAATTGCTGCAATCCATGTTCTGTGGGTTGACCCACAATGCCGTTAGGGAGGAAATTCCAGGAATTTGGCCCAGCGACTGCAAAGGAACGGCGGTATATTTCCAAGTCAGGATGCTGAGTGGCTTGGAGAGAACTTGCAGGTGATGGCGTTCCCATGTATTTGTTGCCCTTGTCCTTCTAGGTGGAAGTGGGCGTGGGTTTAGAAGGTGCTGTTTAAGGATCTTTTGTGAATTTCTGCAGTGCATCTTGTAGATAGTACACACTGCTGCTACTGAGCATCAGTGCTGGAGGGGGTGGACATTTGTGGAGTATTCCAACCCGTGACTTTGGTCTGAAACATTTAATCAGTTTCCACTTTCTCTGCTGCACTCAACTCAACTAATTCTGCAGGCACCAAGTTATTTTGTTGCAAAGGCGATGGGTGCAACCAGGATTCTGGCAGATGGCACCATCTGATTGCTCACACTTTTCCATAATTCAGGCTTTGAGGGGTGGGACATGCTACTATCATCACTTCTACTCCCACCTCTGTCGAGTGGGCTAATTCCCAATCCATTTCCTAACCTGTCTCTATCTGCCCAGTTTATTCCCAGCTACAGCCTAGGCCCAAGGACATTCACCATTAACACTGACAGAAAGAGAGGGAGGTAAAAATTAGCAGAAAAATTGAAAGAAGAAGCAAATTCAATGTGGCAAGAAAATGACCTACAGTTATGCTTCATAACTCCATGCCAATCAGTTACATTACTCCTTTATTTACAACATGCAGAGGGAGAGAGGTTGAATATACCACTCACAATAATATTGAAATTCACTTTCAATAACAAAAGGGGAACACCATGAATCAGGAAGTACCCTAGGATTAAAAATAGGTCAGCAGTAAATCGTCATGTTTACAAGAACCATTACTAAAAAGCAATGGATATCATGATTGCTCCCAAAGTAAGGCTTAACACCAGAGGATATTAATGTGTATCAGTCTGTATCATGCTTAAGAAGAAACTCAGCAGAATTATCATTGAGTCGTAGAATCCCTCCAGTACAGGAGGAAGCCATTCAGCCCATCAAGTTGGCACCAACTTTTATCTAGGCTTAGCTCTTAACCTCAGGTATTCACCCTGCTAATCCCCCCTAACCTTGGGATACTAAGGGGCAATTTACAATGTCCAATCCACCAGACCCACACATCTTTGGAGTGTGGGAGGAAACCAAAGCATCTGGAGGAAACCCATGCAGACACGAGGAGAATGTGCAAGTGACCCAAGGCCGGAATTGAACACAGGTCCTTGGTGCTGTGAGGCAGCAGTGTTAACCATTTGCCACCGTGCTGCCCTACAAAGGAATAAATTCTGCTGATCCTTCATGAGAGTCTTCGTTTCTATGCGACTATCTCCATGTAATTGGTCTGCTAAATGCTGGTTAATTTTTCTCTCTTTTGTGCAAACCATAGCAACCGCATAACTGCTTTTATGTGACTATTGTATCAACTCTTCACCATACACGTGACAAACACCTCATGCTTGAGGTATAAAATTTATATTAACAAGGCTCGCTCTGGCAACACATGAATACTGGATCAAAACTAAAGGATATGAATTAAACCCCAGTTTTACTCCAACACAAAAACTGCAGTTAAAGTTAAACTGATCGAATCTAAGAAAAAGATGGGTGATTTCAGGATAAATGAATCTTTTTGATATGGACTATGTGGTGCTTTTTCAAAACTGAAGTTTCTTTCTAAATCATTATTCAGAAAAATGAACCAACCCCCAGATGGCTGAGCAACTTACAATCTCCTTTGAAGTTTTGTAATTTTCTTACACATGAAGTAGAAATGCTTGATGCAATTCTCAAACTAAAATTCAAACATTAGCTGAAAAAGGCAGGAAATTGGGTTTTTTTCTCCCCCTTTCTGTGGCAGGGACTAAAGAATGATTGTTTTGCCTTCAAAGTTTATTTTGTTATTTTACAAGAACATTGCGTAGTTCAGAAATATGTATTCTGAAATGTCACATTGGGATAATAAATCGTGCGACAGCGACATTCAAGAACGTCTTGTCCCTGCCATTAGTTAATGCCAGCGAGCAGAACATTTACCAAATTGCATTTAATGACAGTTAAAATGACTTCCAGGTCACTGTGATCAGATAATGGTTAGGGATTGTCAAATAATTTCTCCTCAGTCTCGCAGCACCTTCAACAACCTAGCAAAGTCATATGACTAGCATTCAATGTCATTGCTGTTTCGGGCATTTATCTTTCTTTTGATGTTAATGCATATGACTCAAATGTTGTTTCTGAAAAGCCCTTACTTTCCATACCAGAAAAAAGACAATAAAGCTGCTTTAAAAAATCATCCAAGGTCTTGTATGACACACTGAATGTAAATCTTGTGATCAGGCCATAATTATTTATTGCAAAGCTTGGAAGAATCCTGTAGGATTTCAGGATCAGATATGCACCAAGATGTGCCAGTTAGGTTCACCAGCATTTAGGCCCCAATATATGCTCCTGGCCAGCAGAAATCTAGGTTGTGCCCTCCCAATGCCAAACAAACACACGTCGGCAGAACCAAACAGAAGGGGCCTGATTTTACCACCTGTTCACACCATGCCCCCTCTACAGCAAAGTCAGAGAATAAGGCGGCAAGACAAATCTCTGTTTACTACAGCGGGATGGCAAAATTCCACTGGTCAGAAAATTCCGGCCAAAGGCTGAAAGGCCATAAATTTAAAATTACAAGGTTGTTCCCGCTGTTTGCCATATTTCCCAGATTAGGAAATGTGGACTGCCATGATGTTTTTGATGTAAGTTGAGCTCTTTAAATGCTTGCTCCAAAATACAATTTACTCTTAGGTTGCTAGGTTGTCCGGATGGGTGGGTTCCCAAAGGCTGTGGGAACATTGCAAAGTATATGGGGCAAGCCTGCTGTGCAGCTGGTAACCTTTTGACTAGCAAGTCTAAAAGCTCTTGCCAATTTCAACTGTCATTAGTAGGTATGACTTGAAAAGTTAAATAGGTTATTAATGCTGTGACTTATCACAGGTCTTAATCCTTAAAAGGTAACAGGCAATTAAATTGACCAGCATTGTGTAAGGCTTCAAATGCCTTAGTGTACTATATTCAGTGTATAAAGTCCTCATCTGGATTTTACAGTGTAAATATGTAAGGGCCCTGTGGTTTTATTTGCACATAAATTCAATACCCGGACATCTGCTGAGCCTTTGAAACATTCTTCCTGTACCTACTAGGTAGAGAAATAATGAGCCATATAATAACATAGGCAAGTCATTGAAATGTAAGGTAACTTAAAGTTTATTTATTAGTCACAAATAGGCTTACATTCACAACGCAATGTAGTTACTGTGAAAATCCTGCCGTGGCAACACTCCGGCACCTGTTCAGGTACGCTGAGGGAAAATTTAGTATGGCCAATGCACTTAACCTGCACATCTTTCAGACTAGGGGAGGAAACCAGAGCATCCAGAAGAAACCCACACAGACACACCGAGAACATGTAAACTCCACACAGACAGTGACCCAAGCTGGGAATCAAACCCGGGTCCCTGGTGCTGTGAGGCCACAGTGCCACTGAGTAGTTACCCTACGCTCATAAAATTTTAAAGAAGCCATTCAAAATTCCCTTTGAAAACAATTTCCCTTCTTACAATTTCCTAAAACTGTTCATTGAATATGGCCAGCTAAAATGCCATTGAAAAAAATCTTTAATTCAGAAAACGTCTCAGACACGCTCAAAATATCAATAGACATTGAAAACTCCTCTCCAGAGATAGACAAACTCATGAAACTAGCATTCACACAAAGCTAACAGTTGCCTTTAAGCTGAGTAAAAAGAAACACTTACAAGTCATCTTTTAGTGTGCCTTAGAAGTCAGACAGGCAGTCATAAAAAGACCATCTGGCAAAACAAATGATTTGGTATTTGTTCAACCTGAATTTATTGATGCATTGCCACTAACGCCACTGAAACCTTTAAGATTTTTAATAACTTACCGTATCTCATAAAATGTTGGGAGGGGTGCCCTTTCTGCTGCCCATCTTCACCATTGGTCTCTGTGAATGACTGCACTAAGCATTGTTGGTGCAAACAAGACAGGAAAACATGGCTGCAAGGAATCAAAAAGGTAGGAATGTAATTATCTCCACAGTAACGGCAATATCCTTAGCACTGTCACTGACCAGGTAAATAAACATTAAAAATAAATAAAAGTTGTTTCTTGTTATTTTGGAAATCTTTTATCAAGAATAGAGAGAATAAGGCTCCATACTTGTAAAACTGGTTGTTCAGAGTCAGAGAGGTAATTCAACTATAATTGTAACTTTGTACATTGCTTAAACCTTATTCAAAAATTACTTAGCATTATCAATGTTGAAAATAGAGTGTAAAAAGCTCTTGTCAGATCTCCTAATTCTATGTTGATGTATCCATTAAAGACTGCATAGAATACTTTAAGGGGGAGCATAGTATGACTGGTAGTAACCGGTGCTTAGAAAGGGCACCTGGGTGAGTTTGGGCTGGCATGGACAAAAGTGGGTTGAATGGCCTCTTTCTGTGCCATAACTTTTCTATGGTTCTATATGTAGGTTGCCAGAATGTGCTGTCAGTTTTGTTGACTTTAGTGCAGCAAATTCTAGGCTAATCCATATTAGCAGTAACTATACATAAAGGCAAAGTTGATCTCTCTCTTCTATTATCTTAAATCTGTTTTTGTTTTGTACTGAACCTTGCATCTCTAACTATGCAGAAATGATGGACAAATTCTTCTGCTGGTTATTTAATGTCTGTGACTTCTGAGGCTGCTCAGAAAATGCTTACTTTCCAATAATCTGTTTATTGACAATTTTCCTGACTTAGAAAAAAATTTCTTTGTTCAATAAAGATTTTTGTTTTTGACATGTGACTGACTCCTTTGTCGAACTGAGATTAAGAGACAGAGATGTGCTGGTATAAAGAAATAGTAATACAATTAATGTATAACACAACACAGAGTATTCATTCAAACTGATCAAATATGCAGAGGAAAGTTGAAGTCCTTTTTCTTCCGCAATGACATGAGTAAGGTTCAGCATCTGTATCCTTTCGTTATTAATTCCTGGTCAATTTTCTGATTTTTATTCCATTATGGAACTAGCTAGATAATTCAGTACAGGTTCACAGAAAGGAAAGAGAAACATTTAATAGAGTCACAGAGTCATACAGCACAGAAATAAGCCCTTCGGCCAACCATGTCTATGCTGCCCATCAAATACCAATCTATATTAATCCCATTTACCAACACTTGGACCATATGCTAAGAACAAAAAAATGTATAGCACAGGAACAGGTCCTTTGGCTCTCCATGCTGGTCATGATGCCCCAACTAAACTAAAAGAAAACCTTCTGCTCTTACTCAGTCCATATCCCTCTATTCCTTCACTATTCATGTATCCATCCAGCTGCTTCATAAAGGTATTCCAAATGCAATGGAAATCTTGAATGGGTCATAGAGTTCAGCCCTAACAATTGTTTCTAACTGGTGTAGGTCACAGCCAACTGAAAAAATACTTTTTCTTTTGCTTTTTAGAACTCCTGCACCTATATTTTTGTGAATATTGTAATTGTGGTCTGATATCAAAAGTTCACATTCAAATCAATATCTATCTTTTACATAACTGGGAAAGGACTCATGCTTGAAATGTCACAACACACTAAATATGAGATCACCAAGAGGTACTAATTTAAGTTTGATTTGATTTGATTTATTATTGTCACATGTATTAACATACAGTGAAAAACATTGTTTCTTGCGCACTTTACAGACAGAGCATACCATTCATAGAGAAGGAAACAAGAGAGTTCAGAATGTAGTGTTACAGTTAAAGATAGGGTGTAGAGAAAGAACCAACTTAATGCAGGGTAGGTCCATTCAAAAGTCTGATGGCAGCAGGGAAGGAGCTGTTCTTGTGTTGTTTGGTACGTGACCTCAGAATATTGTATCTTTTTCCCAATGGAAGAAGGTGGAAGAGAGAATGTCCAGAGTGAGCGGGGTCCTTAATTATGTGGCTGCTTTGTCGAGGCAGCGGGAAGCGTCAAGAGAGTCAATGGATGGGAGGCTGGTTCATGTGAAGGATTGATGGTATTTGGAAGGCCACATGCCACAGGCGGTTGGCCCAAATGTGGATGAGTTTTCTGTGGAGTTAGCAGATTGAAAGGAAGTGCTCGAGAGGGACTGAAACAGCAATGCATTGTTGTTTGGCGCATAGGATGATCATCACAGGGAGTCCAGCATGCACTTCTATTCCCTTTGGCTCCACAGCAATGATTACTGACTGATTCTTTTGAAAAAATGCTTACATTTTGACTGCAGTGATCACAAAAAGACCCTAAAAAGAGCAGGCCCAGCAAGCATTATTCCATTGATCAGCAGTCAATTTCACTGAGGACACCTAAAAGAGGCTTTAGATGCCTTAGTTACTGAAGTAAACCTTTGAAACAGGTCGTATCTCCTCCTATAGCTGGAACATGAATGCTTCTGAGACTTTCTATGTTGTACACCATTGATACTCCATTCTTCTGAATGGGGTTCCCCACCAGTAATTACATTTCATTAAAAGCACTTGCCCAGAACTTCAAACTCTCTCGAGTTTAAGTTGGCCTCACTGAAGTGTGCAGGATTCTAAATGGGCTTGATAGGGCAGGCCTCTGCTGAGCGGGGAAGCTAAACATGGTGGGGACAGTCTTAAGAAAATGGGGCTGATTATTTAGGACTGAGATGAGGGAAAAATTACTGCACTCAAAGAGTTGTGAACCTTTGAGATTCTCTCTTCCGGAGCATTGTTGAATATATTTAAGGCTGGGATCTATGGATTTTTAATCTCTCTGTGAATAAAGGAAATGAGGAGCAGCCAGAAAGTGGAGTTGAAACTCATGATCCATTCTGATAGTGTTAAGCGGCAGAGTAGACTTGATGGTTCATATTGTCCACTCGTGCTCTGATTTCTTGGGTTGTTTTGTTCGATGTTGCAAAACTTCCTAAAACTGGGAGCAGGTAACAGAATATGATGATAGAATTGGTAAGAAGCTGGGAGACATTATCAGAGGTGAGATGGAGGAGACTTTGAGAAACCAGAGGACCAAAAGGTCATAATTAGTTTAAAGCTTATTTATTAGTGTCACAAGTAGGCTTACATTAACACTGCAATGAAGTTACTGTGGAAAACCCTTAATTGCCACACTCCAGTACCTGTTCATGTACACTGAGGAAGAACTTAGCATGGCCAATGCACCTAACTAGCACATCTTTCAGACTGTAGGGGGAAACCAGAGCACCCCGATGAAACACATGCAGACACGGGGAGAACATGCGGACTCCATATAGACAGCGATGCAAGCCAGGAATTGAACCCAGGTCCCTGGTGTTGTAAGGCAGCAGTGCTAACCACTGAGCCATCGTACCACACATATTGATTGATAATCAATGAAGTAAAAACCAGTGAGATAGAAGACAAGTTAAATCAAATGCAGTGATTAGGCAAGTTGATTGAATCTGAAGACCTGCACATTGTATTCTACATGTACTTCAGATTCCAGGATAAATTCTTTAATTATCAGAAAAAGGCTAATATACTTTCTATATTTAGTGATTCAACTGATGAACAAGAGATCTATTCATAGGATCAGAGAACATGATTCATGTTGGGAGTGATCATTTTGTATTTACTAAATATTCTATTCAACACTGTAAACATCCTTTGATTACGAAGTCACACTATATTATTATAATTACAACTCATTACATCAATTAAAAAACAAGCCCTGAAACAAACTGTTCTTTCTAAATGATAATTTCACAATTTGTACACTTATGACTCACACATGACTTACCTAACATATTTGGGAAATGTAGCTGTGCAAACATTTTAGACTTGACAACAACTTATGAATCACACTCAATTTTGTGCCTAGTGTTGCAATCAGTAAAGGGGACCACAGTCTTCATTTAGCTCATTGTATACAGCAGCGTCTGCACTAAAATGTTGGATGATCATCCCTTGAATCGCAGAAAGAAGTTACTGCAGTTTTTTTGGCATTTGAACAGAATGATGAGCAGGCAAATTGATTGGCACCCTGACCTTTGACTCTACACCTTCCTCCTCTAAACCACCCTGTGGTTTCAGTATGCCCTGCCTACAGCATGTATTGCACTGTTTACTTTGACAATGTCTCTTATTCTCCAGATTTGTAAGACTGAGAGGGCAAAAATAGTAACTTCATGGGGCCACCAACCCTTCCATGCCATTACTCCTCTATCAGGGATTTTGTATTCAGTTCTTACTACAAACCAACGCTAAACCTGTACCTCCTAATCTCATGTTGCTATCCCAGAATTGAATCTCTATTCACTTGTGAACAAGGCTCTTAACCCTGAATCCAAGCCAAAGTGCTTGCTGACAGTTATGAATACTTACTGAAATATATTGCTCTTCTAAGGTGATCATTTCACATTTTGTGCCATTATGACTCACAAAAGATGCACTTGCTGCATTTAGAAAATATGCCTTGTGCACGCAATTTCAACTTGGTCACAATTCATGAATCATTTGCATTTTTGTGCCTTTTGCTTCAATCATAAAGAGAACATACTTTTTTTGTTCATTTGTGGAACATGGGTGCCACTGGCTGGCCAGCATTTATTGCCTATCCTAGTTGCCTGAGGGCAGTTGAGAGTCAACCACATTACTGTGGGTCTGGAGTCACATGTAGGCCAGCCCATGTAAGGAAGGCAGATTTCCTTCCCTAAAGGACGTTAGTGAACCAGATGGGTTTTTCTGACAATTAATAATGGTTTCATGGTCATCAGTAGATTCTTAATTCCAGATATTTTTATTGAATTCAAAATCCACCATCTGCCATGGTGGGATTTGAACCCACATCCCCAGAACATTAGCTGAATTTCTGAATTAATAGTCTAGCAAAATATTACTAGACCATAGCCTAGTGAATATGTAGGAGGCATGTGGCCCCTCAAGCCTGTACATGCAGGATACTCAATTCAATAAAAACATGGCTAAGTTGATTGTGGTCTCAACTCCACATTTTCTGACTTCTGATCGCTTTGGTCCCCTTGTTAATCAGGACTAGATTTTCCTCTGCCTTCAAAAAGTATTCACTGATCCTGCCTCCATCAACTCTCCAGGAAGAGAGTTCCAAAAACACAAGAATTCTTATCTTATCTTTGATGGGGAATGCCCAATTTTTAAACTGTGTCCACCCCACCATTCAATCAGATCATGCCTGATCTCATTTTAATCTTAACTTCATATTCCTGCCTACCCTTGATAACTTTTCACCCACTTGCTTATCAAGAATCTATTTACTTCTGCCTTAAAGATACCCAAAGATTCAGCCCCAACCACCTTTTGAGGGGGAGAATTCCAAAATCTCACAACACTCTGAAAGGATTTTACTTTCCTCATCTCTGTCTCAAATGGGTGACGTCTTAACTTAAAACAATGGTTCTAAGTCCTAAATTCTCTCACAAGAGGAAATATACCACCACATCCACCTTGTCAAGTCTCCTCAGGATCTTTCATGTTTCAATTGAGTGTCCTCATACTCTGCTAAACTCCAGTGCGTACAAGCCTAGCCTGTCCAACTTTTCCTCATAAGACAACTCGCCCATTCCAGGTATTAATCTGAACTACTTCCAATGTGTTTACATCTTTCCTTAAATAAGGAGACCAACACTGAACGCAATACTCCAGATGTGGCCCACTAATGCCTCATATAATTGAAGCATAATCTCCCTGCTCTTGTATTCAATTCCTCTAGCAGTAAACAATAACATTCGATTACCATTGTTAATTCCTTGTCACACCTGCACACTAAACTTTCGCGAATCATGCACAAGGACACCCAGATCCCTTTGCATCGGGACTTGATGGATTGAGTTACAAGGAAAGGCTGGATAGACTGGGACTTTTTTCTCTGGTGCATAGGAGGCTGAGGGATGATCTTTATCGAGGTTTATGAAATAATGAGGGGCACAGACCAGCTAGATAGTCAATATCTTTTCCCAAAGGTAGGGGAGTCTAAAACTAGAGGTATAGCTTTAAGGTGAGAGGGGAGAGATACAAAAGTGTTCAGAAAGCCAATTATTTCACACAAAGGGTGGTAAGTGTCTGGAACAAGCTGCCAGAGGTAGTAGTAGAGGTGGGTACAATTTTGTTTTTTAAAAAGCATTTAGATAGTTACATGGGTAAGATGGATACAGAGGGATATGGGCCAAATGCAGGCAATTGGGATTAGCTTAGGGTTTAAAAAATGGGTGGCATAGACAAGTTGGGCCGAAGGGCCTGTTTCCATGCTGTAAACCTCTAAGACTCTATGGCTCTATCTCAGAGGTCTGCAATCTCTCACTTTTTAGATAATATGCTAACTGTTCATTTATCCATCCAAAATAAACCTCACATTTTCCCACATTATCCTCCATTTGATAGAACCTTGCCCATTTACTTAACCTATCTATATCCTTATGTAGCTTCCTTATATCATTTTGACGATGTACTTTCCTACTAATCTTTGTGTTATCTGCAAATTTAGCAACTATACCATTGGCCCCTTCATTCAGATTATTTCTATAAATTGTAGAGAGTTGAGGCCCCAGCACTGATTCCTGTGGCATGCCATTTGTCACATCCTGCCAACCAGATGTTGACCCAATTATGCCTACCCTCTGTTTCCTGTTAGTTAGCCAATCTTCCAACCCATACCAATATGTTACCCTCAACACCATGAGCTTTTATTTCCTGCATAACCTTTGATGAGGTACCTTATCAAATGCCTCCTGAAAATCAAAATACTTCTTACTCTCTTGTGTCAACCCAGACTACAGTCCCCAGATCCTTCTAATGGCCAGACCTGTTGTTTTGTTATGGTCATTTAAAACATTGAAAGAAATGGATTCTGATGGTTGGGAATTTGAACCCATTGAAAAGCAGCCCAGTGCTCTGGAGTTTTGAATAATTACTACTGTGACCTGGTAGAAGCCATTGTAAACCATACAGGGTACTGTATGCTTTGGTGCATCCTTACAACTCTACTGTGAATCATCCCAAATGTCTGGTAACCATTAGAGACTCAATAATTGTGTACAATGAAAAACAAGTATACGCATGGTAATCAAAGTAATCCGCAGTGACTTTTCAGTCAGTTCTTTAGAAATTGTTGAACATATCTTAATCAAAAATGCATTAAACAGGAGTTACAGAAATATTCTTTAATGTTAAACGCTAGAACAACATTGGCTGGAACCACCCCGCCCGCCCCCCACCGCCAGGGGAAGCAGAGAGGGCAAGGGGCGGACCATGGAAAAGTCCATTGACCTTGGGTGGGATTTTATGGTTTCAGGATGAGGGAAGCCGTAAAATCTCACCCAATGTGTCTTATTTCATAGAAATACAATACAAAATAACAAAAAGAGAGAAAGATACAATTTCTGTAAATTTGTGGGTGGCGATTCTGGTGGTTATGTGAGAATAAACCCTTTCAGCATCCTACGCACTGATTCTGGCCAATCTGGAAGAGACAGCAGGAGGGCACATGGGGTCAGTGGGTGGGTGTCTGTGCCATAATTGGTTTATCACTAACATTTCCTGAAAACAATTTGACAAGGTTTTGTGGCCAGACTCCCTGTCCTTCTCAGTAATGCTCCTTATCTCAATTAGCTTATCAGCCTTCAGTCCTATTCAAGGTGCTGACACACTTGAGGAAGCAGGAACTCGTATCACACAATGCCTGCCCATTGCGAGTCCCAATTGCCTACATTTAGTCTATATCCCTCAATAACAATCTTACCCATGTAACTGCTGAAATGCTTTTTAAAAAACAAAATTGTACCCGCCTCTACTCCTACCTCTAACAGCTCGTTCCAGACACTTACTACCCTCTGTGTGAAAAAATTGCCCCTTTTGTATTTCTCTCCTCTCACCTTAAATCTATACTCTCTAGTTTTAAACTCCCTTACCTTTGGGAAAAATTGTCCACTTTCTACCTCATCTATGCCCCTCATTATATTATAGACTTCTATAAGATCACCCCTAAGTCTCCTACGCTCCAGAGAAAAAAGTTCCAGTCTATTCAGCCTCTCCTTTTAACTCAACCCACCAAGTCCAGTAGAATCCCAGTAAATCTTTTCTACACCCTTTCTAGTTTAATAATATTCTTTCTTTAATAGGGTGACCAGAACTGTACACAATATTCCTGATGTGGCCTTACCAATGTCTTGTACAAATTCAACAAGACATTCCAATCCTGTAATCAATGTTTTGACCAATGAAACCAAGCGTGCGAATGCATTCTTCACCACCCTATTCACCTGTGACTTCACTTTCAAGGAGCTGTGAACTTGTACCCTTGGATCTCTTTTGTTCTATAATTCTCCCCAACACGCTACCATTAACTGACTGAGTCCTGCTCTGGTTTGACCTACCAAAATACTTCACCTCACATTTCTCTAAATTAAATTTCATCTGCCATTCATCAGCCCAGTGGCCCAATTGATCAAGATTCTGCTGCAATCGTAGATAATCTTCTTCACTGTTCACTATGCCATCAATCTTGGTGTCATCTGCAAGCTTACAAATCATGCCTCCTAAATTCTCATCCACATCATTAATATAAATGACAAACAACAGTGGACCCAGCACCGATCCCTGAGGCACAGGCCTCCAGTTTGAAAAACAACCTCTGCAACCACTCTCTGTCTTCTATCATCAAGCCAATTTTGTATCCAATTGACTTGAAATATGGGCAGCATGGTGACAGAGTGGCTAGCGCTGCTGCCTGAAAGTGCCAGAGATCAGGGTTCAATTCCAGCCTAAGATAACTGTCTGTGTGGAGGTTGCACATTCTCTCTGTGTCTCAGTGGATTTCCTCTGGGTGCTCCGGTTTCCTCCCACAATCCAAAGATGTGCAGGTTAGGTGGATTGGCCGTGTTTAATCACCCCTTGGTGTCCCAAGATGTGAAGGTTAGTATAATTAGCAAGGTAAATTTGTGGGGTTATGGGGATAGGGCGGGAGAGAAGGCCTATGTAAGATGCTGTCTGGGAGTCAGTGCAGCCTTGAAGGGCCGAATGACCTCCTTCTGCACTGTAGGGATTCTCTAATTCTATGAAATTACCACCAATCAATAAGATGCACCAGAGACTTGAATTGGGGAGCCTAAGCTGTTTAGGTCTCAGCAGCCTCCCGCCCAAGCCCAGCATGGAAGGCCTAAACTTTTCTTATGAGTCCAGGAGGAGCGGGCCACTGTCAATGGGAATTCCCCTTGATGTCACCCCACACTGGCAGGAAACCTGTAAGCAAGGGAGCACTGCTGAACGGACCGGAGAACCCACCGGTCTGAATGGCCGGAGAATTCCAGCCAAGATGTTTACCCTAACTGGCAAGTCTAAAACCAGGACACATCATCTCAGGCTCAGGGGTAGGTCATGTAAATCTTAAATGAAGAGGAATTTCTCCATTCATAGAGTGTTAAATCTTTGGAATTCTCTACCCTAGAAGACTGTGGAAGCTCAGTCACTGAGCATCTTCAAGGCAGAAATTGATGGATTTCTGGAGACTAATGACATTCAGGGATAAGAGAACATGTGGGAAAGTGGTGTTGTGGTACGTGATCATCCATGATCCAACTGAATGGCAGAGCAGGCTCAATATTCCTATGTTGTTCCTATTGGAAAATTAAATAGATGGAATTTTATGAACCTCCATCTGTAGTTTTTGAAGAAAATAACGCAGTTTCCTAATACTGGAAAAGTTTCCCAACATCAAGTGCATGGATGAGGCCAAGACTGGGTTTACCTGTGATGCCCTAAAGTTTGAATAGTCAGTCAACACTCAGACATAACATGAGGTCAACTGAGGGTTTTACAAAAAAAACTAGTGCAAGGACCGCAGGTAAGTGGATTGCACTCTTGACACCCTCATTCCAACTATTTCAAAATGAGGGAGCTCACTTTCACATTGGCACCCAACAATCTAACAAAAAGACAAAGTTATATGGGCATGTCCATAAGAGAACAGAGGCATTACCTCTGCTTCTCACTTGTTCCCTATTAATAGGTTGTTGGTGTCTATCCAGCTTTATGTAAGCTCATGATTGCGTTCCTTGAGCAGCCATCACATTTGAACCTGCCCCTACCTGATTGTTTTTACCCAAAACTAGAAGTGGGGAATGATTTTAAGAAGTGCAGACTGATCCTATCGCAGAAGATGCAACTTAACAGTGACGCTGCATAACATCTCAGCTGATGTGTTTGTGCTAAATCTGTGTTTCAGTCCTCCTCCATTTCAACTTCACTCTTCTTTGCTGCACTTGCATGAATGTTGGAAGATAATGAATGAAGGAAGATAGCCTCTTTTGCTGTTTGAATAAAGCTTATTGCCTCAATAGTGACTCATTCAGCTGATTTGCTTCTTGGAGCATACGGCTCCAGACACCCTCAGCGCCACAACTGTTATTTGTTATGTTTTTGGTTGTGATACCTTTCAAGATCAATCGATACACCAGTAGACAGAGGGGGTGATTAACGTTGCAACTGTTCTTTATTGCTGTCGCAGTCGAATGGATAGGAAAAAATGGATCCTTTGCTCATACAGTGCACTGCATTGCAAAGTGTGGCAAGCCAGTCAAAACATAGATAGAATCATAGAATTATGCAAGAAGCCCTTCAGCCCATTGAATCTGCAGTGCAGAAACACCTGACCTCCCTCTTAACCCCATTTACCAGCACTTGGCCTATTGCCTCGAATGTTAAGACGCGCCAAGTGCAGTAACAGTACATAACATTTTCCTCCCCCTTATTAGAAATATCAGTTTAATGAAACATTTTCTGAAATAGGGAAAGAGGATAGACTGCCCCAAAAAGGACATGGTTTTGCCTTAATTATGATTCAGATGTCTTCTCTCCCAATATGAGTTACTGGGACTTCTGGTTTGTTTACAGAGTAATGCTCATTGGAGACTGACGACAACTTAGCCGAATTTGAAGTTTTATCTAATGCAGGTCGAGCTAGATTGAGGAGGTCAGATTGGGTTTGGCATTCCTTGATTTGAAAACCAAGGAAGTGGTAAAATCAGCCTCTTCTGTAAGAGGTGTATCCTGAGATGGAGTTGACTTCCAGTCGGTTAATAAATGAGATCATTCACCACTTGGATTATGTACGTAACAGATCCTGTCCGAACAATCACAGTAGCAGGAATTCATTTAGTTTCAGTAGCATCATTACAAGCAAGAACCTCTTGTCCTGAACACAAAATTCTTGCCTTTGATTTTTGAACTCTTCTCTCCACTTGCTCGTGCTGTTGATATGCACAACTCGACATCTTTTTGTTGGTTTCAGCAGATCCAAATAAGTGTGCAGTTGCTGTCCCATTAGAAGGAATGCTCGAAATGCTTTAACCATTGCAGGTAACATGTTTCAGTTTGTCAGCAGCAATGTATCCAGACGATTTTGAATAGAAGCATGTCCTTGTGATGACCTTAAAGCGTGTTTCATGATTTGAACAAATCTTTCTGCTAATCTAGTGGTGGATAGATGGTGATGTAATGAATCCTCATGCATCTCAAAAAATTCTCAAATATCTGTGAGACAAATTGAGGTCCATTGTCGTCACAAATTGTTTTGGTAATCCATAGCGACTGAACATGCCTTTTGATTTGTACTCTCAGCAGTAATAAAGGATGTCACTGAAACTTCTGGCCATTTGAAATGAATGCCCACAACCACCATGAACATTGTTCCTTCAAATGGACCAGCAAAATTGACATGGATGTGCTAGCCAATTCCCTGGAGGAAGGAGTGCCAATTGAGACAATTCCTCACTCCGACAAGAACAAGACCTTGCCTTGGCTTCAATGTCTTGGTCCAGGTCAGGCCACCGAAGGTGACTCTTAGTGACCTCTTTCGTGTGAAATATTCCACTCTGCCCTGAATGCATTTGGTCCAACACTGATTTCCTCACCAGTGGAATACTAATTCACAAAGTAAACATCCTGAAGTGATTGATAACGTCATCCTCCTGGAAACCTACAGACAAAGGTTAGGTGAGACTTAGAAGTCTAGGGAAGAGTTGCCATCCATCACAAGGTCCATGACTTTGCACAATTTTGGGTCCACTTGAATGGCCATCTTGATGTGGACTAAATGAAAGGTATGTTCTCCACGTGTGCAAAGTAGATGTCTTTAGGAGCAATGTCCCAATGGCTGATTGGCAGGGGCAGCCACGAAAGTCCATCCACATCATCATGAAAGGTAGATTTTCGATATTTGCTGTCACATGTGTGAGCATTCATCAACTCCCAATGCTCGCATCTTGCTTACAGCTGAAGAAGAGATATCCATGTGTGGGCTGAATATTGAGAAGAGCAGTTGATGATGAGCCAGGAGAATGAATTTCCGTCCAAACTGGCGCTGGTGAAATTCTGGATGAAAATGCTGCCCAGTCCTTGGCATTTGATTTGAGCATATTGACTCTCTGCTTTAGTTAAAGTCTATGAAGTGAATGCTATGGGCCTCTCGCACCAGAGAGTATTATCAGGGCTATGGGCCATATACTGGCAGATGGGATTAGGTGGGAGTTCACATTAGGTGTGTTGGTGTGAACTCGATAGGCCCAAGAGCCTATTCTGCACTGTATGGTTTTATGATTATGTGCGAGACAAAGGACCCAGCTCCATAAGGTGATGCAGCACATGCAAGTTGCAGAGGTCAGAAGGTCAAAGAGTGACGGTAGCACATAATTTGTCAGTAAATTTGATCTTTGCAGTATAGCAAGATCCTTCTGTGTGTGTCAGAAAGTGAGTCGCCCGAATCTTTTTGTTTCAACTTTCAATATAAAGACTGACGCTTTGTAATGAAACGTGCTAGGTGAACATTTTCCTATTAGAAGCTAACATTATACCAGTGGCAGTAACGTCACTGCAGACCTAACAGCCTCCCAAACGAAACAAAATTGTCCACTGATGCTTCCCAGATAAGCAATATTCTTTTTAAAAATTAAGATTTTCAAAATGTGAGATGTGAATGGCACAAAACATGGTAACACTGTGTATGCCATTATCGCAAAATCCCCTCATACATTAACCAGTTAAACTATTGCACAAACTAATGTACCCGACAGGAGTACCCTTCTAATAACCTACAGTGCGAAAATTAGAGTAGAAAAATATGGTTCATTTGTTATGGTTGAAGCAAGCCATTTTTATTTAAATTATTTCTGTGTCATGTATTTTGAAACCATTTGTATTTGCATTTACATATAACACGTCAAGAAAATCTATCATTTGAAAGTCATTCCCTGGAAGGTGGCTGACTGACGGTGAAAGGTAGTTATTTTATATAATATATACTTCACCTAGTGTGGGTTAGCTAGCACTTCCCACTAGTTTTCAAGAGGGATCTGTGGATGGATACACTGAATAAAATTTATGTCTGACACCGGCTGTCACCTTTCCCTCACCCATCAGTGTCCTCAGATTCGGAAAATAAAGATCTATTAACCATTTCTTGACCCTCTGCACATCAACATTTAACAATCGTGGCAGCTTTTTTGAAATTTTATTGAACAGCTGTCACCTAAAGCAGCGTAACGACAGCCTAGGGAGCATTTAACGAATAATTAATATCTCCAATGCAAGCCATGTAATAGCCTGTCTCATTCTCTTCACTGGAGAAAAGAATACAGGAGTAATGCAGCGGAACATTCAGCTGATCTGGGCATCTGAACCCATTACTCTGTCCCCAAAAAAAATCTTCAAGCTCCAAGCTTTGCTTTGACACCATGTGAACTGATGTGTGTGATCACAGTTTTATCCTTTTAATGCCTGCAAGCATTTTTGGAAAGATTTCCCAATTTAATTGGCATTAGCTTGCATTAAATATTTTAACCACCTCCCCATCTTTTCCCTACCCCCCTCCCCCTTCTTCCGAATAGTTCAACAGGAGTTTGTGGAGCATCGTCCCTGAGCTTTCTCTCCCTGGTAGCTGACATGATGTGTAATTAGCACCAACTTCTCCCACTGCTGCCAGGGTAAAGCAGCCCATTTTTCACCCAAAGTGCCGCCGTTATGCCCTGGAGCACTGAATAATGTAACACAGCCTCCAGTTCAGATTGTTGCTCTGCCAAGTCAAAAGGAGCTCAACAGAAACCATCCCGATGGACTCATACAGATCACAGCTGCCATCTTGAAAGTCCTAATCCCTGCCTCATGTAGGAAGAATTCATGACTTGTTATATCTGCAATAACCATTGCGGCTGCTGGAGAGGAAATTAGGTAACAGAATGTAGAGGGAACGAGACTGGAGACTGTAGGGGCAGCATGATGGAACAGTGATTAGCACTGCTGCCTCATAGTGCAAGGGATCTAGGTTCAACTCCCTGCTTGGGTCACTGTCTGTGTGGACTCTGCACATTCTCCCTGTGTCTGTGGGGGTTTCGTCCAGGTGCTCCAGTTTCTTCCCACAGTCCAAAGATGTCCCGGTTAGGTGGATTGGCCATGCTAAATCACCCCTTAGAGTCAGGGGACTGGCTAGGGTGAATACATGGGGTTATGGGGAGAAGGCCTGGGTGGGATGGTGATCAGTGCAGACTCGATGGGCCAAATGCACAGTAGGGATTCTATGATTCTAGGGTTTGCAGAGAGAGGCCATGGATTGGAAATGGGACTGACTTCATTATACTGATATTACAAAATAAGTTACATCTTGCAACAGACAGAAATGCTTTATGAATGGACCAATTTCTAGATTCCATGGTATTCTACACTGCCATGGCATCATTATTAGTTACAGTATCCTCATGCAACATCACATGAAATAATGGCCGGAATTTTCTAGTACCTTTGAGATGGTCTGGGAGGTGGGAAGACTCACCAAGGGAGGTACCCATTCTTCCTGCTAACATGCCACTTTGTCAACAACAGGGAAGTTGGCAGAAGCACAGCCAGTAGGAGATCAATTGAGCCATTTAAGTGGCCAATCAATGGTCATGTCCCACCTCACGGGCATTTTGCCCACATTAGGAGTGCTCACGGCTGTGCTGGTGAAACCTAATTACCTTGAGTAGGTCCGGGGATAGAGCTTATTGATGGCACGCCATGCCAAAATGGCCCATGGTGAGCTGAGTGTGGTGGAGGCAGGGCCAACCAAGGCTTTCAACAGGGAATTGGGTCATTATCTGAAAAGGAAAAATCTGCAAGGATGAGGAATCTGCAAATGAGTGGCACTAGATGAATTGGTCCTTCAGAGACCCAGCATAGACATGATGGGCTGAATGGTCTCATTCCCTTGTATAACCATTCTATCATTCAGTCAGACTGCCCAATGAAGCGTTGTGTCACATGTGAGACATTCCTTCTACAAGTATACAATAAAGGCAAACACAACTAAGGGGAATTTTAGCAGTGTCTGCCATTCACAATCCAATTTCTCTTTTATTTTTGCTTCACACTAAAACAGAGATATGGAAATTCTGCAGAGATTCTTCTGCTCTCTTACTGTAACTTTGGAAGGAGAGAATCCTCAATGAGATGGATAGGATAGAGGTGGAGAGACTCTTCCCGCTCAAAAAAGACAGTAGGACTAGGGGGCACAGCCTCAAGATAAAGGGGAGGCGGTTTAGAACGGAGTTGAGGAGGAACTTCTTCACTCAAAGGGTGGTGAATCTCTGGAATTCTCTGCCCGTTGAAGTGGTGGAGGCTGCCTCGCTAAATATTTTTAAGAAGCGGGTTGATGGGTTCTTGATAAGAGAGGGGATTAAGGGTTATGGGGAGAGGGCGGGAAAGTGGAACTGAGCCACAACAGATCAGCCATGATCTTATTGAATGGCGGGGCAGGCTCGAAGGGCTAGATGGCCTACTCCTGCTCCTATTTCTTATGTTCTTATTATGTTCTTATGAATAATTGTAGTGACCATTTCTGGTTAGTTGCACAAATTCCCAGGGTTTCATCACAGCTTGGTATGACTCCTACCCTCTAAGAAACTACAAGGGTAGTTTCATGAAAAAAGCCCAATCCATCACGCAAACCAGCCCCCCATCCATTGACTCTGTCTACACTTCCCGTTGCCTCCGAAAAGCAGCCAGCATAATTAAGGACCCCATGTACCCCATACATTCTCTCTTCCACCTTCTTCCATTGGGAAAAAGACACAAAAGTCTGAGCTCATGTACCAACTGACTCAAAAACAGCTTCTTCTCTGTTGCCATCAGACTTTTGAATGAACCTACCATATATTAAATTGGTCTTTCTCTACAGCCTAACTATGACTATAACACTGCATTCTGCACTCTCTCCTTTCCTCCTCTATGTACGTTATGATTTGTCTGTATAGCACACAAGAAACAATACTTTTTGCTGAATACTAATACATGTGACAATAATAAATCAAATCAAACAGTGCATAGATAGTGCTCAAATAAGCAGACAGATCCACGATTAGTTGGACAGCACATCAAGACGACTGCCCAGGTTAGCTCAGTTAGGGAAGGTAAGTGACCAGGGTGTGGACTACCTGAGACGTCTGATTCCTCACTACCCTGTCATATGCCAAAGTAGTCATCACTGTTGTTGTAGACCCATTATTGAGAGTTGTCCCCATAGCGAAACCTACACATTCCCTACATTCTCAGTTTTACTGAGAATCAGGGTGAGATATCATGAAACAGGGTGAGATATCATGGAACCGGGTGAGATATCATGGAACCGGATGCTTCTCCAGTTTCTGGGTCTCTCACCACCATCCCTACCTCCAACTTTCACCCTCCCCCTCTATCATTAGGTGAGCTGTGAGGTAAGAAAAAGAAGACGTTGCCTGCTGTTGAAGATACTCCCAGCAACATGACATTAGAGTAGTGAGTGGACTATTTCAGTGTGGATGGGGAAGGGGCGCGTAATGGCAGCATAGTCCACCTTAGTCCACCTTAGTATATAGGTTACTCCAAGTACCTTTATTCGTGGCGGGAAAGAATTCAAAGTCATGTACGCTGTCGGTGGGAAAATCATGTTGAAAACCCAAGCGCTCGTGAGAGTGGCTGTCTCTGGAATTAAGAATCTACTGGTGACCATGAAACCATTGTTGTAAAAACCCATCTGATTCACTAATGTTCTTTAGGGAAAGAAATCTGCCGTCCTTACCCAATCTGGTCTACGTTAGAGTCCAGAGCCACTGCAATCTGGTTGACTCTCAACTGCACTCTAAGGGCAACTACGAATGGGCAATAATTGCTGGCCAGCCAGTGATGCCCATGTCCCACAAATTGTAAAAAAGATATGGACATATTTTGTGAAAGCAACGTCCTTCGTACTTCTCATATTTTAAACTCTGAAAGAACGAACGTCAAATTCTGCTGGGTGTTGAAGTGAAACAGGTAACCCGCGGGTGTGATGCACAATGCATTTGTGTAATATTCCATAATTACACAGATTGTTATTGTCACGCAACACCAACCGAGGATTCTCCCTCAGTGGAAACCTTCTGTTACCAAATAGAGAGTCACGAACTCTGAGATTATAGATAGGGCAATTCGTTAATTGTCATTACAATTGGACAGGGATGCCTTATAACCAAGAATGCTTCAAATCATTTTTGTAGTCGCAACCTTAAAGGGACAGTCACTGAAATCAGGTTTATTTCATCTTTCTAAAAATGCAGAAAGCCATCAATGTGTTATTTTCTAAAGCCCCTCAGATGGCAGCTGATTGCTGGGTAGGTTCATTCGCAGTGGCAAAATATTGTGTTTGCTTATTTACTGAAACACACACAAACATGCAACAAACTACAGGATCCATCCTTTTCTGCCACACTCCAGTTTCTTTTTCAAAAATAAGCATTCCTGCGACAAACTAAAATATTCAATTGTTCATCTGCAGCAGCGACATTTGCAGGGGAACGGGGGAAGAAGCAGGCTGCTGAGGAAAGGGAAGAGACTCAGAAGGCCAACTTAGTGGCTGTTTGGGGCCTAATTCCAAGCGATAATTTTACATTCGTCAAGGACCCAAGGCAATGCTTAACAAACTGCCTTTTTGTTTGCACATTATGAAGGGGGAGGTTCTTTACTCTCTGTCCTCTCCTTACTAAGCGCACGTAAGGTGTCGTAGACAATGAGTGACTTTGTGTTTGCGTGTGATGTGAGTGAAAAGTTAATTTTATTAAAATGTCTTATTATTTCAATGTTCACGTACAGTGTTGAGATCTCACAGTGTTTGATACTTAGAGAACACTGATTGAGTTAATTGCTTTAATTCAGACACTAAGGAGATTGCAGTCCCCCCAGTAATTCCATACAAATGCCACTTAGTGTAAGTACAATGTGGCAGTTGCAGAGCCAATCCAGCTTTAATGCTGCTATTATACTGACTTGCTTTCCACAGGCATCAGAAATAGCCACATCTGAAGTGGAAATGTTCACTGTGAGCCAACACTACAGATGCACTAATATTTAAAAGAGCTCTTTTGATAAGAATACACCATTACCGGCAGCAGCTAAAAATGGTTTATGATGGTTTAGAGTATGATTCGCCTCTTACCTCCTCTCTTTTGTTGAAGTTACATATGAAATGATTTCCTGTTCAATGGTTGGGTGCTAATGAACCTGGCTGGCATTGTATCCTATATACTGAGGATTTTGTTCTCTGGTTTATCTGCTTATTTCATTTTCAAGACTAGTTTTCAGATCCTGATTGAGAAGGGAACAGTGCCACAGCAGCAACTGTGGGAGGTGTCGTTATATAAACAGAAAGCTTGTTATAAGTTGTCAATAAAATATTTAGGGACCATCAAAATATGATATGGGTATTGCTTGCTGTTTAAAAAGTACTGATTCACGGTCACTTCCTGTGCTGGAGAGACAGCTACCCTTTTGGAAATATGACAACATTCATTATTCTCTGAGATAAAGACTATTGGCTGCTTTCTGTCGCAAAAACCAACAAACAAGGTTTACCACTGCACCCTATGTTATAAAGAGTTATATCCCAATAATGACGAGGACCGATTTCAAGGGTGTTGGCTAGGAGTAGGGGTTGAATAAACTGGGACTGTTTTCACTGGAAAGACAAAGGGGGACCTGATAGGGGTCTGCAAAATTAAGAGAGGCATAGTCAGGGTGAATAGTCATAGGCTTTTTCCAAGGATGGAAGTGTCAATTACAAGACAGCACAGGTTCAAGGTGAGAAGGGGAAAGTTTAAGGCAAGACGTAAGGGAGACGTTCTTCACGCAGAGAGCAGTGTGTGCCTGGAATGTGCTGTCAGAGGAGATAGTGGAAGCAGGTACAGTAGCAACATTTAAGAGGCATCTGGATGGGTAGGTGAATAGGGAGAGAATAGAGAGATACAAACTGAGTAAGGGCAGAAGATTTTTTTTAGTTTAGTTAGGTCATCATGATTGGTGTGGGTTTGGAGGGCTGAAGGACCTGTTCCTATGCTGTACTTTTCTTTGTTCATATTTAAGCCCCCTATTTGGCTGTAATTGCTTATTCAGAATTCGACTTCTTTCTCTCCATTCCCTCTCTGAAACTGAAATTTTGCTTCAAACACATAGAATGGCTCTGAATCTGGCCTCTTCCATTTACTTGTTACCTTTCAATTAAGGATCATATCTTCAGCATTCTACACCCATGCTGGAGCATTTCTGCTCTAAGCACCTCTGCCTCTCCACCCCATATCCAGATTTCTCTGGAATTCCCCTCACTACCTCTTCTTGACCTTTAAGTCTCTAATTAAAACCACTTTTTTACCATTCCTAATAATCCACTTTGATCTTAGTACATGTTATGTTGTGGCTTTCTGGCTTTGTAAAGAGATTTCAGACTTTGGTAGAAACAAAAAGAAATCTGGAATTAAGAATCTACTGATGACCATGAAATCATTGTCAATTGTTGTAAAAGCCCGTCTGGTTCATTAATATCTTTAGGGAAGGAAATCTGCCATCCCTACCTAGTTTGGCCTACATGTGACTCCAGAGCCACAGCAATGTGGTTGACTCTCAACTGCCCCTGAGCAACTAAGGATGGGCAATAAATGTGGCCCAACCAGCGATGCCTATGTCCCTTGAATGAATAAAAAAAATGGTATTTACTGATAACACAAACTTAGGTACAAGAGGTTTGCTGCCCTGGAGCAGAGTTCCAGTCTTTCCATGCTTACTTCATGACTTCTAGAAGATTCTGCCTGAGACTTAAACTCTGGTGTGATCACTCCCTCTCAGTTTCCATTGATGCCTCAAGTCAGGGGATTCACTTCTGCTGTCCTCACTTAAAGAGAGACATCACATGCACAACAGTATATATCTAAATAAATCTATGAAACAGCTCGACACTTAAGTTCTCCTGCCTGCCTTGTCTCCTGCTCATGGGAGCCACAGAAGATCCTGCCAGTAAACACAAAGTTGTTGAAAGCAAAGACTGAGAGAAGTCTGGCAAATGCAAACAGAAATTTTGCAAGGACAGTGGCTGAGAATTTCTGGTTAAACTGTGAGCTATCTATTGAAGTAACATTCAATAACTGATCTTTCCTTCCACCAGTTGGCTCAATTAGTGGCACCCTTGCAGCCACATGATTCCAGACGAAAGTCCCATTTCAGGACTTAAGCACAAAACTCAATACAGATTCCTCAGTATTGAGGGAATACTTTGCTGTTAGATATGTCGCCTTTCGGAACATACATTAAACCAAGGCCCCATTTACCCGCTTGGGAGGATGTTACCGATTGCTTGGTACTATTCTGAAGAGGTGCGAGCCCAGTGCCCTGGCCAATAGTTATCCCTCAAGCCATATCACACAAACAAAACAGATGATCTGATCATTATTATGTTACTGTTTTGTGGGAGTTTGCTAAATGCTAATCAGCTGCTGCGTTTTCTACATTATAACATTGACAACATTTCTAAAGATACCTCATTTTCTGCAAAAATGCTTTGAGAAGTTCAGGGGTCCTAAAGGCACCTCATGAATCCAAGTATTTCTTTCTTTGAACATCCGTGAGATGCACAACACCACGTACATGGTGCAAGTAGATAGGGTCAGCAGATATTCTGGGATTGATTGCCTTTTCTCTTCTCTGTTCCAAAGGGAGAGTGTGGTAGCGTGGCCCTTAACCTGAAGGCCACCTGATTGCACTGGATCCCATGGATTGGTTCAGCTTCCCACCTTGACAATCGGGGGCAAGGGTGTGCACCCACGTCAAGGAAGTTCCACAGCTGTGAGGAGAGTTGTTCAATCACATGGTTGATTCAGTTCAATATTTTGTGTATATTCTTATTTATTGCTACAATAAAGCCCTTGTTACTTTGAGCCACAGCGAGTTGCCCTCGACTTAATACTGAGAGTCTCCCTTGAAAGTCACACAGTGAGACCCAATTTTTGCTTTCAACCTTGGTAGGGTGTTTCCTGCAGCATATCAGGTAGATAACATTGGCCGAGTTGCAAGAGTATGTACCACGTACCTGGTGGATGGTGTTCTCATGTGAGATGATGGCACCCGTGTCGATGATCCGGCACATCTTGCACCGGACAAAATGACATGACTGCGGAGGGCAGATGAAGTGGATCAGGGCTCTGTAGCCAGTTTTACGAGATGGCAATCTGTTGGGTCACCTTCCCCCCATGAATCTGCTGGAACTCCAAAATAAAAAAGAGAAAATGCTGGATAAACTCAGCAGGTCTGGCAACATCTGTGGAGAGAGAAACAGAGTTAATGTTTGGAGTCCATACTATTCTTGTTCAAAGCTGGAATTCTACATCAGTATCTTCATTGCCTATATTTTCTTCTTTTTATCACAATGTAGAAACAACACAAAGATCTACGCGTTTAAAAAACTCTTTCTCCCCACCCTCCCTGTTTTCTCTTACCCTACTCTAATTACCCTAGATTCTGTTATTTTGACCGTGATTCTTCCATCCCGACCCAAAACTTTTCTGGCGGGTTGGGGTGAGAGATGTGTTTCACTGGCCTTTTTCTGGGATTTGCACATGCTCCGGGAATGCATGCCCATCTCCCAGGACCAGCGAACAGTCACCACGCTGGAAATCAGCGGGAAAACAAGGAAGTAATTTGAATCTATTTTTAATATGTTTTAAATGTCTTTTAAATGTAATTATCAGGAACTTACCGGTCCTGATAGAATCTCCCATCCCGTCAGGAGTACTTCTATCCAGCAGGGTTTACAGTAGCCCCCCCGTATTTGGGCAACTAGCAGAAGACCGCGCTGGAATGAAGTGGGGGGGCAATTGGGGGCCTCCCCAGGAGTTGGGCACAGGGGTGGTAGTGTCCCCTGGGCATGGCATGCTGGTAGTGCCAGCCTGTGTTCCTGACACTAAGGGGAAATTTAGCAGAGCCAATCCACATAACCTGCACATCTTGGACTGTGGGAAGAAACTGGAGCACCCAGAGGGAACAAACTCAGATACAGGGAGAATGTAAACAGTGACCCAAGCTGGGAATTGAACCTAGGTCCCTGACGCTGTGAGGCAGCACTGCTAACCACTGTGCCACCCGCATTTATTTATCCCTGTAGTCATTTAATAAAATTGATTACTGTTACTTTGATATTCACAGTGCTTGTGTTTATGAGCTTTCTAAATGCACCCATGTAATTGTTGGAAGACAATCATCTCAGCCTTGGCACATCACTGCAGGAGTTCTGAGATTCCACCACCTTCAGCTGCTTTACCAATAAACTTCTTTTCAGCACAAGAAGTGGGAATGTGTATTGATGATCGTAGTGCTTGTTCCCATAAGCAACTCCTCAGATGCAGAAGCACTCTGTGACTGCATGCTACGACAATATTTAGGCTTGGATTGATAATTGGCAAGTAACATTTGAACCACAAAAATGCCAGGCAATAGTTGTCTCTAACAAGAAAGTATTTATACCAACATTCCTTCGCTGTTGCTGGATCAAATTCCTGCAGCTCTCTCCCTAACAGCACTGTGGGTTTGTCTACACCACATGGACTGCAGCAGTTCAAGAAGACAGCTCACCACCACCTTCTCAAGTGCAGTTGGGGATCTTGGAATGTACCAGTCTGCAAAACTCAGTCATGGACAGTTCTTTACACTGGACGCCCAACAGGTTTTGGGATGAACCAAAAAGTATCTTTCATTGAGTTGAAGGGCCTCTTAGCAGCAGTTGATGCTCAACTTTTCATATTGTCATTCATAACTCAAAAGCTACATCTCCAAAGATGATTAAAGAAGTTACTAAGAAGGTATGTCTGCTCTATTAATTAGCCAATTAAGTGCTTGTACATATAATTAATATTAATTAAAAATTAGGGATGCCCTATTCGCAATTCCCCCAAATGTAATTCCCTTTTGAAAATAGTGGAGGTATTTGTTATCTTAAAATAAGGTTTGTGGTTCTGGATAATTTGCATATTCAAATCATCTGTTCAATCATATAATTAATTTTACCCAGAACTGAGAAAATGCACTATTTTCAATATATTCATTATGCTAAAAGGAATAAATCAGTTATATTAATTAGATCTAATATACATATTCAAATGAGACAGTTATAATTAATTTCCTATCATTAGAAAATCAGGTCCCAGTGTTGTATGAGTGAAAGGATATAATCATGATGCCTTTTGAGAGAGAGAGAGAGAGAGAGACCTTACGTTATATCTTAACCATAAGTTGAAATTTGGAAGGTACAGCATAGTGTTGGTGCCTTTGGGCACACCAACACATCATGTTAATCAGTTCTAATTTACATATTCCAATTAAGTTAATTACAAGAAGCACTTTCCTGTATAACAACAAATGGCTGTAACAAGAGGAAAGCTATTGGGATCAATGTGATTAAATGACAGGAGGGGCAAATTCTTTTTAAAATAGAGGGGCAGAAGCCCTATTTTTGTCCTTAATTAATGACCTATTAATAAAATAAAAGAAGCTTGGTTTTGAAATGTAAGTTGAATGTGATTCCATTAGTGGGCTATGGTGAAAAACAGGCATTCCCCCCTTCCTCATTTTGTTCAAAGATGATTTTTACACACAAGCTGGGAAAATGAGTGGAAAATTGCACAGGTAGGCGTTTCTAACATAGGAATCAGATTACAGTCCTTCTCCACTGTGTAGAGTTTGCTCAATCTCCCCATGTCTGCATGGGTTTCCTCTGGGTGCTCCAGTTCTCTCCCATACTCCAAAGATGTGCGGGTTAGGTGGGTTGGCCATTCTAAATTGCCACTAAGTGTCTGGGGGACAGGCTAGGATAAATGCATAGAGTTATGAGGATAGAGCCTGGGTGAGATTGTGGTAGGTGCAGACTTGATGGGCCGAATGGCCTCCTTCTGCACTGTATGATTCTCTGATAACATTTATGATCTCACCTGTCCATCATACTGTTAGCGTCAAAATGCCTCAGATTCCAAGGAATAGTGCCATAACTCCAGTCCGAAACCAGAGGAACTTCCAGCTCCTTGGTGCCTGTGTTGTGACAACTCTAGACAGAAAAGAGGGGGACACAATTATGTTCAATCTCTGTAATTTCTGGCAATTTCCACACAGCCTTATAAAAGATGGAATCCCATACTTGTGGCAACCCATATGACAGGAAGGGTGGTTGAGGTCAAAGATTCCCAATATTGGGAATTCCCATGTATTTGTGGTATACTTCAAATACCCAACATTCTGAGGAAATACAAAGTATCCCAGCCTTCTGTCTGGACTAAGTAGGCTCCAACTGGGGATGGGACTGGAGGATGGGCAAGCAAAGTGTCCAGGCTGACAATGGGGCTTGCAGCGCTGAAGCAGAATTACTTTTTTGCCTCCTCACAAGGACACCCACTGGCCAGGCAAGGGTACCCTGCAATGAAGTTCATTTAGTATGGTGGGTCCCAAGTGTAAATCTGCCAATCACTAAAAGCTCTCTGTTCAATGGCACATCAAGATGTGTTCATGTGTACATTAGTGTGCCCTTCAAGTCAAGTAAAGGAAATATTACATATAAGTCCCATCTTAATCTCATTCAATAACCAGAGAGGAAGAACACTTTCTGATTTTTGATTGGTCTATTAGCAAATAATTTGTGAATGAATTATGTCTGTGCTGTACTTTAGAATCAAATAATTCACACATGCTTAAATAAGGGTGTACAAGGATTTGATTGTTAATGGACTAGGCATTGGAATTAGAACTAAATGAGTTGGTTTGTGCAATACTGTAGTTCACTGTATTTTTCAAACTGACAAATGGGGTAGAAGTTGGGTTTGTGTTCAGGCCAACACTTGGTGTGACACTGACCAACTGAGGTGCCCAAGGATCACCAGAAATGGCTTTTCAAGCCTCACCTACATAGATAGGGTGAGCTGCCATTCTCAGTTACGCATCCACAGGCAACCTGCCTGAGATGAGAAGGCAATTTAGGGTCACTTGCTACACTGACTGTGGCCCATGGATAAGTCTGGGAGTGGGTCAAACAGACTAGCTAGACATTGATTACAACATCTGCAGAGTTGGGGGGAGGACTGTTGTTCCTTTTGATTTCACAGGAATGACTTTAAAATAAATATTTTTTGCAATTGCTTTTGTTGGGGCCTGTGGGGGGCCACTGATTAATCCTGTTTAATTTCCTCTTCATTGTTAACTATTTGTGCAAAGTGGCCCTTTAACAGGCAGTAGGCCTTAAATTAATATATTGAAGGAATACATTGTCTTTCGTGGGTATTCATTGGTGACAGCTAGAAATGGGACCCAATAATTTAGCAGTAAGACCAAAGCCTGTGCAGATTAGATACAGGAAGTGTCACTGTTAAATTAGAATGTGGGCATACAATACAATTTCACGAAGATCACGAAGCAACGACGTCTCCTATTCATTTTGAAAATAGCAGGAGGTGATTTCTTTACACTCTTTCCCCAAGTGGTGTGAGGAGGAGTAGCTAGTTCTTTTGACAAAGCTCCTGGAAAAGTATTGAGAACATAGCTAAGAACAACCCATTTAATGAGACTTTGGATTAAAACTGGCACATTTCATGTGGCTTAGTTTTTATCAAGACCATGAATTCACCAACTGAACAAGTAACTGGACCTTTGATCAAGGATTTTGTGAGGCTATGAACCAGAGCTCCTCACACTGATCTTGTTGAAGGCATACCCTGTGGCTACCAGAGTCATGAGGATAAGATATTGAGGTTTGAGATTAAGCCATATGACCATCAAGTTGGTTCCTTCTGCGACCATCTATCATTTCCCTTATCATGGATGTTACATTTCCCGAGGGAACTGAGTAACCACAGGTAAAACTTTGAAAAAGCTAAAGCTGTATGAAATTGATTCTCTCTGATCCCCCTAAAGTAATACAACAAAACTCCGGGATATTGCAACAAATTGGTTGAAACTTGACTTGTTTTCAATTACATTTCCTAGTGTTTCCTGTTGTATTGAAGTGAATGAAAAGTTTGCGTACATCCCATACTTATCGGAAGGATGCGATATATATATAAAACCTAGGTTTCATCATTTATAAACCCAAACCTAAATAGGTAGGGTTAGCACAAGATAGAAAACAATAGTACAGGTACAAATACTGGTGAAGCCTTCATAAACTGAACTTTCAGTTTTATTTTAAGGGTTAGGTAGCCAGACTCAGTCGTCTAAAACATTGTCATGTTTTTGTAAGGACATCACTTGAAAGGATTTTGTGAAACTCCCCAATAAATGTATTCATTGAAGGGAAGTGGGCATCGCTGGCTTGGCCAGCTTTTATTGCTCATCACCAAATTGCCCTTGAGAAGGGCAGCTGACTTCTTGAACACTGAAGTACATTGGTGTGAGTATACCACTATGCTGTAGGGAGGAATTTCAAGAGTTTTGACCCAGTGACAGTGAAAGCGCAGCGATATATTTCCAAATCAGGGTGACTTGGAGGGGTCTCATGTATCTGCTCTGCTTGAGCTTTTAGATAGTAACAGTTATGGGTGTGAGGATGTCGGCTGAGTTCCTGCAGTTTTACTTGCAGACAGTACACACTGCTGCTACTGTGCGTCGGTGATGGAGGAGGTGGATGTTCGCGGATGTGGTGCCAATAAAGCAAGCTGCTTTGCTCTGAATGGTGTTGAGCTTCTTGAGTGTTGCTGGAGCATCACTCATCCAGGCAAGTGAAAGCTATTCCATCACCTTTCTGACTTGTGCCTTGTAGATGGAAGACAGGCCTTGGGGAGTCAGGAGGTGACTTGCTACAGGATTCCTAGCCTCTGACTTGCTCTTGTAGCCACAGTATTTATATGGCTGGTCCAGTTCAGTCTCTGGTCAATGGTAATCTCAGAAAGTTGATGGTGGGGGATCTAGCAGTGGTAATATCATTGAACATCAAGGCTTGATGGTTAGATTCTCCCTTGTTGGAGATGGTCATTGCCTGGTACTTGTGTGACAGAAATGTTACTCGCCACTTGTCAGTCTGAGCCTGGATATTGTCCAGGTCGTGTTGCAATTAGACATGGACTGCTTCAGTATCTGACGAGTTGCGAATGATGCTGAACATTGCGCAATCACCAGTGATCATCCCCATTTCTGACTTTATAATGGAAGGAAGGTCATTGATGAAACAGCTGAAGATGGTTGGGCCTGGGACAGCCCCCTGGGGAACTCCTGCAGTGATGTAGTGGTGCTAATTGACATCCTACCACCACAACCATCTTCTTTTATAACAGGTATGAGTCAGACCAGTGGAGAGTGTTCCCCCTGATTCCCATTGACTCCAGCTTTGCTCGGGCTCCTTGATGCCACACTCAGTCAAATGCTGCCTTGATGTCAAGGGCAGTCACTCTCACTTCATCACTTGAGGTCAGCCGTTTTGTCCACTTTTGAACCAATGCTATAGTGAGGTCAAGAGTTACAGAGTCATATAGAGTACCTTTGGCCCATCGAGTCTGGACTGACAAAAACTACACTAGGTCTACACTAATCCCATTTTTGAGCAATTGGCCCATAGCTTTGAATGTTATGACATTTCAAGTACTCATCCATGTATCTTTAAAGGTTGTGAGGTTTCCTGCATCTACTACCCTCCCAGGTAGTGAATTCCAGACTCTCAGCATCCTCTGGGTGAAAACATTTTTCCTCAAATCCCCTCTAAACCTCACCTCAAAATTACGCCCCTTGCTATTGACCCTTCAACAAAGGAATTGAGTGCCCTGATGTAACCCAAAGTGAGCGCCAGTGAGCGCAAGTGCCGTTTGACAGCAGTGTTGAAGACCCTTTCCATTACTTTTTGATGATCAAGAATAGGCTGATGGGTGGTAATTGGATGGGTCGTATTTGTTCTGTTTCTTGTGTACAGGATAAACCTGGGCAATTTTCCACATTGGTCGATGCCAGTGTTTTGGCTGTACTGGAACAGCCTTGCGAGGGATGCGACAGGTCTTCAGTACGATTGCCAATATATATGCAGGTATATATTTGCCCATAACCTTTGTCTAGATATTCAAAAATATTGAAATCTGAGAATCTCCATTGAGATGTCATTGGTCCAAATTGAAGCAGATGGATACAACTGTTTGTATAACTTACATCTAACAGATCTAAGTCTCTAAACATGTAACACAACGTATCACCATCAAAACGCCTGCACCAATCCAATCTAATAGAAGGTCTGTCTCCAATGACTACTGGTTCAAATTCCAGAGATGCTGGTCTATTAAAAACCAATGCAGGCAAAAAGCCTCTGACAGCCATGATTTTTGAGACATGTTTTTATGTCAACATTCATGATGGAAATCCCCCAAGTACCTCTACCAACAATGAACTATCATCATTCAGTAGGTGGTATAGCAGTAGCTCCACGCAACTTGTCACTCAAAAGCTCAGGCATCAATAGCGACACCTAGAGTCTCCTTAGTGTTGCTGCAGGTTCTCTTTTTTGTTAGAAGTTGCTGAAAGTTTGGGAGCATTCTATTGAACTTATTGTAACTCAGAGTTAGAATCATAACTATACGTCTCTGTCATATTTTTTCCCTTTCAATCCTAACTGGACATCCTCTCCCAAATCTTGCGTTAGTTCTGTGGAAAATGCCACAGTTGATTTACCAGCAATACTTAAACTTTCAATCAACTATGAAACAAACAACTAGATATGGAGTTCCTCCAGCCCAGTGCTAATGCTGAGGCATTGGGATGTAATTACTTCGTCAATCTGAGAAATTTAGGCCAAGTGCCAATATCAACAGTGCAAGTGATCACTGGGGCTCAGGAGAATATGAATGAAGATGGATAAGTACTGGAGCGGTTGTGGTAAATTACTAGGCGCTTGGCAGTCATAAGTCTGAATCCCATCAAACCATGTCATATAACTGGTAATATTTGGACCGAAGTGAAACAAAGGAAAGCTGCCTAATTTTTGGGGAAAGAATTAACAGATTCACTATGCCCCTTGGGGAAGAGACCACAAGTGACTCAATTTATACATTATGGGCTGGATTTTCACTATCAGGATTACTCAACAGCCCTTTAAAAATGGTAGATGGGATTCCCGACCCCATTCCCAGGGGTTTTCCAGAGTGCCTTTTAAGGGTGTGGGCTGGTTTGGGTCACATACCTGCACTTTACATTCCCGTCCTGACCAGCCCCATTGTACGGATAACGAAGTCCTCCACAATTTTCATGGAGTCACGGTTCGTGTCACCTCAGAGGCATTGTGAACCACAGTCTGCAAGAGAGAAACTTTCAAAAGGTAAATTCAAAAGGCCCTCCTCATCAAAGAATGCCCACCCATCGCATATGGTCCATCACAGCCCCCCATGCCAAGTTATACCACTCCAAGCAACCCCATGTCCCTTGTGACCCATTCCAGAGTATGCTGCCCCCACTCCCCCACTCTCCAAACACCCCTCTTGGGTGGGGGAGGGGGGGTTGTTGTGAAGGACGAGGACTGGAGGACATTTTAAATGGGACCAAGTCCCATGGCACTGTACCACAAATTTTAAACAGTCTGTCTCTGCAGTCAACAGCCACTGAGGCTGCCTCTGAACTTTTTCCTGAGTCCACTGGCCAACTGCAGCCCACACCCATGAAAATTATATCTCTGTGGGCACTTTAGCCCAATGTAGGCGGGCCAAGTTGAGAATTTTCCTGACTCCTGCTGTCCGCCTGAAGGATGAGAATTCATCCCTATGTGGGTGGGTATAAAGCCCTCCAATAGGCATATCAATTGGGGAATTGCGCAGTCTCTGACAGCAACGGAGGAAGGATAATAAATACAGCCTTGTCTGTGCATGCTGCATCCTGAAACATAATTCAATCAAATACACGAGATAAATCTGTGGGAAGTTATGCTAAATTTGGGGTTTAAAAGTACATAGAATATTGGAGGAATTTAAGGAATCCATGGATGTATGGATCTGCAAAACAATAGGTGAGATCTTAACTCATTCAAAGCCCATCCACAGTTACATCATTAAAATTGGGACAAGTGAGGAATTTTCCTGTAATGGTGTTCACGCCAGGGGATGTGGGCTTTGCTGGAAAGATCATTATTGATTGCCCATTTCTTAAGAAGGTGATGGCGAATGTCCTTTCTTGAATTGCCGCAGTTCATGTGATGTAGGTACACCCATAGTGCTGTTAGGGAGGAAGTTCCAGGATTTGGACCCAGTGACGATGAAGTAACAGTGATATAGTTGCAAGCCAATTGCAAATAAATAGCTTGCAAGTGCTGTTTTCCCCATGCCCTCACCTTTCAAGGTGACAGAGGTCAAGGGGTTTGGGAGTTGGCGTTGAAGAAAATTTAATGTGTTGCTGGTGTCCATTTTACAGTCATCATGTGTTGGTGGAGGGAGTGGATGTTTAAGCTGCTCGGGGATGGGGTGTCAGTCAAACAGATTGCCTTGTCTTGGATGGTATTGAGCTTCTTCCGGATTGTTGGCTCTGCAGGCACCAACACAAGTGGGGAGCATTCCATCACACTACTGACTTGTTCCCTGTAGACGGTGGACCAGGCTTTTGGGAGTCAGGAATTGAATTGTTTGCCACAGGATGTCCAACTTCTGACCTGATTTTACAGCCATTCTGTCTTCGCAGCTAGTCCAGTTAATATTCTGCCTAATGGTAACCACCAGGGTGTTAATGGTGGGCAGCACGGTGGCACAGTGGTTAGCACCACTGCCTCACAGTGCCAGGGATGCGGGTTCGATTCCTGGCTTGGGTTACTGACTGTGTGGAGTTTGTACATTCTCCCCATGTCTGGGTGGGTTTCCGCCAAGTGCTTCGGTTTCCTCCCACAGTCCAAAGATGTGTGGGTTAGGCTGATTGGCCATGCTAAATTGCCCCTAGTGTCAGGGGGACTAGCTAGGGTAAATGCAAGGGATTGTGGGGATTGAGCTTGGGTGGGATTGTGGCCGGTGCAGACTCGATGGGCCAAATGGCTTCCTTCTGCACTGTAGGATACTATGATATGGCAATGGTAAATCTGTTAAAGGTCAAGGAGACTTGCTTAGACTCTTTCTTTTTGGAGATTGTCATTGCCTAGCACTGATGTGGCATGAATGTTATTTGCCATTGGCTCACCCAAGCCTGAATGTCATCAGTTTAAAGTTGAGCCAGCAGAGAGATAGGAAGAACAATTGACAACTAGTTGTCAAACAGACCCATGTTTGGGCCTCAGATACTGCCCTCGGGAACTCTTGAAGCTTACTGATATCTTCCTGCAATCAACAGGGTATACTAACTACCACACTGCCAATCTCCATAGCATCTACAAACTTGTTAATCATGCCCTCCCCACTTAATTCTAAATCATTGATATATGCCACAAATAGCAAGGGACTTGATTTTGGCAAACTACCTCCGCATCAATGTAAAAACAATTTAAATACTGTTACGATGTAGAGTTTGTCCCCCTTTTGAGATGTAACGCCAATTCCCTGAAGAGGAATACCTCACCTCGTAATCTGTTAAAAGTATGTAGGAAGGTTTGAAATGTTCTTCAGTAACGTTTAATTGTTAACTAACAGAAATACCTGACACTCACTAAGGTGAATGCTTAACGATTTATTTATTTAACTAACAAGGAACTTTAACTAAACCAATTACATAAGGAATAAAATAAGATTTGACTGGAATGCTGTTCAAAGAAATACAATGCCCATTCCTTAACAAAAAAGTAATAATAGAATTTAATCACTCTCAAAAATATATATGACCAGGTTTTGTGTTTTGTGGAACCTTCTGGAGTTTCTTGGTTGATTTCTCTGCTTATAAGTTCTTCCTGATTTTGTACTTTTAACTGGTTAGATGGTACGTTCTCTTAAGACATACATAAAGCTGGTAGGGTTGAGAGCTGAGAACTCTTAGCTCTTGGCAACTGGCATTTGTTCTGTCCTTCTCAAGGCTTGAGAGGTGGCAATTGCAATCTCCTGCTTTTCCCCCTTTCACTCTCTTTTATACCTGTGATGACCTATCACTTTTCCTGCAATAGGCTTAGTCTGCTGTTGTCAACATCATCAAATTCAAATCTTATAGGTTCTTGGTAGCTGAATGATTGCTTTAAATTGATTGAGCAAAATTCAAACACAAACAGGTTGCCACGTCAAGACTAGTGCTTGACTTTTTGATACAAATGTTTCAGCTTAGATTTTGAATGTAGTTTGCATTTTAAACCTCCAAGCACTGAAAGAAACATACCAGCTTTTAAAGGGACCACACAATATTTTTTCCCTCCAGCATTATTTTTTACATTTTTTGTATTCCTTTATCAACATCACATTCCAACTTCACAAACTCAACTTTGTAACAATATCAAACAATCACTTCAATCCGGCCTATCCAAGGCACTGAATTATAGGCATTGCCACAATGCAGGCAATCTGGACTGTAAACAGGGATATTTGTGAAACCTTGGCAAAATGGATGCAGATTTTGTGGCTATACAATTAATAATACAAGTGGCGGAATGCTTTCCAGCTGGCATAGATAGGAATGTTTGGAAATTAAATACCCTTCAGGTTTTCATTTAGCTGAACACAGCACTTCAGATGTTCTTTTCAAACCTATTTTAAAAGGCATTACTGTCAAATACAATTATAGCTGGAACTAACAGCACCAAGACAAGAAGCTCCACACTGGACACATGGGGTATTAAGGATGTATAAATTTTACAATGCTTTTATTTACAAGATGGGTTTCAACTGGGATTTTTGAAGACAAATGTGCTCTCCATCACCTGCTTTCCCCTTGCCTCTTGACCATTTCTTATTTTTCCCTCAGGTAACTTGGGTAGGATTGTGTTTGGTGTAGACTTGATGGGCTGAATAGCCTCTTTCTGCATTGTAGGAATTCTATGATTTGTGTTTGGATAGTCCAAATATCTGTTGGGCATCTGAATCCAGAATGTTATCTGATTTCAAGAAGAAATTAAATATAGCTCTTGGGACTAAAGGGGTCAAGGGATATGAGGGAAAGGAGGGGGTGGGGGGGGGGGGGGTGAGGATTTTGAATCTTATGATTGGCCATGATCATGATGAATGGTGCAGCAGGCTTGAAGGACTGAATGGCCTATTCCTGCTCCTAGTTTCTATGTTTCTATATAATTGGTGCAAGAGATTGATTGGAATTGCTGGGGTTGGATTTAGAGGTTTCAGGCACCACCTCAAAGGGTTGACTTTATCACCATCATGAAATTGCCCTCTAGTCTGGGGGTGAACAGTTTCACTTCAGTGTGTGAGGGGGAAGGGGAAAGAGTCCAGGTGCTAAATGCAGTCATTCCCTCTCTCACTCCCTGAGTAGATTCCGATTTCCATTCAAGTAATTCAAAACTAAAACAAAGTTACTTTCTTTTATTGGCGACCTGAGTATCTGATGGTTTCAAATTGCAGAAAGGATGGAGCTGCCTTAGAGAGGGTACAGGAGAGATTAATGTTGGCCATGCTGGGAAGTTGCCACTATGGGGAAAGATTAGATCTGCTGGGTTTGTTTTCGTAGAATCCCTACAATGCAGAAGGAGGCAATTTGGCCCATTAAAAAAAATTGAGTTGCACCGACTCTCTGACAGATTGTTTTACCCAGGTCTTCACTCTCACCCTATCCCCCTAATTTAGCATATCACCTTGTTGTAAATATTTCTCAATCTAACCCACACATCTTGGGACACCAACGGGCAATCTGGAATGGTGAATCTACTTAAGCCCCACATCTTTGGACTGTAGGAGGAAACTGGAGCACCTGGAGGAAACCCACAGAGACATGGGAAGAACATGCAGACTCCACCGGCACAGCACCCAAGGCTCAACTTGAACCCAGGTCCCTGGCGTTGTCAGGCAGCAGCGCTTGCCACTGTGCCACCATTTGTTGTTTGGAAAAGAGGAAGCTGAGGGGGGATTTGATCAAGGTGTACTGGATAGCATGAATGGGAAGGACCAATTTCTCTTAACAGAGAGATCCGTGAGTAAGGGGCATAGATTCAAAATGATTGGTAGAAGGATTGAAGGGTTGTCAGTGCAGAAAAACTCAACTCATTTAAAAGGTGTCTGGATATGTACCTGAAGCCCTGCTTCAATTGCTGGAAAATGGGATAAGGCTGAGGGGGTTTATTTGTCAGCTGGCGCAGACATGGCAGGCTGAGTGGCCTCCTCCAGGGTTGTAAATTTTTCTAAAAGTCCGAAGTGCGCGGGGATTTGCAGGGAGCCCAGGGGAGTGACAGTACATGAATTGATCCTTCAGAGAGCCAGCACAGAAACAATGGGATAAATGGCCTTCTTCTCTGCTGTAATGATTCTACAATTCCAGTCAAGTGAACAAGAAACAGAGAAAAATGAAAGCACTAATGTGAAGCAGTGCCACTTTGAAAGATGGCATGCAGTTTATTCCAATAGCACTATCTCATTCATCAAATGCAAATGTTTGATATTGCATTATTACTGAAAGCAACTACAGTACTTAAAACCAGTGACTAATTTGTCTTTTTATACTTGTACTCTTGCCGGTTTTCTTTTCGTCTTAAAAACATCCCATTTTATCTTTCTTTCTCCAGATCTGTCCTGTGTTCTAAACAAATCACTAAACTCAACTCTGGTTGCAGTAACTTGAAAGTCCCAAAAAATAATTTTTAAAATTCTATTTATTAGTGTCACAGGTAGGCTTACATTAACACTGCAATGAAGCTACTGTGAAAAATCCCCTAGTTGCCACACTCCGGCATCTGTTTGGGTACACTGAGGGAGAATTTAGCATGGCCAATGCACCTAACTAGCGTGTTTTTTGAACTGTGGGAGGAAACCAGAGCACCCTGAGGAAACACACACAGATGCAAAGAGGAAGTGTAAACTCTGCACAGACAGTGACCCAAGCTGGGAATCGAACCTGGGTCGAGGCAGCAGTGCTGACCACTGGGCCACTATGCCACCCAACATTTTTTAAATGTTCCCCTTCTTCTTCTCAGCCAGAAACTGGGGGAGGCTGTGGTGGGTGGGGATAGGGGTGAGGGGGGGAGAGTTGTTGGGGGGGGGGTGGTATTCGTGGCACAAATTGCACTGATCCCATAGAATAGCGTGCGGGCCAAAAAACTGGTTTTGTGCCTGGTGCCATACAGTTTGCGATCCTCCATTTCTAATGGCACAAACCAAATCTTGCCCAGAAAAGGTATGAGGCTGATTAGCATATGTAAAGTGTCTCTAGCCTACTTGAATGCCAGTGCACAGGATTCTCCGGCCTTCAGCCATGGTGCAAGAACGGTGAGAATCACCTAATGGCCCCCATTAGTGGAGACCTGGCATGATGGCCATGCCGGGGGGTTCAGGCAATCTGGGTTGGAGAGGGGATGGGAGAACGTGCCACTAATGAAGGGGGGGTGGTGGTGGATGGGCTCGATGTCTGTGGGTGGAAGGAAGTCCATTGAGATCTGGGCACCCTTGCAAAAAAAACATTCTGAAGCCTGGCTCGCCGGTGTGTTTAGGACCCGCTTCCCTCTCCCCCACCCTTACCCAGTATCAGCACATAACTCTCAACGCTCCAACAAGTGGATACGCAAACATGGAGATATGAAAGGGGACCTAGTGGTGTTTTTGCATTGGTGCTTACCATTCTAATCACCTCATGTCCTGCTAACATTGTGACAACCACAACCCCTGATAAACGTGAAGGCAAGAAGATGAAAAACCCATTTTAAAAGCACCGTATAGCAATGTGAGTGTTTTGTCAAATAGAGATTCTGTAACTCTAAAGTCTCTTTATCTTGTACATTCCTGTCCAGAAGGCAAACAGTTCAAAGACTCACTGGTGCCAAAACAGTTACATTTTTGGACATATGCTTATTCACAGAACATGTCAATGAAATCCATCATGAGCAATAATGCAAAACGGCCAAAAGTGAATTGTTAGCCACTCCCACACTTGGATCAGTTTTCTTCCCACTGAGTCAACAGGGCAGTCACCTATTTTGAGCTGCTGTCCAAAATAAATTTCCAAACCTCAATAACTTTAAGAATGACTTCAATAAAACTAAAGATGTTGTATTTTAATAATCTTTCTTCAAAATTACATAAACAAATAACATGGTAATTGTTGATCACTGGATCGGATGTACGTTTTGTATGATGCCAGTCACATCATACAAAACCTGGAGTGTGGGATTGAGGGGCAATATCAGATATTTTGCCTCAGCTGCAAGGGGCAAGGGGATGTGGGGGCGGGGAGGGGGTGCGGGGGAAGAAAGAACAGCAAGGATGAAAATTATCGCTGGAGGAAGCAGGTCCAATATCAAAAAGTAAACAAACCTATCACGCGTTGCAGGCAGCAACATATGATCAGAACACATTTGAAGTTGAATTCTCCCTTTTTTTTTTGCTCAGACAACATTCTTATGAGCAAGGAGATAAGGGAGGTAAACCACTTGCATATCAGCAAAGGAAAGTGGTGGGTAATCAGTAATTCCTGCAGTGCAGACTTTCAGTGCAGAAATTATCTCAGACTCAGCGAAGATCGATGGTTCCTTTAAAAATGTACATAAAGACTTCAATGAATCAGATATTAATCCATCTGATGGAGCACACAATTTTTTTTTGAGAATTTAAAAATAACCGAAGGGGACAAAGATGCTGGAGGTCCCATTAGGAATCCAAGAACTGGAGAGTGCCCTTCGAAGCATTGCCAGTGGGAAAACTCCCGATTCTGATGGATGCATTAGCCAGTTTCAGAGGAACTTCTCCCATAGCCAGGCCATTTATTACTGGATGTACAAGACTGTGCGTGGGAGGACACTTCAGTATTAGACTGAGTCAAACCAAAAACAATATTTGTCATTCTAAAGAACAGAAGAAAAAGTCAAGTTGTACTAAATATTGCGCTGCTTTCACACCCAATGCAGATTTAAATCATTCCAGTTCTACTTTGGGCTAACCTTGGAACCATTTTTTCCCAATTTCTCAGAGGTTTGGGGTCAGAATCATAAATATAAAATAGATAATATTTAACAAGATTAAATGATTAAAGGGCAGCACAGTGGCACTGCTGCCTCACAGATCCAAGGACCTGGGTTTGATTCCAGTCTTGGGTGACTGTCTGTGTGGAGTTTGCACATTCTCCCCATGTCTGTATGCGTTTCCCCCAGGTGCTCTGCTTTTCACCCACAGTCCAAAGATATGTGATTAGGTTGATTGGCCATGCTAAAATGACTCCTAGTATCAGGAGGATTGGCAGGGCAAATATATGGGGTTATGGGGATAAAGCCTATTTGGAATTGTTGTTGGTGCAGACTCGATGGGCTGAATGGCTTCTTTCTGCACTGGGATTCCATGGTTCTATTGTTTGTGCAGATCTGTATGCATATTTTCACAGCTCACTCAAGACTGTGTATTAAGAAACAAACAGGACTTTAAATTAAAGATTCTTTATAAACGTGCAAATATCAATAGCAATCAATTACAGTGGATACATGTATTTTTTGTATGCATGCAAAGGACTAACAAGTGCCCATTAAGGAAACTACAAAGATTAACTGTACAAAGTGGATAATGACTTGGGCTGATAGATTCTCTTCCTCTGCCACTATATCACATGGTGCATATGATTATAATGAGAATATTGGCCCAAATTAACTGCATTGTGTCAATTATATTATCAAAGATGCCATCAGTTTTAAATAGGAGTGCTCTTCAATTTCCGAAGGAAAGAGGAAAAAGACTGAGCTCAGTATTTCAAAGTTGCCATGCGGAGGAAATCTTTGACCTATCACTGTCATACACGGCAAGGAAAAAAATGCCTCTGCTTTGCAAATTTCCTGGGACTGTTAATTTCAGTGCTGGAGTGATGGAGGTCCCATAATCTTGTAGATAATTTTGCACTAACTCCCAGTTTAAAAATCATTGGATATAGGCTTGTTTCTGGCTGATTGTACAACATGTGCACAGATTGTCCGCTTTGACTTGTGTAGACCTCCGAACGTTAAATAAGATCAATGGAAACCCCATTCTTTAAAAGAGTATCAGCATTGAGAATTAACTAAAGTTGGAGACCTTTTCAATTTAGAAATATTTACAACATAGAAGGGAAATGATTTGCAATCTTCCTGAAAAGCCAATTTAAGTAGTTAGATGAATGGTCTTGCTGTAGCCTCAGGCTCATGCAGGGAAAGTTATCAAGTGGAATATATATTAAACCATGTCTTAGGCTGTAAGGTTTTACAAGATGGACAGGTGATAGAACAGATACACTTCTCCATGGACTAGATTTTCACTGAGATGGGATGATACAGGAGCCCTTTAAAAATGGCATCTGGGACCTAATTCTAGGATTCCCAATTACATTCTAGGCTTTCTGACTTTCAGGAATAATTTTTAAGGTAGCAGGCTGGTTTGTGTCAAAAGTCAACACCTTGCACTGCCTGCCTGGTTGACTCCATTGCAGGGATAGGTAGGACTAATTCCTCAACAATTTTCATAGAGTTGGGCTAGGTTTTCAAAGAATCGTGTTTCACAACGTCTCAGGGACGTTATGAACCATAGTCTACGTGAGAGAACCTTTTAACAAGCTAAGTTTAAATGATCCTCCTGATGCACCCACATTCCAAGGGATGCCTCCCTTAAACAATAGTCATGGTTGTGACACTTCCATTCCCATTGACACACTATACACTTACAGAACCAATGAACCTGATAGTGACAATAGGACATGTAAAAAAAGGCTTCAATAAACAGTCATTAATTCATAATTTTCCACAATCTTAAAAAAGTCATTTTACTACATGGCAATAAGAGTTTCAATCACTTAGACCCTTTAAAGTTTCAATAGGAGAAAATGAAACCTCAACTTTATAGAAATAAACAGTAATAGATCCAAGAGCTTGGCATGGGGCATGAGCGGTCATGAGGAAATGGATTGAAGGGCATACCTTGGCATAGAGGTTATGAGGAGTCACACGGCTGGGTGGTTAGGCATAACTGGGCACAGGGAGCATGAGAAGCTATGGGGGCATGGCATATGGGGATGTGGGTTGATTGGGGTGGGTGGAGGGACATATCTTGGCATGAATGATGAATAAGTGGGAGGTGACATGGTTTGAGGCGTAAGGGTTGGAGGGCATGTTTTTATTTTTACTGGGATGACGCCCCAGTTAAAATAAGATTTGGCTTTTAAACATCTGCAACTAACAGTCCCTATGGCTTCTTCTTATATTCCCCTCCGAGTCAGCTGGCCCCACCCTACCCACACTCTCCCTCACTTCATTACATTGGAAAGCCTGTCTTTGCAGGTATTTTCTACCCAGGTGGGCAGGCCAAGCTGGGACACTTCCTGGCTCCTGTTAAGTGGGTCAAGGATGTTGAGCATCTAGGCCTGGATGCTCCAGAAACATGCAGTTTTGGAAGCTAATCTCACCACAATTCTTGACATTTTATCATTTCTCATAGCTATTACAGTCTCCCACTTGAATGCTGCACTTGTTCCGGAAGTGTCACCAGAAACAAGAAGGTTGGACTTTAACGGCTCTTGAAATATTTATTAAGACAATTGTCTTGAATTGGAAATGCTTGGATGAAAACGCATTGAGAGAGACAGCACTTGTGGGGCCGCTTGTGCTACAGACGAGTAGGAAATGCTCCATAGTTTTTCTATGTGGTTCCTCATTGCAGTCAGTTTTCTCCCCTTCTGAAGTAATGGAAGATACAATCCCACAGGCACAATTTTCCTTTGGTGCTTGAACTATAAAGGTCTTGACAGTGATCGTTAACTCATTTCTTTTCAATGACTTATTACATCTAATCCTGATATTATTCAAATTTCACACACATGCTCTTTATTGCACAGATCTCTGGGTGGCAAGCTGGAAGTATTTCAATATGTTCCTGGTTTCCCCACTTCCAGACTCCATAGTTCTGCAAACTCCCATCCAGCTTCCCAATACATTGCTGCTCTAACTCCAACTGCATCACCTCTCCTTTCTCTCACCATTGGCAACCTGATCTTCATCCACCTTATTACACACATTCAAATTCTTTCCCTAAGCACCTTATTCTCTACATTTCACATTCAACTTTAAAGAGGCTCAATTCAGAGAATCGTTACAGCGCATGTGGCCCATTGTGTTTGCACCAGCTCTCCAGACGAGCATCGTGATGCAGTGCCATTCCCCTGTCTTTTCCCCATATCCCTGAACATTGCTTCTATTCAAGTAATCATCCAATGCCCCCTTGAATGCCCTGATTGAACCTCCCTAAACCACACTTCCAGGCAGTGCACTCCAGACCCGAACCACTCACTGTGTGAAATTTTATTTTCCCCCACATTAGATATGCTTCTTTTATAAATCGCTTTCAGTCATATTAAATCGGATTAAACCGAGCTGTGGGTCTGAGCTTTTGACCACCCCTCTTATAGAATCACAGAATCTATGGCATAGAGACAGATCTTCAGCTCACACTGGCCCATACTGACTGAAAAGCCCATCTAAGATAACCCCATTTGCCCATACCCCTTTAAATCTTTCCTATCTATGTATCTGTCTAAATGCTTTTGAAATGTTGTCAATATCCGTCCCTCAACCACTTGCATCGAATCTTTGGTTCAGCTTCTTTGTTTCCCTTCTAGTTTTTGTGAAGCACCTTGAATGCTTTCTTGTAAATATGCTATGCAAATGCAAGTTGGTAATCTAATGAATTCTGAAACCAGAATAAGGAGGTTTGGACACTTACAGGTCCAGCATTTTAACAAACCAGTGTAGTTCAATCTTCAGCCTACACAATTATCACATGCAGCCGAATCCTGATAAACACAACTAATTTGTTCATGAATTATTATACTTGTCTCTTAATTATACGTAGATCAATGCTGATACATAACAAGAATGATTGGGAGCTCAGCGTCTGTCTCAGAACTATGCTCGGATTAAGCACTTATTCAGCTTGTGCGAATACATCAATAATCACAAAAGCACAAACCTGATCAACAATATAAGGGTGAAATGTCAACATCAACAAAATGCATTTACTTATACCTCGCATCATATCATTTTTGCTGAATAGAATTCATGATATCTCCTGCAGTAGAAATAGGAGTGCTGCCATATCTCAGAGGTTCAAGTCCTGTGTTAAATATTTCTTCCATTTAAACTGATAAGTGACTCTTTTATTAAAGCATTTGAAAACATTTATACCCTCCAAAGATAATTTATTCCCAAAATGTGTATAATCAAACTTTATCCTTCGATAACAGCCTTGGGAAAACTCCAAAGTATAATAAGTTTCCTGATCTTTCAGGGAGGTTTGCAGAGCATGAAGATTGGGCTCTCCCATTGGTCTGTCTGAACTGTGCAATCTGGAAGCTTTTTTCTGCAAAAGTGTGACTCACTAAGATGATAGTAAACTATATTTCAATTCTATCTGGCAAACTCATTATTGTGGTTTTCCTGTATGGCTCAATAGGACAGCACAGTAGCACAGTGGTCAGCACTGCTTCTTCACAGCTCCAGGGACCTGGGTTTGATTCCCGGCTTGGGTCACTGTCTGTGTGGAGTTTGCACATTCTCCTCATGTCTGCTTGGGTTTCCTCCAGGTGCTCCAGTTTCCTGCCACAGTCCAAAGATGTGCGGGTTAGGTTGATCGGCCATGCTAAAAATTGCCCCTTAGAGACCTGAGATGTGTAGGTTAGAGGGATTGGCAGGTAAATATGTAGGGATATGGGGGTAGGCCTGGGTGGGATTGTGATTGGTGCAGACGCGATGGGCTGAATGGCCTCCTTCTGCACTGTAGGGTGTCAATGATTCAATGATAGTAGCCCATTGCATTACTGAGCTATAACAGACCTCAATGTCATTGGCTTACATTATGGGGGGAGGAGGTGGCATTACCACTGGACTAGTAATCCAGAAACCCAGGGTACTGCTCTAGAGACCCAGGTTTGAATTCTACCATGGCAGATGGTGAAATTTGAATTCAATAAAAATCTTGAACTAAAAAGTCTAATGATGACCATTAAACCATTGTCGATTGTTGTAAGAACCTGTCTGGCACTAATGCCCTTCAGAGAAGAAAGTCTGTTGTTCTTACCTGGTCTGGCCTACATGTGATTCCAGATCCATAACAATGTGGTTGACTCTTAAATGCCCTCAGGGATGGGCCATAAATGGTGGTCCAGCCAGTAATGCCCACGTCCTATGAACAAATAATAATTAGATTACATATGTGGGATTTCAAGGATAGAGTGGGGAAAAGCACCTGGTTAAGATGCGCTGTCAGAGTCAGCGCAGGCTCAATAGGCAGGATGGCCTCTACTGCACTGTAGGGATTCAATAACAATAAAGTTTAGTTATCCCTTCCACACATGGTCATTCTGCTGTGATTCTTGCATCAATGTCATATGGCTTAGATAACTTGACCACGATGCTTCATACGGCCAAATACCCTATCGATACTCACACCGGGGCTCTCATATGAAGAAATGTACGTTTTACCGCGCCTCAGAATTGGGACCTCCCCATTTTCCAGGACAGATTTTTACTGAGGGAATTACTGGCAAAATATATGACACAAATTTCAATGGCGAACATAACCTCAATGTTGTCGAACAATTGACTATCCTGAGTTGTACTGTAAAATTATAGTTGAAGTGATACAAGAATTGAATATTATTTTGTGGTTTTTAGGCTATATTTGTTTGTAAAATAATTGCCTAGATTTTACAGCAAATGAAGCCAGCTGTGAATGTTGAAAAGACCGTGCATCAAGATCAAATGATCTCTGTGGTGTCAATTTCACCTTTCCAGGCTTAAATTTAATTCTGACACCAGCTACAGATGATATCCAGCAGCCAGCAATGACTGTGGCATCAAGCAAGCTAAGCAGCCAGGCACATTCAAGAATTCTCACTATCAATAGGCAAAAAAAAATCATTCTTCACACCAATTAATATACAGAAAGTGAAATAAAGATTGGAGCATGCACATTAATAAAGATTGAATATCAGAAACAGACAGAAAAATGTGAGTTTTATTATTCTAAAAATCTTTGGAGTTTTATCATGATGGGGAAATTTCCATTCTACAAATATAACATATGTTGTTCAGGACCAGTTAGGTTGTTCAGTAGTAACTGTGACCTAGTAAACTATTAAAAATCCAGTTGCTCCTCATGAAGCATTGGATAACTTGTGCAGAGGATACTTGGAAATTCTGCTGGTTATCTGAAAACAAGGTCTTGCCTTTCCAAAGAGTAGAATCTGCTTTTGGTGGCTTGATCAGAGCCTCTCTGGGATTCTGGGAAGCTGTCCTGACTTCAATCTGTTCTGAGTCTATCAAGAGAACTGCAGCATTCACCCAAAGGACTCAATTCCAGTACCACATGAGCATTAGTCTTTGCTGTATTAAACCTGTTTAAAGGGTTTTGTTTATGGAATTAGTTTGATTGGAACATCTTAGATACAAAATATTAGCAAGTCTTTTTTTACACAGAGTGTGGCGGGTGCCTGGAACTCACTGCCAGGGGAGGTAGTAGAAGCAGATACGATAGTGAGTTTTAAGGGGTGTCTGGACAAATACATGAATAGGATGGAAATAGACGGATATGGTACCCAGAAGGGTAGGGGGTTTTAGTTCAGTTGGGCAGCATGGTCGGTGCAGGCTTGGAGGGAAGTCTCACCAGGATAGATGTTTGAGAATTAACTGAAATGGAATTACTTCTTAATCAAAGAGAAATCTTGAGCATAACTGTAATGCCAACTTTTCATCTGTTGGTCTTTGTCTAGTGGTCATAGTAACTGTCTAAATGCTTAAAAAGACAAAATTGTACCTGCCTTTACTTCACCTTGGGCAGCTTGTTCCAGACACTCAGCAACATCTGTGTGAAAAAGTTGCCCCTCTGGACTCTTTTATATCTCTCCTCTCTCACCTTAAACCTATGTCCTCTAGTTTTAGACTCTTACCTTTGGGAAAAGATATTGACTATCTACCCCCTCATTATTTTGTAGGCCTTTATAAGGTCATTCCTTAACCTCCTATGCTCTAGGGAATAAAGTCTCTGTCTCTCCTTATAACTCAAACCATCAAGTCCTGGTAGCATCTTAGTAAGTCTTTTCTACACTCCTTCTTGTTTAATAATATCCTTTCTATAATAGGGTGACCAGAACTCTACACAGTAATCCAAGTGTGGCCTTACCAATATCATGTAGAACTTCAACAAGAAGTCCCAACTTCTGTATTCAATGCTCTGACCAATGAAACCAGGCTTGTTGAATGCCTTCTTCACCATCTGTAACTCAATTTTCAAGGAGCTATGAACGTGTACACTGCGATCTATTTGTTCTATAACTCTGCCCAATGCCCTACCAAGTCCTGCCCTAGTTTGATCTACCAAAAAAACCTCGCATTTGTCTAAATTAAGCCCCATCTGCCATTCATCAGCCCACTGGCCCAACCTTCTTCATTGTCCACTATGTCATCAATCTTGGTGTCATCTGCAAACTTACTAACCATGCCTCCTAAATTCTCATCCAAATCATAAATATAAATGACAAATAACAGTGAACCTAGCACTGATCCTTGAGGCACACCGCAGGTCACAGGCCTCCACTTTGAAAAACAACCCTCTACAACCACCCTCTCTCTGCCTTCTGTCATCAAGCCAATTTTGTATCCATTTGGCTACTTCACCCTGGATCCTGTGAGATTTAGCCTTATGCTAAATGTGGTACGTCTTTGAATAGTTTGGCTTATTATAAAAGTGCCCGGGTAGCTGATATTAACTGTCTCCTCAACAGCCATGAGATGCAACGGAAGACCTTTGCGCGATCCAGTAACAACAGAAGGGTTAACTGTTTGCTGAGGTAGGTTATCTTAAATCATGTCATGACATAGGTCAAAGATCAATTCAGAGAGAGTGACACTTGCCTTTGGGAGCGAACATTTTATGTTGAGCATAAGAACAGTGTCTGGAGAAAGCTCAAATCATAACAGAAACAATGCAATATAGCACACAGCAGCGTAGTAAACATTATGTTCCAGTTCAATTAAGTTACTCAAGTGTGTATTAGAAAGACAAAATTCACTGGCACTTGAATATTAATTTGTTGAATATTAATTTATTATTGCTGAAAAGAGACACATATTACTGAAGCTTTTTTGTCTTGTACTCATCAAGACAAATGCAAAAATGCCAAATTTCAAATGATCATGACAATTGATACTATAGGACAAAAGATTGCTGATTGGTTGGCAAGTTGGCCATAATTGTACAGGTTATGTGGGACTGACCATGTTAAAATTGCCTCTCAGGGTCATGGGATTAGCAGGATAAATACATAGGGTTATGGGGATAGGGCCTGGATGGGATTGTTGTCAGTGCAGGCTGATGGGCCAAATGGCCTCCTTCTGTACTGTAGGGATTCTATGATTGGCCAAGGTATAGTCATGGACAGAGCAACAGGAAACTATAGGCTCCCCAAGCTCAAAAGAGATTCAAGGTTTGAACAAATTCTGTTTCCAGAGACCAGGTTCTTGTGAATGAATATATGTTGCTTCTACAAGTGTTATTGAGCCAAGGTACGAGCTTGATTGATTATCTTATACTGGTTGTTGGAGTAGCTATTAATGCACTCAGGATTGTTCAGCAAATGTTGCCCAATCATGCAACCACATGCTTGCTTTGGGTTTTGCAAGTGCAGGCTGATTGTGTAGGGTTTGTACACTATCTATTACTGAAGGAACTTGCTGTTTGATTCATTCCACATTGGGACATAGAGCCTAATTATTTGGCATCGTACTAGCACTGAAATTCAGGCATAATGCCACTCAGTTGCATGGTAGGCAGAACATCAGTTTGAACTGAAGGCAGCACCCTGTCAATGGAAACTATCATTCATATAGCTACGGTTTGGCATGGTAACAGCTTGAAACAACTTGCTTAATCCGTTGTCTTAAATTTTTAAGGTACTTTGCTCTTCCAGGGTTAGACAGGGCACTTTTCAGGTCAGGAGAAGCTAGCCATCGGCCCTTTTGGGAGCTTGCATGATACACAGTGGACATTGATCTGACCAGGATAGCCACTGTCCCACAGAGTAGCTTTGATGTGCTCTATTTCTGCATCAAGCTTGCAAAGTGAGAAAATAGCTAGGGCCTTATTTACAAGATTGCTGACAAGGCCAACCTCCTAGTATATGGAGCTATATAAATTCCAACCATATATTGAAAAGTGACAGTAGGTTTGCAGTTACAGCAGTGGGGAAATAATCAGCAAATTTCTCAACTGGCTTAGCAAAGGAGCAGAGTGTTAGATAGCAAAAATGAACATGAGCACAGGATGGACTAGATGAAGGATTGTGGCTGAATTTTATTTCATTGATGAATCAGATCTTTAGAACTCTGAGGTAACAATTATACAGCCTTTGTTTACTTATGAAATATAAGCTACTCTTCAGTGAGAATGAGTTGATGGGATCAAACTGGATTTCCACAGCAGTCATGACCATGATTCCTTGTAACATTATGGAGCATAAATGGTGATGTTCAATATGTAAATATATAGTCTACATCATCAGTGATGCAAGATCATGTACATGACAGCAAAATTAGATAGAGCTTTTAGGGCTAAAGGGATCAAGGGATATGGATGGGAAGGGGGAATCAGGATATTGATTTTGATGATCAGCCATGATCAAAATGAATGGCAGAGTAGGCTCAAAGGTCTACTCCTGCTTCTATTTACTATGTTTCTATGTTTCTAACAGAGCATGGCGAGAGACCATTCTATGTAGAGCCTCATGCTGTGTCCGTATTGTAAATAGTCTGATGTTCAATAAAAGGTAACCTTACCAACATCCTAGTCTCCAGCATTCTCTGTAAATCCAGGTCAACCACATCTATAATCCACAATTATAATAAATGATGACTGTGAAAAACACAATGGAAGCAACAAGTGAAGAACTCAGCGACTAAACGGGATAGCAAGAGAAATGCCTACAGGACAAGGACAGCACAGGAAATTCTTTAACCAAACACCAAAGAAAGCAACAATGAAAGGAAGACATAGAAAAAAATCCTACCTTTACTGGAGTGCTTAAACCATGTGGAAGGCAGAGATCAAATCAACAAGCGGCAGAACAAGCATCGCAGCTTTACAAAGTACAGGACAGCGTTGGGATTAACAGAGAAAACAAGCAAACAGATCGGTACCTTACTCTACACCATAGGCACTAATGGTCACACAGTTGTTTGATTAGTTAGGCTGGTTCCAAATAGGGCTTGAATTTTTAAAGTTGATACTTTTATCACACAACATATCTATGCACAAACCACAGTACCCAGTGCTGAGTTTGAACACTATACATGTACATACAACAAATGCTGTGCACATACACTAAAAGTCATTTGTAAGGCTCACAGTACAGACATCGACTTAAGGGGGAAGCAATGGTTTGGCCACTGTCAAGGAGCAGATCAGGAATATTCAATGAAGTGTCAACTTCTAGTTTTTGTTGACACCCATGCAAACAGACATTGGCCTAAAACTTGCCCATAAGTCAGCCTCTGTCAAAATGGATACAAATTCAACACACAACATGCCCCTTTACAATATCATCAATTTCAGGTCTGAATTATATCTGAAGATATAAAAGGGTTGTATCTTTCAAGTGCAAGCGTAAAAGATACTCAACTCTTTCCTGAAATGAAGGTGTCATTAGTGTCATGGACATAGTATATTTGCCTTGTTATTTCTCATAATCAGATGTTTTGAATGGAAAGAGTTATGTATTTTCTTATCCTGGGAGTATGTATTCCAATTAAATAATTCAGCAGCAAGTTTTTTGTGAGTTTAAAATGAAGAGTCTTTTTATTTGTACATACACTTAATTAACACAATGTCTCACACACACACACACACACACAAAACGAAGATTGGATAAGGATAAAGATCATGCACTTTTACAGATTACAGTCAATTCAGTCTCTGATTTACATTTCCTGATTTATACACCTTCCACATGGCAGGTTCATAGTTTCTTGAACAGATTTGATGATTTAAAATTTAAGTCAGGGTCTTATGAAGTGAAGGGTTCACAGCAGTTTGTAAGGCTTCTTACGGTCAAATATCGAAGAGATTGGTTCTCAGTTGAACTTTGAAACAGGTCAAAGTACTTCGGCTGCTTGCTAACTTGCATGTTTATTCAGAGTCTGGTTCTCAGACTGGCTGATAGCTCTTGGTCCTGATGGGCCCTGGAATAGTGCAGTTCCTGAAATCAGTTTTAATTGCATAATCACTTGGTTAACACTTCTGAGGCCCACCCACTCGAATTTGCATGTGGGTGACTATCGTTATACAAGGGGAATCTGATAGTAGTTTGAAACTTCCCTTGCATCCAGCATGTAACTTTGGTCAGGCAGTCTGAAAACTCCATCACCTTTATGTGTTGCTCCATCCTTAAACAATGAGGTGTACGAATTCCACAAATGGCTCTGCGATTCCTTCACCTACATCCATATTTAATTAGGCATTCAGCAGAGAGTTGACACTGTAGTCTAAATGCAAAAAGTCACATGATTCACAGCAACTTGTGTACCCAATTTTTAGAAGACTGAAAGTTCATAATATAGAAACATAGAAAATAGAAGCAGGGATTGCTTATTTGGCCCTGTGAGCCTGCTCTGCCATTAATTTTGATCATGGCTGATCGTCAAAATCAATTTCCTGGTCCCATCTTCCCCCCATATCCCTTAATCCCTTTAGCCCCAAGAACTGTATCTAATTTCTTCTTGAAATCACAAATGTTTTGGCCTCAACTACTTTCTGTGGTAGTGAATTCCACAGATTCACCGCTCTCTGGGTGTAGAAATTTCACCTAAAAGGTTTATTCCTCATCCTCAAACTATGACCCCTGGTTCTGGACTTCCCCCACCATTGGGAACATTCTTTCTGAATCTACACTGTCTATTCCTGTTAGAATTTGATAAGTTTCTATCAGATCCTATACCTGTACTGGACAGGACACTGAGGAAAGCCTGTGGACATGTTACCAAATAGCAACTGTCTACTTATCTACAGCTTGATTCAAATATCACCAGACTGTGCAAAACAGAAAGAAGTTCACAAACAAGCTGTGGGAAAGAGAAAAGAAACTTCATCATCCACACATTCAGACGGCTGCACAAAAAGACATTTTTAGCATCTGGTGTTGAACATGATCCTTCCCTCTTGCATGGAGAGTTGCTGAAGATGAGTCATCAAAGCAGCGACGAAAATGTTTAAGTGCAATTATGCACTTCAATGATTTTTTTGAATATAAAGTTATAAATATGGATTAAGCGCACAACATGCTTTTCAAGAAAATAGCTAAATCCAATCTTTGCAGTTGATGATAAATTGGTCAGTGCTGTATTATCACAACAGCCCGATTTTATTTACAGTAAATGGGTTCCACTGTCAGGATAATAAAGTGCCGGGAAGCTGAATTTCTGCGCAGGAGACGCTCTGCTCTGATCTATATGAATGGTCCACGTGCTGTGACATTTTGCTGGCAATATTGCAGTCTGTGCATGAATAACCCTGCTCCTGCTGTCCAAATCTCCCTTACACAGTACACTTGCCACTGCTAAGGGCCACTGTGGTGCAGTAAATGCACAAAGCTGACCAGAACGACGTCTGCGAGCCTTTCTGAATGTTAGGCTCGGACAAAACACCTCTGGGATGACTTGCTTGCCAGGCTTCGCCACACATCACGCTGTTATCTTGCTTTTTGTTGCAGCAGTCAATGGCTTTTCGCAGAGGACTGCTAATCCCACACTGACTAATGATTTAAACTGGCTTTTCCCTCCCGACTTGCACCTCCAATTATACATGAGACCTTACGATTTCATCCTCCGAAGCAGCAACTAAATATCTCACAGCAACACAAGGCACAAAACAAGAAAATTCATAAATACGCAGGCACAAAAACATCTGGAGTGAATCAGTTAGGATTTTACAACAATTGTATTTATGCCTGACCAGGCACTGATATGTGCCATTAGAAATACCACTAGTTTTGATTTGCAGGCGATTTTACTCTTTTGTCATTTAAAGGGTTAAACATTTGTTTTCCTTCTACTTCCCTGCTACAACCTTTGTTTTAACATTCTCCACCTCCTCACCCCATCCTCCACCCCACCTTCCTGCCGCCTGCTGCCCCCCCCCTCCCCTGCCCCCCACCACCCACCCTGAACCTGAGATGTTGGTGGAGCTTCCATTTAATCAAACAGCCGCTGGAATATGCTATCCAAATGCCCGGCAGGATTGAAGGAGATTCTTTTGGAGTGGTTAGAAAAATGACAGGAATAGAGCAGAAAGCTGCTCGGGTCTGGCCGAGCCATTCGGTGAGATGTTTAGCTGTGAGGTGAGGTGCTAGTTCATTTTGCATCAAATATTGTATGAAAATTTAAAACGATAAATAAATACGCAAGAATCACTTCACTGCTTGCAGCCAAATGGAACAGTTCACAATTAGCATGAGGTTTTTGAGCTTATTTCCACAATGACCTAATACTGATATCCGTGGGGAAAACACCAAAAACCTGGTTGGGCTAACAATGCATTACGAAGAAAAAGTTTGAATTTGTTCTTCACCCCCCTCCAGTCCTCAGTTTTATCACCAACCTGATCAACACCATTCAGGGATACATCACAAATCCAGTTGTTTTTGAAGAAATGGTACTGTGGTCATTCTGTGTCAAAAGCATTGACCTTTGACATCCCAGGTGTAGCACTATTCTCCTCAGTGGATCAGTCACATTAAGTTGTCTCTAGTACCTGTTTACTCCTTCTGACTTTCTTGCATATCCAGAGGTGAGATTACCACCACCCCACCCCCCCAACACAGCAAATTATTATCTAAGATGCTCAGTTTCAAAATGTAGTGAAAGTAGATTCAATACTAATTTTCAAAAGGGAATTAGATACATGCTTGAAAAGAAAAATTTGCAGGGGTTTAGGGAAAGAGCAGAGAGTTTTTTTTGTTATTTGTTCTCAGGATGTGAACATCAGTATACAGTCAGCATTGTCGTCCAGACCCAACCGTTTCTCGAGAAAGCTACTTTCTTGAATGATTGTAATTCATCTTATGTAGGTGCAACCTCATTGCTGTTTGGGAGTTCCAGACCAAGCCAGTCCTTGCCAGTGTTTTGTGGTCCACTCAAGCTGCCACCCATCTTTCCTCACCTAAATCTGTCAGCATAACACTCTATTTGCTGTTCACCTATACGCTTCTCTAGCCTCTCCTTAAATGTGTGCGCTGTGTTCCGCTCACAGGCAAAAGTGAAGCGGACACTGGATTACATGACACACTTCCCCTCTTGTGATGTAATGCTGCATCCCCTTAAGGACACATTACAACATCACTGAACAAGAAATCATCATGCTCATGATGTACTAAAGGGGCCTAGAAAGATCTGATGTCTTCTTCAGTACACACTAGGCAAGGTTTCCAGAATGATAGGGATGTGCAGCACCCTACACAACATCAGGTAGCAGCAGTGATTGGAGCTGCAGGAGGAACAAGCAGTTAAACGATACATAGAAATATAAAAACCCTACAGTGCAGGAAGAGGCCATTTGGCCCATCGAATCTGCACCGACCACAATCCCACCCAGGCCATATCCCCATATCCCTACATATTTAGCCACTAACCCCTCTAACGTCCACATTTCAGGACACTAAAGAGGCAATTTTAGCATGGCCAATCAACCTAACCCGCACATCTTTCGACTGTGGGAGGAAACCGGAACACCCAGAGGAAACCCATGCAGACACAAGGAGAATGTGCAAACTCCACACAGACAGTGACCCAAGCTGGGAATCGAACCCAGGTCCCTGGACCTGTGAAGCAGCAGTGCTCACCACTGTGCTACTGTGCCGCCCCGTAGTCTGTGGATGAATCCGAGGAGAAGGGAGAAGGTGGTAATCCCAATGCAGCACCAGTCGTTCACATTGCAATCTGCATGCCAATGATTCCCTTACAGCTGTAAAGTTCAATTAGTCATCATCACTGGACTAACTGGTAAGCATGAGGCCTGTGATGGTATGCCCTTGGAAGGAATTAGCTCTTCGCAGGATTCATCGATGGGGAGGGAGGTCCATCCTTTGCTGCTGTAGTTGTAAAGGTCCTAATGGAGAATAAAGGTACGTGAATTAGTAATGGAAAGGTCAGGATTTGCAACTTAGCAAGATGAGGATAATCAAATATAATCTAACAAGTTTTTTATGTCATGTGGGTATTTAATTCTGTCACTAGCGAGCCATTTAGTCTCACTTTCTCTACCTTTGAGGGTCAGGGATGCTGAAACATCACTAATCTCTGGCACGTGCTGCAGCTGTCAGCTGAGAAATCCAGTGATCTGTGTGCCCTGTTCTCAGGCAAGGGGTAGGCGGAAGTCACAGACCCATTTGCCACTGTAATGGTGTGTTTGCTCAACAGATGCAGTGCTTCTGATGAGGATAACTATTGGGGAGGGGAATCAAATTGCAGTGAATGGCAGTGGTGAGTGGATACATGGTGATGTACCGAAGTGCCATAAAAAGAGAATAATGGAAGCCACTGCAAAATATGTGGGCGTGAGGAGTAAAATGGAGTACTGCTGTCACAGTAGAAAATGGGGAAGGGTGGGGTGGGTGAATCATACAACAGGATGTGGGTGAATGTGCAACTGAATGTGCACCTTTCCTGATCAATGTCATCATTAAAGTGCTTCCTCCTCACTGCTCCTATTGCTGATCTCCTGCTCTACTTCAAGCCTTACCTTTTTTGTGGTAATAGTAGGTGTCTTCCCCCAGTTGCTGGGGAAGAGTATCTCGCTCCTACTCCTCAGTACTCTGAGTGATGTATTGTTATATCGAGCTGCAGCCTCGGATGACCCGGAATCCATCATCAAATGTGTAAACTCTTAACTCCTCTAAGTTCCAGCTTTAGATTAGCTCTTCAAATACTCTAGTTCAAGTGCCTATTCGAGTCTGTGAAACCCAGAAGAAATATTATAAATAAGTGGCTTTGTTAAAATACCATAGGCTGATCATCTGATATCGGAACTGCTATTCCAAATATATCTCCAAGTCACCATTGAGGTTAAGTTGTATTTTATCTACATAGAATTCTCTACTATGATAATGATATTATGTATATTTAATATATATTTTTTTCTGTCACACAATATACATGTATCATGGTAACAATGGTCCAGATCTTCCATAGCCAAAGATTCTATCCAGGAACTTGTGCTTGGAACCGCACCCCTCCCCACTAGATCTCCTGGCAACCTAACCATCCCCCACCTCCTAACCCCTCCCACTCCCAACCATCCTCCTCCTGACCACCAGACTGCCCCCACTCCTCAATGATACCCCCAACTTCCCCACCTTCACCATACCCTTCCCCCAGCTCCCCCACCTCTTCTGACTAATCCTCACCCCCACCCCCTCACCACCCAACACCAGCCCCACCAACCCCAAATCACCTGGCCATCTGGCACCACGATCCTGGACCCCCAGCCCCCGCACTTCCTAACCACCTAAGACTCCTCATCCCCGATTACCCCATCCTCTCGTACTGCACTCCCCCAACCACCTAACCTCCTCCAATCCCCCTGCTCCAATCACCTGCACCCCTGCACACCACCCCATCATCCATTCGACCACCCTAACTCATCCACTCATACACTTACCTTTTCTCCTACCAAAGCTGCTGGGATGTTTAAACTTACTGGTTTATGGCAGCTACTGCCGTAAAAAGTGGGCAAGAGTGCAGGCAATGGCCTGATGGTATGATCATTGGACTACGAATCCAGAAACTCAGCCAATGTTCTGGGGGCTTGGGTTCGAATCCCGCCTGCAGATGGTGGAATTTGAATTCAGTAAAAAATATCTGGAATTAAGAATTTCCTGATGACCATGAAACCGTTGTCGATTGTTGGAAAAACCTATCTAGCTCACTAATGTCCTTTAAGGAAGGAAATCTTCCATCCTTACCTGGTCTAGCCTACATATGACCCCAGAGCCACAACAATGTGATTAAATCTCAACTTGCTCTCCGAACAAGGGCAATTAGGGATGGGCAATAAATGCTGGCCAGCTAGTGACGCCCACGTCCAACAAATAAAATGAAAATGTCTTCACCCCCACACCCCTGTCGCACTGAACCGGACAGACTCCCGAAGCAGAGCAGGTGCACGGCATGTTTCTCAGCAGGCCCGGGTTGGAAGTCCAGGTGAAAAATGAACAGCCCTGGACTCAAGTAATTATGAAGGAGTGCAGTGGATATCCGGCGATAAGTGCCAGTCCACAAGTTATTAAAATACATTAGTGACCTGGGAAATGAGTGTCACAGCATTGGAGACGTTGTCACTCAACAAAGGCCTTTTTAGGAGGGAATGCCTCTGTCCGAGGGCAGGCTGGGCCGGCGAAACTGAAGGACCAATTTTGGTCCTGGCCTGGAGCTTTCTGGAGTAGAAAAGTGGCATGATGTCAAGGTTGGCTGAGTGTCTATATGGAATGGGAGATTCTGTATTTTTCCTCATTCTCAATCCACCACCAATGACTGCTGTAGGAGACATTTTGGAGGACATAGACATGTGCATATTTGTTGCTTCTATCTGTGCCAGGAGGGAGCAGACCTAATCTTCCCCTCCCTTTATCCTATCTTTGGACTGTGATATTGGTGCTGCACTGTAGTTACACAATACCATTGCGCCGTGGTATCCTGACGCAATTCTCTCTTTTAATTCTTGTTGTGCAAAAGCAATCATACTCGCAGAAAATTTCTGTCAGGACAATAAAAGTGCACTGATTGATTGAACAGAATGGTGGCAAGTTCAGGGCAGATGTGAAATGGCAAATGAGGTAATCAGTAGGTAATAGGGAAATGAGCTCAATGTGAGGTCGCTTCTATTATACAGATCAGCCTGTGATCCTGCATCCTCTCTGGAGGCGAGCATCTCCATTTAAATCATGCTCGATTCACATTCATTAAAAAACTCAAATACCTCGGCAAAAAAAAAATTTCATTCACTCCCCAGGCAAGGATGGCAGGTTCCTTTCCCTGAAGGACATTAGTGAACCAACTTTTTATGACAAAATGGCAGCCTTCATGGTCATTTTGTCTGGTGCTAACACACAAATTACCAGATTTATTGAATTCAATTTCACAGCTTGTCAAGGTGGGATTTGACCTCACAACCTCTGGCTCACTAATTTAATACCATACCCACTACACTATCATAACCAAATCAATTTGTCATGTGTCCAAAGTCAAATTCCATCTTTATTATTTGCAATTGCAAAACCTTTCCCAGCATTTTGGACACCACATTCCATGGCTTGACCCAGTCTTCTGACAAAAACAGCAAATCTCAGGCTTAAATTCTGTGTAAGATTTGGCTTGAACCAATTATGTTTAACTTTTTGTGCTCAGTATTAATTTAGTAAGGAAGTAATGATAGGATGAGGGTTGAAAAGCATGGAGTGGGATACCTCAGGGACTGGCAGTGAGACCTCTACTGCTTCTAATTTAGATTCAAGACCTGGGAGGTGAATGGAAACTGTTCATACTGGAGCCCATTTGACATTGAAGGTCTGTCAGAAGTTACAAATTGAATTAAACAAATATATAATCAAGCTAATCCGTGGCAGATGAAATTAAATGTGGACGGATATGGAGCACGGCATGCATAGGGAGGGAAAGGTTTCTTGCCAGTCCTTTGTGAACAATGTCAAAACAGTTGAGCTGAGTGGGTATGGGGCATGGTGCTTAATATATCCTCGCACTATGAAACAGCAATCAGGGAAATAAACAGCATGCTGGAGTATGAATAATAAACAGCAAAATACACGTAAAATGACATAATGTTAAAACTGTGTCAAGCTCTGAGAAAATCATATCACAAGTCTCAACTAAAGAGGGACACTTATCTGCAGCTATTGCAGATCAGAGTGACAAAACTTTTCACTAGTTTCAGAGAACTGTAAAGATTGGCAAAAATCTTGGATCACACCATCATATAAAATAATACTCACAAAGTATATAAGGTAGTAACGATCGACAGCTCATTAAATATTCCTTCAATCTAGGCATGGTATTTAAGACATGACAGTATAGTGTTCAAGATACAAGTAGAAAATGCTGGAAATATTCAACAAACCAGGCAGCATATGTGGAGAGACACATTTCAGGTTACATTTCAGGTCTACGATCTCCCAGAAAAGGCACAAGTTAAGACTGATTTGAGGGGTTCGCCATCACCAAATGAGTGACTATTACATAGGACATAGAACAGTACAATATAGGAATAGGCTGTTTGCCCATGATGTGTGGCAAACATCGCACCAAATTAAACTAATCCCTCTGCCTCCCTTTGGTTCATATCCCTCTATTCCTTGCATATTCATGTGCTTATCTAAAAGCCCTATCATATCTCCCTGCACCGCCACCCCTAGCAATGCATTCCAGATACCTACCACGCTCTGTGTAAAAAACTTACCACTCACAACTTCTTTGAACTTCCTTCCTCTCACCTTAAGTGCATGCCCCTAGTGTTAGACATTTCAACTCTAGGAAAAAGTTTCTGACTGTCATTCCTATCTATACCTCTCATAATTTTATAGACTTCTCTCAGGTCTCCCCTCAGCCGCCACTGCTCCAGAGAAAACAATCCCAATTTGTCCAGCCTCTCCTTATAGCTCTAATCCAGGCAGCATCCTGAAAAACTTCATCTGCACACTCTCCAAAGCCTCCACATTCTTCATGTAATGTGGCAATCAAAATTGAACACAGCTGAACCAAAGCTTTATAAAACTGCAGCATGACATCCTGGCATTTGGGCTCAATGCCCTGACTAATAAAGGCAAGCATGCTACATGTCTTCCTTACCACCCTATCGACTTGCGTGGCCACTTTCAGGGAGCTATGGAGTTGAGCCCCAAGATCCCCCTGTACATCAATGCTATTCAGGGTCCTGCCATGAACTGTTTACATGATAGAAGAAAGTCCCTGATAGAAACTTTTGGGTGACTTCGTTTAACGTGGGGATGCTGGGTCTCCATCATTGTTCACACCATCCTGACAAGTTGGTTATCAGATCTTGGTGATGTACCAAACCATGATGACTGGGACCAATCTGTCCCTATGGCTTTTGCAGCTGGTGAGAGGCACAGTCTCTCTTTGCCTGTTCTGCTGTTTGTTTGGATCCCACTTTGCCTGGTTTCACCGCACCATGGTGGCCCTACCAGTAGCAAACTCTGACGGCACCACTCCAAGAAACATCAGAACACACAAGCCTCTCCACCAGATCAAAGTGGTGACCTTTAATGGAAAAGACTACATAATCTCGTGGGATATCATGCCCCGTTTCACTAAACATCTATGAGGCGAGATTTAGCCTATTAATCTATGTGAAGACCCATGGCAGGAACTCGTGACCCCGAGTAGATACCACTTTCAAATCGAGGGACAGTCAATGATGACAATTGTCATAAAGAAAGCATACCTAATTAGGTTAGTGAAAATAACATTATTAAAATCATTATACAGATTTCTTTTTAAATTCATTTTACAGGACATGAGTGTCGCTGGCTGGGCCAGAATTTATTGCTTATCCCTAACTTTCTTCCACACCAGAGTACAGTTGAGAGTCAACCACATTGCTGTGGTTCTGGAGCTACTTGTAGGCCAGATCAGGTAAGGATGGCAGATTTTCTTCCCAAAAGGACAGTCATGAACCAGATGGGCTTTTACAGCAGTCATCAGTAGACTTTAAATTCCAAATTTTTATTGAACTCAAATTTCACCATCTGCCTTGGTAGGGTTTGAACCCAGGTCCCTAGATTTTGTCCTGGGTCTCTGAATTACAAGTCTAGTGACAGTACGACTATGCCACTGCCATCCCTACAGGTGGGAGACTGAAGATTCTTCTTAACGAATGAACCAAATATCTCCTCACCTACATCAACTTTCTACTTGACATAGGGTAATGTTGTAGTTTGTGTAAATATGTTTTTGTTTTAAATTCAATTTCCTTAATTTTTGAAAAAATATGCCTTGTAGCTCAGTGTCAGAAAAGGATACTAAGCTTTATTTGTGTTGGAAGATATATTTTCCTTTGAGAAGAAGCAGTAGTTTTTTTTTTATAAGTCTTCACTATCCAGTGATATTTGAGAATGATAGCAAGACACATGAGAGTAAATATTCTGAGCACATCCTCATGGGAATCATTGTGGGCAGAATGGACAATTTAATGGACCATTAAAAAATCCATTGATCCCGGGCAGGAATTCCCAGTTGGCAGGCAGGAGCTTGCTGATCTAGAAGAGCAGTGTCTGGTGAGAAGACCAAGTGAAGAAAATTAGCTCTTGGAAGAAAAGTAAGTGTGAAAACAAACCCACACATAAGCAAAACAATCATGTCAGAAAAGGCTGGAAATTAGAAGTCAATGGCATTTGGTTATTGTAGTATAAGGGTCTGGCACATGTAGGGTTAATGTTAGGGACTGTGTACAGTATGCCTACACAGTGACGTAAGACAGGAATTGACCCACACTCAGGGTCATGTGGTGTTGGACAGAACTACCTGCAGATCCAAGCATGGAAACAGCTCCCACCTAGTGTCTTTTACTGTACATTTGTAAATAGTTCGAGTCGTTAGTAAGAACTTACTGTTAATCAACTTCAGGCTACAAAGACTTACTTAAAACTTACTGAGATGTAACCAACACCTCGCAACATGGTGGCAGCTCATTCAAATAAAAAAAACCTGGCTGAGATGCAGAGACAAACCAAAATTTTGGAAGGCTAGAAGAAAAATTCAAAAAAGAAGTTCCAGAGGCAGAGGCATAGAGGAATAATAGCCAGGGAAAATCTCCAGAGAAGGGCCTGGAAACTGAAGACAGAAATTTAAAATTCCTTCCTATAGCAGGAGATTCAATGGAATCTCCTTTGGAAGTCCAGCTGAGTTGGCAGAATTTGCGAGGGTAAGTTAAACTTTAAAATTCCAGGCGGCAGCAATTCCTGAGAAATCTTAAAGTAATTCAGAGTTAGAAGTACAGTTCAAGAGAACCTGCTCGCTAAAATCGAATTTCCAAGTTGGATCCTGAGCAGGTGATGTCTGAGCTAGTTAAGCGATAAAGACACAGGGACACTCCAGGCTAGGGATAGCAATAACCAGACTGGCCAGCAGAACAACTAAACCAACACTGTGGAGCAAAGTGCCCCAAAAAGGTGAGTTCAATGTCCTGAGAGTTCAGCCCAATGCTTCCAATGCAACAAGATTAGACACTATGGCAAACTGTGCAAGGCAAAATCTCTGATGACCCATGGAGTCAAGACTGTAAACTCATAAGATTCACAGCCATGCTTCTTGGGTGAGGTCAAAGATCTTGGTTTCTCATTTTAGAATGTGATGTTTCTGTCAATGGCCATCTAACAAATATTAAATTAGATGCAGGAACCAGCATCACAGTCCTGTTGGACAGAGAACCATGGCTGAAAGACTCTGGCTTCGAACAATGGGCAACCACTTTAGGGGGGAATCCAATTTCCAGTCATAGGGATGGTCCTGGAGCCACTAAGGTACGGAAGCAAAGAGATTGTTAAGCTGATGCACATTATCCATAACCGGCCTCTACCTCTCATGAGCAGGAATGTCTGCAGAGTCTTGGACCTCCTCAAAATGGCAGATGATGTAAAGACAACTACTGTTGTAGTCACAACACCTCCAGTGGAAGAGGTGAAAGAGAGCGATCAGCAGTCTGAGGAGCCTCTACCCCTGGCCCTGACAAAAGTACAGCAGGTCAACATTGCGACCACTGTGCATACGCTGCAACACTCACCAGTTTGCCAAAGCCACAAGAGATGCTGGAACATGTTAAGAACCATCCATGGGCTGACAATGAAAAGCTGAGGTAAGTGCACCAATAAATCTTATTCTGTCACAGCAGTGCTGTCCCTTAGCAACAGAAGATATCAAGACAGCCCACACGATAACATCCAAAGTGAAAGAAGTAGCAAGGAGACCAGCACAATAGTCAGCCCACCCCGTAAGAAATGAGTTGGAGTAGCTGCAACCACTGATCAATGCAACAGGTGAACTGATCCAGTGCAGTTCAACATGAAAGAATGGAAGAAAAGAATCAAAGCATACCCAGATACCAGCTCAACCTCAGAGCAACAGGAAAAACCATCAATGATAGAGGACCACTCCTTCAACACAACTGCAAACAAAACATGGAAGGACTAAAAGGCTTGCTTATCACCTGAGCCTTTAAATTCAAGGGGCATGATCTTATCGGCCATTCATGCTACACTTCTGCTGCAGCAAAACCGGAGAATTTGGCACCCAGCCAAATCTTCATTCACTGTAGCAGGATGGGAAAATCCTGTCAGCATGAATGGTGGTAACATTCTGGCCGAGGACACAAATGGAGGGGTAAGATAGTGAACTGGTATAACTCGAAACACTTTGGATAAAGATTTGGGAGGAGGTGTAGTATAAGGATCTGACACACATAAGGTTAATGTGAGACTGAGTACAGTGCTACATACTCTGTGATGTGAAAGCATGTGATCCCCACTCAGGGTCAGCATGGTGGTGGACAGAACTACATGCTGACCTAAGCATGGAGACAGCTCCGAGATTGTACTCTTTCCTGTAAATGTGTAAATCGTTCCAGTAGTTAATAAAGACTTATGGTTAACCTACTTCAAACTATGAAGACTTCATTAAAACTTACCAAAACCAACAACCTAACAACAGTTAACCTCCCAGAGATGGCTCACAGCATTGCCTAAGTGTGTCGTGGCAAAAGCTTTCACCGGGTTGAAACTAAGCCTGAAATGAGTTACCATTATCTTGGAGAGTTTGTCATCAATTAAAAGGCTTTTGAGTGTGACCTGGCAGCTCATATCTCCAGATTCATTCCTCTGAAATGAACTATTTAGAATTGTTGTGCAAATAAAACTCCTTCCAGTACGAAACGAGAGTGAAGTTAATGTCATAGAATCCCTACAGTGCAGGAGGCGGCCTTTTGGCCCATCGAGCCTGAACCAACAAGAATCCCATCTAGGCCCTATCCCTGTAACCCCACATATTTACCTTGCTAATCCCACTGACACTAAGGGCCAACATTGCATGGCCAATCAACCTAACCCGCACATCTTTGGTGTGTGGGAGGAAACCGGAGTACCCAGAGGAAACCCACGCAGACACAGGGAGAATATGCAAACTCCACATAGATTGTCACCCGAAGCTGGAATTGAACCCGGGTTCCTGGCGTTGTGAGGCAGCAGTGCTGACCACTGTCCCATCATGCTGCCCATAGTCACAGAACCCTTTGCCAGAATGGTAACCTGACTTTTCTCTTTCCAATTCTGGCTGAACTGCTGTGCATTTCTGGCATTTTCTACTTAATATTTTCAGCAAACACATTTTAGATGTACAAAATTATGCTATTACTTTCACAACAAACAACCATAATAAATAGCAAATCTCACTGACACAGTTTATGAAAGTAGACATGGTGAATACCTGTCCAGGCAAACAACAATGGAACCTTCGGTCAAAGATCCTCCAAGGGGTTCGTTCGAACCCCTACTGGGACACAAAGGCTCCTTGAGCAACCAGCTAGGGGTCAATTCTTTCATTAAAGTTGTCAGGTTCACAAAAATTGACTGGAAAAAAAAATGAAGTAAAGCTCACAAGTGTAAATGCAGTAGAGAACTGAGCCATACTGCACACAGAGACCTCAGATCTGACCCCTCCCAGCCTGTGCTGAGTTTGTTTTTAATCAGCATCCATGGTCATGTTTCTGCTTGGCTGGGGGAGATAGGGCAGAGAATCAATGTTTCCACCAATAACCCCCTGCTGAAAAATTTCAGCATGTGCAAATACTGGGCAAGGATAGGAGCAGAAACTAAGACAGAAAATGCTGGAGAAACTCAGCAGGCCTGACAGCATCTGTGGAGAGAGAATAGTGCTAACGTTTGGAGTCTAGATGACCCTACATCAGCTCTAAGGCTCTATTCTCTCTCCACAGATGCTGTCAGACCTGCTGAGTTTTCCAGCATTTTCTGCTTTTGTTTCTGATTCCAGCATCCGTAGTATTTTGTCTTTCGGCAAAGGAGCTGGTTGTGATGCCACTCAGGTTAAAACCGCATGCCAAATCTCATCTCGTCTCTCATCCAATGTTAAAAAGTGTGAGGCCAAAGGTACTAGAGGCTCATTGGAATACATCCGAGCACAAACACCTTCAAGAGAGAAGCAGAAGAAGGAATTAAAAAGAGAGACGGTTTGTGCAGGATGGCTATTTTTCAACCATCCAAGCAGGGATCAGAAAGTCAGGGACCAAAAGAGAAAGTGCTGGAAAATCTCAGCAGATCTGGCAGCGTCTGTACGGAGGGAAAAGAGCTGATGTTTCGAGTCCAGATGACCCTTTGTCAAAGCTCAGAAAGTCAGAGTCCAAGTGAGCGGGCATGAAGCTAAGGAAATGTAAATGAGCCTGGAAACATGAGTTCTAACTAAAATCCATCTTGGGCTTTAAACACGAGGAGGTCTGTCTGTAAGTACTGCTTTTCTGATGAGTCATGTAAGAAAGGCTAGAACAATGTCAAACATTCAGCGCGTCGTGATGTCATTGCTGTCATGTTGCACAATTGCTGTACACTTGCCAAACAAATCCTGATTTAAGCTGTGCCAGTTTAACAGGAGGCACCCGTGCTGAACACTTGAGCATTTCTCCACTGTGCAAATCCAGACTTGTCCTATTGAAATACATCACCGTAGACTGGGAGGGTTTGGAGAGGACACTCTGGGCAAGCTGCCATCTGCCCAGCATGGTGGAACCGGTTGACTGGCTGTGCCAGCTGAATGTGGGGCAGGTGTGTTGCTGTGTGCTTGTGCTCTGGAGATTCCCTGTCCCTTCAAGATGGCACGTGCATCTGTCGAGGCCTGCAACCAAGCAGATGTTAATTTCACTCTGCGCAACAAAAGCCAATGCTGCCAGCCGGGCAGATTTGGGCAAACTCCAGCCACACACCTTTCCCCAAATGTCCTTTCATTATTTTTTTTTGTCGCATGCCACTCAATTCGGCAGCGCTGAAAAGCCTCATGCAGCTCCCACTATTGAAGGCGTTTGCAAGTGGCAGCTGCTTTTGTCTGGTAATTAGCGGTTGAAAACGTTGAATTAGAGGTTTGTCAAGCAGTCAAAAGCGTGGAGAGTTGTTTGAAAAAGCACGGGCTTAATGCAGTCACAATGGATTTGCAAGTTACAACTCTTGCTCTTCCAGGCTTCCGGGTGTCCTTCAATCTTTATTTTTCCCAGAACAAAAGGCTGTGTATTTCTGAAAGTCTTGATTTCTTTTCACTTTGATATACTGTTTAACATGTGTTTAAAAAGGTCAGTGCATTGACAGAACAAAATGCAATTTTCATTACACCTTTCAGACAGCGTGAATCAAGGTTTTTTTTAAAAATTAAACATCTTTTTCAGTATAGTTGTTAATCATTTGTATAAGATTCACTGTATTCATAAACTGGCAATTCGCAGGAAGACAATGCCATTACTTTCAATATTTATTAAAAAGAAATGGCAAATACAATAAAATGATATCTGCTTCAATACTATCCAAATAAGAACACTGTGAAAAACAATCTTTTGTTTGTTCACATTCAAACCAGCTCGTAATCTGTTCACAATGTCCAACAGGGAACTGCTTACAACAACCCGGAGCAGACAGATAAGAATGGACATCCAGTCACTAATCCGCTTTTTATTCTTTGGTTAAATGTTTTTATATTAAATATGAATTTTCACCTCTCAACAAGTTTCTGGTAACAGCCGGTCTGCCACTGAAGAATAAAGTAGGCAAAAGAACATGAGAAGACCATTCTGCCCCTCAAGCCTGTTCTGTCATTCAATCAGATCATTGGCTGATCGACACATCAATGCCACTTACCCACCTTTGCTCCATAATTGTTGATACTTGATTAATAAAAATCTATCAATCTCAATCTTGAAAGCTCCAGATTGTGCTTTTGCTGAATCCTCCAACAATTGGACTGAATCATAGAATGGTAAAACACACAATCTGCCATTCAACACATCAATTCTTCACCAGTAATTTTTTCTACACCTTGGTTAGTCTAACCCTGGCTTTATTCTGATACTCTTCAGCATTTCTCTTCTTCAGGCAATTAATATTCCCTTTTTACAAGTTCATGGACTGTTTGACATATTGAGGCATCTGGGTGTACAGGTCCACAGATCCCTGAAAGTGACAAACGGATGGATAAGGTGGTCAAGAAGGCATACATCATGCTTGCCTTCATTGGCCAGGGCATCAAGTATAAAAGTTGGCAAGTTATGTTACAGCTGTATTAGGCCGCATTTGGAATATTGCATGCAGTTCTGGTCACCACACTACCAGAAGGATGTGGATGCTTTGGAGAGGCTGCAAAGAAGATTTACCAGGAGGCTGCCTGATCTGGCGGGTTTTAGGTACGAAGAGAGGCTGGATAAACTTGGATTGTTTTCACTGGAAAGACAGGCTGAGGGGGCAACCTTATAGAATTCTACAAAATTATGAGAAGCATAGTTAGGATGGATAGTCAGATTTTTTCCTCAGGCCAGGAGGGTTGACTACAAGAGGACACAGATTTTAGGTGAGAGTTGGTAAGTTTAGGGAAGACATGTGGGGAAAGCTTTTCACGCAGAGGGTGCTGGGTGTATGGAATACACTAATAGTGGAGGTGGTGGAAGCAGGTACATTCAAGGTGTATCTTGATAGACACATGAATGGGAGATAAACAGAGGGATAGAATCCATGTTTTGGTGCAGAGTTGATGGGCTGAAGGAGCCGTTCCTGTGCTGTTACGCTCTTTGTGCTTCTTCTTTGTCTCTACAATATACCCCCCAATTCCATATACATCCCATCTCTTTTAAGTTTACAAGGTGTAGCAATTTAACTTGAGTCACTGCCCACTTTCTATGGAAGGTGAGACAGATCAGCAAAACAGCACTGAGCTGTTGCTGTGTTCTCTCTGTAAATGGGGGGCAGGTGACAAAGGGGTCATGGGGACGACGAAAGGGGAGGGCACAACTGGAGCAGCTTCAAATCACAGGAAAGATAATAGGAAATCAAAGGAAAGCAGCAAACCAGCGGTAAAGACAAACCCACGGAGGAGAAGTGAGTATATTACAGGAGAGACTGAATGACAAGAAACAAAAGAATGACCTGCAAGAAGGAAAATTCAGTATAAATTATGCTTTTTTAAAGGAAGATAAACTGATTGAGTAGGAACAGGGAAGCAGACAAAAGAATACTGAACCATGTGATAATGCAACCACTGACTAAAACTCACTTGTTAATGATATGAAAAATATTTGTTGGGCAATATCGCTGTAGAACATTCATTCCTCAATGAATTGAAGCAGATGGGTCTTAAAATTCTCAAATAATAACCACAGTCAAAGACAGCATTTAAGATTTCTCAACAACGACTGATCTTTAAGGCAGAGAGTGGTTGTGGATGGGGCTTTTTCTGAATGGAGGTCAGTCACCAGCGGAGTGCCTCAAGGATCTGTTCTGGGACCCTTGTTGTTCGTCATTTTCATAAATGACCTGGATGAGGAAGTGGAGGGATGGGTAAGTAAGTTCGCTGATGACACTAAGGTCGGTGGTGTTGTGGATGGTCTGGAAGGATGGCAAAAGTTGCAGCAGGACATAGATAGGATGCAGGACTGGGCGGAGAAGTGGCAGATGGACTTCAACGCGGATAAATGTGTAGTCGTCCATTTTGGCAGAACCAACGGGATGAACGAGTACACTATCAAGGGCAGAAGTCTGAGTAGTGTTGAAGAGCAGAAGGATCTAGGGGTCCGGGTCCACAGGACTCTTAAATCGGCCTCGCAGGTGGAGGAGGTGGTCAAGAAGGCGTATGGTGTACTGGCCTTCATTAATCAAGGGTTTGAGTTTAGGAGTCGGGAGGTAATGCTGCAACTTTATAAGACCCTTGTCAGGCCTCATTTAGAGTATTGTGCGCAGTTCTGGTCGCCTCACTATAGGAAAGATGTAGAAGCTATTGAGAGGGTACAGAGGAGATTTACAAGGATGTTGCCTGGACTGGGAGGCATGCCTTATGAAGTTAGGCTGAGGGAGCTGGGACTCTTTTCCCTGGAGAGACGAAGGTTGAGAGGCGACCTGATAGAAGTTTACAAAATGTTGAGAGGAATAGATAGGGTGGACTCTCAGAGGCTATTTCCCCGGGTTGAAATGGTTGCTACGAGAGGACACAGATTTAAGGTGCAAAGAGGGAAGTTCAGAAGTGATGTTAGGGGTAAGTTTTTCACTCAGAGGGTGGTGAGTGAATGGAATCGGCTGCCGTCAGTGGTGGTGGAGGCGAACTCGCTGGGGTCTTTTAAAAGACTTCTGGATGAGTATATGGGGTTTAATGAGATTGAGGGTTATAGATAGGTCTGTAGGTTGGTAGGTGTTGATGTGATCGGCGCAACTCGTGGGCCGAAGGGCCTGTTTGTGCTGTAGTGTTCTATGTTCTATGTTTAATGTAAGAAAATATGCCAAGATGTTTTGCATGGGGCATTATATAAAGCAAAATTTGAGACTGACCCACAAAAGATTTGATCAGGACAAAGAAGAGCATCATAAGGAAGAATGAGAGATACAGAGATTGGGGGAGGGAATTAACAGCTGAAGGTATGGCCACCAATTTTCCTTTTATTCATTCATGCGATGTATCATTTTGTTACACAGTTCTAATTACCCTCAAGAAGGTGGCAGTAAACCTTGAACTGATACATGGTGTCAAGGATGGAGCTCCAGGATTTTGACCCAGCAACAGTTTAGAAAGGGCAATATAGTCCCAAGTCAGGATAGTGCCTGACTTGGAGGAGAACTCAAGGTACAGTGATGTTCCCCTGCATTTGCTGTCCTTGTCTTTCTAGGTGATAGAGGCTGCAGGTTTGGAAGAAACCATGTTGAATTACTGCAATAGAAGGTGCACATGGTTGCCACTGTCCACTGGTGTTGGAGAGAATGAATGTTTACGGTGGTGGAGGGTGCACCAGTCAAGCAGGCTGCACCAGTCAAGCAGGCTGCTTTGTCCCAGGTGGAGTTGAACTTTGAGCGTTATTGGTGTGGCACTCCCCAGGCAAGTGGAGAGTATTCCATCTTAGGCCTTGTAGATGGTGGACAGGCATTGTGGAGATCAGAAGTGAGTTACTCACTAATGAATTCCCAGCCTCTGACCTGTTTTATAGTCACAGTACTTTTATAGCTGGTCCAGTCAACTTTCTAGTTAATGGCAATCCCCGAAATAGTGATGGGGGAATTCAGTTGTGAACGATTCTGACAATTAAACAGCTAACTTGTGGAGGAGACTCCACAAAAATTCCCATCCTCAATCATGGTGGGGCCCAACATCTCAGTGCAAAAAACAAGGTTGAAGTATTTGCAAACATCTTCAGCCAGAAGTACCAGGTAGATTATCCACCTCAACCTCTTCCTGAGGTCCCTGCCATCAGAGATGCCAGACTTCAGCCAATTCAATTCATTCCACATGATATCAAGAAACGGCTGAGGGCACTGGATACTGCAAAGGCTGTGGGCCCTGACAACAATCCGACAATAGTACTGAAGACTTGTGCTCCCAGCTGCTCCAGCATAGTTACAACACTGGCACCGATTCAACAATGTGAAAATTGCCCAGTTCTGTCCTGTCCACAAAAAGCAGGATAACTGCAATAACCAAATCACCACTTCACCAGTCTTCTCTTGATCATCAGTAAAGTTATGGAAGATCAAGTTCACTTAATCAGTAACAATCTGCCCACCACTGCTCAGTTTAGATTCCGCCAGGATCACTCAGCTCCTGACATCATTACAGCCTTAGTCCAAGGATAAAGAGATGAACTCAAGAGGTGAAGTGAGCTCTTGACATCAAGACAGCATTTGACCGATTGTGGCATCAAAGGGCCCTAAATCAGGAGGAAATTTCTCCAATCGTAGTAGGAGTCATACCTAGAGAGGACGATGCTTATGGTTGTTGGACATCAATCATCACAGGACATCAGCTACAGGACATCACTGCAGGGGTTCTTCAGGGTAGAGTAAGCCCAACAGTCTTGAATTTCATCAATGAGCTTCCTTCCATCAGAAGATCAGATGTGGGGATGTTTGCTGATGATTGCAGTGAGTTCAATACCATGTGTGACTCCTCAGACACCAATGCGGTTTGTGTCCGTATGTAGCAAAACCTGGACAGCATTCACGCCTGGACTGATAAGTGACAAGTAACATTCACAGCCATGCAAATATTCTTCAAGAAGATGGCTGGAAATGCTTCAGCTTTGTCTTTTGCACTAATGGACCAATCTACTCAATCAATGAAGACGGGGATGTTTGCGAGCCTCCTCCTCCCCATAGTTGTTTAATTGGCCACTGCCATTCACAACTGGATGTGACAGGACTGCACAACTTTGTTCAGTCTGTAACAGTTGCTTCTACTGTTTGGCATACAAGTAGTCCTGTGCTGTAGGTTCACAAGGTTGGCATCTCACTTACAGCCAAATCTATTGCTGTTCCTGTCATACATTGATGGAGCCAATTAAAATCAGGGGTGTTTTATTTTTCTTGCAGAGTTTTTGCAGTGCAGGCATCTGGGTCAGTTGTAGAGCCTGAGGAGACTACAAGGTTAGGCTGAGATGCGGCCATGTAAGCAAGGGTGAGAATATTAAAACTGAGGTGTTGCCTACCCAATTTCGCTTCAAGGGATTTGCAAACTCCCACCTCTGACAAGACAACAACAAATAAATCAGTTCACACCTCGGAAGATATCTGGTATCAGACTATGAGGTTCTCCAAAAGTAATAATAACAAATCATGTGCAAATACAATGAGGAGGTGGGGGAAAGGTGACACATTAGTATGATATTCCTCTCTTGGAAACACTGATTGCGGTTAGTAGCTGCCACTGCTACTTCAATGATGTGTAGGTTAGGTGGAATAGCTATGGTAAATGCACAGGATTTAGGGGATAGGGGAGGTGCACAGGGGATAGGGGAGGTGCGGGGCCTGAGAAAGATGCTCTTTTGGAAAGTCAATGGAGATGTGATGGGCCGAACTGCCTCTTTCTGCACTCTTTCTGAATTCTATGATTCAGCCTGAGAACAGACTGAAAACAGGAATTCCTGTTCTCAGAAATAATCCGAAGCACTGGGCTGTGGCACAGAATCCAGCCCTGCACGGAAGCAGCAAAGTCAGCTACCACCACAGTGACTCCAGCTTTAAAAGTACTCGATTGGCTGTGAAATGCCTTGAGACATCTGGTGGTTGTGAAACACGTTCCATAAATACAAGTCTTCCTTTTCAACTAGCGACAATCAGAATAGACAATAAGCACCAAGTAAAGGAACTGAAATAAAGCCTGAACTGGATGGTGGCTGGAAGGGAACGTGTTTTTGTGAACTGGGGATAAAGACAAAAAGGGAAAGATTGGTTCAGTGAAAGGGAAAATGTTTCTTTTCGGTGGCTTTTGGGGCGGTGATAGTCTGCTTGGTCTTTTCACTATGGTTAAATTTAAATGTTAACTCTCTTTCCTACTTCTAAGATTAAAATTTGGTATATTGTTAAGTAAAGATATATTTAGAATTAACCAGTATTCGTACTCTAGAAATATACCGCCAGTAAATGCAGTGGGGAGGGGACAGCATTTGGAAGTAATAGTAACAGTGTCCTCATTCTCATAAAATTCCTACAACGCAGGAGGCAGCTATTTGGCCCATCAAATCTGCACTGACCACAATCCCACCCAGGTCCTATCCCCATAACCTATTTACCCTGCTAGTCCCCCTGACACAAAGGGGCAATTTAGCATGGCCAATCAATCTAACCCGCACATCTTTGGACTGTGAGAGAAAACCAGAGTACCTGGGGGAAACCCATGCAGACATAGGGAGAACGTACAAACTTCACACATAGAGTGGTCTGAGCCAGGAACTGAACCCAGGCTCCTGGCACTGAGAGGCAGCAGTGCTAACTACTGGACCACCGTGCCGCCCCATCACATAAGCAATAATATGTCACAAAGTCTATTGTTTCTTCACTCATTAAGCCCCATAAGCATGTTTGTGCATTTCACTTATTGATGGAGATATATGTCGCTATAGCACAATGTTTGTGTGAGTATCAGCATTAACAGACACATGGAAAGATCCTCTTTATAACACTGGCCCAGATATCTTCTGAGCAGCAGCAATGATTGTTGGATTGCCACTTCACTTTTAGATTTCTCCCGACCTGACGCAACTCCGTGTTTCTTCCCAGACCTTCCAGGTGGGTTTTCTAGAAATGCACAGTGCTGTATCCATCCAGGGAATTCTGTCAGGGCAGTGTGGAGTCAGACCGAGTCAAGACATTCCCTCTTTCCAAGCCACCTAGCTGCTGGATGGGCCAATTTGAATGTTGGTGAATAAATGAGTGGATGGGTGAATGTGTGAATGGCTACATAGATGAGTGGGTGGCTGGGTATGGGGGTAGGTGGGAAAGAGGCCAGGTGGATGAAGTGGTTACATAGGTGAGATGGCAAATGGGTGAGGTAGGTAGGATGGCTGAGTGGATAGTTATGTCTGGGGCTTAGTCAGGTCAGGGATTTAGTCGGGTGTGTGTAGCTTGGTGACAAAGGGTTATAGTATCTGGCTAAGGGTGATAGCTGGTTGGGGGGGGGAGATAAACAGTGGGTTGTTGGTGATTGGACTACCCCAAATCTGTGAGGATAGTCAGGCGGGGTGAATTGGTGGTGGGTTAGTTACCCAAATGTTAGACTAGATGTTACTCTGTCTCACGTTTCCAGTGTAACTATCCAGGTGAGTGCCAAAGAACTGTGCGAAGATTCTTAACTCTAATCTCAGAGTTGAAGAATTCACAGAAGGTTCCAGGAAGCAGGGGAATCATCCATTGTAATTTAGAATTTCCTGGGAAATTTTCAAGGAGATCCAGTGGGTCAGGGCTTCCAAAGAGTTTCGATGCATATCTTCAGTCATGCATTCGTTCTCTGATGATCCGCAGACTGGTAGATTTGGCCCAATGTGTTTCATGGACTCGTTACAAGCATGCACACAATGCATGCACACACACACTGACCCCCTATAAAACCACTGTGATCTTCCTCATTAGAGACACAGAGCAAGCCCCCTCAATAACACCATGGTTTCTTCTTTACAAATACAGACAGACAAAAAGACCTTCTTTGTAAAACTGTGCACCTGTGACTGCTCATTAATACACACACAGCTCCTTTCCTTGTTTGCATGGTTCACAGCAGACAGCTGACAGTATCTCAGATATTTATTACTAAAATAAAACCACGTAAGAGATAGAACACTCAGCTAAAGTTACTAGGTCGGAGAAGACAGTGGGCATTAACCTGACGATAGAGATTCAAATTTTAACATGCAAAGGAGGCGTGGGGCTGTCAAATCAAGGCTATATAATCTTAGCAAGGCATCACCATATTTGGAGGATATTTGGTGTTGTTAACAGTATGATGGAAGTTTGGTGCCATTGTTAATCTCAATCAAGTTTAGACATTATACAAATGGACATGTCATATCTAAATGTCAAACTGTAAAGTTCAAAGCTCTAAAAGCAAGCATTTTATGAACCAATGTGGTTTCCTAAACTTATTCTTACGGTTCCCCGTATCATTGGGGAAATAGAATTTCTTTGTAAAAAGCAAGAAGAAATAATGCCTTGCATTTATATAGCACCATTCACAATCAAAGTATTTTGCAGCCAGCAAATTATTTTTAAAGTGCAGTCACTGCTGCATTGTAGGAAGAACGAACCTACCTCAAAAGGAGGATCCTAGAGAGAAACAGCAGCGAACTTTCTAAATTGAAAGCAAGGCAAGTGGGATAGGTCAGGCAGATTAAACCTTAAACCTAGACCACTGAGGATTGTGGTCTGCCCCACATGGGAAATGCTCAGGCCCCAACTGCACCTCAGGAGGGATGAAAATGATTCAATTCCCAAGATGCACACATTCTGCATGTTTGTTTTAATTCGTTCATGGAATGTTCTGTATATGGCATTGCTACAGCATTTATTGCCCATTCTTGAAGGCAATTGAGAGTCACCCACATTTCTGTGGCTCTGGAGTCACATGTAGACCAGACCAGATAAGGACAGCAGATTTCCTTCCCTAAGGGGAACATTAGTGAAAAAGATGGATTTGTTTTTACAATGGCTTCATGGTCATCATTAGACTTCTAGCTCCAGATTATAAGTGAATTCAAATTTCACCATCTGCTATGGTGGGATGTGAACCAAGGTCTCCAGAGCATTATCCTGGGTTTCCAGATTACCAGTCCAGCGACAATACCACTGCGCTACTGTCTCCCCTAAATGAGTCCCAATGCCTGGATGATTAGAGTGGCCTGCAGCACAAAACTTTGCATAAGATATATATCATTGTGGAAATTCTAATCATCAGATTGAATAAATCAGCATAAAATAAGCATACCTTTTCCTGTGTGATTATAATCTCCACAAATAACAAAGCACTACTAAAATGCATATTTTCCTGTAATATTACATACTTTAAAGCACTCAGAAACCAATTTAGTTTTTCCTAACACTGTGATGTCCCATGATCAAATGTGCCTTTCTCCCAACTTACTGCTGATCCCAGGGGCAAACACAGGACTGGTGTCACCAAAAATGGCTGGCTGTTCCTGATATAAAAGGCTAAGAGGGCTGTGTCAGCTTGTCCTTGTGGGGGTGGGGAGTGGGATGAGATGTGGGCAGCTGCTGCTTATCCGGTTGCCTCCTGTCACCTCCTATGTGCCCCTGGTTTGGAGATGCAGGGAACACCAACCTCATGCTGGCCTGCGTCAGCAATTCCACTGGTTGGGAATGGCAGTTATCCGATCCAAAGAGCCCAGAGACATCAGCCTGCATGCCAGCAGGTCTCTATGAAGTCAGTACACAAGATCCTTCTCATCTGTCTCTCACCACCACCAGAGCTGCAGTTTATGAAGAATCAGGAGGAGTCACAGAATGATGGTGCCTTGCTGCTTCTGAGAGGTGGAATGTGAAGAGGGAGAGGAAATCTCAGTAAACATAGCAAAGGTACATATTTTCACAATTCTCATCCTAGCTGCAGAATCCAGAGTCTCAACTCTCAGTTGCCTTGCCTTTCAGACTGTGCCTTTCCCTTAAGCACACACAATGTTAAATAGCTGACTTTACAGGTGAACACGGGCTATTTTGGGACAACAACAACACTAAATTTTCTCTTTGGCCTCCACTGCAAAAGTGGTTCCTCTACAATTCATCTGTGAATTGCCCATAGACCATCCTCATTAATGGTGTCTAATTACCATCCAGGTGAAAGTATACTCAGTGTTACATTGGAGATCAGGAATTAGCATCACTCTAACAAGAAGTTTTAAGTTTAAGTTTTAAGTTTATTTATTAGTGTCACAAGTAGGCTGACCTTAACACAGCAATGAAGTTATTGTGAAAATCCCCTTGTCGCCACATTCCAGTGCCTGTTCAAATACCATCACCTCCCTTGTCAAGAAGAGCATCCAGTAATGTGAGGACACATTCATTATTTTATACGACCATGGGAAGACAATCAGTTACTGCTTAAACCAAGTAAATTCAATCATAACTATTGTTGTGTTCAATTTTTGTAAAATAAATCAATTTAACAACTGATATTTGGTCTTGCCTCACCAAATCTTTACATGATCCATCTTCAAATCTATTGGTGAGGCACACATGTGAAAGACAATAAGGGAAGGCGATGGCCTATGGTATTATTGCTAGACTATTAATCGAGAAACTCAACTAACATTCTGGGGACCCGGGTTCAAATGTCACCACGGCTGAATTCAATAAAATATCTGGAATTACAAATCCACTGATGACCATGAAACCATTGTTGATTGTCAGAAAACCCACCTGGTTCACTAATGTCCTCTAGGGAAGGAAATTTGTCGTCCTTACCTGGTCTGGTGTATACAGCAATGTGGTTGACTCACAACTGCCCATGAGCTACTAGTGATGGGCAATAAATGCTGGCCAGCCAGTGATACCCATGTCCCACAAAAGAATAAGAGAATACACAAATATCCATTAAAAAGTCACAGTGGGGAATTGGTTATACCCTTGGGTTGGATAATGGAACATCTTTAAACATAAATACTTAAGCTCCTTATGCCACCTGCAACACTTCACATGAGACAAGAGTGAAGCAAGCAACCTAGTGAGAAAAGTACCAGCAATGCTTATCTGAAACTAAGGAGAGTGGAGGCAACCATGCAGATTAAGATATTGAAGTGGCTGTATCCAAGGGGTCTAGTCTAGTTGGGGGATATGCAATTGCCAGGGTGCATCACACTGCTTTTAATGAAATAAGAATGACAACAATTTTCTCTTAAGAATACAGTTTGATTTACACAATCCTGATTCACTTAGCTTGTAACAGAGCGAATCACAGACAGAGATTGTCCAAAGGAGCTTGGGATCACTTGGAAAGTATTGAAAGGAGCTTGGATCAATTTGCTGTTATGTTTAAAAGAGTCTGACTTTTAATATTTCATTTCTCCTCCACCTGTGGTTCTCAGTTCTCTTGTTAGAATTCTATCATGGCCTGGATTTTCCGGATACCACCACCCCCCACCCCTCCAGACGATGGGTATTTCAGCAGCAGAGGCATCTCACCATTGGCTGCTGGCAGGATCTTCCAGTCCTGCCGAAGTCAATCGCCTTTTGTGTTCTCACTGGCCACGGTGCCGGGGAACATGTCACAGAGAGTCTCATTCGGAGGGACTGGAAGATGATGTTTGTGGCAAAGGCTGGAAAATCCCAGCCTGACTTTTCTGTTCTTCATGGTTTCCTAACCTCTTGTTTCTCTTGCTGTTCCTTGTTTCTCAGGTCCATTTCTTGTGCAGCCACTGACCAATGAGGATGAATTGGGTCGAATGGGGTCAAAGCTTATGGGAAGAAAGCAGGATTAGGCTATTGAGTTGGACGATCAGCCATGATCATGATGAATGGCAGAGCAGGCTCGAAGGGCCGAATGGCTTCCTCCTATCTTCTGTTTCTATGTTAATTAATGATAGTGGCATTCAATTGTTGGACACAGGTACAATCACATGTCCTGTGTTCAGCTGACAGCTATGGACTGGGTCAAGTTAAACCTTTATAATTTAGATAGGAAAACTATAAACAGAGTGATTGCTTTGCAGCTACAATGGATGAGGGGACAGGAACAGGGCAGGATCACGAGGCACTGGCACTACTTGGCTACTAGCTGAGCCTGAACTCAACTGTTTGTAAGCTTGGGATCCTATTTAACCTTGAACTGAGCTTCTGACTTCATATTCTCTCCAACACCAACATCTTCTGTGTCCACTTTTGTGACAACATAGCCTTTCTCCAGCCTTGTCTCAGCTTATTTGCCTCTGAAACTCTTGTCCATGCCTTTCTAACCATAAGACTCAACTATTCCAATGCTCTTCTGGCTAGCCTTGCTCCTAGCACCCACCGCCCTCCCTGCCACCTCCCTCCTCAATAAACTGGAGCATATCCATCACCCTGCTGACTCATGGTGAGCCCCATGTACCCCTCACTTGTAATCACTGACCTACATTGTCTCCCCGGCAATACCTTAATTTCAATATTACTGAAAAGATAGATGTGTTGCCAAATTAGAGGGATGGTGCCAATGTCTCACGACTCTGCCCTGTTCCTGTCCCCCATTATCCATTATAGCAGCAAAGCAATCACTCTGTTTATAGTTTTCTTATCTAGATTGTAAAGGTTTAACTTGACCCAGTCCATAGCTGTCAGCTGAGCAGAGGACATGTGATTGTACCTGTACCCAACAATTGAATGCCACTGTCATTAATTCATCCTCCGCTCATCAGGAAAGACACAAGGGGCAGGATTTTCCAGCTATGCTCACTCCAAAACCAGAAAATCCCACTCGAGCCCCGCCTCCCCCATTCCCTCCCTGCCTATTACGATTCCCGAGCTGGGCAGGATGGGAAAATTCCCCTCCAGAATATCAAATGTCAAACAATCACAACAATATATACTGCAGGAGGAAAGGGTGCTGATTGGTTGCTGATTCATTGACAAGTCAACTCTGATTGGCCAAGGCATCGCAATGGATGAAGCAATGGGGAGCTAAAGAGAATTCCAGACCAGAGAGTCTCGCATTAGTGGTCGGAAACATCTCTTTAACCTGTGCTTAACGCTCTCTCCATTTGCATTGTCTGTACCTTTAAGACTTGATTACCTGTAAAGACTCACATTCCAACCATTATTTTGTAAATTGAGTTTGTGTCTTTATATGCCCTGTTTGTGAACAGGACTCCCACTTACCTGACGAAGGGGCAGCGCTCCGAAAGCTAGTGGCTTTTACTACCAAATAAACCTGTTGGGCTTTAACCTGGTGTTGTGAGACTTCTTGATTAGGGATAGTCAGCATGGCTTTACCAGAGGGAGGATATGCCTAACAAACTTGATAAAATTTTTCGTATTGATTAAGAAGGGATAAATGGAGTATGAAAGCAAGTTAGCAGGGAACATAAAAACTGACTGTAAAAGTTTCTATAAATATGTAAAGTGAAAAAAGATTGACAAACGTGAATGTAGGCCCCTTACAGTCAGAAATGTGACAGGGAATAAAGAAATGGCCGAGGAATTAAATTCATACTTTTCTTCAATCTTCACAAAGGAAGACATGAATAATCTACCAGAAGTTCTCAGAGAAACACGTTTTAGTGAGGAGCTGAAGGAAATCAACATTAGTAGAGAAATGGTTTTGGGGAAATTGATGGGATTGAAGGTGGGGAAATTGATGGGATTGAAGGTGGATAAATCTCCAGGCCCTGATAATCTTCATCCCAGAGTACTAAGGAAGTGGCCCTGGAAATAGCGATTGGTGGTTATTTTTCAAAATTCTTTGGACTCCAGATTAGTTCCTACAGATTGGAGGGCAGCTAATGTAAGCCCGCTATTCAAAAAAGGAGGTAGCGAGAAAACAGGGAACCAGAGACCAGTGAGTCTAATGTCAATTGCTAGAGTCCATTATCAAGGATGTTGCCTGGGATGGAGCATTTGAGCTGTAAGGAGCTATAAGGAGAGACTGTATATGCTTGGATTGTTTTCTTCAGAAGGCTGTGGGGGAGCAGGTGTTCTCTTTGGTTCAGAGGTCAACAAGAGGGCATAGTTTTTGGGTGAGGGGCAGGAGATTCAGAGGGGATGGGAATCTGGAATGCACTGCCTGGGAAAGCAGTGGAACCCGGAAACCTTGCAATCTTTAAGATGTATTTGAATGAGCACTTGAAATATCATAACATTCAAGGATATGGGACAGGTGCTAGAAAATGGGATTAGCATGATTTATAGTAGTAGTTATTGTCAGTGCAGACTCGATGGGCGAACAGCCTTTTCTGCACAGAGCAATTCTCTGCGTAGAATTTTCCGAAAAAGAACTAAGGACTGGATTTACCGGCCGCACTCACCCGAAGGCTGGAAATTCCCGCCTGAGGTCAGCGGACATTTGCATTGTCCGCTCCCACTCGCAACAATTCCCATGGCAGGCGGGATGGGAAAAATCCACCCAAAGTGTCATAACATTGAGAACACTGGTCCATCAGGCACCCTTAGCACCGCAATTGTCCCAAACTCAGTCACTCTTTGGGCGTTGAGTCTGGCTTCAGAGAGGTTGGGTGCTGTTCTGCAAGGGCACCCCAGTCTCTCAGTGCACTGAGAGGCCCCCTCTTTTCCCCCCACAGACATCAGGACTACTCCCCTTCCACCCCCACCTCCACCTCCGCACCCACACCCCCCTGCACCCCCATCACTGGCATGTTCCCTCACCCGCTTCCTGATAAGAGCTGTCAAGCACTCGGGCAGTCCCAAAGGGTCCCCTGACATGCTCTCCCATTATGACTCTGGCCTTCGCCCCCATCATGACCCCTCACTGACATGCCCCTCCATCATGACCCCGAGACATCCTCCCCATCATGAACCTGACATGCTCCATTCCTGCGACCCATTCTGCATAGCACCCCCCTGCATAGCCCACCCTTGAATAGCAGCCTGCCACATAGACCAGTGCATAACTCCCTCATCATAGCTCTCCCACCATTGAATCCCCTGCATGCCCACCCCCCTCCTGTCATAGCATACCTGTCTCAGCAGCCCCCCACCATCTCCCCCTCAGACTCTACTACTGTTTGGCAAAACCACTTTTTAGGACCGCATGCTATTTTCCAGAGTCGGTGTGATCTGCACCAGGCACGCTGAGGTGGCAAAATCACTGCCTATGACTCTATAGGCTCCCCAAACTTCCAGGTAATATGCTATCATGCTACCGTAATTTGAGAATTCTTATCTTTGTTTTCAAATCCTTCTACTCCACAACAATCCCTGCTTTCAGTTAACATCCTTCAAGCCCTACAACCAGTTCAAGATTTCTGAAATCCTCCAAACCTGGTCTTTTGCACTTCATTAATTGTTATTGCTGATCGGTGATCTTGCTGTCAGTTGTCAGGACTTTAAGCTTTAGTATTTCCTTCCTAAATCTGTTCACCTCCTGATCTCTCTTCCCTTCTTTAAGATGCTCTTGTAAAGCATTCCTTCAAACTTACTGTGCTTTTGGTGACCTGTACTAACTTTTTCTTTGTTCTTTCACAGGACATGAATGTTGCTGGCTAGACCAGCATTTATTGCCCATCCTTATTTGCCCTTGAGAAGGTGGCAGCGAGCTGCTTCCTTGAACAGCTGCAGTCATGTGGTGTAGGTACATCAACAGCACGGTTAGGGACGAAGTTTCAGAATTTTGACCCGACAACAATGAAAGAATGGCTATATATTTCCAAGTCAGGATCGTATTTAGCTTGGAGGGAATTTGTAGGTGTTAGCATTCCCATGCATCTGCTGCCCTTATATCTCTTTTACGTGGCTTAGCGTCAACTTTGGTTTTAAACTGCCCTGTGAAGCGTCTCAGAATATTTTGCTACATTAAGGATGCTATAACAGTGCAAATTGTTGTTGTTGAATGAAAACAAAGTGAGGCTCTATTCTCTCTCCACAGATGCTGTCAGACCTATTGAGGTTCTCCAGCATTTTCTGCTTTTGTTTCGGATTCCAGCATCCGCAGTATTCTGCCTTTATCTTATGTCTACAGCATGTAGGATTATAATACAAGATTGAACTGTTTCTGCTATTTATTTGAGGGGTGGGGGGGCGGTGGTGGGGGAGGACACACATGGGGATTCTGTAGCAGGCAACAATGATGAAAGGGTCACTCATTTAAAGAATGGTTTAAAAGGCCTTGGGCAGGCTAAAGAAATGGGATAAGCAGTAGTCTGTTTGAGTTTCAGAAGGGAAACCCCCAAACTAGTGACGACAACACTGAGTAAAATCACAAGAGACTGCCAGTCAGAGTACCGCTGGTCTGAAAAGATGTCCTTGTGACTCTTGGAGAAAAGCTGTTTTCTAGGGTGCTGTGTGTGAGAAAGCCCTGAACATATGATGCAGCCAATTCTGTTGAAAAATCCAGCGAGGAACAGGAAAAACAAATTTTAAAAAATATGGTACCACATTTCCTGGCCTTTTTATAGTTCTAGTTCTAAAACAGCTCTAATTTATGCAACCTTTACCTAATAATCTTTTATTTAACAATTATTTGAAATGAATTTCAGTAATTCTATGTACTGAAGATCTGGTTTCTAAAGTAGTTTGACTGCATGGAGATTGCTGGTGGGTTGATATTGAATTAGTGAGAATGACAAGTGGGCCATATGAAAAGGGATAGCGCAGCTTTAAATCAATTATATAGCCCCTGTTTTACAGCCATTTCGCCTGGAAAATCCTCACATATCATGATTTCTTTTTAATTTCTTGACAATTAAGTTGAAGCGATAATCTTTGCAACCTAGCAGCACACCTCATCAAAAAAAACCCTTTAAAACACTCACCTCGCACATCTGCATTTTGAACCTGCGCATCTTGTCTCAAAACATATCACAAAGCAATATATTTTTCTCTTAACTTGATAATAACAATTTCCCCAGAGGATTTCAGTCAGCATGAATCTGGATATTGTTTGAAAAGGTGACAAAGCAAACGAGGACTCGCCATCCTCCCACATTCCCCAGTCAGCACCTTCCTTTACTATAGCAGTTCAAATTAATCAAATTAAATTTATATGAATAGTGAAAAATCATGAAAGGTATTAGACATGTAATTTAAAATTAATATCTTATAATTATTTATCATGTCATATGAGGAGAAATTGATTTTTTTTGTCTGGGAACTGTACATTACAGATGACTTAAAATTATCACTGTAACCCCTGGGAAATTCTTTACTTAACACCGGCAGAATGGAATTGGTTGTACATTTCATTTGACACACAAATGACCGAAATTTACAGACAATGAGATTCTGCCATTAAATAGGAAATGTGCTCATTTGAGACTGTTTCAGAGCGTTTTCATTTACATGACATTTTAAGGAAACAGCCATCCGTGACTTAACCTGTTTAGAATTGCTGGCTGTTGATTTTTCTTATTTCCTAGTTTAGAAGGAATGCTATTCTGCTCCCCGCTCCCCCCCATCCCCTCCTCTCATCCCCACCTGTGTAAATCATAGCTGCGGTAAGCTGAAGGTGGCACAAGTCACCAAGAAAGAGTTGGGGGCTGTTCAAAGCCTTTAAGTTCCTTTCGGTCATGATTGCACATTGACTATCATTTTCCATAACTCTGGGCAAATAGTTTGCCAACCATAGCAGCCAAGCAGCAGTCAATATTTGTTTTATTGTACCCTTGAGTGAAAAAGGTTTTAAAAAGAACTACTGTCATCTGTTACAGGCTTGCGGTTTGTAATGTCGGCAGGCAATAGTTTCTACTCTACTGCCTGCTGACATCACTCACCAACGACCATTGACAGCTGATGTCTATTACAGGGCAATAGTGACAGCTGGTAGCTGACACGTGACTACTCTTCAGTGAATCAGACCAAGCATTTCAAAACAAGGGCATTATATATTTATACATATAGTTATATAAATTAAACCTTCCTTAGCAACTTATTTTCCTCTTTCCTAGAGATTTAATCAAGGGAAATGGGGTCTTCATTGTTGAGGAGACTTACAGATATGCTGAAATCTAATGCAAATCATAGGATATTGTCCAGAACTACCCTACTGTTAATCAGCAACAACAATGTGCACTTAAATAGCATCGTAACATTCAAAGATTGAATAGATATGTACCCAAACAAGAAATTAAGCCAATCCAAGGACATATTATTTTTAAAAGCATGGTAGCTGTGAAGGAATTTCTGAAAGGAGAGGGAGATGAAAAGGCAGAGTGATATGGAGGGAATTGAAGGTATAGGCTGACAATGCAAGTGCGAGATATAGGCTTGGGTTGTTTTTGTTGGAGCAGAGAAGACTGCGAGGTGACCTGATCAAGGAGTCCAAGATTATGAGAGACATGGATAGAATAGACAAGAAGCAGCTGTTCCCTTTTGTTGAAGGATCAGTCATGAAGGGACAGAGGTTCAAGGTGAGGGGCAGGAGGTTTAAGGGAGATGTAAGGATATGCTTTTTACCCAGAGGGTGGTGATGGTCTGGAATGTGTTGCCTGGGAAGGTGAGCCTCACATCCTTTAAAAAGTATCTGGATGAGAACCTAACACTTCATAACATTCTAGGCTATGGGCCAGATGCTGGCAGATGGGATTAGGTGGATGTTCATGTGTATTGCGCACGTCGGTGCAGACTCGATGGGCCGAAGGACCTCTTCTGCGCTATATGATTCTATGATTCTATACACAAAATGTCAGTGTTCGATAAATGCAAATTCTCATAGTGTGGCAGAGATGAAGAAAGTTATAGATGCAGCAAGGGTTATGAAAGGGTTAAATTTAAGGTACTGGGAGTCAATGTCAGTCAACAAACACAGGGATGATAGACTAGAGGAATTTAGGTTCAGGATAGGATACCAGCAACAGAGTTTTAAAGGAACTGAAATTATGGAGGATGGTGGATATGCAGGATTGTATTGTTAGTCATTAGATAGTGCAGTGCTTAATACAGATAACATTTACAGTTCATAGAATCCCTACAGTGCAGAAGGAGGCTATTCAGCCTATCAAGTCTGTACCAACCACAATCGTATCCAGGCCTTATTCGCATAACCCCACATATTTACTCTGCTAATCCCCCTAATACTAGGGTCAACTTAGCACGGCCAATCAACCAAACCCGCACATCTTTGGGATATAGGAGGAAACAGGAGCACCTGGATGAAAGCCAGGCAAACACAGAGAGAATGTGCAAATTCTACATAGACAGTGACCCAAGGCTGGAATTGAACTGGGTCCTGAGCACTGTGAGGCAGCAGTGCTGACCACTGTGCTGCTCCTATTATACTACTGCTACTGTTATACTACTACTAATTATAGAAATTTTGATTTCAAGGCACCCAATTTTTTGGTATTATGGGTGCCATTTCATTCTAAGATGGTGTACATGGCACACAAGTATTCTTCTAGTGTGAGTCACTCCAGACCTCATTTTGGTGAGATCCTCAGCTCATGCCCAGTGAGCATGCATTGAAAATATACATGACATCAATCACAAGGCCTTGAGTTGACACCAGTGCTGTCACTTTTTTTAGTTCTTTCTTGAGACTTGAGCCTCACTGGCTCAGCCAGCACTTTTCATTTCAGTGAGGTTAACCTTAGTGAGATGAAGATGTCCAACATATTCTTCCTTGCTTGGGTTCGGTTAGGAGAATTCATCCCTCAATACCTGGATGGAGATGACCTCCCCCTGCTGAGAGTCCTGCCCACCAACAGCTCCCCACCCCCAACCTGGGAATGAAAAGTTTGACATACGACGACTCTGGGTCTGTACTTGACAGAGTATAGAAGGATAATGGGGGATCTCGTTGAAACTTACAGAACATTGAAAGGCCTGGATAGAATGGACTTGGGGAAGGTGTTTCCATTAGTAGGAGAGACTAGGATCCAAGGGCACAGCCTCAGAGTAAAGGGGCGACCCTTTAGAACCGAGATGAGGAGGAACATCTTCAGCCAGAGAGTGGTGAATCTATGGAATTCATTACCACAGAAGGCTGTGGAGGCCAGGTCATTGAGTATATTGAAGACAGAGCTAGATGTTTTCTTGATTGCTAAGGGGATCAAAGGTTATCGGGGAAAGGCAGGAGAATGGGATTGAGAAACTTATCAGCCATGATCGAATGGTGGAGCAGATTCAATGGGCTGAAAGGCCTAATTCTGCTCCTACTTCTTATGATCTCATGTTCACTCCCCAACCTTCTCCACTTCCTATTGAAACATTTTGCCCACTCTTTATCATTTCTGCTTCTTCTTCCTGCCATGCTGTAGTGCAAGGGAAATGCAAACTATTGCATACATGCCTGAGAGCAAGTGATTTGTGCAAGTAATTTGAAAACAGGAAATGCTCCTACACAACACAGGCCGTATCACTTCCCGTACACTTCAGCAACTTTAAACAACTCTGGGGACCACCAAACACTTCCACAAAGACAGGGAGAGCCAGGAGCAATCAGCCCACAGTCCAGCTGGAAGTAATCGATGAGGCCTTTAAATAACGCTGGTGGGGGTCCCCTTCTGCAGCTGAACGCACACTCAGCTGTCTGGGGTTAAGAAAGGGTTAGCTGGAACATTGTGCTCCAAAATCAGCGCAAAGACAAGGCTGAAGCATTTGCAACAATCTTCAGCCAGAAGTGCTGAGCGAATGATCCATCTCAGCCTCCTGCTGAGGTCCCCAGCATCACAGATGCCGGTCTTCAGCCAATTTGATTCACTCCACATGAAATCACGAAACAGCTGAAGGCACTGGATACTGCAAAGGGCATGGGCCTTGACCACATTCATACAAGCATTCGCATTAGGAGCAAGAGTAGGCCACTCAGCCCCTTGAGTCTGCTCTGCCATTCAAACAGATCATGGCCAACTTTAACCCCACATTCCTGCTTACTTGCGATAACCATTCACTCTCCTTGTTAATCAGTAATCTGTTCTGCTCTTAAAAATATTCAAATGATCTGCTTCCAGCCTTTTGAGAAAGAGAATTCCAGAGGCACATTTCCACCCTCTGACAGAAACAAATCCTTCTCATCTCTGCCTTAAATGACTGACCCCTTATTTTTATACAGTGATCCCTAATTCTAGATTCCCCCACAAGAGGCATATTCTCCCACCCACCCTGTTAAGATCCATTAGGATCTTAAAGATTTCAACCAAGTCAGCTTTTACTCTTCCAAGCTCCAGTGAAAACAAGCCCAACCTCTCCAACCTTTCATCGTAAGACCAGCCATAAGACAAACCTGCCCATTCCAGCTATTAGTCTAGTAAACCTGCTCTGAACTGCTTCTAACACATCTACATTTTCCCTTAAATACCAATGCAGTACACAGCCTTCCAGGTGTGATCACACAAGTGTTCTGTGCAACTGAAGTATTACCTTCCTACTTTTGTAATCAATTCCCCTTACAATAAGTAAGTTAACATTCTATTAGCTTTCCTAGTTACTTGCTGTACTGCATATTAATGATTCATGTACTAGAACATTCAGATCCCTCTGCATTTCAAAGCTCTACAATCTCTCACCATTTAGATAATAGGTTTCTTTTCCATCTTTCCTGCCAAATTGGACCATTTCACATTTCTGCACAATATACTCCATTTGCCAGATCTTTGCTCAATCACTTAATTCATCTATATCCCTTCCAGTTTCCTCCCAGACCCCTAAAATGTGTGGATTAAGTTAATTAGCCTGGTAAATTGACCCTAGTATCAGGGATTAGCAGAGTAAATGTGTGGGGTTACGGGAATAGGACCTGGGTGGGATTGTGGTCAAAGAACAAAGAAAAGTACAGTACAGGAACAGCCCTTTGGCTCTTCAATCCTACGGCAATCATGATGCCTGCCTAAATTAAAACCACATGCACTTACAGAGCCCGTATCCTTCCATTCCCATCTTATTCATGTATTTGTCTAGTTGCCTCTTAAATGCCATTATTATATCTGCTCCCACTGCCTCCCCAGGCAGCGTGTTCCAGACATTCATCAAGCTCTGTGTAAAAAAACTTGCCTCACGTCTCCTCTAAACTTTTCTCCGCGCACCTTAACTTATGTCCTCTAGTACTTGACTTTTCTACCTGAGGAAAGAGCATCTGACTATCCAATCTGTCTATGCCACTCAATCTTGTAAACCTTTATCAAGTCACTGCTCAACCTCCGTGGTGCCAGTGGGAACAACCTCTCCTCATAGCTCATGCCCTCCAGACTAGGCAACATCCTGGTAAACCTCTTCAGTATCCTCTCTAAAGCATCCACATCCTCTGATAGTGTGGCAACCAGAATTGTATACAATATTTTAAATGAGGCCTAACTAGTGTTCTGTACAGTTGCAGTCAGTACAAACTGATGGGCTGAATGCCTCTGTCTGTACTGCAGGAATTCTATGATTCTATAGTCCCCTTAGATCCTCTTTACAATTTACTTTCCCATCTAGCTTTCTGTTGTCAGCAAATTTCGCAGCCATACCCTTCATCCAATTAATTTATATCAATTCTAATAGGTTGATGCCCCAGCACTGATCCCCTTGGCTGCAATGGTACAATGAGATAGCTGTGCCCTTAGTCAAGCTCTTCCAGTACATCTACTGGCATCTACCCATGAATGTGGATAAGTGCCCAGGTATGTCCTGTTCACAGACAAATCCAACCCAGCCCATTACTGCCCCAATAGTCTAATCTCGATCACCAGTAAAATGACAAAAGTGCTATCAAGTGGCACTTACTCAGCAATAATTTGCTCACTGGTTCTCGGTTCGACTGCTACCAGACCACTCAGCCCCTGACCTCATTACAGCCTTGATCCAAATATGAACCAAGGAGCTGAACTCAGGTGAGGTGAGAGTAATTGTCCTTGACATAAAAGCAGCATTTGACCGAGTGTGCCTTCAGGAATCCTGGCGAAACTGGAGTCAATGGAAATCACGAGGTAAACTCTCTAATGGTTGGAGTCATACCTAGCACAAAGGAAGATGGTTGCAGTGTTTGGAGGTAGACTATCTTAGTTCCCGGACGTTACTGCAGGAATTCCGTTAATAAGGTCAGACTGGGGACATGCACTGATGATTGCACAATGTTCAGTATCATTTGTGACTCCTCAGATAGTGCAGCAATCCATGCCCATACACAGCAAAACCTGCATTCAGACTTGGGCAGATTTGTATTTGTACCACACAGGTGCCAGGCAATGACCATCTCCAACAAGACAGAATCCAACCATTTCCTCTTGACATTTATTGCTGAATCCCCCAACATCCCAGGGGTTATTATTGACCAGAAACTGACCTGGACCAGCCATATATAGATTGTGGCATCATGAGCAGGTCAGAGGCTGGGAATTCTACAGACAGTAACTCACCTTCTGTCTTCTCAGAGATTGTCAACTATCTACAAGGCATAGGTTAGGAGTGGGTTGGAATAATTTCCACTTGCCTGGGTGAGCGTGGCTTCAGCAGTCAAGAAGTTTGAAACCATCCAGGACAAAGCAGCCTGCTTTAATATGGTGACCATCCACCATATTAAACATTTACGCCGTGTACCACCATTGCACGCTGGCAGCTGTGTGTACCATTGAGGAGATGCACTGTAGCAATTCACCAAACCTCTTTTGACAGCATCTTGGAAACCAGTTTTCCCCATGTCTGCGTGGGTTTCCTCCTGGTGCTGAGGGTTCCTCCCGCAATCCAAAGGTGTGTAGGATAGGCACCTAAGAAACATACCAAATTAAAAGAGGCTCAATTTCAGCAGTTTGAGAATGGATCTAGTCTGGGCAAGTCCAGAAGAGCCTAGTCCAGAACTAGGGGGTCATAGTTTGAGGATAATGGACTGAGGTGAGCAAAAGTTTCTTCACCCAGAGTGTGGTGAATGTGTGAAATTCACAATCATAGAATGTAGTTGAGCCCAGTCATAGATTGGCAGCCAAAACTGATGGGTTACTTTTAAAGAAGAGATGGTTCAGGTATAGCCATGGTACATTCCCAAGAAGGGGACAGTTAGTACAAACAAAGTCAGGCTATCCTGGATAATGAAACAGACAGTGAGGTTGATGAAACGAGTTGATAGAACAAGTGAGAGCCAGAATGAATATGGAAAATTTCAAGGGAAAATGAAGAGAGAAATAAGAGGGCTAATGAGAACCCGAGACTGGACACTACCTAATGTAAGAGTGAATCCACAAATCTTTTACTGGCAGATAAAGAGTAGATGGGTAATATGAAAAGGGGCAGACTGTTTTGGGACCAACATGGGATGGGGGCCCACACATGGAAGTTAAGGGCATGGCCAAGGTGCTAAATGAACACTTTGAACATGTGTTTACCCAAGGAAGAAGATACTGCGAAAGTCATAGTAAGAAAGGTGAGATACTGGATGGACTAAACATTCTTAATGATGTTGTATTCAAAAGACTGGCAGTACTTAAAGCTGTCAATCTGCCAGGTCCAGACTCCTCCCACTGAGGGAAATAAGGATGGAAAATATGAAGATAATGTCTATAATTCTTCAGTGTTTCTTGGGTATAAGGGTGGGGCCAAAGGATTGACGAATTGCAAATGTCACAGTCTTGCTTTGGTTTTGATTTTCAGTGATGGGAAGCTGTTAGAAACAATAATGCAACAACAACTTGTATCTATGCAGCACATTTTACGCAATGAAATGTCCCAAGATGCTTAACAGAAGCATTATTAAACAAAATATGAAAATGAACCACATAAGGAGGCCAGAGAATCAAATGTTTGGTCGACGCGTGTCTTAAAGGAGGAAAATGAGAGAGAGACGGAAAGGGAATGTCAGAATTAGGCGAGCACAGTTATCATGGAGATGGGTGGAGTTGGAGGAGATTATAGAGATAGGGGGAGGCAAGATCACGGAGGGATGTGAAAACAAGGAAGAGAATTTTAAAATCAAGTTATTGCATGACCGGAGGCCAATGTTGGTCTGCGAGCGCAGAGATATTGTTGGAAGGGACTTGTTGTGAATTAAGACACAGGTAGCAGAGCTTTGGACAACCTCAAGTTTAGGGAGGGAAGAATGTGGGAAAAGAGCCAGTTTAATCCAGAGGGGACAAACAGCTTGGTCAAGGGCTTTAGCAGTTGATAAGCTGAAACGGAACAAGTTGGGTGATATTACACAAGTGGCAATAGGCAATCAGACAATTTTTGTTCATCCAATACTGGATGTTGAATAAACAGTTTGACGATTTGCAAGTGGAGGGAATTGAGAGAAATGGTGATACTGAGTTAGAGCCGGATGTTGTCAATGTACATGTAAAAACCAACACCGTTATGACTGATAAAGATTGTTGATAGGTATGTGATGGGAAACATTTACATTTTGAAGTGTACAAAGCTAGTGGTGATACAAGTGGAACTTCACATTTGACATTCCATCAAGGTTAGACAAGTTAGATTCAGAAAGAATGTTCCTGATGGTGGGTGAGTCCAGAATAGGGGTCATAGTTTGAGGATAAGGGACTGAGGTGAGAAGAAATTCCTTCACCCAAGAGGTGGTGAATGTGTGAAATTCATGACCACAGAAAGTAATTGAGACCAAAATGTTGTGCAATTTCAAGAAGAAATTAGATAGAGTTCTTGTGGCTACAGGATCAGGGATATGAAGAGAAGGCAAGATCAGGGTATTTAATTTGATGATCTGCTATGATCAGAATGAAGGGCAGAGCAGGGCTCGAAGAGCTAAATGGCCCACTCCTGCTTCTAGTTTCTATGATGAATTCGCTGCATACTAATTCGTGAGGTCATTGAATATCTTGTCGCACTCACTTAGTCTTCAGACACATGGCACTGAGCAACACTACTTTCTGCCTTCATGCAGATTGTCTGGAAGGTCATCTGACCCATTGTGGACAGAAGACTTTGCTCCTCATAACCACCTCATCCATCAGGCATCCAATGCAACACCTGAGAAAGCTGCAGCAAGGTCACTGATCTGCTGAACTGCAATTTAGTATTCCTTTAGCTCCCAGTTGTTTCTGCAATCTGCTGTAGTCAGAATGCACTGCCCTTTTAAGAGATGCAAATTGGCTTTTTGAAATGTGGCCTACCTTTAACTTGAATCACCCTGCTGAAGGGGGCAGACACTCAGCAACAGGTTTAACACTTGACTGCATGCAACGGTCACACAAATCAATAACCAAAACAATGCTTGCATGTTGTCTGCTTCATAGGAAATGGGCACAGGTTAGTTAGGCATTGCCAAACCTGACTTCGGGCCCTGTCCAACCTGAGTATAAAGGTGGCTGCTTCTTGGCATAATCTTCACAGTAGGAGCAGACTCAAAGGTGACTGAGAACCAAGAGTAAAACGCAGCTTTCTGTTTAGCTGATTTGGCCCTGTCCAACTTCAGTGACCAGGTGTGGTAGCTGAATATTAATCATAAGACATGGGTGGGATTTTCCAACCCCCCACCGCGGCATGTTTTATGTCAGGAGACATAAGACACTAGAACCAGAGGGCACAACCTCAGGCTAAAGGGACGATCCTTTAAAACAGAGATGAGGAGGAATTTCTTCAGCCAGAGAGTGGTGAATCTGTGAAACTCTTTGCCGTAGAAGGCTGTGGAAGCTAGGTCATTGAATGTCTTTGAGACAGAGATAGATAGGTTCTTGATTAATAAGGGGATTAGGGGTTATGGGGAAAGGGCAGGAAAATGGGGACGAGAAAAATATCAGCCATGATTGAATAGCGGAGCAGATTCAATGGACCGGATGGTCTAATTTTGCTCCTATATGTTATGGTCTTATTGTCTTATGGAGAGGCCACCTGCCATTGGTTGGTGGTGAGATCATCTAGACCCGCCACTACCAACGGGTTTCCCCATTGTTTACACTCTCCATAACCAGGGAACTCGCGGCAAGTGTTCGCCTTTGGTGGGACTGGAGGCTCCCACCAGTGGAGTGGCTGGAAAATTTCAGCCCATATGTAGTATTCTCAGGCATGATTTTGCTCCCATGCCTTTGCCAGGCCTCATGGGCAAGGCATTGATGCTATTGGTCAGAATTTGAGGGAGAATAATGATGACCTGCATTGAGGACAGAGCGATGCTCCTCTCATTCTCAGCAAGATGTCTGACTCCTGCCTGACTGAGAGCTTCATGCATTCTGCTATCAAATGGACTCATCATAGGGTTCAGAAACACGGATACGCAGCGTCAGTCACTAAAAACCTTATCCACGTCAGGTGTCCTGGTGTTCACATCCACCTTACAGCCAAGGTGGGCAGCCTGGCGGCACCTTGACAGCTCTTGATGTCATGAATACTGAGAGGATTGAGCTTTGATAGAGGGGGACGAGGAAGTTTACCCTTCCACTGATGGGAGTTGGAGGATGACCTCGGGGTCGGCGGGGAAAAGGGCTGTCAGCAGCAGTGTCCTTCCTGCTTTGCCAGTGTGGGAAAGACATAGCACTACCATTCTCACACTCCACAGGGATGAGGTGTCGGGTGAGTGTGATGGTTTCCCAAGCTTGGGGGCATGAACAGACAGGGTGGAGGCTCTGTGGGTGAATGAAGTGATATTTAATGCCAAACATTCAAAACAAATTGGTGATCTATCTACACTAGTGCCAATATTCACCTGTGCCCACTAAATGCCTACAGTTTCTCTATCTTCCTCACCCTCACCCTATTTCTAGTGTGTCTCCAGGATCCACAGCTGAGGTTTAAGCGGGCTGGAGGGGTGTGTCAGATAGACTGAAGATACACAGGATCCCCTGGCTGGAAGGCCTCGGGCTGTGCTTCTGATGAACCTCTTCCCTGCGGGGGCTCCTGTGCTCCTCCATGAGATAGGGGAGCCACTGGAGTGAGGTCCAGAAACCCCGCCAGGCTTTGGCACTGGCATTCATGGACTCCCATCAGTGTCTGCACCAAGTAGTTGAAGCCCTGAACCATGGAGCTTACACCCTCAGACTTGGAGGTCATGAGCTGAACCATGGTGCAGACATCTCCTGCCAGGGAATGCTCGTCCTTTGCCAAGGTCTCTGCTGCGGTCATCAGACTCACAGTATTGGCCTTGGTGCGCTGAAGTGACGGGCTCATCTCCTTGGATAGAAGGCGCTGGGATTCCTCCAGTCAGCCTTGCACACCGAGGAGGGCCGCTATTATCTCTTCCTGATAGTCACCACTCTGCCTTTGCAGTTCCGCCAGCTGTGGGACGACCAGGCCTGGGACAAATCTTTGGCCTAGGGGGTCAGAGAGTCCTGAGCTCCCGGTTCCTCCAAATGCCGGTTCCCTGCCTTTGCCTGCTGTGGATCTTCACTGTGAGCTGCTCAGCTGTGAGTGACCCAGAACCTGTCTACTTGATGAACCCACCGAGGCATGAGCATCTGCACTGGTGCCACATGTGAGTGACAGCTGTGATGCCGCCTCCATGGTGGGGTTGGAGAAGTCCCCCTTGGAGCTGGTGGATCCAGGGGACATGAGGATGATCTGGCCTGTTCCGCTGGTCGGCCTAGAAGAGAAGGGAGATGGCATCAATACATTACAGAGGATAAAGGAGGGAACATTGACTCCTTACTCAAGACTTCAGGAATGACAGCATGTTAAGGATTCTCACGTTATTCTGCTGCCTCCACATTACCAGCAGTGCAGGCATGCTCTTCCTCCTCCCCAGCCAGCTCGCAGGCTCACTTCTCACAATGTGCAAAGGTCCTGACGTCAAGCATGACTCCAGCTGGCTGTGCCCACTCACGCTTGTTGTGGTTGAGTTTGGCAGGGGTCATGAGATTGAAAATGGTGATGAGGTGTGGCAGGTGTGGGGCTTGAGTTGGAGATGATGTGTGAGGAGCATAACAACCACTGGGGGGAACATGGTGATTGTGGGAGTGTGGAGGGGACCTCACGCCTGGTATTGGAAACCTCTGAGGTAACAATAAGGGATGGTGTTAGGAGTTCGAGGGGTGTGCGAGGGATTCCAGAGGAGGACCTGGGATAGTTCACTTACTCTGCCTGAATGAAGAAAATCATTCAACTTTTTCTGACATTCCTGCCCCATCCTCTCTGTGATGAGCTTGCATAGGGCTGTCACTGCATTCAGGGTGGGGGTGGAGACCCTGCTGGAAGACCATCCCTTGGAGTAGGGGTAGAGTGTATCCTGCCTCTGCTGTCCTCCATCCAGCATCCTGGTGAGGGCCCTTGCTGAAAAAGCGGGGTGCAAACTTCTTGGCTGCCACCCCCTGCAGTCATTGTGGAACAAGTGCTGGGGGGCCATTTATATGGAGCTCCCCAGTCCTTGCAGCAGTTAAGTTGTTGCTGGGTGGGTGAATCAGAGGAAATTTGCCACCGGTGCAGCATGATTCTGGTGGGTGTGAAAAATATCACCAATGAAGCATAGGATTCAACCCAAAAACATGCCGGCATCATTAGCGGGAATCATTCTGTTTCTCATGTTGGCATTAACACTGTCATTTTTTGGTAAGATTTCGCCCCTAATGTTAGACACAGGATGTCACATTCAGTACCCCAATGTTAAACGCAAGACACTATGTGCAATCATTGTTGGCTATCCTTCAATTTGAGGATGATGTGTATTCAGGTTTCTGACATGAGTCTTCATGTGGCTGAACAGCTACCTCTCACATCCCACAGATCATTGGCTACATGGGGCAAGATGTGCCACTCGGTACTGGGATCCACAGTGCAGATTTTGCTTCCATTTTTTTCCTTCCCTGACACTGATTTGCCTCTTTATTAAGACATTCTGACTCAAAGCGTGATGCTGCTTAATGGACAAGTTGCTGCCATTTTGAATGAATGGAAGCAAGCTCCTTCCCTGTCATTAATGTCAATGAGACTGCTTTTCAAGGAGAGCTCCAGAGGGTCTTGGCAGCATTTTCTTTGCCCTCCCCTGCAGTGTTGGTCATTTGAGAAAACAGGACCTGGTGGCACCATCTGGATGCAATCTCCAATCCATCAAAATTGATTTTCCAGACATTTTACCTGAATGCTTGTGGAACTGTCTGAAGCTGATCTTTCCCATGAATCGGGAGGATATAGCAGACACATTGCTGATGCCTCTAGTGTTCCTGTGTGTCATGTAAAGTACCCCAATGCTAAACACAGGATACAATGTACTGTACCCCAATGCTAAACACAGGATACTATGTACTGTACCCCAATGCTAAACACAGGATACTATGTGCAGGACACCAATGTTAAACAAAGCATATCATGTGCAGTTCACTAATGCTAAACACAGGATACCATGTGCAATACCCAATGTTAAACATACGGAACTATGTGCAGTATCTCAATATTAAACACAGGACGTTATGTACTGTTCCCCAGTGTTAAACATATTTACATTCACAGTATCCCAATGCTAAACACAGGATATTATGTGCAGGACAACAACGTGCAGTAACTAAATGCTAAACACAGGATACTATGTGCAGTATCCCAATACTAAATACAGGATACTATGTATACTGTACACCAATGCTAAATACAGGGTACCATAAACAATACACCAATGCTAAACACAGGATACCATGCCCAGTAACCCAATGTTAAACATAAGACTTTATGCGCAGTACCCTAATGTGAAACATAGGAGACTGGTGCTAAACACAGGACACCATGTGCAGTACCCCAATATTAAACACAGGACACCATGTGCAGTACCCTAATGCTAAACACAAAACACCATGTGCAGTAACCCAATGCTAAACACAAGACACTATGTGTAGTACCTCAATACTAAACACAGGACACCATGTGCAGTACCTCAATGCTGAACACAGGACATGTATAGTAACCCTGTGCTAAAAAGAGGATATTATGTGCAGGACACCAATGCTAAATATAGGATACCATGTACAGTAACCCAATGTTAAACACAGGACACTGTCTGCAGTACACCAATGTTAAATACAGGACCCTATATGCAGCACCCTGTGCTAAAATAGAAGTACTGATCTTAATTCCAGGATATCATACTAAACACAAAGGAAGGAGAGATTTTAAAATGAAAGTCTGCTTACATTAACGATGTTCAAAAATGAACTTTAATTTTGAAGCTTCGGACAAGGATTGCTTTGTTACAGTAACATGTCATTCTATAAGTCTTCTCTTGATTGGGTGATGGCTACCTAATAATATAGCATCATAATGTAACATTCTTAGGTGACAAATTAATTTGCCTTTTAATTGGCTAATGGTATGCTAAGATAAAACCAGACACACCAATAAATTCATGCCCATCACCTGTCTTGACTCGGTTACGACTGACTGACAGCTACATCAGGTTGTATAATTACTCCATTCACAGCACTAGCCTCATTCTACTCATGAATCCTTCACCTTGGTAGGCAGTTCTGGTGAGTTACAGACTCTGCACCAGAGGCATCGCACATAAATATATACAAAAACTAATATATAAAGATTCGCTGCAGTAAACATATTGCAGTTCAGAGTCATGAATTTAGTTGACAGTAGGAGCATTGAGCTTTATTGTGATATGCATGACTTTATTCTTTTTTTCATCATGTTGGTAAGGCTGATCCAGCCAATGGCCTGATTTTTTTTTAAATTGCTTGCTCCAGAGGTGAGTATTTACAAAAATAATTTTGAAAAAGCCTTCAGTCAACCTATTTTTTCAAACAACGAAGTCTCCGCTTATATATCTTTTAAAAGATATGTTAATTTGGGAAAAAAATTAAAATCTCTTTTTCACTCCTCAACCCAAATCCATTGTCCACTCGAGGTGATGCCAAGCAAACTGCGCCAGTATCACTCTTGTCACTGGCTGCCGGTGAGGTTGGGGTGATGTGGGTAGGTGGATCAGCCCCTATGTTGTTGCTGCTCCTCACTGAACACTAGGTACCATGTGCAGTACCCCAATACTAAACACAGGATACCATGTGCAGTACCCCAATACTAAGCACAGGATACCATGTGCAGTACCCCAATACTAAACACAGGATACCATGTCCAGTACCCCAATACTAAACACAGGATATCATGTACAGAACCCCAATACTAAACACAGGATACCATGTACAGAACCCCAATACTAAACACAGGATACCATGTACAGTACCCCAATACTAAACACAGGATACCATGTACAGTATCCCAATGCTAAACACAAGATAGCATGTGCAGTACCCCAATGCTAAACACAAGATAGCATGTGCAGTACTTCAATGTTTAATACAGGACACTATGTACAGTGCCCCAATATGAAACATAAAGTTTGACATTAATATTCTGCACATGGTGTCCTATATTAAACATTGAGGTACTGCATATGGTATATTGTGTTTAGCATTGCTGCCAAGATTAGTACTTCAATAATAAAGGCACCCAAATCACTCAAATTCTTACAATTACACATGCCATGGCAGAATTTATCCATATTTAAATAGTCACATGTATTTTATAGTTTTACTGATTATTTGTTAAAAAACTTTAGCTAAGCCGCATTTGGCCGCAGTTATGGCCGCCATTCGACCAGAAGGACATGGATGCTTTGGAGAGGGCACAGAGAAGGTTTACCAGAATGTTGCCTGGGCTGGAGGGTTTTAGGTATGAAGAGCACTTGGATAAACTCGGATTGTTTTCACCGGAAAGATGGAGGCTGAGGGGTGACCTGGTAGAAGACTTCAAAATTATGAGAGGCATAGACAAGGTGGTTAGTCAGAGGCTTTTTCCCAGGATGAAAGGGTCGACTACAAGAGGACACAGGTTTAAGGTGAGAAGTGGTCAGTTTAGGGGAGACGTGCAGGGAAATTTTTTCACAGAGAGTGGGGGGTGTATGGAACAACTGCCAGTGGAAGTGGTGGAAGCAGGCACATTAACAACCTTCAAGGTGCATCTTGACAGACACATGAACGTGAGGTGATCAGAGGGTAGAAACTGTATATCAGCGCAAGCTTGGTTGGCCGAAGAGCCTGTTCCTGTGCTGTATTGTTTCTGTTTTTCTTTGTTGATTAGAAATTTTGCTGGCATGGTGGCACAGTGGTTAGCACTGCTGCCTCACAGCACTGGGGACCCAGGTTCAGTTCTGGCCTTGGGTCTCTGTCTGTGTAGAGTTTGCACTTCCTCCCTGTGTCTGCTTGGGTTTCTTTGGGTGCTCTAGTCTCCTCCCACAATCCAAAGATGTGTGGGTTAGATGGATTGCCATGCTAACTTGCCTCTTAATGTCAGGAGGATTGACGGGGTTACGGGGATATGGCCTGGATGGGATTGTTGTCGGTGCAGGCTCAATGGGCTGAATAGCCTCCTTCTGCACTGTTGGGATTCTATGATTCTATTGTTACACAGGTTCCTGGTTCTTCAGCCCTGGAAGTCAGCAATACGGTATCCAGAAATACTGATCTAAAACTCTATATGCGAACCAATAGTTCAGAATGCTCTCAATGGGTCAGTGGCAGACAAATGTTAAGATTATTATTGATAGTGTCAGTGGATAATAAAGAACAAAGAACAAAAACAGCCTGGGAAACAGGCCCTTCAGCCCAACGAGCCCACGTCGCCATTTTAACATTACCAGTCCCCCCTCCACCCATGACCCTATCTATGCTTATGGCATTCCACATTGAGGGAAAACTAATTTAGGGACAATTTATTACCTCCAGTCAGCCTACTAGCACATCTTTGGGGTATGGGAGGAAACCGGCGCACCCGGAGAAAACCCACGCAAGCACGGGGAGAATGCGCAAGCTCCCACAGACACTGGCCCAAATCCATGTGTCTGCACAGCAAACAGTGATAGTCACTGAGCAGTCATGTTGCCCAGCATCTGGTCCAGTTTAAGAGTACACTAACGACATGAGGTACTAGGCTACTCTCGAACATCCAAGAGCAGCCCTTATACGACCCATCGCGTGTATGCCCCTCGTTGGACAACAAGGCGGACCGACTTAAAACCTGTGAATTAAAAGAGAAAAACATTAGTATCATTCCACATCCTTATACATTACCAGGGACATCCCAATGCTAATGAACCTTATTTAAAACAATCTCCTATATCTTCCCTATCTCTAATAATCCACGGCTCTCTAATCCTACCTTTCCCATCCTTCCTCTTAACCGGCACATGTCTTTCCTGCACCCATTTCAGTTTTCCCTTGAAAGACTCCCACATGCCTAACGTGGACTTGCCCTCCGACAGCCTATCCCAGTCTGTATCCCTAAGTTCCTGCCTAATCCGGCTGTATCTAGCCTTCCCCATTCAGATCTGTATCTTGAAAGCTGGACTTGGCTGTAGGCTGATTCTACTTCTTAATGACTAATTGTGTAGATGAAGTGGGAAATTCTGAGCTAATGGAAAGAGGGGATCTCAGAATCAGTAATTTTTGAAAATGAAGGAGTGGAAAATAAAAACAATTAATTATTTTGCCCGATGTATTTCTTTTTTGTTATCTACCCTGGTTTAAATCAGCAGGAGCTTTTTCTGAAACTGTTACAAGGAAGTATTGTGTGACAAAATGCTATTAATATTGAATCAGCCCATTTTGAAGCAAGATATATTAAATTGTTCTTTAGATTAGAGATGATGCTTGGGCTTGTATATTTGTTGCTCAATGTGTGACAAGGCCACACCTACAGATCAGAATACCTCAGGCATTTTGCTATTGTTTATGTCCTAAAAATCCTTGGGGAACTTTGTCTTGTACGTAGAAGGTACACGTAGTGGACGGAATGGAGTGTGCATGTTTGAGCCCATAAAGAAGTGAGAACACATGAGGCACAAATGAATTATGAAGGTCTTCACTGTTGCAAGGATAAATGAATTGTCAGATTTCCCTCAGAGTATTCTATTTAACCTGGAGTTATTTTCTTTTGCTAAAGAGATGTATTTAAAATATATTGAATTTAAACTGTATTGGGAATATTATAATAGAGGAGAGTTCTTTAATATTCTCCACATAATAATGTGATGACTCCCATATCTCTTCTGGAATGATAAAGTTTCCATACCAGAAATCATTAAAGTGAGGAATTAGTTTCAATATGGCTCACTGTAGCTCCAAGGGGAAGGTCATTCTATTATTGGTCACAGGAGAAACATTGAGCACCCAAAACAAATACTTTGAAATGTTCATTTCAAGTTAGCTCCGCAGTTCACTTGCAATTAGACAGTCAAAAATAAACACTGAAAAGCTACGCCAAGTTCCTTTTTATATTTTTCCGTCCTTTTACATGGGGTGGCACAGTGGTTAGCACTGCTGCCTCACAGCACCAGGGACTCGGGTTCAATTCTGGCCTCGGGTGACTGTCTGTGTGGAGTCTGCATATTGTCCTTGTATCTGTGTGTATTCCTCTGAGTGCTCCGGTTTCCTCCCACAGTCCAAGGATATGAGGGTGAGGTTGATTGGCCATGCTAAATTGCCACTCAGTGTCCCCAGAAGTGTAGATTAGGGGGATTCGCAAGGTTAATGTGTGAGGTTATGAGAATAGGGTGCATGGGATTGTTGTCAGTGCAGGCTTGATGGGCTGAATGGCCTCCTTCTGCACTGTAGGGATTCTACGATTCTAAATACTAACACTGCTTTCAATAATAGGATTTACAGCCTCATCTCTCAGAGTTGGAGCTCATTGGGAATGATCAGAAAACGTTGATGCTCCTGAAAACCACAGTTCTGTTTTACTTGTGTACATCTTCCTCATCAACGTCTTAAAGCAGCAAAAGCATCATGAGTAAGTGACTAACACCAGATATTACAGTACCGTTCAATTTTAAATGTGTAGAAGAATTCCTGCTGCGAGTGTAGCTTCTATTACGCCAATAGTCACTGAGTGGTTGTTCAGGACAATAACCACATTGGGAAAGGTGATGAATTTTTTTTAAAACCTACTGATGTTTGCCATTTGGCAATTTCCATTGTGTGCAAGGCATTCAGTTCTTGGTCTTGTGAGCAATGTTGAATTATATTTTTGTTTTAAAGACAGTCATATTGCCTCATGCACCCAGTCAATCCTTGTGTAGCTGGCAGATAGGTCGACAAATAATACTTTGTCTATTTGATTCCACTCTCGTTTCTTAACTCAGGTGAAGATGCTGCATTATAATGGTTTCATTCCTGCTATCGCATTTAGGTAAGATGTTCCATCATTTAACTCACGTAACAAATGCTCAAATATAAATCTGGGGACATAAAGTTTGCTTCATTCAAGTGTCCTAGACTCAGGTATCTTCAGCTGCTTCTCTCCAACATCAGAGCAGATAGTTTTTGATGATTACCGCGATCAGTACAATTCGCAACTCATCGGATACAGAGGCAGACTGTACCTGCATGCTGCAAGACCTGGACAACTTTCAGCCTTGGGTTAACAAGTGCCTAACAACATTCCCACTACACAAGTGCCAGACACTGACCACCTCCAACAAGAAGGGATCAATCTAATCATCTCTCTTTGACATTGGGCGGCACCATAGCACAGTGGTTAGTACTGCGTCAGGGACCTGGTTTTGATTCCCAGCTTGGGTCACTATCTGAGCAGAGCCCCCTGTCTGAGCAGATTTCTTCCAGGTGCTCTGGTTTCCTCCCACAGTCCAAAAGACGTGTTGGTTAGATGCACTGGCCATGCTAAATTCTCCCTCAGTGTATCCGAACAGGCACCAGAGTGTGACGACTAGGGGATTTTCACAGTAAATTCTTTGCAATGTTAATGTAAGCCTACGTGTGACACTAATAGATAAATAATAAAATAAACATTCAACAGCACTACCATCACTGAATGCCCCACCATCAATATCCTGGGGCTTATCATTGACCAGCATCATACAGGCCCGTGTCTTCCAGTCTCTGGGTGGTTGCATGTCAGTGGGACCCCAGAAGATGTGCAGGAAGACTCCTTGTAATTCCATGGACATCATTGGGAATTCCCCGAGAAAGTTATGAACTGGGATGAGAGAGAACTGAAATTCCTGTTCTGTTCCTCCACAATTTGTAGTGAGTGCATTTCTGAAAAGGAAGTTTCTTAATCCATGTGTGTGAAGCTTTCTTGTGTTTAAATAAAGAGGATTATTTATTCACACATTTACCCCAAAAGCTCCCCCACAAACACACACACACACACTACACATGCATGCATGCATGCACAGGCACGAGAAAAATACAGTTAAAGAGAATAGTGCATGTTTACAAGTCATAAACAAAAGAATAGTTCAGAATTCAAGTGTTTGGCTTGTCTTTGGAAAAAGCGCACTTTGCAGGCCTGGTGATATAGGCATTTTCATTTTGTAGGGTGGTATAGATGGATTCAGTAGCTAGAGTCACGTATCAAGCTTATTTCAGGATTCCTTTGAAGAGACAGCATTCCAACAGGTTGTGTAGTCAGCTACTTGTAGTTCTTCTTACCAGGATGTCAAGTTTGTGTACTGATAGACTTGAAAAGGAAGAGGCTGAAATATCTTATAATGTTGCAGTCTCAGGTTTCTGCCTATGCTGCTGTCTGGCAAGCTTGAAGGGCTGGATAGCAGTGCCAGAAGGCAAATGGCCATTGGACCTACTCCCTTGACCTCCCTCAGGGTCCAAGGTGCCAGTCCATGGTGTCAGTGCCAGGTGGCAGCACACTGTTAGCACTGCCAAGGTGCGTGGCCTGAAGGTGGTCAAGGTCAGGTCACTTTCATGTCTGCGTGGTGAGGGGGAGGGTGATATATTTTTTGATGGGGAAGGAGAGAATGCCCTTCTTTGCTGAGGGGTTAGTTGTGCACCTTGGGTCCAGCATGGCAGGTCCATGCTGGTCATTACCAGCACCAAAGCCCACCTGGTGTATTTCCCACTGGACAGGTGGATGAATGATGGGTGGCCGGTGAATGGGAATTGCATTACAATTGGCGGGTTTGCATAATAATCGGTAAACTGCCTGCCCTGAGCGGGAAGCCGATTGGAGAAGTGGCGGGTTGGGTGAATCCCGATTGCCTTGACCAAAGGCAGGAATCCTGGCTTTTGGACAATGCCCCATTCAGTGGGGCATCAGGATTTTCACAGGGCATCTGATGAGACTGGAGAATTTTACCCTGTAAGTCTAGGCATCCAGAGATTTTGGGCACGATCTTACCGGCTATTCATGTCACATGTCACACTCCCACTACAGTGAGGTTGGAGAATTTGGTGGCCAGCTAAATTTCCGTTCACTGCGGCGGGATGGATGGGAAAATTCTCTCAGCATAAACGGTGGGAAGATTCCAGCCTTTAAATTTTGGGTAAGTCCACAAATTAAAGGTGGCATGAATTCCACCAATGGTTTTGTCTTGATATATCCATTCAAGGAAGGCACTCTAAGCAAGGTCTTTCAATTAGGGACTTTCCAGAGATTTGAAGTAGTTCTGAGTCTCTGCAGAAATTGCAAAGGCCACTTGACCCTCAGCAGCCGTCACAGTAGCCTTTCAATATCCATTTTTAAAGAAGTAAGGCACTTCCAGAATATTCTACATAGAGTACTGTCCATACTTGAAGTTATTGAGAAAAACAGTTTTTACTGAGTGTGACTGTATAGCATTTACCAGGGTGCACTGCAGCAATTCACCTAGGTACCTTCAACAGAACCTCCAAAAACCCTGACTTCTAACACTAAGAAGGAAGAGGACAGCAGCTATATGGGAACATCTAGCACTGCAAGCACCCTGCCAAGTCACACACCATCCTGATTACTTCTGTTTCAGTTGCGTCAGCATTATGAACTAACATTTTTATTATAAATGTGGTTAGCAATGCGATAATGACCAGGTAAAACTGTGAAGTTGATTGAGGTATAGATACTGACCAAGATACCAGGGATAACTCAATGCCCTTCTTTGAAATAGAACCACACAATATTCTACATCTGCCTGAACAAGTAGATGGGGCCTTGGTCTCATTTGGAAAATGGCACCTCCAACAGTGCAGTGTTTCCTCAGGAAGACACTGGAACATCAGCCTTGATTTCCTGCTCCTAAGCTGTGGAGTGGGAACTGAACCTGGAACTTGGTAGTTCAAAGACGAGACTGCTACCAACTGAGGCACAATTGATGTTCGCAGCTGCCTTGGAATGATGTCATCATTCCTTTACTGTCTCTGGGTCAAAATCCTGGAACTCCCTCCTCACAGCACTGTGGGTGTACTTACACTACATGGACCATAATGGTTCAAGGAGGCAGCCCATCACTGCCTGCTCAACGGCATTTAGATATGGGCAACAAACGGTGGCTTTGTCAGCAACGCTCGCATCACAAGAATGATTAAAATTAAATCTGAACCTGAAATCCAAACAAATTTAAAAGCTAGACTTTGAGTCTTCATGTACAAGGTGGTGAACTTTCTCACAATCTGAAGTTGAAATAATGTTACCATTACTGAAGAATTCTCTCACTTTTTTCAAAATAGACCAAAGATCATTGTCACACAAACCTGTAAATTAACTGAAAAAGACTTCTATACATTACAAACATTAATTAATTCTCTAAGTTTAGGTTTTCAGGTGGTGATATTCATGAACGGCTCATGTCTCTCTAATATTTTGCTGTAGAGTCATAGAATCCTATGACCATTTGGTCCATCGAGTCCGCACTGACCACAATCCCACCTAGGCACTACCCTCATAACCACATGCATTTATCCTAGCTAGTCCCCTGATACTAAGGGGCAATTTGGCATGGACAATCCACCTAACTTGCACATCTTTGGACCGTGAGCGGAAATGGGAACATCTGAAAGAAACCCACACAGACATGGGGAGAATGTGCAAACTCCACACAGATAAGACACCAAGGCTGGAATTGAACCCAGGTCCCTGGTGCTGTGAGGCAGCAGTGCTAACCACTGTGCCACCATGCCAACCCTGTATAAACCCTTGGTTGAATTGCTGCCTTATAGTCTACTTTGAACTATGCACTATGTTCTATATTAAATAGTAATGTGTACATTTTTCTGCTATTATAGGACTGTTTAATTATCAAACTTGCCCTCGCCCTGTCACGATCTGTTTATACACTGTCTGTTTTGGGTGAATTGCACACAGTCTCTTTGTACGGTAAAAGGAATAACATTCAGTTAATTCAGGGTGCCTGATAGACATACAAACACTTTGAACTGAGTAATTGGAGTTGGGAGGGCAGAGGGTCAAGCATTTACTTTTCATCTGACATTTAACTCCACTCCTTCCCCCACCCCAAAACATTTTCTTTCCTCTTTTCCAGAAATTCCTTGATCCATGCTTAGATAGCTGAGCTGGGGCTGATCCTGACGCAAGGGCTAGTGAGCACGTATTGGAAAGATAATCGACCTTGGGTTGTTATGGTTGAGGCTGACGTCGTGCTCGGCCAATGTCCATTAAAGTACACTTTCTAGCTGAGGTCAATGGATAGCGTACAGGAGCAGAAACCTGGAGTGATTTGGCCAGTCCTTAGCTCAGAGCACCAAAAAAATTGTGAAGTTATCTCCACTACTGTGCACTGAGGTGAGCCAGTCAGTACAGATCAAGAAAAAACAATTTACCAGCGGGATTCAAGGCATTGGCTTGAAATCAACTCTCCAGCGCCTGCTGCTTGTAAGTGGTCTAAACGAAATTCATTTTGGCAGTCTCAGTACATTCCTAATAGGGCAGATGTCCGCAGCACAAACCTATCCATAACTTGGCTCCAACTGGTAATCTCATAAGAATGCCTGGTGTTGGAGTGGAGATCTCTCATTGTTTGCAATAAAGTATATTATTCATTTTTCTGCATCTTTCTGGGACAGAGCACAGCATAGCTTAGCCTGTGTCCTACCTTGGTTTTAACAGATATGCTTGATGCCAATATTTCTCGGGAGAAGTATCACATTCATTGTTTCTAATATCTCACAGCTTGTGCTGAAAAAAATAGAAATATGTCAAAGTGAGAAAAGGTTAGACACACTTGTGCCCATAATACTGAGTTTCATCTTATAGGTACTGACACTGAAAGATCAGTGAGTGGACAGCAGCTTTACTTTGCACTGACACTAAATTCATTGATGGGCAGCACGGTGGCACAGTGATTAGCACTGCTGCCTCACAGCGCCAGAGACCTGGGTTCAATTCCCAGCTTGGATCACTGCCTCTGTGGAGTTTGCACATTCTCCTCATGTCTGTATGGGTTTCATCTGTGTGTTCCGGTTTCCTCCCACAGTCCAAAGATGTACAAGTTAGGTGGATTAGTATTAGGTGGTTTAATGGGGTAAGTATATGCGGTTACAGGGATAGGGCCTGGGTGGGATCATTGTTGGTGATGCTCAATGAGCTGAATGGCCTCCTTCTGCACTGTAGGGATTCTATGAACTTTGATGTTGAATGAAAATGCAAAATGAACAATATTGACCCAGACATCCTTACACACCATTCCTGATTTTAATTTCCATTGATTTTTACTATTATCCAAAGTCAAAACTATCTCTCATTTAGTATAAGTTTGGCAGTACTGAATGACTTATTTTGAAAGAATGAAGTGAGATTTTGGCCCCCATTCTGTCAGACTTCACTATGTCCCTGTATCAGACCGAGCCTTGCTTCTGCATTTAAGCTGCCTTAACGTTTTGTTTTTTAAGAATATGTCAGTGAAGTAAAAGGACTTCTCGCCAATGCTACCTTTTACAGCTTGAAGGCTCTCTAAAATTCTAGGAATTGATCCCAAACCAATTCCAGTACATTCCAAAGGGCAGGAATGTTCAGATCACAACCTGGATGGTAATCTTGTAGAACAGTTATTTTGCTTGTGATATAACCCAACTCATTTTCATCCCAGTTTGGATGTTGAGCAGGCACCATAAGGTAAATACCAAGGTGCTAACAAACAAGGGCCCAGTGGCAGAGTAGGTGCATTTACCACTGACTGTGATTTAAACTGCCCACTTATCAATTAATTTTGGAGTCTCTGCATCTTCTGGTCCCACTTCCAGTTTGAAACCAAGTGGCAAGTGTTATCCTAGTGAAGCCGTGCCTCTTTTTCATCATGAACTGAAGTCCCTTAAGGTCTGTCTTCAGTTCAGCGATTGAAGCTTTTAAATGGACCGGCAAACTTCCAAAACTGCACAGCCTCACCCACAACAACATTAATCACACATCTCTGGTGATGCTCACCCTCTTCCCTCAACACCGCCCCCCCCCACCCGATAATGACAACCTTGACGATAATGAAAGCCTTCATCATCTGACAATGCTTGTCACCTGGCAATGCTCACCTGCATTCCTCAGCCCCCAGTAATGCTCACACCCCTACTCCTTCTGGATCATCATTCCCCCCTACCCCATCCTGAGCAATACTCATTCCCTCTCTCCCTATGTATCTAACAGTGAGTGGGGGTGTGGAGGGGAGGAGGTGCTTGTAGGAGGTGGAGGTTGAGGTAACATTGTCAGGACGGAGGAGTGGGAGTTGCTGTGAGAGGAGAGTAAATGTTGCCAGGTCGAAGGAGTGAATGTTGTTGGGAGGGATGAGAAAGTTCTTTTTTATTCATTTGTGGGACATGGGCATCGCTGGCTGGGCCAGCATTTGTTGCCTCTTCCTGGTTGCCCTTGAGAAGGTGGTGGTGAGTTGCCTTCTTGAATCTCTTCAGCCCATGTGCTGTGGGTTGACCCATAATGCCATTCGGGGGGGGGATTTCCAGGATTTTGGCCCAGCAACTGTGAAGGAACGGCGATATATTTCCAAGTCAAGTGAGTGGCTTGGAGGGGAATTTTCAGGTAGTGGTGTTCCCATTTAACTGCTGTCCTTGTCCTTCTAGATGGAAGTGGTTGTGGGTTTGGAAGGTGCTGTCTAAGGATCTTTGGCCAAGATACAAGGTCAAGTGAGCATTGTTGCGGGGAGGGTGAAACACTGTGGGAGCGTGGGTGACCATAGTAACGTTGTTGGGGAGGGGGTGGTGAACGTTGCCAGAATGGAGGGCGGGGATAGCTGATGAACCTTGTTGGTGTTGCTCTAGGTACTGGAATGTTTTTAAACTGCTATGAAAAATTCCAAGTAATTCCATGTGAAAATTCGTGTAAGTGTAGGACAAACAGCTCAGGTGCGATCTTACCGTCCGTTCATGCCACACTCCCACTGCAGTGAGGTCGGAGAATTTGGCGACAAGCCAAATCTCTCTGTTCATTGCAGTGGGATGAGAAAATGCTACCAGCGTGAGCGGTTGGAAAATTCCAACCCTTACATCTCTGCAGTTCTGACCATCTGATCCCAATATTACAGGGAATTGTGCAGTAATCCAAACAGAGTAAAAATGGCAATCAGAAGTTCAAACTTTGCACCAAAGTGCCATGTGTCGGGGCTTCCTCAAGGACATCCTGAGGCATATTAAAGGTTTAAGTTGAGTCATTTGGCACTCCCCATACCAAAAGATTCAGACCAAGCAATCAACGTTTAACTGCGGCACAAAGTTAGCATTAGTAATTGCCCTAGAATGGCTGTTCGCCACAATTCCCCGGGGTCCAGCAGTATTTTGACCAAATTACAGCAAGAGATCAGAACAGCCTTAAACATTACCAGACCAGTATATTTGCAAAGAAATGAGTAAAAAGGAATGAATATTTTTTTAAAAACCACTTGCAGTTCTGGAAAGCATAACAAGGTTTCGAATGAAAATGAATCAAGTGGTTAATACAAATGATTCAACATATAAGGTGGAGATCTTTTTGTTTTGTTAGAAATACATTCTTTCCTGTGCATCATTGGATCAACAGAAGGTAAATATTGCCTATATTTTTCTCATTACCATTCATTAAAAAAAAGATGAATGTGTCTTGCCAAGAGCGGCATGGTGGCACAGTGGTTAGCATTGGTTCTCCGGTTTCTTTCCACAGCCTGAAAGACCCCGTGCTGGTTAGATGCATTGGCCATGCTAAATTCTCCTTCAGTGTGCCCGAACAGGCACCGGGGTGTAGCAACTAGGGGAATTTCACAGTAACTTCACTGTAGTGTTAATGTGAGCCTACTTGTGACTAATAAATAAACTTTAACTTTAAGAGCCATTTTGCCACTTTCGTACTGCCCCACTCATTTTATTGGCATTCTTATTGTTGACTACGTAAAATGGAAGGATGCAAATTCTAGAGACAAGTTCTTAAGTGGAATTGGGACTACTTTTAAAATTGCACGTTCGCAACATGGAGGTTGACATTAAAAATGGCATTTGGGGTGATATGGTGGCATGGTGGTTAGCACTGCTGCCTCACAGCGCCAGGGACTCAGGTTCGATTTCCAGCTTGGGTCACGCTCTGTGTGAAGTCTGCATGTTCTCCCCGTGTCTGCGTAGGTTTCCTCCAAGTGCTCCAGTTTCCTCCTGCAGTTAGATCGATTGACCATGCTAAATTGCCATTTAGTGATGGGGAGATTAACAGGTTAAATACGCGGAGTTACTGGGTTAGGGCCTGGGTGGGATTGTTATCGGCGCAGGCTCGATGGGCTGAATGGCCTCCTTTTGCTCTATAGGGATTCTATGAAAAAAACAAATGTTGTAAGAAAGGGGTTCCTCTTTCTTTTTCTGCAGCGACCCTCCTCCATCCAATACTTATCTTTCTCTCCTCTGTATCCAATGACAACATCTTGCCTATTTTGCCAAAGGGCTATTATCCATTTGCCAGTGTGCAGCCAAGCTATTCAACTGTGAGATGCTTCATCACCAAGTGAGTTAGCGCCCTCGCCAGATGTCCACGTATGCGTCTGTTCTCGAATGCAGTCACTGGATGGCAGGTCTGAACCCTTTCTTTCGCAAGGCCAATCGCACCGTTTGTGGCGTGAACATCCATCATAAATAGTAAGAAGCAACCATGCCTTGACACCCTTTTGCTGTAACGAAGTTAAGAAGTACACCTTTCCCAAACATATTTTAAGGCTATCTTCGCTTATGTTGAGAGAGAGAAAAAAAAATAGACATCAACACCAAGATGTTACTGACAAACAAAAATACGATTTTTGAATTCTCACACTTCAGTTAACACCTTCGAATGATTTTCGCAGCCTGGACCCTAACTACTGGCCTTTAACAACAGTTGCAAAAACACAATTTACACCATGCCAGCCCACACATGTTCTAGTGATTACTCCGGCTCACCATAGCAGAGATTCATTAAACGTCACCGCTATTTGCATATGCACTGTACATATTTCCCAGATACGGTTTCAAATTCTACCAGTGCCGCTAAATTGAAAAAAAAATTGTCCTGCAATTGTTTGAAGGAATTTAATGCATACAAATCTCAGCAAGCGGGGCACATGGGAGACAGTTTCACTAATCGGGCATGAAAACAAACAAGATTAAACTACAGCAGTCATCTGCAGAATCAACCATGTGTGCAGTTCACAGCCCAGGACACAGGGAAAACAGCCTCAACCTAATTGTAAATTTCATCCAAACAGAAATTAAACATTCCATCACATAAAAACAATATTCATTAAGGTTGCTCCTAACAGACAGATTACAATACCTGAACATGGGAATAATAGCTGATTTATGAGCTGCGGTTTGGCTAACAAAAAGGGGTAAAAAAGAAAAACAGGAAAAAAGTTTGCAATTCAAGAGATTTTGTTTGTCGTTCTTCTCAAGAGTTTGAAAATTAAAAACATTAATTCTGGGTTGGTGGTCATTCCTTCCTTATGTCTTGTGAAGCACACAGCCCCGTAAATTGCTTCCATTTCTGCTGCGATACATTTACATGCACTGTTTAAGCGGATTTTGCATTCCTGACATGTATTTTTCCTCCGATAAGCCGTACCCCATCAGAATTCAGTCACCTGGATTAAATGTCCCCATAGCGAGTGACACGGAATACCGTCTCCATCTCTGCCACATTCTGTTTACAGACACTGGGCCTCCCACCTCTTCCTCGCATCTCACCGAAATGTGGTGTGACACTTCTAAATTTCATGCAATTTCTTGCACAGCAGTGTATGAAATAAAACAGGCAGGCGGGCAATGTCTTTCCCGATTGTTGTGACTTGTGTACTGCAAGGGTAAGTAAAATTAACCGAGCGAGGCCTGGCCTCCGCTATTAAATCAACATTTCCAGCTAATAAGTGAGATAGCAGCTCAGTTTTCTGCTCTCATTTTATAGAATAAACACAAACACATGAGTGATTAAAGTTGTACTGTTTTCATCTGTTCAATTTTTTTTGTTTTTTTTCATATAAAGTTTGATTTCAGTTTTGTGACAGTATTCATGTTGTGTGTTACATTCCTGGCCTTTTGTTTTCCATTAGCACTGATTAACTACGAGAAGTATTTGACATTGGATTCCAGCCAAGCAGAATTGAGGATTGAGAGAAAGTGCATTTCTCTCCCCGCACTTCCATAAAAAATATATTGAAGAGCATATGCATAGATAGGATTAAGCATACCTTAGTGTTATTCTCACAGTCCCAGCACTGCTATTTCACACTAACAAAAATAAAATAATATAGATGTGTGAAAATAACACTTACAATCCTTGCCACATGCTGAATTGCGACCATTAAAGGCCTCCTGCAACAAATTCACCTCAAAGAGGAACATCTTCTGTGTTCTGACATCACAAAACATTAGCTGTTTCATTTGATTTATATATAACATATCTTAAAGACTCATCTCCATGAGACTGTTAGTAAGAGCCATAAAATAGTTCAACAGAGATGTCTAACAAAAAATCTGACTACTTATTTCAGGACAGTAAGAGACTACATGCTTACATCTTGACCTTGTATAGCTGGCACTTGTTCAATTCTTAGTCTGGAAGACGCCATAATGACCACTGTTTTGTATTTTCTTTCACAAGTACTTAATTATGTGCATTTGATGCATTAGAATGTTTAAAATTCTATGGATAAGGGTAGCATAAAGCAATCATAGAATCCCTTCAGTGGAGAATGAGGCCATTTGGCCCATCAAACCTGCACCAACAACCATCCCACCCAGGCTCTATGCCCGTAACCCCACATTTTCACTCTGCTAATCCCCCTGACATTAAGGGGCAATTCAGCATGTCCAATCCACCTAGCCTGCATAATTTTGGAGTGTGGGAGGAAACTGGAGCCAGTTTCCAGTGGGAATCCATGCAGACACGGGGAGAACTTGCAAATTCCACACACACAGTGACCCCCTCAGGCTAGAATCGAACTTGGGTCCCTGGCACTGTGAGGCAACAGTGCTAACCACTGTGCCACCGTGCTGCTCTATCAACTTGTTCACTTGCATAGATGTCTCTCAACACGTTAACCTAACCGAGCATCCTGACCGATCATTATTTACCATGCAGAAACAAATTGGTTGCAAATTTGTTTTTGTAATTAGTTGAGGCAGGGTGGACATTGTTTTTGTTTTACCTCACTATGCCGGCTCCCACACAGCCCCCATTTGAAATATGCAATGTGGGTTTATCATATTTTCTCAAATACTCAGGATACATTTGCACGCTGCCATCAGTAGGCAGAGAACTTTCTTCGTGCAGCATGGAGTAAATGAGCAATCTAAACAGACAGTACTTGAGTTCTGCAAGTATTAACAGTTTGATAATCATTTCAGTCAGTTTAGGAATATTGACCATAATTGGGATATAGCCACATGTCGTCTCTATACGAACCAACATTATCACTCCTGTTAAATATAGAGCCAATTTATATTATTCAAGTGTATAATGGGACTTGTATAGAATGTGGACTTGAGAACTCGCTAATATATTAAAGAAAAGAGTGCAGAACAAGGACAGTCTAAATTCCACTTCACCTCAACCAAGAGTCAATTCAGGCCTTTATCACCTTGCTGGTGTTTCCTGCTTTCACACAATTAAAATTGGTGCGAATCTGAATTACCACATTATTACTTTTTGAACATGCATCTGTCTGAACACAGTTGTGCCAATTACAAACGGGTTACATTTGCTATTCCCATGAGAGAACTGAAGGGATCTGTACAACCAATGATGAGACGTTAGATTTATAATGCCACCCTCTATGGAATCATCAGGTAATTTCCGTAAGCCCACTGGAATTTCCTTTATGAAAGCCGGGGTCTTGCTCAGGGTGAGCAAGAGTTGAGGTGAAGTTGATGCTGGAACTGTAGCGAAAATCAGACTCCTTGCTTTACCCCCTTGTATGGATTGCTTTCAATTGTTAATTCACCTGGACACAAAGCACTTGCAGAAGCTTCAGCAGTACAGCAAATTGATTTTCCTTCTTTATATGGCCAGCTGCAATTTACCGTACCTGACCTAGGGTCTTGTATCCTACCCAACAAAGTATAACAACCATTCACAATAGAAGTATACAAGTGAAAGACAGCAGATGGGGGAAAGAGAGAAGCATTCGTCTCTGTAACTGCTACTTTGTAAGAATGGAGCACTTTCATCAAAGTCTAGAGACGTTTCAAATAAATTAGAGTCATAGAGGTTTACAGCATGGAAACAGGCCCTTCAGCCCAAATTGTCCATGCGGCCTTTTTTTAAATCACTAAATTAGTCCCACTTGCCTACCCATATCTCTCTCTCCCCATCTTACCCATGTAACTGTCTAAATGCTTTTTAAAAGACAAAATTGTACCTACCACTATTACTATCTCTGGCAGCTTGTTCCAGACACCACCACCTGTGAAAAAATTGCCCCTCTGGCCTCTTTTGTATCTTTCTCCTCTCACCTTAAACCTATGCCCTTTAGTTTTAGACTCCCCTGCCTTTGGGAAAAGATGTTGACTATCGGGCTGATCTATGCCCCTCATTATTTTATAGACCTCTATAAGATCACCCCTAAGCCTCCTACACTCCAGGGAAAATAATCCCAGTCTATCCAGCCTCTCCTTAGAATTCAAACCATCGAGTCTCGGTAGCATCCCAGTAAATTAATGTAACTTTATAAGAAGATTCAAAATTTGCTGAAAATATGAACCTTTAGAATTCTTTAAAGGCTTTAAAGAACCCTTTAAATTCTATTTTAAGGATAATTGATTTTGAATATATAATGTTTTAATTGGCTCCATCTGCATCCAAAGACTTTGAAATTCTATACAATCTAGAATATACTGGATAAAGATATTGTCTTGTATTGTCAGATACCAAGGGGGAGGCAATGGCCTTGTGGTATTATCACTAGACTATTAATCCAGAAACTCAGTTAATATCATGGGGGCCTGGGTTTGAATCCCGCCATGGCAGCTGATGGAATTTAAATTCAATAAAAAAAACTGGTATTAGGAATCTACTGATGACCATGAAACCATTGTCAATTGTAGGAAAAACCCACCTGGTTTACTAATTCCTTTAGGGAAGGAAATCTACTATCCTTGCCTGGTCTGACCTACATGTGACTCCAGAGCCACAGCAATGCGGTTGTCTCTCAACTGCCCACGGGCAACTAGGGATGGGCAATAAATGCTGGTCAGCGATACCCATGTCCCACAGATGAATTAAAAAAACAGTTGTTGTGGCTCAAATCAGGTGGCTAGCATTAGAGCCAGACATTACTAGAAATTCATAGGCTTAAGTAGTGATCAGCCTGGCAGACTGAGGTAATTGTTTGATGACTTGTGGCATGATCGAGACTGCAACTCCAACTGGATGAGGCATTCAAAAAAGGGAGAAGGATACTAAAAGGATGCAGAAGGGTACAAGATTTTAAGTTGGTTGACCTTCAAAATCTTCTAAATTTGGTGCAAGAAAGGAGAAAAGGAGACATGGCCGGTGTCCAGGAGAAGAAGCCGCAAAAAGATGTCTTGTGCAACGTGCAGCAATATAGCAGCGCTATTGGTTTCCATGGCAGTTATACCCAGAATTTCAGAGCAGTCAAAAATTCAACCCACCAGTCAATCTGCCTTTTCTTCCATAGGCACCAATAAACTGTTCACTCTTTAAAACTATTTGTTGCATAAGTCATTGTTTACACTGCATTTTCATGAAAGGCAATAATCTGACAAAATACTTGAAAGTACTATGATCTCACCCAGCATCATTTACCATAGGTCTTTGTGTACAAGTCGACTTGGCCCATGAGATAACCTCAATTTTTTGGCACCGAGAGTAATGTTCAGGCCAATACTTGGCATATAAATCAACCTCGCCAACCCCCAAGGCAAGATGCATTTGGATAATGATGGAGTCAGTCTCAATATTTCACTCAACTTATGAGTCAACATATGATCATGGGATCAAGCAGGCAATGTGGGCCATATTGCCAAGAAGATGTGCGGTAATTTATGGCATCCACACTGAGCATACTGTTTGTGGCGAACGATAAACAGAAATGAGTCCTCCAGGAAAAAGAATGAAGTACGAAGCTGGTTCAAGCTAAAAGTCATGACATTTGCTAACTTGTCAAGTAACTGTGCTGCAGCAAAGGAATTTAGTGTTAGTGAAAAACTGGTGCAAGAATGAAAGAAGAAATCCTCCTTGAAGAATTTACCCATGACCAAATGAGCTATTGGAATGGGGGCCAGCAATTTGCCTGGTCTCGAGAAGCACGTATCCAAATGGGTCCTTGAAAATGGTCAGAATTTTACATTGTCACCAAAAACTGTCATCAGATCATTCAGTTCACGTGGGAACTCCAATTCCATGACTGGACAGGAAGATCATTTGTTTTGGTGGAGAGATACTGAAACCAAAACTACCAAGTCTGATCCAGAGTGGTATCCTTACAATGATGTCATAGCAAAAGTGACTTGGATTGAATCCGGTGAACTTTGCATCTGTGGCGAATGAATGACAGTTTTTAAAAATGTTTCCATTGTGGTTAAAGGTTCCAGATGAATATAGGAATTAGCAGCAGGCGTGGTTCACTTTGCCTCTCCATCCTGCTCTGCCATTCAATAACATCTTGGTGATATTATTGTCTGATTGTAAACTCCACATTCCCCATGCACCCCAGACATACTCTCTTCCACCTCCTTCTGTCAGGAAAACAATACAAAGGCTGAGATTACGTACCAACCGACTCAAATTACAGCTTCTTCCCCGCTGCCATCAGACTTTTGAATGGACCTTGTATTAACTTGATCTTTCTCTCCACACCAGCTATGAATGTAACAGTGCATTCTGCATTCTCTCCTTTCTGTCCTTATGTACAGAATGCTCTATCCATATAGCGCACAAGAAGCAATACTTTTCACTGTATACTAATACATGTGACAATAATAAATCAAATCAAATCCTGCCTAGCCCCAGTAACCTTTCATCCCCTTGTGTTTTTTTAAAAATATGTTCTTATTAATTTTATATTCAATACGATACGCAACAAATTCCCAGGATTCAGCACAGTACAGAGCAGTCATTATTCCACGTATTAATGCAGAGATCAGCAGAGATCAATACAAATAGTGATGAGAATCAGACATCATAGTCCTTGTCCTTATTAATGGCACTTCCTTTTGCGTGAATATTGAAAGGATAGCAGGAAAAAAAATAGGAATTCAGGATAATAGGGCAAGGCCCTAAAAACATGGCACTGTGATACACACCCTCTCACGGAACAACAGTGTCAAAATGACACTACCAACCAAGTCCCTCTTGGAGCCAAAGGGAAAACAGGGAGTTCCTCAGGGCAAGGCACACCAAAAGGTCCCATCAAGACAAGGGCCACCCCTAAATACAGCCCGTAAAATCAGGAATAATCAGACAATAAAATGTCTGAAAAACAGGATAAGAGCAGAGTAACAGTCCCACCAGGTGACCACCAGGCTCTTAGCACCAAGCCGTTCATTATAACTGAAAGGGGGAAAGGGTTCAATTAGACCCTTCTCAGGAAAACAAAAGAGTCATTCCGGAGGGGAACAACTATCCCTCTTTCTGTGTCCTAAATACATTTTTAGAAACTTCCACAATGCTTTGTGTGCACCACCAAGTGATCATTGCCCCTTTCAGCATCATACAAACAGACCTAGTGTAATAACTTAGGAAAGCTAGCAGTCCGAGAAGCCAAACACGGATCATTACTTCTGAGGTAACACAAGCTCTGCTCCTCTTCAATTCTCAATTCCAATCAATACCTCGAGCTACTGAGAGGGAAAAGACACCCTCTGCTAATGGCCCCCTCTCTAAGAGGAGGAGAAAATCTGTCAGGACAGTCATCAACCAGATATCTTGGCAATAGATATGTCCTTTCCATATCCCCAGCTGGAAAAGGGATACTACTTGCACACTAAACTCAATGAACAACAACCACTCACATACAAGAGAAAAATGCACAAAGAGAGTGGGCCTCCAACACAGCCACAACAATAAACTACCACAGAATACTATGCTCTGGAGAACTCTAGCTCCCAGGAAAACAAAACCAGCCGTAGAGATCCCTACAAGATCTCACAGAGAGAAAGAAACCCTCTATCCCACCTGAGCCAAATTCCATTTAAAGACGGACTTAGCAAACACTAGGACCTGAGCCTGCAAATCAACCATCGAGCTATGTAAATAGCAAAGTATCACAGTCCAGGAAAGACCAGTAATCTGAAGGGGAGGAAACCAGAGGTCTCCCGCAACTAAAAAAAAAGAAAAAAGGCGGGCGGGAGGGTGCATGCTGGGGTAGGTGGCTACTCCCCCATCTAGTGTGCTCCCCACCTAACCCCCCCGACCCCACCCCCCCATTCCATTCTAAATCAACTCTCAACTCTAACCACCCAGCCAAGCTAGCAATCCAGAGATACTCAAAACTCAAAGACATACGAACCGTGCTTGGATGTCCATCACCACACATCTCCTCACACTCCCACCAACCAGAAGTGCCAATGACAAGGAGAAGTCCAGTCCACTCCAGGATATTCGATCTGTCTCCATCACCATAGGATAAACACAGGATTTCTCAAACCCAGAATATCTATGTAAAAAACAAAGAAATACATGTCAATAATTCTAATGGTGGGCTTTGTTCACCTCAACTTAAGGCCATACGACCCACTTCAACATCTATCCATCCTGCTGTGGCACTAATTATCTTTTCTATAACTAATGCAAAGGGTACTTCAAAACAAACTCCTTCTGTACAAATCCTAGAACCCTACAGTGCAGAAAGAGGCCCTTTGGCCCATCAAGTCTGCACCGAACACAATCCCACCCAGGGCCTACCCCCATACCCTGACATATTTTACCCACTAATCCCTCTAACCTACATATCCCTGGACACTAAGGGGCAATTTCTTAGCATGGCCAATCAACTTAACCTGCACATCTTTGGACTGTGGGAGGAAACTGGAGTACCCAGAGGAAACCCACGCAGACATGAGGGGAATGTGCAAACTCCACATAGACAGTGACCTGAGCCGGGAATCGAACCCAGGACCGTGGAGCTGTGAAGCAGCAGTACTAACCACTGTGCTACCATGCCGCCCATGCAAGGATTGCACTTAGAAGAAATTCAAGAATCTATCTAGTTCCGCCTTGAAAATATTCAAAGACTCTACTTCCATTACCTTCTGAGGAGATGAGTTCCAGAGAGGCCAGATACTCACGGCCCTCCGAGAGAAAACATTTCTCTATGTCTGTCCGAAATGAATGATTTTTTTTAAACAGCAACACCTTGTCCTAATTCTCTGATGAGAGGAAATATCCTCTTTACGTCCAACCTATCAATACTCCTCAGAATCTTAAAGGTTTCGATCGAGTCACCTCTTACTGTTCCAAATTCTACTGGATACAAAGCTAACCTTGCTAACCTTTCCTCATAAGGCAGCCCACCCATTCCTGGTATTAGTCTTCTGTGAACTGCTTCTAACACATTTACATCTTTCCATAAATGAGGAGACCCATACAGTACACAATACACCAGACACAGTCTCATCAATGTCCTGCAAAACAGATGCGTACAACAGTACTTTTGTAATCAATTCCCCTTACAGTAAACAATAACATTCTAATGGCTTTTCTAATTACTTGCTGTACCTGTATACTAGTCTGTAATTCATGCACTAGGACACCCAGATCCCTCTGCACCTCAGAGTTTGCAATCTCTCATTATTTAGATAATAAGCTTCTTTTCTATATTTCCAGCCAAAATAGGCAATTCCACATTTGCCCGCACTATACTCCATTTACGAGAGTTTGCCCACTCCCTTTGTAGCCTCCTTCTGTCCTCCTTACATTTTACTTTACATACTCAGTCCCTTCATCCAAGTCAAACTTGTAATAAATTGAAGCCCTATCACTGATCCCTGTGGCACACCACTTGTCACATCTTGCCAACAAAAAAAACCCATTTACGCCAACTGCTTCCTGTTAGCTAGTTAATCTCTTATCCATGCAAATTTGTTACCAGTTACACCATGAGCTTTTATTTTCTTCAATAATCTTTGATGTGGCATCTTATCAAATGTCTTCTGAAAATCTAAGTACAGTACTGCAACTGGTTCTCCTTTATCCACAGTACATGACTCCTTCAAAGAACTTCAATAAAATGGTTAAATATGACTTTCCTTTCACAAAACCATGTTGACTCTGCCTTGAACTGTTTCCAAATAACCTGCTGTAACCTCTTTAATAATGGCTTCTAACACTTTCCCTATGACAGATGTTAGGCTAACTGGTCTGTAGTTTTTGACTGTAGTCTTTCCATCCCACCCCAACTTTTTGAATAAAAGAGTTATTTTTGCTATCTAATGGAACCTTTCCTGAATCTAGGGAATTTGGGGAAATTAAAACCAATGCATCAATGAGCTCATTAGCCACTTCTTTCAAGACCTAATGGTGAAGTCCATCTGAACCTGGGATTTGTCCGTCCACAGACCCAATAATTTTCTCAATACCACTTCTCTGGTGATTGCAATCTTCCTGAGATCCTCCCTCCCTTCCATTTACAGCTATTTTTGGGATTTTTCTTGCGTCTTCTATAGTGAAGATCAGTGCAAAATATCTGTTTAATTCATCTGCTATAGTCCTACTTTCCATTATCAATTCCCCAGATGCACTTTCTCCAGGACCAGTGCTGACTTTATTTTTTTTTCTTATTTAAGTATTTATTGAAATGCTTCTTATCCGTCGTTATATTACCAGCCATCTTTCTCTTTTACTCCAGTTTTCCCCTCCTTCTCAATCTTTTTGTCATTTTTTGTTGTTCTTTCTATTCTTTTTAATCTTCTGTCTTGTCACTTTGTGCAAATATATGTTTTTTCATTAAATTTAATACTGCCTTTAAGACAGTATTAAACTGTCAGAGACTTTTTCAGACTCTTATTTCCTTGGGTGGATGTAGCTGTTACTAGGGGACATACATGGTGGGAAATATAGGAGAGATGTCCAAGGGTGAGAAATGGACCGCCTGCTGTGATAGTGGAGTCGGACACTTTAGGAATTTTCAAACAGTTATTGGATAGGCACATGGATCACACCAGATAGACAGTGGGATAACTTGAGCTATGAGGAGAGGCTGAATAAACTAGGCTTGTACTCGTTAGAGTTTAGAAGAATGAGGGGAGATCTCATTGAGACCTATAAGATGATGAATGGGATGGATAGGATAGAGGTGGAGAGACTCTTCCCGCTCAGAAAGGATAATAGGACTAGGGGGCACAGCCTCAAGATAAAGGGGGGGGCGGTTTAGAACGGAGTTGAGGAGGAACTTCTTCACTCAAAGGGTGGTGAATCTCTGGAATTCTCTGCCCGTTGAAGTGGTGGAGGCTACCTCGCTAAATATTTTTAAGACGCGGGTTGATGGGTTTTTGATAAGAGAGGGGATTAAGGGTTATGGGGAGAGGGCGGGAATGTGGAACTGAGCTACGACAGATCAGCCATGATCTTATTGAATGGCAGGGCAGGCTCGAAGGGCTAGATGGCCTACTCCTGCTCCTATTTCTTATGTTCTTATGTTCTTATGATCTTGGTTTCGGACAAAGCTCAGCACAACATTGAGGGCCGAAGGGCCTGTACTGTGCTGTACTGTTCTTATGTTAACATTTTTAGTTAACCAGAGATGAAGAGTCCTCCTCTTGGAATTTTTCCTTCTCATTAGAATGCGTCCATTCCGTGTATTCTGAAATATCCCTTCAAATGTCTGCCACTGAAGTTCTATTGATCTATCCCTTAAGCACATTTGTCAGTTCATACTGGCTTGCTCTGCATTCATGCCCTCAGAAATGCCCTTTTATAAGTCTAAAATATGAGTCCTGAATGCATTCCCTGAATTGCATGTAAAATTATGATCATTGCTACCAAGGGGTGCCTTCACTATGAGGTTATCAATTAATCCTATTCCATTGCACAATACAAGGCCTAATATGGCCTGTCCCGGTTGGTTCCAGAATGTGCTCTAAGAAACTACCTTAAAAACATTCTATGAAATCCTCATCTACACTACTTTTGTCCATCTGATTTCTTCATTCTACATGTAGGGTAAAATCCCGCATGATTATCGCTGTGCCTTCCTGACAACCTCCGAGTATCTCTTCTTTAATACTCTGTCCTACCATGTGGTTAAATTAGAGGGTCTGTACACCACTCTGACAAGTACATAAGAACATAAGAAATAGGAGCAGGAGTAGGCCATCTAGCCCCTCGAGCCTGCCCCGCCATTCAATAAGATCATGGCTGATCTGTCGTGGCTCAGTTCCACATTCCCGCCCTCTCCCCATAACCCTTAATCCCCTTGCCTATCAAAAACCTATCAACCCGCGTCTTAAATATATTTAGCGAGGCAGCCTCCACCACTTCAACGGGCAGAGAATTCGAGAGATTCATCACCCTTTGAGTGAAGAAGTTCCTCCTCAACTCCGTTCTAAACCGCTCCCCCTTTATCTTGAGGCTGTGCCCTCTAGTCCTACTGTCCTTTCTGAGCGGGAAGAGCCTCTCCACGTCTAACCTATCCATCCCATTCATCATCTTATACGTCTCAATGAGATCTCCCCTTATTCTTCTAAACTCTAGCGAGTACAAGCCTAGTTTATTCAGCCTCTCCTCATAGTTCAACCCCCTCAACTCCGGTATCAGCCTAGTAAACCTCCTCTGCACTCCCTCCAAGGCCAAAATATCCTTGCGTAAGTGCGGCGACCAGAACTGCACACAGTACTCCAGCTGCGGCCTCACCAGTGCCCTATACAGCTGCAGCAAGACCTCCCTACTTTTATATTCAATCCCCCTCGCTAAGAAGGCCAGCATGCCATTCGCCTTCCTGACCACCTGCTGCACCTGCAGGCTGGGTTTTTGTGACTCATGCACAAGGACCCCGAGGTCCTTCTGGACCGTCGCATGCTGCAGTTTTTCGCCATGTAAGTAATAGTCCTTCCTACCATTATTCCTACCAAAGTGGACAACTTCACATTTGCCAACATTAAATTCCATTTGCCAGTTCCTGGCCCATTCGCCCAGCCCATCTAGATCCTTCTGCAGACTCTCCACACCCTCCACACAATTTGCCGTTCCACCAATCTTGGTGTCATCGACAAATTTCGACACCATACACTCGGTTCCCTCCTCCAGATCAAGTAACTTCTTGCCTTTATCATTTCTCATCTCAATCCAAACTGCTTCAACTTCCTGGTTTCCAGAACTTGGGTCATCCCTCTCTAATGTGTTAATACCATTATTAATTAACAGAGGCACTGCCCCCCACCCCCTTGCCTTTTAACTTTCTGTCGTTCCTAAATATCACATAACTTTCAATATTTTGGTCCCAATCTACGTAATCCTGTAGACATATCTCTGTAATTGCTAAAAGATCATAATTATTTATTTCTATTTGCTCTTTTAGTTCATCTGCTTTGTTTTAAATGTTACGTAGTTGTATATGCAGACCCTTTAGTTTTGTCCTTTTATTACTTTCGTAGCTGCTAGCCTTACCTGCAAATTACTCTTAGGTTCGTATTCTCTGCCCCTTCCTGCCACTGTCTGTTTCTCATTTCCTTTCTCTCTTGCCTTGTCTTTAGAAAAGATAGAAAAATAGGAACAGCAATAGGCCATTCGGACCTTTGAATGTGCTCTGCCATTCAACATGATCATGGATGATGTCTGTCCCAGCATCATACTCCAGCACTCTCGTCATACACCTTGACATTTTTAGTTTACCAAATCTTTCCAAATTTGATCCCTTGCCCCCTTTATTCCATTTAAAACTCTCTCCCTACTTCTGTAGTCAGCTCATTCGAGCCTCAGCCCCAACATGGTTCAGGTATAGGTTGGCTTAATAGTAAATGGTAGGAGTGGAAGGCCTGAATGAGATCATTGTTGCTAGAGAGGCAGTGCTCGACAGACTAGAGGGACTGATGGTGGACAAGTCCCCAGGACCGGATGGAATGCATCCAAGGGTTCTGAAGGAAATGGAGGAGGTGATTATTTTCCAAACCTCGCTGGATTCCGGGGAAGTGCCGGGAGATTGGAAAACGGCTAATGTTACGCCACTGTTTAAAAAGGGTAGCAGGCAAAAGGCAGGGAATTATAGGCTGGTTAGTTTAACGTCTGTTGTAGGGAAAATGCTTGAATCCGTAATCAAGGAGAAAATAGCGAGGCATCTTGAGAAGAATTGTTTGATAGAGCAGACACAGCACGGTTTCGTTAAGGGGAAGTCGTGTCTGATGAATTTATTGGAATTCTATGAGGATGTGTCTAGTGCGGTGGATAGAGGGGAACCAGTGGATGTGGTGTTTCTCAATTTTCAGAAGGCGTTTGATAAGGTGCCGCACAAGAGGTTGTTACAGAAGGTTAGGGGTCATGGAGTTGGGGGTAGGGTGTTAGCGTGGATAGGGGATTGGCTGTCAAATAGGAGGCAGAGAGTGGGTGTCAATGGGTGCTATTCGGATTGGCGGTTGGTGACTAGTGGAGTGCCCCAGGGGTCGGTGCTGGGGCTTCAGCTATTTACCATTTATATAGATGATCTGGAGGAGGGAACCGAGTGTAAGATGTTGAAATTTGCTGATGACACAAAGATTGGTGGAATGGCAAATTGTGCGGAGGGTATGGAAAGTCTGCAGAGGGATCTAGATAGGCTGAGCGAGCGGGCGAGGACCTGGCAGATGAAATACAATGTTGGCAAGTGTGAGGTTATCCACTTTGATAGGAATAATGGTAGGAAGGACTACTACTTACATGGCGAAAAGCTGCAGCATGCTACGGTGCAGAGGGACCTGGGGGTCCTTGTGCATGAGTCTCAAAAACCTAGCCTGCAGGTGCAGCAGGTGGTCAGGAAGGCAAATGGGATGCTGGCCTTCATAGCGAGGGGGATTGAATATAAAAGTAGGGAGGTCTTGCTGCAAGTGTACAGGGCACTGGCGAGGCCGCAGCTGGAGTACTGTGTGCAGTTCTGGTCACCGCTCTTGCGCAAGGATATTTTGGCCTTGGAGGGAGTGCAGAGGGGGTTCACTAGGCTGATACCGGAATTGAGGGGGTTGAGCTATGAGGAGAGGCTAAATAAACTGGGCTTGTACTCTTTAGAGTTTAGAAGAATGAGGGGAGATCTCATTGAGACGTACAAGATGATGAAAGGGATGGATAGGGTAGAGGTGGAGAGGTTCTTCCCGCTCAGAAAGGACAGCAGGACTAGAAGGCACAGCCTCAAGATAAAGGAGGGGGGGGGCAGTTTAGAACGGAGTTGAGGAGGAACTTCTTCACTCAAAGGGTGGTGAATGTCTGGAATTCTCTGCTCATTGAAGTGGTGGAGGCTGCCTCGCTAAATATATTTAAGATGCGGGTAGATAGGTTTTTGGTAGGCAAGGGGGTTAAGGGTTATGGGGAGAAGGCGGGAAAGTGGAACTGAGCCACTTCAGATCAGCCATGATCTTATTGAATGGCGGGGCAGGCTCGAAGGGCTAGTTGGCCTACTCCTGCTCCTATTTCTTATGTTCTTAAAGATCCCATTTTCCCCAGTACAGGTGCTAGTGCCGGTGCCCAATGAACTGGAACCCACTTGTGAAAATTAGATTGTACAATAAAACATATCACATTTAATTAATTTGGATTACTGGTGTTAGGCATTTATTTTCACATTTCAAAATGATATCCTACACCTACACCAGTGGTTCACATTTTACACTCAGCTTACAGATAACCCCCATTTTTGGAAGGGTTTTGCAAGGCTTCATGGGTTGACTTATACACCATGATTTACGATCCTGTCAGAACCTTAAAACCCATCTTCCATTTCAGTAGGGGGCTGTCAGCAGGTGTGACGTGAGCCATCCGGGAGAGATTCCCCAAATGCCACAATTCATTTAACTCAAGCAGGTTATAATTACATGGGATCCATGCTGTGAAGCTTATTGCAGCGTTCATTCTGAGTAGAACTCCTCTGGTTGTATCAGCGACAACTATGGTTGGGGTGGATGACTCATTATTGCACTCATCAGCTGCAGTTCCTGCAGCACTGAGTGTGGTTTTGCGTCTATAGTAGTTCAGCCACTTACAAGCCACCTGTTCACTTGCCTATTTTCAAGCAGATGAATGCATCATGGCAATTTGCAGCAAATTTGGCATTCAGATGACACAATTTTTCATCCTTGGTCACTGGCAGTCTGCACATTTAGTAATTGGTACTCCTCCCTATTTAAATTGAGGGAGTTAACAGTAGAATCTTGGGATTATACGGTCCATTCCATCCAGTGCATCCTACACTTCAGTGAACCCAATAGTGTATTGAAACTGGATAGCCCCAACATAAAACTATTTATTCTCATGACAGACTGGATAATTCTCCAACTCTGGGAAAACGTGTCAGTTACCTGATAAACATTGCATTCTGTGATGAAAGGGATTGCCCATACTTGAAATAAGCATAACATTTGAAAGCTGCTGTAACTTTCACACGCTCCCCTCTCTAAAATTCTTGGAATAGATTTCATTAGATAGCAGGCAGCTCTCTCTGGTCCCACCAGTGCCATCAGAGTAATGGCCACAGTTGCAAAGGCATGTAGAACATAGAACATAGAACATAGAACATTACAGCACAGAACAGGCCCTTCGGCCCACGATGTTGCGCCGACCAGTTAAAAAACAATGACCCACTAACCTAAACCAATCCCTTTTCGTCCATAAACCTATCCACGGATCTCTTAAACGCCCCCAAACTAGGCGCATTTACAACCGCAGCAGGCAGGGCATTCCAATCCCTCACCACCCTCTGGGTAAAGAACCTACCCCTGACATCCGTCCTATAACTAACCCCCCCTTAATTTAAAGCCATGCCCCCTCGTGCTAGCTTTCTCCATCCGAGGAAAAAGGCTATCACTGTCCACCCTATCTAAACCTCTAATCATCTTATATGTTTCAATAAGATCCCCTCTTAGCCGCCTTCTTTCCAGCGAAAACAACCCCAAATCCCTCAGTCTCTCCTCATAGGACCTCCCCTGCATACCAGGCAACATCCTGGTAAACCTCCTCTGCACCCTCTCCAAAGCCTCCACATCCTTCCTGTAATGTGGGGACCAGAACTGCACACAGTACTCCAAGTGTGGCCGCACCAGAGTTGTGTACAGTTGCAACATGACGCTGCGACTCCTAAATTCAATCCCCCTACCAATAAACGCCAAGACACCGTATGCCTTCTTAACAACCCTATCTACTTGATTCCCAACTTTCAGGGATCTATGTACACATACACCTAGATCCCTCTGTTCATCCACACTATTCAAAGTCCTCCCGTTAGCCCTATACTCAACACATCTGTTATTCCTACCAAAGTGAATTACCTCACACTTCTCCACATTAAACTCCATCCGCCACCTCTCGGCCCAGCTCTGCAACCTGTCCAAGTCTTCCTGCAAACTATGACACCCTTCCTCACAATCTACCACACCTCCGACTTTGGTGCCATCAGCAAATTTACTAATCCACCCAACTATACCCTCATCCAGATCATTAATAAAAATTACAAACAGCAGTGGCCCCAAAACAGATCCCTGAGGCACACCACTCGTAACCGAACTCCATGACGAATAATTACCATCAACCACCACCCTCTGTCTCCTATCTGCTAACCAATTCCTGATCCAATTTCCTAGATTACCCTCAATCCCATACATCTGCATTTTCTGCAGAAGCCTACCATGGTGAACCTTATCAAACGCCTTACTAAAATCCATATATACCACGTCAACTGCCTTACCCCCATCCACCTCTTTGGTCACTTTTTCAAAAAACTCAATAAGGTTAGTAAGGCACGAACTACCTGCTACAAAACCATGCTATCTTCAATCAATTCATTACTCTCCAAATAACTACAAATCCTATCCCTAATAATTTTTTCTAAAACCTTGCCCACAACAGAAGTGAGACTCACCGGTCTATAATTCCCAGGGAAGTCTCTGTTCCCCTTCTTAAACAATGGGACAACATTCGCTAACCTCCAATCTTCCGGTACTATACCAGAGGCCAACGACGATATTGCAGTGGAGCCAAAACTTTAAGGTAAAACCGGGGTCTCAGTGGGACAAGGGGAAATGCAGGGGTGGGAAAGCTTGGTTTTGGGGGTGGGCGAGTGTCCCATGAGCACAGGGGACCCATAAATGAGGCACCACACTCTCTCTCTGACTTGGCTGGTCATCAGCATGATCAAAGCTGGACAGTTGATGTGGTGAAACCCCAGTGGCAGCAAGAAGCCATTCATTTGTTGTTCAGTAGCCACAATTGGCCTACGGGCTGGTAGAATTGCAGCAGGGTAGTCAGATAGGCATCAGGAGTGGCACCCATGGAAGGGCATCCAATCTTACAGACCCCCACCAACACACCCCTATGGGGCTGTAAAATCCAGTCCTTCATCTCCTTTCAACCACACAAACCCCAATCCAGATTTTTCAGAGATATCCTCAGTTCTTTCCTTTCTTTACGTCTGCATCAGGCAAGTTCTCCTCGGTGGTTCCAATCTCCATCTCAAGTCATTTGACCTCTCTCCTCGGTTCACAGCTGTACTCTTAGCCTCTCTCAACTCTTTGACACATATTCAGGATCTCCCCCGTGGTCTATTCTGATTGCGTCAATGAGACAAGCCCATCTACGATCACTACCTTTATTCCTCAAACTCGCATTCTCCTTCCAAACTACTGTCTCAATTCCCTAACCTCCCTCCCCTTTGTCCTTGAAACTGTTGTTCTCCTTCCTTATTCTCTATAACTTCGTGTATGGATCCCTTCAAACAAGTTTCCACCTTGCCACAACACAAACAGTCCCCAGCAACAATAGAAATAATATAATGCATGACTGGAACCATGATAAACAATCGTTCTTCAAGGTGTTTGTTCCTCTTAACGTTGTTGACCACATCAACTTGCAACTCCTCTCCTTTGTTGTGCTGCTCAGTGTGACTGCCCTCAACTGATCCCATTCTTATTGATGTGTCATGGTCAGAGAAATACCTGCGATGGCTTCTCTTCCTATTATCCTTGGTGCCCACCTGTATCTCATCTGCATGTCGAAACCTTGGTGACATATCCCAGAAACACTTATGGTTCCACATGTAGCATTGATGACACCCAATTTTACCTCAGCACCAACTCTTCAATTTCTTCTAATTGGTCACGCTGTTCGACAACCGGTATTGGATATCTTGACAAGTTCATCAGTTAAACATTAAGAACATAAGAACATATGAAATAGGAGCAGGAGTAGGCCATCTAGCCCTTCGAGCCTGCCCTGCCATTCAATAAGATCATGGCTGATCTGTCGTGGCTCAGTTCCACATTCCCGCCCTCTCCCCATAACCCTTAATCCCCTCTCTTATCAAAAACCCATCAACCCGCGTCTTAAAAATATTTAGCGAGGTAGCCTCCACCACTTCAACGGGCAGAGAATTCGAGAGATTCACCACCCTTTGAGTGAAGAAGTTCCTCCTCAACTCCGTTCTAAACCGCCCCCCCTTTATCTTGAGGCTGTGTCCCCTAGTCCTATTCTCCTTTCTGAGCGGGAAGAGTCTCTCCACCTCTATCCTATCCATCCCATTCATCATCTTATAGGTCTCAATGAGATCTCCCCTCATTCTTCTAAACTCTAACGAGTACAAGCCTAGTTTATTCAGCCTCTCCTCATAGCTCAACCCCCTCAACTCCGGCATCAGCCTAGTAAACCTCCTCTGCACTCCCTCCAAGGCCAAAATATCCTTGCGTAAGTACAGCGACCAAAACTGCACACAGTACTCCAGCTGCGGCCTCACCAATGCCCTATACAGCCGCAGCAAGACCTCCCTACTTTTATATTCAATCCCCCTCGCTATGAAGGCCAGCATCCCATTCGCCTTCCTGATCACCTGCTGCACCTGCAAGCTGGGTTTTTGCGACTCATGCACAAGGACCCCAAGGTCCCTCTGCACCGTCGCCTGCTGCAGTTTTTTGCCACGTAAGTGATAACCCTTCCTACCATTATTCCTACCAAAGTGGACCACCTCGCACTTGCCAACATTAAATTCCATTTGCCATTTCCTGGCCCATCCACCCAGCCTATCTAGATCCTTCTGTAGACTCTCCACACCCTCTGCACAATTTGCCTTTCCTCCAATCTTGGTGTCATCAGCAAATTTCGACACCCTACACTCGGTTCCCTCCTCCAGATCATCTATATAAATGGTAAATAGCTGAGGCCCCAGCACCGACCCCTGAGGCACTCCACTAGTCACCATCCGCCAATCCGAATAGCACCCATTGACCCCCACTCTCTGCCTCCTATTTGACAACCAATCCTCTATCCACGCTAACACCCTGCCCCCAACTCCCTGTCCCCTGACCTTCTGCAATAACCTCCTGTGAGGTACCTTGTCAAACGCCTTCTGAAAATCCAGAAAGACCACATCCACCGGCTCTCCTCTATCCACCGCCCTAGACACATCCTCATAGAACTCCAGTAAATTTGTCAGACACGACTTCCCCTTAACGAAACCGTGCTGCGTCTGCTCTATCAAGCAATTCCTCTCAAGATGCCTCGCTATTTCCTCCTTGATGACGGATTCTAACATTTTACCTACAACAGACGTTAAACTAACCGGCCTATAATTCCCTGCCTTTTGCCTGGCACCCTTCTTAAACAACGGCGTAACATTAGCCGCTTTCCAATCTTCCGGCACTTCCCTGGAATCCAGCGACGTCTGGAAAATAACCACCAAGGCATCCACTATCACCTCCGCCATTTCTTTCAGAACCCTCGGATGCATTCCATCCGGTCCTGGCGACTTGTCCACAATCAGTCCCTCCAGTCTGTCGAGCACCTCCTTTCTAGTAACAGTAATGTCATTAAGACCCTCCAGTCCTACCACCTTTCCATCTCTAACACCCGGCAAATTATTCACGTCCTCCTCCGTGAAGACAGAAACAAAAAAGTTATTCAGGACCTCAGCCATATCCCCATCCCCTACCACTAAGTCCCCCTTCTCATCCTCTAAGGGACCAATGTTCACCCTAGCCAGCCTCTTCCTTTTTATTCCAACTAGTTTCTTCAGTCTCTGCCACCAATTCCATTCCTGTGCCCATCAGAGGCCAATCCAATCTATTTGCAATCTTGACATCCTATTTGACCTTGAGTGGAACTTTCAACCAAATTATCCATGAAAAAGATCATGTAATTCCACCCTGCCCCCCGCCCCGCCAAGCAACCCCCCAGCCTCACCTCTCTCCATTCCTGCCTCAGCCCTCTCTGCTGCAGAAATCTTCTTCCGTGCCTTTGCTACCCTCGATAGCATCGACTATTCCAATGGGCAACTTCCTAACTTTGCACACTCTGCAAACTCAAGCACATTAAATCCTCTATCTCGTATTTCAATTTGCACTAAATTCCATTCACCCATCACCGCTGTGCTCGCTGACCTCACTGGCACCAGATTTTAAAACGATTGTCTTTAATTTCCAAATCCCTCCATGGCACACACTGCCCTACGCTGAAACATCCCACTGTTCCACACACTTCATCAACTCTTCCCCCTCCATCAACTCTGGTTTCTTCAGCATCCCCAATTGTATTCACTCCACAATTGATAGTTCGTGCTTTCAGTTATATAAGTTCCAAGCTTTTCAACTTTATTTCCTAACACCCGGGGTGGGATTTTCCCCAAAACCGGAAAATCCTGCCCAAGGTCAACAGACCTTTACATGGTTCCCCCTCCCACCCACCCTCCCGCTACGATCCCTGTGGTGGACAGGATGGGAAAATTACGCCCCCACCCCCACCCTCTCTCTTTCCTCCTTTAAGATGATTCTTAAAACTCCAATTTACGGATGTCAGAGGCAGGTTCTTTACTCAGAGGGTAGTAAGGGGTGGAATGCCCTGCCTGCAGCAGTTGTGGACTCGCCAACTTTAAGGGCGTTCAAATGGTCAGTGGATAGGCATATGGATAACATTGGAATAGTTTAGGTTAGAGGGTCATTAGATTGGTTCCACTGGTCGGCGCAACATTGAGGGCCGAAGGGCCTGTACGGTGCTGTAATGTTCTAGTTCTTGGTCCAAGATTTTGGTCATTTGTTCAATGACTTTCTATGCAGCTTGTTATGAAATATTGTTTAACAATCAGTTGCTTCGTTGTTTTAAGGACACTAACATAAATTGCTCCTGTTGTAAAACCCCTACTCTCTCCCACACTGGTCATTCTCTCCTGTACTATTCTCATTTTCACTCCCTTGAAGTCCAAGGGACACAGCTTGAATGCAGTGCATAACTGGTTTGGTCATTCATTGTCAGATCTATCTGGGCCACATCAAGCACTATCTGGCCCTGCTTTCCTCGAAACTGGTCACTACTTAGCATAATCCAGGAATACAAAAATAACCTACAGCTTCATTTGCTGCTCCCAATCGTCTCCTAACATAACTTTCCTTTGGCTCTTGTACCTTCATCAATAAGTGCAAGGAGTTCAGAAACATCTGTCTCAGAGACTGAGGCGACCTATTAAGCTGCCTCGGCTACATCCCTTCATTCAACACTACCCACAAAGCTAAGGTTCCCCAGCCCCAGCACTGAACAGTCTCATAACTCTGCATGAGAGCTTCTCCGTTATAATTTTCACATTTAATCCCCTGTAATGTGGCCATTCATTCTTGATGCCTTAACTACTGGAAATAGTCTTAGTTGTACAGTGGCAGAGTTGTTAGCAATGGTGCCTCACAGAGCCAGGAACCGGGTTCGATTCGAGCCTTGGGTGACTGTCTACATGGGTTTCCTCCTGGTGATCTGGTTTCCTCTCACAGTCCAAAGATGTGCAGGTTAGGTGAATTGGTCATGGAAATGTGTACGTTAGGGGGATTAACAAGATAAATATGTGAGGTTATGGTTACAGGGCAAGGAGGTTGGTCTGGTAAAATGCTCTGTCGGACAGTCGGTGTAGACTCGTTGGACTGAATGGCCTCTTTCTACACTGTAAGGATTCTACGATTCTAATGTATCCCACTCTTCTATCATTGGAAACACTTTATCGCGCACCAGGCTACACATACTCATTGTTCTCCGGAGCATTGAACCTGGTGGCTGTGGCTGTGGTAAGTGACTGATTTGAATTGAAAACCGCTTTTTTCCTGTACTTCCCGTTTTCGGGGCTTGTTAGAGTGTAGTTTACTTCTGTACCGGAAGTTAGGCGAGGGGATTGTCGTTAAGGGGGAGCGGGGGGTATAAAAAAGGGGTAGCAGCATACAGCGGGCAGCGGAGTGAGTGGGAACTGAGTGAGAAGGGCTTTGGCTCGCTGGGCTTAGGGGAGAGTAGGCTTAGAGAAGAGGCGTTGCACATTTTTACCTTTGGGTGCTTACAGGAGGTTGGGACATGGCAGGGAATATAGGGAGGAATATAAGTTGTGTCAGGTGCCACATGTGGGAGTTCTTGGTGGTGTCACGTGTCCCCAAAGTCCACATCTGCAGTAAATGTTTAGAACTGCAGCGCTTGAGGGCCCGGGTCAGGCAACTCGAGGGGCGTTTGGAGGATGCGTTTCTAGTCAGGGAAAACGAGGAGTTGATGGCTAGGAACCATGAGCAGGAAGAGGTCCCAAGGGCTGAAGAGCAGGAAGGGTGGACGACGGTTAGGAGGAGAAAGAGGAAGAAGAAGAGTAGTCAGGGTCCCCCGGCCTCCCCGGAGGCCCCCCAAGGTTCATCGACAGGGGCACAGAAAGATAGGCAGGAAGGGGAGACTGACTTAGAGGGACAGAAGGGGGCTGGCAAGGTGATAGTGGGAGGGTCCAAGGTATTGATAGGAGGTTCTGTGGACAGAGGCGCGACTCCAGGATGGTGGTCTGCCTCCCTGGAGCAGGGGTAAAGGATGTAACGGAAAGGGTAGAGGGAATTTTGAAAGGGGAGGGGACCCAGGCAGAGGTCATAGTACATGTAGGGGAGGGGGACATAGGAAGGAGGAGTAGGGTAGAGGTCCGTAGGCAATTTAGGGAGTTGGGGTCCAAACTAAAGAGCAGGACCTCCAGGGTGGCACTCTCTGGGTTGCTGCCCAGTACTAGCAGGGCAAAGAATGACGAGATCATGCAGTTGAATGCATGGTTGAGGGATTGGTGTAGGGTAGAGGGCTTTACTTTCGTGGATCACTGGGAGGTGTTTAGGAGAGAAGGGCAACTGTACAGGAGGGGTGGGGAGAATTTGAACGGGAGGGGAACTAGTGTCTTAGCGGGGAGGTTAGCTGGGGTGTTCAGGAATGGTTTTAACTAATAAGGAGGTGGGGTGGGGAGGTGGCTGGGACAGGGTTGGGTGAAAGGAAAATTATCAGGGAGAAGGAGGTTCCGAGGGACACTCGTGGGTTGAACTGTGTCTGTTTCAATGCTAGGAGTGTGGCAGGGAAAACGGATGAGCTTAGGGCCTTGATGTTTGTGAGGCAGTTAGGTGTGGTGGCTGTAACGGAGACGTGGTTACGGGAAGGGCAGGACTGGCAGCTGAATGTTCCTGGGTACAAATGTTTTAGGTGTGACAGAGGAGGGTTGAAGAGAGGTGGAGGGGTGGCACTGTTAGTAAAGGAAAACATCACAGTAGTGCAGAGGGAGGACGATAGGGAAGAGACAGGGATTGAGTCACTGTGGGTGGAGTTGAGGAATAAAAAGGGAGAGATCACATTGCTAGGGGTGTACTATAGGCCACCCAACAGCCCGAGGTCGGTGGAGGAAGGCATTTGCAGGGGCATTTTGGACAGGTGCAGGAAGAATAGAGTGGTTGTAGTGGGTGACTTTAATCTTCCAGGAGTGAATTGGAGGGGGCCTAGAGCTGGGGGTACGGAGGGAGAGGAGTTTGTGAAATGTGTTTTGGAAGGGTCGCTAGAGCAGTATGTAACTAGCCCGACTAGGGGAGGGGCTATACTGGATTTAGTGTTGGGTAATGAGCCGGGGCAGGTGGGTGAGGTAGAGGTAGGCGAACATGTGGCTAACAGTGACCACAAGTCCGTCTACTTTAGGATAAAGATGGAAAGGGACGAGTGCCGGCCGAACGGGAGTGGGCTGAACTGGGGAAAGGCGAGCTATAGTAGGATTAGGAGGGAGCTGCAGGACACTGATTGGGAGGGACTGTTAGCTGGAAAGTCCACAGTTGGCAAGTGGGAAGCTTTTAAGGGCAAAATGAAATGGTTGCAGGGGAGGTATGTTCCGGTTAAGCGGAAGGATGGGAAAGGTAGGATTAGAGAGCCGTGGATTACAGGAAGTATTAAAGACTTGGTCAGGAAGAAGACGGAGGCGTATGTTAGGTTGAAACAACTGGGTACGGAGCGTGCGCTGGAGGAATATTGAGAGAGTAGGAGGGAGCTAAAAAGGGGAATTAGAAGGGCGAAGAGAGGGCATGAAATGGCTTTGGCTGGTAGGATTAAGGAAAATCCAAAGGCATTTTATTCCTATATTAGAAGCAAGAGAGTAGTTAGAGGGAAAATTGGTCCTCTTAGGGACAACAAAGAACAAAGAACAACCCAGCACGGGAAACAGGCCCATCGGCCCAACAAGCCCGCGCCGCCGCATCACCCTACACCTATTCTACCCTGCGTATCTACAAATAGAACCCCTGACTTAGCCAGATTCAGGGGAGAATAGTGTCAAGAGTGAGAGGGACAAGAGTGGAGAGTTATGTATTGAGTCAGAGGGAATGGGGGAGCTCCTGAATGAATACTTTGCGTCGGTATTCACGAAGGAGAGGGGTTCGGAATTGTGCGGTCTCTTGAAGGGAGCTGAGGATCAGTTGCAGGAAATATCTATTACGAGGGAGGAAGTGCTAGGGCTTTTAGGTAGCATAAGGACGGATAAAGCTCCGGGGCCTGATGGTATTTATCCCAGGCTGCTTAGGGAGGTGAAAGATGAAATTGCTGGGCCTCTGGCGCAAATCTTTGTCTCTTCTTTGGATACAGGTGAGGTCCCAGAGGACTGGAGGGTAGCAAATGTGGTACCGCTGTTCAAAAAAGGTAGTAGGGATAACCCTGGAAATTATAGACCGGTGAGTTTGACATCGGTGGTAGGGAAATTAATGGAAAAAATACTTAGGGGTAGGATGTATGAGCATTTGGAGCGTTGCGATCTGATTAGGGATACGCAACATGGCTTTGTTAGAGGGAGGTCTTGCCTTACAAATCTGGTGGAATTCTTTGTGGAGGTGACAAAAACGGTTGACGATGGGAGAGCCGTTGATGTCATCTATATGGATTTCAGTAAGGCGTTTGACAAAGTCCCTCATGGTAGGCTGGTAGAAAAGGTTAAGGCGCATGGGATACGAGGCCAGGTAGCTAGGTGGATTGAGAACTGGCTGGGTAATAGGAGACAGAGGGTAGTTGTGGAGGGGACCTTGTCGGGCTGGAGGCCAGTGACCAGTGGTGTGCCGCAGGGCTCAGTATTGGGACCTCGCCTCTTTGTAGTATACATAAATGACTTGGAAGAGAGCGTAGGTGGTGTGATCAGCAAGTTTGCTGATGACACCAAGATGGCAGGGTTGGCGGGTACTGAACTGGAATGTCAGGTGATACAACAGGATATAGATAGGTTGGTGCATTGGGCAGATAGGTGGCAGATGGAATTTAATCCTGACAAATGCGAGGTGATGCATTTTGGAAGGAATAATGCAGAGAGGAGCTATGTGATAAAAGGTAGACAGATTAGGAGTATAGACATACAGAGGGACCTGGGAGTGCAGGTTCACAAATCCATGAAGGTTGCGTCACAAGTGGAGAAGGTTGTTAGGAAGGCTTATGGAATGTTAGCCTTTATAGGAAGGGGTATAGAGTATAAAAGCTGCCGTCTAATGCTTCAGTTGTACAGAACGTTGGTTAGACTGCATTTGGAGTACTGCGTCCAGTTCTGGTCACCTTACTACCGGAAGGACGTGGAGTCTCTGGAAAGGGTGCAGAGGAGGTTTACCAGGATATTGCCTGGCATGGAGGGGCTGGGTTACGAGGAAAGGTTGGAGAAACTAGGACTATTCTCCTTGGAAAGACGGAGATTGAGGGGGGACATGATAGAGGTATATAAGATACTGAAGGGAATAGATAGAGTCAATAGTGAGAGACTGCTCCCTAGACTGGGTACAAACACGAGAGGACATGATTTAAGGGTGAGGGGGGAGAGATATAATTTGGAAGTGAGAGGAAGGTTCTTTACGCAGAGAGTAGTGGGGGTATGGAACGCGCTACCGAGTAGGGTGGTGGAGGCAGGAACGTTGGACTCGTTTAAGGTTCAGTTAGATAGACACATGAGTGAAACGAGGATGGAGGGTTATGGTAGGGGCTATTAAATAAGGTTAGAACCTCGGGAGACACCGGAAAAGCAGGCTTGTAAGATTAACGTTTTTGTCTTTTTATTCTGCAGGTGGAGGTCCACCTCGTGTCAAACGAGGGGCATGCACACGGTGGGTCATGCGTGGGCTGCTCTTGGAAGTTCCGGGAGTGGCCTAGTACTTCGTGTCGGTGTGTGCGCTTGATCCTGGACCGGTAGACGGGCGCCGCAACAGCTCGGTGACTAGCACTGCTAGCTGTGCAGATACATGGATTTGGGCCTGTGTCTGTGGGAGTTTGCGCATTCTCCCTGTGGTTGCGTGGGTTTCCTCCGGGCGCTCCGGTTTCCTCCCACACCCCAAAGATGTGCTCTTAGGCTGATTGGTTTTACCAAATTGACACTATTCTCCCCTGAATCTGGCTAAGTTAGGGGTTCCATTAGTAGACACACAGGGTAGAATAGGTGTAGGGTGACGCGGCGGCGCGGGCTCGTTGGGCCGAAGGGCCTGTTTCCCGTGCTGGGTTGTTCTTTGTACATACAGAATGCCACAGGAAGATCAGTTAAAATTATTTTAAAAATTCATTCCCCAATTTTGGTATCATTACTTTGGTCCCAATGATACAAAATGACATCTGACATTGGATCACAGGACAAATATTTTAAAAAATATAATACGCAGCTTTTGCAGATCTGAAACAAATTAAAAAAAAAGCAGACGGATAAATATGTCATATATAAATTCCAATGGCTTTCAATGAGATGCAGTTTCCACTTGTAAGATTTTGTACATAGGCTCTCTAATTAGTTTCTGAATACATCATGCAAAACCCATATGGAAGTAAAATATGGTTAAAGAATGCATTGTTATTCAATAAATGGATTGTCTCTGCTTAAGACTTCATGAGATTTCCAGAAAAAAAGATTTACGTCAATTAGAATTTAAATTTAGATTTCTTTTTCACAAAACAATATGCTTGTATATTTTACACAAAAATACATAATCCTATCATGAATGGTGTATGTGAAATGCTCAGTGTAAACTATTACATATTGCGGAATATGCATATCTTTCTGTGACTGAGAAATCATTTCCTCATGCTTGCATTTTTGTATGTAATCCATTTACCTGCTTACAGTATAAAAACTAGGAACTGTTAAGCGGATGGTAGGGAAAAATCCACACTTGCTAACATGGTGAGGTTTTGAGGAAAGTTGATTCTTTCCTCTGGTCCTTTGAACAGCATTTGGTGTGGAGGGCACAGACATTGTTATTCAATGGGGAGGACAAAGGGTTCATTGTGAGTCAGGGAAAGTTGTTACCTTGACTGAAAGAGCACAATGGTTAGTGCGGAAAATCTCGCAGCTGTGAAATTAACTGCAGGCTACAGATCCACACAACGTCAGCCGTACGAGTTTGCTGAGGGCTCCACATTTAACCCTGTCGATCTCTAACCTTGGGTGGAATCATAATACAAAATGTTTTAACATTTGTTAAAAACGGTATTTAATTTTCCATGGCATTGATCACACAATGAATACATCGATAAATTCAGATACAAATTTCACTACAAAACAGCTGATTTACAAATGCTTTCAATATATTGATTTGCATTTCAATGTAGCCTACAATTTAAAATATTATAAATGCAGCCCTAAAACTGAGCCCAATCTTGTCTCTTGCTTGTACATTCCTACAGTTCTTGGATATCTTATTTTCTGCTGACCCAATGAAAGTTGCTTTCAAGTCAGAGGGAAATAGGAATCCAATACATTGGTGAAGAAACACACGTGAACCATATGGAGAGACAAACAACAGAAAGGCCTATGCATTGATTGAGAAAGACTTGAAGCAAATACAAAAAGATGTTGCAGTGAGCGAAGTGCGTTAAGATCCGCAGAAAAAGGAGCAGAAGACAAAGAAACACAGTGAAAGTGGAAAAGGAAGATGTTTCAGGAAGACAAGTCATTTTTAATTTTCTCAACAAGCATTTCCTAATGAGCAATGCCACAGCAGAACACTAGCTGAGTTAGAACATTTAGTGAATGACCAGATTATGAAATTGTGCCAGTTAGTTATAAATGACAATGCAATTTATACATTGCTGAGATCCCAATTGGACTGCCACAGTATTCTGCTATCAGACTTCACAACTGAGTATAAAAAGACACTGACTGTAAAATATGTAAGTTTTGAATGTGTAAGTCCAGTATTTTGTTCCAGGTCACATTTGCAATTCAGCATTGATGATGAGGAAGATTAGCTGGAGGGAAAAACAAGTAGAAGTTGACACATTTGGTACAATATTAGGCACTAGAGCATGTACTAATGTGCATGTAGGAATGGGACATAACAGAGAAAAGCTATGTATGCTTACAAAAAACAATTACATGGAGAACAGCATCTAAAGGGGGAGAATTCAAAGTAAAGTTTATTTATTAGCACTGCAATGAAATTACTGAAAATCCGCTGGTTACTCTCCAACACCTATTCGGGTACACTGAGGGAGAATTTAGCACGGCCAGTGCACCTAACCAGCACATTTTTTGGACTGTGGGAGGAAATCGGAGCACTCAGAGGAAACCCACGCAGAAACAGGGAGAATGTGCAGACTCCGCAAGCCGGGAATCGAACCTGTGTCCCTAGTGCTGTGAGGCAGCAGTACTAACCTCTGTGCCACTGAGGCAAGGTGATCACAGAAGGTAAAGATTTGTTTAGAACATAGCTGAAAAACGAAAGTGAGAGTGCCCTGAGGAGAAAATTATGAGTCTCGGCAGGGAGTGTTCATGTGTGCGCGTGTATGGGGGGAGGGGGCGGTGTTGGAGGGAACTGAGATGGAAGATAGCAATTATTTTAAGGAAGATGTTTGAGGAATGGAACAAGGTGAGGTGTTCCAGAGCTTAAAGCAATGTTATTCTAAAATGTGAACATTTTTGCTTTTGTTTTAAAGTTTGTAACATTTGCACATTAAAAATTTCAATCACTGAGGAAAGAAAACTGCACAAATCTTTTCAAAAAACACGCTGAATAATTTGGTTCAACAACAAATCATGAATTTAAAAATTCGTTCACGGGATATGGGCGTCGCTGGCTGGCCAGAATTTATTGCCCATCTCTAGTTGCTTTGGAGGGCAGTTGAGAGTCAACCACATTGCTATGGCTCTGGAGTCACATGTCGGCCAGACCAGGTAAGGATGGCAGATTTCCTTCCCTAAATGAAATTAGTGAACCAGATGGGTTTTTCCCCATAATCGACAATGGTTTCACGGTCATCAACAGATTCTTAATTCCAGATATTTTTAATTGAATTTAAATTGCACCATTTGCTGTGGCTGGATTCAAATCTGGGTCCCTGAATTTCTGGAGTAATACTCTAGCAATAATACCATTAGGCCATCGCCTCCCTTGTCAAGAGCATCCAGTAATGTAAGGAACGAGAGCACGTTCATTATTTTATACTATTATGGGAAGACAATCTGTTACTGCTTGAACTAAGTGAATTCAATCATAACTACTGCTATTCAATTTTCAAACATGTACAGCTTTAAATAGGCTTTCCCCAGAATAAATGGAAATGTAGGCATTTTTTGTGTTAAGTGTTAACATTAAAAAGTGTGACTAAAAATCATGATGAAGTAACATTTATAGACAGGAAGTACGCATCACAAATTTACAGCAACATACCTAGACATTTCAGGCACTGAACACCCAAACACTACCCAAATAGGCCAGGACCAATCTTAAATTTAGAAAAACATTCTCTACTTTAACTAAAGAGGTGGAATATTTCTATTATATTGATCCAAGTCAAATTTGAAATTGGGTCTTCAGTGTGGGTATACTTGAAATGGCATTTATATACCAGTGTGTGATCTAAAACAGCACTAAAACAATAAAGTTAAAGTTTATTTATTAGTCACAAGTAAGGCTTACATTAACACTGCAATAAGGTTACTGTGAAATTCCCCTAGTTGCCATAGTCCGGTGCCTGTTTGGATCCATGCACTGAACCAGCATGTTTTTCAGAATGTGAGAGGAAACCAGAGCACGGGGAGAATGTGCAAACTTCACATAGACAGTAACCCAAGCTGGGAATCGAACCCGGGTCCCTGGTGTTGCGAAGCAGCATTACTGCTGTGCCGCTCCAGTAAAATACAAGGTCAAACTATCACCGATTCGAAAATGTAAAAGGGCCAACTGAACGAACTTAGATTTTGGTGAAAGTTTTGTCTTGGGAAAGTAAAACGAATTAAGACCGCACTCGTGAAATTCCAAAAGTCATTGTTCCCTTAGTAAATATAGTTTAAAAAGTTCAATATTCTAAATCTGCACCTTGACTTGTAAAAATGCTGTTGGACACAGTTTCAACATTAGCTCCCCCATCGATAATAAAGATTACCTGACGTATGCATCAAAGGACCATAAGTGGAGCAGCCCATTGAGAGCAGGGGCAGCAACATAAATTTGACATAAACTGAGGCATAAAAACGTGTGAAATGCTATATATTAAAATACAATAGATCTATTACTTATAAGAATTTTAAGCTTGTCTTCAGCAATTCAGTCAGTTATTGCTTTAAGGCTAAACTGCTGAACCCTGTAACATTTAAATGCTGCTGGATGTGACATTTTTAGTGAGCGGCTATGTACATTCACATGTGTATGTAATAAAGAAAACACATAGGTCGACCTTCAACTCAGATATCAGCACCCATTACGCATGTAAATACATGCAATATGCTGATGTAATTACTCTTTGATGCCTGTGGTACTGCAGTCCCTGAAGCCACACTGTTTGCAGAGACGTGTCCAAGCACCAGATAAATATTCTTTCCAAGAGTGTGTGAAAATGGAACATTCCACATGAAACTCATTTTCAAGATTCACATTAGGGCCTCAAGTCTAAATTCATCATTATATCAAAGCCTCCCATTCTGCGGTTATGTGCAAGTGTTAGAACTACTTCGCCTCGACATGCCAGGATGTATAAATGTATGGATGTGGCAAATCTTTCACCTCATAACACAACACATTGATATGACAAATTCTGAATCTTTTACTGGGTTTTGTGGGAAAGTGGAGCCTGTTTTTAAGAAGACATCATTAGGTATGAAGATTTCATAAATACATGGTGCAGTATTTTAGAAGCTGAAGCATAACAATACAATGGCTCATTAAGAACAGCTTCCTACTGATTGTACTTAAAACATACAAAGATAGAAATTCTGTGAAACTCTTTGCTATTCATCTTGACAACCAACAATAAAGCACTGACGACCACATTCTCAGACTTATGACTGATGTAGAGAAGTTACTGTATTCTCTCTCTTCAATAGCAGGATCAATACAACTGCACAATATTCGTGCGCATGGAAGATTTTTTCTGCTATTAGTTTTCATCTTCCAGTCACTATGTGTCAGGCTTCAAATTACCTCATAAAGTTTATTTAGTATTCCATGAATACATAACCAGTTGGCACAACGGTTTTTCATCATGAGTTTGAGATGGGAGTTCAAAAATCGATTACACTGCCGCTACTTTTCACAAACGTTGCTCAATAGGTTGTAGAGTGTGCCATTCATGCATCATGATTTATGACTAGACTGCAAACAGTCATTGATATCTATCAGAGTTTGTGCAGGTTGTACTGTTTGCAGTTAAGAGTTTCTCACAATGCAGCCACGGAAACATTTCAAAAGCAAAACAGATGGCCGTTTGACTCCTTCCAACTTGCTGATGGGACCAAGGTTTTTTTTTCCCTCTCGCTGGTTCTTGATGACGCAACTCTTGAGGTTTTCGATGGCTGTCCATCACTTGCATAGTAAGTGTAACCGATTCATGGGTGTACCTTTGCAAAAGAGAAACATCACTGGAATTAAAATCAAGAAAAACACAGAATGCTGCTGATGGTTATTCAGTTGCATCATAAAATACAGTACAACATCCAAGGCTGCTGGCCCTAACTTTTCCTTAAAGATTAATATGAACATTTAATCTGATTACAGCTGGATCCATATATACGAAGTTGGGTTTATGTAAGAGAAAGGAATCTTCTGACCTTGCCTCTCCCCATTCACTTTTGATCTACTGACATGTACTTTAGATTTAGAGAAACATGGTAGATACATCTTAGCAGATCAAAAAAAGACTGAGGCGATGGACCAAATTCATTCCTATAACAATCACAACTGCAAATGAGCTTGCTATACTATGTATATTTAAGCCTTTTAGCTGCTGATGCATTACTATTTATTAAAATATATTATATAAGGGTGTACACATTTCTGCAAATATTTTAACTTTTGAGAGGTATGTACTGAAATAATGTCCTAAGGTTACAAGGGGAATTAATAGCTTGGTATAATTCAGACAGCCCTGAGGATATAATTGCAAACTGAAGGTCCCTTTTGCAACTGATCTGATATTGTAGTTCAGAGGGCCAGAAAATTATAGTTAATTATTTCACTGCTCACTTATGTTAGTAACTGGAACTTTCGCAGGCTGGTCACTGTTCCACAAACAGCTCATCACTGATTTATTACTTTCACTGCCACTCATAATGGGGAAGTTTGAAGATTTGCATTCATTTCTGGTCATCACTGGATGCAAATAATTGTTTTATTTTGAAATTTTTACAGAACTGTATCAATTCTGTTCACAGTCCATTTGGTGAATGTTGAATAGACTTGAAGTGCTGTCAACTGAACAAGTAATGAACAAGCTGATACACAGCTTAATATTACCCCAGGTAGGGGCACATGGTTCAAAGCTAAAGATAGATTTGGAAGAGTGAAAGATTTAAAGATAATTGTACATAACATTTAAAATGCCTGTCTTTAATTTCTACTATTTCCCAAAAATGACATTGCCTCAGAGCAAAGTGTTTTCTTCCAAGTAAATGCTTTACAAAACATGAATTGGTTGACAATGAATCCAACGCCATTAATAAAGATCAATAAGTTGGGTCTAATACCATTAGGCCACCAACAATGATTAACAAGATAGATAACATATAATCAGAAATGGTTTAATCAATTCATTATAGCTCTGACATTGGGCCACAGTGCAACTGGGGAGGCTACATTAATTCTCCAAAGTCTAATTCTCAAGAAGAAGATTTAATTTCACTGTTTTAAAAATTATCGTTGCCACAAGTATCATGCAAATGTGCAACACAAATGAGCTTATAATATGGTTCCTTTTGCTCACTGTCACTTCCTTACAATGGTTACGTGCACAACTGTCTTCTTTTAAAATTACTTACTGATGAAATATGAAGAGAAAATAGGATAATTTGCTTTTTTGAAAAAGCATTTCCTTGCTCCACAACCTAACCTTTTTCTCTCCAGCTTCATGTATTTATTGCCTCCTCTGGCCACTCCTTTCTCTAGCCTTATCTTCTCCCTGCTCTTTCTAATCATTGCACTTGACAGTTGCTGCATCTCGGCGTACCTTCTCACCTCCTCAATAAGCCATGAGGAACTAGCAGAAGACATCCAACTGCGATTGACCAGTCATGGTGCGTAAGTGCCAAAACATTAAGGGTTCCAGTTTCAACAGTGCGCCACTTTGTAATGAAAAAGGTGGGAATTCAATTTGAACAAATGCATTGGAATATAAACAAAATACATAACTCAATATTTTTTTTCTCCCCAAGCATATTCTGGCTTGTCCATAAGGCCCATAAAGTATTTCTGTTTGTGGAGTTACATGTTATTAAGCTTGACACCTCTTGGTCGTTTATTTTTCCTGTAAAAGAAATGCTTTCCATTGTGCGTGCAGTGCATAGTACATTCTATCTGCATCTGGAGGTGCGTACGTGATCTTATACATAAACTGATCTTGAACCGCTTTATAAAATTTGTGAAAGGTACAGATAGAAATAAATGCGAGAAAACAACTTAACCAGGAAAGTAGTTTAAGTATTTAACCTTTAAACAGTATGCAGGCATACTGCAATCCAGCATGTTATTGCCTTGAGGAATAAAGTAAGAAAATCTGTTTTTTTTAAGGATTCAATTTGTTCTGCAATATTAACAGAGTGGAAAAGAGAGTTTGAATGAGGCTTTTAATAGACATTATTCAGATTGACCAATTATATAGGGCTTTAAAGACACTGATATAGAAAGAATGAGATAAATTTGCATCTAGTAAATTGGTTTCTGACGGGGCTGCAACAACCTTTCAAGTTGGCAATGCATGGAAATGAGAAAGATTTAGAAGCAGGCAACCAGTTCCAACAGAAAGTTTTACATTTCATTTGCAAATGATTCTCACATTCTATAGCATAGGGATTGTACGCATTTTACAAACCTTCTCTTCTAGAACCTCCCTTGAGACCGATCACAAATCTTGATAGAAGTTAAGAAAAATTCACAAAATAATCTGACATGAGTTTACAAACATATTGTTAGGATTGCTCTGTAACCCCAACCTACGTCATTTTAATGAACGAAAAAATGTTACTCACAAGATATTGGGGTTAAAAGCCTGATTTACGTCCCTAACATTACACATTAGAGTTTACTTCTTAGTGTCCCAAGTAGGCTTACATTAACACTGCAGTGAAGTTACTCTGAAAATCCCCTAGTCGCCACACTCTGGAGCCTGTTCGGGTTACACTGAGGGAGAGTTTAGCATGGCCAACCTAACCAGCACGTCTTTCGGACTGTAGGAGGAAACCAGAGCACCTGAACGAAACCCACACAGATGGAGAAAATGTGTAGACCCTACACAGACAGTGACCCATGCCAGGAATCGAACCCAGGTCCCTGGCGCTAACCATTGTGCTTCAGTGATTTCAAGGCAAAGTAACTTGCTATCTTATTATTATTACTTATCGTACAAAACCCAGTACATACAATGGTATTTGTTATATTTGAAACAAAAAAGAAGATACTGAAATTTATAACCAATGCACCAGCAAAGCACAGGTTAAAATGTTTCACTGGCAAAGTTATACTCAGTTTAAGTATCCATTTGAAACACTAATTTGGACTTTCTTTCAAATGCTGATGTTATACTGGCTGTGTATTAGTAATATTTTTACTGTCACTTACGATTCTCAGACTTGGTAACTTTTAAAATATTTGTTTTATTTGAGCCTGTGCCTTTTTAAGCTAACCTTTATGACTGTGTTTTCCTTTGGGATTCAGCATTAGGGATTATTTTCTTCTCCAGTGGTGAGTAAGGGATCATGAATATATCAAATCTCACAGCTTTCCTTTTGTTCATGATAGCACAAACTTCCATGGTTCTGAATTTGGCACCAGTTTTCTTACTGGGGCTTGGATATGACAATGCCATTGCCCCTTGGCGTTAGGGAGATTAGCAGGGTAAATACGTGGAGATACGGGGATAGGGCCTGGGTGGGATTGTTGTTGGTGTATGCTCAATGGGCCCCAATGGTCTCTTTCCATACTGTGGGGATTCTATGAACAGTGGGGAATGATTTGTCAACATAACATGGAACCAATGTATCTGGCCCAAATAACACTGCATTATGAATGAGGAAGTAGTGACGATGCATTTCAGATCTGTCATTTACAGTTTAATAAATTACCATCAAAGCACCAGAAATCACCTTCATTTATAAATATAAAGTGCAAAGTTTTATTTTAAATACTGCAAGGATATAAACTTCTGGTGCACACTAGTACTTTCGTCATTTCTTAAGCAAACAATGGGAGACAGTGTGTATGAAAAGAAACACCAGCCAGGACAGCAAACAAGCTGCTGATTTGGCACAAACTTGCAATTTTCAATGGCAGTTATCAGGCTGTGCTTGAAACACCGTTACATCAAAGCCCTGCAGGTGAATGTTTTGGCAAAAAAAATAATTTTCACACTGTATATTTTATTTGCCCTGGTACAATATAGCGCTGCTATTTAAATTCATTGGATTTTCCAATCAGCCTAGCTCACTCCACCAGAAACAATAAAACAGTCTTCGCTGTTCTTCTGCTGACTAGCCATGCAGCAAAGCAGCTACCAGCAACACGCATCAGTGGGCATCTTGGAGACTGATGCTATTCCAGCAGTGTATGTACACTCTCTGCCTACAAAATGATTAATAAATCTGTAGGCGAGAGACAGAAAGCAAATATATTTGCCTCTGTATTGCTAACTCATCCTATGTTTTATTGACAAAAAGTAAAGCCAACCATCAACCTGAAATATGTTGACTATAATTTCAGATTTTTATAGGCATACTGTTTCTGTGCTTCAAACTCCATTAATAATAAGTGCAGTGTAAAAGCAAGATAAATCCATTTGAAAACTATCATCTGAACTGCACCATTAAACCCCACCTTTATCTTAATTTTTAAACAAAGACAAAAGTAGATGCACAATGTTACAACGCACACCTCTTTTTTTGCTATTAGTGATGGCAGAATTACTGTTTATAGACCCCTTTTCGTAGCTTTATCTCACTTGCTTCCAAAAAGCATCTTTTGTTAGAGTACCCTTTTGCTGCCCTAAAGATGGTGAATATTGGACCTGTTCGATATCAAATCTCCACAGATGAGCCCTAGAATTACTGATGAAGTCAAAGGAACATTTTGACCAGACTAATTTTAAGACCCTGTAAAACCTGGAATTGAAATAAATGGTAGTTGGTGACTGAGGTTTAAGAAAATAAAGATTGAAAGGGCGTCTCTCTCAAACACACTCACTTGTCATTGGATCTTTCCCTGCTGTCAATATTTAGCATGTGATATTTCACTAGCGCACTCATATGCACATACAAGTGGATATCAGCTTACTAATGGTGTCAAACTGAGGAGATAGAAAACAATGAGGATGAAGGCAGGAAACTACAGAACAAACAGACTAGGAGAATGGGGGAGTGTGAGATGTAGAACATAGTCAACACTTTAAGGTGTGGAACATAGATGACATTTCTGGTCATACGAACAAAGAATGAAAACTTATTTAAATGGTAATATTCTTGAACCACAGGGATCTAGCCTTTAAGGACGGAAATTAAAATGTGAATTGGATTGGCTACGGAATTAAAAAGACGGTTTTATACGATGACAAGTTGTAGAAATATTCAATAAAGCTGAGTAGATCATTGTCATAAAGACCAACCAGTTCATCAATAGAGAAGGGAATCAGATGCCCCAGCCAGTCTGACTGCATGTGCTCAACTTTGGACTAAATCTTCAGGGGATTAGCACTATCCGTCCGACTGACACTCCAATTTTTTTCACACTAATATGTAACTCTATTTGTGGCCTGGACTTCCGGACTTTTTCCCCCTCAAAAATATATTTATAAAATATCTGAAAAATGTTATGAATATTCCAAAGTGGCCACAAAATGCAATAGTATTCAGGTTCTCCATATATATCATATTGTATTGAGGTATTTCAATACAGTCAAAGAAACATCACAGACATTTCAAAATGGTCATTGCAAATGGTGCAAGAGTTTTTAAAAGCTATCCACATAGATCAAGTTGCACTCTGAGGTGCTTCAATACAATAGGGACACATGTAATGTTCACTGTATACATTCAAAGAGCCGAGTTTTACACCCTTTGGTTCACTATGGCTGAATGAAAGGTCCGAGATAGCAACCTTTCCCTCTGTGGTGCTGTCCCAAGCTTTAGCGCGTACCTCAGCATGTAGTCCTGGCTTCCGAACCAGGCCTTTCCAGAAATGCCATGACAATGAACCACGTTGTTTTATTGAATATCTAAAGCTTGCCATTGTATAAACCCATCTTTTTGCTTCTGTGTTTAATCCAATTCACATTTTAATTTCCAACCTTAAAGGCTAGACCCATGTGTACATCCCTTTGATTCAAGAAATGCCATGGTTCTGGGAGTCATCTTTTGTAGTACAGAATCGTCAGAGGAAACCAAGCTACGTCTCCCTTTTAATGGCACTTACTGCTGCTAAGTTTTCATTCACTAGCATATTGAAAAGCTTTGGGGCATCTCCTTAGCTTTACCCTATGTTAGTGAATGAGTGTGTGAGGTAAGTGGGTAGGATACCAGCTGAGTAATGTGGCAGGTGGGTAGGATGGCAGGGTGCAGAGTAGCAAAGTCAGGTTTGAGGGGGTGGGAAATGGCAGGTGGAGAGTTAATGCAGAGAGGATTTGGTGGGGGAGGGGGTGGAGGGGTGAATTGGAGAATGACTGGGATATAAGGGATTTGAGGGAAAAATGACAGTGGGTCAGTCAGAGGATTATGGGGACTCAGAGGCTAGAGGGGTTGGAGGAAAGATTGAAGGGTCATGGCGGAGCCAGAGGGCTGGGATGCAGTTGGAGTGAGCAGAAGGAGATTTGGAGCATCAGGGTCAAGCAGAAGGGGTGGGGGGACAGCCAGAGCATTGGAACTTCTGAGGGATCCTTCAAAAGCATTGTCTGGGATACATCTGGTCTCTGACCTTCTGGAAACTGCAAGATCTGGGCCATCACGTTGTTGATAGGGATAGGAAACATTCTGCCTCGGCAGTGGTGCCTACACCCCAAAAAACAAAGCCGATTTTGGACTATCAGAATATGGAAAGCTAAATTACAGCTTTCAAATAGGTAATTTAAGATTATAAAATCACAAAAAAAATTGCAATGGAAATCATTAAAAATAGATATGAAGGTTCCTCTGTTTCTAGCTAAAGAAACATATACGGAAGCTTCGGGACAGGTACAAAAATGCTAATAGAACGTTTGCCTTTATCTTATGGGGTTGTACTACAAAGATGAGTAACTTGTACCTCAGTTCTCTCATGCCATCTTGAATATTGTGATCAGTTCTGGGTACTGTATATCAACAAGGTTGTATTAGTCTAGGAGTGAGTGCAGATGACAGGTTGCACAAATGTGGCTTGTAGCCTCTCGAATAAAGAAGATCAAGAAGTGATCTATTCTGGGTGTTTAAAATGATTAAATAATTCAATCTTCATCCTTCAGGTACCATACCTTAAGTTGGAGACTTCCACCAAATTGGTTCGTCATTATGCTTGGTTTGCCGCTGCATTCTGCAGTATGACTGAGTAGGGAACACTCCAGCTCTTCCCATTGGCCATCAGGAAGAATTCACAGGCTGATCAACAACTTGGTGGGCCATGTTATGAACACGCCTTCTGTGTTCGTCAAGTTCTGAAGTGGGACTTGAACACTTTCCAGTCACAAGACTTCCAAAAAAGATTCCATAATATATTTAAGGATGAATGACTTCCTTTGGTGAGAGAGGAGGGCACACCATCTGTGAAAGTTAGAGGCACTTCAAAATGAAGTGATATAAGCGAGCACTTCTTTATTTCTCACTGACTTACACTGGCTCCTGATCAAGCAATGTCTTACTTCTGTATTTTCTTTATTCATTCATGGGACACAGGCATCACTGGCTGGCAAGTATTTATTGCCCATCCCTAGTTGCCCTTGAGAGAGTGGTGGTGAGCTGCTGCTTTGAATTGATGCTATCCACGTGCTGTAGGGAGGGAATTCCAGGATTTTGACCCAGCGACTATGAAGGAACAGTGATATATTTCCAAGTCAGGATGGTGAATGGCTTGGAAGGGAATTTGCAGGTGATTGTGTTTCCATGTACCTGCTGCCTTTGTCCTTCTAGTTGGAAGAGGCTGTGGGTTTGGAAGGTACTGTCTAAGGATCTTTGGTGAATTGCTACAGTGCATCTTGTAGATAGTACACACTGCTGCTACTTTCCAGCCACATAAACCTGCAAGATATCTGGACGCTAACACTGGTGCCCTTTGGCAATCCCCATTTTAATTTTTCCAGCATTGATGGCCATGCCTTCAGTTGCTTCAGCCTCAAGCTCTCCACCTTGTTTTATGTCACTTATAATCTATAGCTTTGACCAAGCCTTTGGTCATCTGATCTATTATCTCAAATGGTTTGGTGGCATACTTTGCTTTATAAAGGTACTCTGCAGAATCTTGAAATGTTTCATTATGTCAAAGGTACAACATAATTTGTTGTCCGCACAGAGGTTAGATGAAATCTGGAACTCTCCCCGAAAGGCTGTAACACTGAGCCTCATTGAGGTTTCCAAAGCTGCAGTCTACAGATCTTTAATAATCAAGAAATATGGAGCAAATACAAGTTGAGGATTAGAACAGCCATGACCTAACAGAATGGCAACTGGCTGAGGGGTTGACTGGTCTTTCCAAGTTCCTACCTTCCAATTAAATTACTACAGGTTAAACCTCAGTCTCATAGAGTGGGCATTTAGAAATGTATTGCAAGCATCTGTTGCAGTTAAACCATTAATACTGCAGTTTAAAGTTAGAGAATATGACGTCTCTTTTGTCATAATACTGTTGCTTTTTAAAAAAATCACGATGGATTGACATTAAAGAAAACCTGGTTTTATAAGTTGAAGTTACGTTGATGAGTATGAAAGAGATAGTGAGCGAGAGACAGCTCAGATTCCAGCGTGCCACATTCTGTGAGGAAGTCTTTTTCAGGAACTTTTGAAAAGATTACAGAACGAAAAAGCAAACAAATGGCTGATATTTCACTGGATTTTATATATTACATTTATTACTACATTGCTTTGTTTTGATATTTCATTACCAAGTTCTGAACTCTAGGGTACTATATAAAATTATTGCCTGCCTTAATGTGCTGGTAAATGGAATGCCTGCTGATGATACCTTGAATTCGTTTAATTTCACAGTAACTATTTGGCAATTTCCTTCATTCTTGGGTAGACAGAAGGTGCAGGACACCAGCACTTTAAAATATGTTGATTAAAATTTACCGTGAAGTGAAAGATAAGGAAGATTTCCCTGTACATTCAAAATCACAGGATGTGGGGTAACAAGTAACTGTCTGTGAAGAGTTTGCATGTTCTTGCTGTGTCTGCGTGGGTTTCCTCCAAGTGCTCCACTTTCCTCCCACAGTGCAAAGATGTGCAGGTTAGATTGATTGGCCATGGTACGTAGTCCCTTAGTGTCAGAGGGATTAGCAGGGTAAATATGTGGGGTTACAGTAGTAGGGCCTGGGTGGGATTGTTGTCGGTGTTGGCTTGATGGACTGAATGGCTTCTTTCTGCTCTGTAGCGATTCTATGATTCTAACAAATGACTTTCCCTCATCTGTTTAATTTGTTCCAAAAAAACTCCCAAAGTTACCATACTTTGTGCAAACCACACCTGGCAGGTGGTCTTTCTATGCGTGAACTGACAAAATAAGTTGTTGGAATCCTATATGAATTTTAGTGTACTGTAACTGCAAAAAGTTAATTGCCAACTCTAGGTTACAAAACCAAAGACTTGCGGCTCACTTGCAAGGAGCATGGTATAACTACGACAAGAAAAATGGGTGTTAAAACTCTAATCTGCAACAATTTATTTTATACAATAGAAATGGTGCAACAACAGCTTTACCACACACACAATAAGGTGAGGTTGAAGGGTTAAGCCCCAGTCACCGAAATTCTGGAAGGAAGAAGCAAACTGCTTCCCAAAAGCACAGAAGCCACACTGGCATGATGCCAGTCTTTTATACCACAGTGATATGAATGAATATCTCAGTAGTTTAGTTGGCATACATCAGGCAGACAGTGGGAAAATTCACATGCCAAAATGATTTTTGCACTTCCAGAGAACAACTAATGTTCAAGTGCACCAAACCTGCTACCGCTTGCAGGGCTTCAAGAATTCTTATACAGATCTGTGATGCACATCATTTTGTGCAGTGAAGGCTCCTATCAGAAAATCAGTGGTTTGCCTTGGCCATGAATCACTGTCAAAAGCAGTTGAGTTAAACTCACTGATCAAACCCATCACACAGGTCTAAACAGTGGTCTGGAAGTGAATGTTTGTTATCTGATGCATACGGATCACAGTGAACGTGAATGGTTTGATCTGACTTCTATATCAGCAGTGTAAGCAGTTTGTGTAGTCCACTTAGCAGTTTTCCGCACCTCCAAAGTTTTATAATAGAGAATGTTTTGAAGGAACTGACAAAAAGCTTGTCCATGCGCTTGGAGTATCCTAACTATAAGATCAGCTTCCATTAACTCCCAATTAATGCAAGAAACCATTTCTCCCTTCTGCTCATTTTCTCCCCATAGTGCTGAAAGCATTCTTTGTAGATACAATGTTCCACCAGTGGCAGCTGTTCTCCTGTACCCCGTTGAAGTGGCTGCTCTTCGGGAGTAGGCTAGGGCCTAGAGTGAGTGCCGGCAGATTATTCAGCGACAGGGGGTAGTTTAGGATTGGATAGCAATTAGGAGTGGGAAGTCTTGCTGATTTTCTGCTCCTAATCCAGGGCTTTGAGCCAAATATAGTTCTTCTCTTCATGCCCTGGCTGAGTTCGCTAACTGAGCACTGACTACAGACTGAACCTGGGAATTTCCTTGTCTGTATATGAGAGTGCGTGTGCGTGCGTCTGTGTATGTAGGGGGGTGACTCTAAGTGGTTTTATTTAAAAATGGTATTTTTATCACCATGGAAGTTTGTCTACATTTATTTTAAACAGCTTTCTAAAAAGCACTAATGCAATGAGAACCCCAAATTCACCAAATATAACCTGTTCAAGAATATCCCACTGTGCTGCAAATGCATGAAAGGCAATAATTAAAAGGTTAAGTGTGATTCCTCAACCCATCTTTCTCCTGTGCACGCACACAGACATGCAACATTTAGTACAAAAATTAATTGGGAATAAAAGGTGCGTTTATGTATTTTTTGAGTCTATTTATTGGCAATTTCATGAGATATATGCAGAAAATAACTAAGTTCAAGGATTATAGATGAGAAATCATATATTCCTTACAAAACAATAAAGAAAATTCAGAAAACTGAAACTTAACATAAAACATCAATCCATTACAGTTGTGGTATACAACTGTAATATTAAACAAATGAACAATCGAATCAAGAATTTAGCTTTTCAGATAACGTACAGAAAATTCTGAGTGAGCTATAAAATAGATACAGTATAAACTATGATATGAATAGCTTGACCTCTTGTTACATAGCGCCAAATCATAAAGATCAAAAAGTGCCAGATTTAAAACCTGGTCCATTCTGAATCCTAGCTGTGGTGCAATTGTCTTTTGGGACCTCTGATTGTTATCCAATAATTATCATTGGCAGAGAGCGCGAGGGGAAAGAGAGAGAGAGCGCGAGGGGAAAGAGAGAGAGAGCGCGAGGGGAAAGAGAGAGAGAGCGCGAGGGGAAAGAGAGAGAGAGCGCGAGGGGAAAGAGAGAGAGAGCGCGAGGGGAAAGAGAGAGAGAGCGCGAGGGGAAAGAGAGAGAGAGCGCGAGGGGAAAGAGAGAGAGAGCGCGAGGGGAAAGAGAGAGAGAGCGCGAGGGGAAAGAGAGAGAGAGCGCGAGGGGAAAGAGAGAGAGAGCGCGAGGGGAAAGAGAGAGAGAGCGCGAGGGGAAAGAGAGAGAGAGCGCGAGGGGAAAGAGAGAGAGAGCGCGAGGGGAAAGAGAGAGAGAGCGCGAGGGGAAAGAGAGAGAGAGCGCGAGGGGAAAGAGAGAGAGAGCGCGAGGGGAAAGAGAGAGAGAGCGCGAGGGGAAAGAGAGAGAGAGCGCGAGGGGAAAGAGAGAGAGAGCGCGAGGGGAAAGAGAGAGAGAGCGCGAGGGGAAAGAGAGAGAGAGCGCGAGGGGAAAGAGAGAGAGAGCGCGAGGGGAAAGAGAGAGAGAGCGCGAGGGGAAAGAGAGAGAGAGCGCGAGGGGAAAGAGAGAGAGAGCGCGAGGGGAAAGAGAGAGAGAGCGCGAGGGGAAAGAGAGAGAGAGCGCGAGGGGAAAGAGAGAGAGAGCGCGAGGGGAAAGAGAGAGAGAGCGCGAGGGGAAAGAGAGAGAGAGCGCGAGGGGAAAGAGAGAGAGAGCGCGAGGGGAAAGAGAGAGAGAGCGCGAGGGGAAAGAGAGAGAGAGCGCGAGGGGAAAGAGAGAGAGAGCGCGAGGGGAAAGAGAGAGAGAGCGCGAGGGGAAAGAGAGAGAGAGCGCGAGGGGAAAGAGAGAGAGAGCGCGAGGGGAAAGAGAGAGAGAGCGCGAGGGGAAAGAGAGAGAGGGCGCGAGGGGAAAGAGAGAGAGGGCGCGAGGGGAAAGAGAGAGAGGGCGCGAGGGGAAAGAGAGAGAGGGCGCGAGGGGAAAGAGAGAGAGGGCGCGAGGGGAAAGAGAGAGAGGGCGCGAGGGGAAAGAGAGAGAGGGCGCGAGGGGAAAGAGAGAGAGGGCGCGAGGGGAAAGAGAGAGAGAGCGCGAGGGGAAAGAGAGAGAGAGCGCGAGGGGAAAGAGAGAGAGAGCGCGAGGGGAAAGAGAGAGAGAGCGCGAGGGGAAAGAGAGAGAGAGCGCGAGGGGAAAGAGAGAGAGAGCGCGAGGGGAAAGAGAGAGAGAGCGCGAGGGGAAAGAGAGAGAGAGCGCGAGGGGAAAGAGAGAGAGGGCGCGAGGGGAAAGAGAGAGAGGGCGCGAGGGGGAAGGGGGGGCGCGAGGGGGAAGGGGGGCGCGAGGGGGAAGGGGGGGCGCGAGGGGGAAGGGGGGGCGCGAGGGGGAAGGGGGGGCGCGAGGGGGAAGGGGGGGCGCGAGGGGGAAGGGGGGCGCGAGGGGGAAGGGGGGGCGCGAGGGGGAAGGGGGGCGCGAGGGGGAAGGGGGGGCGCGAGGGGGAAGGGGGGGGCGCGAGGGGGAAGGGGGGGGCGCGAGGGGGAAGGGGGGGCGCGAGGGGGAAGGGGGGGGCGCGAGGGGGAAGGGGGGGGCGCGAGGGGGAAGGGGGGGGCGCGAGGGGGAAGGGGGGGCGCGAGGGGGAAGGGGGGGCGCGAGGGGGAAGGGGGGGCGCGAGGGGGAAGGGGGGGCGCGAGGGGGAAGGGGGGGCGCGAGGGGGAAGGGGGGCGCGAGGGGGAAGGGGGGCGCGAGGGGGAAGGGGGGCGCGAGGGGGAAGGGGGGGCGCGAGGGGGAAGGGGGGGCGCGAGGGGGAAGGGGGGCGCGAGGGGGAAGGGGGGGCGCGAGGGGGAAAGGGGGGGCGAGAGGGGGAAGGGGGAGAGAGGGGGAAGGGGGAGAGAGAGAGGGCGGAGGGGGAGAGAGAGAGGGCGGACGGGGAGAGAGAGAGAGAGGGCGGAGGGGGAGAGAGAGGGCGGAGGGGGGGAGAGAGAGAGGGCGGAGGGGGGGGAGAGAGAGAGGGCGGACGGGGAGAGAGAGAGAGAGGGCGGAGGGGAGAGAGAGAGAGGGCGGACGGGGAGAGAGAGAGAGGGCGGACGGGGAGAGAGAGAGAGGGCGGAGGGGGAGAGAGAGAGAGGGCGGAGGGGGAGAGAGAGAGAGGGCGGACGGGGGGAGAGAGAGAGAGGGCGGACGGGGAGAGAGAGAGAGAGGGCGGACGGGGAGAGAGAGAGAGGGCGGACGGGGAGAGAGAGAGAGAGGGCGGACGGGGAGAGAGAGAGAGAGGGCGGACGGGGAGAGAGAGAGAGAGGGCGGACGGGGAGAGAGAGAGAGGGCGGACGGGGAGAGAGAGAGAGGGCGGAGGGGGAAGAGAGAGGGCGGGGGGGAGAGAGAGAGAGGGCGGGGGGGGAGAGAGAGAGAGGGCGGGGGGGGAGAGAGAGAGAGGGCGGGGGGGGAGAGAGAGGGCGGAGGGGGAGAGAGAGGGCGGAGGGGGCCGGGGAGGGGAGAGAGGGGGCCGGGGAGGGGAGGGGTGGGGGGAAGAGGTGGGGACGGTGTAGGGGGTAAAGGGAGGGAGGGGAGAGAGGGGAAGGTGGGAGGAGGGGGAGAGAGAACGTGATAGTGCAAGTGAACGTATGTGCATATGCATGTGTGTGGAAAATATTGGATTTGGATGTGATGCGCTACATTATTGAACAGGCTGGCAATTCTTTACCATTTAGCGACAAGTTACTTGGGTAAGATGGCAATGGGCTGCGGGCAACAAAATAAACATATGCCAATAAGAATCGATGTCTTCAGCAAAGGAATGGGAGATAATTGGAAGAATTAAGAAACGTGAAAAAAAATTGATGTATTTTTTCAGTAAACAAGTAATTTCAGGTTTTATACCTTGTGACCTTGCATTTCATGAATTCAGTACTTCTGATACCACTGGATAGCTTTGTCTCCAGCAAATCGCTACTCTCATATTTTACACTACCCATTTGCTGTCATTGATAAATCATTTCTATTCTGGCTCCTGAGAAAAAAGGGATCACTGGGCACACAAGGCTTATATTTTTACATTTCCTATTGCCTCATATGCCCTCATCTCCACAATCTGAAAGCATGAGCTGGGAGTGGCTGTGGAATAATTTTATCACATTGTTTAGCTTTGTTTCATAGTCTTACTGAACAGTTTTCCTGAGAGTCTGCCAAAATATTAGTAATTATAATTAGTGCAATAAAAATTGAACCAATTTTGTTTTTGTGTTCAATAAGGTGACAGATGCCAGTTCTGGGAATGGAAAGCTTTATTTTTGCATATCCTACATTGGCACCACGCACTCCCACATTAGGTACAGCATGACCAGATGCAGAATAAAGCTCCCTCTAACTCTTCAACAGCTCACCGGAACTTCAGTTTCAGAAGCCTTGTTACACGAATGTGATATTTTTATTTTTCTTATACCTTTCCTGCTCAAGCTTGATGTTTGAATTAAAACTGAACTTTAGGCTGCTCTGTATTGCTGGATGGAACTGGATCGAGACTATTCAAAGTCATCCAATCACTAGAGGGGGGGAAAGACTTCCATCTCATCAATGAGAATGGATTTGAAGCTAGAAGTGTGCAGTTCACAATGCGATCAAGTCCTTCACTGAACTTTGAAATATGAAATGAATTTAGTCGCAAGCTACTAATGAAACATTTCGTTGGCCATTTATATAGTACACTGTGCAGCAAGTTAATCAAAGGAAGAAACTAACATGGTTTAAAATCTTAGGTTTGGTACAAATATATTAGTTTAATGAAAAAGCCATCATCCTTCAACTTTTATTAAATTACTAATGAAGAATTTTTAGTCTGTTCTTCATTACAGGAATTGCCCGTGTTACCTTCTGTAAATTCACCAATCAGGTGTGCAAAGTACTAATGTTTGATAACTACATGATTAACTTTGTCAATGTTAATTAAAGATTTCTTTTTGCTAATTAAACAAACACAAACAAAGCTTTGATTCCCCTACCCGTTAGCTGTTTGAAGAGGTCAGAAACAATCTCCAGTTGAGACATCTGCAGACATATTGGCCTTTTAGCTCCTACTTGCTAGTACGCAGCACTTAAAAAAGACTGGTAGTTATACTAACATGCAGAGGTTTAATTTTATCTCTGTGCTAAGTGTGTTAAAAATGAGTGGACAGGGATTTGATGTAAGCTTGTTAAACTATACACTAAAAATAGGGACACGGAGGAATTAGAATGCAAAGAGAATGAAAAGCAGAATGCGAATAAATATAACACATATTAAATATAAGTACAGTACAAATGATACTTGACATGAAATTAAATGAATTTTTTAAGAAAAGTTGCTGCCATTTAAACATGATGCAACCTTCTATAAGCAGAATATACAGAAATTCTAGATGATAATACTGTGCCCATTTTTGAATACTGCTTTCAGAAAATTAGCGTAAAATAAGGAGTTAAGTCTACATGCTGGACCCCAAAGGAATTTTCTAATCTAGGATCACATTGGTTATTAGATAACTAGGGCTTATTTAGCACAGAATATTTAATGGAAGGTAGAAATTCTTCCATGCAGCACTTGTCCACAGGCTTTGACATTTTTCTGGCTACAAAGTGACAGCTGACAAAATCATTTGGGTCCACAAACGGCCGCTAGGCCACAGGTCATTTGTCTAAGAGAGCCCAGATCCAGGATTCATTACTTGAAACACTGCAAATGACACGGCCCTTCAGGCAAACGGTGCACACGCTACATTTCTGCACTTGCTGCCACCAAATAAAAGAAACATGCAATTTCCAGCAGCCTGGAGGAACACAGAAAATAAACTGCAACTACATTAATTGCAAATTGGAGATGCTGCCAGAATTTTGTTTCAAGTAAGATGAATAATAGTTGTTCTGTGCGTGCAAAGTGGAACTTAAAAGATATTCAACGTCTTTAAAGTTTAAATTACAAGGACAGAAATGTTGTATGCACACTGCAATGAGATTTATTTTCACGTTGAGTGAGGGATAGTGGCGTCCACTTCCTTAACTATTTCAGAACGATTTATGTTGCTGTACTAAAATGCTGTAACATATAGAAAAGCTTTTACAACACAAGACCACCCTAAACAATACTACATTAAGCAGCTCAATATTCTAAATTTTAAATTGTTAACAGTACTTCTATTATCAAGAGTAAATGGTCTCTTTACATGTGAAGTGGTTTTTGGTATAGAAATGATGCTTTAGTACTCAGAAGGTTATGAAAAACTAAGTGGAGAAGGGCAAACTAATCAGTCTGCATGCCCTTTCACCCTCAGGACCACGTGTAAGGCTAATACGTTCAGGCCCAGTCGCTTTACAAGTGACCCAAGGTTCCATGCTGACAAAAGGCCTATCTTCCATGAGCCTAAATGATTTAAGTTCTAATCAAACATCATTTATACTACATCTCATAGCTGTCTCTCGAGATCTACTCCCACGTGAGCCGTTGCCATGACAACTGGTGTCTCATTTCAAATGTGTCAGGTTATATTATTGTCTTCATGGTTCTCTGATAACCTGCATCTCTCCAACATGCTTTTCTCATTCCCAGGAGAAACACGCAACTACCCCCGAGTCTGCTTGTGTGTTTTTGTGTCATTTTATTTAGCTAGATATGAAAATGAGACACAGATGTTTTGTCTGCTATCTCGCCGCTGACTATTCTGGCGGTATAATCGGTCTGCTCAGCCGCTGCTGTGTTACACACTGACCACATCTAAGAGCTAACTGCAAATGCTGTTTTACATACTGGAAAATCAGCTGTCAGCAGACCTGGGTAATGTAACTGAACCAATGCCAACAACAATTCGAAAACATTCAAAAGCAGTGTAGTAAAATAATCACTCCCTCTGACAAATACTTGCTCACAGCAAAATGCATCAATTTTTTTTGGCAAGATTAACTCTTTGGTGGCCCACTGTTATCTTACAAAAGCTATTATCACTGTACTGGATTGCGGACCACAATCTGTGTAATTTTAGTGCGCAACAACTTTGTCTTTTGTTTTTATGTGAGTTGCATTTGAGAAGCTCATATTCCATTAGTTTCCATTCATTTACATGCATGGAAAAGGGATGCTGATTTTGCAATATCTAGGACAGCACTTCAAACTGAAATGTAGACTTAGGCCATGAAGGATATATAGTTTGATCAAAGCTAAATGCAAGCTTGTACTCAGTTACGCTAACGCTGTATTGAACATTGGTCAAACCACACTCAGGACACAGTTCTGGTCGTCATATTATGAAGAAGGGGTGCAGAAGCATCAGAGAGAGAGAATATGATTGACAAAAGGTGATGCTAGAACTGTGCAGTTATACATAAGGCAATGAAGTAATGCGTGGGTCTCTTTTCTCTTGAAAAGAGAAGGCTGAAGGTGACTTAATAGAGGTCTTCAAAATTTTAGAAACTTTTGATAAAGTAGGCAGAGAAAGTATTTCCACTTGTATGAAAGAGCTAAATTAGAAGTCATCAACATAAGATAGACATCACAAAATAAAATAGGAAATTCAGAAGAAATCTCTCTACTCTGAGAATGCAACACTTGCCACCAAAAGGAATGATTAAGGTGAACAGAATGGACACATACAATGGGAAGGCCAGATAAACATATGAAGAAGAGAGGAAAATGCTGGTATATTTCAATGAGAAAGGATGGGAAGAGACAAGACTAGAACATAAACACTGACAAGGGCTGGGGGGACTCAATGGCTGTTTCTGTGCTGTACATTCTGTGTAATTCTAAAGTTATAACATAATTGTTGACTAAACCAGCACTTAGAAAGTGTGCTCTTCAGCATTTTGACAGCTGCCCAAAGATTTATTAAGCTTCATAGCTCTTTGATTATATTAACTTGTGCCTAAAATACAAATGAAAGGAAGTTGCTGCCTTCGGGTCATAAAGTCACACAGTTCAGAAAAGGCCCTTTGGCCCAATGAGTCTGCACAGACAATACCACTAATGGCGGTTACCCCGCTTTCCTGCGCTTGGCCCATATCCTTGAGTGTTACGACATTTTAAGTGCTCATCCAGATATTTTTTAAACGTTGTAATGTTTCTGGCCTCCACTACCTTGGTAAGAAGTTTCACAACACCAGGTTAAAGTTCCACAGGTTTTATTTGGTAGCAAACACCACTAGCTTTCGGCCTTTTCCCCTTTGTCAGGTAAGTGGGGAGTTCTAATTCTTAGTGTTTACCCCAATCCAACGCCGGCATCTCCACAACCTTCCCAGGCAATGCATTCCAGATTCCCACCACCCTCTGACTGAAGTACGTTTTTCTCAAATCCCCTCCAAATCTCTTTCCCCTTACTCTTGTGACCTTGTAAGTTTGCAGATGTTATTTTCAAGAATAACGTTGCAAAGGCTGCTCACAAATACAAGAAAACAGAAGACGACAGGAAATTTGACTTGCTGCAAGTGACAAAAATGGCCAGCACAATTCACCAATCCATGTTTCCTCAAAGTGAAATTTATTAAAAATATATAAACATTCTGAGTAGCTTTAGAATTTAAAACTTTACAGAGTTTGTCAAAACTTCTATTCTGGACTTAACATCCTATGGTAAAACTGCAGGTTTTTGGATAAATTAATTTCAGAAATCACTAAATTCACAAGTGACAAAGGAACATGCAAGGATAAAACAAAAGTCACTGAATCACAACCTGCAGCAAACTACCCCCCTCCCACCCCAAGACATCTGACTTTCCAAATTTGCATGATCTTTGATTGCTGCTCAATATCAAACTTACATATTAGTAATCAGGAATTCCTTCACAAATTAATACACGTTTTAAAAAACCCAGTGTGGTTGTTTCGTCTTAATAGACAGCAAATAGGGACAAAGGGAATTTTAATTGAATACGCTTTCCTTAAGAAGACTCTGAGGCTTCATCCAATAATTCCTCCCAGGCTAACATTTAAATAAGATGCAACACCAAGACAAACAAATTGTCTGCATTGTCGATTACAAGATTGTGGGGTTAACTTCAATTTTGAAAGCTCATTTCAATTCCCAAACTCAGCATACCATGGAAAATACGATCACTTTAAGATTTTCCTTTTAGTTGTTGAAATTCTTTTGTATCCCTCAATATATGTAATCCCAACTGAAAGAAAGATAGCATGATCTCCTGATTCTGTTGAAGCTGCAGTATAGCTGGCTTCCAACTGGTGTACACTAGAGTCTGGGATGAATGTTCTCCCATTGGCTCAGTAGGAAAATGCTTGGCTTAGCTTTCAAATCTAGTAACATTGCTGCAGTGAAGTGATGAGCTGGAGCCGTCTTCTTGAGCTACTACAGTCCATTGGTGAAGGTGCTCCCAAGCTTTTACATAGGGAATCCCAGGATTTTGACCTAGTGATGCTGAAGGAGTTCCAATATGTGCCCACGTTGGGACGGTGCATTGTGATGTTCTCATGCACCAAATAACAAATTAGATCACAAGTTTTGGAGGTACTGTCAAAGAAGCCTTTGTATTGTTGTCGCAATGCATCCTGTAGATACCATACATTTCAACTACTGTGTGCCTGTAGTGGAAGACGTGGGTGTTTCTTGTATGGTAGAATGGATTGCCATCACTGTAGCTGCAACCATTGTATATGTCCAAGCAAGTGGAATACTGTCCGCTTGCTTGGACATCATGACTTGTAGGTAGTGGAGAGGCAGTTGTGGAACTTGGATTGATATTTATAATTTTCCTTTGGTCACAACCTACTGTGTCTTCCAAAATATGTACTAATCTTTCACTTCAAAGAAAAAAGAATCAAAATATTAAAATCTTCAAATTGTCCGTTATTAATTTGATTTATTCCTGAACAAAATACATTCTTTAAAACATAACAAAGCTACATAAAATCATTTAAACATTTTTTCATATTTTAGACTTTACAAAGTATATTTTGCGGCCGAATTAGTTTCATTTTGCTTCCTTCTAGCATGAACCAGATTACTAAAAATCAATTACTTAGATCAGGAGTATAATTTGTTTAAGTAAACATTTATTAGATATACCAGTAAACTTTTGAGAGTAAGTGAGGGTGTGCTCAAAAAAGTAATGCAACCAGTGACTATTAAAAGTACTGCAAATAATTTGCATATTTTAAATCCAAACCATGAGTAGCACACTGCTGGGCTGAAGTCTCGATGTTGGTTTGCCAACAGTTCTGGGTGAGTGGGCAGTAGCCTGCAGCAGGCCAGGCACTTTCAGTAATGATGGTGTACTGATGACAGCACCTGCAGCATGAGTGCACCACTGAGCACACGTGAAAGCTTGTGTCACTGTTTAGTAATGACAGTGCAGTTAACATACCACAAGATGTAAAAATATCACATTTTGAAAATTACCTTAGATTATTAAAGGTAGATATTAATGCCTAAATGTGCTCAAAATACCAAATTATATACCAAGACTGAATTCTGTCAGATGCATTACGGATGAGAGAAAACGAGAGATGGTGTCAACATTATTCTCTTAATTGTGTTACATAATACAAACCATCAAAGAATGACATCCATTCATCAATGCTTTCTAATGATATTGCTTGGTTCAAGATTTTGTTCATGAAGAATGTGGGTTATAGCATCACTTTTGTAACCAGAATGAATAATAGGAATGATTTTAGCATAAAACAAAAGAAGAACTGTTCCAGATGGATCAGTGACGCAGTTAAGTCGTGCACCGGTGTGCAATGACTGAATGTCGGTTTTCCACTTCCACAAGATGGGTTCCTTGCTCAATTGGAGCTGACTGGAGGAATACTGAATAGAAGCAACATGCTCTACTGAGGCAGAAGAAACTGGAAGATGAGGCAATTTACATGACTTGCATCGACAGTCTGGTATCCAGCCTAGAATGTTGTTACAGAGACCTAGTCAAAAGTTGTCCATTCACCTTCATGATTCAAGAATGATGTGTGCATAGTAATCAAATATTTTCTTTATACATAATATTATTGCGATGATTTTTATTACAACATGCATGTGCTAGCTGTAAGAACCAATCTTTGAAAGTTGCAACATTGTTCATCAACAATGTCACAGTAAGTTGAAAACCATGTGCATTCAGGTTTAAAAGCAACAGAATGGCCTATGAAAGTTGGTTACGGAAAAATATTGAACAGAAGTAGCTACATAATTGCACTGTATCCTTATCCTTCAGCTCTGTTTTGTTTAGAAGATCCACACTATACTTGACACCAATTAGGGAGGATATAATTAATGTAGACATTCCTTTATAAAGGGATATTTTCCTAGGCATCATTTGATCTTCAGTGTATTTAAACCAGTCCTGATAACTTTCACTTAATTTAATTCCACAAAATAGAGCAATTTAGTTTCCATTAAGACATTCCAATGTACAGGCTGCAACTCTAGCTGCAGGAATTAAAAATTTTACTGGAGTAAAAAATGCGCAACTTGCTTTTAGCAGCTAGATTTAACAACCTTTAAGGAAGGCGTCATCACAAAGGCAGAGTGTCTTATCCACCAGCAATAATTATAAAGGGATGACTTTTCCTTTAAGGCAGAGGTTCTCAATTCTTTTTGGTTGAACAACTTCTTTTTCAAATGGATTAGTAACCATGAACTCTCCAGCTAAATTACAATACTAGAAGCATGTTTACACCGCTGACTGTGAAGTTCATCAGTGTCCTGTTAAAGGGGCTTACATGAAATTTCATCAAGGCTGTCTGATATAGTGAACATAGATGTGATTGATGATTTGACAATTTTTATTCACCCCCCCAGCTGAAAGGTAAACCCTCATTTCCAGCAATATGCTTGTTGCATATTTTACCATACAGCACCTTCCTGGAAGAAGAGTAATCTTGTTTATAATTAGGATGGCCAACAGAGTGAGGCCAGCTTGCGCCATGGCAATAACAGCTCCCATTCACATTATTTTTTGGATTTGTTGCAATCCCAGTTGGTGCTATTACTGAACAATCAGATCCTCTGGTGGTACCAGGTCTGATAGAATCTAACTTACCTTAACTGATATATATATGTTTCTAAGGCTAACAAAAGGCAAAAAATCTCCCTTATGTGCCAATGTCCACGTTAAGTACACAGTCTAGTAAACCAACAGACAACATGTGGCCAGACACACTACTCTCTGAAACCAAGTGACAGATGCCCTCCCACACAGGTGCAATGGATGTCTCATCAATTCCGTCCAGACACCTGTCACATTGTGAGCCAACCAATCACACAGCTCTGCCTTTTAACTAGGATATCTTCAACAAGGATCCATCTCCAGGATTTGAAGCTTTCCTGCTGATGGTCCTCTCTTCTGGATCATCATGGACATTCAAAGCTTTGCCTTGCGTGCGCGCGCGTGTGCACACACACACAAACACAGATACTCAGCCAGACCAAGAAAACACCACTGCTTCACAGGCCCATAATAAGGAGTTACAGATCTTCGGCAGTTTCCTTGGAGCTCTGGTTTTTTTGTTGCCTACTTTAAGTCTGCTTCCAGCAGCTTCCTCTCCTTAAACTTGCGAGCCTTCTCCAGCTCTCCATTCTTGACTGCACTTAACCACACCTTATCCAGATTTTTGATCTTTTCCTTTGACTTAAAGGTCTTCTCAAGACCTTTCTCCTTTTCCTTTAGGAGCTGTTCCCTCTCTTAGTAGATTGCTGACAACTTGGTATTTCCCTTGAGATCCAGAATTCACTCAATATTCACCATTACTTGAACTTTAGAGCAACTTAACTGAGATCCTGAGACTTATTTTCCTCAGCAATCTGCTAGTACATCCAGATAGAGGGATTTAAACCACCTGCTTTATTAGGGTACCAGATCAGAAACCTATATTATGAAGTCAGACTAGATCACAACAAATTTTCTGGCATAAATGTAAGGAAAGGATGCTTTATCCAGGAATAATTGCACCGATAAATTAAGGATCTTTTTAATCTAGGCATACTTGTTTCAACCTTTAACAACTTTGGTACTTCCAGAAGATTTTGTAGACACAGAGTGTTGCTTGTAGGCTTTTACCTTTAAACAGCATTTTCCAGCAACTGAACTCAGAAAGCTGTTTCTCTCAGCTACAAACTGAGCTCCTCCAAGTTCTTGTATCACATGACTATATGACCCTATATACCAACCTCACCTTTCCATTACTTTAATCACAAAAACACCCCAAGGTTCTCCACTTTGGTAAACAAAAGTTCATTAAGTCTCCTGCTAAATAAATACTTATCCTGCATTCCAGCATCTGCTGCATTCCTTCCAGACAAACCCACTACTTATAATAAAACACTGAATCTTAAAATAATCCCCCCTTAAACATAACATATATTAATAGCACAATATCATCACATCTTCATCTTAGAGCATAATCACCAACTGAATCTCAAACTGATTTTTGTTCTCCTGTTGTCCCTCTCTCTAGATGTCTATTACTAGGTGACATCACAAATTTTCTCTTCTTTTTTCTAACTTCCCAAAACTACTTCAATGGTCATAAAACCTCATTAAAAATGCAGGTTGTACAAACAGCTCCAGACCTTCCTTCTCCACACTAAAATGAAACTAGATCCCAAGTTTCACCTTTTTAACCCACAAGTAGAAAAAAACCTTAAAGCTACACCTTATTCCTAACAGACAAATACACATATAACTCGCTTAAAATTATTTCTAGTTCCTAACCAATCCCAGTTTGAGAATCACTGTTTTAAGGTCATTTTGAGCAATAACATATGATTTCCTTCTTTCTGTATTCTAAGTGACCTGAAAGGAATCCAATAACAACCCAGAAACAAGGGTCAAAAACAAAACATGTTGAAATGAAATATGTAAAGCAATCACTTACATTGCAGTTACATATATTATTTAATGTGGCATAAACAAGGAATATTAAATTAATAGTTACTATTTATTAGTCCAAAGTAAAGGATGATGGAAGGTATGGCATGTGGAAATAACTTATCAAGAATGATCATCATTAATACCTAAAATTATGAGAGAAAAGAATTATAATCCACTTTCATGGGAAAATGGATCCGAAATTACTTTAACTGACAAAAAGATACTCCATTGCCTGTCAAATTTCCATGAGCTTTTACACAAGTTGCCTCAAGTGGCCATCCTAGTGCCTGAGCACGTTAGATGTGCCCAGCGACAAGGATGGGTACTCCTGCAGTTGCAACCTCAGAAGAAGGCATGGTGACTGATAAGGGGGCAGAGTCGTCGTCAGCCTCATCTGGAGTGCCATGAGAGGACCCCCACAAAGATGACAGGCAACTCTTCCACCAGCATAACGTGTCACTGCATCTCCTTGTTCATTACTGATGATGGGAACCAAGCATAGACAGGGGGTCGCATCCATCTCTCACACTGACTTTGTGTGAGGGCTTGCCATTCTGAATGCAACTCCAAGGACACTTGATTCTGCTCCTGGAGCTGCCTCTCCATGACAGCTGCCACTTGCTCAATGGAGAAGATTTAACAGTCAGTACTCATGATTATACGTGGACTTCTGCTCTGTTGGATAACCTGAGTCTCATCATCTGTCTTGAACTCAGCGTAGTCCTGGTCTCCAGAAGTTCTCTAACTGCCAGCACCCTGGGCACTTTGTCTCCACTAACTCCTCACGCAAGCACAATGTGCCCTCGCCACTGTGCAGTACAGCTGAGCCGATGCCCTACTGACAACTGACCAGCCTGTATTTGCACTGGTTCTTGGTATAGAGACCGTATGTAATCAATGCCTGCTCTATTGTTAATGGAGGGACCTGGGGTTGGGTCTAGAGGATGAGAGAAGGAGGAGGGCTATCAGTTAATATAATCATTCATCACATAGTCAATGTCCATGCTCAGCAACTGGCTTAGACTGATATCAATGGCATCACAATGGCTTTGTGATTGCTGAATAACTGGGAACTTTTTAAAAAGTAAATCCTTTTGAGGGATGAAACGATTCTACATTCTTCTCATTCATCATTTGTCCTGCTTTGACCTTTGGACTCTTACCTATCGCCAAGATGCCTGCCTCTCTGTAACCTGAGGTCCTTCCTTTGCATTTGCGCTCAGGGTCCAGGGTGTCCACCTCATATTTAGTGAGGGTTACAAAGTGAGCCACCCCACCACCAGTTTTATTATAGTTTATTAAGGAGTGCAATGGTCGCAACCTTCATTACACAATCCTCCACTTACAAAACTGTACCATGTTCTCCCCCTCTCCCTCACAAACCATGTTGAGGTTCCCGAAACCTGCCCCTTAGGTGGATCCAGGGCTTCAGATCTCACCTCCAAACCTTAACATGCACAGGCAGATGTGTCTTCTGTAATTTCTTAGACAATTCCAGACAATAGCCAACTCAGGACACAGTGCACAAGATCTTCATTGAACCTTTTACACTATCCATGAACGATGCATTATGTCAAGCCCGCTGAGCTCAGGTGCCACCTCTGCCCAGGTTTTCTTGGTTTGGTGGTATGGCCTCCTCTTGCATCCTAGGGCATAAATATGTCCCATCTGCCGCTCAGTGTCTCCATGAGTGTGCACACAGTCATCAGAAAACCAGTGGGGAGAGCTGCCACCTGGTGTGCCCCTTGGGTACTGTTGCTATGGTTTCTGGAGAACTCCCTGTTTTATTTTCCTCCAATGCCTTTTGTGGTCTGATGCAACTGCCTTTTATCCTCCTGCCAAGTCCCTATTGGACCTGGTACTCACCATACTCCCACCTCTGCTGGTTTTGCTGTGCCAATGTCTGGCATGTGTTTCATGAGCTCTTAATCAATCAGCCAGTGTGGTAGTGTATTTTCTTGTATTCGGCAGAAGTGGGAGATGTGGCTATCTTTCCCACCACCAACCCAAAACACAGACAATGATCATCCCCAAAAACAGCAAATCTAACCATCATCTGCGACATTCAATGGCATTACTGTCTCTAAATCTCACATCATCATCCCTCCATGAGATTACCATGACTAAAAACTTAAATGAACCATAAATATTGAGTCAAAAAAGAATAGGCTGGAGACCAGAAATGCTGACAGTAATTCACCTACTGATTCACCAAAGTCTGTCCATCAACTACAAGCCACAATTTGATGGAATACTCCCACTTGCTTGAATGACTGTAGCTCCAACAACACAAGTAATTTGATACCATCCAGGACAAAGCCACCCCACTTGATTGACAGCCCATGCAGCAGCTTAAACATTCACTTAAATCCAACAGGTTGGTTGCCATGTTTTATTACAATAGTGGTGACATTTCAAAATTACTTAATTGGTTGTAAAACATTTTGGAATGCGCCAAAATTGTGAAAAGCACAATATGAATATAAGTGATTTCTTTGTTTTGATAGTGGCAAGGACTGCCTTAGATACTGAAGCGATTTTTGTCCATATGAGGCAAGACCTGGACAAATTCAAGCTTGGGCTGAAAAGTGGTAAATAATGTTTGCACCACACATGCGCCAAGTTATGATTATCTTCAGCAAGAGAGCATCTAACCATCTCCTCTTGACATTTAATAGCATCACCATTACTGAATCCCCCACTATCAACATCCTAGAGTTACCTTTGACCAGAAACAGAATTGGACTAGCCATCTAAATATTGTGGCTATAAGAGGTCAGAGGCTCTGAACTCTGACAAGTCACTCACTCCTGACTCTCAAAGTTTGTCCGTTACCTACAAGGCACTAGTCAGGAGTGTGATGGAATACTCTCCACTTGCCTGGATGAGGGCAGATCCAACAACGCTCAAGAAGCTCAACACCATCACGGACAAATCAGCCTGCTTGATTGACACCCCACCCACCACTTTTAGCATCCACCCCTCCAACATTGATTAATGGTGGCAGCAGTGTGTACCGTCTACAATTCCAGCATCTCACCAAGTCTCCTTCAATTGTACCTTCCAAACCTGTGATCTCTACCACCTAAAAGGAAAAGGCCAGATGCATGGGGACACAACCACTTGCAGCTCCCCTCCGAGCCATTCACCATTTTGACTTTGCAGTTTGAGTCAAAAATCCTGGAATTCCTTCCCTAACAGCACTTTGGTTGCACCTACACCACATGGACTGCACTGGTTCAGGGCAGCAGCTCACCATCACTTTCTCAAGGGCAATTAAGGTAGACAATGAAAATGCTGCTCTAGCCAGTGACACCCATGAACTGAGATAGAAAAATATTCCAATCTTAGCACAATCAACTTGAGCAAAAAGATAACTAGCATGGGTACAGAGCTCTGATGAAATGTCATTGGCCTAAAACACAAACTCGCTTTCCCTCCATCGATACTGACCGACCTTCCAGAGTGATTCCTACATTTTCTATTTTTATTTCAGATTTCCAGCAGCATTCCACAGTATTTTACATTTTTAATGCAAGAAATACCCACATTATGTGCAATAATACATATAATAATCAAGGGGTTACGGTTCAGGACCAACAAGCCACAGGCTGAGGTCAAATCCCAGCATGGCTGATTATGGAAGTGAATTAAATTTGTGTTGCAATTTGTACACGAGCACCAGAATCTGTGCCATGAAAGCTGCTGAATTGTTGTAAACTATCACATGATTCATTGATGTCTTCCATTGAAGTGAACCATCCTTCTGATCCAGTCTGGCTCACCCTATATGGTAGGCTTCTCTGCACTTTGGGCAATTAAGGTGCAGTCCTGCCATAGTTGCCTAAAATATATAAACGCAAAAAGGGAATATCTAGTCTCTCTCCGATTGAGGTATTTCACTAATTTTTCTCACAGCAAGCAGAATCGCCCTGGTATCTGCTTTTGTACGAACAGGAACCAAAATCATTGGCATGCAGATCAGGAGATTAAAAGTGTATTCCAGAATTTACTGGGACTTCCTCATGCAATAGGTTGTTTTTCTTCATCTTTACTGGATAGGATCGCATTACAAAACTGAAATTCTGGCGATAGAAATATAGAATGATATAGAAATCAAGTTGATAGGCTTGCCTTTAAATTGATGTGCTTATCCTCAACTTCCAGATAAAGTGTAGATGAGTAGCATATTAGTGTTGAAATTAAAAAATAGAAGTTCTTATATATTAAAATACAATCAACCCTGGCCAACAGTTGTAAATATCCGTCTTCATGATAAAGAAATCTGAAATATTTTAGAAGACCATGGCATAATTTCTGAATCAAAAAATGAGCTTACCTATTTATTGTTTCAAAAAGTGTTTAATTCGTGGAAGTGATGATTCGGGGAGGGGATGTGATGGCAAGAGGGAGAGAAGAATATTGAACATGTTATCAATAGCTAACTGTGAATTAGTGTTACCTGAAGAAAATCAGGAAGGAGAAACATAATTTTGTTTTCTCTGATCTAGCTTTATACAGTTCAGAATTGGGAACTTGCATAAAAGCAGTTTGTACATAGCATTAAAAGAGAAGCTGCATGCATTTTGAAAACTGGTAAAATCTTTCGGTTGTCAGTGTTAAAGAATTAACACAAGAATGAGAAAATTCTGCATGCAGATTTGATTTTTAATAGTTTCTGGCACAGTAGGAAAAGGTTTGTTGTTTACTGACACTATGAAAACAAGACTGTCGCTGTGACTATGCAAATTAATACACTATGATGTTTGCTGACCTACCCTGAATTTATTTGTATAGAATTCCCTGACAACTTTGAGTCTGGTGATCTACACAGCCCAGAAAGGTCCCTAATTTGATCCTGGGTTTGTAGTGATCAGCTGATCTCTGCTGCAGGTCATTATAATTGCACTCAGTAACCCAGGGTTAGGGAGGAAAAATTGGTTCCAGCTCCTGAACACCGTCCATTTACTTGCCTGAATGAAACATATGTGGATGTCTTTGAAGGAGTAAAGAAGCTAGGCAATGCTTACCATTAAGAGACACTATAAAATTGGGCTTTTGGGCAAGGAACGAGAAGAATTGCCTATTAGTTGATCCAAATTGTGAGAGTTAGGTGGATTGAAGATAGTAAGAGAAAACCACCAAGGTCTAACAAGAACTTCTTTACTCAACTCCTGAACATGCTTAGGTCCACTTCATCCTTCTGATCTGTGAGTAACATAGTTAATAACAGTGAGACTAAGAGGTGAAACAGCAAATTCAAAAACGAAACACAAGTCTTATTAAATTGCTCTCACATATCACTGTTCACACTAAAAATATATTTCAAAGTGAAATTTATTTCAGATCTATTTATTAACACAAATATAACATTTAATATTAACACAAAGATAATGCTGAAGCATTTGCAATAATCTTCAGCCAGAAGTGCTGAGAGGATGATTCATCTCAGCCTCCTCCCGCGGTCTCCAGCATCACAGATGTCTGTCTTCAGCCAATTAAATTCATTCTACGTGATATGGGCGGCAGTGGTATTGTCACTGGACCAGTAATCCAGAGACCCAAAAATTTCAACTAAATAAAAACTCAAATGGAGGCAGTTAGGAACAGTCAGCGACACTTGCATCCCGTAAAAGTAATTTAAAAAAAAAATCAAGAAATAGTCTTGACAACATTCCGGTAATAGTGCTGAAGACTTGTGCTTCAGAACTGATCTCATCCAATGTTAAACTGTTCCAGTACAGCTACAATACAAGCATTTAACCCACAACTGCCTGGAATGTCCTTTACACAACAAACAGGGCAAATTCAACCCACAATTACTGGTCCATCAGTCTACTCTCAATCAAGCAGCATTTACTCAACAATAACCTGATCATGGATGCTCAGTTTGGATTCCACCAGGGTCACTCAGCTCCTGACCTCATTACAGCTTTGGTTGAAACATGGACAAAAGAGCTGAACACCAGAGGCGAGGTGAGCGTGATATCAAGGCAGTATTTGACTGAGTTTGGCATCAAGGAGCCTAAAACTGGAGTAAGTGAAAATCTAGGGGAAAACCCTCCGTGGGCTGGAGTCATATCTGCCATAAGGACAATGGTTGTGGTGATTGGAGGTCAATCATTGCTCCAGGGCATCACTGCAGGAGTTCCTCAGGGTAGAGTCTTAAGCTAAGCATCTCCAACTATTTCATCAATTACCTTCCTTCTATCATAAGGTCAGAGGTGGGGATGTTTGTTGATGGCTGCACAATGTTCAATATAATTCACAGCTCCTTAAATGCTGAAGCAGTCCATGTCCAAATGCAATTGGACATGGACAATATCCAGGCTTGGGCTGACAAGTGGCAAATAATATTTACGCCAAACAAATGTCAGGCAATGACCATTTCCAACAAGGGAAGGTTAGTCATCACCACTTGATATTCGATGGCATTACAAAGAACAAAAATTACCATCACTAAATTCCCCCACTATCAACATCCTGGGGATTACCATTAGTCCAGTTCAGTTTCTGGTCAATGATATAAATACTGTACTACCACAGCAGCTCAAAGGCTAGGAATCCTACAGCAGGTAACTCACTTGACTCCCCACAGCCTGTCTGCCACCTACAAGGTACAAGTCAGGAATATAATGGAATACTCTCCATTTGCCTGGATGAGTGCTGTACCAACAACATTTCAGAAGCTTGCCAAAATCCAGGACAAATCAGCCTGCTTCATTGCTACCCCTTCCACAAATATTCAATCCTTTCATCACCAAAAAACGTGGCAGCAATACATCTCATCTACAAGATGTACTCCAGGAACTCACCAAGGTTCCTTGGGCAGCATTTTCCAATGACACCTAACACCTAAAAGGACAAGAGCAGCAAATGCCTGGGAACACCACCACCTGGAGGTTCCCTTCCAAGTCATTCACCATCCTGACTTGGAAACATATTGCCGTTCCTTCAGTCACTGGGTCAAAATCCTGGAACTCCCTCTTAAAGGCACTGTGGGTGTACCTACACCCAGGTACTGCAGCAGTTTAAGGTGGCAGCTGACCCCCACCTTTTCAAGGTAAATTAGGGATAGACAATGAATGCTGGTTGATGCTATCCATTGACTCTCACATCCCAAAAATGAATAGAAAAACAGAAGTCCAAATTGAAGGATAGATCCAGTTCTCTATCAACAATAAAAAAAGAGACTTGCATCAATACACTTGAGAAAATTAAGATAAAAGTTAATTCACTGCACTAATAACAGTTAGGAAACTAGATTCAGTTTTCTAGTCTTAGAATTGCAAAAACAGTTGGAAGCAGTGGTTCATATGGAAACATAAAAAGTATGGAGGTCAGGATTATGCTCAATATGTAGTTCAGTATTTTGTCTCCACAGGAAGCGAGCTGTCAGGCTCAAGTTGTGCAGTCTCTGCATGTATCCACTGATGATATCACTGAGCATACACACAGACACTTCAGGACAAGGTTTATAGTTTAACGAAGGATTTTGTACAGGGGGGACAGTCCTAACATGCAATCTAAGAGTAGTGAGTGCTATGTATGGTTTGAAAGAGCTTTAGAAGATCCTTGTGAAAAACAGAATTTATTTCAAGCTACTATCTATAGATATTAAAAAACTGAATAAAAATTAAAAATTAGTAAATAGGTAAAAATTTAACATTGAAACAGTGCCATCTCCTGTAAATTTAGCAGCATTACACCAAGCAGAATGTATGTTTTCTTAAATGTTCAAGGCTCAGACAGTATTTGTGGTGAACAGTATACAGTAATAACTGCAATAACTGATCATGATCGCATTAACTGAACTGATACCCTGTCTGCCCACCAGAAAATATATTAATGTTTGGCACCTTAAATGATGTGGTCTTCTGGAGACCAAAATCAAACAATTGAGCAAATACTTTTGGAGAAACGTTATTTACCCCTCTCTCAATTTCACTGCCCAATTCCTCTCAGGACAGTGCCAAAACTTTTCTGCTGACGGACAGAAGTGAGGTGATTTTCAGGTCTTGACCAGACAGGTGCAGGCACTCTGAAAACTGCAATGCAGCATTTCTCTGTTTCTGCTGATGCTCCAGCTGTGGCTATTTTTGACCAGTGCTGAAAATAGGTGATGAGTGTACCCACTTTCTTCAAGCTAACTGGGATTTTACACCATTTAAATGGATCTTGTCATAATTTTCAGGTATCAATGGGCAGTGTGTGCCTTATTCACACTCTTCCTATTGGAAAGCAGGTGTTGAGTGGCCTATCCAGCACAAATGCTCCTCCTGAGTCAACAGAAATTTTGCTGTTTGCTATGTTCTATACTGTCATTTACCTTTGTAACTATACTGCTTTCTCCCAGGCTTTGCTGAAGCAAATCTGCAGACAAACACAAGAGAGTTGCTATTCTAAGTCTCTGCCTAGAAGGATGGCAGTGGCATTGCTCAATTTTTGCTACTGCTTTAGCCGACACAGTTCTTACTCGCCTGGGTCGCCACAGCGGACAGTGTTTTCAATATGCTAACATAGGTCCTATGTATTGAAGACAAAGAGAAACATCATTTAACATAACTAAAAAACATTTGAGCCAATTTTCACATCTGAAAGAAATGAGTCATCAGCACCCCAAAATTAGTGTCTGATAACACCATTTATACTCACATACTAATCGGAGCCATCTTTGGTAGGGTGCTGAAATGTATGTCTGGAGCACCCATCTATTTTACTCAGGTTATTTGTATTATGCAAACAGGGGTTATATCAAGCACCAAGTGGCCTAATCAATATGTATATATAATCAATATGAAGAGTGTGAATAAGTTGTTAAAAAATGGACCAAGGAACGCATTACACTTTTTGGTGCAGACTGAAGGAATGTTCCACCTGGGATTACAATATAACTCTGTCCCATAAGAGTGCCCTTCACCCAAGATTGTTTGCCATCCCTTCTCACCGCACATACGCTTTGATTGTTGGCGGGTTCAGTGTGGGAGCCAGATAATCTTCCACCTTCTCACAATCAGTAAACTGTATCAAGATGCCCAGAGTACATAAGAGATTGGGTGTTGAAATAGCTGGGTCTCTAGGCAACAACAACACTCTGCTTGTAATCAACCAGAGTTTAAATTATCCCCTCTGCTCTCTTAATACATAAGAAATACAATAGTAAATGGATGGGTCAAAAATGTACCTTGGTTGTGAGTTGTTAAACTACTGCAATGAAATATTAATTTAACTTCATTGAAAGTAACTCTAGTTTATATGGTGGGTACTTATGATAGGAATTTTGTTTTTGCACGAGGTGATTTAATTTTTTCAACAATTACTGTTTAGTTTTAACATATTGATAAATACTGCATTCATAGTATACATGGCATATTGAGGCATTATGTGGATTTTGCTGAATTAGTGGAGTTGAAGATGACCAGATTGGTGAGTGTCATAAGTTATGGTTTGCTACTTTATTCACCAGTAGGTCAGTGCCAGATGGGTTTCATCTATTCCACTAAGGTTTTGGTAGCTACCCTGTATCATAGGATAGAACATGTTTTGATGGTTGGCATTGTACGTTGAATAAAGGGCTGCTGCTAATGTACCACCCAGCTTTTAGTACTAGGTCAAGACCAAAGACCATATTTTGAAGAATGTTCCTACATCTGTCTCAAGAGCTACATAATTTTCTCAAACTGGGCCACCTTCCGTAATGTCTCAATCTACACTAAGTGGAGGGAGAAGGGTGCCCTCTACTGCCACGCAGCACAAAGCACCAAACAGGTTGAATTTAGTAAACTTAACAGTTCGCATATATCAGGGTTAAGGGGTGTGATTCAATGGTGCCCTTGATGACTTTAAGAACGTCACATAGCACCTTCTACTCAGAAGGATGGATCTTTGTAAAGAAAATGCGCAAGATTCTCCACTAGCAACCACAAATACAGGTGACATTTTGATATGATTCAGGGGTTCTACCATATGCAGAGATGTGCTGTGTGGAGCACAATTTTAAATTGTCCTTTCAATTTATTGTTGATTAAGTTAAGACCAAATTGGACTGTTGGTGCAATAAATTTAACTGATGAGCCACAAGATTACCACAAATAAATTAGAAAACTTATCACACAGATCTTGGTTTATTTACATAGGGTAGTTCAGTAAAATAAACATGATAAGCTTAACACTTTCATGTATATTCATACAGTAACTAACTATATGAATGACTTGCATTTATGAAGCAGTTTGCATGACCACTGTACATCTCATGGTATTCCCGAGTGAAGGGAGTACTTTTTGAGCACAGTCTCTGCTTAATGTCGGAAATATCAGCAGTTAATTTGCACACAACCAGCTCCAACAAACAGCAAAGTGATTATGATTAAATAATCTATTTTTGTGGTGTTGAATGAGGGACAAACATTGGCCAGGACACTGGGGACAACTCTGGAGGTCCCACGCTTTAATTTTCCAAAGTAAAAGTGACTTCTTGTTTGCATTTTCATGACATTAAATATTTCACTAATGACAATCCAAAACTAGTGCACATTCAATGATTTAGACAGCAATAGTAGCATGATTGTTACTTGTTGGACATCTGTCATAATTTAAAAATATTTGTTGGAAAGAAAGAGGAGGAAAGAATGATATGAAGGAACCAGTAAAATTTGGCACCAGTTCTTTCACTGGCAAACTCTATTCACGTGATACTACTGGCAGTATCTTTGTTTTTTTTCTGCCAGTGTTCTGTGGCATGTGGCACTGCTGCCTCACAGCACCAGAAATCCCGGTTTGATTCCAGCCTTGGATAACTGCCTGTGTGGAGTTTGCATGTTCTCCTATGTATGGGTAGGTTTCCTCCAGGTGCCCTGGTTTTCTCCTACAGACCAACGATGTGCAGTTAGCTGGATTGGCCATGCTAAATTGCTCCTTAGTGTCCAAACGTGTGTAGATTACAGGGATCAGCAAGGTAAATATGTGGGGTTACAGTGATAGGGCATGGGGGTGGGCCTGGATAGGATACTCTGTCGGAGAGTTGGTGCAGACTCAATGGGCCGAATGGCTTCCTTCTGCACTGTAGGGTTTCTATGATTCTCCCATTTCTTCTTCATTCTGGAAGGGATAAAACCCACACTGGAACATTTTCAAGACTACCAGTTGCTCACCAATCTTGTCCAATTTAACATTCCTCACACTGCCTGATTTAGCCTCACCTATCCTTCCCGTGCACAAACTTTAGTAATAGGTCCCGGTACATGAGAATATTGGCTAATATTCCTCTCTCTAAATCTATGGAATATGGATATCTGAAGTATCCTTCCTGCTGATATGCTCTGATCAAACAACTTAACAGACTTAGAATTTTCCGACAAGTTAGTTAATCAATACCATAATCAGTTGGGTCACTAGGAGAGTCGCGATACAAGCAAATTAAAAGCAATCTCTGCATATGCTGAGTAGTTCAATTAAAACAAAAAAACTTGCATTCATGTTGCACTTCATCATATTCCCTGGATATCATTAAAACCAATGGATTACTTAAAAATTCAGTTACTGTTTTATGTAGATAAACACCTGCACCAACTTGCACACAGCAAGACTCCATAAAATGCAAATCAATGGATAATTGGATAATCTGATTTCAGAGATATTGATGGGAGGTGGAAATACTCACCAGGATGGGAGAAGAATTCCTTTCTCACCCACTTGAACAGTCAGGTAACAAGGGACCTGGTTTAACATTTTATCTGAAATATGGCATCTCTGACAACGTGGCATGCTTGAAGAATTGCAATGAAGTAATTAATACAGTCTGCATTGTGTTCAGATCTAAAGGCTATATACAGTTTTGGTTTATCTTCCAGTTATGATGAAATTTGGCATTAGCAATGACCAATATTCTAGCAAGATTCTACTGTACTTTTAATTTTTCACATGATGGACAAGTTACAGCAATTGACAAGCACCGCAGTGCAAAAGGTTCGGCACAGTGCATTGGTATATCAACAAATGCCAATTTGACACAAGGCCTTTGATACCCATTTTGATGAGTTTCTAATCTTTTGATCCTGGATTGCTACGGGGTGTGTTAAAAAGAGACATCTCTACACAGTGAGGAAAAAGCCAACGTCTCGCGGCTTTGTGTAGCTTTGAGCAGCCACCTGCTCAGCTGTGGAATGGTTTAGAGATATATAAATATTAAAAACAGATATACGTATATTTCAAAAGGACAAGCAAAACTGTTTGAATATTTTGATCTTCAGACAAACCTCTGAGTAGGACTTGGGAGTTTTAGACTTCACAAACTGCACTGCCAGGAGTTTTGAAGCTCATATTTCTTTCAATATGAATAAACACTGAAAATAAGAGGTTAAAAAACTACCACCTACCTGCATGTGTATCACTGGCAATTAAATTTAAGGTTTTCCTTAACTAATGCTATTGTTTCAATTAGAAACATGGATACAGAGTAAGTGTTAGCTGTTTAATACATCACTAAAAGAAAATTAGAAGTACTTGTAAAATGGGGAGCACCTGCAATCAAAAATGGAGTTAGGTCAAACAGTGAATGTCTTTGTAAATAAACATGTGCATGTGAAGACAACTGGGATAAAAAACATACCTCAGTCCATATTTTGAAGCAAGATGATTAAAAAATAATTTCCACAGTAAGGTTCCTGACTTTATATACATTGGCATTCATTTTTTTTATGCTAGCTAGATTATTGGTAACATTTTCTTTTTGAAGAGCCTTGTAATGGCTTTTAAAGGGGATGGGGCTTTTAATGGACTTTTTAAGAGACAGAACAGTGCTGTTAGCAATGCTGTTACAAATGCAAAGCTTTATAAAATGTTTACATTTTGAACCGTCATTTTCAAATTAAGGTAAAAGTGTTCTGGAATGTGGGATACTAATCATATTGAACTCTGCCTGGAGACATACCCATGTGATCTGGTTGTCATGGGGACAGAGAACCTTGCCAAAACTCAAGTGCTGGCTTTCACGCATTGACACAAGTAGTACTGCTGGCCTTAGTGGACATAAATGTGCCAAAGAAAAGGAAAGATTGGTTTCCTTTTCTATCTCATTAAATATGTTAACCATTAAGCAGAACACAGAGAACATGTTTTCTATCTGAAGTGCCAAGACTTGTCGAGATCTAAAGATCAAAGCATTACCAGAGGATGCCTTGCGCCACTGAAAGTCTGATAGTGCTCAAGGAACTAAGACTTTTAAAAGCATACTGAAAGGCTGGTTCTGGTGTGTCAAAGAGACAGGGTCCTGTTAGAAAACCAGCAGTAGTTTGGGACTTTATCAAAAATAGTTGAAAGGGCTACAAAAAGAGAATCCAAGAAAAAAACTTGAAGGATAGGAAACAAAACCAGAAGTGAGATTTAAGAGCCGTTTAGGCACATCACCTGCTACATGAGATCTGAAAATAAAGCAACAAGCTGTGCACCTCCTTAATCAATCAGCTTGAAGAATTATTTGCAATGCACTGTCTGAATCTGGCATTTTCTGTTGGAATGCTTAATTCAATATCAAATCATATACAGAAATAGAAAGAGAGAGAAGGAAAGAAAGATTTGATAAGAGTGTAATCAAAGATGGAAAGAAAATACAAATCCGAAGGAACGAAGTCCAAGCTTGCAAACGCTAATTTTCTGTGCTAAGGAGGTTGCTTGACAGAAAATAATGTTTTGCATTTAAAAATGTATTTAGAATGAAATGGAAAAATCCTAACTTTTCCCGGTCAGTTTAGTACATTTCACCCAATTTCAGCAGTTTCCATTTATTTCACTACAGCGTTCTTCAGTGAGGTACTGGTATAGTACAGCATCTGGAGAAGTAAGGCGATTCAGACTTTGACTTCCTGACTTTTCCATTTAACTGCATGGTCACGGGGAGCTTCTGTTCAGTTTACACTTTAATAGTCGTGTGTATCATGGGCCTCACTATTATTTCTTACCATCGATTCAAGATATTGTAATTGGAAATAAGTTAATGGCAAGATTGCTAAATAATTACTTTTCCTCTTCTGTGAAGACAAGTACAGAAGGTAGAGTACTAGAGAAACGAAAAAAAATAAAATGGACTCCTAAATTTGATAAAAATTATAAGAAAGAAAACAATGAGACTGAAGATAGACCTATCTCCAAGACCCTTCTCAAGTTATTGAAGGTGAGGAAGTTGTAGATGCTCTAGCAATGATTTTGCAAAACAATCTTGGATTTAGGAACTGTCCTCTTGGTCTACAATATTGTAATGTCACTCCACTATTTATAAAGCGTGGGATAAATAAATTAGGTAATTATAGGTCAATTGTCTAACGTCTGTTGTAAATACGAATTGATCAGAGAGGACCAGCAATAGATTTGCAATGGTTACGTAGCATCTAACAAACCTAGTTGAAATTCTTTTCAGGCTTAACATGGCATAAAGGGGCAATTATAGATTATCAATTATTTATATGGACTTCCACACAACTAATTGTAAAAAATAAAGTAAGCATGTGGAATTGGAGACAATTTTAGGCAGAGATAGGGAATTGGTTAGGATGTAGAAAGGAGAGAATAGTTTTAAAGTTAATTTATTAGTCACAAGTAGGCTTACATTCACACTGCAATGAAGTACTGATTAGGGGAAATTAGCATAAGAACATAACAAATAGGAGCAGGAGTAGGCCATCTAGCCCTTCGAGCCTGCCCTGCCATTCAATAAGATCATGGCTGATCTGTCGTGGCTCAGTTCCACTTTCCCGCCTTCTCCCCATAACCCTTACTCACCTTGCCTATCAAAAACCGATCAAAAACCTAGCATAAACTTCAACTGGTAAGATGTGACTTTTTATCTTTACTCATTAATGGGATAAGGGTGCTGTTATTATTCATCCCTAATTGTCATTGAGAAGATGGTACTGTGCTGCCTCCTTGAACTACAGAAGACCACCTAGTGTAGATTCACCCAAGATGCTGTTAGGATGGGAATTCCAAGACCATGGGCAATCAATGATGAAAGAATGACTTTATGCTTCCAAATCAGGATAATCTGGTTTGGAGAGAAGCTGGATAAACGCAAATTATTGCAGATGCTGGAATCTGAAACCGAAAGGGAAAATGCTGGAAAATCTCAGCGGGTCTGGCAGAATCTGTAAGGAGAGAAAAGGGCTGATGTTTCGAGTCCAGATGACCCTCTGTCAAAGCTCTAACAAAGGGTCGTCTGGACTCGAAACATTAGTTCTTTTCTCTCCTTACAGATGTTGCCAGACTTGCTGAGATTTTCCAGCATTTTCCCTTTTGGTTGGAGAGAAGCTTGCAGGTGCTGTCATCCCGTAGACCTGCTGCCATTGACCTTTAACGCTGTCAGTGGAACCGCGTTGTGGGTAGAGATTAGGAACAGCAAAGGGTGGAAGACACTGGTGGGTGTCGTCTACAGGCCCCCGAATAATCATCTGGAGGTGGGGCGGGCTGTTAACGCACAAATAAGTGCGGCGTGCAGGAATGGGACGGCCGTAATTATGGGGGATTTCAATCGGCATATTGATTGGTCGACCCATGTTGGACGCGGTGGGCTCGAGGAGGAGTTCTTGGAATGCTGCCAGGATAGTTTCCTTGAACAGTGTGTGTTGGAGCCGACGAGGGAGCGAGCTATCTTGGATCTGGTGTTATGTAATGAGGCGGGTAGAATTAGGGACCTTGCGGTGAAGGATCCTCTTGAGGAGAGTGATCATTGTATGGTGGAGTTTCTGGTGCAGATGGAGGAGGAGAAAGTGGGTTCCCGGACACGTGTCCTTTGTTTGAACAGAGGGGAGTACGGTAGGATGAGAGAAGAATTGGCGAATGTGGACTGGAGGAGCGCGTTGGAAGGTAGGTCTGCTGAGGAGCAGTGGAGGATCTTTAAGGAGATCTTTCTTGGTGCTCAGCAGAAATTTATTCCGATGGTCAAAAAGGACCGTAGGAGGAGAGGTAATAAGCCATGGATAACGAAGGAGGTGAAGGAAAGTGTTAAATTAAAAGCGGAGGTGTTTAGAGTAGCTAAGAGTAGTGGGCGAGAAGAGGATTGGGAGAGGTTTAAATGTCAACAAAGATTGACAAAGAAGTTGATAAAGAAGGGTAGGAGAAACTATGAAGCCGGGCTAGCGCTTAATATAAAAAAGGATAGCAAGAGTTTTTATAAATATATAAAAAGAGGCTGGCTAGGGTGAACGTTGGTCCCTTAGAGGATGAGAAGGGGGACTTAGTGGTAGGGGATGGGGATATGGCTGAGGTCTTGAATAACTTTTTTGTTTCGGTCTTCACGGAGGAGGACGTGAATAATTTGCCGGGTGTTAGCGATGGAAAGGTGGTAGGACTGGAGGGTCTCAATGACATTACTGTTACTAGAGAGGCGGTGCTCGACAGACTGGAGGGGCTGATTGTGGACAAGTCCCCAGGACCGGATGGAATGCATCCGAGGGTTCTGAAAAAAATGGCGGAGGTGATAGTGGATGCCTTGGTGGTTATTTTCCAAACATCGCTGGATTCCGGGGAAGTGCCGGAAGATTGGAAAATGGCTAATGTTACGCCGTTGTTTAAGAAGGATGCCAGGCAAAAGGCAGGGAATTATAGGCCGGTTAGTTTAACGTCTGTTGTAGGTAAAATGTTAGAATCCGTCATCAAGTAGGAAATAGCGAGGCATCTTGAGGGGAATTGCTTGATAGAGCAGACACAGCACGGTTTCGTTAAAGGGAAGTCATGTCTGACAAATTTACTGGAGTTCTATGAGGATGTGTCTAGGGCGGTGGATAAAGGAGAGCCGGTGGATGTGGTCTTTCTTGATTTTCAGAAGGCGTTTGACAAGGTACCTCACAAGAGGTTACTGCAGAAGGTCAGGGGACATGGAGTTGGGTGTAGGGTGTTAGCGTGGATAGAGGATTGGTTGTCAAATAGGAGACAGAGAGTGGGGGTCAATGGGTGCTATTCGGATTGGCGGTTGGTGACTAGTGGAGTGCCCCAGGGGTCGGTGCTGGGGCCTCAGCTATTTACCATTTATATAGATGATCTGGAGGAGGGAACCAAGTGTATGGTGTCGAAATTTGCTGATGACACCAAGATTGGTGGAACGGCAAATTGTGCAGAGGGTGTGGAGAGTCTACAGAAGGATCTAGATAGGCTGGGCGAATGGGCCAGGAAATGGCAAATGGAATTTAATGTTGGCAAGTGCGAGGTGGTCCACTTTGGTAGGAAGAATGGTAGGAAGGATTATTACTTACGTGGCGAAAAACTGCAGCAGGCGACGGTGCAGAGGGACCTCGGGGTCCTTGTGCATGAGTCGCAAAAACCCAGCTTGCAGGTGCAGCAGGTGGTCAGGAAGGCGAATGGGATGCTGGCCTTCATAGCGAGGGGGATTGAATATAAAAGTAGGGAGGTCTTGCTGCGGCTGTATAGGGCATTGGTGAGGCCGCAGCTGGAGTACTGTGTGCAGTTTTGGGCGCCGTACTTACGCAAGGATATTTTGGCCTTGGAGGGAGTGCAGAGGAGGTTTACTAGGCTGATGCCGGTGTTGAGGGGGTTGAGCTATGAGGAGAGGCTGAATAAACTAGGCTTGTACTCGTTGGAGTTTAGAAGAATGAGGGGAGATCTCATTGAGACGTTTAAGATGATGAATGGGATGGATAGGATAGAGGTGGAGAGACTCTTCCCGCTCAGAAAGGACAGTAGGACTAGGGGGCACAGCCTCAAGATAAAGGGGGGGGGGCGGTTTAGAATGGAGTTGAGGAAGAATTTCTTCACTCAAAGGGTGGTGAATCTCTGGAATTCTCTGCCCGTTGAAGTGGTGGAGGCTACCTTGCTAAATATTTTTAAGAAGCGGGTTGATGGGTTTTTGATAAGAGAGGGGATTAAGGGTTATGGGGAGAGGGCGGGAATGTGGAACTGAGCCACGACAGATCAGCCATGATCTTATTGAATGGCGGGGCAGGCTCGAAGGGCTAGATGGCCTACTCCTGCTCCTATTTCTTATGTTCTTATGTAATAAGTTGCTGTAGTGCATCTTGTAAATAGTCTACATTGCAGCAAAGGTGTATTCGTAGAGAAAGGAATGCAAATTGAAGGTGGCAATAGTGTTGAGATTTTTGAGTGTTGCTAGAGTTGCATTCATCCAGTTAAGTGAGGATTATCCCAACACACACTCTACTTGAGCCCTGCAATTGGTGGATAGGCCTTGGGCAGTCTGCAGGTGATATACACGTTACATAATTCTCAGCTTCCAACTTGTTCTCGTACCCACAGTATTTGTGGTTAGTCCAGTCAAGTTTGTGGTCAATGCTACCCGCCAAGATGTTGATAGTGGAAGTTCAGCAATGATAATAGTATTGAAAGTCAAAGATCAATGGCTAGATTGCTTTTCATTGGAGATCACCACTGCCTGCCATTTAACAGGCTAAACCTGAAGGTTAACTCGGTCTTCCTAACCTTGGGAGGTAGATGTAGTGTAAATTTATCAAAATGAAAAAGGGACTAAAAGAATTAAGCTGTGAGGAAAGGGTACATAGAACAGGTTTGTATCATATTAGGCACAGAAGACTTATGCAGTGATATACATCAGGTGTTTAAGACAGTTAATTGGCTTGATAAAAATAAATTTCTTTTAATGGAGAGTTATTATTTTATTCTTTCATTGGTTGTGAGTATATCTGGCTAGGCTAGTCTTTATTGCCATCCTTAAATTCCCTTGAGAAGTCTTGAATTGCTACAGTCTATGTGGTGTAGTTCACCCACAGTACCGACAGGGACGAGTTCCAGGATTTTGTCCCAGTGACAGTAAAGGAATGGTGATGCAGTTCCAAGTCAGAGTGGTGTGTGGCTTGGAGGGGGAACTTGCAGATGGTAAAGTTTACTTGTTAGTCACAAGTAGGCATTCACACCGCAATGAAGTTACTGTGAAAATCCCCTAATCACCACAGTCTGGCACCTGTTCGGGTACACTGAGGGAAGAGTTTAGCGTGACCAATTCAATAACCTGCACATCTTTTGGACTGTGGGGAGAAACCGGAGCACCCAGAGGAAACCTGTACAGACACAAGGGAATGTGCAAGCTCCACACAGACAGTGACCCAAGCTGGGAATTGAACCTGGGTCTCTGGCGTGGTGAGGCAGCAGTGCTAACCACTGTGCCACCATGCCATTCTCATGCAGCTCTTGTCCTTGTACTAGTTGCTGGAGTTTGCTGGTTTGGTGAGTGCTGAAGGAACCTTGGTGAATTGCTGATGTGCATCTTGTCGACGTTAACACAGTGCTGCTACTGTGCATCATGGTGGAGAGAATTATGTTTAAGGTGGTGGATGGGATATCAATTAAACGGGCTGTTTTGTACTACAGCATCACTCTTTCAGGCAAAGGAGAGTATTTAATCATACTTCTGACTTGTGCTTCGTAGATGGTGAGCAGGTTTTGGAGAGTTAGGAGATGAGTTATTCGCTGCAGAATTCCCAGCCTCTGACTTGTTCTTGTAGCCACAGTATTTATACAGATTTCCAGTTTTAGTTAATGGTAATCCACAGGATGTTGATAGAAAGGGACTCAGCAATCGGAATGCCATCAAATGTCAAGGAAAAAACGTCAGATTCAACCCAGCGTTCGATGGTTGGATCTCTCTTGTTTGAGTCATTTGTGTGATATGAATGCTATTGGTCACTTATCAGCCTAAACTGTAATGTTGACCAGTCTTGCTGCATTTGGACAAGGATTGCTTCAGTATCTAAGGAGTCATGAATGGTACAGGACAGAGTAACCATCACTGTCAAGCCTACTTCTGATCTTATGATGGAGGGAAGGTCATTGATGAAGCAACTGAAGATTGTTAAGCCGAGGACTTTTCCTGAGCAACTCTTGCAGTGAAATCCTGGGACTTGGTTAATTGGCCTCCAATAACCACAACCATCTTTTTTTAATTTCAGGTATGACCCTAGCCAGTGGAGAATTTTCCCCGATTCCCACTGACTCCAGTTTTGCCACATTTGTTCAAATGCTGCTTTGATGTTAAGGGCTGTCACCCTCACCTCACTACTCGAGTTTAGCTCTGTTGCCCACGTTTGGACAAAGACTGTAATAAGGTCAGGTGTGGAGAGGTCATGGCCGCTTCCAAACTGAGTGTCAATGACCACTTATTGTTGAGAAAGTGCTGCGTAATAGCACCTTTCATCACTTTGTTCACGATTGAGAGTAGAGTGATGATGAGGTAATTGCCTGTGTTGAATTTGTTCTGATTTTTGTGAAGAGGACATATTTGGCAATTTTCTACACGGCTGCATTGGTGCCAATGTTGTAGCTTCTCTGAAACAACTTGGCTAGGGGCATGGATAGGTTAGGAGCCCAGTTCTCCAGCTTGTTGTGATGCTGTCAGGGCCCATAGCATTTGTAGTATCTAGTGTCATCAGCTGTTTCTTGATGTCACACACACTGAATTAAACTGGCTGAAGATTGGCATGTGTTATCAGGAACCTCAAGAGGAGGCCAATCCACTTAGCGCTTCCAGCTGAAGACACTGATTTGCAAAGTGCAAAAACTGATGTGTTGGGCTTTTCCATCATTTAGGATGAGGCTATTTGTGGAGTCTCTTTCTCCTGTTAGTTATTTAATTGTCCACCACCATTCACAACTGGATGCAGCAGGGCTCGGGGTTAAATCTGATCCGCTGGTTGTGGGATTGCTTAGCTCCATCTATCACACACTCCTTCCACTGCTTGGCATGCGAGTAGTCCTATGCTGTAGCTTTAACTTATTTTTAGGTATACCTGATGCTGCTCTGACCTGCCTTCCTGCATTCTTCATTGAACACGGATCATCTTCTGCCTCGACGATAACAGCACAGCGACGTATGTGTTGAGTCACAAGATTACAGATTGTGGTTGAATACCATTCTGTTGCTGCAAATAGCCACAGCATCTCATGGTTGCCCAGTTTTGAGTTGCTAGATCTGTTCAAATCTGTCCCATTTCGCAGGATGGTTGCATTACGCATAATGAAGGATACTGTCAATGGAAGAGGACTTCATCTCCACTAGCACTGTGCAGTGGTTACTCCTACCAATACTGTCTTGACCAAATGCATCTACAACAGTTTAACTGGTGAAGATGAGGTCAAGTAGGTATTTCCCTTCTCGTTGGTTCCCACGCCAGCAGCTGCAGACACAGTTCAGCTGTTATGTCCTTTAGAATTTGGTCAATACTGGTGCTATCAAGCAACTCTTGGTGATGGACATTGAAGTCCTCTACCCATGGTACATTTTGTGCCCTTCCAACTGATTCAGCAGCAGAGCATTTCCTTGCCCATGATGTACCCGACCCATGAGACTTCAAGGTGTCCAAAGTCAATGTCGAAGGCTCCCAGGGCAACTCCGTCCTGATTATGAGCTGCACCACTTTGGTGCTTTCTCGTCAGTGGAACAAAGCATACCCAAGGATTGTGATCTTGGTGTCTGAGATATTGGTTGTAAGGCATGATTTGCAGAGTATGACTACATCAATTGGCTGGTTGACTAGCCTTTGGGACAGTTCTCCCAATTTTGGGATGAGCCCCCCAAGTATTACAAGAAGAATATTTCCAGGATCAGGTGCCATTGTCATTTCCGGTGCCTAGGTTGATGCTCGGCGATCTGACTGGTTTCATTCATTGTAGAGGTTTGATACAACTGAATGATTTGTTAGGCCATTTCTAAGGCAACCACATGTTGTGGATGTGGAGTCACAAGTAGGCTAGACAAGGTAAGGATGGCAAATTCCCTCCCTAGAGGGCATCAGCAAACCAGATGAGCTTTTATGACAGCGATGGTTTCATGGTCATTACTAGTTTTTAACTAATAATTTACTAGTTCTTAAATGAATATAAATTCCACCACCTGTCATGGTGGGATTTGAACCTGTTCCCTAGAACGTTAGTCTCTGGGTTGTTAATCCAATGACATTACCACTATGGCGTCCCAGGGCATCATCTTAAAATAACAGCTGAGCTTTTCAACAGCAATGTCGGAAAGCACTTCTTCACACAAAAGGTAGTGGAGATTTGGACCAGGCTCCCCAAAAATCTTTTGAGACTGTATCACCTGTATCAATTTTAAAACTGAGATAGTTAGATATTTGTTAAATACGGATTTTAAAAGGTATGGAATTAAAACAAGTGAATGGCTTTAATATAAAGTTCAGCCTTGACCTAACTAAATCGCAGTAAAGGGTGAAGAAGCTGAATGGTCTGCTCCTGTACCAAATGTTGTTTTGAAGTGAGCTCATTCTTAAAATATTTTATGGACTTAATACAAACAACTTAAACTTTCATGGTCACAGTAAAAACATGTCATTCAAATTATATGTAATTAATATGATGCAAAAAGCTTCTCTTTATTCGCTCAGCTACATAGTCACAAAGTAATTGCCAATATTTTTAAAATATTCAAATTTTGGATACATTTTTTACAACATTTTGTACTTGTGATTTTATTACTAATTCAAATGTCCTGCAAGCAATGAGTAAAAAATGTGGTTAAATTAAAAGGATTGATATTACATGATGCTGCAATCTTAATTTACAGAATGAAAGTCAAAAGTTACAACAAAGAGTTCTCCTACAGTCCAACTCAAAATGGTGCAAGTAATTTAAGATTTCTTAGCTGTTTGGCTTGCCAGAATATTAATGATGATTCAGGTTGGTTTTAACCAAAATTCAAGTTTAAGAAGTCAAATAATTTAACTTCAAATCAAAAGTTACTTGAAGCAAGAGTAAAACAGAATAAATACACAAAGCCTCGTCAAAAAGTAACAGGGTTTTGGGAAGCCTTTGGTGAGTACTTTCAAAATGGAAGAAATGTTATAGAAAGTAAAAATCTTGACAACTGAGACAAAACAGCAAGACAACGAATTGTGGCTATTACTGTCCAGCCTCCCTCTCAGGATATCCATGGTATATTTTATGCCGTTTGATCAAGAATTTACAAAACATTTTATCCCTTTAAAATATATTTATAAAATTCCTACCAGAATGAGAAAAAAGGTACTTTCTTTTATTTGAGTCTATAATTTTTACTGTTGGTTAACCTCATTTCTGTTGTCAGAAATTTAATAATCAGTTAGTCTTTGTGCATTTAAGACAATGTGTATTTCAAACAGAAAATTAGTGCTTGTTGGTGTCCCCCCCCCCCCCCCCAAAAGCAGGACTAATGCCAAGTAAAAGAATGATCAATCAGCACTCAAACACAATGAAGTGTTCTTAACATTTCAGCAACAATGCTCAATGCGCTCACAAGCACTTCCATGCAGCACCCTGATTGCATCCTTTCCATTCTGACCCTTGCTTTTTCACCCCTAACGTCAAACCCAAATCATTTTTTCTGATTCTCCCTTGCAGCAAGGACTGACAGGTGAGAACGAAGCCCTTGAAAATCATCCTCTCCAATTCCCTTCATACGCATCAGCCAGACAAGCCTGGGTGATTTCTAGCTACAAACTGAGAAATTACCATTTGAAAAAAGTGCCATCAGACGGTCTGTCTCGAGGGTGAAAATTAAAATCTTCTACCTTGCAAGATCCATAGGGAATTCATATTCACAGAATTTCAACCCTCATCATCAGAGGAGCTTGCCATAGAACTGACATCTTTTCATTTCATCAGTCTTATGCTAATTTTAATAGTACATGCCTAACTTTAATACAGAAACAGGTTGAGCAGTGCAGTATGCAAAGCTCACAATGCACCATTTGAAAGTATTGTTAATATAACATAAGTTTAAACAATTAAAATTATAAATGATAAAACTGAAATTATAAATTTTCAGGCTTAAGTATGTTTATTTTAAATCAGATGTGTTAGGAAAGGTACATTAATAGAAAATAAGGTAATATATAATGCATTTTTAAAGATTTTAAAATATAATTTTTAAAAGGTGGCTAATTTTGAGCATGAATGATGTTATAATACTCCACAGGCAATTTGCACCCCTATCTATTTGGTCACCATATTGGAAATTCTGTAAGGAGCACGGGGAATTAAAAAACAAAATCTAGTAGTGTTTTTCAAAACGGGGATAATTTATAAAAGTTCCATTAAGTAATTCTAAAATACAATACGTAGTTCATTTAGACCATTTTAAGTGTATCCGGCAAATTAAGAAATCCTGTCCTTAAAGCTAAGCAGCACATATTTGCAGTTCAGCTGTGCAGTTGACAGCCTTCTCTAACCTTCTGAAAGTGAAGATGTTGCTTTATAAATAATACCTTGAAATTCATTTATAGATCACTGTCATAAAAAGTCATTTAATTAGGTTAAATAAAAAATTAAAATGAAATATTGCTGAAGTATATTCTGTACAAATGATTAGGACTGAGGCATCAGAAGTCTAACATTTGCATTCTCTGCAGATGAATTGCTCAAATGAATGAGCACAGAACTTCAGCTTTACTTTAAACTTTGTTTTTTCATACCTGTAATGTGTACAATAAACTTCTCAATCAGATGGCTGAAGTCATGTTTGAGAAATAAAAACTTATGTTTTACCAATTAATATGGCTGCTCAGTTCATAGTCCCCTTGATAAAAGTTTCATATAAACCAGTTATTTTTGTCACTTAGCTTCTTTCCGATAATATTATTAAACACAAATTATGGAAGCCAAGTTTCAGCAGCAAAACAACATGATGTGAGTCAAGGACATGTCATTTGATAGGTGTTTGCTGATATGCCATTGTACCTCAATTCTGTCCATTTTCTGCTTGCATGACACATTAAAACCTGACTATATATACGTATAAACAATGGAAGATTTGGGAATATATGTTAAAGAAATAACATTCCCCACCGCCAGCCCCAAGTCATGAAGTAAAATTTATTATCTAACAATTCTGCCTTTTCTTTCATGGGGATCTCATTGGGAGCTAACCTACCTTTCACAGTATTTTAGTCATCTCTTAATCATCTCATACAACACATGTCAAAAGCAACAACTATGGAAGGGCATAGATATTGATTTACAGACTTTTCTTGCAGATATCCAGGCATGTAATATTGAGTAGGAGGAAGAGACAGATAGACAAGAAGGTTTAAAGGATTCTGTTGAAGGTTTGAAAGTGGGGAAAATGTGGTGGAGGTGTGGGGACTATGGAGAAATAGAAAAGAAAGATAATTTTCCAGAACTATATGATACTAATGCATTTCCTCTTTTTGTCTCCTGCATCATATCTGTCTCTGGTGGCTTCTATGCAAAAAATCCTTAGAAAGACCAATAATCATAATTTCACAACAACTATCTAATAATATGAAGTTCACCCTAGCTCTTCCATAATTTCAGCAAAACTAACAAACTGCCAAGTTGTAAACTCAGTCCATGAATGCACAGTAACTGACAAAATGTAACTTATCCTCAACTAGTCTACGCCCATATCCCTCACCTGCCAATTTACACTTATGTAAACTCACACATAAACAAGCATTTGCTTACAAATTAACTTGTAATTTCCTGTTTTCTCCTACTGACACTTGCAGCCACCTCCCTACATATTAAGACTTGTCCATAAAGTACATGCAATTGAGAAACAACAAATTTGTTGAAAGTTTTTGGATCAAAATGCTTATGCAATTCCAACTTAATCTACATCACACCCAGAAATTTTTAACATTGCATTTTGTGAAACTATGGTGTATATATATTAAAGAGAAAGTAATTTGCACAAAAAAGAAAATGATGCATGCAATTTCCTAATTAAAACTTTCCTAATTAAATTAATTAAGGCGGAAGAAAATATAAGTGGCCCATTTTCAAAACAATTGCTACCTACTTCCACAATACTGAAAAAAGTTACAATTTTTCATAGCTGGCCGAACTAAAAATGCCCTAGACTATCAATGAGTAGTGGAGGAGTATGAAAAACATGGTGCTCCTGGGAAACAGGATTAGCCGATAACCATTATTCCACTTATGGGCACTTTAACAAACTGTAACATGACAAACAACTTAACATTTTAGCTACATCCATTCTGACAGTATATCATTTCTTTTTTGCCTTTTCCACAAGGGCATAAGGACATTGCACATGCCTATCAGAAGTGGTCATTTCTTTTTGAAATTTCACATTATGTTTGTTTTTGTTCTCCTTTGCAGAGATCTGGAAGTTTATTCATTTTAAGTAATACCAACATAAAAAAACTAAATAGAAACTTGCAGGTTGTCAGCTTTAATTAGATTTCTTCTGTACTTCAAGTTTAGTATTTTGTAAAATATTGCAGACATTCCAAAAACAGCAAAAATAATGAAGGTGGTGACAGGAAGTGTTACACAATCCAGTGCCACCAGTGTAACATTTTCCATTAGAGTTCACTATGTTATGATTTTTTTTAAAAGTGGGAAAGCCAGCACCATTCCAGAGAAGGATATAAAACAGAAAAATAGTATTTTATTTGAATCATATTTTACAAACTGGGACTGTGACCATCTGCGCTATGCATCACATTGAAATTGCCCCGCATTAAAAATTCACCATCAAGTGAATTTTCAAGGGATTTGCAGTAATTAGATGACAAAATGCTGGGAAATCTCAGCCGCACTGAAGATGTTACTCCGGGGTCAAAGACTCAACACTTTCAGCTGGGTAATTTGTAAGTGTCAATCACGCTCAGCCATCAGAGAACAGATCTAACGGCTGAATTCTAAGTAACTTCACAACACAGCCTTCAGCTATGCAGCCTGCTTTTGAAATACACGGGTATTTATTACAGAGGCCAAATTTCAAACAAGCTACATTTTTTAAAAAATGCACATTATTATACTGACGTGGCTTTTGAAGCTTGCTGCTCATCATCCACAGAAGCAGGGTTGAATCAACTACCACATTCATCCTCTAAATCATCGTCAACATCACCTCAAAAACATGAGAGCAGTAAACACATCTTAATGTTGGTAAACAGACCCTCGCCCTAAGACCAGGATCATTATCTACATGACAAGAAGCTTACAACATGTTATTTTAAGTGGCTCACTAACACATCTGTTGTTTGGCATGATACTAAGTTCTCCTACACAGCATCAAATTTGAACACGTGTAATTAGCTGCGAAAAGCAAAATAGAGTATTTGTGATAGCAGCCACCATTCCTTATCACAAATTAATGATGCTCATTTCAAATTGACATCTCCATTAAAAGGGTAACTGCATTTTCCCTTTTCAGGTCAAATGGAACCAGACTAAACTGACATATCCTAAAGCTACAGTATATCAAATGTATTATGCAAAAAAAGTCAGTGTGGGTCAAAGACTATGTAAATAACGTTGTAGCACCCTACAGGAAAAACCTTATCCTCTTCCCAACACATCCCCATAACATTTTAAAGCCACAGTTGAGTTGAAGATAATTTATCATGCAAAAAACTTTATTTACAACCCAAATGAAATATTTCAATTGTTTTCAATCTATATAAATTGCTCAAGAAAGAAATAATTTCTATTATTCTTTATGTAGCAGTTATACAGTTGTGACATGATCAAAATGTGAATTTCTTGGTCTGGACACTGTTTTGCAAGGCAGCTCAATTTTTCTCCAAGTGTTGATTTATTTCCCATTCTTTTATCTTCTTTATCTTATTATTTTTTCATGCCATTACTTCAATTTTCCTTCATCCCTTTTCTTGTTTTGGTGATCTATTTTTCACTCCAAAAGCATGCAATTGTGATCTCTGAAAGGCACTGAAGGGTCAATTTAAGATTAAGGGAGATTTAAGATTGAACCTGGCATTTTCTGATAATTTCCATTATGTTGGAATGTTCTACTACCCTCAAATATTTTGATTACTACTAACTTTATATCAGCAATTTGATTTTTTGCAGGGAAGGTTCATATACATTTCATTGAAGCAAGGTTCATTGCAACTCACCTGCTTCAAGCCTACTCACTATGCTACTCTGGACTGTCTTTAAGGGGGCTCATAAAACTCACCAAAGTAAGATATTTTGCCTGATTTTGTTCATTGTGAAAAAGAGCTTGATTTCGTTTCACAATGACTGAAATTAGGAATTTAGAATCATAAACATTAAATCTATGTTTAATCAACTTTTCCAAAGAAATCATTCATATGTTACTTTGGAGGGCCAGGATTTTAAAATAATGCAAAAAACAGTTTCCACACATGGGCCATTTGACCATATACAGCAGCTTTTAAACTAAATTGCAGACTGACTTTAGGAACTACCTATTTTTAGTTGTCAAAATATTGGGATCAAGTTCAGTGAACAGCATATTCAAACATGAACAACAATATAGACTAAGAAGTCAAACCTTATAGTCATTATGAATGTGTTGCCTTGTGTCAACATGATTATGATTCACTGAGCAATGTTTTGCAATTGGCTATCTTTTTGATTTACAGTTACTGGAAATTTGTATTTATATTGATGGTTCTTTTTCTTAAAAAAAGCAATATTCCTGTCCTCAAACTAATCCTCCGCTGAAAGACATGGTAAATAACCTGCTCCCAGTCTTTAACTAATGCTGACAAGAGGCTGCTATTTATTGGAGCTTTCTGGCACACAACAGCTCTGCCTTTCCCTACTAATATTTATTAATGTACGGTGTAGTATAATGCAAAAATGTGTGTGAAGTGTGACAATTCCTGTAAACTTTCACCTATGTTTCAAAAACATAATTTCAAATTCAATTCAGAAAACAAAAACTGAAAACAATTCTGTTCTAAAAATGCACCATAATTTTAGTGTGTCCCAGTTCAGATTTTCCCACCACTGTTTTAACCTTTTCCCTGTCTTCCAGTTAAGATGTATTGAAAAAGGTACCTGGTTAAGCTGACATTGTATCAATGTAACTACTTAAAAACTTAAAACAAGTCGGAGTTAATAGTTCTGTTTAAATTGACAAATTTAAATTAACTACAATAATGCCTTCCAAAATTCTGTAACCTAAAATGTATTTTCCAGCAGAGTTGAATCATTTACTCATAGGTATACAGCTTGTTCAGAATAACTTAAAATGCAAAATAATTCATGAATTCTCACATCTCTTTTTTAATTGCCTCACTTTTGTAGGTGTATTTTCACCATTCTTTTTAAATATGCAGAGAATCATTTGTCATGAATGAATAATTACTCTGTATTATCTATGAAAATGTCCAAGTATGAGCAAGAGCCAGTGAATAATGAACAGTTATTTTTTCATGCGCAGCAATGAGTTAAGTGTATATGGAGGATCCGACTACACTTTTGAAACCAGCAATTTTTCTAAACAGTGAAGGTGCAAACAGACTTTGTGATCACAAACATTTGTACAATCCACTGTTAATAAGTTTAAGAGAATTGCTTTAAAAGCCCATTCAATTCCCATTTCTAAATTTCTAATGCTACGTTTATGGCAAAATCAGAAAATTAATTTAAATTCAGTAACTCTGGTTGCAATACATATGATGAAATAAATAAAAACTTCATTCAAGTTTAAAAGTAATAAAACAGAGGTGTTGAGCACTGAGCAACATCACCTACTGTTAATAAAAGCAACTTCACATATGCTCCGCTTTCTAAGAAACATTACCTAACAAATTAAAAGGCCAAATGAACTTACTTTCTTTCAGAACAACTTACTTCAGTAATCCCAAGTTTTTTGGTGAGTTCCTTCCCTGGCCTTGCTTCACTGCACTGATTTTTTTTATATAGGAAATATGAGAGAGCTGGAATGCCTGTCAACAGTCATGTTATTTTACCTGCGAAAAATAATTTAATTTTCATTGCATTAAAGCGAATATTTAAATTTCTTAAATATAATTAATCAAAGTTAAGTATGGTGCAGGTTTTCTTCCAGCTCTTGCATTTAATTTGTATTCACACCAATAAAGCTATTTTCATGCGTAGTCTTCTATGAATTTAAACCTGCAGCATTATGCCCGTCTCCAATGGAGCAGTGGATAAGGGGTACTAAATATTACCCCTTAACTGTGGAATATTACACAGAAAAGCTCATGGGGCATTAACATTTTCTTCTGTCTGCTCCAAGAGATAATAAATACCACACTGCTAAACCTTTAACACGCAGAATATTTTCAAGTAAGGCATCATGCAGAAGCAGGAAAGAGCTGCAAGTTCCTTACACCACAAATATTTAGAAATCAATGAAGGTACAAAAATATTATAATGTGCAGTTGTATAATCTGAAACTATGATTTGCTTACAACATAAACATTTAGAAGTGGAATTTCTTGTAAGAGCCTGGCAACTCCCTCAGACATGCTCCTACCCTCAACATTGGGAGAGAGAAAGAGGTGGAAGCTGTTTCACTTTACAAAGGCTTCCTCAATCTCTTATGGGTTAGCATTTTCTCAAACTGATCCACTATGAAAATACTTGAATAGGTGTGGATAAAAACTGCTTAATGAAACAGCATCATTTCTACTACTGCAGCCCAATTAACTGGTTTCAGCTGTCAACAAATTCCACTTGCATGTACATGGTACCCTTCATGTAGAAGGAAGTTCAAATCTTTTTGTAGAGGTGGATGTTAAGCAGGAAATAAACTGACTGGAAAGGAAGCCCTAGGGCACAACAGTGCTGATCGTGCATAGGAGGTGAAATTGTATGAAGATTACCATTTTGTGATGCACATGAGAGAAACTGACTGAAGGCTACTGTGGAAATGGATGAAGAACAGAAGGTGCAGGACATAGTGGTCAGTGTTAAAAGCAGTAGAGTTCAAGGCTTACTAGAAACAGTAAGTTGCAATTGCATAAGATGATTTTGGCGACTTTGTCTGGGGTGGCCTTTGTATTGGCCAAAAACAGGTTTGTTTGCAGAACACAGATACTAACTCAACTCCCTTTAGTCCAGAATTTTACCATGAAAAAAACACTTGTTTCAGACAGCGATGGCACTAGGTGTCCAGGGATTTTGCATAAGCTCCTTGAAACCTTTGAGCATTGAATCAAATTTCTTTATGCCTTCAAAGATTTACCGATAGTGATTTCCTAGTGTGTTCCTACAATCACCTGGCATTCTTCAAAGTCAGCAGTGACCTTACACTTCACCAAAATTTGCTCTGGGCAAATGCCGCTAGAGAAACGAGAAATACTTGCTATTATAAACTGAGCAGACTAACTACAAAACAAAAAGGCAAAATCACTACAGGGTTCTTTCAAAACGTGCTGTTAGCACTTGCTTGAGATGGTTTACATATTTCTGTGAAACCAAGTCACTCAATTTCCCTGCAACATATTTTCTATCCATCTATTGTTTGATCATTTTATAAATCTTACTGGGAGTAAATAGTTTTTCTTTTGGAACCACAGCTCATAAATGCTAGAACTGCCTTAGTCAAGTAGTGTGAAAAGCTTTTGTCTCATGAGCTTTGTTAAAGCAAGTTCATGGATTCATAAGCTACCAATATATGTGACAGATTACAAACAATTAAATGAGCAGTGAGCTGAGTCTAAATAACAAAAAGCTTGTATATAACAAATTTATTAACTGGAAAGATTCTGCAACATGAAAAGGCGTTATTTTGACTTTTGATGAATTATGCACACAAATTCTTGTTCATTATTTCATTTTCTAATATGATTCTACACAATGCCAGGGTAAAGCTTCATAGGTAGCTTTTCTTGTAAGCTTACCATCTACCATTTATTTTCATATGCCAAATTAGATGACCAAATCTTCCTCCAGGGTGGAGTCTTGTTGGATTCTCTATATATGTCCACCATACTGGCAGTTTATCAGCACTTGGAACCATCTTCAGCCCAGTGGGTAATCCTGAGGTGCCTAGCGTCACTAAATGTTAGTCTTCAGCCAGTGTGACATTAAGAATCAGAGCTCACTGGAGACAGCAAAGGCTCTGAATGCAATCTTGGCTGTAGTGTTTCAAAACTAGCTGAATTTGGTAACTAGTTATTCCATTAGAGCTACAATACTGGTTTCTACATGACAAAGTGGAAGCATGTTCAGATATGTTTCACCAATAAAAACAAAATTCAATGCAACAATTTACTGCCCCATTAATCTACTTACAATCACCTACAAGATAATAGAGGATGTTATCAACCGTAGTATCAAGTAACATTTATTCGCCAATAACCTGCACACTAATGTTCAACTTTGACTCTGACAGGATCATTTGCCTCAATATTGCATTATAGCCTTGGTGCAAATACGGGCAAATGCCGGGGTGAGACAAGAATGACCGTCCTTGCTAACAGCAGCATCGATCAACTGTGGCTCAGTTGGAAGTACTCTTATTTATGACTCATTAAGTGTGTTCAAATCAAGGTCATGCAAAAGAATCAAGGCTTATACTTCAGTGTAGTACTGAGGGAATGATGCACTGTCTGAAATGTCAATTTTTAGATGATACACAAGACTGAGGCCCCATCTTCCTGTTCACGTTGTTATAGTTCAGGTTAATAACTCCAAAATGTTTTATGAAGCCCACCTGAATCACAAGTTTTCCATCTTCAATTTGGCTAGAATAAGCATGAGATGTTTCACCTCAGATTCAAGTGTCCCAGTCGGGAGCTTCTATCAAACAAAGTTTATTTAAGAATATGATTAACATGTATAGTAAGAACTTTTATCTATTACAAACAAGAAACAATCTTGGCAATGCACACCCCTTGATGAATATATAAATAAGCTGTCCCAATCAAACCAAGCTTCATTAATAACGCCTTAAACAGATTCAACACAGCATGGATGAGGGCTCACGTGATACTGTAAATTGAGTCCTTTGGTTGAAGTCTGCAGTTCTCTGGATTCACTCTGAACAGTTTGAAGACAAGATAGCTTCCCAAAGCACCAGAGAGACTAGTCCAGTCCCCAACAACAGCAGATTTTCACTCTTCAGAAAAACAAGTTTGTTTTCAGCTAACCAACTGAATTTTTAAAACAGGCAGAGAGGGAAAACACTTCTTTTTAGCTTGCTGTTCCTTTTAAAACTCTACTCTAACTAAAGCCAAACAGAAAATGAAACCTTAAACTCACTGAAAAGAACTGTCCTATTAACAATGCAAAACTAATCCCAGAGTAAACACAAACAACCCCATTTTTAAGCCACTTAAGTAGCAACAAAGGGACTCATTGTAGTCAGCCCAGCAACATAATGACATCAGCGAAAGCTGTGAGTTGAGAAACACTGACAGTGAGAGCTGCGGAGATCATGAGTTAAAAAGAACTCTTAAAGATACACTGTCACAAGATGCATATAAAAGATCCCTGGACACTATTTCAAAGAAGAACAGGAAATTATCCCCAGTATTCTGACTAATATTGCTGATCAATTAATATCTTAAAAACAGATTATTGGAACTATCCACAAGCTACAGTCATACCTAGGAGAAAGGTAAATGGTTGTGGTACAAAAATAGAAAATACTTTATATGTTCACTAAGTCGAGTGGTATCTACGAACAGAGAAACCAAATAAACAGGTGGAATTTAACAGCAGTGGTGCAGGGCCTGGTAGTGGACTGGAAATAGAAAGCATTGCTATTTGGGGCAGGTGTGGCTGGCCTATTAAAAGGTTAGAGATTAAAGCTCATTGAATCAGTCCAATGGCTGGCAGGAAGGCAATGATGTTGGGGGTCAGGTAATGGGACCACAGGCATTAATGCCATTTTGAAGCTGGAACTGTGTGTAGCGCCTAGAAGTTTCTCTTGCACTATCGTACCAGCCGCTATGAGGATCCACTTCCTTGCATTGGCCAATGGATTTCACCACCCAGAACACTGACGTTTATCTCCCGAGTCTGTAGCATACAGTCATCAGAGTGGGGCAGGAGTTTGTAAACAGGGAAATGTCGCAGAGCAGAGAAAGTGTGGGTACAAACTTCAGCAATGCCTTCCTGTAGGTTCTCTTCTAGGCTGCGCAAACCACTCCTTAGGGATGGCAAGTGGTCCTCCAGCTTGAGAAATTGAGATTACAAACAACAACAGAAAATTCTGGAACATCTCAGCAAGTCTGATAGCATCTGTGGAGAGAGAACAGAGCTAACATTGAGTCTGGACGACCCTTTGTCAAAGCTAAAGAAAACTTGAAATAGGATGAGGGTTCTCGCGTTGCAGATTACTATGTAAAGTTAATGTGCATGGGATTACGAGTAGTTTTCGAGATGGTTAGAAAGCTGGCTAGCAGATTGGAAACAGAGTTAGAATAAATGGTCTGATTGGCAGGCAGTGACTAATAGGATACCACAGGGATCTGTGCTAGCACCAACTGTTCACATTTTCTACCAATGATTTGGAAGAGGGAACTAAATGTATTATCTCCAAACTTGCAGATGATACACTGGGTGGGAGGGTGAGCTGTGAAGAGAACGCAGACGTTTCAGTGTGATTTGGATAGGTTGAATGAATGGGGATTTTTTTTTATTCTTTCATGGGACATTGGTGTTGTTGGCTAGCCAGCATTTATTGCCCATCCTTAGTTGCCAATGAGAAGGTGGTGGTGAACTGCCTTCTTGAATCGCTACAGTCCATGATTTTGACCCAACGATTGCAAAGAAACGGCGATATAATGCCAAGTCAGGATGGTGAGTGTTTTGCAGGGGAACTTGCAGGTAGTTGTGTTCCCATTTATCTGCTGCCCTTGTCCTTCTAGATGGAAATGGTCATGGGTTTGGAAGGTGCTGCCTAGGAATCTTTGGTGAATTACTGCAGTGCATCTTGTAGATAGTACACACTGCTGCTACTGAGCATCGGTGGTGGAGCAATTGAATGTTTGTAGATGTGGTGCCAATCAAGTGGACTGCTTTGTCCTAGACAGTGTCAAGCTTCTTGAGTGTTGTAGGAGCTGCACCCATCCAAGCAAGTGGGAGTATTCCATCATACTCCTGACTCGTGAGGTTATCTACTTCAGTAGCAAAAATAGAAAGGTAGATTATTTGAATGGGGGTAAATTGAGAGAGCTCAGCAAGATCTTGGTGTCCATGTGGATCAGTTGCTGAAAGTAAGCAAGCAGGTTGAGCAGGCAGTAAAGGCAAATAATATGCTGGCCTTGATAGCAAGAGGATTTGAGTATAGCAATGGGATGTTTTACTGCAATTATAAAGTGTTGGTGAAACCACATTTGGAGTATTGCGTGCAATTTTGGTGCCCTTACCTGAGGAAGGATGTTCTCGCTATAGAGGGAGTGCAGCAAAGGTTAATCGCTGGGATAGCAGGTCTGTCACATGAGGAGAGACAATGTCGGTTACAATTATATTCATTGGAGTTTAGAACAGTGCGAGGGGATCTCATAGAAATTTTTAAGATTCAAACAGGATTCGGCTGGATAGATTCGAAAAAGTGTCCCCGAAGGTGGGGGGAGTCCAGAACTAGGGGTCATAATTTGAAGAAAAGGAAAAACCTTTTAGGACCTTGAGCAGAACTTTCTTGATCCAGAGAATGGTGGATCTGTGGAGTTCACTACGACAGCAAGTAGTCGATGCCAAATCATTATGTGACTCCACAAAGCAATTAGATAGAACTCTTGGGCTAAATGGAGCAAGGGAAATTGTGTGAGGGGGAGAGGAGAGGGGAGGCAGGCAGGATCAGGATATTAAATTTGTCGATTAGCTATGATAATGAATGGTGGAACAGACTCAAAGGGCTGAATGGCTTATCCCTGCTTCTATTTTCTATGCATGACTGTGTGACTGTGTGCAGCAAAACCCTGACAAAGTTCAGACTGTGATAAATACCATTAATATTCATGTTAACATTCACACCACACAACTGTCAGACAACTGTGATCTCCAGAGAAAGAGTATAAATACCTTCCCATGACATTTAACTGCCTTTGCCGAGTCGCCACCAACAACATGAATGAAGAATGAGGGGAGATCTCATTGAGACGTATATGATGATGAATGGGATGGATAGGATAGAGGTGGAGAGACTCTTCCCGCTCAGAAAGGATAGTAGGACTAGGGGGCACAGCCTCAAGATAAAAGGGGGGGCGGTTTAGAACGGAGTTGAGGAGGAACTTCTTCACTCAAAGGGTGGTGAATCTCTGGAATTCTCTGCCCGTTGAAGTGGTGGAGGCTACCTCGCTAAATATTTTTAAGACGCGGGTTGATGGGTTTTTGATAAGAGAGGGGATTAAGGGTTATGGGGAGAGGGCGGGAATGTGGAACTGAGCCACAACAGATCAGCCATGATCTTATTGAATGGCGGGGCAGGCTCGAAGGGCTAGATGGCCTACTCCTGCTGCTATTCCTTATGTTCTTATGTAACAGCCTGGGGATACCAATGACCAGACACTTAACTGAAACAACTATATAAATATTGTGAATGCAAGAAGAGGGCAGCAGCTGGAAATTCTGCAGTAAGTAATCATCTCTTAACTCTCCAAAGCCATTGTTACCACTTACAAAGTACAAGTCAGAAGTATGATGGAATGCTTTCCTTTTACCTGGATAAGTACAGTTTCAAAAGCACTCAAGAAGTTTGACACCACTCTGGACCAAATATCCCACTTGAAGGACCATCCAACATTTTTCAAAATTCGCTCTATGCACTATCAATGCTCCATGGAAGCAAAATGCACCACCGACAAGGTGATAGCAGCAACTTGCCAAGGCCTTTTCAAAAGCAACTCCCAATTCTACAATTTTAGTTGCTTGGAAAGAAAAAGGCAGTGGGCAATGCCACCTGCAAGTTCCCCTCAAAACCAAAAAACACTTAATATTTTGAAAAAATAACCAACCTGAACTACTGGAAACCTTTCTGAAGGTATGAAGATAGAAATAACAGATACATGACCGTGATTGGGCCTTCTTCCTCCAAAATGACCAAGAAAACAAATCTGCAGTCTTCTCCTACAAATGCTGTCTTTCCTTTTACCAGTATTTTGGGCCCGTGGTACTTCATTGGGCAGCAAGGATAGTTGGTCAGCTTTCTTAGCCCTAACTCTCTATCATCATTTAATGCGTTGAAGGTCAAGAAAATTACCAATGAATTCTCAAAGGTGAGAATCCAGTAATACTGTTCAGCTCAATCTCAATCTTCCTCTGCCATCGAACTGTTAAACTTCAACTGGTTACCAAGACTGGCCACAAACAATTACAAGCTCCTTCTTTCATATCAGGAAAGATTCCTTATTTGGCCTCCTCACCCATTCCATTCATCTCACTTTTACTGGGCTCCTTGTTGTCACACTCAGTTGAGTTATGCTTTCATGTTGGGGGGAATTACTCTTGTCTCATCTTTCCTTTGGCACTCAGCTCCACATTCATGTCTATATTAAGACTGTGAAGAAATCTGGAGTCAAGAAGTTTGGCAAAATGCCAACTGAGTAATGCAAGCAAAGTTTTACCAAACACTTGGTATTGCTTGGTGATATCCTTAATGATGTCTTCCATCATTTTACTGAAGATTTCAGAATAGATAATAAGCTGTTCTATTCTTCACAGAACAAAATTGGAAGGTGAGGAGAAAAAGGCAGCAAAGCAAGATGAGCCGAGTTGCTCTTGCAATGAATTAGCATGTAAATGATAGAGGCTAAATGGCCTCCTTCCATGTTAGTGTTACGATCCCTTTATAGACTGATAATTTTTAAATGAGATGAATTTCCCAAACAAATGGGAGAAACCAAATGACAAAATTTCACGTTTTGAGGTTTTTACAATAAAAAACTAAAATCAACACAGTTCAAATATTACTTAATAAGCAATGAATACGCCAAACTAAAGGCACTTTGGCATTAATTGATGCGACCGGGATAAGTCTTACAACCTCTTTCCAAACTTCTAGCAGATGTGTAGCATTGCAAGAACAGGTCCAAAATTACTCCTTGTTCTCCAACAGATTACCTTCTCTCTGTTGTGCTAGGTTGAAACTTCCAGTGTCCTTCTAAAGTTGTTCTATTCAACTTGAGTTTTCCAGATTTGATTTTTTACCAGCAAGGCCGACCCTGGCAACTCATTTTTCGTTAAATCTGCCTAGGTTCTGTCAATTCTGTCCCCTTCCTCTCGAATATAAAACCAAGTATCCTGTGTGTTAAACACAAAACAGTCCCTCTTTTCTGCATTCACAACATTAGCTGTTTTGCTTCCCCACATAGAAGTAGTTGCTGTTTCTCTCATGTCTCACAAAGATGTTGTCCCTTTACTTTAAGTCATCATGGAAAGATGTGGAAACTATCACGTTATATTTCAACAGATTTATATTTGGGTTCATCTGCCACAGTTACAAAATCACATGGGCCTGTCTTTGAACAGAGATGTTTTATCTGGCCTCGTACTGAAAGGGAATCCCACTTTCCAGAACATTCTGTTTCACCTCAAGCTGATGAGACATTTTAAAGCATAACTGCTGCAAAGTCTAGCATTGTAGTAACATGTTTGATTAATACCCATCATCTGATCTTGAGGCCAAATGGTCAGTAACTGGGTGATACATATTCTTTTGTGGATTAAGCAAATATAGACAATCTTCCACAATGTTAGGTCCTCCATGTATTTGGCGAAGGAAGGAACTGGCATTAGCGCACAGGTTTTTGGTGGTACAGCTGGGATTTGGCCAGGGTTCATAGCCTATGCTGTTTCCAGTGCATGTAGCCAGGTCGTAATTTAATGCGGAGTGAATTGAATTGACTATTGTAATGATCCCAGTTGATGTTACTACTGGACAGGAAGGTCCTAGAGTGGAACCCTGGCTCAAATAACCGTAACTTTTATATATTTTTTAGAAAACGTGGATGAACAGTCATAACAACAGAAAAAGAAATTAATCATGCAAAGTTTTATTATAATGTTCCTTCACTCCCACTTATCTTCACAAACGTACACAACTTTTAAGGATTTCACAGGGTACAAAATATATTTTATTTTATGCTATAATGTTCTCAGTAACTACACAGTCTCTGTTACCCAACAGGCTAACTGTGGTTAGACAACACTCTACTCTGAAACCAAGTGTCACCCAATCAGACTTCTGTGGATTTCTTCTTAAAACCCCCCAGATGATGATACACTGTGACCCAACGAATCTCAGTGGATTCCGACTTCCTCGTGTTTCCACTCAAACTGCACTCTTGAAAAGATAGATTTCAGACTCTTCTTTCAAACAATTCTTTCAACTGTTTCCAGCAAAGATCCAGTTCCAGGATTTCAAACTCTTTCAGTATTCCTTTGTCCTGAATAGCCACGAGCTTTGAAACTTTCACACCATCTCTCAGGGATCCAGCCACCACATGATTCACAATTACTTCCATTTTTACTTCACAGGCTATATTAAGATATCAGCCTTAGGATTGTTTCAGACTGACTTCTCACGAGCCAACTTCACCAGGTCTGAACTTTGCAGTTGTCTTTAACTTCAATGAACTGTGCCCTGTTACAAAACCAGCTCTTTTTTGTTCCTTTAACTTCAAACTTGTTGGAACTTATTTTTTCATTCTCTGGTTTCTGCACCTAACTGCTGTTTCATTTCCGGAACTTGCAATCTTGTTCATTACTCCATTGTTCTGCTTTTGGCAGGGATGGGGGAGCTGTTCTCTCTCTAGCTAGCTCCTTCCACAATGGGTTCAGTTAAACTAACTGAATTATGGCCTCCAAATTGAGGCTATCCAAAGAAGATTGCTTATTGAACATGCTTTGACTTTAAACAAAATAGTAGAAACTGCAATGCAGATGGAACAGGCTGCTAAAGACGCTTCACAACTTGGTGGTGGAGTGAAGATCCACAAGTTGGAGACCACCATAACAAGTCAGACGAGCAACAAGCATGTCACAAACATCCAAATTAGGCTTTTCAGCGAGTGAGTGCTGGAGCAAAGATAGTCACTGCAAGAATTTTGGCAAAATGGGTCTCACTGCAAAAGTTTGTTGGTCTAGACATCTTCTCCTGAGAAGAATATTCTGAAGAATCATCTATCATCAAGAGCAGCAAGTTGCATTCTACGAAAAGAATTTACAACCGTGGAAGAAAAGAATTATGTCTGTGAAGAGGAGAATGTCCAAAAATATAATGAAACAATCCAATTGAAAATCTCATCCAACTAGGGTGGATCACATAACTTCGGGGTGATTTCAAAGTTAAGTGGACAATCTATTAGGATGGAAGTTGATACTGGTGCTGCTGTATCGTTAATTCCTGAGACTACACAACAACAGATGTTGAAACATCTTCCTTTACAACCAACCATGATTTTAAGGACATATACGGAAGAGATCATGCTGTTTGAAGGTTACACCATGGTCAAGGTAAAGTTGAGTGGACAAACAGTGGAGTTGTTTCTTCATGAGGTCCATAGTAATTTTTCAGCTCTATTTGAGAGATCATGTTTGCAGAAAGTAAAGCTTAATTGAAGGGCTATCAACAGGTTGGTCGATGTCAAAACAGACCTACAGCACCTTTAGAATAAATATCAGCGTGTCCAAAGAAACACTGGCTCAATGAAGGGAGTGGAACTGAAGATAAAGCCTAATAGTCAATCAAAAAGTTTTAAAGCAAGATTGGTGCCATGTGCAATTCGTCCCAAGGTCGAAGAACTACTACAACTTGTTAACACTAGTGTGATAGAGCCAGTTACAATGAGTGACTGGGTTACCTTCATCGTATCTGCAATGAAACCAGATGGCTTAGTTCATATCTCTGGTGATTTTAAAGCAACCATAAATCCAGTGCTGTGTGCTGATCAATATCTACTTCCACGCATTGAAGATTTGTTTGCTGGGTTATCACGTGGGCAGAAATTCAGCGAGATTGATCTTTCACAAGGGTACTTACCAATGCACATAGCCACTGATTCACAACCATTGCTTACCGTCGTTAATCATAAAGGTAATTTTTGTTATAAAAGATTGCCTTTTGGAATAACATCTGCACCAGCTCTAATCCAAAGATCAATGGAACAGATTTTAAATGACCTCGCTCCTGTACAAAGTTACCCGGATGACATTCCAAACATAGGGTCCAGTGAATAAGAATAATTTAAAAGCAACATCTGAACATCTTCAAGCATGTGGTCGGCATATCAAGAAATTCAAAACTTTTTCCAGACGCAAGTCCAATATTTGGGTCATTTTATTTATAGTAAAGACCTACAGAAAGCACCCAAGATGGATGCTATTTTACAAAAACCATATCCAACAAATGTGACAGCAATGAGGTCCTTTCTAGGATTAATTCATAATGGCAAATTTGTTCCTAGCTTGGCTACATTACTGAAACTATTGCATAAGTTACTGTGTGTGAAACAGTGATGGGATTGCACAATAAACTGTGAGAAAACATACAAGGATGTCAAAGATGCTTTGCAGAAGTCTGATATATAGGTTCATTTTAATCTACAGCTACCATTATTGCTTGCTTGCCACCCTTCACCTTATGGAGTAGGGCAATGCTTTCACATACTATGCCTTGGGGAGAACAACCAACAGCTTTTGCTTTGTGCACTTGGATTAATGCTGAATCTAATTAAGTTCAGCTAGAAAAAGCAGCATTGAGTACAACTTTTCATGTACAAAAGTATCATTATTTGGTTGTCATTTCACATTATTGAGCTTTTACTATTTTTGGGCCATATGAAGGCATACCGTTGTTAGCTGTGAGCCAAATTCAAAGATGGTCACTGATGTTACCTGCACATTCTTATGATATAAAGTATTGTCAATCAGAGTGTCATGCTAATGTTGATGCGTAGTCATGCTTATCTTTACCTACTGAGCAGATACCACTAACTAGTTGTACTAATACTCTTCATGTCCAGTTAATAATTCATTTGCCTGTGACAGCTTCTCAAGTTCAGAGACATATCAGAAATGAATACATGACAGGGAAAATGATGGATATGAATTGATTTGAAACCACAAGTGTCAACAAAGCTTGAGTTGACCATCCAAGGTAGGTGTCTACTGTGGAGAATCCAACTGATCATTCCTCTGACAAAAATGGAAAAGTTCTTGAACAACTACATGAAGGATATTATGGTATAGTTCGGATGAAGGAATGCAGTTATTTTTGGTGGCCAGGTCTAGATGCTCAGATTGAAGAAAAAGTAGGACAGTGTCAATTTCCTGTACAAATAAGAAATGCACTATTGTTGTCTCCTTTAAATTCTTGGGAATGGCATAAAATACATGGCAGCGATTATATATAGATTTTGCGGGAACCATTTGATGGTTACATAAGAAATAAGAACATAAGAAATAGGAGCAGGAGTAGGCCATCTAGCCCTTCGAGCCTGCCCCGCCATTCAATAAGATCATGGCTGATCTGTCGTGGCTCAGTTCCACCTTCCCACCCTCTCCCCATAACCCTTAATCCCCTTGCCTATCAAAAACCTATCAACCCGTGTCTTAAATATATTTAGCGAGGCAGCCTCCACCACTTCAACGGGCAGAGAATTCCAGAGATTCACCACCCTTTGAGTGAAGAAGTTCCTCCTCAACTCCATTCTAAACCGCCCCCCCCCCCCTTTATCTTGAGGCTGTGCCCTCTAGTCCTACTGTCCTTTCTGAGTGGGAAGAGTCTCTCCACCTCTATCCTATCCATCCCATTCATCATCTTATATGTCTCAATGAGATTTCCCCTCATTCTTCTAAACTCTAAGGAGTACAAGCCTAGTTTATTCAGCCTCTCCTCATAGTTCAACCCCCTCAACTCCGGTATCAGCCTAGTAAACCTCCTCTGCACTCCTTCCAAGCCCAAAATATCCTTGCATAAGTGCGGCGACCAAAACTGCACACAGTACTCCAGCTGCGGCCTCACCAGTACCCTGTACAGTTGCAATCTTACAGTCTTGGTCCTAATTGATGCACACTCAAAATGGCCAGAAGTTATCATGAGATCTATTGCGACTGAATGTACCATCAAAAACTTGATGAACATTTTTTCAAGATTTGCTAAATCAGAGCAGATTATTAGCGATAATGATTCACAGTTTACTTCACAAGAGTTTGAGGGCTACCTCAAAGTAAATGGTATTCAGCATATAAAACGCCCCTCTTATCATGCATCAACAATGAAGAAGCTGAATGATTTGTACAATCTTTGAAACATTCTTTACAGGTTTCACAAGAGCAAGGTTCATTATCGTGTGAATAGCTTTTTGGTATCTTACAGAAACATCACTCGTGACTATTCAAAATTCACTTGCATTATTACTCTTTAAAAGAAAGTTGAGAACTATGTTTGATTTGGTATTACCTCAAAATCTTCAGAAATAGTTGAGCGTCAACAACAATCCCAAGTTACTAGACAAGAAATGAGGGCAAAACAACGTTCATCTCAACAAGGAGATCAAGGTTATTTATTAGTCACAAGTAGGCTTACATTAATACTGCAATGAAGTTGCTGTGAAAATCCCCTAGTCGCCACACTCTGATGCCTGTTTGGATCCACCGAGGGAGAATTTAGCATGGCCAATACACCCAACCAGCACATCTTTTGAACTGTGGCAGAAAACCGGAACACCCAGAGGAAACCCACACAGACACGGGGAGAAGTTGCAAACTCCGCACAGATGTGATGCAAGCCGGGAATCGAACGCAGGTCCCTGGTGCTGTGAGGCAGCAGTGCTAACAACTGTGCCATCGTGTTAGCGTATAATTACACCATGAGTGAGAAATGGGTACCAGTCATAGTTTTAGCAAAAACAGGTCCAAATCCTTACACAGTTTAAACCGAACATGAACCAGTTTGGTGACCACTACAGAAGACTTAGTTGAACCCGAGTTGCTTGATGATTGTGTCTAAGCTACTATACTGAGTGAGAATGATCCAGAATTAGTTCAGAGAGACGTGTCTACTGAAGTTCCAAATTATACTTCTAGGATCAAGGACAGCCACAATGTCATACAAAACCAAAGAGAATGGATGTCCTCCTGATCCACTTTTTTATTGACTGCACATAATAATTAATGATGCTCGAAGGGCTGAATGGTTTACTCCTGCTTTTAGTTTCTATGATGCAGAAGGCTATGCCTAGAGTGATTATTGTCCTATGCATTGTAATTTGTTGTCATGACCACAGAAGAGAAGGGATATTATATATTTTAAAGAATTGCAGACTGCTTTAAAGGGCTGATCACATGATTTGATGGTGATGTCATTAGGGTACGTGCTCAGACTGCTGTTTTACTTTCAGTTTTATATTTTGTGGACCAAAGAACAGAGTTTCAATAAAACCTGTGTGTTTGTGTGAACCTACGTGTGCAAACCAATTTTTTTTTTCTTTTCTCAACCCCTAACATAGATAAAACATTGCACATTTAAAGAGAAGAAGTGAGAACATGAACTCTTGAGCAAGCAAGGTAAACTGATCAACGCATTTATAATGATTTGGGGTGGATAGCGGGCATATATTATGCAAACAGAAATCCTCAGTAAGTTCTGAATACAAGCAAGCATTATACTTTCATTTGAATTATTTTTCTACAGATGACCTGAATTTACTTAAACAGAAGTATGTAATCAGAATTCAATGCATGAAATCCTCATATTATAAACCGTCAAGTTACAGATTATGCAAATCACAGTGAAAAAAATCAAACATATGTTTTCCAGAGGTAAATCCAGCTGAAAACCGAAAAATCATTACATTAGTGTACACTGGCAGTCACATTCAAATACTTAAAAATACATGAAGCCTAAAATTGAAGAAGCATGAAACAAATATCTCAACGGTAATCTTGCCAGGTCACTGACGTTGAACACAATGCCAGACACCTTTAAATTACCAGCACCTGTAGATTTCAAATGGACTCCAGAGTTTGTCTTCGGAAAAATATGATTAAAAAAAGCAAGAAATACGTACAAAATGGGTGGTAGATGGAGATACACAACTATGTTTTATCATACAATGCTTAACTTGATATGCATTTAATGCTGTTTTCAGCAAATGTATTTTCTAGACAGATAATTCTCTAACATTTCAAAAATAATGAAATTCACTTGATAGAAGAGGCAATTTTTTATTAGATTGGATATGTGTAAACTTTTGTTCAGTCCACAAGAAGTAACGTTGCAGACAACATTACATTCAACACTGGATTTCAGTCATATACTTGCCTGGGTCAACCACATAACAAAAATTTTACTTCTTGAACATAGTTATTCTCATTCATTCTTTCAATTTCCTTTAAGCAGTCAAAGGTTTTTCTTGAAACTCAATTTGACCTCTGTTTTTCAAAAATGCAAGATATCTAAAGGTTTATCATTGCATGTTCCTCCCCATGTCTGCTTGGGTATTCTCCGGTGTTTCGGTTTCTTCCCACAGTCCAAAGACGTGTGGGTAAGGTTAATTGGCCATGCTAAATTGCCCCTTAGTGTCAGGGGGACTAGCAAGGGTAAATAGGGATTAAGAGGATAGGGCTTCGGTGAATTTGTGGTCAGCGCAGAATTGATTGGCTGAAAGGCCTCCTTCTGCACTTGTAGGGGTTCTATAATTATCCAGATTTTCACGTCAAAATAATGGTGAATGTAATGGCACTAGCTATTTCTTCCTCCAAATAGTACAGCAACGTTGAAGGAATAGATGCATGATTAAACAAGAAGAAAAGAATTGTCCAAGGTGTGTCACTTAGTCGCTAGCTTCATAAATCGCTCTTACATGTCTGGCTCATCATTTTGCAAAGTTGTCATATTTACACAAAATACACAAACTAAACTCACCACATAAAGTTACACTTTGCTCAACCCAATCAAAATATCCTTTCAACAATATGGGCATCAGTGAACTCAGTTGGCTGGCTTGTGATGCAGACAATGCCAAAAGCATGGGATCAATTCCCGCATCAGCTGAGGTTATTCAGCTTTCTCAACCTTGCCCTGGCCTGAGGTGTGGTAGCCTTCAGGTTAAATCACCACCTGTCAGATCCCACTCTCAGGAAGTGAGACAGCAGCTCACTGTCCTCTGACTTTGACTGCTTTCATTTCATTTCAATTGTTAATCTCTGCCAAAAAACTCTTTGGTATTGAAAATTGGCTGATACAATTGTGAAGTCTTATTCCTATAGCTTTTAATTGACATTGGAGATCTTTTAACTCTCAAATGAAAATTTAAAACATTTTTACCTTTTCTTTTGCAGGTTTTTGTCTCTCTCAATTATTTCTCCATTTTCCATGTCCAGTTTAATGCTCAATTTACTCACTATAATTTACACTTCCTTCTTAGTCCTTGCACTATTAATTTCACAATACATCAATTTAATTAGTTGTTGCCCTGTTCAATCAAGTCCCAGGACAATGTTTTGTCTAATTTAGATGACAAGCATATTCTAAAAGCTGTTAAAAGGACAATTTTAGTTTCTTCCTCAGTTGTAAATTAATTACCTTCTCTTGACCAAATTCTGCAGCTCTTCCATTAAAGTAACCAGAATTTATTTTCCATTTGTCAATAAAATCTGATGCACATGATATAGTAAAAAAACATAATTTTAGCTTCAAAGGGTTAATCCTTTTCTTCAGCTCCATGGGATATGCTCTCTACACACATGGGGGAAATTTCTTTAAAATAAAATTCTCTAAACTGTGTTTGCAATATAGCAATAGGGAGTGAAAATGCAGAAGAAAGTACTTACAATCAAATAGATAAACAGCGATCTAGTCTTCTTTCTCCATATCATCCATAATTTCATCCAGGATCTCTGACCGTTTCTTCTTTTTTGGAGAATCTATTGTGGATGAACACAGAGAAAGAATAAAGAGAATTTAATAGAAGATATGAATTTGAAGACAATCAATATGCAATAATTAGATTTGATTTTCTCCCACTTCTCGAGTCTCATTTGCTCGGCAGTAATAAATAGGCCATTCATACAATAGGTTGGGAAATTGGATTTGGGGAGTAGTAATAGTAGGATGCCTAGAAATAGAACAGTAAGCAGCAAAGCATGAACTGTCTATCATTTACATCATTAACACCAACAATAGGCTGGCATGCTCTTGCAGATGAACAACTGATTAAACCAATCGCCATTAATGCTAGGGCACAGCGATATATTTAGATTTTAAGGTGAAGGAAAGGAATGAAAATGAAATACATACGACTAGGTTTGCCATTTTAAAAGTTTAAGAAGAGCTTCAGTTTGAGGGTCATTTCTATGAAATTCTTATAAAAGATAGTAAATGGTTAGGTTGTTTCTATTTTCAAATACAAAATAACAATAGTTTTTATAACAAATAGTGTGCAATCTGTGTCACCTGCACCAACATTGTGAATGAGCTTTATTTTAAAAATTCTGATGACTTAGAATGACCACTCCATTTACTAGCTAATTAATTTCTAATTAGTAAATAGATAATATTATTGATAACTATTTTTCATTTATTTGGCCGAAACCAGATGACTAACAGAAGCAGGTGAGTTAACAACACTCATCATCAGCTCAAACAATTGCAAATAAATGGAAAATCTTGTCCGAATTAAAGGACTTGCCAAACTTGATAAGAATGAATTGATATATTATCAAACATTGAAAAGCTACAGCACAAACCTTATTCAAAAGTCTGCAATTTATTTCTAATAATATTTTGATCACCAGCCTTTTATTTAATGAGACAAAGTCTGTCCATAGCACTAATGTATGGATGGCACAGACTCAACTGTTGAAAAATCAGTTAGAATTTCAGTTCATGCTTTTCTCATCACTCCATTTGACACACGGGAAGCTGTGAGGAATACTGCAAAAAGCTTCAGCAATTTTTCTGGCTGTTAACCCAATCCTCCTAGTTTCAGCATTTTAAATAACCTAGCACTGCTACTTTTGAACAATCACTGATTATATGCACATCTGCAGAACACAAAAGCAATTCCTAGTATGCTGTTTTGATAAATGAAGCTCATGTCAGAAAATGGTGCAGTAGCACAAAGTTTTGAGAAAAAAATAATTAGGAACTATGAATTCATTTTAACCAAGTTTAAAGGTTTGCTTTTATAGGCATACACTTTTAGATTTTATCTATTTTCTACAGGAACTAAGATTCTCAAGAGAAGGGGACTGGTTTTCTTTTAACGGGATGTGGACATTGCTAGCTCGACAAGTATTTATTGCCCATCCTTAAATCTCGTTGAAAAGGTAGTGATGAGCTGCTTTCTTGAACCACTGCAGTCCCTGAGGTGTAGGTACACTCACAGTGCTAGTAGGGAGGGAGTTGTAGGATTTTGACCCAGCGGTGAAGGGGCAGTGATATATTTCCAAGTCAGGATGTTGAGTGAGTTGGAGGGAAACCTCCAGGTGTTGGTGTTCCCAGGTATCTGCTGTTCTTGTGCTTTTGGACGGTGGAGATCATCGGTTTGGGCGATGCTACCTAAGAAGCCTTGGCGAGTTCCTGCAGCGCGTCTTGTAGATGGTATACAGAGCTGCCAAAGTTTTCGGTGGTGGAGGGATTGAATGTCCGCAAAAGGGGTAGCAATCAATCGAGCTGCTTTGTTCTGGATGATGTCAAGCTTCTTCAGTAGTGTTGAAGTTGCACTCCAGGCAAATGGAGAATATTCCATTACACTCCTAACTAGCGTATTACAGATGATGGATGGGCTTGGGGGGAGGACGAGTGGGACGAGTTGGTCAAGAGGTCAGTTACCCGCTGCACATTCCTAATCTTTGACCTGCTCTTCAGCCACAGTATTTATATCGCTAGTCCAGCTCAGTTTCTAGGCAATGGTAACCCCCAGGATGTTGATAGTGGGGGATTCAATGATGGTAATGTCATTGAATGTCCAGGAGCGATGGTTGGATCCTCACTTGTTGGAGATGGTCATTGCCTGTGCCACAAATGTTACTTGCCACTTGTCAGCCCAAGCCAGGATATTGTTAGATCCTATTGCATTTGGACATGGACTGCTTCAATATCTTAGGAGCTGCAAATGATGCTGAACACTGTGCAGTCATCAGCGAACATCCTCACTTCTGACCTTATGATGGAAGGAAAGTAATTGATGACGCAGCTAAAGAAAGTTGGACCTAGGATACTACCCTGAGGAATTCCTGCTGTGATGTCCTAGAACTGATATAATTGATCGCCAATCACCACAATCATCTTGCTTTGTGTCAGGTGTGACTCCAAACAGTAGGGGGTTCCCCCCATTCCCATTAACTCCAGTTTTGTTAGAGCTCCTTGATGCAATATTTGATCAAATGCTGCCCTGATGTCAAGAGCAGTAACTGATTTGATTTGATTTATTATTGTCACATGTATTGACATACAGTGAAAAGTATGGTTTCTTGAGTGCTATATAGACAAAACCTACCATTCATAGAGTACATACAGGAGAAGATGGTACAGAATGTCATATTAGTCATAGCCAGGGTGTAGAGAAAGATTAACTTAATATAAAATATGTCCATTCAAAAGTATGATGGCAACAGGGTCTCACCCTAACCTCTGGCATTCAGCTCTTTTGTCCATGCTTAAACTAAGAAAAACTGAGAAGTATTCTTAAACAAGTTGACAAATTGGTGTTTGAATGGCTGAAGATAGACAGCATTTAAAAAAAATCCCAAAGGCTGAAGATAAGAGTCACATTTAATTTTTAGCAACATTCTAATGAGGAGTTTGATGTTTTTGAAACAACAAATAAAACCTTTTCAAAGTTACAAGCATGTAGCAACTAACTCTGAAAATAACTAAATGTTTAAGTTCAGGATGCCACCCAAGGATTGCAAGATCTAGGAAGACATGGTAACTTGACCACAAAAAGGGAGATGAAATATGTTGTGAAAGTTAATCCTCTTTAATATACAAAAATAATGAAAATTAAAATATGGATTCAATATCAGGAGCAGCTAGTTAAACATCGAAACGATAGTAACAGAAAAAAAATCAGTTAAACTGAGAATATTCACAGGTAGAAATAGCAACAACTCATGATGTCAACAGCACTGAATGATGACATCAGCAATGGATTTAAATCAGAAGATGCATAATAACACTCCATAACAGAAACTATTTTAAAATAGGTATTAAACGTGGTGAAATTTAGGACCAGAGGACAAGAGTCGCCAAAAACATTGAGAAGAACAAAGGGAATGGAGTGTGGGCAACAATCTTTTAAAGATAGACCAGTGCTTTGAGCAATTCTTTGATGTCTCTTGACATCATAAATTCAGCTTTAAAACTAGATGTAACAATTAAAACATGTTTTGAAATAAGGCATAAATTACATGACATTTTTAACAAATTAATATTGAAACTGTAATAAAAGTGTTGCCTAACCTCATGTGCTGGTTGTGGTCCAATGAAATATTCCACCATATAATTCAGTGTTATCACACTTTTTCTTTTTAATTTGTAGCTTCAAGCTACTCACAAAGCACGAGTAAAATATGATAGCCAAGTTGACAATACAAATTAACTTGCAATGCGACTGTATCCATTTTATCAATTTTAAGTTGGTGAATTTTATGCCTTTACACACACTAGGCTTGTCAAAGTGTCAAATTTATTTCAGGCAAATTGACAGTCAGGGATCATAGGGTTGCCAAGGCAATCAGTTGTCATCTGTATGTACAGAATCATAAAAAGTTACAGTCCTGAATTCAAAGAAATTGCATGCATTTTTCCACAGGTTGAGCAGTTAATTAAGAATTTAGGAAGAAAACTAGATTTTTGACAGGTGATCTCTACCTTAGAAGTTGGACACCATTTCTTCATAGTGAATATCAAACAAGTTTCAGGAATACAATGTTTCTTTAAACAGGTTCATCTAAATATTAAATCTAAATTTTCAAAGACTGAAGATTCCCTTCATCAACGTGGGCTACTGGATTATGCATCCCTCTCACTGGATGGGGAGGTGGGTCAATACAAATCTTCCAACAAGCAAACAGTTAAGCAAACTGTTGAAAAATGGGAGCCAAAGCTCACTGAAAAGACATTTAAGGACTGGCCACTCTAATCATCATAATCAAAGACTCAATCAATTCCCGGCTTCCCACTTCAGTGTTTGCTCTGGTTGGATGTCATCCCTGAGTTATCTCATGACCTCCTGCCTCTAACCATTTTGATCTCAATCCTGCCACTGGTCACCAATCATACCCATTCTTGTAGACTCCACAACAACCCTGAAACACTGGCAATCTTAAATAAACAGGAAATTGTGGAGACCATCCAACTAAGCAGTCAATAATTAAGCACGCGAGAATTACGACCCATCCCCTTCACTAAGTAATCTAGATGGACCACAATCATTGTCTTCACCTTAACTTCCATGCCCCTTTCTCCTCCTAACTCTCCAGTACATCTCCTTTTCCTTTACTCCTGCTGTTTTTCCTAACCCCTCTCCTCCATTTACAACTTTCAAGACCACTTGAGATCAAACTTGCACTTGCCATCATCTCTGTGCAATGTCACGGGGGGCGGGGGGTGCGGGTAAACTAGCAATATATGAAAAATCGTTTTATGTAGCATCTTTTACGACCACTAGATGTCTCAAAGTGCTTTAGCAGTCAATGAAGTATTTTTGAAGTGTGGTTACTGTTGCAATACGGGAAAGGTGGCAGTCAATTTGCATACAACAAGCTCTCTCAAATAACAATGTAATAATGACTGCCTAATCTTTCTTTTTCTTCAACTTAGGGAGAATTATTGCCCAGAATACAAGGAATAACTCCCCTGCTCTTGAAAATAATGCCATGGGATCTTTTATGTCCACTTGAGAGGACAGATGGGACTCTGCTCAACATCTGAAAGACTGCACTACCAATAGGGCAGGATCCCCTCACTGTTACACTGGAGTGTCAGATTTGATTTTTGCGCTCAATTTGTGGGTTGGACTTGAACACGACTCTGTGCTAGCAACTGAGTCATGGCTGACACTTAAATCTATCACTAACATGGTAAATCAGTTTAGTTTTCAAAATTTCAAGCCTCAAGTGTAAATAATTTCATTTCCCCAACGTCACTGTGGAGATTTCTTTTCCACATTTCTGGGAAAAAGAAAATCTATCCACTAATCACCTTGGATGCCCAAAACTTTCTTCCTTCCCATTCACTAGTTGTTCTTATTGACATTCACATTATTACTGGATCTTAGGCCCTGAGCAACTACACTTTCTGTTCAACTGCACCTTCATGCTGAGCATCTATATCCAAAGCACCTTTAGTCAGTAAGTTTGAAAACTCCTCCCATTATTCCAAGCCAACTAGGAACTACTTCTCAGTGTTACCATAGACTGACATCATCCTTGCTGTGCCTTCACATCCAGAGCACTGTCTTTCAGGTCTATCATATTCCAGGACTCTCCATATACTCGCACCAGATCTTGCTTATCCCATACTACTGTGCTTACATGCTACGAGCCTCCCCAACACTATGGGCAGGTGGTGACATAATATCAATATCAACAATTTAGAGGCCTAGCCTAATGCTCTGGGTAGATGGACCAAATCTCACCACAGCAGCTGGTGGAATTTGAATTCAGTTCACAAGATCTGAAGTATGAACTTAATCTCAGTAATAATGATCATGAAGATGAAGTCATCATCAAATGTTGCAAAAACCCATCAAATTGACTAACGTCCTTTGGAGAAGGAAATCTACCATCCTTATCTGGTCCAACCTACATGTGCCTCCAGATCCACAGCAATATGGTTTACTCTTAACTGCCCTCTGCCATGGCCTAGCAAGCCATTCAATTCAAGGGCAAATGGGGATGAGCAACAAATGCCAGTGTTGCCATCAACATGCACATCCCACGAAATAATTTTTAAACTCTCCCATTGCAAGACTTCTATCCCTAACTCGCAATGCTATTTTCCATTGTAACCATCCAAGCACTCTCAACTTGCCTAGCTTTAAAGAATTATAGTTTCTACAGAATTAAACAATTGCTTCAAAGTACTGAAGACCACTAATTTCCAGTTTTCCTCAAAATACACACAACTATGGAATTGAAGAAATTCACATAATGCATTTTAGTTGATTTGGTCACTGTAAATGAGAGTTCTGAAAATATATACAGCATTCGTAGAATCCCTATAGCGCAGAAAGAGGCCACTCGGCCCATCGAACCTGCACCAGCAACAATCCCACACAGACCCTATCGCTGTAACCCCATGTATTTACCCTGCTAATCCTCCTGATACCAAGGGGCAATTTAGCATGACCAATTCACTGAGTTTGCACATCTTTGGACTATGGCAGCACCTAGAGGAATCCCATGCAGACACAGGGAGAACATGCAAACTCCACATGGACAGTAACCCAAGGCCGGAATTGAACCTGGGTCCCTGGAGCTGAGAGGCAGAAATGGTAACCACTGTGCTGCCCACAGTATATTCTCTGATATACCATTTACATACAGGTAGACATTCACACACAAATTAATATGTTTTTGCATTTCATATTGGGGTTTGGGGTTTCATATCCTCACAAACAAGATATCCCAGGAATTGTTGTAAGTATACAATGGGAGCTTCACAGGTAAACTGAAGCTTGTGAAGAATAGCCTTTACAACTTTCAAATTGTTTTTGTATACATCTCATCAGATTTCACAATGATGAAAAAACCCTGCTTTTTAACCAAGTTAAACCTTAATACTGTATCCTCTTATGGTCAATAAAGCTCCTCGGACTGATCCACAAAATGCTACAGTAACTGAGTGGAAAAACTCTGGCCTTTCAATTCATCTACTAAACACCTCCCTTTCCAACATACTTTCTCATACAGATATTCCAAGTGAGAATTGATTAAAAATTACATTTTAAAGGAATATTGAGACATCAAAGGGAAGATACTGAAACCTCTTGGTTTCTGGTTTAAGCCACAAAATTCTGATAGGATTGGAATATGTAGTCTCACAACCAACATTCAGCTTTCTTTAAAAACTAAGCATTTCAAATTGCTAGCATGGCATCCTGGACTCGGGTTCCATCAAATTATATATACCCAAGATGATAAGACAGTGACTTGAACTTAAACAATTGTATTCACATGCCGAAAGATGTCACATAGCACTTTACAATTCAGAAGGAATGGAATACTAAGTTTCAACATGGGGCACGAGGAAGAAAATGAGCAGGTTAAGTTGCAGAATGAATGACATGTTTCAAGGGGAGGATTTTGAACATACAGAAAGGTAATTCTGAGAGTGGGAAAGTATTACATCATAGGCAAGTTATTGCAGGAAGATGCTAAGGAAAAAACCAAGGCTTCTGGCCTCTATTTTGAATCTATCTGGAACCTATTGGATTTCAGTGATGTGACAATAATCCACCTGCACATTTTGACTTCAGGTGAATCAACTGGAAAACATATTCATTCAAATGCAAGATAAATCACTATAAGTAATATAATGAATATCTAGTTCATAATGCGTGTTTTAGATTATTGGACATTAAAGTTTTAACTGCTGAAGATAACCCTGAAGCATCCTTAACAAGCTTGGAGTTTATTACACTTAAAAGGTCAGATCACACTGACTAAAGTGTCTAACAGTTAGAAAGACAAGATCATGAATGGCAGATAGGCTCACTTAGCTAAAGAGCTGGAGATACGATATTTGCAATTCTTTCAGTTAAGGATAAGTTATCAATGTAGTTTCCCAGACTTAAAGGAAGTATTGGAATTAAAAGGTAGTTAATTTGCATTTTATCTGGGAACAGGCTAGATGTGTCAGGTTGCCAAGAAGGGTGGTGCTTAGTGAGCTTTACTGTTCTGAGCTTGTATCTGAGTTTAGTCGTTTCCCCCCTCACCAACTTTGCCTTATGCTAAATATTGGCTCCCAACTGCAGGCCACATCATAAACAATAGATCTAACATTTACTCTGTTTTAGGTTGAGGCCTTGCTTTACCTTTGCACTTTCAAGGATCTATAAGCTACATGAGACCCAAAGCTGACAATCTGTTAGCTGCATCAATCAGTTTTGGCTGCTGATTATGCCCTATATACGCACACCAAGAGTAATTTCTGATGTTTCAAACCATTGCACAGGTGACATGTGTTGAGCTGTAGAATCCAGGATCATGAGACTGCTTAAAAAAAAGGACAATTGCCTAGCCTAAAGCTAACGGAGCTAATGGATGGAGCCCCATTAAATCATGTAATCTGGTGAATAGTTGAAACAGTGAAGAGAAATCAAAGTGATTTTTGGAGACTGGTGATATGTCTTTTGAGCTGGACCCAGGAAAAGTGAAAGAACCTTAAAGGTTTCTTACGATAAAGGAACTCTTGGGGGTGGGTGGGGTGGAATGGCGGGAGGGTTAGACAAAGAGAAAGAGGACTGAAAGTCAAACTGAGTTTACCATAGTGTTAAGAGTACTTACTTTGTTCAATTATTTTTGACATACAAAAAGTTTGGTTTTGTCAAAGGAAAGTGAAATCTTGCAGTATTCTTTTGTCAATTAATTGCTGGGTGTTCAAATTTCTTCTTAAATCTTTGATGGCCCTTAACAGGATCATAACAGAACTGGTGATTTTGGCTTCTGCATCCGTCAACTGGAACAGGTATGTTGATATACTTGGTTAAGGTTTAAGCCAACAAGATTTCATGGTGAATTTTATTCTACTTAGAGAGAATCAGAATGGTGTTGTTAATTGCTAAGGTTTTTCTGGAGAGGAAGACTTATCCCTGAGTAATTTACAATAATTAACCAAGGTTAGGTTAATAGAAGTAACAGGAGAGTTAATGGTTGGTGTTGATAGCAGATGTTAACAAAAGAAATGGTTGATATTTTAGCACAGCATTTGGAAGTGGAAGAGGCTAAACTAGATAAAACACACCTAAAATAATAAAATGCAATTTCAGATGGAGCCATTTGAATTGGAAAGGGATGGAGAAAAGCAAAAACTTGAATCAGAAATACAACTTAAGCTTGGATCAGAAGCTTGGGACGTTTGTGTGCCTTTAAGAATTGTTTTTTGAAATCATTTTTAAATGCAGTTATAAGTAGCTTTGCTTGTTTTTCATTGTTGCCCAGCTGTCTGTTAGAATTCCTTTTCTTACTGCTTCAATGTTTAAATGGGGTTTTGTTTATTTTTATTTGGGGCCTCAGGTACTTTCTGGGATTTTTTTATGACCCTGCATTGTTTGGGGGAGGAATAATTGACTGGTCAGGTCTCAGTAGTTCCTTCACTTTCAGTTTTAGCTTTTTTTTAAGTTAGAAGGTCTTTGGACATCAGATTGAAAAGCTGCGTTTCTCTCTCTCTCCTTGGTATTATAAATTGTTAGCTAACTGAAAGCAAGGTTTCTTGCCTTCCAGGAGTGAAAATTCTGCTCTTGATGGCTTGCTAGCTAGTAACTAGAGTCTCACACTTTCGCTGGCGTTTTGGGAAGCTGTTCTGACTTTAAACTTGTCTGTGTGTATCAAGAGAACTGCAGCATCCAAAGGACTAAGTTCCACATTATGTGAGCAACTATATTTTCTGTGCTAAACCTGTGGCAAGGGTTTAGATTATAGGATTTGTTTGGCTGGAATGATATTTAACTGTCAAGGTTTAAACAATATCATGGTTGTTTTTTGTTGTAATTGATAAAAGTTATAGCTAACTTTCTTTCTACATGTTAACCGTAATCTTAAATAAATTGTTTGTTCAAAGCTCCCTCATGGGTCATTTGAGTCACACCTTAAGTGAAACATTTCATGCTTACTCTAGCCAAATTCAAACTGCAAAACTTATGGTCCAGGTGGACTTTATAAAACACTTTGGAGTTTCTGACCTGAATTATAACAGATTTAAAGAGAAAAGGAAGAGAGGGTTGAGAAAGGCTTTGTTCACATGGTGAAGGAAAAACTGGTGATTTGAATCCAATTCCAATTTTGATTTGGCAAAGATGGGGTGAGACTTACTCTGCAACACGCCACATGTTTCGTGGCAACTCTCGCCACTGTGAAAAGCAGAAGTGCACCATCAATAGGACCAGAAGATCCTGTCAGCGTGATGAGCTGAAAATTTTCAACCTCTATTCATGTAACACCTAAATTTAGAAAGGCAGTGAATTAATCATGGGTGACTTTAATCTTTATGTGGATTGGAAAAATCAAATTGGCAGAGGTAGCAATGAGGAAGGATTCATAGAATGTATTCAGGACAGTTTCCGAGGACAACATGTTGGGATCCGATCAGGGATGAGGCTATTTTTCACCTGTTCATGTGTAATAAGGCAGATTTAGTAAACAGTCTCAGAGTAAAAGCTCCTCTAAGAAACAGTGACTGTAACATGGTAGAATTTAGCATTCAGATTGAGCGAGAGATTGGAATCAGAAACAAGTATGCTGAACTTAAATAAGGGTAAATTATAAAGGAACAAGGGTGCAGTTGGCTAGAGTGGGTTGGGAAAGAAGTTTAGCAGAAAGAAAGCTGATCAACAAAGCAGACATTTATGAAAACAGTTCAAAGGTTTATACCAGTCCACAAGAAGGATTCTAGGAAAGGGATAAATCAACCTTGGTTAACCAAGGGAGTTAAGGATAGCATTAAACTGAAAGCAAAACCATAAAATACGACAAAGATTTTAAGAGGTAAACCAGGAAGTTTTAAAAATCAACAAAAGATAACCAACAAATAAGAGGGACAAGATAAACTATGAGTGTAAACAGGGAAATGGCATAAAACAAAGACAGTAAGACCTTCTTTAAATATGAGAAAAACAAGACAAAGGCCAGAGTGAACATAGGCCCCTGAAGAACAAGACTGGGAAAATAATAATGGGGAACCAAGAAATGGCAGAATAGTTAAATACTTTGCACTAGTCTTCAGTGAAAGAAACTATTCTAAAATGACTAAATAATCAAGGGGCAAAAAGGGGAGGAGAAAATAAATACAATAACTATCACTGGAGAAAAAGTACTGAGAAAGCTAATGGGGCTAAAGCTAACAAGTTCTCTTGACCTGATGAACATTAAGGGAAGAGCTAAAGAAGCGTCGGATGCACTGGTAGCAATTTTCCAAGAATCCTTAAATTTTGAAAAAGTCCCAGAGGATTGGCAAGCTGCCAATATAACACCGATATTCAAAAAAAGGAGACAAAAGAACATAATTATAGTCCAGTTAGCTTAACAACTGTCGTTAAAAAAATGTTAAGAGTCCATTATAAAGGATATAACATCAGACCATTTAGAAATGCATAATATAATCAAGCAGGGTCAGCATGGCTTCATGAAGGGGAAATCATGTCAGACGATAGTACAAGTCTATAAGGTGGTAAGGAGCAGGATAGATAAAAGGGAACAAGATGCAATGTACTTGGATTTCCAGAAAGTATTCCAAGGTATCATATCACAAAAGTACCTACTTAATAAGAGCCCATGGTGCGGGATAGTATAGTAGCATGGACAGAGAATTGGCTAACTAATAGAGTTGGGAATAAAAGGGCATTTTCAGGATGACTGCAGTAGGAAATGGGTTAATGAACTTTGTAATACTTGGATATTGGTAAAAAATTATTGTAAAACTTGTTTTCGACCTGTTTTCATGTATCCCAAATAGATGTAAGACTTGTTTTCGTGTGTCCCAGACAATAAGACTGCAGCTATCCTTGCTGTTGTACATAAGTTTATGATAGTCCATTTAGAAATGCAGCTTGTATCTATGTTTGTGTCTTTAACATTATGGACTTCTGCCTAACATAGCGAAGCTTCCATGTCATAAATATATTCACATATTCGTTACGTACTGCTTATGTGTCATGTATCAACATGTTGTATGCTATACAACCTACGAACATAAAATTGTTATACTGGCCCTGTTAACTTTTAACTTGTTTTGCCGGCCTGCATGTTAGCTAAGAGCTAATCACACCACCGACAATTGCGGCCTTGAGTTAACCATGAAGAAATGCCGAGGCAGCTATGTTCCCACAACAGAGGACAAGCCACAGCCTGGGAACCTGCTGAGAATGAGAAGATGTGTATGTGACTGAGGGGTATAAATATGCGCTCTTAATTTATGTTCGGAGAAAAGCCTGGGGAACTGCTGTTAGGTACCAGGTGTATCTCCCAAAAGCTTTTGCATAAACTTGCTGTACTTTGATTCACAATTGGTCTCAGAGGTATCTTTTACCTACTACCAAATACCAAAATAAATACCAAATCTAGTGGAGTGTCACCGATCAATGCTGGGACCACAATTATTTACAACATATATTAATGACTTGGACAGGGGAAGTGAATGTACTATTGCCACATTTGCGGATGACAAAAATGAATGGGAAAATAAGTGGTGAGAATGACACAGCATCCATACAGAGATACAGACAGGGGAGGCAAGAGAGCAGAAACTTGACACATAATGTAGGAAAATGTGAAGTTATGCCCTTTGGTAGGAAGAATAAAGGAGTTGAATATTATTTCAATGGAGAAAGACTGCAGAAAACTGCAGCACAGAAGGATTTGGGGGTCCTCCTGCATACATCACAAAAAGCCAGCACACAAATTCAGTAGGTAATAGGAAATGAGGCCTTTAATTCAAATGGAATGAAGTATAAAAATAGGGAAATATTGCTCAAGTTATACAAGACACTAGTGAAACCACACCTGAAATATCGTGAACAGTTTTGGTCCCATTATCTGAGGAAAGATATTCTGGCATTGGAGACAGTCCAGGGATGGTTCATGAGGCATTGCTGCCTCAGCACCAGTGACTTGGGTTCAATTCCTGGCTTTGGTCACTGTGTCGAGTTCGCATGTTCTCCCTGTGTCTGCATGGGTTTCCTCTGGCTGCTCTGGTTTCCTCCCAAAGTCCAAAGATGTGCTGGTTAGATGGATTGGCCATCTAAATTGCCCTTAGTGTCAGGGGTACTAGCTAGGATACATGCATGGGTTATGGGGATAGGGCCTGGGTAGGATTGTGGTTGGTGCAGATCCGATAGGCTGAATGGCCTCCTTCTGCACTGTAAGATTCTATGATTCTAGATTGATCCCGGGTGTAGGGGGTTTTCTTAGGGAGGAAATGTTGTGTAGACTGGGCTTGTACACTTTGGTGTATAGAAGAATTAGTACAGTCCTTACTGAGGCATGTATATTCTTAGGGGGCTAGCCAGGGTAGATGCTGAGAGGTTGTTATCCATTTGGGGAGCATCTAGGATCAGAGGGCATAATTTCAGAGTAAGGGGTTACTCGTTTAAGACAGATGAGGAAGAATTTCTTCTCTCGGAGGATAGTGCATCTGTAAAATTATTTACTGCAAAGGACTGTAGAGACTGAGTCATTATGTTTAAGACTGTGGCCAGATTTCTAATCAGTAAGGGAATCAAGGGTTATGGGGATAAGTTGTGAAAGTAGAGTTGAGGGTCTATCAGATCAGAATGGTCAGTTACACACAATGCTGTTTGCGACTTTGTTGACCACCATTTCAACCCTGTGGAAAGGATAGAAATCTGTTCCTTTGTTCAGAATGAAGTATACAACATTGAGAAATGAGAATCATTCACATTTGCAGATTTTTGAGCTCATATTTACATATGCAAGTTGCGATAGAAAGGTTTTTAAAAACTTTCTTTTCTCAATTCTTCCCCTCCCTTTTAAAGGCAACTGGGTTATAGTATTAAGGATTGTGGTCACCTTTTCGTACATCATCCATATGACTACAATTCTTGTGTGAGCTTTGACAATGAGTACTAGTATGCTATCAGTATGACAAATAATAACCTGCCTTCATCCTCAGCAGAGTTACTTAGATTGTAATCAGCAAGGAACCAGACAAATTTTTTTCTGGGGCTCAAGTAGTTAATTTATCAAATCAGGGATCCTTTCTGGTTAGTGCAACACACTATGGAGATTGACCTCTGAACTGTAAGAGTTGCTGCGTTAAAAGCTTTGGTGAAATCTTTTCCCAGGCAGCTTGAAATTAATGTAATGAAATTAATAATAAGTGAAGAAAAATATCTTACAAACAATAAAGCGATCAAAACTAAGTTTGAATACTACGTTTCACACTGAGGTGCAATTACAACCCTAGGAGGTTTAGAATTGGCGTGAAGATATTCAGCATGTTTGAACAGGATTGGTCACAGGTTGTAGAACCAGCACGTTACCCTAGAAACCTCCTGGAGTGCAAGATATTAGAACGAAACACCTAGCTTGAAGTGGAAGTAGCGGAGATACATAGAAATGCATCCAAGAATTCAGGAAAATAAAAAATCCCAAGAATAAACGATGAATGAGAAAGGAAATTATAGCATAGATGTTCAGTGATAGACGGTAAGGTAAGCAACAAGGATCTTACACCAAAGTTTTTTCTCCCTCCAGAACAGATCCAGATTCATTCAACACTTAGCCTATATAAAACTTCCAGGCACCTGGATTTTATGGTTAGTAATCCAATTATGGCATACCAGAAAGTAGAAAATCAATTGCTTGTGAACACTAAACCAATGAAATATAATGCCATGATGACACAATAACAAGAAAAAAATCTTTACCTACATGTTGCAGATGCTTCTGCATTGGATTAATCAATATTGATTTGGAAAACTGCAATTTAAAAACCTATACTCATTACTAGATGTTAAAAATAACTAGATGATTGGGTAGACAATACTACAATGGAAATTATGACATGTTTCATTTTAAAAAAAGTGTTAAAAAGGAAAATCAAAACAAAACCTTCAAGAAACAACTGTACACCACCTAGCATTGATCTGCTTATAGGCAGACTCCATACATTTTGCAGCTAACAGTGATAGCCCAGGAGCAAAATAAAATGACATAATTTAAAATTTCAAACCTTGTTTTTTTAGCTCTGTAGACAATAGGAATACAGACGTCAAATGTTGTAAATCTGAAATAATGTACTGAACACAAAGGTAGGTTTCTGAGTTGGCAGATCCTTTCATCAGAAGTGTATTTTGACAAAAGGGCACAGATATTTATGGAGAGGCTGAAAAAGGGAACCGTACGTCCTGGCAAACACCATTGCATAAATGCATCCATTTCCCATCTGGCAGCCACCCAAAGTAACAGCCTAGCCAGCTGCCAAGGGGAAGAATGAGTGGCAGTAGGACAGTCCCCAATCAAGAATAGAGAAGATCAGATACAGCAGTGTGGGACATTGAAATTCACGGCTGGAAGGTCAGAGATCAATGATCGGGCAGGGGTAAAGAGAGGCCTGAGAGGGGGACCATCCCTGTTACCTGCAGCCCACAGATATAATGGAAGTGGCACTGTGGAACTAGCACCCTTTTTTAACCACAGTTTCACTGCTGGGTATCTCCAAAATATACTCCCAATTATATAGTGAGTGCCCAAATTAAAATTAAAGTTTATTTATTAATCACAAGTAGTCTTACATTAACACTGCAATGAAGTTATTGTGAAAATCCCCTAGTCACCACACTCCAGCGCTTGCTCAGGTACACTGAGGGAGAATTTGGCATGGCCAATTCACCTAACCAGCACATCTCTGGACTGTGGGAGGAAACTAGTGCACCCAGAGGAAGCCCACTCAGACACAGGGAGAATATACAGAGTCCACATAGACGGTGACCCAAGCTGGAAATCGAACCCGGGTCCCTGGTGCTAACCACTTTGCCACCATGCCACACACAATTTAAGGATGTTAATGAAATAGTTCATCTTTCTATTGAGGGATATTCAGACATTAAAAAAAACTCTTGGGTGTTTAATATTGGGAAGGAGAGGGAAACCCACCTTTTCTTTATGACAAAGGGTCTGTTATGTTTTCCAGCATTTTACGTTCTCAAATTCAGCATCCTTTATCGAATTAGAAATAATTTAATTTTTTAGGTATGAAAATATACAAAGGCGGATCACGAGCCAATCCAATTGTATTACATGTGTGAGAACTTCATGGACTTCCTCATTACCAAGACTATAAGGTCATTGTTCAACTACCTTTGTTACTTCTCTGCATTTTCCTTGGCCACAATCTTTTGCCAAACATCCCACATGCTCTAACAACTCTAGTTCTGAGGTTGTGGCTTCTCCAGATTTCTTTCTATCTCCCCTCAGACAGCTCTTCCAATCATCTTGTTCATGAAACTTATCTCCTACTTCCATGACACCTCTCCCACAAACTGCAGGCCACCAAATCTCCCTGCTGGGGCCAACGCAAGTTAACAAGTTGTGTTTTCCCCATCATTTTTAAACGCATTACCCGACTGCGACATACTCATGCTCAACTCTTTTGTCCTTGCAAACTATTGCAGGCAACCTAATTTTCCTCTTCAAGTCCTTAAAAGTGACCTCCTAAATCCATTCAATTGGGTTTCTGCCTTTGCAAAAGCATTGAAATTTTCTAATCAAGCCACTTTACCATATAGAAAGACAAGAACAACAGACGCATGGCAACACACCATCTGCAAGTTTCCCTCCAAGCCACATACCACTCTGGCTTAGAACTATGTAGATATCCCTTCACTATGACTAGGGGCACGATTTTACAGACTTACTCATCCTGAAACTGTAAAGTCCCACCCGAGGTCAATGGACCTTCCCATTCTCCACCCCTTGCCCGCTCCAATTCTCGGGGCAGGCAGGACAGTAAAATTCCAGCCTAGGTCAAAATTCTGCAATCCCTTTCTTTACAGTGCAACATCAGATGAACTGAAGCGGTTCAAATGCTTACAAAGATCTAGATAAAGAAACTGAGGGCACTGTGAGTAAGTTTGCAGATGGTATAAAAATAGGTGGAAGGACAGGTAGTATCGAAGAGGCGGATAGGCTGCAGAAGGACTTGGGCAGGATAGGAGAATGGGCAAGGAGGTGGCAGATGAAATACAACCTGGGAAAGTGTGAAGTAATGCACTTTGGAAGAATAGAGGCGTAGACTATTTTCTAAATGGCGAAAGAATTTAGAAATCGGAAACGCAAAGAGGCTCAAGAATCCTGGTTCAGAATTCCCTTATGGTTAACTTGCACGTTGACCAGGAAGGTAAAGGGAATGTTAGCATTCACTTCAAGAGGATTAGAATACAAAAGCAGGGATGTACTGCTGAGGTTCTATAAGGCTCTGGTCAGAACATATTTAGAATATTGTGAGCAATTTTGGACCCCGGATCTAAGGAAGGATGTGCTGGCTTTGGGGACGGTCCAGAGAATGATCCTGGGAATTAGACTATGAAGAGAGACTGCATAGACTGGGTCTGTACTCGTTGGAGTTTAAAAGGATGGGGGGGATCTTATAGAGACGTATAAGATAATGAAATGGATGGATAGGGTAGAGGTAGAGAGATTCTTCCCACTCAGAAAGGACAGCAGGACTAGAGGGCACAGCCTCAAGGTGGGGTGGGGGGGGGCAGTTTAGAACGGAGTTGAGGAGGAACTTCTTCACTCAAAGGGTGGTGAATCTCTGGAATTCTCTGCCCGTTGAAGTGGTGGAGGCTACCTCGCTAAATGTATTTAAGTCACGGGTAGATAGGTTTTTGACAGACAAGGGAATTAAGGGTTATGGGGAGAAAGCGGGAAAGTGGAACTGATCCACTTCAGATCAGCCATGATCTTATTGAATGGCGGGGCAGGCTCGAAGGGCTAGATGGCCTACTCCTGCTCCTATTTCTTATGTTTCTTCTTATGTTCTTATGAATGAAAAGCTTGAGGAGTGTTTAGGATAAGGAAGAATTTCTTCAGCCAGAGAAAGATGAATCTATGAAATTCATTGCCACAGAAGGCTATGGCGGCCAGGTCACTGAGTGTATTTAAGTTGGAAATAGATAGGTTCTTAGAAACACAGAATTCTGACACTACAGGCCATTTGGCCTATTGAGTCTGTGCTGACCACAATCCCACCCAGGCCTTATCACCATAACTCCACTTATTTACCCTGCTCACCCCCTGACACCAAGGGGCAATTTAGCTCGGCCAATCAACCTAACCTGCATATGTTTGGAGCGTGGAAGGAAACCAGAGCACCCAGAGGAAACCCACACAGAACAACTGATGAAGAGATCAAAGGTTACAGGGAAAAGGCAGGAGAATGGGGTTGAGCATGATTGACTGATGAAGCCTACTCGTTGGGCCAAATTTTGCTCCTATATCTTATAATCGTACCACCATCAGAGCAAAAAGGAATGAGCAACAAATGCTGGCCTTGCCAACAATACTCACATCCCATGAAGAAATAAACAAAAAAATGATATCCTTGATATGTGTGATGCACATTCCTTCCTGTACCACTGCAGCTTTTGGCACAGTTAATTACTGTCCTCTAACATCCCTTGGTTCCACCTTTAACTGCTCAATGATAGCCACAGCAATAGCTTCTTTTCCGCCACCAAATAGGTGGCGCATGGTTGTATTACTCCTTTTTTGGTGCAGCAATAACTTTCTTAATTGTGGAATCCACAAATCAGTTGGTACACATTGCTTGATTTTAAACAGTTTCATTGATGAATTACTTTTGCAATTTAGTGTGAAGATGTATTTAAGCTCAGCCCTAAGCTTTTATATGTGCTTTGGAAATGGGAGTTTTAGATGTGTACAACATGAGAAGAATTTGTGTGATTTGTTTTAACAATGCAACTAATGATAAAATGGCAATATTTGTAGCAATTTTCAGTTAAATCTTAAGCAGTGAATGATTTTTTTTCCAATTCTTGAAACTCTGAACCAGAGTTAAGGAGAAACATATTTAAATTGGTGTGATGCTGTAAACATCAGCATGATCAACTATACAAACCAACCAAAAACATGTTCGCTTGTCACATGCTTGATAATGCTACACTTCTTTTTAATTCACTCATGGGACATGGGCATCACCACCTAGCCAGCATTTATTGTCCATCCCTAGTTTGCCCATGGAGGGCAGTTGAGAGTCAACCACATTACTATGACTCTGGGGTCACATGTAGGCCAGATCAGGTAAGGACAGCAGATTTCCTTCCCTAAAGGACATTAATAAACTAGATGAGTTTTTTCGACAATGGTTTCACAGTCATTAGTAGGTTCTTAATTCCAGATTTTTTTATTATTGAATTCAAATTCCACCATTTGGCATGGTGGGATTCAAACCCAGGTCCCCAGGACATGAACTGAGTTCCTGGATCAATAATCCAGTGATAATACCACTAGACCACTGCCTCCCATATCTTTCATTTCAATTGCTGATTCACTTTGGAAGGTAGAATCATAAAATATATATTTAAACTAGAAATCATATTCCAGGAACTGTCTAATTACCAGCAAAATTAAACTATTCCTAGTAACTACCACATTTTGATTAAAATACTAAGAAAAACATTATTCAAAAAAGTCTCCAATTTTTAAAAAATGTTGATCTTTCTCATTCAAAAAAGTTTTTTAAAACTTTCATTTTGATGTAGAATTCCTAACTACCCAAGGATTGAGCAATGCAGAACTAATTTTCCATCTTATTTAGGATGCATAATTTAAATTATTCATATTTTTCAACAGAAAGCAACTTGTGTCAGTAGTAGTGTTCTTAGCTGAAATCACAATAATAGTATTTTCTCTCTGCTGCTTGGATGTATGCGGAAATGTTTAAATTATTTTCTACATCCAGCATAACTAACTAGCGTCTTGCTTTTGTTTAAAATCTGAATACTTATCCACTGTTATTCATACAGGATCTAAAAAAAGAAGTTACTAAGATACTGCGATCAGAACAAATATTAGAGCATATAGTAAAATTCTGCTCACCAAACTGATATTAAATTACATCTTAGGCATAAGCTTTCAAGAAACTTCTTGTCTTTTTCACTGCTGAGAATCTTAGATTTATACATAGTGTGGAATTATCCAGTACTTTCTCAAAGTGTTGGTGCCGGTGATAAAATCATGAGAATCCCGCTGGTACCAGGGAAGCATGGGTGGGGGTGGGGGGGAATGGGGTGTGTGTCCTGGAGCGAGCACTCGCTAATGATATGGTAATGCATTAAAATTAGGTTTGCGGCCTTCTGCAGCATTTTTCAGGGCGTGGACCTGATTGTAATACATTTACATATAATTAAACACACCCCTCATCCATATATTCCACCCTGGGCATGTTTTCAAATCTGGCACAGACGCAACCCCATCATAGGGATCTCCCCGGGGACGTAAAGGTGAGTGTAGCCCCCAAGGAAGAGGAACACGGCCAGCGTCCCCTGCACAGGTTAGCATCATGCTGTGGTGGGGCTGGAGGTTTTGTTTTTGCTCTGATCTGAGGGTATGGTTGTACAATTATACAACTGATAGGTATGTCCATTACTGCCAATTCAAGGAAGAATACTGTTAATTCCATCCAACTCCAACACTTCCCTACTTTCGTCCAGCTGGTTCAGAATGCTCTTCCCTAGTTCCATTCTTAGCTATCTAATCATAGCCAGGAATCAATTGCAGTGGCTTCACTTTTAGCTTTCACATGATTTGCTCCCTCTTAATTTTCATCTACATGCTATCCCTCAGCAATATCACCTGAAAGCACAATGTTGGTTACCGCATATTGCTCAAATCTTACCTCACCATCTTGAACTTGAACCCTACTATTTACAACATCCAGTACTGGGTATGCAGAAATTTCCTCCAATTAAATATTGGCAAATCTGAAGCTATTCTTCAGTCAAGCTTCAAACATCATTCCCTGCCGGCCAACTCCATCCCTCTCCCTGGCAGCAGTGAGAGATTAAACCAACATGATGTTAATTTGACACTGAGATAAACTTTCGTCCTCATATTTGTGACATCATCAAAAGCAACTATTTCCATTTCTGTAACATTGTCTGTGCCTCAGTTCATCTGTTGCTAAAATTCTCATTCATACCTTTGTTATTTCTAGTACTCCAGTACATTCCTGGCTAGTTTCCCACATTCTACTCTCCATAAACATGCGGTAATCAAAAACTCTGCTGACTGCACCGATCTTCTATCACCCTGCGTTTGCTGAACTAAACTGGTTCCTCATAAAGCAACACCTCAATTTTAAAATTCTCATTCTTGTTTTCAAATCCCTCCATGAGTTCCAAAAGTGGAAAATCAATACTTGCACTTTCAGGCACAAAACCAAAGATGCCATCACGCTATATCACACATCAGGGTTAATTAAAAACAAATTATCTTCCCTTACATTACTTTGCTGCGTTAGCATCCTAAAGATGCACTGCTTAAACAGGGGCTTGACTGGATCTTTGTTGATAAGGGTTACTGCTGGTTAAAATATTAATAATTGATTATTCCCAGGAAAGATAAAGCTTGAATCTGCATGAAATCTGGGCAAGGTGATGTGAGAGGGCAGTCCACAATACAGAACTTATCCAGATTCTTGACTGTTAGTTTAATGAAGCAAAACATATTTTCTTGTTCCATACTGTTTTCAAGATGAATGGATGTCACTTATGAAGCTGTTTTTGGTAATAAAGTATAAAAATTAGCAATGTTGCAATGGGCAGCTACTGTCTTGAGATTCAAAGTTAAAACAAATTAACCATATTTGGTTTGTGTGGCATGTCATTTTCAGGAAATGTTTGGAGAAAAATGTCTTGAAAAGTACTGAGACATTGCTGAATGACAAGTTCTGTCATGCATTGTGCTATGCCCCTGGACTTTCAACTTGTTCTTTCATATTAAATATGAATGCACAAAATTTACTGCAAATAAATCCACACTTACATCTTGATAGCTAAACTGGTGCAACTTTGCAAGTCAAGTGAAATAACTCAATGCTGCATAGAAGACAAACAACAAAATGTTTTACCATCTAGTACAAGCTTGTAAGGTGTATCCTTTTTTAGTTTACAAGTCAGGCAGAAGTAAACAAAACATGTACAAGTGGCTGAATATTACTTTGAAACACAAAGCAAATATTCACCTCAACAAGAATAGCTGTATTTTCAAAGAATGAAAAATCAGCTCCTTGCAATCACTATTTGATCTCTCAAATTAATCAAACAGATAAAATACATTCAAGGTACTTTAATTTTCTATTTTTAAAAGATAATCATGTTAATTCCATGCCCTTCTGAAAATTACCTCCAATTCTGCATCTCCTTCCAACATATTTGGTGTGGTTGCTTGTCTGATATCATTCACATTGATCCAAGGTCATCAGCTCTTTTGGGCAAAGCAAATGAAACTTGAAAGGAAGGGGTGTGTGTGTGTGTGTGTGTGTGTGTGTGTGTGTGTGTGGGTGGGCGGGGGGGGGGGGGGGTGCAGGGGGATGGAGAAATAAATTACTTGGCAATTCAACGATCTGAAGAACAAGCAGAAAAACTGTCAGAAGTAGAAACTCAATTCTTCCTCCAGGTACCAGAAAGTCATGACAGTTATTATTAGACAGGAACTTTCTCACTGAAAAGGGAAGTTGGATTTTATTTTTTGTTGTACTGCAGGATCACAAAAATGTTTAAATAATTGCTGAATCAATACTATTTGATATTGCAACCTGTGTTTTGTGGAAATTACCTCCGCAGAACTGTATTGAGAGTTAGAAACATGAGAGGATACATAAAAGAATGGATAAAGGTCAAGTCCTGTTTGCAAAAAAAAAACCCTCCAATCAGGCAAAGTTGAAAACTCACTATCTTAAATATGGTTTTGATTGGCAGCAAAACTGTCTAGGACGAGGGACTATGAAATAACTGCAAAATACATGAACTGATTCATGCTTTAAACTATTTTTAAGTGCCAAAAGACATTTTTTTGTAGTAAAATAAACATTAGATCTTACTGAAAAAAACCTATTTCTACAAACTTCAAGCAATTTACTTTCTATCTATTTTCTTCTCTTGCACACCTTTTGAACTACTTTGTTATTCGTCACATTCAAGTTACATCTGCCAAACTAGGATAATTAATCTGGATGCGCACTATACTACATTACCTCTTTTATTTAACAGTGAAATCATTGTAAAGACCACACTGTTCCTGAATAAATACAAGTAAACAAACAGGTAAGTTATTGATACAATTTTGCTATTTGAAATTGCTACTGCTTATAAAACGAGTAAAAATAATATTAAAACGCTTCATGTTTCACAGTGTTTTAGATTACATGGCTGTAACTAAGAAGCAATTGAAACCCTGCGGGCAACGCATTTTATTTTCTCCGTTTGGGGCCTCATCAAGTGTTGCTGTTAATACAGTTCTCCAGATGAAAGAAATACACATCATCAGATCAACAGTGCATCAGATTTGCTGTTGGCAAAATAACCTAGTGAGAACTCATTTCTCTCTGGTCAGGGTACTGTGAATTGCAAAATATTAATAAGCAAGAAACGAAGCTTCATTTTTTTCAGGTGAAAACACCAAGGGGAGAAAAAAAAAGTGCAAAAATTACAAATGTTTAAATTAATTTATGAATATAAAATAATTATTCTATAACGTAATTCTCTGGGCACTTACAGCATGCTCGTGTTAAGGTTAGTAATTGTAATCTAGATAGAGAATTTTTTTTAAACCATTTTCAAAATATCATAACCAAAAAGCTTGAACTTAATGTTGAATAACAGCACAAATATGTTTCATCAATTAATGTTTAAAAATAAAACTAATTGAGTCATAATACTCCCTTACAATTCTTCCATTATAAATTTATCATTAATAAAATATTCCTTTGCACAGAAAACAAGCCTAAAAATGCAAAACTGCACTGGATGGCTACAAGAGGTCAATCTCATGCATCAGACCTTCTGAACAAGCAGGCAGAGAGGAGTAAGCCAACCTGTGACTTGTCACCAAGAAAGGTCATTCTTTCTAGCATTACTATGTATATTAATCAGGGGCCATTCAATAAAGATTTAAGTGCAAATATTTCAATACCATGAATGCCATACCAATATTTGAATTTAAGTCTATAAATAACTGGAAGTAGCTGCAGCACAGCTTCACCACTGTTTGCCATGACAATCACGCTCGCTCACAGCACTTATCAGGCAGGTTTATCACTGGCACTACAACAGTGGAAAGTAGTGATGAAGAAAATCAGAACAATTTGCCTGAGGAGTACACATCAAACAGAATTTTTGTTCAGAAAATAAATAGCTGCTACTTAATCATTTTCGAAGGAATTAAAAAAAAGTTGTGTATTCAAAAACTGCAACTGTCTGATTATGTGGCTGCCAAAGGGGTTGAAATCCCTGGATTGTGTGCGAAATATATAAGCATTCTGTTTTCTCAGACTGAATGGAGCACTCAAGATTATACAACATTTGTGCAGACTTATCAAAGGTTTAACTGCCCCTCTGAAGTTTAATTTTCTGCCAATTATTATTCACACCCTCCCAATACATCGGTAGACAGAAATGAACATTATCAACAGCAGTTTTATGAAAATGGGGCCTCAAGTCAACAAAAAGCCATGAAATTGAATTTTCTTTTATAGGGCATCTGAACAGAAAATATATGGACTAGATAATACTGATCCAAAAAGAGTTATTGAAATTTTACTTGACATGCAGATCAGCAGTTACCAAATGCTACTGTGGACATTAAATATGCAAAAGTTGAACGCAATTCTAAGATTATCCACAAAAATAACCCTGTTAGACAAACACTACAAAGTAAGCAAAGCTTTAAAAACACTGGCTCACAGGCAGTCTAGAATCCTTTACTGGAAACTTATACACATAAGTATGCAAGAAATAGGAGGACAAGTTGGTACAAACCCTCAAGTTGGTTCTGTCCATTTAATAAGAACCAGGCTGCTTTTTCTACCTGAACCCTATTCTTCTGCCCTATCCCTTGATTTCCTCAATAATCCAGATACTTCACACAAATTCAAACTAATGAGTAAACAATGGTTCAACTCCTGAGAGCCTATCAGATAGGGCTGATGTTAAGGCTCCACAAATTGGATCAATCCAATCTCATAAAATCTTTCCCTACACATAGCAAAGTTAAGAATCTCACAACTTTCTGCAAAACAAGAGAAAACCATGGGAAATCCAAACTTCCCCCATTTATTTTAATTAAAATGTTACTTTCATTTAGAAAATATATATTTAATATGTGGAGGTGCTGTACAATTTTATAATACAAACTTCCTAGCACTTTGATCCAGCCAAAACCTGGAACTATATCAAATTATCCTGACCCTCCCAAATAATGTGTTCTCCCTAGCACATGCAGGTTCATATTCTAGTTCACTCAGTGTGTCAATTTGAATACTGTAGGAAAAGCTTAATTGATTTCACAAATAAGACCATGTTATCCTTTTGAATGTGTTTTAAAAAATTGAAAACGTAAAATTTAAATTTCCCAGCACTTTTTTTGAGAAGTGTTTTAAAAAACTTTACTAATTGAATAGCAGTAATACTGGTTCAGTGATGGTTGAACCCCTGCAGAAATAATCCTCTAATGGGTATACAAAGATACAAGAGCATCTCATTTAATTTTCCACAAAGCAAGGTGCAAAACTACATCTGCATTAAGATGTGTACCTCTCTTCCTCCCCACTTTGGTAGTTTTAATTTATAACCAAATTACATTGGTGTTATGGAACACTACTTGAATGGGAAATTTACATGCGAGTAGGAAAAATAGCAACAAATACAAATTGTAAATTTCTGCAACAGACATATACTTTCTTATTTTCCAACCATTTAGAAGTTTGGTATCAGCGATTTGGAGGGTTTCATTGGCAACAGCTGCCTTCCAATATCTCAGCCAAATGACTTTCCTCATGAACAACCTTAAATAGTGTTAGTCGACTGCTTGACAATCAGGGCATCTACAGTCAACTCAATTCCTTCCTCAACTAACATCCTCACACAGCTTTCTGGCAAACACACACATAAATATTAACTGAGTCACTGAAGGTTGCATCACCTACTCAACACACTTTTCAGGTGATTGCATAATTTCTCAGGCCTCATCCACAACTTTAAGGATTTAAAAGTCTGACATTTGTTATTAGTTTTTGATTTATCTTGTCTTCTCTGTCAACCTTAACTGTGTTCTGCAGACTTTGGTTTCCCAACTAACAAAAGCAATCAGTCCAAAATACCACCCTGGAAACTGAATTCTTGACATTTTTCTGGTTGTGATGCAATGGGGGTAAGAAAACAAGGCAGCTTGGGAACATACTTCCTAGCGAACCAAAAGTCAAATGTAGAGTGAATAATGGTAAAAGAGAAGATTGACAGAATTATTGGTTGAAAAGTACAAAGTAAAATAGATGCTTAGTCACGCATGCTTACAGTTCTATCGCAGCTTGCCTTTATTATATATGCATAGTTGCAAAACCTTCGAAAAGCCTTTACTAGGAACAAATGTATAACATCCTGAAGAATAGCTGACAACCTCCAGTGATTCAGCCACCTTCAGGATCAGCAACCTCACTCATCACACTGATTCCTTGTATTTAACATACGAGTAACCAAATCCAGTTTTTAGTTTTAAAAAGTCAGACACATTCCAATGATCACCTGTTCTCCTGTTGATTTATTGAAGCCAGCCAAATTTGAAACTCTCTGTCATTCCAGTTGTCAGAATCGGAGTTACTGATAGCCAGTTCTATGTCTGAAACATTTTCATTCTATTAATACTATAATTGCACTCATAACACTCACTAGGTTTCATAAGTAATTCCTCGTTTTTTAAATTAATTTATGGATGTGGGTGTCACTGGTTAGGCCAACATTTATTGCCCATCCCTAATTGCCATGAGAGGGTGGTAGGTGAGCTGCTTTTTGAACCGCTGCAGTCCCTGTGGTAAAGGAACTCAGGAATGGAAATATATTCCAAATCAGGTTGCTGAGTGGCTTGGAGGGGAACTTGCAGGTGGTGGTGTTCCTTTGCACCTGCTGATTTTGTCCTTCAAGGTGGTAGAGGTTGCAGGTTTGGAAGTTGCTATTGGAAGAACGTTGGTGAGTTGCTGCAGTGTATCTGTGGAGGGTGCACACTGCTGCCACTGCACATTAGTGGTGGAGATACTGAATGTTGAAGGTGTTAGATTAAGTGCCAATCAAGTGGGCTGCTTTATTCTAGATGGTGTCCAGCTTCTCAACTGTTATTGGAGCAACACTCATCCAGACAAGCGGTGAGTATTCCACTAGACTCCTGACTTACGTCTTGTAGGTGGCGGATAGGCTTCGACGAGTCAAGAGGTGTGTAACTCACCGCAAGACACCTAGCCTCTGACCTGCCTTTGCAGCCACAGCAACTATATGGCTAGTTCAGTTCTTGGCCAATGGCAACACCCCAGGATGTAGGAAGTGGGGGATTCAACAATGTTAACTTTTGACTTTACTAAAAATCCAAGGCACTGAACCACATAAGGAGATATTATGGCAGATGACCAAAAGCTTGTTTAAAGAGGAAGGTTTTAAGGAATGCTTGAAAGAGAAAAGCAAACTAGAGTCCACATCAGTTAGAGACAGAACTACAAAGCCAAGGCTGCCAAAGTCACAGCTACCAAGTGCAGCAATTAAGATTGAAGATGCTCATGAGGCAAGAATTAGAAATTAGGTATGAGTTTCATGGAGCTTGAGGATTATTTTTATGCCAATATATGAAATACAGATCAGATTGGGCAGGCATAGCAGAGACTTCAAATCACCAAATAGAGCATGTTCAAGTATACACCCAGGGTCATTCACTTTTCAATATTTCCTCTGTTCCTGAGAAAGTCCTTACTTTTCACTCATCCCTTCGCAAAGTCTTGCTGCATTTAGACCACAGTGTGTTAAAAATATACAGCAGGCATTAGCAAAAACTCTGTCAGTCTGACAAAACTGTCAAGTTCAATAAAAAATACCATCACATCATATGTCTCATGATGCAACTGCAAACCATTCTGAATGGTCTCATCCCCAATATATACACAAACGCGGAAGTGGCAAATACATGAACCATTACTCAAAAAACCTTTGCACATACTTTCCATAAGAATTAATACCCCAAAGTTAAGATAAACACAGAAACTGACTGACTTGACTTACTGATTCCGTCAGAAAAACAATGATGAATAACAGCTGATTATTTTGAGAACTGTACCATATAAACATTAAGTTGCATTCTCCAAGTCCTTGGCTGGGATTCTCCCAAAAAAACTCAGGGTCCAACAGATGGGAAAGCAGGATAATTTCTCGGTTGTTCTTTGGGCATACTTGGTAAGTTGCGGGGGGGGGGGTGAGGCTTCATAGAAAGGCTGGCAGCATTGTGCTGAGCGAGCCACTGCTGGCAGTGGGGAGTTCAGCGCATGCGCACTGGCCCCCCCATTGCCAGCTGGCATACCGATTGTTTCCCAAACCCCTCTGTCGGATCATCAGTCTCCCTGATCCCCCCCTGGGCTAGCCCCAATTTTCAGCCCCCCCATGGCTAGCCCCAACCAAACCCTCCTCCACCATTAAATATTCTAAAAAATGTAACAAAATTGAAATTTTACTTGTGAGGTATGCAAAATGGGTGGAATCAGATCAGTCTCTTGTTTTTATGCAATACACATTCTTTAAATATATTAACATAAGAACTAGGAGTAGGAAATTTAGCCCCTTTAATCATTTAATACAAAGTCTAATCTCATATCAGCCTTAACTCCACTTTCTTGCCCATTTCACCATAGCCCTTCAAATCCTCACTAATTTAAAATCTATCCACCTCTTTAAATTTACTCAATGTCCTAGCATCCACCAGGCTCTGGGGTAGTGAGTTCCACAGACTCTGTTTTAAATATCCCAAAACTATGACTCCTTGTTCTAATTGCCTTCAAAAAGAGACATCCTTGCCACATCGACTTTGTCAATTCCCCCTTACCATCTTTTAAGCTTCTCACCTCTCATTTTCCTGAACTTCAGGAAGTCTAGGCCTAAACTTTCCAATCTCTCTTCATAAAACAAACCTCTCATCTCTGGAATCAATCTAGTGAACCTCCTCTAAATCCAACTACATCTCTCTTCAAATGAGGGGACCAAAACTGTACACAATGTTCTAAGCAGAGTCTCACTAACACTCCGTACAACAACAGCAACATTTCCTTATTTTTATCCTCTTCTTTTAGCAATAAATGCTACGATTCCATTTGGAGTTTAAAGTTTATTTATTAGTCACAAGTAAGGCTTACATTAACACTGCAATAAAGTTACTGTGAAATTCCCCTAGTCACCACACTACATGCCTATTTGGGTTAATGCACCTCACCAGCACATCTTTCAGACTGTGGGAGGAAACTGGAGCACCCAGAGAAAACCCACAGAGGCATGGGAAGAACATTCAAACTCTGCACAGACAGTGACCTAAGCCGAGAATTGAACCCGGGTCCCTGGTGTTGTGAGGCAACAGTGTTAACCACTGTGTCACCGTGCCGCCAATGGACTGCAATGGAACTGAATGCCAGGCAATGCTTACAATGGACAGTTAATCTGATACCACTTGTTTTGCAACACTGCCCTGAAAAAGTTCTACTCCATCATTTGATAGGGTGAATATTATGCATGTAGTTTTGCATTGGTAAAATAAATAATTACAGTATTTGTATGTGCGCATCCAAGGGGAAGGTTCTCATTTAATGTAGGAGACACAAATAACATGAGGTTAAGCTACAAAGAGAAAATAGTTGAGATGGTTGAGGAGTTTTTAAACATGGGGTATAGCACTAAGCTTAACACAACAGAAGTATGAACAGCAGTATCCAATGCAAAGGTTTAATCTGCCTGCTTTTTTGCTTACCAATTAGGTGGAAAATCAGGGAACCATTCATTTAGTGTAATAATCTTCAACCATGCAACTATTTTTTTCCCTTTTAATTTCATTCTGATAGATCCTCCTCACTGCAACATCAATGATGGAGTTTCAGAAAATCCTCACTGGCAATTTTCCAGCCAATTTCTCTACTTTTGATTCATGCTCTTTTACCTCTTTGTTGCTGTTCTATTTCAAGTTAATCAATAAAGTGTGACCAATAGGAACTTTGTAATGTATTAAGAGGAATCACAGCCAAACATAGCCTCCAGATGAAGCGAAGAGGGCTTTTGAGTACAGACAAATTCAGACTCCAGTTTAAGGTCCTTATTCACATACAATAACTTAAATTTCAAATTACTAGTCAATCTCCTATGTTAGTTAAGGCCAAGTGCTGCTTTCAGAGTGGAAAGAGGGGTCTGAGGCTTGAAACTTGCTCAATACATGGGTTGTGGGAATTGGAAAAAAACATGGAAATGGTATTTGGGAATGGGAAGGGAGAGGTGCAAAAGTTGTTAAAATTACCTCAGTGGGTATTAGAAAGATGAGGGGACTCTGACTTATAGTAATTGAACTTGTGAAATTGTGCTTTTGTAACACTGAGTGTGTGAGAAGTATTTTCAAGTTAAAATTATATCATTTTGCAGAAACTATAAATCAGTAACCATATGTTTTTCTGTAATGTATTTACGTTTAAGTCTCAACTTTAATAAAAATGCAGATAGAAAGATTGCATTGTGCATCATTCTGGGCAGGACTTGATTATTAGACCATAAGATTAATATAAGGTAAAATACGGAACTATTCGAATGGGAATTCTGGTAGCGCTGTGAGTGTGGTTGAGTTCCGGGAACTATCTGAAGAGAATGTCCATAAATTTCTGCTCTTCCCAGGAATTTTAAAAGCGTAACTTCCCATTTATCTGGAGATGTCTGATTACTTAAAATGCAGTAAGTGGAAACCAAGAGGGGTTTCACCTATAATTAATGCTGCATATTCAGTCTGGTACGTCCTAGACTGAGGAACTGATAGGATGGAATGGAGGACAGTGTTACATAACATGAAAGACAGCTGAGAGTGCCCAGAGATAAATATAAGAAAGAAATAATGTCTGGCAGGAAAAGTGCACTATACAGGAGACATTGAATATTTTACAGATACAGAAACTATAGTTAACATATATGCTAGTAAATAAGGACTGCTAATTTTCAATATATTGTACCTACAACATTATTTATTACTCTTTTTTTAAAAAAGCTCAAACTATTTTAATGTGTTTATAAACTGTGAATCGGTGTTAATACTGTAGGCAGCACTGCTTTGAGGAATTGCAGTATATGGGTACTAATGGCAATGGAAATAGGCTGCGTTGCAATCCATACTTATAAAAACAGTGATTACATTACAAAGAAAAGGACATGTACTTTCTCTTTTCCTAATCAATATGCACAACTTTGTTCTGTCCTGAATTTCTAACTTTCTTCATCCCATTCCCATTTAGTTTTAAGCACCTGGTTTCATAAAATTCTTATCCTGTGTCCTAATGCTGTGATCAATGTTGCTAGCGAAGCAGCCTCCACAATCAGTTCCAGATTACACCTGGCAAGAGACAACAGATGCCTGTTGGCAGCAAACGACTGAAATGTTGGCAGCTCACCACAAGAACAAGTCAATAGTAATTTAGCTCTGCCTTGAGGAAGCTTCCTCCTGGCAAGCATCTGATTCCCTGGTGTATGAAGCCTTAAAGTCTTGAATTAATATTGTTATGTAATACATAGAGGGCAAAAGGAAAATACAGGAGTTAAACCAAAACAAGATTTTATTGTGAAATGCTATTTTGATCAGTATGAATTTCCTATTTCACCAAAGATCATGTAATTAGAATTTAGGCTACCAGTTCCCCACCTTACAGTAGCTAACTTCTATTAAGTGATTCTAAAGATTTTGTCTCCACAAAGTCACACTGCTTGATAAAGAATATTCTGATATTAATCCTATATTTACTGTTACGAAGTTAAAATATTTGTCCCTCCTTCTCTAACAGTTCAAGAGTAATCCAGTATGTATACTGTGCCATCTCATTTGTCCGTAAATCTCCCTCCTTCAAGTTGAAACAGCCTATGCAGTTCAAGGCTTTGGTATGACACTAACTGTACAGATCCATCTTGTGGCTCTTCTTTATAATTTGATATGGTTTGACTGTCTCTTGTGTCTCAGTGACTAAAACTGGACACAATACTGAATGCGTGGTCTGACCAATTTATTGTTTCATGATATCCTCTAACTTGTATTTTACCAAGTATTATAATTCAACCTGCTGCTTCCTCGTAACTGGTCTCAGAGTGCTGAGTCTGCTTAAATATTGAGATTTCTTTAAAATTCACCTATAACTAGTTCTGCATATTCAGGGAAGACAAGCTTCCCATATTTTTTCCTGCAACTGCCCTTAAACTCATCCAGAAGTAATTCCATCTGTGATCGTTATGTCCATTATCAGAACATCTGACAAATTTGCACTGAACTTTTTGAATCCAAATTGTCCATGTAAATTGAACAGAAATAAACATCTGATTCTTGTTCCCTCCACTGAGAACTTTTTCTTCATCCTAGTGTTACCTTATCAGATAACTAGCACTTGCAATTGATTAATTTCTTAACTTCCATGCTTTACCTGAAATTCAGACTACCTTAAATTTATAGCTTGACCTTTCACACTGAACTTGAGGCTGACTTCTGGAAGTTTTGCCAGGTCACATAATAAGGCTTCCCACAGTCTACTTGGAATTAGGCGTAAATGTTAGGGGAGGCAATGGGCTAGTGGTATTACCACAAGACTATTAATCCAGAAACTCAGCTAATGTTCTGGAGACCTAGGTTCAAATCCTGCCATGCCAGCTGGTGGAATTTCATTTCAATAAAAAATATCTGGAATTAAGAATCTACTGATGACCATGAAACCAATGTCGATTGTCGGAAAAACTCATCTGGTTCACTAATGTCCTTTAAGGAAGGAAATCTGCCATCTTTACCTGGCCTGGTCTACATGTGACTCCAGAGCCACAGCAATGTGATAACTCTCAACTGCTCTCGGACAACGAGGGATGGGCAATAAATGTTGTGATGTGGGTATGCCGGCGTTGGACTGGTGTAAACACAGTAAAAAGTCTGACAACGCCAGGTTTTAGTCCAACCTATTTATTTGATAATATACTCGCAAGCTTTCGGGTTAGCCCCTTCGTCAGGTGAATGGAGAGTTCTGGCCTCAGACAGAAGCTCTGTCTGAGGCCAGAACTCTCCATTCACCTGACAAAGGGGCTAACCCGAAAGCTTGCGAGTATATTATCAAATAAATAGGTTGGACTAAAACCTGGTGTTGTCAGACTTTTTACAATAAATGTTGGCCAGCCAATGACACCCATGTCCCAGGAATGAATAAAACAAATCACAATCTCAGAAAGAGTGAAATACAAGATTGCCCAGCAAATTAACTTTCAAAGTATTTTTCAAAACAAAGCGTGTGTTACTAATAAAACATCAGTTTTAAAATCTCTCCATGGTCAGTATGATGCAAAGGCACTTCACATCGGATTTATTTATCACATGATCACAGAAAAAGCAATCAGTTTCTCAATGAATAAACACATACTTTGTGTGGCATAGAATACAGCTGAGATTGACTGAAAACAGTAGACTGTTTTGGCATTAGTTAAAATAACTGAAACATAACGGACAAATATAAAAGCAAAACATGTTTCAGGGAGGAACGTGTGAAGCTGTTTACAACGGAACGTTGTATGCAAATGGCAGCAAACTGTTTTGTTCTTGCAGTATCAGATTTTTTTGAAAGAAAAAGTCTCCATCCGTTTCCATACTGCTTCAAAATCACAGGTTAAATGTAAATAGACTGCAGAAGCTCAAAACAAAAAGTAAGTAAATGTGACCTCAATGTTTAAGAAAAAAACTGCTGTGAAATAGTCACAAATTGTACTATTTATGCCATGATAGACGTGTAAAGTATGTTTAATTTCACTGTGACTCAGATAGACCCCTACTTGAGATGTCATTTGCTAAAATGTTAAGATGCTTTATCAGGCAAAATCTACCTATTCTGAAACTACGTCGATCTAGCATTCACCAGACGGTCATGAAGGCAATCATCCAAGTTTGCTCTTCACACTAAATTCCATTATTTTATTGTTAGCAGGCTCATTCTCCATAGTACAGCACAGAAAGAATAGAATTAGATGAGTAAGCAAGCAAAACTCTGTTTGAAAAATCATTTGGCCAATACATAGCTCCACATATCCAGGAGCAGGTTTGACATGGTTGTGGTTATTTCATTTTATTGTACATTTATTTCCCATAAGAGGCAGGAACATTTTTCCTTTTGCAGTTGGCTTTCCTCTCAACCCAGTGTCCCTGCCATTCCCTGTTTGTATGCGCTCAAAGATACTAAACAACTGTTTCTCTTAACTTTAACATAATTGATATGACATTAACAACCTTAATGTAATTGACAAGGCATTAATACTGCTGAGTTTGAGGCCTGCAGATTGGGTCAAAACTCAGGACAGGAGATGCAGTTCCTGGGAGTTAGGTGCAACTCCCAGAGAAGATAATCAAGTTGATACCCTATCTGCAATATTTATAATCTGCAAGCCTGGAGGTCAGTGATAAAATTCAGTTTTGATTGCCCTATGAGATTTAGATCAAGCTGTGCCTCATTGTTGCTGACAGTAACTCAACCAGTTAGTTCACCTTTCAGCAGGTGATCATGATCAGGCATTTACCTACACATGAAAAACTTGATTCGGGCAGGCAGGACCATATATTAGTACAGCAACCCAACTGCACAATTGGGCCAAACTCTGGTATCTCTCCAATTTCACTCCCCGCTCTGTTATTGTTGGTTTTTTCCTGGGATTTGTTGGCTTCTTACTGTAGAAGAGGACTTGCTGGCAATAGCCTTTTGTTCAAAAACTTATGTACAAAATGTTAAAATATGACCAAGACTGGAAGTATTCTCTGAGGTGCTCCACAGTCATCTCATCCTTCAATGAGTAACATCACTGTCATATAGCTCCCTATGCTCAGTAGCTATCAGTAGAGCTAACCCTTTATTCTATGATCCTGACGATGAGAATTACCTCCTGCCCATTTGACCATTCTGGCTAAATTGCCAAATACTGAACTTCCCTTCTGGTCACATGCAAGATGCTACTGTGCCTCTCTTTTCAGATGCTCACACCTTCCCTTTCAAAACCATGATCATGAACTTTGTTTAAAAAAACTCTCTCTTCCAAACTACTACCCATTGCTAACCTTCTTTTCTTCTCTAAATAAATTTCTCCAGCATTGGTTATTGGCCTTCCTGCACAGCAAAATGATCAAGGTCCCAAGAACGTGCGCCATGAAGATGTTTGCATTCAACATTCTTCTTTGGCTGCTCTGTAGCCTTTGACATAGTCAACCACACCAACACACTTAGTCCATTATTCAGCCTGGAGGGACTACCCTTACTCGATTTCACTAATATATATCTAAGAATTGCATGAACACCAATACTGATAACATTTCCTCCCACTCTATTATCTCTGACATATCCAAGGCTTTATCCATTACCTTATCCTTCACTTCATCTATACTGCCTGAGGAAAAAAATACGCAGATAGCAGATTTTTCAGTTGATGCTACCTCACTCACTTGCTTCAATACCTCCGCTGACCCCTCCAGGTAGTCTGTGACATCACTCTAAAACCAGTTTTGGATAGTGTTTTGGATGTGGGAGCTGAACTAAAGGAACAATATAACTATAGTAATGAATGTTACCATTGCTTCTCATTAATTTTAACAAATTCATATAATCAACAAGTGTATCACAAAAACACACAGGAGTGATCTGGTGACTTACAACATAAGCAAGAAGCTAGTAGCTTTTGCTATCAAATAAATCTGTTGGACTTTAACCTGGTGTTGTGTGACTTCTCACTGTTTACCCTCCAGTCCAATGCCAGCATCTCTACGTGTACTAAGGAAGTTGAATCTCTGGTGAAGAGGAAGAAGGCGGCTTATGTAAAGACGTGAAGGCTCAGTTAGGGCACTGGAGAGTTATAAATTAGCCAGGAAGGAGCTAAAGAGAGAGTTAAGAAGAGCTAGAAGAGGGCATGAGAAGACTTTGGCGGATAGGATCAAGGAAAATCCTAAAGCTTTCTACAGGTACGTCAAGAATAAAAGATTGGTTATGGCAAGATTAGGGCCAGTCAGAGACAGCAGTGGGAAGTTGTGCGTGGAGCATTAAGAGATAGGAGAGGCACTGAATGAGTATTTTTCGTCAGTATTCACGCAGGAAAAAGTCAGTGTAGTCAAGGAGAATACTGCGATACCAGGTAGTAGACTAGACAGGATTAAGGTACATAAGGAGGAGGTGTTAGCAATTCTTGAGAGTATGAAAATAGATAAGTCCCCTGGGCCAGATGGGATTTACCCTAGGACTCTCTGGGAGGCTAGGGAAGAGATTGCAGAGCCTTTGGCTTTGATCTTCATGTTGTCATTGGCTACAGGTATAGTGCCTGAAGACTGGAGGATAGCAAATGTTGTCCCCTTGTTCAAGAAGGGGAGTAGAGGCCGTCCTGGGAATTATAGACGGGTGAGCCTTATTTCTGTTGTGGGCAATGTTTTGGAAAGAATTATAAGGGACAGGATTTATAATCATCTAGACTGAGATAAATTGATTAGGGATAGTCAACACGGTTTTGTGAAGGGTAGGTCATGCCTCACAAACCTTAGAGTTTTTTGAAAAGGTGACCAAAGAGGTGGGTAAGGGTAAGGCAGTTGACGTGGTGTATATGGATTTTAGCAAAGCGTTTGATAAGGTTCCCATGGTAGGCTACTGCAGAAAATGTAGATGCATGGGATTGAGGGTGATTTAGCAGTTTGGATCAGGAATTGGCTAGCTGATAGAAGACAGAGGGTGGTGGTTGATGGGAAATATTCAACCTGGAGTTCAGTTACAAGTGGTGTACCTCAAGGATCTGTTTTGGGGCCAGTGCTGTTTGTCATTTTTATAAATGACCTAGATGAGGATGTAGAAGGATGGATTAGTAAATTTGCTGACGATGCCAAAGTCGGAGGAGTTGTAGACGGTGAGGATGGATGTTACAGTTTGCAGAGGGACATAGATAAGCTGCAGAGCTGGGCCGATGAGTGGCAAATGGAGTTTAATATGCAAAAGTGTGAGGTGATTCACTTTGGTAAGAGTAACAGGAGTACAGAATATAGGGCTAATGGAAGGACTTTTAGTAGTGTTAACGAGCAGAGAGATCTCGGGGTACATGTGCATAGCTCCCTGAAAGTTGGCACCCAGGTTGATAAGGTTGTTAAGAGGCGTCCAGTGTGTTAGCTTTTATTGGTAGAGAGACTGAATTTCGGAGCCATGAAGTCATGTTACAACTGTACGAAACTCTTGTGCGGCCGCACTTGGAGTACTGCGTACAGTTCTGGTTGCCACATTACAAGAAATATGTGGAGGCATTGGAAAGGGTGCAGAGGCGGTTTACCAGGATGTTGCCTGGTATGGTGGGAAGGTCTTATGAGGAAAGGCCGAGGGACTTGAGGTTATTTTCATTAGAGAGAAGGTCACGAGGTGACCTAATTGAGGCATACAAGATGATCAAAGGATTGGATAGGGTGGACAGTGAGAGCCTTTTTCCTCGAATGGTGACACAAGGGGACATAGCTTTAAATTAAGAGGGGGTAGTTATAGGACAGATGTCAGAGGTAGGTTCTTTACTCAGAGGGTAGTAAGGGCGTGGAATGCCCTGCCTGCAGCAGTTGTGGACTCACCAACTTTAAGGGCGTTCAAATGGTCAGTGGATAAGCATATGGGTAACATTGGAATAGTTTAGGTTAGAGGGTCATTAGATTGGTTCCACTGGTCGGCGCAACATTGAGGGCCAAAGGACCTGTACTGCGCTGTAATGTTCTATGTTCTACATCATTACAACATAAGGTCAGTTTGGCGCACAGCTGTGCCCAAGCTCTTGGCACATTAAATTTTCAGCTCAACTTAAGAATAATCAGTAAAGCATGATGACCAATTTGATGTAAGATTTGATGCTGTGTTGAGCACTGTTAGGAAGAATCGTATGCATAACAGCCCAGTAACTTACCACTGTAAGTGAGATCTAAATCCCACCTTTCTGAGAAGTAAAGAGTTAAGTTTATTAACCTCTGCCTTGTAATGAGTTTTCCTAATGCTTGGTCTCCAATGAAAACAAGTAGGTGTCCAGATTGATGAAAACCTAAGCAACATAAAACAGTCTATTGGATTTAAGATTTCAGCTTGCACGTTTCTTTGGTGCTCACCTAAAGAAAGCTGCTCTGAGAGGAAGAGAAAATAGTGAATGCTGAGCCAGAGGGAAAAGCAAAATAAAATTTAAAAATTATAGGGAGTGCGGCACAATTGCGGAAGAGAAGTCGTAAAACGAAAGGATTTATGGAGGGTGTTCAGGAGGATTGGGATATAAAAGCCAAGGAAGCAGCGACTGATAGAGTAGAACAATATTCCATCATGATTCGTAACTTCATGGCCCAGTATATCTCACTCTACAATTACCATCAAGCCAAGGGATCAATGAGGAGTTCTGGTTCAATGGGAGGTCTTAGAGAGCTTGTTGGGAGTGGCATCGGGGCAGACTGCCTTTCGGGAAGCTGCAACACAGAACTACAAACACGGTAACTAGCAGAAGTAGCATACTACACACAGATCTAAATGAGCCAATAACCAATGGGTCAGAACAAAGCTCTGCAGTTATGCCACACTCAGTCATGACACACTCAGTCATGAATGGTGCTGTACAATTAAACAACCAATGGTGTAGAGAAAGTTCCATAAACGTTCATATCCTGAATGACACCAGAGCCCAGTAAGTCTGTGCAAAATGCAAGGCTGAAGTGCCTTTTGTCAGCAGCACCAAGTGGGTGATTCTGTCACTTCCAGGGCCCTCCAGCTTCACAGATACCAGTCTTCAGCCAATACAATCCACTTCACGCGAATATCAAGGCACAGCTGAGCGCACTGGATTATAACAAAGGCTATGGATCCATAACAACATCCTTGCCATAGTGCTGAAGACTCATACTCCAGAATGAACTACAGTATAGCCTCAAGATTGACAGCTATATGATAACATGGGAAAATTGCACAGGATGTGCCCTGTCCACAAATATCAGGACAAATCAAAACTGATCAATTACCAGTCCATCAATAGTTTCAATCATCATCAAGGGGTTTGAAAGTATCATTGACAATGCCATCACATGGAACTTACTTGACTTGTTCACTGATGCTCACTTCAGGTCTCATTAGCACCACTCAGCTACAGGTCTCATTAAAGCTTTGGTTCAAAAATGTGCAAAAGAACTGAAATCTGGAGTTGAGGCAAGAGTGACTGAACCCAAAAGTCCCACTCCCTCTTATGAGTCATAAATCAGGAATGTGATGGAATATGTCCCACTTGCCTAGATGAGAGCAGCTCCAACAATGTTCAAGAAGTTCAACAGAATCCAGAACAAACCTGCTTGACATGATTGTACATCATCTACATGATGAACTGAAGCAACTTATCCACGCTTTCCTGACAACACCTTCCAAACCCACGATCCCTCAAACTTTGAAAAACAAGGACAGTTGACACTACTTGCAAGTTCCCCTTTAAGTCAAGAATCATCCTGACTTGGAGATATATCCTGTCACTGATTGTCAAAATCTTAGAACTCCCTTCCTAATGCACTGTGGGTGTACCTACACAAGTCAGTTGGCTCACCAGCAACTTATTTAGGCAATTAGAAATGGCAATAAAAGCTCACCTTGCCAGTAATGCCTACCGCCAATTAACAAAAAAAACTACAAGATGTAACCCAAAGTCAGTGTACACTTAGGGGTATATTGCTGAAGAAGTGTGCTGAGGTACAGCATAGACAAAACATGCAGGAAGGTACAAACAAGGATGAGAATACTGAAATCAGTTTTCTGAAAAAGAGAAAATAAGTAAAGCTTGGAGAGTGCAAAGAAGGTTCACCAGGATGTTGCCGGGTCTCGAGGGTGTTGGCTATGAGGAGAGAATGAATAAACGAGGATTGTTTTCATTGGAATGACAGAAGCTGAAGGATGGCCTGACAGAGGTCCACAAAATTATGAGAGGCATAGACAGGATGGATGATCAGAGGCTTTTCCCAAGGCTGGAAGTGCCAATTACAAGGGGGTACAGGTTCAAGGTGAGAGAGATGGAAAGTTTGTGCGGGGGAAATTTTTCATGCAGCGAGTGGTGGATGCTTGGAATGTGCTGCCAGAGGACGTGGCAGAAGCAGGCACGTTAGCAACGTTTAAAAGGCTCCTGGATGGATACATGAATAGGGAGGGAATAGAGGGATATGGACTGAGAAAGGGCAGAATTTTTAAAAAAAATTTAGTTCGGGCATCATGATTGACACAGGCTTGGAGGCCGAAGGGCCTGTTCCTGTTCTGTACTTTTCTTTGTCCATTCCAGGGTCTATTAGAAATGTGCAGTTGAGAACATGGACTTTGTCATTCTGGATGAGTTGCAATTGTAAAAAGTGCATGTTGACTAGGACAGCACTGGAGAAATCAAACCCCAAAGTAGAATGGATAAAAGGGAATCCTAGCAGATAGAGTGTATTGGATTTCCAAAAAGCCACATAAGGTTACTACACAAAAGAACTTATGGTATCGGAGGTGATATAGTCGCAAGAATAGAGGGCTGGCTAACTAACAAGAAACAGAGTCAGAATAAATGAATAATTTTCAACCTGGCAAACTGTAACCAGTGAAGTGCAACAGGGATCAATCTGGGGCCTCAACTATTTATGATCTATAAGTTTGTCCAACGTGTGGTCCTCAGGCGGCTCGCCAAACACCCCCAACGTGGCTCCCAGAGGTAGATTTCAAATTGCCGACAAGCGGAGTGGAAGATTTGGAAAGAAATTGCTCTTTCAATCTCAGGCTGTGTCCCTCCCAAGTTGACCGTTAATAGATAGCAAATGTGAGAGAATCTGTCTGTGCTTGGAAGAGGAGCAGCAATACTGGCAGCAGTGAGCGTGCCCCAGAAAAGAAGGTACTGTTGAGGAGAGAAGGGGAGAGGGTAAGCGTGGGAGAGGGAGGCAGAAAGAAAGAGGTGGGTGGGGATGGGGTGCTGTTGTGTCATGCAGATGGGGAAGAAGCAGCCCTGCAGATGGGGGAGTAAGCAGTTGTGCTTTGTGGGTGGGGTTTAGGCAGCCATGCAGTCAAGTGGGGGCCTGGCAGATGAGAAATGAGGCTGCTATGCTGGGCCAGAAAAGGGTGTATGCAATGGCATGGGCAGGAGTGGGAAGGCTACGAGTTAGAGATAGAGTGTGTATGTGAATTGGGGCGGCGAGGGGAGAAGACAGAATAATAGACTGGGTAACTGCGAGACTGACACAGGTAGGTGCGGGGGAGGGAGACAGGTGCGGGGGAGGGAGATAGGAGCGGGGGAGGGAGACAGGAGCGGGGGAGGGAGAGAGTGAGTGTGTCTGGAAGTGGGAGTGTGTGTGTGTGTCTCACTCATACTCAAGACTTCCACTCACCCTTACCCCCACACACCAACAATCACATTTTTTCACACACACTAGTCATGTTCTTTATTAATTACTTGATTAATTATAAATTTAATGTTTTGACATGACTTCATTTTTGCTCAGCAAATTTTGCATCCTCATATCTCAGCTTCATTTTGAAAATCCCATGATATCTTATAGTCCCAGTGTCATTAATCATGCACTCCCGGATTCCCAAAATCTCACTCAATGGGATGGGGCTGGATGTGCCTCACGCCAATCGCCTTACTCTCATATCGGGACATCATTTCTAAAAGGCACCTGGACATAACTGACCTAATGTTGAAGAAAGATGATGAACCTCCAGTTTGAGTAGTGTTTGGAATTCTCTTCCCCAGTCTGAAGCTGGAAGTGAACCTTTTTGAAGACACTGAAGCTGCAAGATCTACCTCATAGGTGCTCTGCAAACCTACATTGCTGTGTGTTCCAGGTCCATGGTCTCTGGAGGCCTCCACCCCAACCTTCAGAGGCAGCTCCTGGTCTTCTTCAGCTAAGTGTCAATATGTACACATCACATTGGTCCAGGCGTGTTCTGGACTGCCATGATTTCCTACTGGGAGAAGTCTGGTCAGGCCTTCAGCTGCAATTAGCGAGATGCAAATCGATTTTATGCTGGCATTTGGTAGGGACTGTGATCCATCATGGTGGCCAGGGGCAGGAAATCCCACTGTCATTAAACCGATTTTTGGATCCTGCGCTGCACTCTCCCTCTCCACCCACCAAGGGGAGTTTGAGAGAATTCTGCACTTAGCTTTGGGCACCCTACTTAAGTGGGGGGACATACTTGCATGAAAATATTTCAGGGAGAGCTCATAAGGCTGATTCCTCACACGAGGGGTTTGTCCGATAAGGAATGGTTGTTACCTGATAACGGAAAGGCTGAGCAGGTTGGGCTTATATTCACTGTAGCACGGGAAGAGTGAGAGGTGATCACTGAAACAATAAGACTCTTGGCGGGGAGGGGGCGGTGTCAACAGCCTAGCTTTTGGGAGGAGATTTCCCTCGTCAGTAAATCAATACCAGGGAACAGAGTTTCAAATTAAGGTGTCTCCCATTTAAGCTGGAGGTGAGGAGGAATTTCTTCTCTCAAGAAAATCATTAGTGCTTGGAATTCTTTTCCCTAATGAGTATTGGAGGCTGGGTCATTGAATATGCTCAAGGCTGACTTAGATTATTGACTGACAAGGGAGGTAAGGGTTATATGGGGGTGGCAGGAGAGTGAAGTTATAGCCACATCAGATCATCCACAATCATACTGAAAGGTGGAGCAGGCTTAATGGGCTATATGGCCTACTCCTGCTCCTATGTTTTCATCAATTTGGACTGCTGGGGAAATTAGTGCATTGGATAGGATTCACACCAGACTTGAGAGGGATAAATGCCAATCATATCTAGAAGAAACAAAATCGAGGGAAACAATAGATTCTGGAGAGATGCAAGTTCATGGAACCGAATTTTAAAATTCACATTAGCTTTGAATTCAAATAGAAACAATCATCTGTTATGGGCTCAGTTTATCTTGTTTAAAAAGATTACTGCACATCAGATTTTGTCTTGCTATTACGCTATGTTGTGATGAGCTTAATGGCTATTAGAATAACATACCCATTAGAACTTAAAAGGAAACAAAATATTAAACTTCCTACGCTGGGTTTTAGATCTTTGCTCATTTCCCCTTTAAGATAAGGATTCTAATTCTGAGTAAGAGATCCATTTATGAAATGCTTTCATTGTGAAACGTATACATTCTGTGCAAGATTTTCTGGCCTCCCAGCAATTTTCTTGTTGGCGGGAGGCGGTGCGCCATTCCTCAGTGGCAGGATCTTCTGATGCAGCTGCTGTCAATGCAAGTTCCCACTGAAGGCACCCCATGCCCCTTGAACCCTGCGGCAAGGGGTGCTCCACTGGTGGGACCAGAGAATCTCATCAGTGTGAACAACCGGAGAATTGGCAAGACAAGCTTAGTATTTACCAACAACATTGCAATGTGACTCAAGAAAATAATTTGTTTAAACACTCCATGTCTCGTAGTGCAAACATAGGTGTCATTGTTTAAAATATTAACTTAAAGACTGTTTACCATGGTAATGTTCAGCTGTCTTTCTGCGTAACGTCTCCACTGTGTCTTCAGAATCTGCCCATTCCAGTACTAACCGCCGACCATACAAGTGAGTGCTGTGGCAAAGGGCATTGAAGGCTTTCTGCAGACCAGAAGAAAAACACCATTGAATATTTTTGAATTACAAACAAAATGTATTTATGTCAATTACAGTTGTTTATCATTTGTAAAAGAAGTTTTGTGTAAATGTAAACAGCAATTAAATTATAAATTGCTGACTTCCAAGTGTTCATTTAATTCAACACATTGCTACACTAATTGGGTAACCTCCCAAAGTGTAAACATAGCTTGTAAAACAGCTGTGCTAGCTGAACTGCTTAGTGTCATCATAGTACAAACATTCCTTTTCCACCACTAGAGACAATTTAACTAAGGGTATAGGAAGCAACGAAATGGTCTTAAAGTAACAAGATTATCTAGGACTATTGAAAAAAAAATCAAAACAATAACTCTGGGAAGTTCAGAATTAGCTGACACTGTTAATAGCAGCTGAAATTAAACTGAAGGAGCTGGAATGACCAAAATCCAGTGTCAAATAAGCTATATTAACTGGTATGGTTAAATGTTTCTTCCTGTCCATGGTTTTGGAAAGTGATAGACAAGAGGGTCATGCATTTTTCTTCAATTAAATCTATGAGACAATGAAACATCATATGGTCAGGAGACATTGGTCATAAGATTTAAACTTTTTGTTAAAAGTTAATTGTGTTTTAAAAATGAATCCCCATGAGAAAAAGATAATCTTGGTCACCTGTCAAATAGACGGGGAAAGAAGTTTTGCTTCAGTGTGTAAAAAAATTATGTTTCTTGCGCCTCAGCAGAGAATGTCCAGAAGAGGCAGTACAAAGTCAAGGCACATTCCCATTGTTGCAGGGATCTGTATATGAGACTGGTGGACAGTCTACATAAGGTTTCCCACCATGGAATTACAGGAGGAGGCCATTTCGTCTATCATGCTCTTTGAAGGAACAGTTATGCGATGTAGATTAGTGACAGGTTATTATTTTAGCATTTTACAACCTGAATCAGGGTGACAAATCTTTAGTCTTTTTTGTTAAGAGGGATAAAGGTCAAAGGGAGTTAAAGATTCATTTGAATAATATTCCTCACAGGATATATAGATTTATCAGCATTTAAAAAAATACAAAAGTGTAAAACATCCAAGTGATCAAGTCATCAAATTGTATTTGGAAACAGTTCTCTGAAAACTGACCAAGTTAAGTGGCTGGCAAAATTGCTGACCATGACAGATGCGCTTAAAGATTTAAGTATTACCTCCTCAAGTCCTTCTCCTTGTGTAACTGTGGCCATGCTAAACTGGAACTAAAAACACTGGTGCAGAATCTGGAGCAGTTCTGCTCAAGGAGCGCCTTCAGCTCTACAACCTGGCTTTCACAGCAATTTAATTAGACTCTTCAGACCTCCACAATAGACCACATCAAATTAAAACTCAGACCTGCTTCAAATCCTCTGCAAGCACCTCAATGTACTATTAACAACTTGAAATTGACTGGGCTCCTAAGCCAGATGTTCACAGCAAGTTCTTCTAGAAGAGACATTGGACTTAACAGGAACAAAAGCTCATCCTACAATTTGCAACAGAAATTGGAACTGAGTGATTACACATGGACACATCAATCCTTTAAAAATTTTTAGTCCAATCAGCCCTTCAAATTTTATTTACATGGATCCTCCCAAACAAATAGGTCATCTTTCTTTCAGTTTGTGTCAGAAAATAAGGCTATCTGTAATTAGATATAAGTAGAAATAATGCAAGATACACAGTATTTGGAGTAAGATATTTATCAATGGCTATTTTTTCCTCTATTGAATTGACTAGCTTTAATGAAGATGTACGTGAACATAAAATCTTGTCCACTGTTTTATATTCACATCATTCAACATTAGCTGAGAGGAAAATATTATTGTTTCAAAAGTTGTGTATTGTGGTAAAGACAGAATTGAAAAAATGTTTTGATTCGAGTTTCACATTATATAGTTGGATGACATTCAGTTTCACTTATAATTAAAAATATTGCATAAAATGTGCATATTTTGAAATTAAAATTTGAATATGAAAATGATAAATCCCAAAATATTTGGGTGAACAATTTGTTTTATAGTCAGGGAATGTGAGATCACTGGTTGGGCCAGCCAGCATTTATTACATATTCTTAACTGCGCTTGAACTGAATGCTTGGCCATTTCAAAGGGTATTTAAGAACTAACCACATTAACATGGGTCTGGAGTCACATGTAGGCCAGACCAGGTAAGGATGGCAGATTTCCTCCCCTAATGAACTTAGTGAACCAGGTGAGTTTTTACAATAATCAAAATGGCTTTATGGTCATCAGACTTTCAATTCCAGATTTTTATTGAATTCAAATTTCACCATCTGCCATGTTACGATTTGAACTCGTATCCCCAGATACGACTGGGGTCTCTGGATTATTTGTCCAGTGACAATACCACTATACCACCATTTCCCCCATTATAAGGACGTTGGAAAGTGAAATTTTGCTACAAAAAGCTGCACCAAGCAATATTAGAGAGAGGGGGAATAGCATAAAAGAAACTTTTAGTAGATTTAATTTTTATGGGTTTAATGTTAAGTCACATATTCAGAAAATGTACCTTTTTACAAAATTTTCAGAGATATGTAAAAATAAATTGAGGCCTTACCCAGAATTAGATTTTCCAATTGGTTGGAGGCTTTCCTGGAAATTTCATGACAGAACTTCCCGTCTCCAGCCTACCAATACGGCAGCTTTTCCCCATCTCCAATATTTTTGTAACAAATTGTGATCAAAGAGCAGAAAAGAATATTTCCTTAGGTGCCCCTATTATTTTTATCTGAGTTGTCCAGTGGTGTGCAGGTTAGGTGGATAGACCATGCTAAATTACCACTCGGTGCCCAAAGATGTGTAGGTTAGGTAGATTAGCCATGGTAAGTACGTGGCATTATGGGAAGAGGGCAGAGGGGAGGGCATGGGTGGATATTCTTTTAGAGGGTCGATGCAGATTCAATGGGCCAGATGGTCTCTTTCTCAACTGTAGGAATTCAACAGCTTGCACCAGTATCTAGGAGATTTATCTAATCCCTGGGAATCGATGACAACCTGGGAGGTTGGTAATCCTACATGGGACAAATTGGAGAGATTATGTTTGTCTTTTACCCTTACCCTGGAGGAATAAACTTTAAATAATGTTTGGACACGGACGACACAAATACTATGATCAATAATTTAAAGTAGACACATGGTAATCCCAGGAAAAGATGCAAAAACTTTTAATCACATATTGCCCTAGAGTGGAACATTCTCAGAAATATATTTCAGTAGGAATAACTCATTACCATTTATTTATTCTTATTCTTTCATGTGTTGTGGATATTGTTGGCAAAACCAGCATTTATTAGCTACCCAACATTGCCCCGGAACTAGTGGCTTGCTAAGGCATTGCAGAGGGCAGTTAAGACCCACATGGCGGAGGAACTGGAGTCACCAGATCCAGAACAGCAAATTTCCTTCCCTAAAGGACATCAGTGAACCAGATGGGTTTTCGTGACAAGTGATGATATTTTCATGGTCATCATTACTGAGACTAGTTGAATTTAAATCTTACCGTGAAATTATGACTCCAAAGGTTCACTAGGCTGATACTGGAGATGAGGGGGTTGGCCTATGAAGAGAGACTAAATAGACTTGTTCTGTACTCGTTGGACTTTAGAAGGATGAGGGGGGATCTTATAGAGACGTATAAGATAATGAAGGGGATGGATAGGGTAGAGATAGAGAGATTCTTCCCACTTAGAAAGGATAGCAGGACTAGAGGACACAGCCTCAAGATTGGGGGGGGGCAGTTTAGATCAGAGATGAGGGGGAACTTCTTCACTCAAAGGGTGGTGAATCTCTGGAATTCTCTGCCCGTTGAAGTGGTGGAGGCTACCTCGCTAAATATATTTAAGTTACATATATTCTAGGTTTCTGATAGACAAGAGAATTAAGGGTTATGGGAAGAAAGCGGGAAAGTGGAACTGATCCACTTCAGATCAGCCATGATCTTATTGAATGGCAGGGCAGGCTCAAAGGGGTAGATGGCCTACTCCTGCTCCTATTTCTTATGTTCAAAGCATTCATTTAGGCCTCTGGATTACTAGTCCAGTGATACGAATACTACGTCACCATCGGGGTCCTTGTGCATGAGTCGCAAAAACCCAGCTTGCAGGTGCAGCAGGTGGTCAGGAAGGCGAATGGGATGCTGGCCTTCATAGCGAGGAGGATTGAATATAAAAGTAGGGAGGTCTTGCTGCAGCTGTATAGGGCATTGGTGAGGCTGCAGCTGGAGTACTGTGTGCAGTTTTGGGCGCCGCACCTGCGCAAAGATATTTTGGCCTTGGAGGGAGTGCAGAGGAGGTTTACTAGGCTGATTCCAGAGTTGAGGGGGTTGAGCTATGAGGAGAGGCTGAATAAACTGGGCTTGTACTCGTTGGAGTTTAGAAGAATGAGGGGAGATCTCATTGAGACGTATAAGATGATGAATGGGATGGATAGGATAGAGGTGGAAAGACTCTTCCCGCTCAAAAAAGACAGTAGGACTAGGGGACACAGCCTCAAGATAAAAGGGGGGCGTTTTAGAACGGAGTTGAGGAGGAACTTCTTCACTCAAAGGGTGGTGAATCTCTGGAATTCTCTGCCCGTTGAAGTGGTGAAGGCTGCCTCGCTAAATATTTTTAAGACGCGGGTTGATGGGTTTTTGATAGGAGAGGGGATTAAGGGTTATGGGGAGAGGGCGGGAAAGTGGAACTGAGCAGCGACAGATCAGCCATGATCTTATTGAATGGCGGGGCAGGCTCGAAGGGCTGGATGGCCTACTCCTGCTCCTAGTTCTTATGTTCTTATCTTCCTTAAATATAAATGAATCCTGAAAAAAAGTTATCCTGTACCAAATTTTTAAAAATCACAAATGCTTTTTGATTTGATTTATTGTCACGTGTACCAGCATGCAGTGAAAAGTATTGTTTCTTGCATATTATACAGGCACAGCATACTGTACGTACAGAAGGAAAGCAGAGTATGCAGAATGCAGTGTTAGTCATAGCAAGGGTGTATAAGAGTTAGAATAGAGCTTTAGAGGTATAGAATGAGAATAAAAGCTAGAATTAGAGGGTATATTGGGGACAGCTTACAAGTCGTTACACTCCGGCACCATCTTGAATTGACCAATTCACCAATTCCATTTAAAATGATTAATACTTTAGAATAAAAGCACATTTTCTGCTCATTAATCAATTACTTGCAATGTACATGGAGTTTACTTTTTAGAATGCAAAATCTTTCCAATATTTGAGCAAACAACACAAATCACTCAATACAGTTAAACCCTTTCTTTGTCATTCTGAATAAGTCACAAAAATTGTTGATCCAAATCACCTACTTTCTAACACCGACCTACAGACCTTAGAAAAACAATGTTGACATTCACAGGCCATGCGAGTTTCACTATCGGGGCGAAAGAGGTTTCTGTTTCTGCTGATGTTGAATGAGGGGCAATATTAATTTCAAATTTCAATTAAAATTCTGCTTTGTTTGGGATGGGAGATGTGGAGGCTAATTACATCTCTTGAAATTAAAGATGTTGAAGTATTGTACACCTAATGTTTGAAGAAAGCAGCTCAATAGGCCTAATAGTTTTGAGTTCTATACATGCATCTGTTACAAATCTAAAGGATAACCACTGTTGAAGTCAACAGCAAGTACTTTCCAAGAAACTCATGCCACACACGTAAACATTCAGAACTAAGCATGCACTGATAGGAGAATTTTTGTTGGGCATAATAAAAATTCCTTCATTCAAAGTAGGCTCCAAACAAAAAGCTTATCCATCAGTGCAAAGATTAATTCAAATACTCGGCTATTGCTTAGATGGTGAAACACTGAAGCATGAACTGGCAATTTACATAGCAGTTAAACTGTTGTTTTTGTAATACATCTCTTTCAAAAAGCTGGCACAGGCACAATGTGACAAATGACCATTAATTTTGCTTAAAGATTCTAACTACAAAATGAGGTGAAGCCTTCTACCATCTTGGAATACACTAACTCAAAAAATAGCTTGTCCTGCTGACACTTAGGAAATCATTACATTGCCAGATTTCTTTTTAGTTTTAAAGTAAAATTCTATGGATGCTGGAAATGAAAGTAGAGAAAAAAATGCTGGAAATAAGAACATAAGAAATAGGAGCAGGAGTAGGCCATCTGGCCCTTCGAGCCTGCCCCGCCATTCAATAAGTTCATGGCTGATCTGTCGTGGCTCAGTTCCACTTTCCCACCCTCTCCCCATAACCCTTAATCCCCTCTCTTATCAAAAACCCATCAACCCGCTTCTTGAAAATATTTAGCGAGGCAGCCTCCACCACTTCAACGGGCAGAGAATTCCAGAGATTCACCACCCTTTGAGTGAAGAAGTTCCTCCTCAACTCCGTTCTAAAACGCCCCCCCCTTTATCGAGGCTGTGCCCCCTAGTCCTACTGTCTTTTTTGAGCGGGAAGAGTCTCTCCACCTCTATCCTATCCATCCCATTCATCATCTTATACGTCTCAATGAGATCTCCCCTCATTCTTCTAAACTCCAACAAGTACAAGCCCAGTTTATTCAGCCTCTCCTCATAGCTCAACCCCCTCAACTCCGGTATCAGCCTAGTAAACCTCCTCTGCATTCCCTCCAAGGCCAAAATATCTTTGCGCAGGTGCAGCGCCCAAAACTGCACACAGTACTCCAGCTGCGGCCTCACCAATGCCCTATACAGCTGCAGCAAGACCTCCCTACTTTTATATTCAATCCCCTTCGCTATGAAGGCCAGCATCCCATTCGCCTTCCTGACCACCTGCTGCACCTGCAAGCTGGGTTTTTGCGACTCACGCACAAGGACCCCGAGGTCCCTCTGCACCGTCGCCTGCTGCAGTTTTTCGCCCCGTAAGTAATAGAAAGTGGTTAGGCAGCAGCTGTTCTCCATAGTTGCCAGACCTGCTGAGTATTTCTATTACGTTTTAATACATACTTCCTTGACGTACATTTGTCAAAGATGGTTGGGGTACCTACATTTTGATTTTTTTGGCATTTATTAAAACCATATTTAGTCTGTAGCAAATGCAAGGAGAAATCCAGAGTATCAAACATCCCTGGATGCAAGCTGTTCAAGAAAAATAGGGAAGGAAACAAAGGAGGAGAATAATCAGTAATAATTGATCAGAATATGTGCTCAAAATGATGAAGGGTCTGATCAGAGTAATTTGGGAGAAACTGCTCCTTTTGGCAGAAAGATCAGGAACCAGAGGACACTGATTTAAGGAGATTAGCAAAAGAAGTCATGGTGACACGAAGGAAAACCTTTCTTATACAGTGATTAGCTTGGATTTGAAATGCGGTGCCTGGGAGTGTGGTGGAGGCATGTTCAAACATAGCTTTCAAAAAAAGGAATTCCATAATTATCTGAAGAAAGAATTTACAGAGCAATAGGTAAAATGGCAGAGGGCTGGGACTTGGTCAGTTGTACATGCAACGAGCTGGCACTGATAGGATACATAGAATGTCCTCCTTCTGGGCTGCAATCATTCAACGATTTAATAAGTCACATATGCAATAGATTTAAAACTATTGACTTTAATCCTAAGGATACCAAACAGGTAAGAGAGGGCAGCTGTAGCTACCAGATTAGCCAGGCCTTGGGCTGCAAAAAAGTGCAGTGGAGGGGTTTTGGGAAATTCTCACTGCACAAAAAAGGATTGCGCAACTTTCCCTTTTGAGCCCAAAAGACCACACTTACAGTAAATTACTTATAAGTCATGTAAGTTAACCATACAAGAAGCTGGCCAACCATTTTGTATGAAAATTCACACCCAAAGATTATCTTGTAAAATACCACACCTTTGCATCTTGTTTAGTGAGAAAGTCTACAAATCCAAAGCCCCTGTGTGTGCCAGTTCCAGCCATTTTCTTAGGCAGTCGCACAGTCTTTATTTCTCCAAAGGTACTGAAAGAGAAAGGAAACATATTGATAGATTATTGTGACAATATCATACACTGTCCAAAGACTGGAAACCAACTTTATATGTATTTGAATTTTGGCCCATGGAATAGCCAATTTCCTATTTCTGTTATCTGTAAGGCTACAACGCTTGTTGGCAAGGTAGAAACGCATTACACATTAGAGGCAAAAAGTTATCAAAAAATTCAAGAGAAAATTTGAACAGTCCATAATATCAAATATTTATAATCAAAATAATTTATACGCGACACCATTAACTTGTAGACGACTGGATAATTCGGGGAATTCCTGTCTCACTGGGCCAACTGGTTTACTTTTGAGCTCATTTACTATAATGCTGAAACAAGTTATTAAAACAATAAACTTGTTCAAATACCAATGGAATTATCAATAATAATGACCCAAAGCAAATAAATTACAAAATGTTACATAGAAAGTAAATATTACCATCCTTTTACCGTTTTTTTTCTCCCTATTTCCTGGCCTATTCAGTTGTATTTCTTTTCCTTGACTCCAACTCTTTATTTTACCTACTTCAACTTCTCATCTTCACTTGCTTAAATTTAAAGTAATTAACTTTTATCCTCTATCATTGTCCCCAATTTATATTTGCCACCAATTGGAAAAGGGCCAGAAAAGACAATTCTCCGTTCAAATTCTATATAAAGATAATCATGATCTCAAAAATACCTCAACCAGTCATTAGAAATTCTTTGATCCCACTGACTGTGGAGAGGGACAAGAGAAAGGGACAAAAGGAGAATTTTGCACAGCAGTCAGCTTTCCAAAGGGGAAACTGTAAAGAAGTAAGCCCTGGAAGAAGGATACAATGCAGCTTCCTACTTCAAACTTTGTTGAAGCAAAGGAAGATAATCCACTGATGTAGGGAGGTTTATCCCTTTATTACTGTCATATGATTAACGACAAAGACAAGTTGTATCCACTGAACTCAGGTGAGTCTGATTACAACTCATGGACCTTCATTTGCAGGAAATGAGTTTACTCAGTGTCAAAGAACCGACTGTTTGATCAGTATTTGGATACAAAATTGACTTCTTGACAGAAGCCAGAGGGTGGTTATAGAGAATTATTTTTCAAACTAGAGGCCTGTGACCAGTGGTGTGCCTCAGGGATCAGTGCTGGGTTCACTGTTATTTGTCATTTACATTAATAATTTGGATGAGAATAAAGGAGGTATGGTTAGTAAAGTTTGCAGATGACACCAAGATTGGTAGCATAGTGGACAGTGAGAAATGTTATCTCCAACTGCAGCATGACTTTGCTCAATTCGGCTAGTGGACTGATGAATGGTGGATGGAGTTTAATTTAGATAAATGTGAGGTAATGCATTTTGGTAGATTGAACCAGGACAGGACTTACTCAGTTAATGGTAGGGCGTTGGGGGGAGTTACAGAACAAAGAGATCTAGGGTTACATGTTCATAACTCCTTGAAAGTGGTGTCACAAATGGACAGAGTGGTGAAGGAGACATTCGGCATTCTTGGTTTCATCTGTCAGAACACTGAATACAGGAGTTGGGATGTCTTGTTGAAATTGTACAAGACATTGGTAAGGCCACACTTGGAATACTGTGTGCAATTCTGGTCACCCTATTATAGAAAGGATATTATTAAACTAGAAAGAGTGCAGAAAATATTTATTAGAATGCAACTGGGACTTGATGATTAAGTTATAAGAAGAGGCTGAATAGACTGGGACTTTTTTCTCTGGAGAGTAGGAGGCTGAGGAGTGACATTATAGAGGTCTATAAAATAATGAAGGGCATAGACAAGGTAGACAGTCAATATCTTTTCCCAAAGGTAGGGAAGGCTAAAGCTAGAAGGCATAGGTTTAAGGTGAGAGGGGAGAGATACAAAACTGTCCAGAGGGGCAATTTTTTCACACAGAGGGTGGTGACTGTCTGGAACAAGCTGCCAGAGGTAGTAATACAGGTGGGTACAATTTTATCATTTTAAAAAACATTTAGATAGTTACATGGGTACGATGGGTATAGAGGGATATGGCCAAATACGGGCAATTGGGATTAGCTATGGGGTTTAAAAAAATAAGGGCAACATGGACAAGTTGGGCCGAAGGGCCAGTTTCCATGCTGTAAACTAGTCATTTAAGACTGAGATAAAGAAAAATTACATTTTGTAAGAGACTAAAGGCTAACAGAAACTCATCTTTCTCGCAGAAGCAGCACAATATTGCCTTCAGGACAAGGTGCGGAAATTTCCCATCCCACTCGCCACGGGAATTGTAGCGGGGAGAGAGTGGGTGGAGGCGGACCATGCAAAGGTCTGTTGACCTCGGACAGCATTTTCTAGTTTTGAGACGAGCGTGGCCAGAAAATCCCACCCAAGTATTTTCAAGCTTCAGCCAAAGAATTGCTTGGTGTACATTTTTTAAAAATAGAAGGCTTTCTGGGTAATTCTATTTATTCGATAAAAGAACACATGTAATGAACTCTTTTACCAAATTCCAGTCTACAACCAACAATTACATTTATTTGAGACATTACTACATGGAAAAGAGAAAATAAATTATTCTGCAGTAATACAACGGGAATAAATATTTTTGCAACTTATGCCAATAAATAAACCAGCTAGGAGATCATTAATCAAATGATTTGATACTACATTAACAGAAACATTGTAGTTTCAGAGGAAGTATCACCTAGAGAAAAAATGACTATGTGCTTCCACCCTATTTCTATTTTTTTTTAAATACTCATTTTTATAAACAAATTGAATACAAGTTCGATAAATTTCATAAAGGGGAAAAAAAACAAGTGCAGCCTACAAACAAAACTAAGCACAGAATTCACTGATTTTGTATGAAGTAAAAATCCAGAAATTTCATCTTGCAATGAGAAAAGAATACAAAAAGTAATTACCCGTTAAATAAATAACAATGGATTTATTTAACTGCACTCTTTTTGGCTGATTTACTTGGTTTATAACAGCAAAAATACTGCCTGGTTACGTACAATGCATCAGATTTTTAATTACATCTAATTCTTTTTGTGTCTCACTATCCAAAAATAAGATGTTCTCTATATTAGCCTAAAATGAAATGTGAGCCTAGAATCTGCAGTAATGAATACTTTAATAAGCAACAGAGAAGCTGAAACTATATTCAGCGTTAACCAAGTGCACCCAGCATGATCAAGCATTTATCTCCAGCATTTCCTGAAACACTACAGTGTGCAAATTTGGGATTATGAAAACCACAAATGAATCTGCACGTTCCCTTTCAAAATTCTGCCTATGCAATATTCAAGAAGGAAAATCAGAGTTAAGCAGAAATGTTATGCATATGCTGTGAAGCATATCATGACTGTGCCAGCACCCTGAACAATCATTCAAAAATAAGCTGAATGTCCCTAACTGTGCAACATCTGTGTAATGACAGGACCGATTTATTAGATCTAATAGAAGATACGAGAAGGGTGGCTGAAGCAGAGGTTAAAGGAGATACCAAAACAGCTGCAAAACAGATGCAAACACAGTAAATCCACTTTGTTCTGGACCCTTTTCATGACCTTTAATACAATGAAAATTCAAATGTTAGGCTTCAAGAGATGCTTGCCATTATGAAATTGGCACTGCTAGACTGAAGGAACAAAGCATTAGTCATGTAGCTTTAAGAAAAATCCACAATCAGCCACAGGGGTCACAAGTATAAGCACAGAAGAAAAAGCACTATGAATGTAAAATAAGGCAGATATTTTCAAATCTGAATTACAAGTAAAAAGGCATTGATTTGGCACTATAATTTTTATGTTAATCTTATTACATCAAAATATGTTCATATTGCTTATTAAATTGGTTCCAACATAGATTAAGTCAAAATATTAACAAATACCTATGTTTAAGGAATACAAACTCCTTTTATTTAACATATGTAATTTATTTTTAAAAATCTTTTTGCATGAATATAGAACTGTGTCCACTTCTCAATTGTATTTACTATAGCTTTAAGTTTAAAAATACAATCTAAACCCAAGCATTGCTCAAAACAATTTTTATCAGGAGAGAAAGCTGAAAAAAGATTTGAAAATAATTTAAATAGTTAGGATAAACATATGGGTATTATTTTCAAGCAGTCAATTACTGTCGTTTGAAACATATCACCTTCTTGCAATTCCAGTTACTGTTTATTTTGTCTTTTTTTTAAACAAAACATTAGGATATTGGACTATTTTAAGCTCATGAGTACTTTACTTATGTTTTAATATCTTAAAGAGCCAGAATTCTTATACAGAAAGTCACGTAGATATTAAGAGATCCAATATATATGAGTTATGCAAAATCACCCAAATCTTAGGATTCATAGGAAACATAATATGCAGTTCCCATCACTTAAAACGGCAAATTTAAATTGGGCAAATAATACAAAACAGATGCCATTACTGTACTGTCAATTACAAAGTTTCTGCTTACAGCATGTTAAGTGCGCCAGCTACTGTGGACAGACACCAGTGTTCAGTGAGTCTCTTGGTTAAGCAAACTGGCTATTTCAGGCATGGAGCCACAGGGGAATTCATCTGAAGAGAAGCTGGATGATACTGACTGATCTATGTGGACAGAATCAATGCAAAAGTGCAAGTGAAAATTTCATGTTTCTTTGCCATGCATAGTCAGTATGAGAGTCATGCAGAATATTACACTATATTACTATGTTACACTTTGCATCAGAGAAAGTATGAGAAATCAAAACAATAGATTACTGAGTTCCAGCAGCATTGACCATGTACTTGATTTCTAACAGGATAGTTTAAGTCTAGTCAGTTATGGCAGGGATTAACAGGTTTTAAATGGGACATTGAGGGGGAAAAGGTGTTTCAGTCAGGATTTAAAAAAATAGTGCAGGAGATGTAACATCTGCTCTTTTACCTCCTCATTTCCCACCAAGGTCCCAAAATATTTCTTCCAGGGGAAATAGCAAATTACTTGTACTTTTTTTGAGTTAGCACACTGTATTTGTTGCTCATAATATATTTTCCACTAGACTAAGGAAACCGAATGCAAATTGGGTGACCACTTTGTGGAACATTTCCATTCAGTCTGCAAGTTTGATCCTGAACTTGTAGGTTTAATTCTCCACTCTAACTTCCCTGTCATTGCAGTCCTGCATTGTTCTAATCTAATGAAGCTTAAAGGAACTTGCAGAACAGCACCTCTGTTTGATTTGACACTTTACAGCCTTCTCAGTCACTAGGTTTATGATTTGATTTATTGTCACTTGCATTAGCATACAGTGAAAAGTATTGTTTCTCACCAGCTATATAGACAAAGCTTATGGTACCTAGAGAAGGAAAGGAGAGCGTGCAGAATGTAGTGTTACATTCATAGCTAGGATATAGCGAAAGATCAACTTAATACGAGGTAGGTCCATTCAAGAGTCTGATGGCAGCAAAGAAGCTGTACTTCAGTCGGTTTGTACATGTCTTCAGGCTTTTGCATCTTCTTCCTGACAGAAGGGGGTGGAAGAGAGTATGTCCGGGAGTCATGGGGTACCTTATGCCGGCTGCTTTTCCGAGGCAGCGGGAAGTATAAACAGAGTCAATGGATGGGAGGCTGGTTTCATAGAATCCTGCAGTGCAGGAGGAGGCCATTTGGCCCATCAAGTCTGCACAGTCGCACCCAGACCCCATTCCCATAACTCCATGTGTTTACCCTAGCTAGTCCCCCTGACACTAAGGGCCTACTTAGCATGGCCAATTAACCTAACCTGCACACCTTTGGACTGTGGGAGGAAACCGGAGCATCTGGAGGAAACCTGTAGAGACATGGGGAGAACATGCAAACTCCATACTGATCGTGACCCCAAGCTGGGAATCGAACCCAGGTCCCTGGTGCTGTGAGGCAGCAGTGCTAATCACTGTGCCACCATGCTACCTGAGGTTTGCATGATAGGCTGGGTTTCGTTCACGATCCTTTGTAGTTTTTGTGGTCCTAGATAGAGCAGGAGCCATATCAAGCTGTGATACAACCTGAAAGAATGCTTTCTATGGTGCATATGTAAAAGTTGGTGACTGTTGTAACAGTCATGCCAAATTTCCATAGCCTCCTGAGAAAGCACAGGCGTTGGTGGGCTTTCTTAACTATAATGTCAGGATGGACGGCCCAGGGCAAGTTGTTAGTCATTTGGACACCAAGAAACTTGAAGCTCTTGACCATTTTCACTTCATCCCTGTTGACATAGACAGGGACATGTCCTCCACTATGCTTCCTGAAGTCAATGACTATCTCCTTCATTTTGTTGACATCGAGGGAGATATTATTGTCATTGCACCAGTTCACTGGATTCTCTATTTCTTATCTGTGCTCCATCTCATTGTTTGATCCGATCCACTGCGGTGATGTCATCAGCAAACCTGAAAGTTGAGTTGGAGGGGAATTTGGCCACACAATCATAGGTGCATAAGGAGTATAGTTGTGCCCCACAAGGTGTGTCCTGAGGACACACCTTGTGGGGCACAACTGTTGAGGATGATCGTGGAGGAGGTGTTGTTGCCTATCTTCATTGATTGTGGTCTGGGTTAGTAAGTCTCAGATTCCATTGCAGAGACAGGAGCCATGCCCTAGGCCACGGAGCTGGGAGGTAAATTTTTTTTTTTTTAGGTGTAATGGTGTTGAAGTTGAACTGTAGTCAATATATAGGAGTCTGACATAGGTGTCTACATTTTCAGATCACCATCAACACTCCCATTTTTTCCTCAGACAGCAGTTGTTGGTGAATGGGATGCTGGCCTTCATAGCGAGGGGGATTGAATATAAAAGTAGGGAGGTCTTGCTGCAGCTGTATAGGGCATTGGTGAGGCCGCAGCTGGAGTACTGTGTGCAGTTTTGGGCGCCGCACCTGCGCAAGGATATTTTGGCTCTGGAGGGAGTGCAGAGGAGGTTTACTAGGCTGATACCGGAGTTGAGGGGGTTGAGCTATGAGGAGAGGCTGAATAAACTAGGCTTGTACTCGTTAGAGTTTAGAAGAATGAGGGGAGATCTCATTGAGACGTATAAGAGGATGAATGGGATGGATAGGATAGAGGTGGAAAGACTCTTCCCGCTCAAAAAAGACAGTAGGACTAGGGGGCACAGCCTCAAGATAAAGGGGGGGCGGTTCAGAACGGAGTTGAGGAGGAACTTCTTCACTCAAAGGGTGGTGAATCTCTGGAATTCTCTGCCCGTTGAAGTGGTGGAGGCTGCCTCGCTAAATATTTTTAAGAAGCGGGTTGATGGGTTTTTGATAAGAGAGGGGATTAAGGGTTATGGGGAGAGGGCGGGAAAGTGGAACTGAGCCACGACAGATCAGCCATGATCTTATTGAATGGCGGGGCAGGCTCGAAGGGCCAGATGGCCTACTCCTGCTCCTATTTCTTATGTTCTTATGTTCTTATGATTCTGCATTGTTCATTTATACGTTCTCTACAGCTATCTCTTCTTTCTTTACTTACCCATTGGCATCTCCTTTTACCTTGCACCATCATTCCTTTGTCATTTAATCTTTTCTGCTTTCTACCCTACAACAAACTTTCCCTTTTTTCCTTACCTCACTTTTCTCTTTCCCCATCTTTGTATGGACTTTATGTCTGTTGTATTTCTAAATTTTGAGTACTGATGAACAGTCATCAACTTAAAACATTTATGCTGTTCCTCTGTCCACAGCACCAGCCTGATCTGATGAGCATTTCCAATATTTTATGCTTTTGTATGGATCTATATAAACACTGTCCAATATGTATAGTGGACTAATGGCATTAGCACTACCACATCTACTGAAGTTTGTGGGTCAGTGCTGAGGGCCAACAATATCTGATTAGGCCTTTCCTCATTCATTGAAAATTATTTTTCATTCAGTAACTTCATATCCCACCACTCATGAGAAATATGAATTAATTTTTTGGATCATATTTCAATACAGATATTGTTGGTACAGCAAAATTTTGTTTGCTTTGACTATGTCTGTACTGATCTATCAACATGTGGAAAGCAACAACTTGGAGACAACTGATGTATATAATCATTCAAATTTCATTTAATTATTAGTCAATATTGTTTCAGAATGAAAAGGGTTCAGCTCTGAGCTTTAAGCATACATTCAGGTTGAATTTTCCAAACTACAATTCTGACTATAATTTATTAATCAAATGGTTTATTTCACTCTCGTCTCATTTCATGCAATCACAGAATTATGAAGTGGTACTGATGCCTGTGCAGTCCTCCATGGATTCTAGACATTCCAAAGTTTTTGTGGTTTAACTTGTAACTGAGAAAGCAGTACAATACATCAGTATGAGTTGAAAGAATCCAATGCTAATATATTTTCTGCACACCCCTGCACTGGTTTGAAAATTCTAACCTATTCCTTATTGCACTCTGTACTCCCCAAGGCTGTACACAGTGTACCTAAGTTCTGCATTTTGGAGAAAAAGGGCACACTGCTTTTTCACTAAGCTTATAGACTTTAGCATTGATACAAAACATGTATTAAAGTCTCTTTTCCATCAGTATCTGCTAGTTATACATCTCATGCAACAATGCCACTGGTTGCTTGTTGTACCAGAATACGCTGCAAAAAATGTACTATTTATCACTGTAACAGAAAAATCATCATAACTTCCACGTAGAAAGGCATCTTCGATACTTTTTCCCAAATCTGCCATGCAGGTGAAAAAACTGTCCTTTTTGTTTTTTCCATTTTCAATAAGTGACCTCTCTAAATTTGTGAACAACACTGGGAACAGCATGATTTAGCAAAGTATTGCCAAAGGGAGAAAAAACAGATGGCTTGGATGCAAATTACGCTATATAGAGTCAGAAGAGGAAGTCATGTGCTGTCTCACAGGAAGTGCTTTGGGGCATTCTAAACACAAGAAATAAGAAAAAGCCAGGTGCATTGCCTATTTCTTCTATATTATTCACTATAGGATACAAAGAAAGACTGGGGTTCACAAATGTCAGGTCAGAACACAAATCTGGAAGTTCAAATGATGTTGTGAAGGTAGATACGTTTTAGCCAGAATAGGTTTTATTTCATAATTCTATGTTCTTACCTGTTTTACTTTAACAGCCTGAGTAATGAAAAATAAAATTAATTATTTACAACTTCAATAGCTATTATTGCACTAGGGAAATGCATTTAGTAAATGTATAACAAAGCAGTACTGTTAACAATCAAAAATATGGATTAATGCTAAAACATGGATTAGCTGGATGCCACCAAACGTAGTTCTACATCCTGGCCTACATTTGTGATAAACTAGAAAATACACCTATCGGCTTGTGAACAGAATGTTTTGAAATGCCTTAAATAAACATTTTAGAGTAAAAACACGCACTTACATAGCTCTTTAAATGCAATAAATCATTCCAAAGTGCAGACAAAATCTGATGCCAAGCAACATAAAGACGACATTGGGATAGCTGACCAAAAGCTTGGCCAAAGAAATAGATATTAAGGAGGATTTTAAAGGAGGAGAAAGAGTAAAGGTAAAGTCGTTGCGGTCCCAGATGATCATAGGCTGCTCTCCCCTTTGAGGGGACAACAGCCTATGGCGGTGATTTAACTTGAGGATCACCATGACTCAGGCAAGAGAAAAAGTTGAGAAGATGGATCTCCGTGAATAACCTCAGCCAGTACAGGAATTGAACCTGTGCTGTTGGTGTTGCTCTGCATTATGGACTAGCTGCCCAGCCAATTGAGCATTGTTGGTGATCAAAAGGATGTGGGGTCGGTAACTCAAATCAGGGTTAAATCGTCTGCCTACAGATGGAGCAATGGTGAATTTTAATCAAGAACACAAAAATGTAACTTTTATCACAAACCCCAGCTTACAGCATAATTTGCTAGATATGCAAGCCCATGGCTGGGATTTTCCGGCCACGCTTGCACCAAACCAGAAAATCTCGCGTAAGGTCAACTGATCTTTGCATGCCACTCCCCCTGCGCCCCCAACCCGGTATGACTCCCATGACGGGCAAGATGCCAAAACATTTTCCTCAGGTCTTCAATTATCATTCCAAGGTACACATTCTCTCTCTACTTGATATTCCCTTACAGTCAGTAACAAATTAAAACATTTAGGTTCCCTGAATGAACAATCTATCAGACATACAAAAATCTATTAATGCCTACTAACATGGTTCCATGTTTTATACAATCAAATTGCAACTCAATTTGTCGACACAAAACACCAAGTTGAAGTGGTGCCCTCCAACTTTAATCTTTACATTCTATGCAAATGCCACAATTGATCTTTTTCATATCATAACAATTGATGGACCTTATTAACAGTTAAATAATTAGAATTATATTTCGTTCAGATTGTACCAAGGGGAAGATTGTCACCTAGCAGGATAGGGTCTGGGTGGGATTGTGGTTGGTGCTGATTCAATGGACCAAATGGCCTCCTTCTGCACTGTATAATTCTATGATACCATGATACTATGAAAAAAATGAACATTTTCAGTAATCAATATTACAAGGAAATATGTCACAAAAAAGGATAATTTATGAGCAAGACTGAACTTTCGTTATGCCTTATAACAGGCAAAAAATTGATGCAACTAGATTGGAACAGCAGCAAAACCTTTAAATTACCAAATTTAACAGCAAAGTTAGAGGCTCTTTACAGTTTGGTCATAACCACAAGCAATTATTTCTGAAAAGGTAGAACATTTACTTTAAAAATAAGTACAAGACCTGTTATATGTATTGTCTTCAAAATAACAAACAGAATTAAGTTTTTACAGCATTATGATAAAAGTGCCATAAACTAATGTATACAATTAAACACATTAACACTGAACCAATAGAGGATTATAGGAACTCATTAAGTTACTAATAAATTTGGAACCACTGATTTAATGTAGGAACTATTAACTACCATAAAGTCTGTTAACATCATGATATTTTTTAAACCGTATTCCCTTCCTTGATTTTAAAATAACATCTGTTATAGAACACATTGGTGATCTTTTAACATGGTACTATGGCAAGAGGGGGTTAGAAAGAGCGACAAATATAAACCATGTATTTTTACTTGATACTTGATCAATTACATATCCAGTCTTTATGAAACTCCAGTAGTACATTAGTCGCAGCTGGAGTACTGTGTGCAGTTTTGGGCGCCGTACTTGCGCAAGGATATTTTAGCCTTGGAGGGAGTGCAGAGGAGGTTTACTAGGCTGATTCCGGAGTTGAGGGGGTTGAGCTATGAGGAGAGGCTGAATAGATTAGGCTTGTACTCGTTAGAGTTTAGAAGAATGAGGGGAGATCTCATTGAAACGTATAAGATGATGAATGGGGTGGATAGGATAGAGGTGGAGAGACTCTTCCCGCTCAGAAAGGATAGTAGGACTAGGGGGCATAGCCTCAAGATAAAGGGGGGGCGGTTTAGAACAGAGTTGAGGAGGAACTTCTTCACTCAAAGGGTGGTGAATCTCTGGAATTCTCTGCCCGTTGAAGTGGTGGAGGCTGCCTCGCTAAATATTTTTAAGACGCGGGTTGATGGGTTTTTGATGAGAGAGGGGATTAAGGGTTATGGGGAGAGGGCGGGAATGTGGAACTGAGCCACGACAGATCAGCCATGATCTTATTGAATGGCGGGGCAGGCTCGAAGGGCTAGTTGGCCTACTCCTGCTCCTATTTCTTATGTTCTGCACAGAGAGTGTGCTAACAGACTACGTCATCTTTCCTCACAAATTAGGTTGATTTGAATCTTGACTTTCATATGTTACTGAAATGCCATGAATGCCTATTCTGCATGTAAAATATCATATTATTGTGTTAATTTTCACAAATAGATTGTGGTATGTACAGCTTTCCCCAATTCAGGGGTACTGTGAATAAGTTGCTATTTTTCGCTGAAGGAAGGATCACAAGTTTATAGGGCTTACCGCTCTTCTGATTTATTTTGTTGCTTCTTCTTCGAAGCAGCTCAAAATCATTTACGTTAATGTGACTAAGTAATATAATATTAGCTTTGCTGATTTCATGTTTTACAAAATTGCAGCTGTGGTCAGCTTGGCTATTCTTGACAAGGTTATTTGTGGAATAGAGTCACTTGAGTTGCAGCCACTTCATCCTCAAGAAGCAGCAAAAGAACAAAAGGAACAAACATTAGGAATTCTGTCCTTTATATGCAGGCATTCAAATATAAATAAGCTAGGCTAGTTTGCATACAGGCACTTCAGTTAAGTTCTCCATATTGTCCTGTGTCCTCAGCATCCACAATGGTATTTAAGATGTCTTTCTTGACTGTAGTCACCACTGAGTAAAACATGCCATCTGATTTTGATCAGCAGTTCTTGCTTTCTTTTAAATTTCATTTTGATACCTGACTGCAGCAGTTATTCTTCCAGGAAACTTGAATTTGGGGATTTCTTTAAATAAGACCTGGACTGCCCCTTAATATAAACATACACTCTGATATTAAGTTGTAGTTCAATTCAATCATTGTTGACTTCTGACGAAATGCAAAAAAAGACTGTAGTTACATTTAATAACAAATATACAATCAAACTAATCACTCCTCCTGGTAAAAATACAACCATGGTCAATAAATCACGCGAAGGGAGGGATTTTCCAGTTCTGCCAGCAGCAGACATCGTGGCAATGTAAGATTTTCACAATTTTACTAATTTTTAGGTCAGTAACATACAGGGATTTTATTACTTAACCATTTTTTAAAAATGGCATATTTTAAATTTCTGTTATTAAGACAATGGAGAATCAAGGCAGTTGGATTACTTGTCCGTGTTGTTTGTGAGGTACAACACCTGGAGGAAACTCTCACAAATACAGGGAGAACGTGCAAACTCCACAGACAGTTACCCAAAGCCAGAATTGAATCTGGGCCCCTGGAGCTGTGAGGTAGCAGTGCTAACCACTATCCACCATGCAGCCCAGTGGCACTGTAATGAACAGAAACCATGTCAAATGCTCTTCAGAGAGCGAGCACAAGGGTTCTGTCAGGCTACTCTAGCCAGAAGTTCAGATGCGAACCAGCATCTTCACATGTAACATGTCAGTACTGGACACGCACACACATACACAATATTGCATAATTGTGGCAGTCTAACAGACATTTCAGGAGTCACCAAAAGCTAGCTAGGTCCAGAGCTCTACATCATAAAAGTGGAAAGTGGAAACTATTATAGGCGTAACATTTAGCCGTAAATACAGTTATGAGGTCATGCTGCAGGCCGCCAAGAACAGCTAAGGTCCCAAATGATAACTTCATCTGTAAGCCACATCCAAACCTGACAGACATTACATAGAGGTCACTGAAAAATAAAATGATCACATGTAGCTGATAATAATAACAAAATAAACTGCAAAATCTATACTTGTGAGGCAACATAATGCAATCCTCTGATGTAAGTCTTACATATGAATTGCCAAACTCCCATGTTCACAAAGAAACTAGCTTTGACCATGTCACTTCTGTTGATGTACAGGCAATGAGTGCCACAATGTGGATAAGTGAGAAGAAGACACTTGCTATACTTGGATGACTTTAGAGCATTACACCAATCATCCACTGGATGAGAGTTCCAGAAAAGCAACATTATTTTTTAAACAGATGTGCAAAGTATATACTGAGTGAACACCCATACCACCATTTCATATTCTGAACTACTTAATTTTTCTAACCCTATCAACATATGAGTGCAATCTCAACATCTGCAGCAAAGGTGGAAACAGCCAGCTCACAGATATGCTTTGTTGTCTGGAATTACCTTTGGGTGTCCTCTGGAGCGCCCCTGACTGCATTAGTTTTGCTGTTGTGGGGACTGACCAGCACGAGTTACTGGCAATGGGGATTTGGAGGAGCTGGACAGACCTGCAGAGTGTCTGGCCAATTCTTGAGGATCCCTCCCTGACTTTTTGAGAAGGGGTTCCTGGTGGGAGATCGAGGTATCATCTCACTTTTCTCTAGCTGCTGATAGATCTCACTCATGTTAGATTGCAGGTCCAAGTGCAGATCTGGCACAAATATATGATGTGGAGATGCCAGCATTGGACTGGGGTAAGTAATGTATGGAACGGAGTCTCCATGACTACAAACGATGAACACAATATAAGAACATAAGAAATAGGAGCAGGAGTAGGCCATCTAGCCCCTCGAGCCTGCCCCGCCATTCAATAAGATCATGGCTGATCTGTCGTGGCTCAGTTCCACATTCCCGCCCTCTCCCCTTGCCTATCAAAAACCTATCAACCCGCATCTCAAATATATTTAGCGAGGCAGCCTCCACCACTTCAACGGGCAGAGAATTCCAGAGATTCACCACCCTTTGAGTGAAGAAGTTCCTCCTCAACTCCGTTCTCAACCCCCCCTCCCCCCTTTATCTTGAGGCTGTGCCCTCTAGTCCTACTGTCCTTTCTGAGCGGGAAGAGCCTCTCCACCTCTATCCTACCCATCCCATTCATCATCTTTAGCATTACAACATCTAGCATTACAACTGCAAATATAAATGGTTTGCAGGTGGTTCTTTCCTCACAAGGAAAATAAAATGCAGACTTGCAGCCCTTAATCCCCAAAATTTAAAAATTACATCTAAAACAATCTGCACAGTTGGTTTTGAATAACAATTCATCAAATTCCAAAGAATAGAATTAGCTAGCATATACTGCACAGAATCAGACTATTCAGGTCAACTAGCTAGTTCTAGGACAGATGTGGAGTCTCTGGAAAGGGTGCAGAGGAGGTTTACCAGGATGTTGCCTGGCATGGAGGGGCTGGGTTATGAGGAAAGGTTGGAGAAACTGGGACTATTCTCCTTGCAAAGACGGAGATTGAGGGGGGACATGATAGAGGTATATAAGATACTGAAGGGAATAGGTAGAGTCAATAGTGAGAGACTGCTCCCTAGACTGGGTACAAACACGAGAGGTCATGATTTAAGGGTGAGGGGGGAGAGGTATAATTTGGATGTGAGAGGAAGGTTCTTTACGCAGAGAGTTGTGGGGGTATGGAACGCGCTACCGAGTAGGATGGTGGAGGCAGGAACGTTGGACTCGTTTAAGGTTCAGTTAGATAGACACATGAGTGAAACGAGGATGGAGGGTTATGGTAGGGGCTATTAAATAAGGTTAGAACCTTGGGAGACAGGGGAAAAGCAGGCTTGTAAGATTAATGTTTTTGTCTTTTTATTCCGCAGGTGGAGGTCCACCTCGTTGTCAAACGAGGGGCATGCACACGGTGGGTCGTGCGCGGGCTGCTCTTGGAGGTTCCGGGAGTGGCCTAGTACTTCGTGTCGGTGTGTGTCCTTGATCCTGGACCGGTAGACGGGCGCCGCAACAGCTCGGTGGCTAGCACTGCTAGCTGTGCAGATACATGGATTTGGGCCTGTGTCTGTGGGAGTTTGTGCATTCTCCCTGTGGTTGCGTGGGTTTCCTCCGGGCGCTCCGGTTTCCTCCCACACCCCAAAGATGTGCTCTTAGGCTGATTGGTTTTACCAAATTGACACTATTCTCCCCTGTATCTGGCTAAGTTAGGGGTTCCATTCGTAGACACGCAGGGTAGAATAGGTGTAGGGTGATGCGGCGGCGCGGGCTCGTTGGGCCGAAGAGCCTGTTTCTCGTGCTGGGTTGTTCTTTGTTCTGGTGTTCACAGTCCCTACATATCTCCTCCAATTCCACTATCTCATCTCAGCCTTTCATAGAATCAATACAGTTGAGAAGGGGGCCATTCAGCCCATTGAGTCCATGTGGGTGATCAGCGGGGGTGGGAGGCCAGTGATCGAGGTTGGCTACTAGGGTAGGTTTTTAGCCCTGCCGAAGGGGCGGGCGGTGGTAGGGATTCAGGGCTGCGCCCAGGCATGCTTGGGGGGGCGGGGGGGGGGGGGGGCAGTGATCAGGCTGTAGAGCGGGGTGCAGAAGGTAAGGAAGATGGCCAGCAATTGGAGGATCGGCAGAAAGGAGCCACTCCATATGCGCCAATCTCTGACAAATCAACGCACGTGCAGTGGCCTGCTCAGCACTATGCTGCCAGCCTCTCCAGCAGGAATAGGCCCCGTCCACAGATTTTTTTACATGATATATGCTAGTCCACTCAACAGTGCACAGAGTGTGGGAGATTCTCTGAACTCTCACTGAAAAAAAACCAGCGTGATTTTCACTTCAGTTTTCATGCAAATTCGACACTTTGAATTTTTTTCCGGAGAGTTTCTCTCAAGTTCTACTCTATTGAAGCCATTTATCATCTTGAAGTGTTTGTGGAGGGAAAATTAGATTTAACATTCCTGGTAAACGTTTCTCTCTCCACGAATGCTGGAAGACCTGCTGAGTATTAACAGCTTTTCTGTTTGTTTCAGATTTGCAGCTTCCAAAATATTTTGCCTTTTGTACCTTTTAAGTTTCTCTCTTTTGAAGAAAAAAGCCTGTCCTGTTCAGTCTTTCCCAATAGCTGTAATCCCACCCTTAGAAACACCGGAGTAAACGCAAAAACTATTTACATATCCTTTCTGCAATATGGAAACTGGAAGTGTGCACAGTACTCCATGTGCATTCTAACCAAGTCCTACAGAAATCCCATACATTTTCACTGGTTTTAAATTATTTACCCCTAGAAATGAGTCCCAGTGCTTTGTTTGTCTCCAAAGCTCAAAGCTGAAAACTTGGATCTGCAGCTTCATTGGGTTCACTTCTCTAACATGGTCCTTGTTGGTTACTTGAATCAAAAACAGTGTCAGAAGATTAAAAAGCTTCATCCTGTACCACTGAAACTTTAAAGTCAATAACCAGAACAAATTTGGATTTATAATAGTCCTTGCACGGAATATACCTTGGAATATGCAAGTTTTGTAAATGCTTGTTTGGCCTCTGTAGGCTGTAGGAATTCCACGATGGCAGTTATACCAGCTGATGGAAGCAAAACCCTTCCAAGTCCTCCATGTTTCTTAAATATTTCCTCCAATTCCTTTACTTGCATCCCTGCAGGAAGATTCTTTACAAGGATAACTGTTTTACTTCTTTTTCCAGAACCCTAGAAAAGTATTAAAATGTTTGCATGTCAGTGCTACATCAGTAAAAATGTGGATGGATTCAACCAGCCTCCACTCTAACCTGATGATAGCTTCTGACAACACTGCCTGCTGTACCTCTGCTTGCGTTTGGAGCGCTAACATTTTTCCAAGGGCCGATTCCAGAGGCTCATCATCAGACTCAGCAGGGGCCTGGCTTCCTCAAATGTTGATGAATTCAGCTCTTACTGCCTCCACCTATCTGGATCCACTGCTGTGCTCACTAGATGCTGATCCCAAGTTGGCATCTAAAACTAGGTCCCACCGAGATAATGTGTTGCTGCATTGGTGGAGCACTGGTGAATGCAGTGGTGGGTCTTCTTCAGATTCTTCCTTGGGATCTCCATCTGAGGTGCATTGGGGATTGGGCTGATGGGATAAGTTGATGGTTTCCCATAGTCTGATCTTGTCCCTGGCTGTAATAGAGAATAAAGATAACTAATGATTAGTTATTATATTAAATAGCATTCAGTGTCAGTGGGCCGAAGGTCACTGGACGGATCTTACAGGTGTGTTCACTGATGACTTTGGCACAGGAACATTCTCCATCCATGCCAGCTAGCTTTACCACCTGCTCCTCAAAAGCAGCAAATAACCTGAGCTCTGGCAATCTTCCTCCAATCTTTGATTGCTCCCTCTTGCTACGGGCGATTTTGTCCTACGTGAAGAGTTGGGGCAGACTGTGAGCACGATGGGTGCAAAGGCAGATGAAAAGCAAGTCAACCTGAATCTGAAGATGCAACTTCTGCAGGATGTCGCAAGAGATGAAGATGTGCGAGATGTGAAGTGTGCTCGAAAGAATCAATGATGAGGTCTCTCATCCTGGCTGTGAGAGACATCGCTGGGCTGCAAATGCCTGATTTTATTTTATTTGTGGGTTGTGGGTGTTGCAGGCTAGGTCACTGTTCATTGCCCATCCTGAATAGTCCTTGAACCAAATGGCTTGCTAGGCCATGTCGCACTATCTGTAACCCCCATGACTTGCCTGGGTTTGCAAAACCTCACTTATTGTACTGTCTGGAGACAATACACATTTCTTTAACCTGTGATCAGTGCTCCTTCCACTCACATTGTCAGCCACTTTAAGACTTGAATAGCAGGTTAGGTGTAAAGATTCGCATTCTAATCAGTAATCTGTAAACTGTCTGTGCTTTATATGCTCTGTCTGAGGCCAGAACTCTTCATTCACCTGAGGAAGAGGTAAACCTCTAAAGCTTTTGAGTTTACTATCAAATAAATCGATTGGACTTAAACCTGGTGTCAGACTTCTTACTGTTGCTAGGCCATTTCAGAGGCATTTAGGAGTCAACCACATTGCTGTGGGTTTGAAGTCACATGTAGGCCAGACTAGGTAAGGATGGCAGATTTCCTTAGTGAACCAGATGGATTTTTTTTACAAGTGACAATGGTTTCATGGTCATCGTTAGACTTATAATTCCAGCTTTGTACTGAACTCAAATTCCACCACCTGCCGTGGTGGGATTCAAACCCAAGCACCCAGAAAATTACCAGTCCAGTGACAGTACCACTCCACCATCACCTCCCTCATGACTTTATGAGACTGAATAATGAGTGGCAAGATGGTTGACTTACCCTGGCAAAGCGGATGAGATCAGTCATGCTCTTCCGGCACTGGAAAATGGTTCTCACCTGAGAGCCACAGGAACTGACTTTCTAAGCGATTCTTCTAAGCTTGCATCAAGGGTGGTGGACCTCCAGCTCTCATCATGGGGCCAGGGGACCTCTTGCCAGTTCTGGACTGCCTAGAGGAGTATCTTGCAGGCACTTGTCACTCAACTTTGGGGGAGGTAGTTTGCTTTTTCTCAGGGTCGTTCTTTCATTTGCAATGACAGATCCAGGGCTGCATGAGTGAACGTGTGTGCCATGCAACTTTTAAACATGGCATCCTTGGACCTGATGAGGGTGGTGGACTAATTCCAGCCCTCCTTACCACAAGATAAGATGAACTGCTTGTTCATGGATGTATAATAAAGTGAAAAGCAGATGATACAACACGGCAATCCCTTCTACTGGCTAACAGGAGTTACATAAGAACATAAGAAATAGGAGCAGGAATAGGCCATCTAGCCCTTCGCACCTGCCCCGCCATTCAGTAAGATCATGGCTGATCTGTCGTGGCTCAGTTCCACATTCCCGCCCTCTCCCCATAACCCTTAATCCCCTTGCCTATCAAAAACCTATCAACCCGCATCTTAATTATATTTAGCGAGGCAGCCTCCACCATTTCAACAGGCAGAGAATTCCAGAGATTCACCACCCTTTGAGTGAAGAAGTTCCCCCTCAACTCTGTTCTAAACCGCTCCCCCTTTTGGTAGGAAGAATGGTAGGAAGGACTATTACTTACGTGGCGAAAAACTGCAGCAGGCGACGGTGCAGAGGGACCTCGGGGTCCTTGTGCATGAGTCGCAAAAACCCAGCCTGCAAGTGCAGCAGGTGGTCAGGAAGGCGAATGGGATGCTGGCCTTCATAGCGAGGGGGATTGAATATAAAAGTAGGGAGGTCTTGCTGCAGCTGTATAGGGCATTGGTGAGGCCGCAGCTGGAGTACTGTGTGCAGTTTTGGGCGCCGCACCTGCGCAAGGATATTTTGGCCCTGGAGGGAGTGCAGAGGAGGTTTACTAGGCTGATACCGGAGTTGAGGGGGTTGAGCTATGAGGAGAGGCTGAATAAACTAGGCTTGTACTCGTTAGAGTTTAGAAGAATGAGGGGAGATCTCATTGAGACGTATAAGATGATGAATGGGATGGATAGGATAGAGGTGGAAAGACTCTTCCCGCTCAAAAAAGACAGTAGGACTAGGGGGCACAGCCTCAAGATAAAGGGGGGGCGGTTCAGAACGGAGTTGAGGAGGAACTTCTTCACTCAAAGGGTGGTGAATCTCTGGAATTCTCTGCCCGTTGAAGTGGTGGAGGCTGCCTCGCTAAATATTTTTAAGAAGCGGGTTGATGGGTTTTTGATAAGAGAGGGGATTAAGGGTTATGGGGAGAGGGCGGGAAAGTGGAACTGAGCCACGACAGATCAGCCATGATCTTATTGAATGGCGGGGCAGGCTCGAAGGGCCAGATGGCCTACTCCTGCTCCTATTTCTTATGTTCTTATGTTCTTATGTTCTTTATCTTGAGGCTGTGCCCTCTAGTCCTACTGTCCTTTCTGAGCGGGAAGAGCTTCTCCACCTCTAACCTATCCATCCCATTCATCATCTTATATGTCTCAATGAGATCTCCCCTCATTCTTCTAAACTCTAATGAGTACAAGCCTAGTTTATTCAGCCTCTCCTCATAGTTCAACCCCCTCAACTCCGGAATCAGCCTAGTAAACCTCCTCTGCACTCCCTCCAAGGCCAAAATATCCTTGCATAAGTGCGGCGACCAAAACTGCACACAGTATTCCAGCTGTGGCCTCACCAATGCCCTGTACAGTTGCAGCAAGACCTCCCTACTTTTATATTCAATCCCCCTCGCTATGAAGGCCAGCATCCCATTCGCCTTCCTGACCACCTGCTGCACCTGCAGGCTGGGTTTTTGCGACTCATGCACAAGGACCCCGAGGTCCCTCTGCACCATCGCATGCTGCAGTTTTTCGCCACGTAAGTAATAGTCCTTCCTACCATTATTCCTACCAAAGTGGACAACCTCACTTGCCAACATTAAATTCCATTTGCCAGTTCCTGGCCCATTCGCCCAGCCTATCTAGATCCCTCTGCAGACCCTCTGCACCATTTGCCGTTCCACCAATCTTGGTGTCATCAGCAAATTTCGACACCATACACTCGGTTCCCTCCTCCAGATCATCTATATAAATGGTAAATAGCTGAGGCCCCAGCACCGACCCCTGGGGCACTCCACTAGTCACCAACTGCCAATCCGAATAGCACCCATTGACCCCCACTCTCTGCCTCCTATTTGACAGCCAATCCCCTATCCACGCTAACACCCTACCCCCAACTCCATGCCCCCTGACCTTCTGTAATAACCTCTTATGCGGCATCTTATCAAGCGCCTTCTGAAAATCAAGAAACACCACATCCACCGGCTCTCCTCTATCCACCGCCCTAGACACATCCTCATAGAACTCCAATAAATTCGTCAGACACGACTTCCCCTTAACGAAACCGTGCTGCGTCTGACTTTCCTGTCTGCCACCAGTCTCCAGAGCGGAACATTTCATCAAACTCTATGGGTGAGTTTTTCCAGCTGGTCCCACCACACCACACCCCCCCACCCATTTGATACACTTGCTACTACAAAACGTTTCACTAAATTGAACACCTTTTGCGCTTAAAACACATTTATAATCCATCTTTGCAAAACAGAACCACCAAACCAAGGTGCAAGATTATGCCCACAAAAGGGTTAGAAGTAGTACTTTTCAAAACCATTTTTTAAATGCAATTTCTAAAAATGCAGTAATCCCTATTTAAATGCTCAAAATTACTTCTGCAATGCTATGACAGTTTTATCAGTTTGACTGACTGGTTGAGACCAGCTACATCTGGGCATAACGTTTTAAAAAAATAACTGTGCAATCCCATCTATTTTGGTGTACATATCCACTCATCTCTCATTCATGAGTGACTGCAGGATGATACAGGTGTACGGATGGTACAAGCACCTTAAGTGTACTACTTGGTTAAAAATATTTTCCTAAATAGAAAATGAAATTAGACAATTCGGTAGCTGGACCTGTATTTCCTCCAGGTATACACAGCAATCAAGAAGACATCCTTTTTTTGTTTTCACCACAAGTTCTGTGCACTTGGGTCCAATTCCAATCTCTTTCAGGACTGCTTGTTCAGATCAAATTCAGACATTGCACATCTTTGGTACGCCACTTGACCCCAAGTTGATCTTTAAGGTACACATCCAATCTACTGCCAGGACCATACATTTTCATCTTCGTAACTCTATTCATTTCCATCCTTACTTCAAGCTCACATTACCAAAACTGTCATCTACACCATGGCCTTTCCAGGCTTGGCCCTTCCAACTGTCTCAGTCAAGCTCCTGACTCCATAGTAAGTTCATTAATCACCGCGTTACTTTTCTATCCAACAGCGTAACAAGTTTGAAATCTGGCAAAGAGTCACCAATGTTTGCAAAGTTCTATCAAATTTACTGAATTACCTTTGAAACATACAATTTGGAAGCCAGAGCAAAGCCCCACATAAGAAGAAAAATGACCATTAACCCATTTTGATGTTGGTTCAACAATAAATGTTAAGCATAACACTTTGAAAACTCTCTTTTCTTCTTCAAATAAGACCATAGATGGTTTTATATCCACCTGAAAAGGCAAAAGCGCATTGGTTTAACATGAATATTGTAACTGTTGGTGCAGCTCCAACAATACTCAAGAAACTTGACACCATCAGGACAAAGCAGCTCGCTTGATTGGCACCACATCAACAAAGATCCACTCTCTCCAACACCAACGTTCAGTAGCAGCAGTGTGTACTATCTACAAGGTGCACTGCAGCAAGTTACTAAAGATCCTTAGACAGCATCTTCCAAAGCCAGAACCACTTCCAGCTCGAAAGGCAAGGACTTTTATAAGCAGCATTTCCATGGGAACACCACCACCTGCAAGTTCCATTCCAAGCCACTCACCATTCTGATTTGGAAATATATAGCCATTTCTTCGCAGTTGCTGGTCAAAATGCTGGAATTCCCTCCCTGATAGCATTGTGGGTCAACCCACAGCACATGGATTGCAGTGATTCAAGAAGGCAGCTCACCACCACCTTCTCAAAGGCAAGTAGGGATGGGTAATAAATGTAGCCAGCCAGCGACGCTCATGTACCACGCAAGAATAAAAAAACCCTGTAGCATAAGAAAGTCTTGTGTTTTGTTTTACAGGATTATGATAGATGTCAAGCCCAAAGTAACAAATTTGCATATTCTTATCATTCTTTTATGAATATATTTTTGTTTAGGATCAAAGTTTGTAGGTGACACAAAAATTGGCTGTGAGGTTTATAGTGAGAATTGTTGTAGCCTGCAATGAGATATCAATTGAGTAGTGTTACGAAATCTTTTTTTCCCTGCGACCCATGCTAAGTTAGCACACCGCTGAGATTGCAATATTTAAGTTACAGGATGTTCCACTGCTTGTTACATTTGTTCCTGTCTAGTAACAAGGGCAGGACTCCCTCGGAGTGTTTTGATAGGTCACCAGATAAATTCAAGGATCAGTCAATACATTTTGAGTCCGTCAGCTTTAATCAGGAAATTTCCCCAAGAGGAAGGGGGATAAGGAGAGCTCCCAAGAGGAAATCCCAGGCAAAGGACAAAGATTGGACAGGGAGATATCCCAATGAAGAAAAAGACTCCAAATTACAGAAAGGCTTGTGGTAAACAGATTTAAAGATGGTCACTGTGGGAAAGGTAGCCTTTCAGAGTTTTGGTGTCCGGCTTCGGATGGCAGAAGAGCTGAAATTGTGCTTAAAAGCTGATGCTCGAATGTACTCGGGAATCAGGAAAATAAAATTTCAGGAGGCGAGATTAAAACCTTGCAAGGTTAACCATCATTGAAGCCGTCAACAATGCAGTGACACTTGGAGAGAATTCCAACGCAAGATCTTCGAACATGGATATTGGAAACTCCCGTAAGAAAGGCAAAGTTTCATTGGAATTAGTTAGTTAAATTCAATTAAGAATTAAATTAAAATAACTTAATGTGACAGACATCTGAGTCAGTTGCTGAAAAATCTATAGGATCCACTTTGGTTGCATGCCATTTATTGTGTCATGTGGGATGCTTACCACAGTTGGGTTGTTAATTCACATGTACTTCATACTTAATGCTGAAAGATAAATATTTGAAATTGTTTTATCTTTTTGATCTTGTATAGCAAAAATTATTTTTGTTTAAAACCTGTGTAATCTTGTGGCTTTATTCACTTAGTAAGCAGCTTGAATTTCAAATTTTGCCTGCTCTAGACAAATCTTAATGGTCTGGAACTGGGTTTCACCAACAACCTGGGATCTGGCCAAGAATCATAACTGGTCAGGTGAGTAGACAAGTAGCAAATGAATTCAACCCAACAAAGTGTAAGGTGATGCATTTGGAAAGATCAAACAAGACAATAAATGGGAGGATACTGAAGTGCAAAAGAACCGAGAGACCTTGGAGTAAATGTCAATAGATCCCTGAAGGTAGCAGAACAGGTTAACAAAGTGGTTCAGAAGCATACGGAATCCTTTCATGTATTAGCTAAGGCATAGAATCTAAGAACAGGTAGGTTATGCTGGGATTATATAAAACATTACTTAGGCCACAACTTGAGAACTGTTTGCAACTCTGATCACTTCATCACAGAAAGGATGGAATTGTAGTAGAGAGGGTACAGAGGAGATATATAAGGATATTGTCAAGACTAGAAAATTGTAGCTATGAGGAAACACTGGATAGGAGAGGGTTGTTCTGGTAACAGAAGAGGCTAAGGGGAGATTTGACTGAGATGTACAAAATTGAGAAGGGCCTGGATACAGCAGATAGGAAGGGTCTATTTACTTCAGCAAAGAGGTCAGTGACTAGGGGCATATATTAAAAATAATGGGTAAAAAGATTAGAGGGGAGATGAAGAAAATATTTCTCACTCAGAGTTGCAGGGGTCCGGAATTCAGAGACTGAAAGGATAGTAGAGGTAGAAACCCTCAACTTCTTTCAAAGGTGTCTGGATATGTACCTTAAGTGCCATAACTGCAGGGTTATGAACCAAATGCAGGAACATGGGGATTCAGCTGCATGGCTCATTTCTTCGGCAGTGCATATATGATGGGCCAAGTGGCCTCTTTCTGTGCTGTAAACTTTATGATTCTGTGGGCTCACGTGAAATATGGATACATATAGTGTTATGATCCTTTAGGTAGGCACCATTAACGCTTTAAAGAGAAATCCAAACACCTAGCAAATGAACAAAACTATACCACTATATTTCAAGTTTTTTTTTAAAAGGGGAAAATTTGTTTTTAAGAATTGAAACCAAGCAATATAAGCCAACTATCTCAAACCAAATTCCCAGAATCAACTGATCCAGCTGGGGATCACTAAGAATAAAAGGCCCTCACTGCCACAGGGCTAGGAGGGGAAAAGCAAGTTTGGTTCATGACTTGGAATTGGTTAGTGGTTAGCACTGCTGCTTCACAGCTCCAGGGAACTGCTTTCAATTCCCGGCTTGGGTCACTGTCTGTGTGGCATTTGCACATTCTCCTCGTGTCTGCGTGGGTTTCCTCCCACAGTCCAAAGATGTGCAGGTTAGGTTGACTGGCCATGCTAAATTGCCCCTTAGTGTCCTGAGATGCGTAGGTTAGAGGGGTTACTGGGTAAATGTGTAGGGATATTGGGGTAGGGCTTGGGTGGGATTGTGGTCGGTGCAGACTCGATGGGCCAGGTGGCCTCTTTCTGCACTGTAGGGTTTCTATGATTCTATGACAACTACCCTTTCTGCAGTTCAATAGTTTCTGGCACGTACCAAGTATGGTTCAAATAAAATTATGTAGCTTACATCTTGTGTAGAGTTCACTTTCTGGCCATTCATGTGGCAGGACCTCCAGTCCTTCCAACAGCACAAACCTGTTGCTGTTTTCCCAGTGGTGTAGGATGAACTCAATGGAAAATCTTATTGATAACAACAGAAGATTCCACTGCCAGCTACTGTGTGGGTTACATGGAAAATCCTGCCCACTGATTTGGCTCTCATTTGTTCAGTGGAATCTTCTGCTTTTTCTGATGATGAGCTTGGATGTGGGGGGCATTTTTATTCAAGGCTTTCTCCTTATATTTCTTCCACCTGAGCTCAAGTTCAACTGCAATCCCTCAAATTGTTATTTAGCTACTAGATTACATGCACAGGGAGACCAGAAGATTAATCTTTCATTTCAGGAGAGTTGCCAACCCTGCTCATTACCTATGGAACCATACTACGATAAAAAAGAAATAACTTTTTCTAAAAAAAGTGGTGTCAGCAATCATCTTTGAAACTGAAATGTACATATCTGCATCATGTGTTCACTGTAGTAAGTCATGACCAAGTCATAAATCAACTACTTAATTTTCTGACAATTAAAAATAGTTTTAAAATTCCTCTAACCTTTAAAATTGAACAACTGTAAATGATCTGTGTTATTGCCCAAATATTGCCCAAGAGTATATGTTTTTTGGAAAAAAAAGCAACATTAAAAAATATTTTCTGTAATTGGAATGTGAGGAGGCAAGGAAAACAGCTGGTGAGTTTAATCATTGGCTGTGCTATAGATTACTATACAGTGAGAAACTAGAAATGATTAAATAACATTTTTAGACACTAATTCAATCCCTTAAGTGACCACAATTTGGAGATTATCTAAGTACAAACCAACCTTACAACGCAGCATTGTAACAGATGGCTTCATAAAGATTACAAAATTTATACGAAAGCAGCTTTTTTGTGATAAGAAACAAATTATTGTTGTTCAAAGTTTCTAGCACATTCTAAAATAAGCAGAGTTCAAATTAAAAGAAGCACTATGCAGCTGATATGGTCTTCATTTTGACTTGACATATATCATGTTCTTTCTTTTCCTTAAACAACTGTATATTTAAAGTAAACCGCACAGTAGAGATTCAAAAAGATTTCTGAAATCTGGTTTGTGGTGAAGGTGATTTTTAAAATTGGTTCTCATCTTTTTGGGAGATTCTCACTCAAATTTGCAAGCTATTTCATTCAAGTACTTTTTCCTTACTTACTGCATATGCAATAAGTAGCAATTTAACTGTGACCTTAGAAGAAAACACCAAAAAAATCAGCTTGGCATGAGCAGCAGCTAGCTACTCTGACTACTGTTAAACATATAGGATAAACGCTTACAATTATTCAAAGGAAGACACAAAGATCAAAACAGCGCCATTCCATGAGCTATTCTGCAAATTTGATGTCAATTTAACTTAATACTCTCGGAAAACACAAGGAAGACATTCTGTCCACCAGAACTGCTGGCTCTTTGAAATCCAGTGAAGTTCCATCATCCTGCTCTTTTTCCACATTCAACATATTGTATTTATATAGCATCTTTAACATACCAAATGTTTCAAGGTGCTTCACAGGAACATGAACAAAATATGATGCTATGCCACATGAAGACATTTAGGCGGATGAGTTAGTTTTTAAGACAAGTCTGAAAGGAGGAAAGTAAAGTAGAAACATGGGGGCTTTTAGAACATAGAACATTACAGCGCAGAACAGGCCCTTCGGCCCACGATGTTGCGCCGACCAGTTAAAAAACAATGACCCTCTAACCTAAACCAAACCCTTTCCATCCATAAACCTATCCACGGATCTCTTAAACGCCCCCAAACTAGGCGCATCCACAACTGCAGCAGGCAGGGCATTCCAATCCCTCACCAACCTCTGGGTAAAGAACCTACCCCTGACATCCATCCTATAACTACCACCCCTTAATTTAAAGCTATGCCCCCTCGTGCTAGCTTTCTCCATTCGAGGAAAAAGGCTATCACTGTCCACCTTATCCAAACCTCTGATCATCTTATATGTTTCAATAAGGTCCCCTCGCAGCCGCCTTCTTTCTAATGAAAACAACCTCAAATCCCTCAGTCTCTCCTCATAGGACCTCCCCTCCATACCAGGCAACATCCTGGTAAACCTCCTCTGCACCCTCTCCAAAGCCTCCACATCCTTCCTATAATGTGGGGACCAGAACTGCACACAATACTCCAAGTGCGGACGCACCAGAGTTTTGTACAGTTGCAACATGACGCTGCGGCTCTTAAATTCAATCCCCCTACCAATAAACGCCAAGACACCGTATGCCTTCCTAACAACCCTATCTACTTGATTCCCAACTTTCAGGGATCTATGTACACATACACCTAGATCCCTCTGTTCATCCACACTATTCAGAGTCCCACCGTTAGCCTTATACTCTACACATCCATTATTCCTGCCAAAGTGAATTACCTCACACTTTTCCGCATTAAACTCCATCCTCCACCTCTCGGCCCAGCTCTGCAACTTGACCAAGTCTCCCTGTAGACTAAGACACCCTTCCTCACTATCTACCACACCTCCGACTTTGGTGTCATCAGCAAATTTACTAATCCACCCAGCTATACCCTCATCCAGATCATTTATAAAAATTACAAACAGCAGTGGCCCCAAAACAGATCCCTGAGGCACACCACTCGTAACTGAACTCCATGTCGAATACTTACTATCAACCACTACCCTGTCTCCTATCCGCCAGCCAATTCCTAATCCAATTTCCTAAATCACCCTCAATCCCATACATCTGCAATTTCTGCAGAAGGCTTCCATGGTGAACCTTATCAAACGCCTTACTAAAGTCCAAATACACCACGTCAACTGCCTTACCCCCATCCACCTCTTTGGTCACTTTCTCAAAAAACTCAATAAGGTTAGTAAGGCACGACCTACCCTCCACAAAACCATGCTGACTATCTCTAATCATTTCATTACTCTCCAAATAACTATAAATCCTATCCCTAATAATTTTTTCTAAAACCTTACCCACAACAGAAGTAAGACTCACCAGTCTGTAATTCCCGGGGAAGTCTCTGTTCCCCTTCTTAAACAATGGGACAACATTCGCTAACCTCCAATCTTCTGGCACTATACCGGTGACCAACGACGACCTGAAGATCAGAGCCAGAGGCTCTGCAATCTCCTCCCTTGCCTCCCAGAGAATCCTAGGGTAAATCCCGTCTGGCCCAGGGGACTTATCTATTTTCAAACCCTCAAGAATAACTAGCACATCCTCCTTGTCAACTGCAATACTGTCCAGTTTACAACCCTGTAACCCAGTGTTCTCCACAGCTACATTTATGTCCCCCTGCGTGAACACCGAAGAGAAATATTGGTTCAATGCCTCTCCAATCTCTTCCGGTTCCACACATAAATTCCCACTGCTGTCTCTAACTGGCCCTAATCTTGCCCTAACCAACCTTTTGTTCTTAACATATCTATAGAACGCCTTAGGATTCTCCTTATTCCTATCAGCCAAAGTCTTCTCATGTCCTCTTTTAGCCCTTCTTAACTCTCTCTTTAACTCCCTCCTAGCCAATCTAAAGCTCTCTAGTGCACTATTTGAGCCCTCAAGTCTCATCCGGACATAAGCCTCCTTTTTCTTTTTAACCAGCGAATCAACTTTCCTAGTGCACCACGGTTCCCTAGCTTGACCAATACCTCCTTGCCTGACAGGGACATACATATCAAGGACTCGCAGTAGCTGCTCCTTGAAAAAACTCCACATTTCGGAAGACCCTACAGGAGACCCTGTAGTCTCCTAGTCCAACCTATGCTTCCTAATTCTCTCCTAATAGCCTCATAATTACCCTTCCCCCAGCTAAAACTACTGACCCGAGGTTCCTGCCTATCCCTTTCCATCACTAAGGTGAACGTAACCGAATTGTGGTCACTATCACCAAAATGCACCCCAACTTCCAAGTCTAGCACCTGGTCTGGCTCATTTCCCAGCACCAAATCCAATATAGCCTCACCTCTAGTTGGCCTGTCAACATACTGAGTCAAGAAACCCTCCTGCACGCTTTGTACAAAAACTGACCCCTCTAAGGAGTTAGAGCTTTCGCTATTCCAATCAATATTAGTAAAGTTAAAGTTTAGCAATGAAGTTCAAGAGCATGGGCTGAGGCAGCCAAATCATGACCACCAATGGTGCAGCAATTAAAAGCAGATACGGTCAAGAGGCCAGTAGAGAAATGCACATTAACTTCGAGGGTTGTAGGACAGGAGGAAATTAAGAGATCTGTGCCTAAATTTTCTAGGGTGATTTTTCCGACCTGGATTATAACAAAAATCTATTGACAAATGTATTTTCTGACCTGGATTATAACAAAAATCTATTGACAAATGTATTACCAAGGTTGCTTTACCCTTACCAAATTTACTATCTCAGATCGAGAAAGAAATTATTGGGGGGGGGGGGGGTGGTTTAGCTACTTTATATGTAACACCTCACTTAAAACTGATCTCATTGCAACTTTCAAGTTTAAACAGAAGCCTTGGTGCACCATATAAAATTATATCAGCTATCCACCCATCTGAGATTTAGATGGGAATGGATAAGAAGGGACCATACTTCCATTTGGTTTGATATTGAGGTTTGTCGGACTGAATATTCTTTAAAAACCTTTTTATTTCATAGAGATTTTAAGACAATACCAGATAAATAGGAAAGTTTAATGATCATTAATAGTCAGAGCTTGGCAAGTGGTCTGAGATTTAGAAGGAAAATCCATGTTAACTTCTACCCTCACTCCTATACAGGGAAACCCTAATTTCTTTCACGGTCTCATGGGCCATGGTTTTGATATCTGAAATGATAGGAGACCCACAAAATTGGTGGATCATTTGAGAGGGGCTTCCTTATTATCTTTTCAGCAACTGCATCAACATGATATTCCCAGACATTATTTATTTAAATACTTGCAACTTAGAAACTTTAATCTTCGTAAAATAACTTTTGGCAGCAGGAAGGAAACTGTTCTTGAGATGGCTGGTACGTGCCCTCAGACTTTTGTATCTTTTTCTTGACAGAAGAAGATGGAAGAGAATATGTCTGGGGTCCTTGGTTATTCTGACTGCTTTTCCGAGGCAGCAGGAAGTGTAGATGGTGTCAATAGGTTCGAGGCTGAATTGTTGATGGACTGGGTTTCTTGCAGTCACGGACAGAGCACGAGCTGTTTGCATATTACACCAAGTTTAAGACATAACATGGATCTGGCCACATCCCCATTGTGCCAAAAATGTAAATTTGTAATAGGGGACTATACTCATTGTGTCAGGTCTTGTATTAAACTAAAAACTATTGGTCAGGTATACTTAAATAGCTGAGAAAAATTCTTGATATGACCTTGGAGATGGACGCTGTGTTTTTGATTCTGGGGCTTCCAGAGAAATGTATGGTCATGAAAAATGGTTGTATAATATTCTAACATTTGCAACACAGGAAAGTATTTTATTTGCTTGGATCAATAAGTCACCTTCTGTACAGGATTGGCACAAAATTATTATGGAGTGCATTCCAATAGAATTTCTAACTTGCAGACTTCAGTATAACTATTAATGCTTGTATAAGTCAGACTCATTTCAAGAAATATGGCATTTTAAATTTAGGTTCCAGAGAGTCAGATTTACTTCTACAAGGCTTTCAATAGAATATGCAGCACTATTCCTAACATAATGCACGTGAGGGTGTGTGACCTTTGTCAGAGCGAAAAAGATATTTGGACACAGTGTTCACATGTGATTGATCCTCTATTGCCTTCTTATCGATAAGGAGAAAACTGGAGAATTCCTAAGGCTTCTTCAGTCTGCTCTGCTCAATTATGTACAGTTTTTAAACAGCACAACATCTAGTAAGGACAATTGTTTCTAGTCACGTATACAAAGATGTAGGCCCAAGAAAATAGCTGTTTAATCGTGTCCCATCGGTAATGTCGTAATTTTCAGTGGTAGATGGATGGAATGTCCACTCAGACAATGGTCACTTAATCAGGTCATTATTCCAGGTTCGGTGCTGTTAGCTGGGACATTCAGCTATGTCCTGTTGATATAGTGAAACATCTTTGTTTTGCCTGGGCTGTCTATTTCATGCATGTGTAGAGACAGCCAGTCTACAATGAAGGTATTGCTAATTTTCCTGGCCCTCTAGCTGAACCCTGCTGAGCTCAGTCTCCTTTCCCACATCTTCTCCCTTGTTTTGTTATTTTTCTCTTCACCCTTTCACTTTTTTTTACGTTGAAGAGCTGGGTTATACAAATCAACTGTGTTGTTCTTCTGTATAGTGAAATGATTGGGCTGCGCTGTACTAGTCTTATGGGTATGTTGTTTTATTAAAAGGGAAAAAACACAAATAAAAATATTTATTACTAAGATACTACTGACCTCTGCCCCCTGCTTCCACTGTTCTCCAGGCAAGGAATTTTCAAATATTCACAGCTCTCATCTCTGTCTTAAATGGGAGATGCCTTATTTTTAAACTGTGTCTCCTGGTTCCAGTCTCTCCCACAAACATCCTTTCAGCAACCACCCTGTCAAGTACCCACAGGATCCTACATGTTTCAATAAGATCTTCTCTCAATCTTCTAAACTCCAATAGATACAAGACCAGTCAGTCCAACATTTTCTCATAACACCACGCCACCAACTGAGTTATTAGCAGTTTCTCCTGTACTATTCGTCAAAAGCCTTCACACATTTAAACACCTCTTAAATCAATCCTTAACTTTCGCTGCTCCAAGGGGAACAATCCTGACTATTCTAATCCATTCAGGTAACTGAAGTCCCTCATCCTTGGTAGCATTGCAGCAAATCATCTCTGTACCCTCTCCAAGGTCTTGAATTGGGCATCATACAGCAGCAGTGGGCCAGTCACTGATTTACAAAGTTTAAGCGCAACTTTTTTGTTTTATGTCATGATTTATAAAGTCAAAGATTCTGCACATTTTTTAAAAATACATCTCATCAACTGGTCTTGCCAAAGATTTTTGTATATAACCTAAACTTAATCTCATCTTTGACAAAGATGATTGATGAGAACAGGGCAGTGGATGTTGTCTACATGGACTTCAGTACAGCCTTTGACAAGGTCCCTCATGGCAGACTGCTGCAGAAGGTGAAGTCACATGGGATCACAGGTGAGCTAGCAAGATGGATACAAAACTGGCTTGGTCAAAGAAGACAGAGGGTAGCAGTGGAATAGTGTGTTTCTGAATGAAGGGTGACAAATCCCTCAGCGATCAGTGCTGGAACCTTTGCTGTTTGTAATATATAGAAATGATTTGGAGGAAAATGTAACTGGATTGATTAGTAAGTTTGCAGACGACACAAAGGTTGGTAGATTTGCGGATAGCGATGAGGGCTATTACAGGATACAGCAGGATTGAGAGCAGTTGGAGACTTGGGCGGAGCGATGACAGGTGAAGTTTAATCTGGACAAATGTGAGGTAATGCATTTTGGAAGGTCTAATACAGATAGGAAATACAGAATAAATGGCAGACCCCTTTAGAATATTGATAGGCAAAGAGATCTGGATGTACAGGTACACAAGTCACTGAAAGTGGCAATGCAAGTGGAGAAGGTAGTCAAGAAGGTACACAGCAACGCTTGCCTTCATCGGCTGAGGTATTGAGTTTAAAATTGGCAAGTCATGTTGCAGCTTTATAGAACCTTAGTTAGGCCACACTTGGAAGAGTGTTCAATTCTGGTTGTCACATTACCAGAAGGATGTGGGGGCTTTGGAGAGGATACATAAAAGATATTCCAGGATGTTACCTGGTATGAAGGGCATTAGCCATGAGGAAAGGTTGGAGAAATTTGGCTTGTTCTCACTGGAATGCCAGAGGTTGAGGGGCGACTTGATAGAAGTCTACAAGATTATGAGAGGCATGGACAGAGTGGATAGTCAGACGCTTTTCCCCAGGGTGGAAGAGTCAATTACTAGGGGGCATAGGTTTAAGGTGTGAGGGGCAAGATTTAAAGGAGATGTACAAGGCAGATCTTTTACACAGAGAGTAGTGGGTGTCTGGAACTTGTTGCCAGGGGAGGTAGTGGAAGCGGATACAGTAGTGACTTTTAAGGGACATCTTGACAAGTAAATGAATAGGATGGGAATAGAGGGAAATGGTCCCTGGAAGGGTAGGGGGTTTTAGTTAAGTCGGGCAGCCTGGTCGATGAAGTTGGAGGGCCGAAGGGCCTGTTCCTGTGCTGTAATTTCCTTTCTTCTTTTTTTAACCCCCAACCCCCGCAACGCAATGCTACAAAATAAGTTTCCGAAATTTTAGAATACCTTATCAAAACAAAAATTCATAATTATAAATATCTAAAAGGTACTAATTATAGGGTGTTACTGCGATGGGAGATGGACCACCATCGGCCGGCAGCATGATCTTCTGGTCCTACAGTTGTCAATGGCGTTTTCCCTCCCTACTGTGAAATCCACGACAGGCACACGCTGTCGACAGGACCAGACGATCCCACTGTCATGAACAGCAGGAAAATTCCAGCCTTGGTGTGTAATTATTTTATAGCTTTCAACAATAGACAGAGTACATCAAAACGTTTTCAAATTATCTGCGTTATGTAAAGAACTTAAATCTATAACAGTTTCTTCTTAAATGCTAACAAGCAAAGTCCAAAAAGGCAATATTTTGCTAGAAATCCTTGAACAGATCATGATGAGTCTCAAATATTCACGAATAAAGCCCACAAAGCAGGGAACTGACAATGACACATGGCACTATCCTTTACAACCGACGTATATACAGAAGAACAAAGTATGGTGATCCAGCGGGAAAAACAAAATCAGAGTGCATGCTGGGAATTTAGCACTCACAACCAAGTGAAGTGATTCAATGCTTTTAGTGTCAGGTCAAAGACACAGCATGTCTTTGCACGTCTATATAGAAGCACCGATAGCAAAGACAGCATCTCTGCTTTGGAAATTTCACACTGAGAAGCAAGCCTAAAGGTAATTTTTGCAAAAGCTAGAAATTGTTCTGATGTTCCAATTTCAAAGCACAGCTGTAATTGTTTTCTTCCCCCAAAAGACAGTTCTCTTTTGCCAAATATTTCAAACTGATTTCAATTCAGAAACGTACCTGGAAAAAGTACTTCTTGTTCCTAAATCTACACCTATGACGGTAATCATTTCCGTAAAGTTTAGATACGATAGTGACTTTTGAGGGCGTCTTGACAAATACATGAATAGGATGGAATAGAGGGATATGGAAGGCGAAGGGGTTTTAGTTCAGACTAAGTCGGTGCAGTGGAGTGTCAAAGGGTCTGTTCTGGTTCTGTAATTTGTGCTATAGCAGGACTCCCACCGATTGCCCACCCAGAGGCACCGCCCCCTTGCCCAATGGACAGTGCCAGGGGGCCCAGGCTGGTAAACCCTGCTGGAATGAAACACTCCTGGCAAGGGGGTGGAGGCTAATGGGCCCGATGATATTTAGAAGAGATGGTAATGATAATTTACATAATTTATACCAGAAATCAGTATGGATCTGAAATCCAGTTGCCAGAGATGTGCTGAGGTGGTGGTGCCTAGCAGGGATCCTGCAAAATAGCCTCTGCTCGAGTCTCCTGGCCCTCTGATCTACAAAAGCAATGCAGCAGGCCGGGTGAATTGTCCCCATTAAACTGATTAAGGAATCAAAAATCTTATCCAAATTCAATTTTTTAGTTTAATGATCTACGATTACCAAATCTTCATTTTAACACTAACTGCACAACTAAATTGCCAACATTAATGGAAATTGTGCCTTAAATGGGTGAAAGGTTCTAACTTTGCTAATACAGAAGGAAATTTTTGAGATTTTTGCTGACCTACTAACAGAAATCACAGCATTTTCTTATAAAACAATTACCACTGGCTACTTTTCAATGTGTTTAAATCGTTTATAACATAACATTTATTAAGTAAACCAGTCAGTGAAAGCACCTCCACAACTATTTCTTTAAATAATAAATCAATGACATCTCCATTTAGCTTAATTCCAAAGAAAATAAAATTTTCTTAGGCATGCGTTCCATTCATTAAAAAAAGAGCTAAAATAAGTTGAAGTGCCCTTCCATGTTTAGGTTTCACACGATTGTGCCTCAATCCCTAGTAGAAAAAAAACAGCTGGCCTGTTCTCAAGCCACTGTGCCTTTCAACCCTGACAAGCTAGTGAACAATTGCAGTAAAAAAAAATAGAGAAACCACTGATTTTCCTTGGGACCCTGTAGAGAAACAGCATCTTCCTTGGTCTTCCCTGGCTGAAATCAGCAATGAACAGTGTAGGGAATCGTAGGCGCGAGTCCTCCAGCTTTCTTTAATCACTGGAGCACCTTAGCTTCAGGGTTTTCTAACTCTTAACCCATTATGAAACTGCTCAGACCTAACCTAATTATAGATAACTTTTGTGAAAAATCTTAAAAGGTAGTAATTATGACCCTTCATTTACTCAACATTTAAGATAAACCTTTAACTCATTTCTTTTCTTGCGTGTTTACTGAGCCACAAAATGACTCAAGTAGAAAACTGATTTGGATTAAATTCAAATTATAATCCTATTCTGCCCTCTGGTGAATAAACCCAGGAAGTACATTACTATGCAATGATTTTTTTGTGTCTCTGACCACATCTCTTCCTAAGATCATTCTAAAATTGTACATGATTAAATTAAAATTTATTCTCAGCTACATGTGATATTTCATTCAATGTACCTTAAACTGCCTTGTGGACATTAAGCAATCAGCTCCATTTATAAAGTCACATGCATCAAAATTCTTGGGCAGAATTTTATGCCCCAGCCTGCCAAAATAGAACACATCTTTCTTCATATTTTAAGTCACTAAGGTGTGATTGAAACAATGCAGTGTTCTGATAAAATTGCATCCTTAAGAATTTCACGTAGGTTTTTCAAGGGAAAAAAGCAACCACAGTCACTTTTTAACCACTTCCCTGGCAGCTCCCAGGGCGCTAATGATCAGTTTAAATATTGGGAAAGTTGTTCATCCAAATATGGAGGGGGTAATATACCAATAGAATTAACTGATGTGCTCAACAGCAATTATGGATAGTCCAATTTAGAAAGTAGGCTACAGGCAAAGTTGCATTAGGAGAAATCAGAAGTGGATTTTTGGTGGCAAAAAATAAATTTGGTTGCATAAAATGGTACCAAAAATCAACTGCACATATCTTGAGATACATGGAAGGTATTATGGCACAAAGGTTGAGTGTAATGATAATTCTCACTCCTGGTAGTGCAGTGCAGTGCAGTTGTTTGATTACCCATGCATGTTTCCATTGAGCTGTCAGCAATGTAACCAATTTTCCTCTTGCCTTCCTGTACAGGGACAATGCCACTGTCTTCTGCTCAGATTTACTGTCAGTGAGCAGGCTAATCAAAATGTGATCTGTTCGAATTGGCCTCAGGTGTCAAGATGAATTTTGCCTTTGGGAAAGGAGCTGACTGATACTTTTTCCCTTTCACCATCAAATCAAACTGCCTGAATATGCTGGAGACATGGTTTGGAGCTACCACAGGGAATGCGTTAAAAACAAGGAGGACTGAGTAAGCTGGGTATGTGGGAGCAATACTTCTTTACCATTGTAGGTAAGAACCTGGTCACAGATGTGAAACACTCTGGCTTTGCTGTGCATGGTGCAAGTCTGGCCCATTCCTCAGTCCTATTCTGCACTGGCGGGTGAAACTAGAACTAGGGGACATGGCCCCAAAATAAGGGGAAGCAGATTTAGGACTGAGTTGAGGAGGAACTTCACACAAAGGGTTGTCAATCTGTGGAATTCCTTGCCCAGTGAAGCAGTTGACGCTATCTCATTGAGTGTTTTTAAGGCAAGGATAAATAAATTTTTGAATAGTAAATGAATTAAGGGTTATGGTGAGTGGGTAAGTGGTGCAGAGTCCACAAAAAGATCAGCCGTGATCTTACTGAATGGCGGAGCAGGCTCGAGGGGCCAGATGGCCTACTCCTAGTTCTTACATTCTTAGGTAATCACCTGATCCATCTTCCACTTTGTCTGGAGTTCAAAAATGAATCGTGTTCACAGGGATATGATATACAACCCCCTAGATAAGAGAAGAAAAATCATGCCCAACAGCGTCATAATGCTGATGGCCATCTTTATGTGCGGATGAATTAAGCTGTACGTATATCCTTGGTATGCAAACACCAAGTGTCGCTTCATGCTGAGGTTCTCCCTGTCCCTGATGTTACAAAGGATGGGTCTGGTCACACTGCTGTGGACCACTCCAAGTAGTTGGGCCATGCAGCAGCACCAATCCCTCATGGAAAAATGCAGAGAAACACCTCTGACCATAAATCCATCAGGCAGTGATCTGTACATAACGTCCTATAGGCAAAAAAGGTGATGGATCCTATCGGATGGCTCCCTGAGTAGACTGTCAAAGTTAGTTGGCACAATACCTCATTGCCAGAATGTTCAAACAAGCACCAAGACCTAGCTTGGCTGGTGGTGAAAAAGATCCTCCTGCACATTACCCCCATGGTAGCTGTGGTGAGAAACAGACTATCGTCCACCTCCTTGTGGACTGTGCCTTTTTAAAAAGCGTAATAGATGCAGTAGGCCAAGCCTTCCCCACTATTCAATATGATCATGGCTGATCTATGGTGGCCTCAACTCCTTTTCCATGCCATTTCCCAATAGCCCCCTATTCCACAACATATCAAACATTTCTGCACCACCAGTTTGAATACTTCTAATGATCCAGCCTCCCCTACCCTTTGGGGCAGAAAATTCTAGAGATTCATCACCCCCTGCGAGAAAAATTTTCTATGCACCACAGTTTTAAATAAAGGCCCTTCATCTTGTATCCTGTTCGAGAATCTCCTACTAGTGAAAACATCTCACCATCTACTCTATCAGGACTCCTCAGGATCATATAATTTTGAATAAGATCACCCCTCACTCTTCTAACCTCCAAGGAATACAGTCTCTCTTGATAGGCCAACCCACTCATCCCTGGAATTAGGTTGGTGAACTTCCTCTGGACTGCCTCCAATGTTACTATTAATGTTTTTTTTGGTAAAGGGACCAAAACTGTATGCAATATTCCAGATAGGGCTTCACCAACACCCTGTACAACTGCAACAAAATGTCCCTATTTTAAAACTCCAACCCCTTTGCAATAAAGACCAAAATGCCACTTGCTCAACTACTTGATGGACCTGCCTGTTAGTTTTTTTCTAAGTCATACACTAGTATACCTAGATTACCTGTTTCACTTGCACCTCTTTCAATTTGGTCTATTGCATTCACTGCTCCCAATGTGGTCTCCTCTACATCAGAGAAATCAAGGGTAGACTGGGTGATCGGTTTGCTGAGCATCTTCGGTCTGTGCGCAATCAGGACCCTGACCTTCTGGTTGCTTGCCATTTTAACACACGATCCTGCTCCCACGTCCACATGTCTGGAGATTGCTGAGCCTCTGGCGAAGATCTTTGCATCATCAATGGAGATGGGAGAGGTTCCAGAGGATTGCAGATGTTGTTTCTTTATTCAAGAAAGAGAGTAGAGATAACCCTGGAAATTATCGACCAGTGGGTCTAACCTCAGTGGTTGATAAGTTGATGGAGAAGATCCTGAGAGGCAGGAATTATGAACATTTGGAGAGGTATAATATGATTAAGAATAGTCAGCATGGCTTTGTCGAAGGCAGATCATGCCTTACGAACCTGATTGAATTTTTTGAGGATGTGACTAAACACATTGATGAAGGAAGAGCAGTAGATGTAGTACGTATGGACTTCAGCAAGGCATTTGATAAGGTGCCCCATGCAAGGCTTATTGAGAAAGTGAGGGGGCATGGGATCCAAGGGGACATTGCTTTGTGGATCCAGAACTGACTTGCCCACGAAGGCAAACAGTGGTTATAGATGGGTCATATTCTGCATGAAAGTCAGTCACCAGTGGAGTATCCCAAGGCTCTGTTCTGGGACCCTTAATCTTTGTGATTTTTATAAATGACCTGGATGAGGAAGTGGAGGGATGGGTTGGTAAGTTTGCTGATGACACAAACGTTGGAGATGTTGTGGATAGTGTGGACGGATGTCAGAAGTTGCAGCGAGACATTGATAGGATGCAAGACTGCGCGGAGAAGTGGCAGTTGGAGTTCAATCCAGATAAGTGTGAAGTGGTTCATTTTGGCAAGTCAAGTAGGATGGCAGAATGGTAAGACTCTTGGCAGTGTGGAAGATCAGAAGGATCTTGGGGTCCGAGTTCATTGGACTCTGAAAGCAGCTGCGCAGGTTGAAGGCGTATGGTGTACGGGCCTTCAATCGAGGAACTGAGTTTCGAAGTCGAGAGATAATGTTGCAGCTACATAGGACACTGGTCAGACCCCACTTGGAGTACTGTGCTCGGTTCTGGTCACCTCATTACAGGAAGGACACGGAAGCCAAAGAAAGGGTGCAGATGAGATTTACAAGGATGTTGCCTGGATTGGGGAGCATGCCTTATGAGAATAGGTTGAGTGAGTTCGGCCTTTTCTCCTTGGCGAGACAAAGGTTGAGGGGTGACTTGATAGAGGTGTATAAGATGTTGAGAGGTATTGATCGAGTGGATAGTCAGAAGCTTCTCCCCAGGGCTGAAATGGTTGCCACAAGGGGACACAGGTTTAAGGTGCTGGGGAATAGGTACAGAGGAGATGTCAGGGATAAGTTTTTCACTCGAGGTGGGTGCGTGGAATGGGCTGCCAGCAACGGTGGTGGAGGTGGACTCAATAGGGTTTTTTAAGAGACTTTTAGATAAGTACATGGAACTTAGTAAGATAGAGGGTTATAGGTAAGCCAAGCAATCTCTAAGGTAGGGACATGTTTGGCACAACTTTGCGGGCTGAAGGGCCTGTATTGTGCTGTAGTTTTTCTATGTTTCTACCTCTGTCCTTGGCATGCTGCAATGTTCTGATGAAGCTCAACACAAACGGAGGTGCAGCATCTCATCTTCTGGCTAGGTACTTTTTTTTCATAGAGCCATGGAGGTTTACAGCATGGAAACAGGCCCTTCAGACCAACTTGTCCATGCCGCTCTTTTTTTTATAGTCTTCTAGTCTCAACATCGAATTCAACAACTTCAGATGATCTGCTCTATCCCACCTCCACCTCTGTTTTCATTCCATTTTATTTAATTTTTACTGTTCTCTACCTTTTATTTCTTTATTGCCTTTCTTCACTCAAAGGGTGGTGAATCTCTGGAATTCTCTGCCCGTTGAAGTGGTGGAGGCTACCTCGCTAAATATTTTTAAGACGCGGGTTGATGGGTTTTTGATAAGAGAGGGGATTAAGGGTTACGGGGAGAGGGCGGGAATGTGGAACTGAGCCACGACAGATCAGCCATGATCTTATTGAATGGCGGGGCAGGCTCGAAGGGCTAGATGGCCTACTCCTGCTCCTATTTCTTATGTTCATTTTTCTTCCCACTTTTTTCCCCTACTTTGCGCCCCTTCCCTCTGCTTCTCTTATTTCTGTCCCATCCATTTTCCTCCCCCAACATCTTCATTTTAACTTCTCTGCTGTTCACACCCTTTATTCTCTCTATGGACAGCTATGAACTGGTTTCCCTGGTTTCTGTGGCTATGACTCTTTTTTCATTCTCTCACTCTGCAGTATAAATATCTCCCACTTTCTATGCCTTTTAACTTTGACAAAGGGTTGCCTGGACTCAAAACAACAGCTCTTTTCTCTCCTTACAGATGCCAAATCTGCTGAGATTTTCCAGCATTTTCTCTTTTGGTTTCAGATTCCAGTATCCGCAGTAATTTGCTTTTTTACACCTAGATTACTCTTAATTTCACTCATCTGCAGTGTCTCTCCAAAGTTGTGCCGAACATGTCCCTACCTTAGACAGTAATCTGCCTCATCATTTCTCCTACTGAAGTGCATGACCTCACAACCTCTGTTGGTTGGAGTCAAAAGGAGATGGTGGTGGTAATTGGAGGTCAATCACCTCAGCTCCAGGACATCGTTCCATGAGTTCCTCAGGGTGGTGTCCATCTTTAGCCACTTCACCTCAGCTCCAGGACATCGGTCCATGAGTTCCTCAGGGTCGTGTCCATCTTCAGCTGCTTCATCATTGAACTTCCATCATAAGATCAGAAGTGGGGACTTTCAGTGATGACTACATAATGTTCAATATCATTTATGAGTCCTCAGAAGTTGAAGCAGCCCATGTCCAAATGCAGCAAGATCTTGACAATATCCAAGCTTGGACTGACAAGTAACATTCATACCACACAAAGGCCAGACAATGACTATCTCCAATAAAAGAGGATCTAACTATCTCCTCTTGATACTTGATGGCATTACCATCGCTGAATTCTCCCACTATCACTAAAAAAAAAAATTGTATTAGCCATATAAATATGTGGCTACCAAAGCAGATCAAAGGCAAGGAATCTTACAATGAGTATCTCACTTCCTGACTCCACAAAGCCTGTCCACCACCTACAACGCACAAGTCAGGAGTGTAATGGAATATTTTCCATTGCCTGCTTGAATGTAACTCCAACAGTCAAGATGCTTGACACCATCTAGAACAAAGCAGACCACTTAATTGTACACCTTCCACAAAGATTCAATTTCTCCAACACTGACAAACAGTGGCAGCCATGTGCACGATCTACAAGTGCATTGCAAGAACTCACCTAGGTTCTTTCGGCAGCACCTTCCAAACCCACGACACTAGCATCCAGAAGGACAAGAACTGCAGATACCTGGGAACACCACCACCTGGAGGTTCCTCTCCAAATCACTCACCACCCTGACTTAGAAATACATCACCATTTCTTCACTGTCACTGTATAAAAATCTTATAACTCCCTTCCTAACCGCACTGTGGGTCTACCTACATCTCAGGACGGCAGTGATTCAAAAACTCAGCTCACACCACTCTTGAGGGCAACTAGGGATGGGCAATAAATGCTGGTCCAGCCAGTGACACCCACATCTCACAAATGAATAAATAAAAAACTTCTGCAGTTAAGGAAGAACAGAAAATAAAAACCGGTCAGGCAGCACCTGTGGAGAGTGAAACACGACGTTTCACACTGATGATCTAATGAACTCCAGTTATGTTTGCCTTTTTCCCCACAGGTGTAGCCTAACCTAAGTATTTCAAGCATTTTCTATATTTTACTTTCGGATTTCTGATATCCACAGTATTTTGCTTTTGTAATATTTAAATAATTCTTTCGCTCTCTGAAAATTTTTATCCGTGGGACATACATGCCCTCTTATCCACCTGCCACCTCAACTCTAATTCCGTTCAACTGACCAGTCCTCCTGAAAACATTTCCTGATTTGTCTTTCCTTGCATCATTCTGCAAAGAGTCTGCTACTCAATTTTGTGACCCTGTTCTCTTTCATCCTCTCCCATTCCCCTATTCTCTCTCACTCTAAGTTCCATCAGCTACTCCTCAAAATTTCTCAGCTTCTTCCCCACCTTGTGCCAGTTGGCTCCTAAGCCTCTAACCATGCTTCAGATCAATACTGTACTTACTCCTCAAAATTTCTCAGCTTCTTCCCCACCTTGTGCCAGTTGGCTCCTAAGCCTCTAACCATGCTTCAGATCAATACTGTACTTAAGACTTGGGTTTTGTCTGCAAAACCATAGGAGATCACAAGCATGTGCACAAACACATTATAGTGCTTGGCTGTCTGTTGATACATAACTGATTTTGCAGCATCTCCAACGTTTCCATGAAATTGTTTATTCCTGCAAGTCGAAGTCAGAAAAACTGGCCAATGAAAAATACTTCAGGAATTGTGGAAGCCAGATTGTGCAGTCACTAGCTTCATCAGCAACATGTGGCAATTGCACAAAAATGGCACAAATGGGTGATAAAAAAAATCAGGTTGTTTAGATAGAGGGTCATGCAGATGTAATATTTTTATCAATTATGCTAAAATAGATCTTAATACACACAGATTCCCATCCCTCTCCATATTATAAGAATGATGATATTTCATAAATGCTTTGATGTGTACACACTGAATCATGGAAAGCATTAGATAAAATATGAAGCTCCTATGTCCTTTCTACAATATAGAGAAGAAATAAGACAAAGAATATCTGTAACAGGACAGCAGCAAAGATAGGTAAAATTCCATATTCTCTAACTCACCACATGCAATGCTGTAGCAAATTAAAAATTTTGGTTTCACAGGTAGCAAATAAGAGATCTTACCTGAAAAGCTCTCGGATTTCCTTCACTTTGGCCTGGAAGGGGATATTGCGAATCAGGATTTTGGAGACCTTTTGTTTCTTTGCCTTTTGGAGTTTTCTAGTTGGATTCGAAGAACTGCATAAAAAAGTATTTTGTTATGTTTCCAGTATTGCTAAAAACTGGACATCACAATGCAGGAAACTGGACAGAATTCAAGCACAGTAAGACCAGTTATGAAAAAGTTTGGCAGAACTGTTAACTGACAGCAGCAAGAACTAGCTGAGATGATTTCCAAATCTTCACACGTAGAAAGCCAATACTAATACCTTTCTATTAACAGAAAGAAACAACTTAATCTGAATAAAGGCGAGGCTGTGGCTGTTTTTCAAATTGGAAGATATAACAATCTCACCAATTTTTCAATGATTTCTCAGGCAGTTTCAATTCGAGAACAACTTTCATGTTAGCATGTGGAGAAAATAAATAAATGCTTTCACTACCCTATATATATTTTGCACACTTCATGTCACTAATTCTAAAAGTAATGACTGTTGCTGAACTTCCTCAGCAGCTAAATATATGGAGTCAGAAACCCTGCTAAATGTCTGATTCAATAATTTATCACTACTTTGTAGTCAGGTGCTGGCTGACGCACAGAGTTTTATATCAATTGGGAAAAGTACAGTTGTCAGTTAGCTAACTCTAAATCCTGACTGCAAAACAACTGCATATATAAATTATTTGTATATTATCAACCAGCAATTTCAGTTAATAGCTTTCTGAAACATTTAATATTGACTGGTTATGCTACATAGCTGGCACAATGAAATCAATGGCTTCACAGTGCTGTATACTGCACAATGCAACTCCAGTGTGAAGTTACCAATTGCGACTGATGTGAAATCATTTGGGTCTTATATGACGTGGCAGTAAAACAGAAACTGGTGTAAGTGAAGTCAGGTTTTGCTGTCATTAAAATTTGGTAAGAGCATTGCACATATCTGCCTGCAATTCAACTGTAATGTTAGGAATATAACTGTCTCTAAAAGTAAAATGAATGCCTTTGAGCAGCAATGCGTTCTGAACTGAGCCTAAACCTTCCTGAAAACCAACATAATAATAAAGATAAATGCTAATATTCCATCACAGATTTTCCAAGAAATTTTAACTTATGCCATGGCTACTTTAGCACTTCCTAAGACTTATGTGCTAATTTTCTCCATCACAATGAGGCATTCATCATCATAATTCCACTTCCATTAAAATCAATGATTATTGCTAATTTCCAGAATTAATGCTACCTTTATTTCCACTGCCACTTGGGCTGGTAAATAATGGTGCTGGTGGGCCTCTGGAAACCTGGCAGCACTCTTTTGTTGGATCACCATTTGCTTTTTATAGTTTCAGAAACCCATGAAGGAAATGTCTGTTCAATTCCAGTTACGTTTTCAAAATGAGTACCTACATACTTGGACATTCTAATGCACCTTCAGATATCGGGTGCAAAGAGAATTCAAAAGACTTTTCTTATTGTTAAGTGCATATTTCCACAATATAAATCTCCATAACGCATAAACAATGTATGCTTACTTCTGAAATCAGTTCCAGTGAAAGCAAAAGGATGAACGTTAACGCTTTATGCCTCTCTTTTCATTCTTCATTTTATAATTTAGACATAGCCATGGAATTCCTGCAGTGCAGAAGCAGGCAATTTGGCACATTGAGCCTGCACTGACAACAATCCCACCCAGCCCTATATCACCATGTTCATCCTGCTTATCCCCCGACACAATGGGGCAATTTAGCATGGTCAATAACCTAACCTACACATCTTTGGACTGTGGGAAGGAACCCATGCAAACATGAGGAGAATGTGCAAACTCCACACAGTTCTCAAAGAAATTCTTCCACTACAAGTCACTAAATGTTACATTGCAGATTGATATCTAACACATCAAATGAAACACTAAATCCCTCAAGTTTTTTCTTGATTTTAGCAAAAGTCAAACTACAGCATAATGAGTTTATGCAAAATAACTACAGCTCCATAAACCTAGAAGCATCAAATGTCTTAAAGTCAAATACCTCAAGTACAGCTGTATCATCATATACTTAACATTTTGATCACTCAAATAATTTAATAGGCTAATTTTAAATAAAATAAAAAATACTTACATTGTAGCTCTATCTGATATCTTCAACTCTAGCCGATGATCATCCACCATACAATGCTGGGTTCCAAAAGAAATCCAGAATATATGGAGAAAGTGGAGAATGCAGAAATGCAGGGTACATGGAGAAAACATAAGAAATTATATTTAATAGGTTGAGAATTGTATTGAGAACGTTACAGTAAACTTTTAAACAGTGGTGAATCGTAATACCCAGATAAATGGTGATGGGGGGGGTGGGTGGGTGGTGGTTTGCAGTGGTGGAACATTTCCCACATTTAAAGTACTGCCCCGAGACATCATTAAGCTTCATAGAGCCACAGACTACTTTACTGCACGCTAGCAGTTACATTCTGATAAACATAAGAACATAAGAAGTAGGAGCAGGAGTAGGCCATCTAGCCCTTCGAGCTTGCCCCGCCATTCAATAAGATTATGGCTGATCTGTCGTGGCTCAGTTCCACTTTCCTGTTTTCTCCCCATAACCCTTAATTCCCTTGTCTGCCAAAAACCTAATTACCCGTGTCTTAAATATATTTAGCGAGGTAGCCTCCACCACTTCAACGGGCAGAGAATTCCAGAGATTCACCACCCTTTGAGTGAAGAAGTTCCTCTTCAACTCCGTTCTAAACTCCCCCCCCCCCCCCAATCTTGAGGCTGTGCCCTTGAGTCCTGCTGTCCTTTCTGAGCGGGAAGAATCTCTCAACCTCTACCCTATCCATCCCTTTCATTATCTTATACGTCTCTATAAGATCCCCCCTCAGCCTTCTAAACTCCAACGAGTACAGACCCAGTCTATTCAGTCTCTCTTCATAGTCTAACCCCCTCATCTCCGGTATCAGCCTAGTGAACCTCCTCTGCACTCCCTCCAAGGCCAAGATATCCTTGCGCAAGTGCGGTGACCAAAACTGCACACAGTACTCCAGCTGCAGCCTCAGCAATGCCCTGTACGGTTGCAGCAAGACCTCCCTACTTTTATATTCTATCCCTCTTGCTATAAAGGCCAGCATCTCATTCACCTTCTTGATCACCTGCTGCACCTGCAGACTGGGGTTTTGCGACTCATGCACAAGGACCCTCAGATCCCTCTGCACCGTAGCATGCTGCAGCATTTCGCCCTTTAAATAGTAATCCCGCCTACTATTATTCCTGCCAAAGTGGATAACCTCACACTTGCTAACATTGTACTCCATCTGCCAGGTCCTCGCCCACTCGCTCAGCCGATCTAGATCCCTCTGCAGACTTTCCACACCCTGCGTACAATTTGCTTTTCCACTCATCTTCGTGTTATCAGCAAATTTCATCACCCTACACTCAGCCCCCTCCTCCAGATCATCTATATAAATGGTAAATAGCTGAGGCCCCAGCACCGATCCCTGCGGCACTCCACTAGTTACCAACCGCCAATCAGAATAGCACCCATTGATACCAACTCTCTGCCTCCTATTAGACAACCAATCCTCTATCCACACTAACGCCTTAAGTATAGGTATAGTACTATACTTAGGTATAGTACTTCAACACAGCCTTCTCAGTACACTGTAGATAGCAAATGCTGGCCTTCTTGCATACCTGATTTGTTTCAGTATCAGGTTATACGAATTAATAGCTTAAACATTGGTTGCTCAGAAAGATGAGAACAGTGAGTCACTGTAGGCTAAGGACATTAAAGAATTGGGCAAGCTTAAATATTCCACCTGAACAGAGAAATGTTTACTTGTGTGAGTGAAAATAACTATGAAGTTCAATATTAAAACTCATGGTACCAGCAGACACTGAATTCTATGTACTCTGCTACTCCTCTTGAGAACAAAGTTTTTTCCCACCAAACTGAAAAGCAGTCCACTGAAGACAGACCCAGACAATTCCAGCAGGAATGCTAAATATGTCACATCTTCCTAACGTTTCCATACCCTGTCAAACTAGAATCTCTGAAAAATTGTGAATCGTGTTTTGAAAGCATGCAATGCTAACAGAAGATACTTTTCTGTCCTTCACAGTCACAGCATTTAACCTGTTTGAAATACTTATTCCAAGAATACTATTTGACATATTTATTTTGAGAATTTTATGCACTTTCAAACATTTTCATATCCTAAATCATAATTTTACTTTATAGCATAAAAACTGTAAATAATCAAAATTTGCTACCATTCTGTCGCAGAAGTAGAGAAAGGAAACTAAATATCTGCAATGCGTGCATTACAAGAAACAAACGTATTTAGTATTTAAGTAGAGAAGATACAGCATGCATCAACATAAAAACTTTGGAATGGAGTTGAGATCTGAGTCTTGAAGCACTTGCATTTAGATTTCCTTAGAATAGGCCAAGACATTGGTATACAGTACACTGCAGTTTACTTCCTATGTCTCTCACATTCCATCTCTTTCTCTCCAGCCTGCTTTATCTCCGAGTAACTGGTCCTGAAAACTTGTGTTGATCATCTCTCCATTTATATTCACTCTGTTTACATTCTTTAGGTGTTCCATCTTCTGGTCTTTTCTCACCTTACATGTAACTAACTTTGTAACCTATATCATAGCTAGATATCTTCCTGGGAACAGCTGTGAACACCTTTGGAGTTAGAAACATTTTCACAAATAAACACATCACATTATTTTGCAATCAGGCTTTGATAAGAGCTAAATTAAAAAGTTCTGGGGAGTGACAATCTCCAAAGCACTATGTATAGTGCATCTGGCACATGTGTAAGAGCACTCTCTGGCAGTCAGCAGTTGGCTTCCTGGCATGAAGAGACTCCATTCACTCCCTCTACTGGCAAGAATTACACTTTGCCTCATTTTTTTCTAAGTATGGTAAGATTTGCATTTTTCTCTCATCAAAAAAGGGTCTGAAACTCCCCGTTTTACACTCATTCTACACTAAGAATTTTTTTTTGTAAAATCACTCCCCTAGTCTTAATGTAGAGATGTTGGCGTTGGACTGGGATAGCAACAGTAAGAAGTCTCATAACACCAGGTTAAAGTCCAACAGGTTTATTTGGTAGCACAAGCTTTCGGAACGCTGTCCCTTCATCAAAAGAGTGGAGAGTTGGGTTCACAAACAGGTCATATATGGACAGAGACTCAATTGCAAGATAATGGTTAGAATGCGAGTCTCAACAGGTAATCAAGTCTTTACAGGTACAGACAATGCGAGTGGAGGGAGGTGCGAATTGTCTCAAGACTGGACAGTTAGTAAGATTTTGCGAGCCCAGGCAAGTTGTGGGGTTTACAGATACTGTGGCATGAACCCAAGATCCATTCTTCCCTCTTTCAAAGTGGATATAAAATGTAATCAAACTGTGGTCACTGATTTTTCCAGTTCATATGTAGGCTAGATTCAGCCATGATTTTTGCCGTCCCTTTATCACAAGCACCCTTTATTTATTCTTGTATACTTTGTCCTACCTTGTGATTAATATAAGTACATGCTTTCCAAAGAAAAAAAAGTTGAACCAAAGAGTCATTCAGACCGTCCTCACCTAGTCGCAACATTAAGGAAATAAGACTGAATCTAGGTCACCTCAATTTGATAATGATCTGACAATATTTTCAGCGACCTGTCACTCTTGGCATTCTCATCAGGATATAATTATGGCAAGTGTCAAATATTTCTCTCCTTTCTTAACCCTTAAAAGTACTAACATATTCTTGAATATGGTTCCACAGTTGCTCTGTGATATCTCAATCTTTCTTCAACTCTTATCTCTCTCACCTTTCCAGCTGTTTTCCCTCTTCTACTGCCAAAATATTTTGGAATGCACAGTATCTCATAATTATAATAAAAATCTTTGCTTAATTCCATCCAATCCAATTTTGCTCATGACTAAGTCAAAGGAAATTATCCTGTATGACTGTGTCCTTGAATTCTTTTGTCACTTTCAACAGTTGATGATTGCACTATTTGTACCCAGCTCCATGACATTCTTCTATTATGATTCTACATACATCTTTCACAATGAAGATAAAGAAAATCTCTAATTACCTTTCCACCCATGCTTATTGCAAGGGCTCCCATTTTTGACCTCTCCATCCATATTCTATTGTTTGGCAATATTATTTGAATGCATGATATTCAGCTTCAGCATAGATATTGAGAGTAGCTGCTCCACCTCAATACCTCGATCATCAACCTTAAAAGCTTTAAGGTTTTAAAAAGATAGTGCTACAGTATCTACTCTGCTAGACAGCAAAGGATTGATTAATTGAACTTTTTCCAACTGAATTCTTCAGCAAAATCGTAACCATTCTCTTCAGTTCCAAGTAATACATTACTCTTCAATTCTAACCACCTTTGCAACTACCATCTCTGGACAATATCCAAGACTAAGAAGTAGTAATGACATCTCAGGGCAGCTCTGAAATGCAACTCTAAAGTGTACTGTTCATCTCTCAGCTGAGCTTTTCCTGATGTATGATATTTTCACCAAGAAAAAATACCCACTTCTGCTCCTATTGGTTTGTCTTTTCTCAGCATGAGATTTCCCTACCTCCGTGTTTCAAACAGAATCTCTTTTCCATACTTCCCATCTCTCTTTCGGAATCAGTGCAGACTCAATGGGTCATGTGACTTCCTTTTGCACTGCAGGGATTCTGTGGTTTTCTATGGACTACATTTTAAAAATAGTTCATCGGATTCAAAGCATTGTTATGGCTTGAGGTCCTGAACAATACTTTATAACATTGTGGCAAAATTTCAATGTGATAATCACATTTGAAGAGATATAAAGATTACTGAATCTAACTATACAAATGTTATATGGTCTGCCGGTTACAAGTTCCCAGTAAAACTAAAGATTCTTTGAAAAGAATATCTAAACTTAACTTGTGACAGAAGTGGAACATTCCATAGAAAAATATGATGTACCGTTATTACCTCACTCATGGAGAAGACTTCAACTCATGTCACCGATAATTTGAAAATATTTTCTCAATCCAGGTACGTGTATTATTTCAGTATCCTGTTGAATATTTGCTCTAATGCAATGTATGGTGTTTCAGCATAATTACTTCCATAAACATGAATCATCAACTTTGCATGTCAATTACTAGACATCAACCAATCATTTGATTTTAACAGCATAGCTTAGAAACTCCCACCTGTGCCTTTTCTTAAAAATGGCAGATTAACCATTATTTTACAATTCTAGATCCTTCAGTAACAAGCAGAGCTTACAAGGCTGAAAGTAACAGTACATTGTTTTAAAATATAATTTTAAAATCTGAGCTATTTTCTATTCTGACAAATGTGCATTCACTATATTCTGACTTACATTAAAGAAGATGCCTGAAATACTGTTCCACAAACACAAAACAAGTCTGGTTACCTGTAGCAGTTTTAGTGCTTTGTTGGCATACTCTGGTTTGGCATATTCCACAAAACCATATCCCAGTGATAAAAGGGAACCTATAAAATAAAAATCAGAAATTCAAATGCCATCCAGTCGTTCAAGAAGATTATCATAAAAATAACCAGAGATCACCAGTTTGCTACATAGTTGCTCATCATTTACATTATTTGGGTTTCTACGTTGGAAGTAAGCTAAGTACTGGATGATTAGTGTGCATAACTGAGACCAGAGTGCCATTTTCCTCTGCGTGCTTGGGAGTTAAGGGAAGTGTGGGAGATTAGGAGAATGTACAGAGAATCAACCTTATTTTTTTTCTTAAACCTAACACAAACTGCTGATAAATTTTGTGGTTTACAAATTGGTTTGAAAATCTGAAAATCTTTCAGATCGGAACAAGGTAAAAACAAGGTCCTTTAGTGAGGATTAATTTAGGACCGTTACTAAGACAGATACTAAGTTACTAAAATATATTCAGTCTTTTTTTACAACAGGGGAGGCTTTTCAGTGTCTTAGCACAGAGTGCCATTTTGCTCTCAAGTGCTTGGGAGTTAAGAAAAGTGGGGGAGGGAGTATTTCTGCTACTCGCATTTCTTTATTACATGCACAGGTCAGTGGGGGCAGTTGCAACCAATGCAGGAGGAGTGAACACGTCTATGTAATATCACGTAGCGATTGGCAGATTTTCTACTTTTTTGACTTTCGAAGTGGAGGCTAGGAGGGGAAACAAATTGCGGAAAATAAAAATTAGGGGTTTAAGTAAAGACTAATTTAAATTCTAAATGAAATAAATTCCAATTAATAAATTTTTGGATGCACAGCCAGGCAATGTGTTGTATCTGCAGCATGTGGGAGCTGGTGGACCCCATTTTGGTTCATAATGACCACATCTGCAGCAAATGTAGGTTGCTCGAGGAACTTTGGTTCAGAGTTAGCGAGCTGGAGTCTGAGCTTCAGATAATACAACATATCAGGCAAGTGGTGAGTAACCTGGGTGCTGCGTTTCAGGAAGCAGTAAATTAACTCCTTGTGCATGAGTCGCAAAAACCCAGCTTGCAGGTGCAGCAGGTGGTCAGGAAGGCGAATGGGATGCTGGCCTTCATAGCGAAGGGGATTGAATATAAAAGTAGGGAGGTCTTGCTGCAGCTGTATAGGGCATTGGTGAGGCCGCAGCTGGAGTACAGTGTGCAGCTTTGGGCGCCGCACCTGCGCAAAGATATTTTGGCCTTGGAGGGAGTGCAGAGGAGGTTTACTAGGCTGATACCGGAGTTGAGGGGGTTGAGCTATGAGGAGAGGCTGAATAAACTAGGCTTGTACTCGTTGGAGTTTAGAAGAATGAGGGGAGATCTCATTGAGACGTATAAGACGATGAATGGGATGGATAGGATAGAGGTGGAGAGACTCTTCCCGCTCAAAAAAGACACTAGGACTAGGGGGCACAGCCTCAAGATAAAGGGGGGGCGTTTTAGAACGGAGTTGAGGAGGAACTTCTTCACTCAAAGGGTGGTGAATCTCTGGAATTCTCTACCCGTTGAAGTGGTGGAGGCTGCCTCGCTAAATATTTTCAAGAAGCGGGTTGATGGGTTTTTGATAAGAGAGGGGATTAAGGGTTATGGGGAGAGGGCCAGAAAGTGGAACTGAGCCACGACAGATCAGCCATGATCTTATTGAATGGCGGGGCAGGCTCGAAGGGCTAGATGGCCTACTCCTGCTCCTATTTCTTATGTTCTTAAATCCCGTCAGTTTCTTGTGGTCAGTGGTCGGGGCAGGAGGGTGTGACTGTGTAGGCAGTTTGAGGAGTTAGGCACCAGATTAAAGAACAGAACCTCCAAGGTTATAATATCTGGATCATTACCTGAGCCACGTGCAAAGTGCAAATTGGCAAAGGATACATAAAAATTAGAGACGAATATGTGGTTCAAAGGCTGGTGTGGGAGAAGTGGGTTTCGGTTTGTGAGGGACTGACGGCAGTGGGGGCTGTACTGTTGGGACAGCCTACATCTGATTCATGGTGGGGCCAATGTTCTTGTGGACCATATGACTAGGAAAGTTGCCTTTAAACTAATTAGTGGGGATGAGGGTTCAGTTGCACAGAAAATTAGGAAGCTTAAGTTAAACAGGGTAGGAGTACAGCTTACTGATGAATCTGAACATCGACAGAATGCAAAAGGTAGTGACAAATCATATGAAAATCATTTTGTACCAAGGACTTGTATAAGACGAGGGAAATTGGATAATAAAACGAACTTAAAGATGATGGGACGATTCTCCCAAAAAATTCTAAGTGCCAAATTTGCAAGAAAATTGAAGTAACCCCTCCCACTAGTTATTTTAGCGAGATTTTCAGAATGAATCTCCCTGAGATTCTGAGCACTGCAGAGTGCCCTAACGTGGATCACTCTGAAAATCGGGGGCGGAGTGTATTCTAACTGGAGAGGCCAGCAGCATAGCACTGAGCAGGCGGGAGAGAGAGAGGGAGATTCCAGCGCAGTGCTGATGACTCCAAAAATCTTGGAGCCAGAGATGCGCGGAGACTGTGGTGTCCAGTGGGAAGCCGCTAAACACCTCCGCTTATGTCTCCAGGCCCTGGCTAGGAGAATCGCCCCTTTGTATCAGAATGTGCTAAATATTTGCAATAAAATTAATGAGTTAACATCACAAATTGAGACAAATGGGCATGATTCACTGGTGATTACTGAGATGTGGTTGCAGGGAAACCAAGTTTGGGAACTGAATGTTCAAGAGTACTCAGTATTTTGGAAGGATAGGCAGGAAGGAAAAAGAGGTGGTGTAGCTTTGTTAGTTCAAGAAGAAATCAGTGCTGTAGTCAGAAATGGTATAAGCACTGGAGTCCAAGACACAAAGTCAGTATCGGTAGAAATGTTAAAGGTAGGAAGAAGTCCTTGGTGGGAGTAATCTACAGGTCCCCAAACAGGAGTCCCCCCAGTGGATCACAGTTTAAACCAAGAAATACTGAGGGCTTGAAAAAAATGTACGGCAATAATCATGGGTGATTATAACAGGCATATTGACTAAAATAATCAAATTGGCAAGCGTAACCTTGAGGGAGAGTTTACTGAATGTATTAGAGATTATTTTTTGGAGCAAGTTGTTCTGAAACCAATCAGGGAACAGGTTATTCTAGATTTGACATCATGTAATGAGGTAAGGCAAATAAATGAGAAGAGTGATCATAGCATACAAGAATTTCAAATTCAGTTTGAGGGCGAGAAACTGGAGACCCATGCTAGCATTCTGGATTTAAACAAAGGAAATTACATAGGCATGAGGACAGATTTAGCCCGAGCGGACTAGACAAGAAGACCACAAGGTTGGACAGTCAATGAACAGTGGCAGATAATTAAGGAGATATTCAAACCCTCCCAACTAAAATATATTCCAGAGACGAGGAAAAGTGGTAAGGGGTGGGGTAAGAGATTTCCATGACTAACCAAGCAAATTGAGGATATGAGGATAACAAAGACAAAAACTACGGCATAGTGGATTGCAAAGGCCAGTGGCACACTGGAAGATTGGGAAGCTTCTGAAGATCAATAAATGGGTCTCTAAAAAAGCAATTAAAAAGAGCAATGGTAAATTATTCAAGAAAATTAGGGCAAAATATAAAAATGAACAGCAAAAGCTTCTATAAGTATATAAAAAGGAAGAGAGTACTAAAGTGAATGTTGTCCCTTGGAATATGATGCTGGGGAGTTAACAGTGGGGAACACAGAAATTGCTGAAATACTAAATCAATATTTTGGCTCAGTTCTCATATGAAGTATTATCCCAATAGTAACAGAAAATGCTGAGGTTATAGAAAGTGAGGAACTTACAACTATATATAGGAAACAAGTACTGAGTAAACTATTGGGATTGAAGGCAGCAGGTCCCAGGGCTTGATGGCCTATATCCTAGTGTCTTAAAGGAAATGGCATTGCATATTGTATCCATTGGTGACAACATTCCAGAATTTGCTAGATGCAGGAATGGTTCTGGTGAACTGCCCTTATTCAAAAAGGGAGGGGACAAAATAAAGGAAACAATAAGCCAATCTGTTATTGGGAAATTGTTAGAATCCATTATAAAGGGCACTTAGAAGGTCAAAATGCTATCCATTAGAGTCAGCATAGTTTTATGAAGGGTAAATCATGTTTGACTTATTTGCTTCAGTTCTTCAAAGATATAACAAGGTGGATAACGGGGATCTTGTAGTACATCTGGACTTCTAACAGACATTTGATAAGATGTCACAGAAAAGGTTAATACACAAGATTAGTTCACATGCGATTAGAGGTAATTTATTAGTTTGGATAGAGGATTGGCTATCCAACAGAAAGTAGAGAGTTGGGACAAATGGGTCTTTCTCTATTGGCAAGATATAACTAGTGAGGTGCCACAGGATTCAGTCCTCAGGCCCCAACTACTTAAAATCTATATTAATGGCTTGGATGCAAGGATAGTACGTACCATAGATAAATATGCAGATGACACTAAAATAGATGGGATAGTAAGTTGCGATAATGACAAGTAAATGGACCAAAATTTGGCAGATGTGATAAATGTGAAGTTATCCATTTTGATAGGAAAAATACAAAGGCAAATGGAGAGAAACTTTGTAGTGCTTTGGTGCAGAGGGACCTGGGTTTCTCGTGCATGAATTCAGAAAACTAATATGCAGATACAGCAGGTAATAAGGAAGAGTCTTGGCATTTACTGCTAAACGAATGGATCATAAAAGTAATGAAGTATTGCTGCTACTGTACAAAGCATTAGTGAGACCACACTGAATACTGAGTACAGTTTTGGTTTCCTTACTTGAGAAGGGATGTAGTTGCATTAGAGGCAGTTCAGAGCAGGTTCACAAGATTGATTCCAGAAATGAGGGGTTTGGCTTACGAAGAGAGATTGGGCAGTTTAGGTTCATACACATTGAAGTTTAGAAGAATGGCATGAAGTCGAATTGAGGTGTACAATAACGGGGACTGATAAAGTAGATGTGGAGAGCATGTTTCATGCAGTATGGGGAGATGAAACTAAATTTTCACTAGTTCAATTAAGCCAAAAATATTTTTAAATCCCTATGTACTTCTGATAAATAATTGTATAGCAGAATTTTCCCCCACCAGTAGATATTTCCACAGTTCATCATTGGCTCTCAGTAAAGCGACATTCCATATTTAGATGACTTAAAAATGTTTGGCAATTCGTTTTACAGATCATAAGCATTACATGACACTACCTAGATGCTAGATCACAGACATAATTAAAAATGCATATTTATTCATCAAACATTTATTCATGTTTGAGTGAAAATTGATATACTAAGAATGAATTTCACAAGAAATATTCACCTGTCTTGTCTCTCTTTTTTGAAATGCAGCAACTTTTCAATGGTCCACACTTGCCAAATGCCTTCAATGGAAACAGTGAACAAAGATGAACACTAATTAAAATTGTATAACATTTAGGGAACATGAAAAAAAGCTCCAGAAATTCAAACACTCATAAGCAAGCTTACTACAAGACTGGGAAGGTGTTCCTCAGGACTTACTCGCCAAGGAGGGAGTAACAAAGATTTACTAGACTGACTCCTGGGATAAGGGGATCATCCTATGAGGAGAGATGGAGTCCACGAGGCCTATATTTCTTGAAGTTCAGAATGAGACAGGATATACTTGAAGCTTGCAAAATTCTTAAGGTCCTTGACAGGGTTGAGGTTGAGACAAAATTTCTAAGTTGTCATAACAGCAAGAGTAATGGAGTGATCTGCACCAGTCTCTCAAGACCACAATTCTTCCGCACCTTGTCATAGAGCTGGGAGCTTTGTGCCAGTAAGGCCTTTTCTGGGAAGGGGCCAGAAGACTCGCAAACTGCTTAGTACCAAGCACAAAATGGATTTTTAGCCTGCACATTATTCTCCGGACCAGCACGATCTACTAACAGTGCAGCAAGGTCAGAGAATCGCCCTCAATGTACCTCCTGGATGGGGGATCTGGAACATCAAGTCACCGTCTGAGAATAAGGGGGTGACCATTTAGGACTCTGATCAGGAAAAACTAAGATAGATATAAGGTAGATTTTTAAGTTTTAACAAAATCAAGGTTGAGACAGAAAGATCATCCATAATCTTGTTGAATGGCGGAGGACGACACTTAAAGGACTAAATGGCATATCTGTGCTTATTTCTTACATACCTCATGTCCGCAGCATCTGTACTAAGCTAAGCTATTGACTGAGGCAAATTTTCAGCTTTGGTGGGCAAATGTGTTTAATTCCCCTGCTTTTTTTTCCTCCTGCACCTGGTTCTTTGTAGCCTTTCGTGGTTAATAATTTTTAGAAAAGCTGATTGAGGTGCTGGGAATAGAACTTAAAACAATAAAATGGGCAACAATATTGGTAAGCATTCAGAGTGCTGGAAGAATATATTCTGTTTAAAGAAAAGGACAAATTAAACACTGGCGACTTTGTGGATGAAAAAAGACAGGGGGACAAGTAAGGGTTAGGAAAGAGACATTCAGCAGATGAGGGTTAAAACGGGATATAAAGAAATTAGGAATAAAAAAAATTAAGATAAAGAGGAGTTATGAAATTAAGGTGTCAACGAACATAAAACAAAATAGTAAAATAAGTTCCAATAAAAAAGGAAAACTGTGATAAGAATAGCACTGTTAAAAGACAGACAGGATAATACTACAGGTATCAATAAAGAGATGGTAGAAATATTAAAATAATTGTTTTGCTTTGGTAATTATCAGAGAGATGGTATTGAAGGCAGACATGGTATTGAAGGCAGACATGGTATTGAAGGATAAGTGCACCTAAAAGAAATAAAAGAGACGTATTGAATAAATTAAGCAGAGTCAAAGATGATAAAATTCCTGGTCCAGATCGATTTCATCCATTTATTTTAAGATAAGCTAGGGAAGAGACAGCAGAGGCATTACTATATATATTTAATAATTTGTTAAAAAAAATCTAGTGCTAGAAGACTGGTGTAGAGCTAAAGTAATTTCTATATTTAAGGGGAACAGAATTAGAGAATCACAGATCAGTCTGCTTAACATTAGTGGTCAGAAAAATAATGGATTGTTGATGAAAAGAAGAAAACAAGAGAACATTGAAAAACAATAAGTTATATAATGAATAGTCAGCGTGAATTTCAAAAGGAAAAATCTTGCTTGAACAATCTTATTAATACTAAGTGGAAGTAACAGAGAGTAGATAATATAGTAGATATAGTTTATTTGGATTTTTAAAATATCGTTAATAAAGTGCCCCATAATAGACCAATAAGGCTGGCAATGAACAGTCAAGAGGCAAATGGCAGACTAGATTGCTAGGTGGGCCAAGACAGAAAGCAGAGAGTAGGAATAAAAAATAGTTATTCAGAGAGGCAGAGTCGAAATGTAGTGTTCCACAAGGATCAGTCCTAAGCCCACTGTTGTTCACAATTTACATTAATGATTTGGTTTTTGGAATCAAAAAACAATTTCTAACTTGCAAATGACACCAATCAATACCGATGAGGACTGCAACAAATAAACTCACAGAATAGGCACAGAATTGGGAAATGAATTTCAACACAGATGCATTTTGGTATAAAGAAAAGGAAGGTCAGATATCGCTTGGCAGTTACAAGTCTAAATGAGGTAGAGGAGAAAGGGATCTCAAATTATAAATACAATCACTAAAAACTGCTACAGATTAGCAAAGCCATAAAAAAGCAAGCCAGCACTTTATTTCTAGAAGCACATAATTGAGAAAGAGGGGAGTTACGCTAAACCTGTATTGAACTATGGTAAGGTCACACTTCAGAGTACAATTCTGGTCGCCTTATGTTATGAAAGGTAAAGAAGCACCAGAGAGGGCACAGAAGATTTACACAGGTGGAAATACATAATCAGGAAAGGAATGACAGGATGTCTTTTCCCCTGAAAAAGATGGGTGCAGGTGAGTAAATAGAGTTATTTAAGATTATCAAAAGGCACATAAAGTGGACAGAGACAGAATGACAGCTTTGACAAAGAGTCATCTGGACTTGAAACATTAGCTCTTCTCTCTTACATATGCTGCCAGACCTACTGAGATTTTCCAGCATTTTCTCTTTTAGTTTCAGGCTCCAGCATCCGCAGTAATTTGCTTTTATTTTTGTAGAGACAATGCTTCCTCTTGCGGAGAAGGGCATAACTAGAAGCCATTTGCCTAACAGTTTCCAATAAATCCAATGGTGAATTCTAAAGAAACATCTTTACCCAAAGAGTGGTAAGAACGTGGAACTTGTTACAACATGGGAGTGGCTGAATCAAACTTCGTTTAAGAATTATTGGGTTACTTGGTTACATTAAAGGCACTACATAAATTCAAGTTGCTGTTAATCATTTGTTCTCAGCCTGGCTTTCACCAAATGCATTTTACAAGTATAACCCTAGTTTGTACGTAATTAATTAGATTTTAAAAATTAGAGTGTGCCTATAGAGCTTATAGATTGAATTCATCCCTTATTACAAGAAATATTGAACATTTTCCTTCTGAACTGTGCATCGTTTGCTTGTGTGTTTATGAATTTTGTGAATTTTAACAAAGTCAAAATACTTTGCATTTCTTACTTGTATGTGTAATGTGGAGAAATCGTTGTAGATGCCACGTTAAATAATTAATGAAAAGTAAAAGGAACTAAGAGACAGGGCAATGTCATGAGAATTAAATCTAAAAATGATTGCTTAATTAAACAAAGCTTGTCAAGTTGATTTAGTAGGGGATGGCTAATCTGGTCAAACATAGAAGTGTTCAGAATATCATGACTCTGGGAATGAAAAATAGTACTGGAAAATTCTAAACAATTAAACATCTTTTATCATGCTGCGCTTTTAGTCTATTAAAATCTTTAAGAGAAATGCATATAAATTATCAGTGCATTTTTATTTTCAATAAATTTCATTGCTGTATACATTGCATTTGGTAAACTGTTTAGAAATGTTATTTTTAGCAGAGCCATCCAAGTCTCTACCGTATCTTACAATGTGAAAAAAAAACTAGTAGCATTTAAAGAGTGCCTTTCATGATTTCAGGATGTCCTGAAGTACTTTACAGCCAATTAAGCACTTTAAATGCAGTTACTGCTGCAATGTAAGAATGTGTGCACAATAATGCCTCACAAAGAGCAATGTAATAATCCGTTTTAGTAATTTCGGCTGAAGGATAAATATTGGCCAGGATACTATGCCTTCTTTAAAATATTGTCATGGGATCTGTTACATCCTGTTTTGAGGGAAGATGGGGATGACATTAAACCAAAGCCTTAATTATGAATTATTCACTCAATACTGCATTGGAGTATCAGCCTAGATTTTACGCTCAAGGGAAAACTGTACAAGGAAAGCATATCAATACTATGGAGAGGTGAAAATGAGAATCATGCATGCCAGGCTGGTGGTATTGCTGACTTTCTAACATTCAAAGTAATCTATATAAGAACATAAGAAATAGGAGCAGGAATAGGCCATCTAGCCGTTCGAGTCTGCCCCGCCATTCAATAAGATCATGGCTGATCTGAAGTGGATCAGTTCCAAATTCCTGCCTTCTCCCCATAACCCTTAATTCCCTTGTCTATCAGAGGTCTATCTACCCATGACCTAAATATGTTCAACGAGGTAGCCTCCACTACTTCAATGGGCATAATTCCAGAGATTCACCACCCTTTGAGAGAAGTTCCTCCTCAACTCTGTTCTAAACTGCAACCGCCCCCCCCCGCCTTATTTTGAGGCTGTGCCCTCTAGTTCTGGTTTCCTTTCTAAGCGGAAAGAATCTCTCTACCTCTACCCTATCTAGCCCCTTCATTATCTTGTAAGTCTCTATAAGATCCCCCCTCAGCCTTCTAAACTCCAGCGAGTACAAGCCCAGTCTATTTAACCTCTCCTCATAAGCTAACCCCCTCATCTCTGGTGTCAGCCTGGTGAACCTTCTCTGTACTCTCTCCAAGGCCAATATATCCTTACACAAATAAGGGGACCAAAACTGCACACAGTACTCCAGTTGCGGCCTCACCAGTGCCTTGTACAGTTGCAGCAAGACCTCCCTGCTTTTATATTCTATCCCCCTCGCGATAAAGGCCAACATTCCATTTGCCTTCTTGATCACCTGCTGCACCTGCAGACTGAGTTTCTGTGATTCATGCACAAGGACTCCCAGGTCCCTCTGCACAGTAGCATGCTGCAACTTTTCACCCTTTAAATAATATTCCGTCCTTCTATTATTTCTACCAAAGTGGATAACCTCACATTTGCTACTGAAAAAGAGAAGTAGAAAATGCATCTTTCAACCATGACATCCATGAGAGAAACAATGGAACATAGTCTTAAATATCTCTCAGATATTCCATTTTGCTGTTGAATCTTTTTAAAGTTCTGAGTACGTTAGCAATGTCAAATATAAATTATTATTGCTTTATTGCGTTTGCTACAAAGAACTTTGTGAAGTGTTTTGGACACACCCCTATTTCTACTGTACATAGATATTCCAAATAGTACTCCTCATTGCATTTCTGAAGTAATTTATATTTTTGCCTCATAGCACATGATTTAGATATTACATTATCAAAAGTCAAAAAGCTTTTTATTATAAAGAGAAAATGCTGGATAAACTCAGCAGGTCTAGCAGCATCTGTGGAAAGTTTCAAGTCTAGTTCACTCTTCTCATATGAATTTTGAAACGTTAACTGTTTTTCTCTCTCCACAGATGCTGCAGACCTGCTGAGTTTATCCAGCATTTTCCCTTTTGATTCAGATTTCCAGCATCTGCAGTACTTTGCTTATGCAACACAATACCCACAACAGACTTGTCCTGGTATCCTGGCTGCGAATATGTTACATTTCCAAATAAAAACAAGCTGAAACAAAGTACATTATCTTAAAAATTACTGACATTATGCATTAATAGGATATTTTGTGATGCATGCAGACTTTGTCTTCAGAATTTCCACATTAAAGATGATTTATATAAATACATGTTGTTTTTGTTGTTATTCAGTATGGTGACTCAACTGAAATATGAATTACAAATATCTTCAGCTGTTTCATTAATGTCCTTCCATCATAAGGGCAAAAGAGGGATGTTCACTGATGACTATGCAATATTCAGCACCATTCATGACTTCTCAGATACTGCGGCAGTCCACGTCTAAGTGCAGCAAGACCTGGAAAATATCCAGGGTTGTGCTGACAAGTGGCAAGTAACATCTGAGCCACAGAACTACCAGGCAGTGACAGTCTCCAACAAGAAAAAATCTAACAATGCAGTACATTGCCCTTTGACATTCAATGGCATTACCGGCATTACGACACTCACCATCACCTTCTCAGCTAGCAGATGAATCCTTGCCTCACTCTAAATTCTTTACTATTAAATATTACTGGTTTTGTACTGCCAGTATGAATATTTAACCCTCAAATTTTTCCAAAAAAGCTAATTTTCTGTAATGTTTTGCCAGATGCTGCAATATCAGAATTTTCCCTGTTCTATGTTGAAATTCCAATACAAAATTTATCACCAGCACATTTATTTCAGTACCCATACTTTGAAACTAGTCAGTTTCCATACAACTATTTAGATGCACAAAACCTAGAAAGTTAATTACCAGTTAATAGTCTGTTGAGAGTTATTGAAAGAAATCTTATTGTTTAAACATTGCAGAATTATTTCCTTTGTTGTATTAAGTTCCGCATAACACACCAAGATAACAATGCTATTTACACTTTTTTGCTGACAGGAAGTTACATCTATATTTCATACCGCTGAACAAGCAGGGCTACAGAATAGCAATAGCAATAACAATAACAATAGCCTGGATTTGGCAATAAAAATAACGGTGGATTTAATCAGCATTGACCATTACTAATGGTGCAAGGCAGACAGCAACTTTCAGGGACTGTACATGCACAGTTAGAAGGGGAAATCAGCAAGTTGCTACTCAAGGGTATGCCCTGGTCTTCAAGTATCCCTGCAGGAAACTCGGCATTCAAACCTAAGGAGCAGTATGAAGTTGTATATCTGTGATCAATACACAAAACTTTCCCAGAAAACTCTGAAGTGTGTCCATTCCAATGTAGGTATTTTTTTAAAATCCCATACAAAGTTATAATTCCTGCCAAACAACTATCCTGGCACTGAAAATGCACTTTTCTATGAATGGAATGTCAGTCCATCAGATTTTAATTAGTGACTGAAAAAATACATTTTACTGTTTCTCCCACATTACTCTCAGCCAACATTCTCTCTTACGTTTGTTATCTGCATGTGATTTGGCATTGAATTAAATATTCAAACTTAGACATCTTGGCACAGGCTCTGTACTGCTCAACAATCCTTCAATCTGCTTTAAGATACAAAGTTGCTTGTCCAATACATACAGGTTCTTAGATGCCTTCTGAAAACGGCAGTGCTAGCTTTCTAACAGTAGCAAGTTCCAGGAAAAATCCCACTAACCCTGGCCTACTAGTCTAATGTTTAGGAATCTGAAAGACTACATACCTTCTTCAGACTTTCTTCAGTTGTCAAAAAGTTTAAGTTTTTCACAAATAAAGTGCATCCTGGAATATGTTCTTCCTCATCCTCACTCAAATCATCTCCTTCATTTTCATCCTTTGCTTCGGTACCTTGAGCTTTCATAAAACATAAAAAAGATTATTTTAATGCCCTGCCTCAATTTGTAATTATCTTATTGCAATATTTTCCCCCAAATTAACAGTAAATTCAAGATATATCAATTCAAATCAATAATTTGCTTTTGTTGCTGACCTGCATGGAGTAAAATGTTAGTTCATAGTTAAATTGATATTCCAGTTGATTTTTGCATCAGAAGCTTTTGAGGGTACATGCTTGCTCAAAATCTTTTTCACCTTATGCTTATAACCCTGTAATGATCCCTGTGGGAGTAGATTGGATTTTGGTGAATGGAATCTGAGTAATCATTTAAAGACTTCAATTAAATAACCTTCCACCATCATCCCACATCCAACATAAACCATAGGCACATGACAAGCTTGTAGGAAATTACGAAGAGCACCACAGCCATAACACAGAAACACAGAAGACTGGAGCAGGAGGAGGCCATTTGACCCTTTGAGCCTGCTCCACCATTCATCATGATCGTGGCTGGTTGTCTGAATCAATAGCCTAATAACCTTTTGACAGATTAGTTCCAAGACATTGCCATATGTTAAATCTGGACAGTAAAACTAAGCAAAAAAGTGTGAGGATTGTCCCAACCGGCCAGCCTCACGTGATATTAAATGAATCCAATGAAAGTGATAACATAACCCTCAACTACTTCCTTGTAACATAGTAGCAATGCAGTATGCATTCAATCATCCAGTTTGTTTTCCAATGATCATTTATTGGCTTGGTTTTTTGGCCCAAATAAATAATAGTGCTCTGCAGAACATTTAGATTGTCCAGTTCTGCCTTTGGACTTTCCCCTGTCAAATGACACTGGGAAGCAACCATTTGCAAAAACACAGACTGAACTGTAAGGATGATCCTATCAGAAATCTAAAGCAAAAATGTGCATTTGCAAGAGGGGTTTGCAATTCACTATCTTAGGGATCTCTGTACTGAACATGTCACATTTAAGGAACGTTCTCTATGGTTAGGCTATCTTCGAAACACTGATTATAATTTCCTTGTTTACATTAAATTTAGTACAGCCACGACAATGCATCATGGTGTCAACATTCTTTTAATGTCTGTCAGTGCTAAAGTTTTATCAACAGAGTACCAACTGAATTATCCTTGTCACAGGTCAATTAGGATGTGTTCAGTAACGTCTGATGAAGTATTGCTGTATTTTTTAAGTTTGCAGCATGCACCTATCTTGTTCAAAATATTGTGGGAAACATACTGCAGTTGTTCTTCATGGCTGATTATGTACAGCAAAGCAAATCTACCATGATACATCATTATGTTTGATCCCAGTTTGCAATAATACAGTGCTGTTAACGTCTTAAAGTATCTCACATAGATATAGTCAGAAAGAAATGTCATTGTGCCAGAGGAGGAGATATTCCGAGGGCTGATCAAAATTGATGGTAGAAGTTGGGCAGCCGTTACCCGAAAGAGGAAAGGCAATGCAAAGAGGCAAAGGCAGACTTAAAATTTCACAGCATGACATATTAATCTTCTTTGATGAGGTGAAGGCATGGAGTTAGAACATTAGGATGAAGTTTTAAGGACCCGTTTCTCATGTTATGTAGGGAAAAATAGTAGAAGCATAATTTTTATCTTCACTTCTCACCCGAAGGAATGTCAGTACCAAAGAAGTTCAGCGAACTGAAAGCAGGCAAAATAACACACTGACCAATTATCCTTTCTTTCATGTCCACAATCAAAAATTAATAGCTAAAGCTTTCATGCTTCATATTAAAGGGAGCATTGACATGGCATCTTTATAGCATTAATTGCCTGAAGCCAGAACCTTAAAGCTTTCTTCAAATTAAAAGGGTAATATCACAAGATCTGCAACCTGAACTGATGTTGCCAAGCAGTCATTTCTTAAAATTTTAGCTAAATTCCAAGGACTTTTTCATATTACAGGAGTAACTTAAGTACAATACCCAGCGGAGGCAGTAGATGAAAGGGGCACCCTGATATTGACTTCACATCATTTTGACAAACAGGACATGGAATTGCCAGAAGAAGCATACAGATGTTGCAGTGGTAAATATCTGAAAATAGTTCCTTGTTAAGTTGCGCCCTGATGTCAAATGATAGAAAAACATGATCAGTCTTTCGCCCAAGAAACTACAGCCAATTAACCAGGAGCATTCTCATCCATGTCCTTTTTGCACTGTAAAGTTGTGCAAACTACTACCATCAGCAAACAATTTGGAACTGGGGGAGGCCAGAATTCCCATGGGCAAATGCAAAATACAGTAAAAAGTCTGACAACGCCAGGTTTTAGTCCAACCGATTTATTTGATAGTAAACTCACAAGCTTTCGAGGTTTCCCTCTTCGTCAGGTGAATGGAGAGTTCTGGCCTCGGACAGAGCATATAAAGCACAGACAGTTTAGAAATTACTGATTAGAATGCGAATCTTTACACCTAACCTGCTGTTCAAGTCCTAAAGTGGCTGACAATGTGTGTGGAAGGAGCACTGATCACAGGTTAAAGAGATGTGTATTGTCTCCAGACAGCACAGTGAGTGAGGTTTTGCAAACCCAGGCAAGTCACGGGGGTTACAGATAGTGTGACATGAACCCAAGATCCCTGCTGAGACCGTCCTCATGTGTGTGGAACTTGGCTATCAGTCTCTGCTCAGCGACTCTGCGCTGTCGTGTGTCGTGAAGGCCGCCTTGGAGAACGCTTACCCAAAGGTCAGAGGCTAAACGCCCGTGACCACTGAAGTGTTCGCCAACAGGAAGGGAACAGTCTTGCCTGGTGATTGTCGAGCGATGTTCATTCATCCATTGTCGTAGCGTCTGCATGGTCTCCCCAATGTACCATGCTTCGGGACATCCTTTCTTGCAACGTATCAGGTACCCGAAGCATGGTACATTGGATAGACCATGCAGACACTACGACAATGGATGAATGAACATCGCTCGACAATCACCAGGCAAGACTGTTCCCTTCCTGTTGGCGAACACTTCAGTGGTCACGGGCATTCAGCCTCTGACCTTTGGGTAAGCATTCTCCAAGGCGGCCTTCACGACACACGACAGCGCAGAGTCGCTGAACACAGACTGATAGCCAAGTTCCACACACGAGGACAGTCTCAACAGGGATCTTGGGTTCATGTCACACTATCTGTAGCCCCCGTGACTTGCCTGGGTTTGCAAAACCTCACTCACTGTGCTGTCTGGAGACAATACACATCTCATTAACCTGTGATCAGTGCTCCTTCCACACACATTGTCAGCCACTTTAGGGCTTGAACAGCAGGTTAGGTGTAAAGATTCACATTCTAATCAGTAATCTCTAAACTGTCTGTGCTTTATATGCTCTGTCCGAGGCCAGAACTCTCCATTCACCTGACGAAGAGGGAAACCTCGAAAGCTTGTGAGTTTACTATCAAATAAATCGGTTGGACTAAAACCTGGTGTTGTCAGACTTTTTACTGTGTTTACCCCAGTCCAACGCCGGCACATCCACGTCACAAATGCAAAATGGCACCTTATTGAAAATCTTGCATTGATAAGGAATGTTTGCTGGTTGATATTCGTTTTCCGGACACTGAATGAGTGCAGGATTCTCTGTTCAGGAGTTCAAAAGGTCAGTAGTAGCTCTCAAAACTGATGGGTGATATAGATTGAATTCTGCACCTTGACAGAACCAGCAACAACATAAAACTAGATGGTTCTATTTTCCTGCTGCTTTACTGGGATGCCAAAAGGGATGAAGGCCTTTTAAAGGGGGTGAAAACACTCCTAGACAGCACAATGGCCTGGTCTGCCAAAATTGCCTGAAATATTTCAGTGACATAAAAACTAACAGAGATCATAATATTCAGTGCCACAGATGGAGCAATACGTACAGCAGAGTACGGCACAAATCTTCATGGCATAATTAGCAGATCTCCCCCACTCTTTTGCGCATCACATTCTTCAAATACATGACACACTAACATGTATATGAAGTCTATAATTTTTTTTGTGGCAAGTTCGGCTGTGTGTACGAAAATAGAAAAAAAAAGCTGCAAAAGCTCATTCCCAGCTCCAATAATCCAAGTTTTGGTATTTTTCAGACTCCTGAACTTCATCAGTCTTGACTAATGTTGCACATGCCACATGCCATACAAAATTTCAAATGCATCAACAGTATAGCTTCAATACAACATTATTGCTGGCCTACATTTCAATTTATTTAAAGCAGGTTGAGGTGAGAGCCCCTGACATCAAGACAGTATCTGACTGAGTGCAGCATCACTTAACAAAAGTGATGCCACACTTTTGTCTTAGCAAAATTAAAATCAATGGGAACAGGAGAGGAAACTCTCCACTGGTTGGAGTCATACCTAGCACAAATGAAAATGGTTGGAGGCCTATCATCTCAGTCCTAGAACATTGCTACAGACATTCCATAGGAGTGCCCCAGGGGTCGGTGCTGGGGCCTCAGCTATTTACCATTTATACAGATGATCTGGAGGAGGGAACCGAGTGTATGGTGTCGAAATTTGCTGATGACACCAAGATTGGTGGAACGGCAAATTGCGCGGAGGGTGTGGAGAGTCTGCAGAAGGATCTAGGTAGGCTGGGCGAATGGGCCAGGAACTGGCAAATGGAATTTAGTGTTGGCAAGTGCGAGGTGGTCCACTTTGGTAGGAATAATGGTAGGAAGGATTATTACTTACTTGGCGAAAAACTGCAGCAGGCGACGGTGCAGAGGGACCTCGGGGTCCTTGTGCATGAGTCGCAAAAACCCAGCTTGCAGGTGCAGCAGGTGGTCAGGAAGGCGAATGGGATGCTGGCCTTCATAGCGAGGGGGATTGAATATAAAAGTAGGGAGGTCTTGCTGCGGCTGTATAGGGCATTGGTGTGGCCGCAGCTAGAGTACTGTGTGCAGTTTTGGGCGCCGTACTTACGCAAGGATATTTTGGCCTTGGAGGGAGTGCAGAGGAGGTTTACTAGGCTGATGCCAGAGTTGAGGGGGTTGAGCTATGAGGAGAGGCTGAATAAACTAGGCTTGTACTCGTTAGAGTTTAGAAGAATGAGGGGAGATCTCATTGAGACATATAAGATGATGAATGGGATGGATAGGATAGACGTGGGGAGACTCTTCCCGCTCAGAAAGGACAGTAGGACTAGGGGGCACAGCCTCAAGATAAAGGGGGGGCGGTTTAGAACGGAGTTGAGGAAGAACTTCTTCACTCAAAGGGTGGTGAATCTCTGGAATTCTCTGCCTGTTGAAATGGTGGAGGCTACCTCGCTAAATATTTTTAAGACGCGGGTTGATGGGTTTTTGATAAGAGAGGGGATTAAGGGTTATGGGGAGAGGGCGGGAATGTGGAACTGAGCCACGACAGATCAGCCATGATCTTATTGAATGGCGGGGCAGACTCGAAGGGCTAGATGGCCTACTCCTGCTCCTATTTCTTATGTTCTTATGATAGTGTCCTAGGCCCAACCATTTCAGCTGCTTCATCAATGACCTTCCTTCCATCGTAAGGGTGGCACAGTGGTTAGCATTGCTGCTTCACAGCGTCAGGGACCTTGGTTTGAATCCCGACTTGGGTCACTGTCTGAGCAGAGTCTGCATGGGTTTCATCTGGGTGTGCCTGTTTCCTCCCACAGAATGAAAGATGTGTTGGTTAGGTGCTTTGGCCATGCTAAATTCTCCCTCAGCATATCCAAACAGGCACTGGAGTGTGGCAACTAGGGGATTTTCACAGTAGCTTCATTGCAATGTTAATGTAAGTCTAATTGTGACATTAATAAATAAACTTAAGAAACTTTGAATCATAAGATCAGATGTGGGGATGTTAAATAGTGATTGCACAATATTCAGTACTACTCAAGTCCTCAGATATTATGTCCAGCTGAATAACATTTAAGTTTAGGCTGATAAGTGGCAAGTGACATTCATACCGCACAAATGCCAGGCAATGACCACCTCCAACAACAGCGAACCTAATCATCTCATTTTAACAACGAATGGCACAAACTGGACTGAATCCCCCAATAACAACAACCTGAGGCTCACCACTGACTAGAAACTGAACTAGACCAGCCATATGAATAATGTAGCTACAATAGGTCAGAGGCTGGGAATTTGGAGGCAAATAACTCACCTTTTAATTCCCCAAAGTCTATCCATCATTTAAAAGGCACAAGGAGTGACAGAGAATACTCTCCATTTACTCGAATGACTAAAGTTCCAACAATACTCGAGAAGCTTGAGAAAATCCAGATGAAGACAGGATACTTGATCGAAACATTCACTTCTACACCATTAGTGCACAGTGACAGGCGTGTGTGCTATCTACAGAATGCACTGCTACAACTCAGAAAGGCTCCTTCGACAGCAGTTGACCTCTAGCACCTAGTAGGACAGCAGATGCATAGGATCGCCACAATCAAGTCAGGTACCATCCTGACATGGAAATGAAATCTCCACTGTCACTGTCGTAGAATCAAATACTTCGACTTTGTTCTCAGCAGCAATTTGGGTATACTTGTACCAGGTGGATTGCAACAGTTCAAAATGATGACTCACTACAACCTTCTGAATGGCATTTAGGGATGGGCAATAAATGTGGCCTTGCCAGCGACACTCCCATTGCATGAAATAGAAAAAAATGCTTGGAAATTTAGCACATTGTAACAAGCGAGCTAAAAACATGTTTGAGAACTCTATTTGAGGTTGAAAACATTTGCACCTAATGAGATATCCGTTAAAGCATGCTGTCTTAATTCCAAGCTCCAGAAATGCTGAGGAGGCCAATAACTTGGGGTTCATTGTCTTCAGTTTATTTATATTGCAACAATTAGAATGTAAATATGTCTATAGGGCTTGATCAGGTGAATAGGAAATGAGGTAGTCACTTTTTAGAGGTCATGTTACAGAGGGCAAACAAATTAATATTATGGCAGAGCAACTATAAGGCTTTGAATGGTCTTTATAAAACTTCGACTCAACTTTAGATTCCTAATTATGGCGCAGGATCACCAAACTCCAAAGCATTATGTATTAGTCTCTAAAAGGCAGCAGATTTGTAGACCTCAGAGCAGATTCTAAGAAGTATTTTAATCTATATTTTTTCCATTGTTACTGACAAGGAATACATGAGCCATTGTTCGTCCCCTTCCTGATTTGTCATCTCTACCCACTAGCCAATAGTCTTCCTAGGAGAATTAGATATTTAGTGCAACGTCTACAACAATACATTGAGGAATTAAGAACGGATGCAAATTCAAATGGATATGTGGGGTGCAATTATACAATTTTATCAGAATGATGTGTTTTTGCTTCACAAAAATGCTGCACTTGTAAATACACACTAAAAGAGAGTAGAGAGAAACTGGAACCACTGTGGTAGTTTTACTTGTGTTCATTTTCCATAAAACATTACATTATATTTACTTATGTATGTATATACAATAGTTTAAAAAAACTATCGTACTAAGTTAATTAGCTTAAGGCAAAAGTCATAATACTTGCATATTTTCTTTAACATCAAGGTATCATAATTATTTTGGGTTGGAAAAGAGATTAGATCTCCATTTCTTTTATTAAATCTTTACTGCTAACTCTATCCCTTTTCCATCAAGCTAACTGCTCTTTTTTCTCTAAATTATATAATTATTAATATCTGTTTATTTTGATTCTGTACAACTCATGAAAACTCTCCATAACAATCAACAGGACTAATCCAATTGAGACAAAAGTTTGATTGATATTAATGAAAACAGATAATACTGGAAAATCTCAGAAGGCTGACAGCATCCGTGGAGAAAGAATAGAGGTAACGTCAAGCCTGAATAGCCCTTTGTTTTTTAAATTAGTATTGAGATGGACAGAGGGGGGGGTTAAGGATAATTTCATTACATTGCTTCCCCTAAATTCCTCATCTTTTTTTCTTTATTGGATCTTCTCCTCTCCACCAAAACAAAACTATACGTACTGAATTCTCAATAAAACTTTACTGAAAACAGGTCACCTTAAATTCCATAATTATACAGATCTCCACAGGTCAGTGTGCTGATACAAGTGCTTCTTTCAAAACCAGAGCAGTATCAACATGCACTTTTATCACTAATTTCAATGTTTGCAATTTTTGTTACAAAAACAAGGCATTGCTGTGAAACAGAAACCACTTCATGCTGAAGTTAAACTTGCTTAATTGCACCCTACATATCCATTCGAATTTGACTCCTTTCTTCAATACATTGTTTCAGGTATTGACTAAACCTCTTGTGTAATTACACTTAACAGGATTCTGTTAGCTGTTTCAAGATTTGAAAAGTAGAGTGCACTTACATATGGAGTTCTGTTGGATATATGGCACAGAGACAGCCAATTCTGCCTTATGCTTCATCTGGGGCAGCAAGATGGCACAGTGGTTAGCATTGCTGCCTCTCAGCACCAGGAACCCAGGTTCAATTTCGGCCTTGGGTGACTGTATGGAGTTTGCATTTTCTGCCCGTGTCAGCATGGGTTTCCTGCAGGTGCTCCAGTTTCCTCCCACAGTCCCAAAATATATAGGTTAGGGGAATAGCAGAATAAATACGTGGAATTATGCAGTAAACCTGGATAAGAGCCAATGCAGATTTGATGGGCCGAATAGCCTCCTTCTGCATTGCAGGGATACTATGAATCTTCATAGAAGATTTTCATTTTCTTGAATTTTTTTACACTTTTTCTCAAGTGAAAGTGATTACTAAGAATATCAATTAGCATCAATAACTCACAATTACAGAGTTTGACAACACACTATTTTTTTGGAGCCAGAGAATGGGTTGTGAAATGTTACAGCCAAATCTGCTAGAAAATCAAGATATGCAAGCAATGATTAACAGGAATGCTAGCTAATATTTTCTTTGACCACACAGTAGTCTCATTGCCACTGCCACCTTAATTTGATTACCTCCAAGTGAGACTTCTGAAACAATTCCTAGCAATGAAAAGTGGTGTGCAACATACTGCAGTCTTTGTAGCATAACTCAGTCTTGATACCTTACAGCTCCCAGCAAGATGAAAACAAGGACATTGGTTGCACTACTCAATATTGGTGCACCATTTGGTAGTACAGAGAAACATAAATGCATTAACAAAGAAACTGTGGCAATAAAGAACATAAGTATTACAGTTAAACAACAGTTTAATTATTTTTATTCTCACGTTCAAAGTAACCCAAGTTTTCATCAATTAAAAAAGGAATGCTTCCAATTAATGAATGCAAAAAAAAGGCCTTCAAGGATCATGAAATAAAAATATATTTCATACAGCACATTTCAAATACAAGTGGTGTCAGTGTTGATGAACCTGACTCAATCAATTTCTCTTCTGGAGGTGTCAATAGAATTATAAAACCATATATTAGTTGACAACTTATGTTATTGCATGACCTTGTCAAGAGCCTTGATAGCACAATAATGTTTAATGCGAATTAAAATATTCACTTTCTTGGAGTTTACAGAGATTTATATAACATAGAAAAATATTCAGTGGCAATAATACCCCTAGTCAAATGCTCTTAACACTTGGAATATCCATGAAAATGAATCACCTTTTCAGCTAACATGCTAATACTGTTAAAAATCTATACACAAAGGTTCACTTTAATGCTCAGGTGTTTTTAATTTCTTCTATTTGTTTCATCCCAAAGAAAATTTAAAATATTTCATTTGCTTAAATTTAGTAAGTAAGGGTTCTGTCAACTCAGGGGAAATTAATAAATCATTGACAGTTAATCCATCAGCAAAAAGATTTAAATGCACCTCCATCTGTGGCTCGCACGATAAAATGCAGTCACGCAAAGCAAAAAGCAGTTACATTATTCTTGAGCTACAAAATTCTGATGCTTTCTGCATGCAAAGCACATCCTGCACAACAAAAGCTATTATCAGTGAACTGCAGCCTTCGCTAAGCATTCCCCTGAAGTTCATTATCACAGGGCCTGGGTCTCGGCACAGTAAGATAATAGCTCCCTGGTGACTAGTAGCCAGATTGGCATTGCTGCTTTCATTCTCAAAGCTCAAGGCTCACCTCCCCCAAAGGCCACTGTTGCAGCCTTATATATGTATGAAAAAACCATGAAAGTTCAAAATGAGTCATGTCCTTGAAGAAGAAAGAAGAGAGCACTGGGACAGATATTAGCCTGTCACTAATACAATGCAGTCATATGTACTGCTTACATAGTAAGCACTATGTCGTGTTGGACAACAGAGGCTTTGTTTTGTTCCTTTATTATTTTCTCAGGTGATCCTAACAAGGAATCTTTAGACACGTTAAGCTTCTATAACAAGTTAGAGAATATTTTAAAATAAGGACAATCTTTAAAAAAAAGGCTTCAATTTTGCACGTTTTCAAAGACTGGAGTGAATGCCATTGTTTTAGATGAAAACCACCACAAAGCTAAATTAACAGTTGGATTAAAACCGAAAAAGTGACTGAAACCTATTATACACGTGTATGGACTTATGCCATAAATATTCTATTATAAACACCAAGATATGTATTTTTCCACGACGCATACAACAAAACCTCCAGAGCAATTAGCAGAAAACGCAGAATTTTAATCCTTTGAGTAAAATTATTTTTCACGTAAAACTTCTATCCTAACATCTGCTCCACCTTCTGACATTGTTCCTCCAAAGCACTTGTTCAGGATAAAAGATAAAATGTAATGAAGTGGGCATACAAATTAACAGTCCATGTATTGCATCACATTTGTTTTTTTTTGAAAAATGCAGTAAGTTAGAACTTGCATTTATTTATTCTACGCGCAAGAAGTACAAAACTTATCTGGGTGTTTGAAGGATTCAAACTATTGTCAGAACAATCAAGGTCATTTCCCAACTCTCCCTCTGCTTCAAATTCAAAGTGATGCATGATGACAAACTTCTATTAACCTTTCCAAGGGGTAGCCATGCTTCTCCCACTAATAACTAAAACCAGTAAAGTACTTCAAATTATTGTTTTAATTTTACTTAAAACCAACATAGTACAAACAATAATATCACGTTGTGAGGATCCAACACAGTCAAAACCCGTGTTCTGATTTTATGGAATTACTGAAGAAACAAGGATAAGTAGCACTACATCAAAAAAAGGTTCAAAAGATTGAAAATCATAGAATCCCTCCAGTGCCATTCAATCCATCGAGTCTGCACTGACTCTCCGACAGAGCACCTTGCCCAAGCCCACCCTCCACCTCACCCCCAACAGACAGAAGCCAATTAAAGATTCTTCAAAGTGACCTGATTCAGAATCAAACCTTGTCTGTATTGATATAGTACCGAGTGATGCTTGTATAGACTAGGCCGTCAGGAGGGCCAAAGGGCCTGTTCTTGTCCTGTACTGTTCTTTGAAACACTGTTTCAAAATTATACATGGCTTTAGTCAAACTAGGAAAGGGGTCATACTGGACCTGATATTGGGGAATGAGCCCGGCCAAGTGGTCAATGTTTCAATAGGGGAGCAGTTTGGGAACAGTGACTACAATTCAGTAAGCTTTAAGGTACTGATGGGTAAACATAAGTGTAGTCCTCAAATTAAGGTGCTAAATTGGAGGAAGGCTAATTACAACACTATTAGGCAGGAACTGAAGAATGTAAACTGAGGGCAGATGTTTGAGGGCAAATCAACATCTGGCATGTTGGAGGCTTTCAAGTGTAAGTTATTAGGAATTCAGGACTGGCACATTCCTGTAAGGATGAAGGATAAGGATGGCAAGTTTTGGGAACCTTAGATAATCAGAGATATTGTGAGCCTAGTCAAAGAAAAAAGGGAAGCATTTGTCAAAGATAGGAGGCTGGGAACACACGAAGCAAGTGTGGAATACAAGTAGAAAGAAACTTGAGTAAGGAGGGCAAAAAGGGGTCGCGAGAAAGTGTTGGCCAGCAGGATTAAGGGAAATCCCATGGTTTTTTACACATATATAAAGAGCAAGAGGCTAGCCAGAGAGAGGGTTGGCCCAATCAAGAACAAGGAGGGCAATCTATGCGTGGGGCCAGAAGAAATGAGCGAGGTATTAAATTGCATCAGTATTCACCAAAGAGAAGGACTTGGTGGATGATGAGTCTGGGAAAGGGTGTGTAGATAGTTCGAGTCATGTTGAGATCAAAAAGGAGATGGTTCTTGAGGAACAATAAGATAAACAAGTCCCCAGCGCCTGATGGGATATACCCCAAAATACTGAGAGGGGCGAGGGAGAAAATTGCTGGGGCCTTGAGAGAAATCTTAGTACCCTCACTGGCTAGAGGGGAGGTCCCAGATGATTGGAGAATAGCTGATGTTGTTCCTTTGTTTAAGGGTAGCAAGAATAATGCAGGTAATTACAGGCTGGTGGGCCTTACATCAGTGATAGGGAAATTATTCGAAAGGATTCTTCAAGACAGAATTTATTCCCGCTTGGAAATAAGTGACGTATTAGTGAGAGGCAATTTTGTTTTGTGAAGGGGAGATCATGTCTCATGAACTTGATCAAGTTTTTCGAGGAAATGACGAAGATAATTGATGATGGTCAGGCAGTGGATGTTGTCTACATGGACTTCAGTAAGGCCTTGGACAAGGTCCCTCATGGCAGACTGGTGCAGAAGGTGAAGTTGCATGGGATCAGAGGTGAGCTGGCAAGATGAATTCAAAACAGGCTCAGTCAACGAAGACAGAGGGTAGGAGTGGAAGGGTGCATTTTTGAATGGAGGGCTGTGACAAGTAGCGTACCTCAGGTATCAGTGTTGGGACCTTTGCTGTTTGTAACATATACATACATATACACACACAAATATAAGTGATTTGTAGAAAAATGCAAGTAGTTTGATTAGTAAGTTTGCAGACGACACGAAGGTTGGTGGATTTGCGGATAGCGACGAGGACCATCAGGGGATACAACAGGATATAGATCAGTTGGAGACTTGGCAGAGAGATGGCAGATGGAGTTTAATCGTGACAATGTGAGGTAATGCATTTTGGGAGGTCTAATACAGATAGGAAATATGCAATAAATGGCAGAACGCTTAAAGAGTATTGATAGGCAAAGGGATCTTGGTGTACAGGCACACAGATCGTTGAAAGTGGCAATGCAGGTGGAGAAGGTAGTCAAGAAGGCATATGGCATGCTTGCCTTAATCAGTCGGGGCACTGAGTTTAAAAATTGCCAAGTCATGTTGCAGCTTTATAGAACCTTAGTTAGGCCGCATTTGGAACATAGTGTGGTGACCAGAATTGGACACAATCAGAAGGATGTGGAAGTTTTGGACAGAGTACAGAAAAGATTTACCAGGATGTTGCCTGCTATGGAGGGCATTAGCTATGAGGAGAAATTGGAGAAACTTGGTTTGTTCTCACTGGAATGATGGAGGCTGAGGAGTGACCTGATAGAAGCCTACAAGATTATGAGAGGCATGGGCAGACTGGATAGTCAGAAGCTTTTTTCCAGGATGAAAGAGTCAATTACAGCTTTATGGTGCGAGGGACAAGGTTTGCAGGAGATGTATGAGGCAGATTTTTTTTTTTTTACACAGGGTAGTGGGTGTCTGGAACCCGCTGCCAGGGGAGGTAGTGGAAGTGGATATGGTAGTGACCTTTAAGGGCATCTTGGCAAGTGCATGAATATGATGGGAATAGAGGGATATGGTCCCCAGAAAGGGGGTTTTAGTTAAGTTGGGCAGCATGGTCGACGTAGGTTTGGAGAGCTGAAGGGCCTGTTCCTGTGTTGTAATGTTCTTTATTAAGATGAAACCTAGATTATTGCTAAATTTGATGAAAATATTCATGAAGAATAAAAATATCTGCGATAAAATGTCGAGCAAAAATTACTTAAACCCCAATTTACCCATCTCCCAGGTAACCCCCTACCCCTTTCCCAAATTATTTTGTACCTTGGGAAATTGCAGTGCGTTTCTTCTCAGCAACTAACAAATCCCATGGTGTTCTGGACTGCACACGTTGAAAAAAATCATTTTCACAGATGAAGTCTACTACTACAATTGCTACAATCAAGTTCTTATTAGAGAAGCATAGATTACTTTCAATATACACAGAAGAAAAAAAATGGTATTTCAAATGCAATATATTGCAGTCACCTGGTTTCAGATTCATCATTTTGGAAATGATGGTCAGTGAGAACCACCCATGAAAATAAATAAAAGTTTCTGAAAGCTAGTTTGTAAAGGATTGATCTGCTCTTCAAGTCAATGACTAACAAAAAGTAAGCAAACAAGTCAAGGAGCGGAGAGAGCAGGAATATGCAGGTCAGTTGAGTGTATGAAGGGAGGGGTGGGCCAGGCAGAAGAATTAGGTGAGAGAGAAAGGTGGGGGGGCATCCATGAGGGGCTGTGAACAATACAATGACAATCATGGCCAATAACATCATAGCCTGGTATATCCACCACTCTACAACAACCCTGGTTCAATGAAGCAGCAGTATCAGGCATCATATAAATAATGTGGCAACCTGGTGAAGCTACAATACTTGCATGCCAAACAGTGAAAGCATCATGCAACAGACAGAGCTAAGCAATCCCACAATCAATGGACTGATCCAAGTTCTGCGATCCTGACTTGGGGAAGACGGTTCCATAAATGTCTCCATCCTTAATGATAGGGGAGCCCAGCACATCAGAGCAACAGACAAGGTTAAAGTATTTGCAACCACCCTCAGCCAGAAATACAGATTGGATGATCCGTCTCACCTTCTTCCTGAGGACCTGAGGATCACAGATGTCTATCTTCAACCAATTCAATTTACAACATGAAATTTCAAGGAACAGATGAAGGCACTGAATACTGCAAATGCTTGGGTTCCTGGCAACATTCCAGAAAACACTGAAGACTTGTTCCCCAGAACTTGCCATGTCCCTAGCCAAGCTGCTCCAGTATTGCTACAACACTGCCAAGCATTAGGCAATAATGCTTCACAAAGCATAGGATTATTGCCCCATCAGTCTACTCTTGATCATCTATGGTATTAACAAGCATCCTTACGCAGCAATAACCTCCTCACTGATGCTCAGTTTGGCTTTGGCCAGTCCACTCAGCTCTTGACCTTATTTTAGCCTTGGCCCAAATGTGGACAAAAGAGCTGAACTCGAGGTGAGGTGAGAATGACTGCGCTTGATTGTAAGGCTGCGTTTGACACAATGAGTTATCAAGAAGCTCTCGCAAAATCGGAATCAGTGGGAATCGGGGGAAATCTCTCCACTGGTTGAAGGCATAACTAACACAAAGGATGATTGTTGTGGCAGTTTGAGGTCAATCACCTCAGTCCCAGGACATCACCGCAGGAGTTCCTCAGGATCGTGTCGTAGGCTGAAGCATCTTCAGCTGCTTCAACAATTAACTTCCTTCCATCATATCAGGAGATGTTCGTACATGGTGATTGTACAATGCTCAGCACCATTCATGACTCTAGATACTGAATCATTCATGCCCATATGTAGTGGTACCTGGACAATATCCAGGCTTGGACTAATAAGTGGCAAGTAACATTCACACCACATAACTGCTGGGCAATGACCATCTCCAACAGGAGAGCATCTAACCATTTGCCCTTGAGCATCATCATCGCCGAATCTCCCACTACCAACATCATGAGGGATACTATCAACTGTCTTGACGAGCCATATAAATACTGTGGCTAAAAGAACAAGTAGGGGCTGGGAATTCTGCAGACAATAACTCTATGGAAAACTCTCCATTTACCTGGATGAATGTAGTTCCAACAGTCCAGGAACTCAACACCAGTTAGTACAAAGCAGCCTGCTTGATTGGCACTCCATCCACCATATTCAAAATTCACTCCCTCCTCCATTGACACACAGAGGCAGCACGTGCACCATCCATACAAGATTGTTTTGACCACACCTTGCAAAATCCTGAGACTTCCTGCCTCACAGATGTTTTGGTACCATATTGACTGCAGCAGTTCAAGAAGGCAATTCACTGCCATTTTCTCAAAGGCAATTAGGAATGGGCAGCAAATGCTGATCTAACCAGCAATGCCCACATCCAATAAAAAGTTACCTGTATCAATTGGTTTCTTTTCAGGTTTCTTCATTTCTGGGTTTGGACTACAGAACACATCCATTGGAGCCCATTCCAGGTAAAGTGGAACATGCTGGAACTAAATGTTAACAGAAATTAGAGGTACTTCAGTTTGGTAACATTGGATAGAGCCTGCAAAATCCTGGCAACGCTATACATAGCTATGAATAATTTTTCCTCATGTCCATAGCACTATTTTGGTAAACAAAATACTTTTCAATTATGGAAAATCATTCCATTATATTTTAAGGATGTGGACATAACCACTAAACACACTGCACACTTTCCTCATCAAAATGGCAATCTTAAGTGTATTTTAAATGATGCAAAGAGCTTTGTAATTTTACATAAGAACGTAAGAAATAGGAGCAGGAGTAGGCCATCTAGCCCCTCAAGCCTGCCCCGCCATTCAATAAGATCATGGCTGATCTGTCGTGTCTCAGTTCCACATTCCCGCCCTCTCCCCTTGCCTATCAAAAACCTATCAACCCGCGTCTTAAATATATTTAGCGAGCAGCCTCCACCACTTCAACGGGCAGAGAATTCCAGAGATTCACCACCCTTTGAGTGAAGAAGTTCCTCCTCAACTCCGTTCTCAACCGCCCCCCCCCCCTTTATCTTGAGGCTGTGCCCTCTAGTCCTACTGTCCTTTCTGAGCGGGAAGAGCCTCTCCACCTCTATCTTATCCATCCCATTCATCATCTTTAGCACTACAACATCTAGCATTACAACTGCAAATATAAATGGTTTGCAGGTGGTTCTTTCCTCACAAGGAAAATAAAATGCAGACTTGCAACCCTTAATCCCCAAAATTTAAAAATTACACCTAAAACAATCTGCACAGTTGGTTTTGAATAACAATTCATCAAATTCCAAAGAATAGAATTAGCTAGCATATACTGCACAGAATCAGACTATTCAGGTCAACTAGCTAGTTCTGGTGTTCATAGTCCCTACATATGGGGGGGTGGGGAGGTGGCTGGGAGAGAGTCGGGTGAAAGGAAAATTATCAGGGAGAAGGAGGTTCCGAGGGACACTCGTGGGTTGAACTGTGTCTGTTTCAATGCTAGGAGTGTGGCAGGGAAAACGGATGAGCTTAGGGCCTTGATGTTTGTGAGGCAGTTAGATGTGGTGGCTGTAACGGAGACGTGGTTACGGGAAGGGCAGGACTGGCAGCTGAATGTTCCTGGGTACAAGTGTTTTAGGTGTGACAGAGGAGGGTTGAAGAGAGGTGGAGGGTGGCACTGTTAGTCAAGGAAAACATCACAGTAGTGCAGAGGGAGGACGATATGGAAGAGACAGGGATTGAGTCACTGTGGGTGGAGTTGAGGAATAAAAAGGGAGATATCACATTGCTAGGGGTGTACTATAGGCCACCCAACAGCCCGAGGTCGGTGGAGGAAGGCATTTGCAGGGGCATTTTGGACAGGTGCAGGAAGAATAGAGTGGTTGTAGTGGGTGACTTTAATCTTCCAGGAGTGAATTGGAGGAGGCCGAGAGCTGGGGGTACGGAGGGAGAGGAGTTTGTGAAATGTGTTTTGGAAGGGTCGCTGGAGCAGCATGTAACTAGCCCGACTAGGGGAGGGGCTATACTTGATTTAGTGTTGGGTAATGAGCCGGGGCAGGTGGGTGAGGTAGAGGTAGGCGAACATGTGGCTAACAGTGACCACAAGTCCGTCTACTTTAGGATAAAAATGGAAAGGGACGAGTGCCGGCCGAACGGGAGTGGGCTGAACTGGGGAAAGGCGAGCTATAGTAGGATTAGGAGGGAGCTGCAGGACACTGGGAGGGACTGTTAGCTGGAAAGTCCACGGTTGGCAAGTGGGAAGCTTTTAAGGGCAAAATGAAATGGTTGCAGGGGAGGTATGTTCCGGTTAAGCGGAAGGATGGGAAAGGTAGGATTAGAGAGCCGTGGATTACAGGGCGTATTGAAGACTTGGTCAGGAAGAAGAGGAGGCGTATGTTAGGTCGAAACGACTGGGTACGGAGATTGTGCTGGAGGAATATAGAGAGAGTAGGAGGGAGCTAAAAAGGGGAATTAGAAGGGCGAAGAGAGGGCATGAAATGGCTTTGGCTGGTAGGATTAAGGAAAATCCAAAGGCATTTTATTCCTATATTAGAGGCAAGAGAGTAGTTAGAGGGAAAATTGGTCCTCTTAGGGACAAGAGAGTTATGTATTGAGTCGGAGGGAATGGGGGAGCTCCTGAATTAATACTTTGCGTCGGTATTCACGAAGGAGAGGGGTTCGGAATCGTGCGGTCTCTTGGAGGGAGCTGAGGATCAGTTGCAGGAGATATCTATTACGAGGGAGGAAGTGCTAGGGCTTTTAGGTAGCGTAAGGACGGATAAATCTCCGGGGCCTGATGGTATTTATCCCAGGCTGCTTAGGGAGGTGAAAGATGAAATTGCTGGGCCTCTGGCGCAAATCTTTGTCTCTTCTTTGGACACAGGTGAGGTCCCAGAGGACTGGAGGGTAGCAAATGTAGTACCGCTGTTCAAAAAAGGTAGTAGGGATAACCCTGGAAATTATAGACCGGTGAGTTTGACATCGGTGGTAGGGAAATTAATGGAAAAAGTACTTAGGGGTAGGATGTATGAACATTTGGAGCGTTGCGATCTGATTAGGGATATGCAACACGGCTTTATTAGAGGGAGGTCTTGCCTTACGAATCTGGTGGAATTCTTTGAGGAGGTGACAAAAACGGTTGACGATGGGAGAGCCGTTGATGTCATCTATATGGATTTCAGTAAGGCGTTTGACAAAGTCCCTCATGGTAGGCTGGTAGAAAAGGTTAAGGCGCATGGGATACGAGGCCAGGTAGCTAGGTGGATTGAGAACTGGCTGGGTAATAGGAGACAGAGGGTAGTTGTGGAGGGGACCTTGTCGGGCTGGAGGCCAGTGACCAGTGGTGTGCCGTAGGGCTCAGTACTGGGACCTCTCCTCTTTGTAGTATACATAAATGACTTGGAAGAGAGTGTAGGTGGTGTGATCAGCAAGTTTGCTGATGACACCAAGATGGCAGGGTTGGCGGGTACTGAACTGGATTGTCAGGTGATACAACAGGATATAGATAGGTTGGTGCATTGGGCAGTTAGGTGGCAGATGGAATTTAATCCTGACAAATGCGAGGTGATGCATTTTGGAAGGAATAATGCAGAGAGGAGCTATGTGATAAAAGGTAGACAGATTAGGAGTATAGACATACAGAGGGACCTGGGAGTGCAGGTTCACAAATCCATGAAGGTTGCGTCACAAGTGGAGAAGGTTGTTAGGAAGGCGTATGGAATGTTAGCCTTTATAGGAAGGGGTATAGAGTATAAAAGCTGCCGTCTAATGCTTTAGTTGTACAGAACGTTGGTTAGACCGCATTTGGAGTACTGCGTCCAGTTCTGGTCACCTTACTACCGGAAGGACGTGGAGTCTCTGGAAAGGGTGCAGAGGAGGTTTACCAGGATGTTGCCTGGCATGGAGGGGCTGGGTTACGAGGAAAGGTTGGAGAAACTGGGACTTTTCTCCTTGGAAAGACAGAGATTGAGGGGGGACATGATAGAGGTATATAAGATACTGAAGGGAATAGATAGAGTTAATAGTGAGAGATTGCTCCCGAGACTGGGTACAAACACGAGAGGTCATGATTTAAGGGTGAGGGGGGAGAGGTATAATTTGGAAGTGAGAGGAAGGTTCTTTACGCAGAGAGTTGTGGGGGTATGGAACGCGCTACCGAGTAGGGTGGTGGAGGCAGGAACATTGGACTCGTTTAAGGTTCAGTTAGATAGACACGAGTGAAACGAGGATGGAGGGTTATGGTAGGGGCTATTAAATAAGGTTAGAACCTCGGGAGACACCGGAAAAGCAGGCTTGTAAGATTAACGTTTTTGTCTTTTTATTCTGCAGGTGGAGGTCCACCTCGTGTCAAACGAGGGGCATGCACACGGTGGGTCGTGCGTGGGCTGCTCTTGGAAGTTCCGGGAGTGGCCTAGTACTTCGTGTCGGTGTGTGTGCTTGATCCTGGACCGGTAGACGGGGCGCCGCAACAGCTCGGTGACTAGCACTGCTAGCTGTGCAGATACGTGGATTGGGGCCTGTGTCTGTGGGAGTTTGCGCATTCTCCCTGTGGTTGCGTGGGTTTCCTCCGGGCGCTCCGGTTTCCTCCCACACCCCAAAGGTGTGCTCTTAGGCTGATTGGTTTCACCAAATTGACACTATTCTCCCCTGAATCTGGCTAAGTTAGGGGTTCCATTCGTAGACATGCAGGGTAGAGTAGGTGTAGGGTGATGCGGCGGCGCGGGCTCGTTGGGCCGAAGGGCCTGTTTCCTGTGCTGGGTTGTTCTTTGTTTGTTCTTTGTATATCTCCTCCAATTCCAGTACCTCATCTCAGCCTTTCATAGAATCAATACAGTTGAGAAGGGGGCCATTCAGCCCACTGAGTCCATGTGGGTGATCAGCAGGGGTGGGAGGCCAGTGATCGAGGTTGGCTACTAGGGTAGGTTTTTAGCCCTGCCGAAGGGGCGGGCGGTGGTTGGGATTCAGGGCTGCGCCCAGGCATGCTTGGGGGGGGGGGGGGGGGGGGGCGGGGCGCAGTGATCAGGCTGTAGAGCGGGGTGCAGAAGGTAAGGAAGATGGCCAGCAATTGGAGGATCAGCAGAAAGGAGCCACTCCATATGCGCCAATCTCTGACAAATCAACGCACGTGCAGTGGCCTGCTCAGCACTATGCTGCCCGCCTCTCCAGCAGGAATAGGCCCCGTCCACAGATTTTTTTACATGATATATGCTAGTCCACTCAACAGTGCACAGAGTGTGGGAGATTCTCTGAACTCTCACTGAAAAAAACCAGCGTGATTTTCACTTCAGTTTTCATGCAAATTCGACACTTTGAATTTTTTTCCGGAGAGTTTCTCTCAAGTTCTACTCTATTGAAGCCATTTATCATCTTGAAGTGTTTGTGGAGGGAAAATTAGATTTCTGGTAAACGTTTCTCTCTCCACGGATGCTGGAAGACCTGCTGAGTATTAACAGCTTTTCTGTTTGTTTCAGATTTGCAGCTTCCAAAATATTTTGCCTTTTGTACCTTTTAAGTTTCTCTCTTTTGAAGAAAAAAGCCTGTCCTGTTCAGTCTTTCCCAATAGCTGTAATCCCACCCTTAGAAACACCGGAGTAAACGCAAAAACTATTTACATATCCTTTCTGCAATATGGAAACTGGAAGTGTGCACAGTACTCCATGTGCATTCTAACCAAGTCCTACAGAAATCCCATACATTTTCACTAGTTTTAAATTATTTACCCCTAGAAATAAGTCCCAGTGCTTTGTTTGTCTCCAAAGCTCAAAGCTGAAAACTTGGATCTGCAGCTTCATTGGGTTCACTTCTCTAACATGGTCCTTGTTGGTTACTTGAATCAAAAACAGTGCCAGAAGGTTAAAAAGCTTCATCCTGTACCACTGAAACTTTAAAGTCAATAACCAGAACAAATTTGGATTTATAATAATCCTTGCACGGAATATACCTTGGAATATGCAAGTTTTGTAAATGCTTGTTTGGCCTCTGTAGGCTCTAGGAATTCCACGATGGCAGTTATACCAGCTGATGGAAGCAAAACCCTTCCAAGTCCTCCATGTTTCTTAAATATTTCCTCCAATTCCTTTACTTGCGTCCCTGCAGGAAGATTCTTTACAAGGATAACTGTTTTACTTCTTTTTCCAGAACCCTAGAAAAGTATTAAAATGTACATATATATAACTGTCATGCAAAAGAAAATATTGTATGCAACTTAAAACATGTGGTTTGTCTCATCCCATTAGATGCAGAATCATTCATCACAGAAGTTGGCCAGTTTACTATTCAAGTCCATGCAAGTTTTTTGAAAGTATTATCCAATTGGTTGTACTACTTCTGCTCTTTCCCTATATTAAGTGGTGAAAATGGCAGCCTTTGGCCTACTTGAATTCCCTTTTGGTGCATTTGCCCAGCCTATTTTTCCTTGTAGCTTAATGCACTCCAATTTACATTTGAGATGGAGCAGTCTAGCTTGCTCCCTTTCTCGTGTGAATTATGAAATTCACTCATGGTTTTTCCACTACTGTCTACCATTAGCCTATCTTCACCAGTCAATATACTTGTTTGGATTCATAGAGCTCTACACATTATCAAATTAGCCTCATCAACAATTTCGCAAATAGGAGCCTAGCTATTTGCTCACATTGTAAGCTTGACAGAGAAACAAAGTGCATCAAAGATATCTAGCAGATCACTGGCTATTCTGATCCGATCAGTGTTCAGTGTATCTTGCAAATGGGCTAAAGGTCACCACTTCCGAACTTGAAAAGTGCCCAATCTATCTCAAACTGCCCCAGAAAGGCAAAGTTTGTCAAAAATTTAAACAACAGGTTAAGCAAACTGTTTCAGGCTGCTACTATACAGTGGCAAACTGAATGGTATTTTCCATTATTAGGATGCTGTCGCCAGTCTGAAAAGATGTTTTACTACAATTGAGCAACTACATGTATGAATTTCAGTGTCAGGTAAATATACTGCATGATCCAACAATTGGTTGATCATATCAATCAACCAGCTGTTCGTAATAAGTAGAAGGCAGACCGTACCCAATCAGCCCATGCTTGCAAGATCCAAACTAAAATGTCTACTCTTAGATGTGATTCCACGATTGGGCAACATTTGCCGAACAATCCTAAAGAGGTAATAACCATACTAAAATTAAAATAATCAATTAAGCTCATAATGCAGATCATTTACACTTCCTAAAAGCAACATACATTTACACACTGGACCGAATCCATTCTCAGCAAAGAAAGGAACATGTTTAAGCCTCAAATCTTTCTGAATTACCCAGCATCAAGGGGAGCCTATATTTCTCTGTTGCCTTCTCCATAGCAACATCTCAGCCAATCAGAGCCAACTTGCCAATCAATCAATCAGCTCTCCTTTGCTCTTGTACAATTTGTGATTGTTTGAAATTTGGCATTTGTGTGTTTCTCCTGATGAATGCAAGGACAAAAAAGGTTCAGCAACCAGTCTCTCTTCTCAGTAATATTCAAGTTCTGCACTACTAAGTGACAACTATGTCTTCATTCTTGTATTCTATGTTCCTATTAATAATATACAACACGTTAATTCCAACAGGGTCTCTTAAAAAAAATCAAAATTTCATTGTGACATAATTGTTTTTATCTTTATTTTCCTGTGGTAAAGTTCAATTTTACACTAGGGAGCATCTACCAGGAAAAGAAAGTACAACAATTAATTAAAATACTTAATATTAATTTCAAATATTAAAAACAGGAATAAATACAAAATAACTCTCAAGAGTCAACTCAATCTTTGGAATTATAATCCGCATTCTGCTGACAAAAAAAAGGATTTTTCTAAAAACAGAAAACTGTTAAATAGTGAACTGAAGTACTGATTGGAATTTCTTGTACTCCTTTTCTGCAACTATATTTGATGGAAAACATGTTCAAGCTGTTGGACAAGAGATTAATTACCGCGTGCTTCATGCTTCAGCAACAGTGAAAAAAATACATTAATGTTTTTGTTTAATGCATTAATCAACAAAGTTATTAACACTTGTCTGAAATGTCAGCTGTATTTATTTGAATTGTCTTACCTGACTGAAGGAGTCCAAGCTAACTCCATTATCCACCAAGAACTGCCTGGTCTCTTGTACAATCTGTGTCTCACCCAGGGCCATGCGGACTGCAACACTCCCTTGTCCTTCCTTCAAAACATCAAAGCAGGGATAAACTATCGTAGTATACATTTCTGAAAGAAGTCTGCATACTTGTTTAAAACAGGTGCGCAAGAGAAGAAAACAGCTAGGGCATGCAGTGATTATTAAAATGCCGGAAGTTTATTCACTCTATCCAAATTTAACTAGTAGAAATGACTTTAATCTCATCACTTGCATAAACTTGTATATTATGAGCTAGCCATCAAATCTGATCAAAAATGATCCAGTGCAGATAATTATTTCAGCTTTATTGAGCAATAATACCACAAATTCTTTCCAGTGAATGTCATCACATAAGAACACAATAGGTTTTCACTAAAATTATAATTACTTTTCTAAATCAGTTTTATATCTTGACTGAATGTGTACCCATTACATGAGACACACAGCAGGAGAAAGAGGAGGATTGATGCCTACGAAATATTTTAACATGGGCAGTCTAATAGAAACTGGCTAATGTACCTTCCAGTAGGGAAGAGAACTTGGCTGGCCAAGAAATCACCAAATCTGCTGCTTTTGTCTCAGACTACACTCATGTCCCAAAACATTCAAGAAACTTTACAACTGACAGGGCTAATGTGACCAAGAATGAAAATACTGTGCAGTTGAGAGAAAATAACCAATGGTAACCAATTTATCACTTAAATCTAACTTAAAATTTAGGCTAAGCTTAGCTGCAAGGCTACTTACCAGCAACTTGTCTTTACAGATTTGCTGACTATTAGGGGATGGGAGAGAAACCAGGGAATCATAGACCTATTGGTCCATTATCTGTTGTGAGGAATCTGTTGCATTCAAGTCAGCTGCTCATCACTTTCTCAAGGGGCACCACATTCTGACAGGCAAACGGAAATGGATAGTAATTCTAGCACTGCCAGTGATGTCCAGATCCTCTGAATGATTAAACTAAAAATACACGCTGTTCAGACGAGTGAAAAGGAAGTGACTAGTGGTATCCAACAACAGTCTGCATTCGGGCCTTAACTATTCACTATGTTAATGTTGCAGATAACACAAGAGACAGCCAATCTCCAAGTTTGCCGGTGCCACAAACATTGGTGGTGTAGTTGGCAGCACAAAATTAGAGACATTGATATATTAAGCAAATAAGTAAAATTGTGGCAGGTGAATTTCAACACAAAGTAGGAGGTCACCTATTTTGGAAAGCAAAGTACTTTTTTAATGATGAATAGTTAACAGAGGAACTCCAAAGAGGTCCATGAACAAAGATCATTAAAATGTAGTTGTCAGATACAAAAGTAATCAAAGAAAAACAAAAGAATGTTAGCCTTTATAAATTAAAGGCTGGAACATAAAGAGGAGGAAAGTTCGTCACAATTGTACAAAGCCCACATAAGATCGTATCTGAAATAAATGTTTTTAAAGGCATGCAGCTCAGATTCACCAGAATGTTACCAGAGCTTCCAGGGTTAAACTATAAACGTGAAATACATAAGGGTTCTGCCATTACTGTAGTCTAAGATTATTGATAGGCAAAGGGATCTGGAGGTACAGGTACACAGGTCACTGAAAGTGGCACTGCAGGTGGACAAGGTAGTCAAGAAGGCATACGGCATGCTTATCTTCATCGGCCGGGGGGCTGAGTTTAAAAATTGCCCAGTCATGTTTCAGCTTTATAGAACCTTAGTTAGGCCGCACTTGGAATATAGTGTTCAATTCTGGTCGCCACACTACCAGAAGGACGTGGAGGCTTTGGAGAGGGTACAGAAAAGATTTACCAGGATGTTGCCTGGTATGGAGAGCATTAGCTATGAGGAGAGGTTGGAGAAAGTTGGCCTGTTCTCACTGGAACACCGGAGGCTGAGGGCAACTTGATGGAAGTCTACAAGATTATGAGAGGCATGGACAGAGTGGATAGTCAGAAGCTTTTTCCCAGGGTGGAAGAGTCAATTACTACGGGGCACAGGTTTAAGGTGCGAGGGGCAAGGTTTGAAGGAGATAAACGTGACAGATTTTTTACACAGAGAATAGTGGGTGCCTAGAACTCGAAGCCAGGGAAGGTAACGGAAACGAATGCAGTAGTGACTTTTAAAGGGTGTCTTGACAAATGCATGAATAGGATGGGAATAGAGGGATATGGTCCCCGGAAGGGTAGAGGGTTTTAGTTAAGTCAGGCAGCATGGTCGGTGCAGGCTTGGAGGGCCGAAAGGCCTTTTCCTGTGCTATAATCTTCTTTGTTCTTTATAAAATATATATTTCCTGTTTAAGGGGTGATTTATTAAGGATTTTAGGATTTTGAAAATAATTGATAAAGTAGATAAAAACAAACTATTTAGGCTGGTGGGGTTACCAAGGTCAAGACAACACAATCTTGAAATCAGAGCCTGGCCATGCAGAAGAGAAAGCAGGAAACATTCTACACACAAAGCTCACTGCCAAGCAGAAGTGCGCTAGCACAATTAATAATTTCAAATGAGAATGGCAGACTTTTTGTAGTGAAGGGCATTAAGAGATACAGATTCAAGGCAAATCAGCTGTGATGATGATATTGGAATAGCGTAGGTTAGACGGGCTTTAGATTGGTTTCACAGGTCGTCACAACATCGAGGGCTGAAGGTCCTCTACTGCGCTGTAATGCTCTATGTTCTATGAATGGTGGAACAGGCTTGAGAGAGTGATTGGCTGATCTTTGTTCCAACGTTCACTAAACAAATAGTTTAGCCCTTAAATGATACGGTAAGCAGGCGCATTTGTATGAATTACCCACGGAATCAAAACGGAAAAGGAGGCCATTCAACCAATTGATTCCATACCTACTCTATAAAGCAATCCAGTCAGCCCCATCTCCCCCTCCACACCCAGTCCCCACACTCCTGCAAGTACACATCCAATTCCCCACGAAACAAAAGTTCTGCCATGCCCATAGGCAACGACTACCAGGTCTTTACCAAACACCGTCGAAAAAAAAATCTTCACAGCAGCCCTACATCCCTTGTATCATCAGCACATAGAGAAGGCTTTTCTTTGTCTGCCTTACCTAAACCTGTCATAACCTCGCACACCTCTATCAAATTTTTTCTCAATCTCTTCTGCTCCAAGGAGAACAATCAGCTTCTCCAACACAACCTTGCAGCTAACCTTGCATTCGTGTAACTATTCTCATAAATCTCCTCTGTACTCTCTTAACAACTTTCACATCCTTTCTATAATATACTAAGTAAAAACTAAAATAACGAGAGCTATATGCTAGGCCCAACATCAGCCCTATTAATAGTATGTGGAAACAGAAACTAGAAGCAGAAACTAGGCCTTTCGAACCTGGTCCGCCATTCATTTTGATCATGGCTCATCATCAAATTCAATATCCTTATCCCCCAAAAGTCATTGTGACAAAAGAATCTCCATTAATTTAGATCCAGAACAAGTGTTTTGAATCCTGAGCTGTGTACCCTATTTTTCGTACTTTGATACATTTTTGTTCAGCCAAATTCCCTGGTAAATCTTACATATACTTTATGATGCTGCATCCCTGTCATCATGCAACAATGATGTGGATGTGCCGGCGTTGGACTGGGGTAAACACAGTAAAAAGTCTGACAACACCAGATTTTAGTCCAACCGATTTATTTGATAGTAAACGCACAAGCTTTCGAGGTTTCCCTAGAGGGAAACCTCGAAAGCTTGTGCGTTTACTATCAAATAAATCGGTTGGACTAAAATCTGGTGTTGTCAGACTTTTTACTGATTTTATCATGCAACAAGTCAGACAATTTTTTTATAGTCCCATTTAAACTTTAGCAAGATTAAACTAACCAAATGGAAATCTTTTTGTTTCTGCTTTTGCTTCTGCTTTTCAGAGCTCATGATACTTTGGAATACCACTACTACAGAATGAGCCCAGGAGAAGATTTGTCAAAATCATTAGCTTTAGTTAAATGAAGGTTTTTAATGGCATAGTTACAAGACAACTATAGCATTGGCACAAAGACCAAATCCAGAGTCAAGGTCTGCGTGATTTGCAAAAGAATCAGCTTGGACTTCAAATTGGAAATACATCAGCATTTCTGTATCAGATAAACTTGTCTCTGAGCCCTTGGACAAGGCATTTCTTTCATTCATTCCTCTGACATAGGTGTCGCTGGATAGCCACATTTATTGTCCATCCCTAGTTGTCTTTGAAAAGGTGGTGTTGTGGTCTTTTTGAATCGCTGCAGTCCATGTGTTGTGGGTTAACCCACAACACCGTTAGGAAGGGAATTCCAAGACTTTGACCCAGCAATTGCGAAGGGATGGCAATATATTTCTAAGTCAGGATACTGAGTGGTTTGGAGAGGAACTTGAAGGTGATGTTGTTCCCGCCTTTGCTGCCCTTGTCATTCTAGATGAAAGTGGTCATGGGTTTGCAAAGTGCTCTCTAAGGACCTTTGCTGCAGCGCATCTTGTAGATAGTACATACTGATGCTTCTGAACATCAGTGGCGGAGGGACTGGGTGTTGTGTGAATGTGGTGCTAATCAAGCGGGGTACTTTGTCCTGGATGGTGTCAAGCTTCTTGAGTGTTGTTGAAGCTGTAGCCATCTAGACAAGTGGGAAGTATTCCATCACACTCCTGACTTGTATCTTGTAGATGGTGGATAAGCTTTGGGGAGTCAGGAGACGAGTTACTCGTTGCAGTATTCCTAGCCTCTGACCTGCTCTTGTAGCCGTAATCTTTATGTGAGAAGTCCAGTTGATTTCACATGAGACACCATAACAATTACAGAAACAGATCATTGAACTGTTTGGCAAAATAACAAAAGAGTTCAAACCATTTTCATAGAGACAAGACGTTATTCTTCCCTGAACTGTTGTTTTGAATGCTACAAAGGGAGCAGCAGATTGGTACTGTTTAGAATGGGTATTCGAGTTAGAGTGGTGTGCTGAGGGCCCAGCAATAAGAGAGAGGGAGAAAAAAAGCTGGCAGGATAGGACCAGTTTTGTTCCCTTGCTAGCAAATCAGAGGAATTGCAGAACATAAGGGCATATTAACAGGAAAACAGATGAAAGATAACAACAAAATCATCTTTTTGTTCAAGTTTTAAAAAAGCACAATGGAAAATGAAAATTAATATTGCTCAACTCATATGCTCAAGTAAGTTGGTGATTTTGAAACATCAAAGGGCCTATCACAATAAGGCCTGCTCTTGTACACCATCAATCAGATCATTTGCTTATTTTGTTTCAGTAGGGAGCAATGCATAGTGCTGCAAAAAGGAGCAAGTGCTTGTGAATTTATATTCCCCATTTTACAATATTTTTGAGTGTGGTGGAGCCATGTGATTTATACAAAACTGCTTGCGCCATTCGAATTAAAACTTACATGATCGAACACTTGGCTTTTTGTAGCATTATATTTCGTTGCTATTGCATCAGCAACAGCATTAGTTCCCATAAATAAGGTGTTCCAGTTGTATGAGCTGAAAAGTACAAGAAAAACATTCATATTCCATACATAAAATAGAAAAATTTCACAAACTTAAAAATAAGTCTCTCCCCGAAACATGAATTTGGTGCAACTTGAAATAAGCAATATAAACAACACAGCAAAGTTCAAAGTTAGCAAATAAAAATCAAATTAGATAATTTGATTTAAAATGACTTCTGTCTTTCAAGGAAAACGTGACAGAAAATGAACTTCTCATTTCTGATTACTCTACATCTTAACTGATCAGAAGAGCATCACTGATAGTGTGGCGTCTGTACAGATGTTACTTATTTAGAATTCACCTTCCTATGTAGTAAGCTGGAAATCAAAAGTAATCAAGACATGGAAAAGTAAGCCTAGGATTATTGCATTAGCACTCCTTGTGACACCAATAAATAAAAAAACTAAATTAAAAAAAACTAAAAAGACTGGCCTCAGTTTAAAATTCGAGATTACTAATACCAATGAATCCAGAAACTTGCTTCAAATGATCCCTTGAAATAAAGAGCATTTCAGTCCAGGCAATGCAATTTTCTAACATTAGCCAAAAAATCTCAACTCAACTGGGTAAATGTGAATGAATTCCCAGCATGATCTTGTGGGAGTTGTCCTAGGAGTCCTCAATTTGGAGGAAGCACTGTATTCTAGGTGGTGGGACTTCAATGCCTAGAATGGCTTGGTAGCACCATAACAGACCAAGCTGGCCAAGTCCTAAATGACACAGCAACAAGAGTGGGTCTGAGACAGGTGGGAAAGGAACTAACAAGTAGTTAACACATTTATGACCGCATTGTCACCAACTGCCAGCCACAGATGCATCTTTCCATGACAACTGCACAGTTCTTGTGGAGAGAAAGTCCAGTCTTCACACTGAGGTTACCCTCTATTGTGCTCTGTGGTACCTACACCATGCTAAATGAGATAGATTTAAACAGATCTAGCAATTTAAGTGTGGGCAACCACGAGGCACTGTGGGCCATCAGAAGTAGAACTATATACAACCACATCTGTAACCTCATGGCCCAATATACTCTTACTTTACCATTACCATTGAGCTAGGGGATCAATCCTGAGTCAAAGAAAAATGCAACAGGACATGCTAAGGGCAGCATCAGGCGTACCTAAAAATGGGATGACAACCTGGTGAAGTTACAACACAAGACTGCTTATGCACCAAACAGTATCTGAATGAGTTAAGTAAACCCACAATCAATGGATCAGATCTAGGCACTACAGTCCTGTCACATCCAATTGTGAATGGTGGTGGATAATTAAACAAACTGGGGCAGCAGACTCCACAAGTATCTCCATTGTCAATGATGGAGGAGCCCAGCATATCACTGCAAAAGACAAGGCTGAGAAGCGCCAAATAGATGATCCATCTTGGTCTCCTCCAGTGGTCCCCAACATCACTGAAACCAGACAACAGCCTAAAATATCCCTCGCTGGATACTGCAAAAGCGATGGGCTCTGACAATGTCCAGGCAACAGTAATGAAGATCTGTGCTCCACAATGTGCCTTTCCCCTCATCAAGCTGTTCCAGTATAGCTACAACTGTCACCTACCCAGTAATATGGAAAACTGCCCAGATATGTCTTATACACAAAAAGCAAAACAAATCAAACCCAACCAATTACCTCCCCATCAGTCTATTCTTGATCATCAGTGAAGAGGACCATTTAAAGTGTTATCAAGCAACAACCTTCCATTGATGCTCAATTTGAGTTCTGCCACAGTGACTCAGCTCCTGACTTTATTACAGCCCTGATCCAAACATGGACAAAAGGGTCGAACACCAGACGTGATGCAAAAGTGACTGCCCTTGACATCAAGGCAGCATTTGACCGAATATCACGTGAGAAGACTGAGCAAAGATAGAGTCAATGGGAATCGGGGGGGGAGACTCTGCTAATTGGAGTCATGCATGGCACGTAAGTAGATGGTTGTAGCTGTTGGATGTCAATCATCGCAGTTCCAGGTAGTGTCCTCAGCCCAATCATCTTCAGCTGCTTCATTAAAGGCCTTCCTTTGATCACAAGGTCAGAAGTATGAATGTTTACTGATGATTGCACGTTGTTCAACACCATTTGTGATTCCTTAGATGCTGAAACAGACCGTGTCCAAACGTAGCAAGATCTGGACAATATCCAGACTTGGGTTGACAAGTGGTAATTAATGTTACTGCCACACAAGTGCCAGGCAATGACCATCTCGAACAAGAGAGAATTTCCCCATGACATTCAATAGCATTACTATCACTTACTATAACAACATCTTTGTCAACATCCTGGGGATTATCACTGATCTGAAATTGAACTGGACTTGCCATATAAATAATGTGGCTACAAGAGCAGATCAGGAATCCTGCAGCAAGTAACCCATTTCTTAATTCCACAAAGCCTGCCCACCATTTACAAGGCTAAGTCAGGAGTGAAATGGAATACTCTCCCATTTGCCTGGATGAGTGCAATTCCAACAACACAAGCATCTCAACACCATCCAGGTCAAAGCAACCTCTTAAATGGCACCCCATTCACTCCTCCACTACTGACAAACAGTGGCAGCAGTGTGTACCATCTGCAAGGTGCACTGCAGGAACTCACCAATGCTCCTTAGACAGCATCTTCCAAATCCACAACCTCTACCATCTAGAAGGACAAGTACAGCAGGCACAAGGGAAGGGAACACCATCTCCTGGAAGTTCCCTTCGAAACCATTCATCATCCTGACTTGGAAATATCTTGCCATCTCTTCACGATCAGTGGGTTAGAATCCTGGTACTCTCTCCTAAGAGTACATGTGATGTAACTACACCACTGCATTCTACAAACTGCATTCTGGAGTTAGTTTGCTGCAATAAATGCACATAGTCTTACGTTTCAATGCCACTAGACAGGCACATTACATTTGGAATCTTCAAACCACTTAAAATGCATCACACATGCATACCAATGTAAAAATGAATAATCTGAAGTTTGAAATAAAAGTTACAAAATTCAACATTTGGTTGGTCAATTGTAAACAAACAGAAACGAAGGAAGAATATTTCTATATTTGAAATTTTTCAACTATAGGATGCAAAGCTTTTAAAACCATAGACAAAACTATCAACTCAGCAACTACCGCCATGTGAATCTGTAATTTCAATGCATTGATATCCAACCTGCTACTGTTGGCCTTGTCTTTTGCTGCTTTGCTTCTCTTGTATGTAGACGAACCTGATGTATCAACCTCTTCAGCCTTTTCCTTTTTTATTGTAGATGGCAAAATGTGCATCATCCTGCCCTGTGTAGATAAAAAATAACATTACTGTATGTAATTATTCAAGTTTTTCTTCCAATTTCAAGCTGTTTTTTTGAACAATCACATGCTGCATAAAAGATAATTTACTTAAGAAATAAAGTTTCATATTTATCCATTAATAAACAATGGACAATTTGTTCAGCAGTTAAATGGCTTTAAACTGTGCCAAGACAACCATGTGACATAGCACACTGGTTTCCCAACATAATGAAGCAATCAAAAATCCGAATAGCCTTAAAACAAACTGTGCTAAAAGTCTGAACAAAACATTCTAAAATGAGCATTTCCTTAAATAATTTCCTAATGTATAAAGCATTTTATTTGAATTTGGGCCAGCAACACATTTTTAAATAAATTATGATTCTGCTCAATCAATAAGACATGCAAATGAATGTTTGTGCAATCTGCAATTCTTGCACATTAGTGTGAATAAAGGCAACAATTCCTGAGATTTATTTTCCCTTGAAATAACAAGTGCTGTTTTAAAAGTTCAACAGACTGCTCACTGAATTAAGGTGGAACACTGAGAAAGATTCAGTGACACCCTAAATAATATGAATCACTATGAGCCAGTCAAGACCAACCTGAAGTAAAAATTCAGTTGCATTACATTCTTCAGTAGATTTATCAGTGAAGGACATTTGAATGAGTATTGATTTTGCTAACAGAATATGTACATAAAATATACAGTAAATGGCAGCACCTTTACAAGTACTAATAGGCAGAGGGATTTGGGTGCATGGTACACAGGTCGCTGAAAGTGGCAACGCAAGTGGAAAAGGTAGTCAAGAAGGCATGCTTGCCTTCATTAGCTGGGGTGTTGAGTTTATTGCAGTTTTATAGAACCTTAGTTAGGCTGCACTTGGAATATAGGTGTTCAATTCTGGATGCCACACTTCAGAAGGATGTGGAGGCTTTGGAGAGGGTACAGAAAAGATTTATCAGGATATTGCTATATGAGGAGAGATTGGGTAAACTTGGTTTGTTTTGACTGGAACAACGGAGGTTGAGGGGGTGACCTGATAGATAGGAGCTTGGTACCCGCTGCTAGGAGAGATAAAGTAGATACGATGGTGAGTTTTAAGGGGTGTCTTGACAAATACATGAATAGGATGGGAATAGAGGGATATGGTCCCCAGAAGTGTAGGGGGTATTAGTTCAGTCAGGCAGCATGGTTGGTGCAGGCTTGGAGGGCTGAAAGGCCTGTGCTGTAATTTTCCTTGTTCTTTGAAACCAGATTGTTTATTCAATTTATTCTCCACTGACATCAATTGGAATATTGAATGGGCATAATGGGTGGGCTATGACACATGTCAATCCTGCGATTAGGAGAGCTCAAACCCTTGCTCATCAGCTCTCTAATAACTCAGTTTATTCAACCAAGTTAACCCTCTGAGTCAGGCCTCTCTGCAATAAAGCATGATAATGCTTGATCAAATCATTCTGCAATGCAAATGTAGAGAAAGACCATTCACTGTAAAGAAATTCTTTTGCACTCTACTCTTGGAGATTTCGCTTTCCAATTGATTAAAATCCAGCTGCACTTTATGCAAGGGACCCAAATATCTCTGGATTAAAATAAATTGGTCAATCATGTGAAAATAAAATATGCAATCTAAAATCATGTGAGCATAAATGCTCTTAATAGCTTGTTTTGATTTTCTTAAATGCAGTGATACACTTCCTCAAAATCAGACACATTGCTAATTAAACAAAAACTTTTTTCTTCCATGCCAAAAAGTTTTGGAACGAGTACAATTATTGTTCTCTCCTCCCAAAAAAGTCATGAGGTGGATGACAGAATGATAACATGAAACATATCAGATGTAATGAAATATTATGAACCAGAGGAAGTGGAAATTTGAAAATATTTTTATAAAAGGTCTGTTCTTCAAATTCCAATGAACTGTTTTCATCAGCCAGTTTTTAGTCTTCCAGGCATAATTTCCATTTATAGAATTTTCAGGCTTCATTTTAAAATTTGCTGCATTTGGACTCCTTTTAAAAAAACTATAATTGAAAAAAGATACCTTAGCTATAATTCTCAAAGGTGTAAGCACCTCAGATTAGTGACTGCCACCCTCTGGTGAGTTTGGTGAGTTACATATTTAAATGTGTTCCTTTGAAATTCTGATGTTACATTTTGAACTGTTTTCTTCATTGTTATTCCTTTAAAACTGTTATGCCATATTTCCCCGAGTTCACAATCAAAATTAGGAAGATGGGAAATTGTGTGAGACAGCTCAAAATCCACAACAAATACAGCGTGCGTGTGTGTGTGTGTCGTAAAGAAAGTACATGAATTGTCTTACCACCTTCAAGAAACTGAATACAAATTTAACTTAATGCTTCACTCAGGTAGAAAATTTAAAAATCCCTAGATGTTACTTACCTTTAATATGTACAATACCTCTTAAATAGAAACCACAGAAAGGCTACAGCACAGAAAGAAGCCATTTAGCCCATTGTGTCTGCACGGTCAAAGAAAAAGTGAAAAGAAACAAGCCCACATTTTAATGCCACTTTGCTGTGCCGGGTCCATAGCCTCCAAGTGCAGATCCAGATATCTTCAAAATTAGTTCAGTATTTCAGCCTCAATTATCAATTTGGGGGTGAATTCCAGCCACCCACTGCATTTGGCAAAAAAGTTGCTCCTCATGTCCCTTCTAATCATACTATCAATCACCTTTTATCTAGGCCACCCCAGGGAGGGAGCGGCATAGTGATATTGTCACTGGATTAGTAATCCAGAGGCCCAGGGTAATGCTCTGGGGACCCAGTTTCAAACACCACCACGGCAGATAGTGAAATATGAATTGAATGAAAATCTGGAATTAAAACTTTAATTAGGAAGCCACTTAATTGTCGTTAAAAAACCGTACCTTCTTTCAATGAAGCAAATCTGCAGTGCTTACCTATACATGATTCCAGATCCACTGTAATGTTGGCTTTTAAATGCCTCTTCAAAGCAATGTAAAAAGTCTGACAACACCAGGTTTAAGTCCAACCAATTTATTTGATAGTAGTAGTGAGTGTACTATCAAATAAATCGGTTGGACTTTTTACTGTGTTTACCCCAGTCCAATGCTGGCACATCCACATCATGTCTTCAAAACAACTCAGGGGGTGTGGCAATAGATGCTGGCTCAGCCAGTAATGCCCACATCCCATGAAATAATTTTAAAAATTGACCTCTCAGCTAGGGGAAACAGGTCATCTTATCTGGGTCCCTCAATTACGCCACCCTCAGCCTCCTCTGTTCCAAAGAAAATAACACTAATCGATCCAATCTTTCTTCATAGCTGCAATTTTCAAGTGCTGACAACATTCTTGTAAATCTCCTCCTATAATGCGCTGACCAGAACTGCACACGAAATTCCACTTGTACCCTAACCAGCACTTTATACAGTTCCAGTATTATACCTTTATTGTCCAATAAAGGAAAGATACTTTATCTGAATGCATGAAGCATTCGGAATAAAGTGGATGAGCTGGTGGCGCAGATCAGCACAAATGGATATGATCTGGTGGCCATTACAGAGACGTGGCTGCAAGGTGACAGGGACGGGGAGCTGAATGTCCAGGGGTATCAAGTGTTTAGGAAGTATAGGCAGGAGGGGGGGGGGGGCGGGGAAGCGTAGCTCTGCTGATTAAGGATAGCATCAGGGTGGTAGCAAGGGATGATATAGGAACCAAAGAGCAGAAAGTGAAATCGTTGTGGGTGGAGATTAGGAACAGCAAAGGGAGGAAGACGCTGGTGGGTGTCGTCTATAGGCCCCCGAATAATGATCTGGAGGTGCGGCGGGCTGTTAACGCGCAAATAGGTGCGGCATGCAGGAATGGAACGGCGATAATTATGGGGGATTTCAATTTACATATTGATTGGTCGACCCATGTTGGACGCGGTGGACTCGAGGAGGAGTTCTTGGAATGCTGCCGGGGATAGTTTCCTTGAACAGTGTGTGTTGGAGCCGACGAGGGAGCGAGCTATCTTGGACCTGGTGTTATGTAATGAGGCGGGTAGAATTAGGGACCTTGTGGTGAAGGATCCTCTTGGGGAGAGTGATCATTGTATGGTGGAGTTTCTGGTGCAGATGGAGGAGGAGAAAGTGGGTTCCCGGACACGTGTCCTTTGTTTGAACAGAGGGGAGTACGGTAGGATGAGAGAAGAATTGGCGAATGTTGACTGGGGGAGCGCGTTGGAAGGTAGGTCTGCTGAGGAGCAGTGGAGGATCTTTAAGGAGATCTTTCTTGGTGCTCAGCAGAAATTTATTCCGATGGTTAAAAAGGACCATAGGAGGAGAGGTAATAAGCTGTGGATAATGAAGGAGGTGAAGGAAAGTGTTAAATTAAAAGCAGAGGCGTTTAGAGTAGCTAAGAGTAGTGGGCGAGAAGAGGATTGGGAGAGGTTTAAATGTCAACAAAGATTGACAAAGAAGTTGATAAAGAAGGGTAGGAGAAACTATGAAGCTGGGCTAGCGCTTAATATAAAAAAGGATAGCAAGAGTTTTTATAAATATATAAAAAGGAAGAGGCTGGCTAGGGTGAACATTGGACCCTGAGGATGAGAGGGGAGACTTAGTGGTAGGGGATGGGGAAATGGCTGAGGTCTTGAATAACTTTTTTGTTTCGGTCTTCACGGAGGGGGACGTGAATAATTTGCCAGGTGTTAGCGATGGAAAGGTGGTAGGACTGGAGGGTCTCAATGACATTATTGTTACTAGAGAGGTGGTGCTTGACAGACTGGAGGGACTGATTGTGGACAAGTCCCCAGGACCGGATGGAATGCATCCGAGGGTTCTGAAAGAAATGGCAGAGGTGATAGTGGATGCCTTCGTGGTTATTTTCCAAACGTCGCTGGATTCCGGGGAAGTGCCGGAAGATTGGAAAATGGCTAATGTTACGCTGTTGTTTAAGAAGGGTGGCAGGCGAAAGGCAGGGAATTATAGGCCGGTTAGTTTAACGTCTGTTGTAGGTAAGATGTTAGAATCCGTCATCAAGGAGGAAATAGCAAGGCATCTTGAAGGGAATTGCTTGATAGAGCAGACGCAGCACTGTTTCGTTAAGGGGAAGTCACGTCTGACAAATTTATTGGAGTTCTATGAGGATGTGTCTAGGGCGGTGGATAGAGGAGAGCCGGTCGATGTGGTCTTTCTGGATTTTCAGAAGGCGTTTGACAAGGTACCTCACAAGAGGTTGTTGCAGAAGGTAAGGGGGCATGGAGTTGGGGGTAGGGTGTTAGCGTGGATAGAGGATTGGTTGTCAAATAGGAGGCAGAGAGTGGGGGTTAATGGGTGCTATTCGGATTGGCGGTTGGTGACTAGTGGAGTGCCCCAGGGGTCGGTGCTGGGGCCTCAGCTATTTACCATTTATATAGATGATCTGGAGGAGGGAACCGAGTGTATGGTGCTGAAATTTGCTGATGACACCAAGACTGGTGGAACGGCAAATTGCGCGGAGGGTGTGGAGAGTCTGCAGAAGGATCTAGATAGGCTGGGTGAATGGGCCAGGAACTGGCAAATGGAATTTAATGTTGGCAAGTGCGAGGTGGTCCACTTTAGTAGGAATAATGGTAGGAAGGACTATTACTTACGTGGCGAAAAACTGCAGCAGGCGACGATGCAGAGGGACCTCGGGGTCCTTGTGCACGAGTCGCAAAAACCCAGCCTGCAGGTGCAGCAGGTGGTCAGGAAGGCGAATGGGATGCTGGCCTTCATAGCGAGGGGGATTGAATATAAAAGTAGGGAGGTCTTGCTGCAGCTGTACAGGGCATTGGTGAGGCCGCAGCTGGAGTACTGTGTGCAGTTTTGGTCGCCGCACTTACGCAAGGATATTTTGGCCTTGGAGGGAATGCAGAGGAGGTTTACTAGGCTGATACCGGAGTCGAGGGGGTTGAACTATGAGGAGAGGCTGAATAAACTAGACTTGTACTTGTTAGAGTTTAGAAGAATGAGGGGAGATCTCATTGAGACATATAAGATGATGAATGGGATGGATAGGATAGAGGTGGAGAGACTCTTCCCACTCAGAAAGGACAGTAGGACTAGGGGGCACAGCCTCAAGATAAAGGGGGGGTGGTTTAGAACGGAGTTGAGGAGGAACTTCTTCACTCAAAGGGTGGTGAATCTCTGGAATTCTCTGCCTGTTGAAGTGGTGGAGGCTGCCTCGCTAAATATTTTTAAGACGCGGGTTGATGGGTTTTTGATAAACGAGGGGATTAAGGGTTATGGGGAGAGGACGGGAATGTGGAACTGAGCCACGACAGGTCAGCCATGATCTTATTGAATGACGGGGCAGGCTCAAAGGGTTAGATGGCCTACTCCTGCTCCTATTTCTTATGTTCTTAGTTCTTATATGCTTTCAAAAAGGCATCCTGATCTCCACAGAACACTACACACCCACCCCTGGCTGTTAATCACCTGAAGGGGCAAAGCCCCGAAAGCTAGTGGCCTCTGCTACCAAATAAACCCGTTGCACTTTAACCTGGTGTCGTGAGACTTCTTACTGTGTTTACCCCAGTCCAACGCCGGCATCTCCACATCATTCGTCAACTAAGCCCCACCCCCCCACCACCCGCAAGTGAGCTAAGGGGTTGCCACTACCTCCTTGCCCACTTCAGGCCCACTTCCCATTCCAATCCATGACACACCGGCTCCTCCTCTCATTGTCACACCTCTCATGAGTGCCCCCATGCTCCCCATTCAGCACCCCCGTGGCACTTGCAATCTGGTAGTCCCAAGGGACAGTGCCGAGCCACTACTCAGCCACTTCCCTGAGCACCCTGGAGGGGGTTCAATGGCCTCCAATTGCTCCCTCCCACCACCCCCCACCCCCAGCATGGCCATCATGACTGGTCTCCGTTTGTGGAGGCCAGCAGTAATTCACACCAGAGTCCGTGGTGAACTGCAGGAGCAGGAAAAATCTGGTCCAAGACCCTGCATATTTAAATGATTATTTCAATATATTAATCTGGTTCATGCCATTGCTGAGCATGAACCAGATCACACCAGGGTGCAGGGGTGGTGAGAATCCAAAGGAAGTTCTGACTGGTGCGAACTGTGCAATAGCCCCACAATTCTTCAGACTTGGTATGAATTGCACACAAATGTGCGGGGCCAGAGAATTGCAGCCTGAACGTGAATTAAAATTTTATGTAGAATTACTTAAAACTTACTTGAAACACTTCACCATCTAGTTCAGCAAACGCCTTCACTGCATGTTCAGGCATCATGTAAGTGATGAAGGCAAAGCCTTTTGGTTTCTTGGTCAGACTGTCAATAGGAAAATGAGTCTCTGCTAACGGTCCTGTTAATATTTAAACAGAAAAGCATTGCTCTAAATTAGTATGAAAGACATGACAACTTTTTTTAAAGTAAAAATTGTTGATTTTTCTGATTTTTGTAAGTTAATGTCATAAAATACATTTTCTGTCATCTTTCTAATTTAGAGATGACATATGGTTACCAACATCAGGCAATATCTATAACTGTTGACATGTGATTTATGCATAATCTGTTTCCACATTAATTTCCATCAATACAGAAGTCAATTATAAATGTTTCATTTCAACTATTAACTGTGCAGGCTATTGCAGCAAGGTATAAGCTTTTTGCACCTTGAAGTGGTTTTATCATAATCTCTTCCACTTCAGACTACCTGAAATCAGCACAGCTTTGAAGTCAGTCATTACAGCGTAAGGCCATTCAACCCATCAAATCATGCCAGATGCTTGTAGAGCAATCCATTAAGTGCCATTCACGGAATCTTATCACTATAGACCTGCAAATTTATTTCAAGTGCCCGTCCACTTTTGTTTTGAAATCATTAATCATTTCCTCCTCCACATCTTTGCAGGAGTGTTCCAGGTCATTACTGTTCAATATCTAAGAAAATTCTTCCGCATATTCCCCATGCATCTTTCTCAAAACCTTAAATCTGTGCCCCCCTTTTCCGTGTACCATCAGCAATTGAAAATAACTTTTGCCCAACCTTTCCAAAGCATTTCATAATATTGCATATGTTTATCAAATCTCCTTTCAATCTCTTTTGCTCCAAAGTAAAAAAAACCCAACTTTTCCAATCTAACCTAATAACTAAACTCTTTCACCCGGAACCATTTTGCTGAATCTTCTTTGTACCTTTTCAAGGATGCTCACATCTTTCCTAAAACGTAACTAGAACTTGTTAAATACTCTGTGACCCAAAAGATTTTATAAACGTTCAGCATCACTTCCCTGCTTTTGTACTCAACGCCTCTATTGATGAAATTCAAGAGCCCATATGCTTTGTTAATTACATTTTCAATACGCCCTTCCTCCTTCAAAGATTTATGCATATGGACCCCAAGTTCTCTCTGTCTCAGTGTCCCATTAAGTCCACATTGCCTCTTCCTATCCCTTCGGTTGAAAGACATCAGCTGTTTTGTTGCAATCAGTTATATCATCCTCATTATTTGGTATATCAGTTGTACCATTCTCACTAGGTTTGGTATCAACAAAATTTGAAATTTTACTCTGTATTCCAATAACCATGGGGTGGTCCTACGGCACAGTGGTAGTGCCCCACCCCTGGATCAGAAACTCTGGGTACAAGTTCCACTTCGAATATCAGGGCCCTAGAAGTGAGTTCATAATCTGCCTTAACAGAATGATTCAGTCTGTGAATCCTTCCAGTATGCCTGATGGCAGGATGTAAAAGCAGGAGAGTTTCCTGGTCAGCCAAACCGCAGAAAGCAACGGTAAACCACTGCAGTATTTTGCCAAGCATAATCATGGACCAAGTGGGGCAGCATGCTGGCTCAGAGGTTATCACTGCTGCCTCACAGTGCCAGGAACCCGGGTTCGATTCCGGCCTCGGGTGATGTCTGCATGGAGTTTGCACATTCTGCCCGTGTCTGCATGGGTTTCCTCTGGGTGCTCTGGTTCCCTCCCACATTCCAAAGACGTGTAAGTTAGGTTGATTGGGCACAGTAAAGCACCCCTTAGTGCCAGGGGGACTAGCAGGGTAAATACTTGGGGTTAAGGGATAAAGCCTGGGTGAGATTGTGGTCAGTGAAGATTCAATGGGCCACATGGCCTCCTTTTGCACTGTAGGGATTCTATGATTCTATCCAATGGAAGTCCAGTGATGCCCTCTTAGGACATGGTGCCAAAAGTTGGATTCCTATATCCATGTCATTTATATATATCAAAAAATTAATGGTCCTATCACCATCACTTGGAGATCATAACTGCCAATCATCCTTCAGTATGAAAAACAATTTATCACGACTTGCCACTTTCATCCACAGCAATATTTAAAATCCAAGTTGACACTGACTATCCCCTTCTTCGGGCCTCAATTTCGTTAACCTGCTGTATTTTAAATTCTTCACCAGATGGGAGGGTTGCTGGCCAGACCAGCATTTATTGTCCATCCCTAATTGCCCTTCAGAAGGTGGTGGTGATTCACCTTCTTGAACTGCTGCAGTCCATGTGGTGAAAGTACATGGGGAGGGCATTCCCTGATTTTGGCCATTTAATTGACACTTTGTTAAATGCTTTTAAAAAAAAGCACATAGACGACATCTACTGCATTCTCTTCGTCAACCTTCTCTGTTGCTTCTTCAAAAAAAAATTGACTAGTCAAGCATGATATGCTTTTTACAAATCCAAGCTGGTTTTCCTTAATTAATTCAAAACTAGCCAAGTGACTGGTGAGATTGGTTTTATGATTCTTTCTCAAATCTTTCCCACCATTGATTTTTAACAAATATTTTTTAATAAACATCTTTCCACTTGCACTGCTAGCTTCATTTAATACTTAGAGACTGAGTGCCTCAGCATTGCAAAATAACCAAACATTACCACTGTTTATATCAAGGAGGTGTGAAATAGAATTACGTTCATTACTCAATTTCAGATTCTATTGTCCTGACTCTCCTTCCTAAGAATGTTGATGCCTCCTCTGTAAATAAGGTAGAATTGTGTCATGATGCAACTATGGACCAGGAACTAGAGCACTTAATAACAATTTTGCATTTGCTGGTTATCCAGTTTATCCATTTAACACCAACACACTCCAAAATATCATTCAAGATGGCGAGTGGCAGCAGAAATAAAGTTGCTTTTACTTGTGGCTTTTTGTTTAAATCCAAATTATTTTCTGAACTGGTTTGCCAAAGTGAAATAACATACCATACTGCAACTAAAGAGACATTTCTGAAACATCGTAATCACAGAGAAATTAAACAAAAGGAAATCTGTCAATAATAATAGCTTGCACATTGACACCTACAAACATCTCAAGGGGTGTGATAGTGTGTTTCCATAGGGAAATCAAAACCACGGGGGCACAGTCTCAGGATAAGGTGCCTATCATTTAAGACTGGGGAGGAGGAAGTATTTGACTCAAAGGATTGTGAATTTTTGGAATTGTCTACCTGAGAAGATTGTGAAAGATATATCGTTAAGTACATGTAAATCTGGGATAGTCTGACCTTTGGTCTCTCAGGGAATGAAGGGATATGGGGAATGGACTGGAAAATGGAGTTGAAGCTCAAGATCAGCGGTGATCATATCGAATGGCAGAGCAGGCTCAGTGGTTTGGGGGGTCTAGTCCTGCTCCTATTTCTTGCGTTCTTGAGCACTGGGAGAATATTGGCTCCTTACCATATTTAGAAAATAATTTCTCTAAGTCTTCTTCTGTACAGGTATAAGGTAGGTTTCGAACAAACAACCTTCCCGAATCAGAGAGATCCTCTTCTTCCTCATCTTCTTTCTTTTCCCTTTGTAGCCATTTTTGCTCATCACCTTTCTGATATGGTTTAGTTTTCTGAGCATTATTCTCCCGAAAAAGTTCAATATATCTTCTACCTTTAATCAAAGTAGGAAATATGTTGAGGTTACATTTTAAGTAACATTAACACTATTTTGTACGTAACTTGAATAAATAACATGATAAAATACATTGATTATAGTCAAGGGTTATCTACAAGTCAAGCGTCACTCCCTTACAAATGTCAAAATCCCTTACCCATGTAATCTCTGTTCCTTTTCAACGCCTTTTCAAGGTCACCCTCTGACTCAAAATCAACAAATACATATCCTGCAAAAGAAGCATGCCCCACAATTAGACTAAACTGAATTTATGCTGAATGCGAATAATGAGGAAGGTAGAACTGTCCATGTTTACACTCTTGAATATAACAGTGCAGAACTTAGCAACTTAATTTATATAGAACTCTAATGTGGTTCAAAGTCCCAAGACACTTCAGATGACCATAATTAAGATTCGTAAAAACCAATGCCGAACTAAAGGAAGAGACATCATGGACAGGTGGCCAAAAGCTTTGAAGACGAAGGCTTTAATAAGTGGTTTTAAAGGATGAAAGGTGGAGGGAATTTACTTTTTCCAGTAAATAGCTACTTTCCAGCGAGTTGGTTATCTCCCACATCCCAGTCAATAGATTTTTACTGAATGATCAACCAGAGAAACATAATGGAAAAAGCTTGTCCTTGAACTTCTTCTACTGATACATGAAATCTTTGTCGTAACAATGAAAGATCTATCATGCCATAACCTCACAAAAACACTAGAATTGACAGACTTACAGAACGCGATGGGAACAGATTTAGAGATTTTGCAAAAATGTACAAAGAAAATATTAAATTAAAAGTGGCAAATAATTTAACCATTATGCAAATGAAGAAAAAATTATTCAGATTTTACGTGTATGAAAATAAACATCGCTTCCTTCTGTTTCTTAGATAAATGCATAATGCTGGTTTGTACAAACAACTTTGATCAGGGAGCTGGGTCAATGATCTGACAATAGACTGACCCAAGTGAACAGTGTTTGGTTTGGCGGTGGAAAGGTGGACACAGTGGAGAGAAAACAAAGTGAAAATGTGACCGATATAGTTATTTCACTTGCGGGCAATAAATGCTGGCCTTGCCAATAATGCCCACATCCTGTGAATAAATAAAAAAGAATGAATTTAATTAGTAAAATGTTGCTAACCTATTTGCATGTGCAGATGTTGAGTGAGAATAAGCACAGATTTGGCCATGCTGTCTCCCATAAAAAACAATAATCTAGAGACAGAGAAATAGTTCACAAGTACTAAAGAAAGTTTGATCAATTCAATCCAATGCGGGCTGACACAATGCAGCTATCCCTGTGTTAGATTAAGATAAAGGTAAGAAAATTAGTTAAATGTGGTACATGGAGATGGAACTTACCAAGAAGAAAGTTTGCAAAATCACGTTTTAGACATGGTGCCAAAAAATGGGTTAAAAAGTAATGTAACCAAACAATGTAACAGGGATGGAAAAATGCAAACTTGACAATTGTCTTAATGTGAATTAGAAAGCTGGACTCCGGATTGACCAAGATACCAAAATTGTGTACCATCAGATTTATCTAAAGAGCAGCCAGGAATGCTGAATCAGTTGAGGAATCAGTTGACAGCATGGACAAATTAGGCCAAAGGGCCTGTTTCCATTATATAAGCCTCGATGACTCTGTGAAACGAAGGTGAATACTTATTGAAAGGTGGTGGGGGAGGCAGGGGGTAGTAGTGGAGGAAAAAGGTCGTTAATTTTTTTTTGCTTTGCAGATTCTGAAGTAAAGGCAATTACAAATCATCCAGTACTTATCAGCCAAGCAGTTGGAAAGTTTTTTTGCCAGTTTGAGAATATACCATAGAACAAAGAATAGAGTGGACTATTTTTTTTGCAGGTGTGCAAAAACTACCCTGTGCAAACAGATGATGTTTCAACGGATTGCACAGATAATGAATAGTCCCTTGAATGGTCTTTTTGTTTAGGAGAGGACATAATTGCATTAGAAGTTGTTGAGAAAGTTCACTCAACTGATTCCTTGGATGAGGTGTTATTTATGAGGAAAGGTTTGACCTATATCTTGGTGAAAGAATTTTAGATAATGAGTTTAGCTGAAAGAGAAGCGATCTTATTGAAGCATATAAGATCCTGAAGAGGTTTTCTGTGGACACTGAAAGGATTTTTTTCTTTGGGAGCGGGTAGGCCAGAACTTGGGGACATAAGGGGTCTTCCATGTAAGATGGAGATGAGAAGATATCATTTCCACCAGAGGGTCAGGTGTCTGTGGCACTCTCTTTCCCAGAGAAGTGGTGGAAGCAGGATCATTGAATATTTTTAAGGTTACTGGTAAATTAATTCACGTTAGTCAAGAATCTAAAGGTAACAAGGATAGGCAGGCTGGTGATGTTAAGGTCACAATCTTATTGAATAGCAGTGCACGCTCAAGGGGTTAATTCATGCACCTAATTCATATGTGTGTATTTCAAAGATATAGATCTAGGGAAGACTGTGTGGAGACATGAGGAGAAACTTTAAAGAAGATATTGTAACTGGAATTAGACAAGATTTAAGTACATATGAATGGAGGGTGCAATCGTTGCAGACTGCAGATGAAAATGAAACGGTCAACAATGTTAAAGGCAACAAAGAAATTGAGAAAGATGAAGGATTGTCTTACAGGACGGCAACCGATGGCAGCACCAGGATGCTGTGATGAAAAGTGGAGTGAAAGAACTTGAGCAGCAAGTGTCAAGAAATTATTATTTTCTTTAAAATTCTTTCACAGGATGTGAGCATCGTTGGGAAGGCCAGCATTTATTGCCCATCCCCAGTTGCCCTTGTGATGGTGGTGGTGAGGCAACAGTTGTCTATGATTCCAGGAGAGAATACTGATTTGGATAATGCATCAGAAAATGAAAATACTGTAAGCAAGGACTAGACTGGAGGGAAGCAAGCATCATGTGACTGACGCACTTCACACTGCCACAAGAATAAGGTAAAATTGTAGAGAGTAAGCAGATGGTTTTAATTTATTTGGCTTGCTTGATGAAAAATGACTACTGTATTGGCAAGACACCAAGAAGTTATGTGCTGCTTATGTGATGATATTGTGCCTTTAAGAAATATATTTATATCATGTTTCATGCAAAGGGCAATTTTTTTTTGCAAGGACTCAATCTGTCTGAAAAAAGTATGTAACTCCATACTGAGATTGCAGGATAACTCATTTTAGCTAATAGTGTGTTTGTCTTAAACAAAGTTAATGCATTTGTGTTTACTTGGTTTCTCCCTTCGGGTTTTAGAGTGGTGTTTTGATTAGGTTGATTGACAGAGAGTCATGTGCTTAATGGAAGCTTTCAGGGAAAAACAGTTTCTTTTTCATTTTAAAATGACAAGCAATTCCTGCTTGGTCCTTAAGTAAGCAAGATGCGTTTTTCTCTCTCTCTCTGAAAGTTGTCTTGAAAGCTAGTGGCAACCTAGTACAATCACGTAAGCCTGTGTTTTACTAACTGATTTCAAAGAGGGATTTAAGTCTTTATGGGGAATATTGTTTGAATTGGAACTCATAGGGATAAGTTAGCAGTCAAGAATTGTACCTTGTCAAGTTTATGTATTAATTGTTAAATGTTAAGCGAATACATTTGTTAAACTGTGTTAAACAAAGTTTATTTTGACAAAAGATTCCCAGTGTGTCAGTAGAATCGTGCCTTGGGTGAAACATTATATCCTTACATTAATGCCAAAACAGCAAATTGTTGGGGTCTAATCTGACTTCATAGTATGCCTTGGGGTTTCTGATCCATACTCAAATACTTAAAATTTCCACATGCACACAGATGCACATGTTCAATGGGCAGATCATTAATGATGCATAAAATTAGCAAGTATACAAGCAATGACAGGTAAGGCTAGTGAAAATTCCAGTTCTTTAATCTAAAAACATATGCAACATTAATTGATTGCAATTTTAACCCTAATTCCATATAAAATGGAATATCATTCAAGTTTAAAATTCAGTAATTATTTTTGCCCAATTACTGTAAAGTAGGGTTTGTTTCACGGTCACCATGCTATTCGGTGAATTTAATTAATGGAAAGTTATTTCTCTGGAGATCAACAGAAAATTGTTATTAATTGTTATTAACATACATTCCACGATACAGAGTAAAATCAACAAAATAATTTGCCATTTTCTCATCATACAATAAATTACTTTCAAGTGAAAGATAATTGCTGGGTACCATTTCACAAAAAATAGTGAAAGATTGAAGATTTCTAATGATGTAAAAAATGGAATTCAATATAAAATGAGTATTTCTTGTTTGAGAGACTGATTAAAAAAATGCAACATTACTCCTCAAAACAAAACATATTATAGAAGTACATTTGAATTGGTTACAAACCTGTTGCATTGCCATTGGCATTTCTGACAATTCGGACAGCCACAGGCTTTGTCGGAACAAAGAACTCTCTTACTTGTTTCTGGAGAAAGATCAGTACATCACATGAATGTATAGACAAACTCAATCCTTGTATATACAGGACTGATAGCCTGTGTTTCACTTAAATTTTCAGGTAATTTAAAATTTCCAACTTTTATCAAAATGAAAAAGGGCTGTTTCTTCCCACACTCAACAGGTCATAAAAATATTTTATTCGTATGTGAGCAGTAAACATTACAGGCTTCAGCAAGCTGTTTCTTTTAAACAGATTAAAAATCTGTTCACATAATTTGTAAATATGTCAACACTGCCATGAAACAAAATTTGCATACATTTTTATTTGCCTTTTTTCAGCACTGCAGGCGTTTGTTCACATAAGGAATTAAGCAGGACTGTGGTAGAAAACTCAAATCATATATGATTGGTACCTCTTTCACACTGAAGGGGGCCCCTCGCAATTTCAAAGTATACAGAGTTGTAGGTTCATTTTGGCGGGTTTGTTTCTGAAAAGAAATAAGTATCAGAGTCAACAGTGAGAAAGCTATTAATAATGTTGCACCTTATTTTTTCACGTTTGTTTGGAAGTTGGGGTCAAACATATAATGCAAATTTATTCTGTTAAAGTTAACCAAATAATACAGAATGTTTAGTTCGATAAATAAATACCTAAAATTGAGAAAAATTTGTAACAAATTTCTTTAAAATGCACAGTTAAAACAACTAAATAAATCCAAGATTCACCTAATCAGTACACTTATTGAGATATTTATAATTATGCAAATACCAAGGTGAAGTTTTTTAAATAATGCATTATATTTTGACACACACCAGATGCGATCCAAATTTGGAACAAGGATGTTGGACACCGTGTCAGTATTCCTGAACAAAAATAAGCTACACTGAAAAATAATATTTTGACATCATTAAAAAAATTAACAACACAATGAAAAAAGTTACGGACCTCCAGTTCTTTTTTCTTCTTCAACACTGGTGTTGGTGTTGATCTCTCTGGTTTGCCATCTTGCTTTTTTTCTCCACTTTCACAACTACTATCTGTATGTAATAGTACACTTCCGTCAGTGGATGGCTTTAGTTCATTTTCTTCATCAGCTGCAGATTCATCATCACTTTCAGAATTGCCTTCAGCCTTCACTACTTTTGACCTTAAGTAATCCATATCAGATATTTCATTTTTCAATGCAACGTTTTTGTTTGTTTGTTGTTGTTTGCCTGGAAAAAGAAAGATACTTCAAAAACAGGTCAAATTCTCCAACCTCATCCACAGCTGGGACTCTCCAGTGTTGCTGAAAGTGAATGGAGTTTTGGCTGGAACTCTGTTCTCTGTTCTCACTTGCAGCCAGGCAGGCACAAAAAAGTTCAGAGAATCCACCCCAAGCTTATATAATACCAGTGGGCAATTTCTTTCGAGACCATGATCAGTGCCACTTTATTGCTGTAAGGGATTATCCAAATCTTAAACCAAGACTCTTTCATCCAATTGGGAAAAAAACTAACCTTCCAATCAATACCTTTCTTTAATGGGATGCCAAATCAGTATTTGGGCAGTTACATATCAAGTCCGGATACTCTTGTTACAAAGTGATCACTTAATTAATTCAGCAACAAAAAGCTTCCTGATCATCACTCATCCATTTCCACTTGTATGTCCCCTTCGAGCAGATACCCAATTTCTGGTATTCACAGGGTATGAACAAAAATATAGCACATTGATTACATTAGAACGTGAATGAGGAAGTGCTATAAAACAACAAACCTATAAGAAGGGGACATATATAAGGTAATGCAATCAAAGCTAATATATTCACTTTTTGTTCCTTTGATATTTTCATCCTCCTCCTCACTCAGTTCTTCAGAATCTTCCAAATCAAAGTTCAGATAATCAACCACCTTTGGAGTATCTTCTTTCTTTGTAGGTAAGGTATCATTAGTCCAGGTGGGTGCTTTGGAACGGCTCTGATAGACAGCCAGAAATTCTTTAAACTCCTCATCTTCCTTCAGATTTGGGAAAAGATGGAACCAAGAATTATTTCCAGCACAAAAGTTGTTTATGGATTAACAGGGATCAAGAATCAATGTATTCCAACACAAACTCAAATTCCTACTCACAAGTTCCAGGCTTTCAATGACGGGTTTCTTTTTTGTATCCTGCAACGGCAAATTTGTAAGTAAAGTATACTTTTCCTTATTGTACCTTTCAGATGATTACAAAAAGCAAATGAGGTAAAAGCCATTAACCTTCATCTTATTGGTTCTGAAATCATATGGCATGTCTTTAAAACAGATCATGACTTGAAAAGATTTTCCTCTAAATATTGCAATACTCTGATACTGCTACTAGATACTATTAAAACCCTTAAACAGAATTCAAAATGCCATCACATGCAAAAACTATGTATGTGCTAGAATGGCTGATTCTAACAGGTGCATGCCCAGTATATGCAGAAAATACTTGATGTTTCACTGATCCCAATAATAGACAACTATTTCATAACAAATCTAATGATAGAAGATTTCAAGAGCCATAGAATCTTACAATTCAGGAGGGGGCCATATGACCCATTATGTCTTTGCTAATTCTTTATTAAAACAAGTCCAACCTCATCCTATCACTTTATGAGAGTCCATAATCTTCCTGTTTCAAATGTATATTTGGTTGACCTTTGGAAGACGCAATGCTATTTATTTCAACCACTCCCCAGGGGGAATATATTCCATGCTCCAATTACCCCATGCATTGAAATCTTCGCATAATTTTGCTCATTTTTCTTATAATCATTTTAAATTAATGCCCTCTTATCACAGATTCAACAGGAGGGAATTATGGCCAGAACTTGCAACGAGTGACAACTTTTTACTTTTACTTTTTACATGTTAATCAGGAGCTGCATATTTCCCGCTCAACCTTCAAACCTAGGCCTGGAGAGAAACGTGCAACATAGCAACTCTAGAGGCCTTCAAGTGCAAGGCAGCAGTGTCTGGGGAACTGAAGCCATGTCCTCTCTTTAAGACACTGGCTGTTATAAACTAGACAAGTTTAAAGATCCCAGATACTTTGAGAAGTCTAGAAGGTAAGGATGGGTCAGGGAGGGGTCCACTAGCATTCTTATCCAGGGGTTGGAAGTGGTTTTAACCGAAGTATTGGATGGTTTCCAGCGCAGAATATTGGCCAACAGAGGTTGGAACGTCCTGGGCAATGCCATGCAGTCTGTGCATGGGAACTTCTGGGGGCGGACACCGCATAGCATCTTCTGAGTTCCTCTCAGATACAACGCCTCAGAGAGATCGGAAGTTCGATGCTTATATTTCTTGATTCATTCAATCCAAACTCAGCATTTAAAAATCTCTATTAAATTGTCACATTATCTCAAGTTTTCTCTTATAATGATAGTTATCAAATCACTGACATCATCCTGATAAATTTAGGCTGTTTGCTCTCTCAATGGTTTGAATGAAATTCTAGAGTTGGATTCCCAAAACTGAACACAAAGTTCTGTTGCCTAACTAATGCTTTGCTTAAATTCATCAGGACATCTTTACTTCTGTACTGAATCTTGGCCAGATTTTGATGAAATAATAGCAGCATGTGAACGACATATTCTTGTTATAAACATGCAAATCAGATAGAACTTGAAACAAAAAAAAGATACCACTTGAAGCGTGAATCACAAGTTGCTGGGTGAAATGTGCTGCTCTGTCGTTAGCTTTGTGAAACTGACCTTGAACGCTTATCCTTGCTGCAAAGCAGCCACAGTTGCACATTAATGGCTCACTAATCTGCAGCAGTTTAAGGTGGCAGCGGCTCACCACCATCTTCTCAAGGACAATTAGAAATAGGCCTAGCTAGCAATAGCTAAATTTCATGGAAGAATATAAAGAAGCCTCGCCACAGAAAGCTAATTCTCACAATTCAAAACACATGTATCCTGTTAACAAATTGTTAATTGATAATGGCTGCCAATCAACCCTTCTTGCTCAGGCAGTAAGTATGGAGTCTCAGTCTGTCAGGTTGTGTATTGTTCAAGAAGACTTCTTTTAAAAATTACTTTTCCTTTATCTTTTATTTTTCACTCAATCATATCTTTCCTTTCCGTCTCTTTATTTCTGTTAAATACCCAAATTCAACATGAAATTTACCCATTTTAATTCATCCTCCTCCTCCTCAGTTGTTTCTATTTATTTCTCAATCCTAAATCTCAATGTTTGGGATAAAACAGGCATCAAGATCCTCGATGCCTTTCTGCTCTTTACGCCACTATTAGCTCACATTCCAGAAACTCTGGCCAAAGATCGATTGAAATAGAACATGCAGTGAGATGCACCAATCCAGCACAATCTGGGCTGTCTGTATTTAAAGGAGCCAAAATGCCACTGGACAGTTTTTTTTTGAAATATTATGCATTTAAACTTTTCAGTGCCTTTGCATTAAATGAATACTCCTATTTCTTGTTTCACTTTCCACTAAAATGCACTACTTGGACTTAACCAAATTTAAACCTGCCAACTGCCTATCCATTCGTTATCATTCAAACGTCTACAAAATTTAATTTTACAATATTTCTCAGTTTGTCAAACCATCTACATTTGTGTCATCAGTCAATTTTACCGTTTATAATTTTATCTACCAGTTTTGGTATAATGGTTTAGATATTATTTTTCACTTCTTTCCTTGTACAAGGCTGCAGCATTGGCTATTCTTCAGCTAACGTGTGCAAGAGCATTAAAAATCTACAGAAAATCCAAAACTAATTGCACTCAATTAATTTCAAATACCATTTCTTATTGGCACCAATTCAACCACAATATACCAAATATGCCTTTATTTTAACAACTGTGTACTTGAGAACACAATTTTTAAATAAAATTCAAACCCTTCAAAATATTTATTGAAAACTTAGCAAAAATGTCAATTTTAAGTCACTTGTGCTTATTTTGTACTCATTTTGATTTTTACTGGGGATTGGATTTGCAAAATAAATTACCTTATTTTGCTCCACTTGACATTTCTGTTTTGCCTGTTTAGGAAGTGCCGCAGCCAGATTTTTCTGCGAGTGTTTGCTCCATGGTCTGGACAAAGATGGATCCCCAAATGACTTACAAAACTCCACCTATAATACACATTAAAGCCATCAGTGTTTATTCAAAGTTGCAGCAATAAAATATTGTCTTCACACCTGTTGACAAGTCTGAAACTTCAGCAGAAACTACATTCCCAATGAAGTTACAAATGGTGTGTGAAAAATTCTATCAGTTCCAAAGTGGATTCCGTAAATATATAATATATCCCACTCTACCAACCACATGTGGATAACCAGATAGACAGCCCGATTTACCAGATATGTCCAAACTGTTCAGTCATTAAAGAATTTATGCATTCTTATATTTTACAAATAATTTATTTTCCAACTTTTACGGAGGACACTGTAAAGAAAATGGTTTTTTTTTATAGAATCAGAGAAAGATTACAGCACAGGAGGACACTGAGTTCTTTGTTTCCATGCTGACTGCTTGATTAACTCTGCTTTTCCTACTCTGCCTGTAACTTTTCTTCAAGTGCTTACCTAATCTGCTTTTGAAAGCCACAATTCAAAGACACCTCCACCATACTCTCAGGTGGTGCATTCCAGATCCTAACCACTTGATGCGTAAAAAGATTTTCCTCATACCCCTTCTAGTTCTTTTGCCGATCAACTTAAATTGGCTTTCTCTGAATCACAAAATCATACAGCACAGAAGAGGCCCTTTGACCCATCGAGTTCGCACCTGCACATTTGAAACACCTTAACTCCCACCTAATCCCATCTGCCAGCACTTTGCCCATAGCCCTGAATGTTATATGCCAAGTGTTCATCCAAATATCTTTTAAAGGATATTTAAAAGATCCTTTGAATACCCACCACCACCCTTCCAGGCAACGCATTCCAGACTGTCACCATTCTCTGGGTAAAAAAGTTTTTCCTCACATTCCCCACTAAACCTCCTGCCCCTCACATTGAACCTATCATGAAAAATCGTGATCCTCCACCTTGTCTTTGCTAATCTACATTGGCTACCTATTCTTCAACACACTGATTTCAAAATCTTTGCAGGAGGAACAGAAAATGCTCAAAAAGCTTAGCAGTACAGACAGCCTGTGGACAGAAACAGAGTTAACGTTTTAGGTTGATGATCTTCCATCAGAATTGAAGACAGACAAATGTCAAAAATTATAAGGCTGTGGAAATGGGAGGAGACGAGAAGAATAAAGGAGAAGGTTTCTGATATGGTGGAGACCAGAGAAGATTAAGTAACAAGATTTCATGATACAGCAGCCAAAGAGTGGTAATGGATATAGCAAAGAAATAAATGTCCAAATGAGGTGTGGCTGACATCAAAAAAAAATTCTGAATGTAACACGAAGGGAAAAAGAAACAAGGTGACGACCAATCTAGCAAGGAAAAAAACACAGAACAAGATGACAGAGTTTATTATCAAAAGTTACTGAACTCAATGTTGAGTCCAGAAGGCTGCAAGTCAAAAAGGAGGTGCTGTTCTTTGAGCTTCTGATGACCTTCAGTGAAACACTACGGAAGGCCATGGACAGAAAGATCAGCATGGAAGCAAAGTTAAATGACAAGCAACTGGAAGCCTGAAGTTGTGCTTGCAGACTGAGCTTCGTTTCTTCACTCTCCCTAATATCATTCTCTTTGGCTGTTGTATTACGGTAGTGTTTGTTCTTTAACCTCCTTTTACCTGCATCCCACTGCAGACTTTCTCCTTGGTTCTTCAAGACCCCTTCCCTGCCTTCCACTAGCTAAGGCTATTTTGCATTTCAATCTTTCTTCGCTTCTGATGGAAGTGCATCGATCTGAAATGTTAACTTTTTCTCTTTGGATGCTGCCAATCCTGCTGAGTTTTTCCAGCACTTCTTGTTATACATCAAATTTCCAACATTTGCAGTTATTTTACTTTTATCAAAATCTTTGTCGCCCTCTTTTGTTCTCAGTCTACTGTCTCTTCTAATCATAACTTTCTTCAACCTTCTGAACTCTGCTCTTTGGCGCCCAGACCCCAGCAGTCATAAGAACATAAGAAATAGGAGCAGGAATTGAGGATCTGGGGAGGGAGTATGAGAAGCTGGGAATGGAATTAAAAAGTAGAACCGACAAGGTGGTTATCTCTGGGCTACTGCCTGAACCGAGTGCAGACGGGCATAGGGTAGATAGGATTAAGGAAGTGAATGGGTGGCTCAGGGATTGGTGTGGGAGGAATGGGTTTGAATTTATGGGGCATTGGCATCAGTATTGGGGTAGGTGGGACCTGCTCGATGCCTCATCCTACAATCTGGGACTCTTTCTTTTAGAGCCTCTTCTCTTTGCCTTCAAAATGTTATGATTTTGATCAAAGTTTGGGTTACCTGTCCTCGTTTTCCAACTATGAGTCGCATTTAAAATTTATGTCTTGTACAGGCTGATCTAATAGCATTGATATTAAGCTGCTCTGCAATAATTAATTGTTACTACAGTGATAGGCAGTTATATTAATGCAATTACAATTACTGATCATCAGGAAAGGGGTTTAACAAGCTTGTCCTAAGAGAGGATAATATGGAGGAGTTAGGGATCGAGTCGTTGTGGGTGGAGTTGAGGAATAAAAAGGGAGAGATTATGATGCTAGGGGTATACTATAGGCCACCCAACAGCCCGAGGTCAGTGGAGGAAGGTATTTGCAGAAACATTTTAGATAGGTGCAGAAAGAATAAGGTGGTTGTAGCGCGTGACTTTAATCTTCCTGGAGTGGATTGGAAGGTGCCTAGAGCTGGAGGTACGGATGGGGAGGAGTTTGTATAATGTGTGTTGGAAGGGTCCTTGGAGCAGTACGTAACTAGCCCGACTAGGGAGGGGGCTATACTGGATTTAGTGTTGGGTAATGAGCCGGGGCAAGTGGTTGAGGTTGCGGTAGGCGAACGTGTGGCTAACTGTGACCACAAGTCTGTCTACTTTAGGTTAAAAATGGAAAGGGATGAGTGCTGTCCGAAGGGGAGGGTGCTGAACTGGGGGAAGGCGAGCTACAGCCGGATTAGGAGGGAGCTGAAGGACACTGATTGGGAGGGGTTGTTAGCGGGCAAGTCCACGGTTGGTAAGTGGGAGGCTTTCAAGGGCAAACTGATCATGTTGCAGGAAAGGCATGTGCCGGCAAAGAGGAAGGATGGGAAAGGCAGGATTAGAGAGCCGTGGATTACAGGGGGTATTGAAGACTTGGTCAGGAAGAGAGAGACATATGTTAGGTGGAAACAACTGGGAACGGAGAGAGCGCTGGAGGAATACAGAGAGAGTAGGAGGGAGCTTAAAAGGGGAGTTAGAAGGGCAAAAAGAGGGCATGAAATGGCTTTGGCTGATAGGATTAAGGAAAATCCAAAGGCATTTTACTCTTATATTAGGAGCAAGAGAGTGGTTAGAGGGAAAATTGGTCCTCTTAGGGGCAAAGGAGGGGAGCTATGCATCGAGTCTGAGGAAATGGGGGAGATCCTGAATGAATACTTTGCGTCGGTATTCACAAAGGAGAGGGGTTTGGTGTCATGTAATGTCTTGGAGGGAGCTGTAGATCATTTGAAGGAAACATCCATTACGAGGGAGGAAGTGCTAGGGATTTTAGGTAGCATAAAAACGGATAAAGCTCCGGGGCCTGATGGTATTTATCCCAGGCTGCTTAGGGAGGTGAAAGATGAAATTGCTAGGCCTCTGGCGCAAATCTTTGTCTCTTCTTTGGACACAGGTGAGGTCCCAGAGGACTGGAGGGTAGCTAATGTGGTACCGCTGTTTAAAAAGGGCAGTAGGGATAACCCTGGTAAATTATAGACCAGTGAGTTTGACATCGGTGGTAGGAAAATTATTGGAAAAAATTCTTAGGGATAGGATGTATAAGCATTTGGAGCATTGCGATCTGATTAGGGATATGCAACATGGCTTTGCTCAGGGGAGGTCTTGCCTTACGAATCTGGCAGAATTTTTTGAGGAGGTGACAAAAACGGTTGACGATGGACGAGCCGTTGATGTCATCTATATGGATTTCAGTAAGGCGTTTGACAAAGTCCCTCACGGTAGGCTGGTAGAAAAGGTTAAGGCACATGGGATACAAGAACAGGTAGCTAGATGGATTGAAAACTGGCTGGGCAACAGAAGACAGAGAGTAGTAGTGGAAGGGTCCTTTTCTGGCTGGAGGTCAGTCACCAGTGGCGTGCCGCAGGGCTCAGTACTGGGACCCCTCCTCTTTGTAATATATATAAACGACTGGGAAGAGGGTGTACATGGTGTGATCAGCAAGTTTGCGGATGACACTAAGATGGCAGGATTGGCAGATACTGAGGAAGATTGTCAGGTGACACAGCAGGATATAGATAGGTTGGTGTATTGGGCAGATAGATGGCAGATGGAATTTAATCCTGACAAATGCAAGGTGATGCATTTTGGAAGGAATAACGCAGGGAGGAGTTACATGATAAAAGGTAGACCGATTAAGAGTATAGAAATACAGAGGGACCTGGGAGTGCAGGTGCACAAGTTTCTGAAGGTGTCAACACAGGTAGAGAAGGTTGTGAAGAAAGCTTACGGAATGCTAGCCTTCATAGGAAGGGGTATAGAGTATAAGAGCTGTCATCTAATGCTTCAGTTGTACAGAACGTTGGTTAGACCGCATTTGGAGTAGTGCGTCCAGTTCTGGTCACCTTACTACCGGAAGGACGTGGAGACCCTGGAGAGAGTGCAGAGGAGGTTTACCAGGATGCTGCCTGGTATGGAAGGACTGAGTTACGAGGAAAGATTGGAAAAACTGGGGCTCTTCTCCTTAGAAAGACGGAGATTAAGGGGGGATCTGATAGAGGTGTATAAAATAATGAAGGGAATAGATACAGTCAACAGTGGCAGGCTTTTCCTTAGATTGGGGACAACTATTACGAGAGGTCACAATCTAAGGGTGAGGGGCGAGAAGCGAGAAGTATAATTTGGATACTAGAGGAAGGTCTTTCACGCAGAGGGTGAAAGACCTTCGTGGGGGTATGGAATGTGCTACCAAGTAAGGTGGTGGAGGCAGGCACGTTGGACTTGTTTAAGGTTTACTTAGATAGACACATGAGCGAAACAGGGATGGAGGGTTATAGAAGACAGTATTAAAAAGGGTCAGAACCTCAGGACGACGTTGGAAATGTAATATTACATGTTAATGTTTTGTCTCTTCTAATCCACAGGTGTCGGTCCACCTTGTTGTCAAACGAGGGGCATGCACACGGTGGGTCGTGCGTGGGCTGATCTTGGAGGTTTCGAGAGTGGCCTAGTACTTCGTGTTGTTGTGTGTGCTTAATCCTGGACCAGCAGATGGGCACCACAACAGCTCAGTGACTATCACTGCTAGCCGTGCAGATACATGGATTTGGGCCTGTGTCTGTGGGAGTTTGCGCATTCTCCCTGTGGTTGCATGGGTTTCCTCCAGGTGCTCCGGTTTCCTCCCACACCCCAAAGATGTGCTCTTAGGCTGACTGGTGTACCAAATTGACCCTACACTATTCTCCCCTGAATCTGGCTACATTAGGGGTACTATTCACATACACACGGGGCAGGGTAGGTGTAGGAAAATGCTTTGTTGAAATGGCAGCACGGGCTCGTTGGGCCGAAGGGCCTGTTTCCCGTGCTGGGTTGTTCTTTGTTCTTTGAATTGCAGTGGTGATTAATTACACATCAAATGTTTCAGTGTTTATATTAAGTGCTATGTTTGTTAGTAAACAGAGTGGATAAACACAGTGAAATTTCCAGCATACAGTGGTGAACAGATAGCATCTCATATTTATGGACAAAGTGTAGCAATGTTGTCATAACGCTGCATTATTTTGCATGGCTGTGTGAATGTTATTTACAAATGAAGGGGGAATCAACACAATAATTATCAATATAATAAAAGCAAAATAATGCAGATGCTGAAAATCTGAAATAAAAGTAGAAAATGCTGGGAAAAAACTCAGCAATTCCGGCAGCAGCTGTGGAGAGAGAAATAGTTAATACTTCAAGTTGGTATAACTCTTCTGAGCTGAAGAGGTAAAAATGTGATGGATTGTGAAGAGGAGTGGAGCTGGTGAGGCAAGATAGGTCAGGGGTAGATGGAACCTCAGGAGAGATGTGACAAAGATGTAATGGACACAAGTCAAAGGGAGTGTTAATGATAGTGTTAAATAGTGGCATAAAGGTCAGATAGCAGCATGTGTTAATAGAACAAGGGTCAGCACTCTTTGAAAACAAAGGACAAGTTAGAATAGCCATTTGGGGGTTGAGGTTTGGATTTTCAAGTAACCAAAATGGATAACAGAGTTCATAGTCTAAAGTTGTTGAATGCAAGTCCAGAAGGCTGTATGGTGCAGAGTAGGAAGATGAGGTGCTATTTTTCCAGCATTTGGCTTAATTGGAATATTGCAACAAGCCATGAGAGCAAGATGATGAATTGAAATAGCAATCGGCAGGAAAGTCGGGGATCATGTTTGCTGACTGAGCATAGATATTCCACAAAGATATTCCACCCAATCTAGGCTTTGCCTTTCCAATGTAGAAGAGATGGGTATAGAAGGATATGGGCCAAATGCAGGCAATTGGGGCTAGCTTTGGGATTTAAAAAAAGAGGGCAGCGTGGACAAGTTCAGCCGAAGGGCCTGTTTCCATGCTGTAAATCTCTGACTCTATGGTACTGTGAGCAATAAATAAAGCGAACAATTGAAAGTGCAAGTGAATCATTCAAGGAATGTTTGGGCCCTTGGATGAGGAGGGAGGCGATAATGGGGCATATGATGTACTTGATTATGTGGGAAGAGGATGAGGTGTTGGGAATAATGGCGGAATGGACCAGGATGTAAAAGAGGTAACAGTCCCAATTAAATGCTGCAGGGAAGGTGAGGGGAAGATATATTGGTGATAGTATGCTGGAGTTGGTGGAAAGTGTGAAGAATGATCCTTTGAATGCAGAGGCTCGTGGAGAGAAAAGTGAAGTCAAGAAGAACTTGGAGGGAGGGAAAAGGGTGACCCAGGAGATGGGTTGAATGTTGTGATCTGTTGTCACTTTGCTCCTATTCATCAGGATTGTATCATATATGATTTGTACTAATTTGTGAATATCCATTTCTACATGTGTACTTGTACCAAGCACACTGCATAATAAACACCTTCATCAAGGAACTGAGTGATCAAACCAGCAACATTATGACAACTAATAGTCACATTTGTGAAAGAATATGCTTTAAAATAAATTAATTCTGCACAAAACTTACAGCAATTCTGGAAGTGTCTACGTAGCTCTTATTGAAGTGTTTTAAAGCAGCTTGTGCTTCCTCTTCTGTTTTGAAGCCAACAAATCCAAATTTTCGAAATTTTCCATCCTTTGTGAACTTCAAAGTGCAGTCTGTTAATGTTCCAAAGGCACCAAACAGAGTTCTAAAACGTTCATCTTTCATCTGGGAAATGAACAATTTACACATTAACAACCAGAGATAAAATTAAGACACAACTTTGTATACTGATACTCCAACCAGAGATTATTTTACACAGAAATCATACACAGCACTTAAATCAGCAACATGAAAACACAAAATGCTGGATAAACTCAGCAGGTTTAGCAGTGTCTGTGGAAAGAAACAGAGTTAATGTTATGAGCTAAATGATGCTTCTGCAGTTTTCAAAACTCTGTCTCTCCCCACAGATGCTGCCAGACCTGCTGGGTTTTTCCAGCATTTTCGGTTTTTATTTTATATTTCCAGCATTCGCAGTTTTTGCTTTTATTAAATAGGCAACATGTCTTGCTGGACAACAATCTCAGACATTATTCTGTTTATCCAGATTACAGGTAACATTTGGATATTTATATTAATGTTTATTTATTAGTGGTACAAGTAAGCTTACATTAACACTGCAATGAAGTTTATGGGAAAGCTCACTCTGGCACCTGTTCGGATACACTGAGGGAGAATTTGGCCAACACATCTAACCAGCACATCTTTCAGGGAACCAGAGGCCCCAGAAGAAACCCACACAGACATGGGGAGAATGTGCAGAGTGACCCAAGCTGGAAATTGAACCCAGATCCCTGGTGCTGTGAGGCAGCAGTGCTAATCACTGTGCCACCCTACTGGTCTGACAAGAGCTTTTACTCCTGTCCATTCCATTATCAAAGGGATCCTGCCTTCAAGCCGACAAAAGTTTCAACCCTGAGAAAGCAGCTGTGTTTAGATGTTGAGCAACTGCTCTGGGAAAAAAAAAATCAATGTTACAAAATGCAGGTGAAATTAGGTTAAATAAGCGCAGCACGGTAGCACAATGGTTGGCACTGCTGCTTCACAGCTCCAGGGACCTGGGTTCCATTCCTGGCTTAGGTCACTGTCTGCGTGCAGTTTGCACATTCTCCTCGTGTCTGCATGGGTTTCATCCCACAGTCCAAAGATGTGCAGGTTAGGTGGATTGGCTATGTAAAAATTGCCCCTTAGTGACCTGAGATGCGTAGCTTAGCGGGATTAGCGGTTAAATATGCAGGGATATGGGGGTAGGGCCTGGGTGGGATTGTGGTCAGTCGGCCGAATAGTCCCTTTCTGTACTGTGAGGTTTCTATGACTCGATTTCTACGTTTAAGGGCAGCAGCATATTTTACAGTAAAATGTGGGCTGGTAATGACCCACTGAGCAAGTTGCGGCTCTGACCTGGATGGATCACAAGTTAGACTCTGGGCTGCTGACATTGCCGGTTTAAGATGAAGTTGTGGCAGCACTAGACGAACAAGAGCACAACACACACACGTGCACACAGACAGATAAACGGATACACATACGCAAGCAGACATATACACGGGCAGAGACACACAACACGCTGGGATCGGTTAAATGTGAATTAAAAGGGTTGGGGGGGGGTTGATTATAAATGGTGAGGACACTGGGCCACGGCTCAGTCTCACCCCGTTCGGCAGGTTCTTCACAATGAGCCGAGACATGGCGCTCCGCTCGGGGGTGCTCGCGCCGGCCGCTCCCTCGCTCCTCGCGCTCTCCGTAACGGTCGCAGCCTCCGCGAGCCAGCCAGGCCTCAGTCGCACATGACCTCTTCTCTACCTCCCCCTCGCCGTCCACTCCCACAAGCCCCTGCAACTGGCACTACGGCAAGCGGCGAGGAAGCACATCTTTCCTTGCGCAAGTTGCACTTCAAAACGGTACCCTGCTGCTTGTGCTGCAAGACAGTGAGAAGTCTCGCAACACCAGGTTAAATTCCAACAGGTTTATTTGGAAGCAAACGCCATTAGCTTTCGGGTCTCTGACCTTTCATCAGGTCACTGGACCCTTCCTCACCTGATGAAGGGTCAGAGGCCTGAAAGCTCGTAGCTTTTGCTTACAAATAAACCTGTTGGACTTTAACCTGGTGTTGTGAGATTTCTTACTGTGTTTACCCCAGTCCAACAGCAGCATCTCCACGTCATGTGCTACAAGAAACAGACTGTCCTGTCAAGGGAGGGGGTGGCGAAGTCCTGCATTGTTTTCAAGATAGTTTTCAGAAGAAATCTGCCTTTGAACCAACAAAGGGATAGGGTGCTACTCTATCAATAAGCCAGATTTAGTCAAACGGCCTCTCAGCGCCAGGGATCCAGGTTCGATACGCGGCTTGTATCACTGTCTGTGCAGAGTCTGCACGTTTTCCCCGTATCTGCTTGGGTTTCCTCAGGGTGCCCCGGTTCCTCTCCCGCAGTCTAAAAGATGTGCTCGTTAGGTGCATTGGCCATGCCAAATTCTCCCTCAGTGTACCTGAACAGGTGCCAGAGTGTGGTGACTAGGGGATTTTCACAGTAACTTAATTGCAGTGTTAATTTAAGCTTACTTGTGACACTAATAAATAAACTTCAGATAGCCTCAGTGCATATGAATACTTATCCATTAGCCACCATAAAATGATAGAGTTCCATGTAGTTAAAAGCAAATTTCTGCAGACACTGGAATCTGAAACAAAAACAGAAAATGCTAGAAAATCACAACAGGTCTGATAGCATCTTTGGAGGGGGAAAACAGAGTTAATGTTTCAAGTCTGGGTGACCCTTCGTTGGAGTTCCATGGGGTATTTGAAAGGGAAAATAAGTATTACAGTTCCGAACCTATGTAAGGCTGACTTCAATGAGATGCAACAGAAACTGTCCACAGTAAGCTGGGCAAATTTGTCAATGAATAAAATGCTAAAGATCAATAGTAGGTGTTCAAGAAAGAATTCCTTGTAATGCCGGGCCCGACCTCAGAGACAAGGATTCAACTTGCCAAAAAGAAAAGAGCCTGCTGGACAACATAAAGGGCTAATGGACAACATAAAACTAAAAGAAAATATATAGGCTAATACAAATCCTGGCATCAGTCACTTATTCATAAAGTTTCATTATATCTTTGTCGCAATCTCTCCCAACTCCCACTAATCATTGTTCCACCTCCTCATATATGAATCGCATTTTTCCCTCACCTTAGTTCTGAAAAAGAGTCATGCGGACTCGAAAAGTTAACTTTGTTTTTCCTCCCTACGGATGCTGCCAGACCTGCTGAGTTTTTCCAGCATCCATTGTCTTTGTCACAAATCCTGGCAACTGGCTGGGAGAGATACAAGGAACAGCAAATAGGCCAAAGCAGATTATAAGAATTACAGAACAGCAGGAAAGGAAAATCAACACAAAGAAATTACAATTATTTTAATAAGACAAGAGGGTTAAGAGAAATGTGGCCTCCTTGAAAACTGTTAAGGGTGATATTCTAAATGAAAAATAGGGAATGGCAAACACGTTGAACAGTTGCTTTGCACCAGCACTTACGTCACAAGGAAACTCTTATTGAATCAGAGATAGAAATGCAACAAAATGACAGTAATGAAGTAAATAATGACACTAAGAGATGACAAATCCTTCGGACTAGATAGTTTCCATCCCAGGTTTGAAGAAAGAATGTGGGAACATTACAAGCGCCATCATTTACAATCTTTCAAAGTTCTTTTGATTTGGTAGCCATCCCTTTTGATTAGAAAATTGTGCATACTGTCCACTATTTAAGATATATGAGGAAGAAACCAGAGAATTATGGAGCAATTAATCTAGGTAATGAAGTGGCATATAATTCAGGATAGAGTGACTGCATGTCTTCTTAGTTGATCAGAGAGAGTCAGCATGCATTTATAATGGTCGGTTATGCTTGACAATCCAGATTGAATTATCTGAAGAGCAGACTCAAGTAGTGGACAGGGCAACATCTATTAACATTATTTATATTAACTTCCCAATGGTATAATAATGTTGCTTGGAAGAAAATGTTACCTAAATTTGAAGATCATACAACTGAAGGCAAATTATTGAAAATTGCATGAGCAGCAGAGGACCTGGGAATAGGAATATAAAATTTACTTATTATTACCACAAGTAGGCTTACAGTAACATTGCAATTAAGTTGTTGTGAAAATCCCCTAGTCGCCTCACTCCGGCGCCTGTACAGACACTGAGGGAGAATTTAGCATGACTAGTGCACCTAACCAGCATATTTTTTAAACTATAGGGGGAAACCAAAGGGAAACACATGCAGACATGGGGAGAATGTGCAAATTCCACACAGACAGTGACCCAAGCTGGAATAAAACCCAGATCCCTGGCATTGTGAGGCAGCAGTATTAACCACTGTGTCATCATGCCACCAGGTACTCCAATTATTGTAAAAAGCTGAACCTCCTGAAACAATGTACTCAGACATTTCAAGAAAGTTGCTTCTTTTCCATGTTTTGGGGGTCTCGCCTCCTTCAAGCTGGGCCTCAGGATCCAGATCCTCAGTCCAGCTGAGGGACATGTGCATAGTCCTGTGTTGATGTTGCTGCTTCTTTAGTTCCTCATCAGAGGTCCAAAGTAGAGCTGTCTCCATGCCATGGTGAAAGCTGGGAGCAGGGAAATGCAACTCAACTCAAGTGAGGTGTAGTACAGGTGAATTGACTTCCAGGAGTCATGGAATCCCTATAGTGCAGAAGGAGGCCATGTGGCCCATTGAGTCCACACCTACCACAATCCCGCCCAGGCCCTGTTCTCGTAACCCATCATATGTACCCTGCCAACGACCTGACAGGATGAATTTAGCATGGCCACTCAACCTAACCTGCACATCTTTGGACTGTGGGAGGAAACCGGAACACCTTGAGGAAACCCACGCAGACATGAGGAGAATGTGCACACTCCACACAGACAGTGACCCGAGGCCAGAATTGAACCCGGGTCCCTGGCGCTCTGAGGCAGCAGTGCTAACCACTAAGCCATTGTGCCGCCTGGATGTTGGAAATCATTTTTTGGCCAATAAGAGCACACTCTCAAATATGCCTTTTACTTGGCCATGGCTAGAGCTCTTCAGTTTCATTAACCTTGACATTCAAGGGCATTACCATTGCAGAATCCCCCACTATAACCTAGGGGTTATGATTGATCAGAAACTGAACTGGACTAGCCACAAAAATACTGTGGGTACCAGAGCAGGTCAAAGTCTAGGAATCTTGCACCTCCTGACTCCTCAAAGCCTCTCCACCATCTCCAAGGCACAAATCAGGAATGTGATGGAATTCTCTTCACTTGCCTGAATGAGTGTAGCCCCAATAACAGTCAAGAAACTCGACACCATCAAGACAAAACTTCCCATTTGATTGCTACCCCTTCCCACAAACATTCATCCCTCCACCAAGGATGAACAGTGGCAGCAATGTGTCCTACCTACAAAATGCACTGCAGGAACTCGCCAAGGCTCCTTAGGCAGCTCCTTCCAAACCACCGACCATTACCATTTAGAAGGACAAAATACCTGTGGACATCACCACCTGGAAGTTCTCCTCCAAGTCACTCGCTCTCCTGATGTAGAAATATATTGCCATTCCCTCACTGCCTCTGGATCAAAATCCTGGAACTCCTTCTTTACCAGAACTATGGAAGTGCCTGCACCTCAGGGACTGTAGCCGTTTAAGAAGGCAGATCACTACTATCTTATGAAGGGCATCCAGGAATGGGCCATAAATGATGATCTAGCCAGTATTACCCAGACCTCGTAAATGAATTTTTTTTTAAGAAATCATAGACTTCCCAGCCTGTTAGTTTCACTGAAGGTGCTCTCCCCGCATCTCACCCTGGTTGATTGTGACAAACTGCATATACAGTAACTGAGGAAACATGGGGACTGTCTGTCAAAGTCAGATTGCTGAGTTAAAACAGAAATTAATTACCTATTTGCATATTAAAATTACTGACTTAAAAGCTTCAAGTTCCCAGCTCAGCTGAGAAGGTGGAGGAGGAAGAAGGATGTAATACCTCCAAGTACTTGAACCTGCATTCCTACCCAGGTGACAGTTCAGATTTTGTCTAATATTGGGCTGGATTCTCCAACATCACCTGGAGCTGAGATCCTCTGGTCCCACTGCAATGAGTGGTGATTTGACTGAGCACCAAATTCTCCATTCTCACTGACTGTGGCAGTGGGATGTGATCTGGCCGTTATTTCTAATAAATAGGTGCGAATAATAAGTAATAAATAGGTGCGAATGACTCTTAAAGAATATGCACTCCTTTAAAAGTGTCACTAGATGGTGGTAGAGACTAATAGATCAAGATCAGTTTCCTCAATACACAAAATCAAACACACAACTTGTGTTTTAAAGCAATGCTAATATTGATGCATATAATTTAAAAATAAACTTAATCCAATGAAAATCTATATATTTATCCAATCAAAATATATTTTTCAACAAAGTGGTAACAATTAATCTGTTGCTGAATAATCACAAACTTAAAACTACTGTCTTTTTATGCTTTTGATATCTTTTCCCCTTGATGTCTTCATATTCTTTTTGTATTTAGAACATTGGGTTTCAAAACAAATATAGAACTTTATTAATATCCTATAGGCCTTATTCTCTACCAACTGGTTGCTGTCTAAATCCTTCCTGTGTGCTCTGTCAAGTACGTGGCTTCATGGCAACTCTAAAAGGGTGAACATAAACAGGTTAACATAGAAACACAGAAACTAGAAACAGGAAGGGGCCATTCAGCCCTTTGAGCCTGTTCCTCTATTCATTTTGATTATTGCTGATCATCAAAATCAACATCCTGATCCCACCTTTCCCCCCATATCCCTTGATCCCTCGAGCTACATCTAATTTCTTCCTGAAATCAAGCAATGTTTTGGCCTCAACTACTTCCTATGGTAGTGAATTTCAGACATCCACCACTCTCTGGATGAAGAAATTTCTCCTCACTTCAGTCCTGAAAGGTTTACCCCTTATCCTCAAACTGTGACCCCCTAGTTCTGAGACTTCCCCAGGGTAAAATGAATATGTACATTAATTAGAATTAAGAAGGATGGAATAACATTGCTAGTGCCCAGCCATCCAAACTAATGGCAATCCTGCAATCTTACCAATCAACAAGTGTGAGGGCAAAGTAACACAGGAGATAACGTGTGGACAGTAATCAACGCATTGGTAGCTGCACTGTGCATGTCTACAATAGCTTTGAAAGTCATGAGTTTACCCTAAGTCTCAACTTGTCAGAATTTCAGATAGAAAATCATATCCCATTAGGCTATCAAAATGAGCCCTATATACTGCAAAGCAGGATTAAATGCCATTAAAACCAATCAGTTAAAGCTGACAGAAAGACTTGTATTTATGTAGCATTTGCACCACCACACTAGGAGTGGTAAGGTGGCACAGCGGTTAGCACTGCTGCCTCACAGCACCAGGGACCTGGGTTCGGTTCTTCGCTTGGGTCACTGTGTGGAATTTGCATGTTCTCTCCATGTCTGCTTGTATTTACATATATCCCACCATCACATTAGGGATAATACAGCAGTTAGCACTGCTGCCTCACAGCGCTAGGGACTTAGGTTTGATTCCTGGCTTGGGTCACTGTCTGTGTGGGATTTGCACATTCTCTCTGAGCAGGTTTCCTCCAGAACATCTCAACAAATCTGCTCCTCTCTGCACTACGCAAATCATTTTGGCCTATGACTGCCAATGACTCATAATTTCTATCATGACCCGTGGTCTCCTTCCCAAACCACAGTCCTGCTCTTTGATTGTGTGGTAGAATCTTTTATGTCCAATTAAGAGAGCAAACTGGACTTTGGTTTAATGTCTCATTTAAAATGCAGTATCTTCAGTGGTGTAGTATTCTCGTTATGCTACTCTGAAGTGTCATCCCAAATTTTGTGTTAATGAAGGAGTAACCTCTAACCACCACCCACCCACACACAACCACCACCTCCACTACCAAACCCCACCCCCAGATTCCTCCTGCAGTTCAAAGATGTGCTGGTTAGATGCACTGGCCATGTTAAATTCTCCCTCAGTGTACCCGAACAGGCGCCACAGTGTGGCGACTAGGGTATTTTCACAGTAACTTCTTTGCAGTGTTAATGTAAGCCTACTTGTGATTAATAAATAAACTTCAAAAAAAATTAATGTCTCAAAGCACTTGTTAGCCAAATGAATACTCTCGATGTATCGGCACTGTTGTGATGTAGAGAATATGACAGCCAATTTGCACAAAGGAAGCAAGATGATGTTTTTGTGATATTGACTGAGAAATAAATCCTGGCCAGGACACTGGGGCTTATTATTACGTACTCATATTGATCGGTAAGCACATGAATAGGTTGCCAAACCCTGAACAGGAAACAATTTTAGGCCAATCAGAAAGGACACAGCTCCTGGTGCAAGTTTCTTTCTTTGAACCACATATCTTGTGTACATTAGCTCTTTCTATTAGTGATTGCAACTTGCAATGATTTTCCTTTTTATTGGATTAATACTAAAGGACCTTTGGCTTTAGTAGTAGAGCCATGGAGGGCAAAAGGAAGGAAATCATGTCAAACATTGATAAGTCACCGCGTTAGACCTCAGCTGGAGCATCTTTGGGGGCATCACACTTAGAGAAGGATGCTTCAGAGCTGTAGTGTATGCAAACAAGATTTACCAGAATGGGACCAGGTTATTCGGCAACATCAAAGATTATGGAATCACTTTTGTCACAGCAGAAGAAAGTAAAGGGAAGATCTATTGGGGATGTTGAAATGTGTAAGAGGTGTCATTAAAAGGAGAAACTGGTAGGAGGGGTTGGTAAGGAGAGGACACAGATTTAAAGGAGGAATATGATCCTTTGGATACAGGGAATAGGTTAAAAATATAAAAATCCGAATACCTGACCTAACCAGCCTCCAAGACGGTCACTTTGGTTTTACTAGAAGTGGGCTGGAAAGACAGCAACTTATTTGCTTGCATAGAATCATAGAATCCAATAGTGCAGAAGAAGGCCATTCAACCCATCCAGTCTACACTAAGCACAATCCCACCCAGATCCTATCCCCATCATCCCATGAATTTACCCTAGCTAGTATCCCTGACACTACGGGGCAATTTAGCATAGCTAATTCATCTAACCTACTCATCTTTGGAATGTGGGAGAAAACTAGATCACGCAGACGAAACCCACACAGACACGCGGAGAACATGCAAACCCCACATAAAGTAACCGAAGCCGGGAATCAAACCTGGGACCTTGGCAGTGCTAACCCTGTGCCACCATGCTATCCCGAGGCAGGCCACTTATTCAGCTCTTCTAACTGCAAATTTTAATAGATTTTTTGATTTTCTGGTTGCAGACAGCATTTCCCAGGGCCAGGAAACCTGGAATCTGAAGGGAAGTGAGACGATCAGGATCCCTTCTTGTGCTGCACGTGGGCCCAGAGGAACAAGAGTCCTTCTCACTGCCAAACATCTCAACAAATCTGCTCCCCTCTGCACTACCCAAATCTTCCTGGCCTGTGACTGCCACTGATTCGCAATCTCTGTCATGATGCGTGATCTCCTTCCTAAACCACAATCTTGCTGTTTGGTCTTGTGGTAGAATCTTTTAAGTCCAACTGAAAGATTTTGGCTTAATGTGGCGTAGCGTTCTTGTTACACTGCTCTGAAACGCCATCACAAAGTTTGTACTAATGAGGGAGTCGCCTCTAACCACCACAACTCGACACAGTCAGCGACCTGAGCCGGCAATCGAACCAGGGTCCCTGGCACTGTAAGGCAGCAGTGTTGACCACTGTGCCACAATGCCACCCTAAGGATTAAATAGATTTAAGTAAGGGATGGCTCACATTTCTGTTCACCCAGCTACTACACTACATTGGTAGTGAAGGCAAAATAACGTAGTTGTTGGAAATCTGAAATTAAAAAACAGAAAACGCTGGAAATACTCAGTGGTTAGGTCCTGACGGCTCTGTTGCGGCGTGTCTCCCCCACCAGCCATCTCACCTCCCCCCCACTCCCGTAGATCATTTAAATCTCCCTTCAGTTTTACAGGACCGTGATGTCCCCCTGGGTGGGAGGAGCCATAAAATCCTAGGCCACAGGCCTGACAGCGTCTGTGGAGAGGAAACAGAGTTAACATTTCAGGTGGGCGACACTTAATCAGGGTTATGAAAAGTTTGAAACGTAATAGGTTTAAGTAGGTCAAGTGCAGGAGGAAAAAGGAAATGGGAGGTCTGTGTAATAGTGGAAAACAGGAGACAGCTCGTCTCTGTAAACCCACAAGGACAACAGTGACATCACTTCAGGAAATACTTCATTGACTATTGTCATGATGATGTATGTCTGTACATATAATATTAATCTCAAATTGCTCACTGGTCAAAAATATATTTAACTTCTTCAAAGAGACTTTTTAAAACAAAGAAAGGAACTGATTAAAAAGGCTGCCATAGGTCACATTTAGCATGACAAGTTGGTCAATTTCTGGACATTTCGAATGTGAATTACAATGAAGCTATGCTAAGGGAAACCTCCCATGGAATTTTACACCTAATAATGTCAAGAATTACTTCAAAGGCGAACTGAAATTTGCAACTGCCTCTCACCATTACCATTTCTATAAAGCTACCTTTCAGGAAAAGCCATAAGGCCCTATTTTACCAGTCTGATTTTAAGTGCTGGGCAGACTTGAAACTGGGAGTTTTAGATCTGACTTTTAGACCCATTCTCAGGCACTCCCATATGCATTCTGTCTGAACAAATACCAGTAATGCTGAATCGCATTGCAGAAGCCTGTGGGTGGGGCTTAATCCACCTGAAATCCTACAGCTCTGTTGGTGCTACTAACCACGTATGTGCAGAAGAAAATGATAGAATGCAGCTCCCCTGCCACATCGCTTCCAGACTGGATATGCTTCCCCCTGACTTCAAAAGACTTTGCACCACCCCCACAACACTACTTACTCTCTTATCCCCCCAACCCTCTGCCACCCAAACTGGTCATGGAATCCCTTCCCACGCCCACCAATTTCAGGCAGAATGGCAGCAGACCCCCACCTTCCTCCCCACCGATCTCAGGCAGACTGGCAGCGGACTCCCCCCTTTCCCTCTCTGATTTCAGGCAGTGTGGCAGCAGATCCTCTTTCCCCACCACCGATCTCAGGCAGAGTGGCAGCAGACTGCACCCCCCCCCCCCCCCACCCCCCCCACCCCTGTCCTACCCCCCACCACCAATCTCAAGCAGACAGCAGTCGGACGCTTGACACTTAACCTCCTCACTACCTGGAGTGCCCGAATTGGACTTCTATAGAGCACCGATTCTCGATGGGCGAATATGGTGGTAAAAGAGGCAGTGCCGGTAAGTTTGGGTGTGGAGTCCATTATGTCAATTTAAATGCATGCAAATGCATTTCAATGACCCCCATGCTCATTTTGGGTTCCGATCGTGGCCACTCTCGGGCCTTGGTAAAGGGGGAACTGGTGTGGAGGCAGGCATGGATTGCAGGACTTGCCTCACGCCCAACTTTACCAAGTTTTCACACCCGAAAATGGGCGCAACTTGACAATAAAAATTGGGCCCAGAAAGTCTACTGGGATATTGGCTATACAGAAAGTGTTTTTCCTAGCTCATCACAGGGATAGTAGAGACACTAATCACCTTGGTCATAAATCAATGGGCAAGGTCTGGCCAGACATTAACTAATCAATTACCGTCAGTGAAATATTCATTATGGGGAGAGAAGTCACGTGACCAGAATAACCATTTTGAAATGCCTTTTATTACACTACCCTGGTTGTTTTTAGGCAGTCTAGAAGAAGCCTAATAAGTTGGTAAAATCATCCTTCTCTCTCCCTCCTGTTCTTAAGTTGAAGACTTCATCTCTGGCATATGAAGGAATCCATCACAGAGATAGAGAATTTCAATTGAAAGAAATCTCAGGTACGGTAACAATGACTTTTGGAAAGGATGGATTACAGTTAAAATATACTTTCTCCAGAAACTGCAGTTTACACTAGCTTCAATCACCATGGAAAAAAATATGCCTCAACCATGAGCACCAGAAGGACTCATAAACAGTGAATTTGACCTTTTATCAATTAAACTTAATTTGACTAAGAGATAACTTGCAATTTTTGTTGTGTGTGCGTGCATGCGTTGCAAAGGTAGGGTTATATGTATTTCATCTAAAATATTTTTTATCTCTTACCTGGGTGGGTTTTTAGCAGAATAAAAACTAACCACTTTGTGTTTCAATTCAAGAAAGCTTGTTAGACTGAGTTCTTTGTAATCAGAATGTAAATTGTTAAGCATAGCCTCATCCTTCATCCTTATAAATTACAAAAAAACCTTGATACGATAAATAGAGGTGTAGGGAAAAAAGACCAAATCCTGACACATGTTCTCGCCGGTCGTAACACTGTAACGTACAAGTTCAGGAAAGATGCTATATACGTGGAAATTCTGCTTTCTTCTTTCAATGAACTCACAAGAACAAACCTGTGATAGAAGTAATTTAAGCAGACTTAAAGACTTAAGGAAGTACTAAACAGGCTTAAAAGGCTCAAAATGAATAAATCCCTATGGACAGATGGTACCTATCCCAGGATTTATCACAAACCAGGGATTAAAATTGTGAACCAGCATCTTAAATGAGTCAATGAATATTAGAAAGCCCACTGGATTTGCAGGCAAGCTAAAATAGTACCCACTTAAAATAAAGTAGGTAAATCTGATTTGTTAAATTATAGACCCAATAGTCCAAATTGGTAAAATCATTCGACCATGTGAAAATTTATACAGTACCTGTGTGACTTTAAAGGGGGAAGATTATTCCTGATAGAAACCCTTCCGACCTTACGAGGAAATTGCATCGCAAATGCGAACAGTGAAAACCATATGGCATTATGTACTTAGATTTCTAAAAAGCCCTTTAGTAAAGCTCCTCTTGAAAGGCCTCAATTGAAATCAAAATGAAGCCTGAGTGCAGATAAGAAACTGGCTGAAGGAAAGTAAACAGCAGGGGGCTGATGTGAGGGTGGGAAAAATATTAAACAGAGTGTCACAGGGTTCAGTGCGAGGGCTTCTAATGTTGCTAATCTATATCTATGTCTTAGATTTGGAAAACTAATGAAAACTAGGATAAGTTAAGAGTTGAACTTGAGGGACAATCATTAATACAGACAAAGTAGATAAAAGGTTACAAAAGAGACAGCTAAAAGCTGCAGTAGATCAAATGATTCCATGCAGATAAGCACAAAATGGCAGGTAAAACAGATGCACATGTATACTCTGTAAGAAAGGTGATAGTAATTAAACCATGTGATAGACCGCAAATTTTTAAAAAGTGGGTACAATGGGCAAGGTATAAAGAATCAACCACATAGCCAGGAAACTGAGTCACATGGAAGCTGCTTTTCTTCTCTGACATAAGGAGAGGTGATGGTGTAGATGTGAAGTCACTGGGTTGGTAATCCAGAAGACAAGGCTAAAGCTTTGCAGACATGGATTCACATTTACCCATGGCAGCTGGTGGAATTTAAATCAAATAAAATCTAGAATTAAAGGTCTGAAGATGACTATGTTGTAAAAACCCATCTGGTTCACTAATATCCTTTAGGGAAGAAAATCTGCTGTCCTTCCCTGGTCTGTGACTCCAGATCCACAGTAATTTGGTTGACTCTTAAATACCCACTCGGTCCAAGGACAATCAACATTAAAGTTTATTTATTTGTGTCACAAGTAGGCTTACATTAACACTGCAATGAAGTTACTGTGAAAATCCTTACTTGCCACACTCCGGCGCCTGTTTGGGTACACAGAACCAGAATCACAGAATGCTACAGTGCAGAAGAGGCCCTTCGGCCCACTGAGTCTGCACCGACACATGAAGTGCTCTGACTTGCCCACCTAATCCCATTTGCCAGCACTTGGCCCATAGCCTTGAATGTTATGGTCTGTCAAGAACTCATCCAGGTACTTTTTAAAGGATGTAAGGCATCCCGCCTCCACCACGCTCCCAGACAGTGCATCCCAGACCGTCACCACCCTCTGAGTAAAAATGTTTTTCCTCAATTTCCCCACAACCTACCATCCCTTAACTTTAACTTGTGTTCCCTCATAGCTGATCTCTCAACAAAGGGGAACAGCTGCTCTCTATCCATCTTGTCCACACCCCTCATAGTCTTGAACATCTCAACCAGATCACCCCTCAGTCTTCTCCACTCCAATGAAAACTCAAGTCTGTTCAATCTTTCTCCATAACTTAAATGTTCCATCCCAGGCAGCATTCTGGTGAATCTCCTTTGCACCCCCTCCGGTGCCTCACATCATTCCTATAATATGGCAACCAGAACTGTACACAGTATTCCAGCTGTGACCTCAATACACTGAGGGAGAATTTAGCATGGCCAACCCACATAACCAGCGCGCCTTTCAGACTGTGGGAGGAAGCCAAAGCAACCAGAGGAAATCCATGCAGACGTGGCGAGAATGTGCAGACTCTGCACAGATAGTGACCCAAGGCTGGAATTGAACCCAGTCTCTGGTGTTGTGACACAGCAGTGCCACCATGCTGCACAAGGAGGGCAATAAGTACTAACCTAGCCAGTGATGCCCATATCCTTTGAACGAATAACAAAAAATAAAAAATATGCATATGGTATCCTGAATGTTATAACAATGTCCGAATATTCATTTAAAAGAATGTGGAAATTGTCTAGTAGAATTCAATTGTGAATATTTTGCTGCCAGTTAAATCAATAAAATTTTGTGTTAGATCTGGTGATGTTCTGAGAGTATGGCTTATCCATACAGCTGAGTATATATTATTTATTGAAAATAATGAATAATTTGTCAAACTCGAACAGGAAAGGATCGTCAGAATTTTACCGTCCTGCCTGCCGTGAGAATTGGAGCAGGCGAGGGTCAGACCATGGAATGGTCCGTTGACCTCTGGCAGGATTTTATGGTTTCAGGACATGCAAGGCAATAAAGTTCCGCGCACGATCCCTGGAACGGTATGCTGGATGACTTTCCAGACTGTGACTTCCCTATCTTGGCCTGGTTGGTAATTGAAGGCTAGAAAGTAAGGTAGCATAATTTCTTACAAACAAGGTGAGACAAAGAGGATAAAGGAACTTGCTCACACATCATCCAAGATCAGTTAAAGGAGATTGCAGAGATTAATGGGATTCTGAAGCTGGAAAGGGACTTAAACAAACCATTGGCATTTTTAAATCAAGGGAGTGGTACCAGTATCAATCAGGGGTGGTTGGTGATGCAGCAGTATATGAGCGACAGAGTTTTGGATGATCTAAAATTTATGGGGTTTAATAGTAGCAGGTTGTCTCTGAGAGCTGTGGAATTATTCATTCTGGATGTGACAAAAGCGTAGATTAGGGTTTCAGTTTGGGTGAATTGGGCAATATTACAAAGTTTGATGTAGATGAAATTAGATAAGAATCTCAGCTTGGAATTAAATTTACAAAATCACATAGGAGGAGGCCATCAAATTATTTCATTTATCTTTCCCAGGATCCTAGCAAGAGAGCATCAAATTGTTTTTAATGGCAACACATTTATCAAAGTGTCTAACAGAGTAGAAGATATTGTGCATATGGTCATTGCTCATCTTATGGTCCATCATAGAATTAAAACAATTCTGTTCTACCTAAATCCATGTCTAAAAAAAATTAACAGAGTCCTTTGAATGAAGATGGTATCACATTGTGGCAACATTGAGAGCATGAGAGCTGATTCACCAAAAGAAAAGTAGACACAACAGAGACAGAATTGAAAGGATTAACTGGATGAACTTTATATAATGTGTCAATATAATTGCTGTTCATAACGTCAGAGATGTTGTGAATGTCAGTGTTTGTGGGCTCTTGTTTCATCCTGTCTGTGCCAAGGCACATTTTATTTATCTTTCACAGTAACATATAACTGAAAAGCTTTAAACAGAATGTTCTTACATTACAGCTATTTAATCAGGAATTAATGGTTATAAAACAGACGCATGAAAGGAGTGTTAAAAACTAAAGGAGAAACTATTAACGATGTTTTGAACTGCCTGTACAATAATGTGCACAACATCCAAAATAAAGTGGGGAACTGGAGGCAATAATATGCAGCGAGGGACCAGGTGTTCAATAAACTATGACCTTAGTCATGAGCTTGAGTTCCTGGTCCTCAAATAATCTACTCCTCAGTTGTGTGAAGGTTGAGCTGGCATGTCAGAGACAATGATGAATTTAATCTATATCTACCTTCGTGGACAGGAGGTTCACTAAAATGTAATAGAAAAGAAAATCTAAAACATGTAAGTATAAAGTGTAGTCAGTGTGGGTCACGAAAGGTAAGATCATGACTGACCAACTTCACTGAATTCTGTGAAGAAGTGACAGAAAGGGTGACTAACGAAAAAATAGTGACTGTGAAGTCGTTGGATGACAAAGGAACCTTCAATAAAGTACTGCATGGTAAATTCATGACTAAAGTTAGAGCACGTGAAGTTAGGGAACAAGTGGCAGCAGGGATAGCAAACTGGCCACACAACAGAGAGTAGGGGATTATTCATATTGATAAATGATTGAACAGTGATCCATTTAAGACCACTGTTTGTAACCATTTGCATTATAATTTGTACTTGGAATTTGATGCACAATTTCAAAATTTGTGGGTGACAGCATATTGTGAAGCATAGTTCACACAGCGGAGGATGTCAACAAATTATAGGAAGACATTAAAATCCTTGTAGAATGGGTGTGTATTTGACAAATGAACTCCAATATAGTAAGAATTAATTTGCGTATTTTGATTGCAAGAATTTGGAAGTTACTTACTCATTGGAAATTAAGAGTCTAAATAGAGTAAAGGAGGTGGTCATTAATTGGACACTTAAGGCCTCAATAAGCCCAAGCGTAGTGGCACCTCACCATCTCCACGATCCCAGTAAAATCGGAGACAGAATGAGGGCGGGTGGGTAAGAAGGGGATGGACAGGCCATACATAGTATACAATGAGCCACCCCACCTTCAAATATGTTGGCGGTATAAATGTAGAGATGATGTTTCTACTTGTAGGAGAGAAGAACTAAGGACCATTAATATAAAACAGTCAGCAATAAATCCAAGGGAAATTCAGGAAAAACATGTATATCCAGAGAGTGGTGAGAATGTGGAAACCCTTACCACAAGGAATTGCTGAATCTAGTAGCACAGCTGTATTTAAGCAGAAGCTGGTTCAAATATTGCCATCGAAGGCTGTAGAGGCCAGGTCATTGAGTATATTTAAGACAGAAATCAATGGGTTCTTGATTGGCAAAGGGATCAAAGGTTACAGGGAAAAAGCGGGTGAATGGGGTTGAGAAACTTATCAGCCATGATTGAATGGCTGAGTAGACCTGATGGGCTCAATGGCCTAATTCTGCTCCTATATCTCATGATCTTATGGTCCAATACATGAGGGGGAAATGAATAGAAGACTATATTGATGGGGTTAGATGAAGAAGGGTGGAAGGAGGTTTGTCTGGATTGTAAACAGTGGCATAGATCTGTTGGACTAAATGGTTTGAATGGGTGATGTAAACACTTTGTAATACTTTGAAATTGTGGTCATAAACGAAAAAAATGATATGAGGATCCAAAAACCTAAAAAAAAGAGAAAATTAAGGGAGGATTAATTAATCTAGCCCCAAGAGCAGAGGAATTCCATTCCCAGAACTCTCCACACCGCTACTTCTTTCTCCCCCTTAAAACTTCCTTTTTGACCAAGCTTTTGGTTACCTGTCCTAATATCTCTTTATGCAGTTGTGTGTTTTTGCTTCTGTTCCTCGCCTTGGAACATTTTAGTATGTTCGGGCTACTATACAAATATAAGTTGCTGTTACTATCAATAGAGAAAGCAAGTGGAAGAGTTAGCTCCCCTGCTTGCAATGGAAAATAGGCCATTCTTCAGTTGAAACTTAATCCTGGTTCAACCCCAAACTGTTCCCCTATCCACCGACAAACTTCTCTCTCTCCCTGGTTGCCACAGCCTTGGCTCATTCAATGTGAGATGTTTTGTTAGTTTTGGAACTACTGGGGAAAATTTGCAGTTTATTTCTGCAGGACATCCGAGAAACCCATACGTATCCTATTCGAAAATCATCTATCCTTATCAGCCCTCCCTCCCCACTGCCATTTCCAGCTCTCCTCATGGTCCTGAGGGGGAAAAAAAATCAGGGTCATTGATTAAGTATTGTTCTGTTGATCATTTTGCTTGCTTGTGTGTAATTACATTACCTATAAATAAATGAGTGTCATTGATGTTAGACTGAACATAATGACTTGGCAATGAGCTGCTTTTTCTGGAGTAAACTGAAAAGCACAATGGGAAAGGCAGATATTCCATTGGAAAATTCTCAAGTGAACAGAATCATTCTTAAGAAAGTAGTTTGCCTGTGGATAGGGATGCCACTTGGGGTTGAGCCAGGATTCTACTTCTCCTGAAGAATGGCCTACATTCGAGTCAGGGCTGGAGAGCTCATAACTCTGTCACTTGATTTTGTTCTAGATAATAATAGCAATTGAGTTCAACGACTTTAGACTGTGGCCTTTTTCCTTCATCTTAACCTTTTTTTTAATGTCCCAAACATTTTCAATTCCTATTCAAACATTTCTTGTCCCTCCACCACTGGGACATCTGTCACTTGCTCTTAAGATTTTGACACCTTTGTTGAAATCTCTCCTCATTCCCGCTCACTGATCTTCTACTCTTTTCCAGCTGTTCCACCCCCATTGTACAGTCTATAATCCAACACATTTTCCCCTCTCAATAGTTCTGGAAGAGTCACACGGACGAGAAACATTGCAGTAAATTGCGGTAAATATCGGTGCCACCTACCATGGGAATTGTCACGGGCTGGACAGACATTTTAATGGATCATTGGAAGGTCTGTACCCTCAGACAGAAATTTCTGGGTTTTTTTTGGCAGACGGGGCTGGAAAACCCCACCCATTAACTCTGTTTTCTCTCCCTAAAGATACTGTCAGGCCTGCTGAGCTTTTCAAGCATTCTCCATTTTTGTTCCAGTTTCCAGCTTCTGCAATATTTTGTTTCTGTATTAGAATCATTCTTAGTTAATCCTATTCATGGCACAAGCATCTTCGAAATTTCTGATCATGGAGATGCAATTGTGCGTGTGGAAAATGTTCTGCTGCAATTTTGTATATAGAAAAAAAATTAAACGACATAAACACGGTTCAAAGACTATTTCAAATTAATATTGGGAAAATGGAATCAAGAAGCTAATACTTTGATGGGTGGAAAATAGCATGTATTTGCAAACATTATTTAAAGACAGATAAATGTTTTGATTAATTTAACAGGTGCGGTTGTAGAAGCAGAACATTTTGTTCCTACAAAATGAGGCAATGCAAATCATGGGAGCTTTAATATACTGGACAGATAAGCTTCAGGAGCGAAGTGACCTTATCTCATCAATGATATTTTAATGTTTCTTTGTACTGTTTCTCATACTTTAATCTTAGCTTTTAAACCTAATTTGGCCTGTTGGACTCAGGTAATCCATTACTACTGTGCAGTAATGGAGAAGTATTCTAAGAAGCTGGAAATAACAGGAGTAATTTGACATAATAACTGTAACTGAGAACGTTGTTTTGTCCATTACCAGAAATGAGTTCTGCCCACATTTATTAATCAGCGTACAGCCCAGCAGATTGAATCTCTGGCAATCTCGGAACGAGCAGATGAAAAGTACCTAAATAAAAGAGAGCTGTTGATTTGATTGCAAAACCCAGAGAGCGAACACTGCAGCTGTATAAACTGCCATCAGTTAACACTAGAAATAAGAGTTTAAGTCCTGTAACTTAAAGATCTGGATTCGATTCCCAGATTGAGTCACTGTCTGTGCAGTTTGCACGTTCTCCTCGTGTCTGTGTGGGTTTCCTCCGGGTGCTTCAGTTTCCTCTCACAGTCCAAAAGATATGTTGGTTAGGTGCATTAGCCATACTAAATTCTCCTTCAGTGTGCCCGAACAGGCGCCAGAGTGTGGCAACAAGGGGATTTTCACAGTAACTTCATTACAGTGTTAACATAGGCCTATTTGTGACTAATAAATAAACTTTAACTTTCTAATCTCAAAAGGGCCATGTTTATTCCATCTTTTATAGCTGCCAGGCTCGAGTAAACTCACCTTGCAATGACTCTGGGAAACTGCCTCCACAGGTGAGATATTGCTAGCATACCTCATACCATGTGCACCCTGTTGGCATTGTTGGTGAGTGGGAGGGAATGTTATTTATATGCTCAACTTTTATGGCTTCACCTCTTTGCTAACTAATGCAAATTATACCAATCAGCCAACATATTGCTAACAGATATATGAAACAATCAAGGATGTATATGATCAGGAGCCACCGATTTCACCTCCCATTAATTGACAACAAGAGTGTGACAACCTGCCCATGCCACTGTACTGCTGCATTTCCGAAAGACTGAGGATCTCTTATAAGTGAGGCCACAGGTTCACTCTTAGCCCGAGATCATTACTTACTCCTCCTCATCTGTGTCCAGTAACTCACCCAATTTCACTCTGTTCAGCTCAATGTTTTGTGTACTGTTCTAATATTGAAAAGTTAGTGAGAAAGAGATCAAGTGTGGGGGTGCAATGTCAGCACACATTGACATTGGTCTGAGGGAAAGCTGTCCATGGAGTTTTAAGTGTTACAGATTTTATTTGTGGCACTTACTCCGGCCCCCTCCCACATTTCTTCTATCGGTACTTTGACGACTTTTGTCTTAGTAATGCAGTGTCTTGCTTTGGTCCACTGGCAACACTAGTGGGTTGCTACTCGGGGTTTGCAAGGGCAGAAAAGTGGGTAAACTGTCTTTGAAAGACACAATCCCAAGAGCTGACATTACAGGAAACTAATGTTGTATCCACAGTATTCTGCTTTATTTAACTAAGGTTGCATATTGCTTTATGTAACTAAGGTTGTATATTATACATATAATACACCTGTGTAACAGTGAACAAGGGAAGCAGATAAAATGCAAGAAACGTTTAACAACAGCCTGTCATTTTGAGAAGAACTATGACCTTATCATTCTGTTCCAATGCCTTTACAGGCAGAGTTAATTTGCGTAGCCTCTTGCAAGGAAGTCAAAGGTCTATAATTTCTGACCCTGATTCTTACTGAATCTGTTTCCTCATCGAACTCATTTTGGCAGGTTATAAATTGAAGGAGTATACAGAAATACAGGGGGGTACGATCACAGCACACTACCACAATGCAGAATGATATCAGGGGGATATATAGGAGGGCCCTGCTAGAGGAGCCTTATGCACCATTCCACTATTGGACGGGTGGCAATGTGGGACTCATTATATTGAGTCTCCGCCTCAGTTTTAGGCCTCCACACAGTTTCATCAGCCACATCCGAAGAGGGGACCCCATGTTGCCCACGAGCCATCCCTGCACCCTGGGTTCCTCCACAAGGAGCTCCGGGAGATCGGAACTCCTCAATATAAAACTGTCATGCACACTGCCAGGGTGCCTGGCGCAGACGTGCATAACATTCAGTTAATGGTCACACTCCAATTATACATTTATTGAGTGGAAGCCCTTTTCTGTTCATGAATCCTCCTGGATTCTTCACCGGGGCCTTGAGGGCAACATGCAACAACAACAACATTCCCAATGCTCCCACACACTCGCAAGCCTCCCCGCAACCCGAAATGCAACATGCCCACGAGGAAACGACCCCCTTGGAACACCATGCAGCAGTTTGACAGCAGAGACTTACCTCCTTGCTCAGTCACAATGCTCAAGCACCTGAATGCGACTTTTGTACATGAGATGTTTTCCTGAGCGATCCGGCTGCAGTGAGCAATGTCGTAAAGACTGGTAAGCTGGGACAATTGGGAGTGAAGCTTACTAATTTCATTGTAATGAATGCAAAAACATTTTACAAAGAAATAGGACAATAAAGCAAAGAGATCATGCGTGCACAATACAAGTCACTGGTGATATTTCAGCTGCAGTATTGTTGATAGTTTTGGCCACTGCACTTCAGGTAAGATGTAGAAATCTTAGAAATAATAAAGGGGAGTTATTCAGGATGTTACCAGAAACGAAGGTCTTCAAATGTGAGAAAAGGTGGGAAAAGTATGACTGCTATTCTTGGAACAGGGAAGGTTAAGAGGTGATGAAATAAAGATTTTCAAGGTGATGAGAGGTTTTATTGGAGAAAATAGGGAAAAAGATATTCCCTGTGACAGCTGATTCCATAACTAGGGGCACTGGATTCAAATCATTGTCAAAAGATCTATAAAAAAATGAGGAGAAATGTTTTCAGTCAGCTGTTGACATCTAAAATGCTCTAACTGAAAATATAGTGGAAGCCGATTCCATAAATAATTTTAAAAGGGGGTTGGATAGGTTCTTGGAATGAGGAACTTCCTTCCAGGGTTACCAACAGAAAGCAGGGATGTGGGACTAAATACCACCATCCTTTCAAACAGCCTACATAGGAACAGTATCTTCTTTATCTTCTTTTTTATTCATTTAAGGAGTTTGGGCTTTGCTAGCTAGCATTGCTAATTGCCCTTGAGAAGGTGGTGGTAAGTTGCCTCTTTAACCACTGCAGTTTACTTGGTGTTGGTACAGAAGGAATTGCAGAATTTTGTTCCATCAACAATGAAGGATCAGCAATATATTCCTAAATCAGGAGGGGAATTTCCAAGAGTGTGTTGTTCCTATGCATCCACCTTGCTTGTACTTCTGGATGGTAGTGGTCGTGGGTTCTCGATGCTGTCTAAGGAGCCTTGGTGGGTTCCTGAAGTACATCTTGTAGATGGCACGCACTGCTGCCACTGTGTGTTGGTGGTGGAGGGAGTGAATGTTTGTTTATGGGGTTCCAATCAAGCAGGCAGCTTTGTCCTGGATGGTGTCAAGTATTTTTCGTGTTGTTGGAGCTGAACTCATCCAAGCATGGAGAGAATATTTCATCACACTCCTGATTTGTACCTTGTAGATTGTGGAAAAGCTTTGAGGAGTCGGGAGGTGAGTTATTTGACACATGATTCCCAGCCTCTGACCTGCTTTTGTTGCCATGGTATTATATGGCTAGTTCCATTCAGGTTCTGGCCAATGATAACTCCCAGGAAGTTGATAGTAGAGGATTCAGTGATGGTAATGCCATTGACTATCAAGGGGCGATGGTTAGATTCTCTATTGTTGGAGATGGTCATTGCCTGATATTTGCGTGGCACTAATGTTACTTACCACTTGTCAGTTTGCTGCACTTGAACATGGACTGCTTCAGCATCTGAGGAGTCATGAATGGTGCTGAACATTATGCAGTCAACAGCAAATATTTCCACTTCTGACCTTATGATGGAAAGAAGGTCATTGATGAAGATGGTTGGGCCTAGAACTCTACTCTAAGGATCTTCTGCAGTGAAGACCTGGAGCTGAGATGACTGACCTCCAACAACCATCACCATCTTCCTTTGTGCCAGGTATGAACCAAACCAGTGAAGAGTTTTCCCCTGATTCCCATTACTCCAGTTTTGCTAGGGCTCCTTGATACCACACTTGGTCAAATGTTGCCTTGATATCATGGACAGTAACTCTCACCTCACCTCTGGAGTTCAGCTCTCTTGTCCATGTTTGAACCAAGGCTGTGATGAGGCCAGGAGTTGAGTGGCCCTGGACAGAACCTGAACTGAGCCTCAGTGAGTAGGTTATTGCTAAGCAAGTGCCACTTGACAGTATTGTTGATTACCCCTTCCTCTTGTGCTATAGGTTTCTCTGATTCTATGGCTCCAAGTCTAACAATAACAAGTTGGGTGCATAAAATAAAACATATAGCACATTTAAGGAAACAAAACATCATAAAGTACTCAGCACAGAGGAATCATGGAATAAACAGTCTTGATGATGGACTAGATGTGAGCTTTGAAGCACAACTCAGCATCAAATAGGGGAAGAAAGAAATATATTGCTGAGTATTGAGCCAGGAGTGGAACTGGGAAGTTTTAGGTTGCAGCTACAACAACAACAACAACTTATATTTATAAAGCACCTCTAACGTAATAAAATGTACAAGGTGCTTCTCAGGAGCATTATGAAATAGAACATGACATTTGACAAAAATATGACCGTAGGGCTGTAAACAAAGGCTTTGCCCGACTGCTTTTGAGATGGAAAATCTTCCAGTTCATCCATAACTTAACATTAGACAATTAACCCAACTGTGCAGCACATATTATGGAGTCAAGTGCTTCGGGAACATAATCGTCTGGGAGTTGGCCCCATGCTGTGGAAGTTATTGCAAAATATTGTGATATTTGAAGTGTGACAGGTGTCCCGAATGCAATTCTTTTATGAATTTGTAGAGAAATACTGTAAGCTTCATAGATATTCAGCAGAAGTTGAAATATTGCTAGGAAAATGCATAATTATAAAACCCCACCAACCCTAAAACCACACAGGTGATATTGCCCAATATCAAGTATACCTTAGTTCAATTGCTGAAAGAAGCACATAATATACATGTGATTGTTATTGATGAACTCTGATGTTCATCGTGAAAGAGTTCAGATTGTGGCACAGGATTTTGCCATAGCAATAGAATCCTCACATATGGATTTAAATGTCAAAATCCAGATGTTCCCTCCTCTTTCAAGTGTACTATTGCGATCTCTTCATATTGCAATCAATTAGAAATCATTTAACTGATGGTAACTGCCTTTTACACTCTAATACTGCAGTGAGCAACTCCTTGATAAAGATATGTCTTGTAAATGATTATTAATCATGTCTTGTAAATAACTAGATTATTAATCATGTACTAAGTAATGCAGTTGGACCTATCTGATCCTGGAAAACTGTCATATTGTCAAATCTTTCCATTCTGATAAATATTCCAAGTTTTTCAAATATATTTTTAAAGCAATATATTTTTTACATTTCATTCTCTGTTACATTTATAAAAACTGAAGGATATTCAGTGCTTTCTAGTTTATACTTCAGTTTGATGAGAGGGGAAAGATTTAAAAAGGACCCGAGGGGGCAATTTCTTCACGCAGAGGGTGGTGCGTACATGGAATGAGCTGCCAGAGAAAGTGGTTGAGGCGGGTTCAATAGCAACATTTAAAAAGCATTCGGACAAGTACATGGATAGGAAAGGATTAGAGGAATATGGGCCAAATGTAGGTAATTGGGACTAGCTAGGAGGGCACCATGGTCAACATGACCAGTTGGGCCGAATGGCCTGCTTCCATGCTGTATTGCTCTAAGACGCTATGGGTGGAATTTTACAACCTCACCGCACCCATTTTTGCAGCAGGAAAATGTCATAAACTCAGGCGTGATGCGACTAGTGGGAATGGAACCCATTTTTTGCGCCCATTCCCATTTTACCAACAAAAAAAATCTTGATCAGGAGTATGCCCAAAATGAGTGAAACGTCAATTTGTGGCCACCCTCCAACCCTTCTTCCCATTTTCACTCGCTAGTTTTCTACCTCTCTTCTCCTGCAGATAATGCAGGGACGTAGGGCACAACCTCAGAGTAAAGGGATGATCTTTTAGAACATAAGAACATAAGAAATAGGAGCAGGAGTAGGCCATCCAGCCCTTCGAGCCTGCCCTGCCATTATATATATTAATTATATATATTATATATTATATCATTATATATATAACCGAGATAAGGATGAATTTCTTCAGCCGGAGTGGATGATTCTATGGAATTCATTGCCACAGAAGGCTGTGGAGATCAGATCATTGACTATTTTTAAGGTAGAGATAGATAGGTTATTGATTGGTAGGGGAATGAAAGGTTATGGGGAAAAGGTGGGAGAATGGGGTTGAAATACTTATCAAGCATGATTGAATGGTGGAGCAGAATCAATAGGCTGAATGGCTCCTATGTCTTATGGCCTTCTAGATATTCCAGTAACAGGCACCAGGTTGCCCATTGCTAATGCTTGTCCGCCTGCTCCACTGGGAAGGAGGTCTTATTCAAGGAGGCTGCAGCTATCAGCAACAACCTATCATGAGAATCTGAGATTCCCGGGGCATTTGAGCTCAGACATGTCGAGGGAGTTAATCATCTGTCTCCAGATCCCGTGTGGGGTTTCACATTTTCCAGTTGGGTCTCACTGTCCATCACGTCTGTCCAAAGAAGGGGCCTGAGATATGGAGAAAAGCAATTTCTTTTGCAAACGCTATGGCCGCTGGCTTTGCTACTGCTGCGATTGGAACTGCTGGCAGTGGATTGGCCTCTGCTCTTCGTCCTCATTATAGTGGAAGATGGAGTTGTACAAACTGTTCCACATCTTGCGGAAGGGAAATACAGCTGAAGGTATGAAGCACTTGGCAGGTGAAGTGCCTTCCAAGAACCCTCTGAGAGAAGGAATCCTTTCAACAGCAAACACTCACATTGTCATGCCTGGAACTCTTCAGTGTAATTGATCAGATCTTTCCTGTTTCATTGATAGAAACCTCTGGCGACATTGGCAAGATGTACACACAGCTTGGAAGCTGTGCCTTTTGAAGGAAGAAGGAATTTGTGATTGTAAAGGACTTTTTAATCACCTTAGTGGCACTTGCACCTGAATCCTCCGGCTGACTGGGAAAATTCTATCCTAAAATCCTAACTGCAGGATCACCATATTTCAGTGGACACTCTTACTACCACAGCATAACCTTTCCTTAGAATATAAATGATAGCACAGTCATTAGCACTGCTGCCTCACAGCATCGGGGACTGGGTTCAATTCCTGGCTTGGGTCGCTGTCTCTTTGGAGTCTGCACATTCTCCCCGTGTCTGTGTGGGTTTCCTCCGGGTGCCCCGTTTCCTTCCACAGACTGAAAGATGTGCTGGTTAGGTGCATTGGCCATGGTAAATTCTCCCTCAGTGGATCCAAACAAGCACCAGAGTGTGGCGACTAGAGGATTTTCACAGTAATTTCATTGCAATGTTAATGTAAACATACTTGTGACACTAATAAATAAACTTTAAAACATGTTTCATACTTATTGTAATTTTTCAAATCATCACAGCCTTAAAATTTCCACTGGGCTATTGTGTTACAGGAAGGGTGGATCTTGCAATCCACTTTACCAGTGACAACAGGGACATTATAATTAAAGGGGTAGATGCCCCTTATGGCAGTTGTACATTGAGGAGGCGGTGACATATTCAACACCACATTCAGTGGTGCTGTCACTGAACTAATAATCCAGAGACTCAGAGAAATGCTCTGGGGTTCCTGGTTCAAATCCTGTCACTGCAGATAGTGAAATTTGAAATCTGTCGATTCTCATAAAAACCCATCTGGTTCACTAATGTCCTTTAGAACATAGAACATAGGACATTACACGCAGTACAGGCCCTTCGGCCCTCGATGTTGCGCTGACCAGTGGAACCAATCTAATGACCCTCTAACCTAAACTATTCCAATTATATCCACATGTCTAACCAATGACTATTTGAATGCCCTTAAAGTTGGCGAGTCCACTACTGCTGCAGGCAGGGCATTCCACGCCCTTAGGGATGGAAATCTGTCATCCTTATCTGGCCTGGCCTACATGTGACTCCAGACACACATCAATGAGGTTGTCTCTTAACTGCCCTTCGAGGGCAATTAGGGATGGGCAAAAAAAGCTAGCCTAGCCAGTGATGCCCACATACCTTGAACAAATCTTTTTAAAAATTCAGTCTCTTTGTATGTTAGAACAGTCGCTACACTTCAAATGTAGCTGTCCTGATGCAATGAAAGACCCTATATAAATGCAAGCTTTCCCTTTCTTTTTATTGGTTGTTTGCACAGTGGAATTGGTGGAATCTCCAGTGCGGTGCATCATCCTACCAGACACTTTTAGAATGTTTAAGTGTCAGAAAAAAAGAGGCAGGTACCTCGTAGAAATGAGCTTCACCCTAAAATTCCAATTGCTAGTGAGCGAGAAGATGACTCTTGCATCACACGCTGGATGATATTAAAACGATCACATTCATAGCATCAGATATGATTGGCTCAATGACCCCCCACCCCAACACATTCTTAATCATCCCATTTATTACAACTTTGCATAACTAAGCTGCATTTCCTTTTAAGATATTGACTGACCTGCTATACATATTATGCCTTATTTGAAATTTACCACATTGCATTTTACTGAAATGAAATTTGATTTTAGTTGATAGATGCTAAATCTTGATTATCACTGTTAAACTAGAATACACAAATCCCTTCATTAATAATGCAGACTCTGGGGAAACATTTTGCTGTGAATTCCAGTTACTGGTGATTAAAATGTGACAGACTCATTTTCCAAACAAAAAAATTCAAGTGGATGGAAGGACATTTGCCAATGATCACTGATGTCCTCATTCCAAAGAGCATCATTCATCTGGCAGACCTTCTATTTCAATCTTGATCCATTAATATTTATTTATTAGTCACAAGTAGGCTTACATTAACACTTGTAATGAAGTTACTGTGAAAATCTCATAGTCCACACACTCCAACGCCTGTTCGTGTACACTGAAGGAGAATTTAGCATGGCCAATCAACTTAACCGCACAACTTTTGGACTGTTGGAGGGAACCAAAGCACCTGGAGGAAACCCGTGCAGACAGGGGGAGAACGTGCAAACTCCGCACAGGCAATAACCCAAGCCTGGAATCGAACCTGTCTCCCTGGCACTGTAACAGGACTTAGGTTGAAAAGTGAGGTAAGTGCAAGCATTCACACAGGCCTTCACAAAACAAATTTTCAAATATATATCATCATCATATCATACCTGCAGTGCAGAAGGAGGCTATTCAGCCAATCGAGCCTGCACTGACAACAATTTCACGCAGGTTCTATCCCCATAACCCCTAATATTTACACTGCTAATCCCCCCGACATTAGGGTCAATTTAGCATGGTCAATCGTGATGTTTGATGTTTAACTCACACACTTTCGGACTGTGGGTGTAAACTGAAGCACCTGGAGGAAATCCATGCAGACGCAGAGAGAACATGCAACCTCCATATAGACAGTGACCCAAGCCAGGAATCAAACCTTGGTCCCTGGTGCTGTGAGGCAGCAGTGCAAACAGCTGTGCCACCATGACGCCCCATAATTTAAGAGCGCAACCAAATTCAATATCCCCTCTCTTTTCATTCTATTGGCTGAGCTCTGAGAATAAATTCTTAACACACGTTGGTCAGTGTTGCCTCTTACTGTGACCTTCAGTCCTGGGCTTGTTGTGCAAGCAGTGAACTGTCATTGTTATCTGTTAGGCTTCGTGAAATTTTAATGAATCCTTGACAGCTGAACTACATTGTGAGCACACATATTCCTCTTGATCTTATCACTTTAATTAAGTGGCTACCAGATCCACCTCCTTGACATTCAGTGGAAAAATGGATTCAGATTCAAATCAAGCTGCACTGCGGGACACTCAAATGGATCGAAACCATTGTCGGTTGCTCTGTAATTTTCTTCTGAAACTTCCTGAAAACAATAAATATTAAATGGATTTTTCAGCCTGTACAGAACCCCAGGGATGTTTCACTTGAAGATGCTGGTGTTGGGTGATGATATTCAAGTAGATACTGTATAAAAAAAATTGCAGCCACAATCAATTCTCAGCATTTAAATATTTATGTCAGCACTGAGCGTGTGCTTGGTGCTACTGCTGATGCGATTACTGGCGTGAGATAGTCTCATGGTCCCATCTGTGTGAATCTTATGGCCCTGTCCTCCCTAAAATGAGCTGCATTAATATGACTGGAAATGTAATATCACAGTGAGACTTATTACAAAAGGAAATCATTAGACTATTCATCAGTAGCCATTTCCTGCATGGAGTTCAATTACATAGGCTACAGTGTTTATGTGCATGACCCTAACACAACAGGGCATATACTATTAGAAATAAATTCCATTAAATATCCAGAGCAAAACAACACCTGGATCTTTCAAACGTTGCAGGACCAATTTTCAAAATATACATTGAAAGATACAAATGATGCCTTTATGCCTTTGCCATATTGAGTCAGATTTTGTTTCCCTGGCAGCTTGACTTGATAGTAATGACTATTTACTTAGAAGAAGGATGAAGGAGGACCTTGTTTAACTTGGAAAATCTCTTCTAAGTGGTCACTGACTCAATTGTGAAAGTGTTTAATTTTATTTCAAAGCCTCACTTATTTATTTATTCATTAGTGTCACCAGTAGGCTTAAATTAACACTGCAATGAAGTTACTGTGAATATTCCCTAGTCGCCACCCTCTGGAGCCTGTTCGGGTACATTGAGGGAGAATTTAGCATAGTCACGGCACCTAACCAGCCCGTCTTTTAGAATGTGGGAAGAAACCCGAATAAACCCACGCAAACATGGGGAGAATGTGCAGACAGCCAGCACAGACAGTGACCCTAGCCAGGAAATGAACTTAACAGGCAAGAATTAAAGAAGAATTTTGTAATGAGCTGCATGAGTTGCCTATTTCCTGATTCTTGTTTCAGCCAAATTGTCCTGAAAGTCTTCTCAACAAATTGCCTAAGGAATGACATGTTTATAACTGATGGCCATGTCTCTCTGAATTCTTTTGAAAAAGCCAATCTGAAATGTCATTCACAGGTAACACAAATCTTTCAATGTACAATTAGTGTCCCGGTCTGTATTTATCCCTTGACTAACATCACGGAAACAGAAAGGCCCAGATTTTTTCTTCTGTGGCAAAGGAATGGCCACTCAGTGTTCAGTTCACTAACAGTGGCCCACAAGAGTTGCCCTTATCCACCACCCCAATCCCGGGTCTAGGTTTGGAACCTGGAAACCATCCAAAACCTGCTTCCATCCCACAGGGAAATTCAGCCCTCGGGCAGTTGTTGTCAGCTTTATCTGTAATAATGACAAGTGCTTGTAGCCTTGCCATTTTTACTTTGGAAAACCTGGTCCATTATCACGTTATTGTTTGAATTCCAATTTGGTGCAGCTTAGATGCCTTGTCTGTGACATTACAACAGCGGCTACTTTTCAAAAGCATTTGATTGGTTGTAAAGCATTTTGGAATATCCTGTTTATATGTTACATGCAATTTGTGAAACCGCCCATTTCATGAAACAGGCACTGATAGAAAACTCATTTCGTGAACCGGACAAACCCATTGCATGGGTCATGAAATAAGCAGTCTGACTGCTCATTGCATGAAATGGCTAGTGCTATGTACAAGTTTTAAAACTTTATTGCAGTGTTCAAGTGTAACATCATGTATTAAGTTGCTCAAGAACAGCATGAACACTGAAAATCTGGGGAAGGAAATTTGTCTGCAAACATACAAATGGTATTTGGTGGAAGGTGTAATACTTAACAAAAATAGAAAATGCTGGAAAATCTTAGTAGGACTGTCAGCATCTGTGGAAAGAGAATAGACCCAACATTTTGAGGCTTGACCCTTTTTCAGGGTTGTAAAATTTAATGTATGTTTCAAAAGGAGTAGTTCACATTTGCCTATTTGACTTCAAAACAGGTGATGGAAGGTATAGAATTCCATGCTGGAAGTGAATGTATCATGGCATTGACTTCAAAGGTTCATGTGGCATGTAACACTTGAGAGATACAGTTCAACCGTGGCAAGTTCATCTCTCCTTTGTGAACCCAAATGAAAATTTGCTGGCCTTCATATCTAGGAGAACCAGTATATAAGCATAGATATCTATATTAACTAGCATACCTCCTGTAAACACTGAAGATAGGTAGGAGGTGGCATGGTGGCACAGTGGTTAGCACTGCTGCCTCACAGTGCCAGAGACCTGGGTTTGATTCCCGGCTTGGGTCACTGTCTGTGTGGATTTCCTCCAGGTGCTCCAATTTCCCTCACAGTCTGAAAGACATGTTGGTTAGGTGCACTGACCCGAACAGCCACTAGAGTGTGGTGACTAGGTAAATTTCACAGTAACTTCATTGCAGTGTTAATGTAAGCCATACTTGTGACTAATAAATAAACTTAAGATGACTGTATGGAAAGCTGTGCTATTTTCTGGTCTACTGAGTATAAATAGAAAGTTATTCCTGTCCTTAGGGCACAGTAAGACGCTTGACAACACCAGGTTTAAGTCCAACCGATTTATTTGATAGTAAACTCGCAAGCTTTCGGGGTTTGCCCCTTCGTCAGGCGAATGGAGAGTTCTGGCTTCAGACAGAGCATATTACAGCACAGACAGTTTACAGATTACTGATTAGAATGCAAATCTTTACACCTAACCTGCTATTCAAGTCTTAAAGTGGCCAACAATGTGAGTGAGACATTATCAGTCAGGATCTGTTGAGTACTCTATGGAGGGAAATTGAATAAGATGAAGAATGAAATGAAACGAGGGACAAGGACAGCTTTGAGAAAGAGTGAGTAGATGCTGCTGGAGACAGATATCAAGTGTGTGCATATGGCAGCACATAGAACTGAGTTTGGATTTCAGAATGCGGCGAGAACAGCAGTCTGAGCGAGGAAGGTTGTCTGTCCTGGAGATAGCTGTAATCCTGGGTGGATTCTGACAAAGGGTCATCCAGACTTGAAACATTGGCTCTATTCTCTCCCTACAGATGCTGTCAGACCCACTGAGTTTCTCCAGCATTTTCTGTTTTTGTTTCTGTTCAGTACTCAGTGGCTTGATGCCATGCAAGTAAATACATTGCTCTTGTGGGGCATTCCGGTCCAATTTGCTTCTTAAATTTTTGCAGCTGTGATGAGGGGATTTTGCTTAGAGTGCACAACCTAGAACTGAAGATCTTTTAACTCATTCCATTGGATTCCCAGTTTAGGTTGTCCTCCAAGGGTGAACATCTTGCCAGCATAGAGCCCCAGCTTTAGCTTTGATGGCTTCATTTTCGGTTCATCACCTTGAGCGACTTCATACATAACTGCAAAGCTCATGATGTCGCAAGCAGTGCCGGCCCATCTGACACTTCATTTTAATTTGATTCTCCCCTCATGCAGTCATGACTCCAATAGTCACAGCCAAATTTATTTTTTAATCTTGATTTGACAAATGCAAATCTTTTCTAGGTTGTAGAATAATTAACCAGAATCATTGTCTGACATCTCTAGAACAAACATCTTTGCATGCTTTCTTTCTTCTTTCCAGCACTTGTGTGTAAAATGGTTGTTTCTTGCAGTTAGAGCACTGCTTTCCCCATGTTAGACGTGCTTCATCTTCCTTCTCATGGTATCTTCCCCAGCATTTACATCCAGTACTCTCTCCTTGCTATTTCTGCTGGTCACGTTTGTCCTTTGTTTTAGTCATTGACTTGTGCTTTAAAGGTTTAGACTATCTCTCAGCATAATGCATTCACCTCACTAATTTCTCACCAATGCTCTTCAGCTGATGATTAGCCACCTTACAGCTTCTGCATATGTCAATAGCTTTCTCACAGATGCATTTACCAGGTAGGAATGCACACTTAGATTATAACATGAAAGCTCTTGCAGATGACAGACTGCATGGAGTTCCCAGGCATGACTGCATTCTCCATGTGTTAACGCTTCTGTCTTTCTACACTACATCTTTACCTTTCAATCATGCATACAAGATAGGAGAACACCTCTGCCTCTAAGTTACACATGACGTGGAGATGCTGGTGTTGGACTGGGTAAAAAAATGTAAGAAGTCTCACAACACCAGGTTAAAGTCCAAAAGGTTTATTTGGTAGCACAAACCACTATCTTTCGGAGCACTGCTCCTATATCAGGTGAGGAAGGCGTGTCCTGTTGGACTTTAACCTGGTGTTGTGATGCTTCTTTCTAAGTTATACAGCCAAGAGTGAACATGAAGTAACTCTGCAAAGCATGTGAATGATATGCCTCCCACAAGTGCAGATAACTTAACAGACAAGGCATCACTGATATTAGAGTACGTATAAAAATGGCCGAACATTGCAGTGACATGTAAATTGAGTACACAGATGACATTCCCAATGATAGCGACATCCCCAATAAGTTGGGGGAAGGACCATTGTGTGTCATCTGATCGTGTAGTTGATTGTGTTGTGGCCAGAAGGCCCTGGTTACAATGTACGGATGCAGCACTGTGCATCCCTGACTTGAACACTGGCCACAGTCACTAATGCTCTTAATAAAAAGGAGCGTGCAGAAGAGACATGGAATGAATAATATTCTCTTTACAGTTGTGTACAGTGTGTACACATTCTGGACACCTGTGCAACCATTGTGCTCCAAAAGTTTTGGGACTTTCTTTTTCTACCACCTGGGTGAATCCTGTGTGAGTGTAGAGTGGTGAAATGGTAGCCTTACCCTGATGACACGAATGAGGTTGTTCATCTTCTTTCTGCCCTGGATGCCCGACATCTTGTGGGCAGTGTTGGCCCTGACCACTGTTGCTACTGCTGGATTAGTGATATTGCTAACCCTCCTGCCGCCAGTTCAGGGGTAGAGGACATCATGACAGGCCTCTGTGGCATCCAAAAGCCATTTTAGGGATGCATCACCGATTCTGGGAACTGCACTCTTCTTGGTATTTGCAGTCATGTCTTCACTGGAGCAGTCCTGGGCTGGCAGTATTGAGAACTGTGCGCCCGGTTGCAGTTTAAATATGGCACCTGGGATGAGGAAGCATTGAGGGTAATGGCATAGCGGATGAATCAGAGGCTGCCTGCCAGGGGGATGGCGTGTTTCCCATGCCTGCATAATTAATGTGGCAGGAAGCAGATGATACAATGTGAAAACTCGCCATTGTGGCCAGCAGAGCCAAGATTGGTTTTTATGTCCATTACCGCATTTAGTACAATTCAGGGAAAATCCTGCCCAAAATCTTTTTTTAAAACTTCAAAAAGATATTGATTATACATTTCCATTTCAATGGGCTGTTAATACATTGACCTGCAAGTGAGAGAAAATAGCTGTCATATCCCTAGAACTTCTCTATAATCCTCTAACAGCGCAGTATGCAAAGCATCATACAGGAGGTCACTGGTTATCTTTTGTACATGCTTTTATTTCTTTGTAATCTAATTACATTGTAAGTTCTAGCTGAACTGTGACATTTTTGGAATAGTATGTACGGACAACGCAAATATGCATGGGCAGATTTTTCAAGGCTGTACTAGAAAAATCAAAGACACCAGCCTTTCCGTCTGATTCTCTGAACTGCTTTCCAGGCAGGTAAGAACAGGATGGCATGGTGGCACAGTGGTTAGCACTGCTGCCTCACAGCATCAAGGGCCCGGGTTCAATTCTGGCCTCGGGTCACTGTCTGTGTGGGGTTTGCATATTGTCCCCGTGTCTGCATACATCCCCTCTGGGTGTTCCAGTTTCCTCCCACAGTCCAAAAATGTCTTGGGGGGATTGGCTGTGTTAAATTGTCCCTTAGTGTCAGGAGGATTAGCAGCATAAATACAGGGATAAGACCTGGGTAGGATTGTTGTCAGTATAGGCTCAATGGACCTAATGGCCTCCTTCTGCTTGTGGGAATTTTATGAACATAAGATCACGAAATGTACTTGATGGCCCAGAAACCTGACTGTAACAGACTGGTTTAGAGAACGTGCCTCTTATGCGGACAGATTTGCATGTTCTGTATAAGGTGCAGTTATGTTCCCTGCTGTTGCACTTCTTTTTCGAGAGATACTGGCTGCCTTTAATTTGGGTCAGTGAAGCCTGAATTCTGACCTTGCTAAACAGGAGACCAGCCAATGATAAGGGTGTATATCGCTAGCTGCCTGTCTGGCTCAATATAATGAATTGCCAGCACAAGCTTCACATGGTCCCTGGGAGCAGATGACCTGGTTTGTGCAGCACATTGGGCGGTATCCATTTTCAAGTTGATCAAATTTCCGAGGCCATGGACTCAGTCTCGCTGTGCAGAGTAGGATTTCACAGATCGATAGTTAAACACATGTTCAGAGCTCTCTTTATTTGCCTTCAACAAACAAGTCAGAAAAATCTGAAAATCCTGTTCTGTCCTCCTATTAAAAATGAAAATTTAGTGGGAATTTCTCTCCTTGACAAAATTCCTCCCATTTCTCTTGCCACTAATCCCTGCCGTCTGGTCAATATTGCTGATGCGACCACTATCCATGTGTGAACTTCAGGGTTGCCATCTATCTGGATTGTCCAGGAGTTAGATTATTCTCCCAGATATTCTCAGTAAGGAAATAGAAAGAAAAGTCACAGCTTCAAAGAAAAAAATGTTTATTTTTGTTGTTTGCTGAAAACATGCTTTGTTGATTAGTTGTTAAAATATTGGCAATGGTGCGAAGGCTGTTTGACTGTCAATCAAGGGTGATACAATGAGGTAAGAAATGTCTACTTGCTTTCTAATTTAAAAGGAATGCAGTGTTCCAAGCAGGGATAGCATGGTGGTGCAGTAGCTGCCTCACAGTGCCAGGGACCCAGGTTTGATTCCCGGCTTGGGTCACACTCTGTGCGGAGTTTGTACTTTCTCCCTCTGAATGCATGGCTTTCCTCCAGGTGTTGCGGTTTCCTCCTACAGTCCAAAGTTGTGTCAGTTAGGTTGATTGGCCAGGCTAAATTGATCCTTAATGCTAGGGGATTAGCATGATAAAAATATGTGGTTATGGGGATAGGATCTGGGTGGGATTGTTGTCAGTGCAAGCTCAAAGGGCTGAATGGCCTCCTTCTACACTGTAGGGATTCTATGAGATGTGGGATAACTTCCTTTTTTCTCAGCTGTCAACTGACCACAAGACATATTATTAAGAAGGAATGTTTTAACCCCTTAAGTGCTGTGACATTCAATGACAGAGAAAAAAAACAGGCTTTCTGACATATAAAAAGCAGGACTTCTGGGAAACTTGAATCAAAAGGAAGGATAAACTATTTCTTTGCACAACACCAACAACAAACACCTACTCACCAACACCCGCTGCCCCACACATACAAGAAAAAATGATATATAAAAATGCAACAAGCACATAGATTACTTGAAGTCTTGAGAATCTTTTTTGTTCTATTGCTCCAAGAAGGTTGCTAGAAGTATAATAGGTTTAAAATTCACTTTTGATTTTGTAATAATCTTATCAAGGCCAATCTTCTGTCACCAATCACCCTTTATTTACAGTATGCTTGAAATGCAATTGAGCGGCGACAGAGGGCAGCTCAGCCCTGAGTCTTTTGACTGCCAGCCTAAGTAAAGCCAGCTGACTTTGCTGCTTCTTCTCTATTTGTTGAACCTCAACTTGCCTAATAGGGGAGCTCCTATTCTATGTATTCCATGATTGATGATCCACTGTGGCCATCATAGCATCTCTCCCCACTCAAGTCAGTTTCTTCCCTTGCACTCCTGTCACAGCAGAGCCTTTCATATCACTGAGCAACCAACCTGGTGTCGATTGGGCATAGCACTGGACCAGGGCTGTGAAGCGGATTACAGACCTTCACTTCCGAAGAGAGCGCCGTGAAGCCACCAACATTAAAGTCTTGCTTCAGTGGGGGTGCCAGTCTCTACCATTTCCAGTTCAGAATCTGTGTTCTCATCACTGTAAAGCAGGGGTGGGGTCGACTTCCAGCCATGGTTCAACACTGTCAGTGGTCATCCCCATAGCTGGTAATGAGGTCCGTACTGGCATGGGCTCCCTGCTCCTGAGATGGTCCAAGTGGTTCCTGACAATTTTGCCCTGCACTTGGGCCTTGTAAACCATGGGTCCCATTTTCTCCATTGGACTGACACATGGACTGAGTCACCAGTTTTGATCCTTGTGGAACCATAGCTCTTTTCCTGGTTCTCTAGTTGGGATTCCAATCTCTCCACCAGGTTTGGGAACAATAGGCTTAATCTTCTTTGAAGCCTTTGTCCAATTAACAGTTTGCTGGGGCGACTCATAAGAACATAAGAACATAAGAAATAGGAGCAGGAGTAGGCCATCTAGCCCTTCGAGCCTGCCCCGCCATTCAATAAGATCATGGCTGATCTGTTGTGGCTCAGTTCCACTTTCCCGCCCTCTCCCCATAACCCTTAATCCCCTCTCTTATCAAAAACCCATCAATCCGCGTCTTAAAAATATTTAGCGAGGCAGCCTCCACCACTTCAACGGGCAGAGAATTCCAGAGATTCACCACCCTTTGAGTGAAGAAGTTCCTCCTCAACTCCGTTCTAAACCGCCCCCCCCTCTATCTTGAGGCTGTGCCCCCTAGTCCTACTGTCTTTTTTGAGCGGGAAGAGTCTCTCCACCTCTATCCTATCCATCCCATTCATCATCTTATACGTCTCAATGAGATCTCCCCTCATTCTTCTAAACTCTAACGAGTACAAGCCTAGTTTATTCAGCCTCTCCTCATAGCTCAACCCCCTCAACTCCGGTATCAGCCTAGTAAACCTCCTCTGCACTCCCTCCAAGGCCAAAATATCTTTGCGCAGGTGCGGCGCCCAAAACTGCACACAGTACTCCAGCTGCGGCCTCACCAATGCCCTATACAGCTGCAGCAAGACCTCCCTACTTTTATATTCAATCCCCCTCGCTGTGAAGGCCAGCATCCCATTCGCCTTCCTGATCACCTGCTGCACCTGCAAGCTGGGTTTTTGCGACTCATGCACAAGGACCCCGAGGTCCCTCTGCACCGTCGCCTGATGCAGTTTTTCGCCACGTAAGTAATAGTCCTTCCTACCATTCTTCCTACCAAAGTGGACCACCTCACACTTACCAACATTAAATTCCATTTGCCATTTCCTGGCCCATTCGCCCAGCCTATCTAGATCCTTCTGCAGACTCTCCACACCCTCCGCACAATTTGCCGTTCCCGCAATCTTGGTGTCATCAGCAAATTTCGACACCCTATACTCGGTTCCCTCCTCCAGATCATCTATATAAATGGTAAAAAGCTGAGGCCCCAGCACCGACCCCTGGGGCACTCCACTAGTCACCATGACTCCCGTCATGTTGTGGGGAGTAGTCCTGTAGTCGAATAAAAAGCATCCCAGTTTGATCTCTATGGATGCTGCGGGTCGCTTCATTATGCCAAGCTTAAACGTCTGCAATGCTCACTCAGCTAGCTCGTTCAATGGCGGGTGGTAGGGTGCTGTCCTAATGTGTTTGATTCCATTGGAAAGCATGAAGGTCTGAAATTTGGTGGTAGTAAAGGCAGTGCCATTGTCACACACCAGGATTTCAGGCATAGTTTCTAAGTGGTAGCATGGGAAGAGATGCAGCTCATGCGATGTATCTCCAACAATTTGGAGTGCGCATGGACCATAATTAAGAACACAGGGCCCATAAAATGCCCAGCGAAGTCTACATGTCCTCAAACCCAGGTACCACTCCTGTCTGTATAGTAATCTCAAAAGAAGGCACCTGGCTCTCTGGAGTCAATGTGTCAAAGTCAATTTCAATATTTTATGGTCCTTTTACATAAAGTAAGGTGTTTATACTAGCTTTTACTGCATATAATACGGATCATCATAGTAGTGTATCACCGAACAGATTCACTTGATGACCAAAGATAAGATCTCATCCTTTTCATCAATGGTGACTTTGCAAAGTCCTCCAATTTTGGGGGCAAGAAGGAAGATCTAACAGCAATGTTCTTTCCCAAAACAACATATGCAGCATCGAGAGCTAATTACTTAAAACCCACTCCGCTGAGGAGGACATATCACTCGTGCCTGACTCCAGAATCAGCTGTTTTACTCAGAACATGATTGTGGTAGCAGACTCCTTGGAGGACAATGGAAAAGCTTTAGGGATGTCTTCTAAGCGAAATCAAACATCCCTGCTGATTTATAGAAGTCGCTGGCTCGTGACTGATCAAAACTGAGATGATTTTAGTCGGGAAAATATTGAACACACTAAGAGAGTATAAGAACATAAGAACTAGGAGCAGGAGCAGGCCATTTGGCTCCTTGAGACTGGTCCTCCATTCAATAAGATCATGGCTGATCTTTTTGTGGACTCAGCTCCACTTACCCGCCTGCTCACCATAACCCTTAATTCCTTTCCTGTTCAAAAAGCCACTTATCTTTGCCTTAGAAACATTCAAAGAGGAAGCTTCAACTGCTTCACTGGGCAGGGAATTCCATGGGTTCACAGCCCTTTGGGTGAAGGAGTTCCTCCCCAACTCAATCCTAAATTTGCTCCGCCTTATTTTGAGGCAATGCCCCCTAATTCTGGTTTCATCTGAGAGTGGAAGCAACCTTCCTGTTTCTATCTTATCTATTCTCTTCATAATTTTATATGATTCTATAAGATCCTGCCTTACTTTTCTAAATTCCAATGATATAGTCCCAGTCTACTCAGTCTCTTCTCATAAGCCAACCCACTCAACTCCAAAATCAACCTAATGAATCTCCTCTGCACCCCTTCCAGTGCCAGTATACCCTTTCTCAAATAAGGAAACGAAAACTGTACACAGTACTCCAGGTGTGGCCTCACCAGCACCTTATATAGCTGCAACACAACCTCGCTGCTTTCAGACTCCATCCCTCTAGCAATGAAGGACAAAATTCCATTTGTCTTCTTAATTGCCTGTTGCACTTGCAAACCAACTTTTTGTGATTCATGTACAAGGGCAACCAGGTCCCTCTGCAAAGCAGCATGCTGCATTTTTTTAAATCATTTAAATAATAGTCCATTTTGGACTATTTTGGACTGAAATAGCTTTCAGAATGTTGCATTCCATCAGGGCCAGGAGACTTACTTATCTTTAGTCCCATTAGCTTACTTAACACTGTGATAATGCTTCAAATAACTATACAACCTTAAGCAGGCTATTGTCCGCAGCAAACTACCCGGCCTTCAGGAGAACAGTGACAATGACACCATACAATCCTGCTACAGCAACCTCTGCAAGACATACCAGATCATCGACACGTATGCCATCATCTCACAACAGACCACCATTCACCAGGTGCATGGTACATACTCATGCGACTATGCCAATATTGTCTCCTGATATGCTGCAGGAAAGGATGTCCCGAGGCATGATACATCGGCGAGAACATGCAGACGCTACAACAGATGAATGGACACTGCTCGACAATCACCAGGCAGGAGTGTTCCCCTCCTGTCAGGGAACACTTCAGCAGTCAAGGGCATTCAGCTTCTGATCTTCAGGTAAGCGTTCTCCAAGGTGGCCTCCAGGACACTCGACAATGCAGAATCACCAAGCAGAAACTGATAGCCAAGTTCCGCACACATGAGGACAGCCTCAATCAGGATCTTGGATTCATATCACACTACCTGTAACCCCCACAATTTGTTTGGGCTTGCAAAATCTTACTAACTGTCCTGGCTTGAGACAATACACATATCTTTAATCTGTGCTTAACCCTCTCTCCACTAGCATTGTCTGTAAAGACTTGATTACTTGTAAAGACTCACATTCCAACCACTGTTTTGCAATTGAGTCTGTGTCTATATGTGCCCTGTTTGTAAACCCAACTCTCCACTCACCTGATGAAGGAGCAACATTCTGAAAGCTCCTGCTACCAAATACACTTGTTGGACTTTAACCAGGCGTTGTGAGACTTCTTATTGTGCCCACCCCACTCCAACACCGGCATCGCCACATCGCTGTGATAATGATTGTTTCTAGGTCCTTACCTGCCATCAATTTTTGGCATGTTATTTGTATCTTCCACTGTGAGACTGACACAAAATCTCTGTTCATTGCCTCAGCCTTTTCCTCATTTCCCGTTATTAAATCCCTCTTCTCATCCTCTAAAGAACCAATGTTTATCTTAGTCACTCTTTCTCTTTGTATATATTTGGAGAAGCTTTTGCTGTCTGTTTTTACATTCTGAGCTAATTCAATCTCATAATCTATCTTACTTTTCTTTATAGCTTATTTTGTGGCTTTCTGTTGACATTTAAAGATTTCCTATGCTCTAGTTTCTCACTAACCTTTGTCACTTTGTATGCATTTTCTTTCAATTTCTTACCCTCTATTTTCTTCGGTATCCGTGACTGATTATCTCTTTTTCTACAGTCTTTCCTTATCTCTGGTATATACTTTCGCAGAGCACAGTGAAAAATTGCTTTGAAAGTTCTCCACTGTTCTTCAATTGTCCCACCATAAAGTTTTTGCCCCCAATCCATCTTAGCCAACTCCTCCCTCAACTCATTGTAGCTCCTTTGTTTAAGCACAAGACACTGGTATTGAATTTTACCTTTTCACGCTCCATCTGTATTTTAAATTCAACCATACTGCTTCCAAGAGGATCCCTAACTGTGAGATCATTAATTATTCCTGTCTCATTATACAGGTGCTCTTTGATTAACCAACGTGTGGTCACTACAGCTCGCAATGGGATCTGCCAGCTCCCACATCATACACGTACATCACCTGTCCAGCCATCTCTACATCGTTAATTAATTTATTAATTAGTTCTATTAATTAGTTCTGCCTCCTGACTGCTCCCTGGAGACTCGGCCCCGGATCCCTGAGGTAAGTTGCTTTTATACTCACTGTGGTTCTCTGCTCCGCCCTCTGACTTCCTCCTGGAGACTAGGCTGCGGATCTCTGAGGTAAGTTAGTTTTTATACTCACTGTAGGGCTCTGCTTCCCCTTTTGGCTGCGCCCTGGAGGTTAGTCTTCACTGGGAGCACGGAGAGGCAAAGTCTGAGAAAACATACATACCTCACCTTCTGACCCTTCAAGCACCACCTGGCCTGCATGTGGCTAGGTCTGCAGATCACACATAGGTCTTATCAGCCACCTCAATCTCATTGAAGTGGAGTGGAAGCAAACCATCCTCAACCCCGATGGACTGCATAAGAAGAAGCAGAAAGAACGGTTTGAGTTTGAGGTGAAGCAATGGGAGACAGGAAATCAATGATGAAACCTCCCAAAGTACACTCAACCAGAGTCAGCAACCCTGGTGAGTTTAAAGCACAATACTTCAATTATGGGCCTGCCACCATTGGACCTATAGTAACTCAAGGTGACTCGATGCGGCAAGTAACAAACTAAAAGATTTGTTGACTGACAAAAACTATGTACAACTAATACTTTAACAGCACAACTATACAGGTGTGCTCCTGTCAACACCCTGACACCAGGAGAAGCCTTCCAGCTCCGGGAATGTGTGTCCTCGCTCCCGATTGGCACCAGTTCACTCACTCACGTAGTTCTGGCTTGGTTATTTGGCCCATGAAGGGTTGCTCATTAAAGGGGCCACGCTATCACAGGACCCCATCTTGTTCTCACTTGAGACTGATATTTGCTGACTTCCTTTCGAGGCCACTTTGTGGCCAACGAAGGTGAAGAAGTTGGGTGTCTTTCCCCTTCGTAACCATGGGCGGGGCATGTATGCCATCTCTACTGCAACCAAATCTGGGATCTTCCCGTTCCATGGCTTGGAAGCTCAATGGAAATATTCACTTGAGCCCTCAGGGGAGCCTGGACATTTTCTGACTGCCACAAATATTTAGCACTAATTTGTCATATAATAGACTTATTAGAATTAAATGTAACCCCTACATTTTTTTTCAGCACCAAAAACAGAATGGGGTTTATGGGATGATTCACTTCAAAAAATGGAAAAAAAATGTCACCCTAGTTACACTCTGATCACATAAAAAAAAGACTTTAAGATATTCCTTTAATTGCTTCTTCCACAAATATTGTTAATAGTTCCTTCACTGTTCAAAGCTGTACCTATTTAAACATTGTGCACATTTGAAGGCTAAGTAATAAATATCCTTTGGGTTATTTTCCTTCGCAAGTTGTCTCAAGCACCATATTGTTACTTATCTATAAAATGGATGAAAGCTCGTCTTGCAGTCAGCCGTGGATAAGTGTGACACACTCACCTGTAGTTACTTTCTCCTCGGATTGCCTCAGTTTCCCATTCCAGGTAATCTCATTAGGGGCAGCAGGTGTATCACCAGCATGCCTATTGTTGCTGCTTCCAGTTTTCAGTCAGTATAGGTGGGTATCAGTGACACTCACTTTATTAATTTCCATATCATAGGCCTAAATCTGAAGTGTGGGGAAGATCAGTTTCTGAAACATGTAACGTGAGACTGAGGTCTTCTGTCAGGGCTGCAGGGCAGCCACTAGTTGCAAACAAGGCACTAGACCTGAAGTGTTTCATTAGTGATTCAAGAGGATCACATTAACCTGCAAGTAAAGAAACCTTACATATTAATGAAGGTCCTGACTTCATAAAATCTGATATGGCTGACACATTATAGAAAGAAAGTGCACCTGATCAGGTACGTGCTCCGCAGGTGTCAAATTGTTCGCAATGATATAGCAATCTGCACATTTCTGATGGATGCTTTTTTGTTCTGGAAGGCTAAGATTTCACAGGATTACAACACCACCAGTGTGCTCATACTGAAGCAATACTTGTGCACGTCTCCTAACAGAATACTGAAGATTGTTTTAAAAGCCAGTGCTAAAGTTGCAGAAGCTTTACTTTCCTGAAGAGTTGTAAATTGCATAGAGATACATCTCCTCACCTACCGCATGCACACTTCAAAGCCTAAAGTCTGGATTTACATGTTGACATTGGAAATGGAAGTGTTTCTTGGAGAGTCGTTGCAAGCTCGATGGGCTGAAAGATCCCTTTTTTGCACTGTAGGGATTCTATAATTCTTTGGTTTTGGTTGTAAAGCTGTGGGGATTGCGGTGTGTTTATTGTACACAGGCCACTGACTATAGGTCGCTTAGTTAATCAATGATCTTGATTGCATTGCCACAGAAACATGCTTTATGCCAATAATGATTTTTATATCATAGGCTGGAAAACCAAATTGCACTTGTTAAAACATAGAAACCAAGAACAGGAATAGGCATTTGACCCTTTGAGCCTGCACTGCCATTCACTACGACCATGGCTGATCCCCAATCTCAATGACACATTCCTACTTTCTCCCCATCCCCCTAGATGCAGTTAAAATATTTTAAAGATCTATCCTCTTTCTTGAATACATTCGATGACTTGGCCTCCACAGTCTTCTGTGGTAGTGAATTCCATAGGTTCACTACCCTTTGAGTGAGGAAAATTTTCCTCATCACATGAGGGGCAAAACGTTCAACCCCATATCCAGAAACTGTGCCCCCGGCTCTAGATTCCCCAACCAGGGAAAACATCCTCACCGCATCTACTCTGTCCAGCCCTGTTAGAATTTTATATGTTTCATCCAGATCTCCTTCCACCCTTCTAAACTATAGTGAATACTAAGCCAGTGGAACTCATCTCTCCTCAAAGGACAATCCCACCAACCCCAGTATCAGTCTAGTGAACAGTCACTGGATTCCCTCAATGGCAAATGTCACAAACATGGCTGATGTCATCTGTGGGGGTGAGCCAACATGGAGTACTCATTCATGGTGCTGTGGGTATGAGGAATGGTGTGAAGAACCATATACAGATGCAGTGACCATTCCAGTCATGGCATAACACTTATTAAAGGCTACTTATTGCAATTATGAAAAGACACATGTACAGCAAAAGCCCTATAATGATCTAAGACAATTACATGTAAAAATTATTAAACAGTTTAAGTAGAAATTACCCTTTCGATCTAAGGTAGATATATGAGATCTGAACTTTTTCAGGACTTCTCTTTCCAAACAACATCCAATTCAATAGATCTATGAGGAAAGGCCAGCCTATGGCTGCCACATTATATACAATTGAATAGTTATGTTGGGGAATGTCTCTTGGTTCAGTGAAAATATGGTTTTAACTGCCTCCACAAATGTTTCTGCGCTCTTATTTCTGCTATGTAACTAGAACCAGCTACAGGTTGCTAGATGGAAACTGCCTTACAGGTTCCTAAATGGAAACTGCCTCCCTGATTCAATGAAAAGGTTGCCAAATGCACTATTAGTCCCTTCTGGTGGTTCTCCCTGTGTACTTGTCATGTATCCCCTCAGCTTCTGTAGTTCTGAATGATTAATGTATACATGTTTTCCCTGGCTGGTGTAATTGTCTATCCAAGGTATTTTCCATTAGCAGGATGATGTATTCTTCTTGTGAGTCAAGACTGCTAATCTCATTATTGCAATTAATTTCCTGTGAAATATCTTTTGAAATGATGGTGGCTTTTAATCTGCTGGCACATTCATGACACAAGTATATCGTTTCTTAGGTAGAGCGACCAAGACTGCAGGCAATACTCCAGGTGCAAATTCACCATGGTTCTGTATAATTGCAGTAGGACATCTCTACTTCTGAACTCAAATCCTTTTGCAATGAAGGCCAACATATCATTTGCTTTCCTTATTACCTGCTGCACCTGCGTCTCCACTTTCATTGACTGGTGTACAAGTCCCATTTGCACACCCGCACTTCCCAATATTATCACGATTGAAATAATACTCTTCTTTCTGTTTTTCCGCACCAAAGTGTATAACTTCACATTTAGTCACATTGTACTACATCTGTCATTGTTTGCCCACTCATGTGACTTGTCTAAATCATTTTGAAGCTTACCTCCTAAGAACTTGGCACATAACCTCCTGTCAGAACCCACAATCCAAGACAGAGTGCAACGACGATAACAGCCAAGTCATCACCAGACTACTGAGCAGACCACTGGTATTTTAAAAATGAGATTCAGCTGCTCTGATCACTCAGATGGAGCTCTAAGATAGGTCCCAGCAATTTTCAAGAAGAATTATCATGCACTGAACAACGTTGCACAGTGGAGATTCTTCCAAATAGATCGTAATGAGGTCACGGGCAGAGCTCAATTCTTTGAGGACGAAGAAGATGGGAAAATCCTTGCGTACCTTGGGGAGAGTGTGGTGGGGGAGTGTGCAGCATGGTGGCACAGTGGTTAGCACTGTTGCCTCACAATGCCAGGGACCCAGGCTCAGTTCCTGCCACTGTCTGCGTGGAGTTTTCACATTCTCCCGCTGTCTGCGTGGGTTTCCCCTGGGTGCTCTGGTTTCCTCCCTCAGTCCAAAGATATGCTAAATTGCCCCTTGGTATCGGGGGACTAGCTAGGGTAAATGCACTGGGTTATGGGGATAGGGTCTGGATGGGATTGTGGTTGGTGAAGGCTTGTTGGGCCAAATGGCCTGCTTCTGCACTACAGGATTCTATGATACCAGTCAATGAAATTGGAGATGCAGATGCAGCAGGCAATAAGGAAGGCAAGTGGTATGTTGGCCTTCATTGCAAGAGGATTTGAGTTCAGAAGTAAGGTAAGGCTACACTTGGAAGACTGGGTGCAGTTCTGGTCATCCTATTATAGAAAGGATATTATTAAACTAGAAAGAATGCAGAAAAGATTTACTAGGATGCTACCGGGACTTAATGGTTTGAGTTATAAGGAGAAGCTGGATAGACTGGGACTTTTTTCTCTGGAACATAGGAGGCTGAGGGGTGATCTTATAGTGGTCTATAAAATAATGAGGGGCACGTTTCAGCTAGATAGTCAATATATTTTCCCAAAGGTAGGGGAGTCTAAAATTAGAGGACATAGATATAAGGTGAGAAGGGAGAGATACAAAATCCCCCCCCAAGGCGAATGGAGAATTTCATTCTGCTAGTCTCACCTGTCCTGATTCTGGGGCCGACGAGGCAGTAAAATTCCGGCCTATGACTCTATGATATGATGTTCAACTGTTGGAGATGAATGACTAGTTCCTTGGACAATAGTGCCCTGGCTTAGAGGAGGCAGAAGACATGAACTCATGGAGCTATAATGGGAGTAACTTAAATCCAATAATTTGAAAAATATGATCCTCACTGCACAAGTGGGTTCCCAGGCATGAGCTGATTAAAGCTGCGAGGGGAATACACTAATTAGAAACATGTTTGAATCACTGGGAGACGGTTATGTTACTGACCTGTCCTTTGTTTTAAGTTTTAATCTTCTGCTTTATCCGTAGTAAGGGAACAAGCAGCTGAGACGATGATGAGAAAGGACTCATTTGGGGTTCTTCATTCCTCCGTCTCTTTCCAACCCACTTAACAAGCTTTAAACACTGCTTCCTGAACATTGCTGTAGGCAAAACCTCCTTAAAAGAAGTTAACCTCAAGCTAATGTCTCCAGAAAAACAGCCGAATTAGTCACCTACATCTTTAAATTAGAAGCATTGGGTACAGCGAAAGAAAATCGCAAAACCGCCAAATTGAGCCTTAGACTGTGTGTGTGTGTGTGTGTGTGTGTGTGTGTGTGTGTGTGTGTGTGTGTGTGTGTGTGTGTGTGTGTGTGTGTGTGTCGGGGGTGTGTTGCTTGTGTGTATGTTCATAGAATCATAGAAATCCTACAGTACAGAAAGAGGCCATTCGGCCCATTGAGTCTGCACCGACCACAATCCCACCCAGGCCCCACCCCCATATCCCTACATAGTTTACCCACTAATCCCTCTAACCTACACATCTCAGGACACTAAGGGGCAATTTTAGCATGGCCAATCAACCTAACCTTTTTTTTTAAAGTTACCTTTCTTCTCTCTTGATTACTGCATGTAATCGGTTAAACACTCATTAACTTGGCAAGCATATCCTTTTAAAACAAAGACCTGTTGTGGCCACATGAGGAGAGGGAAAAGAGCAGAGCCTTCTGACTCCTCCCCACTTGATCATAACAGAAAGTTTAACCTCATGTACGCCACCCCTCACCGTGCACGTTTTCCTGAGAGTGAGACAAAAATTTAAAATATATTAGAACCTCAGATAGTGAGTGAACCAGCCAGCATGGAGCTTTTCAACCTGTTTGCTGACATGATTGTCCTGCATAGATCTAGAAAAGAAATTGGAAAGAGATACTAATACCTATCAAATTTTCCCACACAATAATGAGACAGGAAAATATGATGCCTTGTGTATTTATACATGACCCAGTTTATAAGTGTGTATTTCACTATAATTGTTATCTGCAGCATTCAGTGATAATTGGAAGCCAATGTCATGTCAATGCAGGTAGGACGGCATTACATTTAAAAAAAATTGTATTCCTTTCAAAACGTACCCTTGATTATAGACAGATGGGGAAAGAAGTTGGGATTTCAGTTTATCCTCTCCTGTTCTGTAAGACTAATAATTCCAATTGTTAACAGTCCAGATTCCATCAGTTTATGTCCTTCTCCAGCAAATTGCTTGAAGCTAGCACTGACAACATGCACAATACTTTACCCATGAATACTTTCACGACATTGCTTTAATTTTATTTTGTTTATTCTTTACAATCCTTGGAATTTCCTGGACTAAAACAATGTAGCATTGCACTGTACTGTGCTTTCAGAAATCACTGATGCTAACATGACTGCTCCGCAGGGAAGACCAAGCTTCATGTACTTTTTGGACGCCCAAACATCTTCACAATTTGTCCTCCATTACCTTAGTCGCAAGGTTAAGGATGCAACTTGTACTCTTGGGCAAAGAAAAATAACGCATGTTAACGCCATAACTCAGAGTAACTTTGTTCACTGATTGTTAAACATATTGGCAGGTTTCTGGGTATTTGATTTGATTTGATTTATTATTGTCACATCTATTAGTATACCGTGGAAAGTATTGTTTCTTGTATGCTATACATATAAAGCATACTGTTCATAGAGAAGGAAAGGAGAGAGTGCAGAATGTAGTGTTGCAGTCATAGCTAGGGTGTAGAGAAAGATTAACTTAGTGCAAGATGGGCCCATTCAAAAGTCAGATGGCAACAGGGAAGAAGCTGTTCTTGAATCTGTTGGTAGGTAAACTCAGACTTTCGTATCTTTTTCCTGATGGAAGAAGGTGGAGGAGAGTGTGCCCAGGGTACGTGGGGTTCTTAGTTAGGCTGGCTGCTTTTCCGAGGCAGCGGGAGGTTTCTTGCAGTCTTGGGCAGAGCAGGAGCCGTACCAAGCTGTGACACAACCAAAAGAATGTGTATCAGGAACCTGGCTGACCCCGCCACCCCCCAAAAGAAAATTAGTACAGCCCACTTACAGTGGGGACATTTTGGCAAAATCAGAATCAAAAATCAATCCTTGATCATGTAAATGTAATGAAATACTGTTGAAACAAAATACAGATCAACAAACTGATTTAAGTTTAAAATTTATTTATTAGTGTCACAAATAGGCTTACATTAATGCTACAATGAAGTTACTGTGAAAATCCCCTAGTCACCACACTCCAGCACCTATTTGGCTACAGTAAGGAGAATTTAGCATGGCCAACAGACCTAACGAGCACGTATTTCAGACTGTGGGAGGAAACTGGAACATCTGGAGGAAAGCCACGCAGACACAGGAAGAACATGCAGACTCCACACATTCAGTGATCCAAGCTGGGAATCGAACCCGAGTCCCTGGTGCTGTGAGGCAGCAATGCTAACCACTGTGCCATTGTGCTGCCCTAGATAGATATAGAGCAGCATTATCTATCTGCTCTATTAATATTAAATTGCTCTATTGATATTAAATAACAATAAATAAACTGATCAGTACAAGATGATGCCAATTGGCACTGATGTCTAATAGATCTCCATGAAAAGTTTTCATTAGAAAGAAGGCGGCTGCGAGGGGACCTTATTGAAACATATAAGATGATCAGAGATTTGGTTAGGGTGGACAGTGATAGCCTTTTTCCTCGGATGGAGAAAGCTAGCACGAGGGGGCATAGCTTTAAATTAAGGGGTGGTAGTTATAGGACGGATGTCAGGGGTAGGTTCTTTACCCAGAGGGTGGTGAGGGATTGGAATGCCCTGCCTGCTGCAGTTGTGGATGCGCCTAGTTTGGGGGCGTTTAAGAGATCCGTGGATAGGTTTATGGATGGAAAGGGTTTGGTTTAGGTTAGAGGGTCATTGTTTTTTAACTGGTCAGCGCAACATCGTGGGCCGAAGGGCCTGTTCTGCACTGTAATGTTCTATGTTCTATGTTCTATGAAAAAGGGCATCTGCTGATTTATAAGGACTATGTATTTTGAGATAAGATAACTAAAACAGTTAGTAAAGTCTAAATTTGTGAACAAGAGCTGAATAAACAGCAAGCTATGCATTATTCCGATTATTTGAATTGCCACATAAGCTGAACAACAGCCATCTATCTCTCTTGGGTTTGGTGGAAGGACCTACACAGGAAATCCTGCCAGCAATCCTGATGATTTCACCAATAAGAGTCTATCACAATTGCTTTAGTTCTGAGATGCAAATTATTAGTTACATTTTCAGGATCTGGAGATCAGCGCAGGGGTACTTGCTACGGTTTTACCAATTAAAATGACCAGATTGCGAGTACAAGGCTCTGGAAATCTCCCCCATTGCTTGTCCAACTGAGATCACTATTTGATCAGGAACTGAGAGGAAAGAATCTTGAAAATCATTCACTGTTGGGTAGTCAATGTCAGGTCTGAAATCTTCCTTAGTTGCAACTATTTTCCCTTCTGTTACCCATCCCGTTCACAGCACATGGGTCAGACAAAGCTGTTAAATTGTATACGTAAACATCTGAGAAAATAAGAACTCTTTGGACATATCTTTTATGTCAGAAGCTTAATACACATTGGAACATTACTCCCATTGAAGATAGATACTAATAACAACTCATTGCTCTATTGAGATAAACTTGCTAACTAGGACACGTATCAATTCCAGTTTCTCCTGTTCACGTATCCATGCATCAGAGTTCCCAAATAAGCTCCATCATATACTTCCAGACAGCTGTATGAATTTCCATTCAAGACAGAACAAATACTATGTATTGAACAGATGCATTTGTTGCTGCATCAAACTGCTGAGTATCTGGATGAAATTGCAAGCCAATTTCTAGAACAATCACAGTGGTAATAACAGTATGCATTATTTAGCAACAATAGAATTTAACATGCAAACTTTCCTAAATGGCGCCATTAGTAAATATCCTGCCCAGCAAAAGCTGCACTATTCTCACTGAGGATCTCAGTTTAAACACCACAGCTTGTGCTGAGTTAACTGAGCTTATCAAGGATAAGAACTGTCACAGGGGACTACATTGAAAGAATATGAATTCAGGTAATTAAGAAGGCAGCTGGAATTTTGTCCTTCGTTGCTAGAGAGATGGAGTTTAAACACAGCTAGGTTATGTTGCACTTGTATAAGGTGCTGGTGAGGCCACACCTGGAGTACTGTGTACAGTTTTGGTCTCCTTACTTGAGAAAGGATATACTGGCACTGGAGGGGATACAGAGGAGATTCACTAGGTTGATTCCAGAGTTGAGAGGGTTGGCTTATGAAGAGACACTGAGTAGACTGGCGCTATACTCACTGGAATTCAGAAGAATGAGGGGAGGTCTTATAGGAACATATAAAATTATGAAGGGAATAGATAAGGTAGAAGCAGGGTAGTTGTTTCCACTGACAAGTGAAACTAGAACTAGGGAGCATGGCCTTAAAATAAGGGGAAATGTATTTAGGACTGAGTTGAGGAGGAACTTCTTCATACAAAATGTTGTGAACCTGTGGAATTCCCTGCCCAGTGAAGCTGTTGAGGCTACCTCATTGAATGTTTTTAAGGCAAGGATAGATAAATTTTTGAACAGTAAAGGAATTAAGAGTTATGGTGAGGGGGTGAATAAGTGGAGCTGAATTCACAAAAAGATCAGCCATGATCTTATTGATTGGTGCAGCAGGCTTGAGGGGTCTAATCTTGCTCCGAGTTCTTATGTTCTTATATTCTTAGTGTGCACCTTCTCCATCCTCCAGATACCCCAGAGTATTTGACAGGCAATTAAGTACATTATGAAGCGTAGTCATTGGTGTTAAGCAGGAAGTGCGGCAGTCAATTTTTGCACAGCAAGATCCCACAAAGAAGTGATGAGATAAATGACCAAATCATCTGTTTTAAATGGTGATGTGTGAAAGATAAATATTGGCCAGGATATTGGGAGAACTCTCTATTGAGCCTTCAATAGCATCACTGGATCTTTTCTACATAGCTAAGGAGCAAGTCAGGACCTCATTTTAATGGCTCCTCCAACTAAAGAACCATTCCTCCAACACTGTCGTGCTCTCTTCAGTACTGAATCATTTAGCAGTCTAGATTTTGCGCACAAATCTCTGGAGTTGGAAATGAACCCATAATCTCCCCTCTATGAGGTGATTATGCTAAGGCATGATTGAAATCTATTTGTTGTGATGTTTTCTAATCTAATAGAGTCATAGAATCCCCACAGTGCACTGGCTTACCCAATATCTTACCCAAGCCCTCTCCCTGACCCTATCCCCTTAACCCCATACATTTCCCATGGCCAATCCATTTAACTTACACATCTTGGAATGCTAAGGGGCAAGTTAGCATGGCCAATCCACATAACCTGCACATCTTTGAATTGTCAATCATTGCATAGTTCGAGATGAAAATGAATAACTAGTTAGTTCAGGCACTGGAAGGGAGCTAGAATTGTATTTCAATGTGGCTTTTCAGGAGAAACGGGAGAAATAAAAACTATTACACAATTACAAAACAACATTACAAATGACTTAATTCCAATCACAAAAGTTATAGTGAACCTTTATCAAACATTGGTTCAGCTTGAGCTAGAGTATTGTGTCCAATGCTCCAGCTCAAGCTATTTCCTTCGCACTGTAGGAAGGAGGGGAAGGAATTGGAGAGGTTCAGAAAAGATTAGCAAGAACAGTTCTGGGATGAGGAACATCAGTTACTCAGATAGGTTGTCAAAGCTGACAATGTTCTCCTGAGAGGAGAGAAGAATCATAGAATCACTACATTGCAGAAGAGGCCATTCAGCCCATCAACTCTGCACCAACTCTCTGACAGAGTATCTTACCCAGGCCCTCTCCCCCACCTTGTCCCATAAACCCACGCATTTACCATGGCTAATGCATGTAATCTGTGCATCTTGGGGCAACAAAGGGCAATTTAGCATGGCCAATCCATCTACCATGCATATCTTAAAGCATGAGGGGTCTGGAATTGGTGGAAGGCCTGAGATTTGGCTGTTCTAGTTTTGATTGTTTTTCAGGTAATTTTACCATATGGGAAGAGATCATTTGGCCCATTCTGCCTATGGCATTCTCCGATCTTTCCTCATGGAACTTAAAATTTTGCCTTTTCAAGTATATATCCAATTACACTTCTGAAAGTTACGAGAGAATCTATGTTCACCAGACTGTTTTCACGCCATGCACTCAAGATCATAACTGCTCGCTACATAAAAAGACTCTCCATTTCTCCCCTCTGTTTTTTTTTGTCAATTATGTTAAATCTATGTCCTCTGATTACCAACTCTCTCACCAATGGAAACAATGGCTGCAGGCCCTTTTCAAACAATTGCCCACGTTGTTTCTTTTTGAAAACAATTTAACAAAACAAACTAGACGGGCAGAATTGGAAGAATCCCATAGAATCAGAATTTCAGTGACCTCTTCCAAACTTTGGCAAAATGTGTATGTTTTTTAAAACTCAATTCACTGGTGTTTGCTTCTTTTTAAAATCTAAAACAAAAACATGCTCTGACTCTCAATAAAACCCATGGGCTGGATTTTGTCTCAATCGGGCGGCACGGTGGCACAATGGTTAGTGTTCCTGTCTCACAGTGCCAGAGACCCGGGTTCAATTCCGGCTTTGGGTGACTGTCGGTGTGGAGTTTTCACATTCTCTCCATGTCAGCATAGGTCTCCCAACTGCAAAGATGTGCAGGTTAGGTGGTTTGGTCATACTAAATTACCCCTTAGTGTCAGAGGGATTAGCAGTGTAAATATGTGGTGTTATGGGATAGGATTTGGGTGGAACTGTTGTTGGTGTGGTTTAGATGGGCCAAAGATGTGCAGGTTAGGTTGATTGGCCATGCTAAGAAATTGCCCCTTATTATCCAGGGATGCGTAGGTTAGAGGGATTAGTGGTTATAATATGTAGGAATATGGGGGTAGGACCTTGATGGGATTGTGTTCGGTGCAGACTCGATGGGCCGAAGGGCCTCCTTCTGCACTGTTGGGATTCTATGACCCATTTGCAATGCTCAAGAAGAAATGAACATGATGAATGGGATGGATAGGATAGAGGTGGAGAGACTCTTCCCGCTCAAAAAAGACAGTAGGACTAGGGGGCACAGCCTCAAGATAAAGGGGGGGCGGTTTAGAATGGAGTTGAGGAGGAACTTCTTCACTCAAAGGGTGGTGAATCTCTGGAATTCTCTGCCCGTTGAAGTGGTGGAGGCTGCCTCGCTAAATATTTTTAAGACGCGGGTTGATGGGTTTTTGATAAGAGAGGGGATTAAGGGTTATGGGGAGAGGGCGGGAAAGTGGAACTGAGCCACGACAGATCAGCCATGATCTTATTGAATGGCGGGGCAGGCTCGAAGGGCTAGATGGCCTACTCCTGCTCCTATTTCTTATGTTCTTATGTTCTTATATTATAAGCTAATGATAGCTAAGTGTTAAAAAATAGCAGGAGATATAAAATTTAGTTTCTTAATTAGTTTCCACTATACCATTTAAACAAAACTGGTGTGCTTTGTACAGAAAAAAAAACAATAATCTCCACAATCTAAATTTAATAGTTCTTAATAGATTATCAATTCTTTATAAATTATGAATTGCTTAATAAGATCCATTGTTGAGTTTACTGAAGTCTACCTTCTGTAGGAGGGGAAAATTATGATTAAGTCAAAAGAAGTAAAGGCAAAGATTATCTCCACCCAATGTTCTAAAATTAATCAGTCTACACTTAGCTTTGATCAGTCACTCAGAACTTGCCTGCATCTATATGTGCTCATAGTTGTTCCTTTTCTTTCTGGCATCAGAGGAAGTTGATAATGAAAACTAGTTCCAGGTTAATTAGACGTGGAAACCTTCAGACACTGTTGCTGTTGTTTATATTCATCCATCTTTCCCTGCGCATTTTTAAACACAATTCCATTTAGCACCCACAGCGGAGCATGGCAGCTGTTCAAACCACAGTAACTAAAGGCATACATTGTTGTACAGTCTTTGTAGCTTGTGCAGCAACACAAGATACTTAAAATAACGCGGCTTGATCTTTTTCTCTCCAGAATCGTGATTCAGAAAGCTGTGTTATTGTTGTTAGGGAGATATCAATCACTTATACAGAAATCATTCTGAAAGAAACAATAAGTTTTTTTTCCTCTATTGAGTTAATTGCAAAGTGTTTCTCTCCTTCACCGAGGAACATAATATCAAGAATTGGACATTCAGCCTCTCCCGAACATGATCCTCCATTTACTCAGATCAAGGCCCAGTTGTGAGTCTCTGCAATCTATGTTAGCAGTGAATAAATGAGCTGTTGCCAGCATTCCTTCTGAATTGCTATGTAATTAGACAACTGGGCAGCACTTGGAGAATGTGAGGGTAACAAGACTTCCTTCCCATGGGAAATTGTATGGCTTTCATTGACCTTTCTGCTCATGGCACATACAAGTTTGGAAACCCATTGAATCTGTTGATGTTGGGAGGTTTTTAAAAAAATTCCTCCATGGGATGTTGGCATTTCTGGCTACACCAGCATTTATTACCCATCCCTAATTGCCCTTCAGAAGGTGGAGGGAAGTTACAGTCTTGAATCACTGCAGTCCATGGGGTACAGGTTCACCCACGATGTTGTATAACAATTGTTTTATTAGCCCTTTCATCCAACCTGAGTGCCGCAGTAAAATGATCACAAACGTAACATGGCAATTAATGGAACTGTAGTCCTACTATGCTGAAAGCTGCTAATTCTTGTAACATATGGCAGTTAGCAACAGAATCGCCTGGGCTGAAACATTGACCTTCTGTGACACATTCTGAATCTGCCAAGCTTTTATGACGTGATAAATAAGTTGTTTACCAGGTCAGCATAAAATGATCTGTCGAGTCTTTAGCCTGAGGTGAAATTTCACATAATCGTTGTTTAAGATAATTATAAGAACTGATTGATTGTCTTCATTTATATCTCCTCCAAGTGCCTCAGAATACTTCCTATCAAAAATCTATGAGTTGAACGAGCAAGGATGGTTTCATATGGAGCATGATGAATGGCCTTGGGGCACTTGTCATCTCACTATATCATCTTCTTTGTTAAACTTGCATGCAATCACTCTCAAAGGAGCCATTGAGACTCTTGCTGGCCTGCTTAGTTTACAGCATTTGGCTGACTTATTTTAAGATCATTTTACCGGGGAAGTGTTAAAAATAACACTTCTTGATTTGCTGTTCATCAATAGATGACATTTCCTGTATGTGAACTGGAAGATGGGTTTTTCAGAGCTGATGGCGAAAAGGACAAGCAACATTGCAACTTGTCAAAAGAAAATGAAATCTGGTCAATTAAAAAGGTAATTTGACTTTCAAGAAATGTCAGGTGTGTACTTGGGAATATTAAACAATATCAGCTGTTAAGTGGTTGATGATTCATTCAGTTTGAATGGAAATGCCATCAAATTATAGTTTCTGAAAAATGCAAAATGAAATTTACTCCTCGTAACCTCGATTGTCCTGACAATTTCTACAGAAGTTTTTTTTGCCTGGAACGACTCCAGAACATGTCAGTAGGATGGTCTCAAGATAGTCATTCCACCCAGACATTTCCAATTTCCCTTTCAATTTATTGGCATCTGAGCCACTCTTTCTTTACAGGGAGGTCTGCAAGGATGACTCTCTGCTTCCAACTAGTAGCATTGGGCAGAATTTAGTATGCCCACCTCCCCCCTCCCTGCCCCCACCAAGGCGAGTTTGAAAGTGGGGGTGAAAGAGGGAATTTAGTTGTGCAGAGGGTAGCAGGTAAGGACCCTGTTGCATTCCTGCCTCTACCCAATCTGAGTCTGAGGCAGGAAACCTCATTGATGACTCAGACCCCATCCTGTCACTGGTATTTGAACAGCAGCAGCTGGGGGACTCACCGTGTGGGGAGTCTGCAAAGCAAACCCTGCTGGATGTTTGAAAATGGACATTTTTAAAAATACTGCTGAGGGTCAGGTGACTTTTGCAATTTTTATATAGACTCAGAACTATCTCACATCTCTAGAAAGGTCCCAAATGAATGGCCATGGGTGATGTTCCCTTAAATGGGCATCCAAAAATGAAACTATTTATGGAATTCATACTTCCTATTCTTTGTGGACTTACCAAGAATTCAAAATCAATGGACTCCGAGGCTCACTGCCTCCGAGCTTGAAGCATAATTAAGAGAGCTGTAGAGAAACCAGGTTAGCATAAGTAGGTGGGAATGGCCCATGTCCATTCCCCATTAAGTGGCACAGTGGTTAGCACTGCTGCCTCACAGCTCCAGGGACCTGGGTTCAGTTCCTGGCTTGGGTCACTGTCTGAGTGGAGTTTGCACATTCTCTCTGTGTCTGTGGGGTTTTCCTGATTTTTGTGATTGCTGGTGAATTGCTTGGTGAATGTTGAAACAGGAAAACATGTCATGCATGATTGAGAAGGAGGGTTAAAGTTGGGGGAGGCAGAGGAATAAGGGACTTGGAAAGATGAGGAGCACTGGGGCCCATGATTTTTCTCTCTGTCCCTGGTTGCATCCCATTAGACCAATTACCAATTCTTATTGAGTACAATGGAAAATTCCTGGAAAATAACAGTGGGTTAGCCTTTATGAACTGCAATCCTAGCATGTACTGTGATCTGATCCTTTCAAAAGTATATCTCCACGATAACTTCTACCTGCATATCTACTGACAGAAAAGCAACATAGGATGAAAGAAAATAATTAAACTATATGAGTAGGTGTGATAGCATGGACTTTTGATTGCAAATTCACAAAATAGCGCTGACAGAATCCTTCAAATGGGAAATGCATAAGTTTTACTGTTTATATTGAGGCTAGACCACAGTCTTCCAAACCAAAATCTTGGTGTGGCCCCACGTATCCAATCTAGGGAAATTCATGTTGGCTTTGGTTCATGGTCTTAGCGAAGCATGAATCTCCATTTAATAAAGCTGGCACTTTGAAAGACAAATGAAGATCAACTTCTGCTCATTCTAACAGTGATACAAATAGATTGTATGACTTCAGAACACTAACTATGATGACATATATGTGTTTAAAAATGGCAACCTTAAAAATTTATAACACTTCAGTATTGCAAGAATAACAAAAGTTCTGCAAGTTTTTTTGCAGTTATTCCAAATAAAGATGATTTGACTATTCTGAATTCTTAACAAATCACTGCAGGAAATTAATGGGGCCTGGACATGTCTCCACTTCAATAAATCCCAGACTTTAAAGAAAATATGACCTAGTTGTCACAAGTGATGTATTTTCCTGTAGTAAAGTCAATTGTTTCTAAATCCAGACCGTGATTTTTTTGTGTGAAAATTACACTATTTCAGTGTGATTTGAGTATGATGCAAATTTTGAATAACGTCACTTCACATTTCAACTGTGTCGTAATAAATATTTTTGTACTTGTGTCACTCGATTAGTACAAATCTTGTATCGTAGCGAAGCTAAAGCATAGCGATAATTCTAAACTGAACTTTATATTAGATGGACAAATACAGGTAACATTTTCTACTCCAATCATGTGTAACTCAAGCATTAAACCAAGCAAAATTTACTATATTGTGCCAATACTAACTCAATGTTAATGATGCAGTGGCACAGCGGTTAGCTGCTGCCTCACAGGTCTAGGTATAAGAAATGGGTTAACAGACTTTCCAATTAAGTCCTAATTTGATGTCAATTATTCAGTTAAGTCAGTTGAGGCCACAGGTGGCACTGTTTTGTTGGTGAAGAATTGTGTTTGGAGTTAGATCAAAGAAATGAAGATCTTTTTATGAAGAAGCAGAACTCCTGTCTCCTTTATTGACGAGCAGCCAAGAGGCTCAAACACCAGGGTTCGATTCCTGCCTTGGGTCACTGTCTGTGCTGTGTCTGCATGGGTTTCCTCCGGGTCCTCCTGTTTCCCCCCACACTCTGAAAGACATGCTGGTTATGTGCATTGGCCATGCTAAATTCTCCCTCACTGTACCCGAACAGGTGCCAGAATGTGGCGACTAGGGGATTTTCACAGTAACTTCATTGCAGTGTTAATGTAAGCCTACTTTTGACATTTAATGAATAAACTTTAAGCTGTTTCTAAATCCATAGCTCTGGTGAACTTTAGGGGGGGTGAAATTAGTCCACACTTGTTCAAAATAAGCTCACGGTGAATTGGCAGTGGATCTTTCACTGCATCCAATTTTCTTTCCACTGCAATTCAAACGCTTTTAGGAAACTTGTTTCTTTCTTTGGTTTGTAACTAAGAATCTTGATAATATTTTCCAAGTCAATGGAAAATAAAAACTGGCCCAGTGTACAGCAGACAGCCAATTTGCTCCAGGCATTACTTGCATTGTTGGTACAGACCAATTTCATGCCCCTTGTATTTCCATTAACATTGCATCAGTTAGAGACAAGATTAAAGATTTTCAATGAATAAAAAACAAATAATTTCTTAATGTAATGTATTTCCAAAACTATATACTGTGGATATTAAATGGTTTAATGAAATTATACAAGTCTAAAAATTGCAATATTAGTGGATGGCATGTTAAATTGTAATGTTTTTATTTAATTCATGGGATAGAGATGACATTGCCCATCTAATCTGAATGGCTTACTAGGCCATTTCAGAGTCATTGCTGTGGATCTAGGCTACACCAAGTGAGGATGGCCGATCCCCTTCCCTAAAGGGGATTAGTGAACCAAATGGATTTTCACAACAATAGTTTCATGGTCATTATTTCCAGATGGTTATTGAAATCAAATTTCTCCATTTGCCCTGGTAGGACTCGAACCTGACTCTCACAGCATTACCCTGGGTTGGGTCTCTGAATTACCAGTCCATTGAAAATACCAAGTAGATTGTCCAGAAAGGACTCACTAACACTGTATCAAGTAAAAAGGATTAAATTATGAACAGAGACTAAAGAACCTGGGGCTACATTTATCACAGCAAAAATGATCAGAGAAATAATGCCGGAAGTTGTGGCCTTTATGAGTAACTGTGGCCCCCTGGCTAAGAATAGAAGCTTGATAAGTTGATGGGAGATTATGCTAACCTCATGAAAAACATCAGGACAGTTCCTGTGAAGAGAAGTAAAATTAGACTGCTGACTGAACACTCTGCTCACTCGACCTTGGTGCAGTTATCTTAAAATAAGATTGGTAAAAAGAAGAATAATGGAAAAGGCTGTGTCCTGTTTAAATGACTCTTGGACAAATAACTCAGAATTGTGAGGGCCTTGAACAAGGGATGCACCATTCAACATCATGGAAGGTTGGAGAAAGCATATAAATAAGAAACATTGGAAACATCAGCAGCAGCAACTTTCACCATCATGAAAAGAGAGGGCCTTGAGTTCAGAGAGGACTCCCACTCATTGAAGTGAACCTGGCTAGCTCATCACGCACGGGTAGTATTTAGATTCTAGCCATAAGGTTGCGATGCAATGGTAACCATATTAGAGTAATGTGTTAATTGTGCACTTATGAAAGAATTAAGGATTACTGATAAAGAATAAATTGTATTCAACTCTAGTTTGTGTATCTGTCCTTTGTCCATCATGTAAGTTGACACTTTTGCATTAGGGAGTCAACAAGATATTCAAAATTATGAAGGATATGCCAAGAAATAAAACCTTCTTCCACTCATTGGTCAGTTTGTAGCTATAAGATAGATCTTTAAGATCATCACCAAAAGAAATGGTTGAAAGTATTATCTATAATTCAGGAATCATAGATTGCCCTAACCAGAAAGTGTGATAATGGATGGATTTTCTGCTCCACCCTCTCCCTATCCTGTGACATGTTTTCCAGCTACAAAGGTGGCTTACCATTGGCTGCTAACGGGATCTTCCAGCTGATCTCTACATCATTTTTCATGGCTTGTATGCCCCGTCGCTGCAGGTGGGAGCTTGCCTTTGGTGGAACTGGATAATCCCATTGGTAGCAAGGGCTGGAAAATCCCACTCAATATTTTTCAGAAAGGGAGCTAACAATTCCATACAATTAAAAAATAAAACATTTTTAAGATCATGGCCGAAGTGCAGCAGCATGGAACTAAGTATGAAGCTCTTTCCAGAAGTGGGCTTGGACTATATGGCCTCATTCTGTGTAATTGAATTATATGACTGACAAGTAGATTATCTGTAGATCTCTTGTAGTAGAGAGCACATCTCTTCAGATACAGATTTCCTCTGAATCATCACTCAGTAGATATGCCAAAGTTTGAAAATCTGGTTGGCAGACAGTCCAGAAATGGGGCCTGTTGAAGCTCCTATAGTATCTTCTTTTATTCTATTTGTCTTCAAGTGACAGGAGGATTTTAAGAAATTCAATAATTATTATAAACTTCACAATGCCCTTTAAAGAGTTCCTGTGCTCATATCAACAATGCTCCTTACTTTTAATGCCTGCCTTGCATGGCTGGTCATAATATTTGATGGAACTTCCACCTGAATATTGGAATGTCAAGGCATTCCATTCAATTCTGAGCTGAAATTCAAACCTCAGATCCTCACCGTCAATGTAAATGCCTACTTCCACCATTTTTACATTACTGTTTTCTGCCTCACCTCATCTGTTTCCAATATTTTTCCAGCCCCGACAATCTGTAAACTTCAACTGCTGTCATGTCTTGTCCCACACCAAGTCTTGACCGCCCATCATCCCTGTTTTTACTGACTAACACTGCTTCCTATTTTCCCAGCCCCCCAACTGTCTCTTCACTGCCTAATACTCAAACAAGGAAAAGCTCTAGTTCCTTAAATTGGTAGCTCTCCAGAGCGAAGTCAGGTAGTGAATTTGGAGTCGGGGGTCATTTAATCTTCTCTTTCAAATCTGCAGCAGTGAAACACTTAGACCAGTCTGATGAAAGCAGGTGGACTTTATGTCGTAAAAAAAAATCAGTGTTCTCTAACTTTTGGAGTAGGGGACATGTGCTCGCTGAAGGAAGAAATTTACTGATCGGCGATTCTTTATAGTTTACAATGCTACAAATGCAGTGTGCAGCGTACTTCATTAGAAGGCAACGAATAAATATTTAATTTTGTTCATTCATGAAAGTCACAGGTAGGTTTACATTAACACTGCAATGAAGTTACTGTGAAAATCACCACACTCCATCGCCTGTTCGGGTACACTGGGGGAAAACTTACTATGACCAATGCACAAACCGGCATGTCTTTTGGACTGTGGAAGTAAACCAGAACACCCGGAGAAAGCCCACACATTCGGGGAGAATGTGCAGACTCCACACAGACAGTGACCCAAGCCAGGAATCAAACCCATGTCCCCGGTGCTGTGAGGCAGCAGTGCTAACTATTGTGCCGCCATGAGGGTGAGAAATAAGAGTGGTAACTCTAATCATGGACTTGTATTCAAAAAGTGAAGGTGAGACAGAAGCTGAGCAGTATTAACATTCCCAAATTTAGAAAACAGGCTTTTATTTTAACTTTTTTCACCATAAGTTTGTCCTTATATCACTAAACATGAGTATTATTTATGCAGAGTATTATTGGTGGTTTTAGTTAGTATTTGCATCGGTAGCAGCTGTCGGTGTTCATAGGGACTGTCAGCGAATGCCTTGTCCTTGATGGATGACAGCATTCTCACATCAGGATTAATATAAACTGCTGAATCTAGGAAGAAAAGAAACCACATTCAGCCACCCAGCTCATTCCAGCCTCAGCTTCCACTGTAGGATCGGAGCTGTCTATTTTTCATCATTTTTTAAAAACCAAACCCATATCCATTACTCCCTCTGGAATTATAAATTGATCCACTTTCATTTGAAAACTTCACATGATCATTATTCACTTTGCCAGGTATGACTCTTGTGTCCCGAGTTGACAACTAATCAATTCCACCAGCCAACAGCTCAAAAAGGGGAAAGAAATTACTGACTAGTTTGCCAAATCTCCTGCTTCTAATCATCCTCACCGTCTTGGTTTTTGAATACAATAAAATCTACATTTTATTAGCATCAGTGTTTAAAAGCAATGGGGTAATGTTTGAATTTGCCATGAGGGAGTTTTTTGTGTGAACCTGCAGCAACAGTGTCGTAACCATTGTTAAAGGCTTTTAATTTAAACACCCTGCAAGCATTCCAGTTTAATGAGACAAACAAGGACAATAATTGACTCTTTAATCATTCAACTATTTCTTTATTGAATATTTCTTGTACTAACTCATTAACTTTTTACTGAACCTTAACTCTAATTGAACACCAATTCTCAACTGAACTTTAACTCTTAACTGCACTTTAATTGAACATCAATTTTAATTATTTAACTGAAAATTGCTATTTTCCAAGTTTAGGGAAAATCTTGGCCAAGAAATATCCTCGATGTGGAATCTATTTTCTTCTCTGAGGAAAACTCCTTCAAGGCACTTGCAAGGAATGACTACCCATTACCAAGGGTGGTTGACTTTTATTTCTCTTACTTTGGCCAATAAAGGGTAGGAGATTCACAATTGCAGCTTTACGCCAAAAGTCTACCCCAATATCTAAAACACCTTGGACTGTAATTAATGGTGTGGATGGAGAAAGAACAGCAGTGATTTGACAACAATAATGGAAATAGTGGCTTTAAAATGGCCTTTCTGGCTGAGAGTTAAGCATGCTGGGATTTTTGGTCAATTTATAATCAAAACCAGATGCAGGTTGTGAAGTTGCTTTGGTCTGGCAGCTGTGATTTGAAACTTCCTGTGTTGACCAAATAAGGGAGGTTGTTTACATTTGTGATTTCAATTTATTGCTGTTATGTGTGGAACATGTGGTTTGAACTCAGCATAATGGCATTGTTTACAAGTAATTTATTTGGATATTCAAGCCATGTGATCTGTTTCTGGTTACACTGTTGGCTGGATGATAGAGAATTTTCTGGAAGCAAGTGGAGGACTTGGGGGTAAAAGACCTTTGTTTTTCAGTGCCAACTTTGTAGAGACTAACCACTGTAAGAAACACTGAAGGAATTTTCCTCAGAGAAGAAAATAGATTCTACATCAAGGATATTTTTGACCAAAATTTTCCCTAAACTTGGTAATAGCAGTTTTCAGTTAAATAATTAAAGTTGATGTTCAGTTAAAGTGCAGTTAACAGTTAAAGTTCAGTTAAGAATTAGTGTTCAATTAGAGTTAAGGTTCAATAAAAAGATAATGAGTTAGTACTAGAAATATACAATAAAGAAATAGTTGAATGAATTAAAAAGTCAATTATTGTCCTTGTTTGTCTCATTAAACTGGAATGCTTGCAAGGTGTTTAAATTAAAAGCCAGATAACAATGATTATGGCATGTTGCTGCAGATTCACACAGAAAACCTTTAAAAGGAGCACCTATGCAAGGTAGATTCAATCCTAATGGAGATTGTATGGAGTGGGCCTTTTGAAGGTTACACTTGTTACAGGCTGTATGGTATGTTAAACACTTATTACCTCCGACTACTTAGCCATAGTAACCACGTACAGAATTTAAAGTTATATTATTGCCTCAATCTTCTGAGTTTGCATATCTGGCACTGAGTCTTGTACAGCAGCTGTACATATCAGGGAATCATAGATATAGCACTCATGATATTCTGTCCAATGTGGATGGAAAATCTTGGGCAATATGCCTGTAGTTTTGCAATATGTTGCCAGGGTGAACCTCAAAATGTTCCAGTTCAGCTCTTGTGGTTCAAAAGCTCGCCTGGCTCTGTTAATATATTTGCACTTTGAAAATAGAGACATACTCTTACTTTCAGACGAACAGTATCGACTACTCAAAGATGAACAGATCAGTCATCATTGAGTATGTTTTCCCATTTGGTACAGCATAGAATTAAATACTAACAAGTCAGGAAAAATAAAGAATTCTTACTGACCGTGTGTCTGATGGGCAGATCCAAATGAACAGAAATATGATCTTGCAGAGTCTCCAAGTTTCATGGGACCCAATATTGAAAACTATGGTAACCCACTAATCATATAGCACAGAAGGAGGCCATTTGATAATTATAAGGTTGTGAAATCAGTCATGCAGCACTGATCTTCTCGTGGTAACCCTCAGGCTGATTAAATAGTCAGCACTGATTTTGCAACTTTTCAGACTTCCTTTCTAAATATTTAAATGGCACAGATTTTGAAGTTTTGATGGCTTCACAGCTCTCTTTTAGTTTTCTTTAATAGCTCTCTCTTGATAGTCCCAAAGTTCTTGACAGTTTCGATGAGCTTATCTACCTTTTATACATAATTCATGCCCACTTTTAACAATCCCAAAGGACAGTTGACCTCCCCCACAGGTCACCTTGCCTCTTCCAAATGGCACCTGATCTATCTAAAAGGTGACCCAGGATCACATCCAAAAAAGGGTACCTTACTTTGAAGAAATCTGATAAATTTAACTCTTCTACCAGGTTTTAAGTGCATAAGCCATATTTCCCCCTCTCTCCTTGTGAAGATCAGACTAAAATTAGATGTATTGCCACAAGTATAAGCGCCTCTGTGAACCATAGATGCCCAAGGTTTAACTGCCATCCCCCTTCGACCCCAACTCCCCTTCAAAACGATGGAGCCATGGGACTTTCATATTTGGGTCTCTGCAGACATCTTGGAAAGGTGGAGAACCCCTCCACCGACGTGGAAATTCAAAACCTCAAAGATCTGCATGTCAAACTGCTCAAAGCTGATAAAATGTGGAATTACAGGAGTGGAAGGGTATAATACAATTCAGAGGAAATCGTGAACAAGCTGTGGAGTGCTCTGTTCAGAATATACCTTCGATACTGCTTTCAATTCCAATCACAGAGACACAAGAATGGCATCCATGTGCTAGAGATCAGCCACAGGACGGACTCAGTGTTGCAAGCGTGAACTGTGAGGGAAAAGCTGGAGAGATTGTAGAACCCTTTTAAAATCTCATGAGTGCCTTCTTTGCCCTCAGGAAAGGAGAGGCGGAGGCCTGACCCAGTTCCCGCTTCTCCTGTGACTGGTCCAATTTGGGGTAGCCATGAATCCCAGTGGGCACTTCAGAAGTACAAGTCGACAGCAGTCAGGTGACACCATGCTGTCTGTCAGTTCTCAGTCCTGCCCACCACCAAGTTCAAGTCATAATATGATTATTTGGACTGGGATCCTAAAGTGTCCACAGGGCTTGCTTTCTAATACTTATATAGTTTTTTTTTGTGGTGATTTGTGGATTTTGTTCCACCTGAAAGGATTTGGAAGTGCTTGTAGTTGCTGCTGTACGTTCTGAATTCTTGTTGCGCTAGTGTTACTTCTGTTGGTGGACAATAGAGCACTCATTTAAGGCATTGTCTATGGTTGTTTTAGAATTCCAAGTGTTGTGCCAATTCCAGCTGCCAATGTGGGAGTATGTTTCAACTGGTAGCTTACCCATGGGGTAAGTGCAACCTGATATCTCATTTGGGTTTTTTACCAACTACTTCAGCCAGTTGTCACCTTCGCCCTGCCCATTTGCAAAAATTGGAACAGTTATTAGGAGATTATTTTTTTACGTAAAGAGTGATCAACCTACAAAACAGACTTCTGAAATGATACTGGATGCAAAAGCCAGGGCACAGTTGGATATTGCAGTGGGGGTGGATTGGAAGATCTCTGGGTTGGTGAATTAGAATGGTCTGACTTCCACCCTTATCCAGAATCACCATGTAATCTATGATATGGAGATGCTGGCGTTGGACTGGGGTGGACACAGCAAGAAGTCTCTCAGCACCAGGTTAAAGTCCAGCAGGTTTATTTGGAATCACGAGCTTTTGGAGTGCTGCTCCTTCATCAGATTAGTGAGCCACTCGCCTGATGAAGGAGCAGCGCTCTGAAAGCTCATGATTCCAAATAAACCGGTTGGATTTTAACCTGTTGTGAGACTTCTTATCGTGTGAGGTGCTCAATCATTGCCTTGTCTGCACATCTTTCTTAAAAGCCTATTTAATATCTCAAGTATTGCTGTTTTTCATCAGTATATTTCTCTTCAACATCTCCGTCCAGACATTAAATGTAAAACATTACTTTGTCATTTGTAAGTGTTTACCTCATGAAATATTAGCATTTCCCCTCATAGCAACTGTTATCTTTCTTATGATGTTACTATTAATAATCCAAATGTCCTCTGCTGCATTGGTGTTTCAATCCAAAGGATCTATTCCTCTATAGGCTCTCAATTCCAAACCAGCCCGTCTGTAATTTCATCTCAATTGACTGTAAAGGAATTATCCGCCATTGACTGTTCAGACATGAATTCATCATGCTTCCATTCCTTATGTGTTATCATTAAGCAGAGGACAGAGATCTAAGAAAATTGAGAACCAGAGTTAAGATGAGAATTTTTTTAAAGCAATGAGTTCTTATGATCTGGAATGTACTGTGTGAAAGAGTGATCTATGTGAAGTTGGTAATAATTTTCAAGATGGATAAATACTCGAAGAGGAAAAAATTAGCATGGTTATGGGAAAGGACAGGACATTGGAACTCATTTGATAGCTTTTTCAAAGTGGTATGGTGGCACAGTGGTTGGCATTGCTGCGTCACAGCGCCAGGGACCTGGGTTTGATTCCTGGCTTGGGTCATTGTCTGTGCGGAGTCTGCATGGGTTTCAGCCATGTGCTCTGGTTTCTTCCCAACGTCGTACAAATTGGCCATGCTAAATTGCCCTTTAGTATCCCAAGATGTGTAGGTTAGGGGGATTAGTGCGGTAAATACATGGGGTTATGGGCATAGGGATGGCCTTGGGCAAGATGCTCTGTCAGAAAGCTGGTGCAAACTCGATGGGTTGAATGGCCTCCTTCTGCACTGTAGGGATTCTATGACTGAGACAACACACGCATAAAGGGCTGGAGAATCTTCTGTGGTATCCCATTGTGGCACAGTGGTTAGCTCTTCTGCCTCATAGTGCCAGGGATTTGGGTCTGCTTTCCGCTTGGTTCACGGTCTGTGCGGAGTTTGCATTCTCTCCGTGTCTGCGTGGGTTTCCTCCAGGTGCTCTGAATTCCTCCCACGGTCGTAAGTTGTGCAGGCTAGGTAGAATGACCATGCTAAATTCTCCGTCAGTGTATTCGAACAGACACTGGAATGTTGCTTCTAGGGGATTAATGTAAGCCTATTTGTGATACCTAAAAAATAAACTTTAAACCATTGCATGATTCTATGATCCATTTACAGCATTATTAGTGGGATTTTCCAGATGGTTCTGCCAGTGATATCTTCCAGTTCCACTGTTGGTGCCACCTGCAGTGGATTCCTTGGTGGTGGTGAAGGATGTGAACAATGGGAAATTCATTCGACAGCGTGGGGACTGGAAAATCCCTCCACCGGCCCATGGTAAACTACCCCACAGAACGCATCGGAGATACCCCATGTCTTCTATTACACAATAATGCAGGCTTCACATCCAATAATACTAGTGACAAAAAGAAGGCAAATTAAGCCTCTGCTGCATTATAAGTGAATGTATTGCAGACTCATGCAAGGACTGTACGTAAAGATATTTCCATATTATTTCATCAGATAGGCATAACATTCCTCTTTCTTTTAGAAAATAACTGTAATCTTGTGTTTTGATCTCAGTTAGATACTTGCCCCAATTTTAAATAGGAAATAAATTAAATGAAACCTGTATTGTCTAAATCTGAACACTTCCAAGGAAATTTTGTTTGACTGCTCTATGTTCATTCACCCGTTAAGTATTCATTCCCTTCAGCATTTTATTAAAAATTCCATCAGAAGGTTAAGAGCTATCAAAGCCACAAACTCCTATTGTTGGAAGCTATTGATGTGTCAGTTCACAAATCGGTGATTATTAACAATAAAATATTGAGTAAACAATGGTCCATCTGTGCACAAAGTAGCACAATTCGGAAATACAGGTTAAACTATAACTGATCATAGATAATAGTCAAGGGAAAAATCAATGATGAAACAGAGTACAGAAAAAGATAGAGAATCTGGTGAAATAGTGTGATGACAATAATCTCTCCCTCAATGTCAGTAAAATGAAGGAGATTGTCATTGACTTCAGGAAGCATAGTGGAGGATATACATCAATGGGGGCAAAGTGGAAATGGTTGAGAGCTTCAAATTTCTAGGTGTTCAGACCACCAACAAACTGTTCTGATGTTGTCATAGTTAAGAAAGCCCATCACCACCACCAATTTCTCAAGAGGTTAATGAAATTTGGCATGTCCGCTATGACTCTCAACAATTTTTTCAGATGCACTATAGAAAGCATCCTTTCCAGGTGTACCACAGCTTGTTATGTCTCCTACTGTGACCAAGACTGCAAGAAACTACAAAGGGTATGAACCAAAACAGAAGATCCTGCAAAATCTCAGCAGGTCTTACAGCACCGGTGTAGAGGGAAAAGAACCAATATTGAGTTTGAATGACTCTTCTTCAGAGTCGTTGTGAACATAGCCCAGTCCATCACGCAAACCAACCTCCCATCCATTGACTTCATCTACACTACCTACTGTCTTGGAAAAGTAGTCAGCATAATGAAGGATCCCATGCACCCCTGGATACACTCTCTTCCACCAGGAAAGAAATATAAATGCCTGAGGGCATGTACGAACTGACTCAAGATCAGCTACTTCTCTGCTGCCATCAGACTTTTGAATGGTGCTACCTTGTATTAAGTTGATCCTTCTCTACACCCTAGCTATGCCAGTATCACCATATTCACACCCTCCTTTTCTTCTCCTCTATGGACTCTATAAATGGTATGTTTTGTCTGTGTAGTATGCAAGAAACAATACTTTTCACTGTATCCCAATACATATGACAATGATAAATCAAATCAAATCCTGCCAGTAACATTTGCTTTCAAGCTGCATGTATTTCCATCCAGGTTGTAGTGTTGAACCTTCTTCTGGAACTTCCACTGTCCTTGTAATGCTGATGCCCTAGAACTGATATTAGATAGAAATGTCAACATTTTGACTCAGTAACAATGAAGGAATGATGGTGTACGTTCAAGTCAGGACGGTGTGATGGGAGTGATAGTCTTCCCATGTGATTGCTTTCACATCATTCTTGATGTTAGAAAATTGGGAGATGTTGTTGAAGTAACCGTGGCATGTTGCTGCAGTTCATTCTGTAGTTAGCATATACTGTATGCCAGTAATCAAGGGAGTGGACATTGAAGTCCATTGGTAAGGGCAATGTTCAAGTGGACTGTTTTTTAATGGCGTCAAACATCATAAGTGATGGGGCTGTAATCCATGTGAATGGAACTCTCCCGGAAATGGCAGACAGACTTTAAGAAACCAGGATGCGAGTTGCTCTCTCCGTTATCTCCACCCTTTACCCTACTTTGGTAGTTTTAGCGCTGATATTATAGTTTGCTTTAAACTCTGTTAGTGTCGGTTCTTCAACAACAACTGTACGTGAAAGCAAAAAAGTGCAACAAAAACAGTTGATGTATACATGTAGCTTGTTGTAACTAACATCATTGTGGGAAAATGGGAGCTGTCCACTTTACTGGGAAGAACAGTGTTGCACCTTGAATTTGGCTAGGATAAGCGTGAAATGTTTCACTTTCAAGTATGATTCAAGTGACTCAATAGGGAGCTTTTAATTAAAGTGTTTATTTAAGTATATAGTCGACATGTACAGTAAGAAAATTAGCAAGAACTTTTATCAATTATGAACAAAACAATCATTATACTGTATAATCCATGGACTAAAAAAACCCTTTAACAGGGTTAACACAGCACAGACTACAGCTCGTGATAATAGAAATTTGAGTCCTTTGTTTGAAGTCCGCAGTTATCTGGATTCACTCCAAACAATTTGAAGACAAGATAGCTTCCCACCAGAGAGACATGGGTCCAGTCCCTAACAACAGTAAATTTTCACTTCAGGAAAACAAATCTTGTCTTCAGCTAACCAACAGAATTTTCAAAACAACACAGAGAGAGGGAAAAATACTACTTCTTAGCTTGCTGTCCCTTCTAAAACAAAAACTCAAACATGCAGCTCCAAACTTAAACTGAAAAATCAATTCTTGTCACCTGACCTGCCCACAGTTTTTATTCTCCTTGATTCTTAGTAATCATAGAACCCTACAGTGCAGAAGGAGGCTATTTGGTCCATTGAGTCTGCACTGACCACAATCCCACCCAGGTGCTATTCCCATAACCCTACTAGTCCTTCTGACACTATGGGGCAATTCAGCATGGCCAATCCACCTAGCCTGGAATAGTTAACAATTGTAAAAAGGATGATTTAACTTGGAAGCATTGTTTGAATGTGTCCTTTCGTAATTAGACCTCATGTTGAAGTCTTTTATTTGAAGTGTTAGAATGAAGAAATAATTACATTTCTCTGAATCAGCTTTGGGGTTAAGGGATATGGAGGAAGGGGGAATCAGGGTATTGAATTCAACAAGCAGCCATGATCAGAATGAATCAAAGGGCTGAATGGCCTACCCCTGCTTCTTGTTACTACATTTCGGTGTTGTATAGGGATATCCTCCTTGCCTCCATGTGGTTAATTGTTCAAGGGGTGGTTGCAATGGGAGAGGGATTCTGTAATGGTAGTTTGAATTTATCTGCCATCTTGTTCCAAATTCTCCCTCTTGCAAGAAGAATGTGAAGTTAATCCAGGCAACTTGTCACCAAAAACAATGCGTCACCAATAAGCTGGATAGTTGGTGATTAATCGCTGTGGTGTTTTCTGTCATCGCTCAGGTCCAAGTGAGTTGATTTAAACCAACTCTGATGGGGCCTGAACTGAACTTGTAAAAACCCAACTCTGTGCGCAATGCAAAGCTTCTCTTTTTGCTAACAGTTAGAATGTACTTTATTTCAATTCCTGTAACTCTGGTGTCGAACAACATTAGCCACTTGGACAGACGCATTTGGCTGATGGTTGAGGCCAAGTCTGTGAATCAGATTCAAGGTGACATAATGCACGCCTGTGTTATATCACTTTAATCAGGTATAGCACCAGATTTACAGCAGCTCCATTACAGCGCTTAGAATGCATGGATATTCCAGAAAATACATCCCGAATGCAGGCAAATGGCTTTGATTATTTTTCTAACGTACAGAATTACAAGTTGGCTCCATGTAACCCTTCAGATGATCTACTTACGCAGTTCAAGAACTCTTTCCTGTATGTAGGTGTGACGCCAAAATCTGAATGTGTTTTCAATGGCTATGTCTTGGAAAGCTCGTAAAACTTGCATTAAATGAATTCAGAGCACTATTCAGCAAGTCCTCGCTTATAATTGTGGTTGCGATCCCGAAAATTGACACTTGAAGTGAAACAACTTTAAACGAATTGCGGGTTCCCATAGGAATCAATGTTAAAGCTGGTGTTGGGTTCTTATGGATATTTCCTGCCCAGAAAAACCAACGTACAAGTTCAGTACTTTACCATACATGTACAGTACCCTGCATTCCTGGTTGAGATAACTAGATAAATAAAATGCATTACTAATAATGGAAGAAATACAATATACAATGCAATTAGATTGTTTAAAAAGATCACAGCACTCACCTCAGTACACCATACTTTTAGATTAGACTTCTCCAAGATAGGGCCTGGGGGCCAGATTTGGTCCACAAAGCCCCTCTATGCCACCTCCCCCCCCCCCCCCCCCCCCCCCCCCCCCGGCATTTTTCAAAAATCCTGTCAACCAATTGAGTTTCAATGCAAGTTTCCACTTGAAGCTGGTCCTCCAATTATAAACGGGTTCTCTCTTATGCTTGCTGCTGATAGGCTGATTAGTCAGCCTATCAGCAACAAATGAGGGAGAGAAACAGTCTGTGATTGGTGGAGTAGCGGTGTCCTGAAGGTTGGAGCCCGCAGAGACTCATCGGGTCTGGAGACATGCACATAGGGCCAGGGAGGACAAAGTCATGTTGGGACCATGAAGGTTGAAGTTCTGTCATATTGACAAGACTGGGAAGGAGACGGTGACTGAGTGGGTGGGTCTAGACGTGAGTGACCGGCCAAGTGAGAGGGTAGAGGTGTGTAATGACCTCAACGAGATCCATGAGGTTGACCTCTTGGAGTATGAGCTCAATGATAGAAGTAATGATTATGAGCTAATTGGGGAGTCTGTACATAAATATAGTGAAGTGTCAGGGTTACTGACACTCCAGATTCTGACTTTGTACCTGAAGCACTCTTAGGAGTGGAGTTAAGTTTGTAAAGGAAGGTAATCTGGTGAAGGGACACTAACCTCTGAGGAGTAATTTCAGGGTGAGTGTGAATCTGCCTTATGCCCAGTCTCAGTTTTCTTGCTCACTCTCACTACCAGACATCATCAAGTACACACATGCACATACACCCACACATCTGACCCACCAACATTCTGGCCATTTTTTTTTTGCTTTTTCATTTTTAACTCGACAATTTAATGCTAACTTGTTCAGCAATTGTTTCTGTCCTTAAAACCTCAACTTTTTTTGAAATTCAGTTGATTGTTTTGCCCAAACCTTATTGCTCTGAAATTTAATCATTGGCCCCTGAGGAAGAAAATATGCGAATGCAGCTGTCGGAGTAAAAAGATTGGACAAGCCTAGCTTAGATCAACCAGGCTCCATCTTGTGGCAGAAGTTGCTCGGTGTAGGTAGCTGCTGAAGTCCCAGAACTATCTGCATTGACCACCCTCTGCCACTAAGTGGAGCAAATGACTTCGGTGCATGTACAGAATAGGAGCCAGGAGCGAAGCGAGCAGCAGATCCAGAAGCTTCTAAAGAACAGACCCCAAAGACTAATATAAAAACAGAGGCCAAGAGCCAAATGGAGAAGTCAGCAAGCCCGGGAGTCGGGATGGCAAAGAGTTGGCAAGGCTGAGAACCAGCATGGTTGAGAGTCGGCAAGAGGAGAAGAGGCAAAGGGGAGGAGCAAGAGGAAAAGGAACTGAGGGCAGGGTTGGGGAAAACTCCTGTGAGCAGACGGGTCACAGTAAGAAATCTCAGAACACCAGATTAAAGTCCAACAGGTTTATTTGGTATCCCGAGCTTTCGGAGCGTTGCTCCTTCATTAGGTGAGTCATTCTGATGAATGATGACACTTTGACACTCGCCTGATGACGGAGTAGTGCTCTGACTTCCCCTCTCTCCACTCGCATTTTCTGTACCTATAATGACTTAATTACCTGCATTCCAACCATTATCTTGCAATTTAGATCTGTGCCTATATATGCTCTGTTTGTGAATCCAACTCTCCACTCACTTGATGAAGGGGCAGTGCTCCAAAAGCTTGTGCTACCAAATACACCCATTGGACTTTATCCTAGTGTTGTGAGACTTCTTGCTGTGCCCATCCCAGTCCAAAGCCAACATCTCCACATCAACAATACTATGGATTCATTATGCAGTACAGACGTATTGTGCAGTCTGTCAATTCTCTTGTTTGCTGTTCATACATATCAAGACTTTGTACAACTTTTATTATGTGAAGGTAAGTAGTAAGGGTCTGTTTGTAAGACATGCAGAAGGGATTTTATGGGGACAAGAAGAGTGAGGTAACTTGGCACAAAGTGAAATTTCAACCTCCTGTTAGTGAGTTGAGTTGTAGAGATAAAGCCAGAAGTGTGACACTAGTGTGTCGAGCATTACATCAGCCTGTGGCAGCTTCATACTTGTAACACGTGCATGTCATCAATACTCATTAGCGTCAAATAATCTTTGAACAAAATCCGACACTTGGGATGAAGTCAGTGGCGCATTGGAATCTAGTGGCACCTGGTTCAGGCACAGTTAAAGGTGGCCTGCACCAGTCAGAATTGTGCAGTTGTGCAAAAGGTCAGTGGTTTTCCTTGTCTGGGGGCTCAGAACTGACATGGAGGAGTCAGTTGTGAGGCAGGGATTGGATATAGGGTCAGGGACATGGAGGAGTGGAAGACAAATCAAGGGGAGGACAGAGAATGTGATCAAGAAAAGAGAAGAATGAAATAGGAAGGGCTTAGTACGCAGGGTGCAGTGGGAGAGAGGATGGGTGGCATGGTCAGTCAGTCAACGTAAGGAAGTGAAGGGTCTAAAGAAGTGGTGTCGTACTGTGCAAATGTGTTTCCATCTCAGGGTGTTGCCTGGCTTTACGGGGCTTTGAGTTCACCAACAACATTTCAATTCTCCCCACAGGAAGTATCTCAGACAATGTCCTTTGTAATTCAGAGAAGGGAGGTTCTGCTGAGTTTAGCCACACCCACAGAGTGGCAACACTGGACACTCAAATGAACATTCAATGAAGAGTGAATGAAAATACACAACATTTCTTCCACAATTAATAAAATATCCCTAATTCCTTGTAACCATCAATGCATGCCAGTTAAGTGTGCCAAAATATTTAGCTCTCTGATTAAGCTACTCTTGACAAATAATGATGATGCACATATGAATGAAGCGAAACCAATGTAAAGTGCAATAATTACAAGTGAAATTTACATTTGAAAAGCTCCCGTGCCACCTTTGCGCTCTCATCTTAATGGGAATGTGTTTGAACAGGAGAACACTCTCTCATTTTTCCACCCTGCTCATGATGATGCCCGCTGCTGGCAGGACTGGAAAATCCCACCCTAACTTTCCCTTCTAAAGCAATGATTGTGATGTGCAGTTGCCAGATAGCTCCAAGGAATCCTGTACAGACAAAAACTTAAGCACCAAGTATCAAACAGATGCTACTGTCATGGTACAAAAACAGAAACACTGTAGTCATGACAAATAGTCGGGCACATCATTTCTGGATTTCAGAACCTTTCCTCATACTTTATGAATTGCAAAGAGTTTTGGCAGCTGTTTCAAGTTTCCTTTCTGGGTCTTGAGACAGCTCAGCACTTACCACTAGCCATGCTATAACATGAGGAATTATTCAATTCATTTGATGGGATTAAATTGTTTTTGTGGCATGTTAGTGAATCAAATTGTATCTAAACTTTATACCATAGAAACCAATGGAAAGAAATGTATGTGGATTTTGAAGCAAACTCACTGTTAGGAGTGAAATGTTAGAAACACTCATCACGTCATACAGCATGTAAGGCGGGGAGGATGGCAGGGTTAATGGTTCCGTCTGATAATATTTCAATAGGGGCAGCACAGTAGCACCGTGGTTAGCATTGCTGCCTCATAGCGCCTAGGACCTGAGTTCAGTTCCAGCCTTGGGTCACTGTCTGTGTGAAGTTTGCACATTTTCCCTCTGTCTCCGGGTGCTCTGGTTTCCCCTCACTCAAAAGAAGCGCAGGTTAGATTGATTGGCCATGATAGATTGCCCCTTAAATTAGCAGGGTAAATACATGGAGTTAAAGGGATAGGGCCTGGGTTGGGCATGCAGGCTTGATGGGCTGAATTACCACCTCCTGCACTGTAAGGATTCTATGACTTTATGAATAGAGGTTCTGGTGACAGACCATTAATCTGAAATGTGAAGCCTCCATTCCATTCGGGCAGAGCTGAGTGTTCCCAGTACTTTCCATGTTCCTTTCAGAGTCCCAGTTTTCTGAGGCATCTTGCTTCTGTTGTAAAGTGTGGTGGATGACCAGAAGCAAAACATCCCCCTACACTCAGGTTTAATTTTCTACATTCTCATTGAATCATACGACTGAACAGCATCCTGTTAGTGAGGCATATTTTAAAACAAGTATTGGAAATAAAAAGGATTTAATTTAATTCAGACAAATCCACTCTGAGTTAAATCAAGGTATCTGGTGACATGGGCAGAATGTTACCCTGGCTTCCTCACTGACAGGAGAGGTAAAGGCAATATGTAGTAAGGGGATCAGGGATTTTGGCGAAAAGGCAGGAGAATGGAGGTGAGAAAAAAAATCAGCCATGATTGAATGGCGGAGCAGACTTGATGGGCCGAATGGCCTAATTCTGCTGTATGTCTTATGGTCTTATGACAGAGTGCATTGGAGTGAGGGACTAAATCTGAGTCATAAACTTCAAACAACAGGAGCACAAATTAAAGCTCGTCTGACTTCGGAAGTTAAATTGCATCAATTGTTCTTTGTAAAAAATGCAATGGTATTGTGCGTGAAAATAAACTTGTCATTCACGAGCAAGTGGAATAGGTCTCAATCAGTCATTGTTCAGCCTTTTCATGTGTGCTGTGATTGCCTGTGAATTATGATGCTCGCTCTGAATACTTGTTGGGTTTGGCCAGTCAGCGGAGAACAGTGGAACGCATTGTTTATTTCACGACGTTGGAAAGACATTATAACCCATAAGCAATTAATCATGGAAAGTTCATGAATATGTTATAAATGACTGGAATAAATAATATATACATCAGTTCAACATTGAGAAATCAAATTGTAACATACAGATGTCCAGGCCTGCATTTCCATCTAGTTGGGAATGACTTGGTTGCTGGTTAAAAATGGAGGAGGGATGGGGTGGGGGCATGTCCAGATTCTGGGAATCCTGATTCCTGTTCCCAGGCTGTGTGATTTTCAGAAGGGCCTTTTTAAAGGTGTGGGCTGGTTTGGGTTGTGAGCTCATACCTGGCACACCTGGCTGGCCAGCTCCGTTGCGGAGAAAGGCATGACCTTTTTTCATGCAATTTTCATCGAGTTCGGCCAAGTTTTTAAGAGGTGCCATGAACCGCAGCCTGATTGAGGGAACTATTTAATAGGTGTATTTAAAAGTTCTCTTCATGCCTCCTATAAAATCCTCTATCCACCCCACATGGTTACTCATGCTCCATATGCCAAAATATGGCCCTCGACCCACCCCACTGATGGCTCCTCATGCCTCCCAGGCTAAATTCTGGCACTTATGTTCCCTGATCCATTATACTATGCATAAGTGAACCCTATAGTGACAATAGAATATATAATTTTGTTTAAAGAAAACAGTCATTAATTCATTCCTTTCCACTGTGTTAAAATATAATTTTACTAGAGGGCAACAGATGTGTCAATCATCCAGGCCCTTCAAAGTATGAATAACAGAAACTGCAGGCACACAAGATCATTTAATCTTGTGTAAAAACATTGTGCAATTGATAGCGAAGATCAGAGAGCCAGAGCTACAAATCAACCAATGTTTTTCCTGGGTTCAGGAGGTTTATCAGACTGATGGATGTCTGGGCGCTCCAATAAAAAAGTCCAGTCCTTAATTATAGAAACCCATATTTGATACACTAGAAAGTTAGTTTCATATCCATGTGAAAATGAAACGGATGGTTTTAAAATTTCTTTATTATGTGTAATGTAACTGTTGAGATGCAAGAGAAGTTAACACAACATTGTGATTATTTTACAATCACACAATTATATATTTTCTGCTGTGGATGTGATGGATGGAGAGATCGGAAATGATGATTACACATGTTAAATCTTACTTGGACAGCTTCATTGTCAGGCTACCTTCTCTCCCAAATCACCTTCCTCCGAGCCTTCCAATCCCAGCATAAGAAATTGGCCTGTCACTCCCTCGGGTCCCAGACTTCGTTCCCCCTGGGACAACAAGCCACGTGGTCAACCCCACCCAGTTGACAGCCTTCCTCCCTTCACACCCCTCCGCAGAGGTCTTTCCTCATTGTCCATTACCACCTTCTTCAATGATCTTTTGAAATGTGGGTTTCTCCACTGCTGTGGCCACCATGGAGTAGCTTTTTCCCTGAGTGAAGGCCCAACTGTTAACCAAGCTGAATCTCTGGATAAGGAACTGATCACTGATACCATTAACATGCGATGGTTTTAAAACCCCATAGTTTCAGGGGAAATCTTGAATGGTGGGCTCCCCTTGTCTTTCTGACCTACTTACTCCCTGAGGCCAGGTTATTAAAACATGGCTTAAGGAATCTGAAAGTAACAATTGGCAGAGAATGCAGACAGGGGCACTCAGTTGTATGGGCATAGTTCAATGATAAGATTTTGGTTTTAAGACTCACTCCAGGAATTAGGCACATGACCTTCAATTCCTTCCATGGACATAATCTGAAAAATGATACAAAAAATGCACATTCCTGTGCCCATACTGCCAATGTCGGATTATGCCTCAATTTCTTGTGAATCCTTTTAAATATGCCCAAATGTAAGATGGACATAAATTTGTGTAAGCAATCAAGGCCCAAATATGGAATGCACCAATCTCACACTATAGAATTTGCAGGTATGAAAACTAAAGTTTCAACTCATTCCACCATCACTCATATACAACAGGCACAACATATTGAAGAACATACGAGAGGGAATGGTGTACAGTTTTAAATGTGAACTTCACTCATGCTTAAAAAAAAATCCATTCAAAGAAACAAGATATACACAGCAGGTCTCAGTAGAAATAATTAAATATTGTTTTAGAATCTCAACATTGCAGTAAAACACCAGAAAAAGAAAAGTTGTTTCCTGCAGCAGCTAACAACCTGATTGTAATTTGAAGAGATGAGGTGCAGGTGCAAGGCACTTGGACAAAGGTCCCTGCGATGTGGGAACAGGGTCATCATTGTTGGTGGAGAGGCATTTCTGCAGAGGGATTAATAAATGATCGTAAAAGACTGAGGAAAGCGGGACATGATTTCCTTAAGTGCATAACTCATGCATGCCCCAAAATTCTCTGATCTTTTTCAGCAATGTGCTTGAGTGACTGGGCAGCACGGTGGCACAGTGGTAGCACTGCTGTTTCACAACACCAGAGGACTGGGTTTGATTCCTGGTGCGGGTCTATATGCAGTTTGCACATTCTCCCTGTAACTGCATGGGTTTCCTCAGGGTGCTCAGGTTCCCTCTCTCAGTCCAAAGGTGTGCGGGTTAGGTGGATTGGCCATGCTAAATTGCTCCTTAGTGTCAAGTGGACTAGTTAGGGTAAATGCATGGGGTTAGGGGATGGGGCCTGGGTGAGATTGTGGCTGGTGCAGACCTGATGGGCCAAATGGCCTCCTCCTCCTACACTGTAGGATTCTATGATTTATGCACAGTTTGGCTGATATGCAGGATTTTCGGGCCACTAACTATGCTGGTACTTAAGTGCAACACTGAGACAGCACTGCACTGTCAAAGGTCCTGACTTTTGAATGAGATGTTAAACTGGGGCAGAGATAATTCTTTGGCTCTTTTGACCAAAAGCAAGGACCCCTCTTGGTTTTATGCTCAACATTAATCCCTAACCAATTACCCTGAAACAGACCAACATGTCACCCATTTTATTTTCCATTTGAAGAGGTGTAAGTTGTTTTACCACATTTACCTATCAAACAGTAACTGCAATTTGAAGGTCATTCATCCATTGTGAAACACTGTAGGATGTATGGACACGCACACAGTATTGTAAAAATGCCAATTTTTTCAGCTAATTGAACCAACACAATTTAATGAGAACAATTTATGTTAACTGGAAACTTCAAAACAAATGAAGGCACATTAAAACTTGAAAATAGTGTCATTAATTTGAGAATGATAGTGCAATTTTATTCCATTTCTATATTCTTGTGTCAGCTTCATCTAGTAAATATTACCTCATGCAATACAGCTGCACTTGACACCTCTACAACCAATAAATTAAATAACTCTAAATTTCATTTCCTTCTCCACTTGATTAATGACAGTTTGGTATTATTGCACATCGGGTTGATTTTAAAGCTCACTTTAATCGGTTGTTTCACAAATGCAATTAAACCTTTGAAGCACAGTTTGAATCTGGTTCTGTACTTATTCCCCACCTTATAGAATCATTGGGGCTACAAGGTGGCACACTGGTTTGCATGGCTGCCTCAAGGCCAGGAACCCAGGACCAATTCCTGGCTTAGGTCACTGTGTGTGTGGAGTCTGCATGTTCTCCCCGTATCTGCATGGGTTTTCTCCAGGTACTCCAGTTTCCTCCCACAGTCCGAAAGATGTGCTGGTTAGGTGCATTGGACATGTTAAATTCTCTGTGTACCCGAACAGGTGCTGAAGTGTGGCGAACAGAGGATTTTGACAATAACTTTATTGCATTGGTAATGTAAGCCTACTTATAACTAATAATTTTTAAAAATCCCTACAGTGCAGAAGAAGAGCATTTGTCCCATCAAGTCTGCACCACAATCTTACTCAGGCTCTATCCCCTTAACCACACTTATTTTAACCCCTGAAGGGGCAATTTATCATGGCCAATCCACCTATCCTACACATCTTTGGTTTCCTCCCATACTCCAAAGTACCTGGAGGAAAACCATGCAGACATGGGGAGAATGTGCAAACTCCTCACAGGCAGAGACCAATGGCCAGAATTGAATCCAGGTCCCTGGTGCTGTGAGGCAACAGTGCTCACCACTGTGCCACCGTGCCACCCCAGCTTATCCCAGGTTCCAGTTATTTCTCAGTTGCCGATTACAGCGTTATTCATGGGACTAGGTAAGCAAATTTCTCCTGTGGCTTTCTTCATATTTCTTCTTGTTTCTCTGTATCTGGCTGGATGGAAATCCATAGACTAACTTGCTTTCTTATGCTTCCTGTCTTTTTGTGTTCCATTCTGACTTAGAAATTTGTCAAGTGGGCTTCTACATTGGTACAATAACTTGATACCTAAACACACTGTGCCCAGTTAATGCAGGATTTCATTGTTGCAATAATTCTCCAGAGACTGAATGCTCTTTCATATCTAAATCTATGAAGTATGAGCTAATACTATTGTTAGCATCACTAAACAGCAGAACTCAAAAATGGTCATGTGGAAAGTTCCTGTTGAAAAGCCTTATTCCTAACTCAACTAGCTGCTTTAATGTGTAGGAGTTCCTCTTGTCCTTCTATCCTTAATGACAAACTGCCACTGATATAAACTGCCTGGAAAATAGTTTCGGATGTAGAACCAGCAGTCAATGAACCAGGGACTTACCTCTGGCCGGACCATACATGACATAAAATGATTGTTGACTGGCTTGTTAATTGAAATTAGATCAATGGAGTGTTGTTAATGGAGTGAATCTGATCAGGGCTTTATTAAGATTTAGATGCACTGGCCTCTATTCTGCATTTGTTACTGTTCATTTCCATTCATGCTTAACTGGAAACATTCTTAAATTTCCAAATGATACAAAAATGTGCACAGGGCTCAGTAATTCAAAACAAATAGGTTTCAGACTGAGTCAGAAACTTGATTAAAGACTTTATATGTGACAGATGTCCTTTAAATTGAGCAAGTGCAGTATCATGAGAGTTGGGATTAGGAAATTCCAGGCATCTCCACAGCATACAGGGGTGAGTATTAATGTGAACAGATTGGGTATCAGATCAGTGACATGACTGTAGATACACAAGTGTGAGACAGCTATAAAGAAAGAAAGTAGAGTTTTAGGATGTTTAGTTCAGATTTCTGGGAGAAAGCAGAGGATAGAATTTAGTTATTTAATAACCTGCTACATGCACACTTGGGGTATGTGTGCAGCAAGTGTGGGAATTGTGATTTTTCAATTCTGGGTGCCACACATTGTGAAAAATACCTAGAGGATGTTTACTAGAATGGTATCAGGGACTTTGATAGCATGGAGAGATTGGTGAAGCTAGGGTTGTTTTCTTTAGAGAATAGAAGGTTAAGGGGGAACTCAGTAGTGATCTTGCCAGCTCGCCATGCCTGTTGTTCAGCGTGGCGAGCAGGGAAGATAACGTGAGAGGCCAAACACTGCTATCTACCTGGCCCCTGTTTTACTGGCAAAAACATAGAATTGATACATTAACACATACTTTATTGTGCATAGCTAGTTTTGCCATTCTGACACTTCTCTTTCTAGTAACAGGCACCGTGTGGCAATGCCATGCTTGGGAGGGGGGGCGGGGGAGGGATCGGAGACCATTGAAGCCCCCAGATGATCAGAGGCATGGCTGGGCAGTGTTAGCCTGGTAGTGTCTCGTTAGGTACCATAGATTTGGGGGGTGGGGGGGGGAGGGAATGGGGTTATGACGGGGGGGAGGGGTTACGCACAATGACGGGGGCTTATGTGGGGGAGGGGGGAGCTGTGCAAAGAGAGTGGTTGTGTAAAGCAGGGGAGGTGGGGGACACTCGTGCAAGGAGTGGGGAGCACTGCAAGGGAGGAGCTGTGCAAGGGGGAGAACTGTAAGGGGGGCTATGCAAGGGAGGGTCATATCGAGGTGGGGTTGCGAAGGTGTTTGTGATTGGGGAGACCTGACATGGGACTCATCAGGAGGGTCCAGATGCCCAGACCCAAGCAACACATGCTGGTGTGCAGGGTAACAATGGGGGGTGGGGAGGGTCTGATGTCCACGGTGGTGGTAGGGGGCTCATTGGAAAAAGGTCTCCCAGTTCAAAGGAGATTTTGGCACCCTGCACAATGGCATCCAAGCACTCTGAAGCCGGATTCACCGGTGTACGCTTCCCCCAACCCTCCTCACTCTTGGCGCATAGATCCCAGTTATCAATGACAGTAACAAAGTGCTGGAAGGTTGCAATGCTAAGCTTGCCCAAAAGATGATCTGTTTTTCTTGCTGTTGTGACATTTGGGAAACCCTTTGGGAAAATTCCACCCGTGGTGATCAAAATGATGGTAGACTTTGATAGAGTAAATAAACTTAAAAACTTTAACTGGAACCCAATACAAACTCATTAATTGAACTAAATCCTTATCTTTCTCTCGATACATTATCTACTTGATCAACTATTCAAAGGATTAATGTCATCCTCTAAAGGTTTAATTCAGTGTGAGGGAGCTCACGTGGGGAAATCTCTGGCAATGCAGCAGGAGGACCTAAAGAGACAACCCAGTTAAAAAGGGCAAAAGATCTCAACGTGCAGAAGGACTTAGATTAGACTCGGTGCTAAAGAAGAAAGGATTAGAGGCCCCAATATTTTCAAAGGGAGCCATCAGTATACATTCAGTGAACATCCTTTGGCAGTGTCTGGGGTCAGTGGAAAGTTGAGAAATACTGGAGGTTTCTGGACAATTCCTGTTGTAACATGTGCAGTAGGTGGTGAAATGGTGCAACGTGAGATCAGGGTGGAGTAGCCATTGTAGACCACGCTGGTTTCTCCCAGTTTTCCACTGCTCTGCTGCCCAACTGTGGCTGTGGTGATGAAAGAAGATCAAGCTGCAGTTATCCCTTTGTTTCCTCTCTGACATATTGAATAAGGGGAATAATTTTCAGTTGTGTCAACAAACTGCTTAGGCTCAACTCTCTGTCATTGGTTCCCTCATGTTGGACCATCTAAATAAAAGGAGTTAAACTCCTCCCTGTTAACATCCTACCATTCCATCATTCCTCAAACTTGTTTCCAGAATGTTCTAACCTGATTGACTCATTTTCATTGAGAGGCATCCCTTTCAATAGCCAGCTGAGATTATGAAAGGGGGTTTAATTAAATCAACGATAGAGTCAATCGAGGTCTAACTTGAATTGAAATGTAATTGCTATGTTACTGATTTTGTTCCTAATGTGTGGCATCATCACAAGAAATCAGTTCCGGCAAATGTTTAACCCTTAATAAATACTACTTAAACAGAACAGAAGAGTACAGCAGATACAGGAAACCCGAAATAAACATGGAAAACGCTGGAAATACACAGCAGGTCAGGCAGCGCCTGTGGAGGGAGATATCGAGTCAACGTTTCAGGTGGATCAGAACTCAATGAAGTTAGAGATGGAATAGGTTTTGAGCAAGGAGGTATGTGGGACAAAGATGGAAAGAAAATCTGTGTGGAAGACAGGAGAGATTAGTGGCTTACAAAAGGAATGGTGGTGGGGCAATAAAATAAATGGAAATTGTACTTAGAACGGGTGTACTAATGAAAGTAAAACTAAGAGAAAAACCAAAACATGCAAAAAATAGGAAATATAATGAGGGACAGAGTTACAATCTGGAATTGTTTAACTCAGCACTTGGCCTGGAAGGTTGTAAAGTGCTCAGTTGAAAGATGCTGCCTATCAAGCTTACATTAAATTTTACTGGACTATTGCAGTGGGCCAAGGACAGAAATGTCAGTGTGAGAGCAAGGTGGAGAAGTCAAATGACAGGCCAACGAAAGCACGGGGTTGTGCTTGCAGATTGAGCAGACGTGTTCTGCAAAGTGGTCTCCCCACTACAGAGGAACCCCCACGTGAGCAGTAAAAACAGCAGACTAAATTGAAAAAAAAACATGCATAATCACTGCTACCTGGAAACAGCCTTTTATGGTGTAGGATGGTGAGGAGAGAGCAGGGAGAAGGACAGATGTTGCATCCTCCAGCATTTGCATGGAAAGGAACTGTGGGAAGGGGATGGGGTATTTGGAGATGTTGAAAAATGAAGCCTGGTATCCCAGAGGGAATGGTCCCTTTAGAATGCTGAAAATGGGCGGGATATGATGCGTTTGTTGGGGACTTCATGCTGGAGATGATAAAAATGGTATAAAAGGCGAGAACACAGTAAAAAGTCTGACAACACCAGGTTTTAGTCCAACCGATTTATTTGATAGTAGACTCACAAGCTTTCGAGGTTTCCCTCTTCGTCAGGTGAACGGAGAGTGCTGGCCTCAGACAGAGCATATAAAGCACAGACAGTTTAGAGATTACTGATTAGAATGTGAATCCTTACACCTAACCTGCTGTTCAAGATCTGAAGTGGCTGACAATGTGAGTGGAGTGAGCACTGATCACAGGTTACAGAGATGTGTATTGTCTCCAGACAGTACAGTAAGTGAGGTTTTGCAAACCCAGGCAAGTCACGGGGGTTACAGATAGTGCGACATGAACCCAAGATCCCTGTTGAGACCGTCCTCATGTGTGCAGAACTTGGCTATCAGTCTCTGTTCAGCAACTCTGCGCTGTCGTGTGTCGTGAAGGCCGCCTTGGAGAATGCTTACCCGAAGGTCAGAGGCTGAATGCCCGAGACCACTGAAGTGTTCGCCAACAGGCAGGGAACAGTCTTGCCTGGTGACTGTCGAGCGATGTTCATTCATCCGTTGTCGTAGCGTCTGCATGGTCTCCCCAATGTACCATGCTTCGGGACATCCTTTCTTGCAACGTATCGGGTTGACAATGTTGGCCGAGTTGCAAGAGTATTTACCATGTACCTGGTGGATGGTATTCTCACGTGTGATGATGGTATCCATGTCGATGATCCAGCATGTCTTGCAGAGGTTGCTGTGGCAGGGTTGTGTGGAATTGTGGTCACTGTTCTCCTGAAGACTGGGTAGTTTGCTGCAAACAATGGTCTGTTTGAGGTTGTGTGGTTGTCTGAAGGCAAGAAGTGGGGGTGTGGGGATGGCCCTGGCGAGATGTTCGTCTTCATCAATGATATGTTGAAGACTCCGGAGAAGATGTCGTAGCTTCTCCGCTCCAGGGAAGTACTGGACGACGAAGGGTACTCTGTCCACTGTGTCCTGTGTTTGCCTTCTGAGGAGATCGGTGCGGTTTTTCGCTGTGGCGCATTGGAACTGTCGATCTATGAGTCGAGCACCGTATCCTGTTCTTATGAGGGCATCTTTCAGGGTCTGGAGGTGTCTGTCACGATCCTCCTCATCTGAGCAAATCCTGTGTATACGGAGGGCTTGTCCATAGGGAATGGCTTCTTTAACATGTTTAGGGTGGAAACTAGAGAAGTCGTGTTCTAATCAGTAATCTCTAAACTGTCTGTGCTTTATATGCTCTGTCTGAGGCCAGAACTCTCCACTCACCTGACGAAGAGGGAAACCTCGAAAGCTTGTGAGTCTACTATCAAATAAATCGGTTGGACTAAAACCTGGTGTTGTCAGACTTTTTACTGTGTTTACGCCAGTCCAACGTCGGCATACCCACATCATAAAAGGTGAGAACATGGGGAAACATTGAAACATAAAAGCATCAAAAACAGGAGCAGGAATAAACAATTCAACCTTTTTGAGCCTGGTCCCCATTCATTATGATCATGGCTGATTATCCAACTCAATAGCTTGATCCTGCCTTCCCCCCCATATCCATAGGTCTCCGTCACTCCAAGATCTATATCTAACTCCTTCCTGAAAACATATAATGTTTTAACTTCAACTGCTTTCTGTGGTTATGAATTCAACAGACTTACCACTCAGGCTGAAGAAATTTCTCTTCAGCTTCATTCAGATTTTGCCAGATCCTTAGACTGGCCACTGATTCTGGACCCCACCACCATGAGGAACATCCTTCCTGCATCTTTGTAGTCCTATTAAAATTTTCCAAGTTTCTATTAGATGCCTCTTCATTCTTTCAAACTCTAGCAAATATAATCCTAACCAACTCAATCTCTCCTCATATGTCAGTCCTTCCATCCCAGGAATTATTCTGGTAAACCTCTGCTGGACTCCCTCAAAAGCAAGTACATTCTTCCACAGATAAGGAGACCAAAACTACACACAATATTCCAAGTCTGGCCTCATCAGGACTCTGTATAACTGCAGCAAGATATCCCTGATCCTGTATTTGATTCCTCTTACTGTGAAGGCCAACATATAATTTTCCTTCTGTACCTATATGCTTACCTTCAGTGATTCATGTATGAGGACACCTAGATCTTGTTGCACATTCCCCTCTCTCTAGGGGTACACGTTCATCACTCTTTGGAAGTGAAGTCACAGGTGGACAGAGTGATGAAGAAGGCATTCGGCATGCTTGGTTTCATCGGTCAGGACATTGAATACAGGAGTTGGAATGTCTTGTTGAAGTTGTACAAGACGTTGGAAATAAGGAAGTGCAGGTGACAGAAGTGTTACTGAGGGGTCACCTGGGGACCAGTGACCATAATTCTATTGGTTTTAAGATAGCTATGGAGAATGATTGATAGGTCTGGCCCAAAAGTTAAAATTCTAAATTGGGGCAAAGCCAATTTTGATGGTATCAGACAGGAACTTTCAAAAGTTAATTGGGAAGGTCCGAGGGAAGGCAAAGGGATGTCTGGTAAGTGGCACACTTTCAAAAGACTTCTTTTAGAGTGAAGAGTAAGGCTTGCAGAAGTAGGGAACCCTGGATGACTTGGCTTATTGAGGCCTTGGTCAAGAAGAAGAAAGAGGTACATGACATGCATAGACAGCTGGGATTAATTGAATCCTTTGAAGAGTATAGGGGGTGTAGGAGTAAAGTTAAGAGAGAAATCAGGAGGGCAGAAAGGGGACATAAGATTGTTTTGGTAGATAAGACAAAGGAGAGTCCAAAGAGCTTCTACAAATGCATAAAGGACAAAAGGGTAACAAGGGAGACGGTAGGGTTTCTTTAAGGGAGAACAAGTTCATCTATGTGCAGATCCACAAGAGATGGGTGAGATCCTAAATGAATATTTCTCATTAGTATTAACTGTTGAGAAAAGCATGGATGTTAGGGAACTTGAGGAAATAAATATTGATGTCTTGAGGCGTGTACTTATTACAGAGAAGAAGGTGCTAGAAGTCTTAAAGCGCATCAAGATAGATAAATGCCTGGGACCTGATGAAGTGTAGCCCAGGACATTGTGGAAGGCTATGGCAGAAATTGCAGGTCCCCTAGCCGAGATACTTGAATCATTGATATTCATGGATGAGGCGCCTGAAAATTGGAGAGTGGCAAATGTTGTGCCTTTATTTAAAAAGGCTGCAGTGAAAAGCCTGGGAACTGCAGGCCAGTGAGCCTCACATCTGTGGTGGGTAAATTGTTGGAAAGTATTTTGAGACTCAGGATCTATAGGCATTTAGAGATGCAAGTACTGATTAGGGACAGTCAGCATGGCTTTGTGAGTGGAAAATCATGTCTCTCAAATTTGATTGAGTTTTTGAAGGGCTAACCAAGAAGGTAGAGGAGGGCAGTGCAGTTGATGTTGTCTACATAGATTTTCTCAAGGCCTTTGACAAGGTACCTCATGGTAGGTTATTGGTAGGATTCAGGATGAGGTATCTAAATTGGTACAAATTTGGCTTCTTCACAGAAGCCAGAGGGTGGTTGTAGAGTTGTTTTTCAAACTGGAGGCCGGTGACCAGTGGTGTGCCTCAGGGATCAGTGCTGGGTCTACTGTTTTTGTCATTTCTATTAATGATTTGAATGAGAACATCGGAGACATGGTTAGTAAGTTTGCAGATATCACTAAGATTGGTGGCATAGTGGGCAGTGAAGAAAGTTATCTTCGATTGCAATGGGATCTTGATCGATTGGGCCACTGGGCTGATGAATGGCAGATGGAGTTTAATTTAGACAAATGCAAGGTGATGCATTTTGGTAGCTTGAACCAGGGCAGGACTTATTCAGTTAATGGTAGGGTACTGGGGAGAGTTAAAGAACAAAGAGATCTTGGGGTACATTTTCATAGCTCCCTGAAACTGGAGTCACAGGTTGACAGAGTGGTGAAGAAGACATTCGGCATGGTTGGTTTCATCAGTCAGAACATTGAATACAGGAGTTGGAATGTCTTGTTGAAGTTGTAGAAGACATTGGTAAGGCCACACTTGGAATACTACGTGCAATTCTGGTCACCCTGTTATAGAAAGGATATTATTAAACTAGAAAGAGTGCAGGAAAGATTTACTAGGATGCTACCAGGACTTGATGGATTGACTTATAAGGAGAGGCTGTATAGACTGGGATTTTTTTCTCTGGAGCATTGGAGTCTGAGGGGTGATCTTAAGAGATCTATAAAATAATAAGGGGCACAGGTCAGCTCGACAGTCAATATCTTTTCCCAAAGGGAGGGGAGTCTAAAACTAGAGGGCATAGGTTTAAGGTGAGAGGGGAGAGATACAAAAGCGTCCAGAGGGACAATTTTTTCACACAGAGGGTAGTGAGTGTCTGGAACAAACTGCCAGAGTTAGCAGTAGAGGCGGGTACAATTTTGTCTTTTAAAAAGCATTTAGATAGTTACTTGGGTACGATGGGTATAAAGGGATATGGGCCAAATGCAGGCAATTGGGATTAGCTTAGGGGTTTAAAAAAAGGCAGCATGGACAAGTTGGGCCGAAGGCATGTTTCCATGTTGTAAACCTCTGACTCTCAATCTAGAGCCATTCGGGTAATAATCTGCCTTCCTGTTTTGACCAGCAAGTGGATAACTTCACATTTTATCCACATTACACTACAGCTGCCATGCATTTGCCCACTCACCTTACCAGGAGGGAGGGAAAGAGGCAAGAGCAGAAGTCCAGAAGGGTGTCCTTGTCCCATCACACTTTGCTAAAAACCTATTACATCTTTCTTTTTACCAGTTCTGATGAAAAGTTAATACTGCTGTTTATTTTGTCTCCACAAATGCTGCCTGACCTACTGAGTATTTCCAGCATTTTAAGTTTTTATTATCATTTAAACAGATTTTCCTGGTAATTTATCTCAGTGTTTAAGTATTTTACCTACTTTATAACATTTTCAAAGTACTTCATTAGCTGTGGAGCTCTTTAGGATATTAAGAGGTTATGCCAGATGCCATATAAATGAAGGCACTTTCTTGTCTCAACCCGTATTCAATGAGCTTCCACTGGCTGATATTTACGGTTTCCAGTTTCAGTTGAGGGAAGTGTTTATCGTCTTAGCAGTAAAAAGCTGATAGCTCTCCCCCTCACTTGATTGAGATACTCTCTTGTTTACTGCTGTGTATCAGTCCAAGTCATTGAAATGTACATAAGTGGGAATCTAATAATGAATAAGTATTTGCACGTTAGTGGCACCCGGCAGTTGTTGACTTCAAACCTTTATTTAGGCTTGTAAGTCAGATCTTGTAAAAATTAAGCAGAAATGCATTTCTTTGATGTTTCTGGCTATATCACCCTGGCACTGTGATCACTCTCATAGAGCCCTAATCACTGCTGGATCATGTGCAACAGATTTGAAATAGCAGCAGGAACTGAAACAGAAGTGTACAATACAAACTTCACATTATCTGAAGCAGTTCACATCATTGGCACTATTTCAAGCAAGCTGGTAGTAACTTTAATAATATTTTATTTAACAGTAGCTGGGTAACATATGTAGTGCAAATTCATTTGATTTTTTTTTTCATTCATTTGTGGGACATGGGCATTGCTGGCTATTTATTTCCCATCCCTATTTGCTCTTGAGAAGGTGATGGTGAGCTGCCTCCTTGAATGTTGCAGTCCATGTGCGGTGGGCTGACCTACTAGCTTTTCAATGTCAAATATTGCATTGTGGACTGATGTGTTTTTCCTTTCAAATTTCACCTTTGATTAAATTGACACTTCAGAAGAAGCTCCACTCTCCCTATTACTTTGCAGTAGCTGAGAACTCACTCAACATTAAAATAAGTTCTGATTTGGTCTATGTGAAGTTTTGGCACAGTGGTTAGCACTGTCTCCTCACAGTGCCAGTGACCAGGGTTCGATTCATAGCTTGGGTCACTGTGTGGAGTTTGTACATTCTCCTTGTGTCTGCGTGGGTTTCCTCCTACAATCCAAAAGATATGCTGGTCAGATGCATTAGTCATATAAATTCTCCCTCAATATACCCGAACTGGAGTGTGGCGACTAAGGGTTTTCACAGTAACTTCATTAGTGTTACTGTAAGCCTACTTGTGACACTAACAAATAAATTTAAGTTGCTGGTGTCAACTGCTACAGTGCAGCTCACGCTGGCGAGCACAACAAGGGTATCAATCTTGTCTTCCTCATTGTTTTACATTCCTGGTGGTAAAGGGATGATCTGTGGTGACACGTTGGTTCCTTTGATTTGATAATAGAGTACATACAGAACTTTATTCTCCTGCATTTTCTAAAATTACCAATTAAAGTTTTATGTGGATATGGTTTTATAATTATAGTGCACATGTTAGCAATGTGGTATTTATTGATCATGTGGTTAGCATGAAACAAATGTGCCTAGGGGAACAATTCCAAGAAAACGTTGTTGTTTTCCTGTGCTCCACTAGTTCTCTATCCCACTGCAGGTTCCTGGCACCATATTTGCCCCTTCTCCTCATGCTTCTTTTGCTCTCTCTTTGCCTGAAACTCTACTGCCCAGCAAGTAGCCTCCTCCTTGCTCCCAGCCGCTGCTCTTCAGCCTGTGTAGAATGCTGTGAGATTTTTAGTATTCTTTGTTAAAAAGAGTTGTTTCATTGAATGGTTTCTCTCATCACTGCTTTGTGCCAATGACACTGCTGTACAGAAACAAAATGGGCAGATGATTAAGTCTCAGATCTCTGTTAACGTTTCCAGTTATTTAGAGATGTATGCGGGATGGAAAAGGTGAATTGTCTGATCATTCTTTTCAACTTTCCTGTAGGATAGCACCTGTCCTTTGTCTTTTGTTCAGTCCAGGACAACATGGTGGCACAGTGGCTAGCATTGCTGCCTCACAGTGCCAGGGACCTGGGTTCAATTCCGGCCTCGGTGACTATCTGTATGGAGTTTGCACATTCTCCCTGTGTCTGCGTGGGTTTCCTCCGGGTGATCCAGTCTCCTTCCACAATTTGAAGATGTGCAGGTTAGATGGATGGGCTGTGCTAAATTGTGTCCCAAGATGTGTGGGTTAGATAGATTGGCGGGCTAATTACTTTGTGTTAAGGAGATAGGGCCTGGGTAAGATGCTCTGACGGACAGTCAGTGCAGACTTGATGGGCCGAATGGCCTCCTTCTGCACTGTAGGGATTCTATAATCTCTGTCAATTCTCTTCTTTCCCACTACTGAGAATTAAGAATTCTGCTGTGGTAAAACACGAGTTTGAACCTATACTGTCTGTAGCATGTCATGTTGGAACGAAATATGATGCAGCACTGAACTGTCTTAAATTGGGTGCCCTGAGCAGACCAACTTCCTGGACTGAATTTTACCAGGGTGGTGGTGGCCCAAATGGCAGGCTGGAAAGCATCCCCTGTCCCACCCTCTATCCCTCATTGAAAAGCTTGCTCTTGATCATCCCCTTTGCTGATGGAATTCAAAGACATTGGGAAGGCAAAGGCTTTCCACCTTCCCTTGCCATTTTACAAACCCTTCCATCTCTCAATGGGTGGCATAGCGGTCAGCACTGCTGCCTCACAGCACCAGGGATCTGAGTTCAATTCCCAGCTTTGGTCACTGTCTGTGCAGAGTCTGCATGTTCTCCCCATGTCTGCGTGGGTTCCTCCCACAGTCCAAAAAATGTGCTGGTTAGGTGCATTGGCCATGCTAAATTGCCCCTCAGAGTACCTGAACAGGCGCCGGAGTGTGGTAACTGGAGGATTTTCACAGTAACTTCATTGTGGTGTTAATGTAAGCCTACTTGTGACACTAACAAAAACTGAAACAATGTGCCCCGTTAAATTCTATCCTCTAATTCAAACAAGCAGCATTTGTGTATCATTGTCAGTCTAAGAACAATTCTAAAGTTAATAAAGAGTGTTAAGATAGAATGAAAAACTTGTATTTCTGTAACTCTTCTCACATATCAAAGTATTTACATCCAATGAATTTCTTTCTGTAATAGCCGTTGTTATAATGTAAGAAACATGTACAGCAGCCAATTTGCACACTGCAAACTCCCACAAATAGGACCATGAAAATGAACTGATAATCTGTTTGTGATGTTGTTTGAGGGATACGTTTTGGCCAGAAGATTTCTTCAAAATATAATGTCACGGGAACTTTCACACCCACCTGAGTGGGCAGTTTGGGCCTTGTTTTAATGTCTCATTCAAGAGATAGCAATTCTGACAGTGCAGTGCTTCCTCAGTACTGGCTACAGAGCCAGCCTTGATTTTTACGCTCAAAAACTGGAATGAGATTTGAACCCAGAATTGTGTGACTTGAGACAAGAGAACTACCAACTGAGCCACGGATGACACACTAACCTTTTGGGTTCCCCAGCCTTGCATTTGGGACGGATACTCTAATGTTGTGCTAGTGAATCCCTCCAGGAAGTTCCCACGTAAGGGTTCAGCAGTGCTAACTTCCCCTGAACATTTGCATTGGGCTCGGAACCATCCAACAAAGTGATTTAAGTAGTTAACTTTCAAATGGTTCTGCCAGTTTTACCCTGATAGTTAGTTAGTCTGAAAAACTTAATAGGAAAAACACTTCAAACTCCAGAGTAACTATTTAAACACCCAGATCCAGCCTTGCAGAGAACACCCCATGCGCACACAACATCTGCCCCTCCCCACCCCCACAGAGACGCACCGTAAAACTTTGACCCCCAGTTTGATCCATTCCCTCTGGCCCGCATCTGGTTCAGGACCCTCCTTCCAGTCCAAGATTCTCCTCCAACTCTGACCCCTCTCCCGGTCTGAACCATCTCCAGCTATGAATACTACTAACCCCCCCACCCAGGTCCGCAACCCCCTTCCCAGGCCAAGACCACCCACGTGTCCCAGATTCCCCTTCTCAGACTGAGACTCCCCTCCCAGCCCAACCTACTCTCTGGTTCAGATACCCTTCCAGTTCAACACCACCACCCCCTCCCCCCCACCACCATTTCTGGTCTGGGACACCCCCTCCCCCTTCTCTGGTCTGGGATATACCCTCTTTTTCTCCCTGGTCTGGGACACGCATTTCCCCCCTCTCTGCCCTGGGACACCTCCCGCTCACCTCGATCTGGGACTTCACTCCTCTTACGTTAGGCACCTTACCCTATCACCCGTCCCTTTAAACATCCTGAGGCAGTTATTGCTATAAAAAGGGACATTCCTTACCTCTCCGTGACTCACTCCACGCTGATGCTGCTGGGAGTGCATTCTACAGCTCCTGTCTCACCTAGCCTGTGTGCGGAAGGTCGGGCAAGTCAGGAGCTGTGCAATTACAGTGGGAGTCTGTCGAGAGTGGCAACCCAACGGAGATTGCCACTACGCAGAAGTTGCGAGCCAGTAATCTGTCAGAGTTCATTATTATGTAGCATTTATTACTATTTGTAGCTGAAGACGTGCTGGTTAGATGGAACTAAGCATGGGAAATGTGTGGGGTTCCAGGGGTAGGGCAAGGGAAAGGGCCTGGGTAAGATATTCTGTCAGAGAATTGATGTAGACTCGATGGATCAAATGGCCTTTTCACCATTGTCAGGATTCTTTGATTCCATGATCTGCTAAAACTCTATTCGTCAGAGTTTCTTCCACCTCGCACCACTTTGAAATTGATGCATGCAAAGTTCCTCTGAAGTAAACCATTATCTTCTCATTGCAAATTATAGCTGATGCTTGGTGCATTGTGCCACATGTCATATCATATTTATACTTTACCTTCTAACAAAGATTAATGAACACCAGATTTTAAAAAAAAAAGCAATTTTTGTGAGCGGTCTTATGAAGGCCGAGTTAAATCAAGGAGACCACCAGGTCAGACACAAAAAGAAATATGAGGCAAACAGAATATCTTGAACTGAATATTTTTCACTGCCTCCACAGACCTTCTGGACACACATATAGTGCACGTTCTGAGATTCATTTGCCTCAGCTGAATCAGAATATTAAAAAAAACAGGCAGCCTTGGATCTGATCCACTGGGCACTGGATACCAGTTATTCTAACAGAACTTTACAGCAGGCGTTTAAAGTAAATAACATGCCAGAAAGGTCAGGGGTTATTTCAACTATTTATATAATGCACCAGGTTTAAATGTTTAAAGCCCACATGCCTGCAACATGTACCACATTCCTTACACTTTGACATCTTGATCGAGCAGCTCACTCTCAAGTTGAGAGAGACGTTTCTTCCCTGCTCGCCTCCAATGAAAGCTATCGAGCTTGTAATGACTAATTTTAATTATTTTAATTAATTTTTAATGGCTGAGCTTGCAGCTGTGATCGTAGCCCTGCACCAGACCAGCGATTGATCTATAACCGTGAAGACAGATAGTACTTACATCTGTAATGCTGGCCTGGCACTGCCTTTGTATCAGATTATTTTTGTTCCAATGATCCAATGTTCACAGGTTCTCCCCTATGACGGACCTAATGGGATGTCCTGCAGACACCTTCAGCCACATTGTACACAGAAGTGGCTGGGCATAAAAATGATGCTGCATCGGGTTAACTGTGCTGATAATCAAGCCACCAAACATGTTGCTTGACAGGGATTCCCTTCACCACCACAGGTCCTGAACAGTACTCTCCTGGATGGCACTGCCTCCATTGAAAATGCAAATTACTGCAGATGCTGGAATCTGAAACCAAAAGAGAAAATGCTGGAAAATCTCAGCAGGTTTGGCAGCATCTGTAAGGAGAGAAAAGAGCTGACATTTCCCTGAGCTGGGGGAAACTTGTGCAGGATTCTTAGATAAAGGAGGCTTTCATTCCAGTGATCTGGGCTGTGTTTGGGTTTAAGTAAGAGATCACGGTCTGAGCGACAATATCAACCACTGTTCCATGTATTTTAATTTGGGACACACAATCACAGAATTGTTACCAGGCCGAAGGAGGCCATTCAGCCCATTGTGTCTGCACTAACTCTCCAAATGAACAATTTACCTAATGCCATTTCCCTACCACCTTCTCCGTGTAACCCTATACATTCTTCCTTTTCAGATAAGATTCTGCTTTGAATGTCTTTGAACATACCCCCATCACACTTACAGGTAGTGCCTTCCAGACCCATGTCAGTTGCTGTGTGAAAAGGTTTGTCCTAATGTCACTTTTGCTGCTTTTACCAATTATTTTAAATCTGTGTCCTCCCGTTCTCAATCCTTTCACAAGTAGTAACAGTTTCTCCCTATCTATTCTGTTCCGAAGCCAAGAGCATGTCACAAATCCCCATCCTAAATCGGCTGCTGTACTTACTTTTAACTATTTTAATTAAAATGGGTGAGCTTTGAAGCTTAATGCAAACTGGCTTTGTGACAACACACTTCAACTCGGCACAATGTGAGACTTAGTATGTAGTCACTTAGAACTAAAGAAAGAAAAGGATGATTTGCATTTATATATCACTTTTCAAGACAAATGAATGTCTCAAAGTGTTGTATATCCAATTAACCATGGTTTCAAATGTAATTGTTGTAATTTGGAAATGTAGCAGTTAATCTGTGCACAGAAATCTCTCTCAAACAGCAATGTGATGATGATCAGGTAATCTACTTTTGTGATGGTGATTGAGGGGGAAATATTGGAGAACAGTTCCATGCAGCTGACAACCTTGTGTGTGAAAAGGTCTGGTAGTTATTTCCACGAGCTGCATCCCATGCCTGTGGCACAGTTGAGAAGCAGCTTCATCTCTTTACAGCTTCCTGATTCCATTTTAGAAAATCGCAGAGTAATATATTTGCAACTGTAGGAGAAAAGATGCACAGTAGTTAACTGCTGCCTCACAACACCCTGGACCTGGGTTCAATTCTGGCAATGGGTCACTGTCTGGGTAGAGTTTGCACATTCTCCCCACGTCTGCGGGGGTTTCTCTGGGTGCTCTGGTGTCCTTCCACAGTCCAAAGGTGTGCGGGTTAGGATGATTGACCATGCTAAGTTGACCCTCGTGTGTCAGGGGATGAGCAGTGTAAAAATGTGGGGTTACGGGAATAGGGCCTCAGTTGGATTGTGTTTAGCACAAACTTGATGGGCTGAATGGCCTCCTTCTACACTGTAGGAATTCTATATGGTGGATTCTAAGCCTGGGAGGGGGTTTTTTTTGGCAGGTGGGGGTGGTGGCAAAATTGTATGGATGGGATTCCCTCCAGGATCCCACCTGCCCTGACCTGGACTCAATTTTATGGTGAATGGGCAGGGCCTTGAACAAGAATTCCACCCATGCCACTATTAAGACCTTTTAAGTGGCCACTTCCCCACTCCTCCCTCCCCCTCCCTCAACTACCCAATGACTCCAAACTTCAGTATTGCCTCCACCTCCACCCACCTGACCCCTCCCCTTCCATCCCCCTCCATCTCAGGGCATCTCCTACATTCCCTTCCCCTCTACCCCTGTACTTATCTGAAGTGCAATACTGGGACTTCAGTTCAGGCATGGTGCTGCAGTACCTCATCCAGCCACTGCAATGCTGTGCTGGGAAGGGATTGAAGAGCTGTCGACCAATCTGTTCAAGGGGGGGATGGAAGTCTCACCTGCTGCAAATCAATGCTCAATTGAATTAAAAAATAGCAGCGGGTCTATCAGAATTAGTTGGGATGTGTTCCCCACCAATTCTCAGGACAGCGGTCGCTGAGCACTGTCCATCTGGAAAATTAGGCCCTGCAGTTCTTTAAAGTGTATTTTGCCTTCATAGTGAGAGGATTAAAGTCTAGGAGCAGGGAAGTCTTCCTATAATTATACAGGGCCTTGGTGAGGCAACACCTGGAATATTGTGCCCAGTTTTGGTCTCATTATCTGAGGAAGGTTGTTCTTGTATTGGAGATTCCTGGGATGATGCGACTGATGTATGAGAATAAATTAAGTCAGTTAGGATCATATTGTCTAGAATTCAGAAGAATGAAGGGGCATCTCATAGAAACCTATAAAATTCTAGACAGGGTAGATGCAGGAAAGATGTTCCCAGTGGTGGGGGAAATCCAGAAGCAGGGATTATATTCTAAAGATAAGGGGTACATCTTTTAGGATTGCGGTACGAAGAAAGCTCTTGACTTAGAGTGGTGGGCCCTTGGAATTCACTACCACAGAAAGCAGTTGAGACCAAAACATTGTGGCAGAATTTTACCGCCCCACCCACCATGGGAATCTGACAACGCGGGGCGGACCATGGAAAGGTCCATTGATCTTGGGTGTGATTTTTATAGATGAGCGAGATTGTAAAATCCTGCCCTGTATGTTTTCAAGATGGGGTTAGTTATAGCTGTTGGGGCAAAAGGGATCAAAGATCATGGGGAGAAGGTGAGATCAGGCTATTGATTTGGATGATCAGCACTGATCATACTGAATGGTGAAGCAGACGTGAAGGACCGAATGGTCTACTTCTACTCCTACTCCTATTTTCTATGTTTCTGTGTCTGGCTTAATAAAAGGATCTCATGACAACTAAGGGCAGTAGGGTAGTACCTTGTATTTAAGAACAATTACTGTACTGACAGACGCAGGCCTGGGGGAAGTGCCATCTGTCCATATTCATATAATGTCTTTTAATCCCAAAGTTTCTTTATGTAAGTAAATGAACAGGAGTCTGACGCAGTTGCCACCATATTGTTGCTGAAAAATAAGAGATTGAAGGACATTAATAATGCCATGTCATCCAAATAACACAATCAAAATGATTGACTACAATGAAAATCAACAATGTTCATCATAGAATCATTGGAGGATAATACAGGTGCTGCATGGGTCAGCGATAGTTTAATTCCTGTAAACGTTCCTGCTTTAGGGATTCATTTCAACTTGGTTTCATTCAGTGAAGGTTTCATAATATTGTTTGCACCACATCATTATTTCAATCTTGCATCTAGCCTGCAATCCATTATGACATTGCTTACGTTGTGAGGGTTTATTAACTGGATTCTACTTCTGGCTTCAATATGCATTGAATATTTCAATATTTGATCATTATTAAAGGCTTTAGATTTGGGAGATACCAGGTCCAACTTCTTGTAAAGAACTTCTCAATTCCCTGTGAATTATGTTGCAAATGAAACACATCAGTATGGGTTACATTTATTTGCTAAAGTAGCTATGTTTTGTGAACTTATCTCTGTCTCTGTAAAAAGTTGATCCATGCATTAACAATAAGCTGCAAATACATGTTGAAAATTGATGTCATGTCATGTTTAACCACCAACAGTGACCAGAATTTTTCAGATCTGTTATTTAACATAATTATCTTTTGGAACTGATAATGTCAGACACTATCCTGTTGGCGATACAGTAGTTAGCACTGCTGCCTCTCCACAGCACCAGGGACCTGGTTTGATTCCAGCCTTGTATGACTGTATGTGCAGTCTGCACGTTCTCCCCATGCCTGCAGGGGTTTCCTCTGGGTGCTCTGGTTTCATCCTGTAGTCCAAAGATGTGCAGGTTAGATGGATTGGTCGTGCTAAATTTCCCCTTCATGTCCAAGATGTATAGGTGATTAGTGGGGTAATTATGAGAGGTTAGAGGGATAGGGCCGGGGTAAAATGCTCTGTCAGAGTCAGTGTAGACTCGATAGCCTCCTTCTGCACTGTAGCGATTCTATAAATAATGATTGTAGGACGTATAAAATTAATATGGTCATCAGGGAACAAACCTGCTATATGAATATTCAGTTATCCTACGAGATATATGCTGGTCACTTTGTACTTTTTGAAATAAACCATTCGACCAGTGAGATTGTAGCATTCCTGACAGCACGATTCAGTCTTCATGACACAGCTGACATTGTGGTGAGTGACAGTTACCTTCAGTTCACAAGTGAAAAATTCAGACACTTCATGAACCAATGTGAAATTCAGCACAACATACCAGCTGCAAATGTTTTACTGTTCACACTGATTGGATCTTCTGTTTCTGCCGATAGCACAACCCTGCCACGAATTTCCCAGGGTGTGGGAAATCCCACTGACAACAGTTGGACAAGAAGATCCTGCCACCACTGAATGGTGCAAAAAACATGTAGTGGGGAGGCCAGAAAATCTCCCCACCCTTCCACAGAATTAATATGCAAAACATTTTTTTTTCCAGCAGTAATTATGAACTTAGTACACTATTAAAAATCCAATTATGCCTCATTCAACAAAGGATAAGAGGGAGTGGATTGTATAAGAAGCAACTTCTGGATTTCCACCTTTTGTGCATATGTAGACTTCAGAAGTTGCCACCAGTTTCAGAGGAGTAACGACATTGAATGTTTAAGTTTTGCTGACACTATTACCATAAAATCTGGGCCAGTATTATGAATAGAATAATGTAAATCCAACAATCAGCAGAATGCAGTTTGAATGCTATAATTCCTACCTGCAATATTGAATAAGGGAAATTTGGCTTTGTGTCAAATTTCACAATGAAGTCCAAGAATGATTAAAAAAAACTTAAGCAAAGATAAAATGTAGATGCACATTTTTTTGCTTTAGTTGTTAGAGTAAATAAGAAATGGAAATGATGTAATGTTTGCTGTCAGAACTTCACCACAAATAACGATGTAGACCTGAATAATAGTTTATCCCTCCAAATGAATTTTGTTTTCCTTTTGGTCATTGGAGACATGCACATAACTAAAATTCAACTACCTGCAAGATTTAGAATAGATTTCAAAATAGACTGTAACAGTTCAAGAAGGCAGCTCACCACCACCTTCTCGAGGGTAATTAAAGATGGGCAAGAAATGCTGGTTTAGCCAGCAAGGCCCATCTCTTATATAATGAATAAAAAGATAGACAACTGCTTTAATTTAGAGAGCATGCTTTCTTTATTCCCTCATGAGATGTGGGTGTCATTGGTATCCTTAATTGCCCTTGAACTGAGAGTATTGCTGGATCATTTCAGGACAGTTAAGAATCAATCACATTGCTGTAGGTTTGGAGTCACATGTAGATCAGGGAAGGATGACATTTCTTTTAATGAGCCAGATGGGTTTTATGGCCCATCAACAATGGTTTCATGGTCACCATGAGATGAGCTTTTTAAAAAATATTCTACATCTATAAATTGAATTTTGATTTCACTAGCTGCTAGGGTGAGATCTGAATCCATGCCCCACCGCTCCCCCCCCCGAACATTCTCCATCTGGAGTGTAGGACTGTGGGAGAATGGGGAGCAGTGATTAAGGTTACTTGTGTCGCTTACGAGTCAGTTTTCATATAGAGCCAGAGCAGCAACACCTACCTTGCATTCTTGCTTTCACTTCCTGTTCCTCCACCCTCCTTCATCAGCTGAGTCACCTGATGAAGGAGCAGTGCTCTGAAAGGTTGTGGTTCCAAATAAACCTGTTGGACTTGAACCTGGTGTTGTCAGACTTCTTACTGTGCCCACTCCAGTTCAACACCGGTTTCTCCACATCACGTCCACTCTGTTATTCTTCCTTCTCGTCTTGCTCTTGTCCGATTAGGTGATGTCCGGGGTTGCTCGGCATAATGGCAATATTAATTTCAGATTTTATTGAATCAGATTTCACCACCTGCCATGGTGGGATTTAAACTCGGGTCCCCACAGCATTACCCTGAATTATTAGTCCAGTGATAATACCAACACACCACCGCCTCACTGTTCCATATATGCCTGAATATTCCTGAAACAGGAAGTAATGGACAGGGGTGCCCCATAGCCCAAGAGTTACTACTTCAATTGTTGGGTTCTATCAGTATCTTGGAGTTCAGCGAATGTATGTTTTGACTGAAAACTATCATTTCTCCAATGAGAAGAGGCCCAGGGCACTGGTCTTCCTTCAAAAGTATTCCCTATTTTAGCTCCACATTTAGACTCTGTGCAAAGTCACCCTGTGCATATATTGCTTGGACTTTTGCCAGCCCACATACGAGCTCCAAGACTATGGTCTGAGACAGATTTGTGTCAAAAAAGAGAAAACAGTTTCAGGGATAGCTCCATTTTAGAATGACCTATTATTGAGTGGCTTGGAGCATGAATAGGCCCCCATGCGTAAACATATGTCTTAGCCAAACAGCCGTAAATGAGGGCGTGGGTTGAATCATTGCGACTGAACTATTATGTGCAATTGAGTTTGGTTGTTAGGAACACAAAGATGACTGCAAAGTTCTAAGCTCTCCTGCACAGGTCCCTTCACAATGCTGAAAGAACATAGACGTCGTACAACTCATGAGAAAACTCAGACGTTGAGCGACAACTGAGAAAGCATTACCTGGAATCCTGGACTAAATACACAATTGCACCTAATATGCTGCAGGCAAATAAGCAGCAGTTGCTGAAGCTCTGTAACTTCAACTTACATAGAATCCCTACAGTGCAGAAAAAGGCCTTTCGGCCCATTGAGTCTGGACTGATAACAATCCCACCAAAGCCCTATTTCCTTAACCCCACGTATTTAACCTACTAACCCTGATAAGCAATGAATTGTGCCAACAAGTTCTAAGCAGCCACTCGTAACCACTTCACTCATCTTTAGCATTAATAAATTTCCCCTCCAAAGGCAGCTGGAGAGGCAAGGGAGATAGGTAAGCAGGATCTGGGATGGATTTGGCCTCTAGATCAGGCGCTTGATGCAGAATATTTAGATTCAGGTCAACACTTTGCATTATGTTTGGTAATCCAATACCTGAACCAGATCTGCAAGGGCACTATTGATAATTAACAAGTCAAGTTGGCTCACTCAAACCTGGAGGCTGGAATGCTTCCCACACCACACTGTAAGACAACATTCGAATGGGTAACTTGATAGCGATTCAGTAAGACGCAGGAAGTGTACCAATACCCTATGGCCGTGGAGTGCATGATTTTACTAGCAATAGACATGCATGCAATGGAATGTTTTTAAAGCACTGGCTCTGTCAACCTGTGCTGAAACTATCTGGGTTCCAATAAATAGGACATGCCCACATGGGGAGAGAATGCAAGCAAACTAAAATTCTCTAAGTGCATGAGCTCCTCAGTTGCGTTGCCTTATTTATTACTTTACAGAATCACAGAATACTACAGTGCATAGAGGCCCTTCAGTCCAAGTCTGACCTGCCCACCTAATCTCACCTGCCAGTTCTTGGCCCACAGCCTTGAGTGCTATGGTGTGCCAAATACTGATCCAGGCACTTTACAGATTTTGTTTTGGCCTATTTTAGCCTGACTATCTTATTTCTATGGTGCCTAACTTTGGACTCTGACACATGCAAATATTTTCTCAATGTCTGCTCGATCATAATGCTACCCATTGTATTTTTAGAGACTTTGGGTCACCTATTCAGCTTTCTCGTGTACAGACTGCACAGTCTCTCCTGACAGTATAATGATTGCAATTCAGCTATAATTGGGGAGATGATGGCCTAGTGGTATCGTTGATAAACTATTAATCCAGAAACTCAACCAATGTTCTGGTGACCTGGGTTCAAATCCCTGTCGTCATCTGGCATTGATGCACCTCCTGATGACTTTGAATCCCGCCATGGCAGATGATGGAATCTGAATTCAATAAAAATATCTGGAATTAAGAATCTACTGATGACCATGACATTGTCGATTGTTGGAAAAACTCATCTGGTTCACTAATGTCCTTTGGGGACAGAAACGTACTGTCCTTACTTGGTCTGGCCTACATGTGACTTCAGAGCCACAGCAATAAGGTTGACTTTAAACTGCTCTCGGGCAACTAGGGATGGGCAATAAATTCTGGCCAGCCAGTAACGCCTGTGCCCCATGAATGACTAAGAAAAACAAAATAATTGATCAGTTAAATGAACACAAATTGTGCCATAGTTATCGGCAGATAATTATAATGTCGGTTTGTAAATCATAGATAAGGGACCCTACGGAACAGCAAACCTGAATCAAACATCGTTAGCATGGACAGAGAAGGAAAAGAATGAAATACAAACAGAAAATGCTGGAAAAACTCAGCAACTCTGGCAGCATCTGTGGAGAGAGACACAGAGTTAATGTATCAGGTCCATGACCAAATGTCTAAATTCAGAGAAGCCTATTCTTACTTTTTTGTTTAAATTTATGGAATGAAAGTAGAAAGGAACAATGAATATTGCACATGTTTTAAATCACCTTGAATAATGATACCTTGTCATCTATACTAAGCCTATTGTGCACATGTTTGATATTTATATTCAGTGAACGACATGATAAATTCCCTACAGATTTTGAAAGTTCAAAGACTGGGCATTTGTATGATCACAGTACAAGCCTAGCACTGCCTTATTGTAACAAATTTACTTTGGTACAGTAATAAACTATCTGAGGCTGGGTGATTCCAACCAGTTCCCGTCTTCCCTTTGAAACTTACATTAGACCTCGATATCCTCTAACGTTTTAAAGCAACAAACTCAATTTAAGTAAGGCAATCGGTCCTGCAGACTTTTTATCTTCCTCCTTTTTCAAAGCAACCTGTAGCACAGCAAGGGTTGTTACACCTCCGGCAATAGGCTGGTATTTCCAAGGATTGAAGCACGGTGGCCCAGTGATTAGCACTGCTGCTTCACAGCACCAGGAATCTGGGTTCAATTCCTGACTTGTGTCACTGTTTGTGCAGAGTCTGCATGTTCTCCCTGTGTCTGCATGGGTTTCCTCAAGGTGCTCTGGTTTCCTCTCACAGACTGAATGGTTAGGTGCATTGGCCATGCTAAATTCTCCCTCAGTGTACCTGAATAGGCACTGGAGTGTGGCAACTAGGGGATTTTCACAGTAACTTAATTGCAGTGCGAATGTAAGCCTACTTGTGACACTAGCAAATAACCTTAAAAATACTTTAACTCTTTTTCTGAACTTTAACTCTTAACTGAACATTTAACTGAGCATTAATTCTAGTTCTTTAACTGAAAATAGGCACTACCTGGTTTAGAACAAAATGGCCAGGTCCACTCCGGATGTAGAATCGATCCTTATTGTCTCCAAGTGTTCTCGCTAGAGACAAAGGATTGGAACATGTCTTTTATCTACAAATTATTTCAGCCTCTTCCAGAATATTCTCTGGCACCCAGCCAATGGTGTAATCAGAAGCCAATCACATTGTGTGAACAGCCAATGGAATTACTTGTAAACAACTCCAGAGTGCTTGGTTCAGATAGCATGTAGGACAAATAGAACCTATAAACCTCAATGCCATATAGTAAAACTCAAAGGCAACAACTTCCCATATTTGGTCAGCACAGGAAGCTTCAGATCATAGTTCCCAAACTAGGTCATGACACACAGTAACTCTGCAGCCTGCACCTGTTTTTAGTTGCATCTTGACCAAAAATCCCAGCATGCTTAACTTTAAACTACACCATTGCTTTTTACATTTAATATTGCCATTATTGTAGTTACAATCATTGAAGTCAACCTTTCTCCATCTATATTTCCATAATTTAATAACTTATGCACACATAACAAAAACATTACTCCTTTATTGCCTCTCAGTTGAGGGAAAGTAAAACCGATAGCATCTAGCACTGTGAATTCAAACAACTTCACACCAGGCTTTAGGATAGACATATACCAGAATTTTACCAGTATGTCCGCCCTGATTCCAGGGGTGGGCAAGGCTTGGAGAACAGCATTCTCCATTGGCTTTGGGTGAGATCCTACGAACTTCGGGCGCATATGCCGCATGGTGTTAAATTGCTTATGGTGGAACTCTTCCCTTGTGATAGGTTCATTCCTTGTTTTTGAATAAAACCACAAGGTTTGGAAGTAAAAGTCTGATTAATAAGATTATGCTATTGCCGTGTACTCACATTGAACCAACTTGTGAAAAAAGCTGTGGCAACAAAATGGCTCAAATTTGAAGCAACATTTCTTCAAAGGTTTCAATCAAATTTGCATATTGAATTCCAACTGAGACAAGTCATGGGGCATTGATGTTGTAGTATTGGCTCTTACAGGGTTTTGGATCCTTTGTCATGAACGTTCAGTAATATTGTTGTGGAGCAGTTGTTTTTGTTTTCCCCTCAAAAAATCACAGTGCGAATTTTTCCATTCTTCCTGCCAAGGGAAATGTAGTGGATGCTGGGTGAACCATGGGAAAGTCCACTGACCTCAAGTGGGGAATTTCTGCTGTCTGTGCGAGTGCAACTGGAAAATCCTGCTCTGCGAGTAAACCATTCAACTTTCAGCTAGTTTCTTATCTAGTACATTGCTCTGGCAGTCAGCAGTTTAGGTAGAGCTTTTAGAGCAGAGTGGCTACTTAATAAACCACTGGAAATCCCCCTCCAGCGGTAACACCAGCCCTAGGACTGAGGGTTGAAATGTGTATCTCATTATCATTTTACAATCAAAGCCAATCAAGTTGGAAAAAATCAACTCGTGCACATTGTGCTCGACAATTCAATTGTACGGTTGCTGTACATGTGTTGAGAGAAGCCTGGGTATCATTTGCATTTTACAAGCTGTATGGTTTCTGTTTTAGTATGTTGGCTGACGAGTTGTTTTGAGTTGCGTTCTCCACATTTGTGGCCATGAAGTGCAGTGGTAAAATGTGTCAAGTATCTGCATTTTATTTTACCATCATATAACCTTATATGTCTAAAGGATGACTGAATTCATGGAATCATAGGATCCCTACAGAGCAGAAAGAAACCATTCAGCCCATCAAGTGTGCACTGACCACAATCCCATCCAGGCTCTATTCCCATAACTCCACTGCTAGTGCCTTGGATACTAAAGGGCAAATTACTATGGCCAATCAACCTAACCTGTACATTTTTGGACCGTGGGAGAAAACCGGAGCACCTGGAGGAAACCCACGCAGACATGGGGAGAATGTGCAAGCTCCACACAGTCACCCGAGGCTGGAATTGAACCCAGGTCCCTGGTGCTCTGAGGCAGCAGTGCGAACCGTGTTGCCCTCAATTCTGTTGCAGGCTGATAAAATTCATGTCATTTTTGTTGTGGCTGCCTCACAGTCTGTTTGAACCCTCATACAATGGTCAAAGAATTGCAAGTAGATTTCTTGTTAGTACAACCAATATTTATTTAAAACACACAATACGAACAATGAGTTATCTTCTAGAAAATACTAAAGTTCAAGTCCAAAATAAGACTTTGACAACTTTGCTTGGCTACTTGCCAGTCACGCAGATATTGGCCTTTATCTGTGCACTGGTGTCTGTAGTCCTCTGTGTAGTCTGGTCCTTTGGTTGGTCTGGCACTCTGACTCTGGTCTTCCTTCCTTCTCAGGCATGGTGGCTCTTCTCGTGCTGGTCATTGCTGGCGACGGTCACTGTTGTAGCTCGTTTGTGGGGTCAGAGAGAGAGAGAGAGACAGAAATTCTTGTTTGCACAGCACCCTTTATTCCCTGTTGGGCTTCATGCCCTTTTTGGCCATTGCCAATCAATCAGGACCTGATCACCGTAATGGATAAAGTCCAATCAGGTGCTGCTGCACCAATCTCTGGGTGTGTTCTGAACAGCCATATCTGTAGGTGCTGGGGACACATAGGACACACACCTCCCAAATAAGGGGTTATGCTGCCCCTATGTCTGGTAAACAACACAGTTTGACCAGAAAGTCCCTTTTACCCTGGAGATGAGTTGCAACCTGCTGTTTTATTTGTTGCCCAATTGTCCCAGAGATTTTTACAAATCGCCATTTTAGGTGGCGCATTTGGCCACACTTTGATACAGGTTAGAGGGGAGTTAAGAAAAAATGTCTTCGCTCTGAGGGTGGTAGGGATCTGGAACTCACTGCCTAAAGGGTGATAGAGGCAGAAGACCTCATCTCATTTAAAGGATGTGTGGATTTGTACCTGGAGCGCTACAGACCAAGTGCTGGAAAGTGCGATTGGACTGAGTGGCTTCTCTTTTTGACTAGTGCAGCGGCCTCTTTCTGTGCTGCCATCTTTCTATAATTATATAAAAGGGTTTTGTGTACACATTGGGCGGGATTTTACCAGCGCATCTGCCCAAGTTTCGCACAATCCCGCCCGAGGCCAACGGACAATACCATCCTCCGAGCTGAGCCAGCCCCTGGAATCAGGGCTGGCATGCCGGTAAAATTCCAGCTATTGACTGTTGATCACTTTCAGGTATTATCTATTAAAAAATTAATGGAAGAGAGGGGGGGGAAAAAGCTGTTTCACTGACATTCAAGCATTATTGGATCAGGCAACGAGGAATGAGTTTGCTTTCTAATTGATGTGGGAAGGCAGTAAGCAGAGAGAATGGACCTGTGAAGTCACCAGTGGCAGGTGTGCGGTGTGGGGACAGACAATTTGGAGGTAGAAGGTAATATAACGAAACCTCCAAGAGTATATTTGACCAGAGACGGTAGTCCTAGCTAAAGTCCACCAGTGGGATCTGGGTTTCTGTGAAACTATGCCAGCTGAAAAAATCTGCCATTCATCCTAATCCCATTTTTCAGCATTTGGCCCATAGAATCACTACAATGCAGAAGGGATCATTTGGCCCATCCAGTCTGCACCAACTCTGACAGAGCATCTTACCCAGGCACCCTTCCCCGCGGGCTACTTGGCTCAGTTGGCTGGACGGCTGGTTCGTAGTGCAGAGTAATGCCAACAGCGTGGGTTCAGTTCCTGTATTGACAGATGTTATTCATGGAGGCCCCACCTTCTCAACCTTGCCCCTCTCCTGAGGTATGGTGGCAGAACGTGCAGGTTCTGCACAGATAGTGTCCCAAGCCAGGAATTGAACCCAGGTCTCTGTCGCTGTGAGGCAGCAGCGCTGACCACTGTGGCACTGTCCTGCTTTTATTGCAACTCTTGTAAATGTGAGTTTAGTGCCTAAGCCGTAAATAAAGGAAGATTATTAAGTGAATTAAGAGTTGACGGCTGTCATTGTTTACCACGTTAAACTAGAATGCTTGGAAGAGTTTGAATCAGTAGCTGAATAGTTAGAAGGTAACAAAAAGAAAAGGGAGTTATTTAGCTCCATATGACTGTAATGTCTGAAAGAACAGCCGTCCATAATCCCACATTGCTATGTTTTGTTCAAACCTCTTTCTTATCTTCAAACACCTGTCCAATCCCTGTTTAAAACTATTCATGATTTTTTTTTAATGAATTTGAATCTATGACCTGGAGTGGCGGCGCAGTGGTTAGCACTGCTGTCTCTCAGTGCCAGGAATCTGGGTTCAAATCCCGGCTTGGGTCACTGTCTATGTGGAGTCTGCACGTTCCTCCTCTGTCTGCACGGGTTTCCTCCCACAGTCTGAAAGACGTGCTGGTTAGATGCATTGGCCATGCTAAATTCTCCCTCAGTGTACCCAAACAGGCATCAGAGTGTGGCAACTAGGGGATTTTCACATTAACTTCATAGCAGTGTTCTTGTAAGCTTACTTGTGACATTAATAAATAGGCTTTAAGCTTGACTCACAAGTCAGAAGGAATACTTTTTCTCCATCTGTTCTATCAAAAACTCTTGTCATCTTTAAACTTTAAGCTTTATAAATTTGGAACTTTAAAGTTAAACTTTAAACTTCACTTCAGATCATCACTTAAACATTTCTGTCCTAAGGAGAATTATTCTAACTTTTCCAATGTATTCCCATAACTGAAATCTGACAGATCAGGCAATGTAATCTTCCTCTATGCCCTTTCTGTGGTCTTCATATCTTTGCTGAAGAATGGTGCCCCGAATTATCCATAACACTCCAGCAGAAGCCTAACTGTTAATTCACTGTGAAGCTAAATATTGATGCAAACCAGATGTCAATTTGTTTAAGACCAGATTTATTTACAGAATGCAACATTATAAATATCCTCAGCCCTAACAAACAACCCGAATCCCCGAAGTGTCTCTATGTTCCTTTCAGTGAACGATAATCAAATAAAGCAATTAAAGAGCAATCCTTAAAGGGGAACTGTAACTAAAACAGTCTTGCTTTCTATGTAGTTACACCACTTAATCAATCAATACTGCCTAGTGAAGGAATGTCCTATACATAGCTTTAATTATGGACTCTGTATCTATATGTAAACTTGTGGAACAGTCTTTTATTTAAAACTTGGACACAAACCTAAGCTCTTAAGATGGCTGTCACAAATCATGTGACTTTTGGCATTTGTATTATAGACAGCATCAAGTTTCCAGTGAATACATAGATAAATATGAACATAGGTGAGGGTACCTCCCAGCTATTTGTGGAACTTACACATGTCACTGTTTAAGCATGGGTCAACACCTAACAATTATCATGTCTCCAGGCTGCCTGTCTCCATGGTTCTCACTGGAGAAAAAGGAAGATCAAAACTCAATGACCACAATTAACTTCCCATTATATCACAATGGCCTCTCCCAACCAAAGCGGACTTGGTAGGCATCACAAGTGTTAACCTAGTCATCATGTGATCAAAATTAACTTCAAGTAGCAAGTTTTATGTAAAGATTCAGAGGGACCAGGGCATTCTGCAGGGAAAAACACTAAAGAGACAGCAACTGCAGACAAAAGTATAATCTACCTTTTTGAGGATTATCGGGCGTCAGCCAGTCCGGGATCCAGATTTTGAAACCAGCTGCAGTCCATTAAGCAGCAACAGTATTTTTTAAACTGTTCCAGTTTCCAACTTCACCAGAGAACCAACCTTCTAGATTTGACTACAAAATAATCTCACAGCCTGCTGTGAACCTTTCACTATACAGGACCCTCACTTCAACTTGAAATCATCAAATCCAGTCAAGAAACCATATGCTTGCCACGTGGAAGAATGGAATTAGTAAATCGGTGACTGATTTAACCGTAATCTGTAAAAGTACACTATCTTTATCTGCATTCAGTTTTTGTGTGAGTATGAGAGTCTGCGTGAGACTAAATGTGGAAACTTGCATTCATTTGGGATAAGCACGTGAGAATAAATAACCTTCAATGTGGCTGAAAAAAGAGACATGCTGTCAATGTTTTTCAGCTTGCTCTCATGGGGCAGGGGTTGCAAGATTACCAATAGTAAAGGGGACAATAGTTAATGCTGAATGAGAAGAGAGTGAAGATTGGAAGAAGCATTGCCATGGAGGATGCACCAGGGAACAATTAACAGCCAGGCTTTTGTTCAAATTCAAACCAGGCAGGCTGACTCTGGTTGGTCAAGGCATTGCTATGGGAATGTACTAGAGAATGGCTGTCCCCAAAGAAGTGTGTGGACATCTTCCTCCTGTCTGTAAAGGAAAGGGTCTTGTGTGTGAATATATATAGCTTCACTGTGCCACACTGTGAGCCCAGCTGATAATCTGAATTTGGTTTTCAGTACAATTCTTCGTACAATCAGGATTGTTTAGCAAATATTGTTTAATTGCAGAACGGGATCTAATGTTTGACACTTTGAGCAGAATTTTCCTTTTTCTTCAGTGGGGGTTCTGATGACAGAAGCAGTGTGCAGCATATTGGTTGCACTGCTGTCATTTCTCACCATATCTTCCAGTTCGTTGATGTTTAAAAATGCTGGAGGCATGTCCCATGCTGTCATGCTCGTCTCTGAAAGAGCCTGCCTTACCCACAACAGAGATTGGTGTATCCTTTTTCAAGAGTACCCTCGCCTCCCAGTGGTGAAGATAAAAACAAAGAACCTCCCTCACTCCCATGCAGGTCAGGAAACCTCCCTTCCCCACCTCTCTCCTCCCACCTCCCTTTTCCCCTCCCACTCAGCACATGGGATCCTCACCCCATATGCACAGGTACCAAACTCTGTGCCAATGGACAATGCCCAATTATTCCCCTTCCAGCCGAATGGCTGTACTTACCTCTGTGCCTCTGACTTGCTCTCTTGCCTGCCTCTCGTTGCTCCAGACCTATTGGAAATCTTGCTGACACGATGTCAAGTTGATGAAGCGGGAAATACAAGCAGAGATATCTTACAACAGGGAAGCCTGCTAATCGTACACTAATGTATTTAAATGAATTACCCGACCATCATGAACGAGGGGATGGTTATGCCCCAAGATTCTGTTTATTTAAAAATGGTGCAATGTGCATGCCTGCTCTTTCTGTCTTGAGTATCATTGCCTTGTTTCAAAGAAAACAGTCTTAGTCTATCCCATTTTTCTCAACTAGAATTCTCAATTCATGGCAACATCCATGTAAATCTCCCCTCTGCCCTCTCTGCGATCACATCCTTTCTGAAGTATGGTTACCAGAACAGCACACAGTACTCTAGCTGCATTCTAACTGGTGTTTCACACTGTTCATTGCATAATCTCCCTACTCTTTTACCCTAGGCCACGGACAGAAAAGGGAAGCATATCGTGTGCCTACTTGAGCATCTTATCTACCTGCCCTGTGACCTTCGGGTCTGGGACATGCATTCCAATGTCCCTCTGTTCCTCTGCACTTCTCAGTATCCTACCATTTATTCTGAATGTGAAGTGAAGTCGAGGGATTCCAAAGGGCTCGCAAACTGATGAACATATGTGGGATTTTGTGCACGTATTTTACGTTTTTTTTGTTATGCTTTCCAATCAATGATGAAACTGGGACAATTTGGAATCCAGTCCAGTCTTAAGCCTTGGTGCAGCTTGAATCTTTCGCTACCTGCTAGCCCACAGCCCAGTTCAATATGATGAATGCACAGTGGAGAAAATTAAGATTGTCAAGGTTTATTCTGAATTAACAGTGGCGGAGTTTTTAGAAAACAACTTTTGGATTATGTACAATTGATGTACAATTAGTTGTGCAAAATTTAAATGTTTCAGTATTAATGAATAACTCAAAAGCAAGTTCCTGATAATATTTGAGATTGGGCGCTTTTAGCATAAGTGCCCTTGAGAAAGACAAAACATGCTGAGAGAAGGTGATGTATGGAGAGGGTTCTGCATTGGCGAACTGATCCAATTGCTTATTGCTACGAGGATCAGTTGTTTTTCTGGTTCTAACTGTTGTGTTGGACTTCGCTCGTAACCTAGAAACCATGTCAAAGGCTCTCACAGCACTATTTATAGCGCACTTCAAAAAAAAATTGCTGCAAATGCTTGAAATCTGAAATAAAACAGAAAATATGGAAATGCACAACAGACCCACCAGATGTTGATGGATCTGTTGTGTACTTCCTGCATTTTCTGTTTTTGTTACTGTAATAAAGAATGCCCCAACATAAATTGTCTTTCTGTTGTTCCCCTTGGGACTCATTAATGCGAACCAACAAATGAAATAAAAGCAGGTGGCCAAGCCATTTCCCTCACAATATATTTCAAATGTAAACTGGGCTGCCCTGAAAGAAATGGTCTGCTTGTTTTGCAATAATAATGCACAAGGAAGGACACAGTTTGACACAGTGATGTTGAAATACTGCAGGGGTTCTTGTAGTCTCCCACTGTGATCCCTGAAGATATAGAGTGAATGGTCGCTTTCTGCCGCTTGGTGCAATTTTTTTCTGGGGCCTTTAGTCAGTTTCTTTATGGGGAAATCAAGAGAGCCCCTGGGAAATTCCAGGACCAGGACTGTACGTCAGCTGGTTTAATGAAGTAAGTTTTGCACAGAGGACTTTTTAAAAAAAACACGAACGCTGATGACATATGGAAAGAGGAGAGACTTTATTTGGATGAAGCCTTTCAAAACTGTACAGATTACTTTCAACACATGAAATGTAGTCAATTTTGTAATTTTGGAAAACACGGTGTCCAGTTTGCAGATGGGTAAGGTGCCACAAACACGACCTATTTTGTTCCCTTTCCATCGCTAAAACTAACTGTTTTGGTGATGGTAAAGGAACGATATAGGTCGGGCCAATGAAGAAAACCTCCTGCTCCTCATTGGAATAATGCCATCTACTTCATCACTGTGGGGATGATCTTTAAGTTAAAGTTTATTTATTTGCACAAGTAGGCTTACATTAACACTGCAATGAAATTACTGTGAAAATCCCCTAGTTGCCACACTGCGGTACCTGTTCAGGCGCACTGAGGGAGAATTTAGCACGGCCGATGCACCTAACCAGCACGTCTTTCAGACTGTGGGAGGAAACCAGAGCACCCGAGGAAACCCACGCAGACACGGGGAGAACGTGCAGACTCCACACAGGCAGTGACCCAAGCCAGGAATCAAACTTGGGTCCTTGGCACTATGAGGCAGCAGTGGTAACCACTGTACCACCATGCTGGCTCCACCACTTCACACCTCCCGTTCTGGGAATTATTAGCTATAGACAAAGATGGAAGTCTGCCACTGTGGACCAGTAAGTGCAGAAGAAAATTGGAAATTCGTAATTGAGTTTAGGTCATTTTTAAAAAGTGACCAATCATTAATTGGATAATATAGAATTGATTAGACATATACATGTGTGTACACACACACACACACACACACACACACACACACACACACACACACACACACCCCCCCTACCTCACATGCACATACTATGAAAAATATCTAATCCATAGTTCAAGTTAGTATTTTAGGGTTAATGTTTAGGTCTGTGAATGTTATTATTGTGAAGGTAGAGTAACTGAAGTGCAGTTGGGCTTTAGAGATTGGCAGAACACCTGAAGGAAAATGAATGTTCAGAAGGTCACTCATTCAGCACATTGTTTAACAGTGCCAGCATAGAAGAGATGGAACCTAAGTACAGCAGATAGGCTTACTTAACTGGAGAACTGGAGATGTGATATCTACATTGCTGGCAAAGAGGTGCAGTCCAGAGAGATGTTTTGGGAGATGGAGTTCAAACAAAAGCAATCAGTGAATCCCAAAAGGTTAGAGGTTGTCTGTTTTCAATTTATCTATGTACTTGTTCTGAGTCGGGGGGGGATGTTGATTGCAGTTTGGACCTCTTGTGGTTTGCAAGGCACAATGAAACCCCGGGAGCTTTTAAAAGATTCCAGCTAGTTAGGGCTCAGGAAAAGTACAGGGTAGTTGAGCAGATAGTGAAATGTCATTATTTCCATGCCAGGCAGTTTGGGCTCAGAGAGGTCTTGGGAACCATTTATAGTTCGGTGCAGTAGGGAGACTGGAGTTTGGAGAAACCAGTGCCAGCTTAGTGAAGCTAGTGGTCTGTAAGAGGGATGGGAGCAAACTGGTAATTAGAGGTGGGAGTGCAGCTTTGTGAATCCCATGAACCTCAGCTTGGGAGAAGAGATTAAACCATTGGGAGATGAAACTAAGTCTTTGAAGCAATCTTGGTGTCTTAGACAAGAAGGCTGGAACATTGAAAATGTGGAGTTGAAGTCCCATATGAGGGGAAAGGGTTTTAATGAGATTTTATGGCTTGCAGTGATCACTGGTGGGTTGCTGAGAAATCCATGGGCTCTGCCTTGTTACATCTGCCATTTAATGTGCAAAGTGGTGGGTTCAACCACAGTTTGAATTTGTTAATTCATGTTTACCTCATGTTAATTCTTAATGTTAGAATATAAGATAATTAGTGTAGATTGTTTGTTTTATTTTTTTGACTGTTTTTATAACTCAGGTCAGAAATTCCAAAGTGTGAAACACTTTGGAATTAAGACCGCCTCGATCACAAGTTTTGCAATTTGAACTTGACTAGAATAAGCATGGTATGTTTCACTTCTGGTATGATTCATATGACTCACTAGGGAGCTTTAATTAAACAAAGTTTATTTAAAAATATAGTCAACATGTATAGAAAGAAAATTAGCAATAACTTTTACAATTAAAAACAAAACAATCACGATAATGTATAACCTTTAACAAATATTTCTAAAATGTTCCAATCAAACAAAACTTCCTATAGACAAAGTCCTTTCCACAGGTTTAACGCAACAAGGGCTAATTCTCACATGATATTGGAACTGAGTCCTTTGGTTGGAAAATTGAAAACTGACCTCTCTGCCTTGTAACTTCTAGCAGCCCTTTGAATACACCCAGAGGAGTTTGAAGTCAGAACAGCTTCCTAGAAAACCAGGAAGACTCTCTCTCAAGCCATTTACAGCAGATTTTCTACTCCAGAAAGGCAAGATGCCTTGATTTCAGCTAACCAGCAGAGCTCCCAAAACCACGAAGAGAGAGAAACATTTCTCTTCAGCTTGATGTCCCTCCTAAAACTAAAACTGCAGCCAGGCAAACAGAAAATGAAACATTAAATTCACTAGGAAGGAAAAGAAAACTGCCCAAACATACATGACCTGCCAACCAGTCGTCTTCCTAACAATAAAGGGTCATGGGTCCCTGATGGAAATCTACAAGGTTCCTGATAGAAGTCTACAAGATTATAAGGGGCATGGACAGAGTGGATAGTCAGAAGCTTTTTCCTAGGGTGGAAGAGTCAATTACCAGGGACATAGGTTTAAGATACATGGGGCAATATTTAAAGGAGATATGAGACAAGTTTTCTACACGGAGGGTGGTGGGTGCCTGGAACTTGCTGTTGGGGGCGGCAGTGGAAGCAGATACAATAGTGACTTTTAAAAGGCATCTTGACAATGAATAAGGTGGCAACAGAGGGATATGGTCTCTGGAATGGTAGGTGGGTTTTAGTTCAGTTGGGCAGCATGGTCAGTGCGTGCTTGGAGGATCGAAGGTCCTGTTCCTGTGCTATAATTTTTCTTTGTTCTTTTTTCATAAAAAATCCTAGAGTGAAAATGAACAATCCCATTTAAGTCATTGAAGTGGCAATAAAAGTACTGTCTGGCAATAGTGAGAGCTGCAGAGAACATGATTTAAAAAATATCTTGAAGCTACACTAATGTCACACTGTGCACAATGAAACACATTTTGTATGTTTAAAACTATGGAATAATCTGGATTTTGACTCCAAGTGGAGACAAACTTTGTCTAGTTTAAACAAAATGTTACTGATCCTCAACCAGATCATAACATTACCCATACCTAAGAAGTTAGATGGCTTGTTAAAGGTTTAGGCAAAGTTTATGATTGAATAATCTAGTTAGTTGGAAAGGCTGGAAGTGAAAACTTATTTTCTGAGGGGAAAATAAGATGATGGCCTCATAATATTATCGCTAGACTATTAATCCAGAAACTCAACTAATGTTCTGGGCAATTGGGTTCGAATCCTGCCATGGCAGGTAGTGGAATTTGAATTCAATTAAAAAAATCTGGAATTAAGAATCTGCTGATGTTGATGAAACCATTGTCGAATGTTGGAAAAGCCCATATGGTTCACTAATGTCCTTTAAGGAAGGAAATCTGCCATCCTTTTTCGGTCTGGCCTATATGTGACTCCGGAGCTACGGCAATGTGGTTGACTCTCAGTTGCCCTCAGGCAACTAGGGATGAACAAATAAATGCGGGTTAGCTAGTGATGCCCATGAATTAAAAAAAAGTAGAATCCAAGCAATTGTTCTTCTTTGTTGACCAGTGGCATGCTGCAGAAGTATTCAAGTTACAATATAAGTGCAAGATTTTTCCCAAAAAAGCGAACAGGAGGAATATATCTTTATAAAACAAAGGGGGTGGGATTTTCTGGCTGCTTCACCCCAAGGCCAGAAAATCCTGCCCGAGGTCAACAGATGTTTGCATGGTTCATGTCCCGCCTGCTACGATTCCCATGGTGGGCGGGACGGGAAGACTCTGCCTGAGATGTCAGGACATAAGCAGCGATGGCAACAGTTTGTGAAAACCTGGTTTGTGTATTTAAATTTTAGCAATTTTCCATGGAGATTTATTGCAGTTAGAACCCAGTTGCAACTGCTGATCACAACATTAATTATTTTCTGATAAGGTAAACCCAGACTGGATGGTATTTGGATCACGAATGTTTTCTATCAAAGAGATTACTTCAATAGGATCGCTCCCCAAGACAGGGAAAAACAAGAGACAAGTACAGGCTTGATATGGTGAAACAGGAGCAGTTCAGCTTTCCTGCCCAAGGACAGCCAGTGTGACCGCCAGGGGGCATTGCTGGCCTACTTAAGGGAATGTCTTGCATTTTCCAATAATCCTTCCAAGGGAATCGCTATGTTTTTAATAGAGGGTTAGCAACGTTATTCACCAGGAAACTGCAAATAAAGTGAACAGCTCTTAATGGAAAAAGTAATAACACATTTAGTAAACTTGCAGATGCATGTTATAATGAGCAGCAGGTGCCTTATTCTACTCTCTATTGCCAAAAAAAACACATAAATATTTGACAAAGTGTGTTTTTGGAAGTACAATAAAATAACGATTTGCAATTTACATCAGACAGACAGTTTACTGAGTTGTGTATAATGGTGAGTGGCCTGATAGTCTGAACGGCATTAACATTTTAAAAATTTGTCCTTGGGATGTCACCCACAAAAGGTCAGCATTTATTCCCCACCTCTAATTGGCCTTGAAGAGCTGATGAGCCACCTTGTTGAAATGCTGCAGTTTATCTGATGAAGGTACAGTGCTGTTAGGGAGGGAGTTCCCTGACTCTAATGCAGCCATATTGAATGCAGAGAATACAGTTCCAAGTAAGGATGGTGGTGTGGCTTGGAAGGGGACTCTCAGTTCTTTCCATACACTTACTGCTTTTTCTCTTCCAGTTGGTAAAAGAAACAGGTTTGGAAGGTGTACTCTAAGGAGCCTTGCAGAGTTGCTGCAGTCCATCTTGTAGATGGGACACATTGCTGCTACAGTGAGTCCCAGGGATCCGAGGGAGAGAGGGTAGGGGAGGCCCTGGGAGTCAGTGAAGGGGGGAGTGATGGGGGGCAACAGTAGTGTCAGGGGTTAGACCAGGGGTAGGAAGGAGGGCCGGCACTCCCAGGTTGCAAAGTGGAGGGTACCCCAAACCTGAAGGGGCCTTCAGATTGAGGCGCCCGATCCCAACCTCACTTTCTGCTTGAGATGGCGTATTGCTTCTTTTTTCTGTTTCCCACTCTACACTGACCCACACCTGCCAGCCTAAACGTGGAGGTGGGGGGATGGGGGGGGAAGGAGGAATGGCTCTTCAGTGGCCAGGGGAAAGGGTGAAGTTTCTGCCTGAGGCGTTGCCCGCCCCACTGGGAAATTGCATGCGGGCTGGGGCAGGCGGGATCCCAGAGGAAATCCATTTTATTCTCTTCTCCTCCACATCCACCCGGCTCCCCTCCAATCCCCACCATCGCATCCCCCCCCCACCCCACACCTCTGGCTACACCTGGAGAGAGCAGATAATTCTGCGCCAGGAAACAGCTGTACAATCGTAACTGAAAATTGAACAATGCAGACAAAGTGACAAACTTGTCCCAGTTACTGTTCCATCTGAGAACCAACTGCCTAGCCATTTGACTACAAGAGGCTTGGCAGTTTCATGGGAATCTTCTCATAGCACCACTACAGTACAGAAGGAGGCCATTCGGCCCATCAAGCCTGCACTAATAACAATCCCACTCAAGCTCTATCCCCGCAAACCCCACATATTTACCTTGCTAACCACCCCCCCCAACACTAAGGGGCAATTTAATCGATGGCCAATGCACCTAACCAGCACGTCTTCTGGACTGTGGGAGCAAACCAGAACACTTGGAGAAAACCCACGCAGACACGGGAAAACATGCGGACTCTGCACAGACAGTTACCCCCACCAAGGTCGACCATTAAAACCAGATCCCTGCTGCTATGAGGCAGGAGTGCTAACCACTGTACCACCACTCTGTGTTCCTGAAAGACCATCACTCCAACTAACATCAATTCAATCACAAAGACACCAAGCCTGCATCGATATAGAGACTTAGTAATGAATGAATCACATTTTTTGTAATCGTGGCTTTAACTTAACCAGTTTCTAATCTTTATGTGTGTGATAAAGTGAGGTGAATGGTTAACATATTGCATTCAAACCTCTGGGGTAGATGTGTGATAATAAATAACATTCTTTACTTTTAAAAATCATTGGCAAGCCCACTGTAGGAATTTGTTTCAAATTAGAAAACATCACTCTGAGGGTTAGGTAATACCTCACATACAAACATTATGGACTGGAAGGAACCGCACAAATTCTGAATGTAACCTTCCTTGTATAAATATAGGAATAATAGAATTCCTCAGCCAGACCTCTGGCACTGTTCTATTTTTTAACGAATTGTTAGAGTGCGCAGTAGTGCCTCTGCTCTCTCTCCTCCATCCACTTCAGTATGCTTGGATGTGATGCAATCCAACTTGACTCAGAGTTTTATCCTCTGAGTTTGTCGAATGTTTTCTGTCACTCTTAGAATCGTAGAACCCCTACAGTCAGAAGGAAGCCATTCAGACACCAAGTCTGCATCGACAACAATCCCATCCAGGCTCTATCCCTGTAACCCTGCATATTTACTCTGCTAATCCCTCTAACCTACGCACCTCAGATACTAAGGGGCAATTTACCACGGCCAATGCACCTAACCCACACGTTTGGAGTGTGGGAGGAAACCCATGCAGACACAGGGATAACATGCAAACTCCACACAGCCAGTGCCCCAAGCCAGGAATTGAACCCAGGTCCCTGGCACTGTGAGGCAGCAATGCTAACCATGGTACCACCTTGCCGCTCTGTCTTTATATCTTCTTCATAAGACGTTCCCATCATGTTTGATTTGAATAGTCATCACTGGGATCAGACTTCTACTCCCCCCTCCTCACCCTCATGAACAGTCAATGCTGGCAGCCCCTACCACCCTTCCCCCAAGCACCACTGGCATTGGATCCTCTCTCAAACAGCCATCATCAGCATCCCCACCACTTCCACATCTTCTCCATCCCACTAATGAGTGCCCCAATCTCTTGTGGGACTCCCTATAGGGGCTGCAACCTGTGCCAGAGGCATTGCCTGGTTGTAGCTTGGTCATGTCCCTCTCCCCTGGGGGTTATACTTAGCTTTACACCTGGGTGATCTCCATGGCAAGTTCATGAATAGGCCAAGGAGGGGGATATATGGGGGGGATTTAATTACGTGGGGAGTTGCAATAAATTCAGCTCGAGTGAATCACTCCTGGTGGGGTGGGAGACGCGATGGGCCCAGAGATTTCAGTCCTGAAATTTAAATCGTAGTGAAATGAGCATTTAAATAAATTATGCAGCTCCGTCGATTTTTCAGCATGAAGCTGACAGTGCCGGAAATTCGACTGCTGGAGGTGTGTGGAGGCTGTGGCACTCAGCGGGGAACCTGCTAAATGGCTGCCAATAGAGTCTCCAGGCTCACTGCGCTGCACTGGGCTGGGAGAACTGCCGCTAACATATTTGAGGCAGAAATTTATGAAGCACAGTCTGGACTCAAGTCTGGAGAGATCATATTTAACCTAAGAATAATCTTTGATACATGGATATATGCTTCATAGGCAATGAAAAAATGCTTGATTGTGTTTGTCATCAAAAGCTAATTGATGAACATAAGAAATAGGAGCAGGAGTAGGCCATCTAGCCCTTCGAGCCTGTTCCGCCATTCAATAAGATCATGGCTGATCTGAAGCGGATCAGTTCCACTTTACCGCCTGCTCCCCATATCCCTTAATTCCCTTATCTATCAGCAATCTATCTAACCTTGACTTAAACATATTCAACGAGGTAGCCTCCACCACTTCAATGGGCAGAGAATTCCAGAGATTCACCACCCTCTGAGAGAAGTTGTTCCTCCTCAGCTCTGTTCTAAACTGTCCCCCTCTTATTTTGAGGCTGTGCCCCCTAGTTTTGGTTTCCTTTCTAAGTGGAAAGAATCTCTCTACTTCTACCCTATCTAACCCCTTCATTATTTTGTAAGTCTCTATAAGATCCCCCCCTCAGCCTTCTAAACTCCAAAGAATACAGGCCCAGTCTATTCACTCTCTCCTCCTAAACTAACCCCCTCATCTCTAGTATCAGCCTGGTGCACCTTCTCTGTACTCCCTCCAAGGCCAATATATCCTTACGAATTGCTGAAATATGACGTTGACAGTGAAGATGTGGGATTTACCGGGAACCTACACTGGGACAGAATAGTGAACATGAGACTGGAAGATGGACAATCCGACTTGTTTCAAGTGAAGAGTGTTAATGTAAGCCTACTTGTAACACTAATAAATAAAAATCCATAAATTTAATCTCACCCCTCCATAACAACAAAATTAATTCTAAATCCTAACACCCAGGGAAAAAAAGTAAATATTTTTGTCATTTGATTGGAGATCTCTTCCAGAGGGCAAAAGGGAGGGCAGAAGAAGGATGATCTGACCAGTTGGATGTTGGATGTCCCAGGGTGGTTGCTGTGGAGTGACAGTGGATTTGTGAAGATGGCACAGCACAGATGAGTGTGACCTACTCCTGATGGAGCAGCTACAAGCAGCAGCAATAGCGAATCAATTTAGAATATAGAACTGATAATAATGGCCACTGTAATTATGAATAGATGATTATTCTGCAACAACTTGGATCTAGGGGTCCGGGTCCACAGGACTCTTAAATCGGCCTCGCAGGTGGAGGATGTGGTCAAGAAGGCGTATGGTGTACTGGCCTTCATTAATCGAGGGACTGAGTTTAGGAGTCGAGAGGTAATGCTGCAACTTTATAAGACCCTTGTCAGGCCCCACTTGGAGTACTGTGCGCAGTTCTGGTCGCCTCACTATAGGAAGGACATAGAAGCTATTGAAAGGGTACAGAGGAGACTTACAAGGATGTTGCCTGGATTGGGAGGCATGCCTTATGAAGATAGGTTGAGGGAGCTGGGACTCTTCTCCCTGGAGAGACGAAGGTTGAGAGGTGACCTGATAGAGGTTTATAAAATGTTGAGAGGAATAGGTAGGGTGGATTCTCAGAGGCTATTTCCCCGGGTTGAAATGGTCGCTACGATAGGACACAGATTTAAGGTGCAGGGAAGCAAGTACAGAGGTGACGTTAGGGGTAAATTTTTCGCTCAGAGGGTGGTGAGTGAATGGAATCGGCTGCTATCCGTGGTGGTGGAGGCAAACTCGCTGGGGTCTTTTAAAAGACTTCTGGATGAGTATATGGGATTTAATGGGATTGGGGTTATAGATAGGTCTATGGATTGGTAGGTATTGATGTGTTCGGCGCAACTTGTGGGCCAAAGGGCCTGTTTGTGCTGTAGTGTTCTATGTTCTATGTTAACTTCAAAGTCCACGGAGCATGTTGTGCGCTCACAGGGAAATGGAAAGAGCGAGTAGCTAAGTTGGTGGGATCTTCAATTAAATTCAATTTGCTTTTCGGACAGAATCAGGTGTTGGAAATAAATGGTCTGGGGAAAAGGTCACACTAAGTTTTATAAGGGTGACAGTGAATTTGACCAAATTCAAAATGGTGAGGTTGGTTCCTTGACTTGCACTCCCAGCTGTTGATGAGAGGTAGGTCATGGGAACACCCTGGATTTGTGAAGTCAATGGCTGTTATAGCCAGAGACTTTCTACTGCCGCAGGGGATTGGGGGCAGTGTCTTGAGATAGACAGAAAACTGGTTGGCAGAGAGGAAGCAAAGAATAGAAATTAATAGGTCCTTTTCAGATTGGCAGGCAATAACTAGTGGGGTGCCACAGCGATTGGTGCTGGGAGCCCAACTATTCACAATATATATTAATGATTTGGATGAGAGAACAAAATGTAACATCTCAAAGTTTGCAGATAATATCAAGTTGGGTGGGAGGGTAAACTGTGACGAGGATGCAGAGATCTTTCAGAATGATCTGGACAGGTTGGGTGAGTGGGCAAATCAATGAAAGATGCAGTATAATTTGGGTAAATGTGAGGTGGTTCAATTTGGAAGCAAAAACAAGAAGGCTGTAAACTGGGAAAGGAGAGTGTGCAGTGGGACCTGGGTATCCTTCTGCACCGTCACTGGAAGTAGGTGTGCAGGTGCAGCAAGAGGTAAAGAAGACAAATGGTATGTTGGCCTTCGTTGCGAAAGCTTTTGAATACAGGAGCAGGATTTGCTGTTGCAATTAAACAGACCTTGTTGAAGCCACACTCAGAATATTGTGCTCAGTTTTGGTCTCCTTTTCTGAGGAATGATGTTCTTGCTCTCAAGGGAGTGCAGCGAAAGTTCACCAGACTGATACTGAGAATGGCAGGACTGATGTATGAGATAAGCTCGACTGGGTTAGGATTGTTTTTGCTGGAGTTCAGATGAATGAGGAGTGATCTCATAGATTTATAAAATCCTAACAAGAGTAGACAGGGTAGATGCAGGGAGGATGTTCCTGATGGTGGAGGAGTCCAGAACCATGGGTCATAGTCTGAGGATTCGGGGTAGACCATTTTAGGACGGAGATGACGAGAAATTTCTTCAGGTGAGCTGATGGAATTCATTACCACAGGAAGTATCTGATGCCAAAACATTGAATGTATTCAAGAAACAGTTAGATATAAAACTGGATCGAAGGTTCTGGGGAGAAAGCAGGGTTAGGCACGTGAGTTGGACAATCAGTCATGATTGTGATGAATGGTGGAGCATTCTTGAGGGGCTGAATGGCCTCTGCCTGCTCCTGCCTTCTATATTTCTATGACGGTCTTACATTTGCCATCTTGACAATACATGGATGAGCTTTGGCATGGGCATTAAGCCTTTTTGTGTTGAATTTACTGAAACTCTCTGCCCATGGTGCATACGGAAAACAAGTTATTAAACTAAGTGACTGCCACTTGAAAAAGCTAACAACACCTAATCTCCCCCTCCCCCATTCCAGACCACCTTGAGCTCCAGCCACTTTGCCCCCACCCCGCCAACAGTTACCCCACCCCCAGCAGGCAGACGACTGCCCTGCCCCCCCCCCCCGCCCCCCCAACCTCTTCACCCGGCTGACTCTAATCCCTTCTTAGTTGACTGATACCAATGGCAGAGTAGCAGCAGAACCTCTCCCACCCCCACCGATTGCCCCCTAGCTACGCCCCCATCATGCCCTGCCACAAGGCTCCACCCCCATCCAGCCACAATCCCTCAGCACTGATCAAGGCCCGATATCAATTTAATTAGAGCATCACAATTGACACAGGCTTGGAGGGCCAAAGAGCCTGTTCCTGTGCTGCACTTTTCTTTGTTCTGTGCTCTCTGTTCTTTGACATTGAAGATGGTGATGAGGTGTGGTGGACATGGGTCTTGAGTAAGAGCTGGAGTGTGAGGAGCATGACAGCGAGTAAGTGAAGAACATGGTGATTGGGGAAGGAGGGAGAAAGGCCTCCTTAAATGTGTTGGCAAAGACCGAAGTGGCTGGGAGAGAGACGAAGGTGTAAGTGGGAAGGATGCGTGAGGGAGTCCTGCATAAGACTGCATGAGGCTCACTTACCCTGGCTGAGCACAGAAGATCAGTTATTGTCTTTAGGCACTGCTGACCTGTTCCTCTTCTGGCTTGCATTCACCAGGGCTGCCACTGTATCCCAGGCTTAGGGTGGTGACCCTACTGGAAAGCCTTCTCCAGGAGCGAAGGTAGAATGTATCCTGCTTCTGCTGTTCTCCATCAAGTAGTCTAGTCAGGGCTCCCTCCAAGAGTCATGATGCCGGCTTCCTGACTGCCATCCCCTGCAGTCTCTGTGGAAGATAATAGTAGACTTGGCAGAAAAGCTGAAATCCTGGGAATGAAAGGGAAAATCATAGCATGGATATGAAGTTGGCTGAATGACAGGAAAGAGACAGTGATGGTGAACTGTTGTTTTATGGACTTGAGGAAGAATCATTGTGGGTAGTGCAGGGATTGATATTGGGATCACTATTTTTAGTGATATGTATTAATATATACATCTTAATGGAACGCTGGGGAGCCATTTGTATAGAACCCCTCCACCGGTGATTGGAGTGATTAAGTGGGTGAATCAGAGGGAAACCACTGCAGGTATTGTGTGATTTTCATAAGCATAAAGCCTCTAATCAATGAGGCTCAAGATCCACTCAAAACTTACGTCGAAGCCATTGACACAGTTCACTCCATTTTTCTCGCCAGAATTGATACTTTGCCAAATTCTGGTAAGAACATCCCATGGTCTCACTAGGACCTTGTCCAGTTGCAGCAAGACTTCCCTACTGTTATACTCCAATCCCTTTTGGAATAAGGACCAACACTCCATTAGCCTTCCTGATTACCTGCTGGACCGGAGTGTTAGCTTTCTGTGTTTTGTGCACAAGTTCCCCGAAGTCCCTTTTGTGTTGCAGCTTTCGGCATATACGCCAGTTAAATATTCAGTTATTTTGTTCCCCCTTTCAAAATGAAAAACTGCACATTTTCCCACATAATACTTCATTTACTCCATTTGCCAACTTTTTACTTAACCTATCAATAACTCTTTATAAACTGTTTGAATGACTCTCGCAACTTGCCTTTCCATCTATTTTTGCGTCATCAGCAAATTTGGTTACAGTACATTCGCTTCCTCCCCCCAAGTCATTAATACATCTTTTAAGCAGTTGCAGTCCCATCAGTGATCCCTGTGGAACCACACCAATTACCGGTTACAGATTCTCCGGTCCCACTGCAGTGAATGAAGATTCGGCTGAGCACCAAATTTTCCGTTCTCGTTGGCAGTAGTAGCGAGGCCGGAGAGTTCTGGCTTCTGAAAAATTTTCAGAAAATTCCACCCAAAGTCATTAAAACATATCTCACAAAGTGATGGTCCTAGTATCAATCCCTGGAGAACCCACTATGATTCTTCCCCCAATCCATAAAACAACAGTTCACCATCACTGTTTCCTTCCTGTCACCCAGCCAACCTCCTATCCATGTGATGATTTTCCCTTTCATTTCATGGGTTTCAACTTTTCTGCCAAGTTTATTTTATTGTAGAATCATAGAATCCCTACAATGCAGAAGGAGGCCATTCAGCCCATCAAGTCTGCACCAGTTCCCGACATAGCATCTTATTCAAGCCCACTCCACGCTCCAAGCCTGTAACCCCATGTATTTACCCTGCTAATCCCCCTAACTTATATATTTTGCCACACTAAGGGGCAATTTAGCATGGCCAATCCACCTAATTTGGACATCATTGAATTGCAGGAGGAATGATGTGCCGATGTGGCATTGGGGTAAACACAGTAAGAAATCTCACAACACCAGGTTAAATCCCAACAGGTTTATTTGGTAGCAAAAACTTCATTTGGTTACCTGGTTACCTGACGAAGGAGAAGCGCTCCAAAAGCTAGTGGCTTTTGCTACCAAATAAACCTGTTGGTTTTAACCTGGTATTGTGAGAGTTCTTATTGTGGGAGGAAACCAGAGCATCTGCATACACCCTACACAGACACAGGCAGAATGTGCAAACTCCACACAGACAGTCACCCGAGACTGAAATCGAATCTGAGTCCCTGGTGCTGTGAGGCAGCTACGGTAACCACTGCACATGGAGTAGGGGGGGGTCTCTCTCTCTCTCTCTCTCTCTCTGGGAAATCATTGATACTGTCTCCATTGCACTTGAAGCTTTTGACTTGTAACAAATTTAACCACAGTGCCTTGTGAAAGATTTAGCTGCCAGCTCAATGGATTTCTATCATCCTCCATCCACCTGTATTTATTTTTAATTTTCCTTCACGGTTGAATGGACTTCAAGTATCCCCTTGATCCTGACTGAAATGTTGACAGAGTCTAAGCCTGATTGACAGTCTGTAGTCTCACTTCCACTTTTGCAAACCATTTCAAAGAGGAAGTTAAACTCCAGACTGTCAATCAGGCTTAGACTCTGTCAACATAAAGTTCAGGATCAATGGGATACTTGCCATTCATTCGAGGGTAAAGGGAAAGAAATTTCCTCAAACCCCTTCAGGGCCCAAGGCGCCAGGCAAGATTGTCAGTGCCAGAGTGCTGGGTGGGGACAGTGAACCGTGGGCATTGAGAAGGCATGTAGCCTGAAAAGAGGCTAAGTGAGGGGCCTGAGAGGGAAAAAGGCTGCTAGGGGGAGGTGCCTGAAGGGGTGTGTGGTCGTATCAACCTGTGTGGTATGGTGGGGAGTTTGCTGCTTATTGTTGGGTGGGGAAGCAAGGATATCCCTCCGAGATAAGATGGTGGTTCCCCTCTGGTAAGTGGGGTGGGGGGGGCACCATCTAACTTATTTTGGGAGGGACCTGCCTCCGAGTGCCCTTTCAAAATGATGTCCCAGTCTTGGACAGCAGGGCTGGCTGGCGTGTTGTTCGAAATGAGTTCATCTGCACCTTTCCAGTGAGTTCATCTGCACCTTTCCGGTGGGCACCTGAAAGACGCTGCCAGTGCCAGCAGGGAACAGTCACGTTTTCCCACCAGAATGGTTGCTTAGTCCCAAAACAGGACAATCAGGGCCAATATTTTCTCATTGACATTTCACATTTGAGTTCACAAAATAGATGCAAATAAAATTGAATGTTCAACTATGGCCGGAAATTTCCTGTCCCCCCCCCCCCCCCCCCCCCGCCCCCGTCACTGGGATCATAGTGGAAAATTCGGCAGTCCACGTAAATGGTCCATTGAGCTCAGTCGAGAATTTCCGCTCTGTGTGGCTGGAAAATCCCACCCATGTTTTCAGCAGTGTTGACGGTGTTGAGAGAATAATGCAGCAAGCGTGGATGGAAAAAAGAAAGAAAATTACAATGTGCTGGAATTTGAGCAAATTGCCCACCATGGGAATCGGAGCGGGCGGACAGTGGGAAGGTCCGTTGATCTTGGGCAGGATTTTATGGTTTCGGGACAAGCGAGGCTGTAAAATCCTGCACAACGTGTCAACTTCTAATTTCAGAAAACAGAAGCGTACACTCATCAGTGTGGACCCCCTTTTTATTTGACCCCATATTATTCAATGAAGTTTCAGAGGAATTGTACAATGTTGTAGTTTCCATATGATCTCAACGTTTCCACATAGTTAGAGGAAGAATGCACTTGTTGACGTGCATTTTAAACCTTTGCTAGTTTCATATTCAAGCAGACATAATCCTACAAAGCGCATGATTTATATTCAGTAATATATATGTTCTGTGAAATTGGAAATGCCTCAATTAAAAAGCGCCAGCTGGTATTTGAACAGCTGCCCAAGGTATCAGAGGTGGCCTTATTTTTCACTGATTTAGCAAACTGCCAAAAGGACTGTCAACTTACCACCACCAGGGCTCATTCTATAAATGTTTGAATGTAATAAGATCCAGTCTCACGGATTTTAACATCAACAGTAGATCAAAGTTCTGCACTCCTGTTACATCCAGTTTTGAATGCTGGGAAAGAATTAAAACGACTAATCGAGGAGGAGGCTTCATGATTAGTGGTTATCACCCACAATGATGGCAGAGCCCAGCACATCTGAGTCCAAAAGACAAGATTAAAGCATTTGCCATTATCTTCAGCCAGAAGTCAATGTTCCAACACAGCCTCCTCCTGACATCCTTACCATTACAGAAGACAGCTTTGAGCCAGTTTAATGAATTTCATATTGTATCACCAAATGGCTGGAAGAGCTGGAAACAATGAAGGGTCCTGACAATCTCCTGTATTGCTGAAGACTTGTGTTCCAAAACTTTCTGTGCAACCAGCCAAGATATTCAAGTACAGCGACGACAATGGCATTTCTCCAACATAGTGAAAGATCGCCCTAGTATGTAATATCCACAAAGGCCAGGGCAGGGGACCGGGTAGCATGATGGCAAAGTGGATAGCATTGCTGTGTCATAGCACCAGGGACCTGGGTTCAATTCCTGGCTGGGGTCACTATCTGTGCTTTGGGATGCCAAGAATAAACGTGGACTCTCAACTTAACATCACAGCTAAAAGACAGTGCCCCTGACAGTGCAGCACTCCCTCAGTTGTGTACTGGTTTTGATTTGATTTGATTCGGTTTATTATTGTCTCATGTATTGGGATACAATGGAAAGTCAACGGATACAATGGAACCGGTGGATGTGGTGTTTTTAGCTTTTTCAAAAGGCGTTTGATAAAGTGCCTCATAAAAGGTTGGTACAGAAGGTTAGGGTGCACGGAGTTGGGGTTAAGGTGTTAGCGTGGATAGAGAATTGGTTGTCTAATAGGAAGCAGAGAGTTGGTATCAATGGGTGCTATTCTGACTGGTGGTTGGTGACTAGTGGAGTGCCGCGGGGATTGGTGCTGGGGCCTCAGCTATTTACCATTTATATAGATGATGTGGAGGAGGGGGCTGAGTGTAGGGTGACGAAATTTGCTGATGACACGAAGATGAGTGGAAAAGCAAATTGCGTGGAGGGTGTGGAAAGTCTGCAGAGGGATCTGGATAGGCTGAGCGAGTGGGCGAGGACCTGGCAGATGGAGTATAATGTTAGCAAGTGTGAGGTTATCCGCTTTGGCAGAAATAATAGTAGGAGGGATTACTATTTTAAGGGCAAAAAGCTGCAACATACTATGGTGCAGAGGGACCTGGGGGTCCTTGTGCATGAGTTGCAAAAACCCAGCCTACAGGTGCAGCAGGTGATCAAGAAGGCGAATGGAATGCTGGCCTTTATAGTGAGGGGGATAGAATATAAAAGTAGGGAGGTCTTGCTGCAACTGTACAGGGTACTGGTGAGGCTGTAGCTGGAGTACTGTGTGCAGTTTTGGTCGCCGCACTTGCGGAAGGATATATTGGCCTTTGGAGGGAGTGCAGAAGAGGTTCACTAGGCTGATACCAGAGATGAGGGGGTTAGACTATGAAGATAGACTAATTAGAATGGGTCTCTACTTGTTGGAGTTTAGAAGGACGAGGGCGGATCTTGTAGAGATGTATAAGATAATGAAAGGGATGGATAGGGTAGAGGTAGAGAGATTCTTCCCGCTTAGAAAGGATAGCAGGACTAGAGGGCACAGCCTCAAGATAAGGGGGGGGGGGGGGGTCAGTTTAGATCGGAGTTGAGGAGGAACTTCTTCACTCAAAGGGAGGTAAATCTCTGGAATTCTCTGCCTGTTGAAGTGGTGGAGAATACCTTGCTAAATATATTTAAGTCACGGGTAGATAGGTTTTTGGTAGGCAAGGGAATTAAGGGTTACGGGGAGAAAGCGGGAAAGTGGAACTGATCCACTTCAGATCAGCCATGATCTTATTGAATGGCGGGGCAGTCTCAAAGGGCTAGATGGCCTACTCCTGCTCCTATTTCTTATTTTTTTTGTGTGCTATACAGTTAAAATAGACCATTCATAGAACACATTGGGGAGAAGGAAAGGAGAGGGTGCAGAATATAATGTTGAATTTACAGGTAGAGTGTAGAGAAAGATCAGCTTAATGTATGATAGGACCCTGATGGCAGCAGGGAAGAAGCTGTTCTTGAATCGGTTAGTAAGTATTCTCAGACTTCGTAACATTTTCCAGACGGAGGAAGATGGAAGGGAATATGTCTGGGGTGCATGGGGTCCTTGATTATAAAGAACAATACAGCACAGGAACAGGCCCTTCAGCCCACATGTTTGCACCTATACACGGGTTTCTATCCCTCTGTCTGTCATTCATGTGCCTATCAAGATATACCTTGAACATTGCTAACATGCCAGTTTCCAACACTTCCACTGGCAGTGCATTTCTGGCACCCATTACTTTGTGTGAAAACTTTCCCTGCACTTCTCCCCTATACTTACCCCTTCTCACCTTAAACCTGTACCTCTTGTAGTTGACCCTTTCACCCTGGGAAGAAGCCTTTGACAATTCACCTTGCTCTGCCTGTCATAATTTTGTAGACCTCTATCAGTCTCCAGTGAAAACAATCCAAGTTTATCCAAAATCTATTCATACCTAAAATCCTCCAGGCCAGGCAAAATCCCAGTAAACCTCCTTTTACCCTCTCCAAAACTATTAACGTCCTTCTGGTCGTGTGGTGACCAGAACTGCATGCATTATGCTGGCTGCTTTCCTGAGGCAACAGGATGGAGTCAATGGATGAGAGGCTAGTTTGCATGATGGACTGGGCTACGTTCACAATCCTTTGAAGTTTCTTGCAGTCTTGCAGCAGGAGCCATACCAAGCTGTGATATATCCAGAAAGGATGCTTTCTATGGTGCATCTGTAACAATTGGTCAGAGTCGAAATGGATATGCTGAATATTCTCAGCCTTCTGAGAAAGTAGAAGCATTGGTGGGCTTTCTTTACTACAGTGTCATTGTAAAGAGAGCAAGACAGGTTGTTGATGTGGATCCATAGGGCTGCATTTTATGACTGCGTTGCACCTGAAAATAGGTGTGATATGGTCGTAAAGTGGGACGTAAAGCAAATAGCGCAATGGGTGTCAGTTTTGATGACTGGCGCCATACTATGAGCGCAGGATTTCTGGCAATCAGTCTCTCACTGGAAATGGGTGAGAGACTGATTAATTTATTTAGATTTATTAAAATGATGTATTGAATGTGTTTAGCGAGCCCGGCGCTCAATCCTCCGGGCTTGGCTGTCTTTATGGCCTTACCAGCAGAGGTTCTTGAACAGGGAGCAGTCAACTTGGCCTCGCCAATAGAACTGGACGTTATTGAGGTGAGACCGAGGGCAAAGGGAAGGTGCCCCTTAGGCCATGTCCAATGGGCATTGTCGGGGGTGAAGGTTAATGGGAAAGGGCCAGTGGGGGTGTGGCCATTAAGGTAAAGTGGGAAGCAGGGCTAATAGGGAGAGGGGCCCACTGCCACTGCAGTGATTGGGAGGGGAGGGGATGGGTCCCCAATTGGTCTGGGCAGTAGTGGAGGGCTTGGCAGGTCCCTATCTCAGGACGCAGGCCCCTGCAATTGCAGGGTGGTGGAGCTGGTTCAGGACACCTGCAGTAGCAGGGGCCTGATAGCTCGCTCTTTGTCGATCAGACCCCTGCTACTGTTAATGTGATGTAGAGATGCCGGCGTTGGACTGGGGTAAACACAGTAAGAAGTCTTACAACACCAGGTTAAAGTCCAACCAGTTTATTTGATAGTAATCCCACAAGATTTCGGAAACACTGTTCCTTCGTCACGTGTGTGGAAGGTTCTGATCAGAGAAGGACATATAAAGTCACACACAGTTTACAGAATACTGATTAGAATGCAAGTCTTTACAGCTAACCTACTATTCAAGTCTTAAAGAAGCAGACAATGTGATTGGAGATAGTATTAGCATAAGTTAAAGAGATGTGTATTGTCTCCAGACAGGACAGTAAGTAAGATTTTGCAGAATACAGTTAATGTGCACATGCAACATCAGAGGCTGGCACATGCGCACTACCTCCCTCTGCAGGCTTTTGGGCACATTAATCCCTGCCCACAAGCTTCTGCAGCGAGCAGCAGGCTAACTCAAAATTATGCAGCCAGGGTGCGTATGGGCCTGAAATACACCCAAAAATGGATCTGAAACTCTCCCAGTTCCACGCCCACCTGGCATTTAGAAATAAAATGGTAAAATTCAGGTCAAAAAAAACTTGAAGGTCTCACTGGCATGTCAGCTCAGATTGTTGCATTCGAGTCCTGGAGTGGGATCTGACCTGACGACCTTTTAACGCAGAGGCAAGCGCGTTAACAAATGAGACACCACAAACCTGGATGGAGGAAACCTGACATGAAACATTGGTCTGAATTTTGTCAGCAGAAACTGCACCACTTCTGCTCCCTTGTTTATTTCCATTTCCCATGTGATTACAATTAAAATTTTAGGTGCTGGCATCGTGTGTGGAAAACATGTACAATTCCGTGGCAGGTAAAGCTTTTCACAAGTGAAACCTTCCACAAGCTGACAATGCAGCAGTAGGCATGGACGATAAAAGAACCCCTGGTTAAATAGGGACATTCTTCATCAGAGCCACTACATTCCTGTTCAAACAAAAGAACAAAGAACAACCCAGCACGGGAAACACATTACCATTAACTTTGGACCTGGGAACACAGAAGCGTTTCTCAAATTGAAATTTCACTTGTAAATATTTCACGTGACATTGGTTTCATTTTTTTATGTGTGCATCATCGTTACTTGTTCGGAATAGCTTAGTGAGAGCTATATGTACTGGCACGCCTCACGGTTGGCACACATTGGTGTTTTCAGGGGTGTTAAGGACATTTCCATTATTGCGGCAGAAATAATTCTGTGCACTTTTTTTGTTAACACTTTATTGAATGTTAGTGTCCAGTGTTGTATTCACCACTCTGCAGGGCATGGCTGAACTTGCAGACTCAGCTGCCCCTCCCTTTTCTTCATTGTGAGGGACATTCTCTGACATTAATCCGAGAGGGCAGACCTGAAATGTTGTTGGTGAACTCAAAGCCCTGTAAAGACTCTGCCAGGCAACACCCTGAGATGGATCCATTTGTGCAGTGTTGGCAGTGATATCCCTCTTTTGGCTCCCATTTTTTAACCTTGACTGACTACCGCCCCTACCACACCCAGGAGGCCTGGCCAACTTATCACTTCATTGCACCATGTTTATGATCCTTCCTCTGTCCTCCCCGGATTCCTCTCCTGCTCCAAAACTGCACCCATACCTTCCCTCATCACTCCCTGCTTTGCTGGTCCCTAACTTCCATTCTCTAGCTCCCTACTCTTGTGCTGCAGTGTTAAACAAGGAAAACTGTTGACCTTACACACATCTGCATAAATCTAATTGACACAGGCCATTTTTTTAAAGATTGTGAACTGAAAGCCATGAGATTCTGTTGCAGCGCTGACTTTGTCTCAAGGATGGCACATTGGGTTAGCACTGCTGCATCACAGCACCAGGGACCCGGGTTCAATTCCTGGCTTGGGTGACTGTCTGTGTGGAGTCTGCATGTTGTCTGCATGGGTTTCCTCTGGGTGCTCCGGTTTTCTCCCACAGTCGAAAAGATGTGCATTAGCCATGCTAAATTCTCCCTTAGTGTACCTGAACGGGTGCCAGAGTGTGGTGACTAGGGGATTTTCACAATAACGTCATTGCAGTATTAATGTAAGCTTACTTGTGACAGTAACATATAAAATTTTAAAGGTTGGGACTCTATTAAAATTGTTTCACATGAATGAGCATTTATGGCATGCAGATATATTACAAGTACAAGCCTTCCAGAGAGTGGAGTAATGCTCACCACGTGTAATCACACTGCTGGCTTTATCTCCAGATCTCAACCCTCCTGCAGAAAATCAAAATTTTGCATCCTGCCTGATTACGCCACCTCCTTTCCCCCTCTTGCAACTCCATAAAATCTCAGTAAAATCTTGAGTAAAACCAAAAGTGACTGTGTAAATATATAACATTTAAATTTTCACTGAATGAAATATTACTGCCAGAGATAATGAAGAACAAAGTGAAAGATTTATCTTTATATAAACTGCCTACTTCAGACACACATATACTGTAGGCATACTAATAATTCTATGCATTGTTAGCCACTGGGATTGGCAGAATTTCACTTCCTCCATGCTCTTCCCTCTGTTGATTATATTCAAGCAAACGATCTTGATCTTTTGCTAAACCATCATTTTAATCATTTAGCCACTTCCATTTCTGTTTTAAAATGCTAATGAGAATCATTGTGCATATATTTGTTTCTAATTGCGAGCTAACATTAATAATTCAATTGCAAATGCATTTTCTCACAGTTTCCAATTGGAGACAGTTTGACAGATAAAATCCCCAAGGAGCTCTTGGGGATTTTACACACATGGGAATGTCCCTTCTTGGGAAATGCATCAAAACATTCAAAAGCATTAAGTAGTTGAAGAGTAATGCACTTCGCGGGCTCAGTTTGATTAGAATAGAGATTGATTGGCACTGAATATTCAGAATATTTACTCAGTTTAATTTGGATTCAGATGCACCTGTCCCTTTAAGAAAAGTAAACTGTGATTTGGATTTAGACTGAGGATATAATGATTTTGGTGTCTGTCTCTTTAAGCCAGCACAATGGAAGTAGGTCAGCTGACTTGATAGACCAATGGGAATGGAGAGTGAGTGATCGCCCCAGAGGGTGGAGGCCTCAGACAGAATCATCGAGCAGCCATGTTGTAAGTATGTGAGAACTGGGGCTCTGCTTCAAGGCAGATGTGGGTTGCAATCCCCACTATCTGAATTCCCTTTAGCAAGAAATACCTTTTGTTCTTGATGTCACCTGTGGGTGCCAAACTATCACGTGTGGGGTGAAAATTTTGGTCTTCTGATCGTGACAAAAATTTTAAGTAAAATTAGTTTGTGAAGTTTCATGCCCCAATTAGAACAACTCCAAAGCAGACACTGCCTATAATTGATAATTAATTTGCATTGAATTGTCAGTCTTGGTGTGAGAAATTGAATTATCGCACTGTATAATTCTAATTAAGGCATGCACATTATTATCTGACCAAAGGCACCATGGTGGCACAATGGTTATCACTACTACCTCACAGTGCCAGGGACCCAGGTTCAAATCTGGTCTTGGGTAATTGTGTTGAATTTGCACGTTCTCTCTGTGTCTGCATGGGTTTCCTCCAGGTGCTGTGGTTTCCTGCCAAAGATGTGCGGGTTAGGTTGATTAGCCATGCTAAATTGTCGTCTTGTGTCAGCGGGTATTCGGAGGATATATATGTGGAATTATGGGGATAGGGTTGGGAAATTGGATTGTTGTTGGTGCAGGCTTGAAGTACCGAATAGCCTGTAAGAATTCTAGTCTATGACCCACACTTCTGATACTGAATATATAACCCAGAAATGGGCTTAATTTCTCTTAAATAAATTCACAATCTCACAAATAAATGGGATGATTGGGGCTGTCACGTTATTGTATGTTGCTCATCATAAGATGCAGCTTAGAGAGAATGTGATTGCCTCTGTACTTAATGTGCATGTGGTGCTGGTTGGAAAAGGCTGACCAACAGGTGCACTTTTTAACAATTCCATTCTGATCTATGCGTCCACTTTGTTTTCAGTATCCAGTTTAATGATGGTCTTGGGGACTATATGCCCACACCATCTGTTTCTGTGGCAGTTTGGGACGGAAATCTCGACCAAAGAGATGCATGTCCCTGGCAGTCTTACAAATATATTTAACTGACTTATCTCACATTGGCAGCTTTTTACTGACAGACTTCAGACTGTGACACAGTGTAACCTTAATTCTCTGGGCTATACTGATCTGTTTTCCTGATTGGGGGCCAAACCGTGATACAAGAAATCCAAATGACATGTTTCTTATGTTATTTTTAAGTTGGTCAATAAAGCTACACAGTGTTTCTCCTGCTATTGGGACTGTACTTACCTTTTATTCCTGTGCCTGGGTTATAGCCTTACCAAGTGTGTGAGACAGAAATGTTTGCAACTCTCAATTATCTACCAATTTCCACACAGGAAAGAGAAGAAATTCCTGGCAACATGGTGGCTAATTGAGCTTCCGTTCAATCCCAAACTGAGGAATGGGAATGTCGAAGCGGAAGGCTGAATGGATTTTAAAGGGATACCGTCTCCACAATCTGATTCTAATCAGTGCTCAGCTGCTATAAGCTGAAGTATCTCATTTGATTTGAATGGGCCGAGGCACAGGGACAGCTGAGTGCTGATTAAGATCAGACCTCGGGAATAACTTATTGTCCGAGAAATAGGATTCATTGACTCACAGTGGAAATATTTTTGGGATGGGGGTGGGGGTGGGGATGTAGTTGGAGGGGGTGGTTGGTTATGAGGGAATCCAGATTTTGCTACAAATAAAAATACATTAATGTCGAAAACAGATTTTGGCACAGACTGTGAACTGTATTTAAATGAATAATTGTGAATTCTAGTCTCTGGGAAATTGTCACATCAGAACTTCATAAGAAATCTGCAATATAATGTTGTCCAATGATATTCAACTCAAGCACTCAATAAGAATATCCTATCTGTTCGTACTATATATTAGGGCAGCACGGTGGCACAGTGGCTAGCACTGCTGCCTTATAGCGCCAGGGACCCAAGTTCAGTTCCGGCCTTGTGTCATTGTCTGTGTGCAGTTTGCACGTTCTCCTTGTGTCTGCGTGGGTTTGCTCCAGGTGCTCTGGTTTCTTCCCACAGTCTGAAGATGTGCCAGTTAGGTTGATTTGGACATGATAGGTTGCCTCTTAGTATCGGAAGGATCAGCAGTGTAAATTTGTGAGGTAACATGGATAGGATCTGGGTGGGATTGTTGTCGGTGCAGGTTCAATGGATCGAATGGCTGCCTTCTGCATTGTTGGAATTCTACGATTACAAACTGGGTTACCTTTCACCTGGGTCCCCTTGAAAATAAGTTCAAGAATGTAGCCAAATATTTGCAAGTTTTGCTTTCCAAAGATGCAGTAGAATCATAGTATTGCACAGAAGGAGGCAAATTGGTCTGTCAAGTCCATGCTAGCTCTTTTGAAGAGTAATTCATATGGTCACACTCCTTTGCTCTTTCCCCATGTAGCTGCAATCTTTTCTAATTCTATCTATATTTACACATTGGGCGGGATTTTCCAGTCTTCTGAAAGCCACCCTTGCCACTACCCCACCCCCACAACCCCACCACCCACAGTGGGGTGGGTGAACCACACAAAACACCATAGACATCAGCAGGACCGGTGAGAAGGGCCACCCAGAGATGGTGAGTTGATAATATTGAAGAATGTACTCAGCCAGAGTTGAGAACTCTGAAACTCCAAACCTTAGAAATTTTCAATTTATTCAGGAACAAACTGTTAATATGTATTTTCTACATTTACATGCTAACTCCACAAGTTTAAACCTGAAAACTGGAAAATACTAATTTAAGCTTTGTGGTAATACCCCAGTTCCCATTCCACCTCTGGTCCAATGTTGGCATCTCCAAGCTTTGTGGTAATAGGCTGTTGGATATTTCTCACATTTCTTGTTCAGCTAAAATGAAATTCTGTTAAAATCTACCAAAGACGATGCCCAATCAGTGGCATTGGTTTATTAGAAAGCTGAATTAGTTTGGACATTTATTGATCATTTTATAATAGATTAAATCAGCCTTCTTCTGACCTTGAACCCCACACAGGATACATAAGTCACACAGAGTAGTGTAACAGTTCAATTGTTTTCTTTTCAAATCAGATCCAAGAAATGCAAATAATAATTTGATGTCTACATTGTGATATTATAAGCAGAAATATGTAGATTGTAACAGTGAACTTTTGTAGTCATTCACCTGCCACAGCCTAAGCTATGGAATGTCCACAATGGGCATGAACCTGATTTCAATGCATTTGACTACATTAACATATAATTAGACATCCCCACCCCTCACAATATTATTGAAAAAGGTATTTTCCCCCCTTTTTTCCCCAGGGAGCCCTGGTGAGTTTGCTTGCGAATGACATGCTAATGTATTCAAATGAGTTTCATGCAGCCCTGCGGTATGTTTCGCGCTACCCTATCAGCGACAGGGCTGGAAGACCGGAGCTTGGAAAATTACCGACAGGAATTGAACTTTCCAAGCCCCTCAAGATTTTGAGTGCGTACCACTCTTCTCACGGATGAAGAGTACGGCTCAAAATAGCCCCCAACATTAAGCACCTTCTTTGCCAAATCTTCAACATTCATTAAATTTGGACATGAACATGTCAAAGGGATCACTGGGGAGGGGGAGGGTGCATGAGGAATGGCCACAGATACCTCTGTGGTAGAGGGATGGTGGGGGGGTGTTAATATTTGTTTTACAATGATGGGCGCCCTGATCTCAGTGGAGCTGGTTTCTGGCTCTGAGTCACGGTCTTAACAGAGTGATGACCCAAGCCTGCCCACTCTTGAAGTTGAAGTGACAGGACCTGGAGAGAACTGGCCAGCGGAGCTGAAGATTTCCATACCATTTTTCTCACCAGAACCAACACTCTACCAAACCCTCATAAGATCCCACCTACTATTTCACCTTCTACATTCACCTCGTGTGTCTCAATCTTTAACTCGATCTGTCCAAAATTCATTTGACGTTTGTGCTTTTCATTGCCTGCTTGTGAAAATGCTTTGTGATTTGTTTTTTTGTTTTGGCAAGTTGATGACATCAGTGGAGCTCACTGCTGGGAATCCCCATCACACTGCGTGACAATCAATCTCTCATTGAGAGAGTTTAAGTTCTCAGAGAAAGGTCATGAGATTTCTCAGTGAGGCTTTTGAACACAGGAAGAAGCCTCACAACACCAGACTAAAGTCCAACAGGTTTATTTGGAATCATGAGCTTTTGGGGTGCTGTTCCTTCATCAGGTGAGTCACCTGAAAGCTCATGATTCCAAATAAACCCATTGGACTTTAATCTGGTGTTGAGAGATGATTTGCTGTTCCCACCCTAGTCCAACGCTGGCATCTCCACACCAAGGTTTCTGAGCTGCTGAATCATTATTGCCGTCCCAAGAAACAACAGGAAGGTCTGTTCCAATCTTCTTTGCAAGGGAAGATGATGAAATCTTTTAAATTGAAGCTTGCTTTGCTCCTTTCGCAGATTTTGCCAGCTTTACTGTCAAAATTGCACTCTTTGATCACTGGACGGCATTCTTAAAGTGCTCAGAGTCTCACACATGTTCCAATGATCAAAGCCAGCTGTTATTTGAACCTAGAAAGAGAATGTGTAAATGTGGGGATGGAATGCTTACCTGTGCTGGGGATGCCATTCTTATGATGTGGAGATGCTGGTGTTGGATTGGGGTAAACACAGTAAGAAGTCTCACAACACCAGGTTAAAGTCCAACCAGTTTATTTGATAGTAAATCCACAAGCTTTCGGGGTTTGCCCCTTCGTCAGGTGAGTGGAGAGTTTTGGTCTCAGACAGAGCATATAACAGCAAACACAGATAACAGAATACTGATTAGAATGTGAGTCTTTACAGCTAACCTGCTATTCAAGTCTTAAAGATGCAGACAATGTGAGTGGAGAGAGCATTAGGCATAGGTTAAAGAGATGTGTATTGTCTCCAGACAGTACAGTCAGTGATGATTTGCAAACCCAAGCAAGTCATGGGGGTTATTTATAGTGTGACATGAACCCAAGATCCTGGTTGAGGCCGTCCTCACGTGTGTGAAACTTGGCTATCAGTCTCTGCTCAGCGACTCTGCACTGTTGTGTGTCGTGAAGGCTGCCTTGGAGAACGCTTACCCGAAGATCAGAGGCCTCCAAACCCCACTGGAGTCGGCACCTCCCTACCCTCCACCCACCCCACACCCCGTTGCCGATATTGGTCCCCCCCTGCCCCCCCCACACTGATCAGCCCATTCTCCACCCCCGGTAATCATCCTCTTCCCCCTCCCTCCCAATCATCAGGCTCTTCCACTCTGCCCCCCACAATTGGAGCAACCCCCCCCTTCCCCAACGGCCATCACCAGCATTCCTGCTCTCCATCCATTGCTGGCCACCACCACATACAAATTAATCCCCACTCCCCCATGAGGCTCCCACTGAGGCCCAGCCCTTGGCACAGGTTGGCATTGCCAATGTGGCATGGGCATGATGCCAACCTGGCAGTACCAAACTCTGTCAAGGGGCGATGGCCTAGTGGTATTATTGCTAGACTATTAATCCGGAAACTCAACTAATATTCTGGAGACCTGAGTTCAAATCCTGCCATGGCAGATGGTGGAATTTGAACTCAATAAAAATACCTGGAATTAAGAATCTGTTGATGAACATGAAACCATTGTTGATTGTCAGAAAAACCCATTTGGCTCAGTAATGTCCTTTAGGAAAGGAAATCTGCTGTCCTTATCTGGTCTGGGCTATATGTGACTCCAGATCCATCGTAAACTCAACTGCCCTCAGAACTAGGGATGGGCAATAAACGTAGGCCTGCCAGCGATGGCCATGTCCCACGAATGAATCTAAGAAATTGTCTCTCTCCCGGGGGGTGGGGGGGCTACACTTACTTTATGCCCCCAGGGAAACCTCCATGACAGGTTCATGTCTAGGTGAACCTTTTGTAAACTATTGGACCAGAATCTTAGAGCTCCCTCCCTGTCAGCAGTCTGGGTGCAGCTACACAACATGCACTGCAGTGATTCAAAAAGGCAGCTCACCAATACCTTAAGGGCAATTAGGGATGGGCAATAAATGCTGACCTTCCCAGTGATACCCACATCCTGTAACTGAATAGAAAACAAAAGCTTCCACTGAGATCGGGGTATTGTGTATATCTTGAATGCAGACGTAAGGTTGGGATCAATAAAAATGGCACGTCCCCACTCACCTGACGAAGGGGCAAAGCCCCGAAAACTAGTGGCGTTTGCTACTAAATAAACCTGTTGGACTTTAACCTGGTGTTGTGAGACTTCTTACTGAAGTCCTGAATTCCCAGCACCTCCCCTTTTAAGCAGCACAGACTACTTTTAACTGGTGCTAAACACCCCGATATTGGTCCCCTGCCAAGCGTCTGGCCAAAGAATATTACAGTTCGCATTGGCTAGACATGTGAGCAGAAATAGGCCATTCAGCCAAATGATCCTGCGCTGCCATTCATGAAGATCAGGGTTACTCTGACTGTTCTCAGTACCCTTTGATTCCCTTGTTGATCCAGAGTTTAACTACTGCTGCCTTAAACAATTCGATGACCCTGCTTCCGCCACTTTCCAGGGAAGAAAGTTCCAAAGGTTCACAACACAGCTCCAGAAAAAGATTCATCTCATCTCCACCTTGAATGGGAGATTTTTAAATTATGCGTCCTGGCTCTAGTGGGACAGTGCAATCATTAAAATAAGCAGGCAGTGCCAGTGACATGATGAATGTATTGTAATCTCTGCACCTGTTTTTGGGGGGTTACCAGATTTAGCCTTCAAGATATCTAATCTGTATTCCTGCCACTTGAATATCAATTCCTGTGAGTTTATCTTGATCATCCCTTAGTGGCTGTTTCCTACATGAACTTTCCTTTCGCTGCTTGTGTGCCTATCGAGCTCTTTACTAGTAATTTTTTAATTTCTTATTTTTCCTTTGCCTTCCTAATTGCCTTCTTAATTTTCCCAAGTTCCTTATTTCCTTTTAACATCCTCTTCTTTATAGCACACATCTGTGCATATGCTTTTTTTCTTTGGATGAATCACTTTAATTGTCCATGGCATCCCATACTTGGCTAGTTTGTCCTTAATGTTTAGTGTTAACATTTGAGTTATTTTTTCCTGAACACTCTTAATCTCCCCTTTAAATATTACCTACAGTTGTTCCACTCCCATATCTGTCAACATTTTGTTCCAGTTTACATTACTCAGCTCAATTCTTATTCACTCATACTTTTTCCCATTCATTAATTTGACCTTTGTTCGAACAATATTTTTCTCAATCATTATCTTCAACTCTACTAATCGTGACTATGATTCCCGAGATGCTTTCCGCGCCTACTTCTCTTATCTTCTCCAGTTAATTTTCCATTACCAAGTCAAGCAGTGCTTCCAGTATATAAAAAGTCCAGCAAGCGTAGATCAGAGAGAAGTCTCATATATGCTGTAAAAACTGCTTTCATTTCCCCTTCGTCACTCCCCATTCCCGCCGTCCTTTTTCATAGGTCTAGTAGATCATACAAAGAGGCCTTGTGGCGCAGTAAGTAGCGAGCCTGCCTCTGAGCCAGAAATTCCAGGTTCAAATCCCACCCCAGGACCTGAATATCAAGGAAGATGTATTAATAATGCAATTAATAGATTGAGGATCAACCTTCAAATCTTCAAAACATGCCAATGGCTGATGGGTAAGAGTGAGAGCGCCATGCTTGATGTGGAGTGGTGTCCCGCAAGCTATAAACCTCTGGTGACAGACTAGTGACCTGTTCTGGGAAATACTAGCTATGGGAACAGATGAAAGTCTGCCTTGGTGCATCACTAGTTGAAGGAAGGGAATTGGAATAGAGTAGATCATACAAGCTCCAACGCAAATCAATTTAACATAATTGGATTAACATAAAGGATGAATGGCCACTGAGCAATCTCTGTCTTTAATTTATTATAATAGAAAAGAAATCATACCAGGAAATTATGGCCAGAATTCCCTTTTCTCACCTGCTGTGGGAATTGTAGCAAGCGAGACAGAAAATTCAAAGATCCGTTCAAAGGTCTGTTGAGCTTGGGTGGGAATTTCCAGCCCTAGGGTGTGTACCTGGGGAATTCCACTCTAAATCTTTGTAAAGATTTAATCACTTGCCTGAGATTAGTAAGGAAGATAGTTTAAGCACAATTTCACCAACTCCTTCACACTCAACTTCTATCAACAAATCTTGAAGTTCAGTTCCATTGCTGTGATCATTTAAGATTACTTGTATTTATGTAATCATGCTTCCCAAACCTACCCTCCTCCATTTGATCAAACTTTAATTGTGGTGTTGTCCTTTATTTGTTTCTGCTCCTCCTTAAGGTGTTGTGTCCTAAGAGAACAAAGAAACAGTATAGCACAGGCCCTTTGGCTCACCAAGCCTTTGCTGATCACGTTGTCCTATCTAAACCAACTGCCTGTATCCCTCTATTCCCTGCCTGTTCATGTGTCTACCTAGATAAGTCTTAAATACCGTTAACATATGTGCCTTAACCATTTCACTTGGCAGTATATTCTAAGCCTCCAGCACCCTCTGTCTAAAAAAAAACTTGCCCCGCGCATCTCTATTGAACCTTTCCCCTCTTATCTTGAACTTGTAACCCCTTGTAATTGTCATTTCTGCCCTAGGGGGGAAAACCTTCCAACTGTTCACCTTATTTATACCCTTCATAATTTTATAAACTTCTATCAGGTCACTCCTTCGTCTCCATCTTTCCAGGGAGAACAATCCCAATTTATTCAATCTCTCCTCATAGCTAATACCATGCATACCGAGCAATATCCTGGTAAACCTTTTCTGCACTTCCTCCAAAGCCTCCATGTCCTTCTGGTAGTTTGGTGCCCAAAATTGGACACAATATTCCAAATGTGGCCCAATCAATGTTTTATATAACTGTAACATAATTTGCCAACTTTTATACTCGATGCCCCGTCCGATGAAGGCAAGCATGCCATATGCTTTCTTCACCACCTTTTCCACCTGTGCTGCCACTTTTAAGGATCTGTGGAACTCTACTCCTAGTCTCTCTGTGTGTCTATGCTCCTGATGGTTTTGCCATTTATTTTATAGTTTCCATCAGAATTGGATCACCCAAAATGCATCACCTTGCACTTGTCCGGATTAAATTCCGTCTACCATTTCTCCACAATTTTCCAGGCTATCTATATCCTGCTGTATTCACTGATGATCTTCATCACTATCCACAACTCCAGCAACCAGTATCGTCTGCAAACTTACTAGTCAGATCAGTTGTATTTTCTTCCAAGTCATTTATATTTATTACAAACAACAGAGGTTCCAGCTCTGATCCCTGCAAAACACCACTACCTACAGACCTCCATTCAGAAAAACACCCTTCCACTACTACTGTCTGTCTTCTATGGTCAAACCTGTTCTGAATCCATCTAGCTAGTTCAGCCTTGATCCTGTGTGATTTAACCTTTTGCACCAGCCTGCCACGAGGGAATTTGACAAATGCCAAAGTCAATATAGACAACATCCATGGTTCTTCCCTCATCAATCATTTTTGTCATCTCCTCAAAAAAACTCAATCAATTTAGTGAGACATGACCTTTCCCCATACAAAGCCACACTGTCTGTTGCCAATAAGACCATTCAGTTCCAAATGTGTATAGATCCTATCCCTAAGAACCTTCTCCAACAATTTCACTATTACTGATGTCAAGCTCACTGGCCTATAATTACCCGGGTTATCCTTGCCACCTTTCTTAAATAATGGGACAACATTGGCTATCTTCCGATCCTTTAGGGCCTCACCAGTGGCCAACAAAGAAACAAAGATTCCTGTTAGAGGACCTGCAATTTCCTCTTTTGGTCGCCCTCAATAATCTGGGACTGGTGTCCATAGACTCCCATTGGATTGGTCCATGATGATGCTTGGCAAAGCACTGCAGTGGTTTGCCTTTGCTTTCTGCAGTATGGCTAAGTAGGAAACACTCCAGCTCTTACTGCCTCTCATCAAGTGTATTGCACAGTTGATATAGGTTGATAATCAAGCTGTTTGGTCACATTACGAGCACACTTTTCATGGCAACCAAGTCCTGGAAAAAACATGAATCCAGAGGCAGGGATGCAACCCCTGCCTTACGAGACTTCCTTCTTCAGTTGTCACTGTGTTCAATTTGTGGAGTTTAACTCTTTGCCTAGTGTTTAATATGATGTCAAAAGACAACATAGCTTGCAACTCAGGCTCTTTGACATAGCAAACTCATCTCCACGATTAATACTTGCTTTTGTACGGCAAAAATCGCTAATGTGTTTTGACAGCAAATTCTTTCAGCTCGTGTAATTGAAGCAGATAAGAAAGCACAGTCCTTCCATGGCCTCAGGATCACAAATATGGACTGTAATTTTAATTATTATCATATCGGTCCAGTAATACTGCAATAACATTTTCAATTTTTCAATTGGATCTATGAATATTTTATAAGGTATTTCTTTTCTAACATTTTTGTTACAGTTGCATTAATTTTGGCTAAAAGAATTCATTCAAATATTTTCCTCAATCCTGGAATATTCTGGCTACACTGAAATTTGACAGTCAATTAAAAATTTACTTCGGAACTCGTGCAAAAACTCATACTATTTTTCACTATACACATTCAACAAATAGCCACAATGTTCTTACATTGTGTTGTATAATATCTAAGATGGTCAGATTAACACAGATGTAGTGAAGTCAAGGCAAAATACTGTGGATGCTGGAATCTGAAATGAACATGGAAAATGCCAGAGAAACTCAGCAGGTCTGACAGCATCTGTGGAGGAAGAATAGAGCTGTTGTTTCAAGTCTGGATAACCCTTCATCAGAATTGATGAAGGGTCATCCTGTCAGACCTACTGAGTTTCGCCAACATTTTCTGTTCTTGATATAGATGCAGTGAAAGTTACTGCAGAAATCCTGATGCTTAAATTGCTGCAGATGTGAATTGGAGACTTAAAAGAAGTATCTTTTAAGTTTAGTTGCATTTATAGTGCCCTTCATACCTCAAAATGTCCTGAAGTGCTTCAAAGCCAATTCGGTGCTTGTTAAGGTGTAGTGACAGTGAGTGTTAAGGCAGCAAATTGGTGTGCAATAAGAGGCTTCAACTAACAAGGAGATAAGAAGAACCAAATCATCTGCTTCACTGAATGTTGGTTGAGGGATAAATATTGGCCAGGACATCAGAGGTGCTGTGAGATATTTCATATCCTTGATGGCAAGATAAAAGAAACATTGGGATTTTCCAGTTGCACCCGCCCCAAGACCAGAAATTCACACTCGATGTCACAGACCTTGAAATGGTTGGCTAAATTTTCTGTCCCACCATGATGATTCCCGCCACGGGCCAGACCGGAATATTTACACCGTGACTTATTCAGATGTTGTCAGAAAATGTGGGCTTGATTTTTAGGCCCCACCAAGGCTGTGATTGGAGGTGAGGGAGAGGAGGGCTAAACATAGCCCTGGCTATCTTTGTGTTGGAGAGAAAGAAAGAGTGAAATGGAGAGAGAGAGAAAGTGGGAAATATAGAGACAGATGGTGGGAAAGGAGGGAGACAGAGTGGGAATGGAAAAAGAGAGAGATAAAGTGGGGAAAAAGGAGGGAGAGACAGCGACAGTGTGGGAAAAGAGAGAGAGAGGGAAAATGGGAAAGGAAAGACAGAGGCAGAATGGGAAAGGAGAGAGAGTCACAAAGACAGAGCGGAAAGGAATTGTATTTCAGGAGTATTGTGCATGAGTTACAAATGCTGTGCTAGGGAATGTTTGAGCGATTTAGCATTATCTAATTTGAATTTATACAGTATTTCTGTTATATTCAATGAAGTATTTTATTTTGCAATTTATTTCAGCTGGGAATGCAGAAGCTGTACATGTACAGTGCAATATTTCAACTTGTATATTGTTTTTTCTGGGCAATAAATGCCCAAAGAAACCTAATTGCTGCTTTAACAGTGAATTTTATGGGAACCCGTGATTCACACCAAGTTGTTTCACTTTAAGTCAGCATTTAACACTAAGTGTTAAAATTTACCAATTTTTGTCCACATCAATGAAATTCTACAACATTAAATGCATGGATTGTAGTATCGGTCCTTTCAAACCTCAGGGAACATGTATGATCTTTAAAATGCCAAGGAAATTTATTTCACGGATTAAAAATACAACATTTAACTTGAAGAATTAAAGAAGATATCCTGGACATGGAATATGCCTCCACAAAGCCTAATTTTTTTTAAAGATTCTTGGCTTTACAATCTAACTCAATGACATTTATGATGTGAAATATGTGCAGGAGATGTAATATATCTCGATTTCCAAAAAAGCTTCAATATGCTGCATGGAGAGGATGTCGGATCGGAATCCGACTTTTCTTCAATATAAAATTCCAAAAGCCTTGAACATGAACACTGCAAACAAATAGGCCCAATAGGTTGTCTGGATGAATACATGAATAGGGTGGGAATGAAAGGATACAGATTTCATAAGTAAGTATGGTTTTAGTTTAGGCAGGCATCATGATTGGGGCAGGCTTAGAGGGCTGAAGGGCCTGTTCTGACGCTGTGTTGTTCTTTGTTCCCTTTGTTCTAAAAGGGTTCTAAGCACTGAACATCCTAGCAGGATGCCTCTGGGAAATATACTTTGATACTTTTGATAAAGTTTTGGAATGAAAAGGTCAAGATATTTGAATCTTGTACTGTAGTTACCAAGCTGAGTCAGGAATAGCCAACCCAATTTACGAATCTACAGTTCCAATTAGAAGGATCAACTGTTTGGGGAATTGGAAGTATCAGCTAGATCAGAGGGATGTTGGGGCTGAGAGTTAAAAACAGTTTTAGGATAGCAGCCAAATCTTGCGGGGGGTTGATTTGAAGTTTGGGCAGAAACGTAGGGTGGGACTTTCTGGCTGCGCTCGTCCTGAAATGGAAAAATCCCATCCGAGATCAACAGAGCTTCCCATGGTCTGCCTTTTGCCCAGTACGATTCCCATGGCGGACAGAATGGGAAAATTCACCACCATAGGGCTTTGCCTGTTGTTTTTGTGAAGGCTCTTTATCGATAAGTGATTGTTTCAAGTGTTGTGCAGCGTCATTACACTAATTTAAAGCTCTTGTATTAGGCATTAGGAGTTGTTTTTGCTAATAAAAACATTTGTAAAAGCCTGTGGCTGGAATTTTGCCACTGTTCGCGTCAATGGGATTTACCTATCAAACGGCAATGAGTGGAGATTTGGCTAGCCGCCATGTTCTCCAGCCTCGCTGCAGTGGGACTTTAGAGTGACTGGGCAGTAAGATGTGTCTGTGTAAGTTTGTCCTTTTATAAAACTCTCAAGTGAAGAACTGGCAATAAGAACAAATGGGAGCTTACAGCTCTCACACAGATGTATGAGCAAGATCAGGGTATACAGAGTCTAACACAATTAACACATGGGACAGTGCACTGATAGAGAGAGAAAGTAGTGAATAGTAGGAAAGGGCAGGGATAAAGAGTTGCAGGAAATGTAAAATGGACTCACCAGGCCTGGACCACTTTTGTTCACAATTCAAATTAACGATTTAAACATTGAATCACAAACACAAATGCTAAATTTGCAGATGGCACCAAACTTGGCAGAATATTTACCACTAAGGAGGACTGCAAAAAAATTAGAAATTACAAAAATACGTTAATACATTTGACGAATAGGCCAACAATTGGAAATGAATTTCAACGTATACAAGTATGAAGTATTGCACTTTGGTGAATAAAATAATGATGTCACATATTGGGGATGATTGTCCCATTGCAAACCATAAATTTTCTGGTGGGTAGGGTCGGGAGAGGCATGTGTTGTCCATTTCATGGGTTCTCCGTAAGCATTTATGACCTGCATGCATCTGCCAAAAAGAAAAAAGTGTTGAGACTGTGTAGAAAAGTGGCGTACCCCTGATCTGCATTCCTTTCCGTACCTCAGCATGTCATTACTGGGATCGACATGGCAATTTCCATCCATGTTTGCATCTTCCACCTCTTTGGTGTGATGCCTTTTTGGTGCAAATCAAGATAGGTATATAAAAGTCTGAACGTAGCGTGGCAGCCTTGAACTGGTGTGAGGAGCACGGGGGATGTTGCAGGCAGACCCTGGAGATGCCTGATGGACTTCTTCCTGCTATCTTCAAGTGATATCTGGGTGGGGTGCTCCAATTTTCACAGTGCTCAGTGTGGGATGCCCCATCAAGGAGCCCTGCTCACCCCTCCCCTCCAGGGCAGCACTGTTCCTCAGTGCGGGAAGCCCCATCAACCCTCCCCTCCGGGGCAATCCTGTAGCTCAGTCTGGGAGGCCCCATCAAGGAATCCAGCTTACCCTTCCCCTCCAAGGCACTTTGCAGAGGCATTGTCTTGCCACAGGGTGTGGTTAGGGACTCGACTGAGTGCTGGTGTTTGGAGTGGGGAGGAGTGCACCATGTGCTTACTGAGGCCTAACCAGATGAAGCAGCTGGTGTGTAGAGTTTCAGACATGGATTGCATGGAATCTGCTGTCACTGGATAAACATCTGGTGTTGATTTGCAGTCTGTCCCTGAAACACAGACCAGCATCACATGCCTGGATGCTGCTGTTGCACACATAGCAATGGCTCAAGGGTGCGCGTTGCCCATGTCTGCTCACTAACCTGCATAATCTGTGCCAGCATTTGCCATGATGGGAATCTCACACAGCCCTAATCAGGCCATGCATGGCACCATGGATTGTGTGGTGTTGCCAGCACCCACAAGTGGGGATGCTGGCTCAAGTCAGGGATTGGGGTGGTGCTGGGTCTATGCAGCCAATGATAATAATCCATCATTCAATCCTCTTTGTAAACCCCACTGTGCAGATGGATCTCAGTTTGCACGATCTGGAGTTAGCCATATTGGTGGCAGCAGGGACGGAGGAGGAGGTGGCTCTTGGGTGGTGAGATCACCGCAGGATCAGCCAGTACCGGTCCCTCAGGAAGGAGGGTAGGGGGCTGCCTCTGGGGGCCAGGAGGTGGGTGAGCAGACTCCTGAGAGGGTGCTGAGACCAAGGAGGTACAGACCCTGCAATTCCTTTGAGGCCCTCTTGGAGGAGATGTGATGTCACCAGCTGCAGCTTTCCAAGACCACGGTGCGACACCTTTGTGTGGTGCTTGCACACCTGGCATCTTGGGGGAGGGCTGCCCACCCGCTCCCTGTGGATGTGAAGGTTACGGCTTCCCTGAATTGTTATGTTGGGGGAGGGAGGGAAGGCGCTCTGTAACATGTGGCTTGTCTCACAAAGCACACCAGACAGAATCTCTGGGAATGGGGACCACTGTGGGAGGGGCTGGGGGGGGAGCTGGGGTAGGGAAGAATCAGGACACAGTAGTCATAGCTGTGAGATTCAATGAACAGTTTATTGTGACAATCATTTAAAGTTTATTCATTAGTGTCACACGTAGACTTATGTTAATATTGCAATGAAGTTAATGTGAAAATCCCCTGGTTGCCACTCTGGTGCCTGTTTGGGTGCACTGAAGGAAAATTTAGCATGGTCAATGCACCTAACCAGCACGTCCTTCGGATTGTGGGATGAAGCCAGGGCACCTGCAGAAAATCCACGCAGGCACGGGAAGAATATGTAAATTCCACACAGACAGTCACCAAAGTCGGGAATCGAACCTGGGTCTCTGACGCTGTGAGGCAGCAGTGCTAACCAATGTGTCACGGTGCTGCCATGTAAGTCTGTAATTAAAGCAAATCAAGAACAAGCCTTTATTTCTAGAGAGGTAGAATTGAAAAATAGAGAAGTTATATGAAACTTGTATAAAACCCTGGCTGTATCCCACTTGAAATATTCCGCACATACATTACAGAAGGAAATTGAGGCCCCTGGAGAAGGTAAGAGAGATTTACAAAAAACCTGAGAATCTCTTGGATATATCGAACAGAAAAGGATGGACAAGTTGGATTGCCTTGCTCTTGAAACGAGAAAGCTCATGGGTGATCTTATCACACACTGCAAAATGATGGAAGATTTTGAGAAAGTCGTTGCAGAGTGTGTTTTCACCTATGGGTCAGAACAAAATTAGAGACCATTAAAATAGCATAGTGGCTAGGAAATAAAACAGGAAATTCAGAAGAAACCATTTTATCCATTGGAACTCACTGTTCCAGGGAGTTGTTGATGCATATGGTTAAGATACATTTAAGGGGAAGTTAGGGAAGCAAATGAGGGAAAAGGGAATAGGGGATAATGCTGGCAGGTGGTGAGGAAAGATGAGCATAAAAATGGGCTGGTTGAGCTGAAAGGCTTGTTTCTGTGCTACAGAGCTGATGTAATATATTAAGGAGCACATCATCAAGTTTAAAACACATTTCAAGCTGGATGTTTAAAATAGAAACAACATAATATATAATAGAATATTGTGCTTTCCAAAGGGTCTAGCTGATGTTCTTCTGCAGAATGCATGATGTCCAAAGAGAAGTACCACAATTGTGCTGACTAAAAATATCTCCAAAAATGGAGATAGATATAAACACCCATGTACAATGTGAACAGCTGATGTGGATGTGTTTGGTCCCCATTTTGAAATATGAAACAAAAAGACCAGTAGTTCATATTAAATTAACATGACATGAATTATTGAATGAATTAATTGTACAAAGATACTTTTCACCATAATCAAAGCATCTTAAAACCACCAAGTTAATTGGGCCATGACTTCTGAGTTCCAGGACTTCATATGGAAATGGGGTGTGGTGGGGTATACCCCAAAGATATACTGGGGATTTTGTTCTTCTGTCACAATATCAGACTGTTTCATTCCATACAGTGATTATACCAACTAACTATTGACTTGGAATCTTTATTGATTTTGATCTGGCCCAATTAAGTGGCTATATACGCATTGAACTGCTGACAATTTCCAAGGACCCATTCTGAAACATGCTTCTCAGGTTCATGTCAGTGGCTGGCTCTCTATTCTGATGTCACATTTGGTCTTTGGTATCTTCTTCCACTCTCCCACCAGTTCGAATTCCCAGTACAGTTATTTGACAAGTCGACAAATGTTTGGATTTTTAGTTTCAACCAGTTTCATTCTTCATGGCTTTTGCTGAAGAGCGCATTGCACTTTATCATTCATCATGTCAGGTGTGGCCTGCTCTGTGTGTGTGTTTGTCTTTAACTCCCGTCAATCTCCGCAACACACTCCATATTGCCAGCTTGATGCCAACTTACAATGCAAAGTATGCAACATGCATTTTTGGGGTGAAAAAACTGAGTATAGCTTCTTGAGCTGAAAAATGGGGGTTTCCTTATGCACCAAGTATGTGCAAAAGCATGAATTCTTGATTTGATTTATTACTGTCACATGTATTAACATACAGTGAAAAGTATTGTTTCTTGCACGCTATACAGACAAAGCCTACCGATCATAGAGAAGGAAATGAGAGAGTGCAGAATGTAGTGTTACAATCATAGCTAGGATGTAGAGAAAGATCAAATTAATGCAAGGTGAGTCCATTCAAAAGTCTGACGGCAGCAGGGAAGAAGCTGTTCTTGAGTCGGTTGGTATGTGACCTCAGACTTTTGTATTTTTTTCCCTGAAGGAAGAAAGTGGAAGAGAGAATGTCTGGTGCTTGGGGTCCTTAATGGGGTCTGATGCCAAAAGAAGGATCAATGTATGTGCCATAAACTTTGGTATATATCAAGTACAGTAAGAAGTCTCATAACACTAGGTTAAAATCCAACACGTTTATTTGGCAGCACAAGCTTTTGGAGCTACTGCTGCCAAATAAACCTATTGGACTTTAACCTGGTGTTGTGGAACTTCTTACTGTGCTTACCCAGTCCAATGCCAGCAAGTCCACATCATATATCAAGTACATCAGAGACGTTGTAATGACACTGCAGATAGCGGCACTACCATTTGCAGTTTCAGCCCACTGGCTTCATTAGGCTGTTGATGTTGCTGCATTACTTCAATGACAATTTAAAGAGAGCTTTTTGTGAGCACAAAGATTTAATCTGGTTGACTCTGTGTTGTTTTATTTCCTGAATGATGCAATATATTTCTTTCCGAGTTTGATAACAGCCTATACGGACCGGATATTTACTCAGGGCCAGGAGGGAAAAGGGGTTGAGCATTGGAGATGTTTGGAGTTCAGGAAGTTTGGAAGAATGTAATTCATGAAAGTCCCACCAAATTTATGGCGAGGCCTGATTAGCACTTCCCAAGCTCTGCTTACCAGTCACAGCCAGCCAATTCGTGAGGCTAGCTAGCTAACTGTCATGTTCACTAATATCCTTTAGGGGAGTATGGCCAACATGTGACTCTAGATCCACAGCAATGTGGTTGACTCTTAAGTGCCCTCTGAAATGGCCGAGCAAGCCACTCGGTTCAAGGGCAATGAAGGATGGTGGCCCAGCCAGTGATGCCCACATCCAAGAACAAATGGGAAAAAAAGGCAGACAGCGGAATTAAGCTTACAATCAGTTAGAATGGAACAGTCACTGGGGTTGATTGTAAGGATCAGCAGATGTATGTCCACAGAGAGCAGGCAAAGCAGGAAAACTGAATCCAGAAGATAAATGGAAAGGATCTCCTGGATCCAGCACTTTTTGCATCCCTTTAGCCAATGAGTTTTCCGAAGTCCGGAAAACTCAGCCAGCCAAGGTTAAATATAAAATGATGGTTAAATATAAAATGGTGGTTAAATATGTCGTCCACAGCCTCATTAGAATATTTAAAATGCCATCCTGCCTCCTGTGAACGAGATGTTGACCCTGTCCTTGACCTGTCTCTGTTAAAACTAGAAGCATGTGGGGCTGTGGAGTGGAGGGTGGGGAGGCATGGGTGTGTAGACTGGAGGTCAATTGGGATCAAGTTTCAAGATTTAAACGTTTTAGCATTTTTCCTGACGGGATCCCTGCCATTTTTGGGTGTTAACTTATTCCCCCAATTTTCAGTATGACTAAATATAGCTAAAATATGACCGTGTTCAGGACATCTGTTTTTTGGGCAGTGTACCTACTGAATGGCTAACAAGGGCACAGAGCAGCACTGAAATAGATAAAGAAACAAGGTTGTATTTACTCCATGATGTGGAAGAAAATGAGTAGAATTTATCAAAGAGAAAACGAGACACCCTGGGGTAAATTCTCAAAGGTAGCAGAAATGACATTTCTGGGCAGCTGACGTTGACTAAATAACATTAGATACCAGTAGAAATCGGGAAAATTAAGTACATAAAAGAAAAGGTCCTTTAACAAAATGTACACAATACATATATTTAGATTTAGCAAGGTGAATTTTGGTAATTTAGTTCCTCATTTATGAATTGCATTAACAGTAGATCTTGGCTTGCTAATTCATCACTTTCCAAGCCCCTCTCCATGTCATTCGTCAACCTATGGGCAAAGTTAACTAGAAATGTTTGTCTGCCACAGCATTCATTTCTGATTGACTTGCCGAGAGCTTGTACCATTTATCCTTTCAGCTCTGCATTGCACTCCCTGTCACATTGCTTCACGTTCCGAAGGAGACTGGCGAGCAGCCAGCATTCCAATCAGCACTCCCGCTTTAGATTCATCTCATTGTTCATTTGAGGACCCCCTGCTGCAATGTGTCCTGCAGATTCACTCAGTTGTGTGTTCAGTTTTTAAAGTTCAGTTGTAAGGCTGCAGGCAACCCATAATATTATGTTTTTAGATCAAACTGACCTTTGCCCTTTTGCACTATGCCATTCGCTGGCCTGTTCCAAGAACAAACATAATGTTATCTGGCAGGTTGCAGTGAATGAGCTTACACAAAAGCATATTTACTTTTCATAGAGTTATAGAATTCTTACAGTGCAGAAGAAGGCCATTTGGACCACTGGCAATAATCCCATTCAGGATCCACCCCATAACCCCACACTATTGGGCAATTCAGCCTGGCCACTCCACCTAACCTGCACATCTTTGGACTGTGGGAGAAAACGGTGCAGCATGGTGACACACTGTTGCCTCAAAGTGCCAGGACCCGGGTTCGAATACCAGCTTTGGTGACCGTCTGTCTGGAGTTTGCACATTCTCCCCATTTCTGCTTGGGTTTCCTCTGGGTGCTCTGGTTTCCTTCTGCAGTCCAAAAATGTGTGGGTTTGGTTGATTGGCCATGATAAATTGTTTATAGTGGTAGGGAGACGTCAGGGGGATTAGTAGGAAAAACGTGGGGTTACAGTGATAGGGCCAGGGTGGGATTGATGTCAGTGCAGACTTGATGGGTCAAATGTCCCCCTTCTGCACCCGCACTATAGGGATTCTATGAAACCGGAGCACCCGAGGGAAACCCATGCAGACATGGGGAGAACATGCAAATTCCGCAAGACACCCGAGGACGGGATTGAAACATGGTCCTAGGCACTCTGACGCAGCAGTGCTAACCACTGTGCCAGTATGCTGACCAAACTTCTCTTAATACTGCAATAAGCACCTCTATATGTTCAACGTGAAATCAGAATCTGAAACTCAACTTAAAATGGTACAATGATAATTAGCACAAGATGAATTCAGTTTGTATCCCTTTATTGTGAGATGGGTTAGGTACACGTGTCATTGCATGGACACTCCTATCTGCTTTTTAATATATTCTGCTGGACCTGATTATTGCTTTTCACCTTGGTTATTTCATTTTCTTTTCTCTGCTCAAAGTGAACATCTTTTATTGTTTTTAATATTTAATATTTCTTCTGTTTATGGTATTGTGAAGAGCGTTGATATGCAGTTAAACCACGGCACCGTTTTACTGGAATACCGAACAGGACCATCTCTTATAACGGTTGACCACAAATTCCCATTGGAATTCACAGGGCTGTATTAATCCGATAATGTTTCTTAAAAATGCTGGTTGAAGCATTGAATTATTTTACTTGACAATTAATCCGAGCTATTAATTAGCCACAGCTTTTATTTCCCCTGCTCCCCTTCTATGGGGAAACGTTATGCTCAAGACTGTGAGGAGAATTAATCTTGGGGAACTGTCTGTGTCAAGCATTTTCAAGCCTGGAGCAGCACAGAGTAAATGTATGGAATGCTCATCCTTCATTTCCCAGCTCTGGCTGGGAAATGACCATTGTTTAATAAAGTTTTTAAAGTTTGTTTATTAGTGTTACAAGTAGGCTTACACTAGCACGGCAATGAAGTTACTGTAAAAATCCCCCAGTCGCCACATTCCGGAGCCTGTTTGGGTACACTGAGGGAGAATTTAATACGGCCAATTTACCTAACTAGCACGTCTTTTGGACTGTGGGAGGAAACCAGAGCACCCGGGGAAACCCACGTAAACATGGGGAGAACGTGCAAACTCAGCACAGACAGCGACCAAAGTCGGGAATGGAGCCTGGTGCATGGTTACTATAAGTCAGCAGTGCTAACCACTGTGCCACTGCACTGCCCATCCTAATATTCATGGTGAACTGATACTTCTATGGAGCATGTCTGTTTTGTGCCGATTCCGGATGGGCGAACACGATGGTAAAGTTGGGTGTGTATCGCATTCAGTCAATTTAAATGCATGCATGTGACCGTTTCGGGCCATGGTAAAGGGGGAACCGGTGAGGAGGCAGGCACGAATTGCACTACTTGCCTCATACCTGACTTTACCAAGTTTTCATGCCCAAAAACGGGAGCAACTCAAAGGTAAAAGTGGGCCCTATGATTCTGTAACAACAGCAACCTGCATTTTAGAGATTCAAAGAGAGAGAAAAAATAAAATGCTGTTGTGTTATGTTAATCAACATCTTGCAGTTAAGCAACTATAAGATTTCAGATTTCCTTTTATGACATTTTCCTCAGATGTAGTGCCATACATTAATCTGTAAGGGAACACCGTCTCTCTAAAATCTGAAGTGCACTTTTATTTGTTTGATATTGACCTACATATAGTGGGGTTAGAGATCAGACAGAGAATCCCTTTCCCTCTGTCTTCTTGGATACAGTAAGCGCCTTCATGTTATTTCCTTGATCTAACAGTCAGAAGCCTCTTGACCAGACCAGGGCAGTTTGAAATACAAGCAGTAGATTTACACTGACTACAGACGTCACTATTCTTCCTGGAATTCTAAAAACAACAACAATGTCTTTTCCCTGTCCAGATTCACCATTTCAAACCAAAATTTGAAGCACATTTCCTGACTGCGTCTTGTTTCGTGGTTCACTACTACAAAGTCTCCAACTCACTTTTAATCTTGGTGGTTTCAGGTTTAATATTTGAACATGTGAACATGCGAAATAGGAGCAGATGTAGGCCATTCAGCCACTTGAGCCTGCTCCGCCTTTCACTGATATCATGGCAAATCTGGTAGTGTTCCGAATTCCACATTCCCATCCACCCCCCATCACCTTTGATTCCCTCACCTAACATGAATCTATCCACCTCCACTTTAAAAATATTCAATGACCGTGCAACCACTGCCTTCTGAGGCAGAGAGTTTCAAAGTTGCACAACCCTCTGAGAGAAAAAAATTCTCCTCATCTCTGTCCTAAAAGGGTGACTACTAATTTTAAGATAGTTCTGGTTCTGGAATCACCCACAAGAGGAAACATCATTGCCATGTTCACCTTGACAAGGCTAAATAGAAATCAATGCTTTTGATCTGAGTGAATACATGCCTAGCATCTTAATTTTAGTGTGTATAACCTGATGGATTCTTAAATCAGTAATTGTATGATAACAATATATTCTTTCATTTGTACTTCAATCATTCACCCCATCAACTTCCGAAACTCCGGTGGGTACAAGGTCAGTCTGTCCAATCTTTCCTTGTAAGATCTCTCACTCATTCCAGCTATCAATCCAGGAAACATCCTCGAAACAACCTCCAACTCATTTCCACCCTTCCTTAAATAAAGAGACCAAAAGTGCAAACAGTAATCGAGATGTGAGCCAGATTCTCCGGCTGTCTGTGCTGGTGGGATTCTCTGGTCCTGCCGGCAACGCACCCCTGCCCGCAAGTTTCCCGCCGGTGTGAGGTGGCATCAGTGGGAATTCTAACTGACAGTGATGGGACCAGAGAATCCTGCCGCTAGCAAACAACATGCCACCTTCTGCCGGTGGGAAACACACAGCTGGGAGACCAGAGAATCTCGCCCGTGCCAATGCCCTACGTAGCTGAGGCATAACATTCTTACTGTTATGTTCTATTCCTCTATTAATAAATGATAACATTCCATTCGTCTACTTGATTACCTTTTAACATATTAATGAATATTAAAATGTTGTATGCCTCATAATGGCATCAGGTAATCAGCTATAGATTCAAAACAGCGTTTACAATACAGCTGCCAAAGAAACATACTTTTCAGTGGAGAGCTACAACAGCTGTTTTTTAAATAGGTTAACCCCTTCCCACAACTGGAAACAAATCTGATTGCTGCAGCAATCCAATTATCAGACAGAAGAACAGAAAATGTTGTAATCACTTGGGAGGTCAGCCAGCATCTGTGGAGAACAGATCAGTTAATGTTTTAGCTTAGATATCTCAGTCCAATCCTCACTTATTTGTAACAACGTTTTAGAACACAACCCAGACAAAAACCTAGAAAAACTAAATTTATTTGTATATGTGTCAACCTGTCTGATTATGAGCTATTGTGCATCAAATGCAATGGGGAGTTCTCTGTTAGTGAATTAGGTTTTTATCCATTCATGCAGTGAAAATAAAAATTGTAAGTTTAATCATAAAAAGTTTGACTTTCATCACATAGAAGGTAACATAATCTGAAAGTATGGATAGAACTTGAGAGTTAAGGAGATAAAATTTCCAAAGCTCTCCCCTGTCACCAGAAAATAAGTTTAAATTTATTTACTAGTGTCACAAGTAGGCTTACATAACACTGCAATGAAGCTACTGTGAAAATCTCCTAGTCGCCACACTCCGGCACCAGTTCGGGTATGCTGAGGGAAGTTTTAGCATGGTCAATGAACCTCACTAACACAGCTTTCGGACTGTGGGAGGAAACTGAAGAACCTGGAGGAAACCCATGGGAAGGTCATGTAGATTCCGCACAGATAGTGAGCCAAGTTGGGAATTGAACCCCAGGTCCCTGGCACTGTGAGGCAGAGGTGCGAACCACTGTACCATCGTACTACTCCAGTCAATAGTAGTCAGCTTATAATTTGCAGAATCATGGTAGGGGAATCATGCTTTACATTAACCAACTAATTCCATAGATAAAATCTGCTGTTCTGCATTGGTGAAAAAACAAGTAACAGTTTGATATGTCAGCTGGACTCAGCAAACTGAAGATTAGTTTAGATGGGAAATATTTGTTCCAGATTGAAAATGAAAGGCTTGTCGGGCCAAATGTCTTGTTTCTTAAATTTCCTGTGCTTTCCAAATGACAAATTTGGAAGATAAACAACATGACAGCATCATTTCAGGCAGAAAACAGAATTACTGGGAATAATTTGGCATTGTAATGCTAATCATTTATTAGAAGGCTGGCAGATAATAAATTCATGGGCATCAGCAATTTGTTTAGTTTGGTGACTGGTTGTAGTCCACTTGCTGTAGCTGTCACTATAATTATAACAGCAGAATTGTCAGTGATGTTATGCAAAGTATTTGTCTGCTGCAAATTGAGGCAGAAATATCTGAACTCGAAGGGTTCAAAGATCAAGCCTCGGTTCACTGATTGATTTTGCACCATCAGATGCTTTCACTGGTCTCTTTGGCCTTTCCTATTGTACTCCTTGGAAAGGTTTACAATCTTAGTATTTCTAATACAGTTCATGAAGGAGATGAAGCCTGCGAGGTATTTAATGTTTTCAGGCCACTAGTTTTCACATTTATGATTTTTGTTTTGATTGCCGCTCTGCCCTGCTCAGGATGCGAGGCAGTCAGGTATCGCTGAAGGAAGGCTGCATCCACTATGATGTGTAATTCAAGCAAATCTCATTCCTTTTAAATAAAAAGAAGGAAAATCTGGAGCGTGTGGCTACATTTGGAGACTTGGAGTGTTGCACTGAAATATCAAATATACACGTTCTGCAGAGAGGGAAATTAACATTCCTCTCGACTCTATAGGGCGGCACAGCACAGTGGCATAGTGGGTTTTTTATTCATTTATGAGACATGGGCATCACTGGCTGGCCAGCATTTATTGCCCTTGAGAAGGTGATGCGAGTTGCCTTCTTGAATGACTGCAGTCCATGTCCTTTGAGCTGACCCACAATGCCATTACAGAGGGAATTCCAGGATTTTGACCCAGCGACTGCGAAGGAACAGTGATATATTCCCAAGTCAGGATGGTGAGTGGCTTAGAGGGGAACTTGCAGGTGGTGATGTTCCCATTTATCTGCGACCTTGTCCCTCTAGATGGAAATGGTCGTGACTTGGAAGGTGCTGTCCAAGGATCTTTGGTGAATTGCTGCAGTGCATCTTGTAGATAGTACACAATGCCGCTGCTGAACGTCGGTGATGGAGGGAGTGGATGTTTGTAGATGTGGTGGCAATCAAGCGGGCTGCTTTGTCCTGGATGGTTTCAAGCTTCTTGAATGTTGTTCCAGCTGCACCCATCCAGGCAAGTGGGGAGAATTCCATCAAACTCCTGACTTGTGCCTTGTAGATGGTGGACAGGCTTTGGGGAATCAGGAGCTGAGTTATTCACCACAGTATTCCTAGTCACTGATCTGCTCTTGTAGCCACTGTACTTATATGGTAAGTCCAGTTGAGTTTCTGGTCAGTGGTAACCCCAAGGATATTGACAGTGGGGGACTCGGTGATGGTTGCGCCATTGAACGGGGTGGTGGTTATAGTGTCCATTGCCTGGCATTTGTGTGGCACGAATGTTACTTGCCACTTGTCAGCCCAAGCCTGGCTATCATCCAGATCTCGTTGCATTTGAACATGGACTGCTTCAGTATCTGAGGAGTTGTGAATGATACTGAACATTGTGCAAACATCCCCATTTCTGACCTTATGACGGAGGGAAGGTCATTGATGAAGCAGTTGAAGACAGTTGGGCCTAGGACACTACCTTGAGGGAGTTCTGCAGAGATGTCCTGGTGTTAGAATCACAACCATAGGAACATAAGAAATAGGAGCAGGAGTAGGCCGTCTAGCCCTTCGAGCCTGCCCTGCCATTCAATAAGATCATGGCTGATCTGAAGTGGATCAGTTCCACTTTCCTGCTTTCTCCCCATAACCCTTAATTCCCTTGTCTATCAAGAACCTATCTACCCGTGACTTAAATATATTTAGCGAGGTAGCCTCCACCACTTCAACGGGCAGAGAGTTCCAGAGATTTACCACCCTTTGAGTGAAGAAGTTCCTCCTCAACTCTGATCTAAACTGCTCCTCCCCCCCTTATCTTGAGGCTGTGCCCTCTAGTCCTGCTATCCTTTCTAAGCGGGAAGAATCTCTCTAGCTCTACCACCTCCTTATCTACCAGTTATGACTCCAGCCAGCGGAGAATTTGCCCCCCCCGATACCCATTGATTCCAGTTTTGCGAGGGTTTCTTGAAGCCACACTCGGTTGAATGCAGCCTTGATGTCAAAGGCTGTCACCCTCACCTCTGGAATTCAGCTCTTTTGCCCATAATGAGGTCAGGAGCTGAGTGACCCTGAAGAAACTCAAACTGGGTGTCACTGAGCAGATTATTGCTGAGCAGGTAGCATTATTGATGACCCCTTCCATCACTTTACTGATTGAGAGTAAACTTGGTGGTAATTGGTTAGGTTGAATTTGTCCTGCATTTTGTGTACAGGACACAACTGGGCAATTTTCCACGTTGTTGGATAGATGCCAGTGTTGTAACTGTACTGGAAGAGCTTGACTAGGGGAGCAGCTAGTTCTCGAGCACAAGTCTTAAGTACTATTGCCTCAATGTTATCAGGGCCCATTGCCTTTGTAGTATCCAGTGCCTCCAACCATTTCTTGATATCATGTGGAGCGAATCGAATGGGCTGGACACTGGCATCTGAGATGCTGGGGACCGCTGGCGGAGGCCGAGATGGATCATCCACCCGGCGCTTCTGGCCGAAGATTGCTGCAAATGCTGAAATGTGAAGGTCAAGAAATCCTTGAACCGCTGTGTCATTTAAAATCAAGAATGCTCTCTATTAAATGGAAAGGCAAGCCGATAACTGAAATGAATCCACAAAGTGGATGAAGTTGCTGATGAGAACTACAGTGATACATTTCAAAATGAATTTCAAAAATTGTTTCCAAGGTTAGGGAAGTTAAAGACTGAGGAGTATATCACTAATTTGCCCTATTTACACTATGGAAAGTCTCTCGCCCACTTTCAGGATTAAACTGAAAAAAAGATAGCAGCAAGAGATTGGAGGAGCAGTCTGCCTGGACCCCAGCTCCTCCTGGACCTTCCAAGTTCTGCCCTCCCACTCTGGCTTGCTCAGATCCACCACCTACCTGACCTGTTGGATCCCTCCAATGCCCCCCCCCACCACCATGCTTCTGCCTGATCTGACCCCACCCTGGACTTAGCTGTTAGAGTGCCGTCACTGCCACACCTGAGTTGGGCTTGAATTCTGTAGCTGCCGACAGCAGCCTGGACTCAGGCTCCACCACTAGCCACGACCAGAACTCTGGCACCTCCTGACTTTCCCACCTACCAAAGCTGGGGTATTGTCAGGGAGGAGAGTGCTGGTCATCTTGGCTAGGTGTCTGTGCATGGACCTTTTGTCCTAGATTCCTCTGGGCAGAGAATGAGTCAACAGGTCATCAGGGTGGCACAGTGGGTTAGCACTGCTGCCTCACAGCACCAGTGATCCGGGTTCAATTCTGGCCTTGGGTGGAGTTTGCACATTCTTCCCACATGGGTTTTTTTCAGGATCTCCAGTTTCATCCCACAGACCAAAGGTGTGCAGATTAGGTGGATTAGCCATGGTAGATGCATGTGGTTATGGAAATAGGATGGAGGGGAGAACTGGGAGGGATGCTCTTTCGGAGAATCAGTGCAGGCTTGATGGGCCTAATAGCCCCTTTCTGCATTATTGTGATTCTACGATTCTGTGAAGGGCTCAAAATCTCCTGTGATGCTGTGCATGCACAGACACCAAAGATATTCGGGCAGTATCAAGAGGGTACCTTGAGGCAGCCTCCTCTCTTGCTGCCTGGAGGAATCTGGGACCAATGGCCTCCCAGAAAGCTTATGGAATATGAAGCCAAATTCCAGGACAGTCTCAGAAAACCTGGTAATGTTTGTTACCCTGGAGCAGTCTCGGAATGAGAGGAGGATCATTTGCGACTGCGATGAGGTGAAATATTTTCACTCAGATGTGGTGGACATTTGGAATTCCAAAGGGCTGTGCGTGCCCCGTTGTAGAACTAACTGAAGACAGAATTCAATTGATTTGCAGATACAAAATGAATTAGGCGATGTGGCGATAGTACAGAAGAATGGAATTGAGATAGATCAGCCATCATCATTTTGAATGGCTGAGCAGGTTTGAAGAGCTGAATGGCCATCTCTTGCTCCTTTCCCTACCTTCCTCCTTCCTTAACGAGACTTTTTAAAAAAAATTCACCTCACACACTGTGAAACTTGGGTACTATAAAATAATAGGTTAACAAGGCTGAGGCGATTAGAAAACCATCATCACTTTCAATTTCAAATATCTTCATTCAAATGAAGAAGTGTAGATATCCTCTGTTTATCTTCAATATCGGTGCAGGTTTGATGGGCCGAATGGCCCCATTCTGCACTGTAGGGACTCTATGATTCTAATATATCTGGTTGATAAGCAAACTTGAGACCAGTTCAACCAATCAACACTAATCTTATTATAATTTGACTTGGTTGCAGTATAAGTTGAACACTTTTAACACTTTGAAAAGAAGCAGCAACTGTTTAACAAGATGATTTATCAGTCACCCAACTTTTAAAAATAAATGCGTGATCATTTCTCAAATTCATCGCATGCAGAGAATAGTCAATGAACAGCTGCATGCTGTAATCTGTACTGCAGTGATGATCTTCATCACCCCGTTTATGACTTATTTTTGTCACTTGCGAAGAAGAATATTACAGTCACAGAATTCACTCTATAAACTCTACTGCTACCTTTGTTGGCAGTGACCTCATTGAACATAGAAGACCAATTCTGGCTCTGCAAGTCAACCACCAGGCTGACAACAGGTCATTGACCCAAAATGTTGACAGTAATTTTCCCAGTCCCTTCCTAGGTGACTTAGAAGGCAGACAAAGGTGGGATGGGGAAAGGTTCCTGGTGTGCGGAGAAATTTAGATAGTTGCCCATCAAGCACGTTACCCAGTTGTTTTCTCTCCATTGTGTATTTATTGTTTCTCTGATTCTTGCTGGAGTGGACAGTGACTGCCCATTCTGTAGTGGTGGCTAGCCAATTAGGGTGATTACCAGGACAGTGACAACATTTTTATCCATTGCAATGTAATTGTGTGAACGGTGAAGGGATAGCTCCGCCCCATTGAGTCTATGGTGGCTTCATCTCCTACTGTCAACATTGGCAATGTTGCTCTCTGGGTAGCTTTTAAATATGGCGCCCAGATATGATGGTGGAACACAAGCCATACAGCCCACCCTGCCATGCATTACTCTGGGAAACCCCTAACTGCATAATTAACAAGGCTGGGGTCGCACTATGGTGCGAACGACCAGCAGCCCCTGTGGCGGAAAACTCTCCCCATTCCCAATCCCACCACAGGATTTAGTTCCAGCAGGGAGAATTCTGGCTGTAGAGTCATAACAGCATGAACGATGGCCACTGGGGCAAGTTGTCTATACAGCAATCCAGTACATCATTTTCACCCGCTTTATCTGCTTCACCCTCAATTTTATTTCCATGAAGTGCCCATCCAATTTCCTTTTGCAATCATTACTTGTCTTCACTCCAGCATCTTCATAAGCCCTGAGTTCCAGGTTTTTCCCATTCCGTGCATTAAGAACGTTCTTTCATACATTTCCTCTTGAATCCCTTTCCCAAAACCTTAATCTGACTTCCCTCATATTGGCGCGATCAGCTAATAGGAACAACATTTCTTTGCTAACCTTGTCTAGGCAGTCAGAATGTTGTACTTGCTGTCCAGTTTATTTAAGCCCCTCATCATTTTATATATCTCAATTCAATCTCCACTCAACCTCCTCTGTTTTGAAGAAAACAACCTTTGTACTATGGGTCTACCCACACCCTTCCTTGGACAGCACCTTCCAATGCCACCAGTGTCTAGAAGGACAAGAGCAGCAGATAACTGGGAATATCACCAGCTGGAGGTTCCCCTCCAAGTCTCTCACCATTGTGACTTGGAAATGTGTCACTGATGCTGGGTCAAAATCCTGGAACTCTGTCCCAGGCAGCACTGTGGGTGAACCGACACCACGCAGGCCACAGCGGTTCAAGAAGGCAGCTCACCACCATCTTCCGAAGGACAATTAGGGAGGGACAATAAATGCTGACCTAGCCACATCCCTTGAGTGAATAAAGAAAAGACGCCAGCAATGCAGTGATCTAAAAAAAAGGTGATCCACCACGACTGTCCGTCCCACTTTCCTGGCAAGCCTGTTACATTGTACTTTATCAAACACATCTTAGAAGTTTATACACACCATATCAACTGTTTAACCCTCATGAATCATACGTTCCTTCATCAAAAAATGCAGTCAAGTTTGTGAAACAAGACTTTGCTTTTAACAAATCTGTGCCAGGCTTGTTAGGTAATCCACACCTGTCCAAGTGACTTAATTTTATTGGTTTTAAAAGCTATCACTGGATAACAATTTCTCCTGACTTCTACCCTCTAATATTGTCTTCCCACAGTGGAGCAAAAGGGAGGCTGTGTGGCAGATACATCCCGTGAGGAGAATGATAAAATAAGACATAATGCCTGCCACGCTTTAATGTACCAGCTGAAACTTAACACTGACTGCAACAATTCACAGAAATCATAGACAGATGCAAATATAACCCCCTTTACTATATGGTCCCCACCAAAGGGGAGCCAGATATAATGGCCTCACTAGGGGATTGAAGCCCTGGATGGTTGGGAGTACAGCTGGGCACTGCCAATAGGGCAGTGCCTGCCTGTCCACTGGTGCTATAACTGTGTCAGGGGCCATGCCAATGGGGCAGAGCCAGAGTGTTGGCAGAGAAAGTGAGGTGGAGCCAAAGGGGAGTGGAGCCATAAGTGGGGGAGGGAGGAGGGAGAGATGTGGGAAGCTCTGCAGGGGTGGGAGGGAAGGGGCGATATCTGCCAGGTTGGGTGAACGGCAGGGAGGGGGTGGGAGAAATCTCTGCCACGAATTCGGGGGGGAGAAGGGAGGGAACTCTGCTGAAGGGGGGAGTGGTGATAAGTGATTGGGGCGTGAGGAAATTCTGCAGGGAGGAGGTCGATCAATGGGGTGTCCGGATTTCCGTAATGGGGAGTGGGAGTGGGCGATGGTGATGTCCAAGCGGGGGGTCGGAGGGGGGTGGTTTCCCCAAGATCTGTGGGGGGAGTTGGGGGAGGCAGCAAGAGGTCTCCTAGTACTTGGAGATGAGGGTATCTGCACAATAGCACCCATAGAGTTCAGCCAGTTTCCCTGGCAAGCTAAGGCTCACATTCCCTGCTGGCGAGAATCACTGGCACTTTCCGTTGCACTAAGATTGCATTGTCAAACTCACCCAATAAATGAGTGGGAATTTCTTCCGTTATCTCGCTCATTCAGCACTTTGAATCTGTTTTGTAAAATTCCGCCCTCGGTGATCTGTGTCTTGCGACATTTAGAGAAGACTGTGTAACACTCTGGGTGGCAGGTATTTCTTCTTGTTTGTCAGAATCTATGTTACAGCGAGGACTGCAGGTACGATGCAAAAAATATGCATCACCCAAAATATGTTCAGGCAATATTCATTTTCCATTCATTCCGTTTAACTTCATTCTGAAATCCTGACTGAATGTGGAACCTGCCACCACAAAGCTCAGTTGAAACAAATAGTCTTGATTGAGTTGAGGTGAGGTTAGATGAGAACATGAAGGAGAAGAGATAAAATTAGGTTATGCTGACAGAAGTCGGCACGGTGATCAGCACTGCTGAATCACAGTGCCAGGGATCCAGATTCGATTCCTGGCTTGGGTCACTGTCTGTGGAGTTTGCACATTCTCCCTGTGTCTGCATGGGTCTCCTCCGGGTGCTCCAGTTTCCTCCCACAGTCCAAGGATATGTATGACCATGCTAAATTGCCCCTTAGTGTCAGGGCGACTAACTAGGGTAAATGCATAGGGTTGTGGGGTTAGGGCCTGGGTGGGATTGTGGTTGGTGCAGACTCGATGGGCCAAATGGCATCCTTCTGCACTGGAGTGGATTGAAGTAGGTTAGGAGGAGGTGCCTATCATGGCAAGGACTGGTGGGCCAAATGGCCTTTCCCAGCAGTGTCATTTCTATGGAAACTGGAGCCTGTACGTGAAGCTCTTAGAAGGGAAAACAGGCTTCCAGTACTACAGGCTGCCGTCTGAAGGCCATGAAGCTTTTCTTCAGCCTGTCTTTAATCTGCTTGAGAGGTACCAGGTCACTCATAAATCCTACCGAGCTTTTGGTAGAATCGCTCATTTTCGCAGTGATAAAGTCTGGCGCCCAAAACGGAGGTGAAGTGAACCAGTGAGGTCAGTGGATTTTAATCACTTCAGCTACTGTGCTTCTAAGGAGTATGCCATAATTCTGGTGCAGGGTGACGGAGACACATTTTTCATCTTGCATTCTCTGCATGCATTTGCCAATTTCGCCCTTTTGTTTGTAAATCATTTTCCGAGACATTTTGCAGGACTCTCTTGCCAAGGATCACTGACAGAGTTGTTACACTTCAGCAATGGGAGAGCGATGGTTGCTGTTTAAGGCCAAAAAAAATCAGTAATTTAGTCATGAAACTAAGAATATCAATGTCAAAAAGAGAAAAAAAAATTAAGACCATTAAACCTGCAGTTTCACGTGATGAGGAAAAAATATATTGAGACAATTAGACCTCCAAAACATTAATTTTCTTCAGAAGTTTGTCTCTCACTCAGAACACTGATACTTTCAAATTTCACCGTAGGTATTTGACCGACAATTAAGAATATGTATTCTCCATGACTCCATGCTTACTGACTGACTGACTGGCTGGCTGACCCTAATCTGACCTGAAAGATCTTCATTAAATCCTACAAAATTCCGATAAACCACTGTGGGGATTAAAAGTGTACATATATTTCCTCTGTGGATTCAGAGGCATGGGTTAAAAACCTACCCAAGTACAGCGGTGCTGTCAATCATAAAACCTTTCAACATTTTTAAACAAGGGCTATAACTGCTATTCCACATGAGTCTGAACGACTAGATTAATACACAAATATCACTTGTTGCAAAAAAAGAAAAGGGGCTTTAAACACGTGTCTGTGCCTCAGTGGAAATTTCTCTGGTGAGCCGAGTATTTTGGATAATCTGAAACAGGCGCTTGTGATGTGGGTTGCCATATGGCAAATCTGAAACAAAATTGCACACAAGTCCCAATGATTCAGTGAATGAATCCAATGAGACACTGAGCCAATCTAACCGGGAAAATCTTTTCCCATCCCGCCCACCGCGGGAATCATTGCCGGCAGGACGGACAATTTGACTGACCAGTTAAAAGGGACCATTGACCTCGGGTTAGAATTTCTTGTTCGCCAGGTGGGTGGGACTGGAAGATCCCAGCCACTCGTTTCAGCTTGTATTCCATGGGGGGGAGTGAACACTCAAAACTGGGGAAGTTCAGGAAGGAGGAAGGCGGGCAGTGGTGGAGACAGCTGCGGGGTTACGATCTTTGACCCTGGCTTGTGCATGGGAAAATTTTATTTCAGATTGCTTCTTTGTAAACAAGTGTTTACATGTTCAATCAGGGATGCCTTTAGTTTGATCATAGAATCCCTACAGTACAGAAGGCGACCATTCAACCCATCGAGTCTGCACTGACTACACCCAGGCCCTATTCCGGTAACCCCACATATTTACCCTGCTAATCCCCCTGATACTCAGATTAATTTAGCATGGCCAATCAACATAACTTACACATCTTTGGACTGTGGAAGGAAACTGGAAAACCTATCCAGACACGGGGAGAATGTGCATCTTTACCCGGACAGTCACCCAAGGCCAGAATTGAACCCGGGTCCCTGGTGTTGCAAGGTAGTAGTGCTAACCACTGTGCCACCATGCCACCCTTGGTCAACTTATGGTGCCAGTGTCCTTCAAGCCACTTGGTGGAGGTAACAGAACACAACCAGGATTGTTTGAAGCATATCCTAGCAATGAGTCAGTGCCTTTTGGAAGAAGCTATTCCTGATGGTGGATGTGATTGGTGAGATGATGATATGTGACTGTTTTCCCTGTCTTTGTTTATAAATACGGTAAAGGTTTTTCAACTCATCCAACCATGCCTTTAAATGTACGCTCACTAAATGTGAAATATCATTTAGCCGAACAATATTTAACTTAAAGTGAAAAATAAAATTAATGCAGGGGGATAAAAATGTGACATTCCATGCTCACTCTTGCAGGCGTACACATCAAATCAGTGACTTACCCTTACTGCGTTATTCCACCATCAAGTCTGTTGTTCCCCACCTCAGAGACTTTGAGCTAGGAATGCATTTGCATGCAGGATGCAACAGCATTTCACTATTTTCTCTGCATATTAAAACTGCTTCACTTCCAGCTTTTACAAGGAACAACAGCCTTATAATGTGTTGCTTCCTAAGCACCATCCATATCTGTAAGAGAAAATGCCACCAGGAAAATTCCTCTGAGAGGAGGGGGTGTTTTTGATCGACAGCTAAGCCACTGCTAGTTAGACATTGAGTGAGACTTTCCCAATGTGGAACAAAGCAATGTGACTCCCTGGACCGGGCAGAGTTATTTCATCCCAGCTGGCACAGTGACAGGGGTACGAAAATTGGCCTCAGCTCCTTTGGGCTATGGAGGGTGACACCCATCACTTGTCCCTGCTGATAAACTCTGCTTGGGTGAGTGTAGGGCACAGATAGGATTGGGATAGTACCCTGTAACTAGGTTGAGTGAGCAAGGGTCTGCTATTGGAGCAGAAGCTGACCACTTTTATGAGATTTGATATGATTTGATTTATTATTGTCATGTGTACTGGGACAGACTGAAAAGTATTGTTTCTTGTGTGCTATACAGACAAAACATACCATTCATAAAGTACATAGGGGAGAAGGAAAGGATAGGGTGCAGAATATAGGCCAGGATTCTCCCAAAAAAATTCCAACTCCCCAGTTTGCAGCAAAATGGGAATAACTCAGGCTGGTTTCTTCAACATGATTTCCAGAGTGAATCTCTGACACTCTGTACATCACAGAGTGCCCTAGCAGGATTCTCTCTGGAAATTTGGAGACGGGGTCTATTCTTGCCCGAAAGGTCAGCAGCATTGTGCTGAGGGGGTCACTGCGCATGTATCAGTCTGTCAGAGCAGAGATGGGCACATGCACAGCCTCCCAACTGTTGGTCAGTCCTGCAACCCCCTATAGCTGGCCTTCTGACCGCTCCCTTCTTCCTGGACCTCCCCAGGCCAGCCCCCATGCTTCCCCCCCGCCCCGAGTGCAGCCAGCCCTGATCTCCCAATCCGCCCCCCCCCCCCCCAAATCCCACTCCCTTCACCCCCTTCCTTCCTGTGACACCCCCCCTCCCTTCTCCCACCCTGGCCAGCCCTGATCTCCCGATCCCCTCCCTCACCCCTCTCTGGCCAGCCCTGATCTCCAAATCCTCACAGTGTTGCAGTTACAGGTAGGGTGTAGAGAAAGACCAGCTTAATACATGGTAGATCCAGTCAAGATCTGGTGACAGCAGGGAAGAAGCTGTGCTCGAGTTGGCTGGTACATGTTTTCAGACTTCTGTATCTTTTCCCCGATGAGAGAAGGTGGAGGAGGGTATGTGTGGGGTGTGTGGTGGGAAGATAATAGAACACAAACAATGACCTGGACTCAATGCTAAGTCATGCAAATAATGAAATCACTGGGCCAGTGCTCCCTACTTATCTGAGGCTTTGCGTGTAATGTAACTTGATGTCACACCATGGTTTACTTCCCAGTTAGCTGCTGTGCCCACGTATGTATTCTGTAAATCTGCTTGAAATGTACAGCTAGTAACAAACTGTAACTTCATACATTCGAGTAGGTGAAGGGCACTCTGACATTCTGAAAGTACTGTAACCTAGCAACAAACTGAGAAACAATAAAAGCAGAAGGTCTTTATATATTTTAACTAAGCAAACCTGGTATTATAAATGTAGTGCGGTGCAATCAGAAAATGTTCCTTCAATCATTTTCCATCAGTGAGTCTCCAGTTTTGTCTCCGTATTATATCTGTAACAGAACACAATTTTAAAGCTTGTCCTTTTCTTTGAAATAAATCACTTGAAAAAATTCTTCATTTCGCTGGTTGGAGTCTCCTCAAGACCAGCATACTTTACAACGTTCAAATAAATCAAATGGAAGTTGACTTCTAAACTTGTTCCAGATGTATTTTAGATTTCAAGAATTTGAGATTTTTTGTGACGTTTTGTTGGACATTGACCGGACTGTTACACGTTTGCGTGTGAGAATTCTCTCTGCTAACCTCCCCCCCCCCACCCCCCAGCCCACCCACTCCCTTCCCACTGCCCCCACCCTTAAAACCTCCGATCTCTCAATTCCAATCAGCAAAACATGGCAAAAGAAAAATAAACACAGGAAATTACTGGGGCAGCACGATGGCACAGTGGTTAGCACTGCTGCCTCACAGCCTCAGGAACCCGGGTTCAATTCCTGGCTTGGGTCACTATCTGTACAGAGCTTGCACATTCTTCCTGTGTCTGCGTGGGTTTCCTCCGGGTGCTCCGGTTTCCACCCACAGTCGGAAAGACATGCTGGTGAGGTGCATTGGCCAAGCTAAATTCTCCCTCAGTGTACCCAAGTAGGTGCCGGAGTGTGGCAACTAGGAGACTTTCACAGTAACTTTATTGCAGTGTTAATGTAAGCCTACTTGCGACACTAATCAATAAGTAAATTAAAATAAATGGAGAAATAGAAGTTAAATGCATCATACTGTAAGGTCAAGCACGCCAGGAGGATTCATAGAATTCCTACAGTGCAGAAGGAGGCCATTCGGCCCTTTAAATCTGCACCCATTACAATTCTACCCATGCCCTGTAAATCCACATATTTACCCTGTTGATCCCCTGACGCTAGGGTTATGGCCAATCAACCTAACCCGCACATCTTTGGACATGTAAAGTGATTTCTGTCCAGCCAATCACTAAAACATCCACCTGCTTAGCATGACCGAACTGATCATCAGGCAATTGGAGGTCTCAGTTATTTGGTTCCCTCACCCAGCACCATTCACGAAGCAATTGCCTCAGAAGGTCAACGCCTTGGAAGAGGTACTACTGAAATTAATCCTTTTTGCATACCATCCCCCCCTCCTGTCCTGCCCCCCAAGGCCCCCCACCCCTGCTACATCAAGAAAATAGACAACTGTGCAGGAGATTTCCCACAGTCCTCACTCCCACCCCGCCACATGGGAAAAAATATTAAGATTTATGGCAAATCCCATTCTACTATCCACGAGGGTACTGGATGTCATTAGTAACTGTCACCTGAAAATCCTGGACGTTGATTGGATTAAACAGAGCAAAGGCAGAAATAAAACAAACAAGATTTAAATTATCTGTCAGTGCAGTCTGTCTCCGAAAAGGACCGTATTTCTTTCAGCGTTCCTGCTAATAGGTTACCCTGCTGCGGATTCGAGATGCATTGCGCACACACAGAAAAAAGGCAGAATTTTTGTGCAGGCTGAGCAGGAGAACCTTTCTTTATCAAATATTATTCCGGTTCAGGTTCATTTGTGACCATACTAAACTTGGGGGTGTGGTACTTGTTACTGATCTAATGATTACTTCAGGAAGTCTGTGTGTGTGTCTGTTTACATCAGAGGAGGAGAGAATTGAAGTTGTTTGAGGTGCCCCTCCAATGGAATGGTTTGCCTACACTTGTGTTTAGGTTCACACATCAGAATGTCTAATTGGATGAGGTATTCATTGGCAGAGGAACAGATTCTTAGTAAGAACAGATGGATAATTTATATTGCAGAATTAGCTCCACATGAGACAGTCCTGCGACACGTGCTTTGAGTTAACCCTATTATTGAATCACAGGATCCCTACAGTGCATTCGGCCCATCGAGTCTGCACTGACTCTCCGATAGAGCCAATCCCCCGAACCTCTGCATCTTGGGATACTAAGGAGCAATTCAGCATGGCCAGTTCACCTAACCCGCACATCTTTGGGCTGTGGGAGGAAAACGGAGCACCTGGAGGAAACCCAAGAAGACACAGAAAGAACGTGCATACTCCACACAGTCACCTAAAGCTGGAACCGAACCTGGGTTCCTGGTGCTGAGTGGTAGCAATGTTATCCGCTGTGCCACCTTGCCACCCCACATAACAGCAGTGGACAATGAGGAACAACTTTACATTCCTGACCATGGATGTTTTACCTACTTCTCAGGAGAAAGCAAACATGGTGAATTAAGTGGTGAAAAGGCAGGATTGGAGGAATCTGGTGCTTAATGTGCACAAACCATTGAAGGTGGTAGGACAAATTGTTAATAAAGGAGGGGAATAGAATAGAGAAAAGCAAGGGAGTTATATGATAAACCTGAATAACACTTTGGTTTGGCCTCATTTGGTGTATCGTGTCCAGTTCTGGGTACCACACTTTAGGAAGGATGTGAAAGAATTAGAGAGGGTGCACAAAAGTACCATGAGAATGGTTTCGGAAATAAGGGAGTTCAATTATGTGGAAAGATTGGAGAAACTGGGAATATTTTGTTTGGAGAAGAGAAAGTTGAGAGGGGATTTGATAGAGGTATTCAAAATTATGCACAGCTTCGACAGAGTAGATAGGGAGAATCTAGTGGAAGGATTGATATCCAGAGGGCACAGATGAAAGACAATTGTTAAAAGAAGCTGTGGTAATATGAGGAGAAACTTTTTCACATACCAAGCAATTAGGATCTGGAATACACTGCTGGAGAGTGCGGTGGAGATCGATTGAAACCTGGCAATCAAAGTGAAATTGGATCACTATCTGAAAAGGAAATAATTGCAGGGCAATGGGGAAGAGTTGGGGGCATAAGTGAATTGCTCTTCCGGAGGACCAGCACATACGCAACGGACTGAATGGTCTCCTTCTGCGCTGTAACCGTTCAATGATTCTGTGGGTGTAAACCTGCACAGGCCAGCAATATGATAACTGATGAGCTGCTGTAACTCTCTGCTTGCAGTAGCATAGAACAGTATTTCAGGGGCTAATAATGTCTTTGGAGGTTGTACTTTGTGCAGAATGAATGAAAGCAACCTCCGAGGTGGCAAGCTTTGATTCTAGAGGCAAATGGACCATTTTACTCATAATTGCCAATGGTGTATTTACTATTCAGGGTGGTTCTACTGTATAAATGAGGTATTAGTTTATTTATTAATACCACATAAAAGGAGTGCTGAGTGGAAATAATTAGTGCATGTCTGATTGGAATCTATAGAATCCCTACAATGCAGAAGGAGGCCATTCAGCCCATCAAATCCGCACTGACCACAATTCCACCCACGCCCTATCCCCATAACCCCATGTAATTATCCCAGCTAGTCCCCCCAACTCTAAGGAGCAACTTAGCATAGCTGATCCACCTAACCCGCACATCTTTGGACTGTGGGAGGAAAGCCACGCAGACATGGGGAAAGTGCGCAGACTCCACACAAACTGTGACCCAAGCCGTGAATGAAACCTGGGTCGCAGGTGCTGTGAGGCAGCAGTGCTGACCACTGTGCCTCCCCAACATGCACTTGCACTTACAACAAGCACTATTATAAAAGCAGGTTCTCTCAAAACACAATCACTATAATAAATCTCCTCAGCTTTTAGAGTTTAGACATTGTTTACCATTTGAATGACAATCTTACAAAGGCAATAATAGTTGGCAAATTAGATGATTCTCGAGTTATTGACTGAACTCTGGAACTAATGATGTAGGGAGCAGGTGGCGCTGCGAGTTTAGCTTGGTAGATGTATATGCTCCCTCTATGGTGTGTCAATGCCCCAACAGTTCCCACACAGGCTATGCACAAGTCAACCTAAGTTATCATATATACGCATTAAACAATTTAAAGAGGCTGCAGTGTTGTACACTCCAAACATAGAAGAATTGCTCTGTGTGCAACAAGTATTATTTAAACAAATGAAGAGAATAGAGTTATATAGCTAGCAATAAAGTAATACAACATTGACCCTGCTGAGACTGGGACGTGCAATTTTACCATTTCAGACAGATGCAAGATCCCTCCCTGATTGATGGTGAGTTCTTCCATTTACCTTACTGAAGGAAAATAAGGATGGTTTTGAGCCCAATCTCAATCCAAAGCATAAACCTGCACATGTTTCATTTTCCATCATTTGTGCCTTTATCTTGAACCTTGATCTTGCAGTTAGAGCACTTTGCCTGACAGCCTTATGACAGTGGTATGTGCCAGAGACCATCATTAGTGTGTTGGAGAATAGAGCGACTTTGTACATATGTGCGTATGCAAAGACAGACAAAAACAGAAGCATGAATAGACAATGATAAATTATTACCACAGTAGGCATTAATCCATGGCAATAAAGAACCTTCCAGAAGATGAGACTGGGACCAGGAAAGAATACCTCTCCACGTCTATTTCCAACTGAAGGTGTTTGCTCTCTTTCACCCCTGGCAATAAGCCTTTTGCCTCCACCACAGAATTCAGTCCTCTGTTTGCTGACAGCTCTCATTGCTTTGAAATCATGTGTTTTATTTCCATTCATTGCCATTTATAAACACGTCAAAAATAATTTGACAAAGACCTTTTCTTGAAGGCAGGTTCTCTTCCACTCTAAATTGGATCTATCAGGGCTCAGCATCATTTATGACACAAAGGTTTAATTCTATTTGTTTTCAATAAAACAAGGCCAGCTTTTTATTTGTATAATGGTTCCAGTGTCAAAAGATTATTGCCCAATACCTCATGCAACATGACATGACATCTCCAACTCACAACACCTTGAACATCTTAGGCTGCTCAAAGCACTATGACCCCTTATTCACCCAACAGCAATTTCCATTAGTCAGACTGAAGGATGGCATTGAGACTCACGCACTTTCCAATGATACGGGACGGCATGGTAGTTAGCACTGCTGCCTCGTAGCGCTAGGGATTCGGGTTCAATTCCAGCCTTGGGTCACTGTCTGTGTGCAGTTTGCACGTTCTACCCGTATCTGTGTGGGTTTCCTCTGGGTGCTCCAGTTTCCTCCCACAGTCCAAAGATGTCCAAGTTAGCTTGATTGGCCATGCTACGTTGACCCTGAGGTCAGGAGATTGGCAGAGTAAATATGTGGGGTTATGGGAATAGGGCCTGGGTGTCATTGTAGTCGGTGCAGACTTGATGGGCCGAATGGTCTCCTTCTGCCCTGTTGGGATTCCTTGATAACAGCCTCATACCTGCCTCTCGTGCCTCCCAGCTAGACAGCAATGCCAGGCCAATTATAGTAACTTAGTCACTGACATTCTTCCCTCTAAGAAGGGAACAGAGTCAAAGTACCAGGGGCAGGCAAACTTACATGTCCTGATCCCAAAGAAAGAGCTGGTTCTGCCTGTGGCATTTGGTGCCACGGAGAACATTGAGGATGACGGACTATACTTGTCTTATCTTCTCAACTCCCACCTCACCCGCCATCTTGTTTTTTGCCTTGAAATACAAGTTGCAGATGGTGTGAACGCAAAATTATCGCTTTCTACCCCACACCTCTTCCCTTATTCCCACGTCTGCCCTTCCTAATTTATGCTTCCAAATACCCAAGAACTGGAGCCTGCCCAGCCACAGAAGCCTGAGGAGAAAGAGAGAGAGAGAATGAGAGAGAATAAGATCACACCACCAACAAAGAAACACTGTCTCTACGTAGAATCCCTATGGTGCAGAAGGAGGCCATTCAGCCCATTGAGTCTGCACCAACCATAATCCCACCCAGCCCCTATCACTGTAACCCCGCGTATTTACCCTGCTAGTCCCACTGACACCAAGTGGCAATTTAGACTGGCCGATCAACCTAACCCGCACGTCTTTGGACTGTGGGGGGAAACCGGAGCACCCGGAGGTAACCCATGCAGACATGGGGAGAATGTGCAAACTCCACACAGTCAGTGGCCCAAGGCTGGAATTGAACCCGAATCCCTGGCGCTGTGAGGCACTAGTGCTAACCATTATGCCATCCATATTTAACATTTGCGGTCAGCATATCAGACATTGGCACTATGTGAATTGTAAAAGTTAGTATGAAGTCAAAACTAGTGCAATGTGAGTCACCAGGCAGGACTGGGCTGCAACTTAGTGAGGGGGAAAGTGCAGTTCATGTGTCAGGTGGCTGGAGGGTGAGGTTACAGGCATATTCTGCTAGAGGGGGCTCAGATGAGAAGTGGGGGGAGTAGCATATATCACTAGGTTGGTGAGAGTGCACACTGAGATGCCGGGTGCATTGGCTGCTCTAACACGGGGCATAGAGGATTTCCATTACACTGACCAATCCAATTCAAAACCCCTAATTTGATGATCAGTAGGCTATTCTATTCTATTGTTTTTACTATGTTTGTATCTCATATGATACTTGGAATGATTGATTGTAAAATTGTCCTCAGTTCTGCCCTTATCCATGATGGAGATGGATTTTTGAATAAATAAAACTTTGATGGTAATCCCCACGTTTCTCTCAATTTAGGGAGAGAGGTCTCTGTTGTCCTCTTTGCATATTTCCATCATCTCCTGGCTGCAGTGATGGATGACACTCTTGGAGATGCTCTCACCTGAATGATGGTGCACAGGTTCAATGTGACCTTTACACCCACTGTCCTTATCCTGCAGTGTAAAACTGCAGGCTCTTCTGAACAAAGAGGGAGATTCGCAAGACCACTTCCAGGTCGAATCTGAATCACCTCAATATTTCTCCTGGGTGAGTTGGAGGTATTAGTTGTGCTCTCTGTAAACCTATGGTGGTCAGGGCCTTCTGTAGAGGGCCTTCCACTCCCTCCTCCTTCACAGAACTTCCCCCATTTGCAGCCTCTGGTCCATTCTGGTTATGTTGCAAACTCCAAGGCATGGTAGCTACAACCCTCACAGTTCTTGCAGACTTGCTGTGTATACGTGAACTGATCTGCACTCCCTGAATGGATGGACCAACTCCCCAAAACATTCCTAAAAGCAAAACCGCCAACCCATGTTCAGCTGAGAGTGATGATCACACGTGTACACTAAACTCACATGGTCCTCTTTTCCAAAACAAACGTCAAATCAACAGGAACAGCTCACCGGCATTACAATCCAACTGTTCCGGAATCTTCCAGAACCCACACTAGCACGAGTCCCAACATGGGTGCCATGCAGCCCACTCAGGGGGTAACTGGAAGCATCATCTACAGACATGGAGATTTTCTTCGTTCCAGTAGTGGCAACATTAGCAAGCCCACGTTTGTAAGATTTAATGAGGGCCTTCAGCTTCTCCGTACGTTTTAATCTCATATGATAAAGTCATATTGGACTCAATTGAGTCTTTAATCGTTCCAGCAATTGGACTGGAGCATATGAGGAGAATATCATTCATGAAGTGATTGAGAGGAGCTCTGGAAGCGGTGCACAGTAAATGTGTCTACACCTTCACTGGCTCTGACAGAGAGGAGATAGAGTGAAGATTAATATTACAGTAAAATGCAAATGTCGAAGTGCACAGAAGAAATTTACAGCAGATTCTATGAAATGTATACCACTTAGACCAATGGCACTGGTGTATAAATCATGATGCAACTGTAAAACAAACCATTAGCTATTAACATTGGCTTGACGCTAATGTCCTTTTGCAGTCAGGAGAGTTTCATTGTGTTAACAAAATAACGATTAGACCATTCATTTGCTTTAAGTCTGTTACATCTTTCAAATCAAAAAGGAAAGATATTTTTTGAAAATAAATTTTTGATACGAACCATGCAGAAAAATGAATCCTAGAATCCCTACAGTGCAGAAGAAGGCCATTTGGTGCATCAAGTCTGCACTGACAACAATCCCACCCAGGCCCTATCCTCTTAACCCCATGTACTTACCCCAGCTAGTCTCCCTGACATTAAGGGGTAATTTACCATGGCCAATCCATCTAACCCGCCGCCCATCTTTGGAGTGTGGGAGGAAACCTGAGCACCCATTGGGAACCCATGCAGACAAAGGAAGAATGTGAAAACTCCACAGAGCCAGCCACCCAAGGTTGGAATTGAACCCAGATCCCTGGCAATGTGAGGCAGCAGCGCTAACCATTATAATTGAAGGTTAGCTGAATGTTCCAATTGAAAATACATTTGAAAACATAGTCAGTAATTTTGAAACAGAATAGGATTCCCTCTTTCAATATATAACCTATACCACAGGAAATCCCTGCTAGCAATAGTACAATATATTCACTGAATGAAAAAAAAGATGACTTATTTACTTAGTTCTGTAAATTCTCATTGATATCATTATCCCCCATTCAAACTTGGTAAGGTACACTAGTAGATAACTCCCTCAGGGACTGTGACCTGCCAAGGTAAAAATCTGCTTATGACTACATCAGCATTCAGTAAGGCAAACCTATTCCCCTATGTATCTGTCAAACTCGTGTGATTATTTGAAGTTTCTTAACATTAGATAACTTCATTGTTTCACTGGGAGGCATTTTCTCAGCATATGGTAAGCAGCTCAGCCTGTGCTGATAAGACCAACTGGCATTACTTGGATATTAAGGAGGTGCACGCTGACATAATGCATCCTGAAGTCTGATGTCTGTCCGCTGTTGGTCACCTAGTATTCTGTGCACGTGACTCCCTTGGCGAACATTCTGGAAAAAAAAAGAACCATTAAAATTGGAACCGTTGCTTAAAGCCCGCAGTGAGAGGAAAGCTTTATCTTTTATCAGTGAGGCCTAGCAGGGCCTTCACTCATCCAGGAAAGATAAAGGACTGGAGCCTTGAGTGGCAGTACAGCTTGGATGAAAGGGCTACCAAGACCTCCAGGACAGAAAAGAAAAGCATAACCACCAGAGAACATGGCAGCGCTCAACAGGGAAGAGCTTTAAACCCTTCAAATACATTCGTTATCAGATTCTATCCTGCATTTACAAGGTGTCATTCTATTTCTACATTTAATGGACTGATAAGAAGCAGTTGAGAATTATCAAGTTATGCTGTAGGTCATGGGCTGTTTCCTCCTCTTCACTGTTTGATAAAGAACCATTAAAAACAACCCAAGCTGTTTTTGGGAACACCATGGAAACAGCATCTAATCTAAAAGAAGTTAAATATCAACAGTATAATGTTAGCAGAAGAAAGTCAGCATGCAGCCAATGTCCTGTGCCTTTTGCTGTCCATTTATATTTAATATGAGCCTGTAATTTTCTTATATAATAAGTTTTAATGTTTGTTGTAATACACAAAATAATTATACATCTTTTACTGTACTTTCTAATGAATTACACAAAGAACAGTATGGGCAGGGGATTTTCCGGCCACGCTCACCCCAAGGTCGGAAATTTCCGTCTGAGGTCAACGGACCTTTGTGTGGTTGACCCCCACCCGCCATGTTTCCTGTGGTGGGCAGGATGGGAAAATTCTGCCTTATGCCTTTGTCCGAGACAAGAGCTCCTTATTGTCATAGCATCTTCTACAAAATGCATACAGGATAAGAGTACATCTCACGGTGCTTTGAACAGGATCAAAGGACATCCCACTTTTCTTTTGAAATGGACCGCAGAACACCCCATGTTTTTTTTAAACGGGATACCCAGTGACCCATTTTCAACAACCGTGTGACCGACATGTGGGTCACGACCCCTATTTTGAAGATGCACACTCACAAATACATTGCACCTCTCATGACAAATTCACCTGCAGTAAGCCTACCAGTGGAAACAGATAATGTTTACCAAACGAGAAGGCTGAGGTTATTTCTTAGATGTCGAACCCCATGCCAGATTCCAGGGATGACAGTCTCAATCCCAGATCTGGTTCAATGTTAAGTTTGTTCCAAATATTTGGTCTTCACTGTCACAAGTCCTGAAAATCTAGTTTTGCAAAGGTAAGCTGTAGAAAAAGGCATCAGGAAACTTTACTGCCTCGTCAGACAGTTCTGGGAATTCCGAAGCAAAAGTCAGTCAGGTAGTTCTGAGAAAAATCCAGATTTAAAGCACTGTCACAGGACAGTTCTACCAAGTGTCTCACTCCCTCGAGGTCAGGCTCACAAGAATGTCATTATCAAGGCTTGCAAAGGGATTTTGTATCCAGTGAATTTTGTGTTGGGAACAGGGAAGTACTTGCGTTTGTGTTTTCAAACTTTTCTCTGATGTCATGTTTCACACTGTTTGGAAGCTGCATTTCTGCTATAGCCAAAACATCTGACAGAGTCACAAATGAGTCATAATTTGGCGACTCATGTTGTTTGACTCACAGCTCAATTCTATTGATCTATGCTATTTTGTCCTGCACATGATAAACTGTCGCTGATTTCCCCCTGTAGTCATAGATTCAGCCCATTTAAGTGACCGAAAATATCTGCCATATATGCCAATTTGGCAAGTCACTAAAAGTCACTGCAGCCTTGTGAGATTTCAAACTTGGAACCGAATAAAATATTCTCACTTCATCGTGCAACTCGAAAAGATAAACCAGTACCTTTTCTTAGGACAGCCAGTGGACCTTGGTGTGCAAAAGTAGTTGATGGTGATCACTGCCCATCTTGTCACGTAGAACTACAAATATTCAGGAATTCAGTGGACGGGCCTTGATAAAATGAACTGTTCTCACAGTCATGAGATCAGCAGGCATTTTCTTTACAGCTAACACCTCCTTATGGGTGCTGCAGTGAACGGATGTTGCTATGAAGCCACTGCTCTTAAAAACGTCCATTATGTTGGCCTAACATTGGGCCCCATCTGTGCAAACCCCTCCACATTTTGATTAGTCAACCCCATTGCGAATAATAATGTATCAGCGATTATGATACAAGTAATTGCAGTAGTGTATGGGGTATGAAGATAAGGTGGAGAAAAAGAATGGTATGAATATTGATTGATAAAGATTGTCAAGATGTAAATGATGGAGGTGTGCTGAATTAAACAGTGTCTGAGGCTTGTGATGCAGGTGATGGACATGGTATTTGAAGATGCTTTGACTCCTGGGATTGACCTTCATAGTTATCTCCTCCCACTGCCATCTGAGCATGTGTTTGATGGGCTCCTGTTCCCTGCAGATACAAGACACCTCTCCTACTTTTCATCTCCTTCACCAAGCCTCCAGTGTAGAATAACATCTGAATATTTGAAGCCTAGTCTCTTGTATGTTATCATTACTTGATGCTTCATAGGTTCAGGTTCAGCTTCTGCATGACTGCCAGGAACTGGTTCAGCCATAATATACCTCTTCTTTAAGAGGTGCAGGCTATCTTTAAGCAGTTCAGGCCATTCACAGTACTTCTTCCTTACTCTGGTGTCCAGTCAATCAACTGTATGGTTAACACTGGCTGGATGCTGTAATCATTTAAAACATGAAGTTGGTATTACAGCCAAAGGACATGGGTCAATTGCACATTGTGACTCCCTTGTCCGATTCCCAGCACTATAGACTTTAGCCCCTATCTTTTAAGCAGGTTGGAAACCTTTGCTTCAAAGACTTTAACATTCATGTTGCTAAGATTCATGTCTGTTTTTGTTTATTCTTGTTGATTCAATGCCCCAGACTCTCTGGAACAGGGCACCTGGTTAGTTATATCTTACCCCTCGCTCCTCAATTCAAAAATATTTTGCCTCGCAAGTTACTGGAAGCATGCGCTGTGAGGGCATCTGTGCCTCTGGGACCTGAGAGAACTATTGGACCAAAAGTTTACCTCCTTAGCCAATTAGATTTACAAATTAAGAATGAAACAGAGGAATATCAGACAAGGAGATCAGAATCGAATCACAGAAGGTTAGCATGAAGGTACAGAAGGTAATTAGGAAGGCAAATGGAACGTTGGCCTTCATGGCAAGGAGAATGGAATACAAAAGTAAGGAAGTTTTGCTCCAATTGTACAAGTCCACACCTAGAATTCTATGTACAGTTGTGGTCTCCTAACTTAAAGGATGGGCCGAACTTGCATTGGAAACGGTTCAGAGAAGGTTAATTTGGCTGATCCCTGAGACAAGGACTGGAACTCTACCGCCTTGCCTGCCAAGGAATCAGAGCAACCGAGGCTCCAACAATGGAAATCTCCGTTGACCTCAGGCGGGAATTTCAGTTACACCCGAGCGAGACTGTAAAATCCTGCCCGAGGTGCCTGTCTTATTTGGAAAAGTTGAAAAGCTTGGGCTTGTAATCATCGGAGTTTCGAAAAATGAGAGGTGATCTTAATGAAGCATAAGATTTTGAGAGAGTTTGACAAGTTGGATGCTGAGAGGATGTTTCCCCACATATCCTCCTAGAATTCTGTTGTATGTAGTCTGAACTTTGCTTTTCCATGAGTAGAAACATTTTAAGCAAACCATTTATTAACTGAAAAAATAGCATTTATTTCTCTGGGACCTGGATGTTATAAGAGTCCTTCTCATTTTGAAGCTCCATGATGGACAAGGGCGAGATTCTCTGACTTCCACGTGTTTCTCCATGGCAGGAGGTGGCACTGGGATCTGGTCCTGCCGCTGTCAATGGGATTTCCTATTGATTCCACACACCCTGCTGAGCAACCCACAGCAGGGGTAGTGGGGGTGCACTGTCAGCGGGACTAGCAGATCCTGCCAGCATGAACAGCCAGTGTATTTTGATATGGAGATGTCGGCATTGGACTGGGGTAAGCACAGTAAAAAGTCTCACAACACTAGGTTAAAATCCAAAAGGTTTATTTGGTAGCACAAGCCACAAGCTTTCAGAGTGTTGCTCCCTCATCAGGTGAGTGGGAGTTCTGTTCTGTCTGTACCTTTAAGACTTGAGTACCTCTAAAGACTCGCATTCTGACCATTATTTTGTAAATTGAGTTTGTGTCTTTATATGCCCTGTTTGTGAACTGAACTCCCACTCACCTGATGAAGGAGCAGCGCTCTGAAAGCTTGTGGTTTGTGCTACCAAATAAACCTGTTGGACTTTAACCTGGTGTTGTGAGACTTCTTACTATGTATTTTGAGACACTCATTTTAGCATGCTCAATAATTTTTCAGGATGGTTTTCATGTGAATTGCACCTACGTGCTGCGTCTTCATCTTGTTAATGTAACTATTTGGAAGATGTAGTGTACTAACCATCTGCTTTAGGACATGACAATCCAGCTTTGAAATAGAAATTACTAAAATGCAAACTGGCATCATAAAATTGTTTTCAAAATTGAAGCCAACATTCTCATGGAATTTATCTGAAAATGTTAATCTTAATGAACACTTTCTTGAATGTGTTGGCATTCCCTCAATTAACCATCATGAACAATAAATCAAGTAATGGAACCCATTTTCCTATGTGTAGTACTCTTCCTTAGTCTGGTTTAGGCATTGAATCATAGAATCACCACAGTGCAGAAGGAGGCCATTCAGCCCATCAAGTCTGCACTGACCACAATCCCACCCAGGCCCCATTCCCATAACTGCACATATTTACCCTGCTAATCCCCCTGATGCTAGTGTCAACTTAGCATGGTTGATCAACTTAGTCTGCACTGTGGGAGGAAACCAGAGCACCTGGAGGAAACCCACATAGACACAGGGCAGGATGGGCAAACCCCGCACAGACATGACCCGAGCTGGGAATCAAACCCGGGTCCCTAGCACTGTGAGGCAGGAGTGCTAACCATTGTGCCACCATGCTGTTCCACATTGTAAGAGGTATTAAAGTTGAGGAGATGTCTTGCCCACATTGTCAGGTAATTTGATCATAACATTTGACAAGAATGTTACTTTATTTATTGCTGAAGAAATCATTCCTCATTGATGAGTTTTTAAAAGCAATCCTATTTAATGCTTTAAAAAGTAATACATACTTGTTTTTTTGACAGAGAATAGTGCTTCATTGAGCCACCATAAAAAAGCTGCTACCTCTTTCAAGTGGATGCTTCCTCTTCCAGAACATTTTCTTCCCAGAACTGCAAGTCATTTATAACAGGACTGGAAGGTCAGTAACATCAAGCAGTATCAAAGAACAAAGACTTTAACCTGGTGTTGTGAGACTTCTTTCTATGCTTACCTCAACCCAACGCCGGCATCCCCACAAAGAACAAAGAAAATTACAGCACAGGAACAGGCCCTTCGGCCCTCCAAACCATGCTGTCTGACTGAACTAAAACCCCCTACCCTTCCAGGGACCATATCCCTCCATTCCCATCCTATTCATGTATTTGTCAAGACACACCTTAAAAGTTACTTTCGTATCTGCTTTCTAACTATTTAGGATACATCAGTGTTTGTTCCTGAAGGTGAATAAACTATGCCCTTGGCATATAATTGCTTCAGATGGTCAGTACTTATTTCTGTTATTTTGGATTTCACATTCCTAACTACAGTTGCCTGACTTGTGCAGATCAATGAGACCCTCTTGGTTTTGTCTGTAGTCTGACAGTTTGATAATTACATAGGAGAATGCTGTCACCCACAATGCAACAAGAAACAACATTTGTCCTTTCTAGTTGAATGTCTAATTTTATTCCAAGGTTAAAACATAAAACATGATTTTTGGTTTCTTTCTCTCTTCCATTTCCTGAGATGGATTTCATTAGCAGTGAAAGTCAACTTCAACATTTAGTGGAAAACACATTAACTGATTGGCTGTCCAGTCCGGTTATACACGCCTTTTTCAATTCTCCATTATATTAGGTTTGGTTTACAAAGAGCAGCTGACGCACAGACACCTCATTGTCATTCCCATGAGAGCTGAACCCCATCCCCATTGAATGTCACAGCACTGAAAGAGACTACTTGACCCATCAAGTCTGCCTGGTGCTTTCTTTCCACAATAGCTACTGAAGGTAAAATTTATCTGAGGCAGTAATGCAAGTGGACACTAATGAAACGCTAGCATGTTTCAGTGTTTTTAATAGGGAAGAGAATCACACTGAGTGTAAAGTGGGTTGCTGAGTCACCATTATCTGCTTAACACACTCCCAGGACAAATCCCTCCCCCACTCTCCACTCCTCCCCATTATGTCGTGCTGGTCGAGACTTTGAATTGGACTTTAATCAGATATAACTAAAGAAGAAGTTCCAATCTCAGCCTTTTGCCGAAGATCAACTGTAATATTTGACCTTGCATCTGGTTTTACGCTGATGAGGTTAAACTGAGGCTTCATCTGAAGCAATTTTTTAAAGCTTTCAGCTAAGATGAAGCTCAGATCAAGCCCAAGATGAGATGCAATGCCTTACCTTGTCAGCTTGGATGAAAGCAAAATACTGCAGATGCTGGAATCTTGTTTGTCTCTCTTGTTGAGACCATGAATTGGATTCAATTGGAATTTTGAATTTGGTTTTTGAAGCAAGAAAGGGAATGGATTTGGGCCCATTCGGTCTACTCTGAGCATTGGCTTTGTAATTTTAAGGAAGGAGCAAAAAGATGGAGCAAAATGTTTTTAAAAACTCCCAGTCTCCTACTCTTTCAAATTGCCTCATCTCAAGAAATTAATACCCATTTTAAAGAATTTACAGAATCTGCTTGAACAATAGTCTATCAGAGAGAATTCCATCTTCCCCTGTTCTGTATGCATTTAACCTTTTTTTTCCCCTCACTTTTCTTTTTTGCGATTATCTGAAAGTTCTGCCATTTCTCACCAACAAGTGGATGAGAGCTTTGTCCAATCTAAGGCCAGTTCCACGGCAGGCTGTGTGCTTTCTCTCCAACACCTACCTTTCAACACCACTCCCCCCCCCCACCGATTTCCTTCAACATCACCCACCCATGCACAGAGGCTCATAATGTGGTTGGCCAAGCAGATACCATATGGATGTCATCAATGTATCATATGTATGAGCCATTTCTTTCTTGAAAGTTATGCTCAAAAATTTCCACTGTGCTTTGGTTCAGATTGGCTTCAATAGTTGTTCATCCCTGTCACCTTATTTCTTGTGCTTGCTTCCATTGGAGAATAACACACATTCGAATCCTTCAAGTTTCCTCTCAATCTGCATTGATTGGCCATTTCTCAAGCTCATAAAAGCATTTCTGGAACTGTTCTAATGTGGCATGGTGGCACAGTGGTTAGCACTGCTGCCTCTCAGTGCCAGGGACTGGGATCCAATTCTTAACTTGGTCACTGTCTATGTGGAGTTCACACATTCTTCCCGTGTCTGCTTGGGGTTTGTCCAGGTGCTCTGGTTTCCTCCCATGGTCCAAAGACGTGCTGGTTAGTTGCATTGGCCATGCTAAATTCTCCCTCAGTGTACCCGAACAGGCACTGGAGTGCAGTGACTAGGGGATTTTCACCATAATTTAAATGCAATGTTAATACATTTACTTGTGACACAAATAAATAAACTTTAATTTTAAACTTTAGTTGAGAAGGTTTGTGGGTTTAAGTCCCATCAGAAAGTTGAACAGAACAATCTATCCTGACCTCTGCACTGTACTGAGGGGGTACCACTTTTCAGATGAGGTGTCAAACTAAGGTCCTGCCTTCCTCATTAGGTGGCCATTAATAACTCTACACTACTACTTTAAGGAAGAGCAGAAGAACTTGCTTCCCACTCCCCCACCCACCCAGTCTCCTGGCCAATGCAATTGTCCAGGGCCACACACAAAAAAAGATGCCCACTTGGACAAAATACCAGAGAGATAATAAGGCCAGTGAAAGTATAACACCTTTAGGAAAGGAGGAATTTTTTTAAAGGTGCCAAACTATCTGGTCAGTCATTCCAAAAAATTACTGGAGGTGGCAGCAAATCATTCTGATTGACCAAAAAGCAGAATTTCCCTGCATTTAAAAAGATTCTATTTAGACTCATAGAAAAACTAGAGCACAAACAGGCCCTTTGGCCCACAAGTTGCGCCAATCATACCTCTACATACTAGGCTTACCTATAACTCTCAATTCTATTAAGCCCCATGCACTCATCCAGAAGTCTCTTAAAAGACCCTATCGAATTTGCCTCCACCACCACCGATGGCAGCCGATTCCACTCACCCACCACCCTCTGAGTGAAAAACTTATCCCTGACATCTCCTCTGTACCTACTCCCCAGTACCTTAAACCTGTGTCCTCTTGTGGCAGCCATTTCATCCCTGGGAAAAAGCCTCCAAGAATCCACCCGATCAATACCTCTCAACATCTTATACACCTCAATCAGGTTCCCTCTCATCCTTTCTCTCTCCAAGGAGAAAAGACCGAGTTCTCTTTCAATTTATCCTCATAAGGCATGCCACTCAATCCAGGTAACATCCTTGTAAATCTCCTCTGCACCCTTTCAATAGCTTCCACATCCTTCCTGTAATGAGGTGACCAGAACTGAGCACAGTACTCCAAGTGGAGTCTGACCAGGGTCTTATACAGCTGCAGCATTATCTCCCAACTCCTAAACTCAATTCCTTGATTGATTTCACAGAGAAGAATCATTGAATCACAGAATACTTAAAGTGCAGAAAGAGGCCATTTGGCCCATAGAGTCTGCACTGACTCTCTGACAAAATATCTTACCCAGGCCCTCTCCCACATCCTATCCCTGTGAGGCCACACATTTTACTGTAGCTAATCACCTTAAACTATGCATTTTTTAGACACTAAGGGGCAATTTAGTATGGGCAACCCATCTAAACTACACATCCTTGGAAGGAGGAAACTGGAGCACCCAGAAGAAATCTACGCAGACACAGGCAAATATGCAAACTTCACAAATACAGTTATCTGAGGCCAGAATTCATAGAATCCAACAGTGCAGAAGGAGACCATTCGGCCCATTGAGTCTGCACCAACTATAATCCCACATTGACCCTATCCCCAAAAGTCCACGTGTTTAACCTAGATTGTCATCCTGATGCTAAGGGACAATTTAGCATGGCCAATCAATCTAACCCACACATCATTGGGTTGTGGGAGGAAACCAGAGCACCCGGAGGAAACCCACACAGACATGGGAAGAATGTGCATACTCCGCATAAATGGTTACCCGAGTCTGGAATTTAACTGGGTCGCTGGCACTTCGAGGCAGCAGTGCTAACCCCCTCTGCGAATCAAACCTCTGCTGTGGTACGTGCAGCTACTTGGTGTTTTTAGCAAAAAATGCCATTGATAAATACACTTCCCATAAAATGTTTAAATGGCCAACATGTGACCTGTGAATGTGGGAAAGAATTTGGCTTATGAAAGTCACAGTTCATTTACCATATTTCAGATATTATAGTTTAACATTTCCAAAGTATTAAGAAAGAGATAAAGAAAGCCAATAACTTCTTGCTGGTTTTTTCATATTGATGAACTGGCAACTGCCGAAGGCCAGAAACCTGGGATTTACAAGCCAAATCAATCAAAAAAGAACATCCCTCATCAATTAATCTTTGATTAACCTCAGGTTCTGTTCGTTTTACTGGTTTATCTCGAGGAGGGGTACGTTAGGTTAAATAGATAAATGGCGCAACCAATCTTCAAATGCCAGACTATACGTGCGCATTGCTGCAGGAGATAAGCTAATATTAAGTGGCAGGACTATGATTGAAATGTGCTTTTTAAAAAGTTGGATCTTTTTCATTATTGCTTTTTACCTCCTTGCACCATCAACAACCTGATGGTGAAAAGGGAATGAAGAAATAAAGCAGTTAAGCCAAAGGAGCTATTCAATACTGAGGACTGAAGACCCTTCTGGTATTTTATCCTAAAGCATTTTTTACACGTGTAACTTGGTATATTACAATAATTAATACATACATAATCTGTCACTGTTTGTAATGCACGATAAATAATAGTCATAATCATAGAATTCCTACAGTGCGGAAGGAGGCCATTCAGCTGATTAAGTCTACACCAAGCACACAGGCCCTATTCCCATAACCCCTCATATTTACTCAGCTAGTCCCCCTGACACAATGGATAATTTAGCATTGCAATTCAACCTAACACACACATCTTTCAGACTGTGGGAGGAAACCGGAGCACCCAGAAGAAACCTTGTAGACACAGGGGAGAATGCATAAACTTCTCATAGATAGTGACCTGAGGCCAGAATCGAACCTGGATCCCTGGCGCTGTGAGACAGCACTGCTAACCACTGTGCCATTATGCCACCCCAATATGAATTCTAAACTCTACCTATGTAAATAAAAATTCTGAGTGCCATCAAAACCCAAATGACACACTTTGCATAAAACAGTAACACATCAAAACTGAACAACTTTTTAAAAGGAAAAGTGTGGAGAAATACAGGGAACCCAGTCATTTTGAATTGTTTTTACTTATTTTCCGACACTGAGAACAACCTGGCTGAGGAGAGAAACCAGGTATCTGCCAACGTAGAGGAACTTCCTTCCAAAATAATGACCTAATTGAATTCAGGAACTACTTAGAACACTCGCCTCCAAGGAGGTACCTCCATAGCGAATTAAAAGAGATTAGCAGCTAATCATTACAACCATTGCCCAGGCTGCAGAGAGAGTAGGAGAAAGGTCATGAGAGGTCAGTTGTATTTATAAATCACTGTTCTCTTACAACATAACTGGCTTAATTTAAGTTGAATGAACAAAGAACAAGCAAAATTGCAGCACAAGAACAGGCCTTCGGCCCTCCAAACCTGCACCAACTTAACTAAAACCCCCTACCCTTCCTGGGACCATATCCCTCTCTTCGCATCCTATTCATGTATTTGTCAAGATGCCCCTTAAAAGTCACTATTGTTTCTGCTTTGACTACCTTCCCTGACAGCGAGTTCCAGGCACCCACCAGCCTCTAGGTAAAAAACTTGCCTCGTACATCCCCTTTAAACATTGCCCCTCAAACATTAAATCTATGCCCCCTAGTAATTGACTCTTCCACTCTGGGGAAAAAGCTTCTGACTATCCAATCTGTCCATGCCGCTCATAACCTTGTAGACTTCTATCTGGTCGCCCTTCTCAACCTCCATCGTTCTAGTCAGAACAAACCAAGTTTATCCAACCTCTCTCATAGCTATGCCCTCCATACCAGGCAACTTCCTGGTAAATCTTTTCTGTACCCTCTCCGCCCTGTGAAAATACCTTTTGAAATACTGAGGGGTTTGAACCTGCTGGCATATTCCTGACACTGTGACCCATCATCAACGATCACTTTCAGCAGAGGAGGGGAGAAAAAGAAACATTTCCAATACCTTGTCTGAAGATGATCGATTCATAGGATTTACAGTGCAGAAGGAGGCCATTTGGCCCATCGAGTCCACACTGACCACAATCCCATCCAGGCCCTATCGCCATAACCCCACGTATTCAACCTAGCTAATCCCCCTAACACTTAGAAACAATTTAGCATGGCCAATCCTAACCGGCACATCTTTGGACTGTTGGAGGAAGCCGGAGTAGTCAGAGAGAACCCACACAGACATGGGGAGAACGTGCAGCTTCCACACAGACAGACCCAAGCCAGGAATCGAGCCCGGGTCCCTGGTGCTAACCATTGTGCTACCATGCCACCCCATTCCTTGCATGGCAATTTTAAACAAGCATTTTGGTCTGTGGAAAGCAAGATGGTGTCAAACATATATACAGATGCTGTGTACATGCATCTACTGTCTGGTTTGACAAATGAATGCTTGATGATTAACAATGTCTTTCTGTTTAAACACAATGCTATGAGTCCCTCTGTACTCTTCAATAGCCAACATCTATGGGTCACTGAAATTCGAGAAGCAAACAGATTAATTATGCATGGACTTCCTTGTAAAATATAAGCTTTTGTTTTGTTTAACTGCTATCAAAGTGCGCCAATGGTAAATAATTCAAACACTGGTCTTTCTTGAAGATCTGTTTTTAATGAGAAAAGCAAAACAGTTATTATTTACGTGATGTTCTTGTACTCCCATAGGTGCAAGTGGTTCCATTCACACCTAATGAAATCTGATGATTTTTATGTGGTAGATGTAAATCTAAAGTCATTCATTCATTTATTTGATTGGTACGGGAATCTGCTCTGATTGATACAACAGAACATTCCAAACTCCACTTGTTGGTGTAGATCATTTATTTTAAAGAAAATGTATCTGTCTTGTCATTTTCTAAAAGTCAATTACGGATGTTCTGGCATGTGACAGAATCAATCAATCACCAGCTTCAGTGTGCCAGTGGCAATGGAGACTTCTCAATGTTTGAGTCCAGCATTGCCTTTTGAATGATACAAAATGGTTAAAAATAATGATTATGGCTCTCCAGTGACGTACTAAGCAAAAACTCAGGCACGTTGACTGGGAAAGTCCTCGGTTCAATTTGTGCTCTGCAGAATTATCTAATCTCAGGCTGGCTACAATTTGGCTGCTGAATATGGACACAGTTCACCCGAATCAGCTCTAAGTGCCCACACAAATGGGAAAGCCAGAGTGTTTCCTGTTTAGCAGTGGATGTGAGGTGGGATTCACCCATGTTAACCATTTCAAGGTATGTCGAGCATAATACACCTCCACCAGCCCGGCTGTTCAGGGATCCCTACACTGACAAAGGCCTCCCTCCCCTCCACAACGGAAGTGGTGACCTTGACACTAACAACCTCACCGCCCCCCCTCCGCACTCCCACCCCCCCTCCCCCCGCCCCAAGGGAGCACCTCCAGCCCTTCATCAGAGGCGCATCTTACCCCACTACCATGGAAAGAACTGGTCACCTTGCCCCCCACCTCCCCCCCCCCCCCACCCACCCTCCACACCACACGGGGATGAAGGTGAGCTGAATCCTCCCCACCCACCCTCCAGCCAGATGCCTCAAAGGGCTCCCCCAATGAGAGACACACCCAGGTGGACCCCCTCAGGATACTCCCCATTATTCATCTGAGGACTCCCCTCCGGAGTCCCATTTAGACCCCTCTCATGATACCCACTAGGACTCCCCTCATGATCCACCTCAAGATTTGCAGTGCCAACTTTGCACGTCCCTGGTATCCTGGCAATGACCCTGGCACAGACTCCCTGATCTGATTCTTTTGTATTCCAAGGGGGATAAAGGATGTAAGCGCAGTATCCATGTTCCCGTTTGATGCTGTCAGATTGCAGAGGGAGGGACCTCAATGTGTTCTGGGAGTTGGGTGAACTCAGGCTGGGGCGTTTTCCCCTGGGAAGATGGTCTAGTGTCTAGAATGGCTCTTCTAGCCCTGGGATCCTAAACATCACTCTAAGCATGCTGATTACAGGTATTGATTCCAGACATCTCTCTAATTAAAGTCTTCATTCTGGTTTATGGACTGTGAAAACCTTGATGTGGCTTGGCCACTTTAATCTCCATGCCCGCTGGACAAATGGCAGGCTTCCAAATTGCAGCAGCACTCCATCCTGCAGAAGAGGTTCCCTTGTCTCTTTGTCCGAAGTCTTAAGTATAGAGGACTCTTTTCAAGTCTTCTGACTGACAAGAGAAGTCATTTTAAGGGTTCTCCACAGGTGCTCACTCAGCCTCTTTTTTGAACATTGCATTTACCCCTAGTCTTAGGGCCTTCCTAAAAAGCACAAATGCTTGGAAATCGTATGAAGTCCTTTGCTTTCCCTTGAAAAGCTTTGCTTTCGTTTAATTTCATAGTACGGTCCAACAAGATATTGGTTGACAGTTTAATGGTTTGTGCACAGCACGCAGTGTTTATCTTTCCCTTCACAGTTGAATGCACCTGGATTAACCCTCAATTGTTTCTGACTGCAATGTTTACACAAAATAAGCTCTGAGGGCACTAAATTGCTTTTGAAGTTGCCCACAACATTTTAACATTCATATTTAACAATCAGAGGTGATTGTTTACACTAACCATAATTCATTGAAGCTTCTGGGGAAAAAAATAAAGTTAAGAATGCAAGACTCTTTAGATGGAGTTTATTGTTACAGCTACCTAGTTTGAAAATTGTACATGTGGCAAGAAGAGAGATTGTTATTGTTGATGCTTTTCCATGACTTTGGTGAAAGAAGGAAGGAAGTTCAATGTTGGAAGAGAAGAACTGAACTGGACTACATCACTATTATATTTGCATTCTTAGATGTAATAAAATGTATAGAGTATAATAGTGTGAAAACTAATGGTTTTGAAAAATGAAGCCATTTTTCACATTGTTGGTTCAGTTTTGTAAGCAAGAGGTGTGATCATTCTGTGCCTTTGTGAAATGTATTTATGTCATATTTCCTGTGAGGGGTATGTTTGAAATTCAGCTCTGTTTTACATAAATTGATTTGTCTGCAAAACATGCTGCTCACATGTTGAGAATGAAGACTAATGATTGATTATTGCCAGGAACGTGTTTGTATTAATCAGAGCGAATGAATTTTTGTTTATTTGGGGTTTCAGAGTATGGTTGTCATTAGATCAATCGACAGAGACAGTCATGTGTTTAAGCTAAGATGACAGGGAAAGACAGTCAGTTATTGCCACGTTCTGAAAGAAGCATGAGGTCTCTCTCTCTCTGGAGGCTACTGCTTGAGAACCTGCCAGGAGAAATAAGTCTGTCACTTTGTCTCTGTCTCTCTCCAGAGGTGTTCTGGAGGCTCACAGAATGGCTGTGCAAATGTTGCACGTGTTACGGACTGATTTTGAAGAGGAGTTTAAGGTAGGAATGGTCTATGTCTCTCTCTCTCTCTATCTCTGTTTCTTAAATGAAAAAGCAAAGGAAGTTTTACTTGTTGGCTAAGGAAATTTGGCGTGTCAGCTACGACTGTCGCCAACTTTTACAGATGCATCGTAGAAAGCATGCTTTCCAGTTGTATCACAACTTGGTATGCTCCTGATCTGTCCAAGTTCGCAAGAAACTACAAAAGTTTGTGAATATAGCCCAATCCATCAAGCAAACCAGCCTCCCATCCATTGATTCTGTCTACATTTCCAGCTGCCTCGGAAAAGCAGCCAGCCTAATTCTGGACCCCACATACCCCAGATATACTCTCTTCCACCTTCTTCCATCAGGAAAAAGATATAAAAGTCTGAGGTCATGTGGCAGCCAGCTCAAGAATAGCTTCTTCCCTGCTGCCATCAGACTTTTGAATGGACCGACCTCGTACTAAGTTATCTTTCTCTACACCCTAGTTATGACTGTAACACTACATTCTGCACTCTCTCCTTTCCTTCTCTATGAACGTATTAGCGTAGATAGAGGATTGGCTGTCAAATAGGAGGCAGAGAGTGAGGGTCAATGGGTGCTATTCGGATTGGCGGTTGGTGACTAGTGGAGTGCCCCAGGGGTCGGTGCTGGGGCCTCAGCTGTTTACCATTTATATAGATGATCTGGAGGAGGGAACCGAGTGTATGGTGTCGAAATTTGCTGATGACACCAAGATTGGTGGAACAGCAAATTGTGTGGAGGGTGTGGAGAGTCTGCAGAAGGATCTAGGTAGGCTGGGTGAATGGGCCAGGAACTGGCAAATGGAATTTAATGTTGGCAAATGTGAGGTTGTTCACTTTGGTAGGAATAATGGTAGGAAGGACTATTACTTATGTGGCGAAAAACTGCAGCATGCGACGGTGCAGAGGGACCTCGGGGTCCTTGTGCATGAGTCGCAAAAACCCAGCCTGCAGGTGCAGCAGGTGGTCAGGAAGGCGAATGGGATGCTGGCCTTCATAGCGAGGGGGATTGAATATAAAAGTAGGGAGGTCTTGCTGCAGCTGTATAGGGCACTGGTGAGGCCGCAGCTGGAGTACTGTGTGCAGTTTTGGTCACCGCACTTACGCAAGGATATTTTGGCCTTGGAGGGAGTGCAGAGGAGGTTTACTAGGCTGATACCGGAGTTGAGGGGGTTGAACTATGAGGAGAGGCTGAATAAACTAGGCTTGTACTCATTAGAGTTTAGAAGAATGAGGGGAGATCTCATTGAGACATATAAGATGATGAATGGGATGGATAGGATAGAGGTGGAGAGACCCTTCCCACTCAGAAAGGACAGTAGGACTAGGGGGCACAGCCTCAAGATAAAGGGGGAGCGGTTCAGAACGGAGTTGAGGGGGAACTTCTTCACTCAAAGGGTGGTGAATCTCTGGAATTCTCTGCCCGTTGAAGTGGTGGAGGCTGCCTCGCTAAATATTTTTAAGACGCGGGTTGATAGGTTTTTGATAGGCAAGGGGATTAAGGGTTATGGGGAGAGGGCAGGAATGTGGAACTGAGCCACGACAGATCAGCCATGATCTTATTGAATGGCGGGGCAGGTTCGAGGGGCTAGATGGCCTACTCCTGCTCCTATTTCTTATGTTCTTATGTTCTAATACTTTGTACAGCGTTCAAGAAACAATACTTTTCACTGTATATTAATACATGTGACAATAATAAATCAAATCAAATCTTATGCTTGGAACATATTAATGGCGATTTTTTTTTTATTAACTCTTTTTTTTAATTATTCATTTCTCTGACTTTTGTTCAACAAGTTGTGAAAGTTTTCTTTATACCTTGACTTTCTTTTGGAAATTGATGTTTAATGTTAAGCCAATCACGATCTTGGGCAGCTACTGTTGGGTTTCTTGCTGAAGGAGAATGAGAGGCTTGCAAGAGCCTGATGGCTAGTTGGAGGGGCTGGCAAAAATGGATTATTTCTTATCCTGTCAAAACGGGAGGTGTTGAAAATGCTCGGTACCCCCTGTGTGAAGAGAAACAGGTAAGTGATCCCTCTGACAGGACTGGTACAGATTGTGGATCTGAAACAATGGCCCCGATTTTACCATCGTGCTGCTCCCATTTTTGGGTGTGAAAACTTGGTAATGGACATGAGGCAAGTAGCTCGATCCACGCCCGCCTCCGCGCCGGTTCCCCTTTTACAAAGGCTCAAAAATGGCGGCAAACAGGACCACGCCTGGAACAGGTGCGACAGCCATTTAAATGCATTTGCATGCATTTAAATTGACTTAATGGGCTGCGCACTCAACTTTACCAGCACTTCCTCCTTTACCACCATGTTCACCCATCCAAAATTGGCACAAAACAGACATGCTCTACATAAGTCTGATTTGGGCACTCCTCACTCAGTTAGTGAGGAGGTAGGAGCCTAGCATCCGACAGCTTGAGTTTGGTTGTGAGAGGGGAGGTGGGTCCGCTGCCACTCTGCTTGAGGTCAGTGGGGGGAGGGCATTTGCTGCCACTCTGCCTAAGATTAGTGGAGGGAAAGGGGGTCCACTGCCACTCTACTTCTGATCAGTGGGAGGGAAGGGGAGTCCACTGCCATTCTACCTGTGATCAGTGGGGGCAGAAGGAGGATCCGCTACCACGCTGTCTGAGGTCAGTGGAGGGAAAGGGGATCTGATGCCACTCTGCCTGAGATTGGGGGGGTGGTGGTGGGGGTGGAATGGAATGGATCCACGATTGGTCTGGGTGGTGGGCACTGGGGGCATAAGAGGGTCAGTAATGCTGTGGGGGCCAGAGGGGAGGCATTATTCAGCCCAGAAAGGATTGGCAGGGGAGCAACACCCTATCATTTTATTTCTGCGCATGCGCAGTTGGAGGTGTGGATCGGAGCTGCAGAATTTCGGGTGCGTTAAACCTCACCCACAGGCTTCTGAAGCACGATTCAGACTTGTGGATATTTTTACAGGCAGAGTGCATATGGGAGTGCCTGAGAATGGTCAAAAAGTCAGATTTGAAACACATCCAGTTTCAAATCACCCAGCACTTAGAATCAAAATAGTAAAATAGGGCCCAGTGACTCTTTTCTCTCCCTGCACAGTTGTTGCCTGACCTACTGAGAATGTCAAGTACCTCCTATTCAGATTTCAGATTCCCAGCATCTGCATTATATTTCTCTCCCAGTATATTCCCCGTGCTGGGCACTTTGTAAGTGTTGTTAGTCTCAGTTTAACAGAAGGAAGTATCAGTCACTCAATGCAAAGTGTAATCTTTCTGTAACAAAACCCACATTTGTGGATAGAAACGGTACATTAGTGTAGATGAATTGGTTGGTGCCAATTTACTAGAAGGTTTTGCTGTTTTAAAATTTGGAAGTGAAACAAGGAGTTCCGTGCTAATAGAATGTGCATGGGAATGTTGTTTGAGGTGCTTGTGAAGTTCAAGCCTTTTGGATGCTGCTGTCCAGATATTGCATAGGACCTGATTCAAAGAAATGAGGCTGGTTGTATAATATAAACAACCAAATTGTGTGCAGTTGTCTGACAAACATGGTTTGTAAAGTGTATCAGACTGAAACCTGGCCTTACAATAGACTTTAAAAATAAATGCATAGAGTACATAGCTCGGATTTTCTGGCCTACCCCGATGTGTTGTCCAGCGGAGTAGGCTGCTTGCCAGTGGCTTCCAGTGGGATCTTCTGGTGCTGCCCAAGTCATTAGCCATTTGCGTTGCTCATTGGCCATGCTGCCAGGGAACCCACTGCAGGGGTCAACATCGGTGGAACTGAAAGATCCCACTGGTAGGAAGAGCTGGAAAATCCCAGCCCAAGGGCATAATTTTCCTGTCCTACCCACCACGGGAATTGTAGCAGGCAGGTCATGGATCATGTTGACAACAGATGGAACTTTCCATCTTTGGGGCAGCCGAAAAAGTCAATATAATTTCTAAAGTTATATGAATCAGTTCAACCCCACTGTGACTATGGGTTTTCCATCTATGGGGGTAGCTGAAGACTGCAATAGGGAAGGTTAAAGGGGATGGGAGTGTGAAGCCACGGGAAACAGGAGAAGCACAAAGCCCCATGATTTCTCTCCCCGGTCCTGGTTCAGGCTACAACTATCTCCCTGCCCACAGAAACTCCTCCTCTTGGCATTGCTTCAAAACCTTACATCCAACTATCCAAAATTACCCTACCCACACACAACCTCTTCCCCTCCAACCCACCAACCCCTGCCCCAAGCTTACACTCTCCTTCTGGTTCAGTATCCATTTGCTATCACCAACCTGTAAAGTACTCGGGAATGTATACCTTAAAAATGCACCACTTTTGCTCAAGTACAATTTCAGTAGCAGGCTGTAATTCCCGGAAAATACAAACCTTTCTACCTTAATCTGAACTAAAACAGGAATGTTCTCATTTTCACTAGGTTATTTTCCATTGCCATTTACTAAGCGAAACAGTGGACCATAAAAATTTTGTCTAATACCAGCCTTGTCATGGAAGCAGACTCTCTCTTTTGTGCACTTTTAATGATTTTGCCTCTTGGTTATTAGTATGTCATTATGGCCTTGTCCTACCCCCTGTTCTTAAACTGCAGTGGCTTTTAAATGACATGAGATGGCACCCAACCTCCATTAATTATAAAACTGCACCCTCAGTGGGTTTTGAAAAACCCGGGACGCTGATACAAAAGTGTATGAAGTGTCAAGAGAAAGAAAGTAAACCTGTCAATCCTTGATATTATTATGACTGCTGTCAAAAAAATTCAGAAAATGCTTTCAAGAAAATAGTGCAACGAGCTAGTAAAATACAGTGATTCATTATTAGAAAAATGGCGTCTTCGTGTCACATCAATATATTGACATCGTTCTCCCCTAACTTTAAAACCTTTAGTTAGAAAAAGGGTGGCACAGTGGGTTAGCATTGCTGCCTCACAGCGCCAAGGACCCGGGTTCAATTCTGACCTCAGGTCGCTCTGTGTGTGTGGAGTTTGCATGTTCATCCCATGTCCGTGTGGGTTTCCACCGGGTGCTCCGGTTTCCCCCCACACTCCAAAAATATGAGAGTTAAGTTGATTGACCAAGCCCCTTCGTGGCAGGGGGTTTCACATGGTAACTATTTGGGGATAAGGGGATAGGGGTTGAGTGGCATTGTTGTTAGTGCATGGACTGAATGGCCTTGTTCTACACTGCAGTGATTCTGTGATTCTAAGATGAAATTACATCTATGTGGCAGTCTGCATTGCAAAGAGAATTCAATAGTTAGTGGAGACCTGATGAATTTGAACAATAGAAGTAATTCAGTGGTTTTAAGAGAACATGTGAATGTAATGGGGCTTAAAAAATACTGGGAAGAAAATATACATTTTACAAGATTAGTGCATCATTGTGTGTGTTCATCAGTGATGTTTTTACTCATTGAAAATCAGTCTCCCAGGCAGGTGCTTATCCAATGAATTATGGTATTAACTCCAGGGCACAGCTCCCACACATCCTTGACGCACATATAATTACATAAACTCATTTTAAACACTTCAGGTGGGCAGTATCCATGCCAACAGCTGCGGAAAATATAAAATCTGATACCAAGACATCAAATAGCAAAGTTCAAAGTTGTAAAAAGGAAATCATCTTTTGTTTACAAAAATGAATTGCAGGAAATGAATTTCCCTAATCCTTATTTTTATTCTCCTTGTAATTTAAAACAAATATTCAAAATAATTTAGTTTGCCTGTACATCTTTCAATAAAAATAAATTATTTCACTGTAAACGTGGGATAATTAAGTTAATTGATTGAATGCCACATTCCATTGGGTTGGGTTGAGGCAATGCATTGAACAAATTATTTCTTATATTTTTGAGCAATTTTCAATGTATTATAATTTTATTCTAATAATGTGTTAGAATCATAGAACCCCTACAGTGCAAAAGGAGACCATTCAGCCTTTCAAGCCTGCACTGATAACATCCCCATGCAGGCTCTATCCCCGTAACCCCACATATTTCTCCTGCCATTCCACCTGACACTAAGATGCAATTTAGCCTTGCTCATTCACCTAACACGCACTTCTTTAGAGTTTGGGAGGAAGTTCATGCAGACATAGGGAGGACGTGCAAACTCCACACACTCACCCGGGGCAGAATTGAACTCGGATCCCTGGCACTGTGAGGCTGTGCTTTATATGCTCTGTCTGAGGCCAGAACTCTCCATTCACCTGACGAAGGGGCTAACCCGAAAGCTTGCGAGTATATTATCAAATAAATAGGTTGGACTAAAACCTGGTGTTGTCAGACTTTTTACTGTGTTTACACCAGTCCAACGCCGGCATACCCACATCATGACTGTGAGGCAACAGAGGTAACCACTGTGCCATCACACTGTCCAGCATGTTGTTGTGCATTAAATTTATTCAACTTAATCTTTATTAACATCATGTAAAACCCAGTGGATAGCTACAAAAACTGTTTACATTCAAATGTGAGACTTCTGGCTATCACTTTATTTCAGGATTTTCTGTTCTTTGGAAAGAAATCATTAATATTATATAAAAACCATGTGGGAAGTAATGACAAAGTTAGAACTGTGTTATCATTGAGGAAACATGACCACTGTACAAGTACTTATGCCAGTATAACATTAAAGATGTGGAGCCAACATTAAGTGTGCCATTCTTCCCCTTAGGCGACATTCTATCAAGTACATAAACAATATTCTGGGAATCAATGGCATTATAAACCTACAAAAATCTGAAATAACAGGCCAAATTTTAAGATGAAAGCAAAATACTGCGGAAACTGGAATCTGAAACAAACTGAAAATTTGGTTTGATTTGATTTATTATTGTCACATGTATTAGTATACAATGAAAAGTATTGTTTCTTGCACACTATACAGGCAAAGCATACTGTACTTAGGGAAGGAAAGGAGAGTGCGCAGAATGTAGTGTTGCAGTCATAGCTAGGGCGTGGAGATTGATCAACTTAATGCAAAGTAGGTCCATTCAAAAGACTGATAACAGCAGGGAAGAAGCTGGTCTTGGGTCGGTTGGTACGTGACCTCAGGCTTTTGATTATGCTGGCTGCTTTTCTGAGGCAGCGGGAAGTGTAGACAGTGTCAATGGATGGGAGCTGGAAAATGCTGAAAAATCCCTTTATGGATCATCCAGACTAGAAGCGTTGGCTGTATTCTCTCTCCACAAATGCTGTCGGATCTGTTGAGATTTTCCAGCATTTTCTGTTTTTGTTGTGTTAGACAAGATTTTAACTTTGTTTGCAGTGAGTGAGTTTTGAGTGTGTTAAAATCTCACCCCACAAGCCTGCTGCAGTTAAGTCTGTCTATTCACATCAATTAATTGCGTTTATTCTAGTAATTTGGAAACATGCCTTTGGGATGGATTGGGGGAATGGCGGTGGTTCGGGTCACTCCGACAGACAAACCTGATGAAAAATTTTGAAGTTTTTTTTATTAGTGAAATAATTAGGCTTACATTAACACTGCATTGAAGTTACTGTGAAAATCCCCTAATTACTACACCTGTTCAGATATGCTGAGGGAGAATCTAGTATGGCCAAGACATCTTTTGGTCTGAGGGAGGAAACCCACGCCGACACAGGGAGAATGTACAGACTCCACACAGATAGTAGCCTAAGCCAGGAATCAAACCTGGATCTCTGACACTGTGAGGCAGCAGTGCTGACCACTGTGCCACAGAGCTGCCCCATTTGCTCTATGATCCTTGTCTCTCTCACCAATTGAATATTGAGGTAGATAAGCATAAACCAGCGATATTCTGCATACCAAGTATTAGCCAGTATCATGTATTGTTGAAGGTACAGTCTTTCAGTTGAGATGTTAAACCATCTGCTGTCTCAGCTAACTGTAAACAAAAGCCATACCCCATTTTGAATGAGTGCATGGGAGTTCTCCTCAATGTCCTGACCAATGTTGTCTGACAACCAGCCTTAGTTGATGATAAATGATCTGGTTATAGTTTTATTGCTCTTTATGGGAGCTTGCTTTGTACAAATTAGTTGCTGCATTTCTTCCACTGCGGCTGTGGTGACGCTTCAAAAACAATTTGTTGGCTATATAAAGTTCTTTGAGATTCCCAAGGTCAGGAAAAGCTGTATACAAGTGCTCTTTTGTTTGTGTTTCTGATGGCTGGGCTTACAATTGAGCCTCTTTCCACATCCTAACTGAACTCAGTAACACCTTTCATTCAGAATCACTGTTCCCGAATGGGACATATCCTCTGGCTGCATTGTCAGTGTCTGGAATGAGTGTGGGGTGGGTGGTGGGGGTGGGGGGGGTGGGGGGTGGTGTTTGGTTTGGGGGCCATTTTGAACATCCTCCCTGGAAACGAAAGCAGCAAATTGTACTCCTCTTCTAAATTTAATTAAACCATGTAGCTATCCATTAATATTGAATGTGGCCAATTTCTAACAATGGCTGAAGATGCTTCTATTAACCACGATATTGTGGACAACTGGCACCAAAACCTTGACATTGTCATCGGTTTATCAATTTGAACCTATGAAAAACATTACAGTTGGCATGTGTGGAGCTGAGCCAATTGACAGAGACTTGATGGTATGGAACCTGAGTATTGCTGAGAAAATAGACATGCTGTTGAAGCTTTTCATCTTGGACACATCAGGACAGATGCAAGAATGCCAAACATCAAAGGGAGAAACAATTTATACCTCATGAGGAAATGGTGCTGATTGATTGCCAAATTAATTCTGATTGGTCAAGGTATTGCCATGGAGAATGTACCAGGGAACATGCTTTTGTTTAATATTACAAAGGTGCAAATCCTGGATGCATTCCTTTTGTTTGCGGAGGACAAGTCCTTGCTGAAGTGTGGCTTCTAGCAAGCAAAGGTGAGCCAGATTGCGATCCCAATTGATAATCTTAAATTGGTTGTTATTGCAATTCTTAGCATACTTGGGATTGTCCAGCAAGTGCTGCCCGATTGCAGAATTACATCTTACATATGTTTGAATATTGCCAGCACAGCTGATTGGTTATGTTCAGTGCTCTAGCTGTTGCAGACTTCGCCGTGACTCTCTGTTTGGATCATTTGACTGTGGGATCAACAAATCATCTGACTGCAAAGGCAACAGAGCGACATTTGGTCCTACAGTATCCACAAATATCCACCTTTGACAATGGTTATGGGACTGAGGATCCTGATTAATTCTCTCCTCCTCAATTTTTTTTTGTGTGGTGTTGTACAGTACATTGTGGGGTGGCACAGTGGTTAGCACTGCTGCCTCACAGCACTAGAGCTGGGTTCAATTCAGGCCTTGGGTCACTGTCTGTCTGAAGTTTGCATGTTCTCCTCGTGTCTGCATGGGTTTCCTCTGGGTGCTCTGGTTACTTCCCCCAGATGTGTAGGTTGGCGGATTGACCATGCTGAATTGTCCCTTCACGTGAAAGGGATTGGCAGGGTAAATATGTGGAGTTACGGTGATGGGATTGTTGTCGGTGCAGACTTGATGGGCAGAATGATTTCCTTCTGCACTGTAGGGGTTCTCTGGCACCCTTACTGCTGCCCTGCTTGAGATCAGCTAGCTATAAGCTAGATAATCTTGATTGAACCTGGAGCCTTCTTCATGTGGGTAGCTTAGCTACGGAACCATCTATTTAATTGGGGCAATGTTGATTGACACTTCAGTACAGTATCATTAGAACAGAGCTTTTCTGGAGGTGTCTTTCAGCTCAGCTGTTAAAGAGAGTCGCTGTCTGCTGGTGTTTCTAAGTAACATGATGTGTAGATCTTGTAGCCTCAGGATGCACTCCACATACCACTTAGCACACCATTAGTCTGAACAATGGGGAGATATATTTCTAGCAACAATATAAAGTTACAGTCCAAATCTAGCATTGCTCTCTCTTTACCTAACATGAAACAACCATATTATTCTCTTTGGCTTTAAAAAAACACAGGATGGCATCTCACCTTTTTGTAAAACTTTGTGAGGCAGTACTGAATGAACAGATCTCACTTCCTTTGCCAATTTAAGGGATTTTAAAAAAGATTCTATTGTTTTTCGTACAGTTCACTCCCCCCCAGGCAAAATGAATTGTTCTTGCCTTGCATTACTTGTCAGGATGTGTCTGCGATTCTGCACTTTGGATCCCATTCCTTTCAGAAGACCCCAGTTTTAGATGTCTTAGAACTGTTGGCTGTCTGCACAAGCGAAATAAAGATGGAACACACACACACCTCTTGTTCGGGAACCCAAATGTAACCCAGCAGGTTTGCTACATTTAACATTTGCAGCTTGGGGAGGATTAGCAATGTCTGTACCTCCTGATAATCACAACCGGCAGTGATTGATTGTAGGATGCCAGATAGAGTTTTGTTAGATGTGTAATTGGTCATCTCAGTACCGTCACAGTAAAGCTGACAAGGCTGACCTTTCAGTTACAAAATCCCCATCTCAAAAGATCCACTTGTAAATCAACTATTTATTTAGACTGATTTCTGTCTGCACTGAAATGAGATACAATTTAAATATCCTGAAAGTTTTCATTATAACTATTCAAATTAACTGTAAATAAAATTATGTTTTTTATGCTTTCCAGGGTATTCTTTCACCCTTGTTCTGTGGTTGGTGTGGGTGGGGGAGGGAACAACAGAAACCTATAAAGTTCTATCAGAGCTAGACAAAGGTAGATGAAAGAATGATGTTTCCGATGGTGGGGCTATCCAGAACCGGGGGTGGTCACAGTCTCGGTATTCAGTGCAGACAGTTTAGAACAGAGAAGAGGATTAGGACAGAGATGAGGAGAAACTTCTTCGCCCAGAGGATGGTCAGCCTGTGGGCTTTGCTACTACATGAAGCAGTTGAGGCCAAAACATTGTCTGTTTCAAGAAGCAGTTAGATATAGCACTTCAGGCAAAGGGGTTCTAAGGATATGGGGAGGGAAGGCAGGATCAGGCTATTGATCAGGGACGGCATGCTAGCACAGTGGGGTGGCACGGTAGCTCAGTGGGGTGGCATGGTAGCATAGAGGTTAGCACTGCTGCTTCGTAGCTCCAGGGACCTGTGTTCGATTCCTGGCTTGGGTCACTGTCTCTGTATGGAGTTTGCACATTCTCCCCGTGTCAGTGTGGGTTTCCTCTGGATGCTCCGATTCCCTCCCACAGTCCAAAGATGTGCGGGTTATGTTGATTGGCCATGCTAAAATTGCCCTTCAGTGTCCTGAGATGTGTAGGTTAGAGGGATTAGCAGGTAAATATGTAGGAGATAAGGGGGTAGGGCCTGGGTGGGATTGTGTCTGTGCAGACTCGATGGGCCAAATGGCTTCTGTCTGCACAGTTGGGTTTCTATGATTCCTATGATTGAGTTAGATTCATGATCATAATGAATGGCGAAGCAGGTTCAACTGGCCAAATGGCCTCCTCGTGCTCCTATTTTTTGTTTTCTGTTTTATGGGATTGGCAGGAGGGGAATGGGAAGTGGAGTGAGGGGTAATGTTAGATCACAGATATCCTGCAGTGATTCTCCATGCCAGAAAGAATGATTCAAGTTAAGCAGAAAAAAATGTCAATTATCTCCTCCTCAGACTGAAGCAGTTTGCTGCTATATCCAGTCACCAGGCTGAGAAGCTTTTACAGTGAGCGTTTAGAGTCAGAGCTTTACTGAACTTTTGACCTTTGTATCATTGATCACAATAGTGCTGGAACTATAACTATTGGTCACAATAGTTATAGTTCCCTCAAGCATGTTTTTTAGTGACTAACTGTTGGCACTCAATTTGCGAGTGACAAGTGCAGGTTCAACCTGGATTTCATTCCGCTTACTGATATTGCGTTCAATATATGAAGCATACACCATGCCAACATTTTACAGCACTTTGTATTTTCTAGTGAGGTGGTACAATTCATTTATTTTACAATAAAGCTGTGAAGGCAGCACTCTGAGGACTTTGGTCTTCAGCAGGCTCCTAGTAAACTGACCGTTCAGCATTTTCTTTCTCAATCTTGCTCAATGGTATCTATAACCTTCCTCTTTCCTCTTTGGTTGGTATTGTTATGACTATGTCAGGAGGAGTAAAACAGAATGATTCACTTAGCCTACTACTCCATGTCTGACTGTGGGTGGAATTCTCCATATTGTAGTCTAAGTGTAGTATTGGATGATTCCCATCGCCCGGAATGATGTCAACTCATGCCCAATTCCACAATTGCAGCCTAATGAATTATGCATGAATGACTATCTCTCCAAGTTACCAGGTGAGAGGGGAAGTGGTTCGCCTGTCTGCTGTCAGGTTCGAAGGTCCCCGCGACCATATTTAAATGTCACCAACATCCTCACCACCAGGAGACTGCTCAAGATGACATCCAGCTAGAAGCAAAAGGCCACCTCCCTCAAGGAGGCAGCACCCTGCTTCAACTACTAACACTCGATGCTTTGATTGAAGGAGTCTGGGAGCAGAGGCATTTATGCTGTGGTTGGCTCCAAGAAGCATCTGAACTTCCCTTCCCTGACCTGGGAGGCCATCGGCTGACAACTGCACCTGAAATGCAACACAGCCGAAGCAGATGAGTGATCTCATCCGCTCCAAGGAGGGAAATCACGCTCCAACTCCCTCCAATATCAAACTCTCATCATGCTGTCATGTACTCAAATGGCTACTCCCTTCACAATCTCACACAGTCACCCGTGGGGGACACAACTCAACACTTGTTCTGTCACAGAGACTTCCACATCACCACCATCCAATCCATCATGTTGTTCACACTCCATCTTCTGGGCAGGGCTCAACACTTACAGGGTACATGCATCTCACCCAATCTCTACTCCATCCCCTCTGATGACATGCCTTTGTCCTGTCTTCATACGGGCCAAGCAGACACAACAAGCAAGAGTGAACGCTAATGGGGCAGGAACAGCCAAGATCCTCATCACTCCCCAAGTTTGAGGAGGCTGCAGCCAAGCTTGCTGCAGATGACAGGGATCATTCCTGTGGGGAAGGGGAGATCAGCCTCCCCCAACCACCGAGTAAGGATCACAGTTCCATCACACACCAAATCCAGACAGTCACAGTGAATCAAATGTATTCTGATTTCGCTTAAACTTATCTACTAAAATTCTTTTCTTTTTTCAAGGCACCAGCAGATTGTGGCCATCCAGGCAGCTCAGCAGCAGTCTGGGCACCCACAGCAGGTCCACGATGAGAGGGAGCATGGCCATCCATCACAGTGCCCACCCACACCCCCCACCAGCACAGAGACACACACACATAGAAACTAAAAGCAGGAGTAAGCTATTCAACCCTTCAAGCCTGCTCTGCCATTCATTTTGATCATGGCTGATCATTAAATTCAATATCTTGATCCCACCTTCCCCCCATATCCCTTATTCCCTTTACCCCTTAGAACTATATCTAATTTCTTCTTGAAATCACACAATGTTTTGGCCTCAACTATTTTCTGTGGTAGTAAATTCCACAGATTCACCATTCTGGGTGAAGAAATTTCTTCTCATTTCAGTTCTAAAAGGTTAACACCTTATCCTTAAACCATGACCCCTATTTCTGGTCTCTCCCGCCATCGGGACTATTCTTTCTGAATCTACCCTGTCTAATCCTGTTAGAATTTTGTAAGTTTTTATGAGATGCTCTCTCACTCCAATGAATACAATCCTAACACATGACAGACCTGCCAGCCCAGGAATCAGCTTGGTAAACCTTTGCTGCATTCCCTCTATAATAAGGACATCCTTCTTTCAGGACACCAAAACTGCCAACAATACTCCAAGTGTGGCCTCACCAACGCCCTATACAATTGAGGCAAAATATTCCTATCCCTATAATCAAACGCCCTCGCTATGAAAGCCAACATACCATTTGCTTTATTTACTGCCTGCTATACCTGTGTGCTTACTTTCAGCAACTGGTAACGAGGACTCCAAGATCTCATTGCATATCCACCTCTCTCGATTTACACCCATTCATATGCCTACCTATTTTTGCTACTAAAGTAAGTAATCTCACATTTATCAACATTATATAGCATCTGCCATGCATATGGCCGCTCTCACAGCCTGTCCAAATCATGCTGAAGCACCTCAGCATCCTCCTCACAGCTCACCCTCCCATCCAACTTTGTATCATCTGAAAATTTGGAAATAATACATTTTGTTCCCTCTTCCAAATCATTAGTATTTAATGTGAACATTTGAGGTCCTAGCACAGATCCCTGTGATACCCCACTTGTCATTGCCTTCCAATGGGAAAAAGGCCCATTTATGCCAACTCTTTCCTTTCTATCTGCTAACCAGCTTCCTATCCATCTCAAGTCATTACCTGCCATTCTAATATGCTTCAAATTTACATAGTAGTCTACTATGTGAGACCTTGTCAAAAGCCTTCTGAAAAAACCACATCCATCGGTTCTCCTCGGTCAAATCCCCCAATAGCATCCTCAAAGAATCCCAATAGATTCATCAAGCATGATTTCCCTTTTGTAAATCCATGCTGAGTTTGTCTGGTTGTACCACTGCCTTCCAAATGCTGAACTGTGAAATCCTTGACAATGGCCTCTCTCAACTTCCCCACTACTGATGACGTTAGGTTCATTGGACTATAGTTCCCTGTTTTCTCTCTATCTACCTTTGCATAGCGGGCTTACATTAGCTACTCTCCAATCTGTAGGAATCAGTCCAGAGTCCAAAAAATTTTGGAAAATGACCACCAATGGGTCTACTATTTCCAGGACCACTTCCTGAAGTACTCTGGGATGAAGATTATCAGGACCTGAAGATTTATCTACCTTCTATCCCATCAATTTCCCCAAAACTATTTGTCTACTAATTCTGATTTCCTTCAGCTCCTTACTAAAACTTGTTTCTCTCAAAACCATTCATGTCTTCTTTTGTGAAGACTGAAGCAAAGTACAAATTTAGTTCCTCAGCTATTTCTTTGTTCCCTGTTATGAATTCTCCCCTTTCTGACTGTAAGGGGCCTACATTACACATCAATGGCTCCAGATTAGATTTGAAGTCACTTCCTGAGGAACACCTCGTGACATTTTGAAAAAAGGAATTTTTGAAGAGGTTCAGGATAATGTGAAAGCCAACAAATAATTTTCCAGCTGTTCACACTGGGTGGGATGTTTTGGTTCCACCAACAGCTTACCCCTGCTGGAGGGATCTCGTAAAAACCCTATAAAATTCTTACAGGACTTGACAGGGTAGATGCAAAAAGGATGCTCCTGTCCAGAACCAGGGGTCACAGTTTGAGGTTACAGGGTAAATGGTTTAGGACAAAGATGAGTAATTTCATCACCCCAGCCTGTGGAATTCTCTACCACAGTAAGTAGTTGAGGCCAAAACATCGAGGGCGGGATTTTCCAGTGTTCTCCCTGAAGCCAAAAAATCCTGCCAGAGGTCCACAGAACTTTGCATGGTCCGTGCCCCGCCCGCTATGATTCCATTGGCGAGTGAGATGGTAAAATTCCACCCTGAATGTTTTCAAGAAGCAGTTAGGTATAGCACTTGAGGCAAAGGAGGTCAAAGGATATTATGTAGGAGAATCATTCATCATCACAATGAATGGTGGAGCAGGTTCGAACGGCTGAATGTCTTCCTCCTGCTCTGATTCTCCATCTTTCTATGTTACCAGGCGATGAGGGATGGATTCAATGGGAAATCCCATTGACAGCGGCGGGACCAGGGTAGCAGGGTCCCTGAGTAACACACCACGGGGAGGTCTGCAAATCCACCCCGACTGGTGTCTTTAATGCTCCTCAGGGATTTGGGTGCCTGCTCCCTTTTTATCCCATTTAGATGGAATGCCATTTATATATTGGCTGGCAGATCCTTGTAACAGTAGTCGCATAGAAATGCAAGACATACTCTGCCAATTGTGTGCCAATGCAGAATGTGGCGGCACGATGGTACCGCTGCCTCACAATCCCTGGTTCGATCCCTAGGTTGGCTTGCTCTCTGTGTAAAGTTGGCACATTCTCCCTGTGTCTGCATGGGTTTCCTCCGGGTGCTTCAGTTTCCTCCCACTGTCTGAAAGATGTAACTTTGGCTTTACTAAATTCTTCCTCAGTGCACCCAAACAGGCACCAGAGTGCAGCAACTAGGGGATTTTCACAGTAACTTCATTGTAGTGTTAATATAAGCTTACTTCTGACACTAATAACATAAAATAAACTTATAAGATGTGGGAACAGAATAGTCATCGTGCATGGATATGTCCAGGATCCCAGCATTGTCCAAAAGAACAAATCATCAACTTCCCTCCTATTTTCAAAGCTTTCTTATTTTACTTCAGTATTTTCCCCCTTGGCATTTCTTTCCCATTTCCCCCACCAATTTAGCAAGTACATGATACCCTAGAGAAGTGAAGCAGGGAAATATTGCTAAGACTTGGTAAGGCTTTGGTGAGACCAGAGTTGGAATATTGCCAGTAATTATGGGCCCCGTATCCAAGGAAGGATCTGCTGGCCTATGAAAGGGTCCAGAAGAGACTCATGAGAATGATCCTGGGAATGAAAGCTTGACATATGAGGAACGTTTGAGGACTCTGGGTCTGTACTCATTGGAGTGTAGAAGGATGAGGAGCAACCTCATTGAAACTTACAAAATAATGAAAGGCCTGGATAGAGTGGGTGTGGGGAAGATCTTTCCATTAGTAGGAGAGACTAAAATCTGAGGGCACAGCCTCAGAGTGAAGGGCCAACACTTTAGAAACGAGATGAGGAAGAATTTCTTCAGCCAGGGTGTGGAATTCATTGCTGTAAAAGGCTGTGGAGGCCAGGTCATTGAGTGTATTTAAAACAGAAATAGATAGGTTCTTGATTAGTAAGGGGATCAAAAGTTACAAGGAACAGGCAGGAGAATGGGGTTGAGAAACTTATCAGCCATGATTGAATGGCAGAGCAGACTCAATGGGCTGAATGGCCAAAATCTGCTCCTATATCTATCTCATAGTCTTATGGTCTTATTACATGCACATCTTATGAAGCTTTCTCTGATGTTTCAGATTAGGCAACTTAAAGCTGTGTTGTTGTATAATGTACACAACAGCTGTTGCTGTTGTGTGGAGGAAGCTCAGCCACTGCATGATTAACTTCTTAAGGTTTCCCAGCTGGGTGTTTTAATCCAGACATAACCGCTGCATATTTAGACTGTATGATTGGATTATATTTCAAAGTTAGGTTTTTTGGAGAAAGAACTTACACATGTTAACAAGGACAGCACTGCAGTGCAATTATTCCAAACACCACAAAACAATAACATGGTAAATTATTTCCAAGAATTGGTGAGGAAGAATCAATACTATGTTCACAATCAAGTTTAAATTAATAAATGAGTAGAATCTCAAACAATTTTGATAAAAATGCATCAATATATTTTAAATGAATCACACGTACTGTGTTTTAAAATGAAACATTAATTAATATCAAGCAGTGCCAATGGAAACAAAACAGAAATCATCCAAAAACACAAAACATATGGACGACTATTCCTACTGCACAGTTGTAATGGTCTATAATAAGTTCCATTAAATCTCCTGAATATACTCCAAGCGTTGAACTAAATGCATCAAAGGTATTCAATGGCAATAGTACACCACCTTTTCTTAATTTAGAATCATAGAATCCCTACAGTACAGAAGGAGGCCATTTGGCCCATCAAGCCTACACTGATAACAATCCCACCCAGGCACCATCCCCATAACCCCACATATTTACCCCACTAATCCCCCTGACACTAAGGGGCAATTTAAAATGCCAATCATCCTAGGACTGTGGGAGGAAACCATAGCACCCAGAGGAAAACCACGCAGGCACAGGGAGAACATAGAAAAAAACACACAGACAGTGATCCGAGTCTGGTATTAATCTCAGTTCCCTGATGCTGTGAGACAATCAGTGCTAACCACTGTGCTACCGTGCCACACCTCCCCCCCCCTCCCCCCATCAATTTAACAAATTAATATTGGCTGGGCTTTTTTAAATTGTGCTTAATATTGCCTGAAAGATCATTTCATTTCATTTGCCCAAATTACATAAATGTGAATTGAAACTTTTGCAATGAAATAAAACACAATGGAGCACAATAACAAAGTCATTCAGTTCCAATTACAAAAGGTTTACATCGACTGCAAACTAGTAATCTGCACAGGAGGGTTTTGAACTGAAATGAGCTATATCATACTCTGCTGTCACTCGTAGCAAGAGTGAGGATCTTGAATTAATTATGTTACACAACCTTACATTTCTAAAAATGTACTTAAAATATTTAGGATTGGACTGATTGCAAATATATTAATTTGTTATTCTATAATCTGAGCTTGATTCTGTCTTGGATAAAAAGAAAATAAACATACCTAACATTTGGGATGTCCTAAAATGCACAGAATTACCAACCACATTGTCAGAATTTGGTGTTCTGTAGGTGGGTTTGCATTGATATTAACTATACTGCTGTAACAGTAAGGAAAACAAATATCTAATTTTGTTCCTGTGTTCACAAACAGTGTAACGTGACTAATAGGATTACTACATTACAACAGTGACCACACTTCAAAAGTATCCCACTGGGGCGTGAGACACTTTGGGATGTTCTAAAGCTATAAAAAATGTAATACTGTGTATAAATTCAAGTTCCTTCTGCAGGTGGCTCTCCTTAATTGTTAAAGGATGCCTGGTAATGTAATAACAATTCCTTACAGGTTTTTTTTTGAATAAGCTTATCCTACCACTAATAATAAAAAGAGAAAATGTGGAAAATACTTAGGTATTTCTGCAGAGGGTTAACGTTTCAGGTTGATGGTTCTGTGGGATTCCAGCATTTGCAATATTTTGTTTTTGTTCTTTTCGCCAACTGTCTTAAGTCTAAGTACTTCCACAGACACCACTTCTAAGCTTAAGTCTATTTATTAGTGTCACAAGTAGATTTACATTAACACCGCAATGAAGTTACTGTGACAATCCCCTAGTTGCCACATTCTGACGCTTGTTCGGGTATACCGAGGGAGAATTTAGCATGCCCAATACACCTAACCAGCATGCCTTTTAAACTAAGGGAGGAAATCGGAGCACCCGGAAGAAACTCACACAGACACAAGGAGAATGTGTAGACTCAGCACAGACAATCACCCAAGCCGGGAATCAAATCTGAGTCCCCGGCACTGTAAGGCAGCAGTGCTAACCATTGTGCCACCATGCCGTCCAATTCTGATGTGAGACCATTTTTTCCAAGTAATCTTCTGCCTCGACAGTATAAGCTGTTGACTGTACGTGAGTTGAGTGATCAGTCCACTTACACAGTAGCGTGGTTTCCATGGAGCTTCCTGTTTTGAGATTTTTATTTTGCTATTTTGGAGGAATCAGATACTTTATATCAAGGTGTTTCAATTTACAACAACTTACCTTTATATAACTCCTTTAATCCAGTATGGAAATGTCTCAGGATGTTTCAAGAATTGTTATGAGGGAAGATTTTTGCCGCATAAAAAGACATAGATCCTACTGTGGGGCATGTTTCTAACAAAGTGTCCCGCTGGAAAGGTGAACAGATGACAATGTCCATTAAAACCACATATACAAATGTTGGAAAGAAATTCACAATTATGTTCTGCTAGAAAGTATTAGAAGTGTTCTTGTTAAGGCCAATGTTCACATATGTTAAATATTATCACTTCCACAACCTGCATCAACAACAAAGTCACAACAGCGTTCAGCGAGAGACTAAAAAATGTTGATGGCAAGTGAGTGAAGTGAAAAACGGTTATTTCTAAAACTGAGGAATGACATTTCAGAAAAAATGTAATAAACAGAATAACATAGATTTTATGAAGTATTGTTCTAATGCTAAACAATTTAAAGTAAGTGGGTTAACAGCAGAATCGAAATAAAAACAGCGCCAGGTTTAAAAGGAGGCCTAGTGTAGACAGCGGGCAGCGGAGTGAGAGGGAAGCAGAGTGAGCTACTAGGGCTTAGGAACAAAGGGCTTGGGAGAAAAGGGCCAGGTAAGTTTGTGTTGAAATCGTTGCTCAATATTACTACAGGGAATAATGGAGGGGCATGTGATGTGCTGTTTCTGTATGATGTGGGAGCTGGTGGACCCCAGTGTCCTTCCCAGTGACCGTGTCTGCAGTAAGTGCAGGTTGCTGGAGGTGCTCCAGCTCAAAGTAGATGAGCTGGCCTCTGAGCTACAGACACTGAGGCTCATCAGGGGGAGGGAGGGTGCCATTGATAATGGGGTGCAAAAGACATCCACCCCCCCTAGACTAGCTAACACTAAGGGTCAGGAACAGGAGGGTGGGGACCGGAGGAAGGAGGGTGGGGACCAAATGCCTCAGCCTCTCAATCTGCATAACAGGTTTGAGGTTCTTGCTTCCAGTGTGGACAAGAACGGGGGCTGTGAGGTTGGTGAGCAAACTGCACACGGTACAGTGATGCAGACACAGGACATAGGCAAAGAGAAGGTGAAAAGGAACGTAGTCGTAACTGGGGATAGTGTGGTTAAGGGTATTGACACACTGTCCTTTGTCACAATGACAAAGTGCACAGAAGGGTGTGTTGTCTGCCTGGTGCTCGAGTCCAGGATGTCGCATCTGGGCTGCAGAGGAACCTGGAGTGGGAGGGTGAGAATCCCGTCGTTGTAGTACATGTGGGTGCCAACGACGTAGGCAAAATGCACACTGAGGATATGGGGAGGGAGTATGAAAAGCTGGGAATGGAATTAAAAAGTAGAACCGTCAAGGTGGTTATCTCCGGGCTACTGCCTGAACCGTGTGCAGACGGGCGTAGGGTTGACAAGATTAAGGAAGTGAATGGGTGGCTCAGGGATTGGTGTGGGAGGAATGGTTTTGAATTTATGGGGCATTGGCACCAGTATTGGGGTAGGTGGGACCTGTTCAGGTGGGATGGAGTTGGTCTGAAACGTGCTGGGACCAGAGTCCTGGCGAATCGTGTGGATAGGACTGTAGATAGGGCTTTAAACTAATTGGGGGCGGGGGGGAGGGTGCGAGGGTAGGTGAAATTACAGGGTCTAAAGTTAAGGAGACGGTACAGGTAAGAGAAGAGGCCAAAGATGTCCCAATAATAAAGGGAGTAGGGGGCGTGAGTAAGGTTGGAGACGTTCCGGCTAATAGGGTACAGGTGAAGGCTGGGATGAAGGCACTTTATCTGAATGCACGAAGCATTCGGAATAAAGTGAATGAGCTGGTGGCGCAGATCAGCACAAATGGATATGATCTGGTGGCCATTACAGAGACGTGACTGCAAGGTGACAGGGACTGGGAGCTGAATGTACAGGGGTATCAAGTGTTTAGGAAGGATAGGCGGGAGGAAAAAGGCTCTGCTGATTAAGGATAGCATCAGGGTGGTAGCAAGGGATGATATAGGAGCCAAAGAGCAGAAAGTGGAATCGTTGTGGGTGGAGATTAGGAACAGCAAAGGGAGGAAGATGCTGGTGGGTGTCGTCTATAGGCCCCCAAATAATGATCTGGAGGTGGGACGGGCTGTTAACGCACAAATAAAAGCGGCGTGCAGGAATGGGACAGCCGTAATTATGGGGGATTTCAATCTGCATATTGATTGGTCGACCCATGTTCGATGCGGTGGGCTTGAGGAAGAGTTCTTGGAATGCTGCCGGGATAGTTTCCTTGAACAGTGTGTGTTGGAGCCGACGAGGGAGTGAGCTATCTTGGATCTGGTGTTATGTAATGAGGCAGGTAGAATTAGGGGCCTTGTGGTGAAGGATCCTCTTGGGAAGAGTGATCATTGTATGATGGAGTTTCTGATGTAGATGGAGGAGGAGAAAGTGGGTTCCCGGACCTGTGTCCTTTGTTTGAACAGAGGGGAGTACAATAGGATGAGAGAGGAATTGGCGAATGTTGATTGGGGGAGCGCATTGGAAGGTAGGTCTGCTGAGGAACCGTGGAGGATCTTTAAGGAGATCTTTCTTGGTGCTCAGCAGAAATTTATTCCGATGGTTAAAAAGGATCGTAGGAGGAGAGATAATCAGCCGTGGATAACAAAGGAGGTAAAGGAAAGTGTTAAATTAAAAGCAGATGCGTTTTGAGTAGCTAAGAGTAGTGGGCGAGAAGAGGATTGGGAGAGGTTTAAATATCAACAAAGAATGACAAAGAAGTTGATAAAGAAGGGTAGATAAACTATGAAGCTGGGCTAGCGCTTAATATAAAAAAGGATAGTAAGAGTTTTTATAAATATATAAAAAGGAAGAGGTTGACTAGGGTGAACGTTGCACCCTTGGAGGATGAGAGGGGCAACTTAGTGGTTGGGGATGGGGAAATGGCTGAGGCCTTGAATAACTTTTTTGTATTGGTCTTCACGGAGGAGGACGTGAATAATTTGCCGGGTGTTAACAATGGAAAGATGGTAGGGGTGGAGGGCCTGAATGACATTATTGTTACTAGAGAGGCAGTGCTCGAAAGACTGGAGGGACTGATTGTGGACAAGTCCCCAGGACCGGATGGAATGCATCCAAGGGTTCTGAAAGAAATAGTGGAGGTGATAGTGGATGCCTTGGTGATTATTTTCCAAACGTTGCTGGATTCCGGGGAAGTGCCGGAAGATTGGAAAACAACTAATGTTACGCTGTTGTTTAAGAAGGGTGGCAGGCAAAAGGTAGGGAATTATAGGCCAGTTAGTTTAACGTCTGTTGTAGGTAAAATGCTAGAATCCGTGATCAAGGAGAAAATAGCGAGGCAACTTGAGGAGAATTGTTTGATAGAGCAGACGCAGCACGGTTTCGTTAAGGGGAAGTCATGTCTGACGAATTTATTGGAATTCTATGAGGATGTGTCTAGGGCGGTGGATAGAGGAGCGCCGGTGGATGTGGTGTTTCTTGATTTTCAGAAGGCGTTTGATAAGGTGCCGCACAAGAGGTTATTACAGAAGGTCAGGGGGCATGGAGTTGGGGGTAAGGTGTTAGTGTGGATAGGGGATTGGCTGTCAAATAGGAGGCAGAGAGTGGGGGTCAATGGGTGCTATTCAGATTGGCGGTTGGTGACTAGTGGAGTGCCCCAGGGGTCGGTGCTGGGGCCTCAGCTATTTACCATTTATATAGATGATCTGGAGGAGGGAACCGAGTGTATGGTGTCGAAATTTGCTGATGACACCAAGATTGGTGGAACGGCAAATTGTGTGGAGGGTGTGGAGAGTCTGCAGAAGGATCTAGATAGACTGGGCGAATGGGCCAGGAACTGGCAAATGGAATTTAATGTTGGCAAGTGTGAAGTTGTCCACTTTGGTAGGAATAATGGTAGGAAGGACTATTACTTACATGGCGAAAAACTGCGGCATGTGACGATGCAGAGGGACCTTGGGGTCCTCATGCATGAGTCGCAAAAACCCAGCCTGCAGGTGCAGCAGGTGGTTAGGAAGGCGAATGGGATGCTGGCCTTCATAGCGAGGGGGATTGAATATAAAAGTAGGGAGGTCTTGCTGCAACTGTACAGGGCACTGGTGAGGCTGCAGCTGGAATACTGTGTGCAGTTTTGGTCGCCGCACTTACGCAAGGATATTTTGGCCTTGGAGGGAGTGCAGAGGAGGTTTACTAGACTGACACCGGAGTTGAGGGAGTTGAACTATGAGGAGAGGCTGAATAAACTAGGCTTGTACTCGTTAGAGTTTAGAAGAATGAGGGGAGATCTCATTGAGATGTATAAGATGATGAATGGGATGGATAGGATAGAGGTGGAGAAGCTCTTCCCGCTCAAAAAGGATAGTAGGACTAGAGGGCACAGCCTCAAGATAAAGGGGGGGGGCGGTTTAGAACGGAGTTGAGGAGGAACTTCTTCACTCAAAGGGTGGTGAATCTCTGGAATTCTCTGCCCGTTGAGGTGGTGGAGGCTGCCTCGCTAAATATATTTAAGACGCGGGTTGATAGGTTTTTGATAGGCAAGGGGATTAAGGGTTATGGGGAGAGGGCGGGAATGTGGAACTGATCCACTTCAGATCAGTCATGATTTTATTGAATGGTGGGGCAGGCTCGAAGGGCTAGATGGCCTACTCCTGCTCCTATTTCTTATGTTCTTATGTTCTAAAATGGATTAGGAAATCCAGGCAGAAAAAAAAACGCAACAAAGTATACACTGACAGAAGTGCAAAGAGAAAAGTTAATCTCGTTTATTGATTAATACTGCTGTCATTGTCTACACATTCTCATTTTTTTTGATTGACGAGTGATTGAAAGGTCGTGAAAGGCTGTTAAAATGATGACAGTCGCATCAAAAGACAAAGGTGGAGTTCCTTTACTTGCCACTGGCAGGACATGATGAAACGAAACAAAATTCTCCAAATTTTTTCACGCACCCTTGTGTTACGAAGAAAGAACTTGTCCTGAAATTTGTTCTTGTGAAACACTTGGGGGCAACTTTCTGCTTTACAAGCAGTATTTATTGTGCATCCTTCACTAGCCCGAGGGCATTCAGTCACATGGAAGGTTCGTGGACATCGTTGATTAAGAACTAATTGGGCTTTTAACACAGTGTAGCAGCTTTAATGGTCATTTTATCTGTAACAGCAAGATTTCATGACCTTTTGTTGTAGACTTTGACCTCACAACGCGTGAGGTGCTTATCTGCTACCAGAGCCCATCAGTTCTGCCACAACCAGCAGTTCTACACATATCAATATATTCTTTAAATGTGTTCTAGGGAATACTGTTTCTCCTCCCTCCCTTCCATTGTCTTTCCTTGCTCCTCCATTGGCAAATGAAACCTTTACCAATGCCTTTGTCAGTCCTCTATCTGTCAAAAATTTAGTTCATCCAAAACTTTGCTGCCAATAAACTACCCTGAAACTCATCTCACTTGCCCATTTCTCCTGGCCTTGGTAAGATATACCCACATTCTCTGGACTCGCTGAGACACCCCTTTCCCCAAATATCATCCAACTTAGTAATTCTATAAGTCAAATCCACTTGTAGTCACCACAAAATACAGCTTAGATGACCATGTCCAGAAAACCTATTTTCTTGATTCAGCTGAGACATAAAACTATGTTTTTTAGAAGAGAATATCTGCTGCTATTCTAGATGTTAGATGGAACACGCTTCCTTGGCTCTGCGTATAGATGGAATTGACCTCTCTGAAGATTAGATGGAGGTGACCTGTTTGAGGTGGAAAGCTAGCCTTTTTTCCAATGAGAGTGCTAGCAGCTTATACAATTAATTCTCTTTGATGTTCCACCCTGTTGATTTGGCTGTCTGTATGTCTCAAATTCCTCTCAAATTGTCATTTGTATCACACCACTGATCCCTGGTAAACAGTTTTTTTGATATGGCAATTCGGACCTCAATTTCTCTAGATGTCTGCATATCTTGTTGCTGGGCAAATCACATCTAATATTCGTCTTGGACACATACTAATCTTGTTACTTGTCTGTTATTTTGTTTTTGTATCAAGTTCAGTTGTTAACCTCATTAACATCCAAATTTCCCAACACAAACGTTGGAATTTTTCTACTCCAGGGAGGTGTGGATGCTTCAACTTGGAATAAAGTCAAGGCTGAGATAGATATATATTTGGTTTCTCAATGAATCAACTGGCATAGAGAGCAAATATGAAGATCAACCATGATAATGTTGAGTGGCAGAGCAGGCTCTAGGGTCTGGATGGTCTACTCCTGTTCCTCTTTCTTATGCCTTTGGTCCGTCCTTTTGCTACTGCGTACTTTCAGTTTGATTTTAACATTATCAGTTTCGTTTATCTTGGTCTTAAGTTATTTCAAGTTATGTCATTGATTTTTCTAAATGTATTGCTAAATATCCTTCTCAGCATCTTCATCAGATTTAACTACATTTATCTGGGATACAATTTTGGTTCTCTCTTCAATCTGTTTCTTAGCAGCTTCTATTTGAGACCTTTGTCTCCAACAGTGATGCACTTTGTTATCCTTGAATTGGAGTTCAGTTCAGTAAATATTCTTTTTCACTGATGTTTGACGTTCCCATTTGAACTGCTGAGAGTTATTGAACCACTAGCATGTCAACAACATCATCAAACTCAGTTAAGTCTCTTTCATCTAACCACTTCTGTCGATGCAGACACCCTTTTCAATGATCATTTCCAAATATACATATTCCAAGATAGTGAAATAAAACAACTCTGCCTCTTTTTAGTTGGTATAACAATGAGGCTGATGGAGATATATATATTTATTTCCCATCCTGTCTCAACTGAGACAGTGGTAAACCACAATTACTGCCAAACAACCTCTTTGGCACTGAAAGTTTTCCTTATAAGTGTGGAATCTCATTCATTCACATTTAAATTATTATTGTACAATTAAATATAAAGCAAATTTATAGTTTTTCTTCCTGTCCCTTTTAGCTATCCCTTTATGTCATTTTCTCCTCATTATTTCTCTTTCTGTAATGCCTTTACATTGATTTGAGTATCCTACAGTGACACAATGGTTTGCACTGCTGCCTTGCACAGCCAGGGACACAGGTTCAGTTCCTGGCTTGGGTCATTGTGCGGAGTCTGCACACTCTCCACGTGTCTGTGTGGGTTTCCTCCAGGTGCTACAGTTTCCTCCCACAGTCCGAAATATGTGCTGGTTAGGTGCATTGGCCATGCTAAATTCTCCCTCAGTGTACTGGAGTAGGCGCAAGAGTGTGGTGACTAGGAGATTTTCACAGTAACTTCATTGCAGTGTTAATGTAAGCCTATTTGTGACACTAATAAACAAAATTTAAACCTAATTGACATCTCCTGGTTTAGCCTCAGATTAATGCAGGAAAGATTCATCAATCTGATTGATTGAAGAGCGATTCTTTTGCTTGCCCTTCTTATAGCAGGTCCTACATTCCCCATAAGGGGCACAGTGCCAAGTGGATCTCTATTTACAGTAAATCTCCATGCAGAAGACCACTAAAAGTCTATGAGCAGCTGGAGATCTTATGCACAATGGGTGCTGTTCATTCACTATTGACTAAAGCACCTGGACCATCATGTTATGTTTCGAGTTGCTGTCTCGACAATGCTCCCTAAATCTATGAATACTGGAATGTATGATACTGTGATACATGCTCAGCTGCGCTCAGCTTTAGTTTAATCCTCAGTCTATCTAACTAATTGTAATGTCTAGCAGTAAACAGACATCGCTACTTAATATTATTTCTTCTGCTTTGGCTGCACTGATTTAAATGCTGTAATATGAGCACATTTTGTGTTTGAATTCTGTGCTACCAATTGCCAGATCATTTATTAAATTCAAGTATATGATTGAATCGCTGTTTCAATTTCTCAAAGCAAGCTGCTCTAAAAATGCATATTTAATTTGACCCTTCAATGTACGTTCACCTCCCTTCTAACTGACATGTTCAAACATGAAAAACTTTTTTAAGTAGCAGGGTAGTCTCTCTTATTCTAACGGCTTATTCAGCGATGCAGTGCAAAGAGTTTGTTCAGAAATATCTCCTGAGGTCAGTCGCTTCTGATCCGCCTCCTCGATGCTGCTGCTGATATATTTGGCTTTCAGGAACTGTCACTTGTAGCGATAAAGACAGAAATGGGGAAAATAGTGAAATAAGCCTTGCGGTTATATATTGTGTTTTCCTCAACTGCAGGATATTGCAAAGCGCTTGCCAGCTAATGGACAACAGTTCTTTTTTTCCAAGTGTGGCCACTGTTATCATGTAGGAGACGCAATTTGCACTCAGCAAGATCCTGCAAAGAAAGAAGTGATAAGATTATCTCTGTCAATGATCTTGGTTGTGTATAAATGCTGCAGGGCAGGATATGAAGCAAACTTTTCTCCTCTTTTTCATATGTTGTCACTGTATCTTTTGCATCATATTAGCAGGGAGAGGGAGATGCACAAGGCACAAAACACAGGGGCTGTAAGGGAACCAGGCTCACTACCAGAACAATAAGCAATTATGGCCGACTAGTACATGCCAGATTCCTCAGTCGCACCTTGCCTCGTATGAGCACTGTTCTGTTTTATAGAATCATAGAATCCCTACGGTGTTTAAGAGGGCCATTTGGCCCATCAAGTCTGCACCCTCCCACCTTTTTATGTTAAACTGGCCTATCCCTGTAACTCATTGTATTTATCCTGCCGATCCCCTTAACCTACAGTGCCCTCTATTTGACATTGTGGCAGTGGGTGTTTCCTTCAGAGCTGGCTGGGCTAAAGGTAAAAAAAATGTAAAATAAAAATAAAAGTAAAAAAGTAAAAGGTAACCAAGGCTCGTTGCCTTGCATTGAGTTAACCTCTCGCCGCCCCATCAACATCCTGCATCAGATGTTCCTGCCTCTCAACTGTCAGCAATTTGTGTTCCTCTGCCTACCTCCTGACCTCCCCCCTCAATAGGGGCCTCCATTCCTGATAGCCTCCCCTGAAGGAGGCCCTTCCTCAACTACAGATGTCACCATCATTTTCAGTGGAAAGGATAAAAAATAAGAAGTATGTAAGTGTCGTAAGTATAGGAGATTAGATTGTATGGTGGATAGCTAAGTTTATCTGTGGCCATAAACAAAGATTCCAGGATGATGTGTTGTCTCCCTGGCACTAGGGTCAAGGATGTCTCAGAGCAGTTGCAGGAAATTCTAGAGGGGGAGAGTTAACAACCTGTGCTTGTGGTACACTTTGGTATAAATAACATAGGTTAATAAAAAAGGACGAGGACAAAAGTTGAAAAGTAGAACATCAACGGTAGTGATCTCAGGATTACTATCAGAACTATATGTTAGTCAGAGCAGAAGTAGCAGGATGTATCAGATGAATACATGACTGAAGTGTCACGACATGGAGGTGATGTTTCCCTCTGCATAATTTTGGAACTCTCCAAAGGGATGTACCTCACCTTGTAATCATATGTAAGTTTGCATGAGGGAGTAGGAAGTTATTAGGTAAGTTAAGGCAGAATCTGACACTCTCTGTCATGAACAATTAACAGGTCTTTATTTGCAAAACTGGTGACTACCTTATTAAAACAATTAACAAACTGAATAAACTCCTCAATTGAATGTTATCTGGATAATACAAGAATCAAGAATGAAACAAAGGCTTATAAATTCCGGTCATTCTCAAAAGGATATATATATACAGCCAGGCACTTGTTAGAAATTTGGAGGTCTTTGCTGTTCAGGTCAAAAACATCTCCTGAGTTAATCTATTTTCGACTGGAGATGGTAAGTTTGGCAACTGCAGGATTTGTTATGAGAGCCTAGCCTCTCTCTCCTTCTGATTAAAGAGGTTGCCAGATTACTTTAACCATTATTTCCCCCTGTCTGGGTTTAAATACCAAGGATTACCTCACAGTATTCCTGCCATTTGAGTGGCTTGAGGCTGTCAACAACACTCAAATTTGAATTCAATTGGTTCTGTGTCTTTGAGTGCTTGCTTTAAAATCATTGGCCCAAGCCTGTTTTGCTCTGCTGGCTGCTGAGCTTTTGACACAATGCTGCAAAATTGACTTCCGCAGCCTGCTTCCTACAATTTAAAAACCCAAGCACAAAGACACATGCTTCTAAAGAGACAATGCTATATGATTTCTTTTGATTTTCTCAGCATTTCTTTTCAATATTCACATTTGTCAAACACCACTTTTTAACCTTAGGAGTGCAACTTCATAACAGAAGAGATGGCGTGGGGAGAGGTTTCAGATTCCTGGCACGTTGGGAGCGATTCTGGGGGAGTTGGAACCAGTACAAACTGGATGGGTTACACCTAGGCAGGACCTGGACAGTTGTCCAAGGGGAAGTATTTGCTATGGTAGTTGGGGAGGTTTTAAACTAAAATGGCAGAGGGTGGCAACCTATGTGACATGGTGGCACAGTGGTTAGTTCTGCTGACTTGCAGTGCCAGGAGCCTGGGTTTGATTCCCTGCCTGAGTGAGTGGCTGTGTGGAGTTTGCACATTCTCCCTGGATCTGTGTGCATTCCTTTTAGGAGCTCTGGTTTCCTCCACAATCTGAAAGATGTGCCAGTTAAATACCGTGGCCACACTAAATTTTTACTTAGTGTACCAGAATGAGTGCTGGAGTATGACTATTTGGGGATTTTCACAGTAACTTCATTATAATGCTAATGTAAGTATAAAGGTGGCACCAGTAAGTATACTTTAAATCTACGCAAGGAGTCAAATGAGTGGGAAACACAGACAAAAACAAGATATAAAAAGGAGAATAAGGAAGGTGATAAGCAGAGAAACTAAGGGCCAAAATCAAACTGGGTCGTGGTGAGAAATAGTGGAAAGGGGTCTAGGAATATTAAAAAGACAAGCCTTAATGCTTTATGCCTTAACATGCAAAACGTTCACAATAAAATGAATGAAGTAATTCCGTAAATAAATGTGAATGGGTATGATATACTTGGGATACAGAGACGTGGCTGAAGGTTGACCAGGAATCGGAATTGAAAACCAGGGGTATTCAGTATTTAGGAAGGACAAGCAAAAAGGAAAAGATGTTGGGGGTTGCATTGGAGGTTAAAGAGGAAATTAATGTAATAGTGAAGAAACATATTAGCTCCAACAATGTGGAGTTATATGGGTAAAGCTGAGAATTAAGGGGCACAAAATGTTAGTGGGTGTTGGATATAGGCACTCCAATCTGTATTGTTGATGTTGGGCATGGTATTAAACAAAAAATTAGAGATGCATGTGATAAAGGAACATCTGTAATTATGGGTGACTTTATTCTTCCATAGACTGGATGAATCAAATTATCACTATACCGTGGAGGAGGAGTTTCTGGAGTGTGTACGGAATGGTTTTCTGGACACAACTAGTTGAGGAACCAACTAGTGAATACCCATCCTAGACTGGGTATTGTGCAATGAGAAAAAAATAATTGGCAATCTAGTTGTGCAAGATCAACGAGAACAATATGATAGGATTCTTCATCTGAGACGGGAGTCTTGAATCTTATTAAAGGAGACTCGAGTGGTACGAGGCATGAGTTGGCTATGATGGATTGGGAAATATTACTTGAAGGGATGACAGTAAATGGGCAATGGCAAGCATTCAAAGAGAACATGGGTGAACTGCAACAATTTTTCATTCCTGTCTGACACAAAAATGAAATGGGAAAGCTGGCCATACAAGGGAACATAGGACACTGGAACAGGCCCTTCAGCTCACGATGTTGTACTGGACATGACCCCAAATTAAACAAATCCCTCTGTCTGTCCTTCATCCATAGCTGTCTATTCCTTGCATATTCATGTGCTTGTCTAAAAGCCCCTTAAATGCCCTTATTGTATCTGCCTGCACCAGCATCCCTGGTTCATGTCGCACTATCTGTAACCCCCGTGACTTGCCTGGGTTTGCAAAACCTCACTTACTGTACTGTCTGGAGACAATACACATCTCTTTAAACTGTGATCAGTGCTCCTTCCACTCACATTATCAGCCACTTCAGGTCTTGAACAGCAGGTTAGGTGTAAGGATTCGCATTCTAATCAGTAATCTCTAAACTGTCTGTGCTTTATATGCTCTGTCTGAGGCCAGAACTCTCCATTCACCTGACGAAGGGACTAACCCGAAAGCTTGTGAGTATATTATCAAATAAATCGGTTGGACTAAAACCTGGTGTTGTCAGACTTTTCACTGTGTTTACGCCAGTCCAACGCCGGCATACCCACATCATGACCACAGTCCAGACACCTACCATTCTCAGTGTAAAAAGCGTGCCTTTCATATTGCCTTTGAACTCTCTCCTCCTCCACCCCGCACTCCCTCCCCTCCTCTGATCATGTATCCTAGTGTTAGACATTTCAACTTTGAGAAAAAGACTGTCTTTTTCTGACTGTCTTTTTCTTAATTCTGTCTGTCAACCTTATCTATGCCGCTCGTAATTTTATAAATTTCTTTCGGTTAGCTACCTCTGCTACTCCGGAGAAAGCAACTCTAGTTTGTCCAACCTCTCCTTATATCTTAAACTCTCTAATCCAGGCAGCATTCTGGTAAACCTCTTCTACACTCACTCTAAAGCCTCCACATCCTCTGTAATCAGGCAACCAGGATTGAACGCTAGGTGCAGCCTGACCAAGGTTTTATAAAACTGCAACATGACGTCCTAGCTCTTGTGCTCAATGCCCCACCAATAAAAGTAAGCATGTCATAGGCCTTCTTTATTACCCTATCTACATGAGTGGCCACTTCCAGGGAGCTATGGACTTGAACCCCAAGATCCCTCTGTATATCAGAGAGGTGGGCAACCATTGACCCCGGATGGGATTTTCCGGTCTTGGGAAGGGCGCAGCCAGAAAATCCCACCCGAGGAGTCACAATAGCCCTGCCTTTGACTGGAGCTGGCTGGAGCAGATGATGTAGAGATGCCAGCATTGGACTGGGGTAAACACAGTAAGAAGCCTCACAACACCAGGCTAAAGTCCAACAGGTTTATTTGACAGTAAACGCCACAAGCTTTCGGAACGCTGTTCCTTCGTCAGGTGAGTGGAAAGTTTCCATTCATCTGACGAAGAACTTTCCACTCACCTGACGAAGGCACAGTGTTCCGAAAGATTGAGGCGTTTACTGTCAAATAAACCTGTTGGACTTTAACCTGGTGTTGTGAGACTTCTCACTGGAGCAGATAAGGCATCTTCTCGTCCTTTGTGTTGGCTTGGCTAGAATGTTCATACAATCATACAATGCAAAGGAACGTCACATTTTAGGATGAGTCTTTGTCCATCGAGGTAGCTTAGAATCTTCCAAAACTACCAGCATGTGCCAGCTGTGGCCATGTTATCAGACCATCATTGTCTATTTCAAGATCAAACAGAGTCTAAAGAAGAGAATATGAAAGCAGTTTTTCAGGTTTTGTTTCTCCTCCTGTCTTGTCAACATGACAAAGCTTAGGTCTTCGGAGCCGGGTTTGAACCCACTATCTGCTGATTCAGAGGTGAGAGTTCAACCACTGGAGCCACGCCTGTTACTCATAGTGACAACCTGCCAGAAGGAAACAACAGTAAATTGGGGGAATAGGAATACTGGTCCAAAATGTTTTCTTCCTTCCGGCCTCACTGAGATATAGTCTCCTTTCTGTGATTTGGAATAAAAGGTTGAGAATATCTAGTCTGGCCTGAGCTTTGCAAAGCATTCCCAGACATGGGGACTCTCAGAAATCTACTGTAATAAAAGAGAAACGCTCCAGATTGCAAGTGTTAGAAGATGGCGACTCATATGTTGCAGCAGATGTTCCTTAGCACAACTCACTCTATGCTATTCAGTGAATGGTGTGTCTCTCCCTGATTCACTTTCAAAGAACTGTGATACTACTTTCTGACAGAGCAGCTCTGGTTCTTTATTGTGGGTTCAACTTGTCTGATCATCAGTTGGAACCAAAGTGAACTACAGGAGGGTGGGATGAGACCTTTAAGTGGCCACTTAAAGGCTTCGATCGGTCTCCAGGTGGGAAGGCCTGAGTATGGCCAGGTAGAGCTGGAAGGTGGTCAGACCCCCAGGCTACCTCTTTCCACTTAATCACGTGGGAACCATTACCCCTCCCCCGACCCTCCAACTGACATATGGGGTAGGCACTGAATTTAGTTTACATTTTCATGGAAACTAGAGATATAAGTTCATCTCAGATGGTGGTGCCAAATGGATGCTACTGATTGGTCAATATAGTATTGAATATTTAATTCCATTGCGTGTCATGTATAATGGGCAGCTGATCCATTACTATTCACTTTACATCACCATCCAAGACAGCTTTCTGTCCAAGAGGCTTCTTAGCTTCAACAGACAGTATTAATAGAGGGAGATCACCTAATATTATAATGTGACAGTGCCTCAAAACGCTTAACCAATCAGAACAAAGTGACAGCTGCAAAGTACATGACAAGATGGAGGAAATGCCATGAAGATAACTGAATTAATTCCCGAAGTGGTGCATGTGTCCGCATCACCAAACCACCACTCAGTACGTCCCATTGTAAGGCATAGAACCAAAGAATCCCTACAGTACAGAAAGAGGCCATTCAGCCCAACGAGCCTGCACAAACTCCCTGAAAGAGCACCCTACCCAAGCCCTCTCCTTCGCCCTATCCATATAACCCGGCGTACTTACGGTGGCTAATTCACCTGACCTACTCATCATTAGAGTGTGGGAGAGAACTGGAGCACCTAGAGGAAACCCACGCAGACATAGGGTGAAGGTGCAGACTCCACACAGTCACCCAAGCCTGGAATCGAATCCGGCTAACCACTGTGCTGTCCATTTACATTTACATAGAATCACATCACAGCTTCAGAATATCCCAACTGACAACCAATGGATTACTTTTAAAATGCCATCATTGTTGCTATGTATTAGGATTAGTAAGGAAATTAATGGAAGAAAAAACCAATGTAATCCCTTGGAATCTTGATGGCCTTCATCCCAGAGTTCTAAGTGGGCACTGGCGACATTCCAGCAATAGTACTGAAGACCTGTGCTCCAGAACTAGCTGTGTCCCTAGCCAAGCTGTTTCAGTACAGCTACATCACTGACATCTACCCAGCAATGTGGAAATGTATGTCTTGTCCACAAATCCAACTTGGCCAATTACCGCCGCATCAGTCTGCTCTCGATCATTAACAAGGTGATAGAAGCTCTCATTGGCAATGCTATCAGGTGACATTTAAAGTCAAGTTTATTTATTAGTCACAAGTAAGGCTTAAATTAACACTGCAATGAAGTTACTGTGAAATTCCCCTAGCTGCCACACTCTAGCACCTGTTTGGGTCAATGCACCTAACCAGCACATCTTTCAGACTGTGGGAGGAAACCGGAGTAGTTGGTGGAAACCCACGCAGATACAGGGAGAATGTGCAAACTCCACACAGACAATGACCTAAGCCAGGAACTGAACCCAGGTCCCTGGCACTGTGAGTCAGCAGTGCTAATTGCTGTGCCACTGTGCTGCCCAGTCAGTTAGACTAACCTACTCACTGGTGCTTTTAGCTCCTGGCCTCATTACAGCCTTGATCCAAACAAGGATGGAAGACCTGAACTCATGAGCTGAGATTTGAGTCACTGCCTTGACATCAAGGCCACTTTTGACCAAATGTGCCATCAGGGAGCTCGAGCTGAAGTTAATGAGCATCAGTGGAAATTTCTCCACTAATTGGAATTATACCTAGTCCAAAGGAAGATATTTGTCATTGTTGGAGATCAGTCATCTCAGTCCCAGGATATCATTGCAGGGGTTCTTCAGTTCAGAATCAGGCCTAACAATCTTCAATTGCTCCATCATAAGTGGGGATGGTTGCTGATGATTGCACAATGTTCAGCAACATTCATGGCTGCTCAGATACTCTCCATGTCCATATGCAGCAAGGCATGGACAACATGCATGTCACACAAGTGCCAGGCAATGACCATCTCCAACAAGAGGCAATCTAACCATATTGCCTTGACGTTCAATGGAATTACCATAACCATAACGTTATCGTCTTCTTCACAGTAGTTTGATTTCTGAATTGATGGCAGTGTCATGTTTTGTTGTATTTCTTGGTGTCTTCATATGTTTAAGGGGCTATGTAAAGAACTTAGATCTGTGTGATAAATTTATGGTATATTGTGATTTCTGCCATAGTCATGAGTTTGAATTCTGAAATTCCATTCAGTATCAAATATTTCAAACCCTGCTTCCAAGCAAGTGCCTGCACTGCAAATTTGTATCATGTTAAAGAGTGATTAGATGACAACACGTGCCAGAACGCATTTTTTTAACACTCCTTTTTTTCCCCCGAGTATCTGACCCTTCCCAGGAAACAGATGTGCTTTCTAATACCTTTCTTTCTCTTTGTTTTCTTTTCTTCCCTGCAAAACCTAAAAAGAATAACCAGTTTGGTGGAGGAGACTGAGAGATCTGGAGCAAGAACTGAAAATTATATTTATTTTCAGAGAAATGAAAATTGCGAATTTAATAAAAAGAAGTTACATTTCTAAATGGGTTTTGAATTCTCCAATTAACCTAATTTTTTTGGATATAAAGATGGCCAAAAGTAATGGTGTTTCCCTTAAAATATATTTTCCACTTTCAAGGTCCTTTCACTTCATAAACATAAAATAGCCCAAGTTGCATTAAATTAGATATTATACATTCCTACTGCAGCACACTGCACTGAAGAAATATTCGCTGATTTTGTCTATTATGAAAATCAACCCTAAAGAAGATATGAAGCATTCTTCTCCTCTCCAAATCATTTATCATTTGACATGTCCCGCATCCTATTTATCATATTGTTAAGTTACAATATTACACATGAGCAATAAAAAGGAAAACATGCAAATACAATGCAAAGTATAAGGAAAATTGCTGGAGGCAGATGGCAGGTTAGAAAAGAGTAAGGGACTGGACATTTCAGGTGAGACCTTTCATCCGTGCATCTGGCTTTCCCTGTCACATGTTTCATGACATGCCAGAAGTGTCTAACCTTCAATGTTTGTATCCTTAGCCATACATTATGATTACAATGTAATTAACTTTGGAAAAAAATGATTTCTTTTTTCTGCTTGGTATTTTCTTTGTAACAATAGGCCTATGATCACTGGAAGAATGAGGGGAGATCTAATTGAGGTGTATAAGGTGCTAACGGGGATTGGCAGGGTCGACGTAGAGTGGACGGTTCCCCTTATTGAACATTCTTGAATAAGAGGCTAAGAGGGTGGTTAAAACAGAAATAAGGAGGAATTACTTCACCCAAAGGGTTGCAAATCTCTAGCCCAGAATGTGGTGGACACTGGAACATACTTGAAGAGGGCGTAGTTAGGTTTTTAATTATTAATGGGTTGAAGGTTTATGGGGAGCAAGCAAGAAAGTGGAGATGAGGCCAAGATGAGATCAACCATTGAATGGTGGAGCAGGCTTGAGAGGTTGAATTGCCTACTCCTGCTCTTATGTTCTTAAGATAAAATACCATCCCAAATTAAACCTGGACTTGACGTCTCAATTCAATACAGTAAACTTTTATTTGCAGGAAGTGTTTTCAAACTTGCAATGATTGATAGCTGTCTTATTGAAAAAGAAATACAATTGCAGTTTTGAAGCAGGGTGGCCAATTCAGCCTTCCATTATTTAAGTATTTTTGACTCAGTCCTGACATTTGGTTGCCTCTACAAAAATATGTGACTTCAAAAACCAACATTTATTTTAAGCAAAGCGCCGTGTGCTGTATTTCTCGTTCAAATTTCCTGTCGTTTGAGGGGACTGCTTTGAACATCATAAAGAAAGGATGATCGCACTTAGTGCCTATCTCTCAAAAGCGGGTGAGAGTTGAAGCTGTTCGATAACCATGGTAACAGTTTTTTGATGATGCTCGTTCCTCTGGCTAAAATTAATGGGAAGCTCTTATCATCATTGCTTCAGACCATTTGCTTCAAAATAAGATAAACCAGTGAAGTCAAACTGCAGAGAGAAATAAACATTTTGCTAAATCTGCCAGCACTGTCTTGCTAAACGCCCCGTGAATGTAAAAGCCCATTTCTGTAGGAACAAACGCAGCATTTAAATGCAAAAGTCCAGCAGTGATGAGAGAAAAAAAAAATCTAATAGGACGCGATCCTGAAGTGGGCTGGAAATGGATAGAAAGTTCAGGCAAAACTGCTGAAACTCTAAGCCTCATTCTTGAATTTGTTCACCCAAAATACATTCACTTACAGAATTAAAGTCAACCTCCGATGCTGAGGAAAGCAACTTTTCAAGCATTGGTGAATTTAGTTAGATATGCTAAATTTTAAAGAGAAATTTGTGAGTTCCAGTGCATGCTCTGTTTGTGTCCATTAAAAATGTTGCTGGACGGAAGGGAGACATAGAAATGTATAGGGGATGATGGGGAGCGGAATAACAACTGGGGATATTCCAAGCGTGGGAGGGCTATCGTAATCCAGTAAAATACTTGGAGGTGACATAAAAGCTAGGGCTTTATTCCTTGGAATGTAGAAGAATGAAGCATGGCCTTATTGAGGTGCATAACATCCTGGCCGTGGGCACAGATAAGATGAACGCACATAGTCTTTTCCCCAGGCAAATTGAAAACTAGAGGGAATAGATTTAAGGTGAGAGAGAGGAGAGACATATAAGGGGTCTGAGGGGCAACTTCTTCATGCGGAGGGTGGTGTATATGTGGAATGAACTGTCAGAGAAAGGCAGCTCCAATAACAACATCTAAGAATCATTTGAATAAGAAGATGGATGGGAAAGGGTTAGAGGGATATGGGTCAAACGTGGGCAATTGGGACTAGCTGGGAGGGCATGGACTGGTTGGGCCGAAGGGCCTTCATCCGTGTGGGAATGCTGAATAACTCTATGTGGCCCCTCATATTCCAGCCCGTGTACTGCAATGTTACTGCTTTATGAGCTGTGAACAAACAATGAGGATGAGAAATGTCACAGATTTTGTTTGGAATTGTCTAATCATCTGCAAAGTAAATTAAATGCTTATCCTCTGTCTGTCCTGAATTGAGTCAGGCTATGCCTTTTACAATTGATGCAAAAATAACCATAAGGGTTGAAACATAAATCTTTGAAACCTCCATTACATGGAAGGTCTACATTGGAGAGTCGCGAACAAATGTGCAAGCCCTGATTTTCAAGGGGAAAAGTTGTGCTCCTTGTGGAAGTGTTTAAACTTTTGATTGCCTAATACGAGTAAAGATTCAATGATGACCACTGCTTTCTAATTCCTCCTGACAAACCTTTTACAGAGTTCTTGTGATCATAGATATGTTTCAGAAGCTTGCAGGCTTTCAAAAAAAAACACAGTTCAAAACCCTACCACCTCGCCTGCCCCGGAATCGGGGAAGGCAAGGTTCCCAGAACAGAAATCTCTGTTGGTCTCGGGCAGGATTTTACGATCTCGCCTGAACAAAGCTGTAAAACCCCAGCCATAATATCAAAATAATTTGTCAGGATAGTGGGGTTATGGGCGACATGGGTGCCACCAATGGCAACAAAGTCATACAGCATTGGTGTCTGCAGGATACATGAGAGAGATGCACAAGGACAAATCTGGACAACACAGACTTAGAGAAGAAAATGGAGCAGAGGAGAGGATAGCAATAGTGACCGGGGGGGGGGGGGGGGGGGGGGGGGGGGGAGGTGAGGTGAGGGGTTGGTAATGTTATGGGTGACGTTATAAGAGGAAGAGCCACTATCTAGCTGTGAGGGTGAGAGAGTTGCAGCTTACTCGAAATACCTGAAGTTCAATGCTTCTGTTAGCATCACAACAGCCCTCAGGTAAGTGAGGAAGAAGGGATGGTCAGAATGGGGCAGTTGAAGGTGACAGGGTCAAGGGATAGCTGTGACAATCAACGGGTGATGACAGCAGCTCCCCCTAACAAAGCCTTTTTTGTCGCCTGGCAAATCTTTTCTCTTTTGGTAATTTTCTGCTTTCAAAGGCCCAATCTGCCTCCAAGATATTCTTAGGCAGTGGAATTACAGATCCTAATCACTAGGAGAACGAGTAGTATTGTCACTGAACTTGTAATTCAGGGAATCTAGGGTAATAATGCTCTGGGGCCCTGTGTTCAAACCCTCCTTGTTCACTATTGTCCTTTAGGAAAGGAAGTCTGGCCAGGCCCTTCGTATTTTTGAACACCTCTTTCTATCAAACCTCAACCGTGCCTTCCCTCTGGAGAAGGTGCTCTGCTTCTCCAATCTAGAAGTAAAATAAAGTTTATTTATTAGTCGCAAGTAGCCTCACATTGAAGTTACTTTGAAAATCTGCTAGTCAACAGTTCTTGTTCGAGTACTCAGAGAGAATTTATCATGGCCAATTCACCTGATCTGCACATCTTTGGACTGTGGGAGGAAACCGGAGCACTTACAAGAAACCCACCCAGACACAGGGAGAACATGCAGACTCCACACAGAGAATGACCCAGCCAGGAATTGAACCAGCTATGAGGCAGCTTTGCTAACCACTGTGTCACTTTGGAACCATTTTTGTATATTTTTTCTGCACCCTCTCCATTGTTCTCAAATTCTTCCTAAAGTGTCCCTTAATGGGATACAATACTCCAGTTATGATCTAAACAAAAGGTTCACTATATAGAACATAGAACATAGAACATAGAACATTACAGCGCAGAACAGGCCCTTCGGCCCACGATGTTGCGCCGACCAGTTACAAAAACAATGACCCACTAGCCTATACCAATCCCTTTTCGTCCATAAACCTATCCAGAGATCTCTTAAACGCCCCCAAACTAGACGCATCTACAACTGCAGCAGGCAGGGCATTCCAATCCCTCACCACCCGCTGGGTAAAGAACCTACCCCTGACATCCGTCCTGTAGCTACCCCCCCTTAATTTAAAGTCATGCCCCCTCGTGCTAGCTTTCTCCATCCGAGGAAAAAGGCTATCACTATCCACCCTATCTAAACCCCTAATCATCTTATATGTTTCAATAAGATCCCCTCTTAGCCGCCTTCTTCCCAACGAAAACAACCCTAGATCCCTCAGTCTCTCCTCATAGGACCTCCCCACCATACCAGGCAACATCCTAGTAAACCTCCTCTGCACCCTCTCCAACGCCTCCACATCCTTCTTGTAATGCGGGGACCAGAACTGCACACAGTACTCCAAGTGCGGCCGCACTAGAGTAGTGTACAGTTGCAACATTACACTGCGACTCCTAAATTCAATCCCCCTACCAATAAACGCCAAGACACCGTACGCCTTCTTGACAACCTTATCTACTTGATTCCCAACTTTCAGGGATCTATGTACACACACACCTAGATCCCTCTGTTCATCCACACTATTCAAAGTCCTCCCGTTAGCCCTATACTCGACACATCTGTTGCTCCTACCAAAGTGAATTACCTCACACTTCTCCGCATTAAATTCCATCCGCCACCTCTCGGCCCAGCTCTGCAACCTATCTAAGTCTCCCTGCAGACTATGACACCCTTCCTCACAATCTATAACTTTGTTGCTTTTGTAGTCTATACCTCTATGTATAAAGCCCAGGATTCCATGCGCTTTATTAATGGCTTTCTGAAACCCATACCACAAGTAGGCTTTCATTCACACTGCAATGAAGTTTACTTTGAAAATCTCCTAGTCGTCACGCTCCCATGCCTGTTCAGGTACGCTGAGGGAGGATTTAGCTTGGCCAATGCACCTAACCAACGCATCATTCAGACTATGGGGGAAAACCAGAGCACGTGGAGGAAACACATGCAAACATAGGGAGAAAGTGCTGACTCTGCAGAGGCACTCAAGCCAGGAATCGTTATCTGGGTCCCCAGTGCTGTGAGGCCACTGTGTCACCATTCAGTGCCCATTTTCAGGTGCTAGACATCCTCATATGCCACCAAAATGGCTCATCATACCAGCTTGTCGGCAAGATTAAAGCTTAGGGATTGAAATGGACACTGCAGCATGGAGACACAGACAGCAGCGGTAAATGGTTGTTTTTACCAACAGGAAGATGTGCATAGTGGAGTTCCCCAGTGGTGGATACCAGGATCACTTGATCTTTTTTGATCTACATTAAGGACCTAGACTTCGGTATGCAGGACATCATTTCAAAACATGGAGGATACAATGGCCTAGTAGTATTATTGCTAAACTATTAATCCAGAATCTCAGTTAATGCTCTGGGATCCCAAGTTCAAATCCCACCACAGTAGATGGTGGAATTTAAATTCAATAAAAAAAACTTGGAATTAAGAATCTGCTCATTGCCGATTGTTGGAAAAACCCATCTGATTCACCAATGTCCTTCAGAGAATGAAATCTGCCATCCTTACCTGGTCTGGCCTACATATAACTCTAGAGCCTCAGCAATGTAGTTGCCCTTGAGCAAGTAGGGATGGGCAGTAAATGCTGGCCAATCAGCAACACCCATGTCCTACCAATGAATTTTTAAAAAATGCAAATGACACAAAACTTGGAAGTATCATGAAATGTGGAAAAATATTGACTGACTTCATAGGTAGACCATGAATTAGGCAGACAGGTGGCAGATAAAATTTAACAGAGAGATGAGATGTGGAGTGATAAATTTTGCAAGATAGTATATAGTAAACGGGGTACAAAAGCATGATTTGTATACATTTACTCTCAGGTCCCTCTGCTTTTGTACCCCGTTTACTATATACTATCTTGCAAAATTTATCACTCCACATCTCATCTCTCTGTTAAATTTTATCTGCCACCTGTCTGCCTAATTCATGGTCTACCTATGAAGTCAGTCAATATTTTTCCACATTTCATGATACTTCCAAGTTTTGTGTCATTTGCATTTTTTAAAAATTCATTGGTAGGACATGGGTGTTGCTGATTGGCCAGCATTTACTGCCCATCCCTACTTGCTCAAGGGCAACTACATTGCTGAGGCTCTAGAGTTATATGTAGGCCAGACCAGGTAAGGATGGCAGATTTCATTCTCTGAAGGACATTGGTGAATCAGATGGGTTTTTCCAACAATCGGCAATGAGCAGATTCTTAATTCCAAGTTTTTTTTATTGAATTTAAATTCCACCATCTACTGTGGTGGGATTTGAACTTGGGATCCCAGAGCATTAACTGAGATTCTGGATTAATAGTTTAGCAATAATACTACTAGGCCATTGTATCCTCCATGTTTTGAAATGATGTCCTGCATACCGAAGTCTAGGTCCTTAATGTAGATCAAAAAAGATCAAGTGATCCTGGTATCCACCACTGGGGAACTCCACTATGCACATCTTCCTGTTGGTAAAAACAACCATTTACCGCTGCTGTCTGTGTCTCCATGCTGCAGTGTCCATTTCAATCCCTAAGCTTTAACCTTGCCGACAAGCCTAGTATGATGAGCCATTTTGGTGGCATATGAGGATGTCTAGCACCTGAAAATGGGCACTGAATGGTGACACAGTGGCCTCACAGCACTGGGGACCCAGATAACGATTCCTGGCTTGAGTGACTCTGCAGAGTCAGCACTTTCTCCCTATGTTTGCATGTGTTTCCTCCACGTGCTCTGGTTTTCCCCATAGTCTGAATGATGCGTTGGTTAGGTGCATTGGCCAAGCTAAATCCTCCCTCAGCGTACCTGAACAGGCATGGGAGCGTGACGACTAGGAGACTTTCAAAGTAAACTTCATTGCAGTGTGAATGAAAGCCTACTTGTGACATTAATAAATAAACTAAACTAAATTGTATGGCCAGATTTTCAGACCACTGTGCCTGTTTCATATTACATTCAATCAAACATGCAGACATATGAATAAGGAGCAGGAGTAGGCCATTTGGCCCTTCAAGCCCATTCAATCAGGTCATAGCTGATCTGACTTCAACCTCAACTCCACCTTCCCACCTACCCCCGATAACCTTTCAAACAACAATTTAAAGTGTTACTTCTTGTTTTGACAATCGGGAAGATGAATTTATTGCTAATTGTTATATTGTAGGGATGTTGCTGGCCACATAGACAGTACACCTCATTTGTCAAGTGGATAGTAGCATATACTTAACAATGAATCATGAAATGAAAGTGTCAGTGCATAATAATAAACAGCTTGAAAACCATTTTGGGATGGTGTAGAGAAATCGAATGATAAGATGAATGCTGCTTATACAAAGCTGTCATAGATCTCCAGAATGATTTATCTCCTTGGTGCAAGTCCCAGCCTTGAAACCTGTTGAAATCATGCCGAACTACCTGGAACAAATTGCGATTGTTGTTCTATATTCAAGAATGGATTATACAAAGGTTTGTGAAATTTGTGTTCTTAATGCTGTCATATATAAAACAATCTGAATATTATATTTAACAAATGTGAAAAATTATGAAAGATAACATCAAGTAATTGATAAGAGATAAAAGAAAGCACAAGGATATTTTGAAGATAAGTATACAGTGCCTTCAAAGAGTTTTCTGTGGAGACTTTTGCATGAGCTTTAATATAAGGACTACAAACCTTGAGCTATAATTCAACACCCATATGTAGATTGCACACTTTAAGTTGTGATTTTTTTGGGGAGGGTGGGGGTGAGGGGCGGGGAGCATGGCTTCAATTAATAATACATCTCATTCCTCTCCAGACTTTCAAACTGTTAATATTCAGACAAGTGATCTTTAAAGATTCCTGCTACAGAGGAAAGAGCAAGAGGGCAGCACAATGGCAGAGGGTGGCACAGTGGTTAGCACTGCTGCCTCACAGCGCCAGGCACCCGGACTCAATTCCAAGCTTGAGTCACTGTCTATGTGGAGAACATAAGAATGTAAGAACATAAGTTTGCACGTTCTCCCTGTGTCTACATGGGTTTCCTCCAGGTGCTCAGGTTCCTCCCAAAGTCCGAAGGATATGCTGATTAGGTACATTGGCCATGCTAAACTCTTCCTATGTGTACCCGAACAGGCACCAGACTGTGATGACAAGGGGATTTTCGCAGTAACTTCATTGCAGTGTTAATGTAGGTTTACTTGTGACACTATTAAATAAATAAAGTTTAAAAAAGAGGGTTGAGTGTGTTTTGGTATAGGATGATGCAATCAATGGATGTGATTTCCAGGGAATAGCACAAGGCTAATGAGCAACTGTGTCACAGTGCTTAAGAAGTGCAGGAGTGAGAGATCATTTTAGCACATTTCCATAGCTCCCATGTTAGTGCTTGTAAATAATTCATTAGCCATGCTAGTTGCCCATCAGAGTGCGATGATGAGCCTTCTCCTTGTATTACTGGAGTCCTTGTGGCACTGATGCACTCATTTGGCTAACACCTGTTAGCCAAAATTCCAGAGTGTTTATCGAAAAAAAAGTAGATAATGGTGACATATTTCCAACTTGGGATTGTGTGTGACTTGCAAGTGCTAGTATTCTGATAACATTGTTGCTCCAGTTCTGAAGAATAGTCACATTTGTCTCAACACCTAAACTTTGATTTTCTCTTCACCCATGTTGCCAGATTTGTTGAGCATTTCCAGCATTTCTATTTTTATTTTAGATTAGCAGCATGCACAATATTTGATTTGGATTTTACTTTCCTGTTCTTGACCGTCTCTGTGGTAGAGATCGCCAGGAAGGGAGGTTTTAAAGTAATCTTGGTGAATTGTTGCAGCGCATCTTGGAGATCATATCTACTGCAAGCCCATAATGGAGAGAGTTGATATTGAACGGGATTTTACAGCCTCGCCTGGGCGGGACCAGAAATTCCTGCCCGAGGTCAACAGAGATTTTCATTTTTCGGATCCTCGCCTGGTCCAATTCCATGGCGGGTGAGATGGTAGAGTTCTGGCCATTGAGTCCAGTAACATCTAATCTGTCAAACTACTGTACTTTGCCTGGTACTAAACATTCAGAATAATGTGGGAGTTGTCCCCATGCTTCTGAATAGTTATGTATCCTATCACACTCCTGACGTGAAGATGTGTCCACTCAATGTGGAATGCCCAACATTTGCCTTATGTGGCATTGATATGAATGGTCCAGTTAAGAATCTGCTTTATAAAGACTCCAAAGACATTGATGGTACAACACTCAATGGCTATTGAAGGTCAAGTGGAGATAGCTGGCCTTTCTCTTCCTGTTTTTGGGAGAGTACAGTGTGCATTATATTCAAAGGGCATAGTGGTATGGATTTGCTGAAGCATGAGTCTTCTCTCATTTCTCCATGTCTCGCAATTTTCCGCCTTCCTCTTCAGTTGTGAACAGGAGCTTCACATTTTCAGTTTCAAGTCATATAACATAATCACTCTCTTTCCCCCTCTTGGTTTCCATTCCTTTAATCTTCCTTCAACCATTTCCTTCAGCAGGTTCTCATCTCTTAGAAAATGGCCAATCCAACCTGGTTGTTTTTTCTTGATAATATTCTCTAAAAAATCTTTCCCCCGCCACTGAGGTCCTGAGAAATTCGTCAATCCTCTTCCACCTTCTCTAACTGACCCATGCCATCCTTCCCCAGACCTATGTTCCACAGCTTTGTTTGGCAGTCTGCTTTTCTCACGTTTTAGCTACATACAGCAAGGTACACCAACTCGCAGTCTTAAAATTATCATCTTCTATCTCTACTCATTCTAATGATGAGCTGTTCTTTATTGAAATATATTTTTATTGAAGATTTTTCTTTTAACAAGTAACTCAACAAACCCTCAGAATTTGGTACAGAGCATTAGAATCATCTTTATACACACAAACACACACACACACACACACACACACACACACACACACACACACACACACACACACACACAAAATGAAAGGAAAACATCAATACAATTGGTTCATATTATTCAATAGTATCATAGAATCCTGACAGCACAGAAGAAGCCATTCGGCCCATCGAGTCTGCACCAACTCATTTTATGCTACCTCTAGCTGTGTAATCCCACACATTTACCCCTAATCCCGTTTAACCTACACAGTTTTGTACATCATGTCCAATCCACTTAATGTGCACATTTTTGGACTATGGGAGGAAACCCATGCAGACAAGGGGAGAATGTGCAAATCTACACAGATGGTCACCCAAGGCCAGAGTCAAACCTGGGTTCCAGGAGTGTGAGGCAGTTGTGCTAACCACTGTGCCACTGTAGTCAGCACCTCCCGCCATCTAGACAATGAAACAAATATTTCAGAGGGAATGGGATTAAGCCATAAATACATGACATAGCAATGCACACCCTTACTTATAGGATAACAGACAAAGAGCTACAAATGTTATGTAAAACTTTGGTGAATCCGCCGACGTGGAATGAGAAATTCTTAATGTTTGGAGAATGCATTATTTGCCATAACTGGAAGAAAGACTTGAAAAGCTAATTATTACTGAAATGGAAAGCAAAATGCATCTGGGCAGAGGGATCTGTGTATCTATATTCATGAATCACACAGAAAGTTGGTATGCAGGTACAGCATGTAATAAAAAAGGCACATGGGATGTTGGCACTTATTGCACCTATTGAGCATAAATGTGAAGAAGTGTTGTTGCAATTGTATTAATTCTGTGAAAGGGTTGATGTATGAAGAGAGAGTAAACAGTTTGGGGGTTTATACTTGCTGGGGTTTAGAAAGATGAGAGGGGATCTGATCGAGGTGTATAACATTTTAAAAGGGATTGATAAAGTAAATGTAGACCAAATGTTTCTTTCATGAGACCATCTAGAACAAGAGGTCACAGGTATATGTTGAAAGGTGATAAATTTAATATTGAGATGACGAGGAAGTACTTCTCGCAGACGGTGGTGGAATTTGTGGAATTGACTGCCCCCTAGTGTGGTGGAGTCTAAATCATTGAATAGTTTCAAGAAGGAGATAGATATATTTCTAATTTAAAAAAGGGATAAGGGATATATGGAGAACTGGAAGGCAGGTGGAATTGAAACCAGAGAGAGCGATCAGCCATGATCTGATTAAATGGCGGAGCAGTCTCAAAGGGCTGAATTTGCCAACTTCTGCCCCTAATTTGTATGTTCCTCCCATTCTAGCTCAGATTTCTTTATGGCAAAATGTTTCCCAGGGTAAGACTGTGATATTTGTTCCAGCTCTTGACCATTTATTTTGACCTCTGAATTCCCACCATTATGTCTTCCAATCTTCCTAATTCATGACTGGAGAGATAAAACAATGATTGTAGCTCTGTATGTGGGACAGATTTCTATAACCAGGACAGCATTTTGTACGAACGAACTTGGTGTATGTGGATGCAGGATGAGACAATTTTCTTTAACATCTATGTGGAAGGCATGGTTAACAAAAACACTATATAAAGGACAGAAAGATGTCAAAGTTGATGTGGTCATGAGAAATGCAGACAATCAGGCCCCAGAGATTAACGCAGTGGAAGATCTGCATTAATGAATAGAATGAATGAAGCAGTGAAGGTTTACCAGGTAAAATTAATGTAAAAAATGGACATATTATTACCAAATTTCAGGTTAAACAGAGGAAATTAATGGATGAGATTTTGCAGTCTGTTATAATACTTTAGTTAAATACAAAGTAATAAAATGCATTGCAATTATTGCTCAACATTTCAATGCTTCAATCTTTTCCTCAGATTGGATTCAATTCTATTGTACTCAAAACTGGCTACATTTTGCAAATTGTTGGATTCAACAGAATGTTAGGAATCTGAAAAGACATCAGTATCTACAGACAGAAAAAACGTTTAGATGTAACATAACAGTTATGACTCAATGTTACAATCTGTGAACTCAGAACAAAGAAAATTACAGCACAGGAACACACCTTTCAGCCCTGCAAGCCTGCACCAACCATGTTGCCCATGTCCTTCCCTTCTGGGGACCATATCCCTCTATTCCCATCCTATTCTTGCATTTGTCCAGATGCCACTTAAAAGTCACTATCACGTCTGCTTCCACTACTTCCCCCGGCACTGAGTTCCAGGCACCCACTACCCTCTGTGAAAAAACTTGCCTTGTACATCTCCTTTAAACCTTAAACCTGTGCCCTGTGGTAATTGATTCTTCCACCCTGGAAAAAAGCTTCTCACTATCCACCCTGTCCACAGTCCTCCTAATTTTGTCGACTTCTAACAGGTCGCCCCTCAACCTCTGTTGTTCCATGAAAGCAAGTTTCTCCAAACTCTCCTCATAGCTAATGCCCTCCATACCAGGCAACACATTGGTAAATATTTTCTGTACCCACTCTAAAGCTTCCACATCTTTTTGGTAGTGTGGTGACCAGAATTGAACACTATATTCCAAATGTGGTCTAACAAAGATTTTGTAAAGCTGCAACATGACTTGTCAATTTTTAAACTCAATACCCCGGCTGATGAAGGCAAGCATGCCGAATGCCTTCTTGACTACCTTCTCCACCTGCGTTGCCACTATCAGTGACCTGTGTACCTGTGCACCCAGATTCCTCTGCCTATCGATACCCTTCAGGGTTTCACTGTATATTTCCCCTTTTCAGGGTTCTACTATATATTTCCCATCTGTATTAGACCTTCCAAAATGTATTACCTCACATTTGCCCAGATTAAACCACCTGCCATCTCTCCATCCAAGTCTCCAACTGATCCTTATCCTGCTGTATTCTCTGACAGTCTTCATTGCTACCCACAATTCCACCAACCTTTATGTCATCCACAAACTTATTAATCAAACCAGTTACATTTTCTTCCAAATCATTTATATATATTACAAACAGCAAAGGTCCCAGCACTGATACCTGAGTAATACTATTCAAATAGAACTACCTGTTGAGAGAGCTACTTTCCCTTTGCTTGCATATAGTGACACCATTACTCTTATTTATTTATTAGTGTCACAAATAGGCTTAGATTAACACTACAATGAAGTTACTGTGAAAATCCCCTACTCGCCACATTCGGGCGCCTGTTTGGGTACACTGGGAGAGAATTTACCATGGCCAGTGCATTAAGCAGCACATCTTTTGGACTGTGGGAGGAAACTGGATCACTCGGACGAAACCCATACAGACATGGGGGAAACATTCAGACTCTACACAGACACTGACCCAAGCTGGGAATCGAACCTGTGTCCTGGCACTGTGAGGCACAGCAAGAAGACTCACAACACTAGGTTAAACTCCAACAGGTAGCACAAGGTTTTGGAGCACTGCCCTTTCATCAGGTGAGTGGGAGTTGTGTTCACAAACAGGGTGTATATGGACACAAACTGTGAGGCAGCAGTGCTAGCCACTGTGCCACTTAGCCACTCCAGAATGCTAATGCTTAGTTATTTCCTCATCTCAATCACTGCTGAATAGATTGGGATTGATTTCAGGCACATAATTTGCATTATGTAGTGATGGTCCACTCGCTGTATTTGAAGGGAGAAATAAGTGTTACATTATCCTCCACTCATTACATTTTTGCTGGTAAAAGGGTAAGCGAAATGTAAAGTTGCCATCATCCAGATGTTCATTGCTTGCTCTCCCCTTTGAGGGGAGAGCTGACTGGTGGTAAATTAACCTGAGGATCACCACACCTCAGGTAAGGTTGAGAAGGCAGGGCCTTCATTATCATTATGGTTGCCATAGTCCATAGGCTGGTGGTGGTGACTTTTAAGGGGTGCCTTGACAAATACATGAATAGGATGGGAATAGAGGGATATGGTCCCTGGAAGGGGAGGGGGGTTTTAGTTTAGGCAAGCATCATGATCAGCACAGCCTTGGAGGGCTGAAGGGCCTGTTCCTGTGCTCTTTGTTCTTTGATTTAACCACACTTCAGATGAGGGGCAAGGTTGAAAAGACAGGACCTTCATGAATAACCTCAGCCACTACAGGAATTGAACACACGCTGTTGGCAATATTTTGCATCACTAACCAGCCATCCAGCCAACTGAGTTTAAATTAAATTGTAACATGGTGCCTTCAACACAGGAATCTGAAGTTACCTCCCTGTGAAATATACAGAGCTGAGATTTTGATTTTATAAGATTCAATTTATTATTGTCACATGTATTGGTGTACAGTGAAAAGTATTATTTCTTGCACGCTAAACAGACCAAGCATAATGTTCATGGAGTACATAAGGGAGAAGGAAAAGAGAGGGTGCAGAATGTATTGTTACAGTCATAGCTAGGGTATAGAGAAAGGTCTTCTTAATATAAATTCGGTCCATTCAAAAGTCTGATGGCAGCAGGGAAGAAACTGTTCTTGAGTCAGCTGGTACATATTTTCAGATTTTTGCATCTTTTTCCCGATAGAAGAAGATGGAGGAGAGTAAGCCTGGGATGAGTGGCATCCTTGATTATGCGGCCTGCTTTTCCAAGACAATGGGAAGTGTAAACCATAAGATATGGAAAGAGAATTAGGCCATTTGGCCCATCAAATCTGGTCTGCCATTCAATCATGGCAGATAAGTTTCTCATCTCCATCCTAATGACTTTTCCCTGTAACTTGATTCCCTTACCAATCAAGGGGAGAGTCAAAGTCAATGGATGGGAAGCAGGTTTGCGTGATGGACCGCCTAATGTATTTTCAAAAAGAAGGAAGCAATTTGTTCATGGATTTTGCTTCCAAACAGATAGGAGTCTCCAACATTAAAATATTTTTACAATCCTGATACCAAGAATAGAAAGGTAAAGGAATATTTCTAATGGGGAAAAAAATACAAGTATATTAGAACATTTTATCCATATCTGTGAGGTGTTCAACTACTTTGTGCAAAGTGTAGATGGTTGGCTAGCTGAAATTTTGAGTCCTACAGCAAGAAATGTAAGTGCTGGAGCAGCCAATACCACACACACAGGCTGAGGCATGTTAGTTTTATAGGTGCTGACCTGGGGTGAAGTGCAATGTCTGTCCTGTTGGATTATATTGCTCCAAAAAGTGATTGAAAAATGAACAGTGACCTCATTAACAACAGTTAGAAATGAGTGTTTATTTATGTGAACGATGATTTTCTTCTCTTTGCTGAGATGTGCCCAGTTGCAGTGATGAAAAGCAGCTGAATGAGGACACGACCTGTTTATAATTTTGGATCAGACAATTGAATTGGATGAGAATCCCCAGTGCACCAAGATGTCTTAAAAGGCTCAAGGGCTTTGCTGTTGACTAGAATTACTTTCAGTACTCATATCAATGAGCCAACACTTACAGTTAAGATTTCTGGATAGATTTGTATCCATCTAACACTCAACTGAGTTGATTTTATTTTAAAGTGTATTTTTTGTGATTACTGAATTAAGAGAAGGTAATTGAATACAAGTGAAGCCTTATTAGTAGTATAATAATCAATGTTAGGCTGCTTGAAAATAATGGACAAAACCTTCCATCCTCATCTGCAGCTGGGATTTTCCAGCACCACTGCAAGTGAATGGAGTATTGGCTGGCAGGTCAAATTCTCTGCACTGTACTTGCAATATGTTCTGCCAATAAATGACATTGGTCTGAATTTACCTCGTGGACACTTTCCAGCTTTGTTTAAGTGTTGCTGAATAATTTTAATGATGTCCGTGGCAATGAGTAGTGTGTGACTTACTGAATTCTGAAACCCAGCCATATTTCAGACATTGTGGTTGCAGCAAGTTTACTATTCTATATGTCTGGAGATCAGGTGGAACTTTCTGTAAAGACTGAACCAGTTGTTATATAACACAAGTCATGATGTGGAGGTGCTGGCATTGGACTGGGGTGGGCACAGTGAGAAGTCTCACAACACCAGGTTATGGTCCAACAGGTTTATTTGGAATCATGAGCTTTCAGAGCACTGCTCCTTCCTCTGTTGAATCATGCGATGAAGGAGCACCGAAAGCTTGTGCTACTTTAACCTGGCATTGTGAGACTTCTTATAAAACACAAGAGTCTATAAATTTGGCACCACAGTGCCCATTTTTCTGGTGCTAAAAGGCCTTCTAAGCCATCAAGAAAATGCAGGCATCTGTCATCCGCTGTATTCCACTCTCTGCTGAATCAGCAGCCCCAAATTCCTTCCCCATCCCTATCTTCGCTTCACCCCAATACCACATCATAACCCCACCCAGTCACCCATTCTTTTCACTCATCTAAAGGTCACTACTGGCATTGCCTGGAAAGGTCTTCAATCCCACCTTGCCAGCAAATACCCTGTTGCTCTTCAGTGCTGGAAGGAAGGCCTGAAGCCAAATATTAGACCATAGAACATGGAACAGTAGAGCACAGGAACAGTACAGCACAGGAACAGGCTCACAATCTTGTGCTGAACATGAATCCATATTAAACTAATCTCTTCTGCCAGCCCTTCATTCATATCCCTCTATTCCTTGCAAATTCATGTAAAAATCTAACAGCCCTGTTAATCTACCTTCACCACCAATCCTGGCAATGGAGACACCTAACATTCTCCAGCCACCTAACACTCTCTGTGTGAAAAACTTGCCCTTCACATCTCCTTTGAACTCTCCACCTTTCAGCTTAAGTGCATGCCCCCTGCTATTAAATGTTTCAACTCCGAGAAAAAGATTCTCACTGCCAACCCTATCGATGCCTCTCATAATTATATAGACCTCTATCAGGTCTCCCCTCAGCCTCTGTCGCTGCAAAGAAAACAACCCTAGTTTGTCCAGCATCTCCTCAAAGCTCATAACCCTCCAGTGCTGCACTAAGGGTGTGCTGCCCAGTAGGACCAGATTCTCCAGTCCCCCAAGCCGCATGTTTCCCACCTGTGGGAGGCAGCACGTTGTTTGCTAGCGGTGGATTCTCTGGTCATGGAGTCATAGAGGTTTACGCTTGTCCATGCTGCCCTTTTTTTTAAACCCCTAAACTACTCCCATTTGCCCACACTTGGCCCATATCCATCTATACTCATCTTACCCATGTAACTGTCTAAGTGCTTTTTAAAAGACAGAATTGTACCCACCTTCATTACTACCCCTGGCAATGTGTTCCAGACATTCACCACTCTGTGTGAAAAAACTGCCCCTCTGGATCTTTTGGTATCCCTCCTCTCTCATCTTAAACTTTTGCCCTCTAGTTTTAGACTCCCCTACTTCTG